>NC_091765.1:39797158-42297158 GCF_029378745.1 Bos indicus
ATAGCCAAGGGCTACCTATTTGGTTTGTGACCTCTGTGCTGTCATGACAGTTCAGTCATGTCCGACTCTTTGCGACCCCATAGGCTGTAGCCCACCAGGTTCCTCTGTTCATGGGGATTCTTCAGGCAAGAATATCAGAATGGGTTGCCATGCCCTCCTCTAGGTTGTGACCTCTGCCATATATTAATAAATACCCGCCTATCTTTAGCTGGAATTAGCAACACAAGCAACAATTCCACCAGAGTGCTGCCCTTGTACAGCTGAGATGGGGATGCGTAAGAATCTCTCCACATTGTTCTCAAAAGAAATCCCAATGGGTTTCTGATAAGGATGAAGTCACCAGCATATCTGCCTCTTCCCAGGGTCTTAGTGTTTGGTGCCTCCTGAGGAGGGACTGTCTGCCCAGGAGGCCTGAGGGATGTTCAGTCTGCATGAGACTCCACTCCTAGCCCTGGAAGTGAGGGGTTGGATGTCCTGAACCCTTCCAGGTGGAGGAAAAGCCCACAGGAGAAAGAACTGAAAGTTCAGTTTGTCAACAGTCAAAGGGCAATGGAACACTGTGTATTTTTTTCTATAAAACTGTGAGAAAACCAGGCATTTAATACCATCGTTTTAACTTCAAACCAATCAAACATTGGCAGTTTGGAATTGTTTTATTTTGAGGTTTTAGCTTATCTCTCTGGGATAAAAGCCTTTCCAAACTGGCTTTAACTAAAAATGTCATCAATCCCAGCTGCTCACTGGTGAGCAGAAACCGTGGTAACAGAAGGCCCCTTTTGATAGCCTTCTTCCATAATATCATCCAAATTTGCATGGCAAAGATGTGGGAGCTATTTATATGTTGATTATTACAGTGCTGCAGTTTATATTTTTCCCAGCACAGTTGAAAATTATATTTAGAAAGGCTGACATCATCTTTAAATATATATTATAGCTCTCATTTGGTAGAGATGGGCTGTCGAAATACATGCCACCTACTCAACTTCTCAGAAAAACGGCATAGATGTTTCACACATGGTTATATATAAATGCGTACACTGGCAAAGAGCTGCACTGGGACCTATAGGACTGGAAGGGAGTTTTGTGGGCTCTGGTTTTTGCCTTCTCAGTTTGTTTTCTATTTAAAAAGAAAGACTGGCAATGTGATTTCCTTATGAGAACATGGAATTTGTAGCCAAAAAGTTCTAAATTCTGAATTCTAGCTCTGCTACAGAGTGGCCCTGTGATCTTAGAGAACTGGGGCATCAGTTTGTATTCTTACCTTTGGACTCAAACTGAACTATCAGCTATTCCTGAAGCCTGCCGACCTTCGGATGGGAACCACACCACCCACTCTCTGGTTTTCAAACCTTCAAACTCCAACTGGAGCTTAACCACTGACTCTCAGGTCTCCAGCTTTCTGATTCACCCTGCAGATCTTGGGATGTGTTCTCCTGCATAATCATGTGACCAAATTTCTTAAAATAAATCTCTTTCCACATCTACACATCCTATTGATTCTGTTCCCCATACATTCCTGTGTATGAATTCTTACTCATACACAGATTAACTGATTATGTGTTAAATTACAGAGAATAATTTATTGAGCCAGAAGACATTGTTCTCTTAGCTCCATTTTACTTACCCCATTCAACAGATGAAGAAATTGAGACCTCCAGAAGCAAAGTCATGTATGTTAAGGTCAGAGACATTATATGGTGGAAACAGGATCTGAAATTTGGAAACATAATGCTATTTTTTAACCCATTTAACTACTCTTTTATATTGTCTAGAGGTTACATGTTAGATAAAAGTCAGCTGATGATCCAACCCTGAGAAGCTTTGGGAAATCTGATGGTCACAGTGAAAGAGAATCAAGAATATGACAATATACCAGCGTATGCCAGGGACAGGGCACAGGGAAAGCCATGGAACCTGTCGATGTAATTCTGTGGAGTGTAGTTGGGACTGGGAAATGCTTTGTTTTCTCTGGCCTATAACCTAACCTCCACCCATCATCTAAATTGGACCTGGAATCTGACTGCTGATACCAATCAGATTTGTGTTTGCAGTACTGTGGCACATCTGAGTGACCATGGCCCTAAAGGGATATCCATGACTGGAATGGCATCTAAAATGTTTTAAATTTATAAGAAGGCAAAATTAGAACTGTATTTCCCTTACTAGCTTTTAAGTGTCAGGGTCCAAAATTTCACCAAAGGAGCTTCATGGCTTAGAGTGATTAAAATTTCACTTTGTTAATGCAATAGGCCAATTTTCACACTTGAAATAAGAAGAGTCAGTTTTTCAAGGTCAATGTACCTTTTTGAAGGATTGTATGACCACCATCTTTAAAAACTTGAAGCCTCTAAATGACACTTAGATATTATATTTTGCCGAATTTAAGTATAATGAAAAATTCTTCGAAAATCATTTCTCCAAGCATGGAAATGAAAATACAGCTGCAAGTGCTAAGAGTAGTGAGATGACATTTTATTCTTTATAAGTTAGTTGGCAAAAATTCAACTTTTACAAGCACATATGCCTGTCTCAAGCTTTTAAGGAGTCAGTTTTATGTTTCAGACTATTCTTTCTTCTTGCCTATTAAGCAAGCCTCAGTTTGAGCCAAGATCAGTTTTTATATGAAGCTCAGAAGTAAGTCATTTTATATAATATTTGCATAGGCATAATTGTTTCCACACACTCTATCCCAAGCCACCCCTCCCCCATGGCCTAGCACTGTAAAACTAATCGTTTTGAAATCTCACTCTAACCATGTCACACCTTTGTTCAAGAAAAAAAAGTTCTGATTCATTAAACCCAAATGCTTCATCTTGGTACTCTTAGTTCTCAGTAACCTGACCCTACTCTCCTTGTTGGTTATAATGAGAATGATACACTTTTTAAAAAGGAGTATTTTCTGTTTATCTTTCATTTTGACTGCCTAAAATCAACACTTTAATGAACAACCCTGTCTTGCTCTCTCTAGCTCAGAAATAATTGAGAATTCAGATGTGAGAGCCATCAAGTTTCTCATAGAAGTATCAACATTATTACTAAAAAGTAGACAGAGAAAAACATGGCTTGTAATTGCTGCCATGTATTCAAACTTTCTCTCTCTCCCTTATTCTAACTTAACCACTTCAACTGTAGATATTTCCTTGTAAGAGCAGACCCAACCCTGGGTAGCTCATCACCAGGTGAGCTAATGAGAGAAGACCAGAATTTTCCATCTCAGCAGAAAGCTGACCCAAGTTTGAGGAAGGAGCTAAGTCAGTCTTACCTGCTTGCTTCTCTCACACTCACAAATGCAAGAAATACACATATGGTAGGCATGGGTTAAAAGATAACAGGAGTGTTTCTAATTCTATCTCTGTATTAGCTTTTTATTTGCTGAATAAGAAAAAAAATACCATAAACTTAGAGGTTTAAAACAACGCCTGTTTATTAGCTAAAAATTATGTGAGTCAGTCCTGCTCAGGGTCATCAGGCTGAAATCAAGTGTTGGAAAAACCGAGTTCTTATCTGGAGGCTCTGGGGGGGAAAAATAGACTTCCAAGTTCATTCTTGTTGCCAGAAGGATTCACTTCCTTGTCATTGTAGGACTGAGGTTCTGGCTTCTTGAAAGCTGTCAGCCAGGGACTACACTCAGTTCCCAGAGGTCACCTTCATCCCTTGCCACATATTCCCTCCACTTGCATGTCAGCAAGGATACATGAAATATAGCTTATGCTTTGGATCTCTTATTTATCTGTCTCTGACCTTTAGATTTTACATAAACTTTTTATTTAAGAACAGTTTTAGATATACAAAGTTGGGCAGGTAACACAAAGAATTCCAGTATACCCCACACTCAGGATTCCTAATTAATATCTTTTGGTAATATAGTATATTTATCATAATTAATAAACTTGACATGTTGTTATTAACTAAAAGTGAAAGTGAAAATGTTAGTCACTCAGTCATGGCCGACTCTTTGCGATCCCAGGGACTGTAGCCCACCAGGATCCTCCGCCCAGGCAAGAATACTGGATTGGGTTGTCATTCCCTTCTCCAGAGGATCTTACCCACCCAGGGATGAACACTGGTCTCCTGCATTTCAGGCAGATGCTTTACCATCTGAGCCACCATAAACTCCACACTTAATCAGATTTCTTCTGTTTTTCTCAAATGTCCCTTTTCTGCTCTGGAATCCCATCAAGTATCCCACATTACATTCAATCTTCTAAGTTTCCTCTTGGCTGTAAAAACTTCTCAGTTTTCGATGTTCATAATGACTTTGGCAATTTTGAGGGTTACTAGTCAGGTATTTTGTATAATGTCCCTCTATAAGGACTGAACTAATGTTTTTCTCATGATTAGACTGGAGTAATGAGTTTAGCGGTGAAAGATCACAAGAGTAAGGTGCCATTCTCACCACCTTATCAAGGGCAAAAGTTATCAATATGATTTACCTCTATTGATGTTAACTTCCATTGCTTTGTTTGAGATTGTTAGTGTCAGTAAAGTTACAATGTACTATCCCCTCATTCCATACTATAGTGTTTCAGTCCAGATCAGTTCAGTCGCTCAGTCGTGTCCGACTCTTTGTGACCCCATGAATCGCAGCACGGCAGTCCTCCCTGTCCATCACCAACTCCTGGAGTTCACTCAGACTCACGTCCATCGAGTCAGTGATGCTATCCAGCCATCTCATCCTCTGTCGTCCCCAATCCCTATAGTGTTTGGAAGTGCCTTATTCTCCTTTTTCTTCATAGCATGGATCATTCTCTGACAGTAAATGATTATTTGTTCAAAATCTGTCTTTCCCATTAGATTGGAAGCTATTTTCCAAGCTATATGAAATGTACCTTTCATGAAGTACATGCTAAAAAAAAATATTTCTTGAATGAATTGGTAAAAACTTTTAGTTTGTAACAATGGTCACCAAAGTGTTGCTAATTTGATCCACACATTTTACACTAGATTATAAACAATATGAGTTGCTATTAATGTTTAATCTTGTCTCTGTTGTCATGTACGGATGTAAGAGTTGGACTATAAAAAAGCTGAGCGCCAAAGAATTGATGCTTTTGAACTGTGGTGTTGGAGAAGACTCTTGAGAGTCCCTTGGACTGCAAGGAGATCCAACCAGTCCATCTTAAAGGAGATCAGTCCTGGGTGTTCATTGGAAGGACTGATGTTGAAGCTGAAACTCCAATACTCTGGCCACCTGATGCGAAGAGCTAACTCATTTGAAAAGACCCTGATGCTGGAAAAGATTGAGGGCAGGAGGAGCAGGGGACGACAGAGGATGAGATGGTTGGATGGCATCACTGACTCGATGGACATGGGTTTGAGTGAACTCCGGGAGTTGGTGATGGACAGGGAGGCCTAGCATGCTGTGGTTCATGGGGTCGCAAAGAGTAGGACATGACTGAGTGACTGAACTGAACTGTTGTAAACGTGCCACTGGAAACAACATAATAGAATAGAAATAACAGACTTTGGGACCATACAGACTTTCAAATTCAAACTGCTATGCACTACTTTTGTGATCTAAGTTAATTTCTCTGAATTTCAATTATACCAGAGAAAACAGTGCATGATTTTCATCAAGTAGATTTGGGTTAGATCTTAGACCCACTACTTACTAGTATGATTTTAGACTATTTTCTAAATAGTTTCAGTGACCTCAGAAACTTCTGGAGTTTCAGTGACCTCATCTGTAAAACAAGAATAATAATACATTTTCCCACATAGTCATGAGGTTAAATGAGCAAATACATAGAAAACACCTAGCTTGGTGATGGACAATCTATTTGCACTCAGTACATTTTATTAATGCCAATACCTTTATGCATATCAATAGAATAAAGTAATTGTATCATCAATACCAATACAAATTTTATGGTGTATACTATGTTATTTAATGATATACACTATCTTTCTGTATTTTTTATTCAGACTAAGCATAGAGCTAGATATAACAATAATAGTAATAGTGATAATTACCTCCTATGGGAAAATTTTATTACAGGTGTTAAACAACTTATCATAGCAGGTGATCAGGAAGCAGGAGTTGACATGCCACACATAGCTGACTATTTTGGCTAACATTAAAGAAAAAACACATAAATTACTTTCTATGAGTAACTATGGAGCGTTGCTGTTTAATGGATATAAATTTCAGTTATACAAGACGAGACAGTTCTAGATATCTTCTGCAAAACATTATGCTTATAGTTAATACTGTTCAGTACACTTAAAAATTTGTTAGGCAGATAGGTCTCACATTATGGATTTTTTACCACAATAAAAAAATGCATGTACATAATATTTTCTTTATTTTTATAAAATTTTGCTCATAGCACCTCACAAATGAGGCATTCCTATTGAAAGATAGTTTAAACAACAAATCAGAAGAGGCATTTTTATTATTAAGCAATATGAAACATTTATAAAATTATGACCAAAACAAAATATTTTCTCTTTCCTAAACATCTAATTATATAGTCTATGAAATTCTCTATTACAACCTAAAATACTAATTAAGTAAAAGTCTAATCTGAAAAAGAAAAAATACAAACATTCTAAATATACCTTATTACATGGCTATGAATTTAGAAAGACATACATTTTAACATAGTACAAAATAAAATTAAATGGCATTGTAAATAAAGCAAATTAAAAATTGAAATAGAAACCTGGTGACATTACCACCCAGAGGAAAGAATTATTCGAATTGATTTTAAAATATACAAATTTTACTATTCATCCATAGTGGAATATAGTCTAAGATTAAAAATACAGCCAAGTAGTCTTAAATGACATTCTTTTTTTAAAAATTTATTTATTTAGAGTATTTGATTCTATTTATCTTTTTATGAGAGAATGTTAACCATCCTATCAGCTTAATTATTTATTTATATTATTTTCATGAACATAACACGACCCAAATACATCCATGTGCCCAATACAACTTAGAAATAACTAAGAAGCTTATTTGTTTATCAATTATAATAAATATATTGCAAGCTAATATTAATTGAATTCAGTTTACTCTAGGCACAAAGGTGAGGCCCTTATATTCATTATCTCATTTATTTATTGCCATAACTCCTCAAGCTGGTCATTATTAATATTTTTATTTTACAGTGCTTAATAAACTGTGGAAGATTCTGAAAAAGATGGGAATACCAGACCACCTGACCTGCCTCTTGAGAAACCTATATGCAGGTCAGGAAGCAACAGTTAGAACTGGACATGGAACAACAGACTGGTTCCAAAGAGGAAAAGGAGTAGGTCAAGGCTGTATATTGTCACCCTGCTTATTTAACTTCTATGCAGAGTACATCATGAGAAATGCTGGGCTGGAAGAAGCACAAGCTGGAATCAAGATTGCCTGGAGAAATATCAATAACCTCAGATATGCAGAGGACACCACCCTTATGGCAGAAAGTGAAGAGGAACTAAAAAGCTTCTTGATGAAAGTGAAAGAGGAGAGTGAAAAAGTTGGCTTAAAGCTCAACATTCAGAAAACGAAGATCATGGCATCTGGTCCCATCACTTCATGGGAAATAGATGGGGAAACAGTGGAAACAGTGTCAGACATTAATTTTGGGGGCTCCAAAATCACTGCAGATGGTGACTGCAGCCATGAAATTAAAAGACACCTACTCCTTGGAAGGAAAGTTATGACCAACCTAGATAGCATATTGAAAAGCAGAGACATTACTTTGTCAACAAAGTAAGGTTTGGTTTTTCCAGTGGTCATGTATGGATGTGAGAGTTGAACTGTGAAGAAAGCTGAGCACCGAAGAATTGGTGCTTTTGAACTGTGGTGTTGGAGAAGACTCTTGAGAGTCCCTTGGACTGCAAGGAGATCCAACCAGTCCATTCTAAAGGAGATCAGCCCTGGGTCTCCATTGGAAGGACTGATGCTAAAGCTGAAACTCCAGTACTTTGGCCACCTCATGCGAAGAGTTGACTCATTGGAAAAGACTCTGATGCTGGGAGGGATTGGGGGCAGGAGGAAAAGGGAACGACAGAAGATGAGATGGCTGGATGGCATCACCGACTCAATGGATGTGAGTTTGAGTGAACTCCGGGAGTTGGTGATAGACAGGGAGGCCTGGCGTGCTGCGATTCATGGGGTTGCAAAGAGTTGGACATGACTGAGTGACTGAACTGAACTGAATCAGCTTGAAAAAGTAAAACAGGTACCAAGTGAAGGAGTCAGGATTTGACCCTAGAGTCACATTTTGGTAAGAAATATAGAAAATAAAACAACTATGTCTTTTATGTATAGAAAGCTTTTTCTTTTCTTAAAGAATAAGGACCTTTTTTTCTCTCATTTATTTAACCATTATTGATTCATCATCTGCTATGTGTCAGTTCCAAAGCCAAGATTAGAAGGAGAGTGGTAAATATGATCTAGCCACAGAGGTCAAAATCTAGGTGGTGAGACTGATATACCAATAGACAAACAGAATGCTATACTATAGGTGTTAAAACTGAGGCATAGAAAGTGGTTGTTTTTATTGCTTTTGCAGTTTGCCTGCAAGTCAGACTTTAGTATAAGGACTAAAATGGAAGTATTTATGAAAGGTGTAACTGAAGGAAAAATTAAATGGTAGTACGAAATAGAGTTGGAGAAAATCGTTTTGAGGAGACGGCATAGGGTAAGAAGATATAAGCAAGAAAGAAAGGTCTGTAGAAGTCAGCTCAGAGGGTAAGGAAAAGCAGGGAGCTGTGGCTCTCCGGGTGACTGCGGACCTGATGTTTATGGTTTCACCCAGGACATCCTATCCCTCTTTTATAAGGCACAGGAAATATTCAGCCAGACAAATTAGAAGAAGGTGGTCATTTTGCACAAAATCTTACTACAATCTTTTGGACCAGTGTCCAATATTGAGCGTGAACTTTGGAATAAACTATTAAAAGACAACATTTTATTGAAACAATTTTTTTTTTTTCCAATTAAGGGTTAGCATCCATATACATGGTCTCTATTTTTGTCTTGGAGTTTGAAAGAAATACAAATCACCACATGGCTTCATAAGTAGTAGTCCCTTCAGGATGCCACCTGAGTCCTTGGCAAGCACAGTGACCGCTTCTGATGCCAACCCTGGATACAGTAGATAGAGAGACTAATAGGAACTGCTGTTTCCAACCCTCTCGAAAGTTTCCAAGCTGTCTTTGGCATCTGTTCCATGCACGTTCCTTTGGCAGCTAGGGAGTAAGGGATTTTGAAGATACTATTAACATTTTTTTGTCAATTAGGAAATGTGTGATCAAATAATTGCTCTAAATTCTTCAAGATGGCCTAACTCAAAGAGCTGGAACAAAGCAATGGAAGTCTAACTATATTCACCATAGGGGTATGGCTTATTTATAGAATGGTGTTAAACCAAAAATCTAAATTTTGAAAGTTCTAAGGTGTTTGTTTGACCACATGACTCAGAAAAATCTGCTTATTTGTAGATATTTTATCCACACAGGCTCCTGGCAAAATAAACCATTCTATTTTCTCCATATGTACTCTGGGATGCCCTACTTCAGGGCTTATAATGATGTTCTTTCTTCCACAGAGAAGCCTGTTCCTTTCTTCTCAACATTTCTAAATGGTGCTTGCTTCATCCACACCTAGATTAATTCCTAACTTTTCCATATAGCAGTTAGGTGACCTTGGCCAAATCTCTCAACCTCTTTACAACCTCAGCTTCCCCATCTGAAAAAGGTACCTAACATAGAATCACATAAGGATTAAATGAAACATTTACTAATAATAAATGCTTAATAACTTTCACCTATTATTTTATTATGTTACTGTGATATTAGTAGTGTGCTCTATTTTCATTACTGTCTTAGAGTCCTTTCTTATTCTCTATGGAGCAATCATCCTTTGCTTGCTCTAAATTTGCATTGCAATGTACCTGTACCCTTGTCGTGGAGTGTATCATTTCTTACTTTAGGTATCAGTTAATATATACATGTCCTATCTCTCCTGTAACTTGTGGAGATCAGTAACCATGTTTGATTCACCTGCATGTCTATGTTTTCTAGAATGGTGATATGCTTAGGGGAATGACTTAAAGCCCTTAAAAATACTTATTCATAGATATCTGATCTCCTTCACATTTTGAAAACTACCAAATAATATGTCCAGGTAAGTTAGGGTATCTCAGTGGGATCACCAGCTACTCTTGTTCAGATGGTCCTGAAGTCTCCTGTCTGACTTCCTTGACCCCAAGCCTGGTACCTCCAGCCACACTCTCTGGACAGAGTGATTTTCCAAAGGCATGAATCGTGAAGTTACTCACTTGCTTTATATTTTTCAATGGCATTCCACGATCACTACAAATGTCAGTATTGGCATAAGAGAAATTTCATTATCTTCTGACTTCTACTCCCTCTTTTCCAGCCTCATCCCTCAACATTCTCTTTATTTCTTACAATAAGAGGAATACATACTGAACTACTTAAAACAAGACATTTTCCAGACTCTTTCTACCCTCTTGCTCTGTGTACTTTTCTTTTTGTCTGTAATAAACTACTTACCACTTTCCACTGTCCTCTAGCTAACTGTGATTCATCCTTTAGAGTTCAGTATAAATGGAACCACATCATCTCACTGAGAAAGCCTTTCCAATCCTTCTCTGTTTTGGTGATTTCTCTGTCTTATATGCTGTCTTGCCTCCCTGTGTGTATCACTATCATAACATTTAAAGCACTGTATTAAATTTTATCTTACATACAGGTTTTACATCTCAGATTCTGAAGTCCTTGATCTAAAATGCCCTCAGTCATCTTATTCATCTTCCAGAGGTTCCCTTCTGAGAAGTATAAAACTTCCAATAACCTAGAATGTACCTCACTACTTTGTACCCTCACATCCACCCACTTCCCCCCGCATTTGGTTAAAACCACTGCATAAATTTTCCTTCAGATATCAAGCTATTTAATGTGCTTTCATGTCCTTACTCATCCTATAAAACCCATTCCACCTTTATTCTCTTGACCAAAATTCATCCTGAATTGGTCATGTACACCATAGTTTCTCAACCTTGAAACTATTACATTTTAGACCAGATAGTTGTTCGCTGTGAAGGCTGCCCTATATGCTTTCCTTTCTTTGCACTGCACACCTGTATTGCCCCTGCCCAACTGTGGCAAACAGAAATGCCTCCAAACATTGCAAAATACCACCAGTGCGGCAAAAGGACTCTTGACTGAGACTGTAATCTAGACCATAATATATTAGAACTTTGAGTTTGTCTACCTGCTTACAGTGATTAATGGATTTAGTCTGGTACAAGGAAGATGGTCTTTTATTGATAGTGTTATTACTGATAAAAATATATATGATTAGAACCTAGGAAGGAAATCCTATTTCCCTTTAGTGTCATTTTCTCTTATTTAAAAAATGATTTTCTAGATTAAAAAATTCAAATCAAGATTTTTTTCATTTGTTGAAAAATATAGAAGGTGAGAACTCAAGAGTATTATAATGTTGTCATTATAAGTAATAAGCAGTGAGTACCAAGGATAGATAATGGAAGATCAACCTAAAATAAAAATTGCTGAAGAGTTAAGGTTATGAATAATTTTAAATTAATTTAATGCTATTTTGCATTCATGTCAATAGTCCAATCAGATCAAAATTTATTAATTTTTTTCAACATTAAACTACACTATGAATTATACTTATTTATTTCATGACCTGGCTAGGGGAACAAGGGATAGGCAGTTTTTCAATTTAATCCAGTATCAGGGACTTTTACACAATTCAAGAAGCGTTAGGGACCCTCTTCCATTTGCATAACTCTTTAAGAAAATTTTAGGACTTTGCCCTATGCTCAAGGTGTTTAAATTCTAAAGGCTGTTCAATATTAAAAGAAAGACTAGGGGAGGGGGGCCATCCTTGCAGTTCTAGATGCTTCACAGGAAAAGTAATGCAGATAGTTGATCTAGAACAATGAGTAGTAGAGGAGGCTATTGGAATGTAACAGAGGATAACAACAGAATGCAAATAAATGCATGGCTTCCTTACTAAAAGAGAAAAAAAAGAAAGGTCTTGCTATAAGAAACTCAGCAAAATAGAGAATTTAAATTCTGTCATAAGCTGCTTCTTTCTTTGAAGACTGGTTACAAACATTCTGTAAATGGGAAGGAGTCCATTGACCATGCTTTAGGCAACTCTCTTGCAGCACAAATAGCACTATGAGTCATAATATCATTTGAGTAAGCTTATTCTATCAGAATTTTTGAGACTCTAAACCAGAGCATAACATTGTGTACAATGAAAGTAGGAAAGGAATTAGGGAAAAATATTTCTTCCCTACAGTGAACTGGGTATTAGTATTTCCTTTTAAGCCAATATTTGAGTGAGACTTACATGAAAACTCTCTGTATTATCTTCACAACTTTTCTGTAAATTTAAAACTATCCTACAGTAAAAAATATATTTAAAAATAGGCTTTAAACAGTCATGAAAAAAAGAATGACCCGAACAATGGAGGTCAGCAGAAGGGTATATGTAGTTAGGCAGGGCAGGGTGCTGAATGGATGGCGAGTGAGTTCCTTGTGTTTTTGCAATTATAGATCCCTATCCTTACCCCCTCCATGATCCCTTTCTTACCACATGTGCCCTTGCTCTCACTTCCTCCTATTACTAATTAGGCTGTTTTATGTGAATTTCAGCATGCAATATTTCATATTTAATAACCCTGCATCAGAAGAAATGGGAAGTCAGAGGGGCTGGAATTTATTGCCAGGTGTTCTGGACAGCATCTGGAGCGTTTATAGAGAACCCACAAAATTCCTCAATACCCTGAGGAATTTAAAAGCCGCACTTTCAGGAATCCAATAAGTTTCAGCTGAGAATCCTATAAATACCACAGGACAAGGGCTATACCCTGATCAAGCTCATTCACTGGATATTCAGGCGACAGGAAGTTGACATTCAGGGGTACTCATAATTGGCCTTTGCATTTAGCACCTTGTTAACATAAATTGAGGAAGTTCACACCTCTAATCTCTTGTTACTAATGTCAGCCTGCTAGTATCTGAACTCAATAAGGTGGGGTTAGCTAGCTGAAAAAGCTTATTTTTCTCAACAGGAGTAAAAGAATCTAAATGTTCAACTGAAAAGACATGGAATCTGACATGAGATGTATTTTAAATTTGGGGGGTGGGGGCAATCTCCAAAGCTGAAGGTTAAAGTCATAAAATCACTAAGGTCATCACTCAGTCTTTATAATTTGTCTTTTTAAAACATGACTGCACATTCTTGCTTCTTGTATCTCATAATAGAGCCAAGCTGATTAATATGGTGTATATATATATATATATATATATATACACCCATGCTGCCCCTCTTCTCTTTTTTGCTCACAATGTACCCCTGACCTCAAGGAGCACTTTTTGTATTGTTGAAAGTCTAAATCCCACCTTAAAACTCCTATTCAAATTCATTTAACATTATCCAAGGGATTTAAATTTATATTTCCTTGTAATCTTCCTTACTCCTTCAAAAATTATTGGTCATTTCCATCTGCATTTATTATTTTTTTAAAAATGACATTCAAGTTGTGTCATTTATTTTTCCTTAGCCAAATGGCATGCTTCTTGCAGACAGCTAGGTCAAATTCCTTTATTCTAGCCATGCTGAAGATAGTGCTGATATTAGTGATGGCACTCCCAGAAAAGAAAGTCACCTTTTGTAAAGCTTCCTGTTGGGGGCATGAGGATGGCAATTATAAGTGATGACTGTTTAATCCAGAAATAAGCCTCTCTAAAACACCTCTATTTGGGCCTTTATAAGCCCTTATGAGCCATCTAAAAAGGGAGGAACAAGATCTTCAGAATTAAGGCAGAATAGGATTCCCTCCCCCAGACAAGAACCCAATAAAATGAATTAAAAAATATATAGATTAGGAAGGAAGAAAATCTTATAAAGAGCAACCAAACATAGAAAAGGAAATCATCTAACACTTCAGAAATTAGAGGTCATGAAACAAAATAGAAATCTATGTAGTAGCTTAAAGTGTCTGTGTATCTCAGCACAACTGTTAATCTTAGATGCCTTACTAACAAGCTCACAGATCCTAAGAATTTTCAGCATCACCTCAATGTTTTGCATGTAGCAAACTACTTGGGAACCCATAAATTTCTTCTGCTTTTACTGGGGAGATATGGATGTGGTCCCTAGAAAAACTGTTTAAAGAAGGAAACTCAAGAATCCAGAGCTACTTTGAATTGGGGAAATAATCCAAAGCACAGTGGCAACTATGCCAAGAGAATGGATTTGATTTCTGTCTCTTTAAGAATTTTCCACAGTTTGCTGTGATCCACACAAAGGCTTTAGCATAGTCCATGAAACAGAAGTAGATGTTTTTCTGGAATTCCCTTGCTTTCTCCATGATACAGTGAATTTTGGCAGTTTGATCTCTGGTTCTTCTGCCTTTTCTGAACCCAGCTTGTACATCTGGAAGTTCTCGGATCATGTATTGCTGTCAAGGGTTTTGAGCATAAACTTGCTAGTATGTGAAATGAGCACATTTGTACAGTAGTTTGAACATTCTTTGGCATTGCCCTTCTTTGGAGTTGAAATGAAAACAACTTTTCCAGTCCTGTGACCACTCTTGAGTCTTTCAAATTTGCTGGCATATTGAGTGCAACACTTTAACAGCATCATCTTTTAGGATTTTAAGTAGTTCAGCTGGATTTCTGTCATATCCACCAACTTTTTTCATAGTAATGCTTCCTGAAGCCCACTTAACTTCATGCCCCAGGATATCTGGCTCTAGATCAGTGACCATCTTATCATGGTTACCCAGGTCATTAAGACCTTTTTTGTAGAATTCTTCTATGTATTCTTGCCAACTCTTCTTAATCTCTTCTGCTTCTGTTAGGTAATTGCCATTTTTGTCATTTATTGTGTCTATCCTTGCATGAACTATTCCCTTGATATCTTCATTTTTCTTGAAGAGATTTCTAGTCTTACCCATTCTATTATTTTCCCCTATCTTTGCATGTTCATTTAAGAAAGGCTTCTTATCTCTTCTTGCTATTCTCTGTAACTCTGCATTCAGTTGGGTATATCTTTCCCTTTCTCCCTTGCTTTTCACTTCTCTTCTTTCATCAGCTATTTGTAAAGTTTCCTCAGACAGCCAACTTTGTCTTCTTGCATTTCTTTATCTCTGGGTTAGTTGTGGTGCATCCTGTACAATGTTATGAACTTCTGTCCCTAGTTCTTCAGGCACTCTGTCTACCAGATCTAATCCCTTGAATCTATTCATCACCTCCACTGTACTGATTTAGGTCATACTTGAATTGTCTAGTGGTTTTCCCTATTTTCTTCAATTTAAGTTTGGGTTTTACAGTAAGAAGCTCCTGATTTGAGCCACAGTCACCTCCGGGTCTTGTTTTTTGCTGACTGTATAGAATTTCTCCATCTTAGGTTGCAAAGAACATTATCAATCTGATTTTTATATTGACCATCTTGTGATGTCCCTGAGTAGAGTTGTCTTGGGTTGTTGGAAAAGGGTGTGTGCTATGACCAACTTACTCTCTTTACAAAACTGCTAACTTTGCCCTGCTTCATTTTGTACTCCAAGGCCAAACTTGCCTGTTACTCTAGGTATCTCTTGACTTTCAACTACTTTTGCATTCCAATCTCTTATGACAAAAGGACTTTTTTTTTTTTTTGGTATTAGTTTATAAGGTCTTGTAGATCTTCATAGAACCAGTCTACTTCAGCTTCTTTAGTATCAGTAGTTGGGGCATAGACTTGGATTACTGTGATATTGAATAGTTTACCCTGGAAACAAACTGAAATCATCCTTTCATTTCATTTCAGATTCTTTTGTTGACTGTGAGGGCTACTTTATTTCTTCTAAGTGGTTCTTGCCCACAGTGGTGGATATAATAGTCATCTGAATTAAATTTGCCCATTCCCATCCATTTTAGCTCACTGATTCCTAAGATGTTGAAGTTCAATCTTGCCATCTTCTGCTTGATCATGTCCAATTTACCTTTATTCATGGACCTAACATTTAGGTTTCTATGCAATATTTTACAGCATTGGACTTTACTTTCACCACCAGACACATCCACACCTGAACATCATTTCTGCTTTGGTCCAGCTACTTCATTCTTTCGGGAGCTATTAGTAACTGCCCTCTGCTCTTCCCTAGTAGCATATGGGACACCTTCTGTCCTGGGAGGCTCATCATCCGGTGTCATACCACTTCATGGACCACAGCCTTGTTGTAGCTGAGGAACTTGCATATCTCAATGAATTATGAGCCATGCTGTGCAGGAACACCCTTGATGGATGGGTCATAGTGAAGAATTCTGACAAAATTGGTCCACTGGAGGAGGAGTGAATGAAAGACCACTCCAGTATCCTTGCCTCGAGAACCCCATGAACAGTATGAAACGGCAAAAAGATATGACATATGTGAATACTCATTTCAAAGTTCAGCCAGGCTATATACACAAGTCAGTTAAGAAACAATCATACGTGAAGTATAATAAATAGTGTAGAAGACTACCTAGGTTGTATATTGTTTACTTAATTAGGTTTTCTGGGTTTCCTGCCAAATCTGGTTTTCATGAAAGATCATTTATTTCATCATTGGGTGTCACTGGAATCTATTTAGGCAACTGTGTTATGGATTTATATTCCACTAAACTGTCGCACTGTTTGAAGTGACCTGATCTTACATGGAGTCTGTTGAAAATGAAGATTGAGTGTGTCGGTATTCTAGATAGAGATACCACTGTACCAGGAATGTTACGAATTTTCTTACTATGTTTTCTCTAAAATTAACCATTGACCTGAGGCATGCAGAGGAACATTATCACTTTAACTTTATTTAGATACATGGATTCAATAGGGTGACAGCAACTTATTTCAAAGATAAAAATATCATCTGCAAAGATAAACTCTATTCCCTTGCCAAAGAAAATTCCATTAACTAACTTAAATTGGACTTAATAACAATCACACAAACCAATTAGTTTCAATTTTTAACCCCATTAGGAGTATTATTCATCATGGTATTGCCAGATAGAGTTGTGCTTCTTCTGACTTTGAACGGCTTAAATAAATATAACCTGGGGTGCTAATTATACAATGATGATGCAGACACTTCAAGATGACTTTCCTTAATATAGATAGAATCTTTGGAAAATAGATTTTTTTTTCATCAAATGTCCTTAGTCCACACTGCATTTTCTCATTTTATAATTTAAAGTGAGTTTGAGTGTCTAACATATAATTGAATCTACAGTGACCTGTGGGCTTTCGTGATAATTATTTCTTTCCATGCAAATCCAGATAACCTTTATTTTTCCATTCTCTGCAAAATCCATGGCTTACCAAGTGCTCTTATCTTGTGTAGTTTTATCCTTCATAGTTCACAGAGGGAAATTTGGTGTCCCCATAGAATGTGATCTGATTCTGGATCTCTATATGTGTGGCTCCATGGCTTGGTGCTAAACTCTTTTAACCTGTCTATAGTATTTCCCAGTGTGATCTCATGTTCACAGTACCATCTGTGTGCTTATCAATAACTATAGCCAGAACCTCCTTAAACTCTAAGCTTGTATATCTTACAACTGACTCACATCTCCAGTCTGATATGGTTAAATGAACCTATCTGCTGACCAAGATAATATAGCCAGATAGCCTGAGTGATTAACCCAGATACAAAGGACTCTGGCATCTAATAAACACTCAATGTATGTGAATCATTATTATTTGTTATTATTACTGAGGAGTTGTTGAATACAATGCAAACTTTCTGTTCTTCTTCCCTGAGAACCTGGAGAAATTATACAACTAGATATAAAAAAGAATAGCTCCCTTCCACTGTATCTTTTTATTTTGTAGTGTTCTTCAGGTTTCTTTCAAGTGGCTCCCTGCTTTTGCTTTCACATCATTTAGTCTACAAGCCATGTGCTTGTACAAGACCTGTATTACTATTCTCATATTTCTTATTCACTCTCTGCTATTACCTGGAATCCAGAGTCAACATTGAAAACCAGTGTATTCCAAAGGACCATTCATGTACATTATGTCTGTGGCTACTTGCATGCTACAATAGCAGAGTTGAGTAGTTGCAAAAGAGATCATATGACTAAAAAAACTGAACATGTTTGCTATTTTATCCTTATTGAAAAAGGTTCTAGAATCATCCCTGCTCTAGAAATTTCTCTAAAACCTGCATCATAGCAATTATTATCATATGCCCAAATAAGTATCGATTTAGTTTCCATGAAATAAGTTACATACATGAATGGTAATTATTTAAACTTTTTAATTTTAAACTTATCTTGGTTTTATAGTTGCATAAAATCTATGCACATGAAGAATTCATGTATTTTTGCTTATAAATTCAAATATTATATTATAAATAATTTAGGGACATATAAGGAGTCTAAGAGCACTCTCAAATTTGAGAAACTCTTCATTAATTATCTAAAAATTCAAAAAATAAATAAATAAATAAAAATTCTGGCTGTCATGATTCTGAGCTGGCACTGGGCTTTGCAAGTCTTCTCTGAGCTTCATATCTACTCTGGCTTTAAAATAGCAGCTTTTCCAACTATTTGTCATGAAGGACATGCTTTTTTTTTTCCCTAGTCCATCACAAACTGAATTTCTTTAGAATAAAATAATAATTTAAAAAAATGTCCATACACTTAGTTGGGATGATGATGTCAAATTTGCTACAAAAGTTTGTAAATGTGTGCTTTCAATTTCTGTACTCATCAAAGACCAGTGAAAATGGTAGTTGGGTGAACATCAGTTAAAAAAAAAGCACAGGGGCATTGCACTACAAGATTCATGTGGGGTACGAAAGTCCTGAAATGAGATGAGAAGGAGGGATTGCTCCTGAATTTAAGAATCATCTGGACTCCTAGAGTGAACTCAGGAAGGAATAAATTCCTCCCTATTCTTTGGGACAAATACTCAAGACCCTTAAATTTATGTTGCAAAGAATCTAGGTTTGGGGACTAAAAGCAGGATCCTCTATGACCCACCTCCCAGAATATTGGAAATAAAAGCAAAAATAAACAAATAGGACCTAATTAAACAAAAGCTTCTGCACAACAAAGGAAACTATAAGCAAGGTGAAAAGACAGCCTTCGGTATGGGAGAAAATAATAGCAAATGAATCAACTGACAAACAACTAATCTCAAAAATATACAAGCAACTCCTACAGCTCAATTCCAGAAAAATAAATGACCCAATCAAAAAATGGGCCAAAGAACTAAATAGACATTTCTCCAAAGAAGACATAACAGATGGCTAACAAACACATGAAAAGATGCTCAACATCGCTCATTATCAGAGAAATGCAAATCAAAACCACTATGAGGTACCATTTCACACCAGTCAGAATGGCTGTGACCCAAAAGTCTACAAGCAATAAATGCTAGAGAGGGTGTGGAGAAAAGGGAACCCTCTTACATTGTTGGTGGGAATGCAAACTAGTACAGCCACTATGGAGAACAGTGTGGAGATTCCTTAAAAAAATGGAAATAGAACTGCCTTATGACCCAGCAATCCCACTGCTGGGCATACACACTGAGGAAACCAGAATTGAAAGAGACACGTGTACCCCAATGTTTATCGCAGCACTGTTTATAATAGCCAGGACATGGAAGCAACCTAGATGTCCATCAGCAGATGAATGGATAAGAAAGCTGTGGTACATACACACAATGGAATATTACTCAGCCACTAAAAAGAATACATTTGAATCAGTTCTAATGAGGTGGATGAAACTGGAGCCTATTATACAGAGTGAAGTAAGCCAGAAAGAAAAACACCAATACAGTATACTAACACATATATATGGAATTTAGAAAGATGGTAACCAGAACCCTGTATATGAGACAGCAAAAGAGACACTGATGTATAGAACAGTCTTATGGACTCTGTGGGAGAGGAAGAGGGTGGGATGATCTGGGAGAATGGCATTGAAACATGTATAATATCGTATATGAAACGAGTTGCCAGTCCAGGTTCGATGCACCATGCTGGATGCTTGGGGCTGGTGCACTGGGACGACCCAGAGGGATGGTATGGGGAGGGAGGAGGGAGGAGGGTTCAGGATGGGGAACACATGTATACTTGTGGCGGATTCATTTTGATATATGGCAAAACCAATACAATATTGTAAAGTTAAAAAATAAAATAAAATACAAAAAAAAAAAAGCAATGCGTCTTCAGCAATACTTTTCAAAGTATATTAGCTTACAACTAGATTCATGCATTCATTCATTAATTTAAATAATATTTTTTGAACAAACAAGAGGTTCCAGACACTATTCTAGTTACTGGGGATACAGGCTTGAGCAAGAGAAAAATCTCCACACTCATATAGTTTATATCCTAGTAAAAGAAACTGGAAAATAAACAAGCAAATAAACAAGAAAAGATTTAGAAAACTGATTAATGTTATGGAAGGAATTAAAATGGGATGATTCAATAGACATAACAGAGTGACATTTTTTGTTTGGGTAGCCAAGAAAATGCTAAAATATGAATGATAAAAAAGAACTAGCCATAATTAGGGAAAAGCATTTTGGGATTAAAATTAAAAAAAAGGAAGTGAAATGTTCTCAATGTAGCAATAATCTTGAGGAATTAGAAGAGCAGAAAGAAGGTCTTTGTGGCTAAACTGTTGTATGTATGCAATAAGAAAAGTAGTAAAATAAATTCACAGAGGTAATTGGAGGACAAATAACATAGGGTTCTATATGCAAGTTAAAGGAAATTGGAATTTAATCCAAGATTAGTGGGAAGAATCATCACTCTGCCAGCAAAGGTCCATATAGTCAAAGCTGTGGTTTTCCAGTAGTCCTGTACAGATATGAGTTGGAGCATAAAGAAGGCTGAGCACCTAAGAATTTATCCTTTCAAACTATGTTGCTGGAGAAGACTCTTGAGAATCCCTTGGACTGCAAGCTGATCAAACCAGTTAGTCCTAAAGGAAATCAGTTCTGAATATTCATTGGAAGGACTAATGCTGTAGCTGAAACTCCAATACTTTGGCCACTGATGCAAAGAGCCAGCTCATTGGAAAAGACCCTGATGGTGGGAAAGACTGAGGGTAGGAGGAGAAGGTGACAACAGAGGCTGAGATTGTTAGATAGCATCACTGACTCAATGGCCATGAATCTGAGCAAACTCTGGGAGATAGATGCAGAAACAATGGAAACAGTGACAGACTTTATTTTCTTGGGTTCAAAAATCATTGCAGATGGTGACTGCAGACATGAAATTAAGAGATGCTTGCTCCTTGGAAGAAAAGCTTTTACAAACCTAGACATGATATTAAAAAACAGAGATATTACTTTGCTGACAAAGGTCCATCTAGTTAAAGCTATGGTTTTACAAGTAGTCATATTTGGATGTGAGAGTTGGACCATAAAGAAAGCTAAGTGCTAAAGAATTTGTGGTTTGAACTGTGGTCCTGGAGAAAATGCTTGAGTCCCTTGGATAGCCAAGAGATCAAACCAGTCCATCCTGAAGGAAATCAGTCCTGAATATTAATTGGAAGGACTAAAGCTGAAGCTGAAGCTCCAATACTTTGGTCACCTGATGCGAAGAACTAACTCATTGGAAAAGACCCTGACACTGAGAAAGATTGAAGGCAGGAGGAGATGGTTAGATGGGAATCACAGACTCCATGGACATGAGTTTGAGGAAGCTGTGGGAGTTGGTGATGGACAGGGAAGCCTGGCATGCTGCAGTTCATGGGATTGCAAAGAGTCGGACACTACTGAGTGACTGAACTGAACAGAACGAGGAGATAGTGAAGGACAATGAAGCCTGGCATGCTGTAGTCCATGGGGTTGCAAAGACTTAGCACATGACTTAGCACATGAACAATGGCAACAGCAAGGGAAAGACTGGAGGCTTTGAATTGTCTGACATGTTTTATTGTCGCCATAGTATGTTTATAGAGAAAGAATGACAATCCATACCAAAAAAGCCTTGAATTTGAGTGGTGATGCTGACAATGGAACAAAATGATGATATTTGAGACATGGTTTATAGGTAGATCTATATATTGAATTTGTGGCAAAGAAGATGAAAATAGTTGAATATAATATTTCTAAACCTCTACTGCATGCTAAGTCATTTCAGTTGTGTCTGACTCTTTCTACCATATGGACTGTAGCCTGCTAGGGTCCTCTGTCTATGGGATTTTTTAGACAAAAATACTGGAGTTTGAGTTGCCATGCTCTCCTCCAGGGAATCTTCCCAACCCAAGGATCGAACCTGAGTCTCTTATGTCTCTTGTATTGGCAAGCAGGTTCCCAGGTGGCTCTAGTGGTAAAGAATCCACCTGCCAATGCAAGAGATATAAGAGACTCTGTTTCGACCCCTGGGTCAGGAAGATCCCCTGGAGGAGGGCATGGCAATGCTCTCCACTATTCTTGCCTGAAAAATTCCATAGACAGGGGAGCCAGGCAAATAAGCCACTGAAACAACTAAATTCTCAGTAGCTATGTGCAGCAGTAACTCACTAACACTGCCACTTTAGGAAGAGAAAAATATTGCCACAACAGAGACAGATTATACCATTTAAAAACACATTGTCCACAGATATTACTTCTCAAGCACCTTGACATTTGCCACTTGGATCAATCTTTCAAGCTCTTAATTTCTGATTTATGTCCTTATGGCATGACTGCTGAAAGCCTGTTTATGTCCTTTAATTTCACCACTATAATAATAAGCTTAACAAAAACTATAGCAGATCCCTCTATTACCCATGTTATATCTCTATGACTTGCCACTAATTTCAACTGTAGCAAGTGAAGTGAAGTGAAGTTGCTCAGTTGTAACCGTCTCTTTGCAACCCCATGGACTGTAGCCCACCAGGCTCCTCGGTCCATCAGATTTTCCAGGCATGCATACTGGAGTGTTTTGCCATTTCTTTCTCCAGGGGATCTTCCCAACCAGGGATTGAACCCGGGTATCCCTCATTGTAGGCAGACGCTTTACTGTCCAAGCTACCAGGGACTGTGGCAAGAGCTGACCATTATTTCCCAGGAGCTCAGACTCATGGGACCCTGATAGCATTTAGCTTCAGCCATAAACTTTTAAATATTTTTGCTTTCTGTCTTGAACGTTCTATTTAAGAGGAGCCTGCTCTATCTGCTTAGATCTCTGAGCCCACAAATACAGTACAGCCTGATTTTATGAAGGGTTACTCTTCCAGGGCAACACTCAATGTAAAATGGAAATTTTCAACCAGTAGAGAAGACTGGTTGAATGCTCTAGTCTTCTGCTCCTTGAGTCACCCAATCTGGGAAGCATTCTGTTTGTTCCCTAAGCAGGTCCAGACAAGTCAAGCCCTGATGCCTCTGGTAGTAAATGTTATAACATCCTTGCATTGAATTTTATTTCTTCCCTCTCATCTTCACAGTTTCCCTTCTTCCTCCATTTCTTTCCCTGGGTCTATCTACCATATGAGCTACTTGAATGCAAGCCTTACTTGAATCCCTACTTTTAAGACAATCCCAAAATAAGACAAATAATTACCTGTGATAAATAATCTGTAAAATATTTTATCTATATTTTCTCTAATTCTCACCACAATCTAAAAGTTATGACTTATTTTCTCCATTAATATTAAGAAAGCTAAATTTTGAGCAATTAAGCAAGTTGTCCAAAGACACATAGCGAGTGGACAATGAGGCCAATATTCTGAATATTAATACATATTTCTGACTGCAATAGAGTATGTTTTCACTGTACAGTCTATATTTCATTTAATTTTGGCTTGGTACTTTGGCAAAAGTTTTCCTACTCTGGTCTTGCTCTGGGCTTTATCTCTGGTGTTCATTCTTGATTTATTCTTTCCTGGGATGTCTCTAACCCCAGATTAGGATGGTTCATATCCCCAGAGAAGCCCCACCACTCCTACACAACATGACTTAGATTCCAGGGCAACCAGTACTTACAGATTAAAAAGATGTTGCCTTTATAGGTGATAGTCTTGAATAAAGATTGACGATGCCTGATTTGTATTTTTGGCTCTGGTGAGCATCAGATTATTTCCTGCAAAGATAACAAGCAAGTTCTTTGGCTCAGTTTAGATTTTTCCTGAATTTCAATTTAAGATATGAATTATTTTAGTTTGTTACACTGCCTTAATAATGTTTCTATGTTTAATTTTTAGAAGCCCTTAGTGAATGGAAAATTATAAATAATTCCCACATACATTGTTTTTCCTCTGAATATAATAAGATTGCTGCTGCTAAGTCGCTTCAGTCGTGTCCGACTCTGTGCGACCCCATAGACGGCAGCCCACCAGGCACCCCCGTCCCCGGGATTCTCCAGGCAAGAACACTAGAGTGGGTGGCCATTGCCTTCTCCAAAGCATGAAAGTGAAAAGTGAAAGTGAAGTCGCTCAGTCGTGTCCGACTCTTCACGACCCCATGGACTGCAGCCTACCAGGCTCCTCCATTCATGGGATTTTCCAGGCAAGAGTAGTGGAGTGGGGTGCCATTGCCTTCTGCATAATAAGATTAGGCACCATGGAATTTGAATTCTTAAAGAATTGCCTACTGATTAACTTATGTACATTTTTCTATCTTTTGAAGCTATGAAATATTTTGTTGATTTCCGTGAACTAAATAAGCTTTTTCTGTCAAATTAGTAGCTAGGAACAATTGCAATTTATTGATTTGTGTGGAATAAAAGTTATGACCAACCTAGATAACATATTAAAAAGCAGAGACATTACTTTGCCAACAAGGGTCCATCTAGTCAAAGCTATGGTTTTTCCAATAGTCATGTATGGATGTACATGACTATAAAGAAGAGAGTTTTGAGAGTTGGATTATAAAGAAAGCTGAATGCCGAAGAGTTGATGCTTTTGAACTGTGGTGTTGGAAAAGACTCTTGAGAGTCCCTTGAACTGCAAGGAGATCCAACCAATCCATCCTAAAGGAAATCAGTCCTGTATATTCATTGGAAGGACTGATGCTACAGCTGAAACTTCAATACTTAGGCCACCTGACGTGAAGAATGGACTCATTTGCTGGGAAAGATTAAAGATGGGACCACAAGGGGATGACAGAAGATGAGATGGTTGTATGACATCACCAGCTTAATGGACATGAGTTTGAGTAAACTCCAGGGCTTGGTGACTTACTGGGAGGTCTGGAATGCTGCAGTCCATGGGGTCGCAAAGAGTCAGACACGACTGAGCAACCGAACTGAACTAAAGTGAACTCTGTATTAACTGCTTTTCATGCAAGTCAAAGGAACTGTTGACTAACTAAACCAATACCCAATACTTATTACAAAACTTAATGTCTTACCTCTGCTAGAGAGACTGGAAAAATAACCACATACCTATCCTCCTTTGCAAGATAGTCATGTGACATAGTTCTGACTAATGGTACCTAAGTTAGATAACTATTGGTGAGGAACTTTTAGAAAGGTTTTACTATTTCTGATGAAAAGGATAGATAAGGATTGGATGACCAATTATCACTTTTTTTCTTAATTTGAATATGTAGTTGATGCCTAGAACTGTGGCAGCTATCTGGTGCCCATGAGGTAAAGAGAAAAAGGATAACATTTATTTTGATCGGCAGAATAGTTAGAAAAGCTTCATGTACATTTAAGGCTGTGGGAAGCCCTATAGAGAGCATAAATACATGTTAGCATGACTTCTGCATTAAAAACTCATATTTATAGATAAATAGAAAAGAAAATAGAAATAAGGGTATGGTCAAAATTTTATAATAATAGGAAGCCATGGTAGCTTCCAAAGGCAACTGTATGCCCAAAAAAGCAGATTCAAAGGTCTTACCAGTATAAAGCACAGAGAACTGATGATGGTCTTGTAATAGGATTCACTGGCAGGTAAGCTGATCTAGGGAACCATCTTTTCCATCATTAGCCTCTCCTTCTCAGGAAGAGATCTTTAGACTATATCCCACCACCTAAGGAACAGCCCAAACAGACAGGCTGTGCATTCCAGATCAATATCAGAGACAGTGTCTGAATTTAAGACATGAAAAACATTATTATTTCTTCCAATTGCTAAAAGCTCAGAGAGGAGCAATATTTTCATCCAAATTGTCTGGCTTACATTGTACGTATTAGAGCCAGACATGGAGTAAACCAGATGCAACTTGAGACTTTTGGAATTTATTTCTCAGCCAAGCAAGGAGCTGAATTAATAGACTTTTACTTTTACTTTCTGGAAATGAGAAAGCTGAAGATTTTCCAGCATACTCCTACCAGATGGCATGTTCTATTGCCTACAATTTTCCTCCTGCTGTGGATCGCCTCCAACTTAGCCTCTTCAAAGGTGAAAACGAAAAATACGTTATCTATTTGTATAGTAACCAAAGCAGTATAGAGAAAGAAAGAGCAGTCTGCCTACTGCCTATGGCTCAACTTGACCTAACTATACAACTCTTTCAGATTTTGGTAAGAAAAGATATGTCTTCCTGAAATTTAAAGATGTATCAACCAATTTTGGTATGATAAATAAGTGAGTTGATGTTTAATGGCTAATGATCTAAGTATAATAGAATGTACTGATATTTATGAGGCCTATGAGTGATAATAAAAAATGAGAATTTAATATGATCAAATGAACTGAGCAAATTCAACATTTTATAGCTAGTGTTTAAGTTAAAATCATAAATTTTCTATCTATATTTTATATGGAATATCTTAGGAATTTTTGCTGTGTCACAAAAAGAGATTAAATTAGAGATTAATCATCTTTAGAGTTATAAATAATAGTAAAATCAGAAAAGTTAGTTATTGAAAGTTGTATTTAGGTTAGTCTGAATCAAAATCCCACACTGTACAGTTTAAATGAGTGGTCCAGAGAAGTAAGAAATTTTAACAGTAAATTAGAAAAGAGAATGCTTATCCTGTAAATTGAACACAAATAACATAAATTCGATGTTCATAAAATGATCATTACAAGAAGCATATTTCTGATGATAGCTATACAAATATCAGTAAATTCTATGGGGATAGTTTTCAAAATGGCTGATAATTTTTCAGGATTGAACAGCTCTGGTAATCCCAGCTTTGACTCACATTTGACATCTACTTGCTGGGAAAGCTGATGACCATTTATTTATCACAATAGAAACTGACATAGTGAAGTAGAACCAATCCTTTTACAATTTCTACCTGTTCTCACATCAATTTAAACAGCTTGAAACCATCTAAAATGTACTTCACTTTGCCAAGAAGTGTTCACAGATATCTGCCATCAAGGAGAAAGCACTGGATGCCATAATTCTTCAAACTTATTAATTAGAATTTGGTTCGGCATTTATGTCTTGTCCTAATATATCAACTCTTTGAGTTCCATTATGCCTCTCTCCATTTCAGGCCTGTGTGTAACTTTCTCAATTTTCAAAGTCCATGAAGAGGCTTTCATGTTGGTCCTTGGGCTGTCTTCCTGCCCCTGGCTGTGATAGAGCAGGAAGAGTGAGTTCAAATTCCTTTACAGACTTAGTGAAGGACATATCCTTAAAAGTATCCTCCCCCATTAATACATAAGATCGGAGGCAATGATTCCACAAAAAGCTATCCAGAAATAGATCAGATAGGGAGTTGGATTCTAGGAAGTCACAAAAAGAAACCCCAAATCCACATTTATTCATCTCATGGCAAAATTATATCTCAAACACACGTATTCTTACCATTGTGCTTTGGCTACTTGAATCCCTGCATATTTCTTATATTATTTAAACATTGAGTATTTTCAACAAAGAATTAGGTTGTTTGGGCTTGATATCCTCATATAAGTATCTCTATCTCTCCTACTCCCTCTCTCTTTTAATCTTTCATATAAACTCAAAAACTCATTTCTGGTTCTGGTTTGGTATGTTAGGAATATCACATTTATCAGGTGAATGGTCTGTGTGGTCTCTCATTGTTCAATAAATATTGCCTTGAATGTACTTTTTCATATTTTCTTCTGTCTTTTCAAACTGCCTTATCACATCTTCCAGTTGTTTGGGGAATTCATTCTTGAACCATGTCCTATTATCAATATAGAATTGTACACATTAAACCTTTTTTGGGAAAGTGATTCAAAGCTTACTCTTTTATTACAGTCATAATTCACTTCCAACAATTTCTCAGTATGGACATTAAAGTTAATTTCTATATATTTTGTGCTGTATGAGTAGTTATAATTTGTACCAATATTTATAGGGCAGAAGGAAGTGTTAGGTGTTAAACTGCATAGGAAATTGAAACAAAATGGTTTATAGCTTAAGGATAATGCATTGTGTCATCAACCATAATTCTCTTACTTATAAATAAAAAGCCAAAGCCATCCCATCCTATGCTAGTTCTTAAACCACTTCACTTTTTGATATCTTTAAATAAACTACACAAATGCCAAGTGTAGAAATTTTTAAAATATTTTTTCTTTTTCAACCACAAAACTTTTTCTTACTCATTTACTGAAGACAAAAGATAATATTGTACTCTTCAGTCAAAATTGAGGCATCCAGCCACTCCCTTTTCCCAAAACTCGGCTCCTACTCCCACATTCCCATATTCAGTGTACCTTGTATCTGTCAGTGTTCATGTGACTCTTCATTGATTACTTATTTCTCTGACCACCAAAGCAGTAACAAAGATGAGCAAAGCTGCAACAAAAGAAAAAAATTTTAGAAGAAAAATATGAGATATCAGATTTTCAGTAGATACTCATCTGTTTAAAAAGTATGATAAAAGCCACCTTGTGAAGTTCTCTGAATAATCACCCTGCTCTAGAATTGTGCAATGGCTTTTCCTCCCTTTGGCTTTCTCAATCAACAGACGGAAAATCTCTCACTCTCCTACATGCTTGGCTATTAAACTATCAATAGACTGCCAAAAATATCTTGTCAAACAAATAACAAGATATACCACAGAAAGCAAATTCTAGAATGATGAAATAAAATCTAATTGTGCACATAGTTATGATATTAGAATGGTAATATTAAAAGTTTTTTGTTTTGTTTTTATTTGTTTGTTTTTCTGTGTGTGTTTGTGAAATACTTCATGCCTAGCAAGATAAGTAGTTTACTAGTTATTTAAATATTTTTCCCTGAATCTGAGTCACACCTTACAAAGTTCCAGGAACTTTCATTCATTTCACCATATGTAAAATTTTCAAACAAATGTCCTGCTGATTGTTAAGATAAGTTGCTTAGATATGATTTTTTTTAACCTCTGGTTGAGATAGAAGAGTTTTTGTTTGTTTCTTTATTTTTGGCATAGGACAGAAAGTACATACATCATCAAAGAAGAGGAAAAAGAGGAAGGCATGGGGCAGGGGATGAGGAAGAAGAAGAAAAAGAGAAAGAAGAGGAGGAGAAGGAGGAGTAGGAATAGAAGAAACTTTGATCTACACACAAAAATGGTTTTACTTTGTAATAATCAGAGATATTCTCAGATGTCCAAAGGAAAGTGAAAGTACCATTTAGTTTATAAAGTGCTCCATTTATTTTTTAAATTTCAGTTTAATTTTGGTATAATTAGCATATAAATTTTAGGATACCCTGTTTTTATTTTCATTTTCTTTAGATATATACCAGGAAATGAGATTACTGGATTATATGCTAGTTCTACTTTTAATTTTTTGAGGAACCTCCATAATGTTTTCAGTAGTGGCTCTACCAATTTACATTCCCATCAACAATGCACATAGGTTTCTTTTTTTCACATCCTCAACAACACTTGGTTTTTCTTGTGTTTTTGATGATTGCCACTCTTACAGGTATTAGGTAATATTTCATTGTGATTTTGACTTGTATTTCCTTGATGATCAGTACTTTTGGACACCTCATCATGTACCTGTTGGCCATTTGCATGTTTTCCCTGAGTAAATGTCTATGCAGTTCCTCTGTCATTTTTTTTAATAGCATTACTTTGCTTCTTTAGCTACTGAGTTCTATGAGTCCATTATATATACATACATTTGGAGGCATTGATCCCTTATTACATAGACAATTTAAAAATATCTTCTCTCATTTTGTAGGTTACATTTTCATTTTGCTGATTGTTCCCTTTGTTCTGTAGAAGCACTTTAATTTGCTGTAGTTCTACTTTTTAATTTTGGCTTTAGTTGCTTTGTTTTGTTATCATAACCAAAATTGCCAAGACAAATGTTAAAGGGCTTCTTCTCTATGTTTTATTCTAAGAATTTTATGGCTTCAGGTCTTATGTTTATACCTATAATCCATTCCAACTAAATCTTTGTGAGTTGTGTAAGTGGGGATCTATTAGTAATTTCATTCTTCTGCATGTGTGTATACATTTTTCCTAGCAACATTTATTAAAGAAACTATTCTTTCCTTAGTGAGTATTCTTGGCTTCCTTGTTAAATATTAGTTAACTGCATATGTGAAGATTTATTTCTTGATTCTGTTCTGTTGGTATTTATGATTATTTATAGCTTTTTATGCCAATAACATATTGCTTTGATTACTGTAGCTTTGTAATATAGTTTGAAATCAGCAATCATGATGCTTCTACCTTTGTTCTTCTTTCTCAAGATTGCTTTTGATATTTGACATCTTTTGTCATTCCATACTAATTTTAAGATTATTCTATTTCTGTGAAAAATGCCATTAGAATTTTGATAGAAACTGCATATAATCCATAGATTGGTTTAGGTAACATAGACATTTTAATAATATTAATTCTTCCAATCCACAAACATGATATATCTGTCCATTAATTGGTGCCTCCTTCAATCCCTGGGTTGGGAAGATCCCCTGGAGAAGAGAAAGACTACCCATTCCAATATTCTAGCCTGGAGAATTCCATGTACAGTCCATGGGGTCGCAAAGAGTCAGACATAACTGAGCAACTTTCACTTTCACTTCAGTTTTAATAAGTGTTTTATAGTTTTCACATATAGACCTTGACATCTTTGTTAAAATTTATTCCTATGTATTTTATTCATTTTGATTTAATTATAAATGGGATTGTTTTCTTGATTTCTCTTTCTGTTAATTCATTAGTGTATAAAACACAATTGACTTTCATATATTCATTTTGGATCCTGCAGTTCTACTGAATTTGTTTCTTATTTATAATAGTTTTTTGGTGGAGTATTCAAGGTTTCTATATATGTCATGTCATCTACAAATAGAGACATAATTTACTTCTTCCTTTCAGTCTTGGTTAACTTTTATTTCTTTTTCTTGACTGATTGATATCTCTACAACTTCCTGTGCTATGTTGAGTAAAGGCAGTAGAAGTGAGCATTCTCATCTTGCTCTTTGTCTTAGAGGGAAAATTTTCAGTTTTCATCATTGAATATGATGTTATGTGGGCTTGAAATATGTGTGCATGTGAGTTGTTTCAGTCATGTCCAACTCTTAGTGACCCTATGAACTGTAGCCCACCAAGCTCTTCTGTCTGTGGGATTCTCCAAGTAAGAATATTGGAGAGGGTTGCCACGCCCTCCTGCAGGGGATCTTCCCAACCCAGGGATTGAACCTGCATCTCCTGTGACTCCTGCATTTCAGGCAGATTCTTAACCACTGAGCCACTGGGGAAGCCCAGTGGGCTTGTAATATGTCGCCTTGATTATGCTGAGGTATTCTCCCTCTATACCCAGTTTATTGAGAATTTTTATGATACAAAAAGTCAAAGAAAATTAGTCACACAGTTGTGTCTGACTCTTTGTGATCTTATGGACTATATCCTGCCCGGCTCCTCCATCCATGGAATTCTGCAAGCAAGATTACTGGCATGGGTTGCCATTTCCTTCTCTAGGGGGTCTTCCCAACCCACGGATTGAACCCAGGTCTCCTGCATTGCAGGCAGATTCTTTATCAACTGAGCCACTAGGGAAACCCTGTTTTATGATACATGGGTGTTAAATTTTGTCAAATGCTTTTTCTGCATCTATTAAAATAATCATATGGTTTTTATCCTTTTTGTTCATTAAAGTAGTACATTTCATTGATTAATTTGCAAATATTGAACTACCTTACCTTACCTCCCTGGAATAAATTTCACTGGATCATCATGATGAATGATTCTTTCAGTGTATTTTTGTATTTGTTTTACTAATATTTTGTTGAGGGTTTTTCCATCCATGTGGATCAGGGATATTGGCCTGTAATCTCTTGTGTGTTCTTGTTTGGTTTTAGTATCAGGGTAATTTTTGCCTCATAAAATAATTTTAAAAGGATTCCTTCCTCTTCTATTTTTTGGAAGTGTTTCAGGAGGATTGGCATTAATTCTTCTCTAAATATATAGTAGAATTCACCATGAAGCTATATAATTCTCTGCTTTTCTTCACTGGGAGATTTTTGATTACTGATTCAATCTTTCTACTAGTAAATGATCTGGTCAGTTTTTCTGTTTCTTTATGATTCAGTATTGGTGGTTTGCATGTTTCTAAGAATTTATCTATTCTTATAGGTTGTCCAATTTGTTAATGTATAATTATTTATAGCAGTCTCTTAAGAATTCATGTTTGTTTATTATAAACTGTAATGTCTCTGCTTTCATTTCTCTATCATTTTTCCCTTGGTAAGTCTAGCTGAAGTTTGCTCTATTTTGTTTATATTTTCAAAATGCCAACTTTTAATTTTATTGATTTTTGTATGGTCTTTTCAGTTCCTATATCAGCTCTGATCTTTGTCATTTCCTTCATTCTACTACTTGGGAACCTAGAGTGGGCCATCAGGACTATGGGAAGACAGTGCCTGCCGGCCTTGCCAGAGGGTCTTAAGGGAAGATCACTATTAAGCCCCAATAGTGGGATATATTAGAAGCCTAACCCTCAGGCAATTGTTTTAAAGAATGGAAATAGATCTTTTTCAGGGGAACACTGGAAAGACACAGCAAATCTCCTGATCCCACTAAGGAATATTCCTTTGTATAGTCTTGTGGGTCTTGTGGAAGTAAGCTCCATTAATTTTCAGAACTAGGTGGTTTTAAGGCCCACCTGTGAGGTGGAAGTCTTAAAAAATCAGGGCACTAGATGCTTGGTCTAAACCCTTTGCTTCTCAGAGAGAATCTGAGGGTTCTGTGTCCCTTTTCTATACCATGTTACTATGCTAGGCTGTGATTTACTGTGAGAATGTTTCTCAACATTATCCATTTCACTGTAGATATTTTCTAGTTCACATGATGTGTAATTCAGTTTCTGGATTTCTTTTGAAAGAAATTATTCCATGTATAACAGTAGATTCAGTGTACTTATGATAGGAAGTAAGTATAGGTACATCTTACATTGACATCTTTGCTTGACTATTTTGTTTTTTTAATTCAAGATACAGTTATGGCAAGTGTCTAGCTCCTTCTTAACTGATATTAGGTAAATGACCGAGTATCTTATTGAGTCAAATTGCTATCTGACTCAACTCTAAAATCTAGTATGTCAAGTGGATTATCTTTTGGTGTTATTTTAAAAATTGTGAGATGTTTGTACAAAAACCACCCAAAACGCATGTATGCCTATACATATAGTACATGAGTAAACATAAAGTTTAAAAAAAGTAGGTTAAATTGAGCAGATGAATAACACCATTAAGTTTTTAGAAAAACATGGATTTCCCCAGTACCTTGGAAGCCATAGCACCATAACCCAGTCACAGAAGCCTACATACAAACCTTCAAGTTGTTAACTTTCAAAGAAGCAAACATGCAAGGACTACTTCATTGAACCCCTTGCTGTGCAACACTAGGAGCTTACTGATGAAGACCTGATGCATTTAAAGTCCCAGTGAAAAGATGAAGAGAGACAGGATGAAGAAGTCACTGAAGAACCAAAGAGATTCATGATGCAGGAAATGGCAAGAAGTTTTTTCTTTATTTGAGGAGGCACTGTTAGTGTTTGAGGCATGGTACCTGAACATAGAATGGTATGCGAAGATTGCATCAGCCATTCAGAGAGCAGAACAGTTGTACCCTGTCATCCATGATGAGAAAAAAAAGAGCTACTACCTAGACATCACTGCATAATTTTTTCAAGAGAATATTTAGAATTGAATCCAGCAAGAAACCTGTGCCATCAAAATCAGGCGTGAGTGAAATTGCAGCTTGCCCTCCATTTCTATTGCTGATAATCTTTCATCTCTACCCTCTCTCACCTCGTCTCCCTCCTCAAGTCAATAGCTTTTCTTGCCTCTTCATTAGATGGCAGACCCTATATGCCAGCTATTGTACCATACTACTGTACTGTTTGAGGTACTGTACTATAAGATTTAAAATATTTTCTTGCTTTCTGTGTTTGTTTCTTACGTACTATTTGTGTGAAAAGTATTATAAACTTATTACAGTACAGTACTATATATTTGATTATGTTAACTGGGTACCTAGGCTAACTTTGGACTTAAGAACAAATTGGACTTATGGATGTGCTCTTGGAATGGAATTCATTTGCATGTAGAGGACTTGCTGTATTTTCCCTTCCCTCTCCTACAAGCAGATACTATGCTGAAATTTGTTTTAAAATCTCCTGGATTTCTTGTTTTTTTTTTTTTTCTTTGCAATTTTCTCTTTCATATATCCATTATAAGCAGATAGTTTAGTTTTTTTGCAATTAGAATTTATATAAATAAAATCACATTGTGTATTCTTTTGTGACATGATTATTTCACTTAGCATGTTATTGAGATACATTCATGTAGATGTATGTGTTTGTAGTTCATTAATGTTCATTATCATATAGCATTCCTTATTTAATGTATTTTTGATGTTTTTACTTTTGGCGACCATTTGGGCAGTTTCAAGTTTGAAAATATTACTAACGATGCTCCTATGACCAGTTTTATAGATGTAGCCTGATGTAAATGTGCACACATTTTTTTCTCTAAGAGTGGAAATATTGTGTCTTAGAGAATGCCAAAGTATTTTCAAACTATAAGATATTTCAACTTATACTTTCATAATTAGGTTATACTTTCCTAAGCACTTGTTACTCTTACTTCCTGAATATATCTTTCCATAGTTTTTAGTTTTTGCTAGTCCAATTGTTTTTTTAACCAGTCATTAGTTTTAATTGCACATGCTGATTGTTAATGGGGTTGTGTATTCCTTCTGTAATAATATCACTGTCATATCATAGATGTCTTCATAGATGACACTGACTATATAAACTTTTATAACTGTAAAGTACTTCTTTAAAATTGTCTGCTCATTTCCTCTTGAATTGTTTGCCTTTGTGCATTTACATAATTGTTCTTTGTATCATGACTATTAATTCTACTTTATAAAATATTTTGCCAGAAAACAGATAAACTTAATATCTTAATGTCTTTGAAAACTTTATAACAGATTCCTGAGATTTCTCTACAGGCTCCTCATCCTAAAAGTTAAAGTTCTCCTGACATTGTAGCAATCTATTTTTTCAGACTGAAATCATTTCTATAATGTTCTTGTAAAAATACTCTTTTTTCAAAATAAATGCTCTTTTATCCACCTTTTCTAGAGAGCACATAGGTCGTCCTCATCTGTAGAAAATCAAACAGTCTATCAAGATATACGTAACTGAAGCAGTCTCCAAACTCTATTCTTGAGTCTCATCCAGAGACGAATTACTCCTTATTTTCCTTTTCCCCCATTTTTTGGTTCGTTTGTTCATGGGCAGTAAAGGGACACTAACATTTTGTATCTAGCTGTTGCAAAAGGGGAGATCCCTTCCAGGGCCTGAGAATTGGCTCTTGTCTAAAACTTGGAAATGAATTTTCTGAGGAGACACATGTGCTGACAAAGCAAGAGACTATTGGAAAAGGCTCCTCGGCATTGCCCTGCCAAGATGGATTCCAGCATGAAGGATTCTGGGAGGTTGGTAGGACACATTAATTGACATCTCCTCTCTCCTTTTGACCTTTCACAAATTATTCTGGTTGGTAGTAATTTGTTAGTTACGCATTCTTTACCAGGACTTCCTATTGTGAGATAACTCAGGCATGTGGTTACTATCATGCCTGGACAGGGTGGGCAGTTTCAGTCAATGGTTCCTCTAACACTAGATATGAGACCTGGTGATTTTATTTAGTTTTTCTTTATCTTCAAAAACTGATGTGGCAAAACATATAGTAAAGCACATTTTATAGATGACAAAACTGAAACTTGGAACTAATAGGTAACCTGCCCAAGGAGAAACAGACTATCATTACAGTAAAGGCAAGGCTCATATTCCTTTCTGTCTAATGCCAGTACTTTTGTCTTTTCTACTGCTCTCTCCCACTGAGAGGTATCTTACTATGCCCTTCAATCTATTTGTATTTACACATTGAGAGTCATAGAAAGGGCATTGCAATCAGAATGCTTGGTGGAGTCCATTGAATGGTATCTCCACATCTCAACCCAGAGAACTTATGAATGGGACCTTATTTGAAAAAAGAGTCTTTGTAGATGTAATTAAATTAAGTACCTTAAGATGAGATTTTCCTGTATTATTCTGGTTGGGCTCTAAATTCAATGACAAATATCCTAAAGGAGAGAGAAGAAAAGATACAGGAGAGGAGATGGTCTTGTGAAGACATGAAGCAGAGACTGAGGTTACATAGACACCAGAGATGGACTGAAGCGACAACAGCCACCAGAAGCTAGAAGAGGCAAAAAAGTGTCCTCCCTTAGAGGTTACAAGTTTCTTTTGACAACTTGATTTCAGACTTCTGCCTTCCAGAACTGTGAGAGAGTGAGTTTTTGTTATTTCAAGTCACCTAGTTTGCAGTATTTTGTTACAGCAGCTGTAGGAAACGAACATACCTGGAGTTGCAATCTAGTTTACCAACTTTTCGGAGAAGGCAATGGCAACCCATTCCAGTGTTCTTGCCTGGAGAATCCCAGAGACAGAGGAGCCCGGTGGGCTGCCATGTATGGTGTCGCACAGAGTCGGACATGACTGAAGCGACTGAGCAGCAGCAGCAGCAGCAGGTACCAACTTTTTTTTGCTATGTAATCTGGAGCACAATACTAAAGCTCTCCAAGTATCAGTTTCCATATATAAAATAAGAATGAAAAGAGAAATCTGGTTGTTTTTATAATTAAATGATTCAATAAATGTAGAGTGCTTAAACATTCCAAGATGCAAAGTAAGCCCTCAATAAAACTTAACCATTTTTATTATTGATTTATTATCCTGCCAACTAACTCAAACATTTCAAGAACAGGAACTAAAGTATATATATTTATATCCTGTCAGAAGTGCCCAGCATGGTTCTCATTCCAAATATTTACCAACTTGAATTAGGGAACTGCTAGGAACCACCACGGCTTCCTTGGTGACTCAGCAGTAAAGAATCTGCCTGCATGCAAGTGAGGCAGGAGACATGGGTTTGATCCCTAACTGGGAAGATCCCCTGGAAGAGGAGGGCATGGCAATCCACTCCAGTATTCTTGCCTGGAGAATCCACAGAGGAACCTGGCAGGGGGTTGCAAAGCGTCAGACATGACTGAAGTGACTTAGCACGCATGTAGGAACCACCAGCCAATCAAACTATTCCATAGCAAGTCTAAGGATGGAGGTTATTAAGAAAACAACCAGTCATTACTTAAACTTCTAAGGAAACATTTTCCTGATAATTCAATAATGCAGTGCTTAGAAAATATAGGATATTAAATATAAAGGAGACTTTATAATTTCAACAAATGGAAGATCTTTTTTAAAGAAATATGTTTTTGGAAAATAAATGAAAATGAAATATGGTTGGCTCCCTCTGACTGTTTTAATTGTTCCAAGATTATCACCCGTTGACAAATCCAATTCAATATTTTTCTTCAACATTACTTCTTAACTACTCACAAAATTAATTGTGTGTGGCTGTCCCTCTCTCTATGGTGAACCTGAGACAAAGACTTTTTCTCACAAACCAGTCAGAAGCAGCCCTGGCCTGGAGGGCTGATTATCATACACAAGTTACATCATCTGTTCATCTTGGCTGTCCCTCAGACGCTCTAGATGTTTTGGAGGTGTCTCTTTGGCTAGAATTTATTGTTTCACCCATTAAGGTATTTTATTACCAGCAAGTCTGCCACTGTATATATGGGCTCCACCCACCCCCCAAAAAACCTTGTATGCAAAGCCTTCTTGGCTGCTAAACAAGAAGCAGGGGAAAGCATTGTATCTAGCAGGATTCTACCAGCCTGGACAAGGGGGAGCTGCCTAACTTAATTAAATATCTCTCCTTCTGGTAAGTTAAAAAAAAAAGCTAAGATTATATAAATAACTATTTCAAAAATACATCCATGCCCTGATTTTATATTTATATCACTAGAACTCATATAGTGTGAATCAGGAAAGTTAAGGACACTTACCTGATATAAGATTAAGTGAGCATGTCTGGAGATAAGAATTACAGTGTGCAAAGCTTGATACTATCAGTAGTTGTGAGAATATGGGCAAGTGACTTGACTTCTCTGTTATTCTTTTTCTCTGTTTATAAAAAGGATTAATAAGAAGACATAAGACACAGGTTTGCATTAAAGATTCAATGAATTATGAAATGCATGTTGCATAAATAGGCAGTCAATAAATGTCAGCATTTATTTCATAAATATTAATTTGAAGGAAAGCTTAGAAGTGAAGTTGAGTCTTATTGACTCTGGAACAGGTGAGGTTGTCCTTTTCAGGAATGACTAACTGTACTTTCAGTGTGGTTCACTTTAATACAGGTAGAGCCAGAGCTCATAAATGGTATCTCCAAGAAGGCAAATAAGCAGCATCCCTTTCCTCAACAAAGTATGGAATCAACTGTCATATAAAACTAAGGAGTCTGCCTCCTCATGAAAGCAAGGGTGGTAGATGCATTCCAGTCTCTGCATTCCTTAGGTATCATTTTGGAATAACACTCAGAAGAGAAAGACTGAATCTGCAGAGCAGAAAATCAAAGGCCTTGATCCTGGTTCATTCTGGCTGTTCTAACAAAAGTGAAAGAAAGTGAAATTATCTGTCATGTCTGACTCTTTGCAACTCAATGGACAAATAGCCTACCAGGTTATTCTGTTCTTGAAATTCTCCAGGCAAGAATGCTGGAGTAGACTGCCATTCCCTTCTCCAGGGGATGAATATTTTTCTTCAATATTTCTTCCCTCTCCCTTCCCTTTTCAATATTTCTTCCCTTTCCCTTCTTCCTGACCCAGAGATCTGTAGGCAGATTCGTTACCAACAGAGCCATGAGGGGAGCTCTAACAAAAATATCATCAACTGATTGCTTAGACAACAAACTTCTATTTCTCACAGTATTGGAGGCTAATTCTAAGATCAAATTGCTGGCAGATTCAGTGTCTGTTGAGGACCTTCTTCCTGGTGCATAAATTACTGTCTTCTTGCTGTGTTCTCACATGATGGAAGGGGCAAGGGGGTTCTGTGTAGTTTCTTCATATAGGTATTAATCCTTCTCATGAGGATTCCACCCTTGTGAACCAGTTATCCTCCCCAACGCCCTGCCTACAAATACCATCATACTGAGAACTAGGTTTCAATATATGAATTTCGAGAGAAAACAAACATTCTGTCAACAGTGAAAGTGAAAGTCGCTCAGTTATGTCCGACTCTTTGCGACCCCATGGCCTGTAACCTGCTAGGCTCCTCTGTCCATGAAATTCTCCAGGCAAGAATACTAAAGTGGGTTGCCATTTCCTTCTCCAGGGGATCTTCCTGACACAGGGATCAGACCTGGGTCTCCGGCATTGCAGGAGATTAATTAACTTGTAAAGAGCATGGTGAGTAAAGAGCATTATAAGCAAGGAACATTGGAAAAAGGCTTCCAGGAGTCACACTGGGATGGTCATACAGGACCATTCAACATGACTTTATCATAATAGTTCTACAAAGTCTCTTCTGTTTTGTAGACACCTAACTAATGATTCCAGTATTCTTGCCTGGAAAATCCCATAGACGGAGGAGCCTGGTAGGCTGCAGTCCATGGGGTTGCTAAGAGTCAGACACGACTGAGCGACTTCACTTTCACTTTTCACTTTCATGCATTGGAGGAGGAAATGGCAACCCACTCTAGTGTTCTTGCCTGGAGAATCCCAGGGACGGCAGGGCCTGGTGGGCTGCCGTCTATGGGGTCGCACAGAGTCGAACACGACTGAAGCGACTTAGCAGCAGCAGCAGCAGCAACTAATGATTGAGGATGGAGAGGGAATTTTTGTAATTAAAAAATTATTAAAATAAACGGCTTATCTAATGGGTTAAAAGATATTGAGTGAGTGAGTAAAGTGAGTGAAAGTCACTCAGCCGTGTCTGACTCTTTGGGATCCCATGGTCTGTCCATGGAATTCTCCAAACAAGAATACTGGAGTGGACTGCCATCCCTTCTAAAGGGGATCTTCCAGACCCAGGGATCAAACCCAGGTCTCCTGCATTGCAGGCAGACTCTTTACTGTCTGAGCTACCAGGGAAGTCCCTGAAAGATATTTGAAATACACTAAATCATGAACTTCTCTATGTAAGTCTTTGACTGCTGATGGAAAGCAGAGACTCTAGAGTCAGACTTGTGGGTGTGGATTCTGGCTTTGCTCATTATGAACTGTGTGACCTACATCAAACTATATAGTGAACTTACTTAAAATCTCTGGACCTCTGTTTTCATGTATATAAAATTCAGGTAATAAGACCCACCTTAAAAGATGATGAGAAGTTTAAATAAGTAAATATACACATTACTTATGAAAGTGCCTGTTGCCTAGTAAGTGCTCAAAGTTTATTAATAGTAACATTATTATTCTTAAAATTGCCTTTTTTTTCCCTTTGACCTATACAGTGAATTTCACATAGATATTCAAAAAATGTTTGATGAAGATATGGACCAAAAGACTTTACAAAATACTCAAGCATTATATTTCAAAGGCTTATTTTTATATAAATATAATGGAAGACGCACATAGCTAGACAAATCTTTACAAATGTAGGCAATCAGTGACTCAAATTTCATTTAGGTAGAAGGGGAAATTGCTAAATAAAAATTAAAACAAAACTTTGCAAGGAACCATTTGAAACTTTAGAATTGATTTAATATAAAAACATATTGAGAAGCATTTAACAGAGTTTATAGTCAGAGTATTAAAATGGTGCAGTCATGATAGTCATCTCAGTTTCAGGAAGGGCTATCTTTTTATGGAAGCCTGGATTTCATTTCGAGAAACAATTCAAATGGAATCATCATTTTTAGACTGTAAAAGTGAAATATAAATGTAATGCAGAGGGAGGAAAACATGGACTGCATGCCAACCTTGTGCTGGGAACTACATTAAGCCCTTTAGATACTCAATCTTATTTAATCCTCACCACCACCCTATGAGGCAGGTGTAATTACCCTTTTATTTCTTTTCTTCCTATTGTTTTTCTTTATAGATGAGGAAATAGATGCTCAAATGATTATGTAAATTTTCAAGATGAGACAACTAGTAAGTCAAGGAGCTGGAAATGGCACTCACATTTATTTAACTACAAATATCTCGCTGTTAGCAATATTGAAAGGAAGATATGAGAAGACATAGAAAGGGAAGAATTTTACTGCAACACAAAATGAATTTTATGCTTCAGTAAAACTGTGCTTACACATGCAATGATATCTTACTAAACGTGGAAATGCCATGTTTAGGAGAATAAAGGAATATATATGAGAGTTCATGGGCATCTGTATGTACTCTATTATGACTTTTAATGTTTCTCTATAAGAAATTTCATCAGCTGGAATTTAAAATATGAAGGCAGTTTAGAATTCCTATAAAGATTAAGGCACAATAATTTGAATTCCTCTCATTACTATGTCCTCCTTTGGACCTATCCTGCTATTACTTAAAATGAATTCAGCATCTAGATTGCTACCTGGCAAACCACAGAGCTTGTGGTTCTCTGAAGTTTGCAAGGCAGGTGAGCTCATGTTGCCAAAAATGCTTTTAAAAGAAAGAGTAAAAATAAAATGTGGCTGAATAGATTACATCAAATACATAATTTCTAGATGCAGTTATGTAAGTTGTATAAATATTTTAATAATGTGCCCTCATACCGTAAGGAGTGTGGAAGGAAAGTAGACATATTCTGTACAGCAAACTTAGCCTCACACACAGCTCCCTACTCTCAACTCAAATGAGCCATGTATCAAATTCTCATTGACCAGATTTTAAAACTTCATCTTACTCTTATTATAAGCATGTGCTTTCTGATAAAAGCTATGCTGTTGTTGTTCAGTAGCTGAGTTGTGTCCGACTGTTTGCAAACCCATTGGTTGTAGAATGCCAGTCCTCCCTGTCCCTCACCATCTTCCAGAGGTCACCCAAGTTCATGCCCATTGAACTGGAGATGCTGGTTTCAAACTAGTTTCCTTTCAGAAAACTTGGTAGAAAAACTATATGAGGAGACTCTGGGTGACCATGGTGATCCCCACCTTCTAGTTGTCATACTCCTGCATAATCCCCTTCCGTTGAGTAGACGCATGGCCTGTAACTTGTTTCTAACCAACAGACTCTGGCAACAGTGAGGAGATGTATGTGATTATGTGTAGGTGATTATGTCCTGTAAGTTATAAACCCATTCTTCTGACACTCTGTCTTTTGCCAACTTTAAGGAGTAAGTCACTGTTTGGGGAAGTCTCACATGGCTAGAAACTGATGGAGACTTCTGGCCCTCAGTCCAACTACCTGCCAGGAACTGAATATTGCCAACAACTATGTGAGCCTGAGGAAGCAAATCATGCCCCAGTCAAACTCAGATGACACTGCAGTCCTAGCTACCACACTGAATTCAGTTTGTGAGAACCCAAAACAGAAGACCCTTCTAAGGCAAGCTAGGTAACCTACAGAAACTGCAAGACAATAAATACATGTTTGAAATCACTAAGATTTCAGTACTATAGTTGCTAAGTCACTTCAGTCATGTCCGACTCTGTGCAACTCCATAGACCGCAGCCCACCAGCCTCCCCCATCCCTGGGATTCTCCAGGCAAGAATACTGGAATGGGTTGCCATTTCCTTCTCCAATGCATGAAAGTGAAGAGTGAAAGTGAAATTGCTCAGTCGTGCCCGACTCTTAGCAACCCCATGGACTACAGCCTACCAGGCTCCTCCATCCATGGGATTTTCCAGGCAAGAGTACTGGAGTGGGGTGCCATTGCCTTCTCTGCAGTACTATAGTTACGCAACACTGAACATCTAATGGAAATTGCATATGTATATGCTCTGATTTAAGACTTTTGCTCAACAGCTATTTATTAAGTATCTACTGCATGCCAAGATTCATCTTAGGGTAAGCATATGGGTACTGGTGTCCAGGATGTTTATTCTTTTGAAAATGACCAAATGCATAAGGAGCAATGTACACTATATATGTCACAAGATTATAATGGGAAACAAATGAGGCAATATGTATGAAAACACTTATCTATTATATGTGAGGCCCTTAGGTATCCCTGACATATAATGTATTTTTAAATATTTTTTAATGTAAATCAATTTCAAAGGTTTTATTGAATTTGTTACAATATTGCTTCTGTTTTATCTTTTGGCTTTTTGGTCACAAGGCATGAGGGATCTTAGCTCCCTGATGAGGGGTTGAATCTGCAGCCCCTGCATTGGAAGGTGAAGTGTTAACCACTAGATCTCCAGGGAAGCCCCACTATTAATATACTTAAAGAACAATCTGGGGGCTTAACATTAAATACTGTGGCTGCAATGTCTCTAGGCAAAGAGTTCAGAGGGGAGACTATCAACATTTTTGGAGATATAAAAGGTCTGAGTGGATTTTGCCAGGGGGGAAAAATAATAGCCGTGTGATATTAGATGTATCTGGTAAATCTAGAATTATAGAGGTTCTACATTTGAATAATCTCCCCAAGTGGCTCAGTGGTGAAGAATCTGCTTGTCGATGCAGGAGACGCAAGTTCATGGGTTGGGAAGATCCCCTGGAGGAGGAAATGGCAACCCCCTCCGCCCCCCAGTATTCTTGCCTGGAAAATTCCATGGACAGAGGAGCCTAATGAGCTACAGTTCATAGAGTTGCAAAGAGTTGAACATGACTGAGCACACACAGGTATGCACAAAGAAGAGATTAAGTAACAATAATTATAAAAATACAGGTTTTATATGATGAAGGAGAAAAGCTAAGTAATTGTTTTTTCAGTTGCCCAAAGGACTAGATTTTAAGCCAAAAGTAACTCTACTAATTAAGACAAACCTAGTACTCGAGTTATTGCAACTGAAAGTTATTTATTGTCTTCAAAAATTTGCCAAAAAAAGCATTTAACCACACTAGAAAATATTTAGTTAAGAACAATGTCATCTGACCTAAAACAATGGAGTTATGAATTGTGTTTGAAATTTCAGTTCTGACATTCATCAGTAGCTGTTACCAGATACATTTGTGCTTAGGAAATCTATTGCCAATTCATTAATTATTGTTAGCTATTCCCAGTTGTGCTTGCGAGATCTATTCCTAATGCATAGTTATTACTGGTTGTGCCTAATTATGCTCAGGAAGTCTATTGCCAATTTATTGGTTATCATGAATTATGTTTGAAATTTCAGCTGTAGCGTTCTGCTGTAGCTGCTACCAGATACAATTATTTTTGGGAAATCTGTTGCCAAGTAAATCTTAACTCATAGTACTACATTTTAATGACTTTCACTTTGCTTATCTGGAATAGTCAATTTAGCCAATTAACAAATGCTTATAAGTAACAAAATATTATGTAAAATAGAGCATGATTTATAGCCATGAATTTGCTATTTAAAGCAACTATGCAAATTATCATAGAGACATAAGCTTCAATGAAGTTATAACTGGCCAAGAGAAATCAGAAAGGATTAAAACATAATATCATTCAAAAGTAAAAACAAACAAAAATCTTATTACTAGAATAATCATGTAATTTATGATGCAAACTGGGATATTTATGGAGATGAACAAGTCAGCATTCAGATAAAATCCTGAATGAACTGATAGAAATCATGACAGTCTCAAGCCTACTGGGATACAGTCACCTTTCTTACTGTTCAGGGTTAATGATTATTGTTATTAATCCCATTGTTAGCCCGAAATTTTTTGTTTATATTAAATTGCCTCATAGACATACCAGTGGTTGTTTTGAAGGGCAGTGAGGGGCTTTCATGATGGCTCAGTGGTTAAGGAATCAGCCTACAATGCAGGAGATATAAGAGATGCAGGTTTGATCCTGAATGGGGAAGATACCTTGGAGGAGGAAACGGCAATCTACTCCAGGATTCTTGCCTGGAAAATCCAATGGACAGAGGAGCCTGGTGGCCTACAGTCCAAAGAATTGGATGTGACTGAGCACGAGGACAAGACAAGACAAGGCATGGAAATGTGAGGGTTAGAGTTTTTCTAGATTATTGATATTAATGATAATAACACTATGTATTTTAGATATTTACAGGGAATAGTTTTAAAGACTACTCCCCGTGATTTTATTACATATGATAGTAGCTCTATGGTCTCAATTATTATTCATTCAGTGAATACACATTGAATATCTTCTGTGTGACAGGCCCTGTTGTAGTTGCTGGACATACATTGAGTAACAAGATAGATGAGGCACCTACACTCTGAAGTTGATATTCTAATGAAAAATTAGAAAACTATTTCACTAGAGCAAAGCTAGACAATTAACATCAATTTTAAAACACCCACCCAAGACTTATTACTGCCCTATGCTTTCCAGTGGTAACCCACTCCAGTACTCTTGCCTGGAAAATCCCATGGATGGAGGAGCCTGGTGGGCTGCAGTCCACGAGGCCGCTAGGAGTTGGGCACGACTGAGTGACTTCAAGTTCACTTTTCACTTTCATGCATTGGAGAGGGAAATGGCAACCCACTCCAGTATTCTTGCCTGGAGAATCCCAGGGACGGGGGAGCCTGGTGGGCTGCCGTCTATGGGGTCGCACAGAGTCGGACACGACTGAAATGACTTAGCAGCAGCATGCTTTCCAACTGAGCTAAACAACAGGTCATTTTGCCAGTTATTATTGCCCCTTTAGAGATGAACCAATCCTCAAATTCATAATGAAGTAGAGCTGTGACTTGAGTCAGTAACACAATGAATAAATGAGAATGTGTTAAATTGAAACCAAGCTGAAAGGTGTTTTAGATACTGTGACAGCTGATTACAAAATCTATATTTTTATTTTTATCCATGGACACAGAGATACTATGAATCCAGCCTCTATTTCAATTAGATTTGATCAGGTGAAATGATACTGAAACAGATGAAAGTAGTAGTGATGGATGGTACTTTCAGAGCTGGACCATAAAAATGCCCATTGTGAGGAACCTTTGCTGCTGCTGCTAAGTCGCTTCAGTCCTGTCTGACTCTGTGCAACTCCATAGACGGCAGCCCACCAGGCTCCTCTGTCCCTGGGATTCTCCAGGCAAGAACACTGGAGTGGGTTGCCATTTCCTTCTCCAGTGCATGAAAGTGAAAAGAAAAAGTGAAATTGCTCAGTCAGGCCCGACCTTTTGAGACCCCATGGACCATAGCCTACCAGGCTCCTCTGTCCATGGGATTCTCCAGGTAACAGTACTGGAGTGGGCTGCCATTGCCTTCTCTGGAACTTTTGCAGTTTCTTTATGTTTTGGGTAGATCTTAAATAATGTCCATCGGGCTGGGTCACTTTGGAGGGGACATCACACCTCCTTGTCCCCTTGTCCTGTACTGTCGTGAGCATGAGAAACAAATTTCTATTTTGTTATATTTTGTAGTCTCTTTGATATAGCAATTCACCTACCTTAGGTAAAACAGAAATCTTGTGCAAATGCCCTGCAACTTTATAGTCATTTCTTTCTACTCTGCCTTCCTATTAATCATAGAATGTTTTTCTTCTGAATCTCAATACAGCCAAAATCCTTCAAAATCCAGTGTAACAAGCAGCCAAGGCCAAGTGAATAGAATCATGATACAAAGTGAAAGCTGGTGGTCATTATTTTAACTCCCACTAATTTATAAGTGATGGACTGGAAGCCTGGAGAGATGATAAAATTTGAACAACATCACCTGGGTCATTGTGTTAATCATGGCTACCAGGGGCATCTGTCTACCACAGCAGGCTAAAAAATATCATACCAGGGATAAATGACATTTATTGTCTAAATTTTTTGAATTAACATTTAATTTTTTTTCTTTTTTTAGCTTTTTAAAATATTAATTAATTAATCTTAATTGGAAGCTAATTACTTTACAATATTGTAGTGGTTTTTGTAATATATTGACATAAATCGTCCATGGGTGTACATGTGTCCTCTGTGCTTAACTGCCCTCCCAACTCCCTTCCCATTCCATCCCTCAGGGTTGTCCCAGTGCACCAGCTTTGAGTGCCCTGTTTCATGCATCTAACACAGACCGGATCTATTTCACATATGGTAATATACATGTTTCGGTGCTATTCTCTCAAATCATCCCTTCCTCATCTTCTCCCACAGAGTCCAAAAGTCTGTTCTTTATATCTGTGTCTCTTTTGCTGTCTTGCATTTATGGTCATCATTACCCTCTTTCTAAATTCCATATATATGCATTAATATACTGTATTAGTGTCTTTCTTTCTGACTTACTTCACTCTGTATAATAGGTTCCCATTTCACCCATTTCATTAGAACTGATTCCAATTTTTTAATCAGTTCAGTTCAGTTCAGTTCAGTCACTAAGTCCTGTCCAGCTCTTTGGGACCCCATGGACTGCAACACGGCAGGCTTACCTGTCCATCACCAACTCCCGGAGTTTACTCAAACTCATGTGCATTGAGTCAGTGATGCCATTGAACCATCTCATCCTCTGTCGTCCCCTTCTCCTCCTGCCTTCAGGATGATGATGCTGCTTTCCCAGCATCAAGGTCTTTCCAAATGAGTCAGTTCTTCGCATCAGGTGGCCAAAGAATTGGAGTTTCAGCTTCAACATTAGTCCTTCCAATGAATATTCAGGACTGATTTCCTTTAGGATGGACGGATTGGATCTGCTTGCACTCCAAGGGATTCTCAAGAGTTGTCTCCAACACCACAGTTCAAAAGCATCAATTCTTTGAAGCTCAGCTTTCTTTATGTCCAACTCTCACGTCCATACATGACTACTAGAAAAACCATAATTTTGACTAGATGAACCTTTGTTGGCAAAGTAATGTCTCTGCTTTTTAATATGCTGTCTAGGTTGGTCAAAACTTTTCTTCCAAGGAGTAAGAATCTTTTAATTTCACAGCTGCAGTCACCATCTGCAGAGATTTTGGAGCCCCAAAATAGTCTGTCACTGTTTCCACTGTTTCCCCATCTATTTGCCATGAAGTGATGGGACCAGATGCCATGATCTTAGTTTTCTGAGTGTTGTGCTTTAAGCCAACTTTTTCACTCTCCTCTTTCACTTTCATCAAGAGGCTCTTTAGTTTTTCTTTACTTTCTGCCATAAGAGTGGTGTCATCTGCATATGAGGGTTATTGATATTTCTCCTGGCAAACTTGATTCCAGCTTGTTCTTTTTAATAGCTGAGTAATATTCCATTAAAGAATGTTAATGACAGAATGTGGTCTACTGGAGAAGGGAATGGCAAACCACTTCAGTATTATTGCCTTGAGAACCCCATGAACAGTATGAAAAGGCAAATGATAGGATGCTGAAAGAGGAACTCCCCAGGTCAGTAGGTGCCCAATATGCTACAAGAGATCAGTGGAGAAATAACTCCAGAAAGAATGAAGAGATGGAGCCAAAGCAAAAACAATACCCAGTTGTGCATGGGACTGGTGATAGAAGCAAGGTCTGATGCTGTAAAGAGCAATATTGCATAGACCTGGAGTGTCAGGTCCATGAATCAAGGCAAATTGGAAGTGGTGAAGCAAGAGATGGCAAGAGTGAATGTCAACATTCTAGGAATCAGCGAACTAAAATGGACTGAAACGGGTAAATTTAACTCAGATGACCATTATATCTACTACTCTGGGCAGGAATCCCTCAGAAGAAATGGAGTAGCCATCATGGTCAACGAAAGAGTCCGAAATGCAGTACTTGGATGCAATCTCAAAAACGACAGAATGCTCTCTGTTCATTTCCAAGGCAAACCATTCAATATCACAGTAATCCAAGTCTATGCCCCAACCAGTAACGCTGAAGAAGCTGAAGTTGAATGGTTCTATGAAGACCTACAAGACCTTGTAGGTCTTTTTTGAGTGTCCTTTTCATTACAGGGGACTGGAATGCAAAAGTAGGAAGTCAAGAAACAACTGGATTAACAGGCAAATTTGGCCTTGGAATATGGAATGAAGCAGGGCAAAGACTAATAGAGTTTTGCCAAGAAAGTGCACTGGTAATAGCACACACCCTCTTCCAACAAGACAAGAGAAGACTCTACACATGGACATCACCAGATGGTCAACACCAAAATCAGACTGATTATATTCTTTGCAGCCGAAGATGGAGAAGCTCTATACAGTCAGCAAAAACAAGACCAGGAGCTGACTGTGGCTCAGATCATGAACTCCTTATATTGCCAAATTCAGACTTAAATTGAAGAAAGTAGGGAAAACCACTGGACCATTCAGGTATGACCTAAATCAAATCCCTTCTGATTATACAGGGGAAGTGAGAAATAGATTTAAAGGCCTAGATCTGATAGATAGAGTGCCTGATGAACTATGGATTGAAGTTCATGACATTGTACAGGAGACAGGGATCAAGACCATCCCCATGGAAAAGAAATGCAAAAAAGCAAAATGGCTGTCTGGACAGGCCTTACAAATAGCTGTGAAAAGAAGCGAAAAGCAAAGGACAAAAGGAAAGATATAAGCATCTGAATGCAGAGTTTCAAAGAATAGCAAGAAGAGGTAAGAAAGCCTTTCTCAGTGATCAATGCAAAGAAATAGAGGAAAACAACAGAATGGGAAAGACTAGAGATGTCTTCAAGAAAATGAGAGATACCAAGGGAACATTTCATGCAAAGATGGGCTCGATAAAGGACAGAAATGGTATGGCCCTAACAGAAGCAGAAGATATTAAGAAGAGGTGACAAGAATACACAGAAGAACTGTACAAAAAAGATCTTCACTACACAGATAATCACGATGGTGTGATCACTGACCTAGAGCCAGAAATCCTGGAATGTGAAGTCAAGTGGGCCTTAGAAAGCATCACTACGAACAAAGCTAGTGGAGGTGTTGGAATTCCAGTTGAGCTATTTCAAATCCTGAAAGATGATTCTATGAAAGTGCTGCACTCAATATGCCAGCAAATTTGGAAAACTCAGCAGTGGCCCTAGGACTGGAAAATGTCAGTTTTTATTCCAATCCCAAAGAGAGGCAATGCCAAAGAATGCTCAAACTACTGCACAATTGCACTCATCTCACATGCTAGTAAAGTAATGCTCAAAATTCTCCAAGCCAGACTTCAGCAATATGTGAACAGTGAACTTACAGTTGTTCAAGCTGGTTTTAGGAAAGGCAGAGGAACCAGAGACCAAATTGCCAACATCTGCTGGATCATCGAAAAAGCAAGAGAGTTCCAGAAAAACATCTATTTCTGCTTTATTAAGTATGCCAAGCTTTTGACTGTGTGGATCACAATAAACTGTGGAAAATCCTGAAAGAAATGGGAATATCAGACCACCTGACCTGCCTCTTGAGAAACTTGTATTCAGGTCAGGAAGCAACAGTTAGAACTGGACATGGAACAACAGACTGGTTCCAAATAGGAAAAGGAGTACGTCAAGGCTGTATATTGTCACCCTGCTTATGTAACTTCTATGCAGAGTGCATCATGAGAAACGCTGGGCTGGAAGAAGCACAAGCTGGAATCTAGATTGCTGGGAGAAATATCAATAACCTCAGATATGCAGATGACACCACCCTTATGGCAGAAAGTGAAGAGGAACTCAAAAGCCTCTTAATGAAAGTGAAAGAGGAGAGTGAAAAAGTTGGCTTAAAACTCAACATTCAGAAAATGAAGATCATGGCATCAGGTCCCATCACTTCATGGGAAATAGATGGGGAAGCAGTGGAAACAGTGTCAGACTTTATTTTGGGGGGCTCCAATATCACTGCAGATAGTGATTGCAGCCATGAAATTCAAAGACGCTTACTCCTAAGAAGAAAAGTTATGACCAACCTAGATAGCATATTCAAAAGCAGAGACATTACTTTGCCAACAAAGGTCTGTCTAGTCAAGGCTATGGTTTTTCCAGTGGTCATGTATGGATGTGAGAGTTGGACTTTGAAGAAAGCTGAGCACCGAAGAATTGATGCTTTTGAACTGTGGTGTTGGAGAAGACTCTTGAGAGTCCCTTGGACTGCAAGGACATCCAACCAGTCCATTCTGAAGGAGATCAGCCCTAGGATTTCTTTGGGAGGAATGATGCTAAAGCTGAAACTCCAGTACTTTGGCCACCTGATGTGAAGAGTTGACTCATTGGAAAAGACTCTGATGCTGGGAGGGATTGGGGGCAGGAGGAGAAGGGGACAACAGAGGATGAGATGGCTGGATGGCATCACTGACTTGATGGATGTGAGTCTGAGTGAACTCCGGGAGATGGTGATGGACAGGGAGGCCTGGCCTGCTGCGATTCATGGGGTCGCAAAGAGTCAGACACGATTGAGCGACTGAACTGAACTGAACTCAATATTCCATTGTGTCTATGTACTACTGCTTTCTCATCCATTTGTCTGCTGATGGACTTCTAGATTGCTTCCATGTCTTAGCAATTGTGAACAGTGCTGCAATGAACATTGGGGTACACGTGACTTTCAATTCTGGTTTCCTCATTGTGTATGCCCAGCAGTGTGATTGGTAGTTCTCTTTCCAGTTTTTTAAGGAATCTCCACACTGTTCTCCATAGTGGCTACACTAGTTTGCATTTCCAAAAAAGTGTAAGAGGATTCTCTTTTCTCCATAACCTCTCCAGCATTTATTGTGGATATACTTTCTGATTATAGCCATTCTGATTCGCATCAGATGGTACCTCATTGTGGCTTTGATTTGCATTTCTCTGATAAGTGGTATTGAGCATCTTTTCATGTGTTTGTTAGCCATTTTTATGTCTTTGGAGAAATGTCTGTTTAGTTCTTGGTCCATTTTTTGATTGGGTCATTTGTTTTTCTGGTATTGAGTTGCATGAGCTGCTTGTGTATTTTTGATATCAATTCTTTGTCAGCTGCTTCATTTGCTATTATTTTCTCCCATTATGAATGGCAACCCACTCCAGTATTCTTGCCTGGAAAATTCCATGGACTAAGGAACCTGGTAGGCTACAGTCCATGGCGTCGCAAAGAGTCAGACACGACTGACTGACTTCACTTTCTCCCATTATGAAGGCTGTCATTTTACCTAGCTTATAGTTCCCTTCATTGTGCAAAAGCTTTTAAGTTTAATTAGGTCCCATTTGTTTATTTTTGCTTTTGTTTGCATTGCTCTGGGAGGTGGGTCATAGAGGATCCGGCTGTGATTTATGTCAGAGTGTGTTTTGCCTGTTTTCCTCCTGGAGATTTAGTTTCTGGTCTTACACTTAGATCTTTAATTTTGAGTTTATTTTTGTGTATGGTGTTAGAGTGATCTAGTTTCATTCTTTTACTGGTGGTTGACCAGTTTTCCCAGCACCACTTGTTAAAGTGTGTCTTGTCTTTTCTCCATTGTATATTCTTGCTTCCTTTGTCAAAGACAAGGTGTCCATAGGTGTGTGGATTTATCTCTGGGTTTTCTGTTTTGTTCCATTGATCTATATTTCTGTCTTTGTGCCAGTACCATACTGTCTTGATGACTGTAGCTTTGTAGTATAGTCTGAAGTCAGGCAGGTTGATTCCTCCAGTTTCATTCTTTCTCAAGATTGCTTTGGCTATTTGAGATTTTTTGTATTTCCACACAAATTTTGAAATTATTTGTTCTAGTTCTGTGAAAATACCTTTGGTAACTTGATAGGGATTGCATTGAATCTATAGATTACTTTGGGTAGAATACTCATTTTCACTATATTGATTTTTCTGATCCATGTACATGATATATTTCCCCATCTATTTGCATCATCTTTGATTTCTTTCATCAGTGTTTTATAGTTTTCTATTTATAGGTCTTTTGTTTCTTTAGGTAGATTTTTTCCTAAGTATTTTATTCTTTTCGTTACAATGGTTTATGGAATTGTTTCCTTAATTTCTTGTTTTGTTTTCTTATTGTTAGTGTATAGGAATGCAAGGGATTTCTCTGTGCTAATTTTATATCCTGTAACTTTACTATATTCATTGATTAACTCTAGTAATTTTCTGGTGGTGTCTTTATGGTTTTCTATGTAGAGGATCATGTCATCTGTAAACAGTGAGAGTTTTAACTTCTTTTTTTCCAATCTGGATCCCTTTTATTTCTTTTTCTTCTCTGATTGTTATGGCTAAAACTTCCAAAACTATGTTGAATTGTAGTGATTAGAGTGGGCACCCTTGTCTTCTTCCTGACTTTAAGGTAAATGTTATCAATTTTTCACCATTGAGGATAATGTTTGCTGTGGGTTTACCATACATGGCTTTTATTATGTTGAGGTATGTTCCTTCTATGCCTGCTTTCTGTAGGGTTTTTATCATAAATGGATGTTGAATTTTGTCAAAGGCTTTCTCTGCAATAATTGAGATAACCATATGGTTTTTATCTTTCAATTTGTTAATGTGGTGTATCACATTGATTGATTTGTGAATATTGAAGAATCCTTACATCCCTGGGATAAAGCCCACTTTGTCATGATGTATGATCTTTTTAATATGTTGTTGGATTCTGTTTGCTAGAATTCTTTTAATGATTTTTGCATCTGTTTATCTGTGATATTAAGCTGTAGTTTTCTTTTTTTGTGTGGCTTCGTTGTCTAGTGAAGAAAGCTGAGCAAAGAAGAATTAATGCTTTTGAACTGGGTGTTGGAGAAGACTCCTGAGAGTCCCTTGGACTGCAAGGATATCCAACCAGTCCATTCTGAAGGAGATCAGCCCTAGGATTTCTTTGGAAGGAATGATGCTAAAGCTGAAACTCCAGTACTTTGGCCACCTCATGCAAAGAGTTGACTCATTGGAAAAGACTCTGATGATGGGAGGGATTGGGGGCAAGAGGAGAAGGGGATGACAGAGGATGAGATGGCTGGATGGCATCACTGACTCGATGGACATGAGTTTGAGTGAACTCCGGGAGTTGGTGATGGACAGGGAAGCCTGGCATGCTGCGATTCATAGGGTTGCAAAGAGTTGGACAAGACTGAGTGACTGAACTGAACAGAACTGTCTAGTTTTGATATTAGGGTGATGGGGGCCTCATAGAATGAATTTGGCAGTTTACCTTCCTCTGCAATTTTCTGGAAAAGTTTGAAAAGGGTAGGTGTTAGCTCTTCTCTAAATCTTTGGTAGTATTCACCTGTGAAGTCCTCTGGTCCTGGGCTTTTGTTTGTTGGAAGATTTTTTATTACAGTTTGAATTTCTGTGCTTGTGATGGGTCTGTTAAGATTTTCTATTTCTTCCTATTTCAGTTTTGGAAGGTTATACTTTTTTAAGAATTCGTCCATTTCTTCCAAGTTGTCCATTTTATTGTCATATACTCGCTGATAGTAGTCTCTTATGATACTTTGTATTTCTGTGTTGTCTGTTGTGATTTCTCCATTTTCATTTCTAATTTTGTTGCTTTGATTTTTCTCCCATTTTTATTGATGAGTCTGGCTAATGGTTTGTCTATTTTATTTATCTTCTCAAAGAACCAGCTTTTAGTTTTGTTGATTTTTGCTATAGTCTTCCTTGTTTCTTTTTCACTTATTTCTACCTTAATTTTTATGATTTCTTTCCTTCTACTAACCCTGGGGTTCTTCATTTCTTCTTTTTCTAGTTGGTTTAGGTGTAAAGTAGGGTTATTTATTTGATTTTTCTCTTGTTTCTTGAGGTAAGTTGCATTGCTGTGAACCTTCCCCTTAGCACTGCTTTTACTGAATCCCATAGGTTTTGGGTTCTCGTGTTTTCATATTCATTTGTTACTATGCCTATTTTTATATCTTTTTTGATTTCTTCTCTGATTTGTTTGTTATTCAGAAGTGTGTTGTTTAGCCTCCATATGTTTGTATTTTTAATAGTTTTTATCCTGTAGTTGACATCTAATCTTACCTCATTGTGATCAGAAAAGATGCTTGAAATGACTTCAGTTTTTTTGTTGTTGTTTGTTTGTTTGTTTAATTTACCTAGGCTAGATTTATGGCCCAGGGTGTGATCTATCCTGGAGAAGGTTCCATTTGCACTTGAGAAAAAGGTGAAATTCATTGTTTTAGGGTGAAATATCCTACAGATATCCTAGGTCTAACTGGTCCATTGTATCATTTAAAGTTTGTATTTCCTTGTTAATTTTCTGTTTGGTTGATCTATCCATAGGTGTGAGTGGGGTATTAAAATCTCACACTATTATTGTGTTACTGTTAATTTCCCCTTTCATACTTCTTAGCATTTGCCTTACATATTGCTGTGTTCCTATGTTGGGTGCATATATATTTATAATTGTTATATCTTCTTGGATTGATCCTTTGATCATTATGTAGTATCCTTCTTTGTCTCTTTTTACAGCCTTTATTTCAAAAACTATTTTATCTGATATGAATATTGCTGTTTTTGCTTTGTTTTGGTCTCTATTTGGATGAAATATCTTTTTCCAGTGTTTCATTTTCAATCTGTATGTTTTGAGGTGGCTCTCTTGTAGCCAGCATATATAGGTGTCATTTTTGTATCCATTCAGCCAGTCTTTGTCTTTTGGTTGGGCCATTCAACCCATTTACATTTAAGGTAATTATTGATAAATATGATCCCATTGCCATTTACTTTGTTGTTTTGGGTTCGAGTTTATAAACCTTTTCTATGTTTCCTGTCTAGAGAAAATACTTTAGCATTTGTGAAACAGCTGGTTTGGTGGTTCTGAATTCTCTCAGCTTTTGCTTGTCGGTAAAGCTTTTGATTTCTCCTTCATATTTGAATGAGATCCTTGTTGGGTATAGTAATCTGGGTTGTAGGTTTTTCTCTTTCATCACTTTTAGTATGTCCTGCATTTCCCTTCTGGCATGAAGAGTTTCTATTGAAAGATTAGCTGTTATCCTTAGGGGAATCCCCTTTTATGTTATTTGTTGTTTTTCCCTTGCTGCTTTTAATATTTACTCTTTGTATTTGATCTTCATTAATTTGGTTAATATGTGTCTTGTGGTGTTTAGCCTTGGGTTCACCCTGTTTGAGACTCTCTGGGTTTCTTGGACTTGGGTGGCTATTTCCCCATTTTAGGGAAGTTCTCAACTATTATCTCCTCAAGTATTTTCTCATGGCCTTTTTTTTTGTTTGTTTTCTTCTTCTGGGACTCCTATGATTCGAATGTTGGGGCATTTAACATTGTCCCAGAGGTCTCTGAGGTTGTCATCACTTCTTTTAATTCATTTTTCTTTTTTCTCTCTGCTTCATTTATTTCCACCATTCTATCTTCCACCTCACTTATCCCATTTTCTGCCTTAGTTATTCTACTGTTGGTTCCCTGCAGAGTGTTTTTGATCTCATTTATTGCATTATTCATTATTGATTGACTCTTTTTTATTTCTTCTAGGTCCTTGTTAAACATTTCTTGCATCTTCTCAATCCTTGTCTCCAGACTATTTATCTGTAACTCCATTTTGTTTTCTAGATTTTGGATCATCTTTACTATCACTATTCTGAATTCTTTTTCAGGTAGACTCCCTATCTCCTCCTCTTTTCTTTGGTTTGGTGGGCATTTATCATGTTCCTTTACCTGATGAATATTTCTCTGCCTTTTCATTTTGTTTAGATTGTTGTGTTTGGGATGGCCTTTCTGTAGGCTGGAAGTTTATGGTTCCTCTTTGTTGTGGAGGTTGCTCCCTGTGGGTGGGGTTGGACTAGTGGCTTGTCAAGGTTTCCTGGTTAGGGAAGCTTGCTTCTGTGTTCTGGTGGGTAGAGCTGGATCTCTTTTCTCTGAAGTGCAATGAAGTGTCCAGTAGTGAATTTTGGGGTGTCTATGGGTTTGGCAGATGAGCTCTTGTCAGTTAATGTTCCCTGGATTAAGGAGTTTTCTGGTGTTCTCAAGTTTTAGATTTAAGCCTCCTGCCTCTGGCTTTCAGTCTTATTCTTACAGTAGCCTCAAGACTTCTTCCTCCATAGAGCACAAATGATGAAACATAAAGGTTAATGGTGAAAAGATTCTCCACAGTGAGGGACACCCAGAGAAGTTCACAGTTACATGGAGAACATAAGAGGGAGGAGGAAGATAGAGGTGACCAAGAGAAGAAGAGAGGAAGTCAAAAGAAGAGAGATCAATCTAGCCCATAATCAGTTCCCTAAGCATTCTCCACAGCCCAGAACACCCAGAGAGATTCACAGAGTTAAGTAGAGAAGAGAGGAGGAGGGAGGAGATAGAGGTGACCTGGGGGAAAAAAGGGAAAGTCAAAAGGGGAGAGAGCAATCAAGCCAGTAATCACACCCCTAAGTGAAAATGGATACTGAAGATTAGATTCTTAAAGGCACAAGATTGATAAAAAATACCAAAAAATAAAGATTAAAAATATAGAGTAGAGGTTGTTGCTAAGTCGCTTCAGTCGTGTCCGACTCTGTGTGACCCCATAGACGACAGCCCTCCAGGCTCCCCCGTCCCTGGGATTCGCCAGGCAAGAACACTGGAGTGGGTTGCCATTTCTTTCTCCAATGCATGAAAGTGAAAAGTGAAAGTGAAGTCGCTCAGTTGTGTCCGACTCTTAGCGACCCCATGGACTGCAGCCCACTGGGCTCCTCTGTCCATGGGATTTTTCCAGGCAAGAGTACTGGAGTGTGGTGCCATTGCCTTCTCCAAGAGTAGAGGTTAGACTCTCAAAAATACAATATTAAAAATACAAAACAAAATCAATCACAAAAATTATAATATATATATATGTAATTTGCTTTAAAACTAAGGTTTTTTTATTTGTAATAGCAGGTTATAAAAATGAAAATTAAAGGAGCAATAAAGAACTTAAAAATGAAAAATAAATGAATTTAGAAATCATAATAGTAAAAATTTATTTAGGAATTTCTCTGGAACTGTTGTGGGCAGTGTGGGTTCAGTTACTACTTCTCAAGCTCTATAGGCCCCTTCCAATGCTTGTCAATGTTAACTATAGGGTTTTAATCGGTTGCACCTATCACTTTCAGAGTGGTTCCCTCTTCTTTGTTTATTTTGGCTTCCTCTGTTTGCAAGTCTCTTCAGTGTCTAAGTTCCACCCTGACACAAGGGGGTGAAGGTGGTCACTTATTTAGTCTAACTTGTTCACTTGTGTTGTGGTGAGGGAGGAACAATGCAAACAAATATCACAGGCATGTGTGGGGAGTGACCTTAGTGTATGGACCACACCAGGTTTGCCCCAGCTCACAGCTGCATGTGCTTTCCCAGTCTACACTGCTCAGGCTCCAGGTTGCTCTGCAGGGGTACTGTCCAAAGCCAGCGCTTCATTTCGTGCACTTCCCAGGTCTAAGCTGCTTAGATTCAGGTTCTCAGGTACTCCACAGGGCAAAGATTCGGTTGGGTGTACATTTTGTGCCCTTCCAAGGTCCAGGCAGCTCAGCTGCCCAGGTGCTTGGTGAGTGCATCATCTCAGGTGTGCCGTGTGCCTCCTCTGGGGAGCTGATATCAGGCTGAAATCCTCCTGGCAGATGTCAACTGTTCAGCATCCCAGGAAGACTTGGTTAGCAACTGTGAGCCTGCTCACAGTTCGGTGGAGGATCCTGGTCTCTGAGGCCGAGATTGCCCCTTGCCTTTGGGCTCTGGCTCCTTTGGTGCTCCCTCAATCCTTTGTCTGTGAATGGGCCGGGGACCACAGTAGGTTAGAGCCTTTCACGGGAAAGTTATCTCTATTTTTTTTTTCCTTCTCTGTGGCTATGCCACAGTTTGGGTTGCCACCTCACGTTAGCTCCCTCAGATTGTCCTCAGGGCATTCAGGCCTGGTCCTTACCCTAAGCATCCAACTCTTGACCCCTGTTCAGCCCCTGCTTGCTGGTGGCAGACACAAGCATCTGGGCTACTTCTCTGCTTGGAGTTGCGGTTAGGTGTGTATTCTCTGTTTGTTTGTTTGTTTCTCCTGGTTATTTTGCCCTCTGAGATTCCAAAATTCCCCACAGATCTGCCAGTGAGAGGGTTTCCTGCTGTTTGGAAACTTCTCCTTCATGACTCCCTTCCCAGGATGCGTCTCCATCCCTAACTCTTTTGTCTCTCTTTTTGTCTTTTGTGTTTTGTCCTACCTCCTTTTGAAGAAAATGGGCTGCCTTTCTGGGTGCTTGGTGTCCTCTAACAGCGTTCAGAAGATGCTTTGTGGAAGTTGCTCAGCATTCAAATGATCTTTTAATGAATTTGTTGGGGAGAAAGTGGTCTCACTGTCCTATTCCTCTGCCATCTTGGGACTGCCCTCCTGAATAACATTTAATTAAAAAAAGTTTGAATATTATCCAACCAGTATTCTGCAATCTTATTAAAACCTTTCTTTGATCAAGGATAAGAAGTAAGTCATATTTTACTAAAATTAAGGTACTGTTTCAATAGAACTGAAAAGTATTAAAAACAGCTTGAAATAAGAGAGGAGTGACAAGGTCTAGGGTATATTTTACTATATGAAGTTTCTTCTAAAATTATTTACAGTGATAGAACTTAAATTCTATTATATTACTGGAATATAAATAAAATAGTAAATAATAGGCTTAGCAATAACTTGGCATATAATATGTGTTCATTATGTATATAATAACTGGTATAGTTAGTAGAATTATTATCGTGTTTTTTTTTTCCCAAGGGAATATAAAATAGTGGTTAAGAGAGTAGGCTCTGCTATCATATTACCTGTGTTCAAATCTTGACTCTATCACCTGACACTACCATTCTACCAGTCTCTGTTTTTGACAAACTGTGTCATCTGCTAAAATATCAGGAAGTTGAAAACAATACCACATGGATGTATTAAGAGAATTAAGTAAAAATGGTAGGTGCTTATAATAATGTTTGACATGTAGCAACAACAATTCAGTTTGACTTCCTCGATGGCTCAGTGGGTAAAGAATCCACCTGCGATGCAGGAGACACAGGATTTTGATCCCTGGGTCAAAAAAATCCCCTGGAGAAGGAAATGGCAACTCACTCCAGTGTTCTTGCCTGGGAAATCCCAAGGACAGAGGAGTCTGGTGGGCTACAGTCCAATGTGTCATAAAGAGTCGGACAGGACGGAGTGACTAAGCACACACAAACACACACAATTCAGTTTAAAGTTAGCTTTTGTTAACACGCTGCTGCTGCTGCTGCTAAGTCACTTCAGTCGTGTCTGACTCTGTGCGATCCCATAGACAGAAGCTCACCAGGCTCCCCCGTCCCTTGGATTCTCCAGGCAAGAACACTGGAGTGGGCTGCCATTTCCTTCTCCAATGCATGAAAGTGAAGAGTGAAAGTGAAGTCACTCAGTTGTGTCCGACTCTTAGCGACCCCATGGACTGCAGCCTACCAGGCTCCTCCGTCCATGGGATTTTCCAGGCAAGAGTACTGGAGTGGGGTGCCATTTGTTAACATAAGGACACGCAAAGGTTTCTTTCTTAAAATTATCTGGAGTAGTGAAAAATCAGCCGTAAATTTTGTCAGATATCTTTTAGCCTGGGAAATAGCCAAGAAAATTTTAGTTGCTTTTTATTTTTTTTTATTAAAATATTGGTGACTTACATATCATATTAGTTTCAGGTGTACAACACAGTGGTTCAATACTTCTATAAATTATACATCATACACATTTCTTACAGTTTCATTAACTTTATTCCCTGTGCTGTACATCTCTGTACCTATTTAGAAACTAGTGAGAGGTGCTTGTGAGAGACCAAGAGAGACTGGAATAAGGACCTGTGGGTTTTGGATGATAACCTGTATCAAGAGCCTGGTGCAAGCTGAGGGACATGTTGGGGTGGTTTTGACAGGTCAGCCAGAGCATCAGGCAATTTTCATTCTTCTGTCTCTGCACTGGCACTAGGGGTGTGTAAGTTTCTGCATGTGCCTTTAAGCATAGAGTCTCATCTCCCTGCAGCCTTCTGGTTCTCCAGGTTGTGAACTTCACTGGTTTCTAAAATTCACTGAGGGATGAGGTTTGTTTTTCAGGGACTGTTACCCAGGGCCGGGATATCCAATGTGGGCCTCAAAGCCCTCACTCCTCTGGGAGGACCCCCTGGGTTCTGATATCCTCTTCTGGTTTGGGGTCACCCACCAAATAATGTGTTACAATACTACATATGTGTCTGTTTGAACCCACTAACCATCCAGAACCCAAATATCCTCTACTCCAGTCTCTCTTGGTCTCTCACTAACACCGTTCATTGACAATCTATTCAAATTTTTTCTTTTAGATGGTTTTCTCTGTTTTCCTGTACACAAAACATGGCCGTCTTGTACTACTTTACTCCAAGAGTTAAACCAGATTAAATTTAATGCCTTAGACTAAATCCCAACCTCTCGAGAATAAAAATGGATTAGTTCACCTTGGGCAAAGGTGATGCACTATCTATTTTCAGAGAAGATAGGATCAAATCATACAAACATGGGCATCAAACTCTACACTTAATGTTGGAGAGAGGGTAGCATGGGAAGTTCTAGGATAAATGATATCACATGTCTCTGGAAGTTACCCTGTAAATATTTATACAATATTATTATATATATATATATATTTTTTTTTTAAAAGACAAATGAAGATCAGAGATTTTTAATAACTTGCTCAAAATCATGCATTAATTGAAAAACTGGAATCTAAATACTGTCTTTTTGACTGTGACATGCATTTTTTCTCTGTGATTGTCTGCAACTAAGTAAATGCTGTGGCCACTGGTCTCTTTCCTTTCTGTATTAATCTCTGAGATATCTTTAAACTTTTGGGTTTATTCTGGCAGATGCCTAATTCTGGTATCTATTAAGGTATAAACTCTCTAAAGTTTACATTTCCATTTTCCTTTCAAATTTTTCTCTTCTTCCTTTTGCACAAACAGAGCTAAAAGGGGCCACTTTGTAGAATATAAGTCTCAAGAAGAAAGTGATTTTAAGAACACTAGGTAGAAAACCTCCTGCAAACATTTGAAGCACATTTTGATCTTGTTGTCTCTTGAACAGAATGTATAATGTTTGGGCATTTTCTTTCCATTTATAAGATTAGAATAAATTTTTAAATGATATTAATACCCAAAACCTCTCCCTGATAATTAATAACACTTAAAAATAATTTTGTCAAGTAGGGAATAATATCTACATGAAGATTTAAAGTACTCACTAATGAGCTTGCATAAAAATTCTACCCTCCTAGCATTAGCTTTGAGCTAGTATTTTCAACTGCACTACTTTAGGATGATTACAATATTACAGTTTTTGTGAAGGAATGGATGACCTCAGACAACATCATTGAGGTCAGTTCAAAAGCTATGATTAAAAGGAGAAATTGAAATTAAAATTTATCTCTCTTTTCTTTATGTCTTTTTATTAGCTGACTGTGTGCAGTTGGAAAGGAAGATATTAATCAAAAAAAATAATTATCAAGGCAGAAAAAAACTTTATCATTTTTCAAAGATGTAGAGGAGAAGAAAAAATGTTAAATGTTGGCGACCCAGCAGTTTGGAAAGTTTTGGCTAAGGCTTTGAAATTTGAATGTGAGCTGTAGGAGAGCACTCAAGAAAAAAAGGAAATAAGCAGTTTTCATTGTATTTAATTTGGCCCCTTAAATGTAACATGATGGAACTTATAACCTAGAAATATTTTCTTAGGTACATTCACTAGGGAAGGTAAGCATAATTACAGCTGTTCAGACTTCATGCAAACTAAATTGGTGTTATGGACAATTAATCTTTTTAAACATTAAGATAGCTCTGTAATTTCTCACTTTTGTGAAAAGAAAGAGGAAGGCAACATAAATCAAACCTTAGTCAGCAGGCCAGGAGTTTACTTAATTGATAATGTAAGACAAAATGTCACTAAATTTTTATTTCATTGGAGCAACTCATAATTCACAAGTCTGTGTAGTCCTGAGTATACATAATTATGTCCTAATTCTTACCTACCTAAGAGATTTGTAAATTAGAAATTTGATATTTTCCTCTGGTTCTTTTTCTTGTAAGTTGGCTTGACATAACAACAAACAAATGTTGGGATTTCTAGGAATTAAGTGATATCATAGCATACTCTCTACAGGTACATATGTAATGTGCTGTGCTGCTTTGTAATACCCTGGGAACAAAGCATTTGATGAAAGAAAGAAACAAAGAGAAAGAGAGGAAGGAAAGAAAGAAGGGGAAGGAAGATAAGAGGTAGGGAGGGAGGAAGAAAAGAAAGAAGGAAAAAAGAAAATAATCATGATTTCAGTGGAGTTGATAAATTGGAAATAAGGAGGGTAGCCACCATGGAGTTTGAAAAATCGATATACATTTTGAATGAAAGTCTTTTTTGTGGTATGAAAAGAAATACATTTAATCCTGGCACAAAGATCCTCAAGCTTTTGGGATTACCTTAGTGACAGGAGTGTTTTTTGCCACACAGTAGGAGCACTTTTTGAATTTATGCTAAAGAGGTGACCCAGGGTGAGGCTCTTAGATAACCTCTGCATGGGGCTGGTTTCCAGAAAGACCAAGTTATTAGAGAGCTGGAACTTTAAGCCCTACCCACCAACCACTGAGAAGAGGGAGAGGGAGTAGCTACAGATTAAACTCTGTAAAAACTCTAGATGAGCTTCCAGATTGGTGAGCCAGAATGTATCCATGTGCCAGTGAAACTGAGGCAGGACTCTGTGGGGCTCCTGAGCATGAAAGCATTTCTGCCCCTGTCTTTTGTAAGAAACAGACTCCAGGCTCCATGACCTTCCCTGAGTTCCAAATGACAGATTTGAACAGTTACTAATCTGGGAAAGGAAGAGAGACAAAGACAACGGAGAGGCAGTCAAGAAATAATGGTGCAGCTTTGGGGGTAGAGACCTACTTCCACCTCAAGGGATACATATAACAATGTCTTTAAGCTCTAATATATCATCATTCTTCTTAAAAAACAGAGACATTACTTTGCCAACAAAGGTGTATAGAGTTAAAGCTATGGTTTTCCCAGTAGTCGTGTATGGATGTGAGAGTTGGACCATTAAGAAGGCTATTACTTACTTGTTAGTCGTCAGTCATGTCCAACTCTTGCGATCCCATGGACTATAGCCCATCAAGTTCTTAGTCCATGGAATTCTCCAGGCAAGAATACTGGAGTTTGTTGCCATCCCCTTCTCCAGGGGAACTTTCCAACCCAGGGATCCAACTCAGGTCTTCCACATTGCAGGCAGATTCTTTACCATCTGAGTCACGAGGGAAGTTACCAAAGAAGGCTGAGCCCCAAAGAATTGACTCTTTCGACCTGTGGTGTTGGTAAAGACTCTTTAGAATCCCTTGAACAGCAAGGACATCAAACCGGTAAATCCTAAAGGAAATCAACCCTGAATATTCTTTGAAAGGACCGATTCTGAAGCTGAAGCTCCAATACTTTGGCCATCTGATGCAAAGAACTGACTCATTGGAAAAGACCCTGATACTAGGAAAGATTGAAGTCAGAAAGAGAAGGTGGGGTGACAGAGGACAAGAGGATTGGATGGTGTCATTGACTCAATGAACATAAGTTTGAGCAAGCTCCGGGAGATGGTGAAGGACAGGCAAACTGGCATTCTGCAGTTCATGGGGTCACAAAGAGTGGGACACAACTGAGCGACTGAACAACAACAATTCATACCAGGTAAAGACACCAGAGGCTACATTAATGGAACCGGAGAAGCTCATCAAGAAGATTGTTGCTGTTGCTCAGTCACTAAGTTAGGTCCAACTCTTTGTGACCTTCCATGGACTGGAAAATCCTATGGACAGAGGAGCCTGATGGGTTACAGTTGATGGGGTTGCAAGAGTCAGACATGACTTAGCGACTAAACCACCACCACCATGGACTGCAGCATGAAAGAATCCCCTGTCCTTCACTATCTCCCAAAGTTTGCTCAGCAACCCCACCCTAGAACCTTTGTTATAATACCCCTCATCCAGTTCAGTTCAGTCATGTCCAACTCTTTGCGACCCCATGAATCGCAGCACGCTAGGCCTCCCTGTCCATCACCAACTCCCGGATTAAATCCTCCCAAGTTAGGACATACAATTTTCCAGGGTAGAAACCTACTGTGTACCTCTTTGCCTGACAAAGCAACAAAGCTATTCTTTTCCTGAGTACTCAGTTGCTAAGTAATGTCAGACTCTTTGTAATCTCATGGATGTAGCCTACTAGGCTCCTCTAACCATGGAATTTACCAGGCAAGAATACTATTGGGGTTGCCATTTCCTCTTCCAGGGGCTCTTTCTGACCCAGGGATTAAACATGTGTCTCCTGCATTGCAGGTGGATTCTTTACCATGGGAGCCACCTGGGAAGCCCAATCTTCTCTGCTTCACCCAAAATTCTGAAATTCACTTTGGCAGTTGGGCAAAGGGGTCAAGGTTTTGGCATCACCAGGAGGGTGGTACACCTTAAATTCACAGGAACAGAAGATCCTGTGTTTGGGACTTTTCTGGACCTTGATCTACATATCTCTTTATCAGGCTGTTTGTTTGTATCCTTTAAGGTTCTTTATAATAAAGCAGTAATCTTAAGTCCACTAACTTCCTGAGTTCTATGTGCTGCTTTAGGGAATTAATGGAAACCAAGGAGGAAGTCATGAGAACCTCCAATTTATACTCAGTAAGTCAGAAGTACAGGTAGCTAGCTGAAATTGCAATTGGCATTTGAATCAGGGGCCATCTTGTGGGACTGAGCCCTTAAGCTGTGGGGTCTGGCACTGTTTCCAGGGAGATAGTATCATAATTGGGCTAAACTTGTGGGCCTCTCTGATAGCTCAGTTTATAAAGAATCTGCCTGCAATGCAGGAGACCCTGGTTTGATTCCTGGGTCAGGAAGATCCCCTGGAGAAAGGAAAGGCTATCCAGTCCAGTATTCTGGCCTGGAGAATTCCTTGGACTGTATAGTCCATGGGGTTGTAAAGAGTTGGACACGACTGAGCAACTTTCACTTACACTTGTGGAATACCAAATCAGTGGCTGTTCGGAATGGGAGAATTGTTTAGTGGTGTGAAAAAATACATGTTGAACTTATCATTAAAGGGATAAATTATATGTTACCTTTTATGATGTCCAGTTGGTTTGGATGTAGAAATTATAATGAATGTCTTGATATAAAGCTGTACTAAAAAAATTATCAAAGTAAGGTAGGATAGTGACCTGTACTATTTCTGACACTTTTATTGAAAGTCAGAGCTGCCTATTAGTGAGTTTCTTCTAAAGGTCAGAAATACACAGAATGGTATATGCAGCTCTCAATTATGTGCCCACACTTAACAGAGAGAAGCTAATTACCTTGACCATATGCTTCCTCCCTTTTTCACTGGGAGTCTCTCATGTTTTGCCTTTGCCCTCTTCTTGTACACATTTTCTTTTAATTGCCACCTTACTATCAAATGAAAGGAAAATATTGCTGTAGGGTTGGGTGGAAATTATAGGGTTTTCAACATTCCCCAGATGGGCTGGCTCCCTGACTTAGGGACTTTGCTTTCCAGAATCTAAGTTTGAAGGTTGTGGCCCAATTCTTAACTCAGAGATCTATGAACAACAGCACAGCATGTGGCTTGGAAAACAGGACTTTATACAAAAGCCCTGGAGTAAGAGAAGGACCTCTGGCTTCCTATTAATAGTTCTTCAGCTATGTGGTCATGGCATGTAAATTCACTCAGCTTCAACTCTAAAGTAAGTTCTGTGGATTAGTTAACCTCTCCTGTCTGCTTTAGTTGTAACTTCTTGCATCTACAGTGTAGATGATGTTTTAACTCTTTTTCGAGGCTTCTTCACCCCCATCCCCATCCACTCCCAGGAACGTGTTAGGAGGAATCTTCCATTGAAATGTACATTACTATCATTCGTGTTCACCTTTGGATCTTCCCCCAGATCACAGGCCTGATTCCTATAGACAAAACTCTGCCTTATTCGTCTTTAGACATCAATTCTTTGCATAATGTCCAGCTCATGGCAGACACTCATTCAAGTAACTATTTGTGTGTGTGTGTGTGTGTGTGTGGGATATAGCTAAAAATCAGTTTATAGTTATTTTCTCTTTTTTTAATATTAATTTATTTATTTTAATTGGAGGCCAATTACTTTACAATACTGTATTGGTTTTGCCATACATCAACATGAATCCACTCAAGTAACTTTTTAAAGAAGTGATTTAATGACATCAATCATTCAAACAACAGTTTCAAGCAACAGTGAAACTAACTCATTTTCCTGACCTCCTGAGTCTAGTACTGATATTGGGAAGACCTAGAAAGGAAAAGAGTATATTTTTCACATTGCACACATAATGGCATGAACATTAATAACTAAGATGATTGAATGCTAAGTGTAAACCCATAAGTGAAATTATCTTACTGAATAGGTGCAACAAACCTCTGAGATAGGTATACTTAATAACATCACTTTAATGACAAGAAAATTAAGACCTAGAGTTACATAATATGCTTAAACTTTCACAGCTAGTGACCAGGGAAGCCTGAATTATGGTTAATCTGACACCAGAACCATTGTTTAACCACTGTGGAATTCTGCCTCCAGGCCCCAAGCTTTATAGGCAACTAGTCAGTGAGTTAGGGTTCCAATCTTAAACCTCCATTTCCAGCATGTTCTGTCAGTCTTCATGAAAGCAGGATCTGCTCATAATAGCTAACCATAGTTGGACTTATCTGCTTGTAGGTTTTTGAAAGTGGGCAAAACTTAATTCAATAAAAGTTGCCTTTGTAAAATGTGAGTTAATGAACTTTGGATATACCAAATTCAAGACTCCTCTGAATCAGTTTCAGTCACTAATAACAGCAGAGCATCACTAGTTACAAAAGAGTATGCATAAATAGGTGGCTGATGTAATCATGATATTTCCATTTTATTAGAAAAAGATACAATCAGGAAATAAGATATGGTGAAATATTTCCAGATGATTAAGATACTTGGATAATATAATAATGGCTCCAGATAGATCTTAAAAGAAGAAATGGGGTGTCAATTGAAAGAAGTATATATTTGCTTGTGTTTTATGTGCCTGAGTGTGTGTTTTGTATGGAAACTAATAAACAATATAGACTCCACATATGTGTGGGCATGTCTAAAGAGTGCCTGAGATGAGCTAATTGTTTATCCTTTCCCTTTGTGTGACTATCACCATGAGTATCTTTTCTTATGTCTTACACACTGGATGCCTTAGGTAACATCATGACATGACTTTTGCAAATTTTTTTGCCTGTTTATGTAGTGAGTGATCTCCCCACCCTCATTGCTGGACACATTCTGTGTTTTGCTTCAACACTTTCCATGAAGATGGTTCCAACACCTAAAGGCAGGGATGTATATCCTTTTATGGTGGCCTTGGCTACTTAACAAGCATTTTGTGCTAAGCTTGAACACAGGGCTCTCAAGCACTGCTGTGAATGTAACTTTTTGGCTGTGTAATGCCTATGGTGTTAGAAATGATAACATTCAGCGAAGATATTTTCATTAAGTGTCTTTTGTTCAACCACTGATAGGAAAATAGTGCAAGAAGTGAAAAACAAAACAAAACTCCTTTCCATTTAGGCTTATTAAATATTCAAGCGATTCCTCAAATATACTCAGCCTTGCTGTGGCTTCATTAAAGCACAGCTCCATTGCATTTTACGATGAAACACTGGTACAATATGCTTCCTGCAGTGGCTACCCACAAGCAAATAGATTGCTGCATTCCTCACCAGCCAGAACTCAGAAGTAGCCCAAAGTCAAAAGTATTATAGTAATCAAGGGTGCAGGTTAGTGGCATGGATAATGATGGTAAAATCCACATCAGTGAAAAAAGAGGCCACAACTTCCTCATCAAGTGCAGATGGAAAGAACAAACAGCTATTTCTAGTCAAAGCTTAGTGCCTCTTATTCAGAAGTCACTTCTGAAGACCTGAGTTAGAAAGCCTACATGTCCATCAAGAATCCATGTTCAATAGAGACAGTGTTTGAAATGATTAAAAATGATTTTTAAGACTATGTAAAAAAAAAAATTATGTCTACCCAAAATCACTGCAGATGATGACTACAGCCATGAAATTAAAAGATGCCTACTCCTTGGAAGAAAAGTTATGACCAATCTAGACAGCATATTAAAAAGCAGAGATATTACTTTGCCAACAAAGGTCCGTCCAGTCAAAGCTATGGTTTTTCCAGTAGTCATGTATGGATGTGAGAGTTGGACAGAAAGCTGAATGTCGAAGAATTGATGCTTTTGAACTGTGGTGTAGGAGAAGACTCTTGAGAGTGCCTTGGACAGTAAGGAGATCCAACCAGTCCATTCTAAAGGAAATCAGTCCTGAATATTCATTGGATGGACTGATGTTGAAGCTGAAACTCCAATACTTTGACCACCTGATGTGAAGAACTGACTCATTTGAAAAGACCCTGATACTGGGAAAGATTGAAGGCAGGAGAAGAAGGGGACGACAGAGGATGAGATGGTTGGATGGCATCACCAACTCAATGGACATGAGTTTGAGTGAACTCCAGGAGTTGGTGATGGACAGGGAGGCCTGGCATGCTGCAGTCCATGGGGTCACAAAGAGTCGGACACAACTGAGCGACTGAACTGAACTGAACTGATGTCTACCATGAAATGATATATGAAAAATAAATACTATACAGGAATCAAGGTATGGCATTGAAACATGTAAAATATCATGTATGAAATGAGATGCCAGTCCAGGTTTGATGCACGATACTAGATGCTTGGGGCTAGTGCACTGGGACGACCCAGAGGGATGGTATGGGGAGGGAGGAGGGAGGAGGGTTCAAGATGGGGAACACATGTATACCTGTGGTGGATTCATTTTGATATTTGGCAAAACTAATACAATTATGTAAAGTTTAAAAATAAAAAAAATAAAAAATAAAAAAGAATTATAATTGCAGTCACTAAAAGTACTGTCTAAGGTCCTGAGACCAGAGAGGGGAATAATAAAGAAAAAATGGAGCAAACTGTAAAACCTAAAACAATGAGCTCCAATGTTTGAGTAATTGCTTTATGCTAGGCATTTCCCAAAGCTTTTCATTTATATTATTTTATATAATTCCAGAACAATTCAGATATATAGGTATTTGTACACTTTTATAGATAGGAAAACAAAGCCAATACTAACAAGTGAGTGATTTACCCAAAGTCAGTGAGTACATGAGAATATAAAACTCCAGATACTTTGCACTATGCTTTATTCCTTTCTCATGGTAAATGATGTTTGGTTGAAAGACAAGATTACCCAAATTTTAATCACCTCTATTGTTCTAATTTTATTATATTGACTTTAATTTTTTAATATGCTTTGAACTATAAGAAAAACAGCATATTAATTCCTGATGCAAGATTTCAGTCTTAGCTTGCAGGGCTTTTTTTTTTTAACTGAACTATACATTCTGAGCCATAATAACTTTAGTTTAGATTGTCTATCTGTCTAGAACATCACCTGAACCCAAGCCCATGGTCAACAATTAGCCCAAAATATTCATTAAAAAATGTGTGCTCTAATTTTTGAGATGGGATTTTGAATTTATGCAGGGACATGATACTTTTTTCCACAAAATCTTTTATAAAAACGAATGAACCCCTGGAGGGTTCAGGAGTCAACGTAATTGTGTGGGCAGGATTTATTTGTACAGTGAATCCAATAAAACAGTTCTAAAAGGTTATTAGCAATAAAGTCACTCAAAATAAACTTAGTTCCTACATTAACACACAACTTTTCTAAAAGGAACTACCCTTACTTTTAGATTATAGTTAGTCTTTATTCATTCATATATCCCAGAAATATTTGTTGTAAGATTGTTTATTTCTACATATTCTTCCAGATCTTAGAAAAGGGAGGGTCCAGGGACTGTCATCAATAAATTGTTTAAATCTGAGAGGAAACAGAAATAAATAGGTGACTACAATTACGGACATGTGATTGTCAAAAAATCTGTTGGCACAATTAAAATGTTAGGTCTATAACATTAGGAAAGACAGTCTTGGGCCTTCCGGACTACTACCTGACAGAATCAGGAGACTTACAACTGGTTTGTTTATGTTTATTGTCAGTTGGTCATCACTCATGCTACCCTTGAAAATTCAGTAAATTAGTGTTAGTACCGAGTCTGTAAGGAAACAGATCGATACGCTCAGCCTAATTCTCTCAGTGCATTTAATGTATGTGAGGGATTTTTCTTTTTGCAAAATGCCAACAATTACTTTTTCAGTATGTTCAGCCATTTCACTACTTCTTTTATGCAGAATAATTTTAAATAAACTAATGACTAAACAGAGAAAAATAGTCAGAAGTACAAAAGATCTAAAATGATTAAGAATTTTAGAGAGCTGGAATTCAAAAGAAACTTAAGGATTATTTTGTCTAACACATTTATTTATTTGGTTTAAGCATTCCCTCTCAAAATCAAAGAAAGGAAAGAAGGCTGTGTGTGTGTGTGTGCACGCGCGTGTGTGTGAATGTAGTCATGGCATGCACTTTGCCAGGCATTCTGTGAGTTTAGAAGTTGAGGGAAAAGAGGGAGCACTATGGACTTCTGGAGAGAGTGCAGATGCATAGATGCAAAGATATCACCTTTATCCCCAAGGAATATAGAGTTGAGTGGAGACATTACAACCAAAGTAGGATACAGTGATAAACTAATCAGATTTTTTGATGACTGTTTCAAAGAGGGAAGAGAAAGTCCATCTGAGTTCATCTGGTAAAACTTTATAAGTTACATGCAATAAAAATAAAAATCAGCATTTTTAGGATTTTCTTTGTCCTTGCAAATTATCTTTTTTTATTGACAAATATAAAAGCAAATTTGTGTTCTGCTACTTCTTATTTCATAGTATTGTAAAGAAATGTTTTGAATAATGTAAGCTTTATATTTTTAAGAGTTTCTTTGTGTATTGTCATTTGGTGGAAACATATTTTCTCAACTCTAACAGTTTTTGTTTATTTTTATTTTTATTTATTTTAATCTTAGTGTGAGATGTAGAATAGAAATGAGTAATAATTTAAAATTCCAGATAATATAGATAGATGATACAGGTAGGTATCCTGGGGGCTCAGATGGTAAAGAATCTGCCTGCAATGCAGGAGACCCAGGTTCAATCCCTAGGTCAGGAAGATCCTCCGGAGAAGGAAATGGCTACTCACTCCAGTTTTCTTGCATGGGAAATCCCATGGATAGAAGAGCCTGGCAGGCTATAGTCCATGGGGTTGCAAAGAGACAGACACAACTGAGAAACTAACACACACACAAACTGGTGTAGTACAGTTGTATCTAGCATGGACAGAAAGAGATATAGAATAGATACAACAATGGGGAGAGAAGGGGAGAGATAGAGAGATTACGAAGTAGAGATCTCACAAACATCATTATGTTAAATACGTTCAGGTTATTATTCTACATGCATTTCATTATGTGGGTCAGCTGCTTAATTTGCTTATCTGTTCTATGAAATAAGTACTATTATTGTTACCCTGGACTTATCACTAAAGAAACAAAACAGGTATATTTGGTTTATTTATTTTTTTATTTTTTTACTGATGCAACAATTAACCACAAACTAAGTAAAATTTTATTCTCTCATAGTTGTGGAGGTCAGAAGCCCCAAACCAGTACCATTAAAGTGTCATCAAAGTTGAACTTCCTCCCTGGATTTTAGAGAAGACTTGTTTGTTGACTTTTCCAGCTATGGTGGCTCTTCCACCATCTTTGTCTTGTGACTTCCCTCCAATCCCTGCCTCCATTTTCACATCACCTTCTCCTTTGCCTGTTTGTCTCTCCTCTCTCTGTATCAAATTTTCCTCTGCCTCTTTTACAGAAAGGATCTTATGATTACTGCCCAAAGGGAAAATCCAGGATATCCTGTCTTAAGATACTTAATAGCATCTGTAAGATACTTTTTTTCCTTATTGGGTAACAATTACAGTTTCCAATAGTTAGGAACTGATATTTTGGGTAACAGCCTATTACAAAAAATTAGGTATTTTATTAAAAGATCTCACAGCTTGTAATTTATAGAACCTCTCAGATGCTCAGTGCATAAACTCTGTATATCAATAATTATGTTACTGTCCACCATTCACCACTGATTTCATGTGATCTAATAATTTAAAAAAAAATTGCCCATCTTATAGTAATGTGAAGAGGGCTTACAAAATAATAATGTTCTCATCAAAATAATTCAATGAATTACAGAAACAAATCTATCATTGTCACAGTATAGCAATGCCTTTTGTTTTATGCACTTACAGTAGTATTTGGGGATATTTACATTGATTTCCACAAGCTCAGTGAAACTGCCTCAAAGACTAACTAGATGCTTCCACCAACTCCTTATAGTAGAAGAGTATTACAAAACCTACTGTTGAAGTTATTTAAATTTCTTAGTGACAGTGCTGAAATGAAAATTAGTCAGAGTACAAACTTAGTTAATTTTATTCTGTGTAGGCAGTCTGGTATTAATTATAAGGTATGGTGTAACTACTACTTTCTAGATGAACTGCATAATCACTTGAATAATAATTTGAATACATTTAAGAATTAGTTGTGTGCTAAGTTTTTCAAAATGTTAAGGTCCATGAATTTTATGAATATATTTATATACATATATGATTATGTATATATGCAGATGATTATATAATATACTTTCATACATAATTATGTATATGTATTATATATGTGTGTGGGCTTCCCAGGTGGCACTAGTGGTAAGAACCTGCCTGCCAATGCAGGAGAGATAAGAGATGCAGATTTGATCCCTGGGTCAGGAAGAGCCCCTGACGGAGGGCATGGCAACTCACTCCAGTATTCTTTCCTGATGAATCCCCATGGATAGAGGAACCTGGCAAGTTATAGTCCATAGGGTCACACAACTGAAGTGACTTAGCATGAATCCATTATATGTGTGTGTATCTACATCTATTTATATATATATATTGACTGTTTTTGTTGTTCAGTCATCCACTTGTATACAAGTCTTTGTGATCCCATGGACTGCAGCATGCCAGCACGCCAGACCTCTCTGTCCCTCACCATCTCCCAGAGTTTGCCCAAGTTCATGTTCATTGCATCATGCCGTCCAGCCATCTCATCCTCTGATGCCCTCTTCTCCTTCTGCCCTCAATCTTTCCCACCATCAGGGACTTTTCCAACGAGGTTTCTATTCACATCAGATGACAAAATACTGGAGCTTAGCTTCAGCATTAGTCCTTCCAGTGAATATTCATCATTGATCTCCCTTAAGATTGAATAGTTTGCTCTCCTTGCTGTCCAAGGGACTTTCAGGAGTCTTCTCCAGCACCACAGTTTGAAGGCATCAATTTTTGGTGTATGTGACCACTGGGAAGACCATAACCTTGACTATAGGGACACTTGGCAAAGTAATGTCTCTGCTTTTCAACACACGGTCTATGTTTGTCATCACTTTCCTGCTAAGAAGCAATCATCTGATTTCATGGCTGCAGTCACCATCTGCAGTGATTTTGGAGCCCAAGAAGATGAAATTTGTCACTACTTCCCCTTCTACTTGCCATGCAGTAACATATATGTGTGTGTGTGTGTGTGTGTGTATGTATATGTATAGAAAACCTGCAAGTGTTTTCTATCAAAACTATAAAGGTGTAATAGTCTTTTTGTTGAGGGGGTCCTCTAGGATGTGAGAACTACTAGCCTAAAGAAGATGGAAATGTTGATGGAACAAGATGCCCAGACCCATCCTCTGTTCTCACCCATTCCTGTTAGCCTAACTCCTACATTTAACACCTGCATAGAAACACAAAAATGCAGTTTGAGCACTATTGATTGGGAGAAATAGAACTACAAGTACACACTCTATATAAAGATGAATGTTTCAGTTTCTCTCTCCCCATAGAACATAGAAATATTAGGCCTCCCCTAACATTTCAGGGACCAAGGGCAAAGGACAAATGAAAGGCCACTATTATATGTCTAAATAGATAAAACTGAAACTAACATTCCATTAATAATTCCATTATCTCCTCCAACCTATACACACATACTTTCAAAATGATCTTGAAGGCCAGACTCAAACTGAGAATTTCAAACTCCTAGGTGTTTCAGCCTCTTGTTTCTAACCCCCGTTATGTCCTACTTCTCTTTCCATTTCCAAGGTTATCCCATATAACAATGTGCTCAGTATACATACCAGATGAACACACCAAAACTTCATTGACAACTCACAGCAAAAGAGCTTCCCTGGTGGCTCAGATAGTAAAGAATTTGCCTGCAATGCAGAACGGTGTTGGATCCCTGAGTTGGGAAGATCCCCCGGAGAAGAGAATGGTTACCCACTCCAGTATTCTTGCCTGGAGAATTGCATGGACAGAGGAGCTTGGCAGGCTACAGACCAAGAGGTCACAAAGAGTCAGAAATGACTGAATGACTAGCAGTTTCACTTCACTTTTTCATTTTCACTCTTTTATGCAAGTCTAAGTGGGGAAGGAGGTCCACAATCTGACATGGGATTTTCTGATGCTGCTTTAGCTACTTTTGAGGGGTGCTATGTTGATTCAGCCATGTCACTCAGTTGCTCCTAGTAATTGAAATTGCACTCTTACCAGCCTTTTACAAGGAAATGGAAATCCTGAAGACAATGCAGGGAGAACCTTTGATTTTAAATAGTTGTTGATGTATTTGTACGTATTAATCAGCTCAAGCTGTGGTGAAAACAGACCAAAACAAAAGCACAGACTGTGTGATTTAAGCAATATAAAATTCTTTTCTCACAGTTTTTTGGAGGCTGGAAGTCTGAGGTCAAACTGCCAATAGGTTGGTTTCTCCTGAGGCTTCTCTCCCTTTACTGTGCCCTCCAAGGTATTTTCTTTGGGCACATGCACTCCTGGTGTCTTTTCTACTTATAAGGACACCAGTCTTATCAAACTAGGGGCCCATCCTTATAATATCATTTAACATTTATTATCTTTTAAAAGATCCTATCTCTAAATGCAGTTACATTGTTGGCTTTACTTACATAATTTAATACTTTTGAGTATGACTGACTACATAAAGATGGTATAGTCTTCCTAACGTATAAAAGAGGAATCTGCACTTAAGTAAATTTCCCAGGAATATTTAAGCCAAAAACTATGTGTAGATCTAATGAGGGCTTCCCTGGTCACTCAGCAGTAAAGAATCAGCCTGCTAATGTAGGAGACATGGGTTCAATCCCTGAGTAAAGAAGATCCCCTGGAGAAAGAAATGGCAACCCACTTCAGTATTCTTGCCTGGGAAATCCCATGGACAGAAGAGCCTGGGGGCTACAGTCCACGGGGTTGTAAAAAGTCAGACAAGACTTAGCAACTAAACAACAACAAAGATTTAATGCAGGTAGACTGGCCTTTTCCTTTCTGCTCAGAGTTGCCTGAGTCAATGAAGAAAGAACACACTACACTGCAGAATTTATTATTTGCACTACAAATTCCTACGAGTGCTTTAAATCACTGGTAGCGGAAGCATCTCCAATGACCTGAACACTCCTGGTATTCCTGAACTCACAATTTCAGTACTTTCTAGACTAGAGAGTATTTTGGTAGAAATGTAAGGTAATGTTTAGTTTTAACCACATGAGCCTGTGGAGTGACATTTATCATACAGGAGTTGGTCTTGTACTTAGGTTTATTTTTCTTTTCACTAATTCCTGCCACAACACACTCCTTGATGAACATGTGAAGGTTTCCTAGAAGGCAGTCAGGGAACCTGAGGTCCCAATAAAGGTGATCACAATAATTAACAGAGGTGGAAATCCCACAGAACAGAAATTAAGCAAGTGAGAGTATTAGTTTGTTCTTTTTTGGCAGTATTCTGAACTTCTAACCATGATAGTCCATCATTGGTGATCAATAAGGGAAACGATGCAACCTGTCTCCGCTCTTAAAGACCATTCTCTTCTTTGGAAATAAGTCACAGAGCCGAGCACTGGCTGCAGGAGAGGTGCTTACTGCACCATCTTGTTCCCTCAGGGCTCCACATGCAGTTTCATGGTCCCTGTTGGAGTTGCCTCTGGGTCTGGGTTTTGGTGAAGGCTGCCATTTGAATTTGTATAGAATACCTTTCTTCCTGGAAGCTGTGTTCCTTTAACTAAACTTCAGTTTTCATTTATGGCCTAGTAAAAAGGAAAGTGAAAATTCCTTTGAGCTATTTTCACATCCTAGTATAAAGCATGTCAAATATGCTAAGATGGTAATAGTCTTTATTCAATATTCTGTAGTTAAAAATTATGAAACTTGAAGAAGGCAATGGCACCCCACTCCAGTACTCTTGCCTGGAAAATCCCAAGGACGGAGGAGCCTGGAAGACTGCAGTCCATGGGGTCGCTGAGGGTCGGACACGACTGAGCGACCTCCCTTTCACTTTTCACTTTCATGCATTGGAGAAGGAAATGGCAACCCACTCCAGTGTTCTTGCCTGGAGAATCCCAGGGACGGGGGAGCCTGGTGGGCTGCCGTCTATGGGGTCGCACAGAGTCGGACATGACTGAAGCGACTTAGCAGCAGCAGCAGCAAATAATCACCTAAAATATTATTTCAAAAATTTAAATTTTTTTCTATATATATAACTTCACCTTTAGTGATAGATTAAATAATAAGAATAATACATGTCTGACGGGTGCTTTTTAATGAACATCATTATTATTACTTAGCACCATGACATTAGAAAACTCTCTGTTTCTCTATTGTCTTTAAATTGTTTCTGATTTTTGCTGTATTTATAAAACCTGAGATCAGAATAATTTTCATAGAAAAGAATACTATATTTGAGTATCCTCTAGCTATTAGGAATAATAGGAAGTTGAATTAATAGTTTGAATTATATAAAATAGATCCAATATCCTTAAAAGTAAGATAAATTATCATAACTATTTAAATTTTGTTAAATAGACTTTTATAATTTTCTATACATGGGTTGAGTGGCAGAGTATGGAAAATAAAAACATAAATCAGTTCAGTTCAGTTCAGTTCAGTCGCTCAGTCATGTCTGACTCTTTGCGATCCCATGGACTGCAGCATGTGAGGCCTCCTTGTTCATCACCAACTCCTGGAGTTCACCCAAACCCATGTCTATTGAGTTGGTGATGCCATCCAACCATCTCATCCTCTGTCGTCCCCTTCTCCTCCTGCCCTCAATCTGTCCCAGCATCAGAGTCTTTTCCAATGAGTCAGCTCTTCCCATCAGGTGGTCAAAGTATTGGAGTTTCAGCTTCAACATCAGTCCTTCCAATGAACCCAGGACTGATCTCCTTTAGGATGGACTGGTTGGATCTCCTTACAGTCCAAGGGACTCTCAAGAGTTTTCTCCAACACCACAGTTCAAAAGCATCATTCTTCGGCACTCAGCTTTCTTCACAGTCCAACTCTTACATCCATACATGACCACTGGAAAAACCATAGCCTTAACTAGATGGACCTTTGTTGGCAAAGTAATCTCTCTGCTTTTTAATATGTTGTCTAGGTTGGTCCTAACTTTCCTGCCAAAGAGTAAGCGTCTTTTATTTTTTTTATTTTTTTTTTTTTGCTTTTTTTTTTTTTCCTCTAATTTTATTTTATTTTTAAACTTTACATAATTGTATTAGTTTTGCCAAATATCAAAATGAATCCGCCACAGGTATACATGTGTTCCCCATCCCGAACCCTCCTCCCTCCTCCCTCCCCATACCATCCCTCTGGGCCGTCCCAGTGCACCAGCCCCAAGCATCCAGCATCATGCATCGAATCTGGACTGGCAACTCGTTTCCTACATGATATTTTACATGTTTCATTGCCATTCTCCCAAATCTTCCCACCCTCTCCCTCTCCCACAGAGTCCATAAGACTGTTCTATACATCAGTGTCTCTTTTGCTGTCTCGTACACCGGGTTATTGTTACCATCTTTCTAAATTCCATATATATGCGTTAGTATACTGTATTTATGTTTTTCCTTCTGGCTTACTTCACTCTGTATAATAGGCTCCAGTTTCATCCACCTCATTAGAACTGATTCAAATGTATTCTTTTTAATGGCTGAGTAATACTCCATTATGTATATGTACCGGTAACTATCTGCAGTGATTTTGGAGCCCAAGAAAATAAAAGTCAGACACTGTTTCCACTGTTTCCATGAAGTGATGGGATCAGATGCCATGTTCTTAGTTTTATGAATGCTGAGTTTTAAGCCAACTTTTTCATTCTCCTCTTTCACTTTTCATCAAGAGGTTTCTTAAGTTGTGTTTTGCTTTCTGCCATAAGGCCAGTATCATCTGCATATCTGAGGTTATTAATATTTCTCCCAGCAATCTTGATTCCAGCTTGCGCTTCATCCAGCCCAGCATTTCTCATGATGTACTCTGCATATAAATAGCATGGTACATAGTATAGAAATGATAGTGCTAAAATACCAGTCATGAAACCTGTATAGATGGCAGGAATAACAGAATTTGCTGGTCATTTCTAGAGAGAGATTTGTCAGGCCTAATAAGGTAAGAAAATTCAGATGGGATTGAGTAAGTTTTATATCAGGCCATGGGCTTATTCCAAACTAAGCCTGGACCAAGGCGGACTGCAGCATTGGCCAGTATTCCTTGCCCTGGTATTACATCTCCTCTCCATCCCAATACTTCGAATTCTGTTTCATCTAAGGCACTCTTTGTATTTGGGACAAAGATAACTAGAGCAGTGACTTATGTAGCTTTATATTTCTGCCTACAAAGATATGATGGCAATCGGGGCACTGGATAAATTCATAAAAAATGACTTCTGCTCTTAAAATCTATGTACATCTACATATGCGAGTGGTGTGGGAGTGAGAAGACCCTGATGGATGGGCACTGATTACATGGGATTTGGGATTTGATGTCAGAGACAGTGGTTTGATGTGGGAGGCCAGGAAGGACAATGCTGAATATGTGAGAGTTGGAGAGGGCTACTGCCAAATCCCGCAGTCTCATGTATGTCCCCCTCTATGCACACATACACACGTTGATAAAGTATAGCAAATAAGCTTCACTGGCAGGTAGACCTGGATTCATGACTTAGATACATCACAAAGTTATTTGTATTCTTACAGCATGTGAAAGGAGGTTACATTAATCTTAATTGTCATGAAGATTAAATTGAAAAATAGGTATGTGGAATATTTCCAGTGGAATTTCTGTCACAAAACAAGTGCCCAGTGAATGAAACTACAAGCATAATTTCTACAATTGTAGTTTTATCTAATTAATTAACTTAAACTGACTCTGACACATCATACCATATATTTCCAGGAATATTCACGGGATCAGCGAATTCCTCTAAGACTTTGCAGCCAAGATTAGTTTCTGAGCTAAGTTTCTACAGGCACTTAGAAATTGTTTGGCTAGAGATAGGCAGGAGAGAGGGGAAGAGTTTGTAGTGGTGTGACAGATTATATTTTTCCAAATATGGTCTACCCTTCTAAAATGTGACCTGCAATGCCCTGTTAAGAGGGGATGATTTCAGTCATTCATGAAGTCAAAATTTATTCCTATCTGTAGTTCATATGTTCGTCCCTTACTTGAAGTCTGGAAGTCAGCATACCATTACCTCCCAATTTTCACTCTGAAACCATTACAATTAAGCTTCTTTTACCTACAGCTGAGTGCTACTACTGCAAAGGACCTGCAGAGTGCCTTAGCATTCCACATTAGAGTTTCCAAATCTAGCAATGAAGAGATAGCTTGTATTTTATACTTCTTGCATAGTTGCAAGAAATTATCTTTCTTCATTATTCATCTTCTCATATATTTTTCAAACTCTATTATTATGTAGATTTCCCTCCCCCCAGCATTTTCACATACTTAATGTAACCTCATCCCTGATATTCTGGAAAATTTGAAACCAAAAAAATAATATTTTGATTTCTTAAGATACTTTGAAGTGCTTTAAATACATAAGTTAGCAGAACCAGGATTCATCATTTTCTCAAGAAGTAATTTTGAAATATGCTTTACAAAAATGTGGTGTAAGCAATGTCAAACCACAATACATGTGTTTTGTGAAAATGCTGAAACATCTGGTTTTTGACAAATAATAGTTAAAAATTGACTAAAGTATCATAGTTTTTTCAAAGCACTTAAGATTGTCTTCACGGAAATTTACTCATTTGTTTCTCATGACAGGGCGTTTTTCCTCTTCCTTTTTACACATGAAATAATAGTGAAGACCAGAAAGTTCAGTGACTAAAGTATCCAGAAGCCAGACCACAAAGCTGGGTTGGGTGATTGCTTGGATTTGAACCTCTATATTTTACACTTACATTCAGCACACAGTACACTGGCCCAGGATGATACTGACACATTCATTCAGCAGGTATTTATTGGATACATACTATAGACCAGGTGCTGAGAATCCATTGTAATGTGGCCAATTCTTTGTTTCATTGTGGTCTTTTCAATGTACTGAATAAGTAATGGCACTTATAAGTAAAAATTAAAAATGTAACAGTTCCTCAAATACCATAGAATAGTATTACCATTCTAAGTCACTTCAGTCGTGTCCGACTCTGTGCAACCCCATAGACGGCAGCTCACCAGGCTCCCCCATCCCTGGGATTCTCCAGGCAAGAACACTGGAGTGGGTTGCCATTTCCTTCTCCAATGCATGGAAGTGAAAAGTGAAAGTGAAGTTGCTCAGTCGTGTCCGACTCTTAGCGACCCCATGGACTGCAGCCTACCAGGCTCCTCCACCCACGGGATTTCCCAGGCAAGAGTACTGGAGTGGGGTGCCATTGCCTTCTCCGAGTATTACCATAAGATCCTGCAATTCCACTTCTGAGTATACACACAAAATTTGAGTTTGAATTCACAGATACCTGAAAACCAATTTTCATAGCAGCCTTATTGACAAAAGCCAAAAGATAGATACAAATCAAGTGCCCACTGACAGATCAATGGATAAACCAAATATAGAATAGACATACAATGGAATTTTCTTCAGTTCTAAAAAGGAAGGAGATTCTGACAAATGCCATGACATGGAGGAACTTTGAAGACATTATAATAATTGAAATAAACCAACCACAAAAGGACAAATTTTGAATGATTCTACTTATATGGTGTTCCTACAATAATCAAATTCATAGAGACAGAAAACAGAATGGTAGTTGCCACATCTGGGGGAGAGAAAAGAATTAGCATTTAAAGGGTACAGTGTTTCAGTTTAAGAAGATGAAAAACGTTCCTAGAGGTTGACTGTCAGTTCAGTTCAGTTCAGTTCAGTCGCTCAGTCATGTTAAACTCTTTGCAACCCCATGGACTGCAGCACGCCGGGCTTCCGTCTTTGACCAACTCCCAAAGTTTACTCAAACACATGTCCATTGAGTCGGTGACACCATCCAACCATCTCATCCTCTGTCGTCCCCTTCTCCTCCTGTCTTCAATCTTTTCCGGCAACGGGATCTTTTCAAATGAGTCACTTCTTTGCATCAGGTAACCAAAGTATTGGAGTTTCAGCTTCAGTATCAGTCCTTCCAATGAATATTCAGGACTAATTTCCTTTAGGATGTACTGGTTGGATCTTCTTGCAGTCCAAGGGACTCTCAAGAGTCTTCTCCAACACCACAGTTTAAAAGCATCAATTCATCAGCATTCAGCTTTCCTTATAGTCCAACTCTCAGATCCATACATGACTACTGGAAAAACCATAGCTTTGACTATACAGACCTTTGTTGACAAAGTAAGGTCTCTGCTTTTTAATATCTGTCTATGTTGGTCGTAACTTTTCTTACAAAGAGCAAGCATCTTTTAATTTCATGGCTTCAGTCACCATCGGCAGTGATTTTGGAGCCCCTCAAAAATAAAGTCTGACACCGTTTCCACTGTTTCCCCATCTATTTCCCATGAAGTGATGTGACCAGATGCCATGATCTTAGTTTTCTGAATGTTGAGTTTCAAGCCAACTTTTTCACTCTCCTTTTTTGCTTTCATCAAGAGGCTGTTTAGATCTTCTTTGCTTTCTGCCCTAAGTGTGGTGTCATCTGCATATCTGATTATTGATATTTCTCCCAGAAATCTTGATTCCAGCTTGTGCTTCATCCAGCCCAGCGTTTCTCATGATGTACTCTGCATATAACTTAAATAAGCAGAGTGACAATATACAGTCTTGACGTGCTCCTTTCCTGATTTGGAACGTCTGTTGTTCCATGTAGTTCTAACTGTTGCTTCCTGGCCTAAATACAGATTTCTCAGGAGGCAGGTAAGGTGGTCTGGTGTTCCCATCTCTTTCAGAATTTTTCACAGATTGTTGTGATCCACACAGTCAAAGGATTTGGCATAGTCAATAAAGCAGAAGTAGATGTTTTTCTGGAACTCTCTTGCTTTTTCAATGATCCAGCAAATCTTGGCATTTTGGTCTCTGGTTTCTCTGCCTTTTCTAAATCCAGCTTGAACATCTGGAAGTTCACGGCTCATGTAATGTTGAAGCCTGGCTTGGAGAATTTTGAGAATTACTTTGCTAGCATGTGAGATGAATGCAATTGTGCACTAGTTTGAGTATCCCTTGGCATTGACTTTCTTTGGGATTGGAATGAAAACTGACCTTTCCCTGTCCTGTGGCCTCTGCTGAGTTTTCCAAATTTGCTGACATATTGAGTGTAGCACTTTCACAGCATCATCTTTTAGGATTTGAAATAGCTCAACTGGAATTCCATCACCTCTTCTAGCTTTGTTCATAGTGATGCTTCCTAAGGCCCATTTGACTTCACATTCCAGGATGTCTGGTTCTAGGTGAGTGATCACACCATCGTGGTTATCTGGGTCATGAAGAACTTTTTTGTATAGTTCTTCTGTGTATTCTTTTCACTTTTTCTTAATATCTTCTGCTTCTGTTAGGTCCATATCATATCTATCCTTTATTGGGCCCATCTTTGCATGAAATGCTCCCTTGGTATCTCCTGATTTTCCTGAAGAGATCTCTAGTCTTTCCCATTCTATTGTTTTCCTCTATTTCTTACATTAATCAGTGAAGAAGGCTTTCTTACCTCTTCTTGCTATTCTTTGGAACTCTGCATTCAAATGGGTATATATCTTTCCTTTTCTCCTTTGCCTTTCACTTCTCTGCTTTGCACAGCTATTTATAAGGCCTCCTCAGACAACCATTTTGCCTTTATGTATTTCTTTTTTGGGGGGGCGGGGGGGAAGGTCTTGATCACTGCGTCCTGTACAATATCACGAACTGCCATCCATATGTCTTCAGGCACTCTATCAGATCTAATCCCTCAAATCGGTTTGTCACTTCCACTGTATGATTGTAAGGGATTTGATTTAGGTCATACCTGAATTGTCTAGTGGTTTCCCCCACTTTCTTCAGTTTAAGTCTGAATTTTTCAATAAGGAGTTCATGATCTAAGTCACATTAAGCTCCTGGTGGTATTTTTGCTGACTGTATATAACTTCTCCATCTTTGAGTGCAAAGAATATAATCAATCTGATTTCGGTGTTAACCATCTGGTGATGTCCTTGTGTAAAGTCTTCTCTTGTGTTGTTAGAAGAGGGTGTTTGCTATGACCAGTTCTCTTTGCAAAACTCTGTTAGCCTTTGCCCTGTTTCATTCTGTACTCCAAGGCCAAATTTGCCTGTTATTCCAGGTATTTCTTGACTTACTGCTTTTGGATTCCAGTCCCATATAATGAAAAAGACGTCTTGGGGTGTTAGTTCTCTGAGGTCTTGCAGGTCTTCATAGAACTATTCAACTTCAGCTTCTTAAGCATTACTATTTGGGGCGTAGTCTTGGATTACTGTGATATTGAATGTTTGCCTTGGAAATGAATAGAGATCATTCTGTCATTTTTGAGACTACATCCAAGTACTGCATTTTGGATTCTTGTTGACTATGATGGCTACTCCATTTCTTTTAAGAGATTCTTGCCCACAGTAGTAATTCACCCATTCCTGTACATTTTAGTTTGCTGATTCCTAAAATGTCAATGTTGACTCGTGCCATCTTCTCTTTGACCACTTCCAATTTGCCTTGATTCATGGACCTAACATTCCAAGTTCCTATGCAATATTACTCTTTACAGCATTAGACTAATATCATCACCAGTTCCATCCACAACTGGGTGTTGTTTTTGCTTTGGCTCCATCTCTTCATTCTTTCTGGAATTATTTCTCCACTGATCTCCAGTAGCATATTGGGCACCTACCAACCTGGTAAGTGAGTGTCCAGGAGTTTGTGGAAGAGGTGTGGGTCAGTAGTGGCCTGCTGCAGGTTTGGGGGCACTAAGTGCAGCAGTGCATGCATGGGACCTTCTAAAGGAGATCACCATTATCTTCACTACCTTCACCATAGTTTGGCCTCAGGTCAAATGACAGGGAGTGAACACAGCCCTGCCCATCAACAGAAAATTGGATTAAAGATTGACTGAGCATGGCCCCACCCATCAGAACAAGACCCAGTTTCCCCCTCAGTCAGTCTTTCCCATTAAGAAGCTTCCATAAGGCTCTTCAGTTCAGTTCAGTTCTGACTCTTTGTGACCCCATGAATCACAGCACACCAGGCCTCTCAGTCCATCACCAACTGCCAGAGTTTACTCAAACTCACGTCCATTGAGTCGGTGATGCCATCCAGCCATCTCATCCTCTGTCGTCCCCTTCTCCTCCTTCCCCCAATCCCTCCCAGCATCAGGGTCTTTTACAGTGAGTCAACTCTTCGCATCAGGTGGCCAAAGTATTGGAGTTTCAGCTTCAACATGAGTCCTTCCAATGAACACCCAGGACTGATCTCCTTTAGGATGGACTGGTTGGATCTTCTTGCAGTTCAAGGGACTCTCAAGAGTCTTCTCCAACACCACAGTTCAAAAGCATCAATTCTTTGGCACTCAACTTTCTTCACACTCCAACTCTCACATCCATACATGACCACTGGAAAAACCATAGCCTTGACTAGACAGACCTTTGTTGGCAAAGTAATATCTCTGCTTTTTAATATGCTATCTAGGTTGGTCATAACTTTCCTTCCAAGGAGTAAACGTCTTTTAATTTCATGGCTGCAATCACCATCTGCAGTGATTTTGGAGACGGCAAAAATAAAGTCTGACACTGTGTCTACTGTTTCCCCATCTATTTCCCATGGAGTGATGGGACCAGATGCCATGATTTTAGTTTTCTGAATGTTGAGCTTTAAGCCAACTTTTTCACTCTCTTCTTTCTTTCTCCACTAGAGAGCAGACAGAATGAAAACCATAATCACAGAAAGCTTACCAATCTGATTGCATGGACCACAGCCTTGTCTTACTCAGTGAAACTATGAGCCATGCCATGGAGGGCCACCCAAGATGGATGGGTCATTGTGGAGAGTTCTGACAAAACGTGGTCCACTGGAGAAGGGAAAGGCAAACCACTTCAGTATTCTTGCCTTGAGAACCCCATGAACAGGATGAAAAAGATGTTGATTGTATACCAGTATAAATGCACTTAATATCATGGGATTATATACTTAAAAATGGTCAAAATGGTAAATTTTATGCTATGTATATTTTCCCACAAAAGCTATATAATAACTAAGCATACTGTGTACTACACTAAACACATTATTGTTGTTGGTGGTTTTATTCACTAAGTCATAGCCAACTCTTTTTTGATCCCATTGAGTGTAGCCCTCCAGGCCCCTCTGTCCATGGGATTTCCCAGGTAAGAATACTGGAATGGGTTGTCATTTCCTTTTCCAAGGGATCTTCCCAACTCATGGACCAAAACTGCATCTCCCGCATTGCATGAGATTCTTTACCACTAAACCACCAGGAAAGCCCCAATCATATTCTACACATTGTTATCTCATTTAGTCTCAATAACGACCTTAAGAGGGATTTATCACTATTTTCCCCATGTTACACACATGCAACCCAAACTTCAGAAAGATTGAAGATGCTGTAACACATCGCTTGGCTAAATAGCAACATGGCTAGGATGTGAACATAGTACTCTTTAACTTCAAAGCCTGGCATGGAGTTAATCGCCATATTATTATTTATTGATACCATGTTGAAGCTGCCATGCCATTGCTTTCTGACTTCCAACATTTTGACTGAGAGGCTAACTGAGAAGTATGTGGCTGTTTGTATGTTGTTGTGATCCTTTAAAAGGCATGCCCTTTTTTCTTGCTAATCTTTTATTTTTGATTTCCAACAATTTTACTATGATGTAACTAAGTATAATTTATCTGTATATTCATGGAGTTTGTCAAACTTCATGAATCAGTGGTCTTTATAAGTTTAGCAAAATTCTTTGCCATCTTTTTTCTTTTCAAAAATTGGCTTCTGCCATAGTCCATTATTCTATCAATACTTATCAATTATATTAATGTTAGATATTCTTCACCATGACCCAGAGGTCAGTATTCTCTACCATATTTGCCTTCCATCCTTCAATATATCTGGGGGTTTAGTTGCAGTGGTAGTTGGTTGTTTTAGATTTTGGTGTTTTGTTTTATCTTTTACTGTCTTGTCCATTAATCTTTTAATCTTTCTTTCACCTGAGGAAAATCTATTCAAATGAGATTTTATTTTATTTTACATATTCAGAATTTGGTTGTGCTTACTTTTTTACAGATTCTAGATTTCTGATTAAACTCTTTAGTTTTTTTTTTTCTATTATCATAAAGTTATTTTTAATTCTAGGGCTGATATCTGCAGTAAAGTTTCCCTTTTCTTTTATTCTCTTGTTTTTCAAGATTGGTTTAATGTGGTAATGATGTCTTTTACACAGTTATCTAGAACTGTGAAACTTAAGTTCACATTAATTTTCTAAAACAAGTCTAAAAGAAAGTTGTATACTTTCAGATAAACAAATAAACTTTTATAGAGCCCTCCAAGTAATATACAAAGCTATAACTTTAGAAATTTTCATGCCAACAGTATCTATATTCCAAATACTCTCAAGTGGAAAATAATTTGCATATTTTATTTAGAGAAAGACAGATGTTAAAGTTTAGGTTTCCAAGGATTATTCACTAATGCCCACTTAGTATGAATACTTTATAAAATCTCTTTATTACATTTAAGGACTATATATTTTTTTCATGAAATAAACTCTTGGATGCCAATTTCTTTTGTTTATTGAGAGTGTATATCCCTCTAGCATCAGAAAAGAACCATAAAAGTATTTAAATGTATTTATGATAAACCAAGGGTTGTTTTTCCTTCTAGTTGACAATTAAGAAGAAAATATTTTCCTGGACTCTGACAGAAAACCTCAAATATATATATATAATATATATATATATATATACACACACACACACACACAAACAGGACAATGATGCATATTTTCCTGTTGCTTAAAATGTTAGTTTGAACATGTGTCAGATGTGGAAAACAAAACTTAGAGGAAAATCTCTTTAATTGACTGGGATAGTGTTATGATAAGTCACAATCATGTGGGTGCTTATAGACAATGTATTTGAAAATAAACATTCAATTGTTATCATAGGCCTTTCTATGCAATTTCTTGTTTTAACCATATGCAAGCATCATTTTGCCAATTTTTATTAAAGGATTAATACTAATGTACTTAATTTAGCTGAAAACTTTGGATTTAATACTCTATAGTATTGTATATTGTACTGGGTATTGTATTAAGAAAATAGCATAACTTACTGCTTAATGAGTCATGTAGACTGGTCAACAGAAGTGAAAGAAAGCTTGTGGTTGGGAACCAATCAATTTTATAGTGATGAAATGGAGCTTTCTTGAAGTTGAGTTGACAATTGATGATGTCAAAATCATAAAAGAAAACATAATATATCCATTTTACTTTGGCTTATAAAATGTGTATGTCATTATTGGAAATGCATTTTGTTTTTTATATCTGAGTTGTGAAGTAAATAGTACAAATCTGGAGACAAAGAGAAAAGGACTAGTGTGAGATCTTAAATGTGAAGTATACAATTTAGAGCACTGGATTTATAATTTGAAACAAGCCTTCTATTTGTTTTCTAAGAAGTTTGCAATTTGTATTTGTTGAGCACCTACTAGAGACAAACCAATGAATTTGGTGGTTGAGAAACAATAACAAGCCTAGAAAGTCCCAGTCTGAAATTCCAGAAGTTTCCAAAAAATTTACATATAGGTAAATAGATGATAACTTCCTTGGTAGCTCAGATGGTAAAGCGTCTGCCTACAATGTGGAAGACCCGGGTTCAATCCCTAGGTTGGGAAGATCCTCTGGAGAAGGAAATGGCAATCCACTCTAGTAATCTTGCCTGGAAAAATCCCATGGATGGAGGAGCCCGGTAGGTTACAGTCCATGGAGTCGCAAAGAGTCGGACACGACTGAGTGACGCCACTCACTCTGAAATAGATGATAGAAGATAGATAGAGATATATATGGCTTTCTATCTGTCCATCTATCATTACAATTTGACAAGATTTTTCATTGGAAGTTTACAATATTGTACAGAATGCTAACTGGAAAGACACAAAACTTAATCCAGTGCTTTTCCTAGGATTGTTGAAGGATCATCTGTAGTTAGTCTTATAGAATAAAAGAGAGAATGACCTCTAAGATGGAAAGTATAGTACACTCAAAAGAAAGGGGAAAAGAGAGACTGTGGTCTGCCTATGCTCAGGGAGTATAGAAAAATTGACATGACCAGATTATGTGTGTTTTAATAATATGTTTTTGAGAGGAGGTCAATATGGCTAATAATCATGAAGAGCCTTTCCATTTCCGTATCTACCAAATGGACATTTTAGTGGTTATGCTGATACATGGATCAGACATTCTGTCTTCAGTAATAAAACACAGATTTACCCAACTGCTCGAGTATCACTGACTTACAGCTCTTAGCTGACTTTCTGGGGGAATAGCCTCCATACCCGCAGCCTAACCTCTAGGCAATTATTGTCAGTATGGGAGAATATAGTCCAGGTCCTCTTGCCTCTGTTTGAGTTCACTATGAAAGGCCATTTCAGCTACAAAATTCCCTCTAGAATTGGTTGAGGATGTCGCTGTGACTGTTTGCAATTTACCATATTCTCCTGCTCAGTCTTGCTTCCCCATTTCCATATAGGTGCTGATCCCTAGCACTCTCCAACAAATTCCCAAAGAACAAATCTATCTCAGTTTATTTTCCTAGGCTCCTAACTGCATTTCCCAGGGTTGTCTGAAGTCTATAGAAAAAAATGTGAAAAAACATTTCCCCTATATGAAATACTTCATTCACATTAACTATAAAATCAAATATTATATAAAAGAGCTATTAATTTTGAAGCACTATAGAGACAATAATGACTGGGATATCAAAGAAAAACTACAGAGTATTAAGTCCAAACTTTTCAGCTACATTAAGCACATTAGTATTAATCCTTTAATAAAAATTGGCAAAATGATGTTTGCATATGGTTAAAAAAAGAAATTGCATAGAAAGGCCTATGATAAAATAATAATTTCTGATCTAAGCCCCTATCACCTTCACAGCCCCTAGACACCTACTGTACAACATTCCACTTCTTCAGTTCAGTTCAGTTGCTCAGTACTGTCCGACTCTTTGTGACCCCATGGACTACAGCACTCTGGGCCTCCCTGTCCATCACCAAATCCTGGAGTTTACTCAAACTCACATCCATTGAGTTGGTGATACCATCCAGCCATCTCATTCTCTGTCATTTCCTTCTCCTCCTGCCTTCAATCTTTCCCAGCATCAGGGTCTTTTCTAGTGAGTCAGTTCTTCCCATCAGGTGACCAAACTGTTTGAACTTCAGCTTCAGCATCAGTCCTTCCAATGAATATTCAGGACTAATTTCCTTTAGGATTGACTGGTTGGATCTCCTTGCAGTCCAAGGGACTCTCAAGAGTCTTCTCCAACACCACAGCTCAAAAGCATCATTTCTTCAGTGTTCTGCTTTCTTTATAGTCCAACTCTCACATCCATGCATGACTATTGGAAAAACCATAGCTTTGACTAGACGGACCTTTGCTGGCAAAGTAATGTCTCGGTTTTTTAATATGCTGTCTATGTTGGTCATAACTTTCCTTCCAAGGAGCAAGTGTCTTTTAATTTCATGGTTGCAGTCACTATCTGCAGTGATTTTGGAGCCCCCCCCCCCCCAAAATAAAGTCTCTCACTGTTTCCATTGTGTCCCCATCTATTTGCCATGAAGTGATGGGACCAGATGCCATGATCTTAGTTTTCTGAATGTTGAGTTTGAAGCCAACTTTTTCACTCTCATTTTTCACTTTCATCAAGAGGCTTTCCAGTTCTTCTTCATTTTCTGCCTTAAGGGTGGTGTCATCTGTATATCTGAGGTTATTGATACTTCTCCCAGCAATCTTGATTCTGGAGTGCTGTAGTTGATGAGATTATAAAAAGTCAGAAATGACTTAGCAACTGAACAATAACAGTCCTCCTGAAGATTTCTTCCTAATGCTAAATTATTTCTTTACCTTTTTGATTATCAATTTAATATGTTATTTCAACTTTCAGTTCCAAAAATTGCAGATTTCGCTCACACAATCTTCCATCTACCTTTCCACTCCAAACATAGGATTGTTTAAAATTAAAATTTTATTTCTTTATTGAAATTTTTACCTTTAAATTACATCCATTGTTTGTAGTTCTGTGTAATATCTCTTGACTTGATATGATGTTAGACAAGGATAACAGCATACTTCTCTTCTCTCATCCTCTTTCTTCCTTTAAGGTTTATCTACATTTTAGTGGTACCTTTATGTCTTAATTGACAAGGTCCAAAAATACTCAGTGGGCTTCCCTGGCTGTTCAGTTGGTTTAAGAATCCACTTGCAATGTAGGATATGCTGGTTTGACCCCTGGTTTTGGTAGTCTCCCTGGAGAAGGGCATGACAATCCACTCCAGTATTTTGCCTGGAAAATCCCATGGATTGAGGAGCTTGGCAGGCTATAGTCCATAGGGTTGCAAAGAGTAGGACACAACTGAAGTGACTGAGCACACATGCATAAAAATATTCAGTAACCAAAATTCAACTCTGTATGCCATGAAAATCAACGAAGTCTACATTTTTGTAACTTGTTCAACAGTGTGCACTACATAGCAAAGGACAGTATCTCAGTGAACATTTGCTTTACTACAGTCTCTATCTAATAACCTTAATGCCATTATGAGAGACATATCCCAGGTGTCAGGTCAAATAGCTCCTCTTTTCTTATCCTTTACTTACTGCTCAAAATAGTGCCCATTTTGGTTTGCATATTATTTTGAAGGTACGTGTCTCTACTTCCTTTCACAAAATTTTTCTCTCCTCTCTTGGCCTCTAACTCCAACATGCATATGCCCCATAACCACTACCTCAGCCCCAAATTTGAGTGAACTTTCCTTCCCAGATACTTCTCCTGTGTTTAGCTGTTCTGTGGTTTCTCCACCATGGCACTAGTCACACTTTGGACTGTATAACTTGTTGCTGTGGGGGCTGACTTGTGCATTGCAGGAAGTTTAGCAGCATCCTTGACTTCTACCCACTAGCTGCTAGGGCATCCTCCCTTCTCCAGTTGTGACAACCAAAATGTCTGCAGACATTACCAAATATCATCTGGGCTTTAAGATCATCTCCAGTTGAAAACAACTGATCATTACTAATCAGGTATATAATGTAATCAATTTACCATATGCATACTTTCAAAACTGACAACTGAAAATGCTTCCCATTAGTAAATCTCTTGCTCCTTGCCTAAGCCTTTGGGCTGGTTCACAGGAAATGTGATAAAAGCTGTTTTCTTCTACAGGTCTTATGGGGGTGTATTTCTCTTTGAGGAAAATTGATGGACAGGCTGACATAATTACCAACACTAGCATGGTGATGAATATGTTTTGTCAACTGAGAAAACTAAGTTGATAAGGCTAAATATAATTTTCGAGACTTGCTTCCTCACAAAAAGTCTTGACATTGATGTGATTTTTAGGTGTAGGTCATGATTTCATCTTTGTGACCTTCTCCTTGTAAATAATAATCCTGATTACAACCATCAATTAAGAATCAACAAGAAGAAAGGTGTTAAATGCAGAATCAAGGCAGAACACAACTAAAAAAAAAATCTGGCAACCAAAATAACAAATCCAGGATATAATGGTCCTCTCATAGTACTAAAAGTCTCACCTCCCAAGCCTGCCTATCCCCTACCAACTTCTTCAGGAATTATAGAAGGAAAATCTGGATTGCACTTTAAAAATAGGGAATCTAACTTAATACCTTTAAATGTAAACCAGTAGACTCAGTGAATATATTTTCCCAACCTTTAATTCTTCAATCAAAAGAAAACAGTATACTGGAAATCCATAGTAGGTAAGTAACATTTTTTTTTTTAGTCGTGTCTAAGTCCAGATACTCAGAGAGAACTTTTAACCTACCTAATCCTTTAATACTTACAGTGTTTATCATCTTCTCCCTTATGCCACTCCCTCAGAGAAGTTAAATAACATATTCAAGGTCTTACATCTAGTAACAAATAACACTTTGGTTCAAATCCATGTCTTCTGTTATCAGAACCCACTCTGCTATCCTGCCTTCAGAGAGGATGATCACTTTCCTTGGAGACAGATGATCTTTTATACTACACAGCACTTCTGATGTGAAGAAATAATTGTTTCTCTTTGCTCATCTATTGAGAAGCATACTTATGGACTTCTGCTGAGAGGAATGAGAAAAAAATTGTCAACTCTAATAAACTGCTGTGTGTCTGTGTGCTCAGTCCTGTCTGACTCTTTGCAACCCTATACGCTGTAGTCCACTGGGTTCCTCTGTCCATAGAATTCTCCAGGCAAGAATACTGGAGTAGGTTGCCATTTTGTCCTCCAAGGCATTTTCCCTACCCAGGGATTGAACAAACCCAAGTTTCCTGAGTCTCCTGTATCAGCAGGTGGATTCTTTACCACTGAGACAACTGGAAAGCTATTTGATTATTGAGCTTTAGCTGGTTTACTTAAGAAACTTAGGACAAATTGAATAATAACATCCCACTACTGTGCATGAAGTGTGCAAAAATACTCATGAGCTTATAAAGATCGAGAATTTATATTTTGGGTTATGAAGAATTAATATTGAATTAATTAATTAATTAATTCTTGCCAGACTCCTAGATGGCAGACTCTATGCTAGGGGTTTAGGGTACAAAGTTATAGAAGCCTGGGATCTGTATTAATTTCCTAGAGATGCTGTAACAAATCACCCAAGATGAGGTGATGTATAACAACAGAATTTTCTGTCACATTTTACAGGCCAGGAGTCAATAATTGAGATGTCAGCAGACCACACTCAGTTGGAAGGCCATAGGAAAGCATGATTCCTTGTCTCTTCCAGCTCTGATGGCTCCAGACATTCGTTGGTTCCTGGTTGCATTTCGTTCAACTCTACCTGCATCTTCACATGACCTCTGTCTGTGTCTTCTCCTCATCTCTCTGTATAAGGACTTGTACCATTGAATTTAGGGTACATCCAGATAATCCAGGATGATTTCATTTGAGATCCTTAACTTAATTATACCTGCAAAAATCCTTTTTCCAAATCAGGCCAAACTCATGGGATCTTGGGTTTAGAGTGTAGATGTAATTGGGGGCACCGTTTAACTCCCTACAGTTTCTTACCTGCTGCTAAGACACATCAGTCGTGTCCGACTCTGTGCGATCCCATAGACAGCAGCCCACCAGGCTCCTCCATCCCTGGGATTCTCCAGGCAAGAACACTGGCGTCAGTTGCCGTTTCCTTCTCCAGTGCATGAAAGCGAAAAGTGAAAGTGAAGTCGCTGAGTCGTGTCCAACTCTTAGCGACCCCATGGACTGCAGCCTACCAGGCTCCTCCATCCATGGGAGTTCCAGGCAAGAGACCTGGAGTGGGTTGCCAGTGCCTTCTCCAACAGTCTCTTACCTGGAGGAGCTCAAATAAGTGGAAAAATAACATAGATGTGACAAAAGTCTGTTTGGGGATAATGAGGACACAAAGAAATGAAACACAAACCATCTAGAGGGATTCAAGAAAAGCTTCACAAAGAAGGGATTCTGAGCTTGATCTTGAAACACAAGAAGAATAAAAATATTTTGGACTTCTTAAGCAGAAGTGTTCTTGCCTGGAGAATCCCAGAGATGGGGAAGCCTGGTGGGCTGCTGTCTCTGGGGTCGCACAGAGTCGGACATGACTGAAGTGACTTAGCAGCAGCAGCAGCAAGCAGAAGTAGTAACACTATTCCATCAACAGCAGATGTATTTTGTTCGGCCCACATAATATTTACCTACACAATGTTGAGATTAATTGAATGAGTTGCTAACATTGAAATCCTGGGACATGTCACACAGTAATCTGGACATCTTGCTTCTTTGGAAAAATTGGAGTATCTGGCAATTTTGACCTATATTAGTGCATGACAAAAATCATCTGGAGCTGAGTGAAAATACTACTTTGGATGGAATCTGTAGGTTCCAGTTTTAAAATGTCCCTACAACTGCCTCTGATTTACATTATAATCAGATCAAATATCAATTTGTTATTGTACTTGTGATATTTTCTTGTATGATAGAGTCAAGGAGAAAGACAAATTTAATTTTACCTGTGCCTATTGAAAGTGGGAAAGTAAATGATAGAGAGGACTTTGTGACTCAAAAAAATAAATAAATGAAAAATCATACTTATATATTTACAAAAAGAAGATTTTTTCCTTTAAAATGCAAAGTGCATCTGGGTGAAAATAGCAATTTTTATCATCACTGTTCACTTTATTTATTTATATTCCCTGTGCATTTTGCTTCTGTGGGGATTTGAGCTTTCAACCCTTGTCTTTCATATCTTAGATCTGGGAGAATGTGTTGATAAGTAGAGAGGTTTCTAGTATACAGAATGCGAGCTACTGTAATCCTCACTGCTTTCACTGTTAAATACAGAACTCATAATTAAGAAGAAACTGGAACCAAAACATGCTCTGGGCATTGGCTCTTCATGTTCTCTCAAAAGCCTGACCAATTACGAAGAAGGAATTCTGTCTTCTTGTGATGTTCTTTTCTGTATATTTCCCTCTTTTGTTTGTTGTAAGGACTTGTATCACTGGATTTAGGCCACACCCAGATCACTCTGCCTGTAGTCCAAAACTCCAAAATATTCCAGCACAGTGGGATAGCTGATGGCATCACATAATCATACATTTATCTAGGCCACAGCTTCTTGGAGGCTGTGAACATTTGGAGGTGTTCTGCATGCATGCTTTCAGGTAAGAAATGTCCAACTACATGTGATAAATGGCTTGTTATGCAATTTTCTATTAGTAGAAATTGGTATCCCACAGTAAGACCTCCAGTTAAAATTTGAGATTATAACAATAACTAATAGAATTTTTAAATAGGGACATAGATATTTTTGAATTGCACAGGTTAAAGCTTTACCAGTTTACAAAGTCCAAAATCATATCTGGTGACTCATAGTACAGTCACCCTGCGAACACCAAAAGGATATCTTGCAATCCGGTATAAAAGACCTGTTCTGAAACAGAAAGACAAAAATCTTTCCCTGACTATTAGCAAAGACAATAAGGATTCCCAAACAAAATTTAACTCTTGAGGCTTAAGGCTACAATCTCAATAATTAAAGCAAATTCTAATGAGTTCTGGATAGATGGCAGCATGGATTTTGGATTTTTCCAAATGCCCACAAAAAACAAAAGAAATAACTACATACTGAAACCTCAAACCTATATATACAACATTTATATAACAAAGTGAAAAAATATCCCTCATAGGACTCAAAATATAAGAACTTGGGGGAAAAAAAATACCAAGAGTTACAAAACTCTTATGTTATCATTGAAAATCATGGCAGGATATTAGAGAACAATAACTGGATCTGAGGGTTTTTTGTTTTTTTTTTTTATTCAAAGAATGTGAGAGTGCAGAGGGCCTCTGGCAGGAATTTTATTGGCTTAAGAAGCCCATTCCTTGTAAACTCTAGAAATTGACTAGTTAGGGCACTATTGTAGGTCAGAGTCTCAATTGAAGAATACTGCTATAAGTGGAAGCAAAATTTGACAGGATAGGATAAAGCAATATGAAAAAAAAAAGAGGAATAGGCATGAGCCAGATGGAGGTGTAAGAGGACAGAGCCATAGAATATCAGAAATTAAGGTACCATATTTTTTGTTACTTCCTGGAAACAACAGAAAAGGAAAAAAATCTAGCTAAATCCTATTTCCTAAAAGTTTAGGAAAAGATAAATTCACAAAAAGATGAGCAACAGAAATTTATCAATTCAGATTTTATACAAGGTTATGGCAAGATTTAAAAAGAATAAGGAACAAAATAATATATCTATATATAAAGGAAAACCAGATAAATAAAAAACAGACCAAAGCTATAACATATAAGTATCCAAAAGCTGTGACATTAAAAATGATACATGATATGAAACAACATAAATCATAATTAAAAAAAAAACTCAGAAACAAATTAAAAGTTGTCAAAAAAGAATTAGGACTGAAATAAAAAGGTATTTATGAAATGAACACAAAACTAGAAGGAAGTTAAGAGCTAATAAACACAATAAATCATGCCTCAAGAGAAATAAAGGTTTAAAAGGAAAAAAGTTACATTTATATTTTAAAGTGAAGAAAGCAACTAAAAAGATTCAGAAAAAGCAGATATTATAAACAAGCAAAGGCTATATAGCTTATAAACAAAGGAAGCTCCAAAGAGGAAAAAGAAATGTTACGAGTTAAAATTCAAGAGAACTTTTCTAAAGTTAAAAAAAGAAAGCTACATATAGAAAGCATATTCTATGCATCAACTCAGAAAAATTAATACTGATATATATCCTAGTAAAATTTCTGGATTTAAAGACAAATAATCCGTGTTCAAGCTGGTTTTAGAAAAGGCAGAGGAACCAGAGATCAAATTGCCAACATCTGCTGGATCATGGAAAAAGCAAGAGAGTTCCAGAAAAGCATCTATTTCTGCTTTATTGACTATGCCAAAGCCTTTGACTGTGTGGATCACAATAAACTGTGGACAATTCTGAAAGAGATGGGAATACCAGACCACCTGATCTGCCTCTTGAGAAATTTGTATGCAGATGAGGAAGCAACAGTTAGAACTGGACATGGAACAACAGACTGGTTCCAAATAGGAAAAGGAGTTCGTCAAAGCTGTATATTGTCACCCTGTTTATTTAACTTACATGCAGAGTACATCATGAGAAACGCTGGACTGGAAGAAACACAAACTGGAATCAAGATTGCCGGGAGAAATATCAATAACCTCAGATATGCAGATGACACCACCCTTATGGCAGAAAGTGAAGAGGAACTCAAAAGCCTCTTGCTGAAAGTCAAAGTGGAGAGTGAAAAAGTTGGCTTAAAGCTCAACATTCAGAAAACGAAGATCATGGCATCCAGTCCCATCAACTCATGGGAAATAGATGGGGAAACAGTGGAAACAGTGTCAGACTTTATTTTTCTGGGCTCCAAAATCACTGCAGATGGTGACTGCAGCCATGAAATTAAAAGACGCTTACTCCTTGGAAGGAAAGTTATGACCAACCTAGATAGCATATTCAAAAGCAGAGACATTTCTCTGCCAACGAAGGTCCATCTAGTCAAGGCTATGGTTTTTCCTGTGGTCATGTATGGATGTGAGAGTTGGACTGTGAAGAAGGCTGAGCGCTGAAGAATTGATGCTTTTGAACTGTGGTGTTGGAGAAGACTCTTGAGAGTCCCTTGGACTGCAAGGAGATCCAACCAGTCCATTCTGAAGGAGATCAGCCCTGGGATTTCTTTGGAAGGAATGATGCTAAAGCCGAAACTCCAGTACTTTGGCCACCTCATGCAAAGAGTTGACTCATTGGAAAAGACTCTGATGCTGGGAGGGATTGGGGGCAGGAGGAGAAGGGGACGACAGAGGATGAGATGGCTGGATGGCATCACTGACTTGATGGACATGATCTCAGTGAACTCTGGGAGTTGGTGATGGACAGGGAGGCCTGGCCTGCTGCAATTCATGGGGTCACAAAGAATCAGACAGGACTGAGCAACTGATCTGATCTGATCTGAACATTCTTTGGCGTTGCCCTTCTTTGGAGTTTGAATTAAAACTGACCCTTCTCAGTCCTGTGGCCACTGCTAAGTTTTCCAAATTTGATGGCATATTGAGTGCAGCACTTTAACAGCAGCATCTTTTTGGATTTGAAATAGTTCAGCTGAAATTCCATCACCTCCACCAGTTTTGTTTTTTTTTTTGGTAGTAATGCTTGGAAAAGACTCTGTTGCTGGGAGGGATTGGGGCCAGGAGGAGAAGGGGACGACAGAGGATGAGATGGTTGGATGGCCTCACTCACTTGATGGACATGAGTCTGGGTGAGCTCCGGGAGTTGGTGATGGACAGGGAGGCCGGGCATGCTGCGATTCATGGGGTCGCAAAGAGTCGGACACGACTGAGAGACTGAGCTGAACTGAACTGAATCCTTTGGACAAGACAATAATAGTGCGTGATACATAAGTGAAAGAAAATTAGATCATCATTGATTTCTTGACAACATGGCAAAAGAGAATAGTATAAAATATTTAAGATATTTAATAAAAGGAAACATAAACCAAAGAGTTTATATTTAGCAAAACTGAATAAAGAGCATAATTAAACTGTGATTAGCATTTACTAATTCAGAGAAAGCCTGAAGCCTTCTTAAAGAATCACCTGGACATTGAACTTCAGGCACTCATAATGAAGAGAGAGCTACATCAAAGCCAATGGTAGTAATTAAATATATAAGATTTTTATAGAATTCAGAATAAATGAGAATTACAAGGGAAACTGTAGACTGTGTAATGACTATGTAATTTGACAATGTGAATCTAGATAATTTATTAAAAGTAGGATTGGGGGCAGCATATGCAAAAATACTTAACAGCGTTCAGTAATCACATTTTTTTTTCTATACTCTGTACCCTTCAGAATCAGGGTACTCAATGTGGAAGGACAAAAATAAGATATAATTAATTAAAAATGAAGTAAAACACTGTGTTCCTCAACTGGAATTAGAAATATCAGTATTAACTTAGAGTTTATATATATTTATCTATCAACAATGAATAATCCACTAGCAATGAACACCTCTGCACCCAGATTATAGTCTTGAGATAATCTTTCTTATTAAAATAATTTGATGATTCTTGGGAAACTCTGGCTTCATCCAAGTCTCAAGGAAGAAATACACAATGATTTTTGTAACATCTTGGCACACGAGATAGTAAAGAAGGTATCAAAGACCATAGAGTTATAGGGCTATATCAATAGATTCAGAGGCAAGCTTGAAGAGGGCACTGTTGGCTACAGATGAGAAAAATTGAGTGTCAATAAGATTATTAATTGAAATGGACTGAACTACATCAGATACATTTAAATCCATGAATCCTTAATGATTTTAAAACCAGTTAGTCATTTTTCTGAAGATGACAGGGAACCAATTGTCTCTCAAATTGAATAAATAATAAGAACAAATCAACAATTTACCTTTCCTTTCCTATATGAATTGCAACACTGAATGAAAAAAAAACTGAATAAAGAAAATAATTCTTAAAAACTCATGGCTGTTAAAATGAAAATTGTTTTGGGATTAAAATACCAGTATTTTATAATCCCTAATAGACTGAAGAATCTAGACATTGAAGAATCATAGCCATCACTGGGCTAACAACACAAAACAGGAAAACCAAGGGATTATGATGAAAGAACAGAGGCATTTATAATTTGACCAGAGGAATAGAACTTGACTCTCATGAAGTCTCTAAATCCAGCAGCCAATATGGAGTAAATACAGAGATAGAGGAAAATGTTTCAAACTGTGAGAAGCTCTATAGGCAAAATGTCCTGGGTACCTGTGGGATAAACTATAAGAAGAAAATGAGGTAGAGAAGGGAACGATAGCTTTAAAGAGAAAAGATATTATTAAATTTAAATATATATACACACATGTGCTGCTTGCATTCTGCCAGAGGTGAAAGAATAATCTGGAATATCTTGAAGTCACATGACACCCATACTGTTACTAATTATGGTTTGACTTCTTTCCAAGCAATTCAATAAACACTGTACCATTCTTGAATTAGAAGGTAAATTATTTATTATATAATTATTTATGAAACATACTAATGAGAATTTTCATTCTCAGAAAAACATATATTTCTGCTTTATTGACTATGCCAAAGCCTTTGACTGTGTGGATCACAGTAAACTGTGGAAAATTCTGAAAGAGATGGGAATACCAGACCACCTGGCCTGCCTCTTGAGAAACCTGTATGCAGATCAGGAAGCAACAGTTAGAACTGGACATGGAACAACAGACTGGTTCCAAATAAGAAAAGGAGTACGTCAAGGCTGTATATTGTCACCCTGCTTATTTAACTTCTATGCAGAGTACATCATGAGAAACGCTGGACTGGAAGAAGCACAAGCTGGAATCAAGATTGCTGGGAGAAATATCAGTAACCTCAGATATGCAGATGACAACACCCTTGTGGCAGAAAGTGAAGAAGAACTAAAAAGCCTCTTGATGAAAGTGAAAGAGGAGAGTGAAAAAGTTGGCTTAAAGCTCAACATTCAGAAAACGAAGATCATGGCATCTGGTCCCATCACTTCCTGGGAAATAGACGGGAAAACAGTGGAAACAGTGTCTGACTTTATTTTTTTGGGTTCCAAAATCACTGCAGATGGTGACTGCAGCCATGAAATTAAAAGACGCTTGCTTACTCCTTGGAAGGAAAGTTATGACCAACCTAGATAGCATATTGAAAAGCAGAGACATTACTTTGCCAACAAAGGTCCATCTAGTCAAGGCTATAGTTTTTCCAGTGGTCACGTATGGATGTGAGAGTTGGACTGTGAAGAAGGCTGAGCGCCGAAGAATTGATACTTTTGAACTGTGGTGTTGGAGAAGTCTCTTGAGAGTCCCTTGGACTGCGAGGAGATCCAACCAGTCCATTCTAAAGGAGATCAGCCCTGGGTGTTCTTTGGAAGGAATGATGCTAAAGCTGAAACTCCAGTACTTTGGCCACCTCATGCAAAGAGTTGACTCATTGGGAAAGACTCTGATGCTGAGAGGGATTGGGGGCAGGAGGAAGAGGGGACCACAGAGGATGAGATGGCTGGATGGTATCACCGACTCAATGGACATGAGTTTGAGTGAACTCCGGGAGATGGTGATGGACAGGAGGCCTGGCGTGCTGCAATTCATGGGGTCACAAAGAGTCAGACACGACTGAGCGACTGAGCTGGACTGAACTGAACTGAATGAGAAATTTTAGGATAAAGAAGACCACATGTTGATTTTAACTTCCTCTGGTCCTCTTTCATATCCCAGTACTTACAAATTCTCTATTTTCTTTGACTAGAATTATATATGATAGCTTGTTACCCTTCAGAGATGGGCCTTACACATAAATTCCTGAGATATAATGTGCTGACCACCTTTTTACGCTTAAATATTACTAGCTGAAAAAAAAAAATTGCATTCCTCAGAGAAAGAAATTCCTGTGTTGTTTACTCTAAGACTGCTATACACAGTTGCCCATATGAGAAGTGGTTGAAAACCAGATCCTATAAATTCAATAAATAGTAATTTGCAGGAATCTCATTTGAAATCAGGACTTCCCTGATAGTTTGTGGTAAAGAATCTGACTGCTGATGCAGGAGACTTGGATTTGATCCCTGGGTCAGGAAGATCCCCTGGAGAAGGAAATGACAACCCACTCTTGCCCTGAGAATCCTATGGACAGCAGAGCCTGGTGGGCCATAGTCCATGGAGTTGCAAAGAGTCGGACATAATTTAGCAACTGAACAACAACAACATCTGAAACCACCACATATTTTCTTTACCCATGGCATCTGAATATCTGTGAAATACCTCACAAAGGCTTCTCTTGACAACTTATTTTAGTACCTTTGGAAGATGTTTTTCTTTGATGTTCTCCCTACCCCATAAACACACACAGACTCTCAGAAGGCAAATTTTTCATATGTTGTGTGACTTACATTTAAAATCATTCCATCTATATTCTTCAACTCTGTGATAATTTGTTTAGCCATCTTTTTTCCTATATGGTAACATATGAGTAAAGAACTTTGTATTAGTTTTGTAAATTTACTTGTTTGTATGTTTAATGCTTTGTCTCCCTACACATTAGACATTATGGTTTATGATGACATTAACAATATATAGAGTATATATTTTTTCATCATCAATCCAAGTGCTTAGTATTATACCCAAGATATAGAAGTTACTTGATATGTATTCAATAAATGCTCGAGATAAAACAAATATAATCTATCCCTTTTTAAATGCACCATGCAAAGTAAATACTTGATTTTAAATCTAATCCAACTAGTACAGTGTATAGACACTGTATGTGTTCCCTTGATCTGAATATTAATATGTCCTTAATATTAATTTTAAAATTTTGTTAATATTAATATTTTATTTCAATTAATATTTTATTATTAATTTTACTAATATTAATGTGACCTGTGAATTATATATTTTATTTCTCCTTTCTAGACAATATGTCACAATGTCAGCTCATGATTAATTTGCTTCTAATTACATCTCATGTCACATAATTTGTATTCATCTATTTCTTCCCCAAACAACTTATACTACTGACATTTTTTAACATGGTACAATTTGATTGTATTTGTCCTTGTTAAATTTCCTCTTACATTTTCCATTTCAAGAATCCAAACTGTTGAGATCTTTCTGAATCATCTGAAACAAACTATTTTTTTTAGTCTTCTAGTAAAAGCAAATTTGTCTTCATACAACATATCAGTGAAGATGCTCCAACACTAAGCCCACCATAGAACACTAAAGACCTAAGCGTCCTTTTTTTCTGATTGATAAAATCAACAGCATTCTTCCTCAGTTTTGTCAAATAATCATATATCTTTTTTCTGTACAGTAATATACACACTTCTTCCTATTTTCAATGATAATTTGATAAAAGTCTGTTGAATTCTAAGCTGAAAACAGGATAAGACTAAGATAAAAAAAAAGAGAAAGTAGAAATGAAAGAGAAAGAGAGAAACATTGACTAAAAATTTCATTAATATTATCAAAATAATTTATACTCTTATTTTTTAAAAAAGGTGTTTTGACTTCCTGTGTCTGACTCTTTGTGACCCCATAGACTGTAGCCTGCCAGGCTCCTCTGTCCATGGGATTCTCCAGGCTAGAATACTGGAGTGGCTTGCCAGTCCCTTCTCCAGAGTATGTCCCTAACCCAGGGATCGAACCTGGGTCTCTGGCATTACAGGCAGATTATTTACCACCTGAGCCACTAGGGAGGTGGGGTTTTTAATAAAGGTATTTTGACTACCTGTGATCGTCTGTTATTTATGAGTCCTTATAAACCAATTCAATTAGCATTTTTTTCCCTAGGAATTTGTAAAAATCATCAATTATCTCCCTCATTAGTAGTTTGTGAAATGTATCCTTTTTTTTTTCCTATTTGAGTCAATATCTACATAATACTAGCTTTAACAATTTTGCAAAATACTTCTTTATGGGTTACGATACCCTTTATAATAAAACAATGAATCTAGTTTTCAGTATGTATTTATTAGATGCAGATTTTGTCAAAATATTAGAAAATTAGTCATCGTCTAATAGCACATTTAATAGCTGCATTTATTCATTCAAAATATTTTTAAAGTCTATCTATTGAAGATTTTGATAATGACTATGATTTCATTTTTACCCTTAATTCATTTTACATGCCTCAAACCTTAATTTAAAAAAAATCGTAATCAAAATAGTCAATTTGTGGAAGGTTGATGAGTGAAACAGAGAGTTCCAAAAATGAAAATGTTGATGTTGTCTCTTGAACACTTATGCAAAAGGAACTTATAAATATCAGAAACTTTTTTCAATTCTGATAGTTTAGACTTCAAACTTTTACTTCACTGTCACTAGATATGTAAATTTTGGTACATTTCTTAAAGCCTTTCTGGTTCTTCCCCCTCGTTTGTTATTAATGAGATAATAATAACTTACATAGTACATTTTTGGAAGATTAAAGGAAGATGGCGGATCTAAAGCACCTTTTATAGAACTTAACATACAAAAGTATCTCAGTCAATGTTATTTTCTCTTCTAATGTTTTTCATAATGAACATCTAAGGCTGCCACAGCACATGGTTTTATGTTTGAAAAATGTATCTGCTAATTGTAAATAAGCCAGAATATAAAATCATAAGTTATATTCTTCTGTGTGCATATCTATAATCCTCTTTAAATAATTTTGGATCACCCAGGCTAATTCAATCCAGATTTGACAGAGGCTAAGAAAAATTAGATTAGGTGGAGACTTATAAATTTCCTAACAGTAAGGGGGCTGTTTTGAGAGAAAGATTTCTTTGAGCCAAAAAACCAGTTCTGTAAGAACAATAGGATGTATGATAAGACTTGGACCCAAAGACACCAAGCTTCATTAATTCAGTCTCTTGACCAAAAACTTGTTAAAATATGTTTTTACTTCTTTTCCACAGAACTCAGAATAGTCTGTAACCACGGGAAATGAAAAAAGAGACCAAGGTTCAAATGAGAAAAATATAACAAATTATGGGAAGTAAGAAACCAGAGCTAATTGTGATTTATCTATATTTTATAATAGAGGTTTACATTATTGAGATTTTTCTGATTATCAGGACTTCATAGAAAGAGCTGAAAGAAACACTATCATTAAAAACACAACATATGGTAGACATATTAAAAATTAGGAAAAATAAAGCTTTGCCATTCCTTAAAAAAACGTGTCATCAACTTTGGTTTTATTTTACAATCCTGGATCATAGAATGAGAAAGAAGATTTATTGAAAGAAACTATACTTAATTTTATTTTATTTGGAAATGATTTTTCCATTTTTTAGGGGGAAAATCAAGGTAAATGTCACATTATTAAAAAATTAAAAGTGCTTTGAGAATTTTCTAAGATACTTCTATAATTCTATACAATCATACTCTGAAGAATACTTAACAAATGATTCTCAGGTGACGATTTTGCCTGACTATGATCAGAATAAGCAAGCTTGATATTCAGCTATATGACGTCTTAAGAGTATGATCTAAGGCTTAAAGTCATTATTTGCAAAAATGTAAGAGCAACTGTTATTGTGAAGATTAAACGTGATAAGGAATGAAATATACTTAGCACATTCCTACCTAGTACATCCCGAGTGCATGTTTTGCCAATAATAATTATATTTTAAATAGATTATTACACAATATATATTATACAATATAAGCAAAATATAATATTAAATTTATTTTTATTGCTAATGTTATTTAGAGCCAGATTGCCTACTTCTAAACCATCCTGACTCTGAAACTTAACAGCTGCAGAATCTTAAACAAGTGACAATCATTTTGTCTCAATTTTTTCACCTGTAAAATGGTAATAGTAATAATACCTTCTTCTTAGAATTGTAAGGATTGAATAAGTTAGGATATGAACACTGTTCACATGTAAAGGCTTAGCACTTAGCATTCATCTCAGACATCAGAAGTAAGACAACCACAAACATTTGCAAAATTCACATGCAATTGTGTTTTAAGAGCATAGGGGCCAGAGGAGTGGAGAAACATTTCTCTAGGGCCTAAACAGGGTCCATTTAGGGCTCAGGTCCCCATGAGAGCAAATAATTAGGTGTGGGGGTTATGCTGTAGTGCTGAACATTGGACAGAGTTAGAATCATTCATGATGACTTTAATAAACTTACTTATTTTTTCTACTTGTGATGTGTGTGTGTCTGTTAGTCACTCAGTCATGTCTGATTCTTTGTGGCCCCATGGACTGCAGCCCTCCAGGCTTCTCTGTCCATGGGCTTTTCCAAGCAAGAATACTGGAGTGGGTTGACCTTTCCTTCTGTAGGGGATCTTCCCAGCCCAGGGATTGAACGGGTTTCCTGCATTGCCGGCAGATTCTTTACCATCTGAGCCACCAGGGAAACATGGGGGCCTCTAAAGAAAGGGATTCTGTGAAGAAACCTCTGGCCCAAATCTAAAGGTGACAGTGAATGGGAGTTACCCTGCATATTCTGAAAAGGTCTTCATCCGTGGCCTAAAAATCTAATCCCAAACAAAACATGGGATGGAGAAGGTAGAGACTAAGATCTTTACCATTTTTAATCAAGCAACAATCACAGTACTTGGTATAAGATCTCACTTAATGCAAATATTCTAACAAATAAAAGAATCATTAACTGAATGGGTCGGCGAATGTCTTTATGGAAAGCTACCTCCCATAGAAATGTACGAAAAGATAAGACTGAGTGAGCATTCTTATGGGACTTTAGAACTTTATTATAGTCTTCCTTACCCCTTCCTTATTTACCTCTCTAATCGTTATAATCGACTTTATTGATATTCAAGAGTAAGTATTTTACATATGGTAATGTAAGTTTCCATGTTACTGTTTCCATACCTCTCACCCTCTCCTCCCCACTCCCCATGTCCATAAGTCTATTCTCTATGTCTGTTTCCTCACTGTTGCCCTGTAAATAAATTCTTCAGTACCATTTTTCTAGATTCCGTATATATGCGCTAGAATACAATATTTATCTTTCTCTTTGACTTACCTCACTCTGTATAATACGTTCTAGGTTCATCCACCTCATTAAAACTGACTCAAATGTGTGTGTGTGTGTGTGTTTTTTTAATGGCTGAGTAATATTTCATTGTGTATGTGTACCACAACTTCTCTATCCATTCATCTGTTGATGGACATCTAGGTTGTTTTCATGTTTTAGCTATTGTAAATAATGCTGCAATGAACAATGGGATACATCTCAAACAGGGGCTCTGTGTCAACCTAGAGGGGTGAGATGGGCAGGGAGATGGGAGGGAGGTTCAAAAGGGAGGGGACATATGTATACCTATGGCTGATTCATGTTGAGGTTTGACAGAAAACAACAAAATTCTATAAAGCAATTAAACTTCAATTAAAAAAATAGTTTTTTAAAAAAGAATTAAGAATTTGTTTTTCTTGTCTACCTTCTCTCATTATGGGCTTCCCTGGTGGCTCAGAGAGTAAAAATCCCATCTGCAGTGCAGGAGATCCCTGGATTGGGAAGATCCCCTAGAGAAGGGAACAGTTATTCACTCCAATATTCTTGTCTGGGAAATTCCATGGACAGAGGAGCCTGACAGACTACAGTCCATGGGGTCACAAAGAGTCTGACATGAATGAGCCACTAATATTTTCACTTTCTTTCACTTTCCATAAACATTAAATATACACCTTGCTCTATGAAAATCTGTGCATTAATTTACAGAAAATTTGTTTGCTTTTTCCCTGTTTGCTCATGAAATACAAACAAAATTACTAGATGGCTTACCATTTTAATCTCTTTTAAAATGAAGTCTGGGACATACTATACTTCAGAATATTTTCTGAAATAACAGTAACTTTACATGTATAAGCCTGTGATAAAGAAGCATCAGTGATGATATCATGAAAAACTTTTATAAACATGTTTGTGTATTGCCCATATAAACAACAGAGCTTCCCCCAAGAAAATTAAGTGAAAACAGACAATTTTTTTTTCTGCTTTTTAGAATAGTTTTCCTCTTATAAAATATTCAAAGAGAGTAGCTGTCAAAGGTCTTTTTGCAAGTTCACCTAATGTATTGTTTCCACATGTGTTAAAATTACAGTTCACTGCTGACTTGGAGACAAGAGGGTATCCAGTTGCCAAAGCTTTCATTGAAAGGCAGTTTTATTTAACTGTGGAGATATTTGGAGTGCGCATTCATATTCACGGAATTCTAAAGGTTACTACATTTAAACTGTAGCTTAAATTTAGAGAATCTTTCCACTAATAAAACCTACATGTTTCATGTATGTGCCTTTGAAGGCATTTTAGAGCATATTCTTCATTTTCATTTTGTAGTAAAGTTTATAGACTTCTACATCTTTTATTGTAGTCACAAGCAACAAAACCAAGACAATATGCTATATAAACATCCATTAATCCTACTCCATGAAAACATTTTACTTTTTAGCTCATCATCCCTGATATTTTTGACCTGATAATCCAAAGATAATGACAGATTTAAATTTGAAAATATAATCCAAATACATACACACTTGTGAACATGGAACTTGCCATTGTAAAGGGGGAAAAAATGTTAGTTTGTAATTACCATAGCCAAAAGCTGTTGTGTGTATTCTCAACTTCTCTTTCTCTCAGTATCTCTTTTTTAACTCCACAAGTAATTGAGATCTAAATATGTGCTGGGTGCTATTTTAAGCTTTAGATGGCAGAGTTAGAATATCACAAAAGACCAACAGAGCCCCTGATATGAGAATACTTATATTAAAAAGGACTGACAAATAAGTGAGTTAGTAGGTAGAATAAATTTAAAGAATGATAATAGATGTTGGGGAAGAAAGTAAAAGAGGGTAGAGGGGGAGAAATTTACTTTGGAAGATCCAAGTATGACAAGTGAGGCAGGCAGGGAAGGCCTTTCTATAAGATGCCAATGAAAGGGATGTGCTACTTCCTGTCCAAAGCTGATCAAGGTCTTCTCTGTTGATTTTTTCATTTCTCTAACCTATATCTTTGAGTCCCTCTCCATGTGAAACATCTAGTACTTTTGCTGCTGAGCCTCCTTTTTCAGTCCTCCCAGGAGCATCAGCGCTTCTACTGAGGTTAATCCCTTCACCATTTCTAATGGTTTCTATGGGATTCCAAGTCATAGTCCAGCCTCTAGCCCTGAAGCAGTGCATGTTGCCATCCTGGTCAATCATATTTGCACAATTTTCTGTGCTGTGTGCTAAAGTCGCTTCAGTCATGTCCGACTCTTTGTGACCCCATAGGCTGTAGCCCACCAGGCTCCTCTGTCCATGGAATTCTCCAGGCAAGAATACTGGAGTGGGTTGCCATTTCCTTCTCCAGGTATCTTGCTGCACAATTTTCTAGTCGCAGCTAATGGCCCAAAAGTGGACAGGTGAGCCCACTGTGGTCAAAGATTGTAAGTGCTGATCCTGATGGAGAATTTCCCTGAATTCCATGGAAGTAAAACAATGCCATTTAGATTCCAAGACTCCTTGAGTCAGCCCCACACCTGGATATCACAGCTTAAGTTAGTATTTATTATTAAATTGTATTTATTTGATATGGGTGTGTGTCACAAGCAGAAGAATCCTGAATTTATATGCCCATGCTAATGACTTTCTTTGCATTATGTAATTATGCTCAAGCCTTTCCTGTTAAACACAACGTGAGCTACCTTTTTCAATACCACATGTTATTCAGGCACTCTTTCTCTCTGATTCTCTCCTTATTGTTCTGTCTTATTCTTAACTCCTTAATAAAATTATTTACTCTTCATGTCTATTACAGCCTTACTTCCCATTAACTAGTCATACCTCAGCCTACCCTCTGTTTCTACCACAGAAATCACAGAAATATGAATTTATTTTTTTATTTTTTTTGAATTTATTTTTTAACAATATCAGTATAAATGACCTTGTTGCAAAATCCAGTTGACTCTGCTCACATATTGCTCTGCTGCTGCTGCTGCTGCTGGTAAGTCGCTTCAGTCATGTCCGACTCTCTGCGACCCCATAGACGGCAGCCCACCAGGCTCCCCCGTCCCTGGGATTCTCCAGGCAAGAACACTGGCGTGGGTACATATTGCTCTAATTGACATAAAACATAGAATGTTTCTGCCATTGCTTTGCCAAACTATCACTGTGACTTGGTTTCCCAACTACCTCTCAGAAGACCCTTTGTCAATAATTATTCACCTTTAGTATCTGTGTCTCACTTAGATGTTGCTGCTCCCTATCTGTGCACTCTTTGCTTTTCATACATACATACATATATATATAAATCTTTTTAATTTTAATGTTAATATTAATTTGTTTTGTGGTGCCAGGTCTTAGTTGTGGATCTTCAATCTTCATTGTGGCATGTGGGCATCTTTTTTGTTTTTAGTTGTGGCATGTGGAATCTTTAGTTGGGGTTTACAGGCTCTTTAGCTAGGGTGTGTGGGATCTACTTCCCTGACCAAATATGGAAACTGGGCCCCCTGCATTGGAAGTGTGAAGTATTAGCCACTGGACCACCAGGGTCCCCCTATCCATGCACTGTTTGGTTCTCTTCCCTTGATGTCCTTTCTCTCTAGATGATACTAGGCTTTCCCAGGGCCTCAATTGCCACATACACCAAGTAATTCACAAATCAATATTTCCAGTCTGAACTTAGCCTCAAAGATCTAAACACACATGTAAAGTAGTCTTTTAGACACTGTTCAAGTAACCCTCAAGTTCAATATTTGCCAAACTTAGCTTATCATATTCTTCATGAGGTTTCCTCTATCCCATGTTCCCCATCTCAGTAAAGAGAGCCCCTGTGTTACAGACCAGATACTGGCATCAGTGAGGTGATTAAACTTGGAGAACTGTTCTGAGAATCAAATAACATGTAAGAATTACCTAACACAGCACCTGGCCCAAAATGCTCAACAAAAGAGCTGACATATAAAATGAATTCTAAAGGAATGAAAAGAATCATATCCATTTTAATACATGGTGATATACATAACACATACATAACCTGTAAACCAGGTCGATGAGCCCAAGACCATACTAACTCATTTATTTAGTCTCCCATTAAAAAAAAAAGAATCTCCATTTCCTCAGCATAAAATATTTCCTACTTCTTAACACAGGCTGCAGGAGTGCCTGAAATTCCTGCTCTCCTTCAAGTAGTATGTCAAGCATTACCTTCTCCTGGAAGCCCAGTGCACTGATTACTCCCTCCTGAGGGCTTCCCTGGCTTCCCATGTGTTCCTCTGTAAGAACATTTATCACCTTGTATTGTTATTATTTGTTTATGAGCCTGTCTCCACTGTAGAATTTGAACTTCTTGAGTTTGAGAGCTCTGTCTTAACCACCACTACATCTCAAAGTTTGATTTTATGTGAACTCTCTGTGAAACACACACATTTTAAATGGACTATAAAATCCTCTCTTTCCTAATTGCAAACTTGTGAGCTGTGAGGCAGTCCCAGAAAAGCAAAGTGACTACACTCAAGCTCTCAACAACTTGTCTTCATTGTATTTCACAGCTGTGTAGTAAGGCAACATTTTTTTTTTTTCAGCTTACCCTTCCCATTAAAAATAAATACAAGTAATTATGGTGCATTTAATAATTGGGGTCTTCATACTGAATAGCTGCTAACTTTACTGGGCATTTGCTGCACCATCAACTTAGATGGAGAAAGTTTGTTGTGAAGGATATATGCTTATCTCATCTGTCTTTGATTTATTCTGTAGCTTGATTCCCAAGTGGACTCTTCTGATTTGAGTTCATTTCATGGCTAATGCTGTAAGATGCTGATTGCTTGAATTAAAGTCTCTTTGTTCCTCAAACCATTCACAGGCAATCACTAGCAAAAACAAAACAAAACAATGTCAGCTTTCCAAGATTTAATCATTCTGTGCAGTGTTCCTCAGTTCAATTCAGTTGCTCAGTCGTGTCCAACTTTTTGCGACCCCGTGAACTGCAGCACACCAGGCCTCCCTGTCCATCACCAACTCCAGGAGTTCACCCAAACCCACGTCCATCGAGTCGGTGATGCCATCCAGCAATCTCATCCTCTGTTGTCCCCTTCTCCTCCTGCCCCCAATCCCTCCCAGCATCAGAGACTTTTCCAATGAGTCAACTCTTCGCATCAGGTGGCCAAAGTACTGGAGTTTCAGCTTTGGCATTATTCCTTCCAAAGAACACCCAGGACTGATCTCCTTTAGAATGGACTGGTTGGATCTTCTTGCAGTCCATGGGACTCTCAAGAGTCTTCTCCAACACCACAGTTCAAAAGCATCAACTCTTTGGCGCTCAGCTTTCTTCACAGTCCAACTCTCACATCCATACATGACCACGGGAAAAACCACAGCCTTGACTAGATGGACCTTTGTTAGCAAAGTAATGTCTCTGCTTTTCAATATGCTATCTAGGTTGGTCATAACTTTCCTTCCAAGGAGTAAGCAAGCGTCTTTTAATTTCATGGCTGCAATCACCAACTGCAGTGATTTTGGAGCCTAAAAAAATAAAGTCTGACACTGTTTCCACTTTTTCCCATCTATTTCCCAGGAAGTGATGGGACCAGATGCCATGATCTTCGTTTTCTGAATGTTGAGCTTTAAGCCAACCTTTTCACTCTCCTCTTTCACTTTCATCAGGAGGCTTTGTAGTTTCTCTTCACTTTCTGCCATAAGGGTGGTGTCATCTGCATATCTGAGGTTATTTATATTTCTCCCGGCAATCTTGATTCCAGTTTGTGTTTCTTCCAGCATAGCGTTTCTCATGATGTACTCTGCATAGAAGTTAAATAGGCAGGGTGACAATATACAGCCTTGACATACTCCTTTTCCTATTTGGAACCAGTCTGTTGTTCCATGTCCAGTTCTAACTGTTGCTTCCTGACCTGAATACAGGTTTCTCAAGAGGCAGGTCAGGTGGTCTGGTATTCCCATCTCTTTCAGAATTTTCCACAGTTTATTGTGATCCACACAGTCAAAGGCTTTAGCATAGTCAATAAAGCAGATTAGATGTTTTTCTGGAACTCTTGCTTTTTTGATGATCCAGCGGATGTTGGCAATTCGATCTCTGGTTCCTCTGCCTTTTCTAAAACCAGCTTGAACACCTGGAATTTTACGGGTCACGTATTGCTGAAGTCTGGCTTAGAGAATTTTGAGCCATTACCTTGCTAGTGTATGAGATGAGTGCAATTGTGCGGTGGTTTGAGCATTCTTTGGCATTGCTCTTATTTGGGATTGGAATGAAAACTGACCTCTTCCAGTCCTGGGGCCATTGCTGAGTTTTCCAAATAGGCTGGCATATTTAGTGCAGCACTTTCACAGCATTATCTTTCAAGATTTGAAATAGCTCAACTGGAATTCCATCATCTCCACTAGCTTTGTTTGTAGTGATGCTTTCTAAGGCCCATTTGACTTCACATTCCAGGATGTCTGGCTCTAGGTCAGTGATCACACCATCATGATTATCTGTGTCGTGAAGATCTTTTTTGTACAGTTCTTCTGTGTATTCTTGTCACCTCTTCTTAATATCTTCTGCTTCTGTTAAGTCCATACCATTTCTGTTCTTTATCGAGCCCATCTTTGCATGAAATGTTCCCTTGGTATCTCTCATTTTCTTGAAGACATCTCTAGTCTTTCCCATTCTGTTGTTTTCCTCTATTTCTGTGCATTGATCGCTGAGGAAGGCTTTCTTATCTCTTCTTGCTATTCTTTGGAACTCTGCATTCAGATGCTTATATCTTTCCTTTTCTCCTTTGCTTTTCACTTCTCTTCTTTTCACAGCTATTTGTAAGGCCTGCCCAGACAGCCATTTTGCTTTTTTGCATTTCTTTTCCATGGGGATGGTCTTGATCCCTGTGTCCTGTACAATGTCACGAACTTCAGTCCATAGTTCATCAGGCACTCTATCTACCAGATCTAGGCCCTTAAATCTATTTCTCACTTCCCCTGTATAATCATAAGGGATTTGATTTAGGTCATACCTGAATGGTCCAGTGGTTTTCCTTACTTTCTTCAATTTAAGTCTGAATTTGGCAATATAAGGAGTTCATGATCTGAGCCACAGTCAGCTCCTGGTCTTGTTTTTGCTGACTGTATAGAGCTTCTCCATCTTCGGCTGCAGAGAATATAATCAGTCTGATTTTGGTGTTGACCATCTGGTGATGTCCATGTGTAGAGTCTTCTCTTGTCTTGTTGGAAGAGGGTGTGTGCTATGACCAGTGCATTCTTTTGGCAAAACTCTATTAACCTTTGCCCTGCTTCATTCCATATTCCAAGGCCAAATTTGCTGTTACTCCAGGTGTTTCTTGACTTCCTACTTTTGCATTCCAGTCCCCTGTAATGAAAAGGACATCTTTTTTGAGTGTTAGTTCCAAAAGGTCTTGTAGGTCTTCATAGGACTGCTCAACTTCAGCTTCTTCAGCATTACTGGTCGGGGCATAGACTTGGATTACTGTGATATTGAATGGTTTGCCTTGGAAATGAACAGAAATCATCCTGTCATTTTTGAGATTGCATCCAAGTACTGCATTTCGAACTCTTTTGTTGACCATGATGGCTACTCCATTTCTTCTAAGGGATTTCTGTCCGCAGTAGTAGATATAATGGTCATCTGAGTTAAATTCACCCATTCCAGTCCATTTTAGTCTGCTGATTCCTTGAATGTCAACGTTCACACTTGCCATCTCCTGTTTGACCACTTCCAATATGCCTTGATTCATGGACCTAACATTCCAGGTTCCTATGTAATTTTGCTGTTATGGCAATAGGAAGTGAGCATCCAAAGCTCACTCAGGAAGTGAGTGGTAACCCCAGTGAGCTCCCATGAAGTGTGTTTTCTAGGTCTTGGCTCAGATTTTTGAAACGTTTTTATAAAATTATTACAATATTAAATTCAAGGGATGCATTCTACCTTATATCTCAATGACCACCAATGTTTCCATGAAAATATATTTATTACTTTCCCATAGCTTCCTTAAAATAATATTGTAAATTTAGTGTATTAAAAACAATAATTCATTAGTTTATAGTTCTGGATGTTAGAAGCCAAACAAGGGGTCTCACTGGGCTGACATCAAGACATCAGAAGGGCTGAACTCCTTACCAGAGACTCTAGGGAAAGAAGACTTTTTTTTTTCCCCCCTTTTCCAGACTTTAGAGGTTGTCCACTTTCCTTGGCTCATGGCCCATTCTTTAATCTTCAAAGCAAATAGTATCAGGCTATTTCTCACATTTCCATCTTTCTGGTTCTGTCTTGTGCCTCTATCTTATAAGGACTCTTATGATTACTTTGAGTTACCTAGTTAATCCAAGATGATCTATGTCAACATTAACTGATTAGCAACCTTAATTCCTCTGCAACAGTTTCCCCTTGGCTTTTTAACCTCATAGGTTCTAGAGATTAGGACCTGGACATCTTTTTGGGGGAAGGGTGGGGCGGGGGTGTAGTAAGCAATATTCTGCTTACCACAATATATAAGAAACACCCTGGTTGAAAGTTGCCAGGTAAAATACAGTTGTACCAAAATTACATTTCAAATAAATAATTTTTTAGTTTAAGTTTGTCCTATGCATTATCATTGTTGTTTTTAATCACTAACTCATGTCCGGCTCTTTTGTGACCCCATGGAATGTAGCCTGCCAGGATCCTCTGTCCATGGGATTTTCCAGGCAAGGATATGGTAGTGGGTTGCCATTTCCTTCTCCAGGAGATCATCCCAATTCAGGGATCGAACCCATGTCTCTTGAATTGGCAGGCAGATTCTTTACCACTGTACTACCAGGAAAGCCCTTTACACATTATTAATTATATTAGTTATTACGTGGGACATACACGTACTTAAAAAAATCACTAGTTACATGAAATTCAAATTTTGCTGGGCGTCTTGTGCTTCTGTTTGTTAAATGTGGCAACCCTACCAGGAATAGCAGGTACTGCTGCTTTCTGATCCAGACACAAAAGCCTTATAAGACCTAAGCCTGTTACTTCTCTAACATTGATACTTGTTACAGTGTTGTTTTTAAAAGTGAAATTTGTGATTCCAACCTTATATGTATTATTAATTGAAACGTAAAACACATTTTTGGTAGGATAATATATGTCAATTAAAGTATGATTTTATTAATTATCTAATTTGACAGAGAAAATGGATATGACAATGTTATCAGAAAGCAGGATACAAAATTATATACAAATTATTACAACATCAAATTATGTAGACCTGTAAAGGTACTGGCAGCCATGAAATTAAAAGACGCTTACTCCTTGAAAGGAAAGTTATGACCAACCTAGATAGTATATTCAAAAGCAGAGACATTACTCTGCCAATGAAGGTCCGTCTAGTCAAGGCTATGGTTTTTCCTGTGGTCATGTATGGATGTGAGAGTTGGACTGTGAAGAAGGCTGAGCGCCAAAGAGTTGATGCTTTTGAACTGTGGTGTTGGAGAAGGCTCTTGAGAGTCCCTTGGACTGCAAGGAGATCCAACCAGTCCATTCTGAAGGAGATCAGCCCTGGGATTTCTTTGGAAGGAATGATGCTAAAGCTGAAACTCCAGTACTTTGGCCACCTCATGCGAAGAGTTGACTCATTGGAAAAGACTCTGATGCTGGGAGGGATTGGGGGCAGAGGAGAAGGGGACGACAGAGGATGAGATAGCTGGATGGCATCACTGGCTCGATGGACATGAGTCTGAGTGAACTCCTGGAGTTGGTGATGGACAGGGAGGCCTGGCGTGCTGTGATTCATGGGGTTGCAAAGAGTCGGACATGACTGAGTGACTGAACTGAACTGAAAGGTACTGGAAGCAAATATTCCAAAATGTCTAGAGAGGTTTCTCTCTCTTGGTAGGAATAGGAAGTGGGTTAAGTTTTCTTAGTACTTTTATTCTTTTCTTAATTTCTTTCATCTACTTCTTTTATTGTACATAGATATAAAATATGTGATATGAGCAAATAATAGTAAAGTTTATCCTTTTTCTGAGAGAAATATTATTTTGATGATGGAAGTACTTAAGCTACATTGGAACAAAATAGGGATAATTAACATCCATGAAATAATTTATTTACCATTTATGAATAGAAAATATTTCACATTCCACCTCATGATCATTTTACAAATTTTTACACTCCATTTTAAAATGTTTTTTAAATTACATTTAAATAAAATTATTGGTTTAATAACACTTGAGAAAACACATCTCACTGGGGGTATTTAAATCTGTGATACAATCATGCAGATAACAGCATCAGGAATCAGTGTCACCCAACTTCAATGCCTTTGCTAATTAGCAACATTTGTGAGAACCTGGTCATTTCCAGCAACTTGGTCCTTTGATTAATGTCTTGAAAGTAAAGCCAGCTGTTAATTATGTTAACAACCAATTCCTTGGGAATCATCACAATCCATTTTAATAGACTGACAATTATTATTAATCAAACCCAGAGACCAGAAGAAGTGTTACAAATTTGAAACTTCAGCTTTACTGATCATCAGAGGATAAGATATGTATGAAAACAAAGAATGACAAAAGAATTACCCTAGTTTTTTTTTTTCTTAAGAAAGTATTTTTTTTTTTTTTAATTATGTGTGTAGCCTTTTGATTGTACTATTCAGCTAAGCTTCTTCCTGTAATGCAAAACAGCCAGCTAGAAAATGGAAGAGCAATTCAGAATTAGCTGTTTGGCATATTTCAGGGAAGAAAAATGATGTTAAAATTCAGTAAGAAGCATAAAAGCAAACAGAACCTGACATTGTGGGCATAAATTCAACAGAAAGGTCATTGAAAGAAGAAAGGAGCTAGAAAAAAGGACTAAAAAGAACTGTGTGTTTTTCTTCTTGCCCTTACCCTCTCTCATTTGCTACTTCTAGTTATTTGTTGTTTTAAGTGGGATAAATGACATTTGAACCATTGATATCATAGATAATGTCATATCATGAATTCTTAGTCCTGATGACTTTAAGGATGATAAATACTTAGTATATTTCAAGCAAAAGAACGTTAATACATTCTGTTTCCTGCTGACACTTAAGAGATCTATATCAATAGCATTCATTCATTGTTTATCCAGTTATCTATCACCTACTTTATGAAAGGCTCTGTTGTAAGCGCTGCAGTTATGCAGATGGACAATAATGATAAGGCCTTGTTCTCAAAGAGTGTGCCGTGTTGAAAAGGGTGTAGCAAACACATAGTAAGTAAATATGTCATTCAAGTAACTTTAGCAATAAGAATTGTAGAGAACATCTTAAAGGGAAATGTGATAAAGACTCAAGAGGGGACAGGAAGAAAGTGTTCATTTAGATGAGATAAACAAGAGAAGATTCTCTGAGAATAGGACATTTGCACATAAACCTGGGTGACTGGGAGGAATCATCTAGGGGAAGATCTAGGGCCACGACATTCTGGGCAGAACATTTGAGCCCAAAGTCTCTAACATGGAAAAGGGCTTGAGACCAATAGAGACCTGTGGGCTTGGAGCACATTGAACACTGAGGTGGAGATACATGAAATTAGAACTGTAGGCAGCAAAGCCCAGATCTCAGAGTGTCTCCATGGCCATAGAAAGGGAAGACTGTACTGGAAAGCCACTGGCTGAGTGTTCAGCAAATTAGTAATATGATCTGAAATTAGCACATTCTTAACAGCAAAAATTTTCCAGTGGATAATGGCAGAGAGAATGGATGGTATAAACAAAGGAGTTGATTCTCAAATCAAATCATGTGTTTTCCTCATCTTTTTCAACAAAACACATTTAACATTCAATGACAACAATAAAAAAAATAAGTTTGACTTTGAATTGACAGGCATTAATTTATCTAGCATTCTTTGCTCTCTGAAACTGATTGATTCTTTCAGAATTTCTCCTCAATTACAAACACCCTGTCATCTATCATAATAATCATCTATCCTATTCAGCTTGTCTCTGAAGCAAAAAGGAAGTCTGCTGGTTGTATAGACAGCGTGTTAGGAAGTGGGCAAAGGCCAGGCACCTCCAGACACGGAGCAGGATCTGTACCCACTACAGGCTGCCTTTCTATCTACCACTGCCTGCTTGATATATTTGGTCTCAACCTTACTCTCTGTCTTTGCATCACTTGCTTACCATTCAAAGGCCTTTGATAAGCATCTGACTGTCTTTTAGAAAGAGCCCTGTGGGAAAGTTTGGGGAATATTACCAGGTGTTAAAGGAAACGATTAATTCCCATGAACTTTTTTATTGTGCTATGAAGAGATCGACATCAGAAATCACACAGGACTTGTTCTAGATACTTGAGCTAATTTCGTGCAGGAAAATAACTAGAACCCAGACACTGAATCTTTTATATCATGCATTTTCCACTATACCACAGGATCTATCTTGCTTTATTTTTTTGTAGAAATCCAGGTTTATTCACCTATTAGTGCATCTTCTAGATACATTGTCTCCCCCTGTTAATGTGAAAAATAAGTCAAATGGCCACCTTAGCCTATGTCTATCAATCAAATTTTAAAATAGGCGAAAAATTCATTTTTTAGTTTTCAAGATCTCAGGAAAATATCTTATGCAAGATCCTCTCTGGCCCATGCTCCTGGGCTAAGTTCCTTCAGTCATGTCCAACTGTGTGTGACCCTATGGACTGCAGCCCACCAGGCTTCTCTGTCCATGGGATTTTCCAGGCAAGAATACTGGAGTGGGTTGCCATATCCTCCTCCAGGGGATCTTCCTGACCCAGGGATTGAATTCATGTCTCTCTAAGTCTACCTGCATTGGCAAGCAGGTTCTTTACCACTAGTGCCACCTGGGAAGCCCTTCTCACACACACATGCATACAAATATATATGCTCCATGTTATACATAAGTTAAAAATTTTAAGCCTTTTATTGGCTTTGTCATAGATTGTTATTATGCAGGAAAATAGAAAAGAGTCTCAGAGAAATTCTAAAAGAAGGAAAGATGATGAAATCAATCAAGAAATGGTGGAATGATATGCTTGATATATAGTTGTTCTTCCCTAGGTAGAGCAAAGTTAGAGTTTGATTGATATTTGAATAATACATGAGTTTGGGGTTGGGCTCTTCTTTGCTACTACAGGTAATGACTGTGGAATGAGCTAGACTAATTTCTTGTAGAAGAAAGCATAATGACTAGGATATAGGAGTTCAGACTGCTAATTCCAGCCAAATTCTAAAAGGTTCCATGAGCTAGAGGAAAATATTGGATCACTCTAAGTCCTCAATTATTCCTCTGTAAAATGGAGTGCTTGTAGGAAAAGCTGTCTAAAATTCCTCTTTATTCTACATTTCCTTGATGTTGCACAAGTGAAAAGAGTTCCAATCATGCCAATAAGTAGCTTTGGGATTTTTGTGCGTATCTCCTTCCCTCTGTGAGTTCCAGCCTTTTTATCTATATACATAAATGACTAGAACTTGCAATTTCCCTTATAGATTAAAAATTCAATATACTGACTATAAGGAAGATAGGCTTTCTGCATTATGTTGTTTTTCTGATGGTAAGATAACTTTGTCCTGGGTCTGTCTTCCCAGATCTCTTCCCCATTAGACATATGTTTATCGGGTAAGCATTATACATTGCTTTATGAGAAAATAATTAAAGACAGGATAATATCCAGAGAGTATTAAAGAGATATATGATTTTTTAAGTTTGAAAAAAACCCAGAATATACTGAACCTCTAATTTTCACATGATGTTTTAACCAATTGACGATTCCTGAATATAGTGCTTAAGTAAGTCTTAATGTATTTTAATTGTACAACATTATCTAAGGAAAGAAAGCTATATGGATGTTCTCTACTTATAATAATAATACATGCTTTCATTACGGATTCTGTAACTACAGAAAAATATAAAATATAACTCACCTCTAATTCTATCACCTATAGGCAGTCTGTATATTGGAACACTTCTATATTTTTATAATTATGTATAATTTGGGTTATAATATAAATACTCGTTATCATGTTTGGTTAAAAAAATTGTTTCAGTGTATCAAAGTGACTTTTTTTTCCCTTAGTAATCTTTCTTGGCATAAAATATAATTTATATATCATTTTTTCTATTTTATATTCTATGATTCTAAATTATTCAATTTTATATTTTTCCATATTTCTATATTTATATTATTTTATATTTTAACATTGTCATATTGTATTATATTCAGTTCATGCATTAAAATTTACTGAGTGCTTTCTAGGTGCTTAGCAAAGTGTTAGTTTCTGGAAAACCCAATGATCAATAATACATTGTCCCTGTCTTCAAAGAATTTGCATCTTAGCTAGGGAGAAAGTCATTCAAAGAAGATAAAAGATAAATTAATAATAAAGACCTATCTAGGAGAACAGAAAACAGACAGTAATTAAACCTACCTAGTCAAGTTAGAAGAGAAAAAAAAAATAAACAAAGAAGCAAATTTAGAACTACATATGAAATAAGAGTTTTCCTGGTAGCTCAGATGGTAAAGAATCTTCCTGCAATGCAGGAAAATCGGGTTCAATCCCTGGGTTGGGAAGATCCTCCAACTTTATCACACCAGATATGTGAAAAAAAAAAATCATATATATGTAAATAAATAATGAAAAAACCCACAAGATTAGGGAAATGTCTAGAATTTCCCAGATAAGCTCAAGCAAGTATTTAGAGCCAGAGCTTTGTAATGAGTGGATAAAATAAGCTAGGACCAACCAAAAAGTCACACAGGAATGGATTTTGAAAAAATAAAAAAATAAAAATACTGATGACAAAGATAACATTTATTATATATTAGCTCTAGGCTAAGCACTGTGCTAACTACGAAATACACTGACATCCCTATTCTTACTAGATTCATCCTAGGGAAGAGAAATCTGAGTGACAGAATAAGCAACTCAATTTCAGACAGCTAATAGTGAAGCTGCACATTAAACTCAGTGGTACTTGGCTTCACAACAGCGTTCTTCTCACTAACCTCTTACCCAGAACTCCATAAGTTCTTTGTAGGCCACAGCACGTCACTTTGAATGCATCAAAGAATTGTGAGAATAGAAGTGAAAAACCCATGCTTTACAAAGATCTCTCTATTGAGAAGAAAATATTTTGTTTCTTCCTTTGGCAATCTCCCTTACCTCCTATTTTATGGCATACTTGAATTACAATCAGGAGAACTCCTTTGATTTATATTTAGCTAAATTTTTTTCCCAGCACGTCTAGAGAAAGATCCCTCCAATTGTTTAAAGCTTTATTTTTGACCACAGGCCAAGAAAAATGCTTTTCTCAACTTCCCTCATTTATCATTTTTGTACTGGATCTTCAAACAAATACCCTTATTTCTCCTGTGATATTAACTTATTTATAGTAATGACAATATTTATGTAGTGGCATCACCCATGAACACCATAGAATGTATGCATAATATTGATAGAGTGCTAAATCTCATAATCTCAGTACCAATCCTTCCCTGACATGCGGTCTTGACTAGTAAATAAAGGAGCCACTGGAAAGCCTACTAGCATTTAGTGGCAAGGCCTCAGCAATAGGTTTGCAGGCAAAGGGGGCTCTGTGTGTGTGTTTTGAAATCTTTGACTAATAAGCTATTTATGGAGCAGGATATGTAAGAACAGCTTTGTAAAGCTACTTAAGTTACCCTCAGATCAGAGTCTTTTTACTCTTTTTCTAACTGCTTTATAGAACTGAGTTTTTCCAAAAGCACTTGACAGAGACTTTCCTCTTTTTGGCCCTATAACTTACTGCGGATATAGAGATGTGAGTATCTTGGAATACGCCTAAGCGAATGCAATGGGAGTGATTAAAAGTTTGGGAAGTAGTTCATAAAGGAAAACCAGGGAAGTCAAAGACAACTGAAGAGGAAAGGATGCTTAATAAATCTTCATGTTCTTACAGATATGGTGTACTGATGGAAACTGTGAATATATTTCCTTTTTTCTCATTGACAAGGGAAAAATAGTCATGCGGAAGCTGAAGAATGAAGAAATGATATCAGAAAAAATATATATTTATATACATCATGTATATATATATAATGTATATTTTATAAATATAAAATACATAAGAAAAGATATAGAATCGCTCTCTAAAGTATTTTTTAAACATGATAATTTACAAAATTTAATTATGTGAGAGTTGGACTATAAAGATGGAGAAGGCAATGGCACCCCACTCCAGTACTCTTGCCTGGAAAATCCCACGGACGAAGGAGCCTGGTGGGCCGCAGTCCATGGGGTCACTAAGAGTTGACATGACTGAGCGACTTCACTTTCACTTTTCACTTTCATGCATTGGAGAAGGAAATGGCAACCCACTCTAATGTTCTTGCCTGGAGAATCCCAGGGGTGGGGGAGCCTGGTGGGCTGCCATCTATGGGGTCGCACAGAGTAGGACACGACTGAAGCGACTTAGCAGCAGCAGCAACAGGGCTATAAAGAAAGCTGAGTGCAGGAGAATTGATGCTTTTGAACTGTGGTGTTGGAGAATACTCTTGAGAGTCCCTTGGACTGCAAGGAGATCCAACCAGTCCTTCCTAAAGGAGATCAGTCCTGAGTGTTCATTGGAAGGACTGATGTTGAATCTGAAACTCCAATACTTTGGCCACCTGATGCAAAGAGCTGATTCATTTGAAAAGACCCTGATGCTGGGAGGGATGCTGGCAGGAGGAGAAGGGGACAACAGAGGATGAGATGGTTGGATGGCATCACCAACTCAATGGACATGGGTTTGGGTGGACTCCGGGAGTTGGTGATGGACAGGGAGGCCTGGCGTGCTGTGGTTCATGGGGTCGCAAAGATTCAGACATGACTTAGCAACTGAACTGAACTGAATACAACACAACAAATGAGTCAAGAGCACAGAGCTATGGAGATAAATAAGCCATTCAGCAGCTTATGGCAAGAAAAATGGGACAATATTGAATTATTATTCCCTGGTTGAGTTCTAAAATAACGATAAGTAGAAGGAGGGATGACAGCACTGATATATATTCAATATATAATTAGAAATGGAGGTTAGAATTAGGAACTAGAGATAAATACATAGGAACCATTAGGCTATTGGTGACATTTTGAGGAAATGTAAATATATGAAATTTCCATAGATATTGAGTGAATACTGAATTTTTTTTTGAATTTTTGTTTTGATAAAGTTAATATTATGATCAGACCTTATATTTTCTGTTCTGTGTTTTTTTCTCCACAAACTCATATATACAACTGTTGTAGATATTTATTTTCTTTTTAAAATGTGTTTTTTAAATTTCTGTGCAGTAATAAATATTATCATATAGGGAAAAAAGCATCCTGTTGGTAATCTTCAGTAGGATTCGTACACACATATACCAAAATGCCAGATAGCATACACTGAGATCCTTCTACAATTCAGCCTGTGTAACAAATAAAATGGTGATAAAAAATTAAAGGTTTAATATCTTCTAAGCCAAGATCTGATAATCTATCTGGGAGAGAAAAAAAAAAATTTAAAAGTGCATAATGGTGAAAATAGTTTTAACACATGCATCAAAATTCATATAGTAGGAGTGGTCTTCTTAATTGATATGGTTTAAAAAAATGGGACATCTCCTTTTCAAATACAAGGGAAAGACTTGGTAACTATTATTTGAGAGCTTCTACAAGAAAACTTGAGTTTTGCCTCTGCTTCTGAAAGAAAAGGCAGGGTCTCAGGGTTGACTGAAAATGGAGGTCCAACAAAATGATGAAAAAATGGAAATTTTAATTACCTAATAAGATCTATCTGTTGTCTATTATCTCAACACAGAGAAAGACCTAGAAATGGGATGGTCTCTGTTAATACATGAAAGCTTGCTGCTGCTGCTAAGCTGCTAAGTCGCTTCAGTCGTGTCCAACTCTGTGCGACCCCATAAATGACAGCCCACCAGGCTCCCCCGTCCCTGGGATTCTCCAGGCAAGAACACTGGAGTGGGTTGCCATTTCCTTCTCCAATGCATGAAAGTGGAAAAATAAAGTGAAGTCGCTCAGTCGTGTCTGACTCCTAGCGACCCCATGGACTGCAGTCTTCCAGGCTCTTCCATCCATGGGATTTTCCAGGCAAGAGTACTGGAGTGGGTTGCCATTGCCTTCTCCATATGAAAGCTTAAGCCAAATTAAAATTGTTTCTGTTGGTACCTACCTCCTTTATCTTTTAACTTGACAAAATAAGCATATTCAGTGTGACTTCCAAGTACTAGTACTACAGACAGGTATGATGTTTAATTTTATGTGTCAATTTGACTGAACCAAAGGATGCTTGAAAATGAAAGTGAAAGTTGCTCAGTCATTTCTGACTCTTTGCAACCTCATGGACCATACAATCCATGGAATTCTCCAGGCCAGAAGACTGGAATAGGTGGCATTTCCCTTCTCTGGGGGATCTTCCCAACCCAAGAATCAAACCCAGGTCTCCCACATTGCAGGCAGATTCTTTACCAGCTGAGCCACTAGGGAAGCCCAAGAATACTGAAGTGGGTAGCCTATCCCTTCTCCAGTGGATCTTCATTACCCAGGAATGAAACTGGGGTCTTCTGTATTGCAGGCAGAGTCTTTACCAACTGAGCTACCAGGGAAGCCCCCAAAATATTAAGCTTTCAGTGGTGAAAGTGTCAGTCACTCAGTTTTGTCTGACTCTCTGTGACCCAATGGACAGTTGCGCATCCGAGTCCTCTGTCCTTGGAATTTCTCAGGCAAGAATGCTGGAGTGTATTGCTATTTCCTTCTGAAGGAGACCTCCCTGACCCAGGGATTTAACCCAGGTCTCCCACATTGCAGGTAGTTTATTTACCATCTGAGTCACCAGGAAAGGATGCTTAGATAGTCAGTAAAACATTATTTCTGGATGTGTCTGTGAGGGTATTTCTGGAAGAGATTAGCATTTAAACTTGTAGTAGACTGAGTAGAGAAGTCACACCCTCTTCAATCTCAGAGGGCATCATCCAATCCATTAAGGGCCCAAATAGAGCAAAAACATCTGAGGAAGGGCAAATTTTTGTTCAGTTTTCTTGAGCACATCATTAATTTTCTTTGCTCTCAGATATCAGAGCTCCAGGTTCCCAAGTCTTTGTACTCTGTGACTTACGACATTGACTCTTCTTGTTCTCAGGTCTTTGGACTTGAACTGAGTTATGCCACAGACTTTCTTATTTCTCCAACTTGCCATAACCACCTGAGCTAATCCTTATAATAAATACCCTCTTATATCTATCTATAGGGAAAGCCTGGTGGCTCAGCAGTAAAGAATCCACCTGCCAATGCAGGAGAACTGAGTTCGATCCCTGGGTCAGAAAGATCCCATGGAGAAGGAAATGGCTACCCACTCCAGTATTTTTGCCTGGAAAATTCCGTGGACAGAGGAGCCTGGCAGGCTATAGTCCATGGGGTCTCAAGAGTCAATCATGATTTAGCAACTAAACCACCACCACCCATCTATCTATATCTATATTTGATTAGTTCTATTTCTCTGGAAAATCCTGACAAATATACCACTGTAAACGTTTTAGAAATATTTGACATTTTAATCACAGCTAACAAAAATGGGCCAGGGTGTGCATCTGCATCTAAATAGGTTTACTGAGACATCTAAATAGATTTCAGTAGGATCCAGGGTCTCATAAGACTCATGTATAATCTATAGGGTAAAATCCAAAATGACTCACTGTAGCAACAAACCATTATCACCTCAATATCAGTGACAAAAGGCAATCAGAAAATGCTACACTGTGATGACATAAATGTTGGAAGTATTTGACAAGGATTTTAAAGCAATATGTAGACTTAATGTTTGTGTCACCCCCAAACTCATATGTTGATCCTCAAACCCCAGTGGAATAATATTTGGAGATGGGGCATTTGGGATCTAAGTAGATTTAGATGAGATTATGAGGCCAGGGCCCTAGTCTGATGGGATTAATGCCCTTGTAAGTTGAGGCACTAGAGAATTGCTCTTTCTCTCCCTGCCATAGGAGGACACAGCAAGAAGAGAGACATCTACAAGCCCAGAAGAGATTTCTCACATGAACCTGGTCATACTAACAGCCAGTTTTTTACTTCCAGCCTCCAAAACTGTGAAAAAAATAAATTTCTGTTTTTTAAGTTACTAGTTGGAGGCTTCCCAGGTGGCTCTGTGGTAAAGAATCCATCTGCCAATGCAGACGACTCAGGAGATGCAGGTTTGATCTCTGGGTAGGGAAGATCTCCTCGAGGAACAAATGGCAACCCATCCCAATATTCTTGCCTGGGGAATCCTGTGGACAGAGGAGCCTGGTGAGCTACAGTCCATAGGGTTTCAAAGAGTCAGACTTGACTGAGCACACATGCATGAGCTATTGTTTGTGATATTTTGTGATGGAAGTACAAGTCAACTAAGACAAATAACTATCATAAAAATTCAGTAGGCATTTATAAATCCTTTTGAAAAAATTTTAAAAATTAGAAATGATCAGTAAAAAACAAAAGATATAGTGTAGAACCAAATGGAATTTTTTAACTAAAGACACAGTAGCACAACCACAAAGATAAAACATCAGGAGGTTCAATTATGGAACAAATATGACAGAAGAAAATATTAGTAAACTGAAAGAATTATCCAGTTGAATCATCCAATCTGAAAAACAGAGAGATAGTAGAAAAAAAAAAAAAAGAACAGAACCCTAGAGACCACAGAGATCTTGGGACAATAGCAAATCTAACATTCATATGATCAGAGTTCCAGAAGAAAAAAAAAAGTAAGCCTGAAATAAATTGTGTGATATTGGCATAAGGATAGATATATAGATTCATAGAAAAATATAGTTTCCATAAATAGAACACACATGTAAAATCAGTTGATTTTGGTCAAAAGTACCAAGTAATTTGATGACAAGAAAATGTGTCTAATAAGTGGTGCTGCAACTAGAGACCCACATTGAAAAGTCATAACAATCTTACCCTTTATAGATACTATATACAAAAATTACTTTGAAATGGAACACGACGTAAACACAAAATTTAAATGAAAGTTCTTAAAGAAAACATCTAAAGAAATCTTTGTGACCATGCTATAATTTTATTTTTTTAATGTAGAGATCCAAAAAATATGTATATAAAGCAAAAGTGGATAAATTATACTTAGTATTTAAAAAATTCTCTATTTGAAAAACAATGTAAAGGAAACTAGCAGACAAACAAATAAGCCTTATAATGAGAGAAAATATTTAGAAAATTTAATTCTAACAGGAGAAATTATCCATTTGGGATAAACAATTCGTAAGAAAACCATCCAGTTTTCAAATCAGCAAAAATTTGAACAATACCTCATCAAAGAGGATACACAAAATGACTAAGGATCACATGAAAAAGCACTCAATAATATTAGGTACTGGAGAAATGAAAATTAAAATCACAGGAGATATCACTAGAATGGTTACAACTGAAAAGACTGACAATAGCAGGTTTTGATAAAGATGTGGAATAACTGGAATTATTAAACATTGCAAGAGTAGTAAAATCTGAAAAACATTTTAAAACAAGAACTACTTTAAGTGATTTTTCTAAATTAAAAAAAAAAAAAAAACTGTTTCTGAATGACAGAAATCTACTCCTATATATCTAACAATAGAAATTAAAACATAGCCATAGAAATATTTGTAAAGCAATGTTCAAAGAAGCTTTATATGTAACAACTCCAAACTGGAGAAACTGAATTGTCTATCAATAGGTGAGTAAACTGTGTTATCCAATCAAATTACTATTTAAGGCAAAAGGAGAACAACACGTATGAATTTCTAAAATCTTATGATGGGTGAATGCAAAAATATGTTAAAAAGTACATTCTGTATTGTTTTATACATATGAAATTCTAGAACAGGCAAAACTAATCTAAGTAGCAGAAAGCATATTTTTGTGTTGGCTTCACCTGGAATGAGATAGTGGAGATTGATACAAAGGAAGAAAATTTGGGGGGAGGGGTAGTAGAATGCTATGTATCTTGAGTATAGATAAAGTGAAAGTGTTAGTCCCTCAGTTGTGCCTGACTTTTTGTGGCTCCATGGACTGTAGCTCGCCAGGTTCCTCTGTCCATGGGATTCTCAAGGCAAGAAAGCTGGAGTGGATGGCAATTCCTTTCTCCAGGGAATCTTCTTGACCCAGGGATCAAACTCATGTCTCCTGCATTGCAGGCACATTCTTAAACATCTGAGCCAACAAGGAAGCCCCGCTTGATTATGTGGTGGACACAATACCTATACATTTCGCAAAATTTCACAGTATACACTTAAATGAATGTATTTATTTATTGAACATAAACTGTACCTCAATAAATGACATGCATATGTTTATACACATATACAACTTAACATTAACGTGTGTATATACATGTGTGCATACTTCTTTATTTCCATAGAAAAAAGGGATTGAAAACTGTATCAGTTCAGTTCAGTGGCTCAGTCGTGTCTGACTCTTTGCGACCCCATGAATTGCAGCACGCCAGGCCTCCCTGTCCATCACCAACTCCCGGAGTTCACTCAGACTCACGTCCATCGAGTCAGTGATGCCATCCAGCCATCTCATCCTCTGTCGTCCCCTTCTCCTCCTGCCCCCAATCCCTCCCAGCATCAGAGTGTTTTCCAATGAGTCAACTCTTTGCATGAGGTGGCCAAAGTACTGCAGTTTCAGCTTCAGCATCATTCCCTCCAAAGAAATCCCAGGGCTGATCTCCTTCAGAATGGACTGGTTGGATCTCCTTGCAGTCCAAGGGACTCTCAAGAGCCTTCTCCAACACCACAGTTCAAAAGCATCAATTCTTTGGCACTCAGCCTTCTTCACAGTCCAACTCTCACATCCATACATGACCACAGGAAAAACCATACCCTTGACTAGACGGACCTTTGTTGGCAAAGTAATGTCTCTGCTTTTCAATATGCTATCTAGGTTGGTCATAACTTTCCTTCCAAGGAGTAAGCGTCTTTTAATTTCATGGCTGCAGTCACCATCTGCAGTGATTTTGGAGCCCCCAAAAATACAGTCTGACACTGTTTCCCCATCTATTTCCCATGAAGTAATGGGACCAGATGCCATGGCATGGGGTATCTCTTCACGGCTGCTCCAGCAAAGCGCAGCCGCTGCTCCTTACCTTGGACGAGGGGTATCTCCTCACCGCCGCCCTTCCTGACCGTCAACGTGGTATAGCTGCTCTAGGCCCTCCTGTGCCCGCGCAGCCACCGCTCCTCGGACGTGGGGTTGTCCTCCTGGCTGCCGCTCCTGACCTCGGACGCCGGGTAGCTTTTCTCGGCCGTTCCTGCGCCGTCGCAGTCTGGCACTCTCGGCCGCTGCCCCTGACCTCGGACGTGGGGTAACTCTTCTTGGCCGCCGCCCTTCCGGCATGGGGTCCTCCCGGCTTCTGCCACTGACCTCGGACGTGGGGTAGCTCTTCTCGGCCGCGCTTAGTGCGCCGGTCACAGCCGCCGCCGCGCTGTATCAGTGTGCCCCAAAAATGGTTGTTAATAGGAATACAATTATTCTAGCCTGTCCAGTACGCTACTGCATTATTCAAATAAGAAAACTTATGCCTGCAGAATGAGATACTTTGAAAATCTTAAGAATGAGTGCATTACATTATCATCAGCTATGCATTCAATAACCTTCATAATTTTTTATCTTAAAAACAACTATTAAATGCAGTGAAGAATATATTGTTTAGAGACACTTATTGTAGCAAATTGGTGGTGTGACTATTAGTTTTCTAAGGTAAACAATTTTCTCCTGATGTGACAATTTTGGAAAGCTGGATTATTATTTTAAGATGCCCTTAAAATTCAAATATATCTTTATGTGTTCTAGACACATATGGAAATAATATATTCATTTTCTTCTGTAGCCAGAAAGATGGTTATCAAAGTTAATTTCCTTTGTGAGAAAATTCAGAATGATCTCCTAGATTAACTTTCACAAAGTTGCTGTTTCATTATTAACATGGTTGTGATATTATTTAACAGGCACATTTTTACATCTTAATTGGCTATTAAGTATAGGAAAAAAGGAACTGCAAATTTGATGTAAATGATATTTGATAAGTGTGTCCTTTAGTGACAATTAATTATTTCAGTTCTTGATAACATTCCCAGGTCTCCAGAGGGAGATGGGGAAAAGTCAATTTCCTTTATTTTTTTTCTTTAACATCTGTGTTTCAGTTAATGTTCCTTTCTAAGTGAAATTCTGTGCTTATTTCATAATCCTTAAAGTTTTCAATTTTTTAAAAAAGTAACTTTCATTTCAAAGAAAATTTGGTATCTTCAGATCATTGAATTTCTTTGTTTCCTTCGGTATAAAGGTAGTAAACACCCTGAGAATAAAGAACAAACCCAAAATATATAGACAAAATTAGACCTCATTTTTAGCTTGTAGCTAGCAATGGTGCATATTCCTCAACTCACATTTTTTTTACTTCAAATAGATTTATTAACAAAATTTGAAGGGCTTAATAATTTTCAAAGAAAAATATTGCCTCTGGGAGTCAAGGGCCTTTTGTGTTGAGAGCCAAACCTGTCTTCTGTGTTCCAGATACCTCTCAACTTTCTGGTGGGAATTCTGCAACATGCCGTTCTTATTAAGGTTAAGAATTATTGGATCAAATGTGTATGTAAACCCTAATTTAAAAAAAATAATTAACAATACATACTTGAAAAACATTTCTTTTATTGCCCTAGTACCATTTGTTCCTCATTTGAAGAGTTTTAAATTTCATGGAGCCCTGCAAAGAATATTTTCTATGCTGGCTGGCAATCATGGTCTCATGCCCATTGAGTCTATGCAGTATCCTGTGTTTAGCACATACAAATCAGGATTCCTTGTTTTTCCTTTCTCCCCCTGACTCAAGAAATACCATAAGAAAGGCTAAAAAAAAAAAAATGAAGTAATTTCACCCTTTTCCAACTCACATTTTTTCTTCTCCTAACCCTAGCGCCATCACAAATATCACAAATCTGAGTGTATGTTGAATATCTTGGCTCTTTTCTAATTAAAGGTGGCTGCTCAATTCCCCAGGCAGTGCAAAAACCCTTCAGGTCCTAAAAAAGAAATGACTTCCAAATTGAAAAGCTAGTAAATAAGTCAGTTTGAGACCCAAAAGCAATTATCATTACAGGGAAGTACCTTGTTAAAAGTCTATCTTGAGTTGGCTAGTTTTGGTCTTCCAGTAATTGGAAAGAAGACAGACAGCAATTTTTTTTCCCCAAACATTCGTACTAAGACAATTTATCCACATAGTCATGACATTTTAGGTAAAGGTATTTATGCTGGAGATGGCTAAACAGCAGTGATGTTTGTCACTTGCCAAAAATCTGGGGAGAATGACATGACTTTATTTTAAACTGCATGTATATAATTCTAGTTATACCTACATTACCAGGAATTTTAACTGGTTATATATACAATTCAATTCAGGATCCAAGTCTTGATTTGATGCAAAGCACTGTGCTTAACTTCAGAAGAGAGATGATTATCAAGGTGGTTAAAACAAAAGGAATTTAAAATTTGCAAAAGAAGGAGACAAAATCCAAAGGCATAGGAGAAAGTTGTAAACAAAGAACAAAGGGCTGTGGAGATACAAGGAAGGAGAAATTGCAGCATCTGGACTTGAGAACAGAGTGAGGTAATGAGGAACGATTTCATGGGGAAAGTGACATTTGAGATGGTCTTCTCAAGACAACATTATTTCCACATGCAAAGTTGGGGCAAGAGGACATTCCAGAAAACGGAAACAAAATGGTTAAAAGCCTGGAGATGGGAAAGTATGGGGTATGATATAAAAGGATAAACCATACGGTTTCAATAGAGGAGAGAAAATAAGTAAGGTAAAAATAGGCAATGTGTCTTCACTACAAACTGCGACAAATATGTGAAATTTCCCATTTTAAAGACATGGGCAGCCAATAAATTATTTTTAGCAGGGAGTAATACGATAAGAGCTATTTGGGGAGAAATAAATATATCTGCATGGAGAATAGTAGATTGGAGCTGGAGAAAACGAACATAAGTAAAGCTGTGAATCACTAGAGGTGGTTGAAGCAAGAGAATTAGAGGAAATGAGGGCTAGGTTAACTCTAATGCCCTTGGAATGAAGAAAAGGGAGTCAATGTTAAAAGCATAAAATAAATACTTTAAAAGGATGGAAGAAAGAGATGGGGAGGGAATCATTATGATTCAAATTTTAAGACCTAAAAATTTGGCAGGATGTTTTGATAGAAGCAAACATAGGGAAAATTCAGTTGGGGATATATTTTGAAATGAAGTGGCAATGAAGATAAATGAACAAGAAAATCTCTCACTCCCACAGCATCAGCCATCAGCATCAGTGCTCTAAAGACAAAAACACCACAATTACATTCCTTCATTCAAAAGACACCTTTTCTAAGAGAGAAAGTAATTGAAAATTTTGTATGCATTTTGATGCATACTTCACAAAGTAATAGCTAATATTTATTTAGGATTTGTTCCTATGCCAGGTACCATTCTGAATTATTGAGTAACTAATCTTCACAATTATATTGTTTCCATTTGAGAGACAGAAGATTAAGATGTAGTGGGCTTGGGAAATTTTAAGGAAATCCTTAAAACCCAAGGATGAGAAAACTCCAGGAGATTGTGAAGGACAGAGAAGCCTGGTGTGCTGAAGTCCAGGAGTTTGTGATGAGTCAGACAGGACTTAACGACAATAACACATCTAGTATATAATGCAAGCTTGACTGAAATCAGCATCTATTTGGTTCTAAAAGAGCTGTTTTTAGTTTTCATTATACTATTGGAACCCAAGGGATAACTGAGGGTAAGATGATGACAAGAATGTATCTTAGTTGCCTATGCAGCTGAATCTTGAAAGATAAAAGGAGGCATTTGTTTTTAAGATAGATGGGGAGGAAGTGCCAGGGGAGGAAGGGCTGTCTAGGAAGTGAGAGTAGCCTGTGCAAAGGCCTGAAGGTGAGAAGTAAGGCAGGTTTAGGGGACTGCAATTCGTCACAAAGCATATTATACAGAAGCATCCCTGGGAAAGTGGGTATCATTATGCCAGTCTGTCATTATTCTTTGAAAATTATGCTACAACATTATTAAATTAGATATCAATTAAGCAAAGGCCTCAGTTAGTCAGATTGTATCTCATAAAATATTATTTCTTAATAAGAAAATAAAAATGGCAAGTGTTCGACCTTCTTTCAGGCAAGAGTCTCTTGGGGTAGGGCACAGCTGAGCCTCAATCCCTCATCTAAGTTTGACAGAAACATCTCTGAAGTCTAGTGACAAAGGAGAAAATTAAAGCCATTACTTTGATTTACTGTTTTTAAAGAAGATCTGCGAAAAGAGCTATTCACAGATATAGTTGAGATATGGAGGTCATGGTCTCTTCCTTTATCAGCCTGTTTTGGGGGTGCAGATTTTGGTAGTGTTAGATTTGTAGTCTGTGATCATTTGGCCATAGGAGATGCTCACTAAAAATACTGACTCTGGAGTGTGGATCTGGGTGTAGATCCTGGTTTTGACTTTTCTGAACTATGTGACCTTTTGCAAGAGTGATTGCTATCTCTTGCTGTGTAACAAAGTATCACAAATTCAGCAGCTTAAAACAATAAACATTTATCCACACCACTTATGAAGGTCAGGAATCCAGAAAGGCTTAGCTAGTTGGTTTTGGTTGAAGTTCTTTCATAAGACCAGGATCACATGAAGAAGTAGGAGAAGCCAAGCTCTCTGTTGGTTGGAGCTTTCAGTGCCTCACTGGATGGGTCACTTTACATCACTGCTTACAGGCACAGTAACTAGTTGTCCGTGGATTGAGTTTGCAGAGAGACAGAGGGAAAACTCAAGATAGAAATCATGGCAATTTTATTATTTAGTCTTGAGAGAGACATTCTTTCACATCTACTATAAACTGTTTGGGCTTCCCCAGTAGGTCAGCTGGTAAAGAATCCACCTACAAGGCCGGAGACTGAAATTTGATTCCTAGATTGGGAAGTTCTCCTGCAGAAGGAGTAGGCTACCCACTCTAGTATTCTTGGGCTCCAAAATCACTGCAAATGGTGACTGCAGCTGTAAAATTAAAAGACATTTGCTCTTGGGAAGAAAAGCTATGACAAACTTAGACAGCATATTAAAAAACAGAGACATCACTTTGCCAGCAAACATCCATATAGTCAAAGCTATGGTTTTTCCAGTAGTCATGTATGGATGTGAGAGTTGAATAATAAAGAAGGCTGAGCCCCAAAGAGTTGATGTTTTTGAACTGTGGTGTTGGAGAAGACTCTTGAGAGTCCCTTAGACTGCAAGGAAATCAAACCAGTCAATCCTAAAGGAAACCAACCCTGAATCCATTGGAAGAACTGATGATGAAGCTGAAACCCCAATAATTTGGCCACCTGATGTGAAGAGCCAACTCATTAGAAAAGACCCTGATACTGGAAACACTGAAGGCAGGAGAAGGGGACAACAGAGGATGAGATAGTTGGATGGCATCACTGACTCGATGGACATGAGTTTGAGCATGCTCTGGGAGGTGGTGAAGGACAGGGAAGCCTGGCATTCTACAGTCCATGGGGTTGCAAAGAGTCAGACATGACTGAGCAACTGAACAACAACAACAATCCACTGTTCGTTAGAAATGAATCACTAAGTCCAACTCAAACTCAAGAGGAGAAAAATTAAGCTTTACCTTTTGAGAGGAGAATAGCAAAGAATCACTAGACACACATTTAAACCACCACAGAAACTTACCTATCTTCTTTGTTTGTGTTTCCCTGTCTGTAAATTGGAGACACAATAGTACTAGAGTACAGAGTTGATATTAATACTTGGAGTTTTCCAGAGAAATTGAACCAATAGTGTGTGCAGAGACAGAGAGAAATTTATTATAAGGAATTGGTTCATATAATTATCGATGTCCCAGAGCCCCCAGTCTTGCAAGCTGGAAAGATCAGCAAGCTGGAAACCAAGGAAAGCCAATGCCTAGTTCCAGACCAAGTCTGAAGGCTTGAGAACCATGACAGCTGATGCAATAAGTCCCAGTTTGAAAGTTGGTAGGCTGAAGATCCAGGAAGAACCAGTGTTTCAGTCTGAGTCCAGAGGTTGGAAAAGACTCATACCCTTCTTACACGTAATTTTTGCTCTATTCACATCTTCAACTAATTGAATAAGACCCACCCACATTAGAGAGGGCAACCTGATGTACCCACTTCACCAGTCCAAAAGTTAGTTTCATCCAGAAACATCCTAACATCCAGAATAATGTTTGGTTGAAAGTCTGAGCATCTCAGGAATTCCCAGGTGGCACTAGTGGTAAAGAACCCTCCTTCCAATGCAAGAGACATAAGAGATACTTGTTCCATCTCTGGGTCCGGAAGATCCCGTGGAGGAGGAAATGGCAACCCACTCCAGTGTTCTTGCCTGGAGAATCCCATGGACAGAGGAGCCTGGCAGACTCCTGGTGGGCAAAAGTCCATAGGGTCACAGAGAGTCCGACACAACTGAAGCAACTTAGCATGCATGTACTGAGCATCTCAAGGCCCAATCAGGTAAATTTAGTTGTGTATAATGAGCAGTTGTTGTCATTATTTTCAGATGATACTAGTTTCTAGAGAAAGTGAAATGACTTGCTGTTTAGCAATGATATATAAAGTACTAAATCTTCATTTTCTATCAACTTTCCTTTTTCTATGACTTGTGGAGCAGTCAAAAAACTACAATCTCCTTGCCCTATGAGCAAAATAGCTTTTGCATTCATTAATGGTGATATAATGTGTTGACCATATTTTTGCTTTTCTGCATTAATCATCACTTTCTCTAGGTGACTTCCTGATAAAATGGAAAGAGATTCATTAAAATGGCCTCTAAATAAGCCTGACATCCTGCAAGGGAAAGGTCAGATTCTCCATGGTGCGTATCAGCTTCATTGGGTTGTTTTCTCATTTATAAAAGCATGAGAATTTCAGAGAGGGAAAGCAGATATGATATAGCAATACAAAGAAAGAAGGAGCTGGGCAAAGTAAGCCTTCAACTTATTTCCCCCAAATTAACTCTCTATCAGGGTGAGGAGAAATAATAAAGTGCCATAAACAAAAGGAACATGGAAAGCTCATCTCATGTGTTCTAACCACTGCTCAGAGATCTTCCTCTCAAGGCTTGCGTGGGGCCAATTAACTGAACATGAAAAATCTATCCCAGCAGCTTCCCACTGCACAGATGTTTCCAAATGCCTTGGTTCTGTCTCTGAAGAGAGTATAATCAAGGGAATGTTCCTTCAAATACATAAAATCTCTTTAAATCCCACAGTGCAGGTCCCTCTTGCTTTTGGCAAGCAGTAAGATGTTTCGACTTTCAAGATAGAATTGCTTCTTCAGGGTCGCCAGGTTCTTGCAGTAAAACAAAGACAGGCTTCCCATGGAGAGTTTTCAATAAAGTCTTGCTGCTGTACATGAGGAAAATGCTTCAACGTATTAGCCCCCATTGTCTTCTCTGGCTTTTTATTGACAGAAAAGGACAATAAAAATAGAGTAAAAAAAGAAATGGATCTTAGAGCAGAAAATGAATAAAGTTATTTTCCAGGTGTTAAGAACAATGTCAGAAAACAATAAAAAAAATTTTTTTTAATGTATCAGGTCATTTGAATAAAGCAAGGTCACATGGAAAACAGCTAAAATGAGTGCAATTGGTACATAGTATGTGTTCAGTAAATGTCTGATGAGTGAGTTTCTTGGTCAGTGAAAGATGAAGCGATGTGAAGTTACATAAATCAAACTGTTCTTGAATCACCAGCTCTTCTTAGATTCTCACGCTGCTCCTGCAGAGATCTTTGAAAAACTGTTGGCCTAAATTGTAGCAGCTTTGGAAAGTCATGATGTTTAGATGGGGAGACACAAGAAGATCTATAATAGGATACTCTACTTTGATGGGTTATATCTGAGTCATGTGCAGGGCTTGTTAAAACACAGATTGCTGAACCCCATCGCCAAAGTTTCTAAATAGTTAGATCTCACTTGGGGCCCCCAAATTTACATCTCTAAGTGCCCAGGTTGTCAAGTGGTACTGATGCTACTTATCCAAGGACCACACTTTTAGAACCACTGTTGTAAGGGAAGAAATAATGGACTGAAATTCGAAAACATGTTTTGTTGTTTTGTTTTTGTTTTTTTTTATACCAAGATATATTATTTTGGATACTCTAGACATTTAAAATTATTTGAACATAATAAACTATGTAAATCTACCAAATCTGTAGGCATAATCTTTTTTAGTGAATAGTTTTCATGTATTAATAAATTGATTCTCAAAATAGCTCAATAAGATAGAAAGGTCAGTAATTATTATAATACTTTTAATAGATAATAAAAAATGACTCAGAAGACATAAGCACAAATATCTCGAAGACAATGTTCACATCACTTTTTTATTAATATCCCTAAAACTTAACAATGTGAATAAAGCATAAGGCATGTTAAAGAAAGGTTTGAATAGTTAATTGGGTTTGCACATAGCTTGTAACTGAACCAGAGATCAGATAGAGTCATATAATTCCAAATTTGGTGCCCTTTCTAATTTTCTATAATACTGTCATAGCAGAATATCTCTTCCCTCATTTCTTTTCTATTTGTATGAAAAGGAATTGATCAGCAGCCACAGAAAAAGCTACTTCCCAAATGGCACTAGTGGTAAAGAACCTGCCTTCCAATGCAGGAGATGTAAGAGACACTGGTTGGATCCCTGGATCAGGAAGATTCCCTTCAAGGAGTGCATAGCAACCCACTTCAGTATTCTTGCCTGAAGAATCCCATGGACAGAGGCGCCTTCCTGGTGGACTATAGTCCATGGAGTCACGAAGAGTTGGATATAACTGAAGCAACTTAGCATGCACATATAGAAAAAGCCACAGAGTATAAGAAACTTAAAGGTAGAGACAATAGCATCTTCATCTCCTTTTGCATAGGAAGATGTCTGATACATAATAGGCATACCACCCATGACTTGGGAATTGAATTATGTCTGTATCTTCTCTGCGAGATACAAAATCATGATGGTATGTATCTGCTATTCCAGAATTGCTGGCAGGCCTTGATTGGGGAAATAAAGTTCAGGGAAACCACAAGCTGTGGAGGAGAGCCACTTGAGGTTTGGGCCATATGGCTCTGGTTCTCCTTGTGGGAGGGAAGCAGTCTCTTTTATACCAAAAAGCTTAAGAGGGGTGCCTGCCAATTCTGCTAACTGGCAGCTCCAGACTGCAACCCTTGAGCTTGTTCTGCTAAGCTTTCAAGTCCCCAAATGTGTTCAAATCAAGGAAACGCTGTTGAATTGAAATGGATTTCCCCATCCCTGAGAGGGAACAAGGCAAGCCTTAATTTTGACTTCTAAGCAGAGTCCCAGAGGGAGTATGTCTAATTAGACCAAAGATCAAACTCCTTCATGCCCTGCCAGAGAGGCCCACTGAGTTTCTGAGGGGCGGTGGCCATAGTATCTGTTTTATGCTCAAAGTAGCCTGACTTTCCAGAGGGGGAAAAAAAATGTGTTATCTTATCCAAATAATTTATAGTGTTGGAATATGTTTCCTAATTCAGTAATGGACAAAACTCTCTGTTTCTGAGATTCTCAAAGAAGGAAACAGCTCTCATAAACAGCTCTCATATCCCTTTCATCATATCTATACATTTCACTTGGTTATTTGAGTAATTATATGCTAGATAAAATGTTAGGCCTTCATTACAAATTGTGATCAACTTTAAAATAACTTCCATAAAATCCATTTGTCTTTGTTTACAACATTAGCTGTAATATTAATACAAGCAATAGTCACCACATACAACTGAAAGCCTGCTGAAAGCATTTTCAAATTAAGAATTAAATTATGCTTTTCTTAAAGAACTCATACCTTAAATAAACATACAATTATTTTTACTAAAAATGAGACATAATAGTATAAATATTTTCCTCTTGGAGATCTCAGTGATAAAGCTGAGTATTTATAAATCAAATAAACATATTCAAACACTATTTGTACTATTAAACCCCACATAGTGGAGCTGGCTGGATATCTTTATGTCCCAACCAACTTAAAACAAAAAAAAAAAATCCCAGTTGCCTCAAGAGAAGGGCCTAAAAGCCTGGGGATTAGAAAGACAAGCCTCCAGGGGCCGGATGTCTTGAGCCAAGAGTGGAATAAACAAGAGTGAGTACAAGAAGTGAAGGTTAGAGGTGATCTGTAAGCGGCAGCCATAACTGATATAACATCAAAAAAAGAGAAAAAGAAAAAGTAAGAAATAAAAAAAAAAATTAAAAAGGTTGCCAGAGGAGCAACATTGGAAATAAACCAGATGAGAGAAAGGTTGCAAGTTTGGAAAAGGGATGGGATTGGTATCAAGACACTCATGTGGGATCTACTGGATGGAGTGACAAATTGTAACTGCTATTGCCCTTTTTTATGGTCTTAACTCTTCTGCTATAAAAAGACAACAAGTGTAGACTGTTGTTTCCTGAAATCTACATACATAGCTTCCAGCAAACTCTTGTAGGAGGAGACTGATTAATGTGACAAATATTTATTAAGCATTAATATACACCAGAGACTGCACTTCATGCTATTTATACATTGCATTCACACTGATGAAACTCACAACCCAGTAGGGGAGACAAGCACTTAATACTTGAATCCAAGTAAATGTTTTCTGAATTCTTAATTGAATGTCTGTGCATACGTGTGTATGTCTGTGTGTGCAATCAAAGAAACCACTAATGGGAATAATTTCAGAGAAACATCCTGAAATAATTAATATTACATTAAATATTCAGCAAAAAGGTCAACCACCAACATACTTCTAAATTGATCCAACATCACAGATAAGTGTCTAAGAATGACTAAGGCTTTGGAGTCAGGGAGTTTGTGTTTCTGTCTTGTTACTATTCCTGGTTGAATTATCTGAACTACTTGAAGTCTCAGTTTTGTCCCATCTCATGGATTTGAAAAACTTAGATTAAATGGATGGCACCTTGAAAATGTCTATCAAATGCTCACTGTTTGTATAATAGGAGAGTATCATTGTCACCTGAGGAGATAACCAAACACCTTGTCCATCCTCTGAATGGTGGGAATGGAAGGATCTCATCAACTGCTTGGAGAAGGCAATGGCACCCCACTCCAGTACTCTTGCCTAGAAAATCCCAGGGACAGGGGAGCCTGGTAGGCTGCAGTCCATGTGGTTGCAAAGAGTTGGACACTACTGAGCGACTTCACTTTCACTTTTCACTTTCATGCATTGGAGAAGAAAATGGCAAGCCACTCCAGTGTTCTTGCCTGGAGAATCCCAGGGACGGGGGAGCCTGGTGGGCTGCCGTCTATGGGATCGCACAGAGTCGGACACAACTGAAGCGACTTAGCAGCAGCAGCAGCAGCAGCAGCATCGACTGCTTCTCAGAGGAGGGACCTTCTCATTTCTTCTCCGTACTCTGTACACTTACTTCCCAAAGTCCTCTCCTGTGTGACTTCTTTGCCAAGAGTGGAGCATCTTCACTAGTCTACCCCCCCAACACACACACACACACACACACACACACTTCTGCAGGAATGATTGTTTTTTACGTTTATACACATCACCACTACAGGCTTACCTTTGCAATATCATTGTTGCCTATGAAACTGTGATTTTCTATTTAAGTCCCTCAGTATCAAAGGAACAGTGTCTTATTAACAGCAACTCATAGATTTGAAATTCCATCTCAAGAGAAGGACCAAAATCTCCTTGGTGTGTTGGAATATGGACATGGAAGGCAGTGCTACAGATGTTTATGAAAGCATCCGGGAATAATATCTTCTATTGGAGTGGGGATGGCATTCCCTTCAGCAGCCTCACTGAGGCTCACTGAATATCACAGAAAGGCCTACCAGCCTTCCTCAACCAATACATGCATTTCTCTGAGCACACTGTCCTCTAGGAAAGTGAAGTGAACAATACCTGTCTCGCAGGGTTGTTGTAAGTATTCACAAAATGAGGAGCCAGGTGGGTTCTGGGATCACAAGAGTCAGACATAGCTTAGCATCTAAACCATGATCACTACCATAAAATTAGGCAGAGGTAGTGGGCTCAGAGCTTGTATGGAATAGGCACCCAGTGTGTTGATGCCAGAGGGCCCTTTTCAGTCTAGCTCTAGACTAAAAAGCCAATTTATCTTTTGCCTATTCCTCTCACATACCATATGCTGTAGTTACACTTTACAGGATGATTTTTATGTATCTTCATTTTGCTTAAGGATATTTCTCAACTTTCCACTGTTTTTTAACCTGGTGGGCTCCTATTCATCCTTCATGGACCACAACAAATGTTACTTCTCCTCCTTGTCTCTTTTTAGGCATTACCCACCAAATCACAGGGGATTTAATCCTGACCTATGTTTCTTGGGTTCACATAACATTTTCTTTATTCCTCTTTTACAAAGCAAATCACAATTTTGGACAAATAGATAAAGAGATGGGTTCATAGCTGATAGAAAAGTAGGTGGAAATAAAACAGAAAAACATATAGACATAGACAGATAGGTATCCTGGGTCACCAAGAGGTCTCTAAGATCAAGAAAAATTTCATATTCCTTATTCATCTTTTTACAAAATTATTAGACTTTGCTTTTTCGAGCAGTTTTATATTTACAGCACAGCTGAATGGAAAGCACAGAGTTCACACATACCCTGCCTCCTCCTCCTACACCTCTCCCACATCACCCACCCATTAGTGTGGTGTGAAAGTGAAAGTGTGAAATCAAAATGTTAGTCACTCAGTAGTGTCCACTTTTTGCAATCCCATTGACTGTAGCCTACCAGGCTCATCTGTCTTTGGAATTCTCCAGGCAAGAATACTTGAGTGGGTAGCCATTTCCTTCTCCAGGGGATCTTTGCAAACCAGGGATGGAACCCAGGTCTCCCACACTGCCGGCAGATTCTTTACCTTCTGAGCCACTGGGGAAGCCCCATTAGTGTGATACATAATTCATGAACCCACTTTGACATATACTTGTCAAAGTCCATAATTTATACTTTATGCCATATATTTTCTTGAGAGTCCCTTGGACTGCAAGGAGATCCAACCAGTCCATTCTGAAGGAGATCAGCCCTGGGATTTCTTTGGAAGGAATGATGCTAAAGCTGAAACTCCAGTACTTTGGCCACCTCATGCGACGAGTTGACTCATTGGAAAAGACTCTGATGCTGGGAGGGATTGGGGGCAGGAGGAGAAGGGGTTGACAGAGGATGAGATGGCTGGATGGCATCACTGACTCGATGGACATGAGTCTCAGTGAACTCCGGGAGTTGGTGATGAACAGGGAGGCCTGGCGTGCTGCGATTCACGGGGTCGCAAAGAGTCGGACACGACTGAGCGACTGATCTGATCTGATCTGATATATTTTCTGGGTTTTGATAAATACATAATTCCATATTTCCACTATTATACTATTATATAGAATAGTTTCATTGTCTAAAATTCCCCTCTACCTGTACATCCTTCCTCCCTTGCTCTTGAAACTATGGCATGGGCACTTGGGTTGTTTTCATGCCTTGGCTACTGTAAATAGTGTTGCTGTGAATATTGGGGTCCATATATCTTTTTGAATTAGAGTTTTCATATTTTTCCAGTATATACCCAAGAGTAAGATTCTTGAATCATATGGTAGCTCATTTTTTAGTTTTTCAAGAAATCTCTACATTGTTTTCCATAGTGGCTGCACCAATTTACACTCCCACCAACAGTGTAAGAGGGTTCCCTTTTCTCTACACCCTTTCCAGCATGTATTATTTACAGATTTTTGATGATAGCCATTCTGAGAAGTGTGAGGTGATACCTCATTGTAATTTTTATTTGAATTTCTCTAAGAATTAGTGATATTCAACATCTTTTCATGTGCCTATTAGCCATCTGTATGTCTTTGGAGAAAAGTCTTTTTAGGTCTTCTGCCCACTTTTTACTGACTTATTTGGTGTTTTGATATTTAGTTGTATGACCTTTTTGTACTGCTTGAATATTAACCCTTTTTTGTTCACATCATTTGCAAATTTTTTTCCCATTCTATAGGCTGGTTGTCTTTTAATCTTGCTGATAGTTTCCTTTGCTGTTTGCAAAAACTTTTTGAGTTTGATCAGGTCTCATTTGCTTATTTTTGCTTTTATTTATTTTGCTCTAGGAGACTGATCTAAGAAAATATTGCTGTTGATTTATGTTAGAGAGTGTTTTGCCTACATTTGCTATTAGGAGTTTTATGGTGATGTGTATTATATTTAACCCTTTAAACCATTTTGTATATGGTATGAGGGAATATCATAACTTCACTGATTTTTATATCTGGCTCCCTGGTCTTTTACTCATTTTTTTAACTGGGGTGTTTGGTTTTTATCTTGTTGAGTGTTAAAGAGTTCTTTGTATATCTCAGATACAGTCCCTTATGAGATATGTATTTTGCAAAAATTTTCTGCTACCTTGTGACTTGTCTTTCATTCTCTTAACAATGTCCTTTGCTGAACAGAAATTTCTAGTTTTAATAAAGTCAAATTTAATATTCTTTTTCTTGCATGGATCATGCTTTTGGTGTTGTATCTAGTAAAATTCATCACAAAACCCAAGGTCATCTAGATTTTCTGCTATATCATCTCCTAGAAGTTTTATAGTTTTTCATTTAACATTTAGATCTATAATCAATTTGAATTAGTTTTTGAGATAGTTGTAAGGCCTGTGCATAGATTATCTTTTGTAAGTGGATATCCAGTTGTTTGAATACTATCTCTTCTCCATTAGATTGCCTTTATTTCATTGTTCAAGATCAGTTGACTACGTTTTTGTGAGTCTATTTCTGGACTCTATTCTGTTTCATCAATCTCTTTGTTTCATTTCTTCTTTTATCAATACCACACTGTCTTGATTAATGCAGCTTTATAGTAAATCTCGAAGTGGGTAGCCTCAGTCCTCTGACTTTTTCTCTTTTAATATTTTATTACCAGTTCTGGGCATTTTGTCTTTCCATATAAACCATAGAGTTAGTTTGTTAATATCTGCAAAATAACTTGCTTGATTACAGATTGGGATTGCAGTGACTCTGTAATCTATAATATATAATCAAGTTTATCTTTTTCCTAATTGGGTCCAATACAGTACTTGGAACATTTTAGAGGCTTCCTTAATTTTTATCAATGCAAATTAAAGGTGGATAATTTTCTACATTCCAAAACCATAAGACAGTAGGATTTCAGTGGTAGCTCTTGCAGTATAATCACTCCCAGTATAATCACTCCCTTTTCCTTATATGGTAAAAATATAGGAAGAGGGAAGAAGTGCCACGAGGATGAATTATGTGATATACTCCACAAGGACAAGGAATACTCTCTCTCTGCTTTGCTGATGGTCATACCCCAAACACCTGGAACGTTTCCTGCTGTATCATAGGGACAGAAATAGATAGTTTTGAATGTTGAATGAATATGTTTTTTGGCCAGAGATCAACATGCTGAAGCAATTTCAGTTCTCTAATACACCATGGTTTCTCTGTAGCTAAGTCCTTACCTAAGCTGTTTCCTCTGCCCAGAACTCTCTCCTTATTCTCCCCACTTTCCACATACCTAATTCTAGTTCATCTTCAAATACCTCCTCACATATTACTTCTTTTTTGTCTGTATCTTCCACGTGCTTTGTTTCTTATTTCTCTTCCAAGGATCAGAACACTTTGTCACACATTAGGTACTCAATACATAATTCTTGTTTAAAATATTTCATCCTGTTCAAGGACCTGCTCCATATCACAAAATAATATTTGTAAATAATTCATGAATAAGTTATTCACACACAGAGACCAAATCTACACTCTAGTTTAGAGTCTCTAATATGTATTTGGATGTAGCATTGAACTCATGAGAGTATTTGCATTTTCATCTCCTTGATCTATGGTGTAAACAAAATGAACACTCCAGATTCAAGTTCTCTCTTAGTGGAAAAATTGCCTCTGATATAGGGAGGCAACTTGCATCTCATCACCCTAAAGGCAGCTGTTATGCATTTCCTGAGTGTTCCAGTTGCAGCTTCTGGTCTTCTGCTGAAAGATTCACTCCATTATTTATGACTCGAACTATCAAATGTCAATGGAAAGATTCCCTGGAAAGGTGTGTTGCTGTGGTTACCAAGAGTTTCTCTCATCCCAGGAAGAGTCCGCTTTCTGGGGTTCAGAACAAGCTTTAAAATCAGCAGGAACCACACATGCTGAAGTAGAGATGTGTGAAGGGCACAAAGAACTTGCTATTATTTTCAAAGCATCCTGGGAAATGCCAGGAAAGATTCTGGGGTTTTTCTTTCAAAATGATATCTTTGGGACAGTTTGAGGCAAAACCACAAAAATGAAAAGATTTGATTCTCCTGCCATAGATAGAACAGTGACTTTTTATTCCACTGCTATCTTCCCCCACCTCAAAAAATGCATTTTTTATGAGAAAGTCAAATTGGCCTTGTCTTACAGGCAAATACTCCTCACAGAACAAATGAGCCTTTTTTTGTTAAATTACAGAAACACTGAAAGATTTATGATTCTGCTGGACAAAATCCTTTTGTTTTAAATAGTTGCCATTTTTCCATGAAGAAATCAGACACCTTGTTGGTGTTTTCTTATAGTAAACATAAGGTCACTGAAAGGAAACAGGCTAGATGAAAGATCACCACAGTATTAAATTACTTCCATCTGCAAACACTGTAAATCCCGTAGACATAAAAAGAGAAGTTATGGTTAGAGCTCTGAAGTGTCATGTTTTGGACTTGAAAAAAATCCTTCTGCTGAGGACTTTATTCTATTGCCAAGATTAAGAAACATGAAGTCGTGACGCAGTAACTGGACCATGTCAAAAGCATTCTGCAATAGAAATCTCATTCACTTGCTGTTTTTCTCAGTCCTTTTCCACCATTCACTTCTTGTTGTATCTGACTTCCAAGTTTATATTGGAAAAAATTGCTATGAATTAGAGTCAATGTCCCCTAGTATTAGTTCTCAAAAGATTTTAAAGAGTTTATTCAGAGTACACAATTATTATCTTCAGTTTTTCTTTTTTAATGATGTTAAATCATTTATGCTTGGGGTGGAAGTCAAAAGGGTAACTTTTAGAAACAAGGTCATTTACATTTGTCATCAATTAACATTTCCCACAGTTGTAATTTTACTAAATTGCGTGATAGTCCTTGAGTAGGTCTTAGAGTTTTCATCCAAGGTTATTAGTAGTACTATCAGAGATAGGGGTGTGTTGTGTTCGGTTGACTGGTAAGCATCTGAACTTCATTTCTAGTGCTGAGACATCTATTATTGAATACATCCAGCCACTGGAGGCTGAATATTTGCTTCTTAATCTCCTAGAAGACAGGGCATGGGCATGAGATATCCACACCCAAGTTCTAAATCTAGAACAAGTGATGCAAAGAAGTGCCAGTGCCCAGTGGTAGTAAAGAGTGTGCTCAGAGAAGCACTACATGGTGAGTAGTGGAAGCAGAAGGGGCACCCAAGAAGGCTATCCCTACTAACATGGTTACTGCTGAAAATTCTACCAGTTAATAGGTTAATGTCCTCAGATAAAGCCTTTAAAGATTGCCTCAATTTCTCCATCTGTAAAATAGGGATGATAATAGCCCTTATCTTATAACACTGCTTCAAGGATTGAATGAAGGCATGCTGGGAGAACAGTATTTGGCACATAGGAAGATCTTCACTGACTTTAGCTATAGAAGTCGTTATTACCTTCCTGTGGATGTATGCATGAACTGAACCACATTCCTCAGCCTTTTTGCTTATTATTTCCAATATTTTTCTTCTTAAATTAGTCATAATAGTTTTATTTTGAATACAACCAAGAATTCTGACTGAAGTCCATCTCTAAGCTGATTTGTGTTTTCAACAACAAAACACCCTCACATTAGACCTTCATTTTAAGTTCAGAAGTGGGATATTTGTGAGAAAACTGTCTTGATAGCATTCTATTTGTATAATGCTGTCACATCAAAATTCACTATTTAGCTTTGACAATAACCACTCTGGTACTACCACCATACTAATTTCTTCATATGATATGATTAAAGGGTTGATTCAGTCTCTTGAAGTAACTTTAAGAAATTCGAAAGTTCTTATGTTAAAACTGAATGATTTTTTGAATTCTTCTGAAAACAGAGAGAGGTTGATTGTCCATTGGAATGCCCCTTGTTTACTCAAATATGCCTTAGGAAAGAAGGAATTGCTTGCTTTCCTTATATATATACATATATATATATATGTATGTGTGTATGTGTGTATGTATACTCTCTCTTCCCTGGTGGCTCAGACTGTAAAGCGTCTGCGTACAATGCGGGAGACCTGGGTTCGACCCTTGAGTTGGGAAAATCCTCTGGAGAAGGAAATGGCAACCCACTCCAGTACTCTTGCCTGGAAAATCCCATGGACGGAAGAGCCTGGTAGGCTACAGTCTGTGGGGTCACAAAGAGTCGGACACGACTGAGCGACTTCACCTTACCTTACCTTATACATTTTTATAATCTTTTTCCATATATATATATATATATATATATATATATATAATCTCTTTTCAGAGAATCTGAAAGAAAAGAGAGAGATATAAGATGAAGCTGTATTGACATATATGCATATGTGCATGCTCAGTCACTTCAGTCATGTCTGATTCTCTGAGACACCATGGACCATAGCCCACCAGGTTCCTCTGTCCTTGGGACTGTCTAGGCAAGAATACTGGAGTGGGTTGCCATGCCTGACTTTGGTATTGAACCCATGTCTCCTGCATTAACAGGTGATTCTTTACCACTAAGCCACCAGGGAAGCATATATAATACTTAGGTATATATATATATATATATATATATATATATATATCTCCAGTATCTTTCTTCTTAAATTAACTAGAATAGTTTTCTTTTGAATATAACCAAGAACTTCAACTGAAGTCCATCTCTAAGTTGATTTGTGTTTTCAACAACAAAACACAAACCTATATATATGTGTGTGTGTGTGTGTGTGTGTGTGTATAGGCTTCTCCTGGAAGAAGTAAGTGGCAACCCACTCCAGTATTCTTGTCTGGAAAATCCCATGGACAGCGGAGCCTGGCAGGCCACAGTCCCTGGGGTTGCAAAAGAATTGGACATGACTTAGACACTAAACAACAACAAAAAGGATAACATGGATCTTCAGGTCCTGAAATCATAGGGCAAAGGTGGAAGCCCTGTTTGGCTTTTGTCCACACAGCCTGAAGACGTTATGGAGAGAGGATTGGGGGAAAAACACCAGTGCAAACCACATCATGGCTATCAAGAATCTGGCTCTCTGTTTAAGAATTCCAGAAAGTTGTCTGGGAAATGGTAACACTAGAAGCTTCCTTTGATTCTCTCTTTGATAAGATCTCTTCTCAGAGGGTCTGAAGGAAAAGAGAGAGATAAAAGATGATACTGACAAAAGTTCTAGCTGCTTCAAAGGAAATCCATGTGGTTTGCATGCCTTATATAGCTCTTCCTAAAAAAGGAAGACAGCTGTTTGCTGTAGGAAGGCCCAGACTGCTGTGGCCAGTAGCATCAAGCCACTAATTACAGTTTCAGAGGCATCAGAGAGGCACACTCTCTAAAATCTCTCTCATATCCTTCAATATCCTTAATTTCTCCTAAGTATGGGCTGCTTCTCATGACCTGAGATTAACCTAGAAGAATCAGGTGTTTCCCAACCTTGCTATGGAATCATTATTGTCATTTTTACTGATGGAGAGTCAAATGTATGGCTCTTAGTGAACACTTGTTGAGTTCTCATCCTGCCTAGAGTACTCAGCAGATGTTGCACACATGGTGATAACTAGTTAACTGAAAAAGAAAAAAAAAAGTTTCCCCATCAACAATGGCACTTTGGCATTGCAGAGGCATGGAGAGGCTGGAAAGCACCAGAAAGGACTCAGGCCACCTTGCTTCCTACCCTGGCTCAGGTATTAATTGCTTGTGTGACTTTAAATGGGAACATGCACCTCTGTTGTCATCAGTGTCCTTACATAAAACATGACAGACTTAAGTAACATCATTTCCAAGGTAATCTCCAGATCTAAATTATATAACCTTTAATTTCAGAGAGAACTTTTTCCTTATTAAAATAATAAGAGCAACAAAAATTCATAAGACTCACTTAGACTACATGTTTCAGAAAATAGAAAACTTTCACTCATACTTGGAATTATTCACTTCATAACATGGATATATGTGTTGACCTATCTTTTGACAAATGTTTTATATAAAAATGTTGGCAAAATGTTTATTAATAATATATAGTTATTAGAGAGATATTGAATCTTCCTTAAACATCATACAGTATAATCATAACAAAACAATGACCATAATCAATAGATAAGTCTTTGAATGCATTCATGCTCAGTCATGTCCAACTCTTTGTGACCCCATGAACTGTAACCCGCCAGGCTCCTCTGTCCATGGGACTGTCCATGCAAGAATATTGACTGGGTTGCTATGCCCTCCTCCAGGGGATCTTCCCAACCCAGGGATTGAACCTATGTCTCCTGCAGCTCCTGCATTGGCAGGTGGATTCTTTACCATTGGCACCACCTGGGAAGCCCTAGATAGTACTTAACATAACATGTATCATGTACAAAGCACTGGTATAAATGCTTTAGATACATTCACTGATTCGATGTTCAAACAATCCAGGATATTAGACAGAATTATAATTCTTGTTTTAGAAATCAGAACCTGAGGCAGGGTTACACAACTAAAATGTGAAGGAGTTTTGAACCACGACAGTCTAGCTCCTAATTCTGTGCTCTTAAGACCTATACTATAACCTTTTAAAATTGAAGGTATATTTGAAGAGGTTATTCCAACAACTTATTTTGTAAGACTGTGACAAAAGACCTCAAATTAAATCAGTTCACATTTTAATTTTATGATTTATTACCTCTGCAACTTGGGAAAGCTATCTAATCCTTCTAATTCAATTTCTCCATCTGTAAAATGGGCATAGTGTTACACAGCGTCATCAAGCAGGTTTTACAATATTAAACATGTAAAATTCTTCATCTCACTTAACAAATTAGTAAATGTATTTATTTAGCAAATGCTTATGAAACACTATGTGCCAAGCACTGATATGAACAACACATTTGGCACAGACACAATTCACACCATTATGGAACCGATGTTTTTGAAGGAGGGTAGAGATTTTTAAAAGCATACAACAAATAACAAGATAATTTCAGATTGTGATCAGTGAGTAAGTATTTTCTCTATCTTTCGTTGTTTAACACACAGGGATTCTATAAGTCAGGAATTCAAAAAAGGCATAGTGGAGATGGTTGTTTGCTCCATGGGGTGACTTGAATGCCTGAGAGATAGAAGAGCTAAGGCTGAAGAATATGCTTTCAAGACAACTTCTTTACCTACATATCTCCTGTCAGGACTGAGATGGCTAAGGCTCAGACAGGGTTAGCTAGGATGTGAACATGTGGCATTTCCAACATGCTTAAGATTTAAGCAGAGAATTAAGACAAAATGGTATGATACTGAGTGACTGGGGGATTAACTTGCAAAGTGTTCAAGAACAGCCTCTCTGAGGAATTAATTAAATTAAGACCTGAAGATGGATAAGGATCCAACCAAATGAAGATAAGGGAGGAGAATTCCAGTCAGAGCATGTGTGAAGTCCTGAGGAGAGAACAGGGAGAACAGTAGGATATAGAATAAGGTAGGGCCATCAGTGTGGACAGGGACCACGTGAAGTATGGCTTTCTAAGCCAAGTTAAAGAGGTGGGATCTTATTACTGACCAATGAGAAGCCATTAGAAAGTTTTGAGTAGGAAAGTGGTAGAATATTAAAATAAAATAAATAAAGTAGAAGGAAATGAAGAAACAATAAAAGGAATAACAACAATAGAACCCCATTTCAATGTTTCTCTGACTAGATTCACTACAATCCACGACAAGTATCTTCACACTGGCTCCTAATTACTGAATTTCTTTGTCTCCTATTTTGATCATCTATGAAATAGAACATTTAATTTTTTTCCTCTATCAATATGTATAAATTACATTAACAAAATTAATCTTCTAAAATGAGGACAGAAAATTTGGGGGCTGCTGAAACTCATAAAATATTGATTTCACTCCAAATCTAAACAAAATTTTATGAATGTATTATTCATTTGGCCATCTATTTACTCATTCATCTTCCCATTGATCACCAGATGCCAATAAGTGCCAATAACATAAAAATGATTGTAACACAGTTTCTGTTTCATGGTATTCCCATGACACAGACTTTTTTTTTTTTCAGTAAAAAGTACAATTAGAATACAAAGGAAGAAAAGCAGTACCCAAGATCCCAATGCAGAAAACACTGAAGACTAGCAAGTTATGTGCCCTGCTAAAATGCATTTAAATGAATTAAAGTGGAACTTGTGTCGACTATTTATGTCTTGACCTAAGAAGCTCTTGTCACATTCACAGAAAACATTGCATTTGGGTGCCTCTATCAAGAGTCACTTAAACTGAAAATGGAAGTTCTCCTTATGTTCTTTCTGTGCAGAATGTTTGTCCATCATCAGCAGTCCTCAGAAGATGGACTCCTTCCACATCAAAGGAATTCCAAAACTCAACACATTCCTTAGCTTCCAAAGCGGAACCAAAACTTAAACAATTGTTCCAAATAACTGGTACACATACTCACGCACACACACACACACACACACACACACACACACAGAGTTTGCAGAGAAATACTTTAGTAATTCTTTCTTTCTTTAGTAAATATTTCTTTCAATTTTTTGCTATCTCTTATTTCATTTGAAAATCTCTACAGTCTTTTCTAGATAAATATATTTGTTCAGATGTAAAAGACAGTGATTTTAAAGCTAGAATTGATCAAAAGAAATATACCAAACTTGAGACTCTTAATGTTTAGGTGGATCTCCATAATCTAATACTAGCTTTTCAAATGGAATGAATGATCTCATATCATATCTCCCAAAGTCAGGGTGATGTCAAAGCTCAAAACCAAGATACTTGGAAGTCAATCTTTCATTTTTGAGTTTTCTAAATCAGATATTTAAATATTTGAAATTATATTATATCAAAAATATAGCAGCAGAATTTATGCCAGTACTCATTCTTCTATAACTGACCTTTTCAGAACCCACACAGATACCCAATCTCACATTAAATATTGCTATGAACAGTCATAACAATCATGTTATCCCACTTCCTCTCTGTATTGCTATATTACCTAATGGTTTATAACATGGTGTTCAGAGTCAAGTACCTGGGCCCTAATCTTGCCACACACTTGCTATGTGACCTTGGACAGAACCTGTGTGTTTGTTAGAATGAGAATATAATATCTACTTTATAAAATTATTAGGGGGATTAATTTTGTTAATACAACACGTGAAATATTTAGAAATATCTCAAGTGCTATTTATTTTTCATCAATACAATATTCTTAAGAACTCAATTTTTGTTTCTTTTGTTTTGTTTGAAGTGTTTATTTCCTTTCCTAGTGTCCCTGTCTACTTTTTATTTCTAAAGCTAAAACTGGAACTTCTCAGCCTCAGAAACATACGTTTATCTCATCCCATTGTTAAAGGCCACTGATAGGTTCACATAGATGTTCAAGTATTTTCTGCAAGTGAGAAGAACTGAGAAATAAAGTGAGTGGGGAGGCACTTGAGCTTTAGGTGTTAGAGTCTAGAAGACTAGGAACTCTGTAATATTCACCAATGGTCCATTGCCATAGAGGTATTATGACCAGATATTATAAAGATTTCAGTCCCTCCACAGATTCATCAATTTAACATTAAGGCCACAGAAGTGGAAGAGAGAAAAACATAAAATTGATTCTGTTGACTCTAATAGATTTTTAGGTCACCATGTGTAGCGAAGGGAAGGAAAGAGAATAACAAACCAACTACTCAAAAACTATGTTATTAGTTACCCTCTCCTTAGGAAATCCTGGAAGAATGAGAACGAAGGAAAAATAGGCTTGTGGAAATAGGAATAGGGTAAGGAAAACTAAAATACCAGATGAATAAAAAGATTTTATAAACTAATTTTTGAATTAAGTAATAGCAGAAGGACTCTAGACATAGAGGTAGGAAGTTTGGGATCAGAGCAAATTAGATCTCAAAAATACCAATGGTGCCCTGATTAGAAAGATCAGTTTTACAAAGACCAGGTTTTCTTTGCTAGATCATTATGGTGAAGACTGACTTAGAACACAGAACCAGAGCCTTTTATTTTGGTGATGGTTACTCCAACTTTGTTCAGGATCCCAGAGAAGTTCATCCACTCTTGTTTTCAAATTAGATTTCAGCTTCACTCTTTCTCAGCCTGTGAACTATGAGGCAGTATCATGCAGTGCCTTCCACAGTGATGCTAACCAAGATAGAAACAAGTTAGCTGACAAGGCAATATTATTCTGGAGCTAGGACATAATTAGTCACTAATCACAGATTGATACTTGTGACACAGATTTAGAGAACAAATTCTCCACCAAAGCTTGAACTGGTCAAAACAGATGCAATAACTGGGCTGCAATTCCACACATTTGGATGGTCTGAAGTCAGATGCCCAGTAATGAAACTTCTCTGTTATCGCAATTTACATGCCTAAATTTGTCATCATCAGTGTATCATCAACCAAAACATTCTACTTTAGCTTCTGTGTCTTCTTCTCAGTCTTCTAAATGAAGAACGGGCCAAGAAGTGGATCACTAGAGCTTGTATGTATTTGATTTATCTGTGCATATCTAAGTACCCAACACAAGGACAGCAGAGGAAAGGTATTCAATGCAGTTTTATTGAATGAGAGAATTAATGAGTATACAAATTGTTGAGAGGAAAACATGATTTAGTGACAAGGTGAATGAAAAAATGATAGGTTTGTCAAAGATCTTTTGATGAAATAATGAATGAGTCAATTAGTGAATCATCCATCAATCCCATAACTACTGTTACTGGTAGCAATTATACTATGGAGAATAACTCTATGTTTTGTAAAGTCATCAGGTACAATCAGCTGACTACTTTTGTTAAGTATGTGTTGGGTTCTGCATATTTTTCTGTCTCACTGAAGAAAGCTCTGTGTAGCAGTAAGCTTTAAATTGATCCTTAAAGAAGGCCATCCAAAAATAGACCAGCATGAGAAGTCCAGCATGCTGTTTCTCTCACTTCCCCAGGCTACTCCCCTATGAAAAATATTTTGATTTAGTTGGTTCATTTCATGTGATGGCAGTATGAATGATCACTTTATTGCGGACATCAGCAAAAGGATAGGAATTTACCATTAAAACAGAGTGAAACTGAAACTATTTTAGCCTCCCTCTGCTTTTGTTGAAGATAAATGATTATGATGTCAGTGCAATTTGAAAGAATATTAAATCAGAGGCTTAAAATACCTAGCAGTTTCAACTCCCTCATATCACAAGGCCTGGATTTTCACAAACTCTAAAAATTAAAATGACTCTCATTCTCAAAATCCAAGTGATTTTTCTGTAACTAGTTTCAGAACCCACTGAGTTAAAAAATTCCTCCTCATTTATGATGGTTTTACACTTATAATTGATTACACACATAATTTGGTTTTCTTCCAGATGCTTTCCAAACAGAACTCAGATACATAGAAACTACCAAACCTAAAGACTCACCAAAGAAGGGAACAAATACACAACACAAATATATGAGTCCTGCCTTGTAGTTTTAAAAGTTTTTCCAATATACTGTTATAGGATCCTACAATATTTTTATATTTTTTGAGTCTCTGAGAAAAGTGTTCATGGTAATAGGAACTAGAGAAAAGAAAAATTAAGTCTACATTCATTAGAAGAGGATACAAGAGCTGAAATTGGTTGCATGCCTATTTGTGCCATTAACCTATACTACGTACCTGTAATAGGCCAAATAACAATCCCTAAAAGTTGTCTACATTCTTACTCATATAGCCTGTGAATATGTTGCTCATATGGAAAAATGGATTTTGTAGATCTAATTAAGCTAATGATCTTGAGGTGGATTGATTGTCTTATTGGGTCCAATGCAGTAACAAAGTTCTTGTAAGTAGAAGACAGAGACTTGAGAGGGGAGCAGGCAATACAGTGAGGGAAGCAAATGTTGGAATGATGCAAACACAAACCAAACAATGGCAGATGACAGACTGTAAAAGCTGAAAGAGGCAAGGATGAGTTCTGTCCTGGAGGTGCCAGATGAAACATCTCTGAAGACCCCTTGATATTAACTCTGTAAGACTGATTTTGGATTTCTGATATCCAGAACTGTAAGAAAATAAGTGTATGTTGTTTTAAACCACTAATTTGTGATCATTTGTTATAGAAGTAATAGGAAATTAATCAAGGATTTTTGCACTATCGTATGAAAGATTCATAACACTGCAAAGGAGAAGGGCTGGGTTGTGCTTAGTCACATCCGACTCTGTTGTGCTATGGGCTGCAGCCCGCCAGGCTTCTCTGTCCATTGGGATTCTCCAGGCAAGAATACTGGAGTGGGTGGCCATGCCCTCCTCCAGGGGATCTTCCCAACACAAGGATCGAACCCTGGTCTCCCTCATTGCAGGCGGATTCTATACCAGTTGAGCTACCAGGGAAGCCTGCAAAGGAAAAGTACAGTCTCTAATGTATAGGGACACCTTTGGCTTGAAAACGTTTACCCACATTCTCATTGTTAATTGATAGTGGGGATAGGACTCCAATCCAAACTTGTCAGCCAATAAATCCCATAATTTTTCAACAAAACTATGTAACCTATGTAAGTGGGCTTAAAGCTCAACATTCACAAAATGAAGATCATGGCATCCAGTCCCATCACTTCATGGGAAATAGATGGGGAAACAGTGGAAACAGTGTCAGACTTTATTTTTCTGGGCTCCAAAATCACTGCAGATGGTGACTGCAGCCATGAAATTAAAAGACGCTTACTCCTTGGAAGGTAAGTTATGACCAACCTAGATAGCATATTCAAAAGCAGAGACATTACTTTGCCAACAAAGGTTCGTCTAGTCAAGGCTATGGTTTTTCCTGTGGTCATGTATGGATGTGAGAGTTGAACTGTGAAGAAGGCTGAGCACCGAAGAATTGATGCTTTTGAACTGTGGTGTTGGAGAAGACTCTTGAGAGTCCCTTGGACTGCAAGGAGATCCAACCAGTCCATTCTGAAGGAGATCAGCCCTGGGATTTCTTTGGAAGCAATGATGCTAAAGCTGAAACTCCAGTATACGAAGAGGTGACTCATTGGAAAAGACTCTGATGCTGGGAGGGATTGGAGGCAGGAGAAGGGGATGACAGAGGATGAGATGGCTGGATGGCATTACTGACTCAATGGACATGAGGCTGAGTGAACTCCGGGAGTTGGTGATGGACAGGGAGGCCTGGCATGCTGCGATTCATGGGATCGCAAAGAGTCGAACACAACTGACCGACTGATCTGATCTGATCTGATGTAACCTGGAGAAGGAAATGACAATCCACTCTTGTATTCTTGCCTTGGAAATCCCATAAACAGAGAAGCCTGGCAGGTAACAGTCCACGGAGTCCCAAAGAGTTGGATACAACTTAGAGACTAAACAATAATTACAAGAAACTATATTAGCAGGGTTTTCTGCAAAGGTTGAATGATAATCACATTCTTGTGTTTATACCTAGCACATCACTACTTAAAGATAAGTGGGAACCAAACTTGGCCAGATTGCTATTGGGAAGTTGAAGGCTTTCTGTTGAACAAACAGTATTACCTTTTGCTATTAAATTTTGGTAGCTAAAGAATGATTTTTTTTTAAAGATCTGTGTAACCAAAAATTTGCTCCAGATTTTCCCTTTTACCCACCAATTGTTCACTCATATGGGTTACTAGGATTCCATTCTGCCCCACAGACCTTTGTTTCTATTTGATGAATACTACTCTGTGGCTCCGGGCTTCCCTTGTAGCTCAGGTGGTAAAGAATTTGCCTGTAGTGCAGGAGACCCTGGTTTTATTCCTGGTTTGGGAAGATCCCCTGGAGAAAGGATAGGCTACCCACTCCAGTATTCTTGGGCTTCCCTCGTGGGCACGGATGGTGAAGAATCTTCCTGCTATGCTGGAGACCTGGGTTCAATCCCTGGTTGGGAAGATCCCCTGCAGGAGGGCATGGCAACCCACTCCAGTATTCTTGCCTGGAGGATCCCCATGGACAGAGGCGCCTGGCAGGCTACAGTCTATGGGGTCACAAAGAGTCAGATGCGACTAAGCACAGCACAGCACTCTATGGCTTATCCTGAAATCTTGCTCTAATTTATAAACATCTTTCTTCATCCTACTACAAATTTTGGGATTATTTGCTTTGCAAGAAGAGGCAGGGAAGAAAGTGGAAGTCAGGACAAACCTCACCGTGTGAATTAAGGTCAAGAATCAGTTTTCCAGCAGCATCAGAGTCTGGAGGAATGAGGCATTTATTTTTTCCATTACAACTTCAGCAGGATGTTCCTCCAACACCCAGCCCCTCCTGCAAAAGAAAAAAAAAGAAAAAGAAAAAAAAAAACTGTCTTTGAAGGATGTTCCTAGGAATGATTGAAATGGATCCCTGTTCCCTGAGCTACCAGGGAGCTGCTCGTAATATTTCTAAGAGCAGTTTGGCTTTCTTCCAGAAGAGATACTATCTGATTTACTGCACTGCCTACTGTGATGCCTGCATGCTCGACTTCCCACCTGAGCAGTAGGAAACATCTGCAGGAGAGTCCCTCCCTTGGCAGTTCATTTCAGTGAGAGAGGAGGCCAGCCCAACAACTGTCTTTCTTATCTGTTACTGATGTGCACAAGAGTGCATGTTTCTTGGTTGTTGTTATCAAAGAGGCTTTCAAGCATGTAAGTAGTTCCTGTTGAGATTCCTCCATGTTGAGATTCTTCTGCAATTCATTTGGGATCCTCAAAAAATGAAATAATTCCCTTCATGATGCTCAACTAGAGGATGTTAAAGCAGATATACATTTTTTAGTCTAATCTTCCTAATATATTTCTACTGTCTTCATTATTAAAACCAAGTCATGGGAAAAAGACTAAAACATATGGAAGGGAAACATTCAGCCACTATCACACTGGTGATGAGATTTAGGTCTTGGCAGAAGTGAGATCAGGGTGCAAAGATGCTATGTGCAACAATAGCCCTGTTTCCTTTGTATTTTTCTTCTATCAGTTTTCCTACTTCTCCCCCCACCATCAAATATTTTCATTCAGAGTGAATAAAGTAGTCTTTATAAATTTTGGTTAACTAATACCTTATCTGTCTGATTAGTTCCAAACTCAGCTTATGAGGAATATGGAGGGGAAAAATTGGTAACATGAAATTCTAGAATAACTATCTTTAGCCAATTACTCTTTTTTCATTTGTGAAATTCTAGTTTGCTACTGAACAGAAGAGTAAAAAGAAGAATCTACAAAGCATTTTAGGGAATGCTGGAGGAAGATTTTACAAAAATAATGTGAATTTGGTGAGAGAAACCTGGTAAGAAATATATAGAGGACAGATAGTACAAGCTTTTAAAAAAAAAATCAGCCATCGAGAAAGTACCAGAAAGTAACATTAATTGCTTTGATTCCTAACATTAAAATATGCAGAGGAAAAAAATAATTAGTTAACTATAACATCCCCTATCAGCCTACTCCTTCCCAGGTAATACAGATCTCTTTCTTAAGACTTTTAAAACTTCTCTCCTCTTAGCTTCTAGCTTTCTTCATGTGTAATTGATTGGCTATATGTCCAGGGATGCACGTAGGAAATGTATATACCAGGTAATTAACAAGTATAAAACCATCAAACTATCCTATATTGTGTAATAGTATATATTATATCAAAGGTTTTTAATAACTTTATTTAAATAGTAAAATTTATTTGGGGATGATTCACTCTTATTTCCTTTGCTGAAAACTAATAACTGATAAAATGATTGAGGAATAGAGGGTTTTGTTTTTTTTTTTTAATTGGAGGCTAATACTTTACAATATTGTGGTGTTTTTTCCCATACATTCACATGAATCAGCCATGGGTGTACATGTGTTCCCCATCCTGACCCTCCCCCCCCACCTCCCTCCCCATCACATCTCTCAGTGTCATCTGAGTGCACCAGCCTTGAGCACCCTGCCTCATGCATTGAACCTGAACTGGCGATCTATTTCATATATGATAATATACATGTTTCAATGCTATTCTCTTAAATCATCCCACCCTCGCCTTCTCCCACAGAGTCCAACAGACTGTTTTTACATTTGTGTCTCTTTTGCTATCTTGCATATAGGGTCATCGTCACCATCTTTCTGAATTCCATATGTATACGTTAATATACTGTATTGGTATTTTTTTTCACTTACTTGGCTCTGTATAATAGGCTCCAGTTTCATCCACATCATTAGAACTGATTCAAATGCATACTTTTTAATAGCTGAGTAATATTCCATTGTGTATATGTACCACAGCTTTCTTATCCATTAGTCTGCCGATGGTGGCTTCCATGTCCTGGCTATTGTAAACAGTGCTGTGATGAACATTAGGGTACACAAATCTCTTTCAATTATTTCCTCAGTGCGTATGCCCAGCAGTGGGATTGCTGGGTCATATGGCAGTTCTATTTCCAGCTTTTTAAGGAATCACCACACTGTTCTCCATAGTGGTTGTACTAGTTTGCATTCCCACCAACAGTGTAAGAGGGTTCCTTCTCCACACCCTCTCCAGCTTTGATTGTTTGTGGACTTTTTGATAGCAGCCATTCTGACCAGCATGGGATGGTACCTCATTGTGGTTTTGATTTGTATTTCTCTGATAATGAGCGATGTTGAGCATTTTTTCATGTGTTTGTTAGCTATTTGTATGTCTTCTTTGAAGAAATGTCTGTTTAGTTCTTTGGCCCATTTTTTGATTGGGTTGCTTATTTTTCTGGAATTGAGCCGCAGGAGCTGCTTGTATATTTTTGAGATTAATTCTTTGTCATTTGCTTCATTTCCTATTATTTTCTCCCATTCTGAAGGCTGTCTTTTCACCTTGCTTATAGTTTCCTTCATTGTGCAAAACCTTATTAGGTCCCATTTGTTTATTTTTGCTTTTATTTCCATTACTCTGGGAGGTGGGTCATAGAGGATCCTGCTGTGATGTATGTCAGAGAGTGTTGTGTCTATGTTTTCCTCTAGGAGTTTTATGGTTTCTGGTCTTACATTTAGATCTTTAATCCATTTTGAGTTTATTTTTGTGTATGGTGTTAGAAAGTGTTCTAGTTTCTTTTACAAGTAGTTGACCAGTTTTCCCAGCACCACTTGTCAAACAGATTGTCGTTTCTCCATTGTATATTCTTGCCTCTTTTGTCAAAGATAAGGTGTCCATAGGTGTGAGGATTTATCTCTTGGCTTTCTATTTTGTTCCATTGACCTATGTTTCCGTCTTTGTGCCAATACCATACTGTCTTGATGACTGTAGCTTTGTAGTAGAACCTGAAGTCAGGCAGGCTGATTCCTCCAGTTCCATTCTTCTTTCTCAAGATTGTTTGGCTATTCGAGGTTCTTTGTAATTCCATACAAATTGTGAAATTATTTGCTCTAATTCTCTGAAAAATACCATTGGTAGCTTGATAGGGATTGCATTGAATCTATAGATTGCTTTGAGTAGTATACTCATTTTCAGTATATTGATTCTTTGGATCCATGAACATGGTATATTTCCCCATCTGTTTGTGTCATCTTTGATTTCTTTCATCAGTGTTTTATAGTGTTCTATATTCACGATCATGTGATCACTGACCTAGAGCCAGACATCCTGGAATGTGAAGTCAAGTGGGCCTTAGAAAACATCACTATGAACAAAGCTAGTGGCGGTGATGGAATTCCAGTTGAGCTATTCCAAATCCTGAAAGATGATGCTGTGAAAGTGCTGCACTCAATATGCCAGCAAATTGGGAAAACTCAGCAGTGGACTGGAACCACAGGACTGGAAAAGGTCAGTTTTCATTCCAATCCCAAAGAAAGGCAATTCCAAAGAATGCTCAATCTACCGCACAATTGCACTCATCTCACACACTAGTAAAATAATGCTCAAAATTCTCCAAGCCAGGCTTCAGCACTATGTGAACCGTGAACTTCCTGATATTCAAGCTGGTTTTAGAAAAGGCAGAGGAACCAGAGATCAAATTGTCAACATCTGCTGGATCATGGAAAAAGCAAGAGAGTTCCAGAAAAACATCTATTTCTGCTTTATTGACTATGCCAAAGCCTTTGAGTGTGTGGATCACAACAAACTGTGCAAAATTCTGAAAGAGATGGGAATACCAGACCACCTGATCTGCCTCTTGAGAAATTTGTATGCAGGTCAGGAAGCAACAGTTAGAACTGGACATGGAACAACAGACTGGTCCAAAGTAGCGAGAGGAGCATGTGAATGCTGTATATTGTCACCCTGCTTATTTAACTTCTATGCAGAGTACATCATGAGAAACACTGGACTGGAAGAAACACAAGCTGGAATCAAGATTGCCGGGAGAAATATCAATAACCTCAGATATGCAGATGACACCACCCTTATGGCAGAAAGTGAAGAAAAACTAAAGAACCTCTTGATTAAAGTGAAAGTGGAGAGTGAAAAAGTTGGCTTAAAGCTCAACATTCAGAAAACAAAGACCATGGCATCCGGTCCCATCCCTTCATGGGAAATAGATGGGGAAACAGTGCAAACAGTGTCAGACTTTATTTTTTGGGCTCCAAAATCACTGCAGATGGTGACCACAGCCATGAAATTAAAAGACGCTTACTCCTTGGAAGGAAAGTTATGACCAACCTAGATAGCATATTCAAAAGAAGAGACATTACTTTGCCAACAAAGATTCGTCTAGTCAAGGCTATGGTTTTTCCTGTGGTCATGTATGGATGCGAGAGTTGGACTGTGAAGAAGGCTGAGCACCGAAGAATTGATGCTTTTGAACTGTGGTGTTGGAGAAGACCAGTCCATTCTGAAAGGGATCAGCCCTGGGATTTCTTTGGAAGCAATGATGCTAAAGCTGAAACTCCAATTCTTTGGCCACCTGATGTGAAGAGTTGACTCATTGGAAAAGACTCTGATGCTGGGAGGGATTGGGGGCAGGAGAAGAAGGGGATGACAGAGGATGAGATGGCTGGATGGCATCACTGACTCGATGGACAGGAGTCTGGGTGAACTCCGGGAGTTGGTGATGGACAGGGAGGCCTGGCCTGCTGTGATTCATGGGGTTGCAAAGAGTCGGACACGACTGAGTGACTGATCTGATCCGATATATAGGTCTTTTGTTTCTTTAGGTAAATTTATTCCTAAGTATTTTATTCTTTTCTTTGCAATGGTGAATGGAATTGTTTCCTTAATTTCTCTTTCTGTTTTCTCATTGTTAGTATATAGGAATACAAGTGATTTCTGTGTGTTAATTTTATATCCTGCAACTTTACTATATTCGTTGATTAGCTCTAGTAATTTTCTGGTGGAGTCTTTAGGGTTTTCTGTGTAGAGGATCATGTCATCTGCAAACAGTGAGAGTTTTACTTCTTCTTTTCCAATCTGGATTCCTTTTGTTTCTTTTTCTGCTCTGATTGCTGTGGCCAAAACTTCCAAAACTATGTTGAATAGTAGTGGTAAGAGTGGGCACCCTTGCCTTGTTCCTGACTTTAGGGAAAATGCTTTCAATTTTTCACCATGAGGATAATGTTTGCTGTGGGCTTATCATATATGAATTTTATTACGTTGAGGTATGTTCCTTCTATGCTTGCTTTCTGGAGGGTTTTTTTTTTTTATCATAAATGGATGTTGAATTTTGTCAAAGGCTTTCTAAGCATCTATTGAGATAAGCATATGGTTTTTATTTTTTAATTTGTTAATGTGGTGTATCACATTGACTGATTTGTGAATATTAAAGAATCTTTGCATCCCTGGGATAAAGCCCACTTGGTCATGATGTATGACCTTTTTAATATGTTGTTGGATTCTGTTTGCTAGAATTTTGTTAAGGATTTTTGCATCTATGTTCATCAGTAATATTGGCCTGTAGTTTTCTTTTTTGTGGCACCTTTCTTTGGTTTTGGTATTAGGGGGATAGTGCCCTCATAGAAAGAGTTTGGAAGTTTACCTTCCTCTGCAATTTTCTGGAAGAGTTTGAGTAGGATAGGTGTTAGTTCTCTAAATTTTTGGTAGAATTCAGCTGGGAAGCCATCTGGTCCTGGGCTTTTGTTTGTTGGAAGATTTCTGATTATGGTTTTGATTTCTGTGCTTGTGATGGGTCTGTTAAAATTTTATATTTCTTCCTGGTTCAGTTTTGGTAAGTTATACCCTTCTAAAAAGTTGTCCATTTTTTCCACGTTGTCCATTTTATTGGCATATAGTTGCTGATAATAGTTTCTTATGATCCTTTGTATTTCTTTGTTGTCTGTTGTGATTTCTCCAATTTCATTTATAATTTTGTTGATTTGATTCTTCTCCCTTTGTTTTTTGATGAGTCTGGCTAATTGTTTGTCTATTTTATTTATTTTCTCAAAGAACCAGCTTTTAGCTTTGTTGATTTTTGCTATGGTTTATTTTGTTTCTTTTGCATTTATTTCTGCCCTAATTTTCAAGATTTCTTTCCTACTACTAACCCTGGGGTTCTTCATTTCTTCTTTTTCTAGTTGCTTTAGGTGTAGAGTCAGGTTATTTATTTGGTTTCTTTCCTGTTTCTTGAGGTAGGCTTGCATTGCTATGAACCTTCCCCTTAGCACTGCTTTTACTGAATCCCATAGGTTTTGAGTTGTTGTGTTTTCATTTTAATTTGTTTCTATGCATATTTTGATTTCTTTTTTGATTTCTTCCGTGATTTGTTGGTTATTCAGAAGTGTATTGCTTATCCTCCGTATGTATGTATTTTTCATAGCTTTTTTCCTGTAGTTGACATCTAATCTTACCGCATTGTGATCAGAAAAGATGCTTGAGATGATTTCAATATTTTTAAATTTACTAAGGCTAGATTTATGGCCCAGGATGTGATCTATCTTGGAGAAGGTTCCGTGTGCACTTGAGAAAAAGGTGGAATTCATTGTTTTAGGGTGAAATGTCCTATAGATACAAATTAGGTCTAACTGGTCCATTTTATCATTTAAAGTTTTCATTTACTTGCTAATTTTCTGTTTGGTTAATCTATCCATAGGTGTGAGTTGGGTATTAATGTCTCCCACTATTATTGTGTTACTGTTAATTTCCCCTTTCGTTTTTGTTAGCATTTGCCTTACATATTTCAGTGCTCCTATGTTGGGTGTATATATATTTATAATTGTTATATCTTCTTCTTGGATTGATCCTTTGATCATTATGTAGTGTCCTTCTTTGTCTCTTTTTATGGCCTTTATTTCAAAGTCTATTTTATCTGATATGAGTATTGCTACTCCTGCTTTCTTTGGTCTCCGTTTGCATGAAATATCTTTTTCCACCCCCTCACTTTCAGTCTGTATGTGTCTCTAGGTTTGAAGTGGGTCTCTTGTAGCCAGCATATATAGGGGTCTTGTTTTTGTATCCATTCAGCCAGTCTTTGTCTTTTGGCTGGGGCATTCAACCCATTTACATTTAAGGTAATTATTTATGAGTATGATCCTGTTGTCATTTACTTTGTTGTTTTGGGTTTGAGTTTATAAACCTTTTCTGTGTTTACTGTCTAGAGAAGATCCTTTAGCATTTGTTGGAGAGCTGGTTTGGTGGTGCTGAATTCTCTGAGCTTTTGTTGTCTGCAAAGCTCTTGATTTCTCCTTCATATTTGAATGAGATCCTTGCTGGGTACAGTAATCTGGATTGTAGGTTTTTCTCTTTCATCACTTTAAGTGTGTCCTGCCATTCCCTTCTGGCTTAAAGAGTTTGTATTGAAAGATCAGCTGTTAGCCTTATGGGGATCTCCCTTGTGGGTTAATTGTTGTTTTTCCCTTGCTGCTTTTAAAATTTGTTCTTTGTGTTTGATCTTTGTTAATTTGATTAATATGAGTCTTGGGGTGTTTTGTTTTGGGTTTATCCTGTTTCGGACTCTCTGTGTTTCTTGGACTTTGGTGGCTATTTCCTTCCCCATTTTAGGGGCATTTTCAACTATTATCTCCTCAAGTATTTACTCATGCCATTTCTTTTTGTCTTCTTCTGGGACTCCTATGATTTGAATGTTGGGGCACTGGACATTGTGCCAGAGGTCTCTGAGGTTGCCATCATTTCTTTTCATTCTTTTTTCCTCTCTGCTTCATTTATTTACAGGCAGCCAAATCTATTTTCCAGGCATTCTATCTTCCACCTCATGTATCCTATCTTCTGCCTCAGTTATTCTACTGTTGGTTCCCTCCTCCAGAGTGCTTTTGATCTCAATTATTGCATTATTCACTATTGATTGACTCTTTTTTATTTCTTCTAGGTCCTTGTTAAACTTTTGTTGCATCTTCTCAATCCTTGTCTCCAGACTATTTATCTGTAACTCCATTTTGTTTTAAAAATTTTGGCTCATTTTTACTTTCATTATTCTAAATTCTTTTTCAGGTGGACTCCCTATCTCTTCCTCTTTTGTTTGATTTGGTGGGCATTTATCATGTTCCTTTACCTGCTGAATATTTCTCTGTCTTTTCATCTTGTTTATGTTGCTGTGTTTGGGGTGGCTTCTCTGTATGCTGGCAGTTTGTGGTTCCTCTTTATTGTGGAGGTTCCTCCCTGTGAGTGGGGTTGGACGAGTGGCTTGTCAGGGTTTCCTGGTTAGGGACGTTCATGTCAGTGTTCTGGTGGGTGGAGCTGGATTTCTTCTCTCTAGTGTGCAATGCAGTATCCAGTAGTGAGTTTGGAGGTGTCAGTGGGTTTGGTGTGACTTTTGGCTGCCTGTATTTTTGTGCTCAGGTTTATGTTCCTGCGTTGTTGGAGAATTAGCTTGGTATGTCTTGCTCTGAAACTTGTTGGCTCTTGGGTGGAGCTTGGTTTCAGTGTAGGTATGGAGGCTTTTGGATGAGCTTTTGTTGATTAATGATCCCTGGAGTCAGGAGATTTCTGGTGATCTCAAGTTTGGGATTTAGGCTTCCTGCCTCTAGCTTTCAGTCTAATCCTTATAGTAGCCTCAAGACTTCTCCATCCATACAGCACTGATGACAAAACATCTAGGTTAATGGTGAAAAGATTCTCCACAGTGAGGGACACCCAGAGAAGTTCACAGAGTCACATGAAGAAGAGAAGAGGGAGGAGGGAGATAGAGGTGACCAGGAGGAGAAGAGGGGGAATCAAAAGGGGAGAGAGCATTCTAGTCAGTAATCAATTCCCTATTTGCTCTCCATAGTCTGGAACACTTAGAGGTTCATGGAGTTCCATAGATAAGAGAAAAGGGAGGAAGGAGATAGAGGTGACCAGGAGGAGAGGAGGGGGAGTCAAAAGGACAGAGACCAATCTAGCCTGTGATCAGTTCCCTAAGTTTTATCCACAGCCTGGAACACCCAGGGAGATTCACAGAGTTAGGTAGAGAAGAGAAGGGGGAGGGAAGAGATAGAGGTGACCTAGGGGAGAAGAAGGAGAGTTAAAAGGGGAGAGAGCAATCAAACCAGTAATCACACTCCTAAGTATAAATGGGTACTGAAGATTGGATTCTTAAAGGTACAAAATTGATAACAAATACCAAAAAGCAAAGATTAAAAATCTAGAGGTTAGACTCTAAAAAATACAATATTAAAAAACAAAACAAAATCACAAAAGTTATATTAAAAAAACATATGAAGTTTGCTTTAAAAATAGGGTCTTTTTCCCCAAGGTAATAGTAGGTTTTAAAAATGAAAATTAAAGTATTAATAAAGAACTTTAAAATTTTTTAATTAAAAAAATAAAAAATATTAATAGTAAAATATATCTAGGAATTTCTCTGGAGCTGTTGAGGGCAGTGTGGGGTCAGTTCATTTTCAGATAGTCCCTTGTTCCACCTTATACTTCTTCTCAAGGTCTATAGGTCCCTTCCAATGTAGCCAGTGCTAACTACAGGGTTTTAATCCGTTGCACCTGTCACTTCCAGAGCCGTTCCCTCTTCTTTCTTTATTTTGGCTTCCTCTGTTTGCAAGTCTCTTCAGTATCTAACTTCTGCCCTTACACAAGAGGGCGAAAGTGGTCATTTATTTAGGCTCACTTGTTCAATTGTGCTGCTGGGAGGGAGGAACACTGCAAACAAATATCACTGGCGTGTGTGGGGAGTGCTCAGAGTGTCTGGGTCACACTGGGTTTACCCCCACTCACGGCGGCGTGTGTGCTTTCCTGGTCTACATCGCTTAGGCTTCCGGTTGCTCTGCCGGGGAACTGTCTATGGTGGGCCCCGGGTTGCGTGCACTTCCCAGATCTACACCGCTCAGGTTCAGGTTCTCAGATACTCCACAAAGGCACAGACTCAGTTGGGCCTGCGTTTTGTGCCCTTTCCAGGTCCGAGCAGCTCAAGAGACCAGGTGTTTGGCGAGCGCACACTCCCCAGGTGCGATGCGTCTTATCACCTCTCCTGTCCCAGCCGCTTGGTTTCCTGGTTGCGCAGCAGCGCCTCAGGTGTGCTGTGTGTCTCTTCTGGGGAGCTGATCTCTGGCTGCAACCCTCTTGATGGATGTCAACCGTCCAGGATCCCAGGAAGACTTGGTTAGTGACTGAGAGCCTGCTCACAGTTTGGTAGGGGATGCTGTCTCTGGGGCCGAGTTTGCCCCTTTCCTTCCAGCTCTGGCTGGTGCCTGCCTGCCTCCCAGCCTCTGGCAGGGGATGAGCCGGTCTGCAGCCGGCTCTTCTCTGGTATTCACTCAGTCCTTTTTTCTGTGAGCGGGCATGGCAGTGCCTTAGGTTAGAGCTTTTCGCGGGAAAGCTCTCTCTTGCTCTCTCTCTCTCTCTCTCTCTCTCTTTCCTTTTCCCTCTCCCTCCCCCACTGGCTACCCCACAGTTAAGGTTGCTATCTCAGGTTAGTTCCCTCAGACTGCCCTCAGGGCATTCCGGCCAGGTCTTTATCCTAAGCAATGCAGCTCTCCTCTCCCTGTTCAGCCCCGCCTTGCTGGTGACTGACTCGAGCATCTGGGCTACTTCTTTGCTGGGAGTTTTAGTCAGACCCATAATCTGTGGGTTTTATTTATTTATTTTTTTCCTCCTGGTTATGTTACTCTCTGAGATTCCAAAACTCCCCACAGACCCGCTAGTGAGAGGATCTCCTGGTGTTTGGAAACCTCTTTTAAGACTCCCTCCCTGGGATGGGTCTCCATCCCTCTCCATCCCTAACTCTTCTGTCTCTCTTTTTATCTTTTATATTTTGTCCTACCTCCTTTTGAAGACAATGGGCTGCCTTTCTGGGTGCCTGGTGTCCTCTGCCAGTGTTCAGAAGTTGTTTTGTGGTATTTGCTCAGCATTCAAATTATCTTTTGATGAATTTGTGGGGGAGAAAGTGGTCTCCCCATCCTATTCCTCTGCCATCTTAGGACTGCCCCCAGGAATAGAAGTCTCACCTTACCTTAAAATAATTGATTACCTTGTGCTTATGTCAGGGGAATTCACCTTTATTTTACAAAAGAGAAAGAGAAATCATGCTTATTTTGTCTTGTTGTGTCTCACATCCTAGATTTGTTATATTTATCAGTGGTACTTCTTTATTATCAGAAAGTCCTTCTTCTGAGATCAGGGAACTGAAGCTCAGCTTGGTGAAGTAATTCCACTCATTTATATAAAGATTCAGTTGGTGCTTACAATGAAAATTTGCTGAAAATGACTCAGGGAACTCAAACTGGGGCTCTGTTATAACCTAGAGGGATGGGAAGGAAATTCAAGAGGGAAGAGACATTCATGTTGATGTATGACAGAAATCACACCAACACTGTAAAGCAATCATCAGTTTAAAAGAAATATTTTAAAAAGCAGATAAAAGGAGCAAAAAAAAAAAAAAAGATTCAGTTAGTGTTTATTGAGTGTCTTTTTATGTGCTAGGTCTGTTGTTGGTGTTGGAAACTCAGTGATCCCAAAGATAGAGAGCTAAACAGAGGGCTAACCAACGTATTCACTCCAGAAATAATCAATTCTTGTGCTCAGTCGTGTCTGACTTTTTGTGACCCCATGGACTGTAGCCCGCCAGGCTTCTCTGTCCATGGAATTTTCCAGGCAAAAATACTGGAGTGGGTTGCCATTTCCTTTTCCAGGGGATCTTTCTGACCCAGGGATCAAACCTGTGTCTCTTGTGTCTCCTGGATTGGCAGGCAGATTCTTTACCACTGCACCACCTGGGAAATCCAATTAATTCTTAAAGGTATCTTTATTAACACTGAACTAGAGGAAACATTTCAGAGGAAAATAAAGGACCTACCTTTATAGAGTGTAAAGTTGAGCAAGAAATACTTCAGCATGATGTAAGAAGTGCCATTCCAGAGGTGAGCACAGTTCATGTCAGTAACACATGTACGAAAGCAGAGATAAAGGTAGGTAAAGAAGTGACATCTTGAAGGATGAATAAATATGTTGAGGTGATCAACAGTTTCGGAAGTCATTTTCAGTTCAATTCAGTTCAGTCGCTCAGTCGTGTCTGACTCTCTGTGACTGCAGCACGTCAGGCCTCCCTGTCCATCACCAGTTCCTAGTTTACTCAAACTCATGTCCATTGAGTCGGTGATGCCATCCAACCATCTCATCCTCTGTCGTCACCTTTTCTGCCCACCTTCAATCTTTCCAAGCACCAGGGTTTTTTCAAGTGAGTCAGTTCTTCACATCAGGTGGCCTAAGTATTGGAACTTCAGCTTCAACATCAGTCCTTCCAATGAATATTCAGGACTGATTTCCTTTAGGATGGACTGATTGAATCTCCTTTCAGTCCAAGGGACTCTCGAAAGTTTTCTCCAACGTCACAGTTCAAAAGCACCCATTCTTCTGCACTCAGCTTTCTTTATAGCCCAACTCTCACATCCATACGTGACTACTAGAAAACCATAGCTTGACTAGATGGATCTTTGTTGGCAAAGTAATGTCTCTGCTTTTTTAGTATGCTGTCTAGGTTGGTCATACCTTTTATCCAAGGAGTAAGCGTCTTTTAATTTCATGGCTGCAGTCATGATCTGAAGTGATTTTGGAACCCTAAAAATAGTCTGTCACTGTTTCCACTGTTTCCCTACCAGATGCCATGATCTTAGTTTTCTGACTGTTGAGAATTAAGCCAGCTTTTCACTCTCCTCTTTCACTTTCATCAAGAGGCTCTTTAGTTCTTCACTTTCTGCCATAAGGGTGGTGTCATCTGCATATCTGACCAATCTTGACTTATCAATAGTTCTCCCAGCAATCTTGATTCTAGCTTGTGCTTCATCAAGCCCAGCATTTCTCATGATATACTCTGCATATAAGTTAAATAAGCAGGGTGACAATATACAGCCTTGACATACTCCTTTTCCTATTTGGGACCAGTCTGTTGTTCCATGTCCAGTTCTAACTGTTGCTTCCTGACCTGCATACAGATTTCTCAGGAGGCAGGTCAGGTGGTCTGGTATTCCCATCTCTTTCAGAATTTTCCAGAGTTTGTTGTGATCCACACAGTCAAAGGCTTTGGCATGGTCAATAAAGCAGAAATAGATGTTTTTCTGGAACTCTCTCACTTTTTCCATGATTTAACAGATGTTGGCAATATGATCTCTTGTTCCTCTGCCTTTTCTAAAACCAGCTTGAACATCTGGAAGTTCACGGTTCATGTACTGTTGAAGCCTAGCTTGGAGAATTTTGAGCGTTACTTTACTAGCATGTGAGATGAGTGCAACTCTGCAGTAGTTCGAGCATTCTTTGGCATTGCCTTTCTTGGGATTGGAATGAAAACATTTTTTCCAGTCCTGTGGCCACTGCTGAGTTTTCCAAATTTGCTGGCATATTGAGTGCAGCACTTTCACCACATCTTTTAGGATTTGAAATAGCTCAACTGGAATTCCATCACCTCTACTAGCTTTGTTCATAGTGATGCTTTCTAAGGCCCACTTGACTTCACATTCCAGGATGTCTGGCTCTAGGTGAGTGATCACACTATCATGATTATCTGGGTCATGAAGATCTTTTTTGTAAAGTTCTTCTGTGTATTCTTGCCAACTCTTCTTAATATCTTCTGCTTCTGTTAGGTTCATACCATTTTTGTCCTTTATCGAGCCCATCTTTGCATGAAGTGTTCCCTTGGTATCTCAAATTTTCTTGAAGAGATCTCTCGTCTTTCCCATTCTGTTGTTTTCCTCTGTTTCTTTTCATTGATCACTGAGAAAGGCTTTCTTATCTCTCCCTGCTATTCTTTGGAACTCTGCAATCAAATGGGAAACAGACCGGTTCCAAATAGGAAATGGAGTACATCAAGGCTGTATATTGTCACCCTGCTTATTTAACTTATATGCAGAATACATCATGAGAAATGCTGGGCTGGATGAAGCACTAGCTGGAATCAAGATTTCCAGGAGAAATATCAATAACCTCAGATATGCAGATGACACCACCCTTATGGCAGAAAGTGAGGAAGAACTAAAGAGCCTCTTGATGAAAGTGAAAGAGGAGAGTGAAAAAGTTGGCTTAAAGTTCAACATTCAGAAAACTAAGATCATGGCATCTGGTCCCATCACTTCATGGGAAATAGATGGGAAACAGTGGAAACAATGTCAGACATTTTGTGGGGGAGCTCCAAAATCACTGCAGATGGTGATTGCAGCCATGAAATTAAAAGACGCTTGCTCCTTGGAAGGAAAATTATGGCCAACCTAGACATCATATTAAAGAGCAGAGACATTAGTTTGCCAACAAAGGTCTGTCTAGTCAAGGCTATGGTTTTTCCAGTGGTCATGTATGGATGTCAGAGTTGGACTATAAGAAGTTTTGCAGCAAAAACAAAAATAAATAAATAAATAAATAAATAAATTTCATTCTTAACATCAAAAAAAAAAAAAAAGAGTTGGACTGTAAAAAAAGCTGAGCACCAAAGAATTGATGCTTTTGAACTGTGGTGTTGGAGAAGACTCTTGAGAGTCCCTTGGACTGCAAGGAGATCCAACCAGTCCTTCCTAAAGGAGATCAGTCCTGGGTGTTCATTGGAAGGACTGATGTTGAAGCTGAAACTCCAGTACTTTGGCCACCTGATGAGAAGAGCTGACTCATTTGAAAAGACCCTGATGCTGGGAAAGATTGAGGGCAGGAGGAGAAGGGGATGACAGAGGATGATATGGCTGGATGGCATCACCGACTCGATGGACATGGGTTTGGGTGGACTGCGGGAATTGGTTATGGACAGGGACGCCTGGCGTGCTGCAGTTCATGGGGTCGCAAAGAGTCAGACACGACTGAGTGACTGAACTGAACTGAACTGATTCAAATGGGTATATCTTTCCTTTTCTCCTCTGCCTTTCACTTCTCTGCTTTTCACAGCTATTTGTAAGGCCTCCTCAGACAACAATTTTGCCTTTTTGCATTTCTCTTCCTTGGGAATGGTCTTGATCCCTCCATCCTGTACAATGTCATGAACCTCCATCCATAGGTCTTCAGGCACTCTTCTATCAAATCTAATCCCTTGAATCTATTTGTCATTTCCACTGTGTAATTGTAAGGGATTTGATTTAGGTCTACCTGAATAGTCTAGTGGTTTTCCCTACTTTCTTCAATTTAAGCCTGACTTTGGCAATAAGGAGTTCATGGTCTGTGCCACAGTCTGCTCCCGGTCTTGTTTTTGCTGACTCTATAGAGCTTCTCCATCTTTGGCTGCAACGAATATAATCAACCTGATTTCGGTATTGAATATCTGATGATGTCCATGTGTAGAGCCTTCTCTTGTGTTGTTGGAAGAGGGTGTTTGCTATGACTAGTGCGTTCTCTTGACAAGGCCAAATTTGTCTGTTACTCCAGGTATTTCTTGACTTCGTACTTTTACATTCTAGTCCCCTATAATGAAAAGGACATCTCTTTTTGGTGTTAGTTCTAGAAGTTCTTGTAGGTCTTCATAGAACCGTTCAACTTCAGCTTCTTCAGCATTACTGGTCGGGGCTTAGACTTGGATTCCTGTGATATTGAATGGTGATATGAATGGAATCATAATCATTTTAGCAGCCTAGAAATTTTGGTTGACTCTAGTCCTTTGAATGCATGCAGGACACTATTTCACTTTTCTGTTGACCTCAAGTCATGTGAAATGTGAGTGGGCTAGATGTTTCCAGCCAAAAGCTTTGAGAACCAGCATTATGGGGAATATCAGATGCACTGGGACCAGGGCTTCCCATGGGAATTCAGGGCTTCTTAACCACTGTTTATAAGAATAATATTTTCCTGAGATATTAGTATTAATTAGTATTTTGGACAAAGGGGTTCTAAGATCAAAAGAATATTTTAACCATTGTGTTAAAGCGTACTTTTATCATTGTATTTCCTGATACTGTCAATATGCAAAGAAGTCTTATGAAGTTACCATACGAAGACCAAACATATAGCCGACTATTTTACCTAGGTCACTAAATCCAAAAGATACTTTCAAGTCCTTACAACATTTGACTGTTGAGGAATATTTGACACTGTTCCCCATCTTTCCTAAGATATCTGGATCTTTTCATTCATCCAAGTGCATAGTAATTATTTCACTACCAGTGTACAGGTCACATGGCATGTGCTGGACCCTGTGCTTCTTACTGAAGGTAAAGCAGAAGCACACATAGGTGTTATCCATTCTTTCATGGAGCATTTGCCCACTGGTGAAGACAGACTTCACACCAATGAAAGGATGCTTAATTAAGTTCAAAATAAAAATCTTAATGGGAGAATTTTATAACCAAGGAGACCGTTCTGTTTACCCAGAAGGATAATGTGATGGCATTACTGAAGAGCAGGTTGAATATGGGAAATAAGAATCATATTAGCATCCATAGTGACTAGTCCTTAATAGTCTACATAATTTTTGAATGATTGAAATAATTATACAACACAGTTTACCTTCAACACTGTTCCATATATTTTCCACAATTTGAAAAGCAATGCCCTGATTCACAATTTTTGAACTCCTCCCTTTAAAAAGCAATACCCTAGTTAAGGGATTTTAAAATTTGAATGTTAATAATGAACCACCCAAGAATCTTATTAAACTGCAGCAGATCTAGGGTGGGATTTAAGGTTTTTCAATTCTAATGCCTCCTAGGTAAGTCTGATACTGGTGACCCCTGGAACACACTTGAGTAGAGCAATGCCCTAAGCACTGACTTCAAACCTGGATGTACAGCGCAGAATGAACTCAGAATATTTACTTTTCAATCTGCTGCTGCTGCAAAGTCGCTTCAGTTGTGTCTGACCCTGTGTGACCCCATAGATGGCAGCCCACCAGCCTCTCCTGTCCCTGGGATTCTCCAGGCAAGAAAACTGAAGCGGGTTGCCATTTCCTTCTCCAATACATGAAAGTGAAAAGTGAAAGTGAAGTCGCTCAGTCATGTCCTACTCTTAGCAACCCTATGGATTGCAGCCTACCAGGTTCCACTGTCCATGAGATTTTCCAGGCAAGAGTACTGGAGTGGGGTGCCATTGCCTTCTCCACCTTTTCAATCAGTGGTTCTTATAATTGAGTCAACCAGTAGTTCTTATAATTGAGTAAAAATAATCTAGAATGTTTTTTAAAAGTATATTGTCTAAATATTATATGACATCACTTATGAAAGTGAAGTGAAAGTGCAAGTCACTCAGTCAGGTCCAACTTTTTGCGACCCCCCACACTATACCCATGGAATTCTTCAGATCAGAATACTAGAGTGGGTAGCCATTCCCTTCTCTAGGGGATCTTCCCAGCCCAGGGATTGAACCCAGGTCTTTAACATTGCAGGTATATTCTATACCAGCTGAGCTACCAGGGAAGCCCTGATAACTTATACATGGAACCTTAAACAAAGGGGGGTACCAATGAACTTATCTACAAAACAGAAAGAGTTACAGACAAGGAAATTAAATTATGGTTACTGGAAGGTAAGAGGGGAGAGATAAACTGGAAGACTGGACTGACACATACAATTGTCATATCCTGGATGAAGCAAATCACACAGAGAAATATCATATGATATTTTATATGGAATCTAAAATGAAATGATGCAAATGAACTTATTTACAAAACAGAAACAGACTCACTGACAGAAAAGGAACTTATGGTTATCAGGGGAGAAGAGCTGAGGGAAGGGATAGTTAGGGAGTTTGGAACTGACATGTATGCACTGCTATATTTAAAACAGATAACTGATAAAGACCTACTCTACAGGTCCTTGTTGGTTATCCCTACTATGTAGGGAACTCTGCTCAATGTTATGTGGCAGCCTGGATGGAATGAGAGCGTGGGGGAGAATGGATGCATGTGTATGTATGGCTGAGTCACCTTGCTGTCCACCTGAAACTATCACAACATTGTTAATTGAGTATAATATAAAATAAAAAGTTATCTTTTAAAAAAATTAACTAATAAGGACCTACTGTGTAGCACAGGGAACTCTATTCAGTACCCTGTAATGGCCTATATAGGAAAAGAATCTTAAAAAAGAGTGGATATATGTATATGTATAACTGATTCACTTTGCTCTACACCTACAACTAACGCGACATTGTAAATCAACAATGCAAGTGAAGGTGTTAGTCTCTCAGTCATATCCAACTCTTTGGACCTTGTGGACTGTAGCCCAACAGGATCCTCTGTCCATGGGATTCTCCAGGCAAGAATACTGGAGTGGGTTGCCATTCCCTTTGCCAGTGGATCTTCCTGACCCAGGGAGCAATCTGAGCCACCAGGTTATATCTATAGCTGATTCACTTTGTTGTACACCTGAAACTAACATGACATTGCAAATCAACTATATTCCAATCAAAAATATACTATCTACATCCCATCACTAGATATTTAGAATCAATTGATCTGGAATAGGGTGCCAGCACTGAAAGTCAGAAACAGCTACCTTGTAAGCCTAATGAAGAGCCATGGCTGATTCCGAGTTTTATATAAAGGTACACCTCTGAATTTGTCAAAGTTAAATCCAGACAGTTTGCCCTCTCCCCTCACTCCTCCAGTCTCTGGCAGGCCCCTACGTACTTTGCTCATTAGTCCAGCTCAGCACAGATGGTGCGGGTGGGTATGCTGATGACTTCCTTCACCATCAGGCTGCTCACTGCCTGAGGGTGCAGCAAATAAATGGTCTGTGCAGGTGTAATAGGGAAGGGAGGCTTGTCTTCTCTGGTGATACAGTCTATCAAAATCAAAATCCCCTTGGCTGACTTGCCAGGAAGTATACTTTGTCATGATAATATGAAAGAGAATGAATGACACCTACATCTATTTACTTTTCTCTCTTCTTCTTTTTCACTTAAAAAAATCTTCCAGATGTTCAGAAGCTTGACATTTAATATTCCATGTTTGACCTTTCAGTCTTCTGCCATCTGCCACAAAAGGTGTTTTAGCAAGCTAATGTGAAAAGGCATTTCATAATAGATTAACTCAGTTGTGGCACATTTTGATGGTGCTAATCAAGGTAAAAATTCCAACACTAATATAAATATTTCAGCAAGTGTTCTCACATATCTCCCCCAAATTTTCTGATCATATCTGCCTCTTGCCACCATGTGAAGACATGATTACATCTCAACATAAACTGTTGGATCTTTATCAAATTATGCCCTTTTCACTAGTATCAGAGATTGTCTACACTTCTTATTTAGAAATGTAACTGCACTTGTTCTGTAAAGAGGTAAGAAATTCCCAGATAATACATTGTCTGTAAGATTAATAACAAAATATAGCAAAGAAATAGAGGAAAACAACAGAATGGGAAAGACTAGAGATCTCTTCAAGAAAATTAGAGATACCAAGGGAACTTTCATGCAAAGATGGGCTCGATAAAGGACAGAAATGGTATGGACTTAACAGAAGCAGAAGATATTAAGAAGAGGTGGCAAGAATACACAGAAGAACTGTACAAAAAAGATCTTCACGATCCAGATAATCACGATGGTGTGATCACTGACCTAGAGCCAGACATCCTGAAATGTGAAGTCAGCTGGGCCTTAGAAAGCATCACTACGAACAAAGCTAGTGGAGGTGATGGAATTCCAGTTGAGCTATTCCAAATCATGAAAGATGATGCTGTGCAGGTGCTGCACTCAATATGCCAGCAAATTTGGAAAACTCAGCAGTGGCCACAGGACTGGAAAAGGTCAGTTTTCATTCCAATCCCGTAGAAAGGAAATGCCAAAGAATGCTCAAACTACCACACAATTGCATTCATCTCACACGCTAGTAAAGTAGTGCTCAAAATTCTCCAAGCCAGGCTTCAGCAATATGTGAACCGTGAACTTCCTGATGTTCAAGCTGGTTTTAGAAAAGGCAGAGGAACCAGAGATCAAATTGCCAACATCCACTGGATCATGGAAAAAGCAAGAGAGTTCCAGAAAAACATCTATTTCTGCTTTATTGACCATGCCAAAGCCTTTGACTGTATGGATCACAATAAACTGTGGAAAATTCTGAAAGAGATGGGAATACCAGACCACCTGACCTGCCTCTTGAGAAACCTCTATGCAGGTCAGGAAGCAACAGTTAGAACTGGACATGGAATAACAGACTGTTTCCAAATAGGAAAAGGAGTATGTCAAGGCTGTATATTGTCACCCTGTTTATTTAACTTAAATGCAGAGTACATCATGAGAAACGCTGGACTGGAAGAAGCACAAACTGGAATCAAGATTGCCGGGAGAAATATCAATAACCTCAGATATGCAGATGACACCACTTTCATGGCAGAAAGTGAAGAGGAACTAAAAAGCCTCTTGATTAAAGTGAAAGTGGAGAGTGAAAAAGTTGGCTTAAAGCTCAACATTCAGAAAACGAAGATCATGGCATCCAGTCCCATCAACTCATGGGAAATAGATGGGGAAACAGTGGAAACAGTGTCAGACTTTATTTTTTGGGGCTCCAAAATCACTGCAGATGGTGACTGCAGCCATGAAATTAAAAGATGCTTACTCCTTGGAAGGAAAGTTATGACCAACGTAGATAGCGTATTCAAAAGCAGAAACATTACTTTGCTAACAAAGGTCTGTCCAGTCAAGGCTATGTTTTTTCCTGTGGTCATGTATGGATGTGAGAGTTGGACTGTGAAGAAGGCTGTGCGCTGAAGAATTGGTGCTTTTGAACTGTGGTTGTTGGAGAAGACTCTTGAGAGTCCCTTGGACTGCAAGGAGATCCAACCAGTCCATTCTGAAGGAAATCAGCCCTGGGATTTCTTTGGAAGGAATGATGCTAAAGCTGAAACTCCGTACTTTGGCCACCTCATGCGAAGAGTTGACTCATTGGAAAAGACTCTGATGCTGGGAGGGATTGGAGGCAGGAGGAGAAAAGGATGACAGAGGATGAGATGGCTGGATGGCATCACTGACTCGATGGACGTGAGTCTGAGTGAACTCCAGGAGTTGGTGATGGACAGGGAGGCCTGGTGTGCTGTGGTTCATGAGTCATTCACACAACTAAGCAACTGAACTGAACTAAGATTGAATATTACTGTATTAATATTGAAGTATGCTCATTCAACTCAGCCATGTCCAACACTTTGCAGCCCTTTGGACTGTAGCCAACCAGGTTCCTCTATCCATGAAAATTTCCAGGCAAGAACACTGGAATAGGTTTCCATTTCCTCCCCCAGGGGATCTTCCTGACTCAGGGATAGAACCTATGTCTCCTGCATTGGCAGGCAGATCTTTGCCACTAGCACCACCCGGGAAGCCCAATATTCAAGTTTAAATCAGCTCAATAAATCAATAGGAAAATAATGCAAACAAGTTCACATTTTAGGGGGAAAAAAAAAAAACATAAGGACAAGAAGAGCATTGTATATCCCTATGATAATTGCAGTTGAGTCCGTCTGCTCACTGTATCCATGTACTAGTAACTAAGTCTCGTTGATAAATCATTGCTAATATTGTCTCACAACCCCTCTTTTCTATCTTTTGGTCAAAGCTTCCTTTTTGTAGACTGGGGAGTTTTATGTTTATATTCCCTATTCACTTTGTATCCCCCTACCAACCACGATTTTTCATTCTGAGCAGAGATTTCACTAGGTATATTGTTTGCTCTTTGGTCAGTACATAGATCTCCTTCACTTTCACTTGGGTGCTTATATAATGCTCACCTCCCATAGTCAACTTGAAGACAAGTACAATTCTAAACCATGTTTCTGAATATACCAGGAATTTAACTAGTGTGAGCACTGGAGGAGGGAGGTATGTACTAATGTGTCACTGACCCACTGGGTGTGAGGAGAATAGTTCATGTGAGTGACATCTGACAGCCCTTCTACTATTCAAAAATTAGTTTCCTGGTAGTTGAGTGGGAGCAATGATAAAGTTTCCAGGTTGGCCCACGAACAGGGTCTCTCACTTCAGGGTTCACCACTGGGATATGGAAATCTTTTTCTCAACTCTAAAGTCTTGTTTGATTTCAGAATTAGAACCCAAGCTGAAGACTGGGAGTTACTAGCCACCCTCTGTCCAGGCTTGAGTTAGTGGGAATTCATTCTAGAAACCAGGAAACTGTTGATCAATATTCTCAGTTTGCAGTTCAATTGCTATTTTGAGCATTTTTAGTGGGACTTAATGTGCAATTAACTGATAAATTAGGAGTTGAATGAAGGATTGTTGGGAGCATTTTTATTAATGGTTAGCAACCTAGGACATGTCACTAATCATTGGTCTGATAACATCCATAAAGTCTGGAAAAGAATAAGAAACTGTTCCATAGATTTTCAAAATAATTAATTGCCTCTCCATACAAAGTCTCAAGGAATTTTTCTTCTGAAAGGACATTTCTCCACCACATAAAGTCTCCCTGAACTGATCCATCCTCTTAAAAATGGTTCCTTTTCCTTTATATTTCTCTGTAGTATCCTTTGTCCTGTTGCATTTGCTTGTTGTATTAGCATAGGTTTATATATACAGCTTGAATTAGAATAAGGATTTGAATTCTATTAGATATGTTTAACTTTGGACAAATTATTCTTCTGTGAAATGGAAATAAAAGTATGCTTTAACTCATAATGTCATAATTGTAGAGGCATAAATATATCACTTTGTATATAGTGAGTCCTAATAACCATCAGCTATGATCATTATTATCATTGTTATTATTATACTATCATATTATCTGGGGCATAGTCATTATTTACCTGAAAGTTTTAATAGGTGAGGATTGCTTTGAAACACATAGATAAAGATATGGCAGAAACCAACACAATATTATAAAGCAATTATCCTCCAATGAAAAATAAATACATTTTAAAAAGATTAATCAACTATATTTCTTTATACGGAGGAAGATTTTTCTGATATGCAGGAAGATAGTACATGTACTAAGTGTTTAAACCACTTTTCTAAAAAATGAAAATATTTATCAGATATAGATTGATCAAACAGTGCACACATACCTTCAAGTATAACTAGGAAAATGTTATCATACTTATCTCTGTAGGCCAAAATTATTTGATTTTCTTGTTCCTTATTTCAGGATTCTCCAACTTGTTTCAATTAACTAAGTTACTTTTGGAATCAGGTACTTATAATGTATGCTATTTAAGAAAGAAGCAGCCTGGTTATTAGATACATTCATTGAATAAAATTTTGATCCCAATTTTACAGTGTCAAAATGAGAATCACAACACCTCTACCAGGAAGCATGGTAACTTTTTTTGAAATATCAATCTCTAAAAGGAAACTTCGCAAAGTAATGGCCCTCTTTTATACCTGTTCTTCTTTCCCCTGAACAGGTAAGGAACTTCTAACCTGCTGACAATTGCCTGATTCCCTTCAGAGGTATTCTGAGTTCACCAGCTGTCACTGCTGCTGCTGCTGCTAAGTCGCTTCAGTCGTGTCCGACTCTGTGCGACCCCATAGACGGCAGCCCACCAGGTTCCACGGTCCCTGGGATTCTCCAGGCAAGAACACTGGAGTAAGTTGCCATTTCCTTCTCCAATGCGTGAAAGTGAAAAGTGAAAGGGAAGTCGCTCAGTCATGACCCCATGGACTGCAGCCCACCAGGCTCTTCCAACCATGGGATTTTCCAGGCAAGAGTACTGGAGTGGGTTGCCATTGCCTTCTCCACCAGCTGTCACTAATGAATGATTATCCCCAGTAAGGGTCCCAAAATGGGGATTCATAGTATAAAACTCTGTCTGAGCCAGATTCACCTCAAGTCATAAAATCTGAGTCCTCGTCAATGTTCTTCTGGACACTTTCAGAACATTTTATGGGGATAATCCTTTTTCTCTAGAGTTCTAATGATTACTGAGTGATTTACCCCTTTCTTTCCCTTCTATTCCAGTTCTCTACAAAAGAGAGGATAAATTGACATGGACAACAAGATAGCTCACAACTAGGGTGCCACTGCCCCTAGTAAAGCTGCCAACACTCAATGTCAAAAGATTTGTGCTTACGTAATTGTGACACTGTTGTTGCCACCTCCTCTCACTGGCACTGCTAGTAGTGTGTCACAACCCCAAAGCACAGCTGAGATGGCTGAGACAACATCCTCTTTCAAACCACTAAAAGCGGACTGGCTCAGAGGCCAATCTGCTAAGTTGTTTCAGTCGTGTCCAACTCTGTGTGACCCCATAGACGGCAGCCCACCAGGCTCCCCCATCCCTGGGATTCTCCAGGCAAGAACACTGGAATGGGTTGCCATTTCTTTCTCCAATGCATGAAAGTGAAAAGTGAAAGTGAAGTCGCTCAGTCCTGTCCGACTCTTCACGACCCCATGGACTGCAGCCTACCAGGCTCCTCCATCCATGGGATTTTCCAGGCAAGAGTACTGGAGTGGGGTGCCATTGCCTTCTCTGAGAGGCCAATCTAACTGCTGGTTATTCTGCTGTTCTAAGAGCTCTTGTCTAATTCTGACTCACAATTTTTAAAGCTTGTATACTTCTTTACTTTTTCTTACTTAAGGATAATTTATTCCCTCTTCTAAATAGTTTCCTAACAGCCACCTTTGCCACCACCAATCCTAGCCAACTGGCATATCAGATATTTCTGATTATCAGGGAACATCTAACAAATATCCATTTCAGATGTTGCTAAAATTAAGCCATGGTCACGTAAACTAGAAGTATCCAAGAGCCCAGTTATCAGTACAATCTTAAACTGCATCAGTGTAATTGCAGTTCTAAAATGCACAGACATGGATGGTGTAGTTATTTATTCATTCTGGTGTGCTGTACCAGAAAGAACAGTGAAGCGAAAATCAAGAGATGGATTAGAGCCTATTGGTCTCTGAATTACCTTTATAAGCTTGGGCAAGTCTCAAAATTTCTAGCTCATTTGAAAAATTAGGGGATTGAACTCAAAATCTCTAAGGTTTCTTCCAAGGTTCTTTTAAGGTCTGAATGAAAACACTTTTTAAGAGACCCAATTTGAGGGGAGCAGCAGTGAAAAGGTGCAACAAAACAGAATTCAGGTTCTGTTATTTAATACTATAGCATCAATTTGCATGGTCTATATTAATATAACTAAAAAGAGGAAGCCACCAGCCAGATGTTGTGTGACACTTTCAGATTGTTATTTCAAAGCTTGTAGGTGGAAAGAGGCTTTAACCTTGTTTTCTAGCTATTTTTCTATCTATACAAAAGAAATAGGGCTTCAAAAGAATACCAATGTCTGAGAACTGTCACAATGGAATTTAGGAAGGATTGTAAGCAAAACAGTTTAAGAATACAATATAGTAATAGAAAGCCAAATTCAGAGAATAAAGATATTTATAAATTTAGTTAAGAAACCTCAGCCACTTTTTATTCAATGAATATAAATATTTTGGGGGAAAAAAAACACTGAGATTTGCATTAAACAAATAGAGAAAGAAAGAGAATATATGAATTTTTTTCAGTCCATGTTACTAAGGTAAATGCAGACATCATTGTAAAATGGCAGTGTTGATAATGAGGCTTATGTAAACTATGTCCCCTTTCATATACTAAAGAATTTGAAAGTAGAACTACAACTGCAATTCAAATTGAGAAATTTTCTTACCTTGAAATAAGATTAATCACTCTTTAATTGACTCTCTGATCAGGATAAAGATTTCTAAGAAGAAAATGTAATATGTTTCTCATAAGAAATTAAAGACGATGAATGAGGGGTCATTAGCATTATGGGGATTCCAGGAAGGCATATGTCTCAAGATGAAGTAATCTTTATTGAATTAGATAATTTAAGAAGTAAACTTATTAGGTATATTTGAATTTATTGGCAAAGTACTTCTTAAACTTCCTAGTAACAAAATCCCAGTAAGAACATTGTTACAATAGCAATTTAGAACAAGTTCTTCTTGTCTTTATTAGGCACTTGACAGAAACACAGGGTAGCCTATAAAACTCCATAAAAGCAGGGATAATGTTGTTTATATTTTCCATAAAGGTCTCAGCTCACTATGAATGCTAAGTGGATGCTAAATCTGAGTCATGAAAATGCCTCTCTAATGAGTACTAAAGAATTCCCAGAGTAAGGTCATGCCTTTGTAACCAGTGTCAAACACCAACCTTTCTGGCCTTTGTATCAAAGCAGTTCTCAGAAGCTTTCTGCCCATGATCCTTATCATTCACAGTAAATGTTGATTAAGTTAAATTTAGAGTTTTGTTGAAATGAGTCCAAAAAAACAAAAAACAGAGGTCTTAGTAGACCTCGGTGGTTAGAAAACATGTCTTAGTCAAATTAGTTTCCCTCTTTTCGGAAAAATTATGTCTACTTTTCTTCTCTCTCCCAGCAACTTTTGACCCAGTTCTCACTTTCTGCTGATGACCTATTTCACTTAGAAAATATAAATAGTTTCATATTTCATCTACCCACATCAGGATTATTATATCAATTCAACATATTCTATTATCTCTCCTAATACATTTGATCAACTTTCCCTTAAAAGACATTGCTCCAGCCATTCTTCCCTCAGTTCTATGACCAATTTTTTGTTTCTTGCATCAGTCCTATCAGCATATTAACATGTTGTTACTCACTAACCTTAAAAAACAAAACAGAAGTCTCTCTGCTTCTCTGAATCCTACTTTTCCAGCCGCAGTCCCTCTTTCTTTTTCCTATTGCAACAAAACTCCTGGGAGGAATTGCCTATGTTTGCATCTCTAATTTCTGTTCTCCATTTCCTTTTGAAACCAGTCCAAATAGGTTTTTGCCTCTATCATTCCACAGAAGCTACTTTGTCAAGGTCATCATGACTTTCATATTGTTAAGTCCAATGATCAATTCAGTCCTCATCTAACTTGACCTGTCAGCATCATTTGAGAGTTACCTCCTCTTTCATCTTTTATTCAATTTCTTCCTTTGTCCTCACTCTCCTCACATCACTTCTATCTCACTGGCTTTTCTCCCCCTTAATCTCCTTTTCCGGTTTGTTCTCTTCTCTCTAATCACTTAAAGTGGGAATATCCCAGAGCAAAATTATTTGGCTTCTCTTATTTATCTATAGTCCTAATAGGTGGTTTCATGCAGTCACTGATGATTGCTACATGTCTATCTCCGCCATTGTATTCTCACCTAATTCCATATATATACAAATTATATATAATATATAAAGATTGGTGCAAAAGTACATGTGATTTTGGACTGTGAATTTTAAATCATAACTAGGCTCAAACACATCTTTATTAATCAAAATAGGAACCATTACAATCCACACATTTTTGCAAGCAAGAAATAGGTTTGTTTATTCCTGTAGTGTAAAATCCACGCTTCGGGATTCGACAAGCTCTTGGAAAGGATTTTCTGCCTCCTGCTGGTTGTGGAGGCATTTTTCCTGCAAAAAGTTGTCAAGATGCTTGTAGCCCAATTCATTCAACTTTTAAAGCTTTGGTTGTGTGATGTGAGGTCAGACATTATCATGGAGAAGAACTGGGCCCTTTCTGTTGACCAATGCTGGCTGCAGGCATAGCAGTTTTCAATGCATCTCATTGATTTGCTAAGCATACATCTCAGAGTAATGGTTTTGCTGGACTTCAGAAAGTTGTAGGGGATCAGATGGGCAACAGACCACTGAAGAGTGACCATGATTTTTTTGTGGTGCAAGGCTGGCTTTCAGAAGTGCATGGAGCTTCTTCTCCATCCAACTACTGAGCTGGTCATCACTAGTTGTCATATAAAATCCACTTTTCATCGCATGTCACAGTCCAATCAAGAAATGGTTCATTGTTGTTCATAGTATAAGAGAAGATGACACATCAAAATGAGATTGTTTTGATTTTCAATCAGCTCATGAGGCAGCCACTTATTGAGCTTTTTTACTTTTCTAATTTGCTTCAAATGCTGATAATTGTAGAATGGTTAGCATTGAGTTCTTTGGCAACTTTTCGTGTAGTTGTAAGAGGATCAGCTTTGATGATGGCTTTCAGTTGGTTATTGTCAACTTCTAATGGCCAGCCACTACGCTTCTCATCTTCAAGGCTCTCATTTCCTTTGGAAAACTTTCCAAACCACTACTGCACTGTACATTGTTTGTTAGCAGTTCTTGGGCCAAATGCATTGTCATGTTCTGAGCTGCATTCCCTGCTTTACAACCCATTTTGAACTCAAATAAGAAAATTCCTCAAATTTGCTTTTTGTCTAAAATCATTTCCCTACTCTAAAATAAGTATAAAATAAACAGCACTTACCTGGTGGCTCAGATGGTTAAAGAATCTGCTTGCAATTCAGGAGACATGGGTTTGATCCCTGGGTTGGGAAGATCCCCTGGAGAAAGAAATGGATATTTCTTTCCAGTATTCTTGTATTCCAGATATCTTGAAGATATTCAACATATTCTTGCCTGGAGAATTCCATGGAAAGAGGAGCCTGGTGGGCTACAGTCCATGGGGTCATGAAGAGTTGAACACAAATGAGCAACTAACACTTCCAATTTTAAATAAGTCATTAGCAAAAAAAAAAAATTAAATAAAGTGAGAGATGCAGATTAAAATGATGTATAACATAAGCACATTTAAGAATATATTCCAATATCAAATGGCAAATTTCAACATTTCAAAACTGCAATTATCTTTGCACCAAACTATTCCTATTTCTACACAGATTTCTAAGATTAACATTCTCCAAATTTTATTTTCCACCATTCCTGCTGACTGCCAAATTTTTCTTTTTTAGACAAAAATTTTGGACTCTTTCTTTATGCCTTTATTCCTGTTATACCCCACAGACTTCCCTGGTGGCTCAGATGATAAAAGCGTCTGTCTACAATGCGGGAGACCTGGGTTTGATCCCTGGGTCGGGAAGATCCCCTGGAGAAGGAAATGGCAATCCACTCCAGTACTCTTGCCTGTAAAATCCCATGGACAGAGGAGCCTGGTAGGCTAGGGCCCATGGGGACACAAAGAGTCAGACACGATTGAGCGAATTCACTTTTACTTTAATCGCTTAACAGTTTGTATCATCCCTACTTTAAAAACATAATCAAATCTGACTATTTCTTACTACATTCATATTTAACTCCCTGGTCCAGGTTGCTTACCCTTATATTAGGATTATTACAACACCTTTCTAATTCATCTACTCACTTCTGTCCTTATCTAGCACAATCTATTTTTAATTTGATAAAAAGAGTATTTCTTTTAAAATTTAAGTCAGATTGTGATTCCACTCAGAAACCTGCAATAAATACTGTTCTGGCTATCTATCACTGCATAAGATTTACACTAAAATACGGTTTTCAGCAAAATTTTCTAAATTGGCTCTCATGGATCTGTGTGTTGACTAGTCTGAGTGGCCACCTTTCCAGAGAGTGCTGAATTCTAACAGATAGTGACTGAGACTGGAGTCACCTGAAGGCTTGATTGGGCTGGATATTCCAGATAGCTCTTCCACAGGGTTGCCAGGAGATTCTGATGATTGACTCGGAGCTCAGCTAGCTGTCAATCAGGTTGGTTACCCATGGTTTCTCCATATATATTGGGCTTCTGAGAATGCCTGGGAACCCACGATGCCCAGGTTCCAAGAATACACATTCCAAATGGCATGAAGTGGGAGCTGTGAGTCTGTAAAATCCTAGGCCCCTAAACTGGCATGATGCCATTTCTTTTGTGTTCTGTTAACCAAAGAGGTTGGTTGTGATGGTTGGACGGCATCACCAACTCAATGGACCTGAGTTTGGGTAAACTCCGGGAGTTGGTGATGGATAGGGAGGCCTGGCGTGCTGCATTCCATGGGGTTGCAAAGAGTCAGACACGACTGAGTGACTGAACTGAACTGAACCAAAGAGGTAAACAAACAGTCACCCAGATTCAAGGGAAGAGGACATACATGCAACCTTGAAATGGAAGGAAGTTCAAAGTTTCTGGGATCAAGCTTGGAGACACGTGTGTGCTCAGTCGTGTGCGATTCTTTGAGACCTTATGGACTGTAGCCCACCAGGCTTCTCTGGCCATGAGATTTTCCAGGCAAGAATACTGGAGTGGGTTGCCATTTCCTTCTCCAGGGGATCTTCCTGACCCAGGGATCGAACTCAGTCCTCCCGCTTTGTAGACAGACGCTTTTATCATCTGAGCCACCAGGGAAGTCTGTGGGGTATAACAGAAATAAAGGCGTGAATCCGCATTTTTCTGAGTCTGTTGCATTGTAGGCAGATTCTTTACCACTTGAGCCATTGATAGTGCTTAATCTGCATAGTTTCCATCTCATTCACAGTGAAAAGCAATATTCTTACCATGGGCTTCAAAGATCTATACAGTAAGGATTCTAGTTACTTCTCTGATGTTCTTATCTTCTATCAGCTTCTATTGTCACTGCACTCCAGCTTCACTGAACTTCCAGCTATTTATCAAAGCCTCAAAGTCTTAAAGTTTGTCATTTTCTCTTTCTAATATCCTTTTCCCTAAGGTATTTTTATATCTATATAGCTCAATCCTTGTTTTAATCTCTGTTTAAATATAACCATCTGAGTGAGGACTTCCCTAGCAACCATACATACACACACACACACACACACACATATGAATAAAATTTGTTGTCTGTTTCATATCACTAGAAAGAAAGATACAAAGACTGGGATTTTTTTTTTTTTTACTGTTTTATTTATTGCTACACCTGTGATTTTTTTAGAGTAGCTCTTTGAATACTGAAGAAGCTCAAAAAAATGTTTTGAAGAAGGAACATATGCTATATTTACTCTTGCCTGGAAAATCCCATGGATGGAGGAGCCTGGAAGGCTGCAGTCCATGGGGTCGCTGAGGTCGGACACAGCTGAGCAACTTCACTTTCACTTTTCACTTTCATGCATTGGGGAAGGAAATGGCAACCCACTCCAGTGTTCTTGCCTGGAGAATCCCAGGGACGGGGGAGCCTGGTGGGCTGCCATCTATGGAGTCGCACAGAGTCGGACACTACTGAAGCAACTTAGCAGCAGCAGCAGCAGCAGTTTAGTTTTATTCCATTCTATTGCAGCACCTTAGGATTTTGTCCTTTTGTTTCTTTAAAGAAGTATTTGTGGAAAGGACGCTCATCCCTCAATTACTTGAACACATTCAGGGAACAGCTCCTGGCACATTCAACATTCAGAAAAGTGTTTGTTCTGAACACATAATGGTTGAATTATCGACAATGACAAAATAAGATCTCATTCGGAAGCAAATGTAGCAGTAAAAGATAGTAAAGTCACTCTCTGACACCACCTTGGAATTTGAAGAATCCAAATAATTGAAATAATTGCTTTGTAGTATTTTAGGGCTTGAGATCTATAAGCCTATTTCCTAGGATTTATATGTACATAGATTTAAATCAGGCTAAACGTTATATGTTCAGAAGCCATCCAGTGAAGACTTTTAGTTTCTCTTGACCTTCAGTCTAGTTCTCTGTCCGTTCATCATATTATTTCCAGCAAACAAATCTGAGCCTTGGCAGATGATCACTTTGAGCCTTCATTGATGAGTCCCTACTAAGATTTTTCACAAGCATGGTTTTGCTTAAAACTACAAGATAAACAAATTGTCAAACTGCCAAAAGTGTCTTTTTCACCACGGAAATCAGTCATTATCAAAAATTGTAAATTTTGCAGTTGGTTAATTCAAGATCTGTTGTGGTTGACGCTGATAATTTTTCAGAGCTATGCTGTCAATACACCATTGTTGGAAGCAGGTTCATTAGTTAACTCACTGATGATGTGTCTCACACAATGGAGTTTCCAAAGATACTTTGCCTGAATGAAAGCTGGTCCTTGTCCTAGCACGTCCTAGCACGTGATTTCAGTGCTACAGTTAAAGAATATATGGAGGAGCTTCAGTATTAATATGGTATTGAAGACAAAGTCACTGAGCTTTTAGCAACAGGAGTAGCTGAACCCAGGAAATGCATCCTATATTTTATCTGCAGATCAGCATAGAACAGCAGCCCTGATTCATCTGTGAAAAGTTACACCAATGCAGAGGCAAAGTGCAAGTTCAGCAGGAACAAAGGGTGACCCTGCGAAGGATGTCATTCAAAATTGGATTGAAGGATGTCCAGAAACCTGCTACTAGGTTGCTTCTCCTGGTATCAGGAGATGATTATTCACTTGGCAGCAGATTCTAGGAACTGTTTCATATTCAGTAGGTCAATATGTTTTTGGATCCTGCATTGATTATAATAATTACAATTCTGTTAACTTTTATGGAGGACTTGGTGCCAGAGCAATCACTGAATTCAGGTACTATGGCATTAATCCTAAAACACTAGCAGGCTCCTTAACTCTTCCTTCTACTATATATCTACCTGCATCAGTCCATCTCCACTACAACCACCAGCCAGCATTGTTTTTCACTTGAAGCATGTCAGTAGAATCCAGGTACCTCTCCCTGCTTCCATTCCTAGACCTCAATCAGTTCTCTATACAGGCAAGAGATTGATCTTCTTATATGGCTATGATATATCATATGTGAGCTCTCCCCTACTAAACTACCAGTTTAATTTCATACCATTTTGCCCTTCACTTTGTGTGTGTGTGTGTGTGTGTGTGTGTGTGTAGTTCCTTGAATATGTCTTGCCTTTTTCTGACTTACACTTCCCTACAGTAAGCATATTTTTCATATCTTTTCTCCCCCATGTTATCTTGCATACTCCTGTTTGTCATTTCCCCAATCTCATTCTTCCTGTTAGATACATCCTAAACCTATACTTTTCATATCATTCATGTAATTGAATGTGGAGAGCTCATTGTACAAGTATTTTGTTTCTATCTCTGATGCACTAGAATGTGAACTTCTTAAGGGCAGGGGCCACATTTTTTTGTTGTATTTTTAATATCCTTATTGAATAAGCATAGGATGTGAACATAATCAGCACTAACTATAAGTTTTTTAATGAATGAACAGACTTTCCTGCCTATAATGTTAGGGGAAATTGACATTTTTAAAGAGAACCAGTACTTTGAAAGAGAAGATATCATTTATATCTAAAATGAACTAAGGGAAATATCTGAGAGATACATCTCCATAATATCAGGGTCAATATTAAGTGGTAATAATGATTCAAAAGGAGGATGACCATGGGAAATGACAGCATCTATATCTAGGAACTTACAAGCAGAACTTAGAGTCATTCCACATGTATCTGCAGGGGTAGCATCAATTAACTTCAAAGAAATGTTTATCTCTTAGTTAAAAAAAAAAATTGGCGCTTGAGACAGAGATAAATGATTGTTCACATTGACTTGAATTTTCCGAGGTATGTGACTCCATCACTTACTCAGTTTTTCCCTAATAATGTTTTCCTTCTTAGGTGCGTGTTCTACTTTCCTCTGTTGTTCTTGGTCAGCTTCCTGGACATTTCATCCTCAGTCTTTTCCCCAACACACTAGGTTTTCCCAGTGTTCTGTCTTCAGTCTTCTTTCTTTTCGCCTTTTCTATTCACCTTGTCAGATCTATTGGTGCACTGTCTGGACTTTACACACTAAAAAGTTAGACCTAAAAAGTCATAGTTTCTTCTTTCCTTTGGATCAGCATCTCAAATTCATCCTGTCATAGTCAAAATAAGTCAAATCCCATTGTAAGCTTCTGTATTATCCATTGGGTTGGTAACCTGGAACAAAATGGGAAGAAATCTGTTACCTTATTGAATTTACGGAAGAACACAAGATAAAATTTACACCAATAAACATAAGGGTCAGTTTTCATTCCAATCCCAAAGAAAGGAAATGCCAAAGAATGCTCAAACTACCACACAATTGCACTCATCTCACACGCTAGTAAAGTAATGCTCAAAATTCTCCAAGCCAGACTTCAGCAATACATGAACTGTGAACGTCCAGATGTTCAAGCAGGTTTTAGAAAAGGCAGAGGAACCAGAGATCAAACTGCCAACATCCGCTGGATCGTGGAAAAAGCAAGAGAGTTCCAGAAAAACATCTATTTCTGCTCTATTGACTATGCCAAAGACTTTGACTGTGTGGATCTCAATAAACTGTGGAAAATTCTGAAAGAGATGGGAATACCAGACCACCTGACCTGCCTCTTGAGAAACCTGTATGCAGGTCAGGAAGCAACAATTAGAACTGGACATGGAACAACAGACTGGTTCCAAATAGGAAAAGGAGTATGTCAAGGCTGTATATTGTCACCCTGCTTATTTAGCTTACATGCAGAGTACATCATGAGAAACGCTGATCTGGATGAAGCACAAGCTGGAATCAAGATTGCCAGAAGAAATATCAGTAAACTCAGATATGCAGATGACACCACTCTTATGGCAGAAAGTGAAGAGGAACTAAAGAGCCTCTTGATGAAAGTGAAAGAGGAGAGTGAAAAAGTTGGCCTAAAGCTCAACATTCAGAGAACTAAGATCATGGCATCTGGTCCCATCACTTCATGAGAAATAGAGGGGGAAACAGTGGAAACAGTGTCTGACTTTATTTTGGGGGGTGCTTCAAAATCACTGCAGATGGTGATTGCAGCCATGAAATTAAAAGACACTTACTCCTTGGAAGGAAAGTTATGACCAATCTAGACAGCACATTAAAAAGCAGAGACATTACTTTGTCAACAAAGGTCCATCTAGTCAAGGCTATGGTTTTTCCAGTAGTCATGTAGGGATCTGACTTGGACTGTAAAGAAAGCTGAGTGCAGAAGAATGGATGCTTTTCAACTGTGGTGTTGGAGAAGACTCTTGAGAGTCCCTTGGACTGCAAAGAGATCCAACCAGTCCATCCTAAAAGAAATAAGTCCTGAATATTCATTGGAAAGACTGATGTTGAAGCTGAAACTCCAAAATTTTGGCCACCTGATGCAAAGAGCTGACTCATTTGAAAAAACCCTGATGCTGGGAAAGATTGGGGGCAGGAGGAGAAGGGGACGACAGAGAATGAGATGGTTGGATGGCATCACCAACTCAATGGACATGAGTTTGAGTAAACTCCAGGAGTTGGTAATGGACAGGGAGGCCTGGTGTGCTGTGGTTCATGGGGTCACAAAGAGTCGGATACGACTGAGCAGCTGAATTGAACTGAACTGAATAAACATAAATATGTCAACAAAATCAGACACATTATGATTTTGAAGAAAAGTACATAATAAAATGTTATGAGAAAGGAGAACACAGGAAACATAAATTTAATTGGGATCAAGTATGACTATTCTGATTTTAAAAATTCTCAGCTGATTTCTGAGGGCAGGAGTATTTTAAGTACCGAGTATGGGGAAGGGAATTCTGGTCCAAGGACAAGAAAGGAGCTGTGTGTTCAACCCTTAGAAGATTTGCTGAAATTCCCTGTATATACTTCAGCTTGATATTGAAGGACTGAGGCTATCCAAAAAATGTGCAAATATTTTCTGGGAAAGGATTCACTACTTCAGTGGTTTAGCAAACTGTACAGGCTGCAGTCCATGGGGTCTCGAAGAGATGAACAGGACTGAGCGACTTCAGTCTCATGCACTGGAGAAGGAAATGGCAACCCACTCCAGTGTTCTTGCCTGGAGAATCCCAGGGATGGGAGCCTGGCGGGCTGCCATCTATGGGGTCCCACAGAGTCGGACATGACTGACATGACTTAGCAGCAGCAGCAGCAGCTGATTTGAAATTTACAGCACACAGACCTTTTTTTTAACACATAGTCTTAGTGAATACAACTGAATTATGGTCCATGGAATTGCAAAAAGAATCGGCCACGACTTGGCAACTCAACAAACAACTTCTCTAATCACGACAATTCTGTGTCTTCTGTCATCTTTTTGACCCCCTAATCCTGAGAAACCTGGTGAGCTACAGTTCTAAGGATTGAGAAGAGGCAGACACAACTGAGTGTTTAAACTAAGCTGTTAATCATCCTTTAAGCCCAAGTGTCACTTTGAGAAGAGTCCTTAAAATCTATCTTTACTTCCATTCACAGAGTTGGTCACTTATCATTTCTTGCAATGCACTTATCACACAGAATTGTAATTATTCTATTTCTGCCTCCTAAAATCGGCTCTGAGTATTTTGAGACAAGATTCTGTATCTCATTCACTTCTATATATCTCACTTAAGATGTATCAGGTATATAGCAAGGCACAATAAATATTTCACTGGGTAAGGGAAAGCATTAATATTAAATGGAGCAGATGTTCTTCACTGAAAGATGTATTTTTTCTCCTTGGCTATGTCAGAGTTTAATTTTAAGTTAACATTATCTTGCACACATGGGTCTTTTATAAAATGTTTTATAATGGTTGGTTGCAAAAAGCATAGGAGTCAACTGACTGTATTAACACAAATGACCAGGGTGATTTTTAGAGAAAAGATTTGTTTTTGTTAGTCTTGTGAGCTGAATCATTTGGATATTTTTACATTTCCATAAAATACTGATATATTCACTAATGTAAGTCAGCAGTCCTCCTCTAGACACCCAATTAAAGTCCACTCCCATCTCAGGCATCGTTTATCAGAAACTTACTGGCCCTGAAGGTCATCAAAATTTAGCTCCAACAGAATACAGAGAAAGCAGATGTCCCTTTATAGAGAATTACCCAAATAAATTTTTCTGAACAACAAATGAATAGAAAGCATTGCTATATCTCACAAATAGTCCTCAGTTGGAAGGTGGTTTTTCAAGATAACTATTAACAAAAAAGGATTTCAACCATAAATGTTCATTAAATTTTCTATTGATTGGTATCCACCAATCAATGTGTGCCAACATGATCAGAATATACTCATTGCATTTCCATGTTTAGCATAACAAAATTTTTATACTTAGCATCATTGAGATGCTAAGAAATTTCTCATAATAACCAGAGAAAAGTAGTAAAAGAAATAGTTCCTATAGATTTTTCAAAGAAAGGCTACATTTCCCTTGATGACAATGGAGACTCTATACAGTGATCTTAAAGAGTTAGTCAAGAACCAACAAAATGACCAGAAGTTTCTTTGATGTAGTATAATCTGAATAATAAATTCAGTCATCTGTGTTTTTTTGAAGTTTTTTTAAAACCACAAGTGCTTGTGAAATAAACAAACAAAATCATACAGCAAAGACATAAGCAAAATAGCCTGGGGATGGATTATCTTTGAAACATCATGCAGCATATACCCATGTACTCTGTAACTCCTGTATGGCAGGCAGATTCTTTACTGTTGAGCCACCATGGAAGCTCCAGTAATAATTCACACAATAATAATGCACAATCTTTTTTATACACCCATTTCTCCCCACTCAGGAGACAGGTGGCTGAAAGCAAAGTGTTGGTTCCAATGGTGGTTCTCTTCCTTATCTATCTTAATTTTTGTATTTATATCACTAGATCCTAGTTATCTAGGGAGACTCTCAGACTCAAGATTTGCTCAGTGACTGGTTAGAACAGATTAAGACCTTATGATTCCCACCATAATCTCTTCTCTCCCACTGTGAGTACTCTTGCTCTGTTTCTCCCACTCTCTGTGCCCCTAAACTAAGATTCCTTACTGTGCTACTTGTAGGAACCCCTCTAAGAATTCCCCTTTGATTTCCAACATTAGTATGAAGTTTTGGTCAAGGACTCCACTCTTGGTGGGTTAGTTTCGATTAGTTTATTGTTGTCATACCTCTGTAATGTTGCTGATCACACCGACTGCCTTTTTTGCATCACCTAAGTCTAACATTGCTTTGGTCTTTCTTCCTACCAATTATTACGTCTATCCTGTTTGACTTTTAATGTATGTTTTCATGTTATAATCATTCTATGAGGTAGAGATAATTAGCTCCACTTATGCAATGCAGGAATTGAGGCTTAGGGAAGTCAAATGACATTCCTAAATAAATCACCCAATACTAAGTTGCCAAAATCAGTATCCAAAATTCAGATATAATTTCAAAATATCAATGAACTGAAACATTAAAAATTAACAGTTTTTGTGTAAAAGTCTGGGATTCCAACTTCTTTTGCATTATCAGAAATTGATGGTATATTATGAATTTGCAATAGCCAGTTCAGTTCAGTTCAGTTCAATCTCTCAGTCGTGTCTGACTCTTTGCAACCCCATGAATTGCAGCACGCCAGGCCTCCCTGTCCATCACTAACTCCCGAAGTTCACTCAGACTCATGTCCATCAAGTCGGTGATGCTATCCAGCCATCTCATCCTCTGTTGTCCCTTCTCCTCCTGCCCCCAATCCCTCCCAGCATCAGAGTCTTTTCCAATGAGTCAACTCTTCACATGAAGTGGCCAAAGTACTGGAGTTTCAACTTTAGCATTAGTCCTTCCAATGAACACCCAAGACTGATCTCCTTTAGAATGGACTGGTTGGAACTCCTTGCAGTCCAAGGGACTCTCAAGAGCCTTCTCCAACACCACAGTTCAAAAGCATCAATTCTTCGGCACTCAGCTTTCTTCACAGTCCAGCTCTTATATCCATACATGACCACTGGAAAAACCATAGCCTTGACTAGACAGACCTTTGTTGGCCAAGTAATGTCTCTGCTTTTGAATATGCTGTCTAAGTTGATCATAACTTGCCTTCCAAGGAGTAAGTGTCTTTTAATTTAATGGCTGCAGTCACCATCTGCAGTGATTTTGGAGCCCAAAAAATAAAGTCTGACACTGTTTCCACTGTTTCCCCATCTATTTCCCATGAAGTGATGGGACCAGATGCCATGATCTTAGTTTTCTGAATGTTGAGCTTTAAGGCAACTTTTTCACTCTCCTCTTTCACTTTCATCAAGAGGCTTTTTAGTTCCTCTTCACTTTCTTCCATAAAAGTGGTGTCATCTGCATATCTGAGGTTATTGATATTTCTCCCGGCAATCTTGATTCCAGCTTGTGTTTCTTCCAGTCCAGCGTTTCTCATGATGTACTCTGCATATAAGCTAAGTAAGCAGGGTGACAATATACAGCCTTGATGTACTCCTTTTCCTATTTGGAACCTGTCTGTTGTTCCATGTCCAGTTCTAGTTGTTGCTTCCTGACCTGCATACAGGTTTCTCAAGAGGCAGGTCAGGTGGTCTGGTATTCCCATCTCTTTCAGAATTTTGCACAGTTTGTTGTGATCCACACACTCAAAGTCTTTGGCATAGTCCATAAAGCAGAAATAGATGTTTTTCTGGAACTCTCTTGCTTTTTCCATGATCCAGCGGATGTTGACAATTTGATCTCTGGTTCCTCTGCCTTTTCTAAAACCAGCTTGAACATCTGGAAATTCATGGTTCACGTATTGCTGAAGCCTGGTTTGGAGAATTTTGAGCATTACTTTACTAGCGTGTGAGATGAGTGCAATTGTGCAGTAGTTTGAGCATTCTTTGGTGTTGCCTTTCTTTGGGATTGTAATGAAAACTGACCTTTTCCAATCCTGTGGCCACTGCTGAGTTTTCCAAATTTGCTGGCAATTTTAGTGCAGCACTTTCACAGCATCATCTTTCAGGATTTGAAATAGCTCAACTGTAATTCCATTACCTCCACTAGCTTTGTCCGTAGTGATGTTTTCTAAGGCCCACTTGACTTCACATTCCAGGACGTCTGGCTCTAGGTGAGTGATCACACCATCATGATTATCTGGGTCATGAAGATCTTTTTTGTACAGTTCTTCTGTGTATTCTTGCCACCTCTTCTTAGTATCTTCTGCTTCTGTTAGGCCCATACCATTTCTGTCCTTTATCAAGCCCATTTTTGCAAGAGCCAATCGTTAACCAAACTGAGAGCATTTGTGGTCTACCACTGCCATGGCCAGGTCTATGACACGTGGTTGAAACTTACAGAGAATTTCTACATGATACAGCAACTTCCTTTGGGAAATTTGAGATCTCTTTGAAAAGAATATACCAGGTACAAGCAAAACTTTGAGAACCTTATAAAAGAGTGTAATCAGTTGCTAAACTATTTGAAGGGGAAAAAGTGAGTGACTATCAATAAGAAGCAGAAGAGGAAATGAATACTAGCCTGAGTATCTGTGAAATTTGCATGAGTGGAGTCACTCAAGAGAGATGTGTTTGTCTGGTTATTAATGTGGGTTAGTCTGGTAGATTAGATTCTCTTGGAGGCTAAAGTGAAGATATTGTGAAAGGAGATAATATCAAGGAGTTTGAGAGAAGATCCCAGAAATTAATGATAGAGAAATGGGAAAATAAGAGATAAGGTAAACAGGTGAAAAACACTTAATACATAGCAAAATAACAAGTTACCACTGTGGACAACAGGGACTTAATCCCACTGCATATTCTGGAAGACTGTATTCCGCATACCTCACGGTTACCCCAGCTGAGGGATGAGGAAGTTGAGATATTTATTCAGAAACTCCTCACCTGTTATTAACTAAGGGCTGCTCTAAGAGGCATGAACTCTTCAGTACTTCCAGTTGCCTGTACACATGTAGAATTTGCTCCCTCAGCCAGAAAAAAAAAAATGTTCTTGGGTAGAGAGTTTCAGATATAAAAATATCAGCCTTTAGTGTGTGAAGTTGAGTGCTTTGAGGATGTGGGCGGGTCACTGACAGAGTCAGCAATAGGAAGGTCAAAGAAAAGGATGTGGGGAAAAGGAAGAGAAAAAGAAAGGGGTTTGCATATGACTGAAATGTAAGTATACACATGGAGATGAAGCTACTCAAAATAATCACTCCTCTTTTATATAACTTTATAAAGCAGAAATCACTTTCACATATGAAAAGCCATTTAAATAGACTAGTTTAGATGGAACCATGAAAAGACTATCAGGGGAATAAATCTCAGGGGACTTATTAAAAAGTGATGAGAATTGAAAGAAAGGTACGCTTTTTTACATACCCTGAGATGTAGAGAACCATTTGTCTTTCTCACAACAGAGAAAAGGGAGGCTCTGGTGGACTTGACCAGCGAAGTGCTATGATAGACACACAATTTCAGAATGGTCTTCTGACAACCGTGTAACCATTCATCCATTTGTCACAGAAGTATTTATCCTCTACATGCCAGGTATTGAGGAAGGATAAAATTGAATATAGTATAAGAGACATATATGCAGATAGACAACAGGAAGACTATTTATGAAGGTTCAAAAAAAGAGATGGCACAGATATGTGCCATGTGCGCCAGTTATGGCATAGATAAGGGCAATTGATTGATGGCAAAAGAAACTAACATTCAGAAAGTAGATAAAGGATACTTATGTAATAACCCTGATCGGAGTTCTGTGACTTTCAAAGTAAGAAAATATCGCTGTGAATGGGGAGCAAAGGATGGAAAGTATAGCAGACACTGCTAGTTGCCTACTCAAGTAGGCTTGCAGCAGAGTCCTGGTTTGTTTGGGATTATAGCTGTGGTTAATCCCAAAGATGAAAGTATGATTCATTTAAGTCAATCAAAATAATTCCATTTCATATGCCTAGTATGTCCAGTCTCCCTTGCAGCTAGAGGAGGCTATGTGAGTTAATTATGGCCAAAGAGATCTTTGCGCAAATCTGATGGAGAAGAGTGTGGTTCTCTGGAATAAAAGTACAGATCTTTTTTGCTTATTGTCTCATTCAAGTATTGAAAATAACTCAAGAACATAATCCTTAGAGCTACTCTTAATATTTCAGCCATAGGTAGTGACTTAGATGAAGAAAAAGAAGCAAATCATCATAATAACTTTAAAAAAAATGGTGGGAAAAGTCTGAAACTTATTGACCTGACTGGGCTACTAAATGAGCTCTACAATTATAAACCACTGTTTTATTGTGAGTTTAATGATTATTTGGGTTATCCCACATTCTGTTAGTTAATACTCTGTTACATATAGCCATAATCTTTCCTGTCACAATGAATGAAACATTTGTATGAAAATACTGTATAAAGATCAAAAATGGAAGCCAGCATGGCTTAGTTTAAGATATGTCTAATTTAAGATAGAAGATCTAAAATTGAATATGATATAAGTGGTTCCAAAAATCTCATATGGATGATTTGCTCTAAGTTGGCCTACAAGAATTGATTAATGTCTCATTTTCAACACAAAAGGAAATTCCTAAAAGACAAGATGCCCTTGACTTTCCTCTGGTCAACATTTTGTTCCAACATTTGGCTAAAGGTAAATCAAATATTAGATAATGAATACCCTGTAACAGATAACTGAGAGCCTAAAAAGATTCTAGCTAGAAAAGTAACCTAAAAGTGAAAGTAAAGTCGTTCAGTTGTGTCTGACTCTTTGTGATCCCATGGACTGTAGCCCACCAGGCTCCTCAGTCCGTGGAATTTTCCAGGCATACTCTTGCTGGAGTAGGTTGCCATTTCCTTCTCCAGGGGATCTTCCCAACCCAGGGATCGAACCTGGGTCTCCTGCACTGCAGGCAGATGCTTTACCATCTGAGCCACCAAGATTCATCAAATAAAATTAAATATCAGGAAAATGTAAGCTTTTATACTTAGGCTTAGGCTCATTAAATATAATCACTCAAATAATGCAGCTTGAAATTATGGCTTGATAGCAGTTGATGTGAAAATGACATATATTATTTGGTTACTTTAAAATTTAGCATAATTGAAATGGATGACATTTATTCACTAATTTATTCAGTTAGGCCTCATACTAAGTAATGGGCAAAGGCACATAAAAAGTGAGATACTTAGAGAGCTTAAAATGTGTTGAAGGAAGATCAATAAGTAAATTACTGATAACATTATGGGTTGATAAATGTTTAATAATAAACAATAAGTTAGGAGTGACACTATCTCAAAAGAGAAGTGTATTTTAGAGCTAATGAATGAGAAGTTCAAGATGGAAAGCTTCATCAGCAATGTCTTATGTTGGTTTGAAAGCTTGATTTAAAAAGCAAATGAGAGGGAATTCCTTCATGGCCCAGTGGTTAGGATTCTGTGTGCTCATGCTAAGAATGTAGATTCAGGGAACTAAGGTCCCTCAAGCCACCTGTCATGGCCAAAAAGAAAAAGAAAGAAAAGAGAATTGACCATTGAACTTGGCAAGATGGTAGTAATTAGAAACTTTGTTGATTCAGTCAACTGGTGGGAATCAAGGAATAAAGGAAGTGCTTTGGAAGAAGTAACTGAAAAAAATCAGCACAGAAAATGCTATTTGAAATTTATTGGTAAAATGCACTGAGAGATGAAGATATATCTGGAGAGGGAGTTGACATGGGAAGGTTTTACAAATAGACAATATCACAGCACATGCCTATACTGAGAGGAATAATTCAACAGAGAGGGTGAATCTGATGTTGAAAGAGGAACAAGGGATTATTGTGGGGATAACTAGGCCTGCAAAGTTAGAGGCATGACATGATAGTTCTTCTTTACACATGTAGTGGGAACATGCTCATGTATGTTCAGTTGCTAAGTCATGTTTGACTCTTTTAGACCCATGGACTATAGCCCTCCAGACTCCTCTGACAATGGGATTCTCCAGGCAAGATACTGGAGTGGGTTGCCATTTCCTGCTCTAGGTGATCTTCTTGACCCAGTGATTGAACCCACATTGCCTGCATTGCAGCTTGATTCTTTACAGCTGAGCCATCAGGGAAGCATAGTAAGAACTCCTTCATTTTATCAGAAAATAATACTTCATAGTTCTTAAAATAGAACATAGTACTTCTGGAAGTGGGTTTCTAGCATAGCATAGGTGGAAATACGAAGATGCAATTGTCAAAGGACTATTTTTTTAGTAGAATATGAAGCAGGTTATCTTCTGAGCTGAGGAAGGAGAGTGGAAGTTTTGAAAGTCCAAGGAGAAAGAAAATGTTTAAAATAACATTGTATGAATCAGGATATACCATGTGATGCTAAAATAATAAATAACACTCAAGTTTCAGTGGCTTAACACAAAATATACATCCACTCATGCTAAATGACCAGCATAGGTTAGCAGGGAGATCTTTCACGTTGTAGTCACTCAAAAACCAAGATCAACAGAGAATCCATCTTGATTCATTATTAAAATAAATTAACACAGTGAGAAGGGAATGTATAGGGCTTCCCTGATGGCTTAGTGGTAAAGAATTCACTTGCCACTGCAGAAGATGTGGGTTTGATCCCTGCTCCAGGAAGATCCCCAGGAGCAGGAAATGGCAACCCACTCCAGTATTCTTGCCTGGAGAACCCCATGGACAGAGGAGCCTGGTAAGCTACAGTCCTGAGGTCGCAAAGAGTTGGACAGGACTTAGTGACTGAACAACAACAAAGGGAATGTGCTCACTTGTGGACTGGCTTTAAAAATTTTCTGCCTGTGTTAACATTATGTGAGTTACAAAATAAGTGTAGTTATGTAATACAATATGGCTATTTAACTTGCACCAATTCAACTCTGTGTTCTTGGTTGATTGTCATTCAAGAGTGTTGATTGTATTGTATAGCCATCATACAATAGATGCAATCAGTGCATTTTAGCAAACCTGTAACAAATAACTTTATACCATTTCCTCTTCATTAACTGTGTTCATACTTTGTTGATAATATTTGGCACTTATAATTGAAATTTTTGGTTAATTTTTAACTCTAAACATTGATTTTAGAATTTATTCCATAGGTAAAATACAATTGAACAATAAGACTCTCTACCTTGAGCTAATAACTATCTAAATTACAATATTATTTGATCAAAATGTTTATTTTCAAAAGAAACTTAATAAGTGGTTAATTTAAAAGCTAAAGTTCATATTCACTGTTAATGAATTTTGTTCATTACTACATCCAAATTTTTACCACTAGCCAAGAGGCTCACTAGGTTCCTCAATGATTTTGAATTCCATAAAAGTGGAAGAAAATAAGTTGTAGATCTACTGAAGGGTAAAATAAAATCTACATGGTAGTGGGTTCCTTACTACAGCAAACCAAGGCAAACTTGGGGTCTGTTGTCAGTATGGAGTATTTCAATTAAAATAAAGAGTAATTTCTTATAGAAATATGTTCTTAAATCACAGAGAACTCAGTCAAAGTAAATATCTTTAGAAATTGACTTTCAAGTAGAGAAACATACATAGTTCTCTATAGCTAAGTACACGTAGTCTATGAGCCAATAAGGAAAAAGAAAGGGAAAACCATCTAAATCTTATGAAGCACATTGCATATAAATATCACAAAGAGAAAAAAGTTTAAAAGGGTGATTTGTGCATATAGAACACATACATACAAGATGAAAATTTTTTTGCCAGGTAAATCACAGTCACAGAGCCCAGAAATTGATCTCTCAGGGGAATACCAAAAATTCAGTTGCCCGAACAAATTAAAACTGAATTGACCACAGTGACATTTTGCATCAGCCAACAACAGGGCTCTAGTAGGAAAGAAAATCCAGTGGATTATTTCCAAACTCAGATATCAAAGCCTATATGAATGAATCTGCAGAGGCAAAAGCACTGTGGCCCCGAATATTATCTATTTCAAATAAAGGAATGTTGTCCTCACCTTCTCAGTGGGAAGAGATTCTGTGAAAATAAACAGAGGAAGGGTGTACTTTCAGAAATAATGATTTTTTAACCAAACAGAACATAACAAAACCCATGTGTGTGAACAGACTTTCAAGTAATTGGTAAGAGGAGAACATAGTTGGGTTAGATAAGCAGTGAAAAGTAATACTGAGACGGTAAGTAAAAATCCTTGAACTGAATTTATTCCAATTGCTATATGAACCTTATAAAGCCAAGGTCAAAATGGAAATGAAGAAATAAATATTTCCTATTTAATTTCATCAATAGAAACATCAAATGTTGGTACAACCATTGGAAAACTAGAACCACTGGGCTAGAATCTCTACACTGATCAACTTAATCAAATGATGGCCTCACTGTCTCAGCCCTATTTTACTGAGAATAGACACATGATCAAGGAAAATATCACAACTCTTTAAACAGTCTAATGTGAATAGTCACGAGTACTTACAATATTACCCATCTTGATCCATATGTGTGATAAACCATCCAGTGCCTGAGCACGGATGAGTTTCACATCACACATTTATGTCATTTCATAACAAGCCCTGCTCATCGTTCTGCTAGAAACCAGTTGCATCTTAATCTGCTTAAGAGAGAAATGATGTTAGAAGTTGAAAATAAAGCTTTAAATTCTAGAAACTTGACAACTAGTATTTTTAGATGCTACTTTGGAAGCGACTCTGAGCTCTCCCTGTTTTCTTCGTTGCCACAACAGTGCATTAGAACAATACAGAAGTATTACTGAAAAAAAGTAGGTGAAATTAAGAAAGTAAATTAATTGAAATAATAGAAATTTGAAGAGCACAGTAGGTTCCTACTAAGTACAACCTAACTTAGTAGGATGGTATCACCTTTACTACTTGGGATACAGGTTATTTTTCCATAGCTTGAAGCCTGCCACACACTGTGTTTCGGTCTGTCTGGGATGCTGTAACAAAAATGCAAAAGACAGGCAGGCATTAGAACTTATTTTTTGCATTTCTGGAGGTTGGTAAGTCCAAAGTCAAAGTGCTGACAAATGTGGTTATCTGGTGAGACCCTGTTTCCTGGTGTATAAACAGTCATCTTCTGTCTATGTACTCACATGGCACAAGGGGTATGTGATCTCCCTGGGGCCTATTTTGGAAGGGAATGAATCCCATTCAAGAGGGGTGTGCCCCCATTCCCAACAGGATCACATTCTGGTTTAAGATTCCAATGTATACATTTGGAAGAGTAATAAATATTCAATCTGTTCAGTTCAGTCGCTCAGTCATGTCCGACTCTTTGTGACCCCATGAACGGCAGCACATCAGCCCTCCGTGTCCATCACCAACTCCCGGAGTTTACCCAAACTCATATCCATTAAGTCAGTGATGCCCTCCAACCATCTCATCCTCTGTCGTCCCCTTCTCCGCCTGCCCTCAATCGTTCCCAGCATCAGAGTCTTTTCAAATAGGTCAGCTCTTCGCATCAGGAGGCCAAAGTGTTGGAGTTTCAGCTTCAACATCAGTCCTTCCAATGAATATTCAGGATTGATTTCCTTTAGGATAGACTGGTTGGATCTCCTTGCAGTCCAAGGGACTCTCAAGAGTCTTTTCCAATATCACAGTGCAAAAGCAATAATTCATTGGTGCTCAGCTTTCTTTAGAGTCCAACTATCACATCCATACATGACTACTGGAAAAATCAGTCTTGACTAAACAGACCTTTGTTAGCAAAATAATGTCTCTGCTTTTTAATATGCTGTCTAGGTTGGTCATAACTTTCCTTCCAATAGGTAAGCATCTTTTAATTTCATGGCTGCAATCACCATCTGCAGTGATTTTGGAACCCAGAAAAATAAAGTCAGCCACTGTTTGCACTGTTTCCTCATCTATTTGCCATGAAGTGATGAGACCAGATGCCATGATCTTAGTTCTCTGAATGTTGAGCTTTAAGCTAACTTTTTCACTCTCCTCTTTCACTTTCATTAAGAGGCTTTTTAGTTCCTCTTCACTTTCTGCCATAAGGGTGGTGTCATCTGTATATCTGAGGTTATTGATAGTTCTTCTGGCAATCTTGATTCCAGCTTGTGCTTCATCCAGACCAGCATTTCTCATGATTTATTCTGCATAGAAGTTAAATAAGCAGGGTGACAATATACAGCCTTGACATACTCCTTTTCCTATTTGGGACCAGTCTGTTGTTCCACATCCAGTTCTAACTGTTGCTTCCTGACCTGCATACATGTTCTCAAGAAGCAAGTCAGGTGATCTGGTATTCCCATCTCTTTCAGAATTTTCCACAGTTTATTGTGATCCACAGAGTCAAAGTCTTTGGCATAGTCAATAAAGCAGAAATAGATGTTTTTCTGGAACGCTGTTATCTTTTCAATGATCCAGCAGATGTTGGCAATTTGATCTCTTGTTCCTCTGTCTTTTCTAAAACTAGCTTGAACATCTGGAAGTTCATAGTTCACGTATTGCTGAAGCCTGGCTTGGAGAATTTTGAGCATTACTTTACTAGTGTGTGAGATGAGTGCAATTGTGCAGTAGTTTGAGCAATCTTTGGCATTTCCTTTCTACGGGATTGGAATGAAAACTGAACTTTTCCAGTGCTGTGGCCACTGCTGAGTTTTCCAAATTTGCTGGCATATTGAGTGCGGCACTTTCACAGCATCATCTCTTAGAATTTGAAATAGCTCAACTGGAATTCCATCACCTCCACTAGCATTGTTTGTAGTGATGCTTCCTAAGGCCCACTTGACTTCACATCCCAGGATGTCTGGCTCTAGGTGAGTGATCACATCAATGTTATGATCTGGGTCATGAAGATCTTTTTTGTACAGTTCTTCTGTGTATTCTTGCCAGCCTTTCTTACTATCTTCTGCTTCTGTCAGGTCCATACCATTTCTATCCTTTATTGAGCCCATCCTTGCATGAAATGTTCCCTTGGTATCTCTAATTTTCTTGAAGAGATCTCTAGTCTTTCCCATTCTGTTGTTTTCCTCTATTTCTTTGCATCAGTCCCTGAAGAAGGCTTTCTTATCTCTCCTTGCTATTCTTTGGTACTCTACATTCAAATGGGTATATCTTTCATTTTCTCCTTTGCTTTTCACTTTTCTTCTTTTCACAGCTATTTGTAGGGCCTCCTCAGACAGCCATTTTGCTTTTTTGCATTTCTTTCCCATGGGGTTGGTCGTGATCCCTGTCTCCCATACAATGTCACGAACCTCTGTCCATAGCTCATCAGGCACTCTATCTATCAGATCTAGTCCCTTAAATCTATTCCTCACTTCTACTGTATAATCATAAGGGATTTTATTTCGGTCATACCTGAATGGTTTAACGGTTTCCCCCACTTTCTACGATATAAGTCTGAATTTGGCAATAAGGAGTTCATGATCTGATCCATAATCAACTCCCAGTCTTGTTTTTGCTGACAGTATAGAGCTTCACCATCTTTGAGTGCAAAGAATATAATCAATCTGATTTCGGTGTTGGCCATCTGGTGATATGCACAAGTAGAGTCTTCTCTTGTGCTATTGGAAGAGGGTATTTGCTATAACCAGTGTGTTCTCTTAGCAAAACTCTATTAGCCTTTGCCCTGCTTCATTCTGTACTCCAAGGCCAAATTTTCCTGTTACTCCAGGTATTTCTTGACTTTCTAACTTTTGCATTCCAGTCCCCTATAGTGAAAAGGACATCTCTTTTGGGTGTTAGCTCTAGAAGGTCTTGTAGGTCTTCATAGAATCATTCAACTTCAGCTTCTTCAGCATTACTCGTCGGGGTATAGACTTGGATTACCATAATATTGAATGGTTTGCCTTGGAAATGAAGAGATCATTCTGCCGTTTTTGAGATTGCATCCAAGTACTGCATTTCGGAATCTTTTGTTGACTATGATGACTTACTCCATTTCTTCTAAGGAATCCCTGCCCATAGTAATAGATATAGTGGTCATCTGAGTTAAATTCACCCATTCCAGTCCATTTTAGTTTGCTGATTCCTAAAATGTCAACATTCACTCTTTCCATCTCCTGTTTGACCACTTCCAATTTGCCTTGATTCATGGACCTAACATTCCAGGTTCCTATGCAATATTGCTGTTTATAGCATCAGATCTTGTTTCCATCACCAGTCACAGCCACAAATGGGTATTGTTTTTGCTTTGGCTCCACCCCTTCATTCTTTCTGAAGTTATTTCTCCACTGATCTCCAGTAGCATATTGGGCACCTACCAACCTGGGGAGTTCCTCTTTCAGTATCCTATCATTTTGCTTTTTCATACTGTTCATGGGGTTCTCAAGGCAAGAATACTGAAGTGGTTTGCCATTCCCTTCTCCAGTGGACCACATTCTGTCAGACCTCTCCCCCATGACCCATCTATGTTGGGTGGCACATTGCAAAACACTACTCTGAGAAAACTATATTGATAAAATTTTGATTTCAGGTATAGCATTTTAATGAAAACTTTAAATAATATATAAAGCAGCTCTTGGGGTGAAAGAGGGGACAAGTCGATGTTTTGTATGTGGTTAAGAGGTATAAAAAGTGCTTCACCTGTTGTGGGTGAAAGAAAAGCTAAAAAAAAAAAGAAGTCATTGGTCATCAACGGAAATTTAAACCTGAGAGTACAGAATTTTCAAAAATCTTATTTACTATTTCCCAGAGGAATATGAGGTTTGAAAATGAGATGATTGTGCCTGGAGAGGAAATGGGTGTGGGTTTTGTGGCTTCCAGGCAGCGGAAGGGAAAATCATTGTGTCTCAGGGAAAGATCCTGTTTTCTCAGGCTTGGAATAGTATCAACCAAAGTTGATAGTACTTAAACAAAGGCAAGAAGACTACCTGACTATCGGCCTTTTATTTCTCCTCCTTCAGGTCACTCCACAAGTAATTTCATATAGAGAAAGGCAGAAGGAAAATTAAAGGTGACTCATCTCTTAACCTCTCAAAGCCTGATTCAAAATGTCATGAAAGCACCTAAGAGAAATGAAAAGAAAGAAAGCCTGTACAAGTTAAGAAAAGCAGAACAGGAAAGGAGTCTGAAAAGTCACTGCAATCATCACTAATACATTGGACATCTGGCAAGGAGATACTTTTGCAGGGGGCAACTGGGATGAGAACTCTAATTTCTGTGTTTTCATTGACTGTGTATGTTTGAAAGTGAAAGTGTTAGTTGCTCAGTTGTGTCTGACTCTTTGTGACCCATGGACTGTAGCCAACCATACCCCTCTGTCCATGGGATTCTCCAGGCAAGAAGAATCCCATGGACAGAGGAGGGTTGCCATTTCCTTCTCAAGGGGATCTTCCCTACCCAGGGATTGAACCCAGGTCACCCACATTGCAGGTGAGTTGTGTGTGTTTAGCACCTAAATTTTAAACATGGGATGATTTTTGGAATTGCAGTTTTCTCCAGGAATTTGTTTCATGGGATACAGGAAGCATACACAATCAGGTCAAGTGGGTTTAATGACTGTTCAGACAACTGGTGGTTGTACCGTTTTGTTATGAACCTGAAATGGGTAGTTAAAATTCATTTGAGGGGTCCCCTATATGTATGTGATGATGCCAACTTTTCTCAGAATCTAGCCTGAAACAAGACAAAAGATACTTCAAAACACATGTCAAACAAGAGAACAACATCCTAAACTGAACACCTATAATGAAAGAGTAATCTATTTAAAGTTAAGGGGTGCCTTCAACAGATTAGAATTACTAAAAAGAAGTAATTTATTTCAATATATCAGACAATATTATGAGAATTACCTCTGTTAACTAAACTTAGTCTTTTCCCTTATTCCCTAGTTTCAGATAACCTATAGCAAATGGAGTGAGAAATCAAAATAATTTGCAAAATACCCTTAAGATGGCCTTTGGAAGATATATTTTTTTAACCTGTTGTAGGAATAATTTGCTAGTTTATAATTAAGGCCCCAAATTTTGCATCTTCCAAAAGCCAGAATACATATGCAAGGAAAAAACAGGGCAAAAATAAGAACAAATATTTATTAAGTATATATTTTAATAATTATTGTGCTATAATAGATTAAGAGCCTTAAAATACTGTATATGCTTTGATAAGTTGAGCCAAAAGGAATCATATGCAAAGCTATCTACTACATTATTAATAACAAAGAAAAATTTTGATCAACTTAAGTATCCAAATAGAAATTTATAGAAGGATTCTGAGATTCATGTGGTGGAACATGAATATACTTTATATATTTTATTACATACCTAATCAAAATTACATCCTCAAAAATAAAATGAGATATATATATATATATATATATATATATATATGAGAATACTCACTATATAATATTAAGAATAGTTTTCCTTTATAGGGTTATAAAACTATGTACAGCATAATTCCAATATTCTGTGTGTAGATAGATAGATAAGGATGAAGTGTTTACAAAAGCAGTAACAGTTCCTGAGACACAATATTACCTGTATGGGAGCTCTTTAACTTGGTCTAGTGGGTGTTCTAATCATTGGAGGGACTTATGGCAGAAAAATGAAAACTTCATGGATAGATGAAGGAAAACCACATGTTTAAGGAGACTTTAACTCAGGAATAACTAGACAGAAAGGATATGCAGAGTGAAATTTGCAAAGATCTACAGATGAGGAAAGAGTTGGGTGTTTGATTGCAAAGAATTCTGGATAGGGACATAGAGTCACATTATCTATTGGGTTATTTGAGTAAGAAGGAATTCATGAAACAAAGAACTATAAGGTTTGCATTACATAATCAGAAACCGTAATTCATCATTTGATTTACTGTAAGTAGTAATGAAACAAAAATAATGGGTGGTAAAAATAATAATAGCAAATGTTTATTTGGGCAATTGTGTGAATGCTTTGCATAAGTTAATTTACTGATTAAAGCAACCATATGGTTGTACAGAGGAAGAAACTGATTCACAGAGTTTAAAATGAATAGTTGATGATAGATGATAGATAGATATAGTTCGAAACTGGGAAAGGAGTTCGTCAAGACTGTATTTTGTCACCCTGCTTATTTAACTTAAATCCATCATGAGAAAGGTCGGCTGGATGACTCACAAGCTGGAATTAAGATTGCCGGGAGAAATATCAACAACCTTAGATATGCAGATAATACCACTTTAATGGAAGAAATTGAAGAGGAACTAAAGAGCCTCTTAATGAAGGTGAAAGAAGAGAGTGAAAAAGCTGGTTAAAAACTCATTAAAAACTGGTTAAAAACATTAAAAAAACTAAGATCATTGTATCTGGTCCCATCACTTCATGGCTAACAGAAGGGGAAAAAGTGGAAACAGTGACAGACTTTATTTTCTTGGGCTCCAAAATCACTGTGGATGATGACTGCAGCCACAAAATTAAAAGATGGATGAGATGGTTGGATCGTATCACTGACTCATTGGACATGAGTTTGAGCAAACTCCTGGAGATAGTGAAGTGCAGGGCATCCTGGAGGGTTGCAGTTAATGGGACCTCAAAGAGTCAGGCATGACTGAGCAACTTAACAACAACAGCAAGATAGATAGATGAATAATAGACTAAAAAATGTGTGTGTGCACACATGTAACACACATGTAACACATGTAACACCCAGAGTCACACACTAGCAAGGAAGAGAACTGAGATCTAGGCAATCTAACTTCAGATTCTGGCACTATTATCTGTACCATTATACTATGCTAAATCCTCTCATTTGAAAGCATGTTTTCTAATCAGAGATATAAATAGCATTTTTGGATCTGTGTGAGTAACATGAAATATAATCAGACTGCCTAAATGAAGGAGTTTTCTCATTGCAAGAAATGACAGAAAAGAATTTAAAATAATAACAGAGGAGAAAAATGACCTGCCTTTGGCTTTGGTGTCTTATTTCCCCTACTTCACAGACTCCCAAAGCTCTTATCCACATAGGGGTGAGTTACCCATCAAGGCTGGAGAATCAATAGGAAAAGTGAAAGGGGACATACCAGCTAGAAAGGGGCTCAGAATGCTGTGCAGTCTTTTAAACATAATTTTATCATTTTGCTTGCCATAAACAACAATGCCCCAGGCAAATCTATATTCACTCCACCCATATTGCTAAATTAATTTGTGAAACTTATGATAGCTACATAGTTTGTTAGAGCTTCTTGTTATTCTTGTTATCTGATCACACAGAGTATAACATTATCAGTCACATTGTGATTTTAAGCTTAGATCAGGGTACACAGTTGTGTTCTACTCTTATTCTTTTTGGGGAGATAAATAAGATAAGGTCAATAAAGGACTGGCATGGTCTAATTGGGAGATGTTCATCTTTATCCCACAAATTTCATACAGCAGAGTTCATACATTAGGTACATACAATACCTGCCGGGGACCAGCCCCAGCTGATCCAGGGTATTCGAAGGAGAGACGGCGTCAGCGAAGATCAGGAAACAATTGCTTAATTAAATGTTAATTAAGGATATAAAGAGTGATAGAATAAGGATATCTCAGTAGGAAAATTCAGTGGAGGAAAGAGGCTGAGTAGCTTGGTTTACGCGGGGGACCAATAAAACTTCAAGACAAGAAGCTTGCACCACTTACGTAGGCCGCAGGCATCCTTCCATTCTCCCGAAGGAGAGGAGACACTGAGGCCTCCCCGGTCGGATCTTAGAAGCCCAGGCAAAATTAGTAAGCTTGGTGGGTTCCGCGCTCCAGATGGAGACTCAGCCAGAGGGAGAGAGAGACATGGGGAGACCAGTATTTCGAGAAACTGATCCCAATTCTTTATTTTCCATGGTCTACTTTTATACACTGAGATGTTATGCAAAAGTCACGCGGGGTCAGCAGTCCTGACTTTTATCAAAGTCAGGTGCTTCATACAAATGTATACAGAGGTCTTAGGGGTGTTACATCATCTTCTGGCCAGGGGGGCCTGCTGACAATTTACGACCCTCTCCTTGTGACAGCGGTCAGTCAATCAGGACACTTATTTCTCCAGGGCTGATTATTCTCAAAACAGACGCCACCCAAATAAAGTTACATTCCTACAGGGTGAGGGTGTAGTGGGTTTTAGTTAAGGAAAGAATTTACTTAGCCTAAGGTCTAACGTGATTAATATCAAAGGTTAATTCTATATATTCATTAATGTATGTAAGGGCAGGGGATATGGAGACTTAGCAACAAACATTGGCTCAACAAATGAAAAACCCTTCACCAACACAATTTCTAATTAGCCCATTATACTTATACTACTAGTTTTCTAACTTTTCTAAGGAACCTGTTTTTAGAGGGTTTAAAGCATCTCGTGCCTCTCATGGTTGGGAGGCTGTGAGCAATCACATGTGGCCGGACGAGCCTGTCAGGCAGGCTAGAGAACCTTCAGAGGAGTTTGTAGGTTAAAACACTCTTATCACGCCCAGGAATTATTATTAACTGGAGCTCTAGATTAACTCCTTCTCCGAAAGAGGTGGTGGGGGACAGCCCCCCGTAAAGTCAGAGATGTAGGTAAGAGCACAAAGTAGTAAAGTAGGCAGGCTCTGGTTATGGGGGTAGATGCTCGAGGATTTCCAGGGGGACTCCTGAGGCTCGATCCCGCCTTTGCGTATGTCGAGCCTCCTTCCTCATGACCTTTGCCATGGGCGGAGTACCTCACTCTGGCCCCCAACACTAACAGGTAATTCATAGGGTTAAGGTTAAAATTAGTTAGCCCATGGAAAGAATGTAGAGTAGCCCTCTGCTACTCAGCACATAGTTAATGCTCCAAAAATGGAAGTTTTGTAACTTATTCCAGGGAGCATTTTAACAGAGGTCTTCATCTTGGCTTAGTCCTAACGTGAGATAATTTGGATTACAGAGGACCCTTTTCTAATCTTCTAGAAACCTGGCTTCCCCATAAGAAAGGGCATCCTGTCCTTGGAGGCAAGAAGAACCCATGATGTGTGGATTAATGAAAGACTGTAGAGAGATTTCAGATTTTGATATTTTGTGGTTCTTAGTAGTAATACTAGTCTAGACATTATAGAATTATGGAAAGAAATATAAATGACAGATGACAGAAAGGGATTTTAGCCAAGACACTAAATAACAGCTTGCAATTATAGACAGCTTAGTTTGGAGCAGTTACTGTTAAAAGCACTTTACGGGATTTAAATTGTTTAATGCTCACAATATGGCTCTACTAGTGGGTTTTAAACATTTTATGAATTAGAAAATAGGAGGATAGGGAAGTAAAATGACTTACTTAAGTTTACACAGCCAGAGGCAGAGTCAGGTTTCTAATCAAGACAGATGGAATCAGAGCTTTTCACCCCTACATTCTGCAGCATCTTTTAGCTTCCCAATGCAATTAAAATCAGTGAAAATATCCAGAAAAGTTAAAATGCAATCATGCTGTAGTAGGGATATTAGCTTACAAAATATATAAGTCATCTTCTTCATGTCAAATATATAAAACAGCTTTCTCAAAAGAAAGCCAAATCATGATAGTATGTACAGTCAGACTGCCTCTGTATTGGTGGATTCCACACACATGGATTCAGACAACTTCAGATCAAAAATATTCCATCAAAGGAAACTATTAGCAAGGTGAAAAGACAGCCTTCAGAATGGGAGAAAATAATAACAAATGAAGCAACTGACAAACAACTAATCTCAAAAATATACAAGCAACTCCTACAGCTCAACTCCAGAAAAATAAATGACCCAATCAAAAAATGGGCCAAAGAACTAAATAGACATTTCTCCAAAGAAGACATACAGATGGCTAACAAACACATGAAAAGATGCTCAACATCACTCATTATCAGAAATGCAAATCAAAACCACTATGAGGTACCATTTCACACCAGTCAGAATGGCTGCGATCCAAAAGTCTACAAATAATAAATGCTGGAGAGGGTGTGGAGAAAAGGGAACCCTCTTACACTGTTGGTGGGAATGCAAACTAGTACAGCCACTATGGAGAACAGTGTGGAGATTCCTTAAAAAACTGGAAATAGAACTGCCTTATGATCCAGCAATCCCACTGCTGGGCATACACACTGAGGAAACCAGAAGGGAAAGAGACACGTGTACCCCAATGTTCATCGCAGCACTGTTGATAATAGCCAGGACATGGAAGCAACCTAGATGTCCATCAGCAGATAAATGGATAAGAAAGCAGTGGTACATAAACACAATGGAGTATTACTCAGCCATTAAAAAGAATACATTTGAATCAGTTCTAATGAGGTGGATGAAACTGGAGCCTATTATACAGAGTGAAGTAAGCCAGAAGGAAAAACATCAATACAGTATACTAACGCATGTACATGGAATTTAGAAAGATGGTAACAATAACCCGGTGTACGAGACAGCAAAAGAGACACTGATGTATAGAACAGTCTTATGGACTCTGTGGGAGAGGGAGAGGGTGGGAAGATTTGGGAGAATGACATTGAAACATGTAAAATATCATGTAAGAAACGAGTTGCCAGTCCAGGTTCGATGCACGATACTGGATGCTTGGGGCTAGTGCACTGGGATGACCCAGAGGGATGGTATGGGGAGGGAGGAGGGAGGAGGGTTCAGGATGGGGAACACATGTATACCTGTGGTGGATTCATTTTGATATTTGGCAAAACTAATACAATTATGTAAAGTTTAAAAAAAAAAATTCCAAACAATTTCCAGAAAGTTCCAAAAAGCAAAATTTGAATTTACAGTGAGCTGGCAACTATTTATAGCATTTACTTTATATTAGGTATTGTAATGAGTCTAGAGATAATTGATGTGCATAGATTATATGCAAATTTTATTGTTCAGTTGCTAAGTCATGTCTGACTTTTTGCAACCTTATGGACTGTAGCACACTAGGCTTCCCTGTCCTTCACTATCTCCCAGAGCTTGCTCAAACTTATGTCCACTGAGTTGGTCATGCTATCTGACCATGTCATCCTTTACAACCCTCTTCTCCTTTTGCCTTCAATTTTTCCTAGCATCAGGGTTTTTTTCCAATGAGTCGGCCCTTTGCATCATCAGGTGGCCAAACTATTGGAGCTTCAGCTTCAACATCAGTCCTTCCAATGGATATTTAGGGTTGATTTCTTGTAGGATTGACTAGTTTGATCTCTTTGCTGTCCAAGGACTCTCAAGAGTCATCTCCAGCACCACAATTAGAAAGTATCAACACTTTAGCTCACAGCCTTCTTTATGGTCCAACTCTCACATCAGTACATGACTACTGGAAAAACCATAGCTTTTACTCTACAGACCTTTGTTTGCAAAATGATGTCTCTGATTTTTAATACGCTGCCTAGGTTTGTCATAGCTTTCTTTCCAAAGAGCAAGAGTCTTAATTTCGTGGCTGCAGTCACCATCTGCAGTGATTTTGAAGCCCAAGAAAATAAAATCTGTCACTGTTTTAATTTTCCCCTATTTGCCATAAAGTAACATGACTGGATGCTGTGATCTTAGTTTTTTTTAATGTTGAGTTTCAAGACAGCTTTTCCACTCTCCTATTTCATCCTCATCAAGAAGCTCTTTAGTTTTTCTTTGATTTCTGCCATTAGAGTGGTATCATCTACATATCTAAGGTTGTTGATATTTCTCCTGGCAATCTTGATTCCAGCCTGTGATTCATCCAACCTGGCGTGTTATATAATGCACTCTGCATGTAAGTTAAATAAGCAGGATGACAATGTACAGCCTTGTCATACTCTTTCTCAATTTTGAACTAATCAGTTGTTCCATGTCTGATTCTAACTGTTGCTTCTTGACCTGCCTACATGTTTCTCAGGAAACAGGTAAGGTGGTCTGATACTACTATCGCTATAAGAATCTTCCAAAATTTGTTGTGATAAAAGGCTTTAACATAGCCAAAGTATACAAATCCTATGTCATTTAACATAAAGGACTTATTCATCTGTGGATTTTGATATCTGTGGGGTGTCTTGGTATCAATCCACACTGAAGATACCAAGGGAGATCTGGATATGTAATATCCAGAAGAAAAACTTGAGAACAAGAAAAAGACATTTCATACTCTAAGTAAGTGCTGAATAGTTAATAGATAAGAAGTAATCACTAATTTTTAAAAATGAGACTAGGTGCACACCAGAGGATACTGGGTCTATACATCACAGATCACTTTGGTTGTTTCACTGACAAGGAAGTGATTTTTGTAACTGACTTGAATTGTTAAGCTAAGCATTTATCAAAAGTACAGGCATAAAGTATAGATCAATAGTTGTAAACAGCAGGGGTTTGAACTGTAATATAAGCAAGAACTTTACAACAATCAGACGTATCCAAATCCTGGTTGTATCTGGGGAGTTAATGAACCAAAGCTCTTACAGGTATGCAAGATAGAGTAGATGACCTTTTGATAGGAACATTACAGATCCACAATTGGGCAGGCTATTTAGCTGTCTCATATGTAAATAGCCTTTAAAGCAGAGAGTCTAGGAAATCATTAATTCCGTTACTCATCCAATCTTTCTTGAGAATCTGTATATTCATTCATGTGATAAGTACTAGGCAAATTGTGGCTCTTTTTAGACAATCACAGTATCATATCTGTAAATATAGTAACTGGTGACACTTAAGATTTTTCTCACTCTTTTGTGCATACATTATAAGTCGCATTCTCAAACACCTACTAAAAAAAGAAATTATTGCATATTGTTACTTTTTAGTAGAATTGGATGGGAGGGGGAAAATTTCAAAGAAAATAAGTGTGACTAGTTCAAAATAGGAAGAGAACTACAAATCCTTAAAGAAATGGACTCTACAATCCTTAAAGAAATGAAAAAAAGAAAGTTCCCTTATTAAGAATACAACATCCATAACCACATTCTGCTGCCAAACACATGTATACATGCGCAGAAGGGCACAAAAGCACTCTAACCTGGGCCATGTGTAGGATTTACACGGCAGTCTAACACAGGGGCCCATCTGCTTGTGAACAATGAGGTCATCCTGCTGTGTTTTTCCGGCACTTTATTGACTGTGTAATGGCGTTTGATATCGCTAAGACATGGCTGTTCTAGAAGCACTGGTGCATTACAGCAGAGAGGTGCATTGTGTGTGATGAGTCATGCTCAACAAATTTGTGGTCGGTCTCTACACAGTGAGGAAAAACAAGAACAAGATCCAATAACAGAGACCTGGGAAGCAAGAAAGTTCTCATCACAGGCACAAGGGCACCTCCGTTTTGTGTAAGATGGAGAAGGCTTAAGTACACTAAGTTTTCCACAGAGTTCCAGTAATCTTCAATAGTTCAAGTCCTGGATCAAATGTTAGTCTAATAATACTTCCACCGGAGAAAAGGCACTTTCATCTGTGAGTCACTTTGCAGAAGGGATAACTTCTAAACATCGGTTACCATGAGGTTTGGATGCCTGCCAGAAAGGAAGTTCAATAAATAACATGACCAAGGCAAAGAGTTCGATGAGAAACCTTCAGAATTTTTGGAGGGAGGAGAGGAAAAACAATCTGAAACTTGAGTAGATCCAGAAAATTAGTTCATTTATGTAACCCCTGGTGATTGGCAAGAATTTTCTGGCTTTCACAAGCCAATCCTCAAATCAGAAAATGGACGCATCTCAAGGGAAATGAATCCTTAGAAGGAAAAGTATGTGTTCCTCCTCACCACTCCATGCTTTTTAAAGAGAAAAACCATAGCCTGCTACCAGAATTGTAGCTTGACAAAGTAAACACTCCCTCAAAACTCCCTTCTTTCTCTAGGGTGAGATGCAAGCATCTTTCTACCACACCTGTGAAACCTCCACAGTCTGGCTCCAGCCCACTTCCTACATTGCTTTCCTGCCATCGTTGTTTTCCATGTCCCCATACCCCAGCCCCACTCCACTCTGCACAGAGCTCCAAGGAGCCTTCATCACATTTCAGCCTTTGGCACATGTTTTCCTCTAACCAGCATCTCTACCCTTACGCGCTTGACAAAATTCCGCTCTTCTCTCAAAATACAGCTCAAATGTTCTTTTTTATGGAAGGACTTCCCTGGGCAGTCCCAATTCACCCCACTTTATGACCGATTCTCCCACTCATCATTTAATAAAATCAAGTGCTCTTTGCACTTGCTCTGTACCAGGAACAATTGTAAAAGAGATTTTTATAAATTAACTCAGTGAAACCTCACAATAACCGCATGGAGTAACTACGAATATTATCTCCACTTTACAGTGGAGGGGGGCTTCCCTTGTGGCTCAGCTGGTAAAGAATCCGCCTGCAATGTGGGAGACCTGGGTTTGATCCCTGGGTTGGGAAGGTCCCCTGGAAAAGAGAAAGGCTACACACTCCAGTATTCTGTCCTGGAGAATTCCATGGACCATATAGTCCATGGGGTCGCAAAGAGTTGGACACAACTGAGTGACTTTCACTTGCTTGCTTGCTTTACAGGTGAGGAGAGTGATGCACAGGAGAATAAATGATCTGTCCACAATCATACCACATATACAAAATGGAGCTGGAATTTGAACTCAGAAAGCATGGTCTTACCAACCAGTTTTGCTGCTTCTTTACTTGGTTCATACCCCAGTGATGTCATGAATCCCACTTTATTTCAAATATTTGCTGGCCAACCTGTCTCTGCAGTTACATGTCAATGCCTTGTAGGCAGGATGTGGCTATATCTATTTGTATTTTGAGCGCTTGTTGCAGGAACTACAGATAGCAAGTGCTTTGGTAATAACTGACCAGTAAGCAAACAAAGAAAATATGAGAATCGATAAAAATGGGGTTGTTAGACAGGTTTTGAGGTAAGGAATAAAGTATGAAAGATCACCTTGGGGAAAACAGCTTTATTCTGATTGAAGGACTGTTTTGGTTTTGCATTTCTATATGTTGGTGTTTTTCCAAGTTAAAAAAAAAGGCCATGATGAATGACATGGCAGAGAACAAAAGAACTGAAGGGAAATGAAGAGTTTCTGATTTCATATGGAGAGAGAAGAGGACTTGGGGCTCAGAAGAAAGGGCAGAGCACCTAGTGAGGAGGGAGAAGACAGATCACAACCCACAGCTGGCTTCCACGTGATCTCTGCCAACTGATGGGCTGAGGTGAGAACAGGTCTCAAGCAAGGAGAAGTTCTGGGAGGACTTTGTTTGCATGAGCTGATTTGTACAGTAACACATGGTAGGGAATACGAAGTCAAGTGGGCCTTAGGAAGCATCACTATGAACAAAGTTAGTGGAGGTGATGGAATTCCAATTGAGCTTTTCCAAATCCTAAAAGATGATGCTGTGAAAGTGCTGCACTCAATAAGCCAGCAAACTGAGAAAACTAAGCAGTGGCCACAGGACTGGAAAAGGTCAATTTTCATTCCAATCCCTAAGATAGGCAATGCCAAAGAATGCTCGCACTACTATACAACTGCACTCATCTCACACACTAGCAAAGTAATGCTCAAAATTCTCCATGCCAGGCTTCAACAGTACATGAACTGTGAACTTCCAGATGTTCAAGCTGGTTTAAGAAAAGGCAGAGAAACCAGGGTTCAAAGTGCCAGCATCTGTTGGTCAAAAAAGCAAGAAACATTCCAGAAAAATATCTACTTCTGCTTTATTGACTATGCCAAAGCCTTTGACTGTGTGGACCACCACAAACTCTGGAAAATTCTTAAAGAGATGGGGATACCAGACTGCCTGACCTGCCTCTTGAGAAACCTGTATGCAGGTCAGGAAGCAACAGTTAGAACTGGACATGGAACAACAGACTGGTTCCAAATAGGAAAAGGATTATGCCAAGGCAGTATATTGTCACCCTGCTTATTTAACTTATATGCAGAGTACACCATGAGAAATGCTGGGCTGAATGAAGCACATGCCAGAATCAAGATTGCCAGGAGAAATATCAATAACCTCAGATATGCAGATGATACCACCCTTATGGCAGAAAGTGAAGAGGAACTAAAAAGGCTCTTGATGAAGGTGAAAGAGAAGAGTGAAAAAGTTGGCTTAAAGCTCAACATTCAGAAAACTAAGATCATGGCATCCAGTCCCATCACTTCATGGGAAATAGATGGGGAAACAGTGGAAACAGTGTCAGACTTTATTTTTTTGGGCTCCAAAATCACTACAGATGGTGACTGCAGCCATGAAATTAAAAGACGCTTATTCCTTGGAGGAAAAGTTATGACCAATCTAGGCAGCATATTCAAAAGCAGAGACATTACTTTGCCAACGAAGGTCCATCTAGTCAAGGCTATGGTTTTTCCAGTAGTCATGTATGGATGTGAGAGTTGAACAATAAAGAAAGCTGAGCACCAAAGAATTGATGCTTTTGAACTGTGGTGTTGGAGAAGACTCTTGAGAGTCCCTTGGACTGCAAGGAGATCCAAGCAGTCCATCCTAAAAGAGATCAGTCCTGGGTGTTCATTGGAAGGACTGATGTTGAAGCTGAAACTCCAGTACTTTGACCACCTGATGCAAAGAGCTGACTCATGTGAAAAGATCCTGATGCTGGGAAAGATTGAAGGTTGGAGAAGGGAAAGACAGAGGATGAGATGGGTGGATGGCATTACCGACTCAATGGATATGAGTTTGAGTAAACTCTGGGAGTTGTTGATGGACAAGGAGGCTTGGCGTGCTGCAGTCCATGGGATCACAAAGAGTCAGATGTGACTGAGTGACTGCACTGAACTGAACTGAACATGATAGGGAGAGCAGGGGCCTAGGACTATGGTTTGGAATAAAGGGGGAGACTAAGTTGCTTTTACCTTCAGTTCAGTTCAGTCGCTCAGTCATGTCCGACTCTTTGCGACCCCATGAATCACAGCACACCAGGAAACCTTGAAGATGGGTTCAGCCCTCTGCCTGGCTGTGAGGACTACTTCCAAGCTATAAGAATGGAACATTCTCCAGCGGTCCTTTCATAAAAATACAATGCAAGGCAAGGAAATGCTGCTTCAGGACACGGGAGAGAGAGGGCCACACAGACCTGGGCAGATCATTCTCCACATCCAGTTAAGATGAAGGTTTGACAGCTACCCAGTAAGACCTGAGGAAATGAGGCAATGTGGCCACAGGAAGAACAGGAATGCCCTCAGATTTTCCCTAAAGAAGGAATATTGTATCCTCTCCAGGGAGTGCTACTTAAAGAGTGTCTCTTTTTCTCTCTCTAGTTCTGCCTCTCCACCACCACCCACCCCATTGCCTTCTTTATTAGGAGCAAGTTATCTGATGGGTGGATGTGGAGAGAGGCCAAGGTTACTAGGTTGGTGTGTAGGATGATGCGACAATGTGCAGTTTCTAACTGAAAGACAGCTGGGCCATTCTTTCTCTTGTATCCTTTTTTGTTTTTGCTGTTTTGACTGGAACTGCCTATACTCAGGGAGGGATGAGGTCACCTTGAACTCATTCTCCAGGGGATGAACAGAATGTGCATGGCCGTCTGCTGGTTTCAGCTCTCTCTGTTCAGACTGCTCCATCTAACGAGGGATGAGTAATAAAAGGGAGTCTTTAACTGAGCTCGTGCTATTTTCAACACAGAACTGATAGCCTAGGTCACTTCTTAAAGCTGTGGGTAAAAACCGGATACTTCAATCAAAATGTTAAGAATTGTATTACTTAATTCCTACCTGGCCCCTTGTGTAAGTCCTCTCTATAACGTAGAATTTGGAGGGAGAGAGGGTAGTTCCTTGGCACATAAAGTCCTCCCACAGGGAACCTCAGGCATGAAGGATTATTGGTAAAGATGATGCTAGGGAATTACATGGAGACTGCAGCCAATACTCATGAGGCAGCTGGGAGCACATGAGCAAAGGCAGAGATGTAGGTCTAGCTGACACATCCATCAGCTCATAAACTGGACTTCCAAACATAAGTAAGAAGACTGTGTGGGAACTATGTGGAAAAGTAGGGCTGAAAGTCAATGAAATGTGGGTTATTATAGTACAATTAGTAACCCATAAACAACCAACGACTGGTGAGGCCTTGGGAAATACAGATTGTATTACACTGGAAGAGAGCTGGGAGCAGAATTCATGGCAGATATTCTGAGCTGGCTGGCCTCTCCCTCCAAAATTAGTAAGTTGTTAAGTAAAAAGCGAAGGATTAAAAAAAAAGGGGTAGGGGGAAGGCTTATGGAAAAAATGACCTTGAACTCTCTCAGCAGGAGGGAAGTTTGGAGATAGAAAGATCTGAGTTCAAATATCAAGTCCCCCATTAATAGCTATGTGATTAGATGCAAATCTGGAAACTTCTCTGAGCCTCATTTTCCTAGTTAAAATTTGAGCTCTTTAATCACATTCAGTCTTCTCTGATCATACTGGTAAACATGATAAAGGTAAATAAATACCTTGACATTACATTCTGTAAGAAGTTAGAATAAATAAGAAACCTAACATATAAGAATTTTCATTTTGATTCTATAAAAAATGTTTTAACATCACATAACATTACTGAAGGATTGACCTCAGAAAAATCCTGAGTGAAAAAAAAAAAAAGATTTGCCTTTGAATCTCCACTGAGCTGCTTTTAAGTTATAAAATAAGGTTAAGTTAGATAAACTCTCTGAAACTCAGTTGGTTCATCTGTAACATGTAACAAATAACACATAGATTAAAATCTTGAATGCTTGATCTAGCTTCATCTGAGCAGCTAATTAGCAATGACTTTGTGTAGCTCAAGCCTTAGTTTTCCACTGCTAAACAAAGAAGATAGAAATATCCAAAGGCAATGTCTAGTTATAACATTTGGTGGAAACAAGAATAAAGATTTTTATTTTCTGAAAGTGATTTAATCTGTTTTACCCAGTGGGAAAGCACTAAAGGCTATCATTTTGTTTTCCTTAGTTGAAGCTATTAACTGTAATTGCTTTCGTTAATAATACTTTACTTATTATAATAATCAAAGCTCAATTTTTGTACTTATACCCTGGGGCCAGTTTGCTGAGGCACAATTTTTAAATGGATGAAAAACAATTAATAACAACTAGAAAAAAACACTAATGATCTTATCAAAGAAAGTGCTATGCAATCTCCGATTGCAAAATCACATGTGACACACAAAAAAGAACGCTTGGCCTCAGCTAGTTTCGTGGGTTCCCTAGTATTGACCAAATACAGAATATTTCAAGAGCAGAAAAATAATGCTTCTGGGGACATTCTCCTCCTGGGCATAATAGGGGATGTTTCTACTAACCTACCAAAGGTCAGAGACAGCCTATTATATTTCCTGCAGTGTGTGAGCTTTCTAAGAGGGAAACCACAATAATTTAAAGAGGAAAATTTCCCTCATCTCCCAACACCAGAGGTCCCTCCCTGTGACCAGCAAGGTAGGACGTGATAAGACCACTCCCACTCTTTGGCCACCTCCTTAACCCTGAAACACACCCTTAACTCCAGACCCCACTTTTCTTATTTAACACATCATGCTTTCTGCCTGGAGCTTGTATTTTCTCTTTCCTTTGCCTGGAATAACTTTTCCAGGAATTTTTTGTTGTTGTTGTTCGGGCCTTAGCTCAAGATAACATCTGCTAACCCCTTTCAAATGATGTTCTCAAAAAGCCGTGTCACTCTTAGAGACATTCTCTATGACTCTGAAACTACTGAATGACTCATCCAGTGTCCTGTTTACTACTGCATTCCCAACATCTCAATCGGGCCAGAGTCATAGCAAGTAAGGACTTGATAAATATTTGTTGAATGAATGGACGAGATAAATTAGTGAATTCTCACTAGATGTTGGAACAAGGCAAACAGTGAGTGACTTTTTCATACCTCTTCTGTCCGGAGAACAGCAGCTGCTAACCATTCCTTTCTCCCTGGTACTTCCATTCCATCTCTCTCCTTTCTTTCTCTTCACATCCAGATTTTAACGTGAGCTAGAAGCAAAGTCTCAGTGCCCAGCAGCCTGTGTTTGAATTTAGAATGCACTTAGTTGTAGGTCCATGAGGGCGAGTAGTAAATATTTGTCAGTCTTTTTCACAATATGTTTCTAGGGCTAGCAGAGAGCTAGCAGATGTTCAGGTTCTTTGTTAGTAAATGAGAAAAAAAATTTGAATGAATACATGCTTTTTACTTTTCTACTTTCTAGCTGAGGGATATCAGGAAAGTTCTTAACCTCTCTAACTTCATTTTCCTCATAAGAAGCAATTTGAAAATGCTATTGCCACATGAGATTACTGTAAAGGATCAAATGAGGCTACATAACCCCAGAGAGAATATGCTTTCAATAAATGATTGTGGAGTTATTACTAAAATAGCCTCCATTCATAATTAAAATATAATTAGCTTTGGTCCAATCATTCAGTGTGGATATTTCCATCCATGATATATCTCCCCCCAGCTCTGAAGATGTATAGAACCCTCCCACCTATGGTTCTAGTTTCAATGCCAATCATGACCTGAAGCACAAACTCAAGGAAACCTTGGCACATAGATTTGCATCTAGGAATGTCTTTCTCTGTTTCCCAAGAGCCAGGACGCATGCCACCCAGCAGGACCACCTTTCTGATGATGGATATTTTTACCTTGAACTCCTCAATTTGCGTCCTTATCACATAAAATTTCTTCTTTGGTATCACATCTGAGTGAGTTTCATCAGCTATCTGGTTGGGGAAAATGTCATTTATTTATCTGCTTGCTCTGGTCATAAATCCGGGTGAGGATCAAGCATCCAGAAATAAAACCCTGGGTGAAAAATAGCTCCACCCCCATGACATCAACATGGATAACTGGTCCTGAGCTGTTTTTTGGTGCACACCATCCTGTCACAGGCTTCACTGATTGTTTACATCCCTTGCCTTTCTACACAGGGCTCACCATTAAGTACACTTTAGGCTTCAGTTTAGGCTTTACTTCCTTTGTGGAAACTTCAAGGTCTCAGATAAGGCAATCATGACCTTCTTCTATGTACCCTGAACTTAAGAATTCATTCATTCAATATGTTGTATTCAGAACCTACATATGCTGGATACTCTTAGATATTAGTTATACAACATTGAAAAACAATAATAAAAAATAAAACAAACAAAACAAGTAACAATTCCAATCTTTGTAAATCTTACATTATGAAAGGAGAGAAAGACAACAAGAAAAAAAAAGTAAGAAAAATATATATATATATATTGCATAGTTTCTGAACAGAAAAGGCAAAGCAGGTAGGGAAATAGAAGATGGTCAAAGGAGATGTAATTTTACATGAAGTGTCCTGGAATGCCTTAATGATTAAAATGGCATTTTAGTAGTGAACACACGAAGGTAAAAGGTGAATCCTATATATCTCCATCTTACCAACGACTACAGATTAATAATATCATCTACTCATGTTGTTCTCACCATAATTGCCATCACAATAAAAGTTCCCCAGGGGAGGGGTCATTCTACTCATAATCCTATCTCCAGAGTTTAGCCCAGGACAAAGAATGAACTGGGTGCTCGGTACGTATTTGTGGGGTCCATTGCTATTATTCTGATCATAGCCATGTTATCCTCCAAGGGCCAGACCCTGTTTCACCTTGACATACTTTCTAGGTATACCCACCACCAGCTTCTCCTGTCTTTTCTATACATAAGTCTGGATTCCTTATCACTGGGTTCACTCAACTCACTGAGATAACCATCCATAAGAGGACTAAGGGTTTTTGCTGCCAGGTTGTCAATATAATGGGATATAAAATATTACTGGAAAAGTTAACTCATTAAGGAAAATGTATATCCAACACGTCTTTCTGTGGCTGGAAAGGTCGCTTTGATAAGTTGTAAAGGAGTGGGAGTTATATCCTCAAGGATCATTACTCAACACTTGATCGTCACTGAACTATGTATTAGTCACCTGGGACTGCTACTGACAAAAGATCATAGACTGGGTAGCTTAAACAATAGACATGTATTCCTCACAGTTCAAGAAGCTGGCAAGTCCAAGATTAAGTTGCCAGCAGATTCAGTTCCTTATAACAAACTTCTCCCGGGCTTGCAGACAGCTAATTTATTGTTCTCTCATGGCAGAGAGAGAGGGAATTCTGGTCTCTCTTCTTCTTTTATAGAGACACTAATTCCATCACGGGAACCCCAAGTTCATGACTTCATCTAAACCTAACACCTCCCAAAAGTCCCTACTTCCATATATCCTCACATTGGTGATTAGGGTTTCAAAATGTGATCCTGGGGAGACACAATCAGTCCATAAGAGACCACCTTGTGAAGAGAACTTAAAAAAAATGACTGAAAAATGCATCACTGTTTGTCTTTCAAGGTTGTAAAGCAACAAGAGAAAAATGAATACATGAAGCCCTTGGTATCACTCCACTGAACAACATTTACTACTTAATTCTAGGTCTTTGAACCCAAGACTTCATTGATTATCTATCTTAGGAAGTAAGGCTTCCCAGCTAGTGCTCATGGTAAAGAATCTGTCTGCCAAAGCAAGAGCCAGCCTCAGGAAATATAGGTTCAATTCCTAGGTTGGGAAGATCCTCTGGAGGAGGAATTGGCAACCCACTCAGAGAGTGTCACATTAGTGGATTCACACCGAAAATAATGTAAGTTATCATAATGATGCTATTTAGACAATTACTACAAAATCTTAGACATTCGCAATAAGCAGTGACTTCACAGTCACATATCTGTGGTCATCTAGGGTTCAGCTGACTTAGGTTGATCTTGGCTGCACTTAACTCTGATTGTGGGTTACACTATTGGGTACTCTAGGTGTGTTCTCATAGGCAAAGGCAGGAACACATGAGGGCAAGCCCAATTGTGTTCGAACAGTCAAGCCTCTGTCATCACATCTGCTAACATCCAAACCTTTGGACAACCCAACATATCAAGCCCAAAGTCAGGATGCAAGGAAAGAATGCACCACCCATCACAAGGCCATGGCAAAGATGTGGATCTGTAATAACACTCTACAGGAATGAATAATTAGGATCAGTAATTCAACCTACCACATAATTCATCTCATTTTCAGGGGTCACTCAATAGCTCCAATGCTTGGATTCAAGTCTGAGGATTAAGAACTTTTGAAGACTAAATTTAAGTAATAGCATTTTGAACTCTATAATCCCAGGTGCTTGTAATTTGCTTATATATAACAAGTCTAGTTTATTTTTTAGCATGGCTAATATTTCTTGGACTTCTCTTTTTTAAAAAATTCATCTTTTTATTATGGATGCAATATGGTACTGTGGAAAGAATGTAAATGGGAATTCAAATACTCAGGATCCAGTCCCATATCTGCCACTAATTAACTCTGAGACCATCAACAAATTATCTCAAATTCTTTTGGCCATGTTCTGCCCTTTACAGAATGAAGACTTGGACTAAATAGTTACATTTCCTCCCATCACTACAATTGCATGAGTGTATGTTTACTGACATGGATGTGGGCCAATAGGCCTTGCCTCATCTTTCTTTTCAAAAAATATTTTATTGTTGCATCACATTAAGAATTCCCTTCACAAAAAATCTATGTAAACCAAAGTGAGGATCTTATCTATAGTAATGAACAGCATTTAAACATTCCTTGGATGGACCCAGAGTGAATCCAGTCCCCCATTTCCTGACTGTGCACTGTCCAGGGTGGAGGATCCCTAACCAGGAGATCAAGATTGCCCATGTAACCCAAACTGTAACCAGAATGGAGAGGATTTGCAGAGCTGGAATGCATACATGAGTCGTGTTTATTTATATGTCCCAGGTTTGCATGGAAATCCAAACACATTTTGCACATGTGATGGCATTTGTCTCTTTGAAATTAGTGCAAATTGCATGTTTGTTTGGGGAGTTAATAATACCACATTTGCTTCTGACAGTGACATATCAGCAAACTGTTTTTCTAAACCATTCCATGTACTTCTACCACACCGCAGCTGAGGTCTGATTCAAGTCAAAGCCCCAAGTGACTATAAACCAAACAATTATTTTTTTAATCCTAATGTGTTTGCTTCCTAATGACCCACAGCCTTAAACTCACGTTGGGCAGAAAGGAAAAAAACTTTCTTTTTTTATGCTCCAGGCCTCAATAGGGCAAAGCACATTCTAGAAGACTAGTTGTGGGTGACCAGAATGCAATTCAAAACATCAGCACTCTTTGATCAGGGCAACTTGCTTACTTTTAATTGTTTCCAGAGTGCTTGTTTGAAAATTTGTTAGATTATACATCACAGGCAATGAGAACTGATGGCTGAATTTACTGCTTTAATTCTTGGCTTGAAAAGGGGTTATACTGATTTCAGTTACACTTAGGAAGCTGAGTTCTTGGCCAAGTAGCATAAAGGTGATTTCAAGTGCTGTCTCTTTTCACCCATCCCCAAAATAACAAGAAATGAACTGAGGGATCTTGTAAGAAAGTGTGAGGTAACATTGCTAGCAGTTTTATTCCAGCTTCACTAGCTTTTTTTTTTTTTTTTTCTTTCTTCTTTATAGATATCAGTGGATATGAGTACTATAAAGTTGTCCCTTAACAAACTTGAGTAGTCAGAGCACAGTGGTATAAAAGAAAATGCCTTTAAAACCAGATATCCCCAAATTCTTAATGTTTATTTGTGAGATTGGCCTCTCCTGACACTAAGTAGTGCTTCCCAGGTGGCTCAAGTGGTAAAGAATCTGCCTGCTAATACAGGAGATGCAGGAGACAACGAGTTCAGTCAATCCCTGGGACAAGAAGATCCCCTGGAGAAAGAAATGGCAACCCACTCCAGTATTCTTGCCTAGATAATGCCATGAACAAAGGACCTGGCAGGCTACTGCCCATTAGGTCTCACAGTTGGACATGACTGAGTTAAGAAAAAGGAACAATCAATGGGAAAAACTTTCCCTTACAGGCCAGTGCTCAGAGTCTTTTCCTTTTCTAACTCCCATGATCCCTTTGGGTGGCCTTACACAGGTCCCATGAATTCAGCATTGACTTTTGTGCAGATGACATTTAAGATGTCACTTCCAGGCTAAAGCTCAGCTCTTCAACCTACACTTCTGCTCACCAACCAGACATGGTCGACAAAAGGAAGATCACATGTGCAACCCAAGTTCAAGGCAGCTAATGACAAGTTGATTGTTTTTACTTACACTCCCATCCCCAATTCCTTCTCTATTTCTAATTTTGTTTTTGGCTCCACTCTTCTACTTTTCTAGCCATTGCCAAGAACTTAAACATGATCTTCAACTGCTTCCTCTCCTGTGTATCCTTCTTTCACTTTGTCACTAAGCCCTATTTATTCCACCTCTATGTTTTTCCTAAATTCATCCTGCTTTTCTGACCAAAGAGCTCTGGAAACAGATTTCTAACAGGGCCTGAGATTTTTAACTGGTGCCAATCCATTCTATATTTTAATGTTAACATTAGATCATTTCTTTTTTTTTTTTTAGTAGATCATTTCTTCCTTCAACCCATTCGGTGATGTTACTTACAGGTTAAAGTTAGTTAACACTGTCTATGGCCCAAAGGCTAAATGCCTGGACTCCTAGGCATGACCTAAAAGAACTTCATTTGCCTGCCAGACCTAGCCTACCTTTAACCTTGCTTTCTGCCAACTTGGCTACTAGAATCCTGAGTTCCAGTAATAAATTATTTGCATGTTTTTTTTTTTTTTTTACATACTTTTATTTATTTATTGGAGAAGGAAATGGCACCCCACTCCAGTATTTGGTTGTGCTGGGTTTTTGTTGCTGCATGAACTCTTCTCTAGTTGCAGTGAACAGGGGCTACACTCTAGTTGCTGTGCAAGAGCATATCATTGGGGTGGCTTTTCTTGTTGCATAGCACAAGCTCTCGAGCCTTTGGGCTTAAGTAGTTGTGGCTGCCGGGCACTGGAGCACAGCCTCAGTAGTTGTGACACACAGGCTTACTTGCCTCATGGCATGTAGGATCTTCCTGAACCAGGGATTGAACCCATGTCTCCTGCACTGGTAAGCGGACTCTACCACTGATCCACCAGGGAAGCCCTATTTGCACGTTATTTAATATGCTCTCTAATCCTTGGTGCTTAACATTTACTTTTTCTTTTGATAAGAAGCCTGCCTTCAAATCCTTCCTTGATTTTCAAAAACTGTCCTCAAATATGGTATCTGTTCTGAATCCTTAGAACCCCATTGACAAAGTCAAATATGTTCCTCTTCTGTACTCTCAAGGAATCTAGTGGAAGCAAAAATTGTTAGGGTTATCAACAGTTCCAAATCACATGTGACTTTCTCTGTTTTCACCCAGAAAGACTCATACCCAAGATATCATTCAGTCCTAGGCAAGGTAGGATAGTTGCTTACCCTGACACAGTGAGGGGGTCACCATGTTCATGTGTCATGTTCATCAGATTATGAGTTACTTGAAATCAATGAACAGGTCTGATTCATCTTTGTAGCCCTAACAGTTAGTACTATATCTGCAAAACAGTAGACTTAATAGGAGATCTAACATTGTGCTGATGCTTTGCATTTTTCGGTTTAAACCGCAGTGTTTTTGGAGGATGTTGATATTAACTCCATTTTTTTTATACAAAAAGAATACATCCAAGAAAAAAGCAGTGATCTTCCTAAAGTTACACAGATTTTTTTTGACTTCTAAACTATGCTTATTTCACCATGAAAACTCAGTAAATCATGAACTGGGATATTCTGTGATGTGTTAGACTAAGTATTTTTCTACATCCAAAGTGATCTGGGGAGGAAAATGATTAAAATCAGATAAGTGGTTAATTACCAGCCCTTCCACTCAATTAAATTTTGAAATAGTTATTTGTTTGAATTAGACATCTTCAAACAAGATTGACTGTCTAGATACAACTAGAATCAAAATAACAGAAAATGAAAATAAATGTTATTTTCACAAGAACTTAGATAATTTAGAAAATGAGACCACTGAGAATTTCCAGTTAATATATTTATAAGTCTCAATCACATACCTATTGTTTGATACAGTGATTCTTAACTGGGAGAAATTTTGCCCCAGGAGACAGTTTATAATGTTTGGTGACATTTTTATGTTTCACAACTGGAGGAGAGATAGAGGCCAGAGATGTTACTAAATATCCTGCAATTCACAGAATAACTCCCCATAACAAAGAGTTTTCCAGCCAAAATGCCAATAGTGCTAATATTGAGAAATCCTAATTTAAACTGCAAAATAGGTAAAGCAAAGATTATCCAGTCATACTTTAATTAACTCTTCAAGTTAAGAAGTGAAATGTTAGGAAAAGTTTCTACAAATATATTGAAAATGTTGTCTGTTGTTTAATAAATGCTAGTAATAAAGTGTTTGCTTGAAGGATACATTGCACTAATACAATCATTCCAGGAATAGGTCTTGGGAGAAGTTTTCATGTGACTAATGATTTACCACTGCATGGAAAATCCAGTTCTTTCTTTCCTCCCAATCCATGGAAATCAATCTCATTGACTTGGCAAAAATTAATAGTAAATTTAGAAGGAGGCAGCTAATTCAGATGATTCATACTGGTGAGCCAGAATAGATAGATAGATATAGAGATAAACGTAGCAGTAATATTCAGTTAATAATCAGTTAATGATGTTGATGTTAACATCATCAGAAAAAATTTCTCATTTTACAAAAAAGTTATATGTACTTTTTCTTGTTCTGATAATGAAAAAATTTAGGCTTATCAATTCAGGCAAATATCTTTACCCAAATGGAAAACATTGTTTAAAAAATTCTGTAATCCAAGCATTGAAAAGGAATGAAAGCAAAGCATTTGGGTATATTTGCTTTAGTTGGTCACCAGCAAATTTTTTCAAAAATATTTCATTATACTTACAAAAGCAGTTTTAAATCACGCTTTCTTTACTTAGTGTTCAGTCACGAAATAGTCTTCTAAAAATGCCATTTCATTTTTGAACAAATTCCATCATATGAATAGACCATAATTTATTTAATAAATCTCCCAAAGCTGAATATTTGGGATTTTTTCTCTATGTTTTGCTATAATAAATAACATCATGATGAACATTCCTGTACATAAATCTTTAGCCCTTTCTCTGATTATTTACTTGGGATAGATTCCATGAACTAAAATATTGGGGTCAAAATGAAGCCATTTAAGGTTTAGGGTTTCAGTGATATAATCCATAAAACAGAAATAATAAACTATGGCCTCTCCCTCGTCCATAGTATAAAAGGGTCATGGAACAGCAATTTATTAACATAAACTGCATAGTAGGCATCCAACTGTGAAGTTATCTCTACATGTGCAAATATAGGTGGGGGGCAGAGAACACACAAAGGCCCTGTTACAGAAATAGACCTGCTCATGTTTATTTTTACTCTGGTTCAAAAGCTACGAGTCACATAAGACCCTCTTTTCAGGTAGAATGTAGCAGGCAGAATGTCCCCAAAAGAACAGTATATGTGATGCCCATTTCTCTCAAAGGTATAGGAAAAAAAAAAAGTGTTTTGAGCTTATATTTAGTGTAATATGCATAATATATACCAGTCAGTATTCATTTAGTGAAAATTTGGTACAATTATCCCAATATGCTATCTCTCCTTTTGTTATTATACATTTTGTTTCCAACCCTGATAACATTTTTGAGGTAGAGATTATCTCCATTCCACAGAAAAGAATGCTGAGTCTCTGATACATTAGGTAAATTGGCCATGTAAACAAATTAGTAAGTAGATAATCTACTATTCAAACTCTCTTTTAAAAGAGAGTTTAAACTCGCCATCTTTCTGACCCTTTGCAATTGTTCTTAAGTCCAGTGCTGCCCTTCATGTTTATAATATTTATCCCTACATATATGAGTCTACTAAACATAATTATATAAGTATATAGAATTAATTAGTATATATTATAGGTGTATAAGTTAAATAAGCAGGGTGACAATATACAGCCTTGAAGTACTCCTTTTCCTATTTGGAACCAGTCTGTTGTTCCATGTCCAGTTCTAACTGTTGCTTCCTGACCTGCATATAGGTTTCTCAAGAGGCAGGTCAGGTGGTCTGGTATTCCCATCTTTTTCAGAATTTTCCACAGTTTATTGTGATCCACACAGTCAAAGGCTTTGGCATAGTCAATAAAGCAGAAATAGATGTTTTCTGGAATGCTCTTGCTTTTTCCATGATCCAGCAGATGTTGGCAATTTGATCTCTGGTTCCTCTGCCTTTTCTAAAACCAGCTTGAACATCAGGAAGTTCACGGTTCACGTATTGCTGAAGCCTGGCTTGGAGAATTTTGAGCACTACTTTACTAGCGTGTGAGATGAATGCAACTGTGCGATAGTTTGAGCATTCTTTGGCATTGCCTTTCCTTGGGATTGGAACGAAAACTGACCTTTTCTAGTCCTGTGGCCACTGCTGAGTTTTCCAAATTTGCTGGCATATTGAGTGCAACACTTTCACAGCATCATCTTTCAGGATTTGAAATAGCTCAACTGGAATTACATCACCTCCACTAGCTTTGTTCATAATAATGTTTTCCAAGGCCCACTTGACTTCACATTCCAGGATGTCTGGCTCTAGGTCAGTGATCACACCATGGTGATTATTCGGGTTGTGAAGATCTTTTTTGTACAGTTTTTCTGTATATTCCTGCCACCTCTTAATATCTTCTGTTTCTGTTAGGTCCATATGATTTCTGTCCTTTATCAAGCCCATCTTTGCATGAAATGTTCCCTTGGTATCTCTAGTTTTCTTGAAGAGATTTCTAGTCTTTCCCATTCTGTTGGTTTCCTCTATTTCTTTGCATTGGTCACTGAGGAAGGCTTTCTTATCTCTTCTTGCTATTCTTTGAAACTCTGCATTCAGATGCTTGTATCTTTCCTTTTCTCCTTTGCTTTTCGCTTCTCTTTTCACAGCTATTTGTAAGGCCTCCTCAGACAGCCATTTTGCTTTTTTGCATTTCTTTTCCATGGGGATGGTCTTGATCCCTGTCTGCTGTACAATGTCACGAACCTCCGTCCATAGTTCATCAGGCACTATATCTATCAGATCTAGTCCCTTAAATCTATTTAGGTCATACCTAAATGGTCTAGTGGTTTTCCCTACTTTCTTCAATTTAAGTCTGAATTTGGCAATAAGGAGTTCATGATCTGAGCCATAGTCTTATATGCAGAGTACATCATGAGAAACACTGGGCTGGAAGAAGCACAAGCTGGAATAAAGATTGCCAGGAGAAATATCAATAACCTCACATATGCAGATGACACCACCCTTATGGCAGAAAGTAAAGAGGAACTAAAAAGCTAAAACTAAAAAGTGAAAGAGGAGAGTGAAAAAGTTGGCTTAAAGCTCAACATTCAGAAGACAAAGATCATGGCATCTGGTCCCATCACTTCATGGAAAATAGATGGGGAAACAGTGGAAACAGTGTCAGACTTCATTTTTTGGGCTCCAAAATCACTGCAGATGGTGACTGCAGCCATGAAATTAAAAGATGCTTACTCTTTGGAAGAAAAGTTATGACCAACCTAGATAGCATATTCAAAAGCAGAGACATTACTTTGCCAACCAAGGTCCGTCTAGTCAAGGGTATGGTTTTTCCTATGGTCATGTATGGATGTGAGAGTTGGACTGTGAAGAAAGCTGAACATCAAAGAATGGATGCTTTTGAACTGTGGTGTTGGAGAAGACTCTTGAGAGTCCCTTGGACTGCAAGGAGATCCAACCAGTCCATTCTGAAGGAGATCAGCCCTGGGATTTCTTTGGAAGGAATGATGCTAAAGCTGAAACTCCAGTACTTTGGCCACCTCATGCGAAGAGTTGACTCATTGGAAAAGACTCTGATGCTGGGAGGGATTAGGGGCAAGAGGAGAAGGGGACGACAGAGGATGAGATGGCTGGATGGCATCACTGACTCAGTGGACGTGAGTCTGAGTGAACTCCAGGAGTTGGTGATGGACAGGGAGGCCTGGCGTGCTGCGATTCATGGGGTCGCAAAGAGTCGGACACGACTGAGCAACTGAACTGACTGAACTGACTGATTATAGGTGTATAAGGCCCAGACAGTAAAGAATCTGCCTGCAATGTGGGAGACCTGGTTTTAGTCCCTGGGTTAGGATGATTCCCTGGAGAAAGGAATGGCTACCCACTCCAGTATTCTTGCCTGGGAAATCCCATGGACAGAGGAGCCTGGCAGGCTACAGTCCATAGGGTTGCTAAGAGTCAGACGTGACTGAGCAACTAACACTTTATCTTTAATTTGTGCACAAGGGTTTCCTTTCTTTTGGATTTTTCCCTTCAAAGTCTTTCTCTTGATCAAATATACAAAAAGTATGACTTCTTTTCTTATTAGTCCCTTATTTCTCTTTTCAGTCCAAGATAGAGCTCTATTTCCCAGCTCTCTTCCTTCCACCAACCAGTTTTCTCTCACATTCTTTGAGCATCTTTAGTCATTACCTTGAACTCTTTATCAGGTAGCTTGCCTCATGCCACTTCACTTAGTTCTTCTGGGGTTTTATCTTATTTCTTCATTTAGAATATATTCCTCTGCTACCTCATTCTGTTGAATTTGCTGTTTATAGGTCTATGTATTTGGTAGGTTGATCATGTTTCCTGATCTTGGGTGATTGTCCTTCTGTAGGAGACTTCCTGGACAAGGGAATAGCAACCCACTCCAGTACTCTTGACAGGAGAATCCCATTGACAGAAGAACCTGGTGAGCTACAGTCCATGGGGTCACAGAGAGTCAGACAGGACTGAAGTGACTGAGAGTGAGTGTGAGGAGACTTCAGTGCATCCCAGGAGCGCTTTCTCCTCTGGTCACATGAGATGTATGCTATAAGGGGCCCTCTATTTGAATCATTTGGGTTCTTCTGTAGCAGCAGGCTGAGTGCTCTGGGAAATCTGGTAGACATGGGTGGCTCCTGGTCTCTTTGGTTGCCAGTCCCTGCCTTGTGCAGAGGCTTCCTGCCACCATTGGGTGGAGCCAGTCAGGAGGCTGCTGGACTATGGAACTCCAGTGTGTCCAGGGGCTCACTGGTGGGCAGAGGCAAATTCAGGAGAGGGTGGTTACAGTTTGTGATGCTGGCTTGCTGGTGGGTGTCTCCAGTTACTGACACGCCTGGCTGTGGGGCACTGAGTTTCCCAATGCTGACATTGGCCCACTGGTGAGTGTAGCTGTGTTCAGTGAGATTGACTTAAGAATTCAAGGTGTCTTGGAGCTACTGTCGGCCTGCTGGTGGGCGGATCTGCAGTCCAGTAGGTTCTGGGGCTAGTGCAGGCTCACTGGTCAGCAGAGCTGTGTTTCCAAGTAAGTACCTGGCTACAAGCCCCTAGAGTTTCTAAAGCAAGTGTTGACCCACTGGGATCTATCGGCCAGGTCCCAGGGTAGATGGCTAAGAGGCTGCAGTGGTCCTAAGGCTGGTATCTGCCAACTGATGAATAAAGCCAGGTTCTAGGGATAGTGCTGGCCCACTGGTGTGCAAAGCTGTGTCCCAGGGTCTCCAACTGCAGGGAACTGGGAGTTCTGAGGTTTGTGTTTCAGCTCGCTAGGGGGTGGAGCTGGATCTGGGATCTGTAGCTGGTCCTGAAGCTATTGCTGGCACACTTGTATGCAGGGTCTGGTCCCGGCCCCTCAAGTATTCAGGGCACTTCCCAGGGCAGCATTGGGCATGGAATGTCTTAAAGCAAATGGCTTCATGGTGAGTGGGGCTTTGTTGCCTCCTGGATTTTTGCTTGACCTGCAATGTCCCAATACTGGTGCCAACAGGCTGATGGACAAGGCCAGATCCCAGAGCTAATAAGCTATAGAAAGGATTTAAAGACGGTGCTTACCAGCACCTGCCTGTGTCCATAAGGTAGAACAAGTTCCTCATAATAGCTTCCACCAGTGTCTATGTCCCCAGGCTGGGTGCCAACTACCCTCTGCCTCTCTGGGAGGCTCTCCAGTCAATAAATGGGTTTCACCCATGCTCTTTGCAAGTTAATGCTTCTGCCTGGTCTTGGAATATGTGTGATTTTTTGTTTGCACCCTCCCTCTGACTTTCCTGAAAGTTAGCCCAACTGCCCTTCAAAGGCAAACTTTCTGGGGGCCTTGTCTTCCTAATGCAGGACCGACAAGGGGCTGGACTCTTCACTCCTTTTGGGTAAACTGTGCATGCTCTTTCACTCAGGTATGTCTGACTCTTTGCAACTCCATGGATTGTAGCCCACCAAGCTACTCTGTCCACGGAATTTTCCAGGCAAGTATAGTGGAGTGTGTTGCCATTTCCTACTCCAGAACATATTCCAGACCCAGGGATCGAACTCATGTCTTCTGCATCTCCTATGGATTCTTTACCACTGTGCCACCTGGGAGCTCTCAGTTGTATAACTTCTGCAATTTTAATTATCCTCTGGGGTGTAGGTTGCCAACCTAGAGGTATGAGTTTTGACCAAGTCTCCATTCCAGCTACTTGTCTCATTGTTTTTTTATTATTTATATCTTTATCTTTTTCTATATCTCTGCATCTAAAATCTTTTCTTCTGGCCTTCCATTTTTTCTTACCAAATATGTCTCTGTAAATAGCTGTTATTTGGGTGGACCTGTGGGAGGAGGTGAGCTCAGGCTCTTCTTACTCCACCCTCATCTGTAAGCTCTCCTTAACCCTTAAAAGAGATATTCAGATTTTAATTGTTCAATCCAATTTAACACTTTTTTAGTGCATTTTATATGGTAGGAAATGTGTTATTAGCAATGGAAACATCCATAGACTAGGAATATGATCCAGTGAGGTGAAATGACTTGTCCACCAACATTGAAAGCTAGAGTTCTATAGACGTGGCCTTGCCTCTTATCCAGGCTTTGGGGAACATCCACTACAGTCACTTTAATTCTTACAGAACATTCACTCCTTTTGTGTCTTCAGCCTATTCATAGTGAATTCCTTGAAAGCAGTTCAAATATTGTTTCTCTCTGAAGCTCTCTCTCTATTGTGATTCATTCACATCAGGAAGACCTGTCCACATGTTCCTCTAACAGCACATCTCTCCAGCAGAGCAGTCATAGCATTATATTCAGCTCAGTTCAGTTGCTCAGTTATGTCCTACTCTTTGTGACCCCATGTACTGCCACATGCCAGGCTTTCTTGTCCATTACCAATTCTTCGAGCTTACTCAAACTCATGCCGTTGAGTTGGTGATGCCATCAAACTATCTCATCCTCTGTCATCCCCTTCTCCTCCTCCCTCCAATCTTTCACAGTATCAGGGTCTTTTCTAATGAGTCATTTCTTCTGATCAGGTGGCCACAGTATTGGAGCTTCAGCTTCAGCCTCAGTCCTTCCAATGAATATTCAGGACTGATTTCCTTTAGGATTGACTGGTTTGATCTCCTGGCAGTCCAAGGGACTCTCAAGAGTCTTCTACAACATCACAGTTCAAAAGCATCAATTCTTTGGTGCTAAGCTTTCTTTATAGCCCAACTCTCGCATCCACATGTAACTACTGGAAAAACCATAGCTTTGACTAGACGGGTCTTTGTTGGCAAAGTAATGTCTCTGCTTTTTAATTTGCTGTCTAGGTTTGTCATAGCTTTTCTTTCAAGGAACAAGCATCTTTTAATTTCATGGCTGCAGTCACCATCTGCAGCGATTTTGGAGCCCAAGAAAATAAAGTCTGTCACTTTATTTGCTTCCATTGTTTCCCCATCTATTTGCCCTGAAGTGATGGGACCAGACGCTATGATCTTAGTTTTTTGAATGTTGAGTTTTAAGCCAGCTTTTTCACTCTCCTCTTTCACTTTCATCAAGAAGCTCTTTCATTCCTCTCTGCTTTCTGCTATAAGAATGACAAAGTCTAGTCTCAATCTCAGGCCTATCCATCAGGCCATGTTTTACGCTTGTTGTTCCTCCTTTGTCTGGCAGAGTGAGATATAATAGGCATTTGGCTGGATGAATTACCTGGTATATGGTGCTCCGAACTGAAAAGCTACTGAAGAAAAAATTGCAGTTACAGTCTCTGCCTTTCAGATTTAGCAGAGGTCTCTGAAGGCAATGGCACCCCACTCCAGTACTCTTGCCTGGAAAATCCCATGGACGGAGGAGCCTGGAGGGCTGCAGTCCACGGGGTCGCTGAGGGTCAGAGACAACTGAGCGACCTCACTTTCACTTTCTATCTTATTCTGTTCAAGCTGCTCTAACAAAAATATCATAGACAGTGTGGCTTAAACAATGAATATTTGTTTATCTCAGTTCCAGAGACTGAGAAAATCAAAGTCAAGACACCAACAGATTCAGTGTCTTCTGAGAGCCCACTTCTTCATTCATAGTCAGCCATCCTATTGCTGTATCTTCATATGGCAGATGGAATGCAGGAGCTCCCTGGAGATGCTTTGTAAGGCACTAATCACACTCATGAGGGCTCTACTATCATGACATAATCACTTCCCAAAAGCTTATCACCTAGTAACATCACATTGACAGTTAGGATTTGGCATATGATTTTTGGAATGACACATTCAGGATATAGACAGCATATAGACAGACATATAGCATTCTGGTAAGAATGCTCATATTCCAGGTACTAGGAGTTCAGTGTTTGAGATTATAAACTTGACTTGTCTAGTCAATAAAAAAGTGTTAAGTAAACAGTGCTTGTTGCTGCTTTCTTCTGATGCTCCATGAATGATGCTTGGAAGTCTTCTTCTAGCTTAGCAAGTTGATGACTTTGGTAAATAAGGCCAGGAAGTCATATATCCTAGGGTAGAAACTGATAGCAAGTTTAAATAGCCTGATTCCGTTTCTTCATCTATAAAACAGGGCTAGTATAATCCCCACGAGGTTTCTGAGTGTTTTATATATAACAATAAAATTTAAAAACAGTTGACACCTTAGTTGTGGAAGGCAGAATAATAGTCCCTCATAGATATCTCCAGAATCTTTGAATATTTTTCCTTTAAGAAAGAGACTTTGCAGATGTGATTAAGGTTAAGAACCTCGAGATGGAAAGATTGTCCTGATTATATGAGTGGATTCAGGTTAGCTATAGCAGTTCTTAAAAATGAAGAACCTTCCCAGCTATGGTCAGAGAAAGAGGTGGCAACAGAAGAACGGCCAGAGAAATATCACAATGCTGGATTTGAAGATAGAGGAAGGGTGACCTCATTGATCTGGAAAAGGCAAGGAAACTGATTCTTACTTAGGTCTGAAAAAGGAACACAGTCTTGCTGATATCTTTATTTTAATGTGATGAGACCACTATAGAGCTCATGAATAAAGATGATATATCTGTGTTGTTTTAAGCCACTAATTATGTTAATTAAATGTTTATCCTGACCTTATTTAAGTGTTCTTTATCATAATGATTTCAAATAAAAAGAAGAGTGGCAGGTACTTGAATTTTATAAAAAGTTCATGAACTGTATCTTTTCTAGGCTGACTAGTCAAGTGAAAAATTGGTTGAGTTAATTGAGTGAAGTCTTGCTTAATGACCATTTCAAGCTCTTTCTCTCATGGTTTGCATTAGAGATTGGTACAAAAATTAGTAGATTCTAAAGGACTTAATATTATGCAATAGATTAAGTGATGAATATTAAACTCCATTGTTTGTGTTATTCATCCACTTACCATTCTACAAATATCTGTTGATAATTTACTCAAAAAAAAAATAAAGCATTAAAAGTTGAAAAATGCATTTAATAAACCACTCTCATGGAATATACAGACCACTGAAACACAGATAATCAAAATTCAATAACCTGAAAGTCTTGATGACAAAGCTTTCTTACTCTTCAGTGGAACTCCAGCTCTCAACACAGTCCCTGGCACATAGTAGGTGAGCACAAATCAACTGGGGACTTCCCATTGAACTGATTGCCATATACCATAAAGTAATAATTTAGTAGCTTACAAAAAGGATATTCAGGAAAAGATTCATAGAAGCAGTGCATTTTTATTATATCTTGAAAGATAAGTAGAACCTGAGAAAGCAAGGGTGAAGAATTTGGCCAGGATCAAAGCCCAGGGAGAACTGAAAATCCTTAATTGTAGATTATTGAATTTGAAAATCTGGATTATGTATAAAAATCTAATAATGGAAAATCAGACTAAGGAGTAGGTTGTAGACAGATCATAAGAATCTGGATTTCCAAAGAGAGTTCCAACACTAGAAACCTAAACAAGTAAGTAGCAACAACAGTGTGCCTTTAGTTAAATAAACTTGACTGGAGTAAACACGGTTAAGCAGGCTTTTTCAGTGCACTATTTCTTTAGGCCTCAGAAGCCTAATATGCATGACACTTTTCAAGTAAAATAAGATATCTCTGTATGCATTACCCATTGTTGCATGAACAAGTACCCCAAAATAATGACTTTAAGTCATACTTCTTTTTCTCATGACTTTCTGGCTTGGCTAAGCAGTTCTTCTATGCTCACTCGCACATCAGCAATGAGCTGGTGAGTGATCTGGGAGCTGTACTCATGGCATGGCTGGGTATATTTTTGTTGTATTTTCTGTTTGTTTGATTTTTAAAACATCAGACCCCTTAACATGCTGGCAAAAGTGTTCCAAAAAGGTGAGAGGGGAAGCTAAAAGGTTTTGATATCTCCCTACATCATTCTGTCACACTATCTTCTCTCTTTTTATTTCTTTTTTTTTTTTTTTTAGTATTCATTTATTTGGCTACACCAGGTCTTAGTTTCAGCATGTGGGATTTTTAGTTGTGTCATGTGAATTCTTAGTTGCAGCATGTGGGATCTAGTTCCCTCTCCCAGGCTCAAACCCAGGACTCCTGCATTGGGAGCTTGGCGTCTTCACCACTGAGCCATCAGGGAAGTCCCTGTCACACTATCTTGGTCTAAATTAGCCACAGTTCAGTTTAGTTCAGTTCATTCACTCAGTCATGTTCGACTCATTGTGACCCCATGAACAGCAGCACACCAGGCCTCCTTGTCCATCATCAACTCCCAGAGTCCACCCAAACCTATGTCCATTGAGTTGGTGATGCCATCCAACCATCTCATCCATTGCTGTCCCCTTATCCTCCTACCCTCAATCTCCCAGCATCAGGGTCTTTTCAAATGAGTCAAGTCTTCACATCAGGTGGCCAAAGTTTTGGAGTTTCAGCTTTAACATCAGTCCAACTGATGAACACCCAGGACTGATCTCCTTTAGTATGGACTGGTTGGATCTCCTCGCAGTCCAAGGGATTCTCAAGAATCTTCTCCAACATCACAGTTCAAAAGCATCAATTCTTTGGCACTCAGCTTTCTTCATAGTCCAACTCTCACATCCATACATGACCACTGGAAAAACCATAGCCTTGACTAGATGGACCTTTGTTGACAAAGTAATGTCTCTGCTTTTTAATATGCTGTCTAGGTTGTCAAAACTTTCCTTCCAAGGAGTAAGCATCTTTTAATTTCATGGCTGCAATCACCATCTGCAGTGATTTTGGAGGCCAGAAAAATAAAGTCAGCCACTGTGTCCACTATTTCCCCATCTATTTGCCATGAAGTGATGGGACCAGATGCCATGATCTTAGTTTTCTGAATGTTGAGCTTTAAGCCAACTTTTTCACTCTCCTCTTTCACTTTCATCAAGAGTCTCTTTAGTTCCTCTTCACTTTCTGCCATGAGGGTGGTGTCATCTGCATATCTGAGTTTACTGATATTTCTTCTGGCAATCTTGATTCCAGCTTGTGCTTCATCCAGCCCAGCATTTCTCATCTTGTACTCTGCATATAATTTAAATAAGCAGGGTGTAAAAGCCAGCCCCATTAAAAGGGATGGAAAAATAGACTACACCTCTTTAACAGAGAAGTGGTTTATTAGTTAGGGTTCTCCAGAAAAACAGAACTAAACAGATATATACATACATATCACCTATTAGTTCTTTATATATATATAACTATTGACCCTAAACATGGGTTTCAACTGCACATGTGTGCTTAGTTGCTCTGTCATGTCCCACTCTTTATGAGCCCATGGACTGTAGCCCACCAAGCTCCTCTGTCCATGGGATTCTCCAGGCAAGAATACTGGAGTGGGCTGCCTTTCCCGTCTCCAGAGGATCTTCCCAACTCAGGGATCAAACCCGGGTCTCCTGCATTTCAAGCAGTGTCTTTATCGTATGAACTACAGGGAAATTCCTTTCAACTGCATGGGTCCACTTATATGCACAGTTCTACTCCATGAAGAGTTGGTTGAATCTGAGTTTGTAGACTGTGGATACAGAAGAACCACAGATATGGAGGAGCATATATACAGGATGAGTCCACTCTAAGTAATACCTAATACCTGTTGACTGCACAGAAGGTTGGTTCCCCTAACCCCTCACATTGTTCAAGGGTCAACATTTTATATATATAAGTTTTGTAAAGAAAAATTGGCTCACAAAAATATGAAAGTTAAGAAGTTCCACAGTTTGTTGTCTGCATACACGAGACCCAGGAAACCCAGTGATATAACACAGTCTGTATCTGAAGGCCTGAAAACCAGGTGAGCTAATACTGTAAGTCTCTGTCCGAGAGCAGGAGATGAGATGAGATGTCCCAGCTCAAACCGTCAGGCAGAAGAAAAAGGAGTAGGGTTAATTCCAATTTTCTAAATAAAAGAATAAAAAAAGAATCTTTTATTCTATTCAAACCTTCAATAATTTGGATGATGACCAACTATTTGGGGGAAGGCAACAAAGGTCCGTCTAGTCAATGGTTTTTCCTGTGGTCATGTATGGATGTGAGAGTTGAACTGTGAAGAAAGCTGAGTGCTGAAGAATTGATGCTTTTGAACTGTGGTGTTGGAGAAGACTCTTGAGAGTCCCTTGGACTGCAAGGAGATCCAACCAGTCCATTCTGAAGGAGATCAGCCCCGGGATTTCTTTGGAAGGAATGATGCTAAAGCTGAAACTCCAGTACTTTGGCCACTTCATGTGAGGAGTTGACTCATTGGAAAAGATTCTGATGCTGGGAGGGATTGGGGGCAGGAGGAGAAGGGGACAACAGAGGATGAGATGGCTGGATGGCATCACTGACTCGATGGACATGAGTCTGGGTGAACTCCAGGAGTTGGTGATGGACAGGGAGGCCTGGTGTACTGCGATTCATGGTGTCACAAAGAGTCGGACATGACTGAGACTGAACTGAACTGAACTGAATATGCTTTACTCAGTCTACTGATTCAAGAGTTAATCTCATCTGAAAATATCCTCATAGACACACCCAGAATTTATGTTTAATCTGGGCATCCTGTAAATAGTCAAGCTGACACAAATTAACCATCACCAGTGGCAAAAGCAATTGTAAAGGGGTATGAATACAAGATGGGAGGAGTTTTGCAGCCACATTTTGCTGTCTTGCACAGTTAGTTTAGTTCTTTCCTAATGTAATCATGAAACTTTTTACTTTATCTTCTTAAACCTCACATTATAGTTTGCAGTATGCTAATGCCCAAATAAGACTTTGAATTATGCAACCAGTAGTTTTTATCATGGGGGACTACTACAGTTTTTAATCAAGTATATAACTTTAAAGGAGATATAATTTATAACATATAGCCTCTTCTCTTGGAAATGACACACAATGGGAGACATTCAGAGGAAGAATGGGCAATGCAATTTAATAATAGATTATTAAAAAACCTTAGATGAGTGTAAAAGATCTTTATTAAGGTTAAATGGTGATGGGATTAAAAAAAAAATCAGTGCTCAGTCATGTCTGACTCTTTGAAACCCCATTGACTGTAGCCTACCAGGCTCCTCCATCCCTGGAGTGGGTTGCCATTTCCTTCTCCAGGAGATCTTCTTGACCCAGGGATTCAAACCAGGTCTCCCACATTGTAGACAAATGCTTTTACCGTCTGAGCCACCAGGGGATAAGAAAAGAGAGAGCAAAACTATGTTATACTTTGAGATAATCTCACGCTAACACTGGTGCATAAAGGAGCTAGGCAGGGGTTAATGGAAAAAAAAAATTATCCAAGTAAATATATTGTGTGTATTTTAAGTTTGGAGTGCTAGTAAAGGTACTGTGTGGAGATATTTAGTGGGATTTTCTAGTTGCAGGACTGAACTTTGTAAAATGTTATCATTGTGGTGAATTATATAAAGCAGATTAATTCATTATTAATCCAACAAGTATTTCTACAAACATTCATTGACATGATATAATGCAAAATATGACAAACATAGACTCTGAAACCCCAAAGCTTATAAATAAGTACATAGACAATTAAAATGCAGTGTCATGAACATTAAGATAAGGGAAGTACAAAGGGCTATGAGTTGAAACCCCTTCTAGGCCATGTAGCTGTGTGAGGTAGCTGTGAAGTGCAAGCCAGCTTGTGTGGTTTTGAGGAAACAAACACAATGAACAAACAAATGGAAAAGAATAAAGATCTCCAAAATAAAGAATTTAGTGTTTCAAAATATGGGAAGGATGGGAGACAATTTATATCTGCATCAAAAGTTGCTGAATTTGAGGAGGATCAACACGAAAAAAGATCATAGTTGGACATTAAAGTAGTTTCTGGCTGGTAATAGAGATGGTGATTCTGGAGGGCAACAGATGAAAGTTTAGTAGTTAAAAATAAACATAAATAGTATAGTTCCTGATCTTAGACAAAAGGCTTTCAGCTTTTCACTATTTCATATGATGTTAGTTGTAAGTTTGTAATTTATAACCTTTATTATATTGAGATATATCTCCTCTATGCCCATTCCGTTGAGACTTTTTAATCATGAATGGATGTTGAGTCTTATCAAATGACTTTTTGCATCTTTTGAGATTATCATATGATTTTTATCCTTAATTTAGTTAATGGGGTGTGTCTCATTAATTTGCAGATGTTGAACCATCTCCATATCCCTGGAATAAATGCCACATTGTCATGGTTTATGATCTGTTTAATGTATTTTTGAATTCAGTTTGCTATTATTTTTGAGAATTATTGCATTTATGTTCATTAGGGATATCAATCTGTAATTTTTGCTTCTTGTAGTTTTCTGGTCTGGTTTTTGAATCAGGGTAAAGCTAGTCTCATTCAATGAGTTTGGAAGCATCCCCAACCCTTTTCCCCTAGAAGACACTGAAACTCTTGAAGCTAGAATCCAGTCACTTAATATGGCTTCCCATGTTTGGTTGGTGAATATGTACCTTTACCCAGCTAATTATTCAAGAACTGACTCTAGTCCAAAGAATAGTTAATATAAAGGTCACTTCCCTGAAACTATTCAAATCACAAATCTAATAAGAAAAACGTAATAACTTCAGAAGGCATATAAAATGATACATTATTAGTTTAATGGAATTAAGAATAAGGAAAAAAAAAAGGTTGAGGCTAAAGGCATCAAAGCCTTGATGCTATAAGGAGAGAGCATATTATTATTAGATAATTTAGGTTTTTATAATATAGGAAGAAGCCTAAAGATAGGCATATGGTAAATTTAAATACCACTTACAAGCTGTAACAAATGAAAATTAACTGATTTTGTCAACACACCTTGCTTTATAAGCAATTTACTTGATATGATGTGCAGTTTCTCAAAATATGCAAAATGAATTTAATATCCATTATTCATGATCATCTCAAAAAGAGCTTTTGTCAATTTGCTACTCTGATACCCTTTCTCATTTGTAATCCATATCTGAAAAAAATTAACATTCAGAAGCTATAAAGTACTAAGACTTGGTGATAGCGAATTCTCAAAGAATTGGGTTTTAGAGTCATCAAATATTTTCCTAAAGGAGATGCACATAATACATTTATCCTTTAAATCCATCAGGTAATTAAAATCATTGAGATGACTTTGATAGAAATAAAGCAGGCTTAGGAAGGGGAAAAAATGAAGATACTCAGAACTGGGGTGGCTCAAAATATAGAGAATAAAAACTGGAAGCCAGCAGCTTGGGTACCACTTCTGTCCATGTGCCAACTGAGTGAACTTGTTCAAGTCATAACTCTTAACTATTGCCTAAACTACCCCACTTAGAATAGATAGCTCACTGAGGTTATTTTTATTTATAAATTTTAGGAAACTATAGAATATTCCCATATATGTGTGTATTTGTGTATACATATATCCTTACTCATATATATGCATATATTTATAAACAAATATTTGTATATGATAAAAATACATAATTACATACATAAATGTTTCTATATTTGTAAACATACATTTTGTTTACATATATTTATAAATCATACAATTTTTATATATCTATATATATTTACACATGTATGATTAAGACATTAATAGTATATTAAATGAATTAGCTGTAGCAAGTCATTTTTCATTTGATTTCTGGCTCTTTCTTACTGAAAGCTTTGAGGAAACACATGAGTTTTACAAATTATATTTATGCCTATGGGAACTGTAAGTAAAATTCAAAGGCAGATTGGCATGGGGAAAGTGCATGAATGACCCCAAATTAAATATTTTCTCAGCTAATTCTAGAAGGTTGGCTTGAGTTATTTACTTTTTTCTCATCACGTACTTCCTTATTAAAATAGAATTCAACTGAGGCAGGTTTGTGATGATACTTGTGAAGTTTATGTCTCCAGGCCTCTCTCACATGGATCTCCTTTAGAGTGAATTGAATGATGCCCATCATCCCCTCCCCCTCTAAAATATGTCTATATCTTAATCCCTGGAAACACATCAATGAGACTTTATTTGGGATAAGGATCTTTGTAGATGCAGTGGAGAAGCTTGAGATGAGATCATCCTGAATTATCTAGTTGTTGTTCAGTCACTAAGTTAAGTCTGACTCTGTGACCCCATGGATTGCAGCATGCCAGGTTTCCCTGTCTTCACCATCTCCCAAAGCTATCTGGAAGGGCCCCCAAACCAATAATATGTGTCCTTATAAGTGCTCCACAAAAGAGAGACACATAGATAAAGAGAAGAAAGAAGGCCATTTGAAGAAGGAGGCATTGGTTGGATTTGTGTAGCCACAAGTCAGCAATACTCAGACCCACCAGAAGTTAAAAGAGACAAGGAAGCATTCTCCTTTAGAGCCTTCAGAGAGAGCATGGCCCTACCTACACTTGAAGTTTGTATACACTGATACTTTTAGCCTTAGGAACTGCGAGATGATAAATGCCTGTGGTTTTAAGCCACCAAATGTGTGTTAACTTGTTATTATAGCCTTGGGAAACACATGTACCTTCTTATATGAAGCACAGTGAACAAGATATTCAAATGGACTGGCAAATAATGGTGAACATTTGTATTCATTTATATCTTCTGCTCATGCATGTACTGCATTGGCAGCTACAGTAAGACTTCACTTACAAAACACATTTTTAGAGACAGCATTATTAAGAACTTCAAGATGGCAATAGCAGAGAACTTCAAGATGGCAACACCTACAATGTGCTGAGCATTGTTTTAAGTGCTTGGGATACATAGCAGACAAGCAAAGAAAAGAAATTTCTGCTTTAATGGAGCATTACATTTTTATTTTCTTTGAGGAGTTGAATAAATATATAAAATTTGAACCATTTGTTCTTCTGGAAGGAACATTAATGACTAGAATGCAACTAAAAAGAACCAGGTTGCTTAAAAATTAATCTCACTATACAATTGGATTTTTCAACCCTGATTATGCATTTTGGGATCTACTGTGTGATGAGAATAAAGTTTGTTTCTTCAGTTTTTTCCTGGTTTGAATGTCAAAAGGGTTAAATGATTTTTATCCATTTATTTTCTTTATGTTTGCTTCTCTCTTGGCAATCTGTATATGTAAAAGGTCTAATTAGATTTGTCCTAAATTATCTGATAATTTGCTGCTACTCTTGTTCCAATAAGTAGATCATCCTAACTGATGGAAATTAGAAGACAGATGATCTAAATTTCTTTATAACTTGAAACTTCTACAGGCTTCTTTATGTACAATGTAATGGGCTTGGGACGCAAACATTTTTTTTTTTCTGTTAGCCAAAGAACAGATTAAGACTAAGAAGACGAAGCTGAGACTGTTATTTCAATCCTTGTATTTCTATCTACCGAATGTGAGTATGTGTGTGTGAAGAGAGAGGAGAGCAGAGCGTGGAGTAAGGTAAAGTATGTTTGAGTTAAAGAGAGTAGGCAAGGCTAAAAATGAGTGTTTTATGTGTACAAGGAGATGAAAGTAGAGGATGGGGAAAGAGAGACAAACAACAACAACAAAACAAGCAAACAAACAAGAAGAAAGACAGACACATAAAAAGATCGGAAGGAAAGAAATTCCAAAAGAGCAGCTCATATCCTAAGCAGTTCCCACTTTGAAAATGAAAGAATATAGCAAAATTAGCAAAAGTATTATAGTTAGCTCCTGATTATCTTATACAATCTAGTGAAAAATATTTAGCATCGAGTTATTACATCAAGAGCTTTTACTACTTTATCTTGTTTGGACTGCATAAGGATCCTTTGTAGAATATCTTTCAAGATTCCTTTAGAAGTAAGAAAATTTAATTTGAACAGGTTGCAGGAACCATCTTGGGCCACACAGTCAGTAAACAATTCAGCCAGTATAAATTTGAAATCAGGCACCTTGGTGGGATATAACTAAGATTTCACATGGGAGAGCTTTAAATAACATAAAACAAACAAATAAAAAAGCTGAAGTTGAGGGCTCAAGAAATTATTGGCTATGAATGAAACCATTGTGCTGTTATTCCAGTTGTCCATTCTTATATTTCCAAGCAACAACCAAGCAATATTTTAATGGCAAGATCTGATAAAGTGAAAAGTAACACAGCTTTAAGAGCTCTCCAGAGGTTCAAAAGTAGAGGTGTGCAGATAGATGGACATGAGGCCACAGGAAAATATCAAGCACCTAAAGAAGTTCCTGGTTTACTAGAAAATCTCTTAGCACATTTGATTTGTTGCCATTAGCTTCTAGAAATTATTACACTTCATCATAGTTTATTTGGTTCCAAAATCAGATGACATTTCAGTCTAGAAAAAAAATTTTATTAGTGTGAATTTATACATTAAAGTAAGCTACAATTTAATTTTTCTTTTGAGAATTGCAAGATACTGCTTGTGATAAACTAAGCTTTTTTTATATATGGATTTCCTGTGATCACTCAGAAAGATCATTGTAAAAAATTTCCTCTGACAGTATAATACATCCTTATTTTATATAAAAAAGATAAAGCAGATAAAAGAAAATATTAATAGTGCTTATTATTAAGTTTTTATTTTCTTTTACTCTGCTATATATGAGGATAAGATAGCTCAGATCACATCAAATTGATGTGTTCTATGCCCTATATTTTTATCTAAAGCTTTCCAGAATTAAAAAAAAAATCTTTTTAAGCTTTATTTTCAGTGCTTGTGGGTTCTTCTGTTAAGTACATATGCATTAAAAAGATACTCAACTGATGTTGTATAAATGATTCTACATTTTACTTGTATAAGTGTCATTGAAATGAACATGAAACATTTTTAGGCATAAAAAGGTTTTCAGCATGTTAGTTTATTTAACTGAGATTAATTGCCAGAAGTACACTGAAAACGCATGAAAGTGCCTATTTTATTGCAAGTTTGTCAGCCCTTTCCTGTGAACAGAGGTAGGTTTACTATGCGGGACATGGAACTCAAAATCCAACTAAGACAAAATTGACATGAAGGGAATTGGTTGTCATCACCCTTCTAGGCTGCTGGATTCATTACTTCATTATCTCTTATACCTACTAGAATCAGACTTTTTTAGTCTGAATTTTGGCTCTATGATGCTTTTCTTTTAAATAATTTTATTTATTTATTGATGGCTGTGCTGGGTCTTCACTGCTGCTCAGGCTTTTCTCTAGCTGTGGTGCGTGGGCTTCTCATCATACTGGCTTCTCTTGTTGCGGGGCATGGGATCTAGGGCATTTGGGATTCAGTAGTTGAGACCACCTGACCTGCCTCTTGAGAAACCTGTATGCAGGTCAGGAAGCAACAGTTAGAACTGGACATGGAACAACAGACTGGTTCCAAATAGGAAAAGGAGTACATCAAGGCTGTATATTATCACCCTGCTTATTTAACTTCTATGCAGAGTACATCATGAGAAATGCTGGGCTGGAAGAAGCACAAGCTGGAATCAAGATTGCCGGGAGAAATATCAATAACCTCAGATATGCAGATGACACCACCCTTATGGCAGAAAGTGAAGAGGAACTAAAAAGCCTCTTGATGAAAGTGAAAGTGGAGAGTGAGAAAGTTGGCTTAAAGCTCAACATTCAGAAAACGAAGATCATGGCATCTGGTCCCATCACTTCACGGGAAATAAATGGGGAAACAGTGGAAACAGTGTAAGACTTTATTTTGGGGGCTCCAAAATCACTGCAGATGGTGATTGCAGCCATGAAATTAAAAGACGCTTACTCCTTGGAAGGAAAGTTATGACCAACCTAGATAGCATATTCAAAAGCAGAGAGATTACTTTGCCAACAAAGGTCCATCTAGTCAAGGCTATGGTTTTTCCAGTGGTCATGTATGGATGTGAGAGTTGGACTGTGAAGAAAGCTGAGCACTGAAGAAGTGATGCTTTTGAACTGTGGTGTCGGAGAAGACTCTTGAGAGTTCCTTGGACTGCAAGGAGATCCAACCAGTCCATTCTGAAGGAGATCAGTCCTGGGATTTCTTTGGAAGGAATGATGCTAAAGCTGAAACTCCAGTACTTTGGCCACCTCATGTGAAGAGTTGACTCATTGGAAAAGACTCTGATGTTGGGAGGGATTGGGGGCAGGAAGGGAAGGGGATGACAGAGGATGAGATGGCTGGATGGCATCACTGACTGGATGGGCATGAGTCTGAGTGAACTCTGGGAGTTGGTGATGGACAGGGAGGCCTGGCGTGCTGTGATTCTTGGGGTCCCAAACAGTCAGACATGACTGAGCGACTGAACTGAACTGAGCTGAACTGAGTTGAGGCTCCTGGACTCAGTGGTTGCAGCTCCTAGGCTCTAGAACATAGGCTCAGTAGTTATGGCCCAAGGACCTAGTTGCTCCAGGGCATGTGGGATCCTCCCAAACCAGAGATTAAACCCAGGTCTCCTGAATTGGCAGGCAGACTGTCCACCACTGAGCCACCAGGGAAGCCCTACCAGATGACCTTGAATAACTCTTTGGACTTCAATTCCTTTAATTATAAAAGGGAAAAAATAATAATAACAGTAATAATAATAGTATCTTCTTTCTGGGATTGTATAAAGACAACATAAAAGATACAGAACACTTGGAATACATCCTTGGCACACAGAATTCAATAAATATTTCTTGTTTCATTTTCATTACCAGCATTAACTTCCAGACTTCATCCTTTTGTGTCTATCTTTCATTGGAGGGACTGATGTTGAAGCTGAAACTCCAATACTTTGGCTACCTGATGTGGAGGGCTGACTCATTTGAAAAGACCCTGATGCTGGGAAAGATTGAGGGCAGGAGGAGAAGGGGACGACAGAGGATGAGATAGTTGGATGGCATCACCGACTCAATGGACATGGGTTTGGGTGGACTCTGGGAGTTGGTGATGGACAGGGAGGCCTGGCGTGCTGAGGTTCATAGGGTCACAGAGTCGGATACGACTGAGCGACTGAACTGAACTTCCTATTATTCTAGGAGTCCCTCCTGAGTATGAGTGTGACTTGTTCATCCTGTCCCCAGCATCCACACAGAAGAAGTGCTTCCTAAGTATGTAATCAATCAGTGAATGGGTGAGTCAGAACCTCACCACCTATTTACATTTTCCAGTTACTTGAGAGTGACGAATGGGGACTTCATTGTGCTGACCTTCACAAGCTCTGAGGAAATATTTTTCTCCCTTTCTACTGAAGCAGTCAAGGTTAACCTTCACTTGTTAGGCTCTCTGCCAAGAAGAAGGCACAAAAGAGTACTTCAACCAACTTATGAAGGCACAGTACAAGTAAAGTCCCCACAGAGTACCTGAGGGCACAAGGCAACTGAAGCTGAGGCGGTTAACTACCGGGCTAGGGGCTCCACAGTCCTACTCAGGGCATCCCATCAAAGCGTAAGCATCATTACAGAGGAAAACCCAGAGCACATGTGGATCTCACTTTAATCCATTATGGAGAAGGGAATGATTTATCTTCTGGAAACAAGCTATGCCTCATGCAATGCCATTTTGAAAACACAGCAGATCCAAGTTAGGTTAGGAGCGTGATGGCAAGGGAAATAGCAGTAGGTGATATGTACGCAGTAGGGGAGTAATCTGGGGGAAGATTGCCTCATTTATCATAGTACTTCTCCAAAAGATGTTCAAGATTTCAGAATCACTTTGCTGAGATATGTGTGCCTCTCAAATAGTAACTTCTTCAGTGACTATATTTGTTTCTGATTTTTAAAAACAATGTATGGCTGCTGCAAAACATGCAGAAATATCTAGTTGGAGATAAAAAGAATTCCCCATTCAAAAATAGCCACTGTTGAATTACGGTGAATATTCTTAAAGTTTTCTGTAAATTTATAATTTATGTAACAAAGCAGAAATTAACCAAGGGATTCCCACACTTCACATTTTCTGTGCCTGTTAAAGAGAATCCTGTCTGGGTCCATTCATTTCTCTTTCCACTCCTTTTGTTCAGCCCTCCATGGAGTGTCCCTCTATTTCTAGACCAGCCCTTTGGACATTAGATGCACCAAGTCAGGACAAGTGAGAAGGTTACAAGAAGAAGCCTTGGCTTGGAGTAGGGGAAACGTCTGAGAGGAGATTCTGGAAGATGGAAGCAAGGGAAAGCTGGGGTGGGGGTGTGTGTAGAATGAGAAAGTGACCATTTAAAATGCACATTTAGGTGATATGATTTATCTTTATGGTATTTGAGGAAAACATGGAAAATATTTGAGCCAATTTGAAAGATTGTTGTTTTGGTTTCCTAATAGTCAGGGTTTGTAATCCTTGCTGACGCAGAACTAAAACTCAGAGGTAACAACCTCTTAATGATATAAAAGTAGATATCAATGTGAAATAAGTATAAGTGCAAGCATAGGCATGGATATAAGTGGTGTGGGTGTAGATATATGGTCACATAAGCATCAATATCAATACCGGTAAAGCTTGGATAAAGACAGAGGTAATGAAAGAGAGAGAGGTTTGAAACCAAACCATATGATTTTAAAGGAGCTTTTCTCAGCAAACATAAAATGAACATGCTGCTGCTGCTGCTGCTAAGTTGCTTCAGTCGTGTCCGACTCTGTGCGACCCCATGGACTGCAGCCTACCAGGCTTCTCCGTCCATGGGATTCTCCAGGCAAGAACACTGGAGTGGGTTGCCATTTCCTTCTCCAATGCATGAAAGTGAAAAGTGAAAGTGAAGTCACTCAGTCATATCTGACTCTTAGCGATCCCATGGACTGCAGCCTACCAGGCTCCTCCATCCATGGGATTTTCTGGGCAATAGTACTGGAGTGGGGTGCCATTGCCTTCTCCCAAATGAACATGGGTCCATATCAATAAATCCTTTGGCTAAGATTTTTGTTGTTGTTGTTAAGGGATCAGATATCCACACAAACCAGTTCAATTGAACATGATTGTATTAAAATACATGGAGAGACAAGGGAGTAGAAACACCTTTTATTTTTATTTTTCTTAAAGAAAGTCCAGACCTCATGGAATTTGGAGTAGAACTGTGCAAATCCCTAGCTCCTCTGCGAGGTTAGTTCTTGGAACTTTGTGAAGTGGCACCAAAGTGCCAAGGTCTGAGTTAGCTAGAAACTAATGGTCTTTTCTTTCTTCCTTTCTTCCAATACAGTTTACCCATATTTCTAGTTTACATTTTTAAAACAGGTAGATTAGAGAGATAGAGAAAGAAAGAGAAGCTGAGTAATGCATGAATTTGATTGGGCAAGGTATCAGTACCACTTCAATGTGAGAGCAAAGTTTGTCACACAAAGTCACAATGACAATAACTAACCAGCACAAGAGCTTCCCTAATGGCTCAGACAGCAAAGAATCCACCTGCAGTGCATAAGTCACTCCCCTGGGCTGAGGCAAAAAGGTTACAAGATCTTTGCATCATTTGAGAACCCTTATTTCAACTGGAATTAGAAAAAAGAAAAAATGTTTATTAGTTTCACATAACTTACAAGTTCATGGATTGTCCAGATACAGATATGGCTGAATATATGTGGTCAAATTATAGAATCAGGAATGTGTTGGTATTCACTTCCCAATTGTACTTTCACCTGCTCTGCCATCATTCTCTCAGGCTTATCCCATGTGGTGACAAAAACAGCCACCAGAAGCAATAGGCTTTCAGTTTAACAGGGAACAGATAAACGGGAAGAAGTTGCTTCTTTTCCTTTAACTTCAGATGAATTCCTATGCTTGCCTCTGACTCACTCAGTTTGATAAATATGTGCTCACCCCAAACTGATCAATGAGATGAGGCTTGAGAAATGAAGTTATATTGGCCAAATTGGGGCTGCAGCAATGTGTTAGCCTCACATAAGCCAGGTGAGTACCAAGTTAGGAATTACAAGTCATGAATACTGGACAGGGATAATCAACAGGAAGGAAACAGAGACACATTAAAGCAGGGTAAGGGAGAGATGATCGTGAACTGTTGACAAAGATGTGTACTATACTTAAGAAATGTGGTTAATGATGGCGAAATGTCTCTGAGGTAGTCACAGACAGCCATTTCTATTTTAGGCCCAAAGTGGTAAGAAATAAACAGTTTCTGAACCCAGAAGAGATCTGTATGAGGTGGGCTGCCTGCCTAACACAGTGGCCTTTAATAGAGGAACACAGCTAATTCATGGTGACCTGATAGAACCGGAAATGCTGAAACAAATACTCTCAGCTCACACTCTCCTTACACTTTTTTTTTCGGGGAATCTTGGATGCCTCCTAGCTCAAGTGTAAGCCAGAAGACCAGGAAGCTGATTGTTAGTTATATTTATTTTGTGCATAAAGTAAAAGATAAATATCCCAGAGATTTTTGTGTATAAAGTAAAAGATAAATCTCCCAGAGATTCTTGTCCATAAAAATTTTGTCCTCAGACATTCAAACTTCTTTGCTTCTGCTAAGTACACGCCTATAAACACACACTTATATATGTACCCTGTGTATATGTATGTCTGATAAATAAAGATGTGCATATAGTACATATGTAAAACCATATATATGAATATATATGTATGTGTCTTACAAACTGAAGTCATTTCATATATACTGCTCTCTAGCTTGCTATTAACATAATAAATTATGGATTTTTTTCCAGCCCAGATATTTATGTTTCTATAGTTCAAAAATTATATACATATAATGCATTGTATTATAATTACATATAAAAACTTAATAACCTCATCATAATTTATTAGGCCATTTTCTGACTGAGAAATTTTTATTTTCTTTCTGAGTTTATATTCCATACATTGCTATGATATATACCCATGTGCCTATCTTTAGGAACACAGGGTCCAGTGGAGTCATGGTTATACAGATTTATACAGATTTTTATGGTGATATCTTTCTTAATTATCTGCTGATATTCAATTTTGTACATTTAAACATGAAAGATAGTGCACTCCCTACTTCCTTGCAAAATCTAAATGTTACCCATCTGTTATATTTTCCTCTGTCGCTGTTAATAAATCACTACAAACTTTAGGGCTTAAACAAATTTCTCACAATTCTGATGAACGGAAGCCTGAACTCAAAATGTTAGCTATGTTCGTTCCTTCCAGAAGTTCTGGAGAAGAATTTTCATGCTTCTCTCCCAGCTCCTGGTGGCTGTGGACAACTCGTGGCATTCCTTGGCTTGTAGCTATATCACTCCAAACTTTGTGTGGCCTTCACGTGATTTTCCTTCTATATCTCTATGTCTTCTTTTTGTCTAATTTGTAAGGACTGTTGTCATTCTGTTTAATGTGGGCTCTAATTCAGTATGATCACATCTCTACATCTCCAGCTTAATTATACCTGCTGCGTGTAGCCACTCCCTCCTGCAGGGGATCTTCTCGACCCAGGTATCAAACCCAGGTCTTCTGCATGGCAGGCAGATTCTTTACTATCTGAGCCACCACAGAAAACCCAATTATACCTGCAAAGACCCTATCTCCAAATAAGGTATTATTCAAGGTGACTGGGGTTAAAATTTGGGCACATCTTATTGGAAACACAATGTAACTTCCTACACAGTCTTTCATGTTTTCTTTGCTAACCTTCTCTCCTTTCATGCAACACAACACAAAGTCGGTCAAACGTGGTTGTGGGGGAGACATGATGTCAAGAAAATTAGTGATAACCCACAGCTTCCAGTCAATTGTATATGACAAAAGTATATATCTATTTTGCTGACAAAGACAATAATAATGATACCTAATATAGCTAATAGTCATTTCATTAATTAATAATCGATAAAGTATCAGACATTCTGCTAACCATTGTACAAGGGTTTTTAGATTGAATCCTCATAGTATTCCCAAGAAAGAGAGATTAATGTCCTTTCCACAGGTGAAAAATTAAAGATTACAAGGAGTAAGGAATTGCCCACAGTCTTCTAGGTAATATTAATAAATATCTGTTCCAGAATCAGAACCAAAGTCTACCTCTGACTTCTGAGATCATATGGCCAAACACAAGGCTATAATATTGTATCTTCTTTAGCTAAATAATTAAGGCAGTTCCAAATTAGAGTGGTACCGTGGTGACAGCCTGCATTTCTGTGTAATCTAAAATTTAGTGGAAGGTATCAATACACTTGTGAAGGCATTTGTCGTTGTCAAACATATTATTTTTCAACTTTTTAACAATGTTTTATTCTATTTCCAGTGATTTAATTATTTAAAAATGATAATAAATGTAGAATGGTATTAATTTGTTTAGCAATTGGCACAATCATACCTCAAAACACTCGAGTATACCAAGTAGTCTCCAAGGATTTATTATCTTGCATTCCTGAAATAAACTCTACTTCTGCATGGTACAATGTATTAGTAATTCCCTCAAAGCCATCTGCTTATTTACATCATAGTTTTCTTTATTTATATTTGAAGTATTACTCTTCCATAGTTTAATTTTTCTTTGCCATAATATGAAATTATGCAAGCTTAGCAAGATATCCATATTGTCTATATTCTGAAATAATATTATAACAAATTTATTCCCAAAAGATTTGATAAAATTTACCTATAAATTCACCTTAGTTGGTCAATATTATAGGGCTAGACTTTAAAACTTTTCATAATTTTTCTTTAAAAATTAATTTTTTCTTACCTAACAATTTATTTTGTAAATTTATAGTATCATAAAATATCCTTCTCTTCATTATATTATTTGTATATTCATTTTATATATAAATGTTTATGATATTTATCTTATAAGAATTTTTATTTTTCTTTGGTTGTTTATATAGTTGGAAGTATTTGTTTTTTCAAAATAATAATTATCACCTTGATTTGATCAGCTTTTAATTTTGTTAATTTTTTCTTTGTAGAATTCTTTTTGTTCACAAAACTTTCTACTTAAATTTTCCTATTAATTTGTCTTCTCACTTTTAAAATTTCTTATGTTTAATATTAACCCATTCTTTTAGTCTTTCTTTTTTTATTAATTAAATTCCTATTCAAAGCTTTAATTTTTCTTCTGTGTATCATTTCAGATGCATTTCCAGTGCTTTCAATGAAGTGGTCTAATTTTGGTTAATGTGTAAATTATTTGGAATTATAGTTTTATTTTATTCATTTAAATTAATTTTTATTATAGACAATTTTAAATGTGGTCTATTTTTTTTTTTTTACAAGACTCTATGCTTTTTGTCATCTAACCAAAAAAATGTGGCCTCTAAATTTTCCATGCTTGGAAGTTTATTTAGATTTATTTTATGGATAGTTTTATGCTATTTATTTATTGTTTACCTATTCATTCTTGGTCACAAAAGAAAAGCATGCATTTTATAGAGTATAAAATTCCATGAATAGGAATTAAGTCACCCCTGGTGATTTTATAATGTAACCTTTAGATCCTTATTGCTTTAAAAATCTCCCTGATCTGTCAAATTTTGACTCAATATGAATTTTATTTTGCTCATTCCTTTTGCCTTGGTATTACATGTTAAATGGTTCACACATTGTTTATATTCTTGAATTATCCCCTTTTCATGAAAAAGGGGGATAGTCCTGGGCTGTTTATCTTAAGACTTTACACTTTAAACTTAATATAATTTAATGTTGCTATTACTTCTGGTATTTAATTTTTGTGCTTTCTTTTTCCCAACATTTCATCTTGTAGGTGTGAGTAGGTATGTATGTATATATATACACACATACTGTATATATATTGATCTTTTTTTTTACTTGCAAGTACTATATGGTGTCTTATTTTAGATGTGTCTATATAACTAGATTTTTATCCTAATCAAGTGAATTTATTATTTTAGTGTAACATCCTCAATTCTGGAATTTTCCCCTTATAATTTAATTCTAACCAAAGCATGAAGCATAAGGAGTCCTTCTAGATACCATATAAAAACTCTTTTTAAAGATATTTTAAAGTTTTTTTCATTACTTTTATATTTTGATTACTTTTGGCACAAGCTTGCATCAAATAGATTGTTTAAACCCATAAAATAAGATTAGGCAGTAAATATACCTATGTGATCTTTTTCTTATGTCATCACAGTTTATCTCCACAGAGATACTGGTTTTCTGGAGAAGGCAATGGCACCCCACTCCAGTTCTTTTGCCTAGAAAATCCCATGGACGGAGGAGCCTGGTAGGCTGCAGTCCATGCTAAGGGTCGGACACAACTGAGCGACTTCACTTTCAATTTTCACTTTCCACTTTCATGCATTGGAGAAGGAAATGGCAACCCACTCCAGTGTTCTTGCCTGGAGAATCCCAGGGACCAGGGAGCCTGGTGGGCTGCCATCTATGGGGTTGCACAGAGTCGGACATGACTGAAGCGACTTAGCAGCAGCAGCAGGGAAAATAAACAGCATAGTATTTGGATATCTTCCTATAAAGACCACTTTATAGTGGTCTATGCTGCTAAGTCGCTTCAGTCACGTCCGACTCTGTGTGACCTCATAAACGGCAGCCCACCAGGCTCCCCTATCCCTGGGATTCTCCAGGCAAGAACACTGGAGTGGGTTGCCATTTCCTTCTCCAATGCATGAAAGTGAAATTGAAAGTGAAGTCGCTCAGTCGTATCTGATTCCTAGCGACCCCATGGACTGCAGCCCACTAGGCTCCTGTGTCCATGGGATTTTCCAGGCAAGAGTACTGGAGTGGGGTGCCATTGCCTTCTCCAATAGTGGTCTATGTCACCTTCAAAAATGCACTAGAATTATAAATGTTTAAAAAAAAAAAAAAACTTTTCACATGGAAAAAGAAATCCTACCCCATTTTCACTCTTTCCCATCGGTTTTATTTTCTGGAGATGTGAAATGTCCTTTAGGAAAATTTTCATTTTCTCTAGCTTTGTTGAGATCATACAGAGAGAGGAAAGCAAAAATGATTTGAATGGGGGAAAAACAAAACACAAACTTATCCATACAGCAGGTAAAGAAAACTGTTCAGGGCTCAGAGGAAGCCTTGGCAACATAAATGGTAACTCTGTAGTTTTACTGATGTAGACATGAAGTCTGTGAGAAGTTCAACAGCTTGCCTAAAGTTATATTGTTTCAGTAAGATTTCTAAGGCCATAAATCAAGAATTTCCTTTTAAGAGAGAAAAACACTACATAGAAAAAAAGATTCACAGGTTTCTAATCAGTCGGGCTGGCTTTATAAACATAGAAGACAGACACAAGGGGTATCATATCACACTTCATTTATTAGCAGTGAAAATTTGGTAAATGTGCCTGGCTTCTAAGTCTGAAGTTTCTTCTCTACAAATGAGTAGAATATGCTCTGTTTCCAGGTACAAATATTGATCTAAGGAGCAGATTAGGTTGCATGTACAAAGTGTTTAGCTCTGTGTACTTCACTTAATCATTCCCCAACAGAGTGAAAAAGTTGGCTTAAAACTCAACATTCAGAAAACTAAGATCATGGCATCCAGTCCCATCACTTCATGGCAAATAGATGGAGAGACAATGGAAACAGGACAGATTTTATTTACTTGGGCTCCAAAATCACTGCAGATGGTGACTGTAACCACGAAATTAAAAAATGCATATTCCTTGGGAAAAAAAGTTATGACCAACCTAGAGAGCATGTTACAAATAAGAGATATTACTTTGCCAACAAAGGTCCATCTAGTTAAAGCTATGGTTTTTCCAGTAGTCATGTATGGATGTGATAGTTGGACTCTAAAGAAAGCTGAGCACTGAAGATGCTTTTGAACTATGGAGTTGAAGAAAGCTCTTGAGAGTCCCTTGGACTGTAAGGAGATCCAACCAGTCCATCCTAAAGGTAATCAGTCCTGAATATTCATTGGAAGAACTGATGCTGAAGCTGAAACTCCAATACTTTGGCCACCTGATGCGAAGAACTGACTCACTTGAAAGGACCCTGAGGCTGGGAAAGATTGAAGGTGGGAGGAGAAAGGGACGGCAGAGGATGAGATGATTGGATGGCATCACCAACTTGATGGACATCTGTTTGAATAAACTCCAGAAATTAGTGATGGACAGGGAATCCTGGAGTGCTGCAGTCCATGGGGTCGCAAAGAGTTGGACACGACTGAGAGACTGAACTGAACTGAACAAATATTAGCTTCCTTCCCTCTCCTTCTAAGGGTAAGATTAATCATAGGAACGATACTTCTGTTCCACTGGTGGAATCCAAGGCATCGCTAGTTGGGAGAGTTGAAACTCCACTGTCAGCCAATACAGTATGTCCTCAACACACAAACAGGTTCTGCTCCGAGAGCACATTCCTAAGTCCACATCTTTCATTAAGTCCAACAAAGTTCACCTACTAACAAAATCTGCCATTTGGTACTGTACTATAATAGGTTTATAATATTGTACTTTTCATACAAATAATATATAAAAGCAAACAGAAAAAAGAAAACATTAAACTATAGTACCTTGAAAGTACAGTAGTACCAGTTACATCACCACTGCTTTTATGCTTGTTTCTGGACATCCTGGGCTTGAAATAGAGATGCTGTACTCTATACAGTACAGTATACAAAAGCACAACCATTTATAAAGGATGCATGCATCTGACACTTTACTCTGGACACCTGAATTAACTTACGTGATTAGACATGTGAACTCATGCTCATATCTTTGAACGTCTGCACCTTGAAGAGTCATATGTAGGGGACTTACTGAATAGTCTGGAGAGTGGACTGACCACAATAAAGTGAGCAAAAGAAAGTTAGGGAACTCTATTATCTTTCTTAACTAATTTCTAGAAAATGATCTGTTTTATTCCTCAGGCATATAGCATGAACATGACTTTTCGTTTTTCATAACTCCTAGAAAAGCCTAGTGGTTCCAGTGGGAACCATCAAGCGGAATTAAATTGTTATGTTTCCCAGAGTTAGAAAAAAATGAAGGAAAAAGTATATAGAAAGGTCTATTTCATGTAATTCTGCCATTACACTATTTTCAAACAATCACTTAAGCTCTCATTAGTATAGCCTGGGAATAGATTTCTTTCATTCTGACATTGCCTGAGCCTAACCCTCAGGTTAGACACCATTGATTTTAACTTCCATTGCTCTGTAAAACACATCTGGGTCCTTAATTAATAATTCGCTATGTTAGAGACAAATTTGCTATTGCATGAACATGCCTGATTGAAAACACAGACATAATGCTCATAAAATGTTGAAAAAAAAAGTAATTGCAAGTGAGATTATAAATTACTCTTGGCTAAAAGCAAAAAGCAAGTATTTATCTTTGGAGATGGAATTAGCCTTTTTTTGTTGTTGTTGTTATCTGATCAATGCTTATTAATCTTCCCAGCCTGACTCTCTAGTTGGTTAGGGAAGTTAAAAGGAGACCCTACTTTGTTCACACAATCTGTTCCACATTTCTACCTTTCTTTTCTGTTTGAAATTCTTCTAAGTATGACTATTGTTTAACACACTAAGGTTTGAATCTATACAGCAAGCCAGTTCAATATGTGTAATTAGTGACTATACTTAAATCTCTGTCACAGATGAGAACTGATTTTCTTAACTTTCCCATTTCATTAAATGGCTGCTGAATATGAAGCATGTGCTTTAAGTGTTTTAAAATGTATCCTGAAAGTTCAGCCAGGTGTAGAAGCAATGGCATTAGCACACGTGCAGCTGACATTCTGTCTTTTGTGTTTTACAGTAATATTTGAGGTTTTACTTCTGTGGCATAGACACACATTTCTTTTGTGGAAGCTGTTTAGTTTTCTGTAATTTACTGGGATACTAGCAGCATAGATACAACAGTGCAAATTCAAAATAATTGAAAGCATTTCATTTCAAATGCAAGATTAGGTTGTATTCATTTTCTGCCCTGATTCAGATAGTTTAGTAAATCAGGATCCTCTCTTCTCATTACCCACAGTAGTCCAACCATCTAGACCCAGAAATGGGAAATAAAACTATGCCTCTTTGTGCCCTTTTCATATATATCCCTCTGTCCTTTCAGGCCATCTGCGACCCAGAAGCTGAGCTTTAGTCAAAGATGGCTTCTGATGAACCATGTGACCTAACGCAAGTCACTAAGCTTCCTGGGCTTCAATTCCTCATCTTTGAAAGGAAGTGGTGAACAAGGCCTAACACAGGGTGTGCCCTCTGAACCTCCAAGTACCTGCTCTGTCTGCAAGTCTCACTGCCTTGTAAGGAAAGAAGCTCTTCTCTGTCTCCCTCAGTACACTGAGGATCGTGGGATAACAGGTATATTCTGCCAGGTATTGCTTTATCCTATAAACATCTAGCTCACATCATGTTTCTTTCTACTGCATCATTTTCCTGCCCAAGGGCCCCTCACCCAAGGACCTCCTGCTGCTGCTGCTAAGTCACTTCAGTCGTGTCCGACTCTTTGCTACCCCAGAGACGGCAGCCCACCAGTATCCCCCGTCCCTGGGATTCTCCAGGGAAGAACACTGGAGTGGGTTGCCATTTCCTTCTCCAATGCATGAAAATGAAAAGTGAAAGTGAAGTCGCTCAGTTGTGTCCGACTCTATCGACCCCATGGACTGCAGCCCACTAGGCTCCTCCGTCCATGGGATTTTCCAGGCAAGAGTACTGGAGTGGGGTGCCATTGCCTTCTCCAAGGACCTCCTACATACTAGGAAATATTGGGTTGGCCGAAAAGTTTGTTCAGATTTTTTTTTCCATAATGTCCTATGGAAAGACCCAAACAAATTTCTTGGCCAACGCAATATAATGTATACATACTAAATGCTTTTGGGATGGTTGCTTTAGATGATTCTTCCTTGCAGAGAGAGTCCCTACCCTTGAGGTGTTCCTGTGAGGCAGATTCCCCCTCCTATGTCAGAAAACCAAGGGAGGCACTAGGGCTATAGGGCAAAGTAGAGAGGATGGCTGCATTTTTTTGTTTATTTTGTATCTTTATGTTACAAATGTCTTCACTGCTCCCTTCACGATTTTCCGACTTGTGACCACATCACATGTCCTCACAAGCTGTGCATCTTGTGCCTGTGACAGATCAATACAGAGCTGTTTATTTCTTCCCAAGAGAAAGTTGAAAAGAGGTAGTATTCTTTCCTTTCCCATATAAGACATAGTGGACAGTCAATCTGGTTACCAGGCCTCTCTTCACCCATAGGCCAATTTCCACTCAGTTTGTTGTTGTCATTCTAATAAGCATTTCATCATTTCATTAATGCAAAAAGTACATATTAAAAGCACAGTAGGGCCAAACTCCCCAGATTCCCTCATCAGGTTTCAAAAAATGTGTGTGAGAGAGTTTGATCCTTGTCTTGTCCCACTTGATCTCTCATCCTCATATCTGCATGGACATGAGTGAAAAAACTCCAGGAGATGGTGAAGGACAAGGAAGCCTGTTTTGCTGCAGTCCATGGGGCCACAAAGAGTCAGACATGAATGAGTGACTAATTAACAACAACAACAACAACATATCTGCTGGCCACAGAGGCTCTCCCCACTGTCTGGGTAGCGTCAGGAAGATGCCTCTGCACAGATCATGCACTGCCCCTGCTGTATCTCCATGTGGGTGAAGCTACTCTGGATGTAGACTCCATGGCATTGGGAGGGGGAGCTAAGGAATAGGCAGGAGACAGTGGGAGTGTGAAGGACTCAATAAATTACACCTTTTTTCTTTTTCTTATGTCAATTGCAAAATCAATGGAGAAATAGATAAAGAAGTTATATACCAGGTTCTTAGGTCTGCAGCTAGTAGGCTTGCTAATAACAATGAACCCTTGAACTGAAGCCATCAGGGCTTCCCAGGTAGCGTTAATAGTAAATAACCCACTTGCCAGTGCAGAAGACTTAAGAAATGAGGGTTTGATACATGGGTTAGGAAGATCCCTTGGAGAAGGGCATGGCAACACACTTTAATACTCTTACCTGGAGAATCTCATGGACAGAGGGGCCTGGAGGGGCTTGGAAGGCTACAATTCATACAGTCACAAAGAGTCAGATATGATTGAAAAGACCTAACATGCAAGCAAAAACTGAAGTTCCTCCTGGCTCTAGCTTCCTGGCTAGATTCCATCAGCCTCTTCTCACTGGGGCCTGATCCTGTGCAACCTAATGTGGATGAACAGAGAAAGAGTGCCCCTGGAGTAGGCAGTGGTATTCATGTTTGCTGGTTGTTGGAACCCTGTGGCAGGAAACAGAATCTACTTCAAGTGCCTCAAACATACTTTAAAAAGTGAAGTCGCTCAGTCGTGTCTGACTCTTTGCGACCCCATGGACTATAGCCTACCAGGCTCCTCTGTCCATGGGATTTTCCAGGCAAGAGTACTGGAGTGGATTGCCATTTCCTTCTCCAGGGAATCTTCCCAACCCAGGGATTGAACCCAGGTCTCCCGCATTGTAGACAGACGCTTTAGCATCTGAGCCACCAGGGAAGTCCTCAAACATACTTTAATGAAGGGACTATTTGTATCAGTGAGGTCAGCATTTAGGAAATAAAGGATGGAAAAGCACCAGCAACAGGAGGAAGCTGTTACCACCACTGAAGCTTAAAGAACAGAGGACTATATTATGCATTTAGACCTTAGGAACCCAGTGAAAACTAGGCCCTTAGAGAAAGAACTACTGATAAATATAGCTGTAGAAAAACAAGGCTACTTTCAGAGAAATGGGACTAAGGCAGGTAGAAACTTGGAAAGAGGAAAGAAATACTCTGACCTTTCTCTCTTCTTGCCCTCCAATTTCCTGCTGGTGATTTTCATTGGCCAAACTTAACTAGAAGCCAGAGAGGGATGCAACTAATGGGAGTCACCCTCCACCCCACTACTACTCACCTTCTTGCACAGCAGCCAGAAGAGGGAGTAGAATGGATCTAAAAGGAAAAGTAATGGCTAATCAGAACCTCGATCAGCAAGGAACAATGCAGCCCTCCCCAGGAATGAATAAGTAGAAGGAGAAAGGTGGGGGAGCTTGTGTTCGCATGCATGCTCAATTGCTCGGTTCTGTGTGACTCTTTGCAACTCCATGGACTGTAACTGGCCAGGCTCCACTGTCCATGGGATTATTTAGGCAAGAATACAGTAGTGGGTTGCAACTTCCTCATTCAGGGGATCTTCCCAACTCAGGGATCTAACCCACATCTCTCCTGTCTTCTGCATTGCAGGCTGATTCTTTACCACTGCACCACCTGGGACGGGTATTCAAATGGATTTTTTTTTTTTTTCATTTACAAAAATAAGAATGCAAGCAACTCTGAGTCACAGGTGAGTTTTATCTCCTGTGCTTCAGTCTTCTCCAGCCAACCCAAGTGAAAGTGTTAGTCACTCAGTCATGTAGACTGTTTGGGTCCCCATGGACTGAAGTTCATCAGGCTTCTCTGTCCATAGAATTTCCCAGGCAGGAATACTGGAGTGGGTTACCTTTCCATTCTCCAGGGCATTTTCCCAATCCAGGGATCGAGTCTGGGTCTCCCACACTGCAGGCAGATTCTTAACCATCTGAGCCACCAGGGAAGCCCAGGGATTGAACCTGCATCTCGTTTATCTCCTGCGTTGGCAAGCGGGTTCTTCACGTTAGCACCACTTAAGAAGCCCAGCCAACCCAACTCACACAGCTAATCATACCTCCTCCTAGGCCTTCATCCATCCAAGCTGTTCTGCAGAGCTTTTTCTGTGTCTCTGGATCAGGCTCTTGAACTACTCATCATCTCCTCACACCATTTCATGTATCCCTAACTTCTGAGTGTCACCAAGAGCCTTACATTTTCTTTCTGTCTCAGATAACACTGTTTCCTCCAGAACTGTTCTTTTAAGCTGACTTCAAAATTCACTGCTTCTATGATTAAGTAGCATAATGTAGTGGGAAGTAGAATGGAAAAAGAAGTTAGATGTAGATGCGCTCTGTAAATGTGCCAATAGGGTCTACTAGAAAAGGAAATGGCAACCCACTCCAGTATTCTTGCCTGGGAAATTCCATGGACAGAGGAGCCTAGTGGGCTACAGTCCTAGGGGTCTCAAAGAGTTGACCCAACTTAGCCACTAAACAACAACAACTCAATAGAGTCTACAGTCATCTAATCCTTCTGAGACATTGATCTATTATTCTTCTTAAGGTTGTTACCATTCTTAAGGTTGTTAACATGGACTAAATGAGATAATTATGCAATAATGTATTCAATTCCTAACATGGAGCTGGTCACAGAGTAAGCCCTCAATAATTAGTAGTTACTATTTCTCACCAATTTTTGCATGTGGTGTGCCCTTTCTCCTACAGCCAAACTTCTTCTCTCCATCGTCAAATCATCATTTGAGGAGTAAATGCAGGTTTAGAGGTTCACTGCATTAACTGTGGGTCAGTCAAATGCTTTATATTTTTAAATCACTATTAATTTTTATTGAATGCATTTTCACACATAACATTGTATAAGTTTAAGGTATGCAATGTATTACTTTGATACATATTTATATTATAATGCCATTGCCCTTTGGGGGACATTTATCATGCTACATTATTTTAGTATAATATTAGTGCCTATATTCACTACATTGTACATTAGATTTCTATGACTTATTTACTATTTGTTACAAGTTTGTACCATTAAATACCATCAATCTTGTCTTCTCCTCCCATCCTACTTTAACCACCATCTTACTTTGTTTTTCCCATAGGTTTGACTTTTTTAGATCCCACATATAAGTCATATCATGCTCTATTATTTTTTTATATATAGAGATGGAAGTACAGAAGCATGATGCTAGTGTTTGGATCTTTACATAGGAAACCAGCTTAAAGTCTAAACCAAACTCACTTTCCTTGCTTCTCCATTAACCTTTGACAAATTGCAAACCCCACAGTTTCTATGGGCACGAATGTGGCCAGCCAAGCCATTACCCAGTCTTGTTAAAATATGGCCTTAGAGGCAGCTTCCTGTGTGCACTCACCCCAGCCAGAAATTCTTTTGATAGAATTTATCATGCATTATTTATGTTATGCTGAACCTCTAATGCAAATTTATGGAATGGAATGGAAACATCCTGTACATCACAGTGTTCCCCTATCATTCTGTATCTGCCACAAGAGACTTACAAAATTACTTCTGTGGACTAATCCTACATACACTATTATAGCTCAGCTGTAATTCCTGGGACCATTTCAATTCTTGGTTTCTCTTTCATCGTGCAGATTTTATTTCTTCTTTCACTGCCCAAAGTATTTATTGCCCATCTGATCACAGCACACTTATAAAAGCATGACTCCCTTGAAGCAGGAAAAGTATTGAGTGTTGTTGTTGTTGTTGTTCAGTCACTCAGTCATGTCTAACTCTTTGTGACCCCATGGACTGCAGCACACTGGGCTTCCCTGTCCTTCACCATCTCCCAGAATTTGCCCAAACTCATGTCCACTGAGTTGGTGATGCCATCCAACCATACCAACCTCTGTCCTCCCCTTCTCCTGCCTTCAATCTTTCCCAGTATCAGGGTCTTTTCCAATGAGTATTGTGCATTGCTGCTGCTGCTGCTGCTAAGTCGCTTCAGTCGTGTCCAACTCTGTGCGACCCCACAGATGGAAGCCCACCAGGCTCCCCGGTCCCTGGGATTCTCCAGGCAAGAACACTGGAGTGGGTTGCCATTTCCTTCTCCCATGCATGAAAGTGAAAAGTGAAAGTGAAATCACCCAGTTGTGTCCGACTCTTAGCGACCCCATGGACTGCAGCCTACCAGGCTCCTCTGTCCATGGGATTTTCCAGGCAAGAGTAGTGGAGTGGGTTGCCATTGCCTTCTCCGATTGTGCATTACTAGCTTCCTTTCATTTAGTGAACTCTATTTTTAGGGGGTTGGGATGGAGTTTCAATGAATTTTGCCTATATGCTATAGAGATCTGTAAATTTTCTTGAACTTTATGTAGGTTGAGAATCTTTTCATTCTAACCACTATCACTCTGTGACATGAAGAAAGAACTAGGGAAAGAGATAACTGAAAGCATAGCCAATCCAATTGTGTTACTATTTTGATTCACCAATACCAAGCTCATTCAATCCAGTTTTAGGCTTATCTCAGTATAAATTTATAATTAAGAAAAGAATTTAGATAGGAGATAATGCTAGTACCGCATTATCAGTTAATCTTTCTCCTGCATACTATTTATCATTTGATCATCAGCCTTGCTTTTACTGAAACCAACAAATGGCATAACATTTGTCAGAAAATGGGATATTTTATCCATTAAAGACATAAGTAGGAAGGAGTCAAAGAAACCCATGAGGAGCAGTTTGTCGGTTCTATACCAAGGTATATAAGCCAGTTTGTACAATGAGGCAATCTGTTCTTTCTACACAGAGCATGTGAATTATTAATGACCCTTTCGACATTTCATTTCTTTGTAGCAGTCAAGTAGGTCTTCCTTGTCACATGCTTTTGTTGGCTATAAAATGAAATGCATTTCTCCTACTGAGGACACATAAGAGAAAATAAGAGGTTAAAATGTTGTTTAAAGTCTATAGCAAGGCACCATATGTTTCAAGCAAAATTCAGACAGCAAATCTTACCTATAGTAATCATCTGTGGGCACAATTGGAAAGATTCTTCACAGTAAAACTCCAAAGTGTATGAAAGATAATTTTTTTGACATTTGTTTCCTTTTTCCTACACATTTCAGGGATTTTTTTTTCTCCACATTTTTTAATTAACTTTATTGTTCTTTGCTTCTTCAAGATTTCTTAACTAGCAGTGGTCATGAAGGTAAATTGCATTGTTGGGGAAATTAGGCATGGTGCCTCCCACCTCTCTCAGCCTTATTTCTGATGCTTGGGTAGCTTTTCTTCTGTGTATACTAACTGTCAGTTCTCTTGTGTCCTGTGCCTGCTCCTGTCTGCTTGGAAAATGCATAAGAAAATAGATGGTGTTGATTTATTCTAATAATAATTTATTCCAAGTCCTTAAACATTGAAGTACAAACTGGAGACTTACAGAAGACTGAAACTATTGATGCCTAGTGTTGAAACTATGCTCACAAAGAGATTGGAAAAAACGGTTACATTCCAGGCTTAAGAATTCTTCCCATTTCCTCTTCATCTACTCAAAAAGCTGTCTCCAAGCTAATTCATCAAAATATAATGATACAAATCACATTCAGAACAAACTGAATTTTAGCCAGAATGCTTTTACTATATTTTTTAAAAAGTCTTTGAAGTGACCGGTCAGTCCAATTCATTTTAACACAGGTTTATTGGGCACATGTTAAATGCTCAGTCTTATTTTAACCACTAAGGACAGTAAAGGTGATTAAATGATGGCCCTGTCCTAGAAGATAACACTGAGGTGATGGTGATGATATACAGAGAGTGACTGACCTTTGAACTAAATTGCTGAGACAGGAGGACCTCACTGGTGAAGGCTGGGGATACGGTGCTTTAGGGGAGAACATCAAGGAAAAGACCTGTGCAAAACATGTGAAGCAGAAGACAGCATGATAGTTTCCAGGAACTGAATCAACTAATTCAGTGCAGCAGAAGTGTAAAGTTCAGAACAGAAAGGACTGGAGAAGTGGCCAGGGTTCACAGTGTGCTTGGATGGACCGAACTAGGTGGAAGGGTAGTGGGAAGATGAAAACAAGACTAAAGATAATAAAACAAAATGAGACGCAAATTTGCTGAAGGTGGGGTGGGGTGTGGGGTGAGCAGTCAGTGTTCATGCTTTGTTTTCATGATACAACATACTGTTCCTTTTCCTTTGTCAACTTGGTCTTTGTCAGCTAATTTATCCCAGGACGATGTATCTTTTGTGATTCCATAGAATGTTTTAATAGTCAGTACTCAATAGCTTGTCCTGCATGACAATCAACAACAAATATTTGTTACTCACAGTACACATTTGGCTGTTCATTTGAGTCTCAGCTTCAAGCTGGCAGTTGAGTTTGGGTCTGCTCACACATCTTCATTCTTGGATCCAGGCTGAAGGTGCAGCTTTGATCTGAAACAAACAAGCAGGCTTCTGTGGCAGAGGGAAGAGTGAGGACGTCAAGCTTCTGTTCAGAGGTAGCATTTGCCAAATATGCTCAGATTGCATGAATGTAATAATGACACTAAACCCAACAATGGGGAAGGGATAGAAAATCACTTTATGATGCAGAGCAGAGGACCACATTTACTTTATTGCTACCATTACTGAACACTTATGCACCTACTGTCACTGTGCAGTGTGATTTACTTGTTTTATACTTAATAATAATGATAACTCTTATAGAAAATTATTTAATACTAGTTTACAAATGGAAAAACTGAGGGCTTAGAAAAATCCAAGGCCACTCAGCTAATAATTGGGAAATTTACTTCTTTATTCACTCACTCTTCATTTGTAATGTGTTCTGAACTATTCCAGATTCTAGGATATGATCACGAAAAATACGGCTATATTCTCATGCAGATTTTGCTTTAGTAGAAGAGAAGCGATAAATTCATTTAAAAAAATCAGATTGTTATAGTTACTATACAGAGAATTAGAACCAAGTGATATTCTAGACAATGGTCATGAAGAAGAAAGTTTAAGAATTACACCCCATCTATTTGGTGCAACAGTCCACATAGTTTTAAATGTGATGTTGCCAGTTCTGCCTTGTAACGTCTTCAAAGTGACTTTTCAGAATTGTTATCTTTATCAATTAGTATTATTTAACATTTCATGTTTTGCTTCTGGATTTGGATTATAATAAAAATACAGAAAGAGATCATTTAATTTAGCTATTTGTTCAGTTCAGTTGCTCAGTCATGTCCAACTCTTTGCGACCCTATGGGCTGCAGCACACCAGGCCTCCCTGTCCATCACCAACTCCCCGAGTCTACCCAAACCCATGTCCATTGAGTCAGTGATGCCATCCAACCATCTCATCCTCTGTCGTTCCCTTCTCCTCCTGCCCTCAATCTTTCCCAGCATCAGGGTCTTTTCAAATGAGTCAGCTCTTCACATCAGGTGGTCAAAGTATTGGTGTTTCAGCTTCAGGATCAGTCCTTCCAATGAACACCCAGGACTGATCTCCTTTAGGAAGGACTGGTTGGATTTCCTTGCAGTCCAAAGGACTCTGAAGAGTCTTCTCTAACACAAACCGTTCAAAAGCATCAATTCTTCGGTGCGCAACTTTCTTTATAGTCCAACTCTCACATCCATACATGACCACTGGAAAAACCATAGCCTTGACTATTTTGTTTAATATATTGCATTCCCCTGATTTGTTATTAATATAAGGTAATTTCCTGGATAATCCTAAAATAAGCCCATTATCTCATAAGAAATTAAGATATTAAGATGAGACAATGTGTTTTTAACTTGCTTTCATTTTCTGGCAATAGTTAATGTATTAACTGTGATGATGACGCAAAAAAGCTGTCACAATTTACCTTGTGCCTCCCAATGTCTAGAATTCTGATCTTACTTCTTTGAGGAGAGAACATCTTTGAAAGTGAGAAGATACTGTACGTGTTTTTAATTAATTTCACAATTTTTGCACTTGTATTAAAAGATGCAAATGAGCCAGTGTCTAATCTATGCATTGAAGAGTTTTTCAAATGCAGAGGACGAGTACCAAGTCCTTTTTCCATACTCTAGTTATCTCTGCATAAGCCTGAGAAGGAAAATACTAAGCTGCTTTGGCCACCTGAAGCAAAAAGCCAACTAATTGGAAAAGACACTGATGCTGGGGAAGATTGAAGGCAAAAGGAGAGGGGGGTGGCAGAGAATGAGGTGGTTAGATAGTATCACTGACTCAATGGACATGAATTTGAGCAAACTCCAGGAGATAGTGGCGGACAGAGGAGCCTGGCATGCTACAGTCCATGGGGTCACAAACAGTCAAACATGACTTAGTGACTGAAAAACAACAACAATCTAACTGCAGTTTCATTTTTTGAGTTAAAAGGCATAACTTCTGATCATGAATCCCATTTCTGATGCTGCTTATTTATTTGACAGAGGATAAATTACTTCATCTCCCTGGGTCTTTGTTTCTATCTATAAACTAGCACAATAGACAAGGCATTCAAAAGTTAAAGGGCTGCTAAGTTAAAAGGGTTTGAAGCAGGATTATATATATATTGCACTGGTGAAAAAGTTAGTTCGGATTTTCCTGTAGCATCTTACATCTTATGTATGCTCATTAAATAATTGTAGTAATAGCAGCAGCAGCAGTAGCAAGAGTGATAATAGCAGTAATCCAGGTTCATATAATAAAAGTATTATTGCTGAGGCTCTGAGCAAAGTACCCATCTGAAGAATGAAAATATACTTTACCACAGGATGGTGATTCTTTCAGAATAGATAAGTATAAACACTAGATGTCTCTCTGGGGATCATATATAACATATATCTTTGTGACCCCCATGTGACCCCCATATAGAGTCCATGGAATTCTCCAGGCCAGAATACTGGAGTGGGTAGCTGTTCCCTTCTCCAGGGGTTCTTCACAACCCAGGGATTGAACCCAGGTCTCCCACATCACAGGTTGATTCTTTACCAGCTGAGCCACCAGGAAAGCCCTGAGGATCATATATAACACATGAATCACATGAAGATAGGCTTTTTTTTTTTTCCCAAAACACAAATTCCTTCTTTCTCATATTCTGAGTAAAACCCTTTCTTCCTGGAGGGTAGGCCCACTGCCTGGGTGGAGAATTGCTGTCAGAGGAAATATTTCTTCTGATAAAGAATGATATCTCTAATTGAAGGGAACTATTCTAGAAGAATAGTTCGGCTGGGAGGAGCTACCCCACGTCCCCACACCCGAGGCCAGGGGCAGCAGCCAGGAGGAGCAACCCTACACCTGAGACCAGGGGCAGTGGCCGGGAGGACCAACCCCACATCCAAGGAGCCGTGGCTGCGCAGGCACAGGAGGGCCTAGAGGAGCTATCCCATGTTGAAGGTCAGGAAGGGCGGTGGTGAGGAGATACCCCTCATCCAAGGTAAGGAGCAACGGCTGCACTTTGCTGGAGCAGCCCTGAAGAGATACCCCACGCCCAAGGTAAGAGAAACCCAAGTAAGACAGTAGGTGTTGCAAGAGGGCATCAGAGGGCAGACACACTGAAATCATACTCACAGAAAACTGGTCAATCTAATCACACTAGGACCACAGCCTTGTCTAACTCAATGAAACTAAGCCATGCCCATGGGGCAACCCAAGATGGGCGGGTCATGGTGGAGAGATCTGACAGAATGTGGTCCACTGGAGAAGGGAATGGCTATTTCTGCTTTATTCACTATGCCAAAGTTTTTGACTATGTGGATCACAATAAACTGTGCTAAATTCTGAAAGAGATGGGAATACCAGACCACCTGACCTGCCTCTTGAGAAATCTGTATGCAGGTCAGGAAGCAACAGTTAGAACTGGACATGGAACAGCAGATTGGTTCCAAATAGGAAAAGGAGTACGTCAAGGCTGTATATTGTCACCCTGCTTATTTAACTGCTATGCAGAGTACATCATGAGAAATGCTGGGCTGGAAGAAGCACAAGCTGGAATCAAGATTGTCAGGAGAAATATCAATAACCTCAGATATGCAGATGACACCACCCTTATGGCAGAAAGTGAAGAGGAACTAAAAAGCCTCTTGATGAAAGTGAAAGTGGAGAGTGAAAAAATTGGCTTAAAGCTCAACATTCAGAAAACGAAGATAATGACATCCGATCCCTTCACATCATGGCAAATAGATGGGGAAACAGTGGAAACAGTGTCAGACTTTATTTTTGGGGGGCTCCAAAATCACTACAGATGGTGATTGCAGCCATGAAATTAAAAGACACTTACTCCTTGGAAGGAAAATCATGACCAACCTGGATAGCATATTCAAAAGCAGAGACATTACTTTGCCAACAAAGGTTTGTTTAGTCAAGGCTATGGTTTTTCCAGTGGTCATGTATGGATGTGAGAGTTGGACTGTGAAGAAGGCTGAGCGCCGAAGAATTGATGCTTTTGAACTGTGGTGTTGGAGAAGACTCTTGAGAGTCCCTTGGACTGCAAGGAGATCCAACCAGTCCATTCTGAAGGAGATCAGCCCTGGGATTTCTTTGGAAGGAATGATGCTAAAGCTGAAACTCCAGTACTTTGGCCACCTCATGTGAAGAGTTGACTCATTGGAAAAGACTCTGATGCTGGGAGGGATTGGCGGCAGGAGGAGAAGGGGACGACAGAGGATGAGATGTCTGGATGGCATCCCTGACTCGATGGACGTGAGTCTGAGTGAACTCCGGGGGTTGGTGATGGACAGGGAGGCCTGGCGTGCTGTGATTCATGGGGTAGCAAAGAGTCGGACATACTGAGCAACTGAACTGAACTGATTCTAGATGATGCCTTTCCATGGGGAAGGTAGACTTGGCACAAGATGTTCATTTATTTATTGTTTATCTAAACTTCAAATTTAATTGAGATCTTCTATTTTATTTGCTAAATTGGACGTGCAGAGTCGGACACGACTGAAGTGACTTAGCAGCAGCAGCAGCAGCACAATTATTAAGGGGAAGGAGATGAATATTATCCTACCAGACTTATCCTATTAGTCTTGGTTTCCCTCAGATCTTTGTAATGTATTAACATCATTGGATAGATAATGAAGCTATTACTTATTACCAGGAACAGCTGGAAGGAATTGTGTATCTAATCACAGGGTTTCATGTATGTTACAAGTTCCCCTCTCCCATTGCAATACTGAAAAATCCTCTTTGGGGTTAGTCCTACTATTATCATCATAACACATATTACCCCATTATAAGCAACATTTCCATTGCAAATAAGATCTTCATCCTTAATTTAGAAATGTATATTCACTCATTCTCTAGGAGATACTTAGTACATCTGATCTCAGACGTTAATACTACCTTATTTGGCCCACAATTCTTTCCTTGCTGCCTGCTGAGTATATGGGGCAAATACATGGTAAATAAGTGAGTGTGTGAGTGAATGACTGATTAATCAATATGCCTTTAGAATATCAACAAAGAAAATGGTGAAAGCAGAATATTTTAAAGCAAAAGGGACACAGGTTAACACCAGGTAGCTTTGTTCTGTCACAAAACAACTCACATAGTTATGTTTAGTAATTTAAGATTCCTGTGAGCAATAAAAGTATACTTTTCTAAGAATTTACTATTTCAAAATAGAATAGATTTACAGGTTTTTAATGGTATACTAAATATAATATCCATTAAATAGATTCTCAGTCTTGAATCTCAAACTATTTGTGTAGCATTAACTCAAGGTTTAGTTTTCACAAATCCTCCTTTCCCTTAAAAACTAAACTGACTTCCCTGTATCTTCACCTTGTTGTGGGACCCTCTCCCAGGCAGATGGAACATCTATAACTTGTCAAGAGCTTGTTACACCCCTGTGTTCTGCCAGGTCAAACCACCCTGGCAGAACACAGATCCAGAGAGTCTGCATTAATCTTACATGAGGGAATCCTCCAATCTCCATAGCTTTATTCACTCTCACAGGTAAAAAGTGAACAACCCAAGTACTTGTGAAATCTGTCTTTTTGCAAAGTAGAAGAAAATGTGTAGATCATAGCACCCCAAAGAATTTGGGGTTCAAAATATTAAAACCATTGTAATTAAATGGTGGTGGTGGTTTAGTCACTAAGTCGGGTCTATCCAACTCTTGCAATCCTGTGGACTGGTAGCCTGTCAGTCTCTTCTGTCCATGGGATTTTCCAGGCAAGAATACTAGAGTGGGTTGCCATTTCCTTCTCCAGGGGATCTTTCCAACCCTGGCATCAAACCCAGGTCTCCTGCATTGTAGGCAGATGATTTTACCAACTGAGCTAGTACTTAGGAAAGAAAACTACAAAATACTTTTCTTAACAAAATAAATATACATTATTATTAGGTACATTTGTTTAGTAGCAGTTCATCTCATCACAGTGAATGTTATCTATTGCATGCATATTCAAAAGTGTAAAATAAATAAGTGCAATACTTACATACATCTGGACTAAAAAGCAGATCCAGCTCTGTAAAAAATTGTGACACACACAATGACATGTTATACTCATTATGAGAATGTCAATTCCTTTTTTGATGTAGTCTACTAACAATAACTTTACAATTTCTAATAACAGTACTGCTGTTAAGGTATCAGAAGGGTCACATAAAGAAAGCATTATGTCTAAAAATGTTTTCCAATTCAAATAGATGGCTTATTTACTTCAAGAAATCCATTTGTTAGTATCTGCCTCATTTTCCTTCAGAAGTTATAAATATGATTCTTTCAAGCTGTAATCTATAAACATGGACTGAGTTTTCATTGTTCTTTTTATCCCCTTAGCTGTTGTTACAGGTCCCTGCACATAGCAGGCATTAATTACTTGCTGAATTGATAACGTTGAAACTGTTTTCATAGCTTAATCATGGACTGTGGAAGAGTTCTGTGATTGTCTCACAGTTCTATGGCTAGAAGTCTTAATCTAGATGTCAACAGGGTTGGTTCTTCATGAGGGTGTGAGCGAAGGATCTGCTTTAAGTGTCTCTCCTTGGCTCATAGATGGTCATCTTCTCCCTCTGTCTCTTCTCATCATCTACCTTCTCATGTGTGTTTGTCCTCAATTTCCCCTTCGTATAAGGACAATGATCCTAATAGATTAAGACTTACCCCAACAGCCCCCTTTTACTTTGATTACCTCTATATAGATTCTCAGAGAAGGCAATGGCACCCCACTCCAGTACTCTTGCCTGGAATATAATTCTATCTTCAAATATAGTCACATTCAGAACCTTGAGGGGTTAGGACTTCAATATTTGATTTGAGGGGAATACAGTTAAACCCATAACAATATGACTTCTAATTGCTCCCCAAATGTATGTTCTTCACACATGCAAAGTACATTCACTTTGTCCTAACATCTCCAAAATCTTTACCCATTTCAGCATCATCTCTAAGTCCTAAATCCTATCTAAGGCATTTCCCTGTGGCTCAGTGGTAAAGAATTCACTGCAATGCAAGAGACACAAGAGATGTGAGTTCGATCCCTGGGTCGGGACTATCCCCTGGAGGAGGAAATGGCAACCCAGTCCAGCATTCTAGACCGAAGAGTCCCATGGATAGAGGAGCCTGGTGGGCTACAGTCCATAGGGTCACAAGTGTTTACCCATTTCAGCATAATCTCTTAGTCTAAAATCTTATCTAAACATCTAATTCAACCATGTTTGAAATTTAGGGTGTGATTCACTCTAGGGCAAAATTCCTCTCCATAAGAAACCTGTAAAATGAATTGAGTTATATGTTTTTAAAATATAATGGCATAGGACAGACTTTGAAAAATCAGAGGGGAAAAGGGGGCCACAGTAAACAAATCTGACTCAGCAAATTCCATTAGCTTTGAAGATTTAAAAGTAATTCTTTTGATATCATTGTTCTATCTTCTAGGCCCACTGACATGACAACTTCACCTTTTTCATGGAGGGCGACGCCACCCTCTGAAACTACAGAGATGCTCTGCTTTCCAGAATTAAGGAGAAGGCCCTGAGCCCCTGGCCCTGTGCCCTCTGGGTCCATAGTAGTCTACCAACTTCTGTATCTGTGGCTTCACCCTCAAAATCAATCTTCCTTCCTTCCTTACAAGCTCAGTCCCTTTGACTCCAGGCTAAGTCCCTTTGACTCCAGGCCCAGTCCCTTTGACTAGAGGCTAAGTTTCTGTTGGCATAAATTTATAAAAATCCTTGCTGACCTTATGTATAATTCACCATCAGAAAAGGAGATCCTTTACAAATATCTCCTGAATATATGCATCTCTATTCCTAGCTTCTCTTGAGATGGTTTATTGGATTAGTGAGTCATACACACACCTAGTCTCTTTAGCAAACAGTTGTCCAGACACACACATGGCACTTGGCTCTGTTGCTAAAGTATACTATCTGGATAGGCTGAGAATCTTCCAAATCATCAAGTACAGACTCCTCTTTCCCTTAATACCCCTTCTTCAATTTCTCTGTCTTCTCCTAGTGTTTTGCTATAAGCAGCTAGAAGAAACACAGCTGTCATGTCAACACTTTGCTTAGAAATCTCAGCTAAATATCCAAGTTTATCACTTACAAGTTCCACTTTCCTCAGAATACTATAACACTATCAGGTCAAGTTGTTTGCCAGTATTCTTTCTCATGAAGTCTTTTGAATTTTTTTGAAGTGCGTTTCAGTCTTCTCTTTTCCTTTGAGGCTCTGTGAAGTCAATGAACTCTTCTGCTTTGAGAGTCTAAGGATAAGAGTCAGAAAAGTGAGCCTTCTCAGATTGCATAGGGGCAAGAGGAATCCACTGTCAAATTTCCACGTAGATCTATGGGGGATGGAGAGGGGGTTCCCTTTGCCAGCCAGACTCAGTCTAAAGGCACAAGGGAATTGACAGGAATAAAGTTCAGTTCAATGCAGCTCAACTCAAGTTGAAGCAGCCCAGAGACATAATCTCCACTTTTCTCAGAATAACCCCTACTTTGACCTTAGAGTACACAACCAAAACTAGCAGTGATTTTTTTTTTTTTACCACAATACACAGTTGATGTGCATTTCTGTGGAAAGCACATGGCATAGCCCAGGTTTCTTTGCATTCGTCAGTTGACCTGTGGAGCAGCCTTGTTAGGGAGAAACCTAGAGCAAAAATGAGCTTCTAAGTGGGTCCTCTTAATTTCTTTTCAGTAGAGTCTTAGCATCTCTTAATTTTCTGAAATTGCTGCTTTATGTGCCATGGAGTTTCTTGAGAAGAACACCTGGAAACTGTTGAACACACTTGGTCTTTATTCCTGTCTTCAAATGGCTAGATGACATTTTCATCTACATTAATCAAACGTGGACAGGTTAAGCATTAGGCTTTCTCTAGCAGTTGGTTAAAAATTAATTTGACTTATTAAAACACCTCATCATTCTTGTCTTCAGCCAAAATAATATACTTTGTTGAATATTCAGAAACTTGATTTCTAGCATATTGGAATACCTGCATAAGTACTGAGTTAGGAGATGGAGAAGTTGAGGGTGTGGGTGGCAAATGTCCTTAAGTTCAGTGTGTTTTCCTCATCAACCATTGGAATGTAATATCCATCTTTAAACTCTTATATGCATTTTATGAGCTAAGTGGGGAGAAAAAGTAATAGGACCTTAAAGAAGATAACATTTATACTAGCTGCATTAATTTTGAAACAGACACTCTGTATGTTACATAAACTATAAGCTTAACATTTAACTATGGTGGTTCAGTGGTAAAGAATCCTCCTACAATGTGGGAGATGAAGCTTTGATCCCTGGGTCAGGAATACCCCCTGGAGAAGGAAACGGCAACCCACTCCAATATTCTTGCCTGGAAAATCCCATGGACTAAGAATCCTAGGAAGCTACAGGATTTCATGGGGTTAAAAAAGAGTAGAACACGACTTAGTGACTAAACAACAAACAACATAAGTATAAAAGTCAAATTATTGTCAAATAGAAAAATAAAAACAAAAAATATATGAGTCATAATTTTGAGACATAAGAGACATAAGAGTCATCATGACACATAAGAGATGTGGGTTTGATCCCTCGGTAGGGAAAATCCCCTGGAGGAGGAAATGGCAATTTGTTCCGGTATTCTTTCCTGAAAAATCTCATGGACAGAGGAGTCTGGTGGGCTACAGTCCATGGGGCTCACAAAGAGTTGGACACGACTGAGCCGCTAAACACACACATGATATCACTTAAAAAATATCTTTTTCAAATATTCTCTTTGCTTTTTACTGGCCATCTATGGATATCAAATATTGTTATTTATATTTAGAAGATGGCTTTCCTGGTGGTTCAGCAGTAAAGAATCCACCTTCAATTCAGGATCTGCAGGAGCTGAGGGTTTGATACCTATAGAAGAGAATGCAACCCATTCCAGTATTCTTGCCTGGAGAATCCAATGGACAGAGGAACCTGGTGGGCTATAGTCCATGAGATTGCAAAGAGTCAGATATGATAGATGCAACTTAGCATGCATGCACATATTTAGAAGAAACTATTTAATATAGATCTTCTTTAGTGTCTGTTTTGATTTTCATCACAATTCATATAAATAAAATAGTAGCTATCAGTATGCAAAGCATTATCTTTTTGAATAAAGCAGAACTTTTTTGTAGCTATTACTTTATACCCACTCTACAATTGTGATTGCTTAAACATGGAAATAACATCTAATCCACTGGCAGTCCTAATAAAGAGTAAATGATGTTCCCTCCCTGGGGAGGTTATGCAGGCTTAACAGTTAAACACAATTTCCACAAAAGCATTGTACTTGTTTGTCCTTCTGCCTGGAGTGCTCTGCTAATGTCTGACTGTTTTTGGTCATTCAGCCTCAGCTTAACTACTATTACTTGCAAGACACTGTGTCTGTACAGTTCTAGAAGCTTATGATGCTTTTGCTGCAGAATTGTTTTAGTATCCAATGTGATTCCAAAAAAAATAGCAATAAATTAAGAGAAAAGAAACACCTAAGACATCCAATAATAGTTTGTTAAAAAGAGTTATGGCATAGTCACATGGTAGTATATTATGCATTTATTAAAATCATATTTTAGAAAAATATTTAATAATTTGCATAAAGGGGCTTTTGTGAAAAAAAGCAAATTGCAAATAATACACAGCATGATCTAAATTTTTAAACATTGATGTTAGTGATCAGTCTGTATATCTATTATCTATGTAAATATATTTATAAGCAAAGAAAAACATTGGAAGGACACATAACAAATGGTAATAGTTTTCATAGCTCTCTGTATTTAAAACATTTTTTAATATTTAAAAAATATTTTTTATAAAATATTTTTACATGTAATATTTCTTGATCGGAAAGAAAAGAACATGAAAGAAATATCAGTATTAGAGCTTTCTGGCTGTTAAAGTATCATGTACATCAATCTTAACAATACTTTTTTTTTTTTTAATCATTGCTTTTCAGTTAGCTGTTCTGTTGTCACAGAGATGCCCTTCAGTTGCTGTGGTAACAAATGAATAATAACCCACACTTGTGTAGCACTTCACAGCTCACACATTCTTTTCTCCTACAGCACCTCCTTTATGATCAACAAAACCTCAGAAGAGGTTCCGAAGGAGACAGACTTTGTAGTCTCCTCAGTGTACAGATGAGAAATTAGAGACTGAAAGAGGTTAACTAAATTGTCTATTGTCACACTGTTAATAACTTAAAGAGCTGGTAGAAAATCTAAGCTCTCCTTTATCTTAATGCATTTTAAAGTAGGTTTTACTCATCTGTCCATGTGTGTGTCTTCCTATTTACTTATATGTTTATATATGTCAATCAAAGTCCTTTATGAAATCCAGTGTATAATAGAGTTGGTCAGGTTTCATCAGCGATGAGGGATCCAAGGTCCCGTGGGCACATCCACTTGTTTTCTACTTGCAGGTTTTCTAAAGCCTGGTGTATTTTGTGAACCACTGTCCCATCTTTGAATACCTATATTTATCACCCCTCTCACAAAGCCCCAGAGAGATATACCTTCATCAGTTACATAGTCATACACTATTCTTCTAAACTGAATGAAGATACTTGTATGTGTGTTTCTCTTTGTGATCAAATGCCTGAGAAATGTGAACCCTAAGAGTCAGAACAATTGTCTCACGTATCCCATGATCCACAGAAATGTATAGCTGGTGGGTAGGTGAGGCAGGCTAAAGCATGGTGTCTGTTATAGCAGTCACTAGCTTGCTAGTAGTTAAGTCTCAATTAATTTAAAGTGGATACAATTAAAAATTGACTGTCTCAGGAATAGTAGCCACATTTTGAGTATTAAGTAGCCACATGTACCTTTTTTTTTTTTATTATTTTTTAACTTTACAATACTGTATTGGTTTTGCCATACATCAACATGAATCCGCCACAGGTATACACATGTTCCCCATCCTGAACCCTCCTCCCTCCTCCCTCCCCATACCATCCCTCTGGGTCGTCCCAGTGCACCAGCCCCAAGCATCCAGTATCGTGCATCGAACCTGGACTGGCGACTTGTTTCATATATGATATTATACATATTTCAATGCCATTCTCCCAAATCATCCCACCCTCTCCCTCTCCCACAGAGTCCAAAAGACTGTTCTATATCTTCAAAGACAGGGTCGGTGAAGGGGATAATCTTAGAAGAAAAGAACACTGATCTCACATGCAGGTGTTCCTATCTTATTCCCTCTCGCCCACCCCTTGGCCATTCTGCCTTTACAGAAGGCTTCCAAGTTCTGGCCCTATTATGGTGTTCAAAGCCATCACATGGTTCAGGGAGTCCCTTGGGAAGCCCTATACCTTCCTTCAGGTTCTGTGTTCTGGCCACTATAGGATGTGCCTGGCAATTGTCTGTCTTCAACATCATACAGGTGAGAAGCAATAGTTGTATGTGTTCTCGAACTTCAGAGATCATAACCAAGTTCTGCCAAGAACCTCTTGCCACATTTGCTCTTGTCCCTTTACAGAATGAGGTTCTTGATTTTCATAACTCCATAATCATTCAACTAGCACCCACCAAGTCTACATGAACATACCTCTCATAACTCTCCAATCCTGAGTGAAATAAGTGGGAATGACATTTTCTCTTTCTCCATGACCAGATATGAAAGGGAAACCCCAAATCCTTATCTACTAGGTCAGAAGTGTCCTACCCCTCTGACTTTCTACATCTAATTTCAAATTTCTAAACTTCTCTTATAAAGCCTGGCAGTAACAGAAGCTGATAATGTCTGGACAGTTTTACTATCACAGAAAATGCACAAATGTGTTTACAACCTCTCTATCAGCCTTTGTCTTCAATCAGGAAGCTTTAGTCAAAATTCAAAGACAACTAAGAATATGTCATTCCACATCAAGAATGAGACTTTCTAAACACTGCAGTTGAACCATAGTTACACTTTGAACATGGTAACTATTATTACTAACAAATTTGTCAGGAATTATCTTGTTAGTATTAATAGCATCATTGATAAACAAGTGTCTGGTCTAAGAGGTACATATGAGATTACTGTGATGTAAAATCTATATAGATAGATGTTATATCCAAAATTTTTGGTTGCATGTTCAAAAAAGGACACTACCATTCTTCAACTTCTGAACCATTTCTTGACTGCTTAAAATTGAATCAACTTTAAAGAAGATGAGAGTCTGAAATGTAGCACTAAACATCATTGCCCTTTCAATAATCTGACTGAAAATCTTGCTGTGAAATTGTGCAGTGGAGAGTCCTTGGTGCTGCAGCGATGTGACCTCATACAAATCTCTTACCTTCCTTGGCCTCTGAGAAAATGACAGACTTGAGCAAGATCTGCTCTCTGACAAAATCATCATTCAAATTGTTGAGCTTAACACATATGTAATTTGCTCAAATATAAGGGCTATTGGCAAAGAAGAGAAAACAGCCACAAAAAATTACTTGTTTCATGTATGTAAAGTCTAATATTTTAGGCAGCATCCAGCTAAATGCAACCAGTTTTGCCCAGCTATGATAGATAGTCATTTAATATTTCTGCATCAAATATAGCTATTTTCTTTGTCATGTAAACAGAAAGCTTCATTGATATTCATGGAATTATTAATAATAGACATGTCTAGGTAAGAAATATTGCCAGAGACAAGTCTTTTGCAAAAGTCAGTTTTTCCTTGTTGATCCTGCTCACTTATATATGTATTTCTTTAGGTATATTTGAGTAGCTGCTTTTCTAATATGTCCTTTCTTTTCTAAAATCTTTGATCTAGAGTTGCCATTATTCCCAACCTTCTTAAAATATGTGATAACATTCAAAGAAAATACAAAACACATTCAGTCTTGGCACAGAATGACTTATTTGGGTAGCAGAAGAAGCATCCCCAGAGAAAATCATTATTAATAATTGTAATTAATTTTGGTGTGGCAATATCCACAAAGATATGCAACACTGAGCTCACTAATTTCTTTCCAGATAATTCTTTCTGACAAATATTTCATTTGGTTTTCTAAGGTATGTTAATGAGCTCAATAAAGTAACCCAGATAGATTTCCCAACCAGCATAGAAAATTAAAAATGGCTGCCCCTAACTGATTTCTGAATTCATACTCACAAACTTTTAATCACTAATCAGTTATCCTATGATATTTAGTCATTATTGTTCTTTTCTAATTTTTTTCTTGTCTTTAACTGATCTAAAGAATTGTGTGAAACACTGGCTTCTTATTTGATACACTGTTTATTTAATACCTATCTGCCTCCAGTCTTATTCTTCCTTTTGCTTTTGGCTATAACATGATGGGTGATATATTGCAAATATGCCTAAGACATCGATGATGACTGAGAAAGGTCTAATGTTCTCTTCTCAGAGGAGGGATATTTTGTGCTGCATCTTAAAGGATGGATTTCATGAAAGAAATGAGAAAACCTGTGTTTGAGTTTAACCTTGTCCACTAACTGGACACAGGGTTTTGGGTAAATTAGTGTGATCTCAGAAAGCCTGGTATAACTTCTATAAAATAAAAATAGTTATCTTTGTCTAACAATTTACAAAACTTCTGTGAGGACAGAATGTTTTTACAGATATAAAACAGTATGCAAAATCTCTAAATAGTGTTGTCACTTTGTCTAATATACAACCTAGAAAGGCACCATGCTTTAAAAAGCACGTTCTTATTCCACATGTAAAAAGTTGGCAGCAGGTTCTCCCATTGTTGAACATTTCTGGGCAGAATAGTGATTAAAGTTTTATAATAAATGAAGTTCACCAGTTTTACAGAGTCAGTAACATTAGTGTCGGTTGACACATGTGTATATTTATATACATTGTGTGCTTTTCAAGACACTTGCTAAATAATTTCCTTATCTGAGTTTCTGTAATAGTATACATTAGCTATTCTTTGACTGAACAAAACCACTATTTCAATGTTATTAGAATTAGAGAAATACAAAAACATACTAAGTGTGCAACATTATTCTTCCGTCTCAACACTGAGGTCAGTTGTACTTATGTAGATTTTTTATTCTATCTTTTAAAACTGGTTATAATTATTTCTCCTTTGAGATGATTTTCAGTGTTTTACTAGAATGTTTTAGCAAACTAAGGAATCTGAAGGCCACCAGGAACTTGAAATATCTGCTTAGAGTTAAGAACCTAGGAACTATTTCATTCTCCATTGGCAGCTAGATAATAGATTTAAATGCCTGACCTCATTTTTGAGAATTACCTGCATCCGGTATTTCAAAAACCCTCCACAGTATCTAGCATATGGCTGCCACTCAGTTTATTTATTTTTTCTAATTGTTTTTATTGGAATATAGTTGCTTTACAACATTGTGTCAATTTCTTTCTGTAAAGAAAAGTGTACACTTTTTTTTTTAAGGTTTTTCTTTCCAATTAGATGACCATAGAGCACTGAGTAGGGTTCCTTGTGCTATACAGCAGGTAATCTATTTTGTACACAGTACTGTATATATGTCATTTCCAATCTCCCAATTCATCCCCCACTTTGGTAACCAAATTTGTTCTCTATATCTGTGACTCGATTTCTGCTTTGCAAAATACTTTTCATACCATTTTTCTAGATTTCACATATAAGTAACACTATATGATATTTGTTTTTATCTGACTTATTTCACTCTTTATGACAACCTCTAGGTCAATCCACGTCTCTGTAAATGGTACCGTTTCAATGCTTTTAATGACTGAGTAATATTCCATTATGTACATGGACCACATCTTCTTTACCCATTCCTCTGTCAATGGATATTTACGTTGTTTCCATGTCCTGGCTATTGCAAACAGTGCTGCAATGACCATCAAGGTACATGCACCCTTTTGAATTATGGTTTTCTCTGGATATATGTCTAAGAATGGGATTTTGGGGTCACATGGTGTTTCTATTTTTAGTTTTTTTAAGACACCTTTATACTGTTCTCCATAGTGGCTGTACCAATTTACATTCCCACCAACAGTTCAGGAGGGTTCCCTTTTTTCCACACCCTCTTCAGTATTTATTGTTTGTAGATTCTTTGATGATGGCCATTCTGACCAGTGCGAGGTGATATGTCATTGTAATTTTAATTTGCATTTCTCTAATAGTGATATTGAGTATCTTTTCATGTGTTTGTTGGACATCTGTATATCTGCTTTGAAGAAATGTCTATTTAGGCCTTCCACCCGTATTTTCATTGGGTTGCTAGTATACTCAATGGTAAAAAGGAAAAAGCTTTTCCTCTAAGATCAGGACTAACACAAGGATGTCCACTCTCATCACTTTCATTCAACATAGTTTTGGAAGTCTTAGCCATGGCTATAAGAGAAGGAAAAAATAAAGTAAAAGGAATTCAAATTGGAAAAGAAGATGTAAAACTGTCAGTTTGCATATGACATGATACTATACACAGAAAATCCTAAAGATGCTACCAGAAAACTAATAGAACTCATCAATAAATTTGGTAAAGTTACAGGATGCAAAATTAATACACAGAAATCTCCTATATTCCTATATTCTAACAATGAAAGATCAAAAAGAGAAATTAAGGAACATTCACATGTACCATTACATCAAAAAGAATAAAATACTTAGGAATAAACCAACATAATGAGGCAAAAGACCTGTATGCAGAAAACAATAACACAGAAAAATCAAAGATGATACAAGCAGAAGGAGATATATATATCATGTGTTTGGACTAGAAGAATCAATATTGTGAAAATGACTGTACTACCCAAAGCAATCTACAGATTAAGTGCTGCTACTGCTGCTGCTGAGTCACTTCAGTCATGTCCGACTCTGTGCGACTCCATAGATGGCAGGCCACCAGGCTCCCCCGTCCCTGGGATTCTCCAGGCAAAAACACTGGAGTAGGTTGCCATTTCCTTCTCCAATGCATGAAAGTGAAAAGTGAAAGTGAAGTCACCCAGATGTGTCCGACTCTTAGCAACCCCATGGACTGCAGCCTACCAGGCTCCTCCATCCATGGGATTTTCCAGGCAAAAGTACTGAAGTGGGGTGCCATTGCCTTCTCCAACAGATTAAGTGCAGTCCCTCTCAAATTACCATGCTCATTTTTCACAGAACTAGAACAAAAAATTTCACACTTTGTATGAAAACACAGAACACCCTGAATAGTGAAAGCAATCTTGAGAAAGAAGTACTGAGCTGAAAGAATCAAATACCCTGACTTCAGACCATACTACTAAGCTATAATAATCAAACCAGTATGGTCAGATCAGATCAGATCAGATCAGTCGCTCAGTCGTGTCCAACTCTTTGCGACCCCATGAATTGCAGCACGCCACGCCTCCCTGTCCAACACCAACTCCCAGAGTTCACCCAGACTCACGTTCATCGAGTCAGTGATGCCATCCAGCCATCTCATCCTCTGTTGTCCCCTTCTCCTCCTGTCCCCAATCCCTCCCATCATCAGAGTCTTTTCCAATGAGTCAACTCTTCGCATGAGGTGGCCAAAGTACTGGAGTTTCAGCTTTAGCATCATTCCTTCCAAAGAAATCCCAGGGCTAATCTCCTTCAGAATGGACTGGTTGGATCTCCTTGCAGTCCAAGGGACTCTCAAGAGTCTTCTCCAACACCACAGTTCAAAAGCATCAATTCTTTGGTGCTCAGCCTTCTTCACAGTCCAACTCTCACATCCATACATGACCACAGGAAAAACCACAGCCTTGACTAGACGAACCTTTGTTGGCAAAGTAATGTCTCTGCTTTTGAATATGCTATCTAGGTTGGTCATAACTTTCCTTCCAAGGAGTAAGCGTCTTTTAATTTCATGGCTGAAGTCACCATCTGTAGTGATTTTGGGGCCCAGAAAAATAAAGTCTGACACTGTTTACACTTTTTCCCCATCTATTTGCCATGAAGTGATGGGACCGGATGCCATGATCTTCGTTTTCTGAATGTTGAGTTTTAAGCCAACTTTTTCACTCTCCACTTTTACTTTCATCAAGAGGCTTTTGAGTTCCTCTTCACTTTCTGCCATAAGAGTGCTGTCATCTGCATATCCAGGGTGATTGATATTTCTCCTGGCAATCTTGATTCCAGCTTGTGTTTCTTCCAATCCAGCGTTTCTCATGATGTACTCTGCATATAAGTTAAATAAACAGGGTGACAATATACAGCCTTGAAGAACTCTTTCTCCTATTTGGAACCAGTCTGTTGTTCCATGTCTAGTTCTAACTGTTGCTTCCTGACCTGCATACAAATTTCTCAAGAGGCAGATCAGGTGGTCTGGTATTCCCATCTCTTTCAGAATTTTCCACAGTTTATTGTGATCCACACAGTCAAAGGCTTGGCATAGTCAATAAACCAGAAATAGATGTTTTTCTGGAACTCTCTTGCTTTTTTCATGATCCAGCAGATGTTGGCAATTTGATCTCTGGTTCCTCTGCCTTTTCTAAAACCAGCTTGAACATCTGGAAGTTCATGGTTCACATATTGCTGAAACCTGGCTTGGAGAATTTTGAGCATTACTTTACTAGCGTGTGAGATGAGTGCAATTGTGTGGTAGTTTGAGCATTCTTTATCATTGCCTTTCTTTGGGATTGGAATGAAAACTGACCTTTTCCAGTCCCATGGCCACTGCTGAGTTTTCCAAATTTGTTGGCATACTGAGTGCAGCATTTTCACAGCATCATCTTTCAGGATTTGGAATAGCTCAACTGGAATTCCATCACCTCCACTAGCTTTGTTCATAGTGATCCTTTCTAAGGCCCACTTGACTTCAAATTTCAGGATGTCTGGCTCTAGGTCAGTGATCACACCATCGTGATTATCTGGGTCATGAAGATCTTTTTTGTACAGTTCTTCTGTGTATTCTTGCCATCTCTTCTTAATATCTTCTGCTTCTGTTAGGTCCATACCATTTCTGTCCTTTATCGAGCCCATCTTTGCATGAAATGTTCCTTTGGTAGCTCTGATTTTCTTGAAGAGATCTCTAGTCTTTCCCATTCTGTTGTTTTCCTCTATTTCTTTGCATTGATCACTGAGGAAGGCTTTCTTATCTCTTCTTGCTATTCTTTGGAACTCTGTATTCAGATGTTTATATCTTTCCTTCTCTCCTTTGCTTTTCACTTCTCTTCTTTTCACAGCTATTTGTAAGGCCTCCCCAGACAGCCATTTTGCTTTTTTGCATTTTTTTACCATGGGGATGGTCTTGATCCCTGTCTCCTGTACAAGGTCACGAACCTCATTCCATAGTTCATCAGGCACTCTATCTCTCAGATCTAGGCCCTTAAATCTATTTCTCACTTCCACTGTACAATCATAAGGGATTTGATTTAGGTCATACCTGAATGGTATAGTGGTTTTCCCTACTTTCTTCAATTTAAGTCTGAATTTGGCAATAAGAAATTCATGGTCTGAGCCACAGTCAGCTCCTGGTCTTGTTTTTGCTGACTGTATAGAGCTTCTCCATCTTTGGCTGCAAAGAATATAATCAATCTGATTTCGGTGTTGACCATCTGGTGATGTCCATGTATAGAGTCTTCTCTTGTGTTGTTGGAAGAGGGTGTTTGCTATGACCAGTGCATTTACTTGGCAAAACTCTATTAGTATTTGCCCTGGTTCATTCCGTATTCCAAGGCCAAATTTGCCTGTTACTCCAGGTGTTTCTTGACTTCCTACTTTTGCATTGCAGTCCGCTATAATGAAATGGACATCTTGTTTGGGTGTTAGTTCTAAAAGGTCTTGTAGGTCTTCATACAACTGTTCAACTTCAGTATGGTACCGGCACAAAAAGAAATATAGATTATGGAACAGAATAGAAAGACCAGAGATAAATTCACACACCTATTGTTATCTAATCTATGACAAAGAAGGCAAGAATATAAAATGGAGAGAAGACTGTTTCTTCAATAGATGGTGCTGCAAAAACTGGACAGCTAAATGCAAAAGAACAAATTTAAAGCACTCCCTAACACCATACACAAAAACAAACTCAAAATGTATTAAATACCTAAATGTAAGGCTGGATACTATAAAACTCTTAGAGGAAAATATAAACAGGACACTCTGACATAAATCACAGCAAGATCTTTTTTGACCCACTGCCCAGGTAATGAGAATTAAAACAAAATTAATATATGGGACCTGGCTAAACTCAAAAGCTTTTACCCAGCAAAGGAAATCATAAAGAAAACAGAAGACAATCCTCAGATTGTGAAAAAATATTTGCAAATGAAGCACCTGAGAAGCAATTAGTCTCCAAAATATACAAACAGCTCAGGCAGCTCAATATTACTCAGTTCTGATGGTGCTCTTTCATTTGAACTTATAAGATCTTTATTAGTCTGTTTCTGCTTATTTTATTTGGAAATAGCTCTTTGCCTTCTGTTCCTTTTCCTAACTCTTCAGGATTTTTTTTTAATATTGTAAAATTAAATTTGTTCCAAAAGCATCTACTTTGCTGCAAATATGGTTTATTTCAACATTCAAAGTCAGAGGATAAGGTTAGGGTATCATAACTCATATACAAACTGAACATGAATCCTCTTGAAATCTATACATTTTTCTCATTTTTCTTCCCCTGGATGACACCTCAGTCATCTCTGAAATTTCAACTTCCTTTTATGCTCTAGTTTCATGTTCTTATTTTATTTGTAAATATAAACACTTAACATTTTTAATGTTTTACATAAAGTTTTATTCATTCTTTCAGAGAACTGTATTTGACAGTCAATGTGCACTTGAAGTTTTCTATGTTGTCATTATGTTGGACAGAGAAATTGACCTTGTAAAAATATATCTGGTAATAAAATGGAAAGATAATTCTTGATAAATTCTCAATTTCACTAGTCAAAACAATTTTCTGCTTGGGCATTGACATTTCTAATGCTGTCCATTATTTTCCAAGACTATTTGAGTGCCTGAGTGATTATAGTCATTTGGACATGGATTTCATAATTTGTCATGAGATAATTTATAATAAGTAAATAAGATATCATATGGATTGCAAGTGTCAGATTAACTCAAACAGTGGAATTACAATTAATATGAAGAGATTCACTAAAGAAGAAATGCCAGACAGTATCAGAAATAAACCAAGTGAAATAAACTAATCTCTATTATACAATGAACACAGTTCCAATAATAACCTGTCAAAAAATAGTGAAGTGACTATTCATACATGTAGCCCAGAATTCTATTCTATTATATTCTATATTTGTATCCAATCTATAGTCTCAAACCATGAAATAACCATAATTAGATAATAGTTTGTGATTGATGGGTTTCCCAGGTGGTGCTAGTGGTAAAGAATCCACCTGCCAATGCAGCAGACACAATTGGGTTCAATCCTTGGGTCAAGAAGATCCCCTGGAGAAGGGAATGTCAACCTACTCCAGTATTCTTAATTGGAAAAGCCCATGGACATAGAAGCCTGATAGGCTACAGTCCATGGGGTCACAAAGAGTCAGACACTTTGTGAGTCAGTCAGTCAACTGGGCACTGAGCCTATGATTGCTGGTAGTGTTTGAGGAAAGCTACCAATTTACCTTTGACTTTTCTAAAGCTAATGATCTGCTACATCTTAATGGCCAATTTTTTGTTATTCTCCTAGCCATGTCTTAAATTGAGTCTGGATGATATAACCAATCTTTCTTCTTCATACCTTCATAACTCTTAAGAAATCACTTCTGGCACTCTAACAATAACTCTAGATGCCCACTGCTACTCTATTTTTTCCCCAGAAATCATGCATAAACTGATTTTAAAACTGTATTATAAATTTTAAGAATATGCACCAAGTTTGTCTGGCTGGTGATCAGGAAAACTACCAATTAAAATAATAAACTTTGCACTTTGATATATTCATTCTGTGGTAAATACAAGGTAATGATATGTTAAAAAATACATATTTAGTCATATATGGGAATCAAAGCAAAAGTCACATTTACCAGAATCAGACACAAAACACTGCATGGGACTAAAGCATACATTTAATGGACTCTATACCTGTAAGTAGAAAGCTGCGGGTTACTTGCCAGTGTTCCATGTGAGCAGAGGACCTGGTTTAAATTCATTGCTAGAAACCAGAAGCTGGAGTAAGGTTCATAAAATGTGACTGATGTAGACAGCAAGCTGAATCTGTAAAAGTGAGAAAATAATTAGACATACCTACCCATTCTGAAGGAGATCAGCCCTGGGATTTCTTTGGAAGGAATGATGCTAAAGCTGAAACTCCAGTACTTTGGCCACCTCATGCGAAGAGTTGACTCATTGGAAAAGACTCTGATGCTGGGAGGGATGGGAGGCTGGAGGAAAAGGGGATGACAGAGGATGAGATGGCTGGATGGCATCACTGACTCTATGGACATGAGTCTGAGTGAACTCCGGGAGTTGGTGATGGACAGGGAGGCCTGGCGTGCTGCGATTCATGGGATTGCAAAGAGTTGGACACAACTGAGTGACTGAACTGAACTGAACTGAACCCCTTCCTTGAAGCCTCCAATATTACTTTAGGGAAAGATCTTTGACTCAATACTAAAGACCTTGTAAAACCATTAGGCAATTGCAGTAGCCAGTCCCCAAGGGGGCTCTCAGTCCTTAGCTCCTAGTAGTTATGCCCTTGTTTACTCCTCGTCTCTTAAATAGGAATGGCTTCTGTAACCAATAAGATGCCATAGAAATAAAAGCACATGATTTCCTGAGCTAGGTCACACAAAAAACATGACTTCTGTCTTGCTTTCTTACATCACTCACTCTGGGATAGCTAGATTCTCCAGTGGCCCTCTGGGGAGATCCATGTGTAGAGAAATGGGGGCCTTCTCCCACTAGCTATATGAGTGCATTATCTCAGAAAGGATACAGTCAAGCCTTCAGATGGCTACAACCTTGGTTAATACCTATGCTATGCTAAGTCACTTCAGTCATGTCTGACTCTGTGTGACCCCATAGACGGCAGCCACCAGGCTCCCCGTCCCTGGGATTCTCCAGGCAAGAACACTGGAGTGGGTTGCCATTTCCTTCTCCAATGCATGAAAGTGAAAAGTGAAAGCGAAGTCGCTCAGTCGTGTCTGACTATTCGCGACCCCATGGACTGCAGCCTACCAGGCTCCTCCATCCATGGGATTTTCCAGGCAAAAGTACTGGAGTGGGGTGCCATTGTGATATAAAGTTTTAGAACATAATATGAATATTATTTATATAAATAATTGATATAAAGTTTTAGAACATAATAAAATCACTTGCTTTTTGAATATAGTTGTAAATGATAAAGGTATAGAAACAAGGAAGAAATAAATACCGAATGCAAGAAGGGATGAGGTATATGCCATTATGAAGGAATGCACAAAGAATAAATTGTTATACTTAAAGTAAAAGGTAAAGTAAAATAAAAATAAAGTTAGGTAAATTTTTATAAATTGTAATAGTTTTATAATTCCCTTTTATATAACCTTATATAATTATCTTTTTATAATTTCCATTATTTAAAGTGTTTCATAACAAGGCAAAATATGTTATAGAAAGAAATGCTAATATAAAATAATGTGTTCAAGAAAACAGAACACCGAAGGGTGGGGGCCAGGGATGTCATTTATCTTCTGTGTCTGAAGATTAAGTATTCCATCACTCAAACTTACCCTGTTTCTCTAACCTCTAGTTTATTTATCCTTTAAAGTCAGTGCTGGATGTATCTGGGCTCTTCCTAAAACTACATGGTAGTGATAAAAATGTGAAGAAGACAGATAGCCCTGTTCCCTTGGAGAGCTTACTTAATAACCAGAGCTTGTGCTTATGCTTGTGCTCGGTGGCTTTGTTGTGTCTGACTCCTACTTCAGGGGACCTTCTGGACCCAGGGATTGAGCACAGTTTCCTCAGTTCAGTTCAGTTCAGTCACTCAGTCATATCCGACTCTTTGCAACCCCATGAATCGCAGCACGCCAGGCCTCCCTGTCCATCACCAACCCCCAGAGTTCACTGAGACTCACGTCCATCAAGTCAGTGATGCCATCCAGCCATCTCATCCTCTGTTGTCCCCTTCTCCTCCTGCCGCCAATCCCTCCCAGCATCAGAGTCTTTTCCAATGAGTCTCCTGCATCTCCTATACTGGTAAGCAGATTCTTTACCTCTGAACCACCTGGGAAGCCCATAAAGAAAACAGTCAATAGTGTGATAAATGCATTTTTAGAAGGAAATACAATGTGTGATTAACATTTTCAAAAGGTAAATGGTGTAGGAATGTGAGGATGGGAGAAGGGTTTGGGAAGGAGATACCTGAGCCAAAATGTGTAACATCAGGTGTTGCCCAGGCAAAGAGATGTCCTTAGCTCATGCTAAGGGACACAACTGAAAGAGAAAATGAATCAGTAAATAAAAGGTATATAGGTAAAGGAGCACTCAAGGCACACACTGAATGGAAAAGAGAAGATCCAGGGAAGCACAGCATTTAGAGAAAAACTGAAGCAGTGATATGATTACTTGAAGAGAACAAAGTTCAGACCACTATAGGAATGAGCATTTTGTGGGTGAGCATTGGTGGAATGAAATACTGAAAGTTTGAGTTGTCATCAGAGTAAGTGGGATGTAGAGCAAAATGGGTTTAGAAAACTTTTATGGTGGATGACTAGTGTGGAATTGACCTCACTGCAACCAATAGGAGACGATCTTAATTTAGAGAGGAGTTGTGATCTCTAATGATAGATGCTCAAATTCTTACCACCATGGAAGAGATCAGCTGTACTCTGGATTAACTAGCATCACAGCAGATGTGCCTCATCCATCCATCCAGTATTCAACTGTGTCCGATTCTTTAAGACTCTATGGACTGTAGCCCACAAAACTCCTCTGTCCGTGGTATTCTCCAGGTAAGAATACTGGAGCAGGTTGTCATTTTCTCCTACAGAGGATCTTCCCAACCCAGGGATCGAACCTGTATCTCCTCCACTGATAAATGGGAAAGTGGATTCTTTACCATAGAGCCATAGTGGAAGACCAGATGTGCCTACTATGCAGCAATTGTTACATTCACATTCCCATTTTTATGTTAATATGCAAATCTGACAGTAGAGGTCAATGTATGTAAAACTTTGATGTCAATATTTCCTTCTCCAGAGGATCTTCCTGAGCCAGGGATCGAACCTAGGTCTCCCGCACTATAGGCAGATGCTTTACCATCTGAGCCACCGGGGAAGTCTGGACATAATTCTACCTGTACTTAAATATGCATACATTGGATAGATTCACAGATTATAAATTATTGGTTCATAGATTTTAAATACTTTTAAGGAACATACTGGATGAGGTTTATGAGCAATCATAGAAAACTTCAAAGGCATCAGAAATCTACAAACAATAAGCATTTGATTTCCAGAGCCAAATTTTAACCTTGATTCCAGGAAAAATTTTTAGGATAAATTACTTAGCTTATGGGTCTTCCCGCATGGCTAGGCAGTGAAAAATCTGTCTGCAAAGCAGGAGTTGCGGGTTTGATACCTGGGTCAGGAAGATCCCCGGTAGGAGGGCATGGCAACCAACTCCAGTATTCTTGCCTGGTGAATCCCATGACAGAGGAGCCTGGCAGGCTGCAGTCCATACGGCTGCACAGAGTCAAACATACCTGAAGCAACTTAGCATGTACTTAGCATACAGCTGGTCCTGAAACATTAAGAAAAATAAAAGTGATTACTGGGGTCAAGCATGCCATTGTTGAGAAAAGGATGTTGTGATTGCTGGCAGGATTGTGTAATAAAAACACACAGAGGTAAAAATCTGATTCTATCACTTACTATTCTTGTGTTACCAAGTCCAGGAAGGATGAGTGTCAGGAGGTGGGAACAAGGAAGTGATGGGATCTGATATCTGATCATGAACAGTTTTGTAAGCCATGAAAAAGATTTGGATTTTGTTTTTAATTAAATATCAAACCATTGGCAGACTTTGAGCAAAAGAATAATAACATAAGTTGTCACTTACAAGTATCAATATGTATTTCATATAGAATATAGGGGGCTAAATTTAGACATGAAGAAACTCACAAACCACTACAATAGTTACAGAGAGAGAGAAATGATGGTCTAATGAATGGTGTGGTGGTAACAGAGGTGAAAATAACTGGATTCTCAACATATTTTGAAGGCAAAACCAATAACAAAACAGTTTAAAGCAAAGGCATATTATAAATGATGCTGTCTCCTGATATTTCATCATTATTTCACAACTCATTAACAAACATAGATTAGTCTCACATTTGTTTTACACTTTAATACATTATTCCAAACTTCCATTTTGTTTATTTCGTTTGAAAGTTCTAATAAAATCATCTCACTGAATATTTAAAATCATAGGTCAATATGCCTTTTGTAAAAATTTAGTCAATGTCTAGCTGATGGAGATAACTCAAAATTCTGCCAAATGTAAACTTCTGTTCTGAAACCTTTTATTTATTCTGCTTCATATCTTTCTGTCTTTGATCTCCAAACTAGGCTTTTAAGCTCAAGAGTTTAGTGAAAAAGTGAAAGAGTCAGTCAGTTCTCTGTCAAGGGTTCAACTACAGGATTCAGACAATAGGTTTTCATGTTCCACCAGCACTAACATTTAATTGTAGACACACTGGAACTAGGAAGGGTCTCCTCTGGGATCCAGCTGCATTTATTGCCTGCATTTAAAGGAGTGGTCTTCTTTTCTCTCAGACACCGTACTCATTTACAGGCTTCATCCCTGATTTGCAACAAAGATTGGTTGTAGAGATTTCTACAACCAAGACCTCAGTTCCCTTTCAGAGAATCTTGCGTCTTATACATCATCCATCTTCATGCATTTGTTTTCCATTTGCTTTCCATTAGTGGTTCCTGTTGGAGAAGGCAATGGCACCCCACTCCAGTACTCTTGCCTGGAAAATCCCATGGACAGAGGAGCCTGGTAGGCTGCAGTCCATGGGGCCGCTGAGAGTCGGACACGACTTAGCGACTTCACTTTCACTTTTCACTTTCATGAGTTGGAGAAGGAAATGGCAACCCACTCCAGTGTTCTTGCCTAGTGAATCCCAGGGACGGGGCAGCCTGGTGGGCTGCTGTCTATGGGGTCACACAGAGTCGGACACGACTGAAGTGACTCAGCAGCAGCAGCAGCAGTGGTTCCTGTTCAACTTGGTTCAGTAAGACAAGAATATTTTCTTCAGACTGCATTCAAACTCACTTTTTTTTTTTCCCTGCTGTTGCTGTAAGAACTTTCAGTTCCTTCAAGACTTCCAAGAGCAGATTGAAAATGTTCTTATCTGTCTAAGCTTAGCGGGCTCCTCCATCCATGGGATTCTCCAGGCAAGAACACTGGAGTGGGTTGCCATTTCCTTCTCCAGGGGATCTTCCCGACCCAGGGATCAAACCCAGGTCTCCTACATTGCAGGCAGACGCTTTAATCTCTGAGCCACCAGAGAAGCCCAGTATACTAAGAAGGTATTTTATAGTGTATTTTTATCATAGTCTTTTTTTTTAAATTTTATTTAATTTTTAAACTTTACATAATTGTATTAGTTTTGCCAAATATCAAAATGAATCCATCACATGTATACATGTGTTCCCCATCCTGAACCCTCCTCCCTCCTCCCTCCCCATACCATCCCTCTGGGTCGTTCCAGTGCACTAGCCCCAAGCGTCCAGTATCGTGCATCGAACCTGGACTGGCATCTCGTTTCATACATGATATTTTACATGTTTCAACGCCATTCTCCCAAATCTTCCCACCCTCTCCCTCTCCTACAGAGTCCATAAGACTGTTCTATACATCACTGTCTCTTTTGCTGTCTCGTTCACAGGGTTATTGTTACCATCTTTCTAAATTCCATATATATGCGTTAGTATACTGTATTGGTGTTTTTCCTTCTGGCTTATCATAGTCTTTTGAAATGCTTTGCATAAAAGACCCTTTATAACTGTCTCTGCCATCCCCTCTTGCCTATAGAAGTGAGATTTGTCCCGATTTATTTCCCTTCCTTCTGTTATCACCAACTCCCCTCTCTTTGCCAGTTCCCCATTGTTGGTAACAGGCACTTGATTTAATAAGACTTGCCAACAGCAATCTCTTTTAACTCCTTCATCATTGACTTTCACCAGTTCTCTGGGTTTTAGGAAGAGCTAGCCAAGATGAATTTCCTACATGGTTGTAAAGAATTCATATTAGTGTACAGTCTTGGAGCACGTAATTCTGTCTTCTGCCTATGTTAAGATAGATATCATTAAAAAGCCAGCATCACATTCAAAGAGGTGTTGGCTTCCTTTGGAAAAATAGATTCTAGAGTATTATTGAAATTGCTAATTCTTTGATGCTGCGGACACTGCTCCGCCGAGCCGTTGTAATACAGCAAGATCATAATTCAGTAAGTGGTTACATCACTTTCATAGTGAAACTCATACAGGGGATAGTACATGGTGGGAGAATAAAAGAAATTAAACAAAAATGTTTATTAAATGTCTATATTGTTTTGGGCTTTTTATATATAACACATGATTTAATCTTCAAAACAAGTTCTAAAGTTGATATCCATTTGCAAATGAGAAAACAAGCTTAATTAAGTTGAGCAATTTGCCTCTAAATTATAGTAACTGACAAATCTAAGATGATGATACTCCATTTCTTCTAAGGAATTTTTGCCCACAGTAGAAGATATAATGGTCATCTGAATTAAATTCACCCATTCCCATCCATTTATTTCACTGATTCCTAAAATGTTGATGTTCACTCTTGTAGGAGATGACAAACCTAGACAGTATATTAAAAAGCAGAGACATTATTTTGTGACAAAGATCCATATATTTGAAGTTATAATTTTTCCAGTAGTCATGTATGGATGTGAGAGCTGGACCATAAAGAAGGTTGAGCGCCAAAGTATTGATCCTTTTGAATTGTGTTGTTGGAGAAGACTATTGAGAGTCCCTTGGGCAGCAAGGAGATCATATCAGTCAATCCTAAAAGAAATCAACGCTGAATATCCATTGGCAGGACTGATGCTGAAGTGCCAATGGACCTTGATGCTGGGAAAGATTGAGGGCAGAAAGATAAAGGGACGACAGAGAATGGGGTGGTTGGATGACATCACCAACTCGATGGACATGAGTTTGAGCAAACTCTGGGAGATGGTGAAGGACAGGGAAGCCTGGCATGCTGCAATCCATGTGGTCACAGTGGGAGACAACTTAGCGACTGAAAAACAACAACAAAGATGATATCTTCCTTTTTACTCCAAAGCCATAGTCTTTATACAACAATATTGCTTCCCTTAAATAAAAATAGTAATATTCTTTAAGGAACTTCTGTAGTCTGATATAAAAATAGTAGAATACAATGGTTAGGAATAAGGACTTTGCACTAAAACTCTCTGAGCTCTATTTCTGGTTCCACCCACTAGCTGTTTGATCTTTTGTCAAATAAATTCTTTTTTCTAAATGTCCTTATAGACAGTTTTAGTTTTCCATTTTTGTATAACAAATTGCTGCAAATGTCATACCTTAAAACAGCAAATACTTATTATCTCACAGTTTTTTCTGGGCAAGAGTCTGGGCATGGCTTAGCTAGGTCCTCTACATACTATCTGAGAAAGTCATGGTCATGGTGGACTGGTCTGTAGGCTCATCTGAGGCCTAACTAGGCTCGGATTTATACTCACTCAGATCGTTATCAAAATTCAGTTCATTATAGTTTTATAATTGGAGATTTCAGGGTTTTTTTTGATTGTTGGCCAGAGGCCACTCTCATCTCCTAGAAACCACCTGCAACTCTTTCCCATGTGGCATCCCCAGTGTGGAGTTTAACCTCCTCAAAGCCAGCAAGAAAGGAGATTCCAGTGACACAGGTACTACAGTCTAATGGGATATAATTGTGTACCTGAAATTATGTGCATCCCAGTATCTTTGCCATTATCAGCTGGTTTACTTCACACTCAAGAGGAGGAGATCATACAGGCCATGGACTCCATGAGGCAGGAGTCATAGGGACCCTTTTTAGAGACTGCCATTCCTATAAGTAAAAAGGACTGATGATAATTCATTAGTTACTATGACAGACTCATAGTAAGTGCTCAGTAAATATGAGCTATCTTTCTATTAGAGCTAACAAAATTTTACAAAAAGTAGAAGAAAAAATAGAAGCTCCATAAGAAGTATAGATTCAATAAGGAGGTGTACTGTAAAAAACAAAATTTTAAAAGTCCTGCCTTCACTGTTGCCTCTACCACAAGCAATTGACTGATTTCTGTACAACCAACCTCCTTAAAAGATTATCCTTTGTTCACCGACACCATTTCTTCATATTTTACTCAATGAATTGCAATCATATTCATCCCTGTTCCCCACCTCAACCATGGCCACCAATAAATTCTAAATGTCAAATCCAATAGGCTCCATTCTGTTCCATCATATTGACTAATGTCATGCCTTTTAATATTGTTACCAGTCACATTCTGTTCCATCGCCATGTGTTTTATTTTCTTCTCAATATTACTCTTAGATTTCTACCGTCTATTTTCTGTGCTTCCACTTTAGAATTTATGCTCCACATGAACAAAGAGCTTGTCTATTTTATATACTGCTGTATTTTCAGAGTGAGAACAAGGTCTGGCATAGTGTAGGCATCCAATAATTGATTTTTTTGCTGAATGAATGAATAAAAGAATGAAAGAAAAATATCTTCCTCACAAAACTATTAGTAAGTCTTGGGGGAGCAGGTAATACCTACTATCATGATTCATTAATCCAAAGGCTTCACAGATATGAAGCCTTTGTTACCAAAACATTATAGGATTTATGAGCAATTTAAATTCTTATCTTTTTTAGTATAAGCTCTTTTGTCCATTAGATGATGTGTATGGAAGTCATTCATTTCCACTGAATCTATCAGCTAAGTTTCTGCTTACTAAAGGGAGGAAAAAGAGAGAGACTTGATTGAGGTTTGAATATTTTATCTAATAAAGTACTAATACAGAAAAGTTACTATTTTTAGGATAGTGTCACCACATTTACAACATGGCATCTTATTTGTAACTCAGTAATTAGTATGAACCATGTATAACACCATTATCTAAAACTTTTATTTTGGATGTTGAAGAACTGGGAACTAAATTACTGGCAAATCTACATATGTCATGAAAATTTGTCCTTAGGCTCAAAGTTTTGATTGAGCTAATATACTTCAAAATAAGCTTCAATGGTTGGATTAGCAAAGGCATTTTTTGATCAATAGATATCTATTTACTTTTTCATATGCCCTAACCTTCCTTGTTTTCAGTTCAGTTCACTTCAGTCGCTCAGTCATGTCCGACTCTTTGTGACCCCATGAATCACAGCACGCCAGGCCTCCCTGTCCATCACCAACTCCCAGAGTTCACACAGACTCACGTCCATCGAGTCAGTGATGCCATCCAGCCATCTCATCCTCTAGCGTCCCCTTCTCCTCCTGCCCTCAATCCCTCCCAGCATCAGAGTCTTTTCCAATGAGTCAACTCTTTGCATGAAGTGGCCAAAGTACTGGAGTTTCAGCTTTAGCATCATTCCTTCCAAAGAAATCCCAGGGCTGATCTCCTTCAGAATGGACTGGTTGGATCTCCTTGCAGTCCAAGGGACTCTCAAGAATCTTCTCCAACACCACAGTTCAAAAGCATCAATTCTTTGGCACTCAGCCTTCTTCACAGTCCAACTCTCACATCCATACCATATGACTAATTTTAGCCAAAGATCCAAAGAAATGTGAGAAGAATCAACAAATGCAACTTTAAGGCTGAGGCTCTTAAGAGCTGGTGTACCAATACCTTGCTGTATCTCCCCATTTTCCAGCAAGTCTAGAGCCCTCGTGTCCCAGCTACAATGTTGTACATCATCTATGAGCTTTAGTACCTGAGTGATTAAGTCTAGCAGATTTCACTTTCTACCTCAACTCTCACTCAAAGTTATGGCCCACATTAGGTACATAATATAAACAAAGAATACATATTTTGATGCTGAAGACTCATGGGCTTAATTGTTCCTATAGCACAACTTATCTTGACTAGTATAAATACTCATGAGAGGATCTAATGTCAGAAGATATTTCTTCTCTCTTCTGTGGCTGGAAAAGTTCTCACTATTTCAAGTCAAAATAATATATCTATTGCCAGAAAGCAAGCTTCAAAAACAACACAGAAATGTTTTTCTTACCCTTATGCTTACATTTCTGTCAAAATTTTAAGCATTAAAAATTTTAAAATACAAAAGTAAAGGAATCTTTGTTAATTGGCAAATTTAAAAGGAATACAGTGAATAGTTGAATAAACACACTTTTGAACTGTAAAGATACAATTAGTATAGAGTCTAAAAAGTGCACGGTCATAGCAAAAAAACCCAAAAAAACAATGGGACAACATCATCCTTTTCAGCCTCTGTTGGCTGAATTTGGTGATCCCATGAGCTTGAAAAGACTTCACATACAATGCCTTCCATTAGGGAAATACTTCACTGTCAATAGAAATTTTTAAAAGTCATATCAAAAAGGTAATTATTTGTTGAACATATTAATTAATTTAATTATTTCACAATTTATATGTATATTAAATCATTAAATTATATACTTTAAATGTATGTAATCTTATTTATCAATTATAGTACATGTCAGGGGGAAAGAAAAAGAGATAACCAATTTCTTGATTAGACTAGGGTTCTAATAATTTAACATAAATATAATTTCATAAATATGTATAATAAATATAAATATATTTATATAAATAAAATAAATAAATATAATCTAATATAATTTCAAAATCTTGAAATTATAAAATGGATCCAGGACCTAAATGAAGGAGATACTTCATAGGTTTTATTTCCCTTGAGATTCTGGAAAAGGTAAAGAACAGAGAGAAGCAGCAAACAGTTTTGGTATTGTTGTACAAAACAGGATTGATTGACAACTGGAAAGAATCTCATGGAAAATACACATACTTTAAAAGATAAAATTTTATTTTGAATTTTAGTTTTGCCTGTGAAATTCATGTAAATGCTTCAAGAGAAACAGATGGAAAATATTCCTCTTCTGTTTGAAGTCAGACATTGACTGCTTTCTGCCAAGCAGTGTCTAGGCACTGGGGATGTGTCACTAATAGGCTAACCAAGTCCCTCAGGGAGAATATGTGTAAATGGAAATTGTTTGCATAGGAATGTGAATTTAAATGTTCCAAAACTTTCACTTGAATGCATAAGCTTTCCTTGGAAGAACAGATTAAAAGTCCCACTCTGGGACAAAGGATCAGATCAGATCAGTCATTCAGTCGTGTCCGACTCTTTGCAACCCCAAGAATTGCAGCACATCAGGCCTCCCTGTCCATCACCAACTCCCGGAGTTCACTCAGACTCATGTCCATCAAGTCAGTGATGCCATCCAGCCATCTTATCCTCTGTCATCCCCTTCTCCTCTTGCCCCCAATCCTTCCCAGCATCAGAGTCTTTTCCAATGAGTCAAACCTTCACATGAGGTGGCCAAAGTACTGGAGTTTCAGCTTTAGCATCATTCCTTCCAAAGAAATCCCAGGGCTGATCTCCTTTAGAATGGACTGGATGGATCTCCTTGCAGTCCAAGGGACTCTCAAGAGTCTTCTCCAACACTACAGTTCAAAAGCATCAATTCGTAGGCATTCAGCCTTCTTCACAGTCCAACTCTCACATCCATACATGACTACAGGAAAAACAATAGCCTTGACTAGATGAACCTTTGTTGGCAAAGTAATGTCTCTGTTTTTGAATATGCTATCTAGGTTGGTCATAACTTTCCTTCCAAGGAGTAAGCATCTTTTAATTTCATGGCTGCAGTCACCATCTGCAGTGATTTTGGAGCCCAGAAAAATAAAGTCTGACACTGTTTCCACTGTTTCGCCATCTATTTCCCATGAAGTGATGGGACTGGATGCCATGATCTTTGTTTTCTGAATGTTGAGCTTTAAGCCAACTTTTTCACTCTCCACTTTCACTTTCATCAAGAGGCTTTTGAGTTCCTCTTCACTTTCTTCCATAAGGGTGGTGTCATCTGCATATCTGGGGTGATTGATATTTCTCCCAGCAATCTTGATTCCAGCTTGTGCTTCTTCCAGCCCAGCATTTCTCATGATGTACTCTGCATATACGTTAAATAAACAGAGTGACAATGTACAGCCTTGACGTACTCCTTTTCCTATTTGGAACCAGTCTGTTGGTCCATGTCCAGTTCTAACTGTTGCTTCCTGACCTGCATACAAATTTCTCAAGAGGCAGGTCAAGTGGCCTGGTATTCCCATCTCTTTCAGAATTGTCCACAGTTTATTGTGATCCACACAGTCAAAGGCTTTGGCATACTCAATAAAGCAGAAATAGATGTTTTTCTGGAACTCTCTTGCTTTTTCCATGATCCAGTGGATGTTGGCAGTTTGATCTCTGGTTCCTCTGCCTTTTCTAAAACCAGCTTGAACGTCAGGAAGTTCATGGTTCACATATTGCTGAAGCCTGGCTTGGAGAATTTTGAGCATTTCTTTACTAGCATGTGAGATGAGTGCAATTGTGCGGTAGTTTGAGCATTCTTTGCCATTGCCTTCCTTTGGGATTGGAATGAAAACTGACCTTTTCCAGTCCTGTGGCCACTGCTGAGTTTTCCAAATTTGCTGGCATATTGTGTGAAGCACTTTCACAGCATCATCTTTCAGGATTTGGAATAGCTCAACTGGAATTCCATCACCTCCATTAGCTTTGTTTGTAGTGATGCTTTCTAAGGCCCACTTGACTTCACATTCTGGCTCCAGGTCAGTGATCACACAATCATGATTATCTGGTTCGTGAAGATCTTTTTTGTACAGTTCTTCTGTGTATTCTTGCCATCTCTTCTTAATATCTTCTGCTTCTGTTAGGTCCATACCATTTCTGTCCTTTATCGAGCCCATCTTTGCATGAAATGTTCCTTTGGTATCTCTGATTTTCTTGAAGAGATCTCTAGTCTTTCCCATTCTGTTGTTTTCCTCTATTTCTTTGCATTGATCGCTGAGGAAGGCTTTCTTATCTCTTGCTATTCTTTGGAACTCTGCATTCAGATGTTTATATCTTTCCTTCTCTCCTTTGCTTTTCACTTCTCTTCTTTTCACAGCTATTTGTAAGGCCTCCCCAGACAGCCATTTTGCTTTTTTGCATTTCTTTTCCATGGGGATTGTCTTGATCCCTGTCTCCTGTACAATGTCACAAACCTCCGTCCGTAGTTCATCAGGCACTCTATCTCTCAGATCTAGGTCCTTAAATCTATTTCTCACTTCCACTGTATAATCATAAGGGATTTGATTTAGGTCATCCCTGAATGATCTAGTGGTTTTCCCTACTTGCTTCAATATAAGTCTGAATTTGGCAATAAGGAGTTCATGATCTGAGCCACAATCAGATCCTGGTCTTGTTTTTGCTGACTATATAGAGTTTCTCCATCTTTGGCTGCAAAGAATATAATCAATCTGATTTCAGTGTTGCCCATCTGGTGATGTCCATGTGTAGAGTCTTCTCTTGTGTTGTTGGAAGAAGGTGTTTGTTATGACCAGTGCATTTTCTTGGCAAAACTCTATTAGTCTTTGCCCTGCTTCGTTCCGTATTCCAAGGCCAAATTTGCCTGTTATTCCTGGTGTTTCTTGACTTCCTACTTTTGCATTCCAGTCCCCTATAATGAAAAGGACATCTTTTTTGGGTATTAGTTCTAAAAGGTCTTGTAGGTCTTCATAGAACCGTTCAACGTCAGCTTCTTCAGCATTACTGGTTGGGGCATAGACTTGGATTACTGGGATATTGAATGGTTTGCCTTGGAAACGCACGAAGGATAGAAACAGTTAACAATGGACATGTCTTCTAGGGAATGTAATTTCCCTTATTTAGGATGGTTGATCTTATTTACCTGCTTTGGACACTCTCACCTTATTCATTTCTTAAGTAAATTTTTACTGAGAAAATGCTTAACGATAAGCACCATAGTCGAAACTGGGGATTTATGCTACTTGTTTTTAGTCTAATGTGGACAAATATATAGTATAATATTGTATATTATACTATACAATACAGTATAATCAGATAACTATGTTAATAAAATTAATCATAAGATGTTATTGGAATACCAGAGGAAGTATATTTAAATGTTCTGATATTTAAGAAATGGGATAATAGCATTGAAACATGTATAATATCATGTATGAAACGAGTTGCCAGTCCAGGTTCGATGCACAGTACTGGATGCTTGGGGCTGGTGCACTGGGACGACCCAGAGGGAGGGTATGGGAGGGAGGACGGAGGAGGGTTCAGGATGGGGAACGTGGGTATACCTGTGGCGGATTCATTTTGATATTTGGCAAAACTAATATAATATTGTAAAGTTTAAAAATAAAATAAAATTTAAAAAAAAAAGAAAAAAAGAAATGGGATGGTTAGTGGTAGTGGGGGAAGATTTCCAAAACCTTGTAATAAAGAAGATTTGAAGAAGGTGTAGAAATGTCTCAGGTGGAAGTTGACTTCCTGTTGGCAAGTTTAGCATAGGGAGGGGGAAAGATCTTTCAGGAAGAGGAACATTATATGAAAATATACAGACTTATTTTTGGAGAATTGCATGTAGTTAGATTTTACTATTATTTTTTTATGGAGTATGAAGTAGGGTGGGTAGATTATTTCTTGAAGACCAGTCATTCATTTGCTAAGGTTTAAAAATGTCCTTAAAACTGCTAACCTAAAAATGTTACCAAAGGAAGGAAGAGGTGTCTTTCCTTGCACATTCTTATTTAAAATTCAGTTTGAAAGTTGGTTTTCTGGGTTATATTTAGGTATGATAGGGTAATGAAGAGGGAGGCCTTATCATCTCAGCACGTCATCATGCACCTTGGGTTTGTACTTTTAAAAGTAATTACAGGGAAATGTGAGTATTTATAGCTGGCTTTGACTTTCTTACAATTATTTAATAAGGCAGGATTGCAATACTGCTCTCATGATCTAAGAGCCTGTAATCTCTCTGGGGTCTAATTATCTCCCGATAACCTTGCCCCTTGACGACATCTGTATTGCTATTATAAAACAAGTTTATTTTGGGAAAGAACATATATTTTGTAGTGTAATAGCATTAAACTGTCAGACCTGAGTGTTAACAGCAATTTGCCCAAAGAGCTTTCAGAAAAGATTAGCTCAAGCATTATACGTGGCTTATCAGACAATCTAAGAGGATCAAAGTCATTTTTATAACAACTAAACTTTTTTCTTGAAAAATAGAAACTTATAACACTAACACATGGCTTCAATATCCACGAACAGGGCTATCTACACTTCTACCACAGGATGCTGACAATTATTTCAGTTCAGTTCAGTTCACTCGCTCAGTCAAGTCTGACCCTTTGCGACCTCATGGACTGCAGCACGCTAGGCTTCCCTGTCCATCACTAACTCCCAGAGCTTTCTCAGACTCATGTCCATTAAGTTGGTGATGCCATCCCACCATCTCATCCTCTGTCATCCCATTCTATACCTCCTTCAATCTTTCCGAGCATCAGGGTCTTTTCCAATGAGTTAGTTCTTCCCTTCAGGTGGCCAAAGCATTGGAGCTGCAGCATCAGCATCAGTCCTTCCAATGAATAGTTAGGACTGATTTCCTTTAGGATGGACTGGCTGGATCTCCTTGCTGTCCAAGGGACTTTCAAGAGGCTTCTCCAACACCACAGTTCAAAAGCATCAATTCTTCAGTGCTCAGCTTTCTTTATGGTCCAAATCTCACATCCATACATGACTGTTGGAAAAACTGTAGCTTTGACTAGACAGACTTTTATCAGTAAAGTAATGTCTCTGCTTTTTAACACGCTGTCTCTGTTTGTCATACCTTTTCTTTGAAGGAGTGAGTGTCTTTTAATTGCAAGGCTGCAGTCACCATCTACAGTGATTTTGGAGCCCAAGAAAATAAATCTGTTGCTGTTTCCACTGTTTCCCCAACTTTTGCCATGGAGTTATGGGACTGATGTCATGATCTTAGTTTTCTGAATGTTGAGTTTTAAGCCAACTTTTTCACTCCCCTCTTTCATTTTCATCAAGAGGCTCTTTAGGTCCTCTTCACTTTCTGCCATAAGGGTGGTATTATCTGGATATCTGAGGTTATTGATATTTCTCCAAGCAGTCTTGATTCCAGCTTGTACTTCATTTAGTCTGGCATTTCTCATGATGTATTCTGCATATAAGTTAAATAAGGAGGGTAGCCATGAAATTAAAAGACGTTTACTCCTTGGAAGGAAAGTTATGACCAACCTAGATAGCATGTTCAAAAGCAGAGACATTACTTTGCCAACAAAGGTCCGTTTAATCAAGGATATGGTTTTTACAGTGGTCATGTATGGATGTGAGAGTTGGACTGTGAAGAAAGCTGAGTGCCAAAGAATTGATGCTTTTGAACTGTGGTCTTGGAGAAGACTCTTGAGAGTCGCTTGGACTGCAAAGAGATCCAACCAGTCCATCCTAAAAGACATCAGTCCTGGGTGTTCATTGGAAGGACTGATGTTGAAGCTGAAACTCCAATACTTTGGCCACCTCATACGAAGACTTGACTCATTGGAAGAGACCCTGATGCTGGGAGCGATTGAGGACAGGAGGAGAAGGGGATGACAGAGGATGAGATGGTTGGATGGCATCACCAACTCAATGGACATGAGTTTGGGTGAACTCTGGGAGTTGGTGATGGACAGGGAGGCCTGGCATGCTGAAATTCATGGGGGTCTCAAAGAGTCAGACATGACTGAGCAACTGAACTGAACAATATACAGTCTTGATGTACTCCTTTCTGGTTTGGAACCACTCTGTTGTTCTATGTCCAGTTCTAACTGTTGCTTCTTTACCTGCATACAGATTTCTCAGGAGGCAGGTCAGGTGATCTGGTATTCCTATCTCTTTCAGAATTTTCCAGTTTGTTGTGGTCCACACATTCAAAGGCTTAGGCATAGTCAGTAAAGCAGAAGTGGATTTTTTCTCTGTAACTCTCTTGCTTTTTCAATGATCCAATGGATGTTGGCAATTTTATCTCTGCTTCTTCTGGCTTTCTAAATTCAGCTTGAACATCCTGGTTCAGGCTCATGGTTCACATGTTGTTGAAGCCTGGCTTGGGGAATTTTGAGCATTACTTTACTAGCGTGTGAGATGAGTGCAATTGTGTGGTAGTTTGAGCAGTCTTTGACACTGCCTTTTTTGGGGATTGGAATGAAAACTGACCTTTTCCTGTGGCCACTGCTGAGTTTTCTCAATTATCTGGCATATTGAGTGCAGCACTTTCACAGCATCATCTTTTAGGATTTTAAGTAGCTCAACAGGAATTCCATCACCTCCACTAGCTTTGTTCATAGTGATGCTTCCTAAGGCCCACTTGACTTTGCACTCTAGGATGTCTGGCTCTAGGTGAGTGATCACACCATCATGATTATCTGGGTCATGAAGATCTTTTTTGTACAGTTCTTCTGTGTATTCTTGCCCCTTCTTCTTTTTTTTTTTTCCACCTCTCCTTAATATATCCTGCTGCAGTTAGGTCCATACCATTTCTGTCCCTTATTGTGCCCCTCTTTGCATGAAATATTTCTTAGTATGTCTACTTTTCCTGAAGAGATCTCTAGTCTTTCCCATCCTATTGTTTTCTTCAATTTCTTTGCATTGATCCCTTAGGAAGGCTTTATTATTTCCCCTTGCTGTTCTTTGGAAGTGCATTCAGATGGATATATCTTTTCTTTTTCTCCTTTGCCTTTCACTTCCTTTCTTTTCTCAGCTATTTGTAAAGCCTTCTCTGACAACCATTTTGCTTTTTTGCATTTCTCCTTCTTGGAGATTGTCTTGATCACTGCCTCCTGTACAATGTTACAAACCTCTATCCAAAATTCTTTAGGCACTCTATGTATGAGATCTAATCCCTTGAATCTATTTGTCACTTCCACTATATAATTGTAAGGGATTTGATTTAAGTCTACCTGAATGGTCTAGTGGTTTTCCCTATTTTCTTCAATTTAAGTCTGAATTTTAGAATACAGAGTTCATGATCTGAGCCACAGTCAGCTCCTGGTCTCATTTTGGCTGATTGTGTAGAGTTTCTACATCTTTGGCTGCAAAGCATATTATCTATCTGATTTCTGTATTGACCGTCGGGTGAAGCCCATGTGTAGAGTACTCTCCTGTGTTGTTGGGAGCGGGTGTTTGCTACGACCGATGTGTTGTCTTGGCAAAACTGTTAGTCTTTACCCTGTTTCATTTTGTACTCCAAGGCCAACTTGCCTGTTACTCCAGGCATCTCTTGACCCTACTTTTGCATTCCAATCCCCTATGATGAAAAGGACATCTTTTTTGTGTGTGTTAGTTTTATAAGGTCTTGTAGGTCTTCATAGAGCCTTTCAACTGCAGCGTCTTCAGCATTACTGGTTGGGGCATAGACTTGGATTACTGTGATATTGAATGGTTTGCCTTGGAAATGAACAGAGATAATTCTGTCATTTTTGAGATTTCACCCAAGTACTGAATTTCAGACTCTTTCATTGACTATAAGGGCTACTCCATTTCTTCTAAGGAATTCTTGCCCCACAATAGTAAATATAATGATCATCTGAATTAAATTCTCCCATTCTGGTCCATTTTAGCTACTGATTCCTAAAATGTTGATGTTTACTCTTGCCATCTCCTGTTTGACCACTTCCAATTTACCTTGATTCATGGAACTAACATTCCAGGTTCCTATACAATATTGTTCTTTACAGCCTTGGACTTCACTTCTATCCCACGTCACATCCACAACGGGACATTGTTCTCATTTTTGCTCAGCCTCTTCATTTTTTTCTGGAGCTTTTTCTCCACTCTTCTTCAGTAGCATATTGGGCACCTACCAACTGGGAGTTCATCTTTCAGTGTCACATCTTTTTGCCTTTTCATACTATTTATGGGGTTCTCAAGGGAAGAATACTGAAGTAGTTTGCCATTCCCTTCTCCAGTGGACCATGTTTTGTTAGAACTCTCCACCATGACCCTTCCATTCTGGGTGGCCCTACATGGCATGACTCACAGTTTCACTGAGTTAGACAAGGCTGTTTGTGGTCAGTGATCAGTTTGGTTAATTTTCTGTGGTTGTGGTTCCCATTCTGTGTGCCCTCTGATGGATAAGGATAAGAGGCTCTTGGAAGCTTCCTGATGGGAGGGACTGGCTGTGGGGGCATCCAGGTCTTGGGCTGATGGGTGGAGCCATTCTCAATCAATCCTTAATCCAATTTTCTGTTTATGGATGTGGCTGTGTTCCCTCCCTGTAGTTTCACCTGAGGCCAAACTATGGTAGAGTTAAGGGTAGTGGGCACCTCCTTCAAAAGGACTTATTCCAGGACTGCTCTATTCAGTGCCCCGATGCCACAGGAGGCCACTGTCAACCCATGCCTCTGTCAGAGACCCCTGGACACTCAGAAGCAAGTCTGGCTCGGTCTCTAGTGGGGTCACTGCTCCTTTCCCCTGGGTGCTGGTGAGCACAAGGTTTTGCTTGTGCTCTCCAAGAGTCTGTTTCCCCAGTCCTGTGGAAGTTCCGTAATCAAATCCCAATGGCCTTCAAAGTCAAATTCCCTGGAGGTTCTCGGACAATTAGGATGATACTCAAAACAAATATTCCGAGCATGGAAGAGGAGTAGAGGTCATACACAAAGTAATGTTATTGAAATTTAAGAGTGTGGTTCTAGAATCAGACACCTCTGGGCTCAAGTCCCAGCTCTGTGCTTATTACCTGTGTCAGTTGATGAAACCGATGTCTCTCAGCCTCAGCGTTCTTGGTTGTAAATTGCAATAACAATGGAGGAGTTGGGTAATAACAGTATTCAACTTACATTGTTACAGGAGGAGCTAAAATAGGTGTTAATTAAAATGTTTTTCAGACTTATAAGAACATAATAACGTCTTAAGAAAGCTATTTTTATTTTATCATCAATATTTATTCATTATTCATTAAAATAGGTATTTTTCAGCTTTGTGCTAATCACTGCTATGACATAGGCATACAACAGTGAATATAAGCAATATATTTCCTGCCATCATAGGGCTAGTAATACATATGATCATAATTCATGAGTACTCTAAAGAACTATATTATTGAATTTTTAATAAAAATTATCCACTAAGAATGGCATTTGTGATCAGAATAGGGGCCCTCAATCTGGAAATCTTAACAAAGTAGACAAGAGACAGACCCCAAGTTCTCCATAAATAAAGGAGGAAAAGAAAGAGAAACCAGTGTAATGGACAGCACCTTAGTCATTTAAAAATACGTCATTGCTAGTACTATTTCTTGAAATTACTTTGAGGCAGATATTATTTAAATTTTATTTAAGCCTCTGCTTTGTGTCATTGTTCTTTAATCACTAAGTCTTGCCCAACTCTCTTGCGACCCCATGGACTGCGACTACAGGGGACCAGGCTCCCCTGTCCGTGGGATTTCCCAGGCTAGAATATTGAAGTGGGTTGTCATTTCCTTCTCCAGGGGATTGTCCTGACCCAGGAATAGAACCCATATTCTCCTGCATTGGCAGGTGTGTTCTTTACCACTGAGCCAACAAGGACACCCAAGCATCTACTTGGTAGATGTTTAAAGCAGTAAACATAAAAGTATAAACCCCTCTTGGCCTAAAGCAGTCAATATATAACTATAATGTACTGGGAGGATATAAAAATAAGCATCAACAAAGTATGTTCAGTGTATCAGAAGGTGGTGAGTCTTACAGAGACAGATAAAGTGGGAAAGATGGATAGAAAGTATAAGGTGGGTGCTATCTTTTAAAGAATGATCAAGAAAACTCTCAATAAGCAGAGACATGCGAGAAGGGAAGAGATAACTCACTTGAAGAAAGGTGAGGCTAAGAAAGATGGTTTTGTCCCAAAGGTAAATGACCCACTTGCCAATGCAGGAAACTCAGGAGACACAGGTTCAATCCCTGGGTCAGAAAGATCCCTTGGAATAGAAAATGGCAACCCACTCCAATATTCTTGCCTGGGAAATCCTATGGAGAGAGGGGCCTGGCAGGCTACAGTCTATGAGGTGGCAAAGAGTTGGACACAACTGAGCACAAACATGCTATGCACACTTAAGTATCTATCTATGCCCTTTCTTTGTTTGATAATAGAGTTTAGGTGGCTTTAAAACAGATGTCAAATACAACCAGAAGAGATAAAAAGGGAAAGAAAACTCAGGCAGGAGAAAGTAATATAGGGAAAAGAAAACAAAACATGATTTGAGTTTATGTACAAAATTTAACTTTCCAAAGGCAAAATATTGTCTGAGCTTTCTACTAGCATATGTAAAGATAAACTACTCAATTATAGAATTGAAATAAATCTCTAACACAACAAACCAATCAATAATTCAAGAGGAGCTGAATAATTGCTTATTTTGAGATCTTAGAGGAAAATTTGAACAAGACAATCAACAATATCATTACAGTAAATATAGCAATGGGTTTCCTAGGATCATTTATTATTATAATGTCCCTCTGACGCAAGTAAAAAGGCAAATGCTGAAGTGTAATTCCATTAATAGTAGCCAAAAGGGAAAAAGGACACAGTTTAATTACTCATCTTTCTAAGATGCAACAGAGATTTCACGTGATTTCAACAAATAGTGAAAGGAATTTTCCTCTAAAAATACTCAACTAAAGAAATTCTATCATGTCTCATTAATTTTACAAAGTGTGAAAAGTATAACCACAACATTTTCTAGGATGACTACTACATTGAGACATGTTATTACATCAGATCAGATCAGATCAGATCAGTCACTCAGTTGTGTCCGACTCTTTGCGACCCCATGAATTGCAGCACGCCAGGGCTCCCTGTCCATCACCAACTCCCTGAGTTCACTCAGACTCATGTCCATCGAGTCAATGATGCCATCCAGCCATCTCATCCTCTGTCGTCCCCTTCTCCTCCTGCCCCCAATCCCTCCCAGCATCAGAGTCTTTTACAATGAGTCAACTCTTCGCATGAGGTGGCCAAAGTATTGGAGTTTCAGCTTCAGCATCATTCCTTCCAAAGAAATCCCAGGGCTGATCTCCTTCAGAATGGACTGGTTGGATCTCCTTGCAGTCCAAGGGACTCTCAAGAGTCTTCTCCAACACCACAGTTCAAAAGCATCAATTCTTCAGCGCTCAGCCTTCTTCACAGTCCAACTCTCACATCCATACATGACCACAGGAAAAACCATAGCCCTGATTAGTCAAACCTTTGTTGGCAAAGTAATGTCTCTGCTTTTGAATATGCTATCTAGGTTGGTTATAACTTTCCTTCCAAGGAGTAAGCGTCTTTTAATTTCATGGCTGCAGTCACTATCAATAGATGTTTAATTTCTTGTCAGCATTTATGGAAATGGTTATATAATTTTTTAATTTTACTTGTACTAGTGATTAAATTTTTTCTAGACTCTCTACTTGGTTCTTTACCAAAATAATATCAAACTCTTTCTTTTAAAAATTATGTGTTGTTGCTACTTTGTTGCTGCTAAGTCACTTAAGTCGTGTCCGACTCTGTGCGACCCCATAGATGGCAGCCCACCAGGCTCCCCCATCCCCGGGATTCTCCAGGCAAGAACACTGGAGTGGGTTGCCATTTCCCTCTCCAATGCATGAAAGTGAAAAGTGAAAGTGAAGTCGTTCAGTTGTGTCCGACTCTTAGTGACCCCGTGGACTGTAGCCTACCAGGCTCCTCCGCCCATGGGATTTTCCGGGCAAGAGTACTGGAGTGGGGTGCCATTGCCTTCTCTCAGTATGTTAATTCTTTATCTTCTTTTGTAATTCTAGGGTATTTATTTTAAGGTGCCCATTTATCTTTAGCTCTGCAAACATAAATTCTCCCATTTAGAATGAGATGACAATCTTTGGTTATGGAGTTCCTTGGATGCGGAGTTATTTTGTCTCTTATTGCATTCAGTTGAAATTTTTCTCATAAGAATTCTATTTTTCCCCCAGCTTCTGGATACATCTTTAAAAGAGCTTTCAAATTTGTCTCTGCAAAGTTCCTACAGAAATTTCCTTTTCAGGACAGTTTTAGATCAGTTTCCATACTTGAAGTTTTCACACTGTACGAAAGATTTGCGGTTCCACACACATGTGGCTATGCTCAGTGTTTCAATTTCTCCTCAGGATGGTTTTCATTAGTGGCTCAGGGGTAGGGGTCACTCCCAGACCAGAATTCTAAGCTTTCTAGGCTGGCGAGCAGAGACTTTTGTATTCCAAAGAAAGAAGAAGTGGCATCCTCCTAGAGTTGAGGACTATGTGCACATTTCACATCAAACTCCATACATGTGTGAGGCTGGGTCCTCAACACTCTAGCTTCAGTGTTATGAATATTGAAGAGGTATATCCAAGATTGCAACTAGCCAGTACACAGTAGCTATTGTTAAAATATTAAAAGGTTTCCCTGGTGGCTCAGTTGGTAAAAAGTCCACCCACAATGCAGGAGGCCCAGGTTTGATCCCTGGGTCAGGAAGATCCCCTAGAGAAGGAAATAGAAACCCACTCCACTATTCTTGGGAAATCCCATGGACAGCAGAGCCTGGTGGGCTACAATCCATGGGGTCACAAACAGTTGGACATGACTTGACGACTAAACCACACAAAATAAATATAAGGAATTGAACCACCACATATCTTTAGCCACCTCAATCTTTCAGTGAAAAGCCCCATTGGATTTCCACATTGTGTGGAGTGCTCAGTCACTCAATCATGTCTGACTCCGCAACCCCATGGACTGTAACCCACCAGGCTCCTCTATCCATTCTTTCCCAGGAAAGAATGCAGCAGTGCTTTGCCATTCCTTTTCTAAGGGTCTCCACACTATATTCTGGCATATAAACCAGTCTCCAAGACTCCCAGAGTAAGCCCAGCGTTCAGTTTTGTGCTGTATCAGTTGTTAATTATTTGTTCTATTCTGAGTGTGATCAACCAAAATCCCCACGAATATGATTTCTGCCCACGTTCAGTAGAGTCCCTTTTTTTCTAGTCTCTAGTCTTTTCATCTTCAAGATTCTATGATTATCTTTAGGTCCTTTCAAACAGAATGACATTGTGTTCATGAATTATTTGAGCTGTGGCATCCACACTCAGCATTGCAAATGAAATTTATAAATTCTAGTAAAGATATAAATACTTTCATATTTTTGTTCATTGGCCAGAGATAACATCACAATTTGAGGAAGAAATCTGGATATATCTTTAAACCTCATTTCTAAAAACAAGAATCTTTCATTAATTTAGCATTTCATAGCATCACATCTCAAAGGGATAATGTGATTCTGAAGTTTCATCAATGTCAAACCCAATTTAGACAATTTTTATAGAAAGTCTATTCAATACACTTTACATATTTGCAACACAAATCCATGAATTCATTGCTATCTTTCCTAATTCTAATTTGAGGATCATAGGAAGAATTAATGGAGAAGGCAGTGGCACCCCACTCCAGTACTCTTGCCTGGAAAATCCCATGGACGGAGGAGCCTGGAGGGCTGCAGTCCATGGGGTTGCTAAGAGTCGGACACAACTGAGCGACTTCACTGTCGCTTTTCACTTTCCTGCATTGGAGAAGGAAATGGCAACCCACTCCAGCGTTCTTGCCTGGAGAATCCCAGGGACGGGGAAGCCTGGTGGGCTGCCGTCTATGGGGTCGCACAGAGTCGGACACGACTGAAGCGACAGCAGCAGCAGCAGCAGCAGCAGCAGCAGGAAGAATTAAATTAATCCTTTACTTACATTGCTATTTCTGTTTTTCATTTGTATATTTTCTTATAATTCCTCATTAAATAGCACATTAACTGTATCATAATGTAGGCAGTAATTAACCTTAGTTTACTCTCTTAGAGACTTCTGGGTTCTCTCACTTTCTGTGGGATGGTGTAAATAGCTGGCAGCAATTTTTTTCAATTTGCTATGACCTTCCCTATAACCTCAGATTCTCCATCATGTCATCACAGTGATATAAAATCTTATCTTTTCACTTTGCCTACATTTCCTGGTAGAGTTTTGTTCAGAGCACACAGCCCATGTTAACATTTATTTTGGTCATAAGTATGTGTTTTCATTGTTGTCCTTGTTATTATTTGTGTGTGTGTGTGTGTGTGTGTGTGTGTAATGTGAAGGCAGAACAATACAGTTACAGAATTATATATCTTAACTATAACAATGGCTAGCACCTTTATTTATACAATAGAATAAAATTATAATGGTTAAATGAAGTTTGTTTGCTCTTTCAATAATTTGGGGAAATACACCTTTTTAAAACACATAATGACCAGAATAACCAACAAACTATTACTGTTGTCTCCATATGCTTCTGGGTGTATGTGTTAGTCACTGAGTCGTTTCTGACTCTTTGCAACCCCATGGATTGTAGCCTGCCAGGTTCCTCTGTCCATTGAATTCTGCAGGCAAGATACTGGAGTGGGTTGCTGTTTCCCCATCCCAGGGATCGAACTCAGGTTTCCTGCATTGCAGGCGGATTCTTCACTGTCTGAGCCACCAAGGAAGCCCTCTTCTAATACTACTGAGTTCCTTTTAAAGTGATAGCCATAAATCAGAAAAATCAGGTTTTATTAGCACCTACTATCCCGACACTCAAGGAACTTTATACACATTGTGTCACAGCCTTCAGCACAACCTGACAAGTTAGGAAACAATAGTGCAATTTAATTAAGAAAACTAAGCGTTCAAGAGGTTAAATAACTTCATCAAGGTCATATAATTTGTGTTTGGCTATATTGGGATTTGAACCCAGGTTAGTAACACTTCAAAACATGTTCTTTTTCCATTATGCAAAACTGATTATGAACTAGGTATCAGAAAACCCATTTATTTCCAAGTACATTCCACTTTTATGAGAAATTTTGGCCTTTGCATTGCTTTTTCTGGGAGGAATATTCTCATCTCCTTCACTACCTGTTTGATATTCTATTGAGAATAGTAAATCAAGCCCTTTGACTTTGAACATAATAATCACATATTATTCCCATGATCCACTAATTTCAATGGGGTGTGGATCAGGTTTTCAGATTTTCCACATAAATCATTCTATCCTGGCACATACCTCCTGCCTAAACAGATTGGACAGGCTCTTTCCGGCAAGATTCCTATTACAGCATTTTCCCTATGGCCCCTGGTTTCCAACTTATTTGACATGTTTTCTTTAATTTGGTCATAATGTCTTGGAATCTACATTGGCTCATTATGACTGACATGGTTTCTTCCATGGACTGCTTTTCTTCTGCACAATTGCAAATTGCTGTCTATTTAAGAGCTCTTAACCCAAGCACAATGTTACTCAAATTTAGATCACTTACAAGAATGTAAACTATTGGAATGAGAATGACACATCATAGGCTCCCACCACCAGACAACATTGGCTATGTCCCAGTTCACCAGTCCCGATTATTTAATGTTTCGCCACTTCAGAAAAAAAAAAATGTAGTAGAAAATCACCTCTGTTAATGAATACTGTATTTTTTTTAATTTAACACACATGTCCTGAGCACCTACTGAATGCTGAATACTATGCTAGTAGACAGACAAAGGCAAGGTTCTTGTCCTCAAAAAATTGAATTCTAGCAGAGGAAACAAGTAAATTCATATAGAGCTCTAGTAAATATTAATGCAAAATAGCATCCCAAGAATCATTCTCTTCCAGGTTCCCTTTTGCCTCTTCACCCACTCCTTCTCAGTCAATTTCTTTGGACAATATCTCCCCTTTTGTCTTTTTGGGAACTTTGGTGTGACTCAGGGCTCTGTCTTCAAACAAATCTCTCCTCGCCTTTCTCTCTCTTTGAGTGTTCTCTTCTATTCTTGTATTTGTAGGGATGAATTTCAAATGATAAGTTTTCTTGACATCTCAACCTTAATGTGTCACAAACTCCTCACACCAAATATCAAACACGAACACGTTATCTTTCCACAAAACCTGCTCCCCAGATGTATGACCAATTCTGGTGACTGGTGGCATCTCTTCTAGTTTCATCCCTCTTAGTTGCTGGTGTTTTGAGATAGCTCAGAAACCATATTTGAGAACTTCTGGTCCCTAGCAACTAATATCCAGTCACCAAATCCTGACAATTTTACTTCCTAAACTTTGAAAATCCACCCTCACTGCCCTAGTTTAGGCAAGTCATCATTATCCTGTGAACAATGCCTGCAACAACCAAAATAGTCTTTCTTCTTTCTTTTCTCTAATGTTTTTCTCTGGATACATGCCCAGGAGTGGGACTTCAAGAGTGGATACAGGCTCCATAAGGTAGCCCTATTTTTAGTTTTTTAAGGAACCTCCATACTGTTCTCCATAGTAGTCATACCAATTTACATTCCCACTGGCGGTGCAGGAGAGTTTCCTTTTCAGCAACTGTGATCCTATTCATTCTTTATTTCTAGAAGATTATCATGAGCAGAACAAGCATTCTGATAATAGATGTTGAGGAAACAAATGGATGAATAGATGGACGTATGATTGAATAGACAGTGACTCTTCTTGCTGAGCAGAAAAGAGTTAAGGAAAAAAAAATAGCAATTAAGCTGTACCTTAAAGAATGACAATGCTTACTTGGATGTTGGATGTAAAATGGGGAGAAGGCTTGCCAGCAACAAAGTAGCAGAAAAGACCTGGCAGTGAATGAATGATAAATTTCAATGCAATTTCTGTGCTCTTGAATCTTTTACTTTATACTTTAAGTGAAAGAAAGCTGTATGACCAGTTTATGGTTGGTTTTAAATATGTCAATAAGATTAGACTCTGACTTTATAGTATATAGAGCAAATATAGGGAGGCATCAAGTTAGTTAAAATAATATTTATTGATCATTTACCATATGCCAGGCCCTCTTCTAACTGCTTCAGGTGTTAATCCTTTTAACCCTCTTAAATTCCTAGTTGCAGCACACAATAGGCAAAACACTGAGGTCACTTCACTACTTGATGTGTACAATAGAGAGACGCATTATCTATAGCGTATTTTAAAAGAGTTATAGAACAGGCTGTGATTATCACCATGAGTCGGCAATTATAAAAAAGTCAGTGATAAAACACTACTTCCTGAAAACTATCCTTTGTTTTCTTAAATCCTGTAATTGCAGGTTCCTGTGACTTTTAGTGGCTTCAGTTGTGTCATTTTACATGGTCACTTCAAATTTTATTTAATATTTAAAACAAGTAGTGCAAAATACAGGATGTACTTTTTGCCTAATAAGTGCAAATTTTAGTTCAGACTTGAAATAGTTTAGAATTAAAACAACATGTTTAATTAAAATCCCTTACTCCTATTTAATTGTTATTCAATTGGTCATCATTGTAGGAGAACAATATTATAGGTATACTTTTTTTAATCCCAAAAAATAGAAATGTAGTTAAAATCCTGAATCTATTTCTTTTTTGTAATATAACAACTTTTAGTTTTTAATTTTGCTGGCATGACTGTGTACACAAATTGCAATGAAAGAATACTATTATCATGTTTCTTTTCTAGCCATTGTTATTATTTATTTTATTCTATTGTTATTAATGAAAATAATTTTATAATATTGTCACAAGATGATTCACTCTGGTGTCGAATATGCTAAGTGTACCATTGACAAATTGTTAGGTAGGTGCAAATGTTATCCCCATTTTTAAAGATAAGAAAACTTGAATAACTGAGTGATATTCCATTATATATATGCACCCCATCTTCTTTATTCATTCCTCTGTCTATGGACATTTCAGTTGCTTCCATGTTCTGGCTATCGTAAACAGCACCACAGTGAACACTGGGGTGCATGTATCCTTTTGGATAATATTTTTTCTGGATATATGCCAAGGAGTGGGGTTGCAGGATAATATGGTAGTTGTATTTTTAGTTTTTTAAGGAACCTCCATACTGTCCTCCATAGCAGCTGTACCAATTTACATTCCTATCAACAGTGTAGGAATGTTTCTTTTTCTCCACACCCTCTCCAGCATTTATTGTTTGTAGATTTTCTGAAGCAGGCCATTCGGACTGGTGTGAGGTGATGCCTCATTGTAGTTTTGATTTGCATTTTTCTATTTAGCATCTTTTCAAGAGCTTCTTGGAGAAGGCAATGGCACCCCACTCCAGTACTCTTGCCTGGAAAATCCCATGGACAGAGGAGCCTGGAGGGCTGTAGTCCATGGGGTCACTAGGAGTCGGACACGACTGAGCAACTTCACTTTCACTTTCCACTTTCATGCGTTGGATAAGGAAATGGCAACCCACTCCAATGTTCTTGCCTGGAGAATCCCAGGAACAGGGGAGCCTGGTGGGCTTCAGTCCATGGATCGCTAAAGAGTCAGACACGACTGAGTGACTTCACTTTCACTTTTCACTTTCATGCACTGGAGAAGGCAATGGCAACCCACTCCAGTGTTCTTGCCTGGGGAATCCCAGGGACGGGGGAGCCTGGTGGGCTGCAGTCTATGGGGTCGCACAGAGTCGGACACGACTGAAGCGACTTAGCAGCAGCAGCATCATGTGCTTCTTGCCCATCTGTATGCCTTCTTTGGAGAAATGTCTGCTTAGGTGTTCTGCCCATTTTTGAATGGGCCTTTAAAAAGAAAGAAATAATGCCACTTGCAGCAATTGGATGGGCCTAGAGACTGTAATACTAGGTAAAGTAAATCAAAGAGAGAAAGAAAAATACAGTATGATGATGTGCTCATATGGGAAATCTAAAAAAAATTATATGAATCAACTTATTTAGAAAGGAGAAACAGAGACTTAGAGAACAAATTTATGGTTATTGGAGGGAAGGGTGGGGGAAAAGGATAGTTATTATATAGCAACCTAAATGGGGAAAAATTGGAAAGAAAACAGATAAATGTGTATGTATAACCAAATTATTTTTCTGTACACCTGAAACTAACACAATATTGATAATCAACTATACCCAAATATTTGATTAAAAGTGAATTAATTAATCAGAAATAAAATTAGGTTAAAACTAAAAAAAAAAAAAAATGAAAAGAAAAAAGAAACCTGAATGAAAATGACAGAGTGATTTGCATGTAAGGTATATTATTCTGAATAGACATAGAAAGGTAGTAAGGAGACCAGTTAGAATACAGTCTTAAAATTCTGTCCCAGTGCCCAGGTTTGGAGGAGATGGTTTTTTTGAAGGGCTTCAGTACTTTCTGCATGGGGAATGATCTGCAAGTTGTTCCATGAAAAATTCTTGCTAATGTTCACATACAAGAAGGTTTCTATTTACTCTTCCCCCTAGAATAATACTGATGAAAAAAAAATCTTATCTCTGGGGAAAGCATTGCTTCTAGAGATTACCAGGCCAAAGTTATAAAAATGAAATATTGTAATTTCAGAGTCGCAACACTGGTTTTCTAACTGCACCCCCACTTTCCATTTGATATAAATTTAATGAGGCAACTTTCAGAGCATAATATGATATGCAGGAAAATATCAGTAGTTACTATGCTGACCTATGTTACACCATTAAGGAAAAAGTCTCCATACGAAATCAACAATAACAGATTTCACTATCTCACCCTGGATTGTTACTGGCAGAACATGGAATCACCAGTTGAGGTTCTCTCTCTAACAATGTTATCTGCCTGCATTATGAGACCTTCATGCCACATTCATCTTTATTATTATCCAAATAACAGTTTATTGCTGAATGTTTCTGCACCCCCAGTTCCTGTTTCTTCAGCTGGATAGAAGACAAGGCAAACAAAAAGGGGGACTTAACTGTTTAAGATTCAGATCACTCAGTCAATTTGAAAATGCTCTTTCATTTCTGATTCTGTTGTGTTTGTTTTTCTTATCCATAAAACAATGTATTCTGTTGCTTTTTTCCTTGATTTTTCCATTGTTATAAATTTAGGGGACAAAGCTAGCTAAATTATTTTATATTTCATTCATGAGACTTGTTTTACTTGAATTTTTAAATGAATAGTGGAACAACAGATTCAGGGAAGGGGAGCAGGGGAATAATTTTTAGTTGACAGAAATGATATCATTCATACTATTGAAGCCAGAGATTGGCTGAACTTTTGCCCAATCATCATAGTTCTTTCGTAAGCCTTAGGCCTCTTGGTCTAGCCAACATTAGAATTTCCACTGAGAATAGAAAACAAAACATATCAGGGACAGTTGTAAAGGTGGGTCCTGTGTGAGGTGGAACCTCTCTCCAGGGTACTGGGACCACTGATTTCTTTTAAATAGGCCAACCTATAGATCTTTATTTGCTGTTAATTGTATTGAATGATTGCTATTCTATAATTCCATACCACTTTAAGTATAAATGTGTCATTTTGAGGAGAGCATGACAAAAAACAGATATATAGGGGATATATCTGGAGAAAATGAATATGAATATAGGAAGAAAAAGTGATTTGATTAGATTCTAAAATTTATATTTCCTAGATTCATGTCTATCATCACTGGGAAACTACTCAAGGAATATTATGAACAGGTTGATCATCAGGCACAGATCTTAGTTTGGTTCTCTTATAATGCTTTAAGTGAAAGTAAGATAAGCATAATGTTCTCTCCACAGAAGATGGGGAAGTGGGGGAATTGAAAAAAAAAAAAGACAATTATCAGTAATCATGCTGACTTTTTTTTGCCAAATATGAGAGCAATTCTTAAGGGTCACAAAGTTTGACCTAGCCAGAAGAGCAAAACTTAATATTGAAAATTAGATATTTTATGCAAAACATATTTGTCAGGCAAACCTTCAAATAAATAATGAAGCCACCCACAAGCTAAGCATTTTGAAGTTTGTGATATGAACCTAGCACACCATTTACATTTAATACTCTGTAAACTTCAATTTAATGACTTTACCATCCCTATGAGAGATATCCATACAAGCCATGTAATGCGGTGATTTTCCCTGAGTTGAAGCAAGAACAGGGCAAGGTGTATTAGAATTCCCTGAAAGATGTTTTCAAACACCACATTCTTTATGTAATCCAATATGCCCCTCCCCAGGCGTTTGAGGAATATGGGTCACCAGGGCCCTGAATCAGTACAGGAAAAGGGAGGGCCTATATAGGTGAAATGATGATGCCTAATGTAATCCTGGCAGCTCATATACTCAGACATCCAGCCCACAATTCCTGAGATAGTATTGGAGCTTATGAGCATGGGCCATAGAGCCACATACAACTTGGGTCCAAATCCCGTTCTTCTTTATGCTCCCTGTATAATGTTTGGCAATTTAATTACACAATCAATAATTCAATTATCTTGAATTTTACTGGAGATAATAACAGAAATTATCTATCATGTGTGACTGTATGTTTGTGTATGTGACAGATGATAGATAGGTAGACAGAGAGATGAAAACAATACCTGGCCCAAAGTAAGTACCATATTACTGTTTACTATCACTATTAAGTTCAGATCCAGGTGAGAAATTCTGTAACTGAGAAATATACTTTGGAGTATACAGTAAGATATGGTCTTGGCACCAGTGGAAAAGAACAGGAGGAAGGCTGTTTATCATAAACCTTCCCACCAGACTACATTTTGCAAATAAGTATATGAAGACCAAATTACCTTTATATGTGTTCTGATGGTCTCTGTGTGTTTTTTACAAGTTTGACTTTCTTCTTAATATTAAAATTTGGGATATTTCACATTAATATTCAAATCACTTGACACTTCTTTGACTCACTCTTCATTTGGCTTCCACAATACACCCTCAGAGTCTCCTCCTCTATTAGTTGTTGCTTCTCAGAGTCCCTTTCTGAACTCTAAATTCAGATGTACCCAAGATGTACCCGAGACTTTGACTTTGGAACTCTTCTCGTCTCTGTCTACAATCATTTCCTTGTGGAGGCCATTCAGTTCCAAAGTTTTAAATATCATCTGTGCCCTGAAAGTGAAAATGAAAGTGTTAGTCATTCAGTCCTGTCCAAATCTTAGAAACCCCATGGACTATAGCCTGCCAGGCTTCTCTGTCCATGGGATTCTCCGGGCAAGAACACTTGAGTGGGTTGCCATTTCCTTCTCCAAAGGATCTTCCTGACCCAGGGATCCAACTCTGGTCTCCCACATTGAAGGCAGACTCTTTACCACCTGAGTTACCAGGGAAGCCCTTGACTCCCAAATGTATATACCTAGTTTAATTCCCCCAGCACCACTAGCCCCATAATCAATCTCTGGTCTAATTCCCTATTGGTCAGCTCCTCTTGGATGTCCTTCAGGCAACTGTTCTAGTCTAGGTTATGTAGAAAGAAGATTCTGTGCAAGAATTAAAATGCAAGCCTAGGACAGTGATGATGAAAGTAAAAGGAAGTAATAGAAGAGAGTAAGGTGAAGCATTTCTTCACTACCTCATAACAATATACTACTGAGAGACACAACAAACTGTAGAGGCTTTTTTATTCTATGTCTAGGGAAAGTTACAAGAAAGAATTACATCATGGAGTAGCCTAATGGAGAGAGAAATCTGCCTGGCTTTCTCTGGGCACCTTGCTCTAACTTCTGGGTTTTTGATGGTCTCTTAAAGTATCCTCTGGAGAAGGCAATGGCACCCCACTCCAGTACTCTTGCCTGGAAAATCCCATGGACGGAGGAGCCTGGAGGGCTGTAGTCCATGGGGTCACTAGGAGTCGGACACGACTGAGCCACTTCACTTTCACTTTTCACTTTTATGCATTGGAGAAGGAAATAGCAACCCACTCCAGAGTTCTTGCCTGGAGAATCCCAGGGATGGGGGAGCCTGGTGGGCTGCCGTCTATGGGTCGAACAGGGTCAGACACGACTGAAGTGACTTAGCAGTAGCAGTAAAGTATCCTCATCTAAGCACTTGTATGAATCATGTTTGAATCAACATGACTTGTTGATTCACTCAGTCCGAAAACTGGGAAGATGTTCAAGCACAAGTAGGTGACAGCCACGAACAAGGAAGAAGGAAGAAGTCATTTGATACCACTAAGAAAGTGCAAAGGTTTGGGCTCCATCTTATCATCTTGAAATTAATCTGTCCCAAACTATCTTCCCTCCTGAATTCTCTTTTTTGTCCACACCACACAACTTGTGGGATCTTAGTTCCCTGACCAGGGATCAAACCAGGGCTCTCAGCAGTGAGAACATGGAATCCTAACCACTGGGCCACTAGGAAATTCCCCACCTCCTTTTTTCATATGCCTTCCCTGTCTCAGCTATGGAGAGCTCCAGACCAAAACCTTGGAGACACTTTTATTTCCTTTCTTTCTGACGCACTCCACATCTACTTTCATAGCCAGTCCTCTTGGCTCTGCCTTTAAAGCATAGTCAAGAGCTGAATCTCGAATGTAGGACCATGCCACTGGCTATTTCCTTTGAAAAAACAATTTCCTACTCTATCCATATATAGCTTCCTTCCTTTACCTATCTCTCAAATGTTACATTCTCAGTAAAGTCTTCCCAGACTGTCTATTTAAAATTGAGCCCCTGATCCCTCTTCAATTCTCAATATCTGATGTGTTTCTTGATTCAATGATTTCTTATCTGCTCTCTCCACATAAATATAATTGCAATTAGGGTAGTATTTTTTGCCTGTTGAGTTCACTGTTATATTCTCACCACCTAGAATAGTTTCTGGAACAAAGGAATTTGCAACAAAGATTTGAGTGATTTCCAAGATCTCTTGAGAACAAATGAAAGGTCCTTCTCTCACCACACCCATATTTTCACATGAGAATCTTCAGCTGAAGTGAGTAGATCCATCTACTAGCAACTGATCTTACTTGGCTCTCTTTCACGGACTCCTGAATAACTCCTTAACTTGAGCCAGAAGCTTGAAGGGGTGTGTACTCTGAAGAAAGAGATTGTGTCTTGACATGATGACTGGAGCTTCTCCTTACGTGGTCCTACTCATTTTCACCTTCTCCTCCTTGGGTCTGTCAAAGAAAAGGGAAAATTTAAAAGCACTCTAAAAGGAATAAATCACTTCTTGCTTAGGGTCTGAGATGAAAGTTGCTCTGCATAAGATACTTCTTGGATAAACTAAACAAATGCCATCCCTTTACAACACCTACCTACGTGGCAGGTAAAGAGCATCATGGCTTTATCAGATTATCCTCACTGATTGCTGCTTTTCCCACAGTTTTCAATATCACAGGACCACCAGTAAAACCAGCCCAGAGTGCTCCCTGAGCACTAGACTCTTCCACCCACCTGTCAACTGCACATCTTCACCAGAATCTGTGTGCCAGCTTTATTAAGCACGTAATTGAACTTATTTTCTTCTTTCCTCACACATTCTCTTCCTCCTTATTCCAATCATAGTTAATGGTATCAAGTCTGCATGCTTGACACAAGCATGACAAGAAAATTGGCCTAAATACAATCTCAAGAAGAGCAGCACTTTTTGTCTGTCATGTTTACTCTTATATTCTCACCACCTACAACAGTCTCTAGCACAGAGGAAGCTTGCAATGAAAGTTTTGATGAGTTCCAACCTTCAAAGACAAGAAACTGGCATAAACTGCCTGCCCCCTTATCTCCAACTTCCAGTTGGTTGAAGTCTTGAAATTTTACCTTCCCAATACCTCCTGATCATATTTCCTTGGTGTTTCTATGACCGCCTTAGTTGAAGTCTTACATTTTTTTCCTTGCATGATCTCAGGTAATTCCTAAGTTGTATGTATGCGTGCTAAGTTGCTTTAGTCATGTCTGACTCTCTGCGACCCTATAGACTGCAACTATCCAAGCTCCTCTGTTGATGGGATTCTCCAGGCAAGAGCACTGGAGTGGGTTGCTGTGTGCCCTTTTCCAGAGCATCTTCCTGACCCGGGGATCAAATCTGTGTCTCTTATGTCTCTTTCATTAACAGGCAGGTTCTTTACCACTAGCACCCTGATAGAATTGATAGGGGGAAAACATTTAAGAATTAAATAAGCAAAAGTGATTGCTTCAGGTACTGAAAACAGAAGTGTGATAGAAAATGACTGAAGATGGCAAAGGCAAATTAAATTGGGTGGTCAAGAAAGGTTGTCAAGTGATATTTGAGGTGGCATTCCAAGGAGGAGGAGCCATGGGAAAATGAAGGAGCACAACATTCTTGGAGAGGGAACTGCAAATACAATCTTGATTTCTGGCTGATTTCCTAGTTCTGATTCTGTATATTATTTTGGATCTAGTGTCTCCTTTGTAGTTAAAGTATGTCTATAGAAATATGGCCTCATAGCATTCCCATGTGGACACTGAGAAGCTGAGAAATTTTTCCATACATGGATGCCGACCTCATAGGCAGTTCCTCTGGATACAGCGCCTCCATGCTACAGATGACTTTACGTGTGAGCATGCACACAGGCTAAGTTGCTTCAGTCATGTCCAACTCTGCTACCCTATGGACTGTACAGCCTACCAGGCTCCTCTATCCATGGGATTGTCCAGGCAAGAATACCAGAGTGGCTTTACATGCACATGTATGTACAATTGTATACACTTTAAAGAATGATTAGCAGGATTCTAGCAACATCTAGCATACCTTAATCTTTGTGATCTGAGCTATATTCTAGGGCAGGGTTTCCCAACCTTGTCACTATTAACAATTTGGGGCATTCTAGGATGCTTAGAAGATGGAAGTAATGACAGATTTCCTCTTCTTGGGCTCCAAAATCACTGTAGATGGTGACTGCAGTATATCAGAAGATGATTGCTTCTTGGCAGGAAAGCAATGACAAACCTAGACAGAGTGTTGAAAAGCAGAGATATTACTCTGCCAACAAAGGTCTGTTTAGTCAAGGCTATGGTCTTCCAAGTGGTCACATGAAAGCTGGACTGTAAAGAAGGCAGAACACCAAAGAATTGATGCCTTCAACTATGGTGCTGGAGAAGACTCCTAAAAGTCCCTTGGACAGCATGGAGATCAAACCAGTCAATCTTGAGGGAAATCAACCCTGAATATTCACTGGAAGGACTGATGCTTAAGCTGAAGCTCCAGTATTTTGGTCATGTGATGTGCACAGACAACTCATTGGAAAAGTCCCTGATGCTGGGAAAGATCAAGGACTGAAGGAGAAGAGGGTGTCAGAGGATGAGATGGCTGGATGGCATCACCGATCTAATGAACATGAATTTGGGCAAACTTTGGGAGATGGTGAGAGAGAAGGAGGCCTGCCGTGCTGCAGTCCATGGGGTTTCAGAGTTGGACATGACGGGGCCACTGAACAATAACAACAAAGGATGTTCAGAAGCATCCCCAACTTTTACTCCCTAGATGCTAGTGGGACTTCCCACACATCCCAGTGTGATGAATCAAAATTGTCTCTAGACAGTTACATGCTCCTTGAGGACCACTCCCTAGCATAAAATAGCAGCAGCAGCATCTGCCTTAAGAAACTTTTTTAATGATCTGGAAACACAGTATTTGCTTATCCTATTTTGTCCAGGAAATTTCTTATCTCTCCAATCACTAGGTATTCTGTGATGATTTGACTACTTAGCATCTGAATTCCTGTCTCTGTGCCTAGGAGCTAATCTTTGTAAATCACATCCTATCTCTGGAATTTTGCTTCTTTTATTCTAAAATAAAAGGCAAAACTAGCTGATGTCCAAAAAGCCACCTATCTCAAGTGTTTCAAGATTCCTAGAAAACAAAGTCCTTAAGTTTTCAGAGTCATTGATTATTTCATGATTTTCAGGATGTAACTCTTTGGGACTTGAAAGACTTAGGTCACTGGTGCATAAGTTGACTAAAAATTATACTTTGTGCACTATTGGATAGAATTTTCAGCATGGTTTGGAATGGCTTCAACTTTCTGTTTTGTTCTTCTCTTTAAGGCGTTTCAATCATTTTGCTTTTCGGTTAGAGAATCTAGTAATAGGATGTTTGAGATATATCTTTTATATATTTTCCCCACTAAATGACAAAATAATTTCCTGTTTTAAAGGGGAAACAAATATCAAATAGGTGTTTTTTCTTCTTTCATTAATTTAGCCTATCATTTATTATGTATTATTGAGAACTTAAGCCCAGGAAATGATGGAATGGTAATACAAAAACAGACTGACTTTGCTAGTAAGGAGCTGATAATTTTATGTGTGATGTAGATACAGGCAATATAATGATGAGTGATGCAGACAGAGAAGGGCAAAGTGTTAAAAAGTCTGGAAGAAGAAACATCTAACCAAACTTCCTGGAGGGATAGATTTAGTGAAGACAGACTATCACTTTTAGCATATTAGCATATATGCATGAATTTTGGAATCAAAGATTCTAAATATTCTAAACACAAATTCAAATTTTAGAGCCGTATGTGAAGAGTAGTCAAGTTAGAATGAGAAACAAAATGTGAATATGCAGTATAACCTTTCACATGTAATGTTTGGTTGCACTTGTTTAAACACGCTTGCTGGGCATAGCATCTCTACAACATTTAGATAAAAGTTAAAAAAATTTTTTTTTACACAGGAAAGAAAAAGCTTGGAAATCACCTGAATGTTTACTCTGTGCACTGATGCACATCAAGGAATTTGAAAGCATGAAGCTCAATAATGTAGTATTCCAGTTTGCCCAGAGGCAGCAAGAGAGGAGACCAAAACCAGAACAAAGAAATCTGGGTGTCAGTAAAACCACAAAACCCTTTAAAGTGAAATTATATTTCCTGACAATGTAAGTATTGAATAAGTAAAGATATTTGATTGCAATTTGTTACAGCATCCATTTGAAAGTTAATAATTAGCCATTAGGAGAAGTGACTCTTTTCAAAATTATAATATAATAGAACATGTCATGCTAAAACCTTTGAGGAGAGGGTGAATGATTTCATTTGGTTTCAGGATCACAATTGACTTCAATGTATAACTTCACCAAGCATTATAGCAGAGAAGTTTTTGTGCAAAGTGAGTGTAACACTAGGTCAACACCAGTCAATCACTGTTCAATAGGCCTCCTTCAGATAATACAATGGGGCTCAAAATTATCCAACAAAAATAGTGTGAGGCCATTTCTGTTGAAGGATTACCCCCATTGAGAGCTTAAATTTCACTTCTGTCTACACTTATTTTCACGTTTTAATTTACAGTCAGTTTATAGATTCCTCCAAATAATGATTGAGCTCTTGAGCAGTATTATTGCTCAATATCCTTTCTTTGCATATAATATTCTCTTTGTATTTAAGAAGGTTCATCTCAAAAAAAAAAAAAAAAAAGAAGAAGATTCATCTCTTCTCTCAAGCTTTTACTGTTCAACCTGGTAGAGTACAGCCCAATTGAACTAAACACTTGAGAAGTTTAGTTTATTAATTTATTAATTCATTCATTCTTTTAATTAGTCAACAGTATTTGTGCAGAACCATGGTGTATATTCATGGTTCGGACTGTAAAGAATCTGCCTGCAATGTGAGAGATGCAAGTTTGACCAACCCCTGGTACAGAAAGATCCCCCTATAGAAGGGAATGGCTACCCACTCCAGTATTCTTGCCTGGAGAATCCCATGGACAGAGGAGCCTAGCGGTCTATAGCCCATGGGGTTGCAAAGAGTCCGACACTACACAGCAACTAACACTTTCACTTTTTTCATAGTGTATATTGTACCCAAACGTATTTTTTTATGAGAAACCAATAGATATAGAAGTTTACAATAATACCTAGTATTAGTGGGGATGAAACTGAAGTGGCACTCTCAAATACTTTTGATTCTCCTACATCCAGCCCATCCTAAGTAACTAGTCAATTCAATTATGCTAATCCAGCTTCTCATCCAGGGACTGATTGGGAATGAGCATGTGATCAATCTGGCCAATATCTAGTGAAATCTGTGTAGGAGTCCAGGAAGTTTTCCTTGTTGGTATGATGGAGATATTGGGACTTACTGTGTCCAGATGAAACACTTATCCACTTTGCTATCTACCTGAGTATGATGTCAAAGACAAGAAAGTTGAGTGTATGTGAAAGTGTTAGTTGCTCAGTCATGTCCAACTCTTTGTGACTCCATGGACTGTAGCCCTCCAGGGCTCCTCTGCCCATGGGATTCTCCAGGCAAGAATATTGGAGTGGGTAGCCATTCCGTTCTCCAGGGGATCTTCCCCACCTATAGATTGAACCCAGGTCTCCTGCATTGCAAGCAGATTCTTTACCTTCTGAGCCACCAGGGAAACTCAAGAAAGAAGAGATGGAAACAACATGGGTCTTTAATGATCTTGAAACTTCTCATCAATCAGTTTTGGAGGGTGGCCTATCTTTGGAATTTATAGTATTTTTTTGCATGGTTTTGGGCTTCTCAGGTGACACAATAGTAAAGAATCTGCCTGTCAGTGTAGGAGATGTGAGAGATGTCAGTTTGATCTTTGTGTTAGGTAGTTAGAATAGGAAAAAGGAGTCCAGAATGGCAGTGGGTAAAAAACAAAGAAGGGAAAAGCCCACGAAAATAGAACAAAGAAAGGTCTGAGAACTGGAGTGAGAACCTCAGGTTAATTAAAAAAAGAAAAAAAAAAAAAAAAAAAAACCCAGCCCTCCTGCTAGCCCAATTTATATAGGGCAGGCTCAGGGGGAGGAGAAAAACATATAAAAGGAGGAGCCAAAATTGAGCTGGGGTGTCTCTTCTCTTTGCGTCTTTTGGGTCAGCCTGCCCTCATGCCTCGAGGGTGTATTTTCCTTTGCTTGCCAAATAAAACTGAACTATAACACTGGGTCCATCCGTCACTTCAAATTTTTGCTGTGGTGAGACAGAACCAAGGAAATTACACACTCCCCCAAGACTTGGATTGGGAAGATCCTCTGGAGTAGGAAATGACAACCCACTCCAGTATTCTTGTCTGGAAAATTCCATGGACAGAGGACCCTAGTGGGCTACAGTCCATGGGATTGCAAATACTGAGCAACTGAGCACATACCCATTGTGTGGTTTAAGCCATTTTGAAATTCTCTTTGCTTACAATAAAAATCATAATCATGATGTTTGACATTCTTTTCCAGCAGAGAAAGTTGTTCATGTATGAAGAATCTTAAAATGCTTGCATGCTTTGGCACATTTATTAAAAATTAAGTTTTCAAAAAATATTCAGCAATATGGGAGAATCTTATGATATGGGAGAATCTTATTATAATATTAAGTAGATACAAAATAATACACTGACTACAAAATGATATACTAAAACTAAATCTAACTATCAGCTGTCTTCTATAGAGCCACTTGCTACTTGCTAGGCACAGAGCTGTGTGTCTTAAAGTCAATCATATCATGTAATCTTCCCAGCAGGCCTATGCAGTAGTGCTCTCATTATCCTAGAGTTATATATTAGCAAACAGGCTTTGGAGATTATATAACTTGTCAAGGATCATATGGCTACTAAGCAGTGAGCTGGAATTTGAACTCTGAGAGTTACCTTTCTCTAATATATTTAAGATAAATAGGGTCTGGCTCATGTCCAACTCTGAATTAGCCTGTTCTCCGGCCAGCTTTCCCTGGTTTTGGGGTCCCTCTCCAGAATGCTGAGATGTTGCTGAGGTCATCTTTCTCTTCCCTGTGGTGTATCACCTCCAATCCCAAATGTCAGATGATAGTAAGGCATCGCTTCCTGTCTCTTTCAAATCACTTTCCCACAGTTCCACTGACACAAGGCTATTGGGAATACAGAAATTCTAGTGAAATGTTGAGATAAACTAAAAAAATACATCATAGAGACAAAAATTTATATTTTAAAGCTAAACATTTCTGTTCTTCAGAGTCCCTGCCATGGGAAATCCCCCACTAGCTGCCTCTTTCCCTCTGACTGGGCATCCCGCCATGTTGCTGATGTTCTCTCTCTCCACCTCCTGTCTCCCCAGCTGTCAAGTTCCAATCAAATCTAAGTTGCTGTTAGCGTTCGAAACAAAGCAGAGCAAATGAGGTCCTGGGTGCTTTTTTGCATATCTCAAACTTCTTAAGGTGGTGCTTTGTGTTTTGTTTTTGTTTTTTAAGAAATATAGAGTCCTTATCTTTAACATCATACTAGATATGTTTCAGGCAAAACTTTCTAAAACACAACTTATTTGTTACTTGTATACTTTTTACATTCCCCAAATAAAAGATATATATTTTAAACTTAAAAAAAATTTGTTTTAAAAAATAAAACCAATTAACTTATTTTATTGTAATTTTTTAATAATGCCTTTACTAAGGAAAATTTGTTATTCTGTATCTACACTTACCTATCAACATGATTTAGGTTAATTGATTTACCATTTTTGTTCTCAGCATCCTTAACTGTGAGACGAACTTTCTCTACGTTCTATATCTTCTCATCTCTCTCATTGACCTTTCATTTTCTAGTGCTGCTCAAATAACCTCATATGAAGCTTCTTACAATTCAGCACTGCCAAAGCCCTGCCTTGTTTCCAGAACTTTCTTATTGGTCACACTCAAATATCCAATTAAATATTCATTGTTGATAGGATTACTATATAACTTACTATCCTAATTAAGATAATTTTGAGAATTGAAGTCAATGCCATTAATAATTATACCTGATGAGCTGGAACTGCCCAGGCAACTAGAGACTCATGGTCAGCCTTTATTAGGGAAAGATTGTGCTTTGAGTCCTTCCACTTTAAGAGAGGAAAATGGAAAGTTTTAAATGTTAGCTTTCAAAATTAACATCTAAATTTTATCCAGAGCCCTCTATGACTTCAGGAGAAGGATAAGGAAAGAAAATATTAATTGAATGTTCCTGTATTTTAGGTACAAAATGCTGTTAGGTTCATTGTATAGATTACCTCTTTTTTCCACAAAAACCTTCCCAAGTAGGATCATTGCTTTTTCACAGTTTGTTGACCAAAGGGAAGTATAGGGAGAGGAATCTTCCAGCATCTGTCTCTTCATAACCTATTGGCAGCTTTGTTCCACAAAATCAGTTTTTTAAAGGCACAATTAAACCCATTTTATCCAATTTTTATCTACTGGAGTAAAATACCTGGCCTCTTTCCCTATTTTCTAACATCAGTGTCTTTGATCTAAAGCCTTGTATTCTCATTCATATTTAATTCCTGCCTCTAAAGCTTTCTTTTAAATATATAGCCAATACTCATGGTTACTTCAAGTACAAGTAGCATATACAAATCTTTTTGTTTTTGCTTATACAAAGTTTTGTTTCTTCTGTTTGACTCCTTGGAGAAGGAGGAGAGCGGAAATTTGTCTCATTCTTTCCTGGGATTCACAATTTATAAAAAGTTTGCTGTTCCTGAAAAATCCTTTAAGATATTCACCACCATAGCTCCAACAGCAGTAAGTGGCTTGTATTCATCAACGGAAATAACTTAGGTCCAAATGGAAGAACCTGAGGGACTCAAAGTAGCTCAGTTGTTTTCCTTAGCTTTCCCATTTTGTATTTCAATTAATTTTCCCTCTGACAAAAATCTAACAAGGAAATAAAATGGTAAGGCCATTTTATTTAAACAAAAGTATCTAGGGAAAGAATTTTAAAAAGCACAGATGTAAAAGTGAACAGGCTGTATATTCAATTCATATTTCAAAAATATAATATGTTGCAAGTAAAGCATAGAAATGTTAACCATAGGCAAGGAAAAACAACCTGGTATTAGGAATTAAAAAATAAAAGGACACACATAAATTTACATATACATACATATAACCATCAAAATAGGCTGAGCACAATTTTAGCTTAAAGAATAACAATATTTTTGCTTCAACCATACACATATATGTAGATAAATTAATCATTTAATATATATTAATTGCTTACTATGTGTCATAACATGAGGGTTTCTAGAAATTCAAACACACATAAAAGCAAATTTTGCCCTTTAAGAATTTAGATTTAAGAGGAATATAGAGCTAACAAGGTTGATTTCATTCTACTTCTAAGTAAATGATCAGTTGTTTAGAAAAGTGTCTAATAACAGAAAGAATTTAACCCTATCTTCTTTAAACTGTATTCCAAGGGGAAAAGTTGGCAAGTTTTATTGTAAACCTACAAAAATATTTTGAAAATAATTCTCTAATTCTTTAAAATGCTTTCTATCTGCAATCTGTACTTATTTATTCCTCCCTGGGAACTTATATCATGTTTTAGAATATGTTTGAAAAAAAATTAGGGACAAACAGAACACAAATATTGAAGACTTAAGGAGTTCCTTAAGTTAAATATTTATGCAGCAACAATATAAGCTGAATTTGGTATATATAAAGAAAATTTAAGCAGTTAATATGAAATTATGAACAAAAGTCTTACAGTCCTACAGTCTGAAAATTGGATGATACAAAATATTAGAAGTGATCACAGTTTTAGTAGCATTCATTAAATCTATGGTATCTTGTAATGTATAGAGCTATATACTTTTATGAATTTTAGACGGCCACTTTACATGCTGAAAACTGACAAAAGAACTCTGAGAGACATATTACACCGTTTTATAAATGTAGTAAATACTTTCAGCAATGAATGAAAAAGAATATTCACAGTTCTGTATGTTTGAAGAATTATTTCAATACTTTTATTGACTTTTCTTGTGATCCACATAGTCAAAGTCTTTGGCATAGTCAATAAAGCAGAAATAGATGTTTTTCTGGAACTCTCTTGCTTTTTGATGATCCAGCGGATGTTGGCAATTTGATTTCTGGTTCCTCTGCCTTTTCTGAAACCACCTTGAACATCTGGAAGTTCACGGTTCACATATTGCTGAAGCCTGGCTTGGAGAATTTTAAGCATTACTTTACTAGCGTGTGAGATGAGTGCAATTGTGCAGTAGTTTGAGCATTCTTTGGCATTGCCCTTCTTTGGGATTGGAATGAAAACTGACCTTTTCCAGTCCTGTGGCCACTGCTGAGTTTTCCATATTTGCTGGCATATTGTGTGAAGCACTTTCACAGCATCATCTTTCAGGATTTGAAATAGCTCAACTGGAATTCCATCACCTCCACTAGCTTTGTTTGTAGTGATGCTTCCTAAGGCTCACTTGACTGCACATTCCAGGATGTCTGGCTCTAGGTGAGTGATCACACCATGGTGATTATCATCTGTGTGGATCACAATAAAGTGTGGAAAATTCTGAAAAAGAGGGGCATACCAAACCACCTGACCTGCCTCTTGAGAAAACTGTATGCAGGGCAGGAAGCAATAGTTAGAACTGGACATGGAACAACAGACTGGTTCTGAATAGGAAAAGGAGTACGTCAAGGCTGTATATTGTCAACCTGCTTATTTAACTTACATGCAGAGTACATCATGAGAAACGCTGGACTAGAAGAAACACAAGCTGGAATCAAGATTGCCAGGAGAAATATCAATAACCTCAGATAAGCAGATGACACCACCCTTAGGGCAGAAAGTGAAGAGGAACTCAAAAGCCTCTTGATGAAAGTGAAAGTGGAGAGAGAAAAAGTTGGCTCAAAGCTCAACATTCAGAAAATAAAGATCATGGCATATGGTCCCATCACTTCATGGCAAATAGATGGGGAAACAGTGGAAACTGTCAGACTTTATTTTTCTGGGTTCCAAAATCACTGCAGATGGTGATTGCAGCCATGAAATTAAAAGACACTTACTCTTTGGAAGGAAAGTTATGACCAACCTAGACATCATATTGAAAAGCAGAGAAATTACCTTGCTAACAAAGGTTCACCTAGTCAAGGCTATGGTTTTTCCAGTGGTCATGTATGGATGTGAGAGTTGGACTATAAAGAAAGCTGAGCACTGAAGAATTGCTGCTTTTTAACTGTGGTGTTGGAGAAGACTCTTGAGAGTCCCTTGGACTGCAAGGAGATCCAACCAGTCCATCCTAAAGTAGATCAGTCCTGGGTGTTCATTTCAAAGGACTGATGTTGAGGCTGAAACTCCAACACTTTGGCCACCTGATGTGAAGAGCTGACTGATTGGAAAAGACCCTGATGCTGGGAAAGATTGAGGGCAGGAGGAGAAGGGGACGACAGAGGATGAGATGATTGGATGGCATCATTGACTTGATGGACGTGGTTTTGGGTGGACTCCGCGAGTTGGTGGTGGACAAGGAGGCCTGACGTGCTGTGGTTCATGGAGTCACAAAGACATGACTGAGCAATGAACTGAACTGAACTGATTGACTTTTAGGAAGATATGTATAACTGTTGCTATTTAAGTAATAAATTAATAATCCTCCCTGTGTTTTTAAAGTTTGGGAAAATTAAAATTTTCCGTTTTGTTTCATGAATTGAAAGGATTTTTTTTTTTCAACATCAGTAGTGTCTGCTGTCTTAGATAAGGCAATGGCACCCCACTCCAGTACTCTTGCCTGGAAAATCCCATGGATGGAGGAGCCTGGTGGGCTGCAGACCGTGGGGTCGCAAAGAGTCAGACACGACTGAGCGACTTCACTTTCACTTTTCCCTTTCATGCATTGGAGAAGGAAATGGCAACCCACTCCAGTGTTCTTGCCTGGAGAATCCCAGGGACAGGGGAGCCTGGTGGGCCACCGTCTATGGGGTCGCACAGAGTCGGACACGACTGAAGTGACTTAGCAGCAGCAGCAGCAGTGTCTGCTCTCTACATTCAAAATTACTTTTTTAAAATTTTTACTGGATTATAGTTGATTTACAATGTTGTGTTAGTTTCAGGTCTACAGCAAAGTGAATCATATGAATATATGTTATATTTATACATATATTCACCCATTTTTAGACTCTTTTTCCCGTATAGTTCATCATAGAGTGTTGAGTAGAGTTCTGTTATACAACAGGTCCTTATTAGTTGTCCATTTTGTATATAGTAGTGTGTAACATCAATCCCAAACTCCCAATTTATTCCTCTCCTCTTACCCCCTGGTAACAATAAGTTTGTTTTCCACATCTATAACTCTTTCTGTTTTGTCAATAAGTTCATTTGTACCCTTTTTTGTAAGAACCACCCTTTTATAGATTACATATATGAACGATATCGTATAATATTTATCTTTTCTGTCTGACTTCACTACTTCACTCAGGATGACAATATCTATATCCATCCATGGTGCTGCAAATTGCTTTATTTTGTTTTCTGGCTGAGTAACATCCCATTGTATATATGTACCACATCTTCCTTATTCATTCCTGTGTCAATGAATTCTTAGGTTTGCCTCCATGTTTTGGCTAGATAATGTTGATATGAACATAGAGGTGAAGTTATCTTTTTGAATTATAGTTTTTTCTGGATATATGACCAGGAGTGGGATTTCTAGGTCATGTGATAGCTCTATTTTTAGTTTTTTAAGGACCTTACAAACTGTTGTCCATCCTGGCTCTTACAATTTACATTCCCACCAAGAATATAGGAGGGTTCCATTTCCTCCCAAGTCTCTCCAGCATTTACTGCATAAAGATTTTTTGATAATGGCCATTCTGAATGGTGTGAGGTGATACCTCGTAACAGTTTTGATTTGAATTTCTCTAATAATTAGTGATGTTGAGCAGATACCTTCATAACTATTATTGGAGGTGAACCAAGGGGCTAATTATTATGTCTACTGTAAGGAAGATTGAGTGGCATTACAAAAACATTTTTTTATGCACCTGCAGATGAATTTCCTTCTAATCTTAGTCATTTTTCTCCTTAAGAACTGTTTGATTTTATTTAATAAGATACTTTGATTTCTAAAACCAATTAAGATTCCCTGTATACACTAGTTGCAAGAAAGTTTAGATATAACTCTAAAGACTACTATGAGAAATTAGAGCAAGGACACGGGAAGTAAGGCTTGGTTGCCAGAGCAATTTTATTTGTTCCATAAATGTGTGATTTCATGTAAACTCTGTTCAGACTATCATAAATTTTACAAACACATACACAGGGAATACACAAACAATTTTTACAAAAGTAGGTCCATAATCTAGCCACTTTTGGCTAGAATGAGCCCCTTTTAAAGGGGAATAATTGAGCAAAGTGTCCAGTATCCACATTACCTTCTATTGGCCCACTTCACTCGCTTACATCATCTGCCTGCTTCCCATTACCTATTTGGTTTTGTGCCCTTTTTTTTTTGGTATATGTTTTCCTCATTTCTGCCTCAATTTCATGTTATTTCTCTTATTTATTTACTTTTTCCCTTTTATTTTTACCTAATTTATAATATTTTCCTATATTTTATTGGTTTTCAATCTTAGTAAAAGTTGAGGTATGAATAAAAGAAACAAATGCTGATTAAGTGTGACTTAACATATTACCCAGTTAAGTATTTCCATATTTCTTCCGCTTGCAACATTATATAATATTTTTTTAGGCTATTTCAAATCCTTTCCAAATTGAGATAAGGGACTCATAAAGCCAATCTTAACTTTTTGAAAATCAAGTTTTTACCAGTGCTGTCTTTAGACATTTCCACCGGATCCTACAGATGATCCTGTTTGGCTAAAACATGGTCACAGAAGCATACACAAATACATGGGTGTGATGGTTAATTTTCTGTGTCAACTTGGGTAGACCATGGGTTGCCCAGCTGTTTTGTCAAACATATTCTGGGTGTTTCTATGACAGTATTTTGGATGAGATTAACATTTCATTAGGTAGATTTTTACTAAAGTAGTTTGCCTTCATAATATGTGTGGGCCTTATCCAGTGAATTGAAAACACCCAAACAAAATAGAACAATATAGAACAAATATATTGGCCTCTCCTGAGCAAGAGAGAATTTTCCATCAGACAGCTTTCAGACTTCATCTACATTATTGGCTCATTCTTATTCTATAGCTGACTGTCTTCATACTGGAATTACAGCATTACCTCTTCTGGGTCTCCAGCCTGCAAGCCCAACCTGCACATTGGACTTGCCAACCACCATGATCACACGAGGCAATTCTTTATAATAAATCTTTCTCTTGTTCTCTCTCTATCTACACACACACACACACACACACACACACACACACACATTCTATTAGTTCTGTTTCTCTGGAGAACTTTGACTAAAATAATGAGTTCAGATTTCCTTATTTAACTGAATCTCCAGATGACACAAAGAACCATCTGGCTATGATGATATTTCAGAAGTCAACTATGTTGTTACCTTCTTTAAAGTCTGAAGTGAGGAAGAGATAATATTTTTCTTTTCTTTCTTGGAATTCTTCTTAAGCATTCAATGTTTGCTTCATGCTTTTTTTTTTTTAATCTGCTGTTTATTGAGCCCTTTCTAAGTTTGGGAAGTTATAGTAGTTTACTATATAACTTAACTGCCTTCTTCATTTTAGGCTGTTTCAATAGAAAATTCCTTAGACTGGATGGTTTAAACAATATATATTTATCATAATTCTAGACAGTGGATAGTACAAGACTAAGGTGCTGGCAGATTTGGTGTCTTGTGAGAGCTTGGTTCCTCTTTCACAGGTGGCCATCATTTCCTGGTGTTCTAAGTTGGTAAAAGAGTCAAGAGAGGTCTCTGGGTCTCTTTTATAAAGGCACTAATCCCACTTATGAGTGTTTTATCCTAATGACCTAATTATCCACAAAAGGTCCAACTTTCTAATATCATCACACTGGGGACTTTAATATATGAATTGTGCAAGGACCCTAAACTCCAGTTCACAATATTAACATATGCTATTTCATTTAATTCATTCAACAACTCTGGAAGTAAGGTATTATTTTCTTCTTTTTAGAGATGAGCCAACTGAGAGAAGAGAAGGTAAGTAAATTTCTTGAGGTCACGTGGGCAGGAAGTGGTTCAGTCCAAGCTAACCCTAGGTTGAGTTACTTCAAGGAACATACTGTTTTCCCTTCTTCCACATTTGTTAGTTGCCTCTCTGAAGAAGAAATTTATTGCCCCCCAAAGCTGGCAAGATACAATACATTTAAGACTAGTATCAATGACTGGAAACTTCCAAAGTGAACTGATCTTATAATGAAATTCTAGTAGAAAAACAAAGTTCTGGGAATAGACTAGGCAAAGGGCAAAAGGAATTTTTTATTTCCTTTCAAAAAATAGAATAAAATATTCACTCATTTGACACTCATGAGATAACATGCTTTTCTTTTAAATGACAATAGCCCCTTATTATTAAAAAAAGATATGATAGATTATTGAACAATCTATCATATCTTGGTAGAAATTCTATATACTTGCTCCTCCCTTTCCTCTTACTCATTACAGTAGTATCTATTAGCTATAGAAACATATTTTCTGCTCCTATAAAAACACCCTGCTTCAGACTCCTAAAGTTTTTGTTCTTTCTACCTAGGAGGTTTGTTCCTGGCTTATTTCAGGCTTGGCCCCTCCTTCTTCAGGACACATTTTAAAATCTGCTTTAATCGGAGTAGCTTTCACTAAGGTATGTATCCAAGGTACCATCTAAGTAGCATCTTTCTCCTCCTAATTAGTCTCTCTTCTATTACTCTATTTTACTTCTACTTATTGTACTTTGAAATAGTTCTTTTTAGAAAATAATTTATTTTTGTACTTGTGTCTGTAATTTTCTTTTACCTTTTTCTGCATTTATTCTCTGCTTTTCTAATAATCATATAATGACTTGGGGAGGTAATTATCCTTCACTCTTTTATTTACAAACTTCTATTAAGGCACCTTAGCTAAGACGTTTTATATAATCCAGCTCAAGTAGAAGTCCTCTTCCTGGAATAGAAACTTTCCATCAGTGTTTTGTTTTACTTCATTTTGTTTGCTTTTATACAAATCACCTGAGCAGCCTTTATTTTTGTACTATTTTTTAGAGTTTTTTTGGTTTGATTTTGTGTTACTCCATACCCTTTCATTATATTATTTCATTGTTGGCATAAATTAAACAGAATCAACATCTGTAGTTATACTGCTTTGTTTCTGGAAAGCAAAATATAAGCTCCATAAGGGCAGATGCACTGCTTTTTGCACTAAACATCTGGAATAACATCTGTAGGTAACGTGCATCTAATTATATTTTTTGAGTAATGAATGAATAATGAATGAATGAACTTAGTCCACTGAGTTACTTGTAAAGGGTCCTCAAAGCTGCAGTAATTGGGTCCAAGATGGACACCTGTTTCTAGCTTTAACTCCTTTGTAATGAGTTTGTTCTGACATTATGTATTCTTGTCTCCCTAAAAGACTCTGAAGCCTTCCTTCTCTATTCCTGGCACTCATTGTCATTTGATGCACAAGATGACATTTTCTAATTTACTGTAAAAACCAACACCAGACTTGACTAGTCCAGCTTGCTAAGCTGTATTGCTTTGAGCAAGTTACTTTTGTGTGTTTGTGTGCTCAGTGGCTCAGCTGTGTCTGATTCTTTGAGATCCCGTGGACTGTAGCCCACCAGACTCCTCTATCCACAGACTTTTCCAGGCAAGAATACTGGAATGGGTTGTCATTTCCTGCTTCAGGGTATCTTCTTGACTCAGGGATCAAACCCACATCTTGAAACTCCAGCATTGGCAGATGTATTCTTTACCACTAACACCACCTGACGGACTCCTTTTCCTATTTGGAACCAGTCTGTTGGTCCATGTCCAGTTCTAACTGTTGCTTCCTGACCTGCATATAGGTTTCTCAAGAGGCAGGTCAGGTGGTCTGGTATTCTCATTTCTTGAAGAATTTTCCACAGTTTACTGTGATCCACACAGTCAAAGGCTTTGGCATAGTCAATAAAGCAGAAATAGATGTTTTTCTGGAACTCTCTTGCTTTTTCCATGATCCAGCGGATGTTGGCAATTTGATCTCTGGTTCCTCTGCCTTTTCTAAAACCAGCTTGAACATCTGGAAATTCACAGTTCACATATTGCTGAAGCCTGGCTTGGAGAATTTTGAGCATTATTTTACTAGCCTGTGAGATGAGTGCAATTGTGTGGTAGTTTGAGCATTCTTTGGCATTGCCCTTCTTTGGGATTGGAATGAAAACTGACCTTTTCCAGTCCCGTGGTCACTGCTGAGTTTTCCCAATTTGTTGGCATATTGAGTGCAGCACTTTCACAGCATCATCTTTCAGGATTTGAAATAGCTCCACTGGAATTCCATCACCTCCACTAGCTTTGTTCGTAGTGATGCTTTCTAAGGCCCACTTGACTTCACATTCCAGGATGTCTGGCTCTAGGTGAGTGATCATATCATTGTGATTATCTTGGTCGTGAAGCTCTTTTTTGTACAGTTCTTCTGTGTATTCTTGCCGCCTCTTCTTAACATCTTCTGCTTCTGTAGGACGTGAATTTGAGTGAACTCCGGGAAATGGTGATGGACAGGAAGGCTTGGTGTGCTGCAATTCATGGGGTCGCAAAGAGTCGGACACGACTGAGCAACTGACTGAACTGAACCCACTTGGGAAGGCCACACAAGTTGCTTAAGTACTGTCTGAATCTGTTACCCTTTATGCAAAATGGAGATAATGAAATTTACAATCTCACGGTTAATGCTAGAAGTTCACCAAGCCCTGTTTTATTTTCTTTCTCGGCATTCATTAAGCCTCTTTGTCAAGCTTTTACAGTGAATCAGGGGTAACATGACTGTAGTTAGAAATAGTTCATGCTATTTTCAAGCCTGACTCCTGAAATTTTAAGTTCAGTCCTACATAAACTTTTTTCCTGGTCTATCAACCATATGACTTCTGGTGGAGAATTCCAAGGACCCAGTGGCTAGTCAAGGAAAATGAATCTCAGTAGCCTTTGAATGACTATATTTTATCTTGATGTGAGCACGTGGTTAAACTTTGTTTAATTAAGTTTCTAAGATTTGCCTTTTAAAAAAATTATGGCATATAACCTAACCTGAGTAGGCTTATAATTACAAGGGTTCTTATGAGAATTACTTAGGATAAAATTCAGTACCCGTCTCATAGGGAAATTCAATAAAATGTTACTCACTCTTTTCTTCCATTCTTTTTTACCCTGTTCACTTGGAAAAATCTATATATCTTTGCCAGCCCAGTTTTATACCTTTTAATCACTGACATAAAAACTGTCCTCTTTCTTTATTGGATTATAAATACTATGTATTTTTTTATCCCAATCGGTGGAAACTTCTCCATCAACTAATTTTCCTTTGAAACTTTTTCAGTGGTTCTGCTCTGGCTATGAATATGCTATCATTTCATGCATTCATTAGGAAATCATTTCATCTCTGCTATGCCATTAATCTGCATTCACTTCTATATGTCACAGAAAAAATTCTGTTGAAAAAGTGATCTATATTTGCTCTCTCAAGTTTCCCACTACTTTTTCACTTAAAGTTTGTTTGATTTTTCATCTCCTTCATTCAACTTGAAATGTTTTCTCAGAGGTCACTCATTTTTTAAATGGCCAAATTATATTAGCAGTTTTCCTTGACTTCTCTTTATCATTGAAATTGTTGACCCAAGTCCCCTTGTTTGGCTAGAACTGTAGTAATCAGCTTTAGTAACTAATTTTAGTCTCCCTCCTTATGACAATTGTGTTACCTAGCATCTTGGCCCTTGGACTTCTTTGAAAATTCAGGCACAATTAGGGTTTTCACAGTTCACAGCAGTGCCTCCTAGTTAATATATTTCTAGTCCTAACCTGTCTTTGGGGATCCTCCTGGACTTTCTACCAGACATGCTGCTGCTGCTGCTGCTGCTGCTGCTGCTGCTAAGTCGCTTCAGTCGTATCTGACTCTGTGCGACCCCATAGATGGCAGCCCACCAGGCCCCACCGTCCCTGGGATTCTCCAGGCAAGAACACTGGAGTGGGTTGCCATTTCCTCCTCCAATGCATGAAAGTGAAAAGTGAAAGTGAAGTCGCTCAGTCGTGTCCGACTCTTAGCGACCCCAGGGACTGCAGCCTACCAGGCTCCTCCGTCCATGGTATTTTCCAGGCAAGAGTACTGGAGTGGAATCATCCGTAAAAATCTCTTTGTTAAGACCAACATTTTCCTCCTATTAAACTATTCTGAACATGTCTAAATCTCAACTCCTTATTACCACCCTGACTATCTCTTCATTTTAAATATGCTAAGCGGCATTTTTTCAAACCATTCAAGTTTGAAACTATAAACCATCAGTTATTTATTATTTTTTCTCATTCATTGCATTCAATTATTTGAATCATTTCCTCTTCAAAATATCTTGAGTATGTTTTTATTTTCATCTATTGGCTCATGAATGGCAGCACCAACTCAACGGCTCAAACCAGAAAAAAATGTCCCATCCTTAATTATTTCCACTCCCTCCTCCCAAAATTGCAACAATTCACCAACTTCTACAAATTTCAATTATGAAACATTGTTTGTTTGCTTCTTTATTTGTCCATTCTCACTGTCAGTATCCTGGATTAACCTCCCGTCTTCTGTCATCACTATCACTCTGAAAAGTTTTATCTGTTTTTTTTTTTTCTTTTTTTTCTTTTTTTTACCATAGTCACACTTTCATCCCACTCAAATCCCCGAAATCCATTATTCATAGGCTAACCAGAGTGGCATTTCTATAGTCGAATCTAATCACCTCCTACTGTCTTTCAAAGACTTCCCATGGTATTCAGTGTTAAGTATAGAGTCCTTAGGAAAGCTTGTGCAGTTTCCATGTCTGGAGCCCCACTTCATCTTTTGTTTTCAATCACACTGATTTTTCAAGCAACAATACTTACTTACTATTGGTAGGTTTTTTCCTTTAGCTGCATTGCAGGGTTTGTGGATTCTTAGTTCCCTGACCAGGGATTGAATTCTGATGCTCAGCAGTTAAAGTGTTGAGTTCTAGCCACTGGACCACCAAGAAATTTTCCACTAGTATTTTTTGAACGTGCTATAGTGTCATCTGTCTCCAGGTCTACATGTATGCCCTTTTTCTGCAAGTAAAACATTCACTGCCCTCAGCCATTTATCTACATAACTGCAACTCATCCCTGTTTTTGCATAGACAAAGGGTTATCAGATAATTTTTTGTTCAAGCTGAGAGTTTTTTCAGAGTGGAAGGACATACTAGTAATAATTATGCCAGGAAATAGACATGAATAGAAATTGTCCTGGGAAAGCCAAGATACACAGTAACTTAAATTAGGCACTATTTACTGGAAAAATCTAATATCAACTCCAAATTAATTTTTTAAATTATATTGACATAGTGTTCTATCTATCCTATAATAAACGTATACTCTCATAATTTTCTTCATATTTGTCCTATCTTCTTTAGACTACAAGTTCATTAAAGATAGTATCTGTGCCTCCCCTATTGACCCCTATGTCTCACAATCTAGCACAAAGTCATGCCAGTGCACAGCACGCAGAGTACATTCAACCATTATGCACTGAGTAACTGAGTTGTTACCAGCTTAACAGATTAAATTTTATTTCATCTCCTTTTACTATGTAAACCACTATTGTCACAACTATTGTGGTTTTATAGTCCATATTCAGATGCTTCTCAAAAAGGCATGAATGCAATGACAAATATGCCCTACTAAATTTATTCAAGATTCTTCACTGCCTCATAAATTAGGAACAAAGTTTCTAGAATAACACTTGAAGCCTTCTATAAATCTTCAAGTTTGCAATTACTCACAATATTACTCATTTTACTATGTGTTTCAAATAAAATGCATTATATTCAGTTCTTTAAAAAAAAAAAAAAAAACTCCCATATCTTTACCACCTCATGCATTTACCAATGTCTGTTATTCTTTCTTGCATGCCTCAGATTTACTCCTGTCAACATTCTATCCTTGTTAAGACTGATCTCAGACAATATTACCTCTCAGAATATTTTATAATTAATTTAAGAAGGTAATAAATTCTTTTGAACCACTATAAAACATATTTTCCTTTGACCGGATTAGCCGACAGAAGTCACAATTTGGAATGACAGGACTAAAACTCCACTTCCAACCCTTTTCATATAATATATTTGTCATTGAGAATTATTCCTGGACATCCTTCAGCAGTAAAATTCTGATAATAACAATAGGCACCTTGGTATGATTTCTGTTAAAATCATGTTATGAAGTGAAATCATTTGTACAAAAATGAAAGACTCTCCAATGCAAGTCAGTATTTTTATCAGTGGCTGAACCCTGTTAGAGAACATTTACAGAAACACAGGTTTCCACAACCTTGCTTAGTTGTGTACTGACTTATGAATAATGGTGGAGTCTAGAACAAGGTTGTATAGATTTATTTTCTCTTATTCTCTCTCCCTAAATACAATTAAATACTCTGTAAATTATAACTGACAGTATTAAATGTTAACCAAGATATTAAAGGGATCTGAAAAATAGAAAAAAAAAAAGAGGCAAATTGGCTAGATACCACAAAACTTGAGGAATGATAAGGGAATATCCTTGAGTTTTCATTTTATATGCCATAAACCTTTGTACTGTGTACCAGAGAGGCTTGCAGCCCATAACCACCAACAGGCACTGTACAAAATATATAAGACAAGACTGTTCTCTCCAGCAAAGAGATCAGGGAATGTGAAGCCTCATCTAGTGAGGATCCCCAGCCACCACTCTTCAACCCAGGCCAGCTGGGAGTTTGATCCCTTGCAGTTGCTATTCCCTGGACTGACAAGTCCCAGGTCCATAATCTGGATGTCAGAGAAGCTGATATGTTAGTGGCAATGGCAAAACTCTTTGTCTTCCTGCCCTCCAAGCAGCCAGCTTAGGCAGAAAAGGCAGCATCTGTTATGTCCCCACCAGAGGGTCACTCAGCAACAGCAGGCAACCCAAGTAAGTGCCTTTCACCCCTATAATCCACAGCAGAAAAGATAATGCAGAACCCCCAGAAGAATAAAACAAATAAGAATAACATGGTAGGGGCTCAGAAAGTTAAATATCATTGAAAGTCCACAAAAGTTAAGTTTATATGCTAATAAACTTAAACAGAACTCTTTAAGTTGGTACGTATTGTCTAGAGAATAGAATACAGCAAAGGTAACAGAATGGACTTGATTCTAAAGATTAGAAAGCAGCAGTGAAAATGGGATGTCAAGTTCATGATTAGGTTAGATAAGTTGTAATTCCTGTCCTGTTAGTTGCCCCCTACCCCACCCCACGCACACCATGGCTTAGATGAATCAATTTGTCATGTTGGAGAGCCAATGTGACAAAAAATGGACCATGGGCTCTGGTCAAGGCCTGAAGTCTGTTCACAAACAATGAACTGGATTCTGCCAACAGTCATGTAATTAAGTAAAGAAGTTGATCCTTCCTTGGTTGTGCCTTTAGACAAAACCCCAGCCTTGTTTGACAGCTTGATTACAACCTTGAGAAAGATCATGAAGCAGACAAGCCAGTTAAGCTGTTACCCAGCTTCTGACCAACAAAAGCTATAAAATAATAGATGTGTGTTGTGTTAAGTTGGTAAATATTGGTAACTTGTGACACAGCAATAGATAACCGATACCTGCACTTAATGCTCTTGACTAACATTATCCAGAAAATATCTCTGTCATTATGTGAGGACAATGAATTCTTTAAAAATTGAGCTAAACTATTTAAAAGACATAGCCCAAGCAGTTGATTTATGTTCATCCATCCTCTGTCACCAGGTCTAATATCAAGCAAAAGAAGCCATGATAATTTTTACCCTAATAAATTAGTTACTTCTTTTTTAATGCTGGCTGTTACCTGTACTTAAAATCAATGTTTGTGGTTTAAATAGTTAACTGGCTTTATCATAAAGGCTTTTGGTATTTTATGTCTCCTTCAAAGACCATTTGTAGTATCGACTAAAGCTAGAAACATCTGGGAAGTTGTTTTGACTGAATAGTTCAAGCAGGTGCTTCTGAGCAGTGGCAGGACAAAACTTAAATGGGACTCATATAGAAAAAACATCAACTCTACAAGCAGCTCCAATATTTAACCTGAAAACTTTGTGAAGTAACTGCATGGGTAGCATTATAGTCTCTGTCTGGAATTTTCCTATATTGTTATAAATTTGATGCACATTAAATTCACATTTTAGAGTTCTGCCTAACCTGCCTATGTCTCATTGATAGGCTTTCTTTTCAAATACAAGTTTTCCCTGTGTGCTTAGTTTTTATACAAGGCTAGAAAGCTTCCTCTAAAATATTATTTTTATTACAGAAAGTAATATTAGCTTCTATGGCAAACAAATATCAAAGTCTTATTGTCCTAATATAATAAAAATATATTTCTTGTCTATGTCAAACTTGATGCAGAGGTTTCTGGCTGGTGGGAAGCCTTCAATGTGGTTTTTCTGTGTTTTATGCAGACTGACATTCTCTAGAGCCATGAAGGCCTCTACTTGATCCTTCACACCCAGTTACCAGTCAGGGGAAAAGCAGGAGGATCACAGGAGAAAGATTCTTAAAGACCAGTTCTAGAAATGGTTCATATAACCGTTATCCAAAAGTTAATCCAATGGCCCCGCCAGTCCAATGGCAGGGGAAGCTGGAAAACATAGTTTACTTTTGCATCCAGGAAGGAAAGGAAAATTGTAAATGTTTGGAATCTATGCCATAGAGATGAAAAAAAGCATACTGAAGCTGAAGCTCCAATGCTTTGGCCACCTCACGCAAAGAGCTGAGTCACTGGAAGAGACCCTGATGCTGGGAAAGATTGAGGGCAAAAGGAAAAGCGAGTGGCAGAAGATGAGATGGTTCAGTAGTATCGCTGACTCAATGGACATGAATCTGAACAAACTCTAGGAGATAGTGAAGGACAGGGAAGCCTGGTGTGCTTCAGTCCACAGGGTCACAAAGACTCAGACACGATTTAGTGACTGAACAACAACATCAGTATGAAGAGATTTAATGCTGCAAAAATACAGTACATAATTTACATAGCTTAATTTCAACATTGATCAGTATTTAAAAAGGAGGAAACATTTTCAAGAATAATATAACATCTAAATTGCTGCTGCTGCTAAATCACGTCAGTCGTGTCCGACTCTGTGCAACCCCATAGATGGCAGCCCACCAGGCTCCCCCGTCCCTGGGATTCTCCAGGCAAGAACACTGGAGTGGGTTGCCATTTCCTTCTCCAATGCATGCAAGTGAAAAGTGCAAGTGAAATCACTCAGTCGTGTCTGACTCCTAACAACCCCATGGACTGCAGCCCACCAGGCTCCTCCATGCATGGGAGTTTCCAGGCAAGAGTACTGGAATGGGTCGCCAGTGCCTTCTCCGAACATCTAAATTATGTAATGTTAATGCAATATGTGAATTCCAAACACACTTTTTTCCTCTGATTTTACCTTTTGATAGCAATCATTAAACCTATTTTTCAATTTTCTCTGAAAAGTTATATTTCTTTCCTCAAGTCTGTGTTTCTTTCTCTCTGATAGCTTATTTTCCCTTTCCATATAATTAAAGGAAGCTCTCATTTTGTGTAGTACTAAGCTGTGAATGTGGAGAAGGCAATGGCACACCACTCCAGTACTCTTGCCTGGAAAATCCCATGGACAGAGGAGCCTGGTGGGCTGCAGTCCAGGGAGTCTCTAAGAGTCGGACACGACTGAGTGACTTCACTTTCACTTTTCACTTTCATGCATTGGAGAAGGAAATGGCAACCCACTCCAGTGTTCTTGCCTGGAGAATCCCGAGGACGGGGCAGCCTGGTGGGCTGCTGTCTATGGGGTCGCACAGAGTCGGACACGACTGAAGCGACTTAGCAGCAGCAGCAGCAAGCTGTGAATGAGGTCACTCATTTTGCAAAAAAGCCCATTTGGATATCCTTCCTAGATTGAGTCAGGTTTTCAAAAGATTTTTATTTTAGCTAAGCAATGTTTGCAACTTTCACTATACTAGAAATAGAGATTGAACATGCTGCCTCTTGGGCAGCAAAGCAGTGAAGTGGTATCTCAGAGTGCAGTAGCTACCAGAAATGAAGTAAGTGATCAGGGAAATGGAATAAAACTCTAAACAAATAGACAAAAATATTAGAAATTGTTACCAGCTTCAACTGGTAATATTTAGTGACTGCTCATAGGATCTCAGTGCACCGAGCATCTGAGGGGAAGTTTGTATGTGTTCCTAATCCAGGAAAGGCTGCATACTGTTTTACTACAGTCTAAACTAGGTGATCTCTTGGTCATGGCTTTGACAAATCTCTCAGGCTGTGAATGTCAGACTGCAGCCCTGATCTGTAACATTTTACACTGTTCTCTGGGTGTATTTGTTTCCAAAGAAGGAGGAGGTCATGTTGGACCTGCAGTTCTAAACAACCCGAGTAACCCTGGAACTGTAACTGGCATTGTCTGCTCACAAAGTATTATTACAAAGAGGTGTTTGGGGAAAAACTATAATCTGTTCTGTTCTATTATCATGTAGAACCTGAAGTTTCATTTCTGTCTTTGTCTTTCTGCAGCTTTTTAATATACTTCTGAAATATTCAATATTTCTAAAATATTTTTAAGTATGTCTAAACTCAAGTGGCAAATCATGTAAAAGTATCATAGAAGAGTACAGATAAGTTGAATTTTTAAAAATCTAACATGAGACATGAAGATTTGTTCTGTTTCTCTTTCCCCTACCTTCACCCCACCGATACTTGTCTGTGGACTTTTATTGATCTAAGGGAAAAAAAAAACAAGCATTTCCTGATTTCTTGTAAAGTTATTTTAGAGCAAAACTTCAACTATAAAATGTACAAAATGTCATATTTATGTTCACATGTATATGAATAAAATATCCAGTTGACCTAACTGCCTGTTTTAAAGTTAACATTTACACTTAGGGTGAATGTTAAATAAACCTTATCCATACTTTGATGTTGTGTGTATGTATATATGTTTATATGTTTATATTTTACCATATATATATATACTCATACATCTCCCAAATATTATCAAAAATTCATGGGTTTGGACAGTGAGACTGTGTAGTTAAGAGACTAGGTGTTGTGGGAAGCAGTCTGTTCCCTTAGTTTTGGGAGAGAATAACAAAAGATGGTTAATAAGGGGCTTATAAAATATATATACATCTAAATTTATTTGGTTCCTGAAATTTTAGATTCGGTGGCAAGTCTCTATATGTCAAGTAACATACGCTATCCATTTTAAATAGCAGAAAGCCCATTTAAAGCAGTCAAAACAATATTTTTCTACCTAGAGGCATTCATAATTAGGTATTTAACAAGATTGATTCAGCAGCCCAATTTTGTCAGAGCTTTTGAACGAATTTTCAATTACATGTTTAGCTTCCTTCCCATCATGGTTACAACCTGGCTACCTCTGGTTCCAAGTACCACGTCTTCATCTGATAAGAGCAAAAGTATAAAGGGAAAATGGCAAATGACCATATTTTACTAGATAGGAAAGCCTCTCCCAGAAAAGCTTCCTTACAGATTTCTCATTTCTCAGGGTCCTATTAGCTTAGATCAGTTTGTGCATCCATATCCTTCACACAAGGACAGCAGTTCCCTGCCATTTGAAACTTTGGTTATTAGTAAGCTATTCTAGCAAGGCAGTTGCACAAGTAGCCAGCACTTACAGCACTGCCTGATGCAAAGAGCTGACTCATTGGAAAAGACCCTGATGCTGAGAAAGGAGCATCAGGAGAAGAAGAAGCAAAAGGAGCATCAGCAAAAGGAGAAGTGAGTGGCAGAGGATGACATGGTTAAATAGCATCACCAACTCAACAGACATGAATTCAAGCAACTCCAGGAGATGGTAGAGGACAGAGGAGCCTGGCATGCTACAGTCCAAGGGGTCACAAAGAATCAGACATGACTTAGCGACTGAACAATGAAACAACTACAAATGTGTACTTTAATATACACAGTCAGCGTGGACAATATTATTCTCTAGTATCTAACAACCTCAAAGGCTCATGCTTGATATTCATTTCAATTAGATTGTTGGTAGGAATCCTAGCAGGTATAATCTTCATACAGAAGTGCAGGCCAGAGTTTCACTGGTTGCCATAGCAGGGGGACTGAAACATGAAATACTGTGCACTGCTTCCGAGAGGCTTTTGGCTGCGTTATCTTCACTTCTGCTCCCACATTTATTTATTGTTCAATGGAAGTCACAAGACCACACCTAAGTGCCAGAGAAGTTTGGATAGATAACTTTTACCAGGGTTATCTTGTGACCATCTAAAACTTTTATCCATAAGGAAGAAAGCGAAAATGAATATTGGGGCACGATAGGTAATCTCTAACACAACCACTTAACTAATGCAGGTGGTTATAGTAGATAGGATAATGGCCTTTCAAAGATACTCACATTCTAAATCCAGGATCCTATAAATTACTTTCTTTATATGACAAACAAAAACATTGCAGATGTGATGAAGTTAAGGATCATGAGATGCGGGGTTAGATTAAATAAATGATCTATGTGGGCCCAATGTAATCACAAGAGAAATTATAAAAAGGAGTCAAAGACAGTCAGTGGAAGGACATGTGATGACAGAAGCAAGAGGTTGGAGGGATGCAAAGAGGGTCCCAAGTGATATATATATATATATATATATATATATATATATATATATATATATATACATACATATATATATATATATATAGGTCACCTTAGAAGCTGGAAAAGACAAGGACATTGATTTTCTCATCAGAACTTCAAACAGGAACCAGCTCTCCTGGAACCATGACTTCAACACTGTAAAACCCACTTTGCATCTCTGATCTCCAACAAAGTAATAGAATAAATTTTCATCATTTTAAACCACTAATATTATGGTTCTTTGTTATAGTCGCAATAGGAAACTAATACAGTATTTATAAGTATTAAACTACATTATATGTAACAACAGGCAGGATGCAAGGCACATTGCTTGGCCTCGAAGGACATTAGAGCCCATCTGCATCTGCTTATTTAGTTGGATATTTTTACACTGGAAGAAACACAGCAAGAGATAAAATTGCTAGTAATCTAAAGAAAAAAATATAGGCAGAACATCAAAAATATTATTCAATATGTATTTATGTCTGTAAGAATTTAGTATTAAAAAATAGTGTTTCTTCAAGGAAAAAAGTAAAATTATCTACTTTATATTCAGTATGATGGTAACAATAGGTTTTGTGTAGACCTTTATGAGACTGAGAACATTTCCCTCTTTTCTGGTGTGATTATGAAATTTAATCACAAATGGTTTGTTCAGTTTTATCAAATTATAGATGACCTGTTGTTTATCATTAGTTGTTTTTAAGACTTTGTTTTCAGATATTCGATTATGATATATCTTGGTGTGGATTTGTTTGCACTTATCATATTTGGAGTGTGCCCAAGCACTTGGATCTGCAGGCTTATATCTTTCACCAAATATGGGAAATTTTAACTCAATATTTATTAAATACTTTTTCAGTTCCACTCTCTTTATCCTCTACTTCTGAATTCTGATGATACAAATTTTAAATTGCTTTTGTCCCGTAGACCATATTAATCTTTTCAATTTCCTCTCTGTTGTTCAGATTAAGCAAATTCTATTGATCTATCTCCAAATGCACATAAGTCTGTCTTCTATTCTCTAAACCCTATTCTTGAGTGTATTTAATAGACTTTTTATTTTGGTTGTGGTAATTTTCAGTCTTATAACTTTCATTTGGTTCTTTTACATCTTTGATGAAATTTTCTATTTTTAAAATTTGTTTTAGAAACTTTGTAATAGTCTTTTTTTTTCACTGCACCTCACAGCATGCAGGATCTTAGTTTCTCAAGCAGGGATTGAACCCATTCATCCTTCAGTGTAATTCAGTGACTTAACCATTGGACAGCCAGGAAAGTCCCTGTAATTAATTTTTGAGGCATTTTATGAGACATGATTCAAAATCTTATCAAACAATTTCAACATCTTACAATATTTGCAAAATATTTGCTTTGGTTGCTGCCTGAATTGTCAAGATACTCCCACATGCTAGGCATTGCATTCCTTTGGACTACAGCTTTTGATTTTATATATACCTAACTTTTGATACACCAACCCCCAATCCCTGGCATTTAAACCAAGGCAACATGAGAGGAGGAGGAGCCAAGATGGCGGAGGAGTAGGACGGGGAGAACACTTTCTCCCCCACAAATTCATTAAAAGAGCATTTAAACGTCGAGTAAATTCCACAAAACAACTTCTGAATGCCGGCAGAGGACATCAGGCACCCAGAAAAGCAATCCAACTCTTCGAAAGGAGGTAGGAAAAAATATAAAAGACAAAAAAAGAGACAAAAGAGGGAGGGACGGAGTTCCATCCCGGGAAGGGAGTCTTAAAAAGAGAGAAGTTTCCAAACACCAGGAAACCTCCTCACTGCCGAATCTGTGCCGAGCTTTGGAAGCACAGAGGGCAACATAACAGGAAGAAAAAATAAATAAACAATTAAAACTCGAAGATTGCGAGTCCTACGGTAACTCCCACAGCGGAGAAGCAGCGCAGACGCCTGCACGCGCCATTAGCAAGCGGGGGCTGGGCAGGGAGGCGCAGCGCGGGCTGCATCGCTTAGAGTAAGAATCTGGCCTGAATACCCTGAGCACTATCTGAGCGAAATAATTTGGGCTAGCAAACCAGACTGTGGGATATCTACCACGCGAAAAGCCAGCCCCAACCTAAGACACCGCCAGGCCCGTGCATGGAACAAAGAATTGATCAGAGATAGCCGGCTGCAGACCTTCCCCCCTCCGGTGACAGGCAGCCAGAGCCGGAAGGGGGCAATCGCAGCCCCAGAGAGACATTATCTATAAAACTGTAAGCAGGCTTCTTTGCTAACTAAAACTTTTGGGGGGTCTGGACGGTTAACATCTGCCTGAGAAGGTGCGCCGGTTTTACACCCAGATAACCGAGTGGCGGGGAGGCGATAAGTCACAGCATTGGCGCTCGCCAAACACCTCATCACTTGAGCTGCTCAGACCTGGGAAGAGCACAAAACTCAGGCCCAACTGAGTCTGCGCCTCTGAGGACCACCCGAATGCCTGAACCTGAGCGGCTTGGACCTGGGAGGTACATGCAACCCAGGGCCAGCCTCGGATTGTTCCTGGCGGAACAACCTAGAGCCCGAGCAGTGTGGGCAGGGAGGCTACACGCGCCGTGAGCGGGGGCAGACCCAGTGTGGCTGAGGCACTGCAAGCGCACGCCAGTGTTATTTGTTTGCAGCATCCTTCCCTCCCTCCCCACAGCGCGACTGAACAAAGAGAAGAAATACAGCTCCACCCATCAGAACACCGACACAAGCTTCCCTAACCAGGAAATCTTGACAAGCCACCTGTACAAACCCACACACAGCGAGGAAAAGCCACAATAAAGAGAACTCCACAAACTGCCAGAATACAGAAAGGACACCCCAAACTCAGCAATTTAAACAAGATGAAGAGACAGAGGAATACCCAGCAGATAAAGGAACAGGATAAATGCCCACCAAACCAAACAAAAGAGGAAGAGATAGGGAATCTACCTGATAAAGAATTCCGAATAATGATAGTGAAATTGATCCAAAATCTTGAAATTAAAATGGAATCACAGATAAATAGCTTGGAGACAAGGATTGAGAAGATGCAAGAAAGGTTTAACAAGGACCTAGAAGAAATAAAAAAGAGTCAATATATAATGAATAATGCAATAAATGAAATTAAAAACACTCTGGAGGCAACAAATAGTAGAATAACAGAGGCAGAAGATAGGATTAGTGAATTAGAAGATAGAATGGTAGAAATACATGAATCAGAGAGAATAAAAGAAAAACGAATTAAAAGAAATGAGGACAATCTCAGAGACCTCCAGGACAATATTAAATGCTACAACATTCGAATCATAGGGGTTCCAGAAGAAGAAGACAAAAAGAAAGACCATGAGAAAATACTTGAGGAGATAATAGTTGAAAACTTCCCTAAACTGGGGAAGGAAATAATCACCCAAGTCCAAGAAACCCAGAGAATCCCAAACAGGATAAACCCAAGGTGAAACACCCCAAGACACATATTAATCAAATTAACAAAGATCAAACACAAAGAACAAATATTAAAAGCAGCAAGGGAAAAACAACAAATAACACACAAGGGAATTCCCATAAGGATAACAGCTGATCTTTCAATAGAAACTCTTCAAGCCAGGAGGGAATGGCAAGACATACTTAAAATGATGAAAGAAAATAACCTACAGCCCAGATTATTGTACCCAGCAAGGATTTCATTCAAGTATGAAGGAGAAATCAAAAGCTTTTCAGACAAGCAAAAGCTGAGAGAATTCTGCACCACCAAACCAGCTCTCCAACAAATACTAAAGGATATTCTCTAGACAGGAAACACAAAAATGGTGTATAAATTCGAACCCCAAACAATAAAGTAAATGGCAACGGGATCATACTTATCAGTAATTACCCTAAACGTAAATGGGTTGAATGCCCCAACCAAAAGACAAAGACTGGCTGAATGGATACAAAAACAAGACCCCTACATGTGTTGTCTACAGGAGACCCACCTCAAAACAGGGGACACATACAGACTGAAAGTGAAGGGCTGGAAAAAGATTTTCCATGCAAATAGGGACCAAAAGAAAGCAGGAGTAGCAATACTCATATCAGATAAAATAGACTTTAAAACAAAGGCTGTGAAAAGAGACAAAGAAGGGCACTACATAATGATCAAAGGATCAATCCAAGAAGAAGATATAACAATTATAAATATATATGCACCCAACATGGGAGCACCGCAGTATGTAAGACAAATGCTAACAAGTATGAAAGGAGAAATTAACAATAACACAATAATAGTGGGAGACTTTAATACCCCACTCACACCTATGGATAGATCAACTAAACAGAAAATTAACAAGGAAACACAAACTTTAAACGATACAATAGACCAGTTAGACCTAATTGATATCTATAGGACATTTCATCCCAAAACAATGAATTTCACCTTTTTCTCAAGCGCACATGGAACCTTCTCCAGGATAGATCACATCCTGGGCCATAAAGCTAGCCTTGGTAAATTCAAAAAAATAGAAATCATTCCAAGCATCTTTTCTGACCACAACGCAGTAAGATTAGATCTCAATTAGAGGAGAAAAACTATTAAAAATTCCAACATATGGAGGATGAACAACACCCTGTTGAATAACCAACAAATCACAGAAGAAATCAAAAAAGAAATCAAAATTTGCATAGAAACGAATGAAAATGAAAACACAACAACCCAAAATCTGTGGGACACAGTAAAAGCAGTCCTAAGGGGAAAGTTCATAGCAATACAGGCACACCTCAAGAAACAAGAAAAAAGTCAAATAAATAACCTAACTCTACACCTAAAGCAACTAGAAAAGGAAGAAATGAAGAACCCCAGGGTTAGTAGAAGGAAAGAAATCTTAAAAATTAGAGCAGAAATAAATGCAAAAGAAACAAAAGAGACCATAGCAAAAATCAACAAAGCCAAAAGCTGGTTCTTTGAAAGGATAAATAAAATTGATAAACCATTAGCCAGACTCATCAAGAAACAAAGGGAGAAAAATCAAATCAATAAAATTAGAAATGAAAATGGAGAGATCACAACAGACAACACAGAAATACAAAGGATCATAAGAGACTACTATCAACAATTATATGCCAATAAAATGGACAACGAGGAAGAAATGGACAAATTCTTAGAAAAGTACAGCTTTCCAAAACTCGACCAGGAAGAAATAGAAAACCTTAACAGACCCATCACAAGCACGGAAATTGAAACTGTAATCAAAAATCTTCCAGCAAACAAAAGCCCAGGTCCAGACGGCTTCACAGCTGAATTCTACCAAAAATTTAGAGAAGAGCTAACACCTATCCTGCTCAAACTCTTCCAGAAAATTGCAGAGGAAGGTAAACTTCCAAACTCATTCTATGAGGCCACCATCACCCTAATACCAAAACCTGACAAAGATCCCACAAAAAAAGAAAACTACAGGCCAATATCACTGATGAACATAGATGCAAAAATCCTAAACAAAACTCTAGCAATCAGAATCCAACAACATATTAAAAAGATCATACACCATGACCAAGTGGGCTTTATCCCAGGGATGCAAGGATTCTTCAATATCCGCAAATCAATCAATGTAATACACCACATTAACAAATTGAAAAACAAAAACCATATGATTATCTCAATAGATGCAGAGAAAGCCTTTGACAAAATTCAACACCCATTTATGATAAAAACTCTCCAGAAAGCAGGAATAGAAGGAACATACCTCAACATAATAAAAGCTATGTATGACAAACCCACAGCAAACATTATCCTCAATGGTGAAAAATTGAAAGCATTTCCTCTAAAGTCAGGAACAAGACAAGGGTGCCCACTTTCACCATTACTATTCAACATAGTTTTGGAAGTTTTGGCCACAGCAATCAGAGCAGAAAAAGAAATAAAAGGAATCCAAATTGGAAAAGAAGACGTAAAACTCTCACTATTTGCAGATGACATGATCCTCTACATAGAAAACCCTAAAGACTCCACCAGAAAATTACTAGAATTAATCAATGATTATAGTAAAGTTGCAGGATATAAAATTAACACACAGAAATCCCTTGCATTCCTATACACTAATAATGAGAAAACAGAAAGAGAAATTAAGGAAACAATTCCATTCACCATTGCAACGAAAAGAATAAAATACTTAGGAATATATCTACCTAAAGAAACTAAAGACCTATATATAGAAAACTATAAAACACTGGTGAAAGACATCAAAGAGGACACTAATAGATGGAGAAATATACCATGTTCATGGATTGGAAGAATCAATATAGTGAAAATGAGTATACTACCCAAAGCAATTTATAGATTCAATGCAATCCCTATCAAGCTACCAACAGTATTCTTCACAGAGCTAGAACAAATAATTTCACAATTTGTATGGAAATACAAAAAACCTCGAATAGCCAAAGCGATCTTGAGAAAGAAAAATGGAACTGGAGGAATCAACCTACCTGACTTCAGGCTCTACTACAAAGCCACAGTTATCAAGACAGTATGGTACTGGCACAAAGACAGAAATATAGATCAATGGAACAAAATAGAAAGCCCGGAGATAAATCCACGCACATATGGACACCTTATCTTTGACAAAGGAGGCAAGAATATACAATGGATTAAAGACAATCTCTTTAACAAGTGGTGCTGGGAAATCTGGTCAACCACTTGTAAAAGAATGAAACTAGAACACTTTCTAACACCATATACAAAAATAAACTCAAAATGGATTAAAGATCTCAACGTAAGACCAGAAACTATAAAACTCCTAGAGGAGAACATAGGCAAAACACTCTCTGACATACATCACAGCAGGATCCTCTATGACCCACCTCCCAGAATATTGGAAATAAAAGCAAAAATAAACAAATGGGACCTAATTAAACTTAAAAGCTTCTGCACATCAAAGGAAACTATTAGCAAGGTGAAAAGACAGCCTTCAGAATGGGAGAAAATAATAGCAAATGAAGCAACTGACAAACAACTAATCTCAAAAATATACAAGCAACTCCTACAGCTCAACTCCAGAAAAATAAATGACCCAATCAAAAAATGGGCCAAAGATCTAAATAGACATTTCTCCAAAGAAGACATACAGATGGCTAACAAACACATGAAAAGATGCTCAACATCACTCATTATCAGAGAAATGCAAATCAAAACCACTATGAGGTACCATTTCACACCAGTCAGAATGGCTGCGATCCAAAAGTCTACAAATAATAAATGCTGGAGAGGGTGTGGAGAAAAGGGAACCCTCTTACACTGTTGGTGGGAATGCAAACTAGTACAGCCACTATGGAGAACAGTGTGGAGATTCCTTAAAAAACTGGAAATAGAACTGCCTTATGATCCAGCAATCCCACTGCTGGGCATACACACTGAGGAAACCAGAAGGGAAAGAGACACGTGTACCCCAATGTTCATTGCAGCACTGTTTATAATAGCCAGGACATGGAAGCAACCTAGATGTCCATCAGCAGATGAATGGATAAGAAAGCAGTGGTACATATACACAATGGAGTATTACTCAGCCATTAAAAAGGATACATTTGAATCAGTTCTAATGAGGTGGATGAAACTGGAGCCTATTATACAGAGTGAAGTAAGCCAGAAGGACAAACACCAATACAGTATACTAACGCATATATATGGAATTTAGAAAGATGGTAACGATAACCCTGTATACGAGACAGCAAAAGAGACACTGATGTATAGAACAGGCTTATGGACTCTGTGGGAGAGGGAGAGGGTGGTAAGATTTGGGAGAATGGCATTGAAACATGTGAAATGTCATGTATGAAACGAGATGCCAGTCCAGGTTCAATGCACGATGCTGGATGCTTGGGACTGGTGCACTGGGACGACCCAGAGGGATGGTATGGGGAGGGAGGAGGGAGGAGGGTTCAGGATGGATTTTCTTTTAAAAATTTAAAATAAAAAAAAAAAAAAAAAAAACCAAGGCAACATGAGTTTCATTTTGGCCAAGCCTCAGTCAGGGTCTATACTTAAGAGACAAGAGTTAAATCAACTTTACTTGAACAATATGGATTAGAGTTGGAGAGAAATTATTCCCTCCTTCCTCACTCTCAAAATCAGCAAAAAATATAAACACAGGAAACCAGGTACTGTGTAATTCTTACTCATCCTTCAAAAACCAAATGAATTGCTGATTTTTTGTGACACTTTTATTTGTTCTTTCAGAGCTTTATTTTTAGTTCTAAACAATATCTTTCATATCTAGAATTTTTGCCTGTTCCCTCTAGAGTTTCATGAGGGTATAAACCATATCTTATTCAGTTCCATATCTCAACACTTAGGACAGTATATTAAAAGTAGTAAATATTGGCTTTCTCACCAAATTAAATGAAATTATTCTGCAACAGTCTCTTTCTGAAAAGAACTTAATATTGTTTTAATGGGCTTGATTTAATTTTAGGCTTTAACAGCTGTCCACAAAAACACAGTTCTGAAATTTCACTAGTAATAAATGGGAAATTCTTTTGAAATAGTTTCTGTGCAAACTGCTTTAAAGAACATGAAGAAAACAATACAACCATAATTCTTTGCTGCAACATGAGTGATACCTCTTCTGAAATTCACATTCAGGAATTAAGAACAACTATTTTACTAAAAAAAGAAGTCAGTGGTTTTCTCAGAAAAACATGGCTTCATGCACTACATATGTTCCATCCAAAAATATGACTCCAAATCATACAGCATGGGAAATGAATAAAATCTTCACATGTTCAAAGTACCTTTTGCATAACCAAAAAAAAAAAAAAAGAGAGAGAGAGAGAAAGCAGCAAAGCCATTCTGAAATCTCACTGATAAATCTGCAGTCTACATAACTCACTCCTTCACCTAAAGGAACAAAGAAGAATCGAGTATTTAGCATATGTTCTAAAGATGATAAACACCTTACATATTCAATAAAACCTTCAGAGAGTCATCAGTTTACATAAAGCAAACTTGGAAATACAAGAGAGATCTCTCTGTCAAAGGAAGTTCCTAATAAATGACTCCTGTAAGTGAACTGGATTTGTTGACAAGCTTCTGTATCAATTCACAAAGCTGCAAGCTCTTCTTAGAACAACTTCTGCCTATAATGTTTGTTCAGGAACTTCTATTTTGAAGTGCCCTTAAACACTTTTAAGCATTCTTTTATACACACGCACGCACATATATTTAGTTATCTTAAAATAGAAGTTTGTATCACTTTCATAGAACATTTCTACTTATTCTAAAATGTTGGGGATTTATCAAGGGTACTAATTTTGCAGAATTTTAATGTAGGACCTGTGATTGTGTTTATTCTAGGAGGAACTTGAAAAAGAGCTCATGGTCCCAAACAAGAATCCCTGAATCAGAACCTTAGGGTGAAAGGAAGGGAGAAAGTAGGCTTCCAAGTTTGGGAACCACTCCCTTTCAAACTCTATCAGGGGCTATGAAGTTGTCTAAGTTAAAACTCTCCAAACTAACAAAAACTTTAATTCAAGCAGGATTAAAAAACAAATATCCATAGCCATTGAAATTACTGAATACATTAGGACACAGAATGGGATTAGCACATGGAAAGCTAGGATTCTTCACAGTCTTGTTCACTCTGACTATTCTCTCAGACTCTTTTGCTCACTTATGCAAAAACATCTATATATGCAGAAAATGTAGACCTCATATTGTTCAGAAACATAAATTTCTCATTTCCATATTTTCTAGCAGGTACTCTGACCTTTTGCTGATTTTGACTTAGTACATTGGTGGTCCAGCTCTGCCCTTCCCCTATATCTTCATTCTTCTTCCAGTGGTCTTGCTGTTTTGTTTCAATAATTGCTTGTCCCTTGGGTCATATGACTTGCTTTAACCAATAAGATCTTACCAGACTTGACTCATGCAAAGTCTTGACAAAATACTTGCATCTGTCACTTCCTTCCTGCCTTAGCTGTGCTTGCTAAGAGAACATGCCTCAACTAGTCTCTGAAGTCAGCTGGGGCTAAGATACTGACAGGAAAGCAGAGCCATCTCAGCTAACTATCTAAAACAGTCAACTGATAGTTGACTCTCAAATTTGCAGATGATCCAAGCCAAGATCAGCTGAGATGAGCCTACCTGACCCAAGGCTGATGAAAGATGAACAAATGAGTCCAGCTGAGACCAGAACCTGATTCAAAACTGACCCTTAAATTTGTGAGCTATTATAAATGATTGTCTTTTTAAGCCAGGGTTTTGAAGCAGTTTATTCATTCCAATATTGCAGTAAAAGAATTGATACAACCATAGTTAAGGCAATTGCATTAGTCAGCTGATCCCCTTCATGGATCACAGCCTTGTTGTGGTGAAGGGGCTTACATAACTCAGTGAAACTATGAACCATGCCATGCAGGGCCACCCAAGACAGATGGGTCACAGTAAAGAGTTCTCACTAAATGTGGTCCATTGGAGGAGGGAATGGCAAACCATTCCAGTATTCGTGCCCCAAAAACCCCATGAACATTATGAAAAAGCAAAAGATATGATGCCTGAAAATGAGCCCTCCAGGTTGGAAAATGTCTAACATGCTACTGGGGAAAAGTGGAGGGCAATTGCTAATAGCTCCAGAAAGAATGGACCACAGCAGAAATGACGCTCAGTTGTGGATGTATCTGCTGGTGATGTAAATAAAATCCGATGCTGTAAAGAGCAATATTGCATAGGAACCTGGAATGTTAGGTCTATGAATCAAGGTAAATTGGACATGGTCAAGGAAGAGATGCCAAGAGTGAACATCTATTGATATCTTAGGATTCATTGAACTTAAATGGGCAGGATTGGGAAATTTTAATTTAGAAAATCATTATATCTACTTTTATGGGCAAGAATCTCTTAGAAGAAGTGGAGTAGCCCTCATAGTCAACAAAAGAGTCCAAAATGCAATATTTGGGTGCAATCTCAAAAACAGCAGAATGATCTGTTTGTTTCCAAGACAAACCATTCACTGTTACAGTAATCCAAGTCTATGCCCCAACCACTAATGCCAAAGAAGCTAAAGTTGACTGATTTTATGAAGACCTAAAAGACCTTCTAGAACTAACATCATAAAAAGATGTCCTCATCATCATAGGGGATTGCAATGGAAAAGTAGGAAGTGATGAGATACTTAAGAGTAATAGGCTAGTTTGGTCATGGAGTACAAAATGAAGCAGGGCAAAGGCTAACAGAGTTTTGCCAAGAGAACACAATGGTCATACCAAACACCCTTTTTCAACAACACAAGAGACAACTCTACACATGGACATCATAAGATGGTCAATGCCCAAATCAGACTGATTATATTTTTTGCAGCCAAAGGTGGATAAATTCTCTACCATCAACAAAAAAACAAGACCTGGAGCTGACTGTGGCTCAGATCAAGAACTCCTTATGGTGAAATTCAGGCTTAAATTGAGGAAAATAAGGAAAACCAGTAGGTGATTCAAGTATGACCTAAATCAAGTCCTTTATGATGGTAGGAGTTGGACCATAAAGAAGGCTGAGTGCTGAAGAATTGATGCTTTCAAATTGTGGTACTGGAGAATACTCTTAAGAGTCCCTTGGACTGCAAGGAGATCAAGCCAATCAATTCTAAGGAAATCAATCCTGAATATTCATTTGGAGGACTGATGCTGAAGCTGAAACTCCAATACTTTGGCTACCTAATGCAAAGAGTTGATTCATTGGAAATGACCCTGATACTGGAAAAGATTGAGGGCTGGAAGAGAATGGGACAACAGAGGATGAAACAGTTAGATAGCATCTTGGATTCAATGAACATAAATTTGAACAAACTCCAGGAGACAGTGAAGGACAGGGGAGCCTGGCATTCTGCAGGCATTGTGTAGCAGAGTCATTCATGACTTACTGACAACAACAACAACAGCACAGTGATAATGGGGACCCTGAACTTGTAACTGGGGCAGTGTCCTGGGCCAATTGCCAAGTTCCTCAAAGAAAACCCTGTGTTAATGGAAACAAGAAAACTGGAGCCAATCCGGATCTCTGGAATGGGGTTGCTGCAAAATGGGACCAGATAGAATGTGTGTTGGGAAGGCACCTGGGTGATTCAAAAAATGAAAGGCCTGAAGAAACTATGAAAAAACTATCAATCCAATTATAAGAGTACACCAACATATGCATAAAATAATAATGGAATAATAGAAATAAAGAAATAAATTTGATTGAGGAAAAATTATACCACATTCACTGTAAATACAGAAGATGTTCAAAAGAAAAGAAAGAAATGAGAACTGAAATCATCAAGGCAGGGCATATGGGGAAGGTGGAGTTAGAGGGATGCCTTGAAAGATAAACTAGTCTTGATATATGAGGGACAAAAATTTATAGGAAGTTTTTTCATATAAAGAGTGAAACTTATTAGACAATATTAGTGTTGAATTGTTGCTTTTTTTGAGGTTATTGCACACAGAAAAGATTATTTAAGATTAATACAATTTTAAAATTAATATTTAATTGACTAAAGTTACAAACTGACAGGCTTAGCCTTTTTTTGATTTTACAAACCATTTAGATTTAATTTACAAATTTGTGATACTATTTATATATCCAGTAAATTTTAACTATTACTTTTAAAGGGGATTTTACATCTTAGTTAATTAAATCCCATTAAATATTTTAAAATGCATTTATTCATTTAATACATTTTGCTTTTCTTTTATATGCAGTTCAGTAATCTGAATAACAAAAAAGCTCTCCAGGAACTTAACCAATTCTTATAAACCTAATAAATTACAGACATAAACACAGTAAATCTAAAATTATCATAAACATTATATTATTTCCAAAACATGGTAGAATTATCTTGCTTCTTTTAACTTAAAATTATAAGCTTAAATCAATTATTTAGATATACATTTTTTAAGATATCCTGGAGATTTATTTTTTAATTTACTTATTTTTAATTGGAGGATAATTACTTCACAATATAGTGTTGGTTTAGAGCTCAAACACAGTAGTTAGGATACATTTTAAAACTAGAATTCAATAGCTTAACCAGTAGATTTGTGATTTTCAACTGGGAGTAGTATTACTGCCCCCTGGGGTGTATTTGGAGGTATGAGCAGGTGCTTCAACTGTCACAATGCCTGGGGACTACCACAGGCGTTACGTGGGTGGTCACCAGGGACATGGGAAGCTCCTATAGGGAGAGATCCAAAAGCATGCCCCTTGAGTGCATTAGATAATGTTGTAGTTTGGATTCTTACAGAAGCTGACTCTGACCGATGATTCAAATTCAACTAAGTTATTTGGAAGTTAAGAAAACACTGGTAGGTAAGTCAGAGTGAGACAGGAGGGGAAATAAAGCAATTGTTCAGTCGCTGACTTGGGTCTAACTCTTTGCCGTCCCATGGACTGAAGCATGCCAGGCTTCTCTGTCCTTCACTATTTTCTGGAGTTCGCTCAAACTCATGCCCAATGAGTAGGTGGTGCCATCCAACCATCTCATCCTCTGTCATCCCTATCTCCTCCTGCCCTCAATCTTTCCCAACATCAGGGTCTTTTCCAATGAGTCAGCTGTTTGTTTTAAAGAGTGCTTTATCAAGCTGAGGGTAACCTGAGCATAACCCAACTGTGTGAACTCAAGAGTCAACATATAACATGGGTCTGTAGGGTATCTTACCCTGGGGATGAGAGGGCTGGGTTCTGACACACCAACTTCATTGTCATTGATTGAGGGCTGCTCCAGGAGGCAGGTTTCCCACACTTCAGGCAAAGCAAAGAGAATCCACCAGAGAAGTCTCCTAAGGGCAAAAACAAAAGCCAGATGCTTTGTGCTTATTTCTGTTTATTTGTTTGACTCTTCAGATTGTAGCACATTGAATGGAAATCAAATGAGTTTAAATATAGGGATTTGATAAATTGCCTCTTTAACTTTCCTTTGATCTTTAATTGGAGAGGAATCACGGGAAGAAAGACTGCTAATCCAGGCTCTGAGGCATCAGAGAACTTGATCATCTAGAATTTGATCCCCATTTGCCTCCCAGAGTAAACAATGGTGGCTTTGAGCAAGCGAGCCCCAGAAAAATTAACAAGACCTTGGAAGAGAAAGGTAACACTGGTCTCAGTCCTCAAGAAGTCATTTCTGCTCATTGGCACCTGTTAGACTGAATGTGCTGGTGGACGGTGATGCAAGTCATACTCCCCAGCCTCTCGCAGTCCTTGGAAAAGGCTCTGGGGCCATGAATCTCATGGAAAAGTGCCAATGAGGCAAAAGGAAGATGAGCAGAGATTACAAATGTAAAGCAACATTTATTAAGGTCTGCTGCTGCTAAGTCACTTCAGTCGTGTCCGACTCTGTGCGACCCCACAGACGGCAGCCCACCAGGCTCCCCCGTCCCCGGGATTATCCAGGCAAGAGTCTATGCCATTTCCTTCTCCAGTGCATGAAAGTGAAAAGTGAAAGTGAAGTCGTTCAGTTGTGGCTAACTCTTAGCGACCCCATAGACTGCAGCCCACCAGGCTCCTCCGCCCATGGGATTTTCCAGGCAAGAGTCTATGAAAATGTTTCACAGGGGTCCATGAATTGTGTGAAATTACATGTCAACTTTTGCAAAAGTGTGCATTTTCCTGGAGAGAGAGGAAGTCCATAACTTTCATTAGCCTCTGTAGGGAGACCATGCCCTTCACACAAGAATAAGAAACATTTATTTAAAATGAAATCCAGTAATGGAGGAGCAAACAGGAGAAAGGTAGAGAAAAGTGACTACTATCCACAATTATCAAGTATCAATTTTGTCATGACCCTTGTAAGAATCCCATCTTTAATGATAAAGCAATAAAACTTAGAGCAATTTTGCAAATTCAAGGACACAGCCATCAAAAGGTGCAGCTGACAGTCCAGCTCTGATGCTTTACTGACTCCAAAGCATATGCCATCCTCACTATGCTGCCCCGTTATCTCCAGGGGGTCCTGGAGTGAAGCCCTTAAGCATATATTTTCCAAATGTTCCTAACAGTCAAGGGAGAGGAGGAACTGATTTCATGGAAACTGAAATGACCCAAAAGAAAGTTAACGAAGTGCAGAGTATTTGAATATGACCATTCCCTCTAGCACCCACAGGCCTCAGCCCCCATGGCTATGACAACTCTGAGCCTGCCCCTGGAACGTGGATATTGACCTTGCCTTCTCATCCCACAGACAAACTGGGTTTTTATTCATTCCCAGGGCAATTAAATGAAACTCATTTAATGACCAATTAGAACGGCTGCAAAGGTAAGTATGAGTGATAGAAGAGGAGAAACATCTAACCTATATTGGGACGTGAAAGTGGTTAAGCTAGAGGAAACTCTCTAGAGGTGCTGACACTTGGTGGCCACAAACTGAAGGACAAGTAGAAGTTAGTGACACAAGAAGTAACACAAAAGTCTCAGCAGAACAGATTTCTGTTAACAACAATATAGTGTTGGAAAGAATAGAAAACCAGTGGACTCTTGTGGACAGAGGGGTCTAAAGGAGGAATACGTGTAGTGTTCAACTCTTTGTGACCCTATGGACTGTAGCCTGCCAGGCTCTTCTGTCTTTGGAATTTCCCATCAAGAATACAGTAGTGGGTTGCCATTTACTTCTCCAGGTGATCTTCTGGACCCAGGAATTGAACCTGCATCTCCTGCATTGGCAGGCAGATTCTTTACAACTGGGAAGCCACTAAAGGAGACAGGAACTTGGTAAAAGTTTCTTGCACCCTCACGGACTTGCACACATAATCATAAGCTACAGGATACACACAAGTAGCAATGAGTATATATTACACGTGGTTATGTCCAAATTGTTATTCTCAGTAGCATATGTTTATTTCATCCAAATATATTCAAATATAATCCAAACAAAAAGAAGCAAAAAATTAGGGGACAGATTTCAAGGTGTATGTAAAGAAAAACTGTTCTTATGTGACAGTTATCAAAAGAAAAGAAAAAATTGAAAGGAAGGAAGGAAAGAGAGAAGGAGAGAGCGAGGAGAAGAAAGGAAAAAAGGGGAGAACAGTGCTTGGAAAAGCAGTGGGTTCCCTGTCATTGCTTCCTCTCCCAGCATTTTGTATATGATTCTATAATTTGGGGTCAAAAACATTTCTGGGATGCAACTATATTTGCTCTTCCTGTACCTTTGCTTAGCTAAAAGACATTTACATCAAGAAGTTAAGTGTGTTTCTTTCTAGATGATAGGATTACAGGTGATTTTTATTTCCAAATTTCTAGCTTAATAGGTACCCTGATTCTTATTTTATTTTATTTTGATTCTTATTTTAAAGTCAGAAAATTCTATAACTATTTCAAAACCTTTCTGCCTCTTGGTCAAACATTTACAAATGCATTAGTATAAAATATACATATCCAATTGTGATGCATTAAGAAACTCAAGAGATTACTCTTTTCATGTAAATTATGCTATAATTAGGAGAAGGAAATGGCAACCCACTCCAATATTCTTGCCTGGAAAATCCCATGGACAGAGGAGCCTGGTGTAGGTCACAGTCCACGGAGTCACAAAGTGTCGGACACGACTGAGCAACTTCACTTCACTCACTTCATACTTTTTCACTGGAGAAGGAAATGGCAACTCACTCCAATATTCCTGCCTGGAAATCCCATGGATGGAGGAGCCTGGCCAGTGGTGGTCCATGGGGTCACAGAGAGTCAGACACAACTGAAGTGACTGAGCATGCACGCATGCTATAATTAAGTGATCCTTCATTATTTTTGATACAATAGCTTGTATAGAATACTACTACTAAGTTGCTTCAGTCATGTCTGACTCTGTGCAACCCCACAGATGGCAGGCCACCAGGCTCTGCCATCCCTGGATTCTCCAGGCAGGAACACTGGAGTGGGTTGCCATTTCCTTCTCCAATGCATGAAAGTGAAAAGTGAAAGTGAAGTCGCTCACTCGTGTCCGACTCTTTGCGATCCCATGGACTGCAGCCTACCAGGCTCCTCCACCCATGGGATTTTCCAGGCAAGAGTACTGGAGTGGGTTGCCATTAAGTCCTGTATAAATCTATTGACTATGGATTTTTGTACAATAGGCTATCATTCTTATCAAAAAAAAGAAACTTTCTTAGCTACCAAAATGGATGCAGGTAATTTTTCTATAAGTACTCACATCCATTTTGGTAACTTTTTCAAAGTGAAAAACCCCATTTGATAAAGCCAAAACATAACATAAAAATGAGTATAAGCAAAGGAAAAAAAAAGTGGCATTTGGGAAAAAAAACTGTCTAATATGCAAAAGAAATGGGATTGGTTTTTAGAATGCATTAAATGTTATATAGATTGATGTTTTCAAAATAGAAACAGAGGCAAAGAATATAAATAGAAATGTAAAAATACAGCAATGGTAAGCTGCAGCTCCTTTCAATAGTGAATCTGGAAAAGAAAATGAAAGCAATGAGACAGCACAATTTTGGCCCTCAGTTTGGCAACATTTTAAACAGTCCCATAATACAGAGAACTGTGTAATATATGCTGCAGCTTTTTGGAGGTATTTTTGACAATATCTGTTCAATTCATTTGTTGTAGCCATGCGTTCTGGGAAACAAACGCACTCAGAGGGACAATGCAGATAGTGGAGTGCTGTTTATTACACCAGTGGGCCCAAAGCAGAGTCTCCTCTTAGCCAAGGACCCTGACCAGTTTTTCTGGAAACCTTATATACCCTAAGTGTGCGTGCCCAAACCCACCTCCCCAAATTCCCTGAAACTAGTCTGAACAAAGGAAAAGAAAGATACAATCAAAGTTAACCCGTGATTCATATGCCTTAAGCCTAGGTAGTTAACAGTGGACAATTATCAATAGGCCTGTGGTCATACCCCAATAAGCATAGTAGAATTTATGATTCTATAGATGGGGAAACAGTGTCAGACTTTATTTTTCTGGGCTCCAAAATCACTGCAGATGGTGACTGTAGCCATGAAATTAAAAGACGCTTACTCCTTGGAAGGAAAGTTATGACCAACCTAGATAGCATATTCAAAAGCAGAGACATTACTTTGCCAACAAAGGTCCATCTAGTCAAGGGTATGGTTTTTCCTGTGGTCATGTATGGATGTGAGAGTTGGACTGTGAAGAAGGCTGAGCGCTGAAGAATTGATGCTTTTGAACTGTGGTGTTGGAGAAGACTCTTGAGAGTCCCTTGGACTGCAAGGAGATCCAACCTTCAGTCCATTCTGAAGGAGATCAGCCCTGGGATTTCTTTGGAAGGAATGATGCTAAAGCTGAAACTCCAGTACTTTGGCCACCTCATGCAAAGAGTTGACTCATTGGAAAAGACTGTGATGCTGGGAGGGATTGGGGGCAAGAGGAGAAGGGGACGACAGAGGATGAGATGGCTGGATGGCATCACTGACTCGATGGACGTGAGTCTGAGTGAACTCTGGGAGTTGGTGTTGGACAGGGAGGCCTGGCGTGCTGTGATTCATGGGGTCGCAAAGAGTCGGACGTGACTGAGCGACTGATCTGATCTGATCAGTTACACTATAATTAGGGTATTCTTTTAGGCAACAGAGAGTCTAGGTATGAGCCCTGGAGCTCTTCCATACAGGGGCCCTGGTTTTCCAGTTGGTATATCATTTCTATAGATACTGGGCCTATAGCCCAAACTCCACAGTCTGGCCCAAGATGGAGTCCTGCTTTTAAGATGGAGCCTGTTCTGTCTGTTTCCTCCTTCATTCCTACCTCTTGATGCTCTTAACTCATAGTACGAGCATCAGTCATAGGGATATATTCCGCCCTGACTCTCTGACCTCCAATTTGGGAGAACAACATCAACCTTTGGGTTACAAAGTTCATAATACATTGTAAAACAAAGGCTCCACAAAGCAGAACTATCAAGGCAACTATAACAATGGTAAATATAGTTTTCCACCAATCACCCTTTATCCAAGATAGGACAGAAATCCAAAAAGGAAGATTATCATCAGACATAACTTTTACCTGACCTTTCATGTCATGGAGTGTGGCTGATACATAGCCAGATAAATCAGGAATATATACACAACATTCAACTTTAATTATATAGCACAGGTCCCTCTTTGTACTGAAACTATGTTTAGTCTCAAGATGATACCAGCAAGTCCTTGTAGCAGCAGTTGATTGTAGAGCTTCATCTCCGTTTCTTCTTTAAGAGGATCTTGGTTTCACAGGGATCAGTGGGGTCTTTTGTGTAGTGCCCTCAGCATCTTCCAGTCTGAGTGGTATGCTCTCTTCACCCTCATGTGGAGGATCCAGGGAGTGACACCTGCAACTTTAACTGCAGTAGGGCTGGTTAGAACAAGAGTATATGGACCTTCCAATGTGGTGCCAAGGAGTCATGTTTCCAGTCCTTGACCACACCTGATTCCCGGGCACAAATTCGTGAATCTGTTCCCCAAGGGGGAATGGCACCCTTTCTTGTACACACTTAGTTACATGATTTATTACCTTACCAAGTTGTTCCATCTGCTGTGAAATCTCATCTCCCCTTACCTGAGGCAAATTTGTTGACACCTGTTTTATTATGGGAGGGGGCCTCCCGTACACAATTTTGTACAGAGAAGAGCCATGGGACTTCGGGGTCATCCTGAGTCTGAGCAGAGCTCTCGGAAACAAGTCCACCCAGGAACTGTCAGTCTCTAAGATCCACTTGGAGAGTGTCTCTTTAAGTGTTAGTTGGTTCCTTCCACCATCCCAGAACTCTGCGGCCTATATGCTGTATGTAATTTCCACTTAATATTTAAAGTTTTGCTTACTTGTTATACTAAATCAGCTGCAAAAGCAGGGCCATTGTCCGATCCAATGCTGGTAGGAAATCCAAATCAGAGAACTATCTCCCTAAAGCAGGCACCAGGCTACTTTTGATGCTCTTTCAGTCCAGGTAGGAAAAGCTTCTACCCATCCCGAGAACGTACATACGATGACCAGCAGGTAATGGCAGTGTCGGTGAGGTTTCATTTCAGTGAAGTCCACTTCCAGGTGTTCAAAGGGCAGTGTGCCTTTTACCTGAATCCCTGGAGGTTTCTCTATGTGCTGAGAGGCAGCATTGACCTGTGAGCAGGCAGTGCAGTTCTGAGATTTTTGTCCTGCATAGGGAAGAGAGGCAGGGAACCAAGAAATATTTTCAAATTAGCTCTTCCAGTTTATCATGGCCTAGATGGGTTGCTTCGTGTGTTTGGCTTACCAGAGTGGGTGCCAGCTCCTCCAGTACCAACAGTTTGCCACTTGGCAATTCCCACCATCCCTCTTCAGTCTTGATGGCCCCTTCTGCTTTGGCTAGTTGGTTTTGGGCTTCAGTGTATTTTGGAGAGTCTAGTGTTAGCTCAGGTAGCTCCGCCATATGAGAGCTTTAATAGGGGCTTCACTTGTCACCCCCAAGCCCTCGACTGCTTGTTTAGCGGTCTTATCTGCCAGTCTCTTCCCTGAGCCCAGCGGATATCCTTTTTTTGACGTCCTCAGCAGTGTATGACTGCACCCCTTTCTGGTTCCCAGACAGCATCTAATAGGCTCTTAATTTCTTCCTTATTTTTAATATCTTTTTCACTAGCTGTCAAAGGCCTCTCTCCTTGTACAGAGCCCTGTAGTGTGGCAAAAGCATACCTGGAGTCTGTGTAAATGTTTGTCTTCTTACCTTTTGACAGCTGGAGGGCCTGGATTAGAGAGTATAGTTCGGCCTGTTGAGCGGACCAGTGTGATGGCAGAGAGCTAGCCTCAAGGATGCTTTCTTCCATGACTACTGCATATCCCGACCGTCATTGTCCTTGTTTCACCAGGCTGGTGCCCTTGGTGTACAGGACCAAATCTGGATCCGGGATTGGCTGGTCTCTCAAGTCAGGTCTGCTGGCATATTTCCTTGCAATCATGTGAGGGCCCACCTTCTCCCGCAAGAAAGAGAGTGGCCAGATTCAGGGCCTGACAAGGCTCAGTAGTAACCTGGGGGTTCTCACAGAACAGTCCCTGGTATTGAGCAATCCGGGATGTTGACAGCCATTTGTGGGGATCCCCTCTCAGGTGAGTGTTGACCTCATGCGGCACTTTTATGAACAAATCTTGGCCCAAAGTCAGCTTGGTTGCCTCCCAGAGCAGTAACGCAACTGCAGCAACTGCCCATAAGCATCCCAGCCACCCAGTGGCAACATTGCCCAGCTGATTAGAGACAAGTCACTGGTCTGTCCCATGTCCCCATAGTCTGGGACAACAATCCCTTAGCTACCTTGTCCTTTTCAGTCACGTAAAGAGTAAACGGCTTAGCAAGGTCTGGCAGGCCCAAGGCGGCTGCTGATGTAATTGTACTGGGTTTGAGTTCTATTACCAGTGGGACTTGTTTTGCAAGCCTTGGGGAAGGGGTAAGGGTTGTCTTCCGCCCAGACCTCAGGGAATTGTTGAGTTAACTCTCTCTTGACTATTTAGCCCGTCTGGTTTCCTTTCTGGGAGACTGTGCAACTTCCATTCATCTTAAGGGCTTATGAGCTGAGATGGAATTCTGAGGGCATTGACCAGAGGTCTCCATTGCTGGGATTGGAGCCTGCCAAAACGGTGGCTCAACGAACTCCGGGAGAGCTGGTGGAAGAGCAGTGGCTGCTGCAGGAACTTCACCTGGCCCTGGATTGGGCATTAAGGCGGGCTCCAGTCCTGGTGGAGCACTGGGAGGCAGGGGCGTCATTACCCAGTATGAGGGAGGGGTCAAGTCCACCCAGGAACAGACAGTCTCTAAGATCCACTTGGAGAGTGTCTCTTTAAGTGTTGGTTGGTTCCTTCCACCATCCCAGAACCCTGCAGCCTATATGCTGTATGTAATTTCCACTTGATGTTTAAAATTTTGCCTACTTGTTACACTAAATCAGCTACAAAAGCAGGTCCATTGTCCGATCCAATGCTGGGAGTAAATCCAAATCTGGGAGCTATCTCCCTAAGCAGGCACCAGGCTACTTTTGATGCTTTTTCAGTCCGGGTAGGAAAAGCTTCTACCCATCCCGAGAACGTACATACTATGACCAGCAGGTAATGGTAGTGTCGGTGAGGTTTCATTTCAGTGAAGCCCACTTCCAGGTGTTCAAAGGGCAGTGTGCCTTTTACCTGAATCCCTGGAGGTTTCTGTATGTGCCGAGAGGCAGCATTGACCTGTGAGCAGGCAGTGCAGTTCTGAGATTTTGTCTTGCATAGGGAAGAGAGGCAGGGAACCAAGAAATATTTTCAAATTAGCTCTTCCAGTTTATCATGGCCTAGATGGGTTGCTTCGTGTGTTTGGCTTACCAGAGTGGGTGCCAGCTCCTCCAGTACCAATAATTTGCCACTTGGCAATTCTCACCATCCCCTTTCAGTCTTGATGGCCCCTTCTGCTTTGGCTAGTTGGTTTTGGGCTTCAGTGTATTTTGGAGAGTCTAGTGTTAGCTCAGGTAGCTCTGCCAAATGAGAGCTTTAATAGGGGCTTCACTTGTCACCCCCAAGCCCTCGACTGCTTGTTTAGCGGTCTTATCTGCCAGTCTCTTCCCTGAGCCCGGGGGATATCCTTTTTTTGACGTCCTCAGCAGTGTATGACTGCACCCCTTTCTGGTTCCCAGACAGCATCTAATAGGCTCTTAATTTCTTCCTTATTTTTAGTATCTTTTTCACTAGCTGTCAAAGGCCTCTCTCCTTGTACAGAGCCCTGTAGTGTGGCAAAAGCATACCTGGAGTCTGTGTAAATGCTTGTCTTCTTACCTTTTGACAGCTGGAGGGCCTGGATTAGAGCATATAGTTCGGCCTGTTGAGCGGACCAGTGTGATGGCAGAGAGCTAGCCTCAGTGATGCTTTCTTCCATGACTACTGCATATCCCGACCGTCATTGTCCTTGTTTCACCAGGCTGGTGCCCTTGGTGTACAGGACCAAATCTGGATCCGGGATTGGCTGGTCTCTCAAGTCAGGTCTGCTGGCATATTTCCTTGCAATCATGTGAGGGCCCACCTTCTCCCGCAAGACAGTGGCCAGATTCAGGGCCTGACAAGGCTCAGTAGTAACCTGGGGGTTCTCACAGAACAGTCCCTGGTATTGAGTAATCCAAGATGTTGATGGCCATTTATGGGGATCCCCTCTCAGGTGAGTGTTGACCTCATGCGGCACTTTTATGAACAAATCTTGGCCCAAAGTCAGCTTGGTTGCCTCCCAGAGCAGTAACGCAACTGCAGCAACTGCCCATAAGCATCCCAGCCACCCAGTGGCAACATTGCCCAGCTGATTAGAGACAAGTCACTGGTCTGTCCCATGTCCCCATAGTCTGGGACAACACTCCCATAGCCACCTTTTCCTTTTCAGTCACATAAAGAGTAAACGGCTTAGCAAGGTCTGGCAGGCCCAAGGCGACTGCTGATGTAATTGTACTGGGTTTGAGTTCTATTACCAGTGGGACTTGTTTTGCAAGCCTTGGGGAAGGGGTAAGGGTTGTCTTCCGCCCAGACCTCAGGGAATTGTTGAGTTAACTCTCTCTCTTGACTATTTAGCCCGTCTGGTTTCCTTTCTGGGAGACTGTGCAACTTCCATTCATCTTAAGGGCTTATGAGCTGAGATGGAATTCTGAGGGCATTGACCAGAGGTCTCCATTGCTGGGATTGGAGCCTGCCAAAACGGTGGCTCAACGAACTCCGGGAGAGCTGGTGGAAGAGCAGTGGCTGCTGCAGGAACTTCACCTGGCCCTGGATTGGGCATTAAGGCGGGCTCCAGTCCTGGTGGAGCACTGGGAGGCAGGGGCGGTATTACCCAGCATGAGGGAGGGGTCAAGTCCACCCAGGAACGGACAGTCTCTAAGATCCACTTGGAGAGTGTCTCTTTAAGTGTTGGTTGGTTCCTTCCACCATCCCAGAACCCTGTGTCCTACATGCTGTATGTAATTTCCACTTGATGTTTAAAATTTTGCCTACTTGTTACATTAAATCAGCTACAAAAGCCGGGCCATTGTCCGATCCAATGCTGGTAGGAAATCCAAATCTGGGAGCTATCTCCCTAAGCAGGCACCAGGCTACTTTTGATGCTTTTTCAGTCTGGGTAGGAAAAGCTTCTACCCATCCCGAGAACGTACATACTATGACCAGTAGGTACTGGTAGTGTCAGTGAGGTTTCATTTCAGTGAAGTCATACAGCATATAGGCCGCAGAGTTCTGGGATGGTGGAAGGAACCAACTGAACACTTAAAGAAACACTCTCCAAGTGGATCTTAGAGACTGACAGTTCCTGGGTGGACTTGTTTCCGACAGCTCTGCTCAGACTCAGGATGACCCCGAAGTCCCTTGGCTCTTCTCCGTACAAAATTGTGTACGGGAGGCCCCCTCCCATAATAAAACAGGTGTCAACAAATTTGCCACAAGTAAGGGAAGATGAGATTTCACAGCAGATGGAACAACTGGGTAAGGTAATAAAATCAGGTAACTAAGTTTGTACAAGAAAGGGTGCCATTCCCCCTTGGGGAACAGATTCACGAATTTGTGCCCGGGAATCAGGTGTGGTCAAGGACTGGGAACACAACTCCTTGGCCCCACAGTGGAAGGGTCCATATACTGTTGTTCTAACCAGCGCTACTGCAGTTAAAGTTGCAGGTGTCACTCCCTGGATCCTCCACATGAGGGTGAAGAGGGCATACCATGCAGACTGGAGGATGCTGAGGGCACTGCACAAAAGACCCTACTGATCCCTGTGAAACCAAGATCCTCTTAAAGAAGAAACGGAGATGAAGCTCTACAATCAACTGCTGCTACAAGGACTTGCTGGTATCATCTTGAGACTAACCATAGTTTCAGTACAAAGAGGGACCTGTGCTATATAATTAAAGTTGAATGTTGTGTATATATTCCTGATTTATCTGGCTATGTATCAGCCACACTCCATGACATGAAAGGTCAGGTAAAAGTTATGTCTGATGATAATCTTCCTTTTTGGATTTCCGTCCTATCTTGGATGAAGGGTGTTTGGTGGAAAACTATATTTACCATTGTTATAGTTGCCTTGATAGTTCTGCTTTGTGGAGCCTTTGTTTTATAATGTATTATGAACTTTGTAACCCAAAGGTTGATGTCGTTCTCCCAAATTGGAGGTCGGAAAGTCAGGGCGGAATATATCCCTATGACTGATGCTCGTACTATGAGTTAAGAGCATCAAGAGGTAGGAATGAAGGAGGAAACAGACAGAACAGGCTCCATCTTGAAAGCAGGACTCCATCTTGGGCCAGACTGCTGACTTTGAACTATATGCCCAGTATCTATGGAAACGACATACCAACTCTAAAACCAGGGCCCCTGGATGGAAGAGCCCCAGGGCTTGTACCTAGACTCTCTGTTGCCTAAAAGAATACCCTAATTATCTGTGTAACTGAATAGAATCATAGATTCTACCATGCTTATTGGGGTATGACCACAGGCCTATTGATAATTGTCCACTGTTAACTACCTAGGCTTAAGGCATATGAATCACAGGTTAACTTTGATTGTATCTTTCTTTTCCTTTGTTCAGACTAGTTTCAGGGAATTTGAGGAGGTGGGTTTGGGCACGTACACTTAGGATATATAAGGTTTCCAGAGAAACTGGTCAGGGTCCTTGGCTAAGAGGAGACTCTACCTTGGGCCCGCCGGTGTAATAAATGGCACTCTACTATCTGCATTGTCCTTAGTGAGTTTGTTTCCCAGAACAGGTGGCTACAACACTTTAACTATGTATTCTTTGTTTTACAGTAATTTCACCTGTCAGCTTTTCTCCTGTAGAATTAACTGCATAAATGTGCAAAGAGAACTTCATCATAGTTTTGAAAGATTTAAATGGAAATAAAATAAATATCATTCCGCAAAATAATGGTTGAATATGTTATGGTCCATTAATAAGACAAAGGCTATGTAGCAGCTTAAATAATAGTTTTCCTAGTTTAAAAACTTTGCATTCACATATAATGCATAGAAAATAATCTAGAAGGATACATATTAAATTAAAGATATGATTTCTTCAGGGGGTGAGAAGGGCTGGAGAAAGAAGGGGTAGGTCACAAAAGACTTACGTTTAGTTGCATCGCATGATTTGTTTTACCTATAGTGAGACCACATCATAATTGTAAATTTAGCCATTTTTTTAAATAAAAGGAAAAATGAGACAATTTTATGTTGCCTCAAAGATGTTTGCGTGAAGAAAGGAATAGAGGCATCACTCAGTTCAAACATCTAAATTTAAAGTTAGAGATCCTGATGCCAAAAGATTTGAAATTACTCAAAAAAGAAGATATTTCTCATGCCCTAAGCTATATAACTAAAGTCTCCTGATTCACATCCAGTGTTCTCTCAGGCCACTCAAGTGCAAGGCTAGTATTCTTTAATTTTGAGCACAGTATCAGTAATTTTTGTGTTTTAGATGACGACGATGCTGAGGGTAGTAAGTCTTCCCTAAGTGTAAGCAGATGTGTGCACCCCTGTTATAGGAAGCAGAATTGAGTAGAAATTAATTATAACCACATTGCTTCCCCAGATTAATCATAATGAGCTGGTAGTAACGCTTCTACATGTGCTGCATGATAATAGTTGCTTGCAGAGTTTATGGTCCTAATTATTTAGTATTAAAGGCCTCATTTTGAGGTGCACAGCAACGTTCAATTAGAGAAAAATAGAGTAAATGCATTTGTTTAAACAGGAATTTACAAGGCATTATAGTTGCAGGCATAACAAACACTCCCAAGATCACTTCAAGAATTGGAATTCAGCAATAAGAAACATGCCAAAATGATAGTAGTAGACCCTGATTTTGTGAATGCAGATGGTGCTGCAGCTTCTGAATGGTTCAATAAAAAAAAAAAAAAAAAACTATTTGCTGATAATTCAACATCGCAAAGTCTAGTGGGATCAACTGCTTTCCCCCTTTTCCTTTCAGCAGAGAATTTTCTGCTGTCCACATTTCCTAAAAGAAGACCTGAACCTTTGATGTTCAATGCCAGGATCAAGTAACAACCAGAGACCACTTCACTGTGGGAGAAAAACAAAACAGCATTTGGCCCCATGTCCAAATTCCACTCCATTGTTCATTTACCAAAACTAAAATTGTAATAAAAACAAGATTATGGACCGCATATAGGCCTATAAAATAAAAAATTACAGATCCAGGAAAAAAAAAACAACCAAAAATGTCAATATCAGCTGTAAAACTATCTAAAAATGCAACAAATAATGTAATAAAGAACAGAGGTGGAATTTGGCTCTGAATTGAGTTGCCCACCTGCAAGTTATTTTTAGGCATCCCCAAGATGGAAAGGAAAACATGAAAAAAAAAAAAACTTTCCGCAAGTCCCCATAAAAAGAGTGCTCTGTGGTTGAATCCTCACTCAGATTTCAAACCAAGCCTTGGCTCTGCTACGCACAGACTTTGAATAAACTAAGGATAGAGGAAAATAAACAAAAGAAGATAAAAGAAAAGGTAAACATGTGCCTGTATAGAAAGGAGGAAATGAAACTACTCTCGCTAATTAAAGTTTTTTTCTTCTCATTCATGCTTAAAGGAAATCATACCCACCACATAACTCACAAGACAGGTTACTTGAGGAGAAGGTTTAAAAATCTACTTTCTCTCTCTTTCTGGCTTCCAGAAAGTGACAAAATTGGGCAATAGAAAGTTATTCTTCATATTGGGTGAAAGAAACAGAAAATAAACTACGATGAGGGTTGCCCCTTGTCTCTTCAAATACATTTTCTCTATACCTTCAAAATCTGTTAACGATGGAGGGCAATCAGATCACAAAGTGAGTGATTATCAGTTTATAATCATTGTTTTGTTCTAAAGATGATGAGCTGTAAAATATCCAACAACGAAAAAGTACATCCTGGAGAACAACATCCCTGGGCCTAGTTTTTTTTTTTTTTGGTAAATTCTAAAACTTGCATTTCAGATTGTGTGTGTGTGTGTATGTATGTGTGTGTGTGTTAAGTTGCTTCAGTCATGTCCAACTCTTTGTGACCGTATGGACTATGGTTGGCCAGGCTCCTCTGTTCATGGGATTTCCCAGGCAAAAGTACTGGAGTGAGTTGCCATTTCCTCCTCCAGTGGATTTCAGGTTATAAGACTCACCAATCTCAACACAATGCCAACTGAAAGACCAGATTTAGTGGCCAAATAGAATAAGTATATTTAGAGACATGTAGGCCAGGTTTATGGGCTTCCCTTGAGGCACAGTGGTAAAGAATCTGCCTGAACTGCGGGAGACATGGAATCTATCCCTGGGTCGGGAAGATCCCCTGGAGAAGGAAATGGCAACTCACTCCAATATTTTTGCCTGGGAAATCCTGCAGACAGAGGAGCCTGGCAGGCTACAATCCATGGGGTCTCAAAAGAATTAGGCATGACTTAGTGACTAAACAACAAGTCCATGTTTAGGCATAATGCTAAGGTTTCAGGTTAATGGCACAATGACATTGGGAGCCTGGGGGTTTTCCTCTTCAGTCAGTCTGTCTTCTGTCAGGATCATTGCCATGGAAACCTTGGAAAGTAATTTACAACATTCATTTTTTACATATAAAGGACACTTCATCAGCTCATCTCAGTCCCTTAGCAGCATTCAACACAGCTGGCCTCTCCCAATTCTCCATGGTCATGACAGACAGAGATTTGCTCAGTCACATTGGATTCTTTGCAACCACACAAACTATAGCCTGCCAGGCTGCTCTGCCCATAGAATTCTCCAGGCAAGAATACTGGAGTGGGTTGCCATTCTTTTCTCCAGGGGATCTTTCCTCCCCAGGGATTGAACCTGGGTCTCTTGCATTGCAGGCAGATCCTTTACTGTCTGAGCCACACTCTCTGCCTATTTCTCCATCAACACCATCTGCTGCTTTTCTACCTCCATGCTGTGTCATCTGCTTCTATCCTTCTACCTTCTGTACATGGGCATATACCCGACTTCCATTCTGAGCCTCTTTTCTTCCTTGTCTTCACTTCTTTCCATTTAATCATATCCATTCTCCATCTTTGCATATCATCTCTAGCCTATGTCCAACCTAGAAATCCCCCTTGAGCTTCATTCTCCTAGATGTTGCTGTCTCCTTGACATCTCTACCAAAACACCCAAAAGTAATTTCAAACTTAATGTGGTCCAAAAACAAACCGTTCCCTTTTTTCTCCAAATCTGTTCTTTTTCTTAAATTCCCTGCCTCATTTCCTTTGTTTTTTTTTTTTAATTAAATATAGTTGATTTACAAAATTAATGTTAGTTTCAGGTGTACATCATAGTGATTCAATATTTTTATAGATTAAATTCCATTTAAAGTTATTTTGAAATATTCATCATATTCCCTATGCTTTACAATAAAATCCCTCAGTTCAGTTCAGTTCAGTTCAGTCTCTCAGTCGTGTCTGACTCTTTGCGACCACATGAATCGCAGCACACCAGGCCTCCCTGTCCCTCACCAACTCCCGGAGTTCACTCAGACTCACGTCCATTGAGTCAGTGATGCCATCCAGCCATCTCATCCTCTGTCATCCCCTTCTCCTCCTGCCCCTGTTTATTTTATATGTAGTAGTTTGTACCTCTTAATCTCCTACCCTTATTTTGTCCCTCCCTCTTTCCCTCTCCCCACTGGTAACCACAGTGAAACAAAATGTCCAATGGGTGAGACAGACATTATTAATTGTAATGTGTTAGCATAAGTGGTAAAAAAAAAAAAAAAAAGGCACAAAATAGCATAGGAACAGAGTCTAGAGTTACCACTTGGGAAGGAAATAATTAAAAGGAGGTGTTTCTGAGCTATTGTTTTCAGGGATGTTATGGCACCAGGATTTGCCTTGAGACCCTTTTTGTCTGCCTAAAGTAATGCTTTGGGGGGGTGGGGGGGTGGGGCAATTCCCTAGCCATTCTATTCCAGGCCATTACCAATTCCCAAGAAGTAAACATTCAACAATTGTCAACAACTTTTCACCATTGCACTGTTACCATCACTGCCTGGCAAACCCATTCCCTTACTTTGAGAACTATTTCAAAGGTCCTCTCCTCTTTGAAGCATTTGCATTCTATCAATCAATCCTCTCCTGAGCCTCTACAGGCTTCCACAATGGCATGAATAGTTATCACGGCGTACACTATAGTGGACAGGGCTATTCACGTAGCACACTGTATTAGTCACCTCAGGCTGCCTTAGCTAAACGCCATATGCTAGGTGCTTAAACAGGAGATACTTATTTTCTCACAGATGAGTTCTGGAGGCCAGAAGTTCAAGATAAAGGTGTCATCTAGGTTGGTTTCTGGTGAGGATCTCTCCTCGGCATGTAGCCTTCTAGCTGTGTCTGAAGAGAGACACTTGGTGGAGAGCGAGAGCTCTGAAGTCTCTTGCTCTCTTCTTCTTCTAATAAGGGCACCAGCTTAGGGCCCCACACTTATGATGTCATTTAACCTTTAACACTGTCTCAGAGGCCCTATCTCCAAATATGGTCATATTGAGATTTAGGTCTTCAACACACGAATACTGAGGAGACATAATATTTAGTCTATAACATACATGTGCCTCATAAAGACTGTTTCTTGGCCATAGTTTTATCCCAACATTTTCTTCTGAGCCTAACATAGATTAAGTTCCCCAAAATAACCTTTTAGTGAAAGGATGGATGAATGAATCAATGGATAGATGGATGAAGAAATCCTAAATGAGGTGATTACTACTTAAGGATACAAGGTTTAACAGTTCTTTCTGCAAAAAAATGCTCCTTAAGCGCTGGGCTATAGAAATTGTATTTTATTTTTATTTTCATACTATGAAGTGTCAGTCCCCCAGTCTTGTCCAACTCTTTGCAACCACATGGATGTAGCCCACAAGGCTTCTTTGTCCATGGGATTCTCCAGGCAAACACACTAGAGTGGGTTGCCATTCCCTTCTCCAGGGGATCTTTCCAACCCAGAAGTCAAACCAGGGTCTCCCGCATTGCAGGCAGATTCTTTTCTGTCTGAGCCACAGGGAAGCCATATTCATACTATCAGATCAGATCAGATCAGTCACTCAGTCGTGTCCGACTCTTTGCGACCCCATGAATCGCAGCACGCCAGGCCTCCCTGTCCATCACCAACTCCCGGAGTTCACTCAGACTCACATTCATACTATATAAGTAGCTAATTAACTACTCAACCTACTTAAAAGACTTCTCTACAAAAAAAAAAAAAAAAAATTGTTATATATTGCCTTCTTCATTTAATTAAATTCAACTTTATATTTCAAAATTTTTGTGTTAATATTGTATCACAAGCTTATTAATTCTACAATTCCTTTCATAATAGTAACAAAACAAAACAAAAAAGAATAAAATACTTAGATAACAAAAGAACTGTAAGAATTTATAATGGAAATGACAAAATTTAAGTGGAATTTAAAAAGATCTAAAGCATTCCAAGTTCATTTATTCAAAGATTCAGTATTGTTAAGATGAAAATTATTCTCAGTTGATCCATAGATTCAACATAAACTCTATCAAAATTCCAGCAGGTTTTCACAAATACATTGAAAAATCTTCTAAAAATGTATAAGGGATTGTAAAGACCTAACATAGTTGAAATAACTTTGAAAAAAATTAAGCAAGACTGGAAGATGTTAAGTATCCAATTTTAAATTCACTGTAAAACTATAGTTATGAAGACAGAATGGTACTGGCAAAGGATGAACATGTATATCAGTGGAACAAAATTGGGAGTCTAGAAATAATTTCTTATGTTTACAGTTAATAGATTTTTTACAAAGATACCAAAACAATTAAATACAGAAAAAGATAACTTTGTTAAAAGATGGTAATGGGACAATTATACATCCACGATGAGAAGAACTTTGACTCTTATTTTACACTATACAAAAAATTACTCAAAATTTAGGGAAAAAACTCATAATTTACTATCAGATCAGATCAGTCGCTCAGTCGTGTCCGACTCTTTGCGACCCCATGAATTGCAGCACGCCAGGCCTCCCTGTCCATCACCAACTCCCGGAGTTCACTCAGACTCACATCCATCGAGTCAGTGATGCCATCCAGCCATCTCATCCTCTGTCGACCCCTTCTCCTCTTGCCCCCAATCCCTCCCAGCATCAGAGTCTTTTCCAATGAGTCAACTCTTCACATGAGGTGGCCAAAATATTGGAGTTTCAGCTTTAGCATCATTCCTTCCAAAGAAATCCCAGGGCTGATCTCCTTCAGAATGGACTGGTTGGATCTCCTTGCAGTCCAAGGGACTCTCAAGAGTCTTCTCCAACACCACAGTTCAAAAGCATCAATTCTTTGGCGCTCAGCCTTCTTCACAGTCCAACTCTCACATCCACACATGACCACAGGAAAAACCATAGCCTTGACTAGACGGACCTTTGTTGGCAAAGTAATGTCTCTGCTTTTGAATATGCTATCTAGGTTGGTCATAACTTTCCTTCCAAGGAGTAAGCGTCTTTTAATTTCATGGCTACTATAGACAAATATAAATGCTAAAATAATAAAATTTTTGGAAGATATATTCTGGACCCTGTTTAGGCAACTGTTTCGTAGATGTGACACCATAAATACAGACTGTAGAGTCTGCAGGATAATGGTCCCTCAAGGACTTCCATAATCCTAATTCCTAGATCCTATAAATATGCTCAGGTATTAAAAAGGGAATTAAGTTTGCCTATGGGGTCAAAGTTGCTAATACGTTATCCTTAAAATAGAGATCTTATCCTATCTAGTAAAGATCAATATAGCTGCAAGGGCTTAAGAGTGGAAGAGAAAGGGAGGTGAAGGAGTTAGAGTTAGATCACAGCAATGTGATGTGAGAACTAGACTCACAATTTTGGCTTTGAAAATTGACTAAATGAATCACAATCAATTCAACAGAGGCAACCTCTAGAAGGTGTAAAGGGCAAGGTAATATATTTTACTGTAGAACTTTCAAAAAGGAACACAATCCTGCCAACACCTTGATTTTAGCTCACTGAGACCCTTTTCAGAATTCTGAACTACCAAACTTCATTATGATGACTTTGTGGCAACTTGTTATGGAATTCATGGAAATCTAGTACAGGAGAAAATCTTCAAGATCTCAGATAAAGTGAAGATTTCTTAGATATGATACCAAAAGGACAAAAGGACAGGAAATTAAAGTTTTAAAATGATAAATTTGACCTTGTCAAAATTCACCGCATCTATGCTTGAAGAGGTATTATTAACAAAATGAAAAAAAATAAGCAACAGAGTAGAAAAAATACTTGTAAAACATGTATTTGATAAAGAGTTCATACGTTAACCTACAGAGAATATATTTCAATAATAAGAAAATTAAAAAAAACAAAAGTAGGTAAAAGATTTGAATATACATTTGAATGAAGAAGATATACAAATAGTTAACAAGTATAAGGAAAGATGCCCAGCTTCCTTAGTCACTAGGAAATGCAAATCAAAACCACAATTAGAAACCATTTCACATCCCTTAGAACTGCTATTAAAAATTGGCATACAATAACAAATGAATGTGAGAAAGGAAATCCCTCATACATTGCTAATGAGGATTTAAAATGATGTAGCCACTCTAAACAATTTGAGAGTTTCTTAAAAATTAAACATGTATTTGCCATAGTGGCAAAAGGACCTAAGAATTCCACTCTTAGATATCAGTCCAAAAAAAAGGAAAATATATATTCATACAAAGACTTGCACACAAATGTCCTTAGCAGCCTTATATATATGAGACAAAAATTAGAAAAAGCCTAAATAGCCCCTCAACTGATAAGTGGAGATACAAAGTACTATATCCACGTGACAGAACACTTGCCAGTAATAAAAGGAAACAAACTACTGATGCCCACTACACTATGCACAAACCTCCAAAACATCATGCTGAGTGAAATGAGCCAGAAACAAGAGAACATATATTGCATTATTGCTTTTATGTGAAATGTCTGTAAAAGGCAAATTTATAGAGACATATAACAGATTAATAGTTGCCTAAGATGGTAGGGGGTAGGGAGTGTGGGGGACAGAGTTTAACAGTTAGTGAAGTTGAGGGATCTTACTGGGGTGACGGGAATATTCTAAAACTGATTTATTGTGATGCTTACACAATTTGTAAATTTACTAAAAAATGAACTGTATACTTGCAGTGGGTGAATATATAATATATAAAATATATCTCAATTATATATAATAATGCATTTTTTCTGCATTAAAGTTTCCACAGTTCTAATCCATGATTTTTTTTTTCTACCCTTGGTTTAACACATTTCTCAAAAGAATAGCTCAGAAATCAGTGAAGACTGGCTTTTGATACGATAAAATCCAATTGAGGGGGAGGTATTTAGAAACACTTCTGCTCTAGAAAGTGAGTTATAGCTATAAAATTATCCCTTTAGATATCTAAAATGTTGAAAACTCCCAACTTCTACATTTTCAGTGACTTTAGAATGAATTTTTATGATGAACCTTCTATTTTGAAATAGAGTTAAATATTGAATAGTACATGATCAACTGTCTAAAAGAAATTAAAATAAGAAATAGGTTGTCTCTGGAAACTTCATCATGGCTAGGTTGTCATTCACTGTGAGGTAATTTATCAGCACTGGGGACTGAGAAAAAAGATACAAATTAAAATATAAATTTGGTAAAGTAATTTTTGAAAATGCTTTGCTTACCTCTTATTGAATTATAGCCAGTCTCCTCAACAAGAAGCCGTGCAGTTAGAATTTACAATAAAAGTGAAGATAACAAAATATGTAATTCCCTAACATTTCATTCAGTGAACCATTAAACAAGAGGCATGTTTGCAAAATCAAAACCTGAATGTATTTTTATTAGTATTTTCAACAAAAGAACTTCTGGCACACATCCCAGAATCTACATTCAGAACAGAAATTAGGGCAATTAAAGTCTCATTGAGAATTACTGATAATAATATAACATAAACAGTGAGTCCCACATTCTAGCTCTCTTAAATAAGCTACCATTACAGAAGAGACTAGAGCAAGGAGAAATTCCAAATCTTATTTTTTTGGTTACTATTAGCAACATTTGCAAGGAGTTAAGGCAAAGAAGGAGATAAGCAAAGAATCAAGGGTCCAGGAAGGAAGGGAACCTTTGGACCTTCTTCTCTGCCTCTGGTTTATAAAAGTGGATTTATAGAGGACACAATAGCCAAAGGAGACATATTAGTAACACTAAATCTAACAGTCATGGAAAAACTGAAACTAAATTCTGTTAAAATGATTTCAGAAAAATTGATTGAGATTTTGAAATATCTGTAGATAATATGATTTAGTTAATAATTCTCTAGATGAACACACAAATGAAAAATGAGAGCAACACAGTATGTTTGCCATTATTCTACCATCTTCTGAGAATATACTGATTGAAATTATTATTCTATTATAGATTCTTCAAAATTTCAAATGATTAACAGTAACTTCTCTAATAAAAACATTAAGAATTCAAATATACATTGCACTTTATAGTAACATTATTTTCCATATGACATTTCCAGTGTTTTAAGTTTTTGTTTTAAAACTCAATAAAATATATACATATTTGGAGGTCCTGCATTGGGGGTGTATAAAATATCTAATTATGATTCATAAAATTTATTATGAAAATAAGGACATGATTTTAGCTAAATTTGTTATTAAAAAACTATTTTCAAATCAGATCAAATTACAGTATTAGTTAAACATCAAAAGAAAGCAAACTCTGTTTTATCTACAAAATCAATAAATGTGTTAAATCAGTATGCTAGAATCAACAATTTCTTTTTCACACTTGAGAATTCTCAAGTAAAACCTGTTCCATGTTAAATTTATACACTCCCCTGGAAATGACTAGAGTTTAATGAAAATATTATTGATGATTGATGATTAATATAAATCTCAACAATTCCAGCCACAGTTTCAGAAACAAGTCTTTTTTTAAACTTATTTATTTATTTATTTTACTTTACAATATTGTATTGGTTTTGCCATACATTGACTTGACTCTGCCATGAGTGTATATGCCTTCCCCATCCTGAACCCCCCTCCCACCTCCCTCCCTATCCCATCCCTCTGGGTCATCTCAGTGTGCCAGCCCTGAGCACCCTGTATCATGCATCAAACGTGGACTGGCCATTCGAGAAATAAGAGTTTTGATGGGGTAGACCATTGTAACTTCCTCAGCCCCTCCACTGCCTTTTAAAATACAATCAAATTTCCTGCTTGGTCCAAAATGCTGACTACTTTGACTTGGAATCTAATTTCATCTTTTGAAGGCATGCTATTTTTTTTGCCACTGCCCCTCCATTAGATAGCCATCAACCAACTGAATAGAAGTTAAAAATTGATTACAAAGAGGATCTTATATGGACAGACCATGTTCATTAATAATAATAACAATAACAGAATAAACTCTTCTCATACATTACCTTATTGAATCATTACAAATGGGTGAAGATTAGGTATTTTTAATCTCATTTATAGATTAAGAAACCTAGATTTTAGGGAGGTTTACTGACACATGATCTATCTCCAACTTTGGAGAGGAAACAAAGCATTAGACATAAAATTCCGATAACCTCAATATATCACCCTCTTTGGCATGGAGAATACGACTGTGGCTAAGGAAAAATATTACCTGTTAGCAGTTCTGCCACTAAAATATATGCCCTATTTTAGTCTCCCATTCAGGATCTTTCCATACTCTTGCTTATTTGTTTCTGTATTCAATATACTAATGCCAAAGAGATTCTTGAAATTATGTTAATGGAAAAGTGAGGATAGATTGCAGCTACCTTTGGATACTGAGGACTTTTCCTTTCATGCCACTATGACTCTCTTGTCAACTTTTACCTGCTTTATCATATCTAAATAGCATAAAATAAATGACTTATGTACTGTTGTTACTCTCATTTAGCAATTTAAAAACTGAAATTCTAATATTCCCAAGTTTATATAACCTAAAATACTTTGCCAACAAAGGTCCATCTAGTCAAGGCTATGGTTTTTCCAGTGGTCATGTATGGATGTGAGAGTTGGACTATGAAGAAAGCTGAGTGCTGAAGAATTGATGCTTTTGAACTGTGGTGTTGGAGAAGACTCTTGAGAGTCCCTTGGACTGCAAGGAGATCCAACCAGTCCATTCTAAAGGAGATCAGTCCTGGGTGTTCTTTGGAAGAACTAATGCTAAAGCTGAAACTCCAATACTTTGGCTACCTCACGCGAAGAGTTGACTCATTGGAAAAGACTCTGATGCTGGGAGGGATTGGGGGCAGGAGGAGAAGGGGATGACAGAGGATGAGATGGCTGGATGGCATCACCAACTTGATGGACATGAGTTTGGGTGAACTCCGGGAGTTGGTAATGGACAGGGAGGCCTGACATGCTGCAATTCATGAGGTCGCAAAGAGTTAGACATGACTGAGTGACTGAATTGAACTGAACTGAAATGCATATTCTATTCCTATTGAAGGCTGAATGCCAAAGAAATATTGCTGTTGAATTGTGGTGCTGAAGAAGACTCTTCAGAGTCCCTTGGACTGCAAGATGTTCAAACAGTCAATCCTAAAGGAAATCAACCCTGATCATTCATTGGAAGGACTGATGCTGAGGCTCCAATATTTTGATCACCTGATGTGAAGAGCTGACTTATTGGAAAAGACCTTGATGCTGGGAAAGATTGAAGGCAACAGGAGAAGGGGGCAACAGAGGCTGAGATAGATAGCATCACCTACTGAATGGACATGAATTTGAGAAAACTCTGGGAGATAGTAAAGAACAGGGCAGCCTGGCATGCTGCAGCACATAGGGTTGCAAAGAGCTAAACACAATTTAGGAACTAAACAACATTCCTACTGAAAGACATTTAATAGCCCAAAAGACAAGATAAACACCCCCTAATGTGACATACTTGATCCTTCATATCTGGACTAAACTTTGATTTTAGCATCATATCTTTCACTCTCATGAATACCACCCTCATCTTCATTCTTCCTATCCAGCTGCACAAACTTGTTGACTTTCACTGAACTCTACAGTTTCGCAGCCTTTAATTTCTCATGCCTCAAAGGTCTCTGTCCATTGTTCTTCAATTTAAGAAATCTTAGAGTTGAAGCTTAGCACAATAAGTACTCTTTGATGAAAGACTCAGTTCCCCAAGACAGAGTTAGGCATTCCCTTCTTAGTGCGTATTTGTACCTGTTCCTATCTTCCAGCACTTAACACACTGTAAGTCTTTATCTCCAAGTGTGTTTGTCTCATTATTTATTATATTACTTTAGGAGTTCAAAGGAGGACAGAATCAAATATTAATTAAGCACCAAATGTATATCAAGTGCAACAGTAGATCCTTCGTCAAACTTTCTCCCCATGTTTTTGTTGCTTTTGTTCAGTCGGTAAGTCGTGTCCGACTCTGTGACTCCATGGACTACAGCATGCCAGGCTTCCCTGTCCTTAACCATCTCCCAGAGCTTCCTCAAACTCATATTCATTGAGTCAGTGATGCTGTCAAACCATCTCATCCTCCTGCCACCCACTTCTCCTTTTGCCCTCAATCTCCCCCAGCATCAGGGTCTTTTCCAATAAATTGGGTCTTCACATCAGGTGGCCAAAGTATTGGAGCTTCAGTTTCAGCATCAGTCCTTCCAATGAATATGCAGGGTTCATTTCTTTTATGACTGACTGGTTTGATCTCCTTGCAATCCAAGGGACTCTAAAGAGTCTTTTCCAGTACCATACTAAGATTATACAATTAAGAAAGAATAAGATATTCAGATACATAGTATGTTCACTTCAGAGCTTTCAAATTTTATGAAACAGTAAAGGAAATGGAACTGGAGATTCATCATACTGAAAGAAATTGTATGATTTGCTTCAAACTTGCTGTAATCCACCAGTTCCAGCAATCTGTCTTTACTAAGGTAGCCTAACTATATTGAACAGCCGACTTGGTTTGCTGATTTGCTGTTTTGAAAGACGTGGGTGTAGAAGATGGTATTTCTTCTTCAATTTCTGAGATCTGCCTTCTTGGAACTAAGTTAGTTATATACTAAGTATATATGTATGAAACATATAAACTTCAAGCAAAACATCTGTTTCTTTCATCACTTTCAAATCAGTTTGAAGTGCTTATGTTCTAAATATTAATAAGCAACTCTAGGCTTCAGTACTGGTTAGGTCCCGTTTAGTAAGACTGTATATGCAAACTACATACCCTGTAGAAACGATTCACTCTTCTAATAATATTCTGATTTCCATACAGATGAATGTCAAAACCAGTATTTGTTTAGATATCTGAAAAAAATGTACATTGGCTGTATATCTAGATGTCAGGGAAGTGTAATCTCCTCAGTTCTGTCTCATCACAACAAAAATTTGAAGCCACAAACATTAAAGCCCTCAGCGTGTCACATCTCTCGGACAGACTGTGTTATAGCCCTCTGCTCTCAGACAGACCATGTTATAGCTCTCAGACAGATCAGTGTTACAGCTCCGTGTTACAGCTCAGTTTTATTTAGAAATAAAAGGAAAATACATCCTTGAGGCATGAGAGCATGCTGACCCAAAAGACGTGAAGAGAAGAGAGAGAGAAAGAAAGAGAAACAGAGAGTGCACGTGCACACACAGGAAAGAGAGACCCCTGGCCCTTTGGCTCCTCTTTTTATATGTTTTTTCCCTGCCCTTGGGCCTGCCGTATGTAAATTGGGCTAGCCAGGAGTGCTCTTTGTTCTACTTGAGGTCCTCACTCTGGTCCTCGGACCTTCCTTTGATCTATTTTAGCGGGCTTTTCCCTTCCTTGTCTTTTAGCCACCACCATTCTGGACTCCTGTTTCCTATTCTAACTACCTAACCAAAATAACACAGTTTGTCTTTATTTGTTTTAATGTTAACATTTTAAATGTTTTGTGTCAATAAAAATGCAATGCTAGTCATCAGATTACCAATAATAAGTTTTGATATCCTGTTTATACAGAGATTAAACTTTCATTTTACATTGCTTGGACAATCTCTCTCCCCTTATTGAGCATGCTTATCTTCTACATTAAATCTTCAATCCCTCAATTAAACTAGAACATGAGAAAACTAGTTAAATGTATTCAAAATATAATAAAATAAAGACATACATATTTTAAGATAATAAAGTGGGCTTTCTTCTTAGGAAAGTAAAAATGTCATTGAATTATCCTCATCTTTTTAGATTTGGACAATTCACCCAAAAAAAAACAAAAAGTAAAGAAAATCTTGAGCATAAAGTATGGCTTTTAGTTTCAAACAATTCCAGTAAAATATAGCACAGAAATAAATTAATAATTCAAGAAAAAAGTTGCAGTTTGTCTTGAGTTTCAATACTCCATGAACTCCAAATCAGACTTGGCTAGAGATAGTCTGTTAGTTCCTAGGGGAAATCAATACTCTTTAGAAAAGAAAAGAAAATAGCAAGAATTTTTCTTTTCTCTTTTAAACAAAAAAAAGTCTGCACCTAAATCTTGCTTATAGATGCTCAGAAAACTCAGTCTCAGAGTCACAGTAACAAAGGCACACAAATGTGTCAGGTAAGTTGCCAGAAGTTAACTATATTCCTACTTGACAGGGAGGGAAAATGAAACTTTCTGCTCTTTCTGAGTTCCTTAGGGAGCTCAGTTGGATTATTCCTCTCCCCTCTCTGAAAGCAAACACGTCTATCTTGAAGTTTATATGATTGTTTATGAAAGGAATACATTTCAATCAACAGAACGAGACACAGACATCAGTTTACCAGTGGAATACACTTTCATGATCTTGAATGGTTTTTCCTTTTAACTTAGAACAATTTTCAATAATAAATTAACTTTAGTTGTAAAAATATTGAATGAAATTGCAAAAGTATAACATCAATAAAGACAATGATTTTTTTAAATTTCCATGTGAATTCTGGACAGAGCCATATATAAAGGTACTCAAGATTCCTGTCACCCTAGGGACTGGTCTGTGATGGACATTGTCATCCTTATGTGATCAAGTTAAAATGAAATTTTGGAAGTCTGGAAGGAAAATAAAGAAATAAAAAGAGCAGCTTAGGGGTCTTTCTAGATAGAACAGAAAAAATAATTTTCCCAGTCATACCATGGTTTTTGTTTCAGTTTCATAATAATTGGCAGGTTTTAATATTCAAGAAAAATTAAGTTTATCATAGATATATAAGAAAGAAAATTTCATGCAGACATAAGCTTGCATTTCAACTTTGTGCAACTTTCAGAATGAGAGTTACATATAAATAAAGTACTTTTTATAGTTCCCAAACTTCATAATTTTATTTTGTGATTTATATCAGGAACATGGGTAGCAGGAAGGAACAAAGGTAATTATTAACTATATGTTTATGAGTTTAAATCAGTTTTACCTGTGGCTAACAGAGATGGTGCAGAGCTTCCTTGTGGAAAGCTAACAGAGATGCAGCTAACAAAGATGATGCAGAGTTTCTTTGTAACTCAGATGATAAAGTTGGATCCCTGGCATAGGAGGAAATGACAACCCACTCCAGTATTCTTGCCTAAAAAATTCCACGGACAGAGGAACCTGGAGTCACAAAGATTTGGGCACTACTGAGTGACTAACACACAACAGAGATGTTCAACTTTTGCTTCTTTTCTTCTTCAGTCAATTTAATTCACTTTGCGGGAGTCATTGTCAGTGCCAGGGTGATGGTTTAAGAATTTTGCCATTCCAGCTTCTTCTGTCTGATTGCCAAATGCTAAATCAATGTCTGTATACTGAAGGTTTTTCTCAAAATCCCAGAGAGCTGCTCTGTTTATCTGGGTTACAGAATAAATATGTTGAAAAATTATATCCCCTAGGGTCTGACTGACAGGAGTTCGTAGAATATTCCAGTTCTCTAGACTCTGAGTTAGGATACCTCTAAGGTGTAAATTTTCTACTCCCTCCACCCCCCAGAATTTCCCAGAAGGCTCAATCTCTAGTTACCTGCAAGTGGTGGCTGGCCAAAAGCACCTTTTTTTCTTCTCTTTAAATTACTTTCTCACTTGCTCACAGGTATTTCCTTCACATCTCAAAGAAACTCTTTGAATTTTAATCCTAGTCTGTGGGTCAGTTTCTGGGAGAACTTAAACTAAGACACACTTCAATTTTAAACAAGTCAACTCTTTTTTTTTTAATTTTTATTTTATTTTATTTTTAAACTTTACAATATTGTATTGGTTTTGCTATATATCAAAATGAATCCGCCACAGGTATACATGTGTTCCCCATCCTGACCCCTCCTGCCTCCTCTCTCCCCATACCATCCCTCTGGTGCACCAGCCCCAAGCATCAAGCATCGTGCATCGAACTTGGACTGGCGACTTGTTTCATATATGATATTATACATGTCTCAATGCCATTCTCCCAAATCATCCCACCCTCTCCCTCTCCCACAGAGTCCAAAAGACTGTTCTATACATCAGTGTCTCTTTTGCTGTCTCATATACAGGGTTCTGGTTACCATCTTTCTAAATTCCATATATATGCGTTAGTATACTGTATTGGTGTTTTTCTTTCTGGCTTACTTCACTCCGTATAATAGGCTCCAGTTTCATCCACCTCATTAGAACTGATTCAAATGTATTCTTTTTAATGGCTGAGTAATACTCCATTGTGTATATGTACCACTGCTTTCTTATCCATTCATCTGCTGATGGGCATCTAGGTTGCTTCCATGTCCTGGCTATTATAAACAGTGCTGTGATGAACATTGGGGTACACGTGTCTCTTTCCCTTCTGGTTTCCTCAGTGTGTATGCCCAGCAGTGGGATTGCTGGGTCATTAGGCAGTTCTATTTCCAGTTTTTTAAGGAATCTCCACACTGTTCTCCATAGTGGCTGTACCAGTTTGCATTCCCACCAACAGTGTAAGAGGGTTCCCACACCCTCTCCAACATTTATTGCTTGTAGACTTTTGGATCACAGCCATTCTGACTGGCGTGAAATGGTACCTCATAGTGGTTTTGATTTGCATTTCTCTGATAATGAGTGATGTTGAGCATCTTTTCATGTGTTTGTTAGCCATCTGTAAGTCTTCTTTGGAGAAATGTCTATTTAGTTCTTTGGCCCATTTTTTGATTGGGTCATTTATTTTTCTGGAATTGAGCTTTAGGAGTTGCTTGTATATTTTTGAGATTAGTTGTTTGTCAGTTGCTTCTTTTGCTATTATTTTCTCCCATTCTGAAGGCTGCCTTTTCACCTTGCTTATAGTTTCCTTTGTTGTGCAGAAGCTTTTAAGTTTAATTAGGTCCCATTTGTTTATTTTTGCTTTTATTTCCAATATTCTGGGAGGTGGGTCATAGAGGATCCTGCTGTGATGTATGTCGGAGAATGTTTTGCCTATGTTCTCCTCTAGGAGTTTTATAGTTTCTGGTCTTACGTTGAGATCTTTAATCCATTTTGAGTTTATTTTTGTGTATGGTGTTAGAAAGTGTTCTAATTTCATTCTTTTACAAGTGGTTGACCAGTTTTCCCAACACCACTTGTTAAAGAGATTGTCTTTAATCCATTGTATATTCTTGCCTCCTTTGTCAAAGATAAGGTGTCCATAGGTGCGTGGATTTATCTCTGGGCTTTCTATTTTGTTCCATTGATCTATATTTCTGTCTTTGTGCCAGTACCATACTGTCTTGATGACTGTGGCTTTGTAGTAGAGCCTGAAGTCAGGTAGGCTGATTCCTCCAGTTCCATTCTTCTTTCTCAAGATTGCTTTGGCTATTCAAGGTATTTTATATTTCCATACAAATTGTGAAATTATTTGTTCTACCTCTGTGAAGAATACCGTTGGTAGCTTGATAGGGATTGCATTGAATCTGTAAATTGCTTTGGGTAGTATACTCATTTTCACTATATTGATTCTTCCAATCCATGAACATGGTATATTTCTCCATCTATTAGTGTCCTCTTTGATTTCTTTCACCAGTGTTTTATAGTTTTCTATATATAGATCTTTAGTTTCTTTAGGTAGATATGTTCCTAAGTATTTTATTCTTTTTATTTATTGAGAGTGTGGTATATTTCTTTCGATTAGCTAAGCTCAAGAATAAGGGTCATCCACTCAGATACACTCAAGAGGAGACCAGGAAACAAATTTAAGATGCAGACCAAAGGAAACCTGCTGTACAAGATAGCACATGCCCTACCTAAGGAAGGCATTCACTATTCAGCTTCTGCAAATTTTGCCATGCAGGAATGCCAATCTATACCTGCCAACTCTTCTAGTTGTTCAAGGAAAGCTAAAAGTCTTTCAAATTCTGATATTGTCAGCTAATTAAACAAGATTTTATTATTTTTATGATACCCTTTAAGCCAACAAAGCTCACCTGAGGACTGAATTTGACCCACAGCTTGTCAGTTTCTAAACTACTCACTAAGGATCAAAGATAAATGATGGCTGGTCCATATATATTAAGGAAACTTGTAATGTAGATGGGGTAATAGACATCCAAGCCACTATCTATGAGTATGAATTGAAGTGATAAATGAGAGAGAAATAATAAATATAATTTGCTGAGAGGAAAAGATGTTCTGTTCTGGAATGATGGGGAAGGATATTTGGCCATGAGTACATGTCAGAAAAAGCTCTATGGAAAAGTGATATGCCCGGTATAGAACACATTGGCTAGTTTCTGCAGCTAGTACAGCTACAAAAGTGCAAAACTTGAAATCAAGACCTGATCCATTACTCTCAAGGGTGGTATTTCCCAATCCTAATCTAATTTGGGGAACTATGACATGCCTTTCTGTCTCTAGAATGTTTACAGTGCCCATCAGCATGGACTAGCTCTAAGAGTCCCTCAGTGTAGAACCTTGCTTGCCTTGATTTCCCCAGCATCTCCTCACTGTTTTGGGTTCAGTACACTTGTCGTCTATGTGGGAACACCATTTGAGAACACTCCAAAAATGATTTTGTAGAGGCATCACTAACTCTAGGAGAAGCAACTAAAAGGGGGACGGGATATAATAATTATCAATGTCAAATATAATTTTACATAACAAGTGTATCCAAATGTAAATTCCCATTTCTATAAAGTTGGGCATTCCACAGCCGGGCCAAGACAGACATCTATAGGATGAGTTTGGATGCATAAGTATGTGAATCTGAAGGCCAGTACATTTAGAACTTCCCTGAATTCCCTTACTGACAGTGTTCCTCATTCTCTCACAATGGCATCTGGGAATTGTTCTTGTGGCCTTTTAAGAAAGGTAGCCAAATTCTTGTAAGTATAAGTGTTTGAAACCTTGAGTACTGGGTGGGCAGTTGAGAAGGAAGGCCATCTGTGGGACACATCTCTGAACATAATACTTCAATGTCAGTATTAACAAGAAATAAAGTTGGCCCTATTTCAGAACATAAATCAATTTAGAGTACATTTATCCACTAGGATCAACAACTGAATAAAACCAGAGGATTGCTTGAGTCCAAAAACAGGAATGCACACCAAAAATCTAATAGTCAGGAAGAGGGCAAACTCTTGTTATGAAAATTAGCATCTTTCTTTCTCATTTCCAAAGAACACTTGTGATCCGAGGTTAATCTATCCAGTGTCATGTTTGTTTGAAATCCTCAAGGTCATTTTATATCAAGGTGGCAGAGTAAAAGTTGCTTGTGGAAATCAATCCAGGTGGCAGAGTAAGAGGACGTGACACTCACCTATTCCTAGAACTACATCAGAAGTATTGGATGTATTTGGAACTATTACATGGAACTATTCTCACTAAAAACTATCTGCTAACTGACAGAAGGACATCTGTAAAACCAAGGCTGTAAGAAAGATAAGCATCCCATAAAACTCAATACCAAAAAAAAAGAAAGAAAACCAAGCAAACAACCCAATAAAAACAGAAGCAGAAAACTTCTACAGACAAGCTTCAAAAAAACCTTCAGATGGCTAACCAGGTACAAGAAAATATGTTCATCATCACTTATTATTAGAGAAATGTAAATAAAAACAACAATGAGATCATCTCATACCTGTCAAAATGACTATCATCAAAAAAATACTGGCTAAGAGGTGGAGAAAAAGGAACTCTTGTACACTGTTGGTGGGAATGTAAACTGATGCAGTACGGAGTTTCCTCAAAAAACTAAAAACAGAACTACCATATGATACAGTAATTACACTCCTGGGCATATATCTGGAAAAAAATAAACACACTAATTCAAAAAGATATATGTACCCTATTATATTCAGAGCAGCGCTATTTACAATAGTCAAGATACTAAAGCAGAGGTATAGAATTAAGAGATATAATCTACTATAAAATAAGTAAGCAACAAGGATATATTGTATAGCACTGAGAATTATAGTCATTATCTTCTTTTAACTTTTGATAGAGTATAATCTATAAAAATGCTGAATCATTATACTGTATGCAGAGATCATTCTTTCTGAAAGAAAAGCAATGCCAAAAAATGCTCAAACTACCACACAGTTGCACTCATCTCACATGCCTGCAAAGTAATGCTCAAAATTCTCCAAGCCAGGATTCAATAGTACCTGAACCATGAATTTCCAGATGTTCAAGTTCATTTTAGAAAAGGCAGAGGAACCAGAGATCAAATTGTCAACATTTGTTGGATCATCAAAAAGCAAGAGAGTTCCAGAAAAACATCTACTTCTGCTTTATTGACTACACCAAAGCCTTTGACTGTGCAGATCACCACAAACTGTGGAAAATTCTTAAAAAGATGGGAATACTAGATCACCTGACCTGCTTCCTGAGAAATCTGTATGCAGGTCAGGAAGCAACAGTTAGCTGGACATGGAACAACAGATTGGTCCCGAATAAGGAAAGGAGTACATCAAAGCTGAATATTGTCACCCTGCTTGTTTAACTTATATGCAGAATACATCATGAGAAATGCTGGGCCAGATGAAACACAAGCTGGAATCAAGGTTGCTGGGAGAAATATCAATAACCTCAGATATGCAGATGACACCACCCTTATGGCAGAAAACAAGAAAAACTAAAGAACCCCATGATGAAAGTGAAAGAGGAGAGTGAAAAAGATGGCTTAAAACTCAGCATTCACAAAACTAAGATCATTACATCTGGCCCATCACTTCATGGAAAATAGATGAGGAAACAGTGAGAGACTTTATTTTTCTAGGCTCCAAAATCACTGCAGATGGTGACTGCAGCAATGAAATTAAAAGGCTCTTGCTCCTTGGGAGAAAATTTATGACCAACCTAGACAGCATATTGAAAAGCAGAGACATTACTTTGCCAACAAAGGTCCATCTAGTCAAGGTTATGGTTTTCCCAGTAGTCATGTATGGATGTGAGTGTTGGATTATAAAGAAAACTGAGTGCTGAAGAATTGATGCTTTTGAACTGTGGTGTTGGAGAAGACTCTTGAGAGTCCCTTGGACTGCAAGGACATCTAACCAGTCAATCCTAAAGGAAATCAGTCTTGAATATGCATTGGAAGGAGTGATGCTGAAGCACAAATTCCAGTACTTTGGCCACCAAAGATATGAAGAACTGGCTCATTTGAAAAGACCCTGATGCTGGGAAAGATTGAAGACAGGAGGAGAAGGGGACAACAGAGGATGAGATGGTTGGATGGCATCACCAACTGAATGGACATGAGTTTGAGTAAGCTCCAGGAGATGGTGATGGACAGGGAAGCCTGGTGTGCTGCAGTCCATGGGGTCGCAAAGAGCTGGACACAACTGAGTGACTGAACTGAACTGAACTGATACTCTATACACTATTGTAAATAAAGTAAATTACAATTAAAATTTTTCTCACAGAAACTATTATAAATAGCAGGAAATGAATATAGCCATATTTTTGTTTGTGATGTCTATGACTGTAAAGATACTTTTTAAAATAAGAAATAATGTATATTGTATATCTGCAAAAAATAGTTACTTGCTTTCTAATGGTATTCTATTTATCAGAAGAAATTATTTGGAAACAATATATCTGCTAAAGAGCTAATATCCAAAATATTCAAAGAATTCATATAACTCAATAGGAAAAAACTAAGCAATTAGTTTGAAAAAATATGAAGAAGATCAGAATAGACATTTTTCCCAAGAAGACTTACAGATGGTCAACATGTATGTACATGAAAAGATACTCTACATCATTAAGAATCAGGGAAACACAAATCAAGCCACAGTGAGTTATCAGGTCACACTTGTTAGAATGCCTATTTAGAAAGACTACAAATAGCAAAGCAATAGTGAGAACATGGAGAAAAGCGGACCCTTGGGTTGTGTTATGTGTATGTGAGTGACTATGACTGTTTTCCTAAGTAAACTGTAAGAAAGTTGAGAGTATATTTTTTCCCTTCATTTATGCATTTCTATGCAGAAGGAAATGGCAACCCTACATCAGTATTCTTACCTGTGAAATCCCACGGACAGAAGAGCCAGGCAGGCTATAGTCCAGGGGATGCTACAGTCCAGGCGAAAGAGTCGGACACAACTTAAAGACTAAACAACAATCGATGCATTTCTAATGCCAAACACAAGGTAGAATGCTCAATAAATTTTTCTTGCCATGAATAAATGAATGCATCTGGTTCAAAACATACTGAGATCAATTCCACCGGTTTTAAATTGTTATTTTGTGGTCATAAAATCACAGAAACCACAACTGAGATTCCCAACTCATTTCTAATGAAACAAGATTTCTGTGAACTTACCTTGAGGCTTGACTTAGTACAATTGATGGGAGTGAGCTTATATTTTTTAATGTTCACTCCTCTCTGTGAATGGCTACCCACCCCTCTCTTCCTCTGCATTCCTAACAGGAAATCATGCAAAATAAACCTCAACTACCCATGAAGTATCCCTTCTTTTATGCTCTCTCTCTAGTGTATCCCCTCAAAAATGTTTTGGCACAGATTTCATCATTTCATCACCGGAAGAAATTCTCTATAATCATCAAGTGTCAGAAACCCCTGGACAATAGAGGAATCTTTGGCAGCAAGTACTGTCTAAAACCTGTTCCATTCTAAATGTGCTCCATTTAGTTTGCCAGTCAACTTGAGTAATCTAACAGAAAACTGTTAGATTATTATCTGTTTAATAACAGATATCAAACAGTCCGTGGGGTCCATGGACTATTAAATAGTCCAAGAAATATGGACTGTTAGATTATTAACTGTTATCCAATTATCATGTAACCTTATTAAGCTACTGAATTCAATGCAGACAATTCATTTTTCCTAAAATAATAAAGTACCATGTCCAAGTGAAGTGAAGTGAAAGTCGCTCAGTTGTGTCCAGCTCTTTGCAACCCCTTGGACTATACAGTCCATAGAATTCTCCAGGCCAGAATACTGGAGTGGATAGCCTTTCCCTTCTCCAGGGGCTCTTCCCAACCCAGGAATCAATCTGGGGTCTCCTGCATTGCAGGCAGATTCTTTACCAACTGAGCTATCAGGGAAGCCCTTGTCCAATCCATAGTATAAATGTCTACATATTAACTCTTTTTGGATTTAGCTTGCTTGTTTCAGTGAATGCAAACCAAGTCTCCCAAAAGAAGTTCTAAGAATAGTCTGTGATCTGTCAAATGTTGGAACTGGAGTTCCCGGAGAGAGACGAGGAGAGACTATGCCTTAGACCTGAAGACAAGAGACAACATTGTTTGATCTTAACTGTGATCTCCTTCAGTTTATCTGGCTCTGTCTGTACTCCATCCATATGCTGTTAATTCAACATATATTTGGGAAATCCTTGTTTAATCCCTGGCGGCTCAGACTGTAAAGAATCTGTCTGCAATGCAGGAGACCCATATTTGATACTTGGGTTAGGAAGGTCCCCTAGAGAAGGGAATGGCAACCCACTCCAGTATTTTTGCCTGGAGAATTACATGGACAGAGGAGCCTGGCAGGCTATGGTCCATGGTGTCACAAAGAGTTGAATATGACTGAGTGACTAACACTTTACCCTGTTCTATGTATTGGCCTAAACACTTGGGAATCACACAATTAAATGAGACATGAACTCTGCCTTCAATGATCTTACAATTAAGGAGGATAAAAGCTATATTAAAATTATTTTAATATAGCATGGGAAATGTTATTATAGGGATAAGTGTTGGAAATAACTGAGGTGACCTCTATTTGAATTAAATAGAAAATGCTTGACATAATAATAAGTTTTGGGGTTGTATCTTTCAAAGTTAGTAGAATTTGATTAAGCAAATAAAGCAAAAAAAATAAAATGAAATTTCAAGCAGGAGGGATAATATGTTCAAGGCACAGGGAAGTACAGGGAATGGCACATTTGGGGAATGCAAGCAGTTTTACATAGACAGAATTAAGGATGCCTTTGTGGTTTCCCCAGTGGCTCAGCAGGTAAAGAAACTGCCTGCAATGAAGGAGATATGGATTTGATCCCTGGATTGGGAAGATCCTGTGGAGGAGAAAATAGCAACCCACTCCAGTATTCTTGCCTGAAAAATCCCATGGACAGAGGAACCTGGCAGACTACAGTCCAAAGGGTGGTAGGGTCGAATGCCATTCAGCACACACACAGCACATAGGAAATAATAGGAAAATTAGGGCTGAAAAGTTAAAATTCAAATCATTTATTGCCTATATGTCATGTTAAACAAAGATCAACAACTGTTATTAAGATTAGTTTAATCAGTTTATTAAGATTAAGATTATTCTGTTATTAAGATTAGTTTAATCTCGAGTGTCATGAACAGATTACATATCTGCTAATATGATTCCATATTTCCTTTTCAGTTATCTTCCTTATTTGTAATCCTTTGGAAACAGAATAAAGTTGGAGAATCTCCCCCCAAAAACCAAACTTTACCTTAGGAGAGAATGTAGATTGAGATGAATAAATAACCTTTCCCAGTTCTACACGTTAGTTAGATGTAATCAGTAACTCAATCCCATCTCTAGCTAGCTGCATTCTGGAAACCTTGGAAGGCAGTTAAAGAGATGGGAATACCAGATCACCTGATCTGCCTCTTGAGAAACCTGTATGCAGGTCAGGAAGCAACAGTTAGAACTGGACATGGAACAACAGACTGAATCCAAATTGGGAAAGGAATACGTTAAGACTGTATATTGTCACCCTGCTTATTTAACTTGTGTGCAGAGTACATCATGAGAAATGCTGGGCTGGATGAAGCACAAGCTGGAATCAAGGTTGCTGGGAGAAATATCAATAACCTCAGATATTCAGATGACACCAACTTTATGGCAGAAAGCAAAGAACTAAAGAGCCTTTTGATGAAAGTAAAAGAGGTGAGTGAAAAAGGTGGCTGAAAACTCAACATTCAGAAAACTAAGATCATAGCATCTGGCCCCATCACTTCATGGCAAATAGATGGGGAAACAATGGAAACAGTGAGAGACTTTATTTGGGGGGGGGGCTCCAAAATCACTGCAGATGATGACAGCAGCCATGAAATTAAAAGTCACTTGTTCCTTGGAAGAAAAGCTATGACCAACCTAGACAGCATATTGAAGAGTAGAGACATTACTTTACCAACAAAGGTCCATCTAGTCAAAGCTATGGTTTTTTCAATAGTCATGTGTGGATGTGAGAGTTGGACTATAAAGAAAGCTGAGCGCTAAAGAATTGATGCTTTTGAACTGTGGCATTGAAGAAGGTTCTTGAGAGTCCCTTGGACTGCAAGGAGATCCAACCAGTCAATCCTAAAGGAAATCAGTCCTGAATATTCATTGGAAGGACTGATGCTAAAGCTGAAACTCCAATACTTTGGCCATCTGATGTGAAGAACTGACTCATTGAAAAAGACCCTGATGCTGGGAAAGATTGAAGGTGGGAGGAGAAGGGGATGACAGAGGATGAGATGGTTGGATGCCATCACCAATTCAATGTACATGAGTTTGAGTAAACTCCGGGAGCTAGTGATGGACAAGGAGGCCTGGCCTGTTGCAGTCCGTGGGGTCACAAAGAGTCAGACACGACTGAGTGACTGAAGTGAACTGAACAGAACAATCCCATCTCTAGCTGACTGCATTCTGGAAACCTTGGAAGGCAGTAAATGTCTAAGTGAATGAGATAAATTACTCATTAGAAAACCCCACATAAGAGAATCAGTACAAGGAATTAAAAAGCCCAGAGCTGGAACTCAGAAAATGGGAATTCTGGACCCAGTTCTGAAGATGTCGTCCCAAGTTTTACAAAATGAGTAATTCACTTGAGTTCCAGTGTGGATTGCTTCTCTAAACAATTTTGTCTTCCCTCAATGTTTTGATGAGGGTTGGATGAAAGATGGCAGCAGCTGGTAGGCTCTCAAGAGTCAGGAATTAATGCCAAATTCCAGAAAACCATGGACTGACTCCTCAAGGCAGTCATGTGGAGGTGCAAATGCAAAATATTGGAGAAAATGTAACCTTTCCCACAATTTATGAAGATTTGCCTTACATTAAAGCTTATCAGTTTAACCACTGAACCAGAGTATTTAATACATTTTTTTTAATTAGGGATGTTAGAGCCAGCTTTCAAGATGAAAACATTTCTACTCCTCAATTAAAGAGATGAAGTCAGGTAGAAGTTAAATATCTTGCTATACCAGTTTCCTATTGCTGCCATAACAAAATACCACAAACAGGGTGGCTTAAAGCAATGTCTCACAATTCTAGAGGCAAGAACTCTGAAATAAAAATGTGCACAGATTGTGCTTTCTATGATGACTCTAGGTGTAGAGAATTGTTCCTTTCCTCTTTTAGCTTCTTGTGTTTGCCGGCAATTCTTTGCATACCTTGGCTTGTAGATGCATCTCCTGTTACATGGCCATTTTCAGTGTGTTTTGCAGCAAATTATGGCCATGACCAAGTCCTGGCCAATTAGATGTAAGCAAAATGTGGTGCTGGATTTCTGGTAAAGTTGCTTAAAAACAAACAACAAAAAAACTGATTCTGCACAAAAATGAGTCCTTATTGTTCTTCTACTCTTTTGATATCCCTGGAATATGGACATTGCTCAAACAGCAATGAGGAATTGTAAGGTGATTTTGAGGACAGAAGCCATGTGCTCTGAAGAAGCAGATGGCATCAAAGAGCCATATAAGTGAGTTCTGATTTACCTAAACCTTTGCTTTTGTGTGAAGTAACAAGCCCTTGTGAATTTAGTCAAGCCTCTGCTACTAGTAGCTGAACAGATTCCTCACTAATTAATTCTCCCATTGAAATGTAGGTTTCATGAAGGCCAGCTGCAAATTGTCTTTTCCAATATTGTGGTTGTTAATGTCTGGTATAGTGTTTGGTACATTGTACATGATCAGTCAGCATTTTTTAAATAAATGAGCGAAGCCTTTCAACTATCCAGCATCTGTCTATTCATTGAAAAAATGTGAAGGATGTAAATGCACAAGGCTTTATATTTGATATAAATGTCTGCCATAATCGAAAAACTGGCAGGTAAATAGGCATGTTTCTTTTGCAACTTTATTAATTTTATTGTATTTATTGATCACAGTTTTGTTCAAAATATGTGTTAAGAATTATAGTGAAATAACTTTTGTCTTAGTGTCAACATTTTACAACCTTGATTAAATTGATGAGCATTTTTAATGCCACCTATGAATCTGACATTGAGCTAAGAGTTTTAAGTATATATTGGTTACCAATCTCAGTTTATAAGCTTAGCTGAACCAGACATATTGTATTTCTTTATTTTATCTTATTCAATTTAAATGATTTGAGCCTAGCATAGATAGCTGACTAAATTCTCAGTAAGAGTTATAACTGGAATTCCTGTCCACCTCAAGTTTGACCAAGATCTCAGGTTCTGATGCATATCCAAAGGGTTAGGAAGTCTTTCTGCTAAAGGTTCTTTGACCACCCATATTTCTATTATGACATCTCTGTCTAATAGCTCATGATTCCTTAGGTTCAGCAAAGCAGAGTTATGAGACTCTTTGAAACAGCACAGGTTCTCAGATCAGGGTGATTTAAAGGTATTGTTATACCTCATTGGGGTCCTTCTTACTAACCTTCCCCCACCCACTGGGAATTTCTCTTCCCATATTTCTCTGGTCTACATAACTGTTTCCTTCCCCAACTTCGGCACAGCAGAAATTTCTCTTTTTCTTTTCTTTTTTTTTTTTTTGCAAAAAGTAGGAAGCAACATTACTAACTTTGAACAACTTCTTTCTGCCCTGTAAATATTACAAAGACCTAAAAAGAAAGAGCCTGTGTGAAAGCAGAGGGTGGAACAACACAGAGAAGAAAATAGATATAAACCTTTCAAAATAATTTTATACTACGTGAAGATCATTTTGAATTCCCTCATTGACCTAACAAAAAGGGATAGTTTTTCCCACTATGCAGATAAAATAGTAAAAGCTCATAAATCTAAATGTGAATGTGATTAGAACGTGATTGATCATGGATTTCAACCCAAGCATCTCTATGTTTAGAAATCCTGTCCCTCTTTCCTCTAGCACAGTAGTTTTCAGGCTGTATTTTATAGAGATCTGGTGTCCCATGGGATTTGTCAGTGGAAACCAAGATTCTCAGGAGAGTTTTAAATGGACATATTCCCTGGTGGATTCCCTCTCTTAGTCAGTGTAGTTCTGCATTTACCCACTGGAAGATTCAATTCCTAGGCAGGTTGACAAGAAGTCCAGGGTCACCCAAAAGGAGAAAGGGGTCTGGGGCTCTCAAGGAGGAGATAGGGGTCTGGAATTCTCAAAGAGGAGGAAAGGACAAACGCTTTTCTTTTTTCTACATTCATTGGTCTTAGTCACATAAAACATTTTTTTTTTCTTTAAATCCAGAGCTGATGATTACACAACAAAACAACTCAGCTTAAACTCTATGCTAGAAGGAAATGGCAACCCACTCCAGTGTTCTTGCCTGGAGAATCCTAGGGACAGGGGAGGCTAGTGGGCTGCCGTCTGTGGGGTCACACAGAGTCGGCATGACTGAAGTGACTTAGCAGCAGCAGCAAGGATTATATAACAACAAAGTATCCTGCTTGAGGACAGTTTCTCCTTCTTGAAAACCTTCTGACTAATCCTGTTATCTTAAAAGTGAAGTCGCCCAGTCCTGTCTGACTCTTTGCGACCCCATAGACTGTAGCCTACCAGGCTTCTGAGTACATGGGATTTTTGAGGCAAGAATACTGGAGTGGGTTGCCATTTCCTTCTCCAGGGGATCTTCCCAACCCAGGAATCAAACCTGGGTCTTCCGCATCACAGGCAGATGCTTTACCCTCAGAGCCACCAGGAAAGCATCCTGTCATTTTAAAATGTAAATTGTGAGAGTAGGTCTAGTGAGACCTTTACAACCTTGATTCTTTTGACTTATTGTAATAATCAATTAAAAAAGTATATAGCTCCCTTGCTAAAACTAGCAAGGGGGGCACTCTCCGTCCCCCCTTCTGATGTCTGTGTCAGAAGCTTTCTCTGTCCCTTTTTCACTTTAATAAAACCTGCTACATGAAAGATCTTGAGTGATCAAGCCTGGTCTCTGGTCCTGAAGCTAAATCTTCTTCAGAGATCACAAATCCGACACCTTTCACTGTAAGATATCACTGCTTAGCAGTTGTCCAAAAATTAAGTAAAACTATAGGTTCCCATAGTTAATAAAGCAGAAATAGATGTTTTTCTGGAACTCTCTCGCTTTTTTGATGATCCAGTGGATGTTGGCAATTTGATCTCTGGTTCCTCTGCCTTTTCTAAAACCAGCTTGAACATCAGGAAGTTCATGGTTCACATATTGCTGAAGCCTGGCTTGGAGAATTTTGAGCATTACTTTACTAGCGTGTGAGATGAGTGCAATTGTGCAGTAGTTAAGCTTTGCCTTTGGCTTTGCCTTTCTTTGGGATTGGAATGAAAACTGACCTTTTCCAGTCCTGTGACCACTGCTGAGTTTTCCAAATTTGCTGGCATATTGTGTGAAGCACTTTCACAGCATCATCTTTCAGGATTTGAAAGAGTGCAACTGGAATTCCATCATCTTCACTAGCTTTGCTCATAGTGATGCTTTCTAAGGCCCTGTTGACTTCAAATTCCAGAATGCCTGGCTCTAGGTCAGTGATCACACCATCGTGGTTATCTGGGTCATGAAGATCTTTTTTGTACAGTTCTCCTGTGTATTCTTGCCACCTCTTCTTTTTTTTTTTTTTTTGCAAAGAAAACTTTTTTTTTTTAATATCCTGTGTCTATTTTTTTTCTTTTTTTTTAATTTTATTTTACTTTTAAACTTTACAATATTGTATTAGTTTTGCCAAATATCAAAATGAATCCGCCACAGGTATACCCACGTTCCCCATCCTGAACCCTCCACCCTCCTCCCTCTCCTCCCCTCCCTCTGGGTTATCCCAGTGCACCAGCCCCAAGCACCCAGTACCGTGCATCGAACCTGGACTGGCGATTCGTTTCATACATGATATTATACATGTTTCAATGCTATTCTCCACCTCTTCTTAATATCTTCTGCTTTTGTTAGGTCCATACCATTTCTGTCCTTAATTGAGCCCATCTTTACATGAAATGTTCCCTTGGTATCTCTAATTTTCTTGAAGAGATCTCTAGTCTTTCCCATTCTGTTGTTTTCTTCTATTTCTTTGCATTGATCCCTGAGGAAGGCTTTCTTATCTCTCCTTGCTATTCTTTGGAACTCTGCATTCAGATGATCATATCTTTCCTTTTCTTCTTTGCTTTTTGCTTCTTTTCAAAAAAGCAAGAGAGTTCCAGAAAAGCATCCATTTCTGTTTTATTGACTATGCCAAAGCTTTTGACTGTGTGGATCACAATAAACTGTGGAAAATTCTGAAAGAGATGAGAATACCAGACCACCTGACCTGCCTTTTGAGAAACATATATGCAGGTCAGGAAGCAACAGTTAGAACTGGACATGGAACAACAGACTGAATCCAAATTGGGAAAAGAGTACACCAAGGGTGTATATTGTCACCCTGCTTATTTAACTTATATGCAGAGTACATCATGAGAAACGCTGGGCTGGATGAAGCACAACCTGGAATCAAGATTGCCGGGAGAAATATCAATCACCTCAGATATGTAGATGACACCACCCTTATGGCAGAAAGTGAAGAGGAACTAAAGGAGCCTCTTGATGAAAGTGAAACAGCAGAGTGAAAAAATTGGCTTAAAGCTCAGCATTCAGAAAACTAAGATCATGGCATCTGGTCCCATCACTTCATGGGAAATAGATGGGATAACAGTCGAAACAGTGTCAGACTTTATTTTTTGGAGCTCCAAAATCATTGCAGATGGTGATTGCAGCCATGAAATTAAAAGACGCTTACTTCTTGGAAGGAAAGTTATGACCAACCTAGATAGAATATTGAAAAGCAGAGACATTACTTTGCCAACAAAAGTCCGTCTAGTCAAGGCTATGGTTTTTCCAGTGGTCATGTATGGGTGTGAGAGTTGGACTGTGAAGAGAGCTGAGCACTGAAGAAATGATGCTTTTGAACTGTGGTGTTGAAGAAGACTCTTGAGAATCCCTTGGTCTACAAGGAGTCCAACCAGTCCATCCTAAAGGAAATCAGTTCTGGGTGTTCGTTGGAAGGACTAATGCTAAAGCTGAAACTCCAATACTTTGGCCACCTGATGTGAAGAGTTGACTCATTGGAAAAGACTCTGATGCTGGGAGGGATTGTGGGCAGGAGGAGAAGGGGACGACAGAGGATGAGATGGCTGGATGGCATCACTGACTTGATGGACATGAGTCTGGGTGAACTCCGGGAGTTGGTGATGGACAGGGAGGCCTGGTGTGCTGCGATTCATGGGGTTGCAAAGAGTCGGACACGACTGAGTGACTGAACTGAACTGATAGGTTCCCATTGCTTAAGATGTTTCAACCTTTGTAGCTTTTTTTTTTCCCATTTGCCTATGCAGCTCTGTCATTTGTGCACAAATAAAATATCTCAGAACTCTTCAATAGTTTAGTTTGGCACTGTATAAGGCATATGCAAGTAATTGTTTCTTAATATTAAAATGCCAAAATTCAAAGTTTAATATAGTTTAAAACTTCGAGCCAGTTAACAGTCACCCACATATGAAATGTTCTCTCCCTCATATTTTATCTGCATAGGCTTATTTTAGTGAGAAAGAGATGTATCTATGGTGCCCATCCATGGGAATTCAGCATTATCTAAAAGGAGCTGTTGCTGCTGCTAATGGGAGCAGACATACTGTAAAACTCACACTTGTGTCTTTGACCGTATGAAACACAGTTGAAAAGTTGTTGCTACCTGCTACTTGGAATCCAGAGTCACAGTGTCTTGTGTTTCTCTAGGTGTCTATACTTCCAGAAGAGATTGGAACTCTAAATCCACATTCTTCTGTTCCATCCTTGTTATAAAATGATAAAATATGATATTCTTGGAAGATAAAGATGTACTTAAGAATATTTCTATTTATTGGCATTTTAAAATAAATTAAAGATTTCCCATAAAAAAAAAAAATCTTCCTAATCTTAGAGGAAAGAGAAACAATTGAGTAAGAAAAATCTTAGATGATACCAAAGTTTCAAATCAGAGAATATCAAAGTGGCACTGAAGAAATAGGTATTATCTTAATTCCCTTACTTCTCAAACACACTACTATCCCCTGGGCTTAGGAGAAGTAAAGGCAGCTTTTTTTTTTTTTACATATGTGTATATGTAATGTGTGTGTGTGTGTGTGTGTGTGTGTGTATGTTAGACTTTCATTTGAATAGAGTCTTTGGTTTTATTTATTTTAAAAATTAAATACAAAGGACATAAAATCCAAGCAGACTGCATTTTCTTATATGGTCTGGAAATGATAAAGCCCAGAAAGGCTAATAGGTTCACCAATGATATATTAACATAACATCAGAGCCTAAATTCAAACTCAGTCTAGCTCCAAATCAATGTTCTTGACCCCTATGCTATTTTGTCTAAGGTTACAACATAGCAATAATTTCCATAGACTGTCAACCAGACTTAGGCAATTTTAATAACCTCTCCCAGTGATACAGCATGTATTCTATATATCAAGAATATGATCTGAAAATAAATGCCTTTGCCTCCTCTTTCCTGGTGGTTGTCATAAAGCTGTATATAGAAAGCATGCAATACATATTTTATTGATTAATTATTTAAAACAAGTATTTACTTTTTAAATATTCATCAATTCTCTAGGCCCTGGGGATACAAAGAGAAACTGTAAGCAGACCATTGTTCTTAATGCACTGTGCAAAGGTAGCTGCCAGGGTGAGGAGAAAGGTAAAATACAGCCTAGACACTTCTACCAACAGTGCATCCAAGAGATTCAAGTCACTAGAGGTGTGTCTTTTCCTAATTTGCCATTTTTCTAGTTCTTTCTTATGCAGAGCCTGCTGCAAGGGGGCTTAGACTAGTAGTTTCTCACCAGCCAGCAAGTAAATTTTTACAGGCCAAGACCTCTCCAGCAACCTCACCTTTACATGAAATCTTATCAGACACTACCCTACCAATACTAACACCTCCTTTCCCACGCCAAGATTGGTCACTCCATTTCTAAACCCCAAAATTGACATCATTATTTCTGATTCTTCATCTGCTCATGTCAACTCTCTCACCTGGTATATCTTTCTTTATCTTTTGTTTCTAATAAATTCTAATCATTCATTGCTCAGAATCTAGTTCAACCACTACTCATTCTGAACTCTTTATCCTACTCTATAACTATCCACCATTTCTTCAGTTTCTTTGTTATTATAATTTATTATGGCAATTAATTATTGACCAGAGATTCATCTCTGTAATCATGTAGCTTCTTCAAGTATGTAGGGTTTCTCTCTTCAGCTAGATAGGAAGTTTATATCATATTTTTCAGAAAAATCGATTAACTTCTTTGTACATCCAAAAGGTTTTATTAAACATGTATTCAATTGCATTGTTCCTAGCAATAAAGGTATTATTCCAGGAACTAAGAATGCATGTAAAACTCTAATAGAAAAAAATATTATACATTTAATGAGAATTTCATAAGTATTTTTATATTCATACAAGGCTGAATAAATGAATTAATGAACAGTGATTAATTAGTAGGTCATCCTGAAAAAATTCTTCTATTGCAATCAAATATGGTTATTATAATCAAAATTCCATAAAAGTGAAATAATAAAAAGAGTTAAATAAAAGGTATAGTACACCCAAAACTAAAAAATGGAAATAAATACATTTTTCAATTAGTCACTAGTACATTTCCTTCTTCAATAACAAAGACATATGTTGGAGCTATCTCAAGGGTCCATTGGTTCTCTATTTGCAATGGAGATCACTCATCCTTGAGTGTCACCATATGTAAACTAGGTCTGTTAGGCATTAAAAAGGTTTTGTTGTAATTAAAAGTACATTCTTGTTTACCCAAGAGAAATTGGCCTTTTTAATTTTCAGTATCCAGTGTGTTCTATCCTGTATCTGATGTGTTAGGTCCTGTATCTGATTTGTTGGATCCTGTATCTGTGTTTTCAAATTACCCCCCATCCTAGTTACGCCGTTCTCCATATATTTATTCTCCCCTGCAAAGATCAATGTTACAGTCTATAGGCAGACCCCACTCCTAAGAACCCTCCAGCCATAAGGAGTAGAACATTGATAAACTGGTATCTTTCTAAGGAAAATCAAGAGTACAAAACTAAGGAACTTAATTTCTGTATTAATCCTTGCTTTTGACTCAGGAAATAGAATCAGTTATGGTCCAGGTGGAAAGTATGAAGTTGTATGGCTATTTTAAGAAAGGGAGTCATTCTGGGCAATCCAGAAAGGAGAGAGTGGAAAGTATGAAGTCATATGGCCATTTTCATATGTTTCATTCACTTTGTTCATCTGTAGTATTTTCAATCCTGAATATACTCTATTCCTTAAAAAAAATACTATCTTAAAAATCCACAAGTTGCTATCAGATGGGAGAGAAGGCTAACATTGGGTGCTCCTTATGCATCAACACCATGTGGGAAGTTTAATCTGTTAGAACACCTTCTATGGAAAGATATTCCCACTCAGCTCAGACTGATTTAAATAAAAGAGAAAATCGTTCAGGTCACGAAACTCAATGTCTACGTTCTTGTTTCACTGTGTCACAATATATTTAGGAATCTGTCTTTTTGTATCTCTCACCTTTATTTTTCCCTGTGTTAGATTTCTGTTACAACATGATCTTTTTTATAGTAACACGAAGATGTTTTAGACTAATATTTTATTATCTGTGGCAGAGGTCAGCAAACTACAGCCCATGGGCCAAATCTCTTCTGACACCTGTTTTTACATAGAGCTTACAGGAACACTGCCAGACTTATTGGTTTATATATTGGTTAAGGCTGCTTTTGCACTACAAAGGCAGAGTGAGTAGTTACAGTAGAGACCAAATGACTCACAAACCTAATTTTAAAAAATATGACTCTTTATAGACACAGTGATCTAACCTATGAGTTATAGGAACACAAATGGATTTTTTATAGTAGTTCCCCACAAACATCTTGGATTATGTCTCATTTGTGTTATGTGTCAATTTCTGTATCACAGTTCAGTTCAGTTCAGTCGCTCAGTCGTGTCCAACTCTTTGCGACCTCATGAATCACAGCATGCCAGGCCGCCCTGTCCATAACCAACTCCCAGAGTTTACCCAAACTCATGTCCATCAAGTCGGTGATGCCATCCAGCCATCTCATCCTCTGTCATCCCCTTCTCCTCCTGCCCGCAATGCCTCCCAGCATCAGAGTCTTTTCCAATGAGTCAACTCTTTGCATGAGGTGGCCAAAGTACTGGAGTTTCAGCTTTAGCATCATTCCTTCCAAAGAACACCCAGGACTGATCTCCTTTAGAATGGATTGGTTGGATCTCCTTGCAGTCCAAGGGACTCTCAAGAGTCTTCTCCAACACCACAATTCAAAAGCATCAATTCCTCAGCACTTAGCTTTCTTCACAGTCCAACTCTCACATCCATACATAACTACTGGAAAAACCATAGCCTTGACTAGACGGACCTTTGTTGGCAAAGTAATGTCTCTGTTTTTGAATATGCTATCTAGGTTGGTCATAACTTTCCTTCCAAGGAGTAAGTGTCTTTTTAAATTTTATGGCTGCAGTCACCATCTGCAGTGATTTTGGAGCCCCAAAAAATAAAGTCTGACACTGTTTCCACTGTTTCTCTGTATCACAAGCACTGACCAAAGCTTTGGGCTTCCATAATAAGCCAATCTAGGTTCATGAACCCATGGATAAGGCTAGGATAGAGCCAGCCTCATCTGAATCACATAAATTGATGGTGAGAAAGAGGTTACTCCCAGAAGACATGCATGAAGAAAGAGTGGATTCTGTATATTAGTATATTAGTTTGCTAAGGCTGCAATAACGAAGTCCCACAGACTGCCTCAGACAACAGAAATTCATTGTAGTTTTGATCCCAAAATCAAGCAGTCAGCAGAGTTGGTCCCTCCTGAGAACTGTGACGTAAAGATCTGTTCCAGATCTCTCTCCTTAGTTTGCATATGGCCATCTTCTCTCTGTATCTCTTGCATGACATTCTTGTGGTCCAATTTCCCCTTTTTTTAAAGAGAAATTTTTTTTTTATTTAATTTTTATTTTGCTTTGGAATATAGTTGATTTGCAATATTGAGTATACATATACATATACCACTCTTTTTCAGATCCTTTTTCCATATGTTATTAGAGAATGTTGGGTAGAGTTCTCTGGGCTATACAGTAGGTCCTTGTTGATTACTTATTTTATATATAGAATTGTGTATATGTTCATCTCAAATTCATAATTTATCCTTACCCCTACATTTCCCTTCTGGTAACCATAACTTTGTTTTTGAAGTCTATGAGTATGTTTCTGTTTGGTAAATGATTTCATTTGTATCTTTTTTTAATATTTTGCATATATTTGATATCATATGATATTTCTTTTTCTCTGACTTACTTCACTTGGTATGATAATCTCTAGGTCCTTCTATCCATGTTGCTGCAAAAGGCATTATTTAATTCTTTTTTATGGTGAAATCAAAGAGGAAAGCAAAAAATACATAGAGACAAATAATGAAAACTTGACAAATTTCTCTTTTTTATGAAGACACCAGACATATTATATTAGAGTCTACTCTAATGAACTCATCTTACATAATTGCATCTGCAACCACTCTATTTTCAAATAATTTTAACATAAGGTTAGGATTTCAGCTTAGTAGTAGTGTGTCCATAAACTTTATAGGGACACAAAAATCACCTCATAATACTGGGCCAGCAAAGATTAAATTATCCCTACAACTCTGTTATCTCTTTCTAGCCTGCCCAACTTCCCTACATATTTTGGGTCCAGTATTACGGCTTCATATTAGAGAATGAAAAAGTCATTAACCTGAGAACTCAAATTAAGTGAGGAATCTTTAGAAGGTCTTCCCAAGTGGCTCAGTGGGAAAAGAATCCACCTGCCAGTGCAAGAAACACCACAGACTGGACTTCAATCCCTGGGTCAGGAAGATCCCCAGGAGGAGGAAATGGCAACCCATTGGTGTATTCTTGCCTGGAAAATTCCATGGACAGAGGAGGATGGTAGCTATAGTCCATGCGGTCGCCTAGAGTCAGACACTACTGAGCATGAGCACTACTAATACTAACCTTTAGAAAATTACAAGGCTTTGGATTAGTATTTAAAACATTATTTAAAATGATAATGACTCTCTTTCAATAATATTTAGGTTCCAGACATTATACTATGAGGTCACCATAGATTATTTCACTTCATCCTTGCAATAAACACATGATTGACATTACTGTTTTTATTTATGGATGAAGAAAGAAACCCCAGAGAATTTAGGGATATAAGACTTGGGGAATTTGTGATTCTACCAAATCACACAGCAATTAAGAGGGAAGTGTAAGAATTAGAAGTCAAATCTATATGAATCCAGAGCCCCAATTTTTGTCACTCTCCTGCAATATTGCAAATAAATAAGATATGGACACAAAGGGCTCCAAACTTGGAGAAAGAAATCAGTAACCTGGAAGCAGAAGGAGTCATAAAAAGACGAGACTTTGTAGGTGGACTTCTTGTTTCTAATGACTGGCTAGTTTTAAAACTTAAGACAACAAACCTAGCCAAATCTCAATTTCGTATTGTGTAAAATAGAAGATTATGAAACTTATCTCATGAGATGGCCATGAAGATTAATTGAGATAGCACATAAAAAGTGTTTTGAACAGTTTCTGGCACATTAATGCTAGATATAGTTGTGGTCAATATAATAACAAGTATTGTGATTTTCAATGCCATTAATATTCTTTCCTCAACAGTATAATAATTAAATTAATAAATTCATGTATAATTAACAAATGCAAATATGATTCATTTATTAATAAATAATAAATTAAAATGTTATTTCCATTAAGATGTTTATGCCCCTCCCTTCGTATGATTTCAGTTCAGTTCAGTCGCTCAGTCATTTCCGACTCTTTGCGACCCCATGGACTGTAGCGTGCTAGGCCTCTCTGTCCATCACCAACTCCCGGAGCTTACTCAAACTCATGTCCACTGAGTCAGTGATACCATCCAACCATCTCATCCTCTGTCATCCCCTTCTTCTGCCTTCAATCTTTCCCAGCATCAGGGTCTTTTCAAATGAGTCAGCTCTTCACATCAGGTGGTCAAACTATTGGAGTTTCTGCTTTAGCACCAGTCCTTCCAATGAATATTCAGGACTGATTTCCTTTAGGATGAACTGGTTGGATCTCCTTGCTGTCCAAGGGACTCTCAAGAGTCTTCTCCAACACCACAGTTCAAAAGCATCAAGTCTTCAGTGCACAGCTTCATCAATTCTTCAGCCGCTCCAGCGCCTACCATCTTACTGGGGTTTCTCTGACCTTGATGTGGGATATCTCCTCACAGCCGATGTAATTTCAAACCCTTTCCAAAAAAAACATATAAATTTATTCAATTTTTAAAAGTAAAAAATATATGGTCGAAATGACATCACTTCTTTAATTCTTCAAACAAGAACAACTAAATATTAATCAATTATAAGACTTCCTGATGTTCATGACACAAATAGCAAGCTAGAATACACCTGACTTCTTACAGAATGAATAAAACAAGTCACTTTTCACAGATTCATATTGACCGAGCTTCATATCATGAAACTATAGCAAAAATAAAGCTAGAAATACTTTTTCTTTAACATATAGTCAAATTTTTTTTTAAATCCTTATCTTTAGGATCCTTTAAAAATCGCAATCTAAAATGTGGTAAAATGACAAGGACAAGAAAAAGTTGGTGGTGACATTTCCATAATGGGCTATTTGAAACTGCCAAGGACAGAAATGGTATGAACCTAACAGGAGCAGAAGATATTAAGAAGAGGTGGCAAGAATACACAGAAGAACTGTACAAAAAAGATCTTCACAACCAAGATAATCACCATGGTGTGATCACTCACCTAGAGCCAGACATCCTGGAATGTGAAGTCAAGTGGGCCTTAGAAAGCATCACTACGAACAAAGCTAGTGGAGGTGATGGAATTTCAGTTGAGTTATTTCAAATCCTAAAAGATGAGGCTGTGAAAGTGCTGCACTCAATATGCCAGCAAATTTGGAAAACTCAGCAGTGGCCACAGGACTGGAAAAGGTCAGTTTTCATTCCACTCCCTAAGAAAGGCAATGCCAAAGAATGCTCAAATTACTGCACAGTTGCACTCATCTCACATGCTAGCAAACCAATGCTCACAATTCTCCAAGCCAGGCTTCAGCAGTATGGGAACGTGAACTTCCAGATGTTCAAGCTGGTTTTAGAAAAGACAGAGGAACCAGAGATCAAATTGCCAACATCCACTGGATCATGGAAAAAGCAAGAGAGTTCCAGAAAAACATCTATTTCTGCTTTATTGACTATGCCAAAGCCTTTGGCTGTGTGAATCACAATAAACTGTGGAAAATTCTGAAAGAGATGGGAATACCAGACCACCTGACCTGCCTCTTGAGAAAGCTGTATGCAGGTCAGGAAGCAACAGTTAGAACTGGACATGGCACAACAGACTGGTTCCAAATAGGAAAAGGAGTATATCAAGGCTGTATATTGTCACCTTGCTTATTTAACTTATATGCAAAGTACATCATGAGAAACGCTGGACTGGATGAAGTAAAAGCTAGAATCAAGATTGTAGGGAGAAATACCAATAACCTCAGATATGCAGTGGAGAAGGCAATGGCAACCCACTCCAGTACTCTTGCCTGGAAAATCCCATGGACGGAGGAGCCTGGTAGGCTGCAGTTCATGGGGTCACAAAGAGTCAGACAAGACTGACCGACTCACTTTCACTTTTCACTTTCATGCATTGGAGAAGGAAATGGTAACCCATTCCAGTGTTCTTGCTTGAAGAATCCCAGGGACAGCAGAGCCTGGTGGGGTTGCACATAGTCGGACAAGACTGAAGCGACTTAGCAGCAGCAGCAACAGCAGACATGCAGATGACACCACCCTTTTAGCAGAAGGTGAAGAACTAAAGGGCCTCTTGATGAAAGTCAAAGAGGAGAGTGAAAAAGTTGGCTTAAAGCTTAACATCTAGAAAACAAAAATCATGGCATCCAGTACCATCACTTCATGGCAAATAGATGGGGAAACAGTGGAAATAGTGACAGACTTTAATTTTGGGGGTCCAAAATCACTGCAGATGGTGACTGCAGCCATGAAATTAAAAGACACTTGCTCCTTGGAAGAAAAGTTATGACCACCTAGACAGCGTATTAAAAAGCAGAGGCATTACTTTGCCAACAAAGGTCCATCTAGTCAAGGCTATGGTTTTTCCTGTAGTCATGCATGGATGACTAAGAGAGTTGGACTATAAAGAAAGTTAAGCATGGAAGAATTGATGTTTTTGAACTGTGGTGTTGGAGAAGACTCTTGAGAGTCCCTTGGACAGCAAACAGATCTAACCAGTCCATCCTAAAGGAAATCAGTCCTGAATATTCATTGGAAGGACTGGTGCTGAAGCAGAAACTCCAATACTTTGGCCATCTGATGTGAAGAGCTGACTCATTTGAAAAGACACTGATGCTGGGAAAGATTGAAGGCAGAAGAAGGGGATGACAGAGGATGAGATGGTTGGATGGTATCACTGACTCAGTGGACATGAGTTTGAGTAAACTCTGGGAGTTGGTGATAGACAGGAAGGCCTGGCATGCTGCAGTCCATGGGGTCACAAAGAGGCAGAAATGACTGAGCGACTGAACTGAACTGAACTGAAACTGCCAAGAGCTAGGGGGTAAATAAGTCACTGTGTTATATACTGAGATGCATATAAAAGATTTCTTAATTCACTGTGCATAGATTTTGACATTATCAAGTCTTAGGCTTTCCTATAAGAAAAATACTGTGACTTTCTTCTGTTTAAGGTTCTCAAAGATGACTAGATTGTCTTGTGTATCTTACTCCACTCAGCAACTGGGTCCTGATCAGAATTTATTTAAAAGAACAAGAGTTCTATGTTTGAGTAGAACAAAAAAATGTCCCATCATTTTAAGTAGAGGAAAAAGGCACAGGAATTTATATGGGCAATTGGGTGTCCTTTTTCTCAAGTGACAACTTGGATTATTAAGAGAAGATCAAGAGAAAGAAATACTATTGACCAATTTGTGCCAGTGATAAAATGAAGTTGACATTCCCTGAATGCATCATTTTATCCAACAAATTCCAAACCAAACCCAGTGGACTGCTAGCTTTGATTCAGAAGAAACCTTGTGCAAAACAATTTTTTAATTTTAGTGTCCCTGTGAGCAGATGGTTTATCCCTATAATCTCTCCTCAACCCCAGAATCTTTTTTCTAATTTGGTTGCATATGCACATGTACCTATTTTTATTACTTGAGACAGTATGTTAATTCTAGGTGAAATATTATAATCTACTATGTAGAATGTAAAAGATGAAAAAAAGTCTATATCTATCAAAGCATCACTGATATCTACTGGGAATGTAAGACCTGTGAAGACTTTCACATCTACAAGTTATGAATTATATATACTTTTACAGATTTCATTGATGAAAATCAAGATTAATTGGAAACTTTGTTATAACATTTCACTTACAGTAATAGATAATGCTGATTTTGACAAGCCCCTAGTTCATTCTTCTTAAAATATGATTCTAAGACAACATTTGTGTTCTTGACTCCCTTATGAACTTATTAGGTAAGTTCAGACACAAACCTTCAAATTTACTACCATGCAATTCATTCCTTCCCTTCCCCTATCCTTGGCTCCTGCATTATTAATTCTGACTTTGTGAATGAATGCATGGTGGAAAAAACTCAGAATTGGAAGTCCAGAAGCCTGGTTTCTAGTTCCATTTCCACTGAACCCGTTTTCTACTTTCATTTGCTTTTTCTCTGTATTAATACTTTCCAAATTGACTTTTACAAAATGTCATGGCCCCACCCAAGTTTACATTCCAGGTCCTGGGAATATGGAAGAGTATAAAAGGAGTGCAAAGAAGGGACCACCAGCTTTGGTTGTCAATTGGAATACATAGCAGAGAAGAACCACTTCCCGGTGAGAAAAACATATCCTTAGTCATCCATGGACTTGCGTTGAATGATCCCTCTGCTCACTTTCTACCCCAAAGTTCTATGAAAATGTCTATATTTCAAAACCAAAGAAGCTGATAAATTTTTTGAGTTTTCTTTTAAATACAGAATGTTAAATAGTTTCAAAATGCAATTTGCATTTTTATTTTTGGAATGGTATCAAAGGAGACTGGAGGAAGAGAATAGTTTCTAGGATCATAGAATGTGTTGTCTTAATCAGCACTCAAATGGTGGTTAACTGTCTCCAAGATTAAAGCCCTGTTTAAATTGGGGTATTTTTTGTGTTATTTCAGGCTTTTTGGCATCTAGCAAAAGCAAATATGGTTATATTTGCTTTTATGACATTTATGAGGTAAACAGTTTAATTCATTGCCCCCTAAAATAACTGTTTCCCATAGTAAACAAATAACTTTTTCCCCCTAGCCTGTTTTGCATAAGTATTATAGTCCTACAAGCATTCTTGATCCAAATAATTACTACATCACTGCTATTCACATTCAGTTCAGTTCAGTCGCTCAGTCGTGTCCGACGGTTTGCGACCCCATGAATCACAGAACACCAGGCCTCCCCATCCATCACTCAGACTCACGTCCATCGAGTCAGTAATGCCATCCAGCCATCTCATCCTCTGTCGTCCCCTTCTCCTCCTGCCCCCAAATCCCTTCCAGCATCAGGGTCAATACACAGTGGTAAAATTCTGGTTTCCATCCAACAGAAACATAGTAGCATGATCATATTTCAAATCTGATTTGTAAGTTTACAGGATATAAAAGTATACAAGGAGATGTGTTCTCAGAACTCTCTTTAAAAGAACCTGCTTCAAGGAGCACGGTTGAATCACAGCTTTCAGCTACAGCCCATTTGTATTTCCTGGGGATAACACTGGTGAATGATAAAGGGAGAGGAATAAAAGGAGCAGGCAGAGTCTTCAGACTATGATACAGGTATGACACTTAGGAAAGGAGATGAGAAGGCAGGATGATTGAGTAGGAAGTACCTCGGTGAATGTATAAAACTTTATGCTTCATTCAGTATGAAGCCACACTTCTCCTGGGCTGCTCCCAGCCAATGACTGAGCATAACAAGACCACTGGTCCCAGTCCACTTATTCCTGAAGTGGAAACATTGACAACATTGGCACAGGAACTCCACAACATTGTACACAAACAACAAAAGCAGACAGTCCATTCCAGTGTATTTCCTCAATGAAAACATGGAGAAGAAAGACTAATGTTCATTTATTCGTTCATTCATTTAATCAATAAATATTTATTGGAGCACTTATATAGGCCAGGCACCAAGATTGAATACTATATTAGAATAACACCATTTCAATCACTGTCTAAATCTTAAATATGTTAGTTCATGAGCCTCTTGTGATTTTCTTAATGCCTAGGTACTGTCCCCAGAGAAATGTCGCATGCACATGTGCATGTAAGGAAATTCTGCATAATATGAGAGGTTTCATGAACATGATTGAATTCCTTTCATAAACAGCTTGAGTTCCTGCCTTTTTCCTGAATTCATTAGCTCACATGATAGTCCTGTTATAGTAACTAGATTTCCACCACTTTCTTCCACACCAAAGTTTCTGTTTTTGATTATTTTTCTACATTCTAGTTTTTCTCTGTTTCTTTATATTTCTTTTCTTAGGGATTAGAGTCCAGTCTCTGAAATAGAGGTTGCCTTCTCCTGAATTGCGACATTGTTTTCTGAGATTTCCCTTCATGACTGACAAATATTATTTCTGACCCGCATAATTCCAGTAACTTCCTAACTCACAGCATTGTCCCCATTACCTCCCCATTCCACTCAGTCACATTCTGATGTCAGATGTACACCTCAGAAGCACAGATTTGGTCATGTCGTTCCTTGACTCCAGCAGGAAAATACACAATGCTTTACACACAAAAGATCTATTTCAAATTCTATTCCCATACAATGCCTCTACATGAAATCCATGCCCAGAGAAACTCTAATCTTTGCTTGTCATTGGAAACAACGTTCATTGTCTTGTCTCAATGCTTTTTCTCACCGAAATGTCTTTCTGTCACATTTTATGCTAATCTCTGCCCATATGTCAAACCCTAAATCAAATGTCTAGTCCTTTATAACATACATGGAAGAGAAATCATTATTAGGATGGAAATCAAATTGGTTATGTGGGAATGGAAAACACAGAATTAATGTAAAAATTATTTTAAAAGTAGAAGTAATCATAATTAGTTCCTTATTTTGAATATGAAGATTAATTTTAAATACCAGCCTCTTCAGGCTGCTGTGGCCATCTTTAGACAGTGTACTAAAAACCAGAGACATTACTTTGTCAAAAAAGGTCTGTTTAGTCAAAGCTGTGGCTTTTCCAGTAGTTTTGTATGGATGTGAGAGTTGGACTATAAAGAAGGTTAAGCACAAAAGAATTGATGTTTTCAAACGTGCTGAAGACTCTTGAGTTCCTTGGATAGCCAAGAGATGAAGCCACTCAATCCTGAAGGAAATCAACCCTGAATATTCATTGGAAGGACTGGTGCTGAAGCTCCAATAATTTGGCCACCTGATGTGAAGAGCTGACTCATTAGAAAAGACCCTGATGCTGGGAAAGATTGAGGCAAGAAGAGAAGGGGGTGACAGAGGATGAGATGGTTGGATGGCATCACTGACCCAGTGGACATGAGTTTGAGCAAGCTCCTGGAGCTAGTGTTGGACAGGGAAGCCTGGCATGCTGCAGTCCATGGGGTTACAAAGAGTTGGACATGACTTAGTACCTGAACAACAAAAATAAACCACCATTATTTAGGACCTGCACTGTATCCAGCTCAGTGTACAAATCCAAAAAGAGATGCTTATAAAACTATTCAAGACCTCATAGCTTTTAGAGTAAAGTTAACATTTGAATGTTGGTTTGTCTAATAGCTTATAACATGGCCTTAACCATGAGCAAATGACTTGGAAATTTGTAGCTTAAGGGGATTATTTGCTTTTTGAATGAAAGAAAATATAAGAATTTCATCTTTGAAACGTTAATAATGTCTAAAAATTGAAGTTAATTGCAAATGTGGGAATAGAACTCAGGAAACATCATTAATATAAATATTGATTTAAGAGTCATTTATATGATGGCAAGAGACAAAGTCCTATGAGTAAATGCATCACCAAATGAGAGAACATGCACAGAAAAGAGAAGGAAACCCAAAGCCAATATTGTAGAAAACATTCCATGAATGATAATGAGAAATAAATCAAAAGAGAGAATCCAGAGGAATTTCAATACATAACACAGCATCCAATAGTATCATAATGGAAAATGGAAAATAAACTGGTGGTGACTTAGCATGCATGCACACACTATTTTTAGGAGATCCCTGAGCAAAAAATCTTAACTTATAAAATGGAAAGAGTTCAAGGAGTAATTCATGTTGATGTTTTTTACTTTATCAAAGAAGAGAGCTGGATCTTGGTCTGGATTGTTTATAGAAAAACTCTTCTGAGTTATTAATCAGTATTTACTCCTCTAAGAAACTATATTCCCCATTCTGAGGGGCTTTCCAGGTATTGTGATCTATCTAAGTCCTTATAACTGCCCTACATTCTCACTGAGTCAAACAGCACATTTTTTTCTTTTGGACAATTGTTCTTTTTCAGTTGAATGGTAGAATTCTGAAGACATCACCCCTTAGTTTCCAAATGACAGTTATTCAACTGAAAATGTTGACCATCCACTGTAATTTGGTGATTGCAGTGTTCAGAGTCCATTGTGATTACATATTACACTAGACTGAAAAGTTTCTCAGGATAGAGTCAATGTAATATTATCTCAATACCCATTGACTAGCACACCCGTCACAAATACAAACACATACACACACACTCATTTGCCTCTGGCACCAAATATAACGCATATATTAGACATTCAAAGGGATTGTTGAATGAATTAATAAATGAGTGAAAAAGAAGATAAATGAACAAATACCTTGGTAAGTGAAGAAAGCAGATAAATGCATTTGGAGAGACATAAACATAAAGACTACTGGGAGAAATATCAGTAACTTCAGATATGCAGATGACACCACCCTTATGGCAGAAAGTGAAGAGGAACTAAAAAGCCTCTTGATGAAAGTGAAAGTGGAGAGTGAAAAAGTTGGCTTAAAGCTCAACATTCTGAAAACTAAGATCATGGCATCCAATCCCATCACTTCATGGGAAATATGGGGAAACAGTGGAAACAGTATCAGACTTTATTTGTTTGGGCTCCAAAATCACTGCAGATAATGACTGCAGCCATGAAATTAAAAGATGCTTACTCCTTGGAAGGAAAGTTATGACCAACCTAGATAGCATATTCAAAAGCAGAGACATTACTTGGCCAACAAAGGTTCATCTAGTCAAGGCTATGGTTTTTCCAGTGGTCATGTATGGATGTGAGAGTTGGACTGTGAAGAAAGCTGAGCACCGAAGAATTGATGCTTTTGAACTGTGGTGTTGGAGAAGACTCTTGAGAGTCCCTTGGAATGCAAGGATATCCAACCAGTCCATTCTGAAGATCAGCCCTGGGTGTTCTTTGGAAGGAATGATGCTAAAGCTGAAACTCTAGTACTTTGACCACCTCATGCAAAGAGTTGACTCATTGGAAAAGACTCTGATGCTAGGAGGGATTGGGGGCAAGAGGAGAAGGGGATGACAGAGGATGAGATGGCTGGATGGCATCACTGACTCGATGGATGTGAGTCTGAGTGAACTCCGGGAGTTGGTGATGGACAGGGAGGCCTGGCGTGCTGTGATTCATGGGGTTGCAAAAAGTCGGACATGACTGAGTGACTGAACTGAACTGAACTGAAACATAAAGATACCCAATATGCTACTGGAGATCAGTGGAGAAATAACTCCAGAAAGAATGAAGGGATGGAGCCAAAGCACAAACAATACCCAGTTGTGGATATGACTGGTGATAGAAGCAAGGTCCGATGCTGTAAAGAGCAATATTGCATAGGAACCTGGAATGTTAGATCCATGAATCAAGGCAAATTGGAAGTGGTCAAACAGGAGATGGCAAGAGTGAACGTCAACATTCTAGGAATCAGCGAACTAAAATGGCTGGAAGAGGTGAATTTAACTCAGATGATCATTATATCTACTAATGTGGGCAGGAATCCCTCAGAAGAAATGGAGTAGCCATCATGGTCAACAAAAGAGTCCGAAATGCAGTACTTGGATGCAATCTCAAAAACAACAGAATGATCTCTGTTCGTTTCCAAGGCAAACCATTCAATATCACAGTAATCCAAGTCTATGCCCCAACCAGTAATGCTGAAGAAGCTGAAGTTGAACAGTTCTATCAAGACCTACAAGACCTTTTAGAACTAACACCTCAAAAGGATATCCTTTTCATTATAGGGGACTGGAACGCAAAAGTAGGAAGTCAAGAAATACCTGGGGTAACAGGCAAATCTGGCCTTAGAATACAGAACAAAGCAGAGCAAAGGCTAATAGAGTTTTGCCAAGAGAATGCACTGGTCATAGCAAACACCCTCTTCCAACAACACAAGAGAAGACTCTACACATGGACGTCACCAGATGGCCAACACCGAAATCAGATTGATTATATTCTTTGCAGCCAAAGATGGAGAAGCTCAATACAGTCAGCAAAAACAAGACTGGGAGCTGACTGTGGCTCAGATCATGAACTCCTTATTGCCAAATTCAGACTTAAATTGAAGAAAGTACGGAAAACCACTAGACCATTCAGGTATGACCTAAATCAAATCCCTTATGATTATACAGTGGAAGTGAGAAGTAGATTTAAGGGGCTAGATCTGATAGATAGAGTGCCTGATGAAATATGGATGGATGTTTGTGACATTGTACAGAAGACAGGGATCAAGACCATCTCCATAGAAAAGAAATGCATCAGCAAGGTGAAAAGACAGCCTTCAGAATGGGAGAAAATAATAGCAAATGAAGCAACCGACAAACAACTAATCTCAAAAATATACAAGCAACTCCTACAGCTCAACTCCAGAAAAATAAATGACCCAATCAAAAAATGGGCCAAAGATCTAAATAGACATTTCTCCAAAGAAGACATACAGATGGCTAACAAACACATGAAAAGATGCTCAACATCACTCATTATCAGAGAAATGCAAATCAAAACCACTATGAGGTACCATTTCACGCCAGTCAGAATGGCTGCGATCCAAAAGTCTACAAATAATAAATGCTGGAGAGGGTGTGGAGAAAAGGGAACCCTCTTACACTGTTGGTGGGAATGCAAACTAGTACAGCCACTATGGAGAACAGTGTGGAGATTCCTTAAAAAACTGGAAATAGAACTGCCTTATGATCCAGCAATCCCACCGCTGGGCATATACACTGAGGAAACCAGAAGGGAAAGAGACACGTGTACCCCAATGTTCATCGCAGCACTGTTTATAATAGCCAGGACATGGAAGCAACCTAGATGTCCATCAGCAGATGAATGGATAAGAAAGCAGTGGTACATATACACAATGGAGTATTACTCAGCCATTAAAAAGAATACATTTGAATCAGTTCTAATGAGGTGGATGAAACTGGAGCCTATTATACAGAGTGAAGTAAGCCAGAAGGAAAAACACCAATACAGTATACTAATGCATATATATGGAATTTAGAAAGATGGTAACGATAACCCTGTATACGAGACAGCAAAAGAGACACTGATGTATAGAACAGTCTTATGGACTCTGTGGGAGAGAGAGAGGGTGGGAAGATTTGGGAGAATGGCATTGAAACATGTGAAACGTCATGTATGAAACGAGATGCCAGTCCAGGTTCAATGCACGATGCTGGATGCTTGGGGCTGGTGCACTGGGACGACCCAGATGGATGGTGTGGAGAGGGAGGAGGGAGGAGGGTTCAGGATGGGGAACACATGTATACTAATTAAATAATTTTCTATTAAAGAAAAAAAAAATTTCAAAATAATTAAATTATAAAAAAAAAAAAAGAAATGCAAAAAAGCAAAATGGCTGTCTGGGGAGGCCTTACAAATAGCTGTGAAAAGAAGAAAAGTGAAAAGCAAAGGATCTCCTTGTTTATATAAACATCTGAATGCAGAGTTCCAAAGAATAGCAAAGAGAGATAAGAAAGCCTTCCCCAGCAATCAATGCAAAAAAATAGAGGCACTGTGGTGTTGAAGACTCTTGAGAGTCCCTTGGACTGCAAGGAGATCCAACCAGTCCATTCTAAAGGAGATCAGTCCTAGGTGTTCATTGGAAGGACTAATTCTAAAGCTGAAACTCCAATACTTTGGCCACCTCATGCAAAGAATTGACTCATTGGAAAAGACTCTGATGCTGGGAGGAATTGGGGGCAGGAGGAGAAGGGGACAACAGATGATGAGATGGCTGGATGGCATCACCGACTCGATGGACATGAGTTTGGGTGAACTCTGGGAGTTGGTGATGGACAAGGAGGCCTGGTGTGCTGCAATTCATAGGGTTGCAAAGAGTTGGACATGACTGATGACTGAACTGAACTGAAACATAAATGAATAGAAATTCTATTCCATGTAGCAAGATTATATAATTAGTACATAGGCCAAAGAATTGATGCATTTGAACTGTGGTGTTGGAGAAGACTCTTGAGAGTCCCTTGGACTGCAAGGAGATCCAACCAGTCCATTCTGAAGGAGATCAGCCCTGGGATTTCTTTGGAAGGAATGATGTTAAAGCTGAAACTCCAGTACTTTGGCTACCTCATGCGAAGAGTTGACTCATTGGAAAAGACTCTGATGCTGGGAGGGATTGGGGGCAGGAGGAAAAGGGGACGACAGAGGATGAGATGGCTGGATGGCATCACAGAATTGATGGACGTGAATTTGAGTGAACTCCGGGAGTTGGTGATGGACAGGGAGGCCTGGCATGCTGCGATTCATGGGGTCGCAAAGAGTCGGACATGACTGAGTGACTGAACTGAACTGAACTGAACTGTGTGTGTGTGTGTGTGTGCACGCACTCAGCTGCTCAGTGCTGTCTGACTCTTGCAACCCCCTGGACTATAGCCTATCAGGCTCCTCTGTCCATGGAGTTTTCCAGGCAAGAATACTGGAATGGATTGCTATTTCCTTTTCCAAGGAATCTTCCCTATTCAGGAATAGAACCCGTGCTTACTGCATTGGCAGGTGGATTCTTTACCACCAAGCCATCTAGGGAGCTCATACATAGGCTAAAAGGTAAAAAAAAATTTTTTTTTTTAATCTTTTTAAAGATGAGCCCTCTACAATGACACAAGCTACTTCATATGGTATATTAAGTGGTCAAGTAAAATTTTGATAGCTGGCAAAGAGATAGCAAAGTTTAGTTTTTCCTTATGGAATATTTATTTAGACTATCTCTGAAGTACAAAATGTAGCATTACATTAAAAAAAATAGTGTTTCTACAGATATAAAAATGTAAAATAAAGTTTGGTAAATGTTCTTGTCTATGTTGTATCTTTTAGATAATAGCTTTTGCACTTTTGCATTTATATAATGTCTATTTCATTTAAAAAAAAATCATTGAATACTATCAGTCAGAAAAGTTAGGTTAGGCTGTGGTAATCAACCCTAGACCTCAGTTGCCAAAACAAGAAAGTTTATCTCTCAGTTAGGTTATAGGTCCATTTTGGCTTCACTATGCTGGCCTCTAACTAGAGATATGGGCTGATGAAATCTATCATCTGGGACATCACACATTTCCATTACAGGCAAAAGGGCACAGAGAAAATCATGTAGCAGCTGTAAAAGAACTTCCCAAGAAGCGACATATCTTACTTCCCTCAAATGGCATTGGTCAAAACAAGAGTTATCTCATGAGGCACAAGTGAACAAGTTACTATATAATGTAGTCAAACAGTAAGGCTTTTCTGTCTGTTTTTATTCAATTATTCTCCCTGAAACAACCTCACCATATATATGACGTGTGTGTGTGTGTGTTTTGCAAACTTTCAAAGTTAGAATGCAGAATTCACAAATATAAGGCTTCAAATCTTAGGACCAAGTATTTATACACAGCTTACCATAACATGTTACAAAGCTCATAAGATGAAATGCTAGGTAACCAAACCACAGCCCTTGCCTTTGAAGAATACTTGCACTAATGGGGAGATGAATAAATAAATATATTCATACTGAAAGATGTACTTGCTGTTGTGGCAGAGAAATTAATTCCATACGGAAGGGTCAAAGAAGACTACATTGATACTTGAGAAATATTTAAATGGGCAAATGGGAATTGGTCAAATGAAAAAATGGCAGATGAGATGAAGCGAGGTGGGTTGTCATTCCTATCAAAGGGAATGATGTTTGGAAAGATATGGGGATATTCCAACGCATTGTATCCCATTGAGACAGAAAGTCTTTAATTGTGATTATGAATGGAGCTCCTAAGAAGGTAGCCCAAGATGAATCCAAAGACAGGCCAAGGCAGGATATGAGTGTCTTGCTAAGTCACTTCAGTCATGTCCGACTCTGTGTGACCCCATGGACTGCAGCCCACCAGGCTCCTCCATCCCTGGGATTCTCTAGGCAAGAACACTGGAGTGGGTTGCCATTTCCTTCTCCAATGGATGAAAGTGAAAAGTAAAAGTGAAGTCGCTCAGTCATCTCCAACTCTTAGCAACCCCATGGACTGCAGCCCACCAGGCTCCTCCGTCCATGGGATTTTCCAGGCAAGAGTACTGGAATAGGGTGCCATTGCCTTCTCCGATGAGTGCCTTAAGCATTACATAATCTGTCTTGATGATCTAGTTTTCGAAATGTTCCATGTTGTTCCTTATGAACATCAGTGATGTCTACTCCTTAAAGATAAAACTATAAAAGTACTTTATAATGCATTTAAAAATCTTATAATCATCATTATGGCTGACATATAATACTTTTGAGATATTGCCGAAACGTGAAAAATCAAAATAGGCTATATTTATGTACCACATAAAAAATTTAAAATACAAGCTGTTTTCCTTAAACAGAGAGATCTTATTTTACTTAAACACAAAGACCACAAAAGATTAAGGGGAAATATATATATATATATATATAAAAACAGTGAATTAAACACTTAAATTTAATCCTGTTCAAGTCCAAAGGGAAAGCCTGCCAGGACCAAACTCAGATGACCCTGAGTTGTACAAGTAAGCCTTTATGTTATTGGGACCCAAAAATCTTCACCAGGATTTTACAAAGTAGAAACTAAATCTGAAACTAAACCCCAAGTCAAAATCATTCTTTTCTGAAGTCACCAAATTCCATGTCCTCTGAACACATTCACCGCTGAGTTAATATTAAGTCCAGCCCTGTTTTGGTTACTAAGGCTATTCAGTCTGGTTCCTAAAATATTAACCATGATCTTTAAAGTGATAGCAATGCTAAAAATAGCTGTTGCAACTGCTTCATATTAATAGTCCATTCTACTAATAAAACCCAAAAAAGATATGATAAACTTATTAAAATAATAGAAAATTTGAGAGAGATCCTGGATGATATTGGTCAGTAATGGGGACAGTATATAAAGACTTTGTAACAGCTATCTTCAAGTTAAAATGGCTTTTAAATATTGCCCCTGGTACCTGTCTTAGAAATGACTTTTTTCTTTTACAATTTAATATTAACTAAAAAGAAGAAGAAAAACAAATTTAATCATAAGCCTAAACTAGAGCCATGTTAACTTCCATTAAGAAGCAGAATTATGGAATATTAGACATGTGGTATGTAATATTTGAATATTCAGGTCTTTAGAAATGCATATTTTGAGAAATTAAGTATTAAAGAACCTTTCAAAGAGTCAAAACAACACCCTATGTAAGGGTTTTTGTTGTTCAGTCACTAAAGTTGTGTTCCACTCTTTTGTGACCCCACTGACTGTAACCCGCCAGGTTCCTCTGTTCACGGGATTTCCCAGTGATTCTCAGGTCCAAGAATACTGGAGCAGGTCACCATGTCCTCCCCCAAGGGATTTTTCTGGGGCAATGAACCTGCATCTCCTGCATTGGCAGGCGAATTCTTTACCCCTGAGCCACCAGGGAAGCCCTGGGGCAAAGAAAAATTCTTTCATATGTTGTTTCTACAAAGACTTAGAATATTTCTTTTATGATAAATGAATCCTTCAACAATCATCTCCTATATAGCAATCAAAATTTCTTCTATTGAAAAAGCTGTAATTTGAGTGACCTTGGGGATAAACTGCCAGAATTTAACTTCCTAGACAGAAGGTATTAGCTTAGCATGACAGGCACAGTATCAGACAGCTTAGGCTGCGATAACAAAATACCACAGACTAGGCAATTTAAACTATGTTATGGAGGCTAGAAATCTCAGCTCAAGGTGCAGTCATGTTTGGCTTCTGGTGAGAGCACTCTTATTTTCTTGCTTTATCTTCTGGCCTTATCCTCACAAGGCCTTTCCTCTGTGGTACATGGACAGAACTCTGGTTCCTCTTCCTCTTCTTATAAGGGCACTATTCCCATGAGATTAAATTCGCACCATTATAACTTCATTCAGTTAAATTCGCTGCCGGCTCAGTTGGTAAAGAATCTGCCTATAATGTTGTAGATGTGGGTTCGATCCCTGGGTGGGGAAGATCCCCTGGAAAAGGAAATAGCAACTCACTCCAGTATTCTTGTCTGGAAAATCCCATGGACAGAGGAGCCTGGCAGGCTACAGTCCCTGGGGTTGCAAGAGTTGGACATAACTGAGTGCCTGAAACATCACCACCCACCACCTGATGGGCCTTTCCTCCAAATGTAGTCACCTTGGTGGTTAGGAATTTAATATATGAAGTGACACAATTCAGGGCAGACAAGTTCTTACTTAGAAATATTTAAAAACCTTCTATTATATTCATACTCCTTTAGGCAAAAGCTACTCAAACCCTGGTGATGTTAACATCAGTTGGCAGAAACTTCCTGCAAAAGGAATACCTTGAGACAGGTGGGGAAATAAGAAATATTACCTTTCTACCTTCTCATTAAGAAGCATCCTGTGGTGAATCCAATACCACCCACTATGTCACCATAACACTTTAAATGCAATAATATATACCACCAAGATCTCCATGCCTTCTTAGCCCATTTGTCAAATTGTGCTGGCACTAGTGATAAAGAACCCACTTGCCAATGCAGAAGACATAAGAGACACAAGTATGATCCCTGGCTTGGGAAAACCCCACAGAGAAGGCAATGGTACCCACCCCAGCATTCTTGACTGGAGAATACCATGGACGGAGGAGCCTGGTGGGCCGCAGCCCATGGGCTCGCTAGGAGTCGGACAGGACTGAGCGACTTCACTTTCACTTTCCACTTTCATGCATTGGAGAAGGAAGTGGCAACCCACTCCAGTGTTCTTGCCTGGAGAATCCCAGGGATGGGGGAGCCTGGTGGGCTGCTGTCTATGGGGTCACACAGAGTCGGACATGACTGAAGCAACTTAGCAGCAGCAGCACCAGCAGCAGGCTACTGTCCATTGGGTCACAAAGAGTCAGACACAAATGAAATGACTTAGCATGCATGCACACTGTAGTTTGGGTCTTAAATACCCATCTGAGAAGTTTGGCTAATGATACTGCATTCTAGTTGAATGAAAGAGATATTGTTTTAGATAGCAAAGTAAAACCCTATCAGAACTCAATAAATAGGGATGGAAATTTAAGCAGATAAAATGCAGAGTCATGTTACAGCAAGGTTAATCAGATAAATCTTTGCAGCTTCCTGACTGGAAGTTTAGGGTGCAAAAAGTCAATACTCAGTCATTTAATTTCTGAATGTTGAATATTGGTAGGTGCATTATCACCACATTTTACTGTATTTCATTTTAGTTATCAATTAAATGATAAAGGGTTCATAAAGTATGCTTTGAAATTAATCTTTGTTTAGCATGAATTCCAAAGAAACATAGAATTCATTTTCCTTTCTGGTGAAACCTTTAAGATCATGTGTTTTTCAGACTGTGCCCTGACCTTGTCCTCAAGTCTAAGGGTAGAATGCAGTGACAAGAGTGGGGATGCCAGAAAGGAGAGGCAAGAAAGAGTCGGCTTCAGGGTAACATCAGGAGGCATGAGAGGGTGTTGGCTAAAAGCTCATCATTCAAGCTACATCTGCTTTCAAATTCCTTTTTTCCTGGTTCCTTGTTGAGTCATTATTTTGAACAAGGCATTCATTTTTTCTGAAAGCCCAAAGGTCCTTATCTGAAATCAAATAAAAACACCTATCCACCTCATAGGGTCATCCTCAAGATTAAATGCCATAATATTTGTGAAGTACACTGCATCATGCCTTGTGTATCCCACAGCTCCAAATGGTAGAAATTATTTTAGTATTAATGCCACTAGCCATGAGGCTGGCAAAAGGGAGATTTCTCATTATGAAAAGTTTGATGTTATAGAATAGTTGTAAATTAATGTTCAAATTCAAGGACAAGCCTATAAAGATCTTTAGACAAGTTTCTGCTTAACCTAAAATGTCACTTGCCATTTGGTCAGATGTACTAATTCTATTAAGCTGTATTATTCAAGGTTATTCATTAGAGGTCTAACTCCACTCAGCCATTAGAATGAGAATGAGATCAGAAGACTACAATTTTCCCAGCATTTTGCTTCCAACAAAGAAGCAAGTTCTCACAACAATTCTCACTTCCCAGATGGCACAGAGGGCACAGAAGCTCAGAGAGGTTAAGTGAATTGTTCAAATTATCCCAGATCCTAAGTATATATGCTAAACTTTAGATGACACATTGACAAAGATCACTAATAAGTATAGTCTTGCTTTCACGCATGCTCAGTTGTGTCCAGCTTTTTGCAATCCCATGGACTGTAGCCATACCCCACCCCCCGCCCCCCTGCCCAGGCTCCAGGGATCAAACCTGCATCTCCTTTGTCTCCGGCTTTGGCAGGCAGATTCTTTACCATTGCACTGCCTGGGAAGCCCATATTCTAAGTTAGGTGTTGACAAACTTTTTAGAAAGAACCAGATATCTTAGGCTTTGCAAGTCAGTAGGTCTCTGCCCCATAGAAGCAGCTACTGATGAAAGGTAAAATAGTGAACATTACTGTGTTCCAATAAAATTTTATTTATAAACATGAACAAACAGTAGGCCAGGTTTCATTCACAGGTTGTAGATTGCTGACACCTCTTCTGGTTAATAATTATAGTTTAATTTTAACAGGGACACATAACCATTTTAAAAAATCACATCCTTTATGTGTCTCCCAAACAGAATGCCTTGAATCCTAATGGCCTAAGTCATAGGAAAAGTTCCGTCCCATTGATCATTAAAAACTGTGTCTCATTCTACATTATTAAGCTAAGATACATATTTAGCCACTCAAATATATTTTAGATAGATTGTCATAGTAGTCAATATATATTCAATGAACAAATAAATGAATAACCAAATAAAGAGCCTCTTGGTTGATATTGAAGAAGAACATCTTATCATAACCTGCCTCTTATCCAGATAAATTTGTCAGATATTTATCAGACGCTTCCTATATGCCAAGTGCTACGCTGTGAATTGAGTTGTACAGAAGAATAAGACATTAACTTTCCTTTTCAAGGATCTCAAGCCTATGAAGCAAATAAAAGTAAATGAGGATATAAATATTGCATTTGTGAAAATTGTGTTGACTCAGGATACTCAGATGTAGATTATTACAGGGCTAATCCTCAAATTAAATTTCTTACAATGCCAATCGATATTGTACTACTGTTTAAGAAGTGCAAGAATCTACCTTTCATACCAAAAAATCAAATTATGTCTATACTTAGCCTGAACTGAACTGGAGGATTAAAAACCAGAAATAGTGTTTCTTATTGGATTATTTTTCTTGTCATCTCCTTGTTTTATCTTTAAAAGAAACAGTCCTCTCAAGCTTCATATTGATTCTCTGACCAAATATTATTTTGGAAATTATATACATTCCTGCCTTTATAGCTTATACTCTTTATTCCTTATTTGTGTGCTTAACTGGTTTTCTCCAAATGCCTTTTCCGAATTTTTCTTTAACGTCAACCATACAACCACAATACAGAGTAGAACATGAGTTTAGGTTTTACCTTTATTGTTAACGCATGAGGCTTCATGAAAACTGCCAGTATTAAGCTGATGACAATTTGAGGAAGATGAATCAAGTGCCAAAATATCTGGGGGGAAATATCAATACATAAAGACAGACAAAGAAATGTCTGAAATTATCATGGCATCGCTTCGAAAGACAAGATATTAAGAAAGGGTTTGGAACATAGTCATATAATCTAGATGAGATAAGTGGTTTTCATTTGTCACAATCCTGGGATATGAGTCTTTCAGATCATTGTGAATGATGTTTTGTGTGCTATAATAGAACTAAAAAATGTGGAAGCATTTGATTTAATGCATAGACATCAGTTTTGTCTGCCAAATCCCAAGGAAGACATCTATAAGCCCATCAATCAACATTAGGATCTCTGTGTTGAGCAAACGACATCCAAATCATAAAGCCATTGTCACTTAAAATGCGTTTTTAAATCACTGCTCCACTACCGTTTATAATGGATATATTTTTAACTCTAATAATTAATCAACTCTGACACATTTCCTTTCTTTTATTCCTGTCCTCTTCTGACATCCTTCTTTTAAAAGAAGCCATTTTTAATTTCCTGTATGTAGAAAACCAGCCAAGATAGTAAGGTTTCTAGGTTTCATCAACAAAGGGGCTTTGGAGGTTTATAAATTAAGAAAGTTGAAAAACAGTTTTCAGTTTAGATAGCATCTTGACATACATGTGCCATGAGCAGAATGACATCTCCATTGGGAATACAAATCCACTGCTCCTGACGATTGCAGAAAGATATTGCTTGAAAATGATGTACCTCAAGCACACAGTCGTATCACATTTCTCCACCTCTTTGAGAACCAGTTCATCAGATAATTTCTCTTAAAGAGATTCCAGTACTGTAATTTGCCTCTGCTTTAATCAACAGTGAGATAATATAGAAGCCGCATTAAATGATTCAGAATGATTTAGTCAGCAGGAAACCCATTAGTCTAACCATATTTTCCCATACTTTTCAGCACCATGTCCTGTCATCTGGAAATAATAGGTACCATAAAAGCAAATTCTGAAGGCTTAAAAAAAATTGCTAGGATAGAGTACACAGTGTTTATTTGGAGGTTGATATTACCACAAATTAATCAAAATGAGAATTTTTTCCAGTATATTTGAATTCGATTTCCGTATGAAAGAATGTTAAGATGCTACAGTTAAGCATGATATATTTACATATTTATTTTCATCAGATTGGAATATGCCAGATGTGCAAACGTAGAATCATACTAATATAGATGTTTCCATTTCTAGTAAATCAGTGTGTAAACTAAAAAAAAAAGGTGGGGAGAGGAAGAACAAGGAAATGGCAGCTTGAAGAGATGACTAATGCATATTAAAACATTTTGAATCAGTAGTCTATATAAAGATTTATTTTTTGTATTTTTCATGTTTTATTATTTTTTTATAAGCTACCAAGTTTTCAAGATGCCTTGAATCTATAAGAAATAGTCATTAAAATCATGATTACTAAAGTTTAATGAATGTACTTGGTGAGGTGGGTGGAGAGGGAGAGTAAAAATGGCAAAATTTAATATTTGATCATCCTTTAGCTTTGCGTACCTCCTGGAGTTCCTCACAGTTCGTGGGTTCTCAATGAATACTGATAGATAATAATGTTACTTTCTAAAAATTCAGATTTCCCCTGAACATTCTCCAGTCCTTAGAGTGTATCATGTAACAGTCCAAGTTATAATGAAGCTATATTGTAACCAGCAGAAAGAAGAGTTGGGAAAAATAAAGTTTCAAATGATAGGGTTATGACAATAGCTGAATTGAACTCAATTCTTTAATTGAATGAAAATTTCTAGTTACCATTTTGCAGAAGAAGAGACTGGTAACATTACAGTGGTGAGCTGAAAACGCTAAACCTTAATGAGACTCCTGAGTTCTTATTCCAGACTTCAAAGTTCGCTAGGTCTTTCAAGGTAAAAGTGAGGAGGATGGTTATCAAGTAATAACAAATTCCTATAGTGTTTGAATTTCATATTACAAACCAGATAATCCAGAAAGTGAAAGTTGCTCAGTTGTATTCGACTCTTTGTGACCCCATGGACTATGTAGTTCATGGAAATCTCCAGGCCAGAATACTGGTGTGGGTTGGCATGCCCTCCTCCAGGGGATCTTCCCAACCCTGGGATCGAACCCAGGTCTCCCGCATTGCAGGCGGATTCTTTATCAGTTGAACCACAAAATATTCTTAACCAGTCTATTTGATTGCTACATTTTTTATGAAAATACACTCAATGAAGCTACATGGAATATTCCAGTGGAGTCACCAAACTGTAGCAGCTAAGACCCGGTTTCCATTTCCCATCTACCTCCTAAATTCACTATAAGGATTAAATGAACTGACAAAAGAAAAGTGATCCACACAGTGCTTGGTCCTCAGTAAATATAAACTGTGAAAAGTCCTTGTACTCATAGAGGTGATAGTTAAAAAAAAAAAAAAGGAAAACAAATAAACCTATAACAGGAAAAAAGAGCCTGTCTTTCTGATCTATTAAAAATGAGTCAACATTTTATAACATTTATTACATGTAAGCAGTAAGTATGTGGAAATATTAACTCACATAATAGTCTTCACAGCCTGATGACACAGATGCTCTCTTTATTCCTTTATTTTATGGATGAAAGAAACTTAAGCACAGGGAGGTTATGTAGCTTATCCAAAGGTACAGAGCTAGTGAGTGTCAGAATTCAGATTTTTAATCCAAGCAGGTTAACACCATGGCCTACCACTTAGAGAACAGGCTCTCCAGCTTTCCATTTGCATTTGTATTATGGTTATTAGCAGTGAAACTATTGCCATCTAATATTTTATAAATACAAGTGGTTTTCAAAATAGCTTCTTGTGGTATCCTAGCAATTATGAGGCCAAAAATCACAAGGATCACTTTCCTTTTTATATCCAAGCCTAAAGCAGAGCAGTTTAGGCTAAGTTTGTACTAATTTGGCCTCGTTATCTATTCTGAGAATAAGTAAAAAGATTTGGACTATGAACAGGGAAGATATCTGTCTTCATGGGAACAAAGCTTCCATACCAATAAAAATGATAAAGAATGAAATGTTTTGTTTCAACATCTTTATTTGATTAAAGTACTTAAGCCCCAAATGTATGATCCCAGGATTATCTGGGACCCTATCATCCTTCATGATGTGAAAGATGACTTAGATTTGGTTTTAAAGTACCCAAGCAGACAAAAGTGTGGGTGGGGGTGGGGGGGGGGATAGGATGAAAGGAAAAAATCCCAAAAGCTTTCCAAAAATATTCTACCCACACTACAGTTTTAGACAACAATGTCAGAGGAAAAACATTTAACACCCTCTTTCTTTAAAGTTGGATTTGTTTAACTGGCCAGGGCTTAAGAAAATGTTATGTTTACTCTGTGGGAATATTTGTGAAGAGTGAATTTAACTTGGCTACTATGAAAGTTGTTTTTGTTGTTTGGATTGCTTTAATGTTAGTGTTTGGGATGACTTTGTTTTCTTTGGGGTGGAGGAAGCAACTTTTCATACAATTTAGTGGTTACTTGAAACCACCTCCATTGGACTCTCCAGCATTCCACATCCTATATATAATATATATTTCAGCTAGGTTTGTTTTCTCAAAATCCAAGAATGACTGCATTATGTTGCTCCATTTCAGAAAGATTAAAACCACAGGGGGGATAATTCGAGATGATGCCAAACTACAGGGGTTTCCTAAGCAGACTGCATATCATTTCACCTCTCTCTTCTGTCTTCCATCCTGGATCCTGGGGCCTCAGTGTAAAAGCCACCTTATTCTAATTCAGCCTGTGCCTGAGAAAGGAGGCTAGGCAATTTTACCTGTAATGAATCCAAAGTTTGAAGCTCCTTCCTCCACCTCTCTCTCTCCTCCCATTCTGACCCTTTCTCTCCCAGTGTGGTCTCAGGCTTTGCTTTGTCCCTTTCACTCTCAAGAACGTTCTGCAACTTTGTTGTTCAATTGCTAAGTCGTGTCCGACTCTTTGCGACGCCATGGACTGCAGCACGCCGGGCCTCCCTGTCCCTCACCATCTCCCAGATGTTAGCTCTAATCCAGACTTCTACACAGGTAACACAAGAGAGTCTGATTATAGACTTCCTTTACTATGTGGCATATGGGAGAGTTATCAGGAGAGGTTTAATGACAGTTTCAGAATTTTTAAGATTTAAGTTATAGGTCATTCTTTTTCTCAGTTTAGTCTATCAGAGGCAGTTTGGAATAAAATATCCTATATAAAAAGAATGAACATAGAATTTGTGTCTCAATCCAATTCAAAAATGCAAAACTTGCCTGGAGTGTGATATACTCAGGACAGTCCCAGACTTCCCTTTCCTCCTGTCTTCTTTTCTGCTCCAGTCTCTCCTATTGGACAGTAACAACTCAAACCCAGAGGTCAAGGGAGTCCTGCCTTGCAGTCTGGCCAGGCCAGGCTTCCAGAGCACAGGTGCACTGGAGAACAGGTCTGCAGGGGCAAACTGCTGCTGCTGCTAAGTCGCTTCAGTCGTGTCCGACTCTGTGCGACCCCATAGACAGCAGCCCACCAGGCTCCCTCATCCCTGGGATTCTCCAGGCAAGAACACTGGAGTGGGTTGCCATTTCCTTCTCCAATGCATGAAAGTGAAAAGTGAAAGTGAAGTCGCTCAGTCATGTCTGACTCTTAGCGACCCCATGGACTGCAGCCTACCATGCTCCTCTGTCCATGGGATTTTCCAGGCAAGAGTACTGGAGTGGGGTGCCATTGCCTTCTCAGGACCGATATTAAAAAGTTTAAAAGTCAGATAGTAATGACTGATAGATATTTCTACAGGTAGATAAAAGTGGTTTATTTGAACACTGTTGAATTCAAATATGCTAAAACTCTTCCATATATACACTACTATGTATAAAATAGATAACTAATGAGAACCTGTTGAATAGCACCACAGAACTCTATTCAGTACTCTGTGGTGATCTAAATGGGAATGAAACTTAAAAAGGAGGGAATATATGTATACATATAACTGGTTCACTTTGTTGTACAGCGGAAACTAACATAGCATTATAAAGCAACTGTACTCCAATAAAAATTAATAATATAAGAATTCTGAAAACCCTTTCCATCAAATTCACACCAGGGTAAAGTCTGAAAGTCTCTCACCCATCAAAGTTCAACTGAAAACTAAGTTGAAACTGTATAAGTAATGCCTCTATGAATAAAAATATTTATTACCCCAACTATTGCTTTCTTTCAAAATAAATCACTTTATGCTTTGAGAGAATAGAGATTGTAATCAGATCTTTCCCATTCTGTCTTTGCTTTGGGATTTTAAAAAGAATCCTGCTACATTTCCAATTCACGCTTAGAATTCAAGACTATATGATTCTGAGGATTGCAAAATGATCATTTTAGCAATAAAAATGGTTTTGAGCTAGGCTGACTGTTTTTCTAAACTTAACTTTAAGTCAGAGGATAAACATTCCCATTCAGTATCTATTATTATTCAAAGTATTTCCATCCTAAGAAATCATGGAGAAATCCTAAGAAAAGGAAAAAAAGAAAGGAAACCCAGCTGCACTGATCTACCCTGGAGATAGGCGTGAATGGTGTTAAAGGCATGATCTATTTAGCCAAGTAATTGGATGTTTTTCTAGCCTTGATTGACTCACAAGCAGTAAAATGAAATTTGTCAAATAACTCATTACCCCAGGGCTAGAGTTCACTGATAGCTACTATGGGATTCTGACCTGGCAGTGATGCAACCTTTCTTCAGAAAGCCAAGAGAAACCCCATCCTCAAGATGAAGCAAGAGTTTGAATGGTTTTTCATTGCCAGAGAAGAAATATGAACAGAGAAGTAGGAGGAGTAAGAGCTTTGCTTGGGTGTCCATGAAAAGAAGAGTAACTTCTCCAGGGTCCATGCATAACCTTTTTGTTGTTGAGTTGCTGTCATGTCTGACTATTTTGCAACCCCAAGGACTGTAGCCCACCAGGCTTCTCTGTCCATGAGATTTTCCAGGCAAGAATATTACAGGGCATTACCATTTCCTTCTCCAGGGTATTGTCCCGACCCAGGGATTGAACCTGTGTCTCCTGCACGTGTCTCCTGCATTGTAGGCAAATTCTTTACCACTGAGCCACCAGGGAAACCCATAACCATTGCCATAGCCATAGGTCATGTATAACCTACTTGGCATCAAATAACCAGAAATGGCTCAGCTTCGAAACTCTCCGTCACAAGGTGTTCCCCTGCAGTTGTCTCGCTGTTGGGAGAGACAGAGAAAGAGGGCTGAAAACACCAATGCTTAAGCAGCTTGTTTGAATCATCCTCCACATCAGGTCTTAAAACTGGTGGATAATTACAGGAAATATCTGGAAAATGATTCTCATTTACAAATGAGAAAGTGCTCCTTCTCCCCACAGGCCACATCAGACAGAGAAGCCAATATGCACGGTTGCACTGCTATTTGCACATTAGATTTCAGCAATATCCACGACTTTCAATCCTTTATGTTTTTTCCTTTGCAGTCTTTGCCCATTGGCTTCATTATGTCTGAGTAGATGTCTCCTGGCTTGTCTCAAGGCTCCCATTCCTGCAGCCTCCTTCCCTTCCCCTCACCTCATTTTCTCTCACCTTGCAGGTATGATGATGGTTTCCAGCCCGTCTCTCCCTCTAGATCCTAAAAAACTCTGAGAGAATAGGGACCAGTTTTGAGTGTCCTCTTTTTTCAACAGAGGGGTCTGGCATGGAGTAGACACTTAATAAATATTCAATGCATGAATGAAATTCTCATCCGGCTCTAATTACAGAGTAACCCTTCTAAAGGAATGTTCTCATTCCTTTTTTTTTTTTTTAACATGGGAAATTAAACCAAAACTTTCCCAGGGCGTTTGTACTGACTGTTCTAAGCAGGTTTCAGAAATGTCTGGAAAGTCATCCATTTCCACATCATTTTGCAAAGAGTCTTGCTGCCAACAGAGTCATAGCAAGTGCGTTCAGAGCTGAGAGACCTTCATTCAGAGTAGCTGGTGACTGTGCTTTGCTTCTCTACAGCCCTTATCTTCACCAGAACTCAAGAGTGTTCTGTGGAGATGGCACTATCTTCTGATGAATATTTAATAAAGGGATTAACATGACTTATGAAGAAAACTCCTGCTAGTGTAAAATTTCCATCAAGAAAATCTCCCAGCCTAGTAGCTGTGGGCAAAGAACATGAGCATCCTTTTGTCAAAAGTCCTCAAGATTTAGGAGGAAAAGGAACCAGTCCAGAGTACATTTTTTTCCCATTTTTTTGACTGTCAAGATTTCTTTAACTTCTCTGATATTCATTTTCCTCATATGGAAAATGTGCATAATCCAGAATTCATAAAGTCATTGTTAAAACAAAAGAAAAAAAAAAAAAAAACTAAGCCCAGTGTATATATGTACACACACATATATCCTATGTGAAAATGAAAGTCGCTCAGTCCCATCTGACTCTTTGTGACCCAGGTCAGAATACTGGAGTGGGTAGCCTTTTCCTTCTTCAGGGTATCTTCTCAATCCAGGATCAAACCTAGGTCTCCCACATTGCAAGCAGATTCTTTACAGCTGAGCCACGAAGGAGGCCCTATATTTATATACTGAGTTATGCTTAGCTCGGTAATGTGCATAAGTAGCTACTAAATATTTAATAATTTATTAATGTTACTATTGTTACCCTGAAATGTTAGAAGGATGGACAAAATATTAAAATGCCAGGTTGTCACACTCAAGAACTCTATACATAGAGAATTTCAGGGTAAACAGAGCTATCAAATAATAAGAAATGTGTTAAGTAAAATAAAGAATGTAGCAAAAAAAAAAAAAAAAGAGCTTGCCTAGAAAATCACAGAATACACAAAGTAAAACATTTATTTAAAAAAAGAAAGGAAAGAAAAGAAAATCAAAGTAATACAAGTAAAAGAGGAATTCTTCATGGACATTTATCTCTATGGAAAATAAATAAGGAGGTCAACTGAAAAGTATCTAAAAATGTAAACACTTTAAATAATTTTCTAAAGTCTATGCTTACATAACTGTAGATATGACTTACACTTACTAGACAGACTCTGGAACGCATTATTTGTTCCCAGCAGAGGGCCCCATGGGAGTCCCAGCAGCGCCACTTGACATTCAGACACCCTCATTGTGGTCTGGAACATCCAAGGGTTTCACTGTCTATGGCTGTGTCTAATAGTGCAATGTTCGCAGACATCTGCCCACTGAGAAGAGGACAGGCTGAAAATTCACTCAAACTCCCTTCCTTAAATATTATGACCTGGAATGGAGCTGGATACACACAGAAAATGCACCTTGTTTTAATCTATCTACTCCAAATCTCTGGCCGTAAGACAGGAAAACTCAGTCCTGGAAGGACGGAAAAACCTCAGGTGTGTCCTATTAAATTTTTTCCCTTCCTTCCACTCTTTTCTACCAGAGATTGTGACCTGAGGAGGAAAAGAATGATGACAAGATAGATAGAAGATAGGTCACCAAACTTTCTACACATTATCAAATGCCCCCAAGAATAGTGTAAAGGAACAGGAAAGAGTTAACCTTGAAGAAACTGCTGGCTTTCATTGGGACATGATATGAACATACAGGCCTCAGTTATGAGGGACCAACCTAACAATGGACTGAAGAGGATGGATGAAGGACTCTGGGCATTGGGAGGGCAGAAGTTGCTGGAGCACTCATGAGGGAGCCAAGAAAAGAGAATAAATCGCAGGTACCCTGCAGCAACCAAGTTCATGCTCACAGCAAATGGCAAACTTGGGTAGTGAGATATCCAGGGTGACTGTCATTCTAGGGATGAACTACATCAAACTTTTGTAGGAGCTTTGAAAAGTAAAATTCCTGGTCAGAGTCTCAGAGACTCGGTAAATCGACATTGGGGTCCTGGAAACCAAATCCTTAAGACATCTGCAGGTTTCACTTTAGATCTGAAGACAATTGAGGAAGGAGAATATTAGGCAATTCCTGGAGAATCTGATGTCTTTTTGGGAAAATCTAGACAGTGAAGAAGGCTTTCTAAAAGGTGCTCTGCTGCTGCTAAGTCGCTTCAGTCATGTCCGACTCTGTTCGACCCCAGAGACGGCAGCCCACCAGGCTCCCCCTTCCCTGGGATTCTCCAGGCAAGAACACTGGAGTGGGTTGCCATTTCCTTCTCCAATGCATGAAAGTGGAAAGTGAAAGTGAAGTCTCTCAGTCGTGTCCAACTCTTAGAGACTCCATGGACTACAGCCTACCAGGCTCCGCTGTCCATGGGAGTTTCCAGGCAAGAGTACTGGAGTGGCTTGCCATTGCCTTCTCAGTCTAAAAGGTGAGAGAAGACAAAATAGAAAATTTTTATCTTGTTATAGTTTGTGTCCATATCAGAGGACCAGCATATTTTCAGTGTTTATGACAGAATTAAGAAGCAAATTAGAACTGTAAAAGTTAAAGTTTCCATAAACAATTACTTAGTTGGTAGCATAATCATATGAAAACTGTGGAGTCAAAATCTGCAGAACTGATGGAATTGCCTAGAGTTTTGTTGTTGTTTTGTTTCAATAGTTTTAACAGTTTTAAGTAAGCAAGAAATCTTAGATACCATGAGGGGTTGGGTGAAAAAGCATTGAAATAAAGATCTCATCATGTAACTTTACCTAAATGTGGGACACTGGTAAATCATTAATTTGTAATTTTTTTAAATTCCCATATATAGCTTCCAGCAAAATAAATGTGTTCTTAATAACTACTTTCCTGTGTGAGTAACAGATAACTGAAAAAGTGTTGGGAAAGAAATGAGGGAAAAACAAAGAAGCTATTGATGAATTCTCTCTGGACTCCAACAGTCAACACAATGGAAAGATCAGAGTTACAATAGATCATCATTGCTTCAGTACACAGTCATAACCTGAATAGAATCTATGCCACACAGCTAGGATTCAACGGAAAGTTAGAATGAATAGACATTTGTATCTGACTGGAATTACAAAGTTGAAAAGTTATAAATAACATCCTTTTGGGAATATAAACATTTTTCTTTATTTAAATGAAATGTTAAATGTCAACATTTAACATTATAGAATGTAGATAAACTTGAAAAAAAAAAAAAGTAGCTTTCCACTTAGAAGGAGCCATTTTGTCAGAATTTATAGTAGCCAATGATGTTTGCTCCTGAGATTGAAGATGTTCTCAATCAAAAGGGCTTTCCACTTAAAGGTGTGAGACTGTTGCCATCACAGTTTTATTTAAAAAGTCAATGCTAACCTACTTTCATGTATTCTAAATTGTTCCTAGTGTGCAATAATAATTTTTTAATGAATGAATAAATGAACGTACCAGATTGACATATGGCATAAGTTGTTCTGGTACACTTTTTACACACTATGGACCTAGAAGTTTCTCTGTGCAACAGTAAAGACCTCTTTGCTAACTATTGCACAGCTGTTATAAAAATAGGTCCTGACTTGAGTGTATTTCCTATCTTCTACCCTCCAGATTATTGAGGATGTCTTTTCCTTTTTATATGTTTGTTTTTCCCTAAAGCAGTGGTATGTGCATGCCTGCACGCTAAGTTGCTTCCGTTGTGTCCAACTCTTTGTGACTCTATGGTCCATCAGGCTCCTCTATCCATGGGGTTCTCCAGGCAAGAATACTGCAGTAGGTTGTCATGCCTCCTCCAAGGGATCTTCACAGCCCAGGGACAGAACCCTAGTCTCTTATGTCTCCTGCATTGGCAAGTGGGTTCCTCACCTCTGGTGCCATCTGGGAAGCCCCAAAGCAGTGGTACTAACTCCTATTACGGGTCACTTAAAAATGAGATTTTTACTTTTAGCTATAAGGAAACCTGTCCCCATGGTAATGCTTTTATATTAGGTAGAACAGAGTTTTAGCTGAGGTGGGCTTCATACCCATCAGTCTCTACAGGCACTGCCCAGCTTCTGCTGTGGCTCTTGTAGGAAAAGAGTCCAGCTTCTCTAATGCAACCCAGAAAGGGCTCCCCAGGCCTGATGCTTTCAAGTTTCACTGATGATCTGTCCTGTCCCCAACCTCAAAGAATTCCATGGGACTTTCTGTGGACAAGTTTTATAGTTCCTGCAGAACTGGAAAGTTGTCCCTCAAAATGGTCTCCTCAGTCTTGGTCAGTCCAAGCCTGTGATCCAAGTGCTTCTGAGACTGACCTAAGTGATTTGGCTCCTGGACCAGCAGAGGAAAGTTGGCATTTGTGGCTTTTCCTTCACAACCAACTGGTCATATAATGCAGCTTGGCGGGTAGCAAAGCTAAGGTGACAACATACCCTTCCCTATTCTTTAACTTTTTCTGAAATACTTACTTCAGAGCTCTTTCAGCTCAGAATCAGAGCCATCCTGCTGGCTTAAAAGACCACTCCTGCTAGGACAAAGGACAAGATAGTCATATCAGTTTTGCTTACTAGTATTTCTTCTAGATGGCTATTGTAGACTAATGATAATAGCACTCGTTCCCTTGTAACATAAATTTATCTGTGGATTTCCTTATCTAATGAGATACTAGATGGTCTGTGTGTGTGCACTTAAATGCCCAGTCCTATCTGAATCTTTGTGAGCCCATGAACTATAGCCCACCAGACTCCTCTGTCCATGGGATTCTTTCGGCAAAAATATTGGAGTGGGTTGCCAGGCCCTTCTCCAGAGGATCTTCCCAACCCAGGAATCGAATTCGCGTCTCTTACACCTCCTGCAGTGGCAGGCAGATTTCTTTACCACTAACGCCACAGGATGGTCTACTTATCAACTTAAATGGTTCTAAGTCCACACACTGTGTGGCCCAACCAATGAGGACAGTTATCACATACTTTAGATCCTGGTTTTGGTAAATAAACTCTTACACTAGTATTCTCTGATTTTAATCCTATTTCTAAACAAGAACAAACTTTGTTTCCAGAAAGCAGTTTAATAAATGTATAGGTATAAAGATAAGCCAAAGACTAAAATTAAAATGAGAGTTGGATTGATTATGCAAGCACACAAACAAACCCAAAGATATGTAAAGCAAATAAAATAATGGGAAAAAAAGAAAAATGGATTTCATTAGGCTCCAAAACCCGTTAATAAATAGTCACATCTGAATACGTAATGTCCCTGAAATGCTTGATGAGCCACAAATTGTTTCAGAAAATGCCTAAGACAGATATTACAGTTAGGAGAGTTCAGAGCCTTATCAGACATATTTTAATTCAATCCAATTTGGAAAAAAAATAACTAATATCTACTATGTGACAGTCTCAGAAAAGTTTAGAAAGATGACTCTAAGCTCCATAATGCTATGAATCTGTTTTATTTGCCAGTTCCTAGCACAGAAGCTGGCTCATCCATCAATAACTGTATATGTATTTATGCAAAGGAATGGATTCATTCCCTTTTCTGGGACTACAAAGGTGCTCTTCATGGTTGGACTGCACTTAATAATACAGAAAAAGTATTCACATACCTGTTTGATCCACACACCCCTTGGAGGTAAGCAGGAAAGATATCATTAGCTGTGACTACTTGAGGAAGCAATTAATTGTTGGGTTAAGTGATTTACCCAAAGCCAGGCAGTTAAGTAGGAGCAAAGCAGGGACTATTCTTTTCCCTCTAGCATGATGCTTGGGGCAACACACTGGGTCCAAACTCATCTCCTTGTTTTCCAGTTCAACTCAAGCAGTGGGAAATACAGTCATCAACAATGTCCTGATCTTGATTTATGTGGGAATATTTCTTTCAGAAATAACCTTCACAAACCACCATGCTTTGCAGACAGAAACTGATATTTGTTGGGTTCTTATTCTGTGACATGCACTGTGCTAGATTTTAAAGATGTGTGCTTATTTAACCCCACCTGATTACTCTCTGACATAGGTATCATTTCCCTTCTGAGGCAGTAGATACAGGAAAATAAAATAACCTGCCTAAAGTCAAAGAGTTGGTAAGTGGTTAAACTAGGATTTCTGCAATCTCAGTCTTGTTTCAAAGCCCATTGTCTTTGTTACACACTGCCTCCAAGAAAGGAAATTTAGCTCCTCTTCACAAAATATCTGGGGACTCCTGTCTGAAGAAATAACTGAGTAAGCTTGCTGTTGATCTCTCTAATAAGAAGTAACCCTGGTTTCCTTTGATCAGAAGGAATGCTTCAGAACTGCATGGTGTTTACAATGCCTTGCTCCAGGACTTACTTTCTTTCCACTGAGATGTGAAACCACAAACTAGTTGCTTTGGGTAATTAAAGATCCTTTGCACCAACTGAATGTGTCAACAGCAAATGTCCTGGGTAAATTTCAAGTAAGTAATTACATTCTGCCCATCCGAAATGCCTTTCTAATTTCATTCCCCTAACAGATCCACTTACTGTACCTTTTAGTGTGGCTGTGGACAATTCTAAAATAACTAAGACCACACAGTCTGTTGTCCCAAAACAGAATGAGAAAATGGACTTGCATTTGAAGAGTGTATCAAGTTCTTCTATATCGTTGGATTGAAGCCAACTTACAAATATAGGGAGTTCATTTTTCCCCTTACATGTCAGATTTCTTATGGCTAATTCAAGCAACCAGAAATAAAAGTTGATTATATCTTCTTTTTCTACTTCACCTGCTACAGTGTAGGTAAATCAATTTATTCCTATTATAAGAACTTCGCACTCCTTCGAGAAAAAGTCTACTGAAATATTACATTTATAGCTACAGACAACCTAATACTCAAAATATTTTTTTAAAGCTCCACTCTAGAAAATAAAGTGTCATCCTAAAATCCATCACACATGCTTTATTATAACAAACCATGTTATACCCCAAGAGGGGAAAAAATCTCAGCAGCAAACGATCATTTGCAAGATATTTTTTCTCATAGGACTTAGTAGGGAAGATTTCTCCTCAGAAGATCATTTTAAAATTTACTAACAAAGCAGTTGGATAAGTAAATATTGCAAGTAGAAAAAATATATTATATTCTATTAATTAATATTTGAAGCAAAAGCCCTCAAAATTTTTCCTTTTTTTAACAAATCCTCCTTACTCAGAAATATGGTGTTTAATCAAACAACTTGTATACTAATGTCTAGCTAATAATTCTGTAATTGCTATGAAAGCAAATCAACCAATTGTTAATCCTGTTTAAAAGCATTTAAAGTGGATTCATTTTGATATTTGGCAAAACTAATACAATTATGTAAAGTTTAAAAATAAAATAAAATAAAATAATTAAAAATAAATAAATAAAAGCATTTAAAGTGGTTTCATCAGAGGTCTCTCACACCCATCTAACACAACCATCACACACACACACACACACACACACACATACACACACACTCACATACTGTTGATCTCAGGATCTCACTTCCAAAAGTAAGTTTATAGCTATACCTCAGAATTTTGAGTAATGTATGTGTGTGTGCGTGTGTGTTAGTCACTCAGTCATGTCTAACTGTTTGTGACCCCATGGACTGTAGCCCACCAGGCTTCTCTGTCCATGGAATTCTCCAGGCAAAGATTCTAAAATGGATAGTCATTCCCTTCTCCAGCAGATTTTCCCAACCCAGGGATTGAACCCAGGTCTCCTGCATTGCAGGCAGATTCTTTACCACCTGGGAAGTAACATAAAAGAAAAATTGGCTTAGGGAATATATGTCTGGTTCTATTTTTGTAGAGCTTGAATGCCTCTCATTTCTTTGATTTCATGAAAATTATACACCATTTTTCAAAGTGTCAGAAAAAAAGTCATAAAACAAGATTCACTAACTACCAAAAATTGGTGCTTTTATTCAAGTCAAGTGTACCAATTCCTTATATTGACTACATAGAACCGCATTATTTTTAAACTTAGCAAAAGGTCCAAAGGCCACAGCCACATTCAAGTTGAAAGAAATGGGAAATTGTTGCTTTATAAGCTTGAAGCTATTCCTCAGGAATGGAAGATGGCAAGTGGCTGAAAAGCATCCACAGAGTCAATCATGGAACCATTTACAATGAATCTTAAGTTATTTTTCCTCTTCTGGAGGTCTCTAGATGTGGAACTTGGCCAGAATTACACCCACGTTCTAAGACACAATTGCCAGGTAAATTGTTGAGTTACATTGTTTGTGTGTGTGTGTGTGTGTGTACATGTGTGTGTGTGTAAATTGGTTAGGAAGGTCCCTTGATTCTACTCAGTCTACAGTTAATGGAGATAAAATGCAAGATGTTAGAGAGACTTGAGTCAGAAGTAAAGCTAGAACCCCAGCCTACAGACTCCCAAATCAGTTCTTTTGTCTACCTATGCTTCTATATATTAAATTGCTTCCTTCTTTTGCTTGCCTACAAAATACAAACTCCTGGGGTATAGAACTAGTCTCTCTAATCATATACCTCTCATTAAATTTGTCTTGGTTATAATCTTGTGTGAAAGATATCCTCAACAGGTGTTTATTGTATTATACTTGATTCTTGGTCCAGTATCACTAAGCCAATCCCAACTTAACATTCTCACATTATCTTTCATTGTTTCTCAACTTTAACCTTGTTGACAACATTATCTCTGTCCCTCATGTCATCTTATAAAAGCAATACAGGGTTCCTGTCTCCTTTATGAAATTAATTTTAGATTTTTTTTCTCCCTGCAAATGAAGTAATGACAAGGTCACGAGGACTTTAAGAAATACTTGCCGTGCGTTCAGTTATCCTTTTGTTCACTGGCTATTTCTAAGCTGAGAAAAGTCAATAATTTTCTGTTTCTGTAAAGATTTTGACAGCTACACAGTCACTGCAAAATATGCTCCAGGCCCTGAAATAATCCATCTCATTAAAGTCTGACCTTTGACAAAAAAATGGCAAGGAGTTAAATATTTTACATGCTTCTCATGGCAAAACACTACTTCTCCATAAAAGAGCAGTTCAGTGAAGACATTGGAAGATATAAGAGGTTTTATACAGAGCCATGGAAATCAGTACTCATAAGATGACCATGATTACCTGAGAAGGTATCTAAAATGTCCAATAAATTGTCTACAAATGCTTTCAGATGACCATATAATAGGGAAAAAAGAATTCACATGATATCTTATTTTCCTATCCATGAAACAGAAGCAATGATAAAGATAAATGTAGTTTTTATTCAGAGGAATGCAGCTTTTTTATTGAAATTGGCTATGATCTTAGAAGAAGTAACAGGAGCAGGAGTATTCTTGGATTACTGCTTATTTTCGGAGAAGGCGAATAGGAAACACTAGTATCTACTCAATGACTATTTTGTCCCACATATTGCTCATGCCTTATCGTAGTGAATCGTTATTTTGTAGAGGGTGGTGCTAATAATCCTCTTGCAGAGGATAATGCTCAGAGAGATTAAACATCTTGTCCACTGTTACACAAAGAATAAATGAACAAACTAGAATATGAGCCCAGTGTACTACTCAAACATCTGTACATATGCTTTGCTTTTCAAGCATCAAAGGAGCTAGAAACAGAAGAATAAGAAATTTTTATTTTTTTTGTGTTTTTTTAATTTTATTTTTAAACTTTACAATATTGTATTAGTTTTGCCAAATATCGAAATGAATCCGCCACAGGTATACCTGTGTTCCCCATCCTGAACCCTCCTCCCTCCTCCCTCCCCATACCCTCCCTCTGGATCGTCCCAGTGCACCAGCCCCAAGCATCCAGTACCGTGCATTGAACCTGGACTGGTGACTCGTTTCATACATGATATTATACATGTTTCAATGCCATTCTCCCAAATCTCCCCACCCTCTACCTCTCCCACAGAGTCCATAAGACTGATCTATACATTGGTGTCTCTTTTGCTGTCTCGTACACAGGGTTATTGTTACCATCTTTCTAAATTCCATATATATGTGTTAGTATACTGTATTGGTGTTTTTCTTTCTGGCTTACTTCACTCTGTATAATAGGTTCCAGTTTCATCCACCTCATTAGAACTGATTCAAATGTATTCTTTTTAATGGCTGAGTAATACTCCATTGTGTATATGTACCACTGCTTTCTTATCCATTCATCTGCTGATGGCATCTAGGTTGCTTCCATGTCCTGGCTATTATAAACAGTGCTGCGATGAACATTGGGGTACACGTGTCTCTTTCCCTTCTGGTTTCCTCAGTGTGTATGCCCAGCAGTGGGATTGCTGGGTCATTAGGCAGTTCTATTTCCAGTTTTTTAAGGAATCTCCACACTGTTCTCCATAGTGGCTGTACTAGTTTGCATTCCCACCAACAGTGTAAGAGGGTTCCCACACCCTCTCCAGCATTTATTGCTTGTAGACTTTTGGATCGCAGCCATTCTGACTGGCGTGAAATGGTACCTTATAGTGGTTTTGATTTGCATTTCTCTGATAATGAGTGATGTTGAGCATCTTTTCATGTGTTTGTTAGCCATCTGTATGTCTTCTTTGGAGAAATGTCTATTTAGATCTTTGGCCCATTTTTTGATTGGGTCATTTATTTTTCTGGAGTTGAGCTGTAGGAGTTGCTTGTATATTTTTGAGATTAGTTGTTTGTCAGTTGTTTCATTTGCTATTATTTTCTCCCATTCTGAAGGCTGCCTTTTCACCTTGCTGATAGTTTCGTTTGTTGTGCAGAAGCTTTTAAGATTAATTAGATCCCATTTGTTTATTTTTGCTTTTATTTCCAATATTCTGGGAGATGGGTCATAGAGGATCCTGCTGTGGTGTATGTTGGAGAGTGTTTTGCCTATGTTCTCCTCTAGGAGTTTTATAGTTTCTGGTCTTACGTTGAGATCTTTAATCCATTTTGAGTTTATTTTTGTGTATGGTGTTAGGAAGTGTTCTAGTTTCATTCTTTTACAAGTGGTTGACCAGTTTTCCCAACACCACTTGTTAAAGAGATTGTCTTTAATCCATTGTATATTCTTGCCTCCTTTGTCAAAGATAAGGTGTCCATATGTGCGTGGATTTATCTCTGGGCTTTCTATTTTGTTCCATTGATCAATATTTCTGTTTTTGTGCCAGTACCATACTGTCTTGATAACTGTGGCTTTGTAATAGAGCCTGAAGTCAGGTAGGTTGATTCCTCCAGTTTCATTCTTCTTTCTCAAGATTGCTTTGGCTATTCGAGGTTTTTTGTATTTCCATACAAATTGTGAAATTATTTGTTCTAGCTCTGTGAAGAATACCGTTGGTAGCTTGATAGGGATTGCATTGAATCTATAAATTGCTTTGGGTAGTATACTCATTTTCACTATATTGATTCTTCCAATCCATGAACATGGTATATTTCTCCATCTATTAGTGTCCTCTTTGATTTCTTTCACCAGTGTTTTATAGTTTTCTATATATAGGTCCTTAGTTTCTTTAGATAGATATATTCCTAAGTATTTTATTCTTTTCGTTGCAATGGTGAAGGGAATTGTTTCCTTAATTTCTCTTTCTGTTTTCTCATTATTAGTGTATAGGAATGCAAGGGATTTCTGTGTGTTGATTTTATATCCTGCAACTTTACTATAGTCATTGATTAGTTCTAGTAATTTTCTGGTGGAGTCTTTAGGGTTTTCTATGTAGAGGATCATGTCATCTGCAAATAGTGAGAGTTTTACTTCTTCTTTTCCAATTTGGATTCCTTTTATTTCTTTTTCTGCTCTGATTGCTGTGGCCAAAACTTCCAAAACTATGTTGAATAGTAATGGTGAAAGTGGGCACCCTTGTCTTGTTCCTGACTTTAGAGGAAATGCTTTCAATTTTTCACCATTGAGGATAATGTTTGCTGTGGGTTTGTCATATATAGCTTTTATTATGTTGAGGTATGTTTCTTCTATTCCTGCTTTCTGGAGAGTTCTTATCATAAATGGATGTTGAATTTTGTCTAGAATTTTCAGTGTATCTATCACTTAAAATTCAAACTTGAAGATTGTGTGTCATGTTCCAGTATTAGCCTGCTGTGGGAAAGTAGCACTCTTCTAAAAAAGGTGACCTACTAGAGCATTTTCAGATCCAAGATTTTAAATCCATAATTTTATTGTAAGTTTTTAATGCCAAAAATGACACTATCCCTTCTATCCTTTGAATCTAACACAGAATATCTCTGGTGGTATTTCAGCCTATGATTTACGGGTTTTATTACTCAAATCCGGACCCAGATGTTAAAGTTCAGAAATCTTTAAGCTATTCAATATCCAGTGGCTTGGGGGGAAAAAAAAAGGTTGTTCAAACCTATTTCATTTAGATTTGGGGACAAAGAAGGCATGTATTAAATTTATCCCCATGAATTGGGAAAGAGACACTATGAGTCAATTAAGAGAATGGGAAGTGTGGAGGATTTGCATTGTATAACTGGCTTTATCGTCTTCCACAAGGGCAAGAATGGCCTAGACTAGCTAAAGTTTCCATCACTCTTCTATCTAACAAATCTAGTTGACAAATTTAATAAATTGATAATAACATGCTTTGCTTATGAACCAATCAGTGTGCTGAGCTTAGCCGCTCAGTCGTGTCCAACTCTTTGCAACCCCATAGACTATGGCCTGCCAGACTCCTCTGCCCACGGGGATTCTCAAGGCAAGAATGCTAGAGTGGGTTTACCACACCTTTCTCCAGGGGATCGTCCCAAACCAGAGATCGAACCCAGGTCTCGCATGTTGCTGGCAGATTCCCTCTAAATTGTTAGAACAGTCAAGCACATATCATCAATAAATAATTGAAGATGGCATCTGTGTCACTTAGATCTTGATTCTGCATGGAATGAAAACCTCAAAAAAGTGATTATTATGTATGTATTTCTATAGTTATAGTTATTTTTGTCATTTTTCCTTTCAACTTTCATACTAGAATTAAAATTAATGTTTGTATCACTGCTATATTAATAGTATTACTGTACTCTGTTTGTTTATATATTTGTCTTTATTTGTTAGCTTTATAGTTTCATAAGACTTTGTGTTGCACTTTATCATCATTGCATTACACCTTGAAGAAATCCCTTTAACATTTCTCGTAAGGCAGGTCTTAGTGGTGATGAATTCCCTCAGGTTTTGCTTACCTGAGAAAGTCTTTATTTCACTTTTGAAGGATAGTTTTATAACATATGGTATTTAGAATGGCAATAGTTTTTTCAACACTTTGAATATAACACCTCGGTTCCTTTTGTCCTTCAACATTTCTGCTGAGAAATCCACTGGTAGTCTCATGGAGGTTCCTTTATATGTGAGGAGTCATTTTCTCTTGCTACTCTAAAAATTATTTGTTCTGGATTTTTTCATATAAACCTTTTTTATTTTTTATTGGAGGATAATTGCTGTACAACGTTGTCTTAGTGTCTGCTGTATGATAATGTGAATCTGCTATATGTGGACACAAACCGCCCCCACTTGGACCCCTCTGCCCACCCCCCATCTCACCCCTCCAGGTCATCACAGAGCACCGAGCTGAGCTCCCTGTGCTACACAACAGGTTCCAACTAGCTATCTGTTTTACACATGGTACTGTATATACATCAATCCTAATCACCAAGTTCATCCCAGCCTCCTCTTCCTTCCCCTGCTGTGTGCACATGTCCGTCCTCCAAGTCCGCATGTCTGTTCCTACGGACTTTTTTAACAGCTCTGAAATACTGCATATATATGGTCTTTAACCCTTTCTAAGATTTTTGTTTGTTTTAATCTTACCTGAAAATTCATCCTGTTCTTAAATTAGATTATTATAAAAATAGGAACTATTTTTATAGTTCCAGGCCCTGGGCACACTTTTCAATTACAGATAAACTCTAGGCTCCAGACTCTTTGTTAAGTGAGCAATGTTTTCTCATGTTTCCAACTAATGATTATCAGGGATTTTGTTACTTGCAGCCAATATTTCCCTAACAGATTCAAGATATGAGCAAAACAAAAAGAAAATATCCTCTAAATGATACAACATATAAGAAAAATAAAGGAAAATATTGCCCTGCTTCCATCACATATCCAAACTGCTAATGTTTTGGTGTATATCTTATCAGATTTTCCCCCTATACAAATAAATTCCCTTTACAAAAAATTGGGTCATTCTGTAACCTATATACTATCTTCATATTATGTTATGGACATTCTTCTGTTATATCTATTTTATGGGTATGAAAAATTTATGAAATAAATGGCTTTAAAGAGTTTTCTCATGAAGGGGTCAGAAAACATTTTTTGAAAAGGATCAAGTAAATATTTTTGGCTTTGCAGGTCATATGGTATCCATTGAAACTACTGAACATTTCCACTATGGTACAAAAATAGCCTTAGATGATGTATTAATATTAAAAAATGGGAATAAGTGTATTCCAATAAAACTTTATTTACAAAAATAAGTGATGGGTCAGATATGCCAGTAAGCCATAGTATGAAACTATTGTTTCAAAGCATCATTTTAATTAGCTGTCTAGAATCCATTTAAGTGTAAGTACCATGATTTATTAAGCCCTTATTAAAGACAAGAAATATATTTCCCATGTTTGCTATAATTTATGAAAACAGACAAGCAGATATGTTATAAATACCAATTTAATGAATAAATAAACTAAAACTGATAGTTTTTAGGAACAGGATTAAAATTTTGACGTATAAGAAAGATACATGTTCGAGAGAAAGTGGAAATTTATGGTATGAAGTAAAGAAGGGAAATCAGGCAATTTTTTATTGAAAGGAGCAGACTTGAGAAAGCAGATGAAATAGAAAAACCAAAATGAAAATGCTGAAATAGTCAATGGCCAGATGACAGAATCCAAAAGGCATTATTCTCAAGAGGGAGGATTTATCGTATTGAAGTAGGACAAAATACGGATTAGAATTCAGTGCTCAAGTAAAAAAAGCTTCAAGGTCACATTAATCTGAAGTTTGATCTGAGATAACTCCTTCACTGCAGAGATGATGCCTAGTGCTTTGCAAAATAAGGGTGGTTGATGGATAATATCTAAGCTTCCATTTAAATCTATTTTTAAGCTCTATGTTCATCTTTGTAGTAATCTTTGATTATTAGGTATTCTTTATTCTGAAAACAATAGTTTGGTCTTTCATAGGATAAGTTAAACAGGTATTTCTTCCCATGGAGATATTAAATCATAGGACAAATAAAAGGGGTCTTGGAACAATAATATTTCATATTAAAAAGCAAAAGCACAAACCATGCAAGCAGGCATATTTGCAAGCATTATTCAGTGTGTATTTGTATATTATTAAATATTTCCCTCAATTCTACAAAATCTGGAAAAGAAAACTATAAAGAAACCAAAGCATTCTTTATTACCTGGCAAAACTTAATCAAATACCCCTCTGGAAAAGTGGTTCATCAGTCTCTTAAGAATATTATAGCAATTGTCTTTGAAGTTGCCAGCTCCTCCTCGATAGCTGGCAAAAGAGACAAGATAATACTTCATTTAAGCATAATCTTTATTGTATTATCAACCGCAGGCCCTGTGACCTGTGCACCAGGAAGCAGTTCCCCCTGGCTCACCAAGAAAGGCAAGAGAAAGTGCTTGGAACCGTAGTGATAAATGGGAACAATTCAACTGCTCAGGAATTTGAACCTGCTATTTAGTGAGATCTACACAAGAAAGTTGTTACTGCTTAATTGCTAAGTCCTGTCTGACTCTTTGGAACCCGGTGAACTATAGCCTGCCAGGAATTTTTCAGAATATTGGAGTGTGTTGCCATTTCCTTCTCCAGGGGATCTTCCTGACCCAGGGGTTGAACCCCTGACTTGTGCAAGTCTCCTGCATTGCAGGCAGGTTCTCTACCACTGAGCCACTTGGGAAGCCCAAGAAAGATTGAAGGCAAAAGGAAAAGACAGCAACAGAGGATGAGATGTTCAGATGGCATCATCCACGGAATGGACATGAATTTGAGCAAACTCTGGGAGATAGTGGAGGCCAAAGGAGCCTGGCATGCTGCACTCCACGACCTCGCAGAGTCAGACACAACCTAGCAACTGAGTAACACAGTAATTTAACACATGCCATGAAGCACTTGGAAATGTAATAAAAACCCTATTTATCACTAGCAAAGCTTATAGTCAAAGCATTTACCTGTGACTCAGCTGTTTCCTGCAGCCTCTGATTTTAAGTGTGTCTTTATCAAGAAGAGCATAGAGATTTATTATTTTAGGGGACTATTTAAGGCAGAGACCTTGAGCATTTTTGCAATGAAAGGTTACTTTTTCATTTTCCTAGAACTTTGGTATCGTGGATAGGTAGGGGCAAATAAGCTTGATTTCTGAGCAGAGTAGAGGAAGAGACAAAGCTATTGCTGGCCATTCACATAGCAGCAACAGAAGAACATGGCAGGAAGGTGGGAATGGTAACCAGTTTGAGTAATGGTAATCTAGTACATATTTTATATTTGAGGCCATCTATATTTTCATTCTAGTATTAGTTTTCTATAATTATACCACTACTGTTACTACTGAAATTACTTCTACTACCACCACTGCTTATCAATCATTGGAAACTCACAATGTGCTATGCTTTAGTATATTCATTCAAAAAATATGTGTCTAATCCTTGCTATGTACAGAACATTGTGTTAAGTCTTGAACACACTTTAACACGGATTTGCTTTTTTCAGTACTGAGCACTTTCCATAATTAAGTTGTTTTATGTATCTATAAGGCAATGGCACCCCACTCCAGTTCGCTTGCCTGGAAAAGCCCATGGATGGAGGACCCTGGTGGGCTGCAGTCCATGGGGTCGCTAAGAGTCGGACACAACTGAGCGGCTTCACTTTCACTTTTCATTTTCATGCATTGGAGAAGGAAATGGCAACCCACTCCAGTACTCTCGCCTGGAGAATCCCAAAGACAGAGAAACCTGGTAGGCTGCCATCTATGGGGTCACACAGAGTCGGACACGACTGAAGCGACTTAGCAGCAGCAGCAGCAGCATATATCTATGTTTCAGATCTTGAAGATGTAATCATTGGTGGTTATTCAATATTTCCATTTAATGTGTATATACTTTCATAGCAAACAGAAGGCAGAATATACAGTGAAAATTTACATGTACATATGTGGGGCAAAGAAGCATCCAGTGACTAGGACAAACTAGAAAAGGCTTAAAGGTTACATAAGAGGAACATAGTACCTTTGTACCTTTTTTCCAATACATCCTGAGCAGAACAAGGACAATCTTCCATAAGGCACAACTTTTACTAACTCGATGTGTGTTGAGTACCTATTGTGCTAACAATAGTGTTATGGGCTTTGTAAATTATTTTTTATTATGTGAAAATTATAGAAAATAGATCACATCCTCTTGTAAGAAATGATACAGAGAGATCATGGGTATCATTTACCCAGTTTCCTCCAATTATGACTTCTTGCAAAACTCCAGTGCAACGTCTCAATCATGATCTTGACATTAATATCATCAAGACATAGAACATTTCTATCACCACAATGATCACTCATATTGTCTTTTTGTAAATACAACCTTTTTATTTTTTTTTTATTGTTGTTGTTTAGTCTCTAAATCTTGTCTGATTCTTTGTGACCCTATGGACTAAAGTCTGCCAGACTCTTCTGTCCATGGGATTTCCCAGGCAAGAATACTGGAGTGGGTTGCCACTTCCTTCTCCAGGGATCTTCCTGACCCAGGGCTTGAACCTGCATCTCTTGCATCTTCTGCATTGGCAGATGTATTCTTTGCCACTGAGCCACCAGGGAAGCCCATCACCAAATATTCCTTAACCCATGACAACAACTTCTCTATTCGAAAATTTCTACAACTTTGTCATTTCAAGCATGATATGCAAATAGAATTGTATACCATGTAACCATTTTGGTATTGGCTTTTCTGCTGAGAGTAATTCTCTAGAGATTCAACCAGGTTATTTTGTATCTCAATGGGCCATTTGTTTTAATTGCTGTTGTATTTCCATGGTATGGATGCACTGCCATTTAACCATTCATCTGTTGAAAAACATCTGGCTGTTTCCAGTTTTGAGCTATTAAAAATATAGCTGCCATCAACATTAACATATAGGTTTTTGTAGAAATGTAAGTTTTCATTTCTCTGGAATCACTGCCTAGGAGGGCAACTGCTGAATAGAGTGGTAGTTGCAGATTTAGAATTTTAAGAAGATGCCAAATTGTTTTTAGAGTGCTGCATCATTTTATATTCCTACCCACAATGAATGAATGCTCCAGTTTTTCTACATACTCTCCAGCATTTAGTATTGTCATTATTTTTTAAATTGTATTCGTACTGATATCTGTGTATTGATAACTCACTGGAATTTTAATTTACATTTTCCTACTGGTAATTGATGGTTAATATCTTTTCATGGGCTTATTTACCATCTGTATATCCTTTTCAAGTGTAATGTCTCTTCATGCCTTTTCCCCACTTGCTGATTGCTTTTTTTTTTTTAAACAGTTGAGTTTTCAGAGTTTTTTTTATATTTTAGATACAGTTTTTCATTCTGTATGTGATTTTAAATTATTTTCTCCAAGTCTGTATCTTGTCTTATCACCCACTTTACAGGTCCTTTCACAGTGCAAAAGGATTTAATTTTTAAGAAATCCAATTTATCAATTCTTTTTTTTGTGCGTTCTTTTGGTATTAAGTCTATGAATTCTTGCCTAGACACAGATCCTAAAGATTGTCATCTATTTCTTTCCAGAGTTTTATAAATTTACATTTTATATGTAAGATTATGATTCATTTTGAGGTAATTATGTATAAAATGTGAGATTTTGATTGATTCACTTTGGGGTTTTTAGTAGTTTTGCCAAAAATGTTCCAGCACTGTTTTTTGAAAAGGCTATATTTCTTCCACAAAATTTATTCTGTACCTTTGGCAAAAGACAGTAGGACATACCTATGTGTATCTGCATGTGGTTCTCTATTCTTTTCCAATGATTTTTGTGTCTAACCTTTTGCCAATACTACACACGTGGTTACTGCAGCTATATAATGTCTTTAAATAGGGTAAAGCAATTCCTCCCACATTATGCTTTCTTTTTCATACTTGTTTAGCTATTCCAGTTTTTTGCTCTTCAAGATAAATTATAAAATATTTTTGCCTATAAGCACAAAAATCTTGTTGTCATATTGATTGGAATTGTATTAGACCAGTATATCACATTGGAAAGTATTAATGCTTTTAGTATGTGAGTCTCCCCATCATAATACTGTAAAAATCTCACCATTTTTCATAGATTTTCTTTGAGCTTTTTATCAGTGTGTTATGGTTTTTATCCTACAAGAGCTGCAAAGGTTTTATTATATTTAAGTCTAAGAATTTAATTTTTAAAATGATTATAAATATATTGCATAATTTTGTATTTTGTATGTATAATTTTATTGTTACATACAGTATTAATATGAAAGTACTAACTGATTTTTCTGTGTTTATCTTGTATGCTCTTGTTAATCTCACTTGTAAGTGCTATGAGTTTTTGAATAGAATCTTTAAGAATTTTCATGGAGGTGATGTTATCTGCAAACAGAAACAGATATATATCTTTCATTTTGAATCTCTATCCCTATTAATTTCCTTTTTCAGCCTTATTGCATTTCTTAGAGCTTCTAGGACTCTGTTAAATGAGAGGGTTGAGAGTTAGACCCCTTGCCTTATTTCTGATCTTCATGATTGAATATCACGTTAGCCAAAGGGATTTTTACAGATGTGCTTAATTAAATTGAAGAAGTTTCTCTCTAGTCCCATTTTTCTGAGACTCTTAGCATGATAAGCTGTTAAAGTCTGTCAAATGTTTTTTAGCACTAATTGATATGATCATGTTCTTCTTATTCAGCCTGTCCATATTGTGGATCATGTTGAATGGTTTTTCAGTACCTAACAGCCATATGTCTCTGGAATAATCCCACTTAATTATGGGATAAATATATTTTTGCATATTATTTTCATATGTTAATGAATTCTATTTACAAAAATTTGCTAAAGATTTAGTGTATATATTCATGAATATATCTGTATATAATCATGCATATATTCATATATATTCATTTTCAAAGTGCTCAGTAGTTCTCTTATAATATTTGCTTTGTTGTCTACGCTTGGTATCAGGGTAATACTTGCTTCATAAAAGTACTCTCTCCTCCTCTAATTTCTGAAGGAAATTGTATCAAATTTGTGTAATTCTTCTTTAAACATTTGCTAGAATTCAAACATTAGGGTAAATAGATCTCTTTTATAAGAATTTTAAGCTATATACTAAATTTTCTTAATAAAAGGATATTCAAATTATTAACTTCATATTGGGTGATTTGTGAAAGTTTGTATTTTTTAAGGAGTTGGTCCATTTCATGTGTCAAATTGTGATGTGTAAGGTTGTTTGAAGCACTTCCTTATTAACTTTTCAGTATCTGCAGTGTCTGTATTTATATCTTCTGCTTTGCTTCTTTTATTGTTCATTCTTGCCTTTTCTTTCTTTGTATGTCTTGCTAGAAGTTTTTCAATTTTATTAATATATTTGAATAATAAGATTTTTGCTTCCTTGATTTTTTTCTATTCTTTCTCTTTTTTAGTTTCATTGATTTCTGCTCTTCAGTATTTTCATTCTTCTATATGCTTGAGGTTTGTTCTGTTCTTTATCTCAGCTTTTGAAATATTGATTTGAAACTTTTCTGTTTTGCTAATACATGCATAACAAAGGTCTGTCTAGTCAAGGCTATGGTTTTTCCAGTGGTCATGTATGGATGTGAGAGTTGGACTGTGAAGAAAGCTGAGCACCAAGGAATTGATGCTTTTGAACTGTGGTGTTGGAGAAGACTCTTGAGAGTCCCTTGGACTGCAAGGAGATCCAACCAGTCCATCCTAAAGGATATCAGCCCTGGGTGTTCATTGGAAGGACTGATGCTAAAGCTGAAACTCTAGTACTTTGGCCACCTCATGCGAAGAGTTGACTCATTGGAAAAGACTCTGATGCTGAGAGGGATTGGGGGCAGGAGGAGAAGGGGACGACAGGGGATGAGACGGCTGGGTGGCATCACCAACTCAATGGACATGAGTTTGAGTAAACTCTGGGAGTCAGTGATGGACAGGGAAGCCTGGCGTGCTGCGATTCATGGGGTCGCAAAGAGTCAGACACGACTGAGCGACTGAACTGAAGTACTTTAAATTTCCCTTTCAGTACTATGTTAACTGTGTCTCACAAGTCCCATACATTTTTTTTTAATTTTCATTTTGTTCAATGTGTATTTTTGCTTTCCTTCAGAATTCTTCATTGATCCATGAATTATTTATAAATGTGCTGTTTAGTTTCTAAGTATTTGGAGACAATCCTGTTATCATTCTCCTTAAATTGTAGTTCCATGATTCTGCAACTTGTGATGGTTGCCAAATTTATGATTTTAGGCCATTATTTTTTCCAAATACATTTTCAGCTCACCTTTTTCTTCCTTTCTTTTGGGACTTTGATCACACAAACACAAAATCTTTTTATATAGTTTCACATGCATCTGAAACTGTTCATCTTGCTTTGTTTTGTTTTCGGTCTATTTTTTCTCAGTGGTTCAGACTGAATATTTTCTCTTATGATGTCATCAAGCTCACTGATTCTCTCCATTTTGCTGTTGAGCCCATATAATGAAATGTTCTAAAATTTTGGCTATTATATTGGTTCCTCTTTTTATCTTCTATTTACATGCTGAGACTTTTATGTTTTCATTTATGTCAAGCATGGTTATAGTCCCTCATTGAAACATTTTTATGATGGCTGCTTTAAAACTTCTCGTCAGATCATTTTAATATCTGTATCTTCCCAGTGGTAGCATTTGTTGAGTGCTATTTCTTATTCATTTAGAGATCTTCCTGAGTTTTTTCAATAAGCAATGTTTTATTGAAATCTGGATACTTTGGTATTATGTGTAAGACCTTGTATCTTATTTATACCTTTTTCTTTAATAAAAGTATAGTTGATTTACAATATTGTGCCAATCTCTGCCTATAGTAATGTGACTTAGTTTTAAACATTCTTTTTTAAAATAATCTTTTCCATTATGGTTTTTCCCAAGGGATTGAATATAGTTCCCTGTGCTATACAGTAAGACCTTGTTATTCATCCACTCTAAATGTAATAGTTTGCATCTACTAACCCCAAATACCCAGTCTATCTCTCTTTCTCTCTCCCCCTTCTCCTTGGCAGTCACCAGCCTGATCTCTAAGTCTGTGAGTCTATTTCTGTTCAATAGATAGGTTCATTTCTATCATATTTTAGATTCTACACATAAGTGATACCACATGGTATTTTTCTTTCTCTTTCTGACTTCACTTAATATGATAATTTCTAGTTGCATCCGTGTTGCTGCAAATGGCAATATTTTATTCTTAAATATGGCTGAGTAGTATTCCACTGTATATACGTATCACATCTTCTCTGGATGTTGTTTATACCTTTTGTTTAACATGTCTCATCTGTTATGGATTCTGTGGGAAAGGGAGGACACTGCCTCTTTACTGTCACCTGGAGATAGAATTCTAATTTATTATTTCTGTCTCCACTGAAAGCCAATGGGGGAAAGCTACCTGTTATTGCTGAGCTCAGGTGGGAGTACAACTCTCTACTCTGCCTCTGCTATACTGCCCTGAATAGAAACATGAGGAGAGACTCATGTCTGTTTCCTAGGTAATCTACATTGACATGACCAGAGGGTAGACTGCTTAATGCTGGGTGGTAGTGCAAGTCCTAACTCTCCACTAGGCCTCCCCTGATACCAGTTCTCAAGGAGAGGGCACAGCATTACCTCTGACTGGGAGTTGTAAGTCCAGGCAGGCTTGCCACGTGGTCTCCACAGACATCATGGGGATCATCGTCATTACTGTTCAGAGAGGGTGAATATCCCAACGCCCACTCTCTGACACCACCCCAGCAGGGGCATTGACATATCCAATCGCAACCTGAAAGCACTGGAAATCTAGGTTGTCCACTCAGCTTTTGCTCAAAGAGTGGAGTGGGACCATAGTGTTTGTGTGTGTGTGTGTGTGTGTGTGTGTGTGTGTGTGTGTGTGTGTGTTTGTGTCAGTTTTGGCTGGAGTACAGCAGTTATTTTCTAAAAGTGTTCTACTGTGCTATGCTTCCCCTTTCCTATTTTTTGATTAAAAAAAGCAGTTTTTCTTAGTCTCATTTTTTGGTCTGTACTCAGTGTTTCTGGGCTGCTGTCGTCTCCAGCATTTGGTCTGGGTGATATGAGGCACAAAGAAAATTCAAGGATATACTACTTTATCATTTTTTTAGTTCTAACATCCCTAGCTGGTGTCTCTTCTCTCCATCTTTCAGAGTCTGTGTGTATGATATATTAATGCAATCATAATATATATCATATATAATGGATATAATATTATATACAATAAATATATAATGCAATATATATTATGATTTTATTTCTTACATTTATTCAACAAATATTTATTGTGAAACCTACTAAGTGCCAGTGATACAAATGACTAAATTTCTACCTTTAAGGTGACTACAGTCTAGTGAGGAAGATGGATATTAAATGATACTTCAAAAAATTATTAGTTACAATTAAACTAAGCTGTACTATAAAGCCAGCATATGGGAAAATATAGGGAACCTAACCTAAATATAGGAAAATTAGTTTTACACAATATTTTAAACAATATACATGTATTATAAATACTATTATGATACTGAAATAGTCTATTTTTCCATGAAATTATGGAGTAGAGTAACAACATTCATCTTTTGAAATAAATAAACATAGGGCAAATAGAATAGTATTGTATCCAGTGCTTAATAAACTTATTATGTACTGGCAGTTGAAAAAAGGCTCATGAATGTTGAATCACAAATTTGGAATTTAAGGATATTTCTGGGTTGTACATTCCTATGCTTTCAAGGTTGTTATAATAAATAACAACTATCTTCTCTCCCAGAATACTGATGCAAATAAGACAAAATTCTAGGCTGAGTGAAATTTGGTTATATTCCAGTAGCGTGATTCTTAACGTATTTGTGCCTATGAAACTCTTCAGTGACACCATACTACTTCATTATGGAAAGTTCAGATACTTTATTTGTCTTTGGATTGGGTTGACTTCCTTGTCTACCATCATCCAAAGAACATGCTGACATTTTTAATTTGATGGACTGCTGAGAAGCCACAGCAGGATATAGACCAACCCATCAAAAGTGAATTGAGGATTTCATTGATGTGGAGAGCTAATTATGTGACTATGGGGAGTGGGACCCTGAAATCCATATGACTCTTTAGAGCTCGCTTTGTAGGCTAGCCCTCGAGAGGAGTAATGAATGACAGTGACGTGTTCTCTGCCCTCACCAAGGTGCTGCCTAGTCTCTCTCTGTCAGAAGTCAACTACAGAGATGCTCCCTCCCCCAAAATGGAGAGTTCAGAGAATGGCCGGAATATTGTCTTTCACAGATCGTGAAGCAGTCTCTGGTTTGCTTATGCTGAGAACCTGTCTACAGATCCTTTACTGACTCCTCTATGCTTGTCTTGTGTCTGGCTGTTTTAGAAATAACACCAACCACTTGTACATATGTATATATGTATGTGTCTATATGTGAATGGCTGTGGATATATAATGTATAAGTACATACTTGTTTATTGATGCATTTTATATACACGATTTGTTTAAAATTCCCTAAGAACAAATCAATTCTATGAAATTATGGTAAAGGTTACTAAACATAGAAGGCCCAGGTTTCAATTCCATTTCTGTGACTTGAGCAACTGATGTAAAGATTTCACGAGAAATACCTATTACTATGCTTTTTAAAGAGTTATTTAGTAAATGTTGCTCTCTAACTTTTTTCCTAACTGGTATCTATCATACCCTTGACCTTCCTCATCTTTACTGAGCCTGAGAAGTTTTCCTAAGTGCACAATGTGCTTTTATCTACCTTATAAGCCTCTTTTCTGGCCTTCACACAATGTCAAAATATTTGGCTTTAATTTATAATTTGGAGTATGAAACTCTTGATTCTCCACTCCCAAATGTATATTTTAGGATGACTGATCCTTACCTCTGTTCTCACTGCTCACATTCTTGACTGAACCAGCCCTCTTGTGTCTCTAGATCAAATTCTGCCATTTTTTCAGAGCCTATTGAGCAATCTTAGGAAAGAAGTAACGTTTCACTTGGGCATCAATTAAGTGAAATACAAGACATTGAGTTACATATGTTATGGGCCTTACCTCATTTAATTCTCCAACTTACTATCTCGGTATAACCATAACCACTTTGATTTATTTATTTTATTATTATTATTTTTTTACTTTACAATATTGAATTGGTTTTGCCATACATCAACATGCATCCACCACGGGTGTACACGTGTTCCACATCCTGAACCCCCCTCCCACCTCCCTCCCCATACCATCCCTCTGGGTCATCCCAGTGCACCAGCCCCAAGCTTCCTGTATCCTGCATCGAACCTGGACTGGTGATTCGTTTCTTATATTATACATGTTTTAATGCCATTCTCCCAAATCATCCCTCCCTCCCTCTCCCACAGAGTCCAAGAGACTGCTCTATGCATCTGTGTCTCATTTGCTGTCTCACATACACGGTTGTTGTTACCATCTTTCTAAATTCCATATATATGCATTCAGTTCAGTTCAGTTCAGTCGCTCAGTTGTGTCCAACCCTTTGCGACCCCATGAATCGCAGCACCCCAGGCCTCCCTGTCCATCACCAACTCCCAGAGTTCACTCAGACTCACGTCCATCGAGTCCGTGATGCCATCCAGCCATCTCATCCTCTGTTGTCCCCTTCTCCTCCTGTCCCAATCCCTCCCAGCATCAGTCTTTTCCAATGAGTCAACTCTTCGCATGAGGTGGCCAAAGTACTGGAGTTTCAGCTTTAGCATCATTCTTTCCAAAGAAATCCCAGAGCTGATCTCCTTCAGAATGGACTGGTTGGATCTCCTTGCAGTCCAAGGGACTCTCAAGAGTCTTCTCCAACACCACAGTTCAAAAGCATCCATTCTTTAGCGCTCAGCTTTCTTCACAGTCCAACTCTCATATCCATACATGACCACAGGAAAAACCGTAGCCTTGACTAGACAGACCTTTGTTGGCAAAGTAATGTCTCTGCTTTTCAATATGTTATCTAGGTTGGTCATAACTTTCCTTCCAAGGAGTGAGCGTCTTTTAATTTCATGGCTGCAATCACCATCTGCCATGATTTTGGAGCCCCCAAAAATAAAGTCTGACACTGTTTCCACTATTTCCCCATCTATTTCCCATGAAGTGATGGGACCAGATGATCTTCGTTTTCTGAATGTTGAGTTCTAAGCCAACTTTTTCACTCTCCTCTTTCACCTCCATTACATTTAATAATAGAAACACATTTGCTTCTTTTTGTGTTTCACTTATTTTCAAATGGATTCTTCTGAATTTGAGTGTAAGAATTGCAATTTCAGACTTCACAAGAATCACTTCTTTTAATTTTCTTATTAACAATAAAATTGTTTTCTTTTTATTTTGATGGGCCAATCAGTATAATAGTACAACTCAAGCTATAAAATGCAAAAAGAAAGCACATTTTTGCATACTTGCTGCTCCAGTTATTGCCAATGAAGTTTAGATAATTAGTATATAAAAGATGAAAAATGTCCCCCATGCATCAACTTATCATATGGATATAGCACAGAAAGCATGTGTTGTTTGATGACCCCATGCTCTAGAAGGTGCAGACTCATTTTAATTCATGATTTTCCTATTTGGACTCTTGTGAAACCTGTCTTGCCATGCCAAGAGAAGTTTTCTGTTCTTCACCTCTCTTGAAGTTGCCTGTAAATGCAAATGCAAACACAGGCAATTAAAATGTATGTTAGTACTCAGTTACAAGGATGTCATGTGGGTCACTTAGAATATGTTTATACTATTTCTAAGATCATTATCCAAATGAAAATACAAAATTCATAATTCCCCCAGAAGTGGAGAATATGTCTGCAGACCCCCAGGATCCACAAATCACAGTTGAAGAAGCCTTCCTCATACCACAAAGATTTTGCAAGACAAAGTATGATAAATGACACATGGAAATAGTACAGTAGATTCAGTTGAAAGAGAGAGACATTCAATTTATGAAAAAGGGCAGGATTTTTAAAGAAGTGACATCTGTGCTAAGGCCAACTTAGCAAGGTGGTAAAGGAAGTGAAGAGGAAGTTAATTCAGGTAGAGAAAATTGCAAAGAATTAGAAACAAGAAAGTCCTGGGTTTCTCAAGAAACTTCAAAAACTTTTGCTGGAAAGCAGCAAACAGTAATGAGATTAATGTAGATTTGCATATAGAGATAATCAGGATATTTGATATATTGAGAAATACTGATGGCCAGTGGATATACAGTGACCTTGTCACCTGCCAAGCGCTATTCTAAGTCCTTTACACAGAGTAACCTGTCTATGTTCTTTTGCTCAGTCGTGTCCAACTCCTTGTGACCCCGTGGACTGCAGCATGCCATGCCTCCCTGTCCATCACTATCTCTCAGGGTTTGCCCAAGTTCATGTCCCTTGAGTTGGTGATGCCATCCAACCATCTCAGCCCTTGCCTCCTGTCTAATCTGTACATAACCATTTGAAGTATGACTGTTCTTATATTCTCTTCTTTAGTGAGTCTGAGAAAGGTTCGGCAACTTTCTCAAGGCCACACAACTGAACGGTTTCCACAGTTTGGTTCCTGAGTCCATGTTAACCACTATGTTCCAGGCCTCTAAGTACATAATTCAATGGCTATCAAGGATTACAATCCCGTAGAACACAATAAATCATTGAGCGTTGATGTAGCAGAAAAAGTACAGAAAACTTTCAGGAGTAGGCAGAAATAGTTTTAAATAAAGATCTCCTAAATGTTCATAAAATATCTCCCACCTTCAGTTTTTTCATTAGGCCACAGCATGAGAAAAGAGTTACCAAAGATCTTTTACATTTTAACAAACCTCAGTATAATAAGGTGTGTTTCTCATTTCCTTCTTTCTGTTACCATCCTTTCCCCTCCCGCTGCTTCCCAACAGTCACCTCATCAGAGCTTTTCCTTTCATTGCAAACGCTATAACTCATCTGACTGCTCATTTATCTTTTTTTTCAAGAACTAAATATTTTAGTAGTTTGTTGCCCCATGAATCTGGTGTAAGAAATTGTTGGCCTTCAGTCATCTCATGAACACTAAAACTGATCCACACAAACTGGAAATATCATGCTAAGATTTTTCTTTTTAGTGTTATTCACCCTCAGGAGCATAAAGAACCCTTAGATTAAAATGTTTAAAATTTCCAAAAAAGTCAAGCACATAAGAGGCAAAGCTGTTTTATTTTTCTCCTTACTAAGTCCTTTACACATCTTTATGTATTCTCTCATCTGTCAACCGGAATGAAAAATAGGAGGTCCTTGATGCATAAATTAAAATTCATTTTAATTTTAATAAATATGGCATGGATATTTTTGTTCTCCACACATTCTCGTTACTAAAACATGCAATTTGGTAACTAATCAAAGCACTATTTCTAGGTAACACACCAAATATAAAGACAGTTCATATAACCTTATAATATAACATATATTTTAAAATACCAAGTCACTTAATATTTAGCTTTAATTCTGCTAAATCAATTTAGGTCATAATATGAAAATACTTTTCCTTCTGATAAAAAAGTTTTTTCTTACTTGGAAAAATAAAGTGGAGTATGTGTTATATCTTTTTTTGTGTTTAAGTGAATGTAGGGAAAGGATGTGAGACGTAATAACATGTATAATTTATGTTTATAATGATGTCTATATTAGCAAGGAAACTGTAAATTTTGCTAGGTATTCTGTTTTATAAAAACACATTTTGAATGATTATAATTGGAATCATTAAATATTTTCAATTATCTAAACAGTAATAAAAGCCATTCACCAATAGCTTCTGCAGTAAAAACAATCCGGCTCAATGTTGTGTACGTGATCTGTGCAGTAGAATTGAGAAAGGAAATGTTATGGTGTGTTTTCAAATGCAAGAAAAACTGTACACTTTGCGGAGATCAAGACGATAAAATGTAGCCATTCCAAGCTGCTGCTGCTGCTGCTGTTGCTAAGTCACTTCACCCGTTTCCAACTCTGTGCAACCCCATAGACGGCAGCCCACCAGGCTCCCCCGTCCCTGGGATTCTCCAGGCAAGAATACTGGAGTGGGTTGCTGTTTCCTTCTCCAATGCATGAAAGTGAAAAGTGAAAGTGAAATCGCTCAGTCGTGTCCTACTCTTAGCGACCCCATGGACTGCAGCCTACCAAGCTCCTCCGTCCATGGGATTTTCCAGACAAGAGTACTGGAGTGGGGTGCCATTGCCTTCTCCCATTCCAAGCTAAAAAGTATATATTGATGTGTTCAGTACTTAAGATGGATAGCAGGTGAGAAGTAGCTGTGTAGCACAGGGAATCCAGTCTGGCACTCTGGGATGACCTGGTGGGATGGAATGGGGAGAAGGGGAGACGGGCTGCTCTGTCCATGGGATTTCCCAGCCAGGAATACTGGAATGGTTTGCATTTCCTTCTCTAGGGGCTTTTTCTGACCCAGGGATCGAACTCACGTCTTCTGCTTGACAAGCAGATTCTTTACTTCTGAGCCACCTGAAAAGCCTGAAGACAATCCAAACCTGATCAAAAAATAAACTTGGAGACTCGCAGTCAGGATGACAGATTAAAGTCCTCTCAATTACTCCCCACTTCAGACCCCATGAAAAAGGAACCAAAAAAAAAAAAAAAAAAATCTGTAAATTCAAAGATACTAAATGAGCACTTAGGAAAGCTCATACACAACAGAACTTACTAAAACATACACTAGAGATTGATAAATTGCTGTTACCTAAGACCATACAGAGGGGTGATGTTAGGGATGAAAACTGTAATAGGGACAGAAATTCCACTTAAAGACCCTTTTCACACTTTCACCTCCATATCTGAGTTCCCACTTTGAGTAGTCAGAAGACAGACTTACCAAATTCTGGCAAAAGATGAGAGAGTTATTTACTGTAAAAGATATTTTCTTAAAGACTCTGGAATCAGAACCTAAACATAACTGAGGACAAATGTGTTAAAAAGAAAACAATTAAGTGAAGCTGAAACTCCAATACTTTGGCCACCTCATGTGAAGAGTTGACTCATTGGAAAAGACTCTGATGCTGGGAGGGATTGGGGGCAGGAGGAGAAGGGGACGACAGAGGATGAGATGGCTGGATGGCATCACCGACTCGATGGACATGAGTTTGGGTGAACTCTGGGAGTTGGTGATGGACAGGGAGGCCTGGCGTGCTGCAATTCATGGGGTCTCAAAGAGTCGGACACGACTGAGCGTCTGAACTGAACTAATATATCCTCTCTAGGGGCCTTCGGAGGCCCCTAGACCACTTCTTTAAAACTACTTCTTGATCCAACAATCTCATTTTGAGGAAATGTTTCAAAAGATATATTAATACTATATCCTTATTATAGAATGCTAGGCATCTATTTAAATAATTTATTCAATTTATAATCAATACAGCAAAATGTAACCCCTTACAAATTCTAAGTGAAAAAAAGAGAAATTTTGAGAATAATATCTTTAAAATGTTTACATTGGTTTTAAGAAAAAAGGCAGGGGAGAAAGAAAACAATTCCTCCATGTATAACATACGTATCTGTATAGTTACATAAATGTGCAGAATAACATGAAGCAATACCTTGAAAATTGTTGATTTCAGTAATATTATCAGCCAATTGGGGCTTCTTTGGTAGCTCGGACGGTAAAGCGTCTGCCTACAATGCAGGTGACCTGGCTTCGATCCCTGGGTCAGGAAGATGCCCTGGAGAAGGAAAGGGCAACCCACTCCAGTATTCACGCCTGGAAAATCCCATGGACCGAGGAGCCTGGTGGGATCAGCCAAATGGAAACAAGCACTTTATCTGTGTACAATATCCAGCCCCGTGTTAAAAATATACAATACAGATTATTATGTTCTCATCATACATTTTATAGATACTTCCATTTTAGCACCTATAAACTTTGATTGAACATATGTGTTTACTTATGTTCTACCCACTTGATATTCTGTAAATTAGGTTGAAACATTTGAAAATGTTTGTGTTTAACCATTTGATCTACATATGCTTTAGCCTGTTATTTATCGGTTTCTTTCTTTACTGATATTTTACTCCGGAATAAAGAAAATTCTCTGAAGACAGATGTTTTGCTTCTTTAGTTCTCTTATCCCTTGTGCTGAACTAGTGCATGACTGATAGTGGACACTGGGAAAGAGGATTTTTAGATTTGTGTATGAGCGAATGATCTAGCATGTATCATTTTTCTCTTTTAAACAGGAAATAGGATATGTATTCAAATGCCAATTTTTAAAGATTTCTAATAACATGTTTATTCACTCTTTAAACAAGTAGTTGTTTAGGATGTAAAATCGATGGCTTAATTTCAAAGGACTATTGTTTTCTTCACATATTTGTACCTAATTTTAAGTTTTACTGTGTAATCAAAAATATGGCCTGTAAAATTTTAATCTTTTGCAACTTTTGACCAAATATATAACTGTGTGAGTGCATGCTCACGCGTGTCTGATTCTTTGTGATCCCATGGCCAGTAGCCTGCCAGGTCCTCTATCCATGGAATTTTCCAGGCAAGAATACTGGAGTGGATTGTCATCTCCTCCAGGGGATCTTCCCGACACAGGGATTGGACCCACATCTCCTGTGTCTCCTGCATTAGCAGGTGGATTCTTTACCACTGTGCCACCTGGAAAGCCCCAAAGAAGTTTTTTTTAATCTGGTGCACTTAAGATAATATGTAGTTCTCTTGTAGGGTATTCAATTTATGTATGTCTATTATTTTGTTTATTAACTGAATTATTTGAATGTTTACCAACCATAGAATGATGATGTTACTTCATACTACAATAGAATCTGTTTTCATCTACTTTTATTTTTAAATAAAGGATTAATATATAACCATTAAGTATTTAGCATAAATTATTTTTATCAATAGTGACCATTTGCACAATTTCATATTTTGGAATTTAAACCTAGCTTCTAATTATAAGCTATCTTCTTATAATTGAAATGTTGAAGATTGCACAAACAGTCCTTAAAAATTCTTTGTATATATTTTTGTTCAACAACTATATCTACTTTTTTTTCCCACTGATTTTTAACCACAGTAAAGATTACAATGTATGAAAGTCGAATGAAGTGGCACTGATTTATAAGCAGTCGACAGAGCAACTGAACTGCATAATATTCTTATAAAATTTAAATTTTAGTTTGGATACAAAGCAAAACAAACAGAGAAATCCTTGATCTTTTTTTGGTATTTGTCTGATTTAGTTCCAGATTCTCAAAGTGGAAGCTTGCTTTCGTCTGTGTCATTAATTCTTTAAAAAGAAAAAAAGGAAGCATAGAAAAGAAAATAAGATTATTTTTAAGAATATGTATGTGACTTTCTCTCTCTCTATATATATATATATACATATATATATACATATATATATGTGTATATATATATATACATATATATATACACACATACATAATATACATATATATAAACCCTAGTATATGTGTTTGTGTGTGTGTGTGTGTACATATATATTAAAGAGAGAAAGGTTGAGATTCATTCTTCATTCACTAGAAAAGAGTGAATGCTTCCTTCCTAGGCAAACGTGGGTCACCTGTTTTTACTTGAATTCAATTTTCATAATCATTGTTGGAGAGAGTTGGTGGAGTATACCGCACAGATGACACCATTTAATCTTCCTTACGATGTACTTAAATGCATGTTATCTGATTTTCCTGTCAGCATTTCCATTGACTTGTCTCTAAACTAATCTGTCCTAACATATAAATGGAATTATTTGTAGACCTTTGTATTAACAAAAATATTATTCTAACAAAGGCTTATCACACTAAAGCAAAGTCCAAATAAATCAATACATGAATGAATGATTATCTAGAACTCAGAAAAGAGGCCAAAATTAGATACTTTAGTTTTTTGTGTTTTTTTTTTTTGATTTGTTTTCGTCACAGCTTCCTTTGTACATCATTTGAATCTCAATCCCTTAATAAGAAAAAATTATTTATCTTTCTCTTTACAGGTAGTAGAAGACTACATAATTTTGCTGAAAAGAACGGAATCATAGAACAGAAAGTTAATTTCCACAACAAACCTAAAATTTTCAACTATATGTCATCAGTTATAAATCACATTTGCATTTTACAATAGTTTTTCATTGACTGGACTTCAAATATACAATTTTACTTTTCAGTTCAGTTCAGTTCAGTCGCTCAGTCATGTCTGACTCTTTGCGACCCCATGAATTAGCACGCCAGGCCTCCCTGTCCATCACCAACTCCCAGAGTTCACTCAGACTCACGTCTATCAAGTCAGTGATGCCATCCAGCCATCTCATCCTCTGTCATCCCCTTCTCCTCCTGCCCCCAATCCCTCCCAGCATCAGAGTCTTTTCCAATGAGTCAACTCTCTGCATGAGGTGGCCAAAGTACTGGAGTTTCAGCTTTAGCATCATTCCCTCCAAAGAAATCCCAGGGCTGATCTCCTTCAGAATGGACTGGTTGGATCTCCTTGCAGTCCAAGGGACTCTCAAGAGTCTTCTCCAACACCACAGTTCAAAAGCATCAATTCTTCGGTGCTCAGCCTTCTTCACAGTCCAACTCTCACATCCATACATGACCACTGGAAAAACCATAGCCTTGACTAGATGGACCTTTGTTGGCAAAGTAATGTCTCTGCTTTTGAATATGCTATATAGGTTGGTCATAACCTTCCTTCCAAGGAGTAAGCGTCTTTTTTTGTGTGTGTCATTTTTTTAAATTTTATTTTTAAACTTTACATAATTGTATTAGTTTTGCCAAATATCAAAATGAATCCACCACAGGTATACATGTGTTCCCCATCCCGAACCCTCCTCCCTCCTCCCTCCCCATACCATCCCTCTGGGCCGTCCCAGTGCACCAGCCCCAAGCATCCAGCATCGTGCATCGAACCTGGACTGGCAACTCGTTTCCTACATGATATTTTACATGTTTCATTGCCATTCTCCCAAATCTTCCCACCCTCTCCCTCTCCCACAGAGTCCATAAGACTGTCCTATACATCAGTGTCTCTTTTGCTGTCTCGTACACCGGGTTATTGTTACCCTCTTTCTAAATTCCATATATATGCATTAGTATACTGTATTTATGTTTTTCCTTCTGGCTTACTTCACTCTGTATAATAGGCTCCAGTTTCATCCACCTCATTAGAACTGATTCAAATGTATTCTTTTTAATGGCTGAGTAATACTCCATTGGAGTAAGCGTCTTTTAATTTCATGGCTGCAGTCACCATCTGCAGTGATTTTGGAGCTCAGACAAATAAAGTCTGACACTGTTTCCCCATCTGTTTCCCATAAAGTGATGGAACCAGATGCCATGATCTTCATTTTATGAATGTTGAGTTTTAAGCCAACTTTTTCACTCTCCACTTTCACTTTCATCAAGAGGCTTTTGAGTTCCTCTACACTTTCTGCCATAAGGGTGGTGTCATCTGCATATCTGAGGTGATTGATATTTCTCCCGGCAATCTTGATTCCAGCTTGTGCTTCTTCCAGCCCAGCGTTTCTCATGATATACTCTGCATAGAAGTTAAATAAGCAGGGTGACAATATACGGCCTTGACGAACTCCTTTTCCTATTTGGAACCAGTCTGTTGTTCCATGTCTAGTTCTAACTGTTGCTTCCTGACCTGCATATAGGTTTCTCAAGAGGCAGGTTAGTTGGTATGGTATTTCCACATCTTTCAGAATTTTCCACAGTTTATTGTGATCTACACAGTCAAAGGCTTTGGCATAGTCAATAAAGCAGAAATAGATGTTTTTTCTGGAACTCACTTGCTTTTTTGATGACCCAGCGGATGTTGGCAATTTGATCTCTGGTTCCTCTGCCTTTTCTAAAACCAGATTTAACATCAGGAAGTTCACAGTTCACGTATTGCTGAAGCCTGGCCTGGAGAATTTTGAGCATTACTTTACTAGTGTGTGAGATGAGTGCAATTGTGCAGTAGTTTGAGCATTCTTTGGCATTGCCTTTCTTTGGGATTGGAATGAAAACTGACCTTTTCCAGTCCTGTGGCCACTGCTGAGTTTTCCAAATTTGCTGGCATATTGAGTGCAGCACTTTCACAGCATCATCTTTCAGGATTTGAAAGAGCTCCACTGGAATTCCATCACCTCCACTAGCTTTGTTCATAGTGATGCTTTCTAAGGCCCACGTGACTTCACATGCCAGGATATCTGGCTCTAGGTGAGTGATCACAGCATCGTGATTATCTGGGTTGTGAAGACCTTTTTTGTACAGTTCTTCTGTGTATTCTTGCCACCTCTTCTTAATATCTTCTGCTTCTGTTAGGTCCATACCATTTCTGTCCTTTATTGAACACATCTTTGCCTGAAATGTTCCCTTGGTATCTCTAATTTTCTTGAAGAGATCTCTAGTCTTTCCCATCCTGTTGTTTTCCTCTATTTCTTTGCATTGATCACTGAGGAAGGCTTTCTTATCTCTTCTTGCTATTCTTTGGAACTCTGCATTCAGATGTTTATATCTTTCCTTTTCTCCTTTGCTTTTCACTTCTCTTATTTTCACAGCTATTTGTAAGGCCTCCTCAGACAGCCATTTTGCTTTTTTGCATTTCTTTTCCATGGGGATGGTCTTGATCCCTGTCTCCTGTGCCATGTCACAAACCTCCGTCCGTAGTTCATCAGGCACTCTATCTATCAGATCTAGTCTCTTAAATCTATTTCTCACTTCCACTGTATAATAATAAGGGATTTGATTTAATTTATTTGACCATACCTGAATGGTCTAGTGGTTTCCCCTACTTTCTTCAATTTCAGTCTGAATTTGGCAATAAGGAGTTCATGATATGAGCAACAGTCAGCTCCCAGTCTTGTTTTTGTTAACTGTATAGAGCTTCTCCATCTTTGGCTGCAAAGAATATAATCATTCTGATTTTGGTGTTGACCATCTGGTGATGTCCATGTGTAGAGTCTTCTCTCGTCTTGTTGGAAGAGGGTGTTTGCTATGATCAGTGCGTTTTCTTGGCAAAATTCTATTAGCCTTTGCCCTGCTTCATTCTGTACTCCAAGGCCAAATTTGCCTGTTACTCCAGGTGTTTCTTCACTTCCTACTTTTGCATTCCAGTCTCTTATAATGAAAAGGACATCTTTTTTGGGTGTTAGTTCTAAAAGGTCTTGTAGGTCCTAAACAAAGCATATTTAGCAATTATCCCACATTTTAGGCTGGAACCTTAATAGCTTCCTCTTAGTTTGAAATACAAGAAGTAGGCTTTGTTGCTCTCCATATTAGTGATAGTGAAAGTCGCTCAGTCGTGTCTGACTCTTTGTGACCCCATGGACTATACAGTCCGTGGAATTCTCCAGGCCAGAGTACAAGAGTGGGTAGCCTTTTCCCAGGGATCGAACCCAGGTCTCCCACATTGCAGGCAGATTCTTTACCAACTGAGCCACAGGGGAAGTCCAAGAATACTGGAGTGGGTAGTCTATCCTTTCTCCAGGCGATCTTCCCTACCCAGGATTCGAATCGGGGTCTCTTGCATTGCACGCAGATTCTTTACCAACTGAGCTACCAGGGAAGCCAATTATCCCAAAGAGATACAATTCAGGAAAATTCTACCAATCCATTCTTCAGAAGACAATTTTCTAAATCTAAATGTCACAATAACCCTCCTATTTGGTTTAAGTTATCAAAGCAAAATATAAATAAGTAAAAAATAATTCACATTCTCAATTGGCATTCTTCCAAGTGAAAATGCTAGAGGATTAAATGAGATTTTCACTTTTGTACCTCAATATACACAAATAGAAATGCAAAATCTCCTAGTTCTGCTTTCTAAGAGCATTCTGACTAACCTTCCCCATGACAAACCTTATAAATCTCTCATCATAAAATAAACTAGCATATCTTTTTCATTCCCTTTGTAGTACATAATACATTCACAATCAATTTCTCCAATCTTTCAGTAGAAGTTGATTGAGTCCCTATCATGTGCCAGATACCACTTCAGCCACTAGTCATAAGAGCAATGAACAAAACAGACAAAAGTCCAGCCTTCATAGGGCTGACATTCTAGCATGCCTGCTGCATGTTAAGTGGCTTCAGTCATGTTTGACTCTTTTCGATCCTATGGACTGTAGCATGCCAGGGTCCTCTGTCCATGGGATTCTCCAGGCAAGAAAACTGGAGTGGGTTGCCATGCCCTCCTCCAGGAGATCTGGAGGAGGATCCAACCCACATTTTCTGCTGTTCCTGTACTGCAGGCAGATTCACCAAGCCACCAGGACGTTGTAGCTGGGGGCTACAATTTACAGTGTGGAAGTGGATGATCAGTGCTATGAGACAAAGAAAGCAGGGAAGGAATGTGCAGATGGATGCAATGTGAAGTGGGTTGGTCTGGGAAAAGTTCATGGGTAAGGGCTGTATAAACAAAGAGCTGAAGGAGGTGAAAAAAGTCCATTTGAATATCTGGGGGGAATATGAATGTGTATTTGGAGGAGATGACACATTTGTTAGCACAACCAGTATCAATTCTCAAATTCTTTGCGTCTAAAAGTTAAATTTAACAAATATCTTCTATTATCTTCGTTGCCATCTATAGGATCACTTTGATTCAACGGGGAAAAACAAGCTCTGGTGTGCTTTTCTAGACCTACTTCTCTCTCGCAGAACATTTCCCCCTTCTCCCTGTTGACTGTTTTCTACCTTTTCTCTGATTGAAATCTACTCTCAGGGGAATATACACCATAGGCTTAATCACTCTAGAAGGTATACAAACTGATAACCCTTACACATTTAAGTGTCTTCCTCTGGAATGTCTGAATTTTTTAAGTAAACCCAAGTTCAAATGAAATAAGTCAGTTTATAGCAGTAACCTTTCAGGACCTGGCAAGTGATAATAATGCTTCTATAACCTATGCAGGGGCTTCCCAGGTGGTGCTAGTGGTAAAGAACCTGCCTGTTAGTGCAGGAGATGTAAGAGACGTGGGTTCAATCCCCGGGTCAGGAAGATCCCCTGGAGGAGAACACAGTATCCCTCTCCAGTAGCCATGGACAGAGGGGCCTGGAGGGGTACAGTCCATAGCGTCGCAAAGAGCTGGACACAACTGAAGCAACTTAGCATGCATGCACACAAGGTATATAGGGAGGAAAACACTGGGTTTTTGACTGGAAATCTTAGGTCTCTTTTTACTCTGTTGCTCATCATAGGCACATCATGCAACCTCATTGAGCCTCAAAATTTCCATTTGTAAGTACATTAAAGTATTAGATGGAATAGCTATGACATCTGCAGCTACAAAGTTATTGATCTCAATTGATTTCAATTTCTTTTCTATGTTATTGTGTAGAAGACATTTTAAAAGGAGGAAAAGCAAAGGAAGAATATTTAATCCTGCAATGTCAGAGACTGCATTTCTAATTCAATGCCTTCTGTTTCTGAAGTACCTATTAAATGATAACCCTGATTTCATCAAGGGAATCCTGTAACTATGGTTCAGTACACTAAAAAGTCCCATGGCTTTTATGTATTAGAAATAAAATGTATGCTTAGAAATGTTTGCTGGGATCCACATTGTATACAGTATATATTTTCTCAGTCCACCAATTGCCTCTAAATTTGCTGTTTATAATTTACCCGATCTTAACTAGGAGGCTGCTCCCCCAAGTCAATCCTGCTAGAGGCAGAACATGAAGTAGAATATAAGAAAACAGAGTGTTTCTGGTTGCTGAAAGCAAGCCATACATATTCATGGTGAAAACAGAAAATCATTTGCCAAACTGTGGATAGTAAATACAAATTAACCTTGCAATGAAAAGTGTAATATTTGCATTTTCACGCCTTAGATCTCTCTGGGATTAATTAGGTGATCAGTAGGAATTAGAGTTATCACGAACAAAACCTGGCCTTAGATTGCGTGTGTCACTGTATGTGTCTTATTATTCATTATTTTCTCTTTCATTATAATTCTCTGGTCCTATCCACAAAGATTGTGGTATGAGCTGATTGACTAAATCTCTCTCTGAAAATATTTTGCCAACTGTGCAGGGCTACAAAAATAAAATGAAATTTTATTGTTTTATGTTTGCTCAACTGAATAACAAAGAGATCTATTAATAATCTGGAAGACTTAAACTGTAACTCTCCTATCCATCCCCTCTGTGATCTCTCTGGTGGGGCTGGTCAACATTTTCCTACTAGTGGAATACACAGCTCTTAATTGTTCTCTCCAGCTCAAGGTTAGCTCCATTTTGATCCATTCCCACAATGCTGCCAGAGTGAATTTTCTGAGACCCAAATATCATCAAGTCAGATCATTTATAAAGCTCAACCATGCCTTTTGGATAAAATTCAACTTTCCTAGCTTGTCATCGATTATCTTTGTCCTGCCTACCTCTTCAGACTCATCTCCTGGCACTCAATCTGTCAACAATTCTTGATCAAGCATCAATTTTTTGCCAGGCATGGTTCCAGACACTACACATCTCACTCTTTATAGCCTACTGCTACTGCTACTGCTGCTAAGTCGCTTCAGTCGTGTCTGACTCTGAGTGACCCCATAGACGGCAGCCCACCAGGCTCCGCCATCCCTGGGATTCTCCAGGCAAGAACACTGGAGTGGGTTGCCATTTCCTTCTCCAATGCATGAAAGTGAAAAGTGAAAGTGAATTCGCTCAGTCGTGTCCGACTCTTCGAAACCCCATGGACTGCAGCCCACCAGGCTCCTCCGTCCATGGGATTTTCCAGGCAAAAGTACTGGAGTGGGGTGCCATTGCCTTCTCTGCTTTATAGCCTAGGTTTATTAAATCATGGACAGTCCCTAAGCAGACTGGAGTCTCAAAGGTTTCTGTGCCTTTTCACATTTTTCTGTCCCTGCAGAGAGCATTCCTTTTCTCTTCTGTATCATGATAAATGCTTATGGCTTAGGAAGCAGCTCAGAAATCAAATTCTAAGGGAAATTCTTCCAGACTTCATTTTGTCCTGCTTAGTGCCACTCTCAAGGACTTCCCACTAGACCAAGGATTGTCAAGTCACTTACAACCCTGCATCATATCTGTCAACTCTCCTTTTGTCTCTCTTCTTGTCAACTTCTTATCCCCTGAAAGTAGAGACTGTGTCTCTTACTTTTGATTTAATAGTGCCTAGTAGAATCTTTGGAGAAGGCAATGGCACCCCACTCCAGTACTCTTGCCTGGAAAATCCCATGGATGGAGGAGCCTGGTGGGCTGCAGTCCATGGGCTCTCTAAGAGTCAGATACAACTGAGCAACTTCACTTTCACTTTTCACTTTCATGCATTGGAGAAGGAAATGGCAACCCACTCCAGTGTTCTTGCCTGGAGAATCCCAGGGACGGGGGAGCCTGGTGGGCTGCTGTCTATGGGGTCACACAGAATCGGACACGACTGAAGTGACTTAGCAGCAGCAGCAGTAGAATCTTTGGCACATTGTAGACTTGAAATAAATATCCATTGAAGGAATTAATGCCAGAGGGGAAAATGCCAGAGGTGTAGGGTGACAAAGAGAAGTCATCCATGTCTCTCAGGTTCATAAAACAAGTTTTCATTAATTATTAAGATATTTGGGTGAAGGCAAGTTTGAACTTTATTTTATAGTTTTATTTTATATTTTATACTTTTACCCTACTAGTTAGCCTTCAGAATTTATTTAAAAATTTAATATATTGTGTCACTACAGATCTACCCTTTTAGTTTATTTTACTGAAAAAAAAAACTATCTTTGAAGTTATAAGCTTAAAAAAATAATATAGCGTGTCTGAAGATCTGTCACTTTTCAAAGACAGTTGGGGCTTTTCCTAAGTAGTTCCCCCAGCTGCAGGTAAGAGCCTATGGTGGGTCAGCATATGTTTAACAATAAGATATGGACCAAAGTTTGAAGAGAATTTAAGCCAAGGAGCAAGTCAGGACACCAGAACAGGTGTCAAACTGCAGGCAATATTCTATACCAGAGTCAACCAACTGTGGCCTGCTACCTTTGGTGATGATCCAAAATTTTATTTTATAGTTTTTAAACTGTCACATGCTGGATGGCTATTGAGGCTTCCCTGGTGGCTCAGATGGTAAAAGAATCTCACTGCCATGTGGGATACCTGGGTTCAACCCCTAGGTAGGAAGATCCCCTGGAGAAGGGAATGACAACCCACTCCAGTATTCTTGCCTGGAGAATTCTATGGACATAAGAGCCAGGGAGGCTGCAGTCCATGGGGTCAATAAGAGTCGGACACGACTGAGTGACTAACACAGGTACAGATAGTTATCTAAGTACTTCTGTAGTATCCTTGGTTTTGGGTCTTGGTCTTTGGTATTCTTGCCTGGAAAATCCCATGGACAAAGGAGCCTGGTGGGACTACGGTCCATAGCGTTGCAGAGAGTCAAACACAGCTGAAGCGACTTAGCAAGCACCAGGCACTACAAAGCCTAGAATATTTACTGTGTGACTTTTGAGCTGCAAACAGAGCAAGTTTACAAACTTCTGGTCTATGAACAGAGAAAGAATTTGAACATGGAAAGGAAATGACAGAGATAAGAAGAACACAAGCAGAATTTTAATTTTTATGAATTCATTTTCAATGAATTTAGACATGTAAAGCAGGAATACCTGAAACCACAATCATGTGTGAAAAAGTTTCTTGACTTATGTTCAAGAATATACAAACAATTCACTTTTTATATATCCAATCAACCTAGAAGAAAGCATTTTCTAGAAGAAAGCATTTCCTAGAAGAAAGCATTATTTTAGAAGTTTATCCATATTTCTGGAGATGCTATAAGGGAATTTAATGGTACAATGATGGTGTATAACATATTAAAAAAGAGGAAAAACTATTTTTAGGGGGAAAAAAAGAAAGCTAAAGAACCTTCTAGTCATGAATGTCACCTCCTAGACATGAATAAATCTGGAAGATGTATTTTTGGCTGGATTGTAGTGTGGAAAACTGTGATAAGGAATGAATGTTTGATGGCCCATGTGAACTGACTCCAATTCACTCTGGACTTTCAAGCTCACTGTCAAAAGCCCACACTAATCTCATCCATCCTTCTCCTCACTCATAAAGTGTGCTCACGTAAATTAGACCTCAGATTTATCTGCAGTGATAACTGCATGCCAAATTGATGAATTTTCCAAAAAGACACTAGATAATGAGTCAAAAATTAAGGCCCGTCTTGACAAAAGAGATTTTAAGAGCTGTAGAGTGAGAAAGTTCCAAGATCCACTGTGCAATCCCCTCCTGTTCTTAAGAAAATGAGAGCATATATAATGGAGTATATAACTGAAGCAATTGTGTTGTGTGAAGTTCCAAATTGAACATATGTTTCAAAGAAATCTTAATTTAGGTATCAACACTATAGTCTGCAAGGACCCTTCAGCATGGAAAAAGTCCTTTTTGACCTTGCTTTTTTTTCTTTTTCATTTATTTAATTGTCTCTCTTCCATATATTCTTTATGTCTCAGAACAAAGCAGAAGCAGTTGGCTAGGGGCAGTTACAGGGCTGCATCTTATTTGTAACACATAATCACTGATGCTGTTACCTGAGGACCTCTTATATGTTAGGCTGTATAAGCATTTCTTATTCTTACAGCAACTTGGAAATTATGGTCTCTACACTTTTGATAAGGTCTTCCCTGGTGACTCAGCAGTTAAGAATCATCCTGCAATGCAGGAAAGGCAAGAGAAGTGGTTCGATCCCTGGTTGGAGAAGATCCACTGGAGAAGGAAATGGCAACCCATTCCAGTATTTTTTCCTGGTGAATCCCATTGACAGAGGAGCCCTGGCAGGCTACAGTCCATGGGGTCCCAAAAAAGTTGAACACAACTTAGTGAATATTGGGGAACATGTGTATTTTTCAACTAGTGTTTTTGTTTTTGTTGAATATATACTCAGCAGTGGAATTGCTGGGTATTATGGTAGTTCTTGGAGAAGGCGATGGTACCCCACTCCAGTACTCTTGCTTGAAAAATCCCATGGGTGGAGGAGCCTGGTGGGCTGCAGTCCATGGGGTCGCTAAGAGTCAGATACGACTGAGCGAATTCACTTTCACTTTTCACTTTTATGCATTGGAGAAGGAGATAGCAACCCACTACAGTGTTCTTGCCTGGAGAATCCCAGGGACGGGGGAGCCTGGTGGGCTGCCATCCAAGGGGTCACACAGAGTCGGACACGACTGAAGCGACTTAGCAGCAGCATGGTAATTCTTCCCCTAGAGAAGGAATAGGCTACCCACTCCAGTATTCTTGCCTGGAGAATCCCACGGACAGAGGAGCCTGACTGGCTACAGTCCATGGAGGTGCAGAGAGTCAGACACAATGAAGCACAGCACAGCATGGTAGCTCTATTTTTAGTTTTTTGAGGAAACAAAGATAGAGTTTTTATTTGAAAGCAACATAGATAGAAACATTGTGCACTGCATTAGGCTGCAACACCGTGGAAGAAATGGAAACAAATGAGGCCAGTTTCCAGTGTTTAAAAGATAATGGAAAATATAGAAATTGCAAATCAACACAATACAAGTAAGAGGAACTAAAGGTCATAAGAAAAGAGCAGGCAGAGCATTATCGGCCCTCAGACATACAAGAGAAGTTGCCACATGGAGTCTTCAGAGGTGGATGCTCCCTCAGAATTCACAGAAATAATAGTAGAGGTCAGGAGATGCAAACACAGAGAATGAAGCAATTATGTGACAATATGAGACATTCAGTTCAGTTACTTTTTAAAAAATCTGAGTCTGGATTTCCAGCAGGGAGAAAGACACATTAGTAATAAAAGCATATCATGTTAGAAAATGAACAAATAAGGCTCTCTCAACCCCTCAAGGGCTGATGCAACAAGATTTCAAGGAAGGGGGAGCTGTTTTGCATAGTGGAGACAGAGAAATTGGAAACTGGAGTTGAGGATGGATGTAAAGTGCAGAGGAATCAGGGAGAAGGGGACAGAGGAAGACTAAGACAGGAAGCCAAGGAGCAAGGGAGAGGGTGGGGTGAAAACAGGAAAGGAGAAGGAGGTGGAGAAACCAGAACAAAAACAGAAAGAGGAAAGAAGGGAGAGGAAGAGGATTGGACATGAGGACATGACACCCAGTGGCCAAAAGTTTCAGTAGCAGAACACTCTCATGTTGACTCCAGAAGCTTCTGAAAAATCTGTTAGACCAAGTGCATTGTGTGAATAGCCTTCTATGTGAACACCAAGAATTTTGCATCAAAATATTTCTGAGGAAAACAGACATATCCCACTAGAATGCAAGAACTTAAGGGTTCAGGGAAGCCATGGGCAGCAAGATCTTATGGGGCAGAAATTATGGGGAAGATTTTGGAACATTACAAGGCATAGATTGGAGTTTGAGCCAAATTTAATGAGCTGACTGGAGGGCAGATGTACCCCAGAAGACATCAAGATTATAGTAACTAAAGCCACTAGAGACTGAGCATTCTAGTGTGTGTTATGCCATTTAACTATCCCCAACAACTTTGTAAGGTGCATACTCTTATTATCCTCATTTTACCAGTAAGACAACAGACTCTTAGAGCAGCTGAATAGTTTCATAAAATCACACAACTTGGAAGAGTCAAATTTGATGTTCAAATCCAGGTCTTTCTGTTTCCTGAACCAGAGTCTTAATCATCACTTTTCAGCGAGTTGGAAACAATTAGTTGTATTCACCACATTTTCTTTTATTCTCTTTGACCCTGCATTATGTCAAAACCAGATTATTTCTGGAACACTGAACAAAATGGGAATCTGCTATCAATTTTTCTGGGGCCACTTCTTATTATTGTTGCCTAAAATGAGACAAAGCTGCAATATCACTGTTTCTTTTCATTAGGCACTTGTTAAGGGACTGTTCAGCTATCACAATAAAGCTAACATGATCTCACCCATTCTTATTAAGACAAGTGTTTCAAATTAAAAATTAACATCTTTGACATGTTAGAATGGTATATATTAACTCAAAGTCAGGTTTCCAAATAGAAAAAGTATGAGATTAGTATGATCTAATGGACAAGGGGAAAGAACACCTTCTCCCATTCCTACCTTCTACCACAGAAGGAAATATTTCCTGTGCTTTTGTTAAAAATCAAAAAGCAGGGTGAAAAGGCCAAATGAAAATATAACCCAGTTGACAATAAGTTTAGTCATATATTATATGTACAGATTTTTAAGAGGTGACTTAATACGAGATCCTTATAAATCAGAGAAGAAATCCCAGTTGTGGTTCCTATTACTCTGTCTCTTACTATTGAAGACTCATTGCTATTGAAAGTTTCTTATGTCTTATTTTTATATAATGGCAGTGTTTGGCTTAAATATACAGAATAGCTTTCACTTTAACAAAATGTACACCCAGTAAGTGTTTTAAAAGGAAAATTCTAGAATGACTATTGAAGTAGGAGACACAGAATTTCCTGGGTACTAAACCTACTCATTCACCCTCTATATTAAATCACAAAACTAAGCTTAAATTCGAAGAATATAATCACATAGGTATTTGGCACACATGTCACAAAATAAGCAATTGAGTTTATGTTTTTTGTTTGTTTGTTTTTTTCAATGTTAACTACATCCCTTTTCAGGTGGATGTTTTAGATATTGAGTCCAGTTGGAACCATTTGGCGGAGGTAGTTTTTCTAGACATTTATTTCACAAAATTCAATGAATTTGTCTAAATTTGTAAATATTCATCTTTTTTTAAATTTGTAATTATTCATCTTTTTTTTAATTTGTGTATCTAAACTTAAGTGTTCTAGTTATCAGAGGAAACTTTGCTCCCTTTGATTTTTTATTGGGATCTAAGGCAAGGTTCGGAGAAGGCAATGGCACCCCACTCCAGTACTCTTGCCTGGAAAATCCCATGGACGGAGGAGCCTGGTAGGCTGCAGTCCATGCTAAGGGTCGCTAAGAGTAGGACATGACTGAGAGACTTCACTTTCACTTTTCACTTTCATGCATTGGAGAAGGAAATGGCAACCCACTCCAGTGTTCTTGCCTGGAGAATCCCAGGGACAGGGGCGCCTGGTGGGCTGCCGTCTATGGGGTCACACAGAGTCAGACACGACTGAAGTGACTTAGCAGCAGCAAGGCAAGGTTTAGCAAATATTTTCTGTAAGGGACCAGATACAGCAAATATTTAAGGCCAAAATTTCTCAATCTCAGCAGTACTGACACTTTATACAAGACAATTATTATAGGAGCTGTATTGTTCTTTGCAGGATGCATCCCAATCTCTTCTGATAAGGCTCCAGTACTATCCATCTCATCCACTTGTGACAATCAAAAATATCTCCAGATTTTTTCAAATATCTCCTGTGGCCTCAGAACAAACTGGACCTGGTTAACAGCCATTGTTTTAGAATTTACAGACCTCATGTTCCCTTTTGGAGCTATGAAAGCAGTCATAGACAATATGCAAATGATAAGCATGGCTGTATTCCAGGAAAAGTTGATTTATGCACACCAAAATTTGAATGTCATACAATTTTTACATGCCATGAATAATTCTTCTTTTTTTCCAACTATTAAAAAATTTAAAAACCATTCTTAGCTCAAGGGGTGGACAAAAACAGCATCAGGCCATAGTTTCCAATTCCTTATCTGCAGAATAAAATGATAAGTAAGATTAACCCCCAAAACAAAAATAGTCTCTGCCTCAAGGCAGATCTTGTTAATCCCTTCACTTGATAAATACCATCCTGAAGATTTGGAAAGGAAATGATGGTGGCAGTACCAAGGAGTATGGTCTACAGTGAAGGCTACATAGACAAGGGATAAAACTATCTTAATAGGTGATCAAAAGTTTGCACGTAATCAAAGAATCAATGTTATATATATATACATATGTTCATGTATATATGGGCTTCCCTGGTGGCTCAGATGGTAACACATCCACCTGCAATGTAGGAGACCTGGGTTCGATCCCTGGTTCAGGAAGATCCCCTGGAGAAGGGATAGGCTACCCACTCCAGTATTCTTGCCTGGAAAATCCCATGAACAGAAAAGTCTGGTAGGCTAGAGTCCATGGGGTCACAAAGAGTTGGATACAACTAAGCAACCAACACTTTTGTGTATGTGTGTATATATATATATGTTTTATATATTTATATATGTTTTATACATACACACATTATATAATATACATTAAATATATATAAATATTTATATATGTAGCTTTTTGATGTGTATGTATGTATATATGTGGGATAAATAGACAGACGGCTGTTGTATACAATATATTACATAAAAGCAAAGGATATAAAAATACTTGAGCGAGCCTCAGGCCTTATTTCTCATAGATTGAGAGGTGAGGTAGATGTTGTTATTATATCATAATTACTATAATGTGATTAAATAAGTCAGATGAACATCCAGAACTACTCCTAATGTACAAATAGATTCAATTGGGGCTTTCATTTCCACCTTTGAATCATCTGTGACTGTGCTATATATCTAAAATGTATTTCCCATTTGAAAAAATTTGAGGAACATGGATCCCACACAGGACATAAAGTGAAATCAGTGAAGTTACCCCTAGGGATATGTATGAGGAATAGGAGCTTATTAAATTATAATCTTATGATGTGTATAGTGAGTTGTCACATATTTTAAAGGAGCAATATGCAAGTATAAGGTAGCCTTCTTTTGGCCTCCTTTTCTTCACGTTTTTGCTTTACTGATTGATGTTAATAGAAGTTATTTCGTCTTGATTTGGAGGATTGAATGTACAGAAATAGGTATTTCATATAGTTTTGCAATAAGTAGCTGTTTCTGTGCTGGGGACATTATAGCAAAAGTAGTCATAAATGCAGCAGATTTATAGACCAGCTCATTCATCAGGAAGAATTGAAATTATCAAATACTAGAATAGGTTCCAGAGAAGGCGATGGCACCCCACTCCAGTACTCTTGCCTGGAAAATCCCATGGACGGAGGAGCCTAGTAGGCTGCAGTCCATGGGGTCTCTTAAGAGTTGGGCACGACTGAGCGACTTCACTTTCACTTTTCACTTTCACGCATTGGAGAAGGAAATGGCAACCCACTCCATTGTTCTTGCCTGGAGAATCCCAGGGATGGCGGAACGGCGGAGCCTGGTGGGCTGCTGTCCATGGGGTCACACAGAGTCAGAAATGGCTGAAGTGACTTAGCAACAGCAGCAGCAGAATAAGTTCATTTGACAAACAATTTTTTGAGCCCTTCCATCCAAGTGTATCCCTGGAAAATTTCAAGGAGTAGTCTACATCCCTGGTGATGAAGTAGACTTAATATATTGCATTCAGTTTTGGAAAATGAATACTTTCCCCCTCCAACTTCCCCTGCTTATCAAGTTCCTGCCATTTGCAGTATAGCGGTTTTTGTAACAAATACTGATACAGAAAACCCAACAACATAACTATATTTTCCATGTAACTTTAATCCTTAACTTGGGCCACAATTATTCACAGTGACTAATGCCAATCAAGCCCTACAGTTTTCAGTTGTTTTCATGAAAGATATCAATGTCAGTTGTGGGAATCTGTGGCAACCACCTAAATGGATAAAATTAGCAGTTAAAGTACCCTGTGGCTCAACCATTTCCTTGCAAACATCTAGTCTGAGAATTATTCATCTAACCTCTTTACTAAATAGCACCCCTATACTGTTACTGAAGGAGATGAAATGTGTTGCAACAATCCAAGGAACGGCTAATCTTGATTAATGTAGTTTTCCAAACAACTAAAAAGTACCCCTTTGGAAATAATATATGTGGCTTAGACAGTAAAGAATCTGCCTGCAATTTGAGATACCTGGGTTTGATCCCTGAGTTGGGAAGATATCTGGGAGGGGAGCATGACAACCCAATCCAGTATTCTTGCCTGGAGAATCCCCATGGACAGAGGAGCCTGGTGAGGTACAGCCCATGAGGTTGCAAAGAGTAGAACACGACTAAGCACAGCATATTTTTTCTGTGTGCTACATATGCCTCTATTATAGGTTTTATATCTTTCTGTTTTGTATTATAGTTGGTAATCTATACTTATTTCACTATGCTACCTTATAATGTTTTTGATGGACGTGGTTGTGCTCATATCTGTACATGCTGTAACATTGCACAGCATTTAAGCATGTAACAAGTGTTTCTTTCATTTCAATTTAACTACTTGATAACTTAGCAGGGTTTCTAAAAACATACCATAATTGGTAAAGTGACATTTTTAGAAACAATTATGGTGTATAAGTGTTGTTTTAAAGGAATTCTTTACCAAATACTGAAGAGAAATTCTGCCCCTTACAAAAAATATTCATTTTTATTATCAAGCAGCTAGTGAAAGAGTCAAACCACTGGAAAATAGGTATTAGTCCCAAATATTTTAATTTTCATCACAAGATACATGTAGAAATTAACAGATATTAAATACTCTGGCTTTTCAGGTTTCAACTTTGAAGGGGGAGATATGCATTTAAAATATTTTAAAAAATTATATATATGTATGTTGTATTCAGAGAAGGCAATGACACCCCACTCCAGTACCCTTGCCTGGAAAATCCCATGGATGGAGGAGCCTGGTAGGCTGCAGTCCATGGGGTCTCTAAGAGTCGGGCACGACTGAGAGACTTCACTTTCACTTTTCACTTTCATGCATTGGAGAAGGAAATGGCAACCCACTCCAGTGTTCTTGCCTGGAGAATCCCAGGGACGGGGGAGCCTGGTGGGCTGCCGTCTATGGGGTCACACAGAGTCGGACACGACTGAAGTGACTTAGCAGCATGTTATATTATATGTACAGTGTATTACACAGGCAAGAATACTAGAGTGGATAGCCATTCCCTTCTCCAGAGGATTAATCTGACCCAGGGATTGAACTCCAGTCTCCTGCATTGCAGGCAGATTCTTTACCATCTGAGCCACCAGGGAAGCTCATGTTACACATACATTATATTATCTATAATATATTACTCATATTATATTACATATATATATGTAATATGAAGAGAGGGTTTCCCTGATGGCTCAGCGGGTAAATAATCTGCCTGCAATGCCGAAGACACAGGAGATACCAGTTCAATCCCCTGGAGGAGGAAGTGGCAACCCATTCCAGTATTCTTGCCTGAAAAATTCCATGAACAGAGGAGCTTGGCAGGCTATAGTCCAAAGGATCACAAAAAGCCAGACATAACTGAGTGACTAAACAGAATATGAAGAGAGGAAACAATTCCTGTCAAGAGGGGCATTCACCGTGAAGATAATGTAACAAAAGTGAAAAAGCATTAGTCGCTCAGTCCTGTCTGACTCTGTGAGCCCATGGACTGTAGCCTGTGTTCACGGAATTCTCCTGGCAAGAATATTGCAGTGGATTGCCATTCCCTTCTCCAGGGGATCTTCCCAATCCAGGGATTGAACCCGGTCTTCCGCATTGCTAGCAGATTCTTTACCGCTTCAAACATTTTGTACATGAGAATCACGTGGAGATGTTTTTAAAGCTCTGATTTATGGAGTACATTCTCAGAGTTTACACTTCCAGAGATCTGTGGGGGAGCCCAAGAATTTGTGTATTTAACAGATTCCAACATGATGTTATTATTGCTGATATGGGAACACTACTTTGAGAATCACAGATCTAATTTAAAGTTGCATGTATCTGACCTTATCACTTCTTTCATTTGTGTTCAATAACTTGCCTCCTTTCCTAATACATGAGAAAATTAGCATAGTTCATAGAGAGGGACATTTCTCATTTGGATAATGTTTCCACAGAGGACTTTCTTTCCCATTTTTATTGAGAAATGTATATCTTCCAAATTCTGAACCTCATGAAATATCTATCAAGAAATCTGGAAAATGGAAAACAAAATTATAATGCCCTTAAGAGAATTAAAGCTGTACTAGCAACATAGAAATAGTACTGGTACAAAAGAAAGCACTGTCTTGAAAACAAAAGCAGGAGATACTGACATGCTGGGTCAAAAATTGTGGTCAATATTTCCAGAAAACAGAACAGAGCAGCAGGAAGTCAGTGTTACTTTTTAGCTCTTGCTTTGTTATAAGTTCCGATGGCTACCCACTTCTGTAATCTTGCCTGGAGAATTCTACGAGTAGAGCCTGTTGGGCTAAAGTCCACGGGGTTGCAAATAGTCAGACATGACTGAGACTAACATTTCTTACAAGCTTATGTTCATGGCCTAGTCCATTGCTAATGGTAAGCCATTCTTGAAAAGAGAAAAAATAGTAAGCCTGTATGCATTGTTTATACAAATCTTATGAATGTTGTTCTAAAAAATAACATGCTTAGGAAGCAAATTACATTTTTTGATTGGCAGTTTCAACATATGACTCTGTTCAGTTCAGCTGAGTTCAGTCGTTCAGTCATGTCCAACTCTTTGAGATCCCCTGAATTGCAGCATGCCAGGGTTCCCTGCCCATCACCAACAACTGGAGCTTTCTCAAACTCATGTCCATCAAGTCGGTGATGCCATCCAACCATTTCATCCTCTGTTGTTCTCTTCTCCTCCTGCCTTCAATCTTTCCCAGCATCAGGGTCTTTCCCAATGAGTCAGTTCTTTGCATCAGGTGGCCAAAGTATTGGAGTTTCACTTCAACATCAATCCTTCCAATGAATATTCAGGACTGATTTCCTTTAGGATGGACTGGTTGGATCTCCTTGCTGTCCAAGGGACTCTCAAGAGTCTTCTCCAACATCACAGTTCAAAAATATAAATTCTTTGGCACTCAGCTTTCTTTATAGCCCAACTCTCACACCCATACATGACTACTGGAAAAACCATAGCTTTGACTAGACAGACCTTTGTTGGCAGAGTAATGTCTCTGTTTTTTAATATGCTGTCTGGGTTAGTAATAGCTTTTCTTCCAAGGAGCAAGCATCTTTTAATTTCATGGCAGCAGTCACCATCTGCAGTGATTTTGGAGCCCCCCAAAACAAAGTTTCTCACTGTTTCCAACCTTTATTGGAAATTTGACTATTATGTTGTTCAAATACTGCCTATTAATGTTTGTTACCACCTTCAGAGTTTGAAAATTGGCTATAGGCTACAGTTACTTGTAAACAATTTAACAGAACTAATGCAAGAGAAGATGTGAATGTGGAGGAATACTTCAACATGAAATCAGAAACTGCTCCAAAATAAGTTTTAAAATTGCAAAGCTATATTAAGTTCAACAGCAAATAAAAATCAGGGTAAGCAAACAAATGTTTTTCACTGTTAAAAACTGAAATGAGCTCATCAAATGATGCACTATGCACCAATCTGAAGATGTTTTTGAATTCACTTTTAGAAATATGACCAACATTAATTCAAAATAAAATACATTTTTCTCCATTGGGAATATTTGTGACAAAATAAAGATCAGTTCTATTGAACAGGGAAATGAATGCTTTGGTGGCTCTAAAATTCCATTTTAAGAATGATAATTTTAAAATATTAAATAGTTTATGTTGTTTTCCCCATGTAAATTGTTTATTTGTTAGTTCTTTATTTAGCATTTTTATTATGAACTATTGGAAAAGGAAATTGTAACCCACTCCAGTATTCTTGGCTGGATAATTCCATGGACAGAAAAGCCTGACAGGCTGCGTTCCATGGGGTCACTAGGAGTAGGACACAACTGAACGACTTCATTTTCACTTTTCACATTCATGCATTGAAGAAGGAAATGGCAACCCACTCCAGTGTTCTTGCCTGGAGAATCCCAGGGACAGGAGAGCCTGGTGGGCTTGTGTCTATGGGGTCGCACAGAGTCAGGCACGACTGAAATGACTTAACAGCAGCAGCAGCATGACTTAGGAAATCAAGAATGAAAGTGCATACCAGGTACATACGTAAAGATTTCCAATAGGAACCTAAAGATCTTTTCCAGAAACCAGTGTGTTTCTGTATTTGTAGTAAGCAGCATTTGTTTCACTTAGAAGAAAGGTCAATAGTGTTCCTTTAGTGTCCAGTCCTCATGGAAACATGTGTATGTGCTATCAGTCATTCTGTTGTGTCTGACTCTTTGCAACCCCATGAATTCCTCTGTCCATTGTGTTTCCTAGGAAAGAATACTGGAGTGGTTTGTCACTTCCTTCTCCAGGAGATCTTCTGACCCAGAGATCAAACCTGCAGGTCCTACAGCTCCTGCTTTGGCAAACGGGTTTTATTTTTACCACCATTGGGGAAGCCCATGGAGATATGGGAGGGTTGTATTTGTCTGCCTTCTTGAAAGGCAAAAGCATATGCATGATTTGTTTTGGTTAATAAAGTATCAGTTCAGTTCAGTAGCTCAGCGGTGTCCAACTATTTGTGATCCCAAGGACTGTAGCCTGCCAGGCTTCCCCATCTATCACCAACTCCTGGAGCTTGCTCAAACTCATGTCCATCAAACAGTGATGTCATCCAACTATTTCATGCTCTGTCATCTCCTTCTTCTCCCACCTTCAATCTTTCCCAGTATCAGGGTCTTTTCAAATGAGTCAGTTCTTTGCATCAAGTGTATTGGAGTTTCAGCTTCAGCATCAATCCTTCCAATAAATATTCAGCACTGATTTCCTTTAGGATGACAGGTTGGATCTCCTTGCAGTCCAGGGGACTCTCAAGAGTCTTCTCCAACACCACAGTTCAAAAGCATCAATTCTTCGGCACTCAGCTTTCTTTATAGTCCAACTCTCACATCCATACATGACTACTGGAAAAATCATAGATTTGACTAAATGGACCTTTGTGAGCAAAGTAAAGTCTCTGCTTTTTAATATGCTCTCTAGGTTGCTCCTAACTTTTCTTCCAAGGAGCAAGTGTCTTTTAATTTCATGGCTGCAGTTACCATCTGCAGTGATTTTGGAGCCCCCAAAAATAAAATCTGCCACTGTTTCCAATGTTTCCCATTTATTTGCAATGAAGTGATTGGACTGGATGCCATGATCTTAGCTTTCTGCATGTTGAGTTTCAAGCCAACTTTTTCACTCTTCTTTCACTTTCATCAAGAGGCTCTTTAGTTCTTCTTCATTTTGTGCCATAAGGGTGGTGTCATCTGCATATCTGAGGTTATTGATATTTCTCCCGGCGATCTTGATTCCAACTTGTGCTTCATCCAGCCCGGCATATCACATGATGTACTCTGCATATAAGTTAAATAAGAAGGGTGACAATATACAGCCTTGATGTACTCCTTTCCCAATTTGGAACCACTCTGTTGTTCCATGTCCAGTTCTAACTGTTGCTTCTTGACCTGCATACAGATTTCTCAAGAGGCAGGTCAGGTAGTCTGGTATTCCCATCTCTTTCAGAATTTTCCAGTTTCTTGGACCCACACAAAGGCTTTGATATAGTTAATAGAGCAGAAGTAGAAGTTTTTCTGGAACTCTCCTGCTTTTTCCATGATCGAATGGATGTTGGCAATTTGATCTCTGGTTCCTCTGCCTTTTCTAAAACCAGCTTGAACATCTGGAAGCTCATTGTTCATGTACTGTTTAAGCCTGGCTTGGAGAAATTTGAGCATTATATTGCTAGCATGTGAGATGAGTGAAACTGTGCGGTAGTTTGACCATTCTTTGGCATTGTCCTTCTTTGGAATTGGAATGAAAACTGATCTTTTCCAGTCCTGTGGCCACTACTGAGTTTTCCAAATTTGCTGACATATTGAGTGAAGCACTTTCACAGCATCAGCCTCTAGGATTTGAAATAGATCCACTGGAATTTGACCTCCCACACTAGCTTTGTTCATAGTGATGCTTCCTAAGGCCCACATTCCAGGATGTCTGGCACTAGGTGAGTATTGAAGCTCTTTTTTGTACAGTTCTTCTGTGTTTTCTTGCCACCTCTTCTTAACATCTTCTGCTTCTGTTAGGTCCATACCATTTCTGTCCTTTATTATGCCCATCTTTGCATGGAATGTTCCCTTGGTATCTCTAATTTTCTTGAAGAGATCTCTAGTCTTTCCCATTCTATTGTTTTCCTCTATTTCTTTGCATTGATCACTGAGGAAGGCTTTCTTAATTCTCCTTGCTATTCTTTGGAACTCTGCATTCAAATGAGTATATATTTCCCTTTCTCCTTTGCATTTAGCTTCCTTTCTTTTCTCAGCTATTTGTAAGGCCTCCTCAGACAACCATTTTGCCTTTTTTCATTTCTTTTTCTTGGGAATGGTCTTGATCCTTGCCTCCAGTACAATGTCACAAACCTTTGTCCATAGTTCTTCAGGTACTCTATCAGATCTAATCCCTTAAATTTATTTGTCACTTCCACCGTATAATTGTAAGGGATTTGATTTAGGTCATACCTAAATGGTCTAGTGGCTTTCCCTACTTTCTTCAATTTAAGTCTGAATTTGGCAATAAGGAATACATCATCTGAGGCACAGTCAGCTCCCAGTCTTGTTTTTGCTGACTGTATAAAGCCTCTCTATCATTGGCTGCAAAGAATATAATCAATCTGATTTTGGTATTGACCATCTGGTGATGCCCATGTGTGTAGAGTCTTATCTTGTGTTTTTGGAAGAGGATGTTTGCTATGACCAGTGCGTTCTCTTGGCAAAACTCTGTTCACCTTTGCCTTGCTTCATTTTATACTCCAATGCCAAATTTGCCTGTTACTCCAGGTATCTCTTGACTTCCTACTTTTGCATTCCAGTCCCCTGTAAAGAAAAGGACATCTTTTTGGAGTCTTAGTTCCAAAAGATCTTGTAGTTCATCATAGAACCATTCAACTTCAGCTTCTTCAGCATTACTGATTGGGGCATAGACTTGGAATACTATGATATTGAATAGTTTGCCTTGGAAATGGCCAGAGATCATTCTGTCATTTTTGAGACTGCATCCAAGCACTGCATTTCAGACTCTTTTGTTGACTATGATGGCTACTCCATTTCTTCTAAGGGATTCTTGCCCACAGTAGTAGATATAATGGTCATCTGAGTTAAATTTATCCATTCCAGTCCATTTTGGTTCACTGATTCCTAAAATGTCGATGTTCACTCTTGCTATCTCCTGTTTGACCACTTCCAATTTACCTTGATTTATGGACCTAACATTCCAGGTTCCTATGCAGTATTGCTCTTTACAATATTGCTCTCCTACTGGGAGAGACTGACTGAGGGGTTTACTGGGTCTTGTTCTGATGGGCGCTGCCATTCTCAGCAAATCTTTAATCCAATTTTCTGTTGATTGGCAGGGCTGTGTTCTCTTCCTGTTGTTTGACCTGAAGCCAAACTATGGTGGAGGTAATGAAGATAAATCTCCTTCACAAGGTTTCATGCATTGGTGCACTCCATACCCCTGACCCTGTAGCAGGCCACTGCCAAGCCATGCCTCCACCAGAGACTCCTGGACATCCCTGGGCAAGTCTGGGTCAGTCTCTTGTCGGGTCACTCCTCCTTTTTCCTGGGTCTTGGTGTGCACAAGGTTTTGTTTGTGTCCTCCAAGAGTCTGTTTCCCCAGCCCTGTGTAAAATAAAAGTATAAGCAGAAGTAATATCTGTCATTTCTAGGCTGAAGTTTTAGGAGTGAGTGTGCAATTTGCTAGATTTCCCAGGTGGTGCTAGTGGTAAAGAACTCGCTTGCCAATGCAGGAGATGTAAGAGATGTAGTTTTGATCCCTAGATTGATAAGATTTCCTGGAGAAGGAAATGACAACCCACTCCAGTATTCTTGCCTGGGAAATCCATGGACAGAGGAGCCTGGTGGACTACAGTCCATTCGGTTGCAAAGAGTCAGACACGACTGAGCAACTAACTTTCCATTCTTTCCATTGGCAAATGTACACCTTGAAAATGGAGGCTCCTGCATCCTGAGTGCTTGAGTCAGGATGGTGGATAGCAGAGCTTCCAAGCCAGCCTGTGATGGTCATAAGGAAGGGATGAGAAATAAGCATTTTTACTTTGAGGCACTGCAATTATTTAGCTGTTTGATACTGTGGAACAACTTTATTTATCATGACTCATAACTTGATCTGAGGTGTTTTTGCTTGTTTTCCAATTTTTGACTGTGTTCTAGATACATAAGCAATTATCATAGCCAACACTTTTTCTTTCTTTTTGAAAGATTAAAACCGATTTTTGAATAAGAACTCCAAGGGCAATGAGTGGGTTCAAAGCATTCTGAACAAAGCTTTCAGTTCATTGCTTTCAAGCCTTTTGCCGTCATTTTGATGATTCTGAATATCTATGGGACTCAGGTCTAAAGGGCAACATTTCTGTACAGTGACGAGAATTTCTGTGATGCTGCCAAAATGTTCATGGACAGAGGAGCCTGGCAGGCTACAATCCCTACAGTTGCAGAGTCAGACACGACTGAGCAACTAACCTTGCATTCTTTCCATTGGCAAATGTACACCATAAAATTGGAGGCTACTGCATTCTGAGTGTCTGAGTCAGGATAGTGGAGAACAGAGCTGCCAAGCTGGCTTGTGATAAAACTCACTTGCATTTATCATAACAGAAAATTTGTTGAGGTTTCCTTAACTAGCTCTCAGCTGTCTAGGTGCTGCTTTTTTGGTGGATTAGCTTCCACAAGACAGGGTGCTTCAAAAGACAGAAGAGCTAGAAATAGTCTATGGTATAGCCACAACATACTCTGTCCCAAGAGTGGTGGCAAAGGGACTCCAGTCCCACCCAATTTCCTAAACCTGTGTGCATTGCAACTTAAAAATCCACACCAATCTGAAAGCATATGGATGCCATTTATTTCATTTCCTTTGCAGAAGAGTACTTTAGGAAACACTTCTCACTTTCCCCACCCCTCTGTCTTATCATTTGAAGGCTACAGAGGAATTAAATTCATCTTGAAAGAGTGTTTATGAATTAGATTGTGACCATTACTTAAATGATTAAATACTCAAGAGAGATAATGCAACCCAGAGACCATGTCACAAGAGGGAACTGTGGTTATCGTCAATTACTGTTCATTTTCTATAAACATGGCTATGAGCCAACTTTGGAGGGGAAATGTGCAGTTGGTAAATGACGTATTTGGTATCTCCATCTGTTTCTTTCCTTACTCCTTTAGCATTTGTTCTACATTCATTAATGCTTCTCTCAGAACCAAACTCCTATCATATAAGGACCTCACAAACTTCCTCCCAATCTGAAAACACAGCCTTATGTCTCTCATCATATTAGGGCATCATTGCAGAGCTATGGCCAGAGTACTAAGGAGTCAGATCTTTGAAATGGATTCTAGTCTCCAGAAAAAAGTCCAGGATAGGTTTGGAAGATGTTAAGGAGTTTTCTTAAGCTTACTTATTGCTTTCAGATGAATAAAGCATAGCATAGGTCACCAATTAATTATATATGGATTTGGGGTATTAGAGGATGGCCATTCATGAAGAAACTTTTGGATAGCAATAATTAAAGAGCCTATTTCTTATTTAAAACTGTAATTGACTCCGCCACATCTGTTCCACTCTGCCCACCGTGTGTTGACATCATGCTGCTTGAAGAGTTAGCCTCAGCTTTAGGGGTGCGACCTGCATAGTCTAAGCCAATCATAGCAATCCTATTTCACTTAATATTATTGATAGTGTTGGGTGCTTAGTCATGTCTGACTCTGCAACCCACAGACTGTAGCCCACCAGGCTCCTCTGTCCATGGGATTTCCCAGGCAAATATACTGGAGTGGGTTGCCATTTCCTCCTCCAGGGGATCTTCCCAACCCAGAGATCAAACCCCCGTCTCCTGCATCTCCTGCATTGAAAGTGGATTCTTTACCTCTGAGCCACCATTACTCAACTCTATTTCACTTACCCTGGCAAATATCTCAGGGATTAGCCAGTTAGCATAAAGCTTTATTCAGGAGCATGCAAATCACCTAACTCAGGGCAATAGATGGAAGAAGTTCTAGCCAATAACCCCTGGTCGATGAGGTATATGAACCAAGTAAGTTGTGTCACTTCCAAGTCAAATATTTGATTGCCAGCATAAGGACTTTGGGTGTTTTGTTCTCTCTGCTGTAGTGCTGCACTACATGAAGGACAGTAAACCAAAAAGTCTTTAGAGCTGAAACAGACTTAGGTGAGTGAGAAACAAAGCTTTTGTTGTTAAGTACTGAGACCTGGGATCTCGTTGTTACTGTAGAAATAGGGTGCATCTATGGTAAAACTTAGCAGTTGCATGGCAGAAGATGAGGCAATTGATATCAGTTTAGCAGGATATTGACCCATTTTATGGCAGTGACAAAATAATTGGCAAAACTGTTATACAGTCAATGTATTTGTGGATCTATAAGAAAGGTTGGAAAACAAGTCACCAGCAGTTCACAGTGATTGCTGTTGGCTGCTATTGACAAGTCATTATGAGAGAAATAAACTCAGGAAAGAACTGATTTTAAATTCAATTTTAAAGCAGAATTTAAAGGGAAAAGGCAAAACACAGAAATTCAAAACCAGGCTGGGTTGGAAAAGGCACCTGCTTATTATCTCCAAACAGTAAAAATAAAAGCACAAATCATGATAGTCAAAAATGTCCAGTAAAATTTTCATGTGATTAGCTGTTCTCAAGGCAAACATTAGACTAAAGAGGTGATGTCTTTTACTTACGTAAATTTTCTCAATGAAAAGATTGCATTCAAGATGAGGCTTTGCCACAGAAGCTCTACAATCTCAAAACGGGTCCATAGTCAATCAAAAGAAACATGTCTATAATTGAGAAAATGAAGAAATATAGTTGATATGAAAACTAAGTCTCAAATGAACTGTGTTCCTGGCTACTGGTCCACAGAGCTAACTTAAATAGACAAGAAACCTACTAAGACTTTTAGGAACTTGTACCATAAGTGTAGACAGAAGTATTCCACGTTTAGTCAAACTTGACAACCAGACTTTTACCAGCAAGAAAGAGAAAGATACAATGCCCGCTTTGAGCCAGAGAGACTGAGGAAGACAAAAAGGAAGACTGGCCAGAGAGTGGAGCCAGATAGCACAGTGAAAAATGGATTTGGGAGCTCCCCTTAAATTGCAGAGTTGGGAACTAATTAAAGAACATTCCACACTACAGAAGAATTCTAATCAATATCTTTCAAATGCTTTAGGATTGCTGTGGATTAGTGATTTCTGGGAGTCTTCCATTCTTTCTCTTTCTGACTGTGAATGTTTATTGCTGCTCTCCTGTCTTTGCTCCACTAACATGTAATATATGCTGATTGTGTGATGATGAGTACTGTGAGTGCAGGGGTGTAATACGTGTGATTAGTTTAAAGGTTTCTAGAAAAGACTGGCAGAAACAATAATTCTAACCAAATATTTCATGAGCTTTTCTACATTTTCCAGGCCTATTGCAGTTAGACAAGGCCACATGACCTGTTCTGCTCCTATAAGGAACGTATTTATTTCATTTCTAAGATAAAGTAGTTAATTGCTAGAGTAGGAGGATATAGTGTTATCTGCCTAGAGACTAAGAAAGCCTCATTTTGACCTGGGGAGTCATGGCATTGAAACAGTCACCATATAGAAGGTATTTGCCATAAAAAGTTATCATGAAGTCAGTAAATCTATCATAGTTTTCACATGAACTTGAAGAAAACTGTCCTTGTATTAATCTACTGAAGTTCAGGGTCTTCCATTGTGCCTGCTTCCTTTTTATTGATTTGAATACAGCATCACTGATTAGGGTTTCCTAGGTAGCACAGTGGTAAAGGATCCGCCTGCCAATGCAGGAGACACAAGAGACACGGTTTCAATCCCTGGGTCAGGAAGATCCCTGGAGAAGGAAATGGCAACCCACTCCAGTATTCTTGCCTGGAGAATTCCATGGACAGAACCTGGCAGTCCATGGGGTTGCAAAGATTTGGACACAACTTAGTGGCTGAACAAAAATGGAATAGTTTCTCTGGAGAATCTTGACTAATACAGAGTATAATTACTTTAAACTTATCCATCCCACCATCTTCCATGTCCTTCCCCTCTGTCATAGAAAATGGTTTTTAAAACTACATTTTCTAGAATGCTTTATAGCTAAAATTTAGTTATGAGTGAGATTCTATTAATATGTTGCACTTGCAGTATTTTTGACAGAGTGAGGAAAAAGCTTCTTTCAAATAAGGTCTAACAGACAAGTAATTTTTTTCAATTGGTTCTTCTACATTCCTGTGTCTAGTAAGTGGAACACTAAAAGACAGCTGTTTTTCTAGCAGCTGCAAAAACTATCCTCCTCTCTGTATCAAAATCACAGTGATACAACCCTGAAGTCCAGGTGCCTCTCTAACATTTACTTCTCTAGCCTTCCGACAGTTTTATAAGTACTGATTCCATTTTGCTTGATATACCTAGAGAAATTTCTGTTTCTTACATTAAATCTACCTGGTAAAATAATGCCATATTTAATAAGCTACTAAAATCAAAGGAAAATTATGATCAGTTATGGTAGATGCTAGCTACTGTAATATAGAGAAACTAAAACATAGTTAAGGAAAAAAGAAAAAATATTTTCTTTTTTGTGTAACAGTCCAGTGAGTGTGAGTGCTAAATCGCTTCAGTTTGTATCTGACTCTTTGCAACGCTATGGACTGTAGCAGGCCAGGTTCCTCTGTCCATAGGATTCTCCAGACAAGAATATTGGAGTGGGTTGCCATGCCCTCCTCCAGAGGATCTTCCCAACCCAGGGATCGAATGCGCATTATCTCCTGTATTGCCAGGTGAGTTCTTTACCACTAGCACCACCTGGGAAGCCCAAATAGTCCAGTTCAGTTCAGTTCAGTTCATTTGCTCAGTAGCGTCTGACTCTTTGTGACCTCCTGAATTGCAGCACGCCAGGCCTCCCTGTCCATCACCAACTCCTGGAGTTCACTCAGACTCACGTCCATCGAGTCCGTGATGCCATCCAGCCATCTCATCCTCTGTCGTCCCCTTCTCCTCCTGCCCCCAATCCCTCCCAGCATCAGAGTCTTTTCCAATGAGTCAACTCTTTGCATGAGGTGGCCAAAGTACTAGAGTTTCAGCTTTAGCATCATTCCCTCCAAAGAAATCCCAGGGCTGATCTCCTTCAGAATGGACTGGTTGGATCTCCTTGCAGTCCAAGGGACTCTCAAGAGTCTTCTCCAACACCACAGTTCAAAAGCATCCATTCTTTGGCGCTCAGCTTTCTTCACAGTCCAACTCTCATATCCATACATGACCACTGGAAAAACCATAGCCTTGACTAGACAGACTTTGTAGGCAAAGTAATGTCTCTGCTTTTCAATGTGTTATATAGGTTGGTCATAGCTTTCCTTCCAAGGAGTAAGCGTCTTTTAGTTTCATGGGTGCAGTCACCATCTGCAGTGATTTTGGAGCCCAAGAAAATAAAGTCTGACACTGTTTCCACTGCTTCCTTTTCTATTTCCCATGAAGTGATAGGACCAGATGCCATGATGTTTGTTTTCTGAATGTTGAGTTTTAAGCCAACTTTTCACTCTCCACTTTCACTTTCATCAAGAGGCTTTTTAGTTCCTCTTCACTTTCTGCCATAAGGGTGGTGTCATCTGCATATCTGAGGTTATTGATATTTCTCCTGGCAATCTTGATTCCAGCTTGTGCTTCTTCCAGTCCAGCGTTTCTCATGATGTACTCTGCATATAAGTTAAATAAGCAGGGTGACAATATACGGCCTTGACGTACTCCTTTTCCTATTTGGAACCGGTCTCTTGTTCCATGTCCAGTTCTAACTGTTGCTTCCTGACCTGCATATAGATTTCTCAAGAGGCAGGTCAGGTGGTCTGGTATTCCTATCTCTCAGAGATATGTAAATTGTTTTATTATGTGGATAACGCGTGCATGTATATTGTCAAAAAGGAGTAATCTTCCATTAGGAAAATTGTGCTTCTTCTTGTCAAGCATTTTGTAAACAAGCTTTAGAGTTGTGCCTATAGAAGCTGTACACTTGATTATTGTAGAGGACAGCTGGTACCTATACATCTGGAAAGGGCTTTCAATGCTGTAATAATATGTTAAATCAAATCAGAGGAATAAAAACAAAATGAAGAGGAGAAATTATTTTGGAAGAGGAGTTTGGTCAAACATAAAGTGTAACACATACTCTTCTTATGCTAAGATTTTTGGAACCCAAATTAATTAGACTTCAAGGAATTTATTAGATGACAAAACTAAAAATTCCAGGGATAAATGGCTTCAAGGAAAGCTCAGTTTAGGATCTCAAATGCTGTTATCAGTACTCAGTTTTGTTCTTTCCATTTCAGTTTTCTTATTCTCTTTTGCTGTTGTCTAGTCGCTAAGTTGTGTCCGACCCTTTTGCAACCTCATGAACTGCAGCCCACCAGGCTCTTCTGTTCATGGAATTTTCCAAGCAAGAACACAGGAGTGGGTTGCCATTTCCTCCTCCAGGGTATCTTCCTGACCCAGGAATCAAACCTATGTCTCCTGCATTGCAGGTGGTTTCTTTACCCCTGAGCCACCAGGGAAGCCCATTCTCTCTTGAATTCATATGAAATCAATATCTCCCATGTTGGTGCCAAAATGACACAGGCAATTCCATCTTCTCAGCTACTCAAGAAGGGGCAAATTCTCCTTTTCTAATAAAAGTCCTAGAACTGAGGCTCACAAAAATTAATTAGAATAAGGTCATGAAATTTTTCCTGAGGCATATTCTAGGCATGGCTAAAACAATCCGATTTGGTAATATTTCTAAAGGAGATCAGTCATGGGTGTTCTTTGGAAGGAATGATGCTAAAGCTGAAACTCCAGTACTTTGGCCACCTCATGCGAAGAGTTGACTCATTGGAAATGACTCTGATGCTGGGAGGGATTGGGGACAGGAGGAAAAGGGGACTACAGAGGATGAGATGGCTGGATGGCATCACCGACTCAATGGATGTGAGTTTGAGTGAACTCCGGGAGTTGGTGATGGACAGGGAAGTCTGGCGTGCTGCAACTCATGGGGTGGCAAAGAGTCAGACACGACTGAGTGACTGAACTGAACTGAACTACTTTGAAGAAGAGGGTAAACTCAGCTCTAACAAAACACTATATTGGATGATGCTGGGCAGCTAAGATCTTTCCCAGTGAAAAATAGGATTTCTTGCTAGGAGCAGAAAGCCTCATTATTAAGCAGGTAATAATGTTTTGAGGCCCATCTCTTTTGATGCTCTTGTTAACACTTCAAATATATAAATTATGTACTTAAAGTTGGGGCTTCTGATTTTATAAGTTAATTATTAGCATCAACTTTAGTAATCTTATTGAATAAAAAACTTTTCTACACCAAACATAGAAAACAGCACATAATGGGTACATGTTAGACATCTGTTGTGTAAGTGGGTTTTCATTTATCAGTTAATTTATCAGTTATCTATTGCCACATAAAAATACCCCAAACATTATGGTTTGAAACAGTAGCTATTTGTTTGCTCAAGATTCTATGGGTCAGCTTTCAGGTGGGCCATCTCACCTCTATTGTCAATTGGACTCAGTTATGTATTTGTCTAGTCAAGGCTATGGTTTTACCAGTGGTCATGTATGGATGTGAGTTGGACTGTGAAGAAAGCTGAGAGCTGAAGAATTGATGTTTTTGAACTGTGGTGATGGAGAAAACTCTTGAGAGTCCCTTGGACTGCAAGGAGATCCAACCAGTCCATCCTAAAGGAGATCAGTCCTGGGTGTTCATTGGAAGGACTGATGTTGAAACTGAAACTCCAATACTTGGGCCACCTCATGCGAAGTGTTGACTCATTGGAAAAGACCCTGATGCTGGGAGGGATTGGGGGCAGGAGGAGAAGGGAACGACAGAGGATGAGATGGCTGGATGGCATCACCGACCCGATGGACATGAGTTTGGGTAAACTCCGGGATCTGGTGATGGACAGGGAGGCCTGGTGTGCTGCGATTCATGAGGTCACAAAGAGTCGGACATGACTGAGTGACTGAACTGAACTGAACTGATGCATTTGTAGTCAGTTCTCAACTGGCATGTATGTTTCAACAGTTGTGACTTTTTTTCCTGGCTGATCTCAGAGGACCTTACTCACATGCCTGGATTTTTCTGGAGAGATAAGGGATGACTGAACCACACATCTGTCATCAACATGCAGAGTTTGGCCACACCACAGTCATTCTGCTGTCTTTTACTTCATAGTGACTGTTTAAAAAGTATTGAAGCAAGGAAAGCTCCAGTGCACAAATAGTTTTAAGGCTCTTGTTAACACAGTGTTTGTCAATATCCCACTGGCTAATGTAAATCACGAGTAATGGAAAGATAGATTCTGCCTCTTGACAAGAGGAGCTGAAAAATCTGATGGCCATGTTATCTTTCACTTTACCAAAGTTCAGCTATGTTCACAACTATTTGCATTTCTCCTATCTACAAATAAGTTACTTTCTTCAAAGGCTCCAAAAATGTCTCCATAAATTTTGCCATCAGGCTCAAAAACTAGTATTTTGTATTCAGTATCTGGTCTAAGATGGATACGGTTTCTAAGATTCAGTGACATGTAAAACAGAAAGTAAATTACTCACCCTTATTCTGCACATGGACAAAACAGTCACATTAGATGCTCCCATTTCAAAAAAGGACTTCCCTAGTAGGTCAGCTGGTAAAGAACCCGCCTTCAATTCGAAAGACCCTGGTTCGATTCCTAGGTGGGGAAGATCCACTGGAGAAGGAATAGGCTACCTATTCCAGTATTCTTGGGCTTCCCTGGTGGCTCAGCTGGTAAAGAATCTGCCTGAAATGTGGGAGACTTGGGTTCAGTCCCTGGGTTGGGAAGATCCCCTGGAGAAGGGAACAGCTACCCACTCCAGTATTCTGGCCTGGAGAATTCCATGGACTGTATAGTCTATGGGGTTGCAAAGAGTCAAACACGACTGAGCGGCTTTCACTTTCATTTCAAAAAGAAGGAATAAAAATTACTGGTCCATAGCAGTTGTGAAATTAGGCCAGACATGTAGTATGTAGTCTTATGTAGTCTTCAAGCATGCTCCTTGAAAAGCAAATTCCTTAGTCTACTTTTCTCTATACTTTTCATTTCTGTCCTCAGAGTCATCCTTCCTTTTTAAACAAGGAATACCCAGGTAGCTTGCTCAACCTGCTATCTACCTCTGAAAAGTTTGGGACCAAAACATTTTCCAATTTGAATTAACTCTCTCACTTTTAATACAAGTGGTAGTTCTTTAGTTGTCACTACATTAAAAAAAAAAAAAATCCATGGGTTTCCTATGAATCCACAAAAAGCATATCCACATTTCTAATGTCGTATCAGCTAAAGTAAGTGACATGAGCAAACCCAGATTTAAAAGATGGAGGAATAGTCTCTAACTCTTGACGGAAGGAGTTGCATATTTTTATGACTGTCTCATTAAATCTACCACACAATAGGAGGTTTAAATATTTGCTAGAAAATGCTCATCTTTATTTCCAGAAGTAAAAATGCTAGTTTGTAATATTAAGCCCCTGATTCTTTATGTTCATTGACTTTTCCACCAAATAAACTTACTGCCAATTAGCATCTGGCATTAAGTTAAATCAGGCAAACAAAAGAAAAAAAAAAAGTGGGATGTATAAAATGATTAGACATGAAACTCACAAAAGAATAGTTTCTCATATCCTTTTCCTTAGATATGGTTTTTAAAAATCCTCAGAACAACATCATAAATCCCAGAATTCTGAACTTAGCATTAATACTGACTTCAAATTTTGGGTTTAAAATAATTTATATGCTGCTGCAGCTGCTAAGTCACTTCAGTCATGTCTGACTCTGTGCAACCCCATAGACGGCAGCCCACCAGGCTCCCCCGTCCCTGGGATTCTCCAGGCAAGAACACTGGAGTAGGTTGCCATTGCCTTCTCCAATTTATATGCAATTACAAACTAATCCAAAGATAGCCTTGTAGACCTTCTCACTATCATAAGACATAATAGTTACTTACTCTTTGAGTAAAAAGGAACATTCCTCTACCTTTCAGGTGGCTCACATGGTAAAGAATCCACCTGCAATGTGGGAGACCTGGGTTTGATCCCTGGGTTGGGAAGATCCTCTGTTGGAGGACATTGCAACCCACTCTTTCCATTGCTTGTGATTTACATTAGCCAATGGGATATTGACAAACACTATATTAACGAGAGCCTTAAAAGTGTTTACACTGGGGCTTTTCTTGCTTCGATGCCTTTTAAACAGTTACCGTAAAGTGAAAGACAGCAGAATGACTGTGGTCAGAGGAGCCTGGAAGGCTACAGTCCACGGGGTCACAAAGAATCAAACACCATTGAGTACTAAGCACACAGCACAGTGTTAGCATTATATTGCATTTCATTTAGGATACTGAAATTCACTGCTATAAAGTTGTTAGAAAGGACAGTGGAAATTTCTGAAAGCCAATACATATTTCCAAGTCTATCATTAAAGGTCAGCATACTTATACAGTTTCTATAGAAACCATATTTCAACAATTCAGTATCTAAAATAAAATCACCTTGAAGCAAACTAAAAATATTCATATATTGTATTATAGGATATAAGATCTAAAGCAATGATTCAGTGAAATAAAAATGCAAAATGCCTCATTTTTCCTAAGTTGCTTAGTAGATCATATGAACTATAAACATTTTTTTAAATTTGATAAACATTACAATTACTTCCTTCTAGTCCCTCAATGCAATCTATTTTCTATCTTCAGACATGGGGTGGGAGAGGAGGTATGTAACTATAAGACTGGAGGCACAGTTGTATGGAAAACTCAATCTTCCTTCTGAAAGTTCATATTCAAGAGAAGAAATCTACATATAATAATCTGAATCAAACTATGACAAATATACCAAATTTTATTAAGAACTTCATCAATTCAAAACACTTGAACTTAACACATACTTACTCATTGTTAGACCCTGTATTGGGTTCTGGGAATGAGGTTGTCATATTAGCATTTTATGGCATTTAATTTCACCCCTACCATAGCAACCACCTCTCAGCTGAATAAAAGTATGGTTTGGGTCAAAATTTCTTTGACTTAAATTTTATGGAAGTCAATTTCTCCATGTCATATTAGCATTTTATGGCATTTAATTTAATTGCCTAATAAAATAAAGGTTACAAACAAAACTCTACACATGAATATTTACCATAGCCTTACTAATAATTACCAAAACTTGGAAGAAGCCAAAATATTTTCTAGTAGATGAATGGATAAATGTGGTACATCCAGACAATTGAGTATTATTCAACACTAAAAGTAAATGAGTTATCAAGTCATACATGAAAAGACATGGGAGAGCCTTAAATGCATATTTAAGAAGAAGTCAGTCAGAAAAGGCTACATAGTCTATTACTCCAACTATATGACATTATGAAAAAGACAAAACTGTGGAAACAGTAAAAGGATTAGCCAACAGCTAGAGGAAGGGCTAGAGAGTAATAGCAGAGCACAGAAGGCTTTTTTTAAAGCCGTGAAAATGCTCTGAATGATAACCATAGCGATGGACAATGTGTCATCATATATTTGTTCAGACACATAGAATGTAGAACACCAGGAGTGAGCCAGAACTTAAACTGTGGACTTTGAACAATCACAGTGTGTTAGTGTAGATCTTTCCATTTTACCAACTGTGCCACTCTGGTGGGTATGTTGATAATGGGGGAGGCTATGGCACGTGTGGGGGCAGGAGGTGTGTGGGGAACCTCTGTGCCTTCCTCTCATGTTTGTTTGAAACTAAAATTGCTCCAATGAAAACAATTTTAAAACAGAGACAGGAGTATGGGAAAGAATGAAAAAAAAAAAGAAAGAGAGAGAAGGAAGGAAAGGAGGAAGGCAGGAAATTATGCTTAGTTTCAAATGTTCACTAAAAATAACCTGATATAAAACTTAATTCTATTTTTTTTGATGTTATACACCTTAAACTAATACAACATTGGTAATCAACTATAATATAAAATAAAAACATAAAAGAGGAAAAAGGAATAAATGATTTCAGTATTATTGATAACTAAAATTTAGACAGTTTCTGTTTTTCTTAAAAAAGTTAAACCCTCTGCTAAAATATATGCCTGTTAGAAACAATTGTTAAGACAATGAGAAACAGAAAATTCTATTTCAATTTAGAGAATGGAGCAAGGTGTAGTAGAGGAGAAGACATCTGTATTGGACCTTGGAATATACATAGAAAAATGTGATATTCCAATAAGTGGATTCAACAATTTTTCTTTTCTACCTTTAGTATATCTTTCTATTTTAAACCACTTTAAAACTGAGCCCATCTATAGCAGTTTAACTTCACAACCAGGATAGAGAACTGAGACTATCTGGGTCACCATGACTCAATTATTTCTTCTATGAAATTCTTCTCCAGGAAGATAACTTCTCCAAGAAATTGTTTCCAGAAAATCCATAAGCACATTATCTGGATAAAGAGCTTTCCCAGTAGCATACCCATCTGGGCAAAGAGCTTGCTTACCAAACAACAGAGTCTCATCTAATATTTCCTCATCAATCCTTCCATGATCTCATGGGCTTTGCCCAGTTGCAACCAGTACCTGTGGTGGTTAATTCTAAGTGTCAGTTTGACTGGGCTAAGGAACACCCAGTGGTAAAGCATTCTTTCTGGGTATGTCCTTGAGAGTGTTTCCAAAAGCTATTAACATTTGAATCTGTAGACTGATCAAATGTAGATGATGGGGTGGATGATGCCTACCCCATCAAAGTGGGTAGGCATCATCCAATCTATTCAGGGCTCAAATAGAACAAAAAAGGGAGGAAAAAAGGATTTTCTCTCTCTCTTTTATATGTGTGGGCCCAGTAGCTCAGTGGTGTCTGACTGTTTGTGACACCACAGACTGTAGCCTGCCAGGCTCCTCTGTTCACGGGATTTTACAGGCAAGAATATTGGGGTAGATTGCCATTACCTGCTTTAGGGGACCTTCCCAACCCAGGGACTGAACCCGCATCTCTTGAGTCTCCTACACTGGAGGGCTGATCACCGTTTGCCACCCCCACCCCCCTCCACCCAGGAAGCCCTTCTTTAGATGTAACATTCACCTAACAATTTATTAATTCTAGCCTTGCTTAGTTAACAGGTCATTCTGGTAGACTTGTGGGAGAGTGAACTTTTGACAGTCTTAGAGTATCTACTAACATTCAGACACTGTTGCCATCAGGGATCAACATTCTTCACTCAGAGAGTCCATTTCTCTGAGGGCATGAAGCTTTCCACTGAGGGCTGTCATGACCAAGTGGTGCTCTCTTTTCCTGACATAGGTCCACAGACAGAAGAGCCTGAAGGGCTAGAGTCCATAGGGTCACAAAAAGTCAGACACAGCTGCGTGACTCTCGGAGGTTAAAGCATCTGCCTCCAATGCGGGAGACCCGGGTTCGATCCCTGGGTTGGGAAGATCCCCTGGAGAAGGAAATGGTAACCAACTCCAGTATTCTTGCCTGGAGAATTCCATGGACGGAGAAGCCTGGTAGGCTACAATCCATGGGGTCGCAAAGAGTCAGACAAGACTGAGCGACTTCACTTTCACTTTCACTTTCACTTTCAAAGCCTTGATATTATTGTTAAATGCTGTTGGTTAAAATTTGATTATACAACAGGATTGTGCCTCCATCAAGATGAAATAGATTCATTTTCCCCTTTTCCTCCTATTAAGTACAGCTAAAACCCTGAATAGAAGGTAATCTATTGGAGAAAGGAATGGCAAACCACTTCAGTATTCTTCCCTTGAGAACCCCATGAATAGTATGAAAAGGGAAAAAGATATGACACTGAAAGATGAACTCCACAAGGTGAAAGGTGTCCAATATGCTACTGGAGAGGAGTGAAGAAATAACTCCAGAAAGAATGAAGAGATGGACCCAAAGCAAATACAATGCCCAGTTGCAGATGTGACTGGTGATAGAAGCAAGGTCCGATGCTATAAAGAGCAGTATTGCATAGGAACCTGGAATGTTAGGTCGATGAATCAAGGCAAATTGGAGGTGATCAAACAGGAGATGGCAAGAGTGAACATTGACATTTTAGGAATCAGTGAACCAAAATGGACTGTAATGGGTGAGTTTAACTCAGATGACCATTGTATCTACTACTGTGGGCAAGAATCTCTTAGAAGAAATGAAATAGCCCTCATGTCAACAAAAGAGTCTGAAATGCAGTATTTGGATGCAATGTCAAAAATGACAGAATAATCTCTGGCCGTTTCCAAGCCAAACCATTGAATATCACAATAATCCAAGTCTATGCTCCTACCAGTAATGCCAAAGATGCTGAAGGTGAATGGTTCTATGAAGCCCTACAAGACCTTCTAGAACTAACATACCAAAAAGATGTCCTCTTCATTAAAAGGGGACTGGATGCAAAAGTGGGAAGTCAAGAGATACCTGGAGTAACAGGTACATTTGTCCTTGGAGTACACAATGAAGCAGGTCAAAGACTAAGAGAGTTTTGTCAAGAGAACGCACTGGTCATAGGAAACACCTTCTTCCAACAACACAAGAGAAGACTGCAAATGGACATCACCAGATGGTCAATACCAAAATAGATTGACTATATTCTTTGCAACCAAAGATGGAGAAACTCTATACAATCAGCAAAAACAAAACTGGGATCTGATTGTGGCTCAGATGATGAATTCCTTATTGCCAAATTCAGACTTAAATAGAAGAAAGTAGGGAAAACCGCTAGACCATTCAAGAATGACCTAAATCAAATCTCTTGTGATTTTATAGTGAAAGTGACAAATAAATTTAAGGGATTAGATCTGATAGACAGAATGCCTGAAGAACTGTGAACAGAGGTTCATGACATCGTACAGGAGGCAGTGATCAAGACCATCCCCAAGAAAAAGAAATGCAAAAAGGCAAAATGGTTGTCTGAGGAGGCCTTACAAATAGCTGAGAAAGGAAGAGAAGCTAAAGGCAAAGGAGAAAAAGCAAGATATACCCATTTGAATGCAGAGTTTGAAAGAATAGCAAGGAGAAATAAGAAAGCCTTACTCGGTGATCAATGCAAAGAAAGAGAGGAAACCAATGGAATGAAAAAGACTAGAGATCTCTTCAAGAAAATTAGAGATATCAAGGGAACATTTCATGCAAAGATGGGCACAATAAAGGACAGAAATGGTATGGACCTAAACAGAAGCAAAAGATATTAAGAAGAGGTGGCAAGAATACACAGAAGAACTATACAAAAAAAATTCTTCATGACCCAGATAACCTAGAGCCAGACATCCTGGAATGAAAAAGTTAAGAGGGCCTTAGGAAGTATCACTACGAATAAAGCTAGTGGAGGTAATAGAATTCCAGTTGAGCTATTTCAAATCCTAAAAGATGATGCTGTGAAAATGCTGCATTCAAATTTGGAAAACTCAGCAGTGGCCACAGGCCTGGAAAAGGTCAGTTTTCATTCCAACCCCAAAGAAAGGCAATGCCAAAGAATGCTCAAACTACCACACAACTGCATTCATCTCACACACCAGCAAAGTAATGATCAAAATTCTCCAAGCCAGGCTTCAACAGTACATGAACCATGAATTTCCAGATGTTCAAGCTGGATTTAGAAAAGGCAGAGGAACTAGAGACCAAATTGCCAACATCCATTGAATCAATGAACAAGCAAGTGAGTTCCAGGTAAACATCTACTTCTGCTTTATTGGCTATGCCAAAGTCTTTGACTGTGTGGATCACAAGAAACTGGAAAATTTCTTAAAGAGATGGGAATACCAGACCACCTAACTTGCCTCCTGAGAAATCTGTATGTAGGTCAAGAAGCAATAGTTAGAACTGGACATGGGACAGACTGGTTCCAAATCAGGAAAGGAGTACATCAAGGCTGTATATTGTCATCCTGCTTATTTAACTTATATGCAGAGTACATCATGAGAAATGGTGGGCTGGATGAAGCACAAGCTGGAATCAAGACTGCCGGGAGAAATACCAATAACCTCAGATATGCAGATGACACCACACTTATGGCAGAAAGTGAAGAAGAACTAAAGAGCTTCTTGATGAAAGTGAAAGAGGAGAATGAAAAAGTGGCTTAAAACTCGTCATTCAGAAAACTAAGATCATGTCATCTGGTCCCATCACTTCATGGAAAATAGATGGAGAAACAATGGAAACTGGGAGAGACTTTATTTTCTTGGGCTCCAAAATCACTGAAGATGGTGACTGCAGCCATGAAATTAAAAGATGCTTGCTCCTTTGAAGAAAAACTGTGACCAACCTAGACAGCATATTAAAAAGCAGAATCATTACTCTGCCAACAAAGGTCTGTGTAGTCAAAGCTCTGGTTTTTCCAGCATTCATGTATGGATGTGAGAAAAGCTGAGCACTGAAGAATTGATGCTTTTGAACTGTGATATTGGAGAAGGTTCTTGAGAGTTTCTTGGACTGCAAGGAGATCCAACCAGTCATCCTAAAAGAAATCAGTCCTGGATATTCATAGGAAAGACTAATGCTGAAGCTGAAACTCCAATACTTTGGCCACTTGATGTGAAGAACTGACTCATTTGAAAAGACTCTGATGCTAGAGAAGATGGAAGACAGGAGGAGAAGGTGATGACAGAGGATGAGATGGTTGGATGGCATCACCGACTTGATGGATATGAGTTTGAGCAAGCTCCGTGAGTTGGTGATGTACAGGGAAGCCTGGTGTGCTGCAGTACATGGGTTCACAAAGAGTTGGACATGACTTTGCGACTGAACTGACAGAAAACCCTGAACATTACATATGTTGCAAATGTAGTAACCCTCTGAAAGGTGGAGAAAAGAAATAGAATAGCCAGGGACCTCAGTAAGCGATGGCACCCCACTCCAGTACTCTTGCCTGGAAAATCCCATGGACGGAGGAGCCTGGTAGGCTGCAGTCCACGGGGTTGCGAAGAGTCGGACATGACTGTGTGACTTCACTTTCACTTTTCACTTTCATGCATTGGAGAAGGAAATGGAAACCCACTCCATTGTTCTTGCCTGGAGAATCCCAGGGACAGGGGGGCCTGGTGGGCTGCCGTCTACAGGGTCGCACAAAGTCAGCCACAACTGAAGCGACTTAGCTTTAGCTTTAAGTATTCATAAACAACAAAGCAGTGAGTACACAGGGTTTCTTTTTGTCTCCTATAGCCCAGACTATGTGCTGGAAAAGCTTGCCATACATATGTGAGATATATATATATATATATAGATAGATAGATAGATATACCTGTGTATATATAATATTTTCAATTTTATTGTTTAGTCACTAAGTCATGTCTCTGTGACCCCATGGACTATAGCCCACCAGACTCCTCTGTGCATGAGATTTTTCAAGCAAGAATACTGGAGTGGTTGCCATTTCCTCCTCCAGGGGATCTTCCTGACCCAGAGATCAAACCCACATCTCTTGTGTTTTCTTCTGCATTAGCAGGCATGTTAATATTTCAGTATGTCTATAATAAGAAATCATACATGACAAATAGGAATAGAAGTTTTGCTAAGTGTATATATGCATAATTATCTGTTCTGCAAATGGATAGCTGTAAATACACAGTGGACATCAAACACTGGATCAGATGTGTGAGATTCTAAGATAAATAAGAATATATTCTTCAATATGGGCTCACAATTCTCCAGAGGCTCACAATTTAGGAAGGCAGACAAACAAGTAAGCAAATCATTTCATTTATTGAGACTTTCCTAAGTACTGGACACTTGGCTAAAGCTAAATACTATTTAATACTCACAATCTTATGAATTAATTTCTCTTATTTTTCTGAAAAGGATAACTAAAGCACTGAAAAGATAAATAATTTTCAAACAATATACAATGAACAAGTAGCAGATCCAGGATTCAAGACTAAGTTTGTATGACTCCAAGTCCAAGATTTTCACCCCATTTCATCTAGCTTCCCCTATGGTTAGGAGATAATGGGGAAATTCAGTCAGAATCCCTCATGTTTAAAAGAAGGGTTAGAAATAATCACATTTATTTCCCACAACACTTAGCACAGCACCAGGTGCATGCAAGTGCTTGATATGTGTTGAATTGTGTATAATTAAATTTAAAAGGGCTGAATAAATTTAAAACAACAATGTATTTTCTAAACTTACTATATGCCATAGAGTCTCTATAAAGCATAACACACAGAATATTTTATTTATATTCTTATTCTCACCTACTACTTCTGCTATTTTTCTTTGGAATCTGGTTCTCCCTCAGTGGTCCCAATCATCACCCCCTCAAACCTTCCTAAATAATCTAAGACTTAATAGTCCGTATTTCAGTCACTTAAGTATACTATTCGGAGAAGGCAATGGCACCCCACTCCAGTACTCTTGCCTGGAAAATCCCATGGGGTGGAGGAGCCTGGTAGGCTGTAGTCATGGGGTCGCTAAGAGTCGGACACGACTGAGCAACTTCCCTTTCACTTTTCACTTTCATTCATTGGAGAAGGAAATGACAACCCACTCCAGTGTTCTTGCCTGGAGAATCCCAAGGACGGGGGAGCCTGGTGGGTTTCTGTCTCTGGGGTCGCACAGAGTCGGACACGACTGAAGCGACTTAGCAGCAGCAGCAGCAGCAAGTATACTATTAATTGCTATTTTGTGAATGAAATATATCCAATTGAACCTATTTATGGAGAAGGAAATGGCAATGCACTCCAGTACTCTTGCCTAGAGAATCCTGTGGACAGAGGAGCCTGGTGGGCTGCTGTCCATAGGGTCGCACGGAGTCAGACACGACTGAAGCGACTTAGCATGCATGCATGCATGCATTGGAGAAGGAAATGGCAACCCACTCCAGTATTCTTGCCTGGAGAATCCCAGGGATGAAGGAGCCTGGTGGGCTGCCATCTATGGGGTCGCACAGAGTCAGATACGACTGAAGCGACTTAGCATGATGCATGAACCTATTTAGGTTTTATATTTGTTTTCAAATAGCCCATGTACCACTATGTCAACACATATTTTTTATTTTCCTTTTTCAGCATTTCTGAAATTAATAATAATGTGTTGGCAATTAATTTAAGTTTTAAAACACCTGCTGGGTATTTTAAGCTTTTTATGGTTTCAGAAAGTAGGGGTTAGCATGTGTGCAATATGGAAAGACTTTTATTTCTTTGCTCTCGCTCTTTTTAAAAAATTTTTACTGCCACATCAAATTTATACTATATATTCCCATGCTATAAAAATGCCTACTTTCCAAACTATTGCATGTGCAGTTTTATAAGGTGCACCAAAGGGTATTTCCCTTTCCTGCACCGTTTTGATAATCGCTCTGCCTTAATGCATGAAGGGGCTCTTTTGTACAATGGATGTTGGAATGTGTTGATAACTTTAACAGACAGTTGTTAAATTGAGCATACATTGAGACAGCAATTTGTGCCAGCTATGAATACAAAGCCTTGCGTGCTACCAGAAGAAACTGACATATTTCAGGAAGGGTGATCACTCGTAATTCATCAGATATTAAATGACAAGATTGGTTTAACGCATTCTATATTTCTCATCCTGGTTGACATGCAACTATTTTACTTGTCCGAGAGTGCAAATCAAAATGGCATCTACTGCTGTGCTCACATTTCAGATCATCAAGGACTATAATAATGGAACAAATATTGTTAAATGTGCATTATTGTAACATTCACTTGCATCTTCATCACCATAATTAAATTAGTTGAAAGCATGCAATTGGATCATGGCATGATACTAAGTGCTTCATGTCTTTTGTGGAACTATACCAATATCTACAAGTTGAGAAGTTATAACAATTTGAATTAACAAATGCCTGCGTCAATATTCACCATCCAATCTGACTTGGTAAATACACTATGGAAGTCCTTCCCTGGTGGCTCAGATGGTAAAGAATCTGCCCACCATGCAGGAGGCCCAGGTTCAATCCCTGGGTAGGGAAGATCCCCTGGAGAAGGGAATGGCTGCCCACTCCAGTATTCTTGCCTGGAGAAGTCCTTGAACAGAATTCCATGGTGAGCTATAGTCCATGGGGGCACAAAAAGTTGAACATGGCTGAGCGACTAACAATTTCACTTTTCATGGAACTCCTGAAGCACTGGAATGGAGTCTTGTGGTTTATACTTCTGTTCATAAAAGATAGGCACACTCCTCCAAAGATGAAAATAGTGAAAAGACAGTCAAGAGTGCTAAAAGCCATAAGATGATAAATTGTGCACTCTATTGCTCCTAAGATTATCGGCAGCTCAAACTACTACTACCAGCCCCAATAGCATCCCTAATGTTGGAGGAAATCATCTCTGATAGTCCTCCCTGCCAGAGACTATTTTGTCTTTGCTTATGTGTGTTTCATTGCTTATAATTACTGTCCTTTCTCTACCTGGTAAAATGTTTCTCATTATCTAGGTACTGTCCATGGGAAACAGTAACTGACTTGAGAGCAGAAACATGCTTTACTTATCCTTATAGGCCCAGTCCCCAGAGAATGGCATATATAGCATGCTTGTAACAAATGTTTATTGAATAAATAATTTGAATCAGGCAAACATGGGCTTGAATTCCAGCTGCAGATTTCAGTAACTGAGATTGAGTAAAACAGTTGAAATTTCTGAGCTTCAATCTTCTAAGTTGTAAAATCAGGAAAATCAAATTTATCTCTTCATAATTTTGAGGGATGTCTATATTAAATGCTTAGTATAGCCTAAAAATGGTATTTCCTTTTCCTTTCCCATTGTTCCTCTTTTTGTTCTTCTCTTCTTGGGTTTGTTTGTCTTTCCCCCAATTTCCTCTTGAGTTTTCTTTCTTTCTTTCTCAAATTCCCAGAGTCAGTCCAAAAGATGTGGCTACCTCCCTTTGATATATAATGCATGGTGTTCATGCCATCTTGGACTTCTTAACTGGTACCTCTCATTATGAGAGGTGGATTTCAGATGATAAAAATCTTGCAAAACACAATTTATTAAAAAATTTATTTGTGGAGCACAGATGTGTAATAGTAATAGTAACACTTTGATGTTCTGAGTGTGGATTTGCAAATTTCATGCCTCTTAAAGCAGTCAATGAAAGCATTATTTTGATAACCACCCTAAAGGAAATCTGAATTATATGCTAGATTTTTAAAAATAATTTTCCCAAAATCATTATCATATAGAAAATAAACTAGAGGACATAAACTAAGAAATGAAAAATGAGAAGATAGTTAGCAATGCATAGTTATTTAATAAATGTACTATGCTATTTTCTGGATTTTATTATATTTGTAATACTTTTTTAAATTTCCAATCTGATGTGTTTTTTCTTTCAAAATAAGTATTCCTTTTCATACGGAATTTTGTATTCTTTTTTAATACAGTGTAAAACTCTATTAGCTTCAGAGTACACCAATAAATGGAGAAGGAAATGGCAACCCACTCCAATATTTCTAGCCTGGAAAATTCTATGAACAGAAGAGCCTGCCAGGCTACAGTCCATGAGTTCGCAAATAGTAGGACACATCTGAGTGCACACACATGACCAATAAAACCTGGATTCAATCTTATACAAACACTTTAAATTATTCATTTATAGTCTGTCTTCTAAATTGGATGGAGAAAGCTCCCTGGTACAGGAAGCCTGGCTTTCATGTTCACCTCTATATTCACTGTCTACACTTGAGTTCAAATTGTAGGCTTACAGACAGATAACATTTTCCATCTTTTAACATGATTATGAGGCATCTCATATCACAGTCCACATTGATTAGCTCCCTTAAGCTTTACTTCACATGAAATATCAAGACCAGGTATATCAAATTCTAAAATATAGTTGTTCTGTTGGGATGGTACCAATGCTTGCTTGCTAGAAATTATGAATTGGGGAGAAGATTGCTGCAGGATATTCACGCATCTGCCACTTGAGGTTGTGTGGTACATCTGGGTGTGCCCCATACACAGTGAGACATAACTTCTTTGGCTTATGCTTCTTTGGCTGTGGATTATTGGGAAACAATAAGAGCAGACCAACAGCATCTCATACAGTAATTAGGAACAGAGAGGCTTGTTTTGAGATCTTCTTCTGGAAATTGTTGCAAACTGGAAGGCACACCCAAAAACCTTTCCCTTGAACTTCCCTGTCTAGTGAGACATCAGCTAACAGCATAACTGGCTGAGCTGCTTCAGTTGGCACTATCTTCATTTAAGAGTAAATTATCCATACTCTCCTATTAAAAGAAGTTATACAGAATTTATCCATAGAAAACCATCATTAATGTTCATAATGATCTTCCAAACAAGGTAGAAAGAATTAACACATTTCATAGATAGGTAAATCTAGATACACAGGTTTTGTTCAAGGGCAGAAGTCTGAAAAAAAATACAAACATCATTTTCAATAAATTAATGTTTTGCCATGGCTTCCTCACTATCCTATTCTCTGCCTGCTATAAAGAAAGTGCTTTTTATGCCAAATGGTATTCCTAGCAGAAATAAATACTTTATAAATCCATTCCCTTTGAAACCTGCATTCAAGTAAAGTCACTCGTATTTTTAGAACATTTATGCTTTCTTACTCTAAAAAAATCATTTAAAGTTCTACTTATAGAGATCATATTTCTTCTTTACTGCCAAAAGATCACAAATGCCTACAAGGCAGAAAACTTCCTGTTGAACAAGGGAGATTAGATGAAGCTTTCAAGAAAAGATTAATTTGTCTATTGAAATGCAGTTGGTATTGCTTAAGCTGATGATTTTCTTAGCAGCCATTGCAATGAACGCAATATGACAATGTCACCAGCTTTAATAAGTGAACATTTTGGAACTACCAAAACACATTAGGCACAGTTTTTAAATAAAGTAAGCATTTACAAGCAACAAGAAAGCAAATGGTCATCAGTAAAATAATGTAACAGGAAGGAGAATATGAAAAATTGAAAGAGAGCTCTTGCATTTTTAAAAGTCAAATTCTCAAATAAAATCATCAGAGCTTTCTCAAATTGCTGATACGGGCATAGCTTACACATCTAATTACAAAGATTCCGTTGACCAAACCACATAAACAGAGGACTATTTGTCCTTATTTAAGAAGATATGCAAACCACAAATTGCTCTGCAGTACTCTGAATATAGATAAGCTTGAATCTACTTTAGTTAGTCTATATACACACACAACTAAATAGATGATCTTCACAAGTTTAAACCTTTCAGACCCAATCCTGTTTCAGTGAGTTTTAGCTTACAATGTAATTGTGATCACATAGATGGATAAAACCTCAAATATCTCCAGTTAACTCTTGGGAACTGTCTTGTTTTTTTTTTTTCCATGTACTTCACTCAGATAATCATGTATGGTCTAAAATGGCTTTTCTGCTCCTCAGAACTTTAGAAATCACTCAAGCCCCTTATATTAAAATGCCATCAAACAAAACTCTCCCACTCTCCCATGACCTTCACCACCACCATCTCCAATGAACTGAATTCTCCTGAAAAACGGATTTGAGCTAGTAGCCCTCAGTGCAGCATTTCCAGTTTCTGACTAAAAAATCTACAGAAAGCCTGAACATTTAAATGTACCCAAACAGAAACACTCATAAAAATACTCAAACCTCTTTTTGACTGACAATCTAAGCTCAGAATATGAGCAGGAGTTTCATGAAACTGCAGGCAGATGACTTCAAGTTAAGAAATTCTATAACAGATTGGCTTATGATGAACCTTTATAAGCTGGAGTAGCCCTGAGAGCATGGAAGAAAGTAAAGATAAACTTTATTGCTCATTCATTCACTGGTTTTTAACTCACTTGTTAATAAAGAGGGCTGTAGTATAAGAAGGAGAATTCAATAGAATTCTGGATGAGGAAGAAAAAGCAGGCCAGCTTAGTGCTTGAGCTGCTCCTGAGAAGCATCAAATAAAAACTAGGATGCTGTTTCCCCTGTTAAAGATGATAGGCAGGATTATAAATCATCAGGAGCATGGACTTCCAAAAATCCATATAGTATGGAGGGATGCAGCCAGAGAGAAGGCTGAAGGTCACAGAGAAAGGAGGCGTAAGCTTAAAGCTTCTATTTGGACCATGTTGATGCAGGAGAAAATATGGGATGTGAGGAACCAGTTTCCAAAGAGTGGTTCTGCAGCATTCCCTAAACCAGAGACAGAATTGCATAAAGGCCAAGCAATAAAAACCTATTACAACATTATCAGTCAAAGGCAAGAATCCATGGTCTCCTTGGTGAAAAGAACAGAAACCGTAGGGCTATAGAGGGATAACAGAATGATATAAAAGGGAAGCATGCTAGTATAAAATAATTGAGTGAGATGCAAAGGCAAGAAGCGGATATAATCAGGGGATCAAGTAATATTGGTAAAACTTCAAAGAATTAAAATATCGAAATAAAAATCTCAGCCACTAAAAAAATGAAATAATGCCATTTGCAGCAACATGGGTGGGCCCTAGAGAGTGTCATACTGAGTGAAGTAAGTAAGACAGAGAAGGAGAAATATCCTATGATATCCTTTATATGCAGACCTAAAAAGAAATGGTAAAAAGGAATTTATTTAGAAAACAGAAACAGACTCACAGACTTAGAGAATGAACTTACGGTGGCCAGGGGGTAATGGTGGAGGGAAGGGATAGTTAGGGAGTTTGGGATTGACGTGTACACAGCAGTATATTTAAAACGGATAACTAACAAGGACCTACTCTATAGCACAGGGAACATCGTTCAAAGTTATGTGGCAGCTTGGATGGGAGGGGAGTTTGGAAGAGAATGGATACTTATATATATATGCTGAGTTGCCCTGTAGTCCACCTGAAATTATCACAATGATGTCAATCAGCTATACTCCAATTAAAATTATGACATATTTTAAAATAAATAAAAATAATAAAAATCTACATGGAGAAGTTTAGTGGTAAGCGTGGACACCAGAAAATTAAACCCTTGAGGGTGAGTTATGTGTTGGGGGAAGTGAGTATAGGGGGATTGTGAGGATGAACAGATGTTCATGTTCATGGAACAGATGTTGAGAAGTGTGGAGGGAAAAAAAAAATCCCACACCTGAGATGCAGCCCCACAGAGAGGACCAGGACAACTGGGCAGAGGAAGAAGCAATTTTATATTTGAAGAGAAAATTTAGCACATAAAATGTGTCTAAAGATGTTAGATAAAAGGGTATCTGAGTATTTGAAGCAGGACATTAAAAAATAAAACTAGACACTTCATGTGGAGAAGTATTAACTAAAATAATAGAGAAAAATTCTACATTCAAATATTTTTTTAAAAAAGAAGCAGAAAGATATGTAATAAGAGGCAAAATTAGACTATCATTAGACTTTCCTATCACATCAAATACTAGACTACATTAAGGAAACAGTCATGAAACTGTGATGAGAGAAAAGCTTGTGATCTATAAATTTTATAACTTACAAGTTTTCATTGATGTATTAAGCCAAAAGAAAGGATTTCTAAAGTAATGCAAAGTTTCAGAAAAAACAAACCACCCACAAGCTTACACTGGGGAAAAAGAGCTGAAGACATTCTCTAGCTAACACTGAAATGAGTCAAGATCAATGACTCAATAACAGGAAAGTATTTTATAAAACAGATGGCAGTTAGCACAGAAATTGGTAAGGGATAAAATTAAATTACTATCATAAATAATGTTAAGAAAAGGAAAGCAGACATCACAAATTATTATTGAGAGACTATATAAAAGTCATCATTGATAGCAACAATTGACGTCTAAATTCCAATACTAATATAACCTGATGATAAAACGGCAGTAAAGTAGACAAAGTATGCAAAGCTGTTTCTTATAGAAGGCAAATAAAAAATCTTTTTCTGTTTAATAATGATAGAAATAAAGTTGTAAAACATATTAATTACTCAAAAGTAACCACTAGTGTAAGCAAATATTTAAAATGGGATATATATTTTCCAAATGTCTACAAAAGTGCAAATAAACATGGTCAGTAGAGTTGAAGAAAGAAAATGAAGAGAATAAAGTTATTTTGGGCTTCCCAGGTGGTGCTAGTGGTAAAGAAGCCACTTACCAAGGCAGGAGACATAAGAGACTGGTTCGATCCCGTGGGTTGGAATGATCTCTTGGAGAAGGAAATGGCAACCCACTTTAGTATTCTTGCCTGGAGAATCCCATGGACAGAGGAGCCTGGTGGGCTACAGTCCTTGGGGTGGCAAAGAGTTGGGCAAGACTGAAGAGACTTAGCACGAAAGTTATTTTAAAGCATTAAATAAAATTAGTTCAGTTCAGTTCAGTCACTCAGTCGTGTCCGACTCTTTGCGACCCCATGAATCGCAGCACACCAGGCCTCCCCATCCATCACCAACTCCCAGAGTTCACTCAAACTCACGTCCATCGAGTCAGTGATGCCATTTAGCCATCTCATCCTCTGACATCCCCTTCTCCTCCTGCCCCCAATCCCCCCCAGCATCAGAGTCTTTTCCAATGAGCCAACTCTTCACATGAAGTGACCAAAGTACTGGAGTTTCAGCTTTAGCATCATTCCTTCCAAAGAACACCCAGGGCTGATCTCCTTTAGAATTGACTGGTTGAATCTCCTTGCAGTTCAAGGGACTTTCAAGAGTCTTCTCCAACACCACAGTTCAAAAGCATCAATTCTTCAGTGCTCAGCTTTCTTCACAATCCAACTCTCACATCCATACATGACCACAGGAAAAACCATAGCCTTGACTAGATGGACCTTTGTTGGCAAAGTAATGTCTCTGCTTTCGAATATGCTACCTAGGTTGGTCATAACTTTCCTTCCAAGGAGTAAGTGTCTTTTAATTTCATGCCTGCAGTCACCATCTGCAGTGATTTTGGAGCCCCCAAAAATAAAGTCTGACACTGTTTCTACTGTTTCCCCATCTATTTCCCAGGAAATGATGGGACCAGATGCCATGATCTTCATTTTCTGAATGTTGAGCTTTAAACCAACTTTTTCACTCTCCTCTTTCACTTTCATCAAGAGGCTTTTTAGTTCCTCTTCACTTTCTGCCATAAGGGTGGTGTCATCTGCATATCTGAGGTTTTTGATATTTCTCCCGGCAATCTTGATTCCAGCTTGTGCTTCTTCCAGCCCAGCATTTCTCATGATGTACTCTGCATATAAGTTAAATAAACAGGGTGACAATATACAGCCTTGATGTACTCCTTTTCCTATTTGGAACCAGTCTGTTGTTCCATGTCTAGTTCTAACTGTTGTTTTCTGACCTGCATATAGGTTTCTCAAGAGGCAGGTCAGGTGGTCTGGTATTCCCATTTCTTGAAGAATTTTCCACAGTTTATTGTGATCCACACAGTCAAAGGCTTTGGCATAGTCAATAACGCAGAAATAGATGTTTTTCTGGAACTCTCTTGCTTTTTCCACCATCCAGAGGATGTTGACAATTTGATCTCTGGTTCCTCCGCCTTTTCTAAAACCAGCTGGAACATCTGGAAGTTCACAGTTCATGTATTGCTGAAGCCTGGCTTGGAGAACTTTGAGCATTACTTTACTAGCGTGTGAGATAAGTGCAATTGTGCAGTACTTTGTGCATACTTCAGCATTGCCTTTCTTTGGGATTGGAATGAAAACTGACCTTTTCCAGTCCTATGGCCACTGCTGAAATTTAAAGACATGGAACTAGCCAAATCAATTCTAATAATAAAGAAAGTTGAAAGTCACTCAGTCATGTCCAACTGTTTGTGACCCCATGGACTATGCAGTCCATGGATTTCTTCAGGTCAGAATACTGGAGCGGGTAGCTTCCCTTCTCCAGGGTATCTTCCCAATCCAGGGATTGAACCCAGGTCTCCCTGAATTGCCGTCAGATTCTTTACCAGCTGAGCCACTAGGGAAGTAAAAGAATCCTGAAGTGAGTAGTCGTTCCCTTATCCAGGGGATCTTCCTGTCCCAGGAATCAAACCTGGGTCTCCAGCATTTCAGATTCTTTACTAGCTGAGCTACCAGGGAAGCTCGATAATATAGAAAAAGGATTCAAATTGCATATAAAAAGACAAGGACGCTCAATGAAACTTATCACAGCAAAATATTTTTTAAATGGGAGAAGTCCACATTCAGGATAATAATGGTAAGCATTAATTGATTGCCAGATCTATATGAATAATTTATATATATTGGTTAATTTTGTCTTCTCAGAAAACTCAGTATTACTTTTGTTCCCATTTTACAAATGAGGAAACAGATGTAAACTAAATAACTGCTTTAGATGTATCTAAACTTTACAGAAAAGTTTCAAAATAAATATACACCAAAGTCAAACACAAATATAATAGGGATGGCAATACTGATTTAAGTGACAGTTCCAAGCAGTGTCACACAACAAAAAATTAAGGTGAATAACCAGCGATCAATGCAAAGAAATAGAGGAAAACAACAGAATGGGAAAGACTAGAGATCTCTTCAAGAAAATTAGAGATACCAAAGGAACATTTCATGCAAAGATGGGCTCGATAAAGGACAGAAATGGTATGGACCTAACAGAAGCAGAAGATATTAAGAAGAGATGGCAAAAATACACAGAAGAACTGTACAAAAAAGATCTTCATGACCCAGATAATCACGATGGTGTGATCACTGACCTAGAGCCAGACATCCTGGAATGTGAATCAAGTGGGCCTTAGAAAGCATCACTACGAACAAAGCTAGTGGAGGTGATGGAATTCCAGTTGAGCTATTCCAAATCCTGAAAGATGATGCTGTGGAAGTGCTGCACTCAATATGCCAGCAAATGTGGAAAACTCAGCAGTGGCCACAGGACTGGAAAAGGTCAGTTTTCATTCCAATCCCAAAGAAAGGCAATTCCAAAGAATGCTCAAACTACCGCACAATTGCACTCATCTCACATGCTAGTAAAGTAATGCTCAAAATTCTCCAAGCCAGGCTTTAGCAATATGTGAACCATGAACTTCCTGATGTGTAAGCTGGTTTTAGAAAAGGCAGAGGAACCAGAGATCAAATTGCCAACAGTCGCTGGATCATGGAAAAAGCAAGAGAGTTCCAGAAAAACATCTATTTCTGCGTTATTGACTATGCCAAAGCCTTTGACTGTGTGGATCATAATAAACTGTGGAAAATTCTGAAAGAGATGGGAATACCAGACCACCTGACCTGCCTCTTGAGAAACCTATATGCAGGTCAGGAAGCAACAGTTAAAACTAGACATGGAACAACAGACTGGTTCCAAATAGGAAAAGGAGTACATCAAGGCTATATATTGTCACCCTGCTTATTTAACTTATATGCAGAGTACATCATGAGAAACGCTGGACTGGAAGAAACACAAGCTGGAATCAAGATTGCCGGGAGAAATACCAATAACCTCAGATATGCAGATGACACCACCCTTATGGCAGAAAGTGAAGAGGAACTAAAAAGCCTCTTGATGAAAGTGAAAGAGGAGAGTGAAAAAGTTGGTTTAAAGCTCAACATTCAGAAAACGAAGATCATGGCATCTGGTCCCATTACTTCATGGGAAATAGATGGGGAAACAGTGTCAGACTTTAGTTTGGGGGGCTCCAAAATCACTGCAGATGGTGACTGCACCCATGAAATTAAAAGACGCTTACTCCTTGGAAGGAAAGTTATGACCAACCTAGATAACATATTCAAAAGCAGAGACATTACTTTGCCAACAAAGGTTCGACTAGTCAAGGCTATGGTTTTCCTTATGGTCATGTTTGGATGTGAGAGTTGGACTGTGAAGAAGGCTGAGTGCCGAAGAATTGATGCTTTTGAACTGTAGTGTTGGAGAAGACTCTTGAGAGTCCCTTGGACTGCAAGGAGATCCAACCAGTCCATTCTGAAGGAGATCAGCCCTGGGATTTCTTTGGAAGGAATGATTCTGAAGCTGAAACTCCAGTACTTTGGCCACCTCATGCAAAAAGTTGACTCATTGGAAAAGACTCATACTGGGAGGGATTGGAGGCAAGAGGAGAAGGGGACAACAGAGGATGAGACAGCTGGATGGCATCACCGACTCGATGGACGTGAGTCTCAGTGAACTCTGGGAGTTGGTGGTGGACAGGGAGGCCTGGCGTGCTGCGATTCATGGGGTCGCAAAGAGTTGGACACAACTGAGCGACTGATCTGATCTGATCTGATCTGATCAAGAAGTTGTTTAGAAATACTGGAAAATTCTGGGAACCACTATCATCGTAAGAGGCTTCAGTACATCTCTCTTAACATTTGACATATCAAAAAGTAAAGAAATGTCAGAGACATTGGATGATCATAAATGAAACCATTACTCCTAAATAAACTCCCATTTCCTTCTCAAATGTCATATTTTTCTTAGAATATTTTGAAAAAGGAGGACATATTTTTCCTGCAAGTGAAAGTGTTAGTCAGTTGTGTCCGACTCTTTGTGACCCCATGGACTATAGTCCACCAGGCTCCCTCTGTCCATGGAATTCTCCAGGCAAGAATAGTGGAGTGGTTTGCCATTTCCTTCTCCAGGGGAAATCTTCCCAAGCCAGGGATCAAACATGGCTCTCCTGAGCTGCAGGCAGACTCTTTACCCACTGAGCCACCAGGGAAGCTCAATTGTTAGTTTGCACTGGGTCCTAGTTGTAGCATGTCAGATTTAGTTCCCTGACTGGGGATCAAACCTGGGTCTCCTGCATTGGTAGCATGGAGTCTTAACCATAGGACCACCAGCGTAGCCCCCATTTTTCCTGGGGCACTGTTTATTTGTTTGTTTATGCATATTCATATGTGTAGACAGAAAATATCTAGAATAATGTAAATTAAATGTCTTAACAAATTTAACTTGGCATTAAGAGTCTGAGTAGATTTTAATAGTCTTCATTGCATTTTTACATTATTTAAATTTTTAATATATGTATAATCAGAAAATGTATCTATCTAATACTCATTATCTAAAAACTGCTTATTGGACATTTAATTATCTGGATTGGTACTAGTAAGTTGTAGCTGACCCTGATGGAAACTATTAATATGTAAAGGAAAAGAATTCAACTTCCTTTATTGTCAGTAAAGGATTGATGAACTTGACTCTAGGAGCACAGCTGTACAAACGAGTGGGCTGAGTAGGATAAGCTTTCTAAAAAGGGCAAATATCCCTAACCACCAATTCCCATGAAGATATCCCACTGCAATCTCCACTGACTGAGTGAAGTGAGAATTTCATCAGGTGCTTCAAGGAGCCTCATTTGCCATTCCCATGGGATTATTCTGTGCCCTCTTGGCCTCTTCCAACTGCTCTGTGGACTCTGGCTATGTGCCTATCTGGTGAGAGTTACTGTCAACAGCCCCACAATTCCCCGAGCACTTACTCTGAAAGGTATGTCAAAGGGGATCTTGGGGAAGCTTTCGAGGTCTGTGTTACCCTGGCTGACCCAGGTGGAAGATCTTTGTGAAATCTGTTCCTAAAACTAGGTGCTGGTAATACAACAGAGAAACATCGCACATACCTACCCCTGCCCTCCCGGAATTCACATTTTAGAAGAGAAACAGACACTGGAGAAGTAATTACCCCTGTGATGAATGGAACCAAAAACTTGGGCTGGTTGCCATGAAAGTCTATTTTTTTCCTTTCTCTGCTTTCCCCTTTTGCATTGCTCATGAGCCCAATATGGTGCTTGTTACCTTCTGTTTTGTTCTGTGCCTCTCTGTGAGCACATCTGTTTTGCCAGGTAGTCAGTTACTTGCAGGCATCTGCACAGCCCCTGCTTCAAATTAAATGTTCAGTATTACCTTCTTTAAATGAATGAAGAGAAAGCCTTAGGTCTCTCCATATGCTTTATTTTATCAATATTTTCTACTTAGACGCAATTCTGAGACACCAGGAATTATGTTTATTTAATTAGCCTAAATCGTGTACAGACAATTCTTTGAAAGGTTTTTTCTTTGGTTGGGGTGGTTGTTATTGCCTAACCTCAAGAAATCATGAAGTGACAGTGTTTATATACAGAAAAAGTAAAGTTAACTTATACTCACCTATAAAAATGTGTACTAGGAGTTAGTGATACATTTCAATGTACCAAAAAGATTGCCTATGTATACTGCTTTTGTTGTAGCAAGTTTGAAAGAGAAGGGTCCATGACAAGTGGTTCATGACTCTGAAACAGTAGGATGCCCTTGTAAGTGCTATAGAACCTGGCTGTTGCTTGGAAAGCTGGTGAATTTTCCATATCCAATGATTAAGTTGGAGTCACCCGCATCAGTCATGTAATGAATAAGAGGAAGTGCGCTCATCCAATCCATACAGCTGGATGTGGAAAACATGCTACCTTTGGATCAAGGGTGAGGAATTAGGGTCACTGGGGAGTACTTTTTGACAAAGATTAAAATCCTGGGTATTAATTAGCTTAAATCACACTGCAGCCTGAGAATGATTGAATTCATTTGTTTCCATTGAAAAATCAGTTAGGTCTTCTTTTATAACCAGTGTCTTGATTAAAGTCATGTGACGGTAAGATATCCTAGGGAGACAAAGCAACAGTGGCTTGAGCCAGTAGAATCTTATGCAGCTTTGATCCCAAGACCTGAGTATTTTATCAGGTAACAGGCAGAAATCTCTTCTGGATTCTGTGTGGCACATTTCAGTTCTCCTCAAGAGGTCCTCTGTTAATCTGCTCTGGTTTTGCATCTCCCTATCCTCTGAGTCGGGGACTCCCTTCCAACCTCTAACTCTTTTTTCTAACTAACTCAGAAGACATATGGTATATTATTGCATCCTGAACAGTGTATCCATAGGAGGGCTTCAAAAGTCATTCTTGGTAATGATGATGGGTTAAGGTTGAGTTTCAATTCTGGCAGGGCTAAAATTTAAAAAATCAGATGAAGTTACATTTGAATATCTTTTTAAGCCCCAAAATCAACATACCATCCTTCTCTCAGCTGGATAAGAACAACCAAAATCATCAATAACCAGAGCCTAGATTCAGAATATTTTCAAGGCTGAAATGAACTCTCTAGTCCTTATATTTGTAGGATATTCCCACACTTCTGGAGGCTATACAATCATCAGTGTTAAGAAATACATCAAGACCCAGTTCCATGTGTACAATCAGAAATGCATCCTATACACTGACTTCAGCTTTCACTACTGCATAGGAGGTCCTTGTCCACACTCATGAGGTCTGCTCTTCAAGAGCCTGTAAATTAGTTGAAAGTTATAGGCAACATTTATGGAAGAATTGCACAGAGCCCAAGTCAAGCACCCTGACTGGATTATCTCATTTATCTTCATTTATCATACAACATGAGAGAAAGGGTACTATCCACTTTTGAGATAAAGAAACTCAGGATCATTGTTAGTAACAAACCAAAGTCCATATAGCTATAAATCATGTTATAATTAGACAGCGTGGATCAAGAGAAGAAAGTTACCACTTCTGGTTGGGATGTTACAGAAGGCTTAGGATGGAGCATTTTTGTGAACTCAAACTTGAAGCAGTGATTTCTGTAATATAAAAAAGTAGACTATTTACCATCAAGCCAAAAATTGACATTTATCCCGACATTCATTCAAAGGTATTCATTTATCATACACACACACACACACACACATATATATATATATGTATCATGGCATCTGGTCCCATCAGTTTATGGGAAATAGATGGGGAAACAGTGGAAACAGTGTCAGACTTTATTTTTCTGGGCTCCAAAATCACTACAGATGGTGACTGCAGCCATGATATTAAAAGACGCTTACTCCTTGGAAGGAAAGTTATGACCAACCTAGATAGCATATTGAAAAGCAGAGACATTACTTTGCCAACAAAGTTCTGTCTAGTCAAAGCTATGGTTTTTCCAGTGGTCATGTATGGATATGAGAGTTGGACTGTGAAGAAAGCTGAGCACCAAAGAATTGATGCTTTTGAACTGTGGTGTTGGAGAAGACTCTTGAGAGTCCCTTGGACTGCAAGGAGATCCAACCAGTCCATTCTAAAGGAAATGGGTGTTCTTTGGAAGGAATGATGCTAAAGCTGAAACTCCAGTACTTTGGCCACCTCATGTGAAGAGCTGACTCATTGGAAAAGACTCTCTGCTGGGAGGGATTGGGGGCAGGAGGAGAAGGGGACGACAGAGGATGAGATGGCTGGATGACATCACTGACTCGATGGACATGAGTTTGAGTGAACTCCGGGAGCTGGTGATAGACAGGAAGGCCTGGTGTGCTGCAATTCATGGGGTCGCAAAGAGTCAGACACGACTGAGCGACTGAAATGAACTGAACTGAACTGATATGTATATATGGGCTTCCCAGGTGGTGCTAGTGGTAAAGAAGCTGCCTGCAAATGCAGGAGATGCAAGAGATGCCGGTTCAATCCCTGGGTCAGGAAGATCCCTGGAGGAGGGCATGGCAACTCACTCCAAGTTTGCCTGGAGAAACCTATGGACAGAGGAGCCTGGTGGGCTATAGTCCACAGGGTTGCAAAAAAAAAAAAAAAAATCAGACACGACTGAGTGACTAAGCACAGATGCACACATATGTCTATGTGTGTATGTGTGTGTGTGTGTGTGTACGTACGTAAGTATATGTGTATGTATTTACTATGTGCCAAGCATTGTTTGCATTGGAAAGCAACTTATATTACCTGTATTTACAGCCCAAATCAATATTGTTATAATGCTTATTTACTCTTATGAGTAGGGAACAAAGCAATGAGCAAATGAACAAATACATGGGCTGTCAGCCTGTGGTGAGTTGAATAAAACAAGTTCAAGGGAAGAAAGAGTGTGGGAAGTGGCAGGAAAGCCAGATTTGGAATAGTTGTCAGGGTAGAACTCTCTGAGCCTTGATAATTGTCTATAGAAGGGAAGGAGGGGAGTGGCTGGAGGTGAAAGATGAGATCAAACAGGGAGCCAGGATCAGGTAATTCTAAGTTTTATAGTTAGTAAGAACTTGTTTTATCAGGAAAGCAATGTAAATGGAATATTGGGTGTGTTTGAACAGAGGAATTACATTTACATTTTAAAGGATTACTGGCTGTCTCTTAAGTGATGAGTCTAACATTACAACTTTGAACCTTAAAATGATGAGAAAACATAACTCCTAAAAGATGCACTCAGGCAGACTCACTGCAACAGATCACTGAATCCTGATCAGTGGTTTATTTATTAGTAAAACAAGCCTGTAAGTCCAGGGTGGTTGACATAGAAGTCCCTTTAGATTCACTGCAAAAACTCATGTAGGGCCTACGAATAGTCACATGATTGTGTCAGGAGCTCGAAAACTAGTTTAGAAACAAAGGAGAACAAAAGGAAACCCAGTTACCTCAGCAACTGAAGTGATTTGTCTTACAGTAGGAGCCTTGTCTCTATTAACTCCAGCTGCAGGGCAGACAGCAATGTCTAGATATGTGCTGTGCCACCACCAAGTCTCTACTCGACAGTGAACTCGTGCCTTGTACAGAGACGGTGAGGACCGTGCTGTGAGGTGATAACTGCTCCCACCAATGCACCTTGCGGAGCTCAGTTCCTGTATCTGCAGACCAAACTTTGAGACCTCTGATGTGCACCTCCTACTGTACTCATATTTCAAATACCTCAAATCAGGTGTAGGATTCTTCTCCTGGTTTTAAAACATCTATTGTCTTCTCCTAAGGCATCTCTATTTTTGTTCCAGCTTCTTCTTTCCTGGAAACAACATTGTTATGATCCAAACCTCCAAGACTAGACAATTTAAGATTTTCTTCAATGGCTCACTCTTCTTTAAATTCAATATCTAAGGAAAAATAATTCAGTCAAGTCTTCCTTTTAATGCTTTGCTAGTTTCTCTACTACTTCATTGAAGTTGTCATCTGTTTAGGTTTAAATACCAAAAAAAGAGGCTCTCTTCCCCTAGCTCTCTCCAATCTCTATCTCACACACACTGCTGCTGGTCCCAGCTTAGGAGGTGATTTGGGTTCTGGAATTCCCTTAATCAAAACTTTATTATAGCTCACTGTTTCATTTAACAAATTAAGTCAGTTCTATTATCTAGATCTGGAGACCCTCCCAGTCTTGACAAACCCCAAGTATTGTCAAAAGAAATCCAGAGCAGGTCAGAAAAGAAGTACAAGTAAATTTTATTGAGGAACTCTTGCAGTAGGGGAAAAGATACCTCACGATAGAACAGGTTGCAAGGCAAGGACATGTGGGGGAGTTTAGAGCCAAGGAGCAAGCTGGATTGTGGGGAGGTCTGTAGATGAAGAACTGCTAAAGGGAAACACGAGGGATGGGGGTGGGGGACTCTGATTAAACAGGTCTAATAGGACTCTGTCTGAAGGCAGCCCAGGATGATTGGATATTACCTGGGAGACTGTGGGGCATGAGAAACTTGCTCAGATGTTGAGGATGATCAGATATCAAGGGTTTCAAATCTGGATAAAATGACAAGATTCTTGCCAAAACAGGGAAAAGGAAGACAGACACAGAAGGCCAAAGTTTGAGGCCTAGTTGAGAAGAAAATTCAAAGGAGCTTGATTAAACTTTGGCTGAGAAGAGAGTCTTGTCAGTGTCTTATCTCATCCCAAGCAATTGGCAGAATTTAGTCAGATTTTTGTCCTCACAGACCCCTATATAACCTACACTGCCTCTGTCTTTCCTCTTGGGAAAATCCAGCATGAATTGCCTGTTCTCTGTCTCTGCCCAGTCAGATCTCAGTCTTCAGAACCCAGCAAAAAGATCTACATCAAGAAACCTTTACGAAGTCAACAGTTCCTCAAGATTCTCTTTCATCTCAGAGTTTATTCTTTCAACTGATGAGCTTTTAAGGGGAATAAACTTTATACTGAGCCCTGTGTCACATCCTGAAAGAGACACAAGAAATTCAGCAGATCCCTTTGGTTGTGACCATCAGCTGTTTTGCTATATCTTCTTTTATAATAATAACACCCTTGAAGTTTAGCTAAGATGTATTAATATAATTTCCAATTTTACCTTAAAAAAGAGATGTGCCTTCTACTTTTCTTATCCCTCTCTGCTGTGAATGCAATGTGAACATGATTTTGAAGCCAGTAAATTCATCTCAGGCCTTGAGGTAGAAGTCTTATGAAAAAGAAGGAATTCGTTTCTGGATTATTGTGGGATTTACCACCCCATGGACATAAAGTATTGCTAGTAAAAGACTTAGTATGAGAGCTGGCAGATAGTATATTAAAAAAAAAAAAGAAGAAGAATGATGCTGATGATGATGAAAAAGAGGTTGATATTTGTGGTGATGATAACTATTATGATCATGACGTTTTCATCAAAGATGTACACTTAGGAATCTGACTTTTCATCACTTCTGGCTGTGAAAATAAAGATCAGGCTTAACAGCTGACCTAGATTATACTGAATCTTTCTCACTGTTTGGGCTAGAAAAACCAATGTCAAGTAGCCTTCAGTAGCTCTTTGCTAAAGAGCTACTTTTTTTTTAAGGTAGAATACAAAGAAATGGTAGATAGATAAATCACCAAAAGGCAGAAAAGAAAATAGGACAGTTTCTGAGAAATTAACTTGATCTATTTTAAAAAGAATTTAGTGTTTGGATATAGAATAAGAAAGGCCTCAAAAAGGAGGTGTAAAGGGACCCTGAGTGATGCCTCCTGATGAAGATTGAAAGTAATCCAGGACTTAAAACAAATGACAAAATAGAGGAAAAGGCTTTGGCAAGTTGGCTGCAAGTAATGAATTGTATGGCCTTCACTATCTTTTGAGAAAATAAATAAATATTAAAATTCATTTAAAATTGCTAATAAGTGTTCAGATTGGTACCCTTTGAACTTCATCACATGCGGAGACCAGGCCATGAGGAGTCAAAGTTTTTATTAATGTTAGTTCTTTAAAAACCTGAATCTTTATGACAATGCTTAGATTTTATTTTTTCTGCCACTATATTTATTAAGTATAAAACAGCATGCCTACATTTTTTTTTCCAAAGAAAAAAGTACATTGTAGAACACTATTCTGAATAAAATGAAGTAACTGAAGGATTTAGAGAGAAATATCATAGGATTTCATTTGTGTTTTATCAAGGTATTTTTGCCTCAATATGGAAGAAGATGTTATATGCTAGAATTATACAGAATTACTATAATTGTAATGAATTGTAAGCTATTACACAGTGAGGAGCATGATCTATACTTCTTAATCTCCCCATCCAGAACCTATCATTGTGAAAGACAGAGTCTCAATGTATATGAGCTGATTGGTCTGACATTTAAAACTGAAATACCCCTGTGCATTTATGTACTCACCTCAAGGTTGAAGAATTCTGTACATATTATCAGATTCTGTTCTCACTGCCATAAAATTGCTGCTGATGCCAATATGGTAACAGAGAACCCAAAATGTCAAATCTTTTATTTTTCTCATTTTCCTGACTCCTTCTTGAATTGTTTTTCATTAAGACACACTGACTTTCAGGTAATTATTTTTAAAAAAATATGCTTGTGTGAGTGTATATCTTATATCCAATGTTGTTGTTGTTCAGTCACCAAGTCGTGTCCAAATCTTTGTGACCCCATGGACTACAGCAACCAGGATTTTCTGTCCGTCACTGTCTCCCTGAGTTTGCTCAAACTCATGTCCATTAAGTCAGTGATGCCATCCAACCATCTCATCCTCTCTTGCCCCCTTCTCCACTTGCCCTCAATTTTTCCTAGCATCAGGGTCTTTTCCAATGAATTGGTTCTTTCCATCAGGTGGCCAAAGTATTGGAGTTTCAGCTTCAGTATCAGTCCTTCCAATGAATATTCAGGGTTGATTTCCTTTAGGATTAACTGGTTTGATTTCCTTGCAGTCCAAGGGAGTCTCAAGAGTCTTCTCCAGCACCACATTTGGAAAGCATCAATTCTTCAGTGCTCAGCCTTTTTATGGTCCAGCTCTCACATTCATACATGACTACTGGAAAAACCGTAGCTTTGACTATACAGACCTTTGTTGGCAAAAGGATATATGTATATATGTATGTATTAGGAGATAGGCACTGTTACTTGTTCTTTGTAAATAATGACATTTATCTTCACAATAATATAATGTGATTAGCTCTAATGATATACTCATTTAATAAAAGGAGGACTTGAGACAATAAAAGCATAATTCATTTGCCCAAGGTCATGCAACTACACCATCACACAACTGAGATTCAAACCATGTTATTCCACTCCAGGCTCTCTGTTACTACTTATTCTCTGCTCACAGAAATGGAACTAGAACCCCAGTTTTCCAGAAACTAATGCTAGTCATAAACATTTCAGCAGGGATCTTAAATGCATACAAGAGCAAGTAGACAGCATGAGCTAGTGAAGCAGATATGTGAAGAAAAATGCTGAGAAGCCATGAAAGAAATATAAGGAAAGCTGTAAAAATGAAAGCCTGGGCCTCTCCACAAGCCAGAGGCCCATATGTCTTGCGGGATGCAGCCTATTTGTGCTTGATTTCCCACTTTTTCAATTTTTAAATATCGACTCCAAAAACTCTAAGCATTCTGGGGACAAATGAAATACTTCCTCTTTGGTTTCAATTCAGTGCATGGCCCAATGGTTTTTTAATCTCTCCAGCTCACCATGTACTTGGCAAAACTGAAATAACATGGGCAGAAAAAGAAAATTTGGCCGTAAATCTTGACTTGAGTTTGCTAACTCTGACCTTGACATATTATTAACCTTTTTGAACCTCATTTTTTTCCATTGCAAATTAGGAATCATATTTATCTTGCTAAATTACTGTGACAATTAAATGAAATAATGCATGAAACTCAATTAGCACAGTATTCCACGCATAGCACATGCTTCCATAAATGTTCATATTTACATAATTTGTATTTATACCCCCATGTTCTCTTCTTTTTTATTCATCATTTCATTGATTAGCTTGAAGTTTGGATCAAAGATAGACCTATATCTAAGTCAGTTGCTTCCTAGTTAATGCCATGCTTAGGGTCAAGACAAGGTACAATTTAATTTGAACAGCTTTTTCTACCACTGATTGGTGCTAGCAGTGTGCTTTATCACTACATTTAAGGTGCTAAACTGCGTTAAATGTAGATGCACTCTAGAGAAAACATTCTAAGGAAAATTCTCAGTCATTTCTGTTAACCTATTGGGCCAAGTTTTAGAACTCTTTTGGGAAGAAAATTCAGATAAGACCAAGAAGGAAAGGCCAGGGAGGGAGAATGGGCAAAGGAGGAGGTGAGCAATTTTGCCAAGTGGTATTCCATTTCCAGCTGTGGTGGTTGGAGCCTAATCAGGACAGAGAAACTACTTGGGCCTATCAACGTGGTGAGGGACTGATACACCAGGATGCCAGAACTGAGAAGTCAAACAGGGGTGTGTGTGGCCACTGAGACCTTTGCTAGGTCAGCAGGAAATCCCACCCTCTGGGCCAGAGGACAGAGGAAGGTGGTAGCATTTCTAGAACTGGAGAAAGTCAAACCAGGTGGGCCTGCCTGGGAGAATGTGCACCATAGAGGAAATGTTGCTGAGGCTTCAGCTCCCCAGAGTTAGAGCTCCTCTAAAATTACTGTATTTTAGAAAAATGACAGCAGCACCTAAGGATGGCCTGGAAATCAGAGTCAAAAAATTTAGCTCTAACCTAGAACCTATCATACAAAGTGATGTAAGTCAGAAAGAGAAAAATAAGTATCATATACTGATTCATATATGTGGAATCTAGAAAAATCTAGATGAACCATTTGCAAGGCAGAAACAGAGACACAGATGTAGAGAACAAATGTATGGATACCAAGGAAGTGGAGGATGGGGTGGAATGAATTGGGAATTTGACATATACCCACTAATATGTATAAAATGTATAACTAATGTGAACAAACTCTGTAACACGAGGAACTCTACTTAATGCTCTATGGTAACCTAAATGGGAAAGAAATTTTAAAAAGAGGGGATATATGTGTACATATAGCTGATTCACTTTGCTGTACAGCAGAAACTAACATAAACTTGTAAAGCAACTATACCCAATTTTTTAAAAAGACCAAGTATAATAGAAAAAAAAATTCTAGCTGTAACCAAAGCTATCAGGAAACCATCAGGATGGTGTTTGAGTGACTTTCCTATATTCTTTGAGCTCAAATTTCTTCCTTCACTAACATGGAGTAAGGACCCCTGCCTTATTGAGTTGAGAGAGGAATAAATAATGCCAGAAAAATACAGTGCACACTGTCTGACCCAGAAGAGGGACCCAAAGATTTCTTTCCTCCTGCTCTTTCAGAATTCATTTTATATTCTTTTTTATTTGAAAGATTAATTCTCAATAGTTGTCTTTTCTATTTCCAAGCCTGAGAAGTTCCTGTTCTGATAGACAGAAAAATGCAAAATAACAGCATACTCTGGGTGCCCTTTCCCACGGTCTCCTGGGCTGATGCCTACTTCACATCTTCAAAACCTCTCATTTCTGTTCTTTCTGTCATTTATACCCTCAGCCATATTAAGTGTCTTTCCTGCTGCCATTTAAATTATCTTATCACTTAGCTGTCTTGCTTCCCTTAGTGAAACAATTTTCACAGAAAGCACTCAGCTTTTCCCTTGGCATTCCCTAATGACAACATCAGTGAAAAATGCGGAGGTTACTGGGAAAGGAATGAGGGAGCAAGGTGTCAGCACCAGCATTTTTTCCTTTCTGGAAAAAAGAACACATTTATTTAAATTTTTTAAAAAGAGAGAGAGACGTGTTTATAAACAAAACAGCAAGGGAAAATGTGCTTCCTTCACTTTCTAGATTCCTTGGCTAGGAAAATCCTGCGGGAACTATTTCTTCTACAAAATGATGGACCATAGACTCCCAGCCCCTTCTTATCTGTGTCCGTCCATCATTTCCCAGGAGTGACGAGCAAAGGACATTTTCTGGGATAGTCTGCTGAAGACTGATATTCTCTTGTTCTCAGCCAGCCTTCATTTTAACATGAGATATCCAGCTGTGTGGAAAACAGGAGTTTGCAAAAGGTTTCTTTTCATTAAAACACATCAGTTGATAGAAATGGACTCTCCTCCATACTTCCATGTTTCCTTTCCTTTTTTTTTTCCTGCTTTTTGAACCATAAGTTTTGTTTTTGTGGGGGTTTTTTTGTTTGTTTGTTTTGATGGAGAGTCATTGTCCACTGGTAGGTTGGCTGATATTTTTGTTTTGCAGAGGTCTCATTAATTTAAGTTTTTCTTCAGCTCACACTAAGTGTAAATTATTAAGCTGGCTCCTGGTAGAACCTGTTCCCAGTGATTTCACTGAGCACAAAATTAACCTTGACAAGACCAGAGGAGGAGATCTGTAACATATCTGGGCTGTAACTTATAAAGCTTTTGTCTGCCTGTTGGAGCTCACCTTCCGCAACTTATCCCAATAGCACATCCCCCCACACAGGCCTCATTCTTCTTCCCTCATCCAACCCAAACTTCCTCCAAACATGACTCTTATGTGCTCCTCCCCCTACCAGGATTGTATTCCCCTTATAGCTTTCTATGCTGCCCCACCATGTTATCACTCCTCAGTTCAAATATTATCTCCGCAGAAGGCCTTTCCCAAAATGCAAGACCTGAGGTAACCCTTCATGGCCTCCATTGTCCAATCTATCGATTATGGCATCTTCAGAGCAATTGTCTGCAGTCATTTTGTTCATTCATTTTTGTGTTCACAGTCTCTATTCACTAGACTATAAGTCATTGAGAGCAAAGGTAACATACGTATCATCCCATCCCTTTATTTCTATATGGCACCTGCCATGTAGTACATACTCATTAATAGTTGTGGAATAAATGACTGATTGAGTAAAGAATCACTCAGTGAGTCATCTGTAGGCAGGAAATGTGAGTCCTTAGGTCACCAGGTCTTTTTCATTATTTTTTCCCCAGTTTCCATCACAACTTGGCATAACAAATAGCAGCTGAGTGTGTACCATGTGTCCGGCAATCTGGTAAAGGAAGGCCATTTAAAATTTAGCAACTGAAACAGAAACCTTGCCCTAGTGGAACTTAGAAGAGGCCAGGCAATTAAATAAGCGGTTATATAACTCTGTGATAAGGCTCCTTTAGAAAGTAAGCATGTTTGGAGATGTTCCAGCAGGGGAAGCTAAGAGTCTGGGAACATCTGGAACTTGGCAGGGAAAGAATGAATAAAAAGAGAGACAAAGACAGCAAGCGCATAAAAGGAGGGTGGAAGAAAGAAGACAAGCCCCTACATGCACCTATGATTAAGATATCATTCTACTCTCAAAAATACTCTTGGAAAAGATCACCACTGCTCAATTCATAGATATAGAACATGAGGCTCTTGCTAGATAAATCCCTTACCCTTGTCCCCACAAGCTTATTCATAGAGCTAAGACCAGCACCAGGCACCCCAGACTGCTCTTCATTTCCTCTATCTCATGCCTTCCGAGTCATGATGCCTCAATAAACAGCCTGACAATTTTAAAGGCAAAGATTCCCAGAGTCAAGGCATTGCCAGGGACCTCAAAGAACATTCTAGTTATAGAAAAGATCTCAAAATAAGTAATTTTGCAAAAATGATATGGCCAGACAGAGGGTTTAATTCTCATTTATACGTGTACCTTTTTATTTTTACCAGTACATAAGAGAACTCATGACCAGGGCAGGCATTGCCTCTAGGCAGGATAAATGTCTGCAAGGAACAATCACAGGGAAAGAAAGGCTTTTCTGTTTCTAATATAACCTAACTCGACTCTGCCTCTACCCTTGAATCTGATCACTTGTGAAGGCCACTGATCCTTCTTAAAAAGGTTGGAAGACGTCTTTAAGCTGTTATTAATAGTAACCAACATTCCTTGGGAACTTGGGTGAATTAAGCAATGCTCATTCTGCTTCACATGTCCCTGTTGAATTTATTCTCTCAAAGATTGTATGTGGTCAGTCCTAATATTATCCACATTTTTGAAGGAAGGAGATTGATACTTCAGAATACTATTTCTTAAAAATTTAACAACTGATAAGCAGCAAAGTCGGGATTCAAACCCATGTCTTTCTGAACGCAAAACCCATACCCTGACTCCCTAGTCTGCTGCCCTCCTTTTGTTGTAAATATATACCAAGGTGGATGTTAGAGTGATCTGGGGGCTAGAAAGATTTGAACATCCATATGAGGGGCAGAAAATGGGTAACACTAAGTGGTGGAAAAGGCAAAATGTCCATATATATACATTCCACATACTTCACATTTTTTGCCAGAGGGATTTCCTCAGCATTTTGCAAAGATCTGCTTGAATGCTAGATTTACTTACAATTTTAAGTTCTGTGTTACTCATGACGACCTTTTATTGGGAAATAATTTCCAAATGATAGTCTCTAAGATAAGATGATCATTACTGTAATCATTAGTCACAATTGACATTTATGTTGGACTCTACCAGTGACGCAGTCTTCTAGTTCTTTCTCTCCCTGAAATGGGGCTGTTCACTTTGCAACAGAAAGAGCAGGAGCTCAGGGAACCTGCATGACCTCCCAGAGCAATACTTTGAGGTCAAGCTGGCTGAGACAGATCCAAAGAACCACCCAGAGGCTCACTTGGGCAGGCAACTCAATTTCTTTGAATGTCAACTCTGTCAATGAAAAACATGTGACTTTCCAAGGTATTGTGCTTAGTACTTCAGAAATGATTCATATACCAAAGTGCTAATTTATTTTAATTTAACTCACACATATATGCACATATGCGAACTCACATACTCACAACAGATCTAGGCTTCAAAACCAGATCTTTAAACTTCAGATCCTATACTTTACCACTTCTACATTCTTTCTTTAAATCAAGAAGCTGCCTGATCTCCATTTTTATACAAAGTAAATGGTTCAGAATAACATGTATATATAATGATGTGTCCTACTTCTTTGTAACTTCTTCTTCCCAAATCTTAAATGGTTTTTTCATGGGGTTCAGTTGGAAAGAACAACCCATCTGTACAAATTCTAGCACTTGAAAAGCATTTATAGTTTCTTGATCTTACAGCTGAGAGAGATCTCAATGACAAATTCAAATATTTCATTTTGCAGAAGAAAGAATTGAAATCCCTAAAGATGGGGTGACTTGACTAGATCCCAGCTTTATCTTTTGAGATGCATAATTAAATTATTTAAAATGTGTAGGTTATTGTCAAATGTATTAAATTTACTGCTTTTTCTGTTTCTTTCTTCTGGCATTATTTATGAAATTTACTGTGTAAAAATGCTTTGGCTTCATTATACCTACATATATTAATGCATCTGAAGGAAATTTTATATTCAGGTCTATTAGTGCACAATGTAAATTGAAAACAGACTCTAAATGGCCCACTGCTAAATTTTTTACAAACACGATAGGCCCAGTGGAAGCAGGCAGCTGCACTGACATTCTTTCTAGGGCAAAGGAAAAAACAACACTAAGAAAAAATATCCTGGTTTGGTGTTCCTCCATTGCCAGATTTATTGACCTGCAAGAGAAGTCAGTAGCTGTTTTGCCCCAGTCAATATTAATTTCTAGGGTCAATAAATCCTGGTAATGAATGGAGAATGTGAGTCAATAAATGCTCATTAGATGTGCTCACAAAATGTGCCACATATAAAAGAAAATAATAATCAATCAACCTTATCAATGTTTAAATATTATTTCTGACACCTTTTTAAACCATTTTTTCTTTGTTTTTCTTTGAAGTGACTTGAGATTTTTAAAATCATCTTAGAGAATTAAAGCTGCTTCCTGTACACATAATGTTTGCCTCTGTCCTCCACTAGCTTCTCCTGTAATCTCCCTTTGCTGTTCTCAAGATGGAGCCAGCAGCACTATGGAAGGAGGATAATAACCCATTCTGCAAATGGAATTTGCAAGCTAGTGACCTCTGGCTTCTTCAGTCATGAAGGAGACAGCAAATGGCCGCTGAGAACAGATAACAGTCCTGGCTATGTATCCCAAAGAACTGAAATCCTGATCTGGAAGACATATCTGCACTCGCATGACATTCAACATTATTCACAATAACAAGGTACGGAAACTGATGTCTGTTAACAGATGAAGGGTAAAGAAAATACTGTCACAGACAATGGGGTATTCAGTTCAGTTCAGTCGCTCAGTCATGTCCGACTCTTTGCAACCCCATGAATCGCAGCACGCCAGGCCTCCCTGTCCATCACCAACTCCCGGAGTTCACTCAAACTTAGGTCCATCAAGTCGGTGATGCCATCCAGACATCTCATCCTCTGTTGTCCCCTTTTCCTCCTGCCCCCAATTTCTCCCAGCATCAGAGTCTTTTCCAATGAGTCAACTCTTCGCATGATGTGGCCAAAGTACTGGAGTTTCAGCTTCAGCATCATTCCTTCCAAAGAACACCCAGGGCTGATCTCCTTCAGAATGGACTGGTTGGATCTCCTTGCAGTCCAAGGGACTCTCAAGAGTCTTCTCCAACACCACAGTTCAAAAGCATCAATTCTTTGGCACTCAGCCTTCTTCACAGTCCAACTCTCACATCCATACATGACCACAGGAAGAACCATAGCCTTGACTAGACAGACCTTTGTTGGCAAAGTAATGTCTCTGCTTTTCAATATGCAATCTAGGTTGGTCATAACTTTCCTTCCAAGGAGTAAGTGTCTTTTAATTTCATGGCTGCAGTCACCATCTGAAGTGATTTTGGAGCCCAAAAAATAAAGTCTGACACTGTTTCCACTGTTTCTCCATCTATTTCCCATGAAGTAATAGGACCAAATGCCATGATCTTCATTTTCTGAATGTTGAGCTTTAAGCCAACCTTTTCACTCTCCTCTTTCACTTTCATCAAGAGGCTTTTTAGTCCCTCTTCACTTTCTGCCATAAGGGTGGTGTCATCTGCATATCTGAGGTTACTGATATTTCTCCCAGAAATCTTGATTCCAGCTTGTGCTTCTTCCAGCCCAGCGTTTCTCATGATGTACTCTGCATAGAAGTTAAATAAGCAGGGTGACAATATACAGCCTTGATGTACTCCTTTTCCTATTTGGAACCAGTCTGTTGTTCCATGTCCAGTTCTAACTGTTGCTTCCTGACCTGCATACAGATTTCTCAAGAGGCAGGTCAGGTGGTCTGGTATTCCCATCTCTTTCAGAATTTATGGGATATTATTCAGTCATAATAAAGAAGGAAAGACTGACATTTGTAACGACATGAATAAATATGGAGGACATTCTGCTAAGTGAAATAATTCAGACACAGAAAGACAGATCAGTGTGATCTCACTTATATGAGGAGACCTAAAAATGTTGAACTCAGAGAAACAGAGAGTAGAAGAGTGGGTTCCAAGGACAGAGGGATAGGAATTAAGGAAATGTTGATCAAAGGGTACCATCTTTTAGTTATGAGATGAATAAGTTCTGCAGATCTAATGTATAACATGATGACAATAGTTAACAATATTGTATTGTATATTTGAAATTTGTTAAGAGGATAGATCTTAAATCTTCTATCTCACTTTCATGCACAAACACACACAATAACTATGTAGTGGTAATGGATAAGTTATTTAACCTGATTGGCGTGATTGTTTCACAAGGTATACATACCTCAAAATGTCAGGTTGTACACCTTAGATGTATACAGTTTTTATATCAAAGATATATCACTAGAGTTGTCTTTAAAAAACAGATACATGAGCATGATTTGCGTATGCCCTCATATGAAGCAGTGAACGCAAATTTTCTATGGGTATATATCTAGAAGATATAAAGAAAACTTGATGGAAAATAATGATTAGTGAATACTACCTTTCACTGAGAATCTACAAATTCAAAGACTGTGATCCAGGTACTATATCAGATACTTTACATATATCATTTCTAATCCTTAAAAGCAATTCAAGGTATCTATATTTCTCCCAATCAGGAAATTACAGCCAATTCTGAAAAGAAATGCAAAAGAGCAAAATGGCTGTCTGGGGAGGCCTTACAAATAGCTGTGAAAAGAAGAGAAGCAAAAAGCAAAGGAGATAAGGAAAGATATAAGCATCTGAATGCAGAGTTCCAAAGAATAGCAAAGAGAGATAAGAAAGCCTTCTTCAGTGAATGCAAAGAAATAGAGGAAAACAACAGAATGGGAAAGACTAGAGATCTCTTCAAGAAAATTAGAGATATCAAGGGAACATTTCATGCAAAGATGGGTTCGATAAAGGACAGAAATGGTATGGACCTAACAGAAGCAGAAGATATTAAGAAGAGATGGCAAGAATACACAGAAGAACTGTACAAAAAAGATCTTCATGACCAAGATAATCATGATGGTGTGATCACTGACCTAGAGCCAGACATCCTGGAATGTGAAGTCAAGTGGGGCCTAGAAACCATCACTACAAACAAAGCTAGTGGAGGTGATGGAATTCCAGCTGAGCTATTCCAAATCCTGAAAGATGATGCTGTGAAAGTGCTGCACTCAATATGCCAGCAAATGTGGAAAACTCAGCAGTGGCCACAGGACTGGAAAAGATTAGTTTTCATCCCAATCCCAAAGAAAGGCAATGCCAAAGAATGTTCAAACTACCACACAACTGCATTCATTTCACACGCTAGTAAAGTAATGCTCAAAATTCTCCAAGCCAGGCTTCAGCAATACGTGAACCATGAACTTCCAGATGTTCAAGCTGGTTTTAGAAAAGACAGAGAAACCAGAGATCAAATTGCCAGCATCCACTGGATCATGGGAAAAGCAGGAGAGTTCCAGAAAAACATCTATTTCTGCTTTATTGACTATGCCAAAGCCTTTGTGTGGATCCCAATAAACTGTGGAAAATTCTGAAAGAGATGGAAATACCAGACCACCTGACCTGCCTCTTGAGAAACCTATATGCAGGTCAGGAAGCAACAGTTAGAACTGGACATGGAACAGACTGGTTCCAAATAGGAAAAGGAGTACGTCAAGGCTGTATATTGTCACCCTGCTTATTTAACTTCTATGCAGAGTACATCATGAGAAATGCTGGGCTGGAAGAAACACAAGCTGGAATCAAGATTTCTGGGAGAAATATCAATAACCTCAGATATGCAGATGACACCACCCTTATGGCAGAAAGTGAAGAGGAACTCAAAAGCCTCTTGATGAAAGTGAAAGAGGAGAGTGAAAAGGTTGGCTTAAAGCTCAACATTCAGAAAACGAAGATCATGGCATCTGGTCCCATCACTTCATGGGAAATAGATGGGGAAACAGTGGAAACAGTGTCAGACTTTATTTTTTGGGGCTCCAAAATCACTTCAGATGGTGACTGCAGGCATGAAATTAAAAGATTCTTACTCCTTGGAAGGAAAGTTATGACCAACCTAGATTGCATATTGAAAAGCAGAGACATTACTTTGCCAACAAAGGTCTGTCTAGTCAAGGCTATGGTTTTTCCAGTGGTCATGTATGGATGTGAGAGTTGGACTGTGAAGAAAGCTGAGCCCCAAAGAATTGATGCTTTTGAACTGTGGTATTGGAGAAGACTCTTGAGAGTCCCTTGGACTGCAAGGAGATCCAACCAATCCATTCCAAAGGAAATCAGCCCTGGGTGTTCTTTGGAAGGAATGATGCTGAAGCTGAAACTCCAATACTTTGGCCACTCATGCAAAGAGTTGACTCATTGGAAAAGACTCTGATGCTGGAGCAATTGGGGGCAAGAGGAAAAGGGGACAACAGAGGATGAGATGGCTGGTTGGCATCACCAACTAGATGTACATGAATTTGGGTAAACTCAGGAAGTTGGTAATGGACAGTGAGGCCTGGCGTACTGTGATTCATGGGGTCGCAAAGAGTCAGACACAACTGAGTGACTGAACTGAACTGAAGGCTAATAAATGTTTTTCAGGACTGCTATTCCATAGAGTTTCAAAACCTTGGTTCTTTCCAGAATACTCTATTCCCTTTCTAAATAGAAAGAGTTAAAGTTGAATCCTTGAAAAGGTGAAGGTGTGTTATTAGCTAAGTCATATTTATAAAGAGTAATAGCCACATCACCAAGAATTTTTATAGCTTTAGCAAGTAAATTTTTTAAATCACCAAAATATCATGTTATTGATTATGTTAAAAAATGTTTAAATAGTTGAATATTTTAAAATCCATTGGTTAAAAATCCACTAATTCCAAAATAAAACCTTATTGTATAAACTAACAAAGTTTGCATTTCCTCTGAATCATTGAATCAAATCCTGATGATATATAAAGGATGGGAGGAGGGTAGAAACAGAGATATAGAAAGTATTTTGCATTGTAAGTTACATTAAACTATAATAAAAAATGTACTTACAAAAATCTGTGTGTATTTTTAGACCAATCACAATCATGTTAAGTAAATATAGCACACATTTTGTGTTACATTTTCAAAATCGTGTTTTGAATAAGAGTTGCAAAGGACTATTTCCTGAGGCCTCCCCACAATATAAAACAGGTTTTGTGCACATACCTCCAAAGTAACTGACAAAGCTAATGAGCTCCACCACATGAAATAAGCCCAGAGAAGCTGCTTTCAAGGTGCAATGATATCGCTAAATCATCTCAACCAGTCAGTAAATGAACTCAGCTACTCAAAATCCTCCACATTCTACAGAATGGTCTTCATCTTCTGTGCACAGATGTTATTTCATGTGGTTCTAATGTAGAAATGGTTGCTAAGAAAGATCTCTTTTTTGAGAGTGTTCCACGTTATAGTCTCATTTAGGAATTTGATCAGTGCAAAAAATGTGTATGAGGGCAAGAGAGGGAGAAACAAAGAAGACAATCTCATTCCTAAAAGAAAGAAATTTAGGCATTAGATCACCAAACTGTATTCTCAAGGAAGGAGGGTATCATACAAGGATTCATGAAGATAAGAATATAAGATACATGAGTTCATTTACTCCATTCTCTTCATATTCCCAGAGATCTATTTCAGCACATTACCCAGCATGGGTTCTCTGGTGCTGGATTCCAAACCTCAGATAGTCCTGAGGAATAAGAAGAAGGTTCTGGGAGTCACCCCGTCCACAAGAGCCATTTGGGAGTTGTTGGGCTCCTTAGGGGACTGATTCCTACATCAACAAGAGCTTCTGGGTGGCCTTCTGAGTGTCTCCAACTAGATCGTGTTGCAGTAATTCAGTCCTTTATTGTTTGTGCTTTGGACCAACTCCCAATTTCAATAATATAGTGAGAAAAACCCTACAACTTGTAGGCATTGAGTGCTTGAGTTCCAAATCTGTGGCAGCTAGTTTTGGATCCATGTTACTTTAACCTAGATTCTCATTCATATTCAATTAGCTTTTCTGTGTATATTTATCTATAAATCTAACTAAAGAGGTGCATGAAGCTAAATGCACACACATGGAGGGGTTTTCATTGATCCGGTATTTACATATATAGATATACACACTGATTAATATCAGAACGCTGTAAAACACAAACATATGCACGTAATTACTATCCTCTCTTTCCCTGATTGCAGCAAGGAATATTGTTCCTCCTGGGCCTCTGCTTCATAACCTGCTACATCCTTTCTGGCGGCCAGCTTGGAAGCTGTAAGATTTATTGTCTAACCTTGCAATCTATTATCTATCCCTTGACCTGCTTCAGACTTTGTGTCTTAATTTCTCATGAACTTCCTGCTTTGTGCTACTATTATTTATTTTATTAAAAGCCAGACTTCATCCCACCTTACAAATGTGCTATATTTCTAAAAGTTAAAGATGAGTTAAAGAGAAAATATTAGCATTTCCCCCATTTTGGGGATTAGTTTATCCCCTCATAAAACAACAACAAAAAAAGGAGTTGTCTGAAAAATTATTTGTCACATCTGACTCATCTTTTTTTCATATATGATTAGTCCAAGTGTCCAAAATTTCAGGAATTTTAATATTAAAAACACAGAAGCAGAAAGTTCTTCATAACAACCCCCGTCTAAGGTGGTTTCTACTTTCTTTCCCATTCGTGTGTGAGTGCATGCTAAGTCACTTCAGTTGCGTCTGAATCTTTGCAGCCCTTTTGACCATAGCCTGCCAGGCTCCTCTGTCCATGAGATTCTCCAGGCAAGAATACTGGAGTGGGTTGCCATGCCCTCCTCCAGGGGATCTTCCCGACCCAGAGGTCAAACCCGTGTCTATCTTCTCCATTGGCAGGCAGATTTTTTACCACTAGCGCCACCTGGGGAGCCCTCTTTCCCATACAATACAAGGTAAATTGAATTTGTACTTATTCAGGATATTGCATTTTTATTTGGCAAGTATACAGATATAACTTATCTATTAAGCAAGGCTCTAAAAATGTGTTATGAAGAACATAGCAGCTCATATGTGAACCGTGTGCAGATGGGGACCTCTCTTCTTTCCATATTTATTTTTGTTGTCATTATTGTTAAATGTACTAGACCAAAAGATGGTGCTGATCATAAAGATACAATGAACAGGTTATGGTTTGGGATGTGACCAACTTTTTAAATTGGGCTTTTTTTTTGGCCTGAAAAGTTGGAGTAAATGAACCACATTGGACCTATTGACCAATGAACTAACAGATAGGAGCCTCTACACTCAGTCACGTGAAAAGGCTACTTCCTCTTTTATCAGCACTCTGTTTTCTGGGCCATTCTTACACAAAATGGCATTCCATGTGGTAGCATTTATCCTGTCTTACCCAACTCTTTTTCCTTCTTCATTTTGCACTTCAATGTTGTATTATAATTCCTTCAGCTGAAATAGAGAGTTAGAAAGTGTGGTAATGGAATAGAAGGTACAGTTACAGAAAACCTTAAATTTTAATGCAAGTTCAGCTTGTTGGCCATCCAGTGACTCAGGATAACACTCTCAACTTCTAAAGTCTGAGTTTTCTCATCAGTGGAAAGTGGATAATATGAATAATTTGCCAAATAGCATCTCTGAAGCAAGAACAAGCAGCTTTTCCTACAAATCTTCAGAGCTTTATTCTTTATAAATTAGAAAGCAACAGAGTTGAAAATTCATATATGTATCTCAAAATGTGTCTGTTTGGTGATGGGACCTTGGAACAGGTGATTAAGGTAAAATTCAATATGATTGGTGGCTTTATAAGAAGAGGAGATTAGGACACAACAACAGAGACAATAGAGGAATAACCATATAAGGAAAGCAAGAAGGCAACAACCTGCAAGCCAAGGAGAGAGACCTCAGAAGAAACCAAAACTGCAACATCTTAATTTTTTAGCTCCAGAATCTCGTGGGGGGGAAAAAAAGAAAATCTCTGTTAACTCAGCCAGTCTATCGTATTTTGTTATAGAAGCCCTAGGAAACAAATACTGAAAGTGTAATCAAAGATTAAATAATACTACTACCTTTTTACCTATCATTGTATCGATTCAGTTCAGTTTAGTTGCGTTGCTCAGTCGTGTCCAATTCGCACGAGGCTCCCTTGTCCATCACCAACTCCCAGAGCTTGTCCAAACTCATGTACATCGAGTCAGTGATGCCATCCAACCATCTCATTCTCTGTCATCCCCTTCTTCTCTTGCCTTCAATCTTTCCCAGCATCAGGGTCTTTTCCAATGAGTCAGTTCTTTGCATTAGGAGGCCAGAGTATTAGCTACCTTACCTGACCAAAGCCCATGCCCAGAACTCAGGAAAAAATACATGCATACATATACTCCCCAGAGCAAAATAAATGTTTACTCCCTCTCCATTAATTAAGCACATAATTAAGGATGATTCTTATCATTTGAATGTCACAGTTAGAAGATTAGTTCAAGCAGTAGTCAAGGTTTTAATTACATCACTAGTCCAATTTTTAGAGTGGCTGCTTAAGAACATGCTCCTGATTCTCTGCCTGTAGTACAAAATTATGTTCAAGTTCTGATCAAGTCACTAGAGAATAATCATATAATCCATAAAAAGAGATTTTTGCTAGCTAATGAGAAAAACTCATCAATGTCTTTTGAAAGAATTCCAAATGGCCACAACTGTTTCTTGCTCAAACTCCTTCCAGTTTCTTCTTAAGAGTAATTTCCATTATTAATGGATGCTCAGTAATGTCACACTTTTACACAAAGTACCATAATCTAGGAAGTCACCTATCTTCTCTCCCATTCTCTTCCTAGATCTGAAGGTCTGAAAAGTTCTGTCTTTAATGTAATTTAAAATGTAATGTAGTTAATGCTACATTTAACAGAAATTTAACATTAATTGCATGTGAAAGAAAGCAACTAATGTGCTGAAGAGACTAAGCGAATTAAGAATTTTAGGAGATTTATAAGGCATCTTTGGGAAATTTCTATTGCTTAATCTTACATACTAATAGCTGAAAAGTTTTTGTGATATAAAAATTATAAGCCTGAAGTTCAACATTATAATCCAAACACACTTACTCATTAAAGAAATCTAGGAGCATTTCACTGGAAATAAGGAAAGAAGAGATGCTTATAGACGACTAATTTATCTACCAAAATTTTATTGAGCAACTACTAAGTACTAACACAGTATAGACTGCAACAACAACATAATTTTTTTGCTTGTCCAGTAACCTTTTGCTTCTTCACTCTTCTTCTGTTAAAAGAATCCCCTGTCTATATGGCTTATTTAGAGCTGATCAAATCCCTTCCCCAATTTAGGGGGCCCAGGACTGGCCATTGAATACACTGAATTTGTTTAATAATAGTTGGTATAATAATGAACAAGTTGGACCAGTCAGGGACCTCTGAGAATAGTTCTGGAATTGATTCACAAAGATGATTTAAAGCTAAAACTTCTGAACATCTTAACTTGGGTAGGGATAGTATGCCTTAGAATTCCACCATCAGAGGGGAAAAAAAAGAACCAAGAGTTGAAAATCACTGATACTACTTTTTTTAATCCTCTTCGACATAGCTAGAAATAATGCTAGCTTTCCATTTAGTGAACCAATACATCTATACATCTGTTTTCCTTTTCTTAAAAAAATGTATATTTGTACAATCAATATGCTGGACAAGAAGAACTCATGGAATAAAACTGTAGAGCCCTTTTTTACTACACTTTACCTTAAAATTAGTCAAATGGAAAAATTTCTTCCTTTGTTCTTGAATACAATTCAGGTTGTCTCATGACTTTCAACCATTCTTAAATGACAAATTTACTTTAAGAGCACAAATGAATTTTCTGTTCAGTGATACAAAATGTACAGTTTTATATAATAATCAAAACCCATATTTGACTTAAAGTAGCATGTTCTCCCATCCTTCAGTTAGGACCTTCTGTGGGCTGGAAGGATAAGAATGGAGCTGTGCCATTCTCAAAATAGTGAGATGCACTTGCATTCCCTGAGCATGGCAGGTATCTAAAGCTCTCCCTCTTGTGGGAATTTTCATGAGTGATTCAGAGCCTCCTCCTCCTCTCCATCATTTCTCCTCATACCTACAGTTCTTTAATCTTAGTGATTTACCTTCCTAGAGCTCATTGTCAACTCCTGTCATTCCTAGATCCAGCCATTCCTTCTCTGCTTACCACTGCATTCACCCATTCAGGAAGTTCTTTTGGTCAGAACCTGATGTGACTCCCACTGACTCTCTCACATGTGCTCATATTTTGTCCACAAGAAAAGCTTCTGCATACTTAACCATAACTCTGGGAATACAAGCTGACCCCAAATTTGTCAACTCCCCCTTGGCTTACCCATTGGCTTATCTATCGGGCTGGAGGCTTACTCAAGACACCTGTGGTCTCCTACAGATATGTCTTTATCCCTGCAAGCGCTTTCGTTAGGTAGGATTGACATGAGGACACAGAAGGAGGGTGGCCAACCATCCTAGTTTCTTAGGACTGTCTGTGCTCTTAGCAGTAAAGCTCTCTTGTCCTGAGAAACTCTTCAGTCTGGAGCAAACCAGGAAATATGTTCCCAGTAGAACAGTTACCACTAAACTCTCTCCTTGAAGGTGAGGATTAAGTCTTATAGTATGGCTCTCTACAAAGAAATATTTTAAAATCTTCTTTCAGCCTTTTTACTCTCAATGCAGGCAAGGGTTTAAGAGTTGTGTGGTTACTTCATAATTGTCTTTTTCAGGTTAAAGTCTCTTTGACCACTATCATTTTTGAGATTTCAACAGAAGCTTTCTTTTCAACATTTTGTTACATCTGGGGGCAGGGAATTTGGGGGTTTTTTTCCAATCCTCCAAAATATATGTGATTACTATGTCTAGGTTTTATGTGGTTTTTCAGTCAGTTATGTACAACAGTGGTTCTCAAAGCATGGTATTTCTGGAACAACAGTATTAGCATCATCTAGCATGACCTGGGAACCTATTAAAATTGTAGACTCTTGAATCCCATCGGAGACTTACTGAATCAAAAACTGAGTTGAGCCCCAGCAATTTATGTTAACAAGGCTTCCAAGAAACATAAAATAATGTATGAGAACCATTGATCTAACCCTCTTTTATTAATAAAAACAAATTCTAGGGCCCAGATATTTCATGTGTGTCTGATGGGACTCAGGTACCAGTAGACTTTCAAAAGTTGCCACAGTAAATCTCACGAGTGGCCAAGATTTTGAATCACTTGTCTACAACATTACTTATTGAATCTCGGCATTGAGGGCAGAAGTCTTAGCTATTTCAGAGGAGTGGGACCCAAGTACTACATAATTATTGGATTCTTCACTTTAAGTCTGAGCAACTTCATTTCACTTCACTTCAAGTCATCAGTTCTGTATGTTTGAAAATGAAAGTGTTAGTGGCTCAGTTGTGTCCGACTCTCTGCAACCCCATTGACTGTAGCCCCCCAGGCTCTTCTGTCCATGGAATTCTCCAGGCAAGAATACTGGAGTGTGTAGCCATTTCCTTCTCCAGGGGATCTTCCTGATCCAGGAATCAAACCCTGGGCTCTTGCATTATAGGCAGATTCTTTGCTGTCTGAGCCACCAGAGAAGCCCTCTGAAACACCAGGATAGTTTAACTGTATGTAAACAAAATGTTCCAGTTCATTCAATGTTTCCTCTGCACTGTATTTTCCACTTCTTTATATTCATTTGATTAAACTTTGTGAAATTTCAAATTGAACTGAATGTCATCAAATTAAGGAATTATGGTTCTTTTTAATTTGTGTGTAGTTTTTACCTGCACTGCCCATGGGTACACAGAGATATCTGTCACTGAGCGCAAAACTTGAAAAGGCATTCACATATGTTTGCTTGATGCTATGACAATAGGCACTGAGGATTTAAAAGTGGATGGTATTTATTTCACTAGACTGCAAATCTTGTAACAACCTACAGTGTATATGTTACAAATGATTTGTGGAAATATGATCATTTGCAAATAGGCACATTAATCTGCAAATGGCCACATCAACCCAGAACCAGTTAAGGCTCTTGAAAACCATTAAGACTATTAGTTTTGTCCAGAGATAAGCAAAATAAACAAATTCTTGCTGAACTGGAATCAGTCTTGCTGCCTTTCAAAACCCTCTAAAGGATGATGAAGCCCAAAGCTTTCACTGATGTTTTCTTTTATTGTTTTGCTTACTCTGCTCTTTCCAAATCAGAGGAACTTAACATTCGAATCACTAAGTGAGCTTTGCAGAGACCTTCACTCCTCTGGATGACTTAGAAAAAACAATAATAACAATAATAAAAGCTTAAAAGACTCTTGAGATTTGGGCTGTGATCATTTGGCTTTGTGCAAAAAGATAAGATAAATTTTATCTGGAGGCATAGCTGGAGGCAATTTAGATTAAAACAAATTCAGAATAAAAGTAACTACATTATTTACCTTTCGATAAGCTTTATTTTACAGATTTGAGCACATCTGAGAGGCTCGATCTGCTTCCAGTAAAATAAAAGTCAAAATATATCTAATAAGAACCTTTGACTTTGCTTTGAATTGAAAGACTCACACAGTTGAAGGAGAGGAGAATCCAACTAGGGAAGACTGGTGTCCGTATTTCCCTTTATATACAGCTTGCTAAATTTTAGTCTTTTTGACCTGTTAGTTTTAAAAAAACAAACATGTGATAGGAGTATGTTGCAAATTAAAAACTGATTTGAAAGAAGTTTACAAGCTAAAAGGAGAACTTGTATTTGATAGGTTTAAAGAATTTAATCCGATGTAGCATATAAGCCCCCCTCCTTAATTATTCATGACATTCTCCTGCTTGATTCTACAGATCTACCCTGCTGCTGCTAAGTGGCTTCAGTCGCGTCTGACTCTGTGCGACCCGATAGACAGCAGCCCACCAGGCTCCCCCGTCCCTGGGATTCTCCAGGCAAGAACACTGGAGTGGGTTGCAATTTCCTTCTCCAATGCATGAAAGTGAAAAGTGAAAGGGAAGTTGCTCAGTTGTGTCTGACTCTTCACAACCCCATGGACTGCAACCCACCAGGCTCCTCCATCCATGGGACTCTCCAGGCAAGAGTACTGGAGTGGGTTGCCATTGCTTTCTCCAGGCAGATCTACCTTGCTGCTGCTGCTGCTGCTAAGTCGATTCAGTCGTGTCCGACTCTGTGCAACTCCATAGACGGCAGCCCACCAGGCTCCGCCATCCCTGGGATTCTCCAGGCAAGAACACTGGAATGGGTTGCCATTTCCTTCCCTACAGCTTTTCAAATAATTCACTGAGGTGCTCAGGGTCATGTATTATACTGATCATTTTTAAGGAATCAATTCTCCTCTACCATCACTACCCTGTCACTACACTTGTGCATGCTGGCTAAGTCGCTTCAGTTGTGTCTGACTCTTTGCAACACTATTGACCCTAGCCTGCCAGGCTCCTCTGTCCATGAGATTCTCCAGGCAAGAGTACTGGAGTAGGTTGCCATGCCCTCCTCCAGGGGATCTTCCCGACCCAGGAATAGAACTTGTGTCTCTTGCTCCTGCATTGACAGGCAGATTCTTTACCGCCAGCACCACCTGGGACGCAGCACCCGCCCCCACACATACACTTAGTAAAAGGGAAAAAACAATTGAGTAGAAACTTTGCAAACTTAATGTACTCATTATATCTAAATCAAAATAATTACTTTGTACCAGTGAAGAAAGTATTTTATCCATTCAGCTAAGTAAAATTCCAAATGGGTAACTCACTGAAATGACACCGTAAAATGACCTGAAAGGTAAAAGCCATTTCCAAATGTTAATACAGAGCTATGTGACTCCACCTATGGCATCTTGAAGGGCAAGGCAGTTTAAGTAGAGAATGTGCAATAATTTTCAAGAATAAATGAAAGCATGTAGCCTGATCTTCTACCCTATGGGCTGGAAGTGAAGGCCATAAATCTCACATAGGATAAAAGAAAAAGAAGTAGCCTTCCTATTAAGAGGCAAAGAAAAGAGTGATCTCTCCTCAGAATCCAGAAGCTCTGTGAAGGTGACCTTTGGAGCCGGAGTGGGACTAATTAGCCTATTTACATGAAACCCATGATGGAGCATGATATTTAATCACATCGTTTTGGCAAATAATTAGAAGATAAATCACTCAAACAATGGTGCTACTGTATTTGAAAAACACAGCACAAATACTGTTGACAGCATTTACAACTGCACCCATTCATTTAATTTTTCATTTAACAGAAAAGAAAGCAGAAGGCAGATTTGTGCACCAGCCAATCTAGTCTTCAAATTCTGGCAAGGGTTGAGCTTGGGCACACACCAATCTTGCATGAAATAGGACTCTGCTTCTCATTTATAGTGAACATTGAAAAGTTATAAAATGTAATATGTGGTTTGGGGTCTTTTCTTGTTAACTGACGGTAAATACTAGCCTTTGGGTTATGTGGGAAATACCAATACATGTTTACGGTCTGCAAAGGGTTGCCCAGAAATTGCTGTGGAGGCAGTCTCTTCAGATTTTGCAACCCCCTCTGAGTTGTTTAAATGTTAAGAACAAGCCTCTTTATGAATGCTTTTATTCTGAAGCATTTATCTTTGAATGAAAGCAAAATAAAATACTAGGGAAATGGTTTTAAGTACATGTATGCTGTTCTTGAATGCCCTGTCCATCCGTATTTACAAAAGATTAGAAGAATCAGAAATTTAATTTTTAATTAAAAGTTAATGAGCTTAAAAGCTAAGGAGTTTAAATTACGGTATATGACACATATACTTTCATAGTGGCAAGATCATTTCACAGTTTATTTCAAGCCAAAATTAGGCCAGATCTAGTCTGTATTTTTGGCTTTCAAGTCAAATCACATAAATGTACGTGTATACACATACACACACACACATATGAATTTGTGTGTGCCTGTCAATGAGCTTTTTTCTCAAAACTGGTTTTGTAAGGAGTCAAGTGATACGATAGGTGTGTGAAAAGGCATGTGATTTGATCTGGCTGCTGAGTGAAGCCTTGAAGTATTGCTCTATGTTATTAAATAAGCAAGAAATTCATCATCAGCAATTTGCATGGCTACATTGGTTCTAACTTAAAATGGTTCCAGGGAAGGATAAAATTATACTTTTTCTTACTGATTATAATTTATATTGTGGAGATCTGGAATACCTGGCTCATTTCTTTAATATGTATCCCTTGGGATACTGCTTTCTTAAAGAGCAATTTTCTTCCCATGATTTTTACAAGTTAACTATGAACCATGTTACATCATGTTTGCCCAAGGAATTTAATGATTTCTTCACATAGCCTTATACCTCAAAGGATTATAAATACTTAAATGATTAAATCTAAAACTTACTTTTCCTGGTATGATTAAACTAGCATGATTTCTTTAGGATTCCAAATATAGGTGATAAAGCTGAAACTGGAAATGGAAACTGAGTCTCAGAAAGACTCAGCAACTTGCCCAGGGGACATAGTATGTAGCAAAATAATTTTCTGAACATGGATTTGAATTCATTTCTTCCATGTACTGTGTAGGTTCTAGGTTTGGAAAAGTTCAGAGACTTACTTCATGGTCCTTATGTAATCACTAGAACATTCTGGAGGTCCAGTTCTCTCTCCCTAAATATCTCTCCAAACTTAGAGACATATTCACACACAAAATATCACCCCAGTTTCACCCCTACCCTTGGAAGATTGAAACGCATGTCTAGGACATAGCAGGACAAGAGCAGACACGATATTGTGAGAGCTGAATTAGATCTGAGAATTCAACATGTAATCAGTTCATAAATGCAGACAAGTAGAATAACCAATGAGTGGGACAGAAAAGAAGGGTAAGAGTCCTAGCACTAAAAAAGAAGACTACAAAAGTGTGTGTGTGTGTATTTAAGTCAAGGATATTTCAGCTTTTTAAAAAAATCTGGATTCTGGTGTCTGAAAAGGGATTGTTTAAAAGGAAGCAGACAGGTTACAGTTGACAGTAACCTATGAAATGCACAGTTTTGTTTCTTGAGCACACGCTGGTGTCATGGTGTCGTTGCTACTTTCTTAGAACTTTTTTATCAATTTTAAATTGACTGCTACGTTTGGATCAGGAAAAATAATAGTAATGCCAGCAAATTATCAAACTTTTTAATACAGTTTTAGTATGTCTGCCCTCCTGTCTGTCCAAATGGAATCATATTACAGAAGTGTCTCTTGGCGTCCACACAACAGGATGAGGAATGAAGATCTGGTCATTTTTACTCCACTTCTAATAATTTCTAAAACTGTTTTCAGTTACACTTTTTTTTTTTTTACAATAATGGTGAACTAGTTAGAAAGAAGACTAGTTGGTTAAGGAACATTCAGTTAAAACCACTGGGTAAAATTGTCTAGCACATACTTGCCAGACTGTTTCAGGTATTTCCAATAAAATGCAAAATTTTGTATTAAGAATGTCTCCTTGTTGAAGAGTCACTGCCAAATGACACTATCAGAGAGGGATGGAGTAAGGCATCATGTTCCACCATTACATCAACTATCAGTCCCTAGAAACGGCTGTAAGTGGTAGAAGACTGGATAAGGGAAGACTGAGCCAATGAGAAGCAAGGAGGTTGGGGAGCTGGACAAGGAGGAAGGCAAAAGTGAGAAAGATGGAATATTACTAAAGGGAGAAAAGGCTTTATTTTAAAGAAGGGGTTTCAAAGGTAAATGTTAGTGTGCTTTACTTTCTTGCTTAGTGCTAATAGAAACTGAGAATCTGAATTTAGAAGTGACATAATGGCGTTGAGTACATCACCCAACTAAAAGCAAGAATTTCTTCTTCAACATATGAAACAGAGGTTCAGCTTCCTCCTGATACCTCCTGTGATAAGGCAACTTGAAATCATGATAGGCAATCCTCTCTCTCCCTCTCTTCCTCTCTATTCTCTCACTTTTACCTTTCAGCAGCTCTAATTCTACTGAAATCCATTTTACTCTAGTCTGCTGCAGCCAGTCCATCAAGCTCAGCTCAAGTGCCACCTCCTTAGTGAACTCTCACCTGTCAGGTTAATCTGACAGAAAAGTCTCTCCTCAATTTTCCCATCACAGCTTGGATAAATATTAATTTCTCATTCACAAAAGACAGAGAACTCCATAAGGGCAGAAACATAATTTTTTTGTTTGTTTGTTTTGTTTACTTTCTAGAACTTAACAGGGAACCTTGTACAGATGCTTCCCAGTTGGTGCTAGAGGAAAAGAATCTGCCTGCAATGTAGGAGACACAGGAGATGCAGGGGTCAATCCCTGGGTCAGGAAGATCCTCTGTGAAGGAAATGACAAGCCACTCCAGTATTCTTGCCTGGAAAATCCCATGGTCAGAGGAGCCTGGTATGCTATAGCCCATGGGGTCCCAGAGAGTGGGACACGATTGAGCATCTGAGCACACACTTGTACAAATGGGAGTCAATAAATACTTTCCAAATCATGAGTCAAAATCTGCCATGCTGAGAGTTACTTCCAATCACTGTGACTTACGATTCTCTCAGGAATTATTCAGAATTTGTCTAGTTCCTCCAGTAGCATTGTTTCTCAGTTGTACCTCCTCTTGCCTCAATTTTATTTCCTTGGCATCACCATTTCAATTCCTTAAGCCAGTGTTCCTCAAAATCACCTGGAAGATTGGTTACATGCATTGCAGGGACCTATCTCCAGAGCTGCAGTTCTGTAGGTCTGGGGAGGGGCCCACTAATTTGTATCCCTAAGTTATCTGGTGTTGATGATAGTGCTGGTCAAGGGTAACGCTTTGAGTGTCTATACCTTCTACCATTCCTCATCTGGCTGGATGCATGGCCCCTTTATTTTCCTGCCTCCTCTCTTTCTTGACTACATTCTCATAATTAACCAGAACTGAAGATAAAACTCGGAGAAGGTGATAGAACCCCACTCCAGTACACTTGCCTGGAAAATCCTGTGGATGGAGGAGCCTGGTAGGCTGCAGTCCATGGGGTCGCTAAGAGTCGGACACGACTGAGCGACTTCACTTTCACTCTTCACTTTCATGCATTGGAGAAGGAAATGGCAACCCCCTCCAGTGTTCTTGCCTGGAGAATCCCAGGGACGGGGGAGCCTGGTGGGCTGCCGTCTATGGGGTTGCACAGAGTCGGACATGACTGAAGTGACTTAGCAGCAGCAGAAGATAAAACTGCAAATAGAAACAATCTAAAACTACATTTGAAGAAACGGTGCCCTCGACTTTGGTTTATTTTTTGAATTATGTTTTTTCCATGACTTTCCAATTATCTAAATAATTTTAAGAATATTTAAAAACCTGAGTCAATAAACTATTCCCCAAGTTTTGCTGATGCCAATGTTGATATTCCTCAGTGAGTTCTAATACCTATCTATTTCCACTTTATAGTAATCACACTATAGTAACTTGTAAAAGCATTCAAGACACTTGTATTCAATAGTCATTCCTTTAATACTTACTGAATGTTGTTGTTGTTGTTGTTCAGTCACTAAGTCATGTCCAACTCTTTGTAACTGTATGAACCGCAGCAGGCTAGGCTTCCCTGTCCTTCACTATCTCCTGGAGTTTGCTCAAACTCATGTCCATTGAGTCAGTGATGCCATCCAACCATCTCATCCTCTCTCACCCCCTTCTTTCTTACCCTCAGTCTTTCCCAGCATCAGGGTTTTTCCCAATGAGTCAGCTCTTTGCATCAGGTGGCCAAAGTTTTGGAGCTTCAGTTTCAGCACCAGTCCTTCCAGTGAATATTCAGCATTGATTTCCTTTAGGATGGACTGATTTGGTCTCCTGGCAGTCCAAGGGACTCTCAAGAGTCTTCTCCAGCACCACAGTTTGAAACATCACTTCTTTGTTTGGAATACACAGACCTTTCTCAGCAAAGTGACATCTCTGCTTCTTAATACCTTTTATGTATTATATCAATCTCTGGAGATTCAAATGAATAAGCATATCCTGAAGAAGTGAAAATCTTTCTTATTTTTCATTTTGAACTATAAAAGAATTAGAAAAAACTATATTACTTGAATTTAGTGCTTGCCATAGTTTTAGATTTTTATTTTTAGAACAGGACAGCTTTGATTTCTGACTTTTCATGTTACAGTCCTTGATTTATAGATAAACAGTGAGATTATAAACTGCTCATAACAAACCCCATCACTTGAATTATCTTTTTTGGAACTCTACTTAATGATAGAAAGAGACAGAATAATAAATCAAATATTAAATCTATATAGAAGATGCTTAAAATAAATTCCACTTCCTCTAAATAATCTATTTGAAGAAAGCATTTGGGAGTAGGGGAGAATAAAAATTTCCTCAGATGCTTTGCAAATTACTGAAAAGTATTACTCAAAAGTTAAGAGAATGAAATTGCAATGTGTATTATTTACTTGCTACATTGCTTTGTTCAAACAGCCATGTTATATTATACATAAAGTACATTGACCATAATGATGAATTTCACAAACATCTTTGCACATGTAATAGCAATATTACATTGTTTTGTCCAAGATATAATTTGGACACTTATATTGTCATGAATTGCTTTTATCAAGTTATGTTATCCAAGTTATATTTCCATTGTGGATAGGATGCGATACCTTCTAAATAATTAATTTATAGAGGACTATAAAATTAGTAGAAAGTATATAATGTTTGATGAACTGAAGAATATATGGATTAAATCATAATCTCAAACACATGAACATTACTGTTAAAATGTCAGGACCTTTCTAATTGTGTTTACTCTTCCATAAATTAGTGACATCTAAAATGCAAGCAAAGTCTTATGTTTTATGTACTTTGAAATCTGTGTGCTGGAAAACACCTAATAGCCAACAGATCTGCAAAAGGGGAAACAGTTATTCCCTTTGATCATGTGTTAAAACAGCTCTGTAGGATGCTAACTTTATGTTTGTAAAATCATCAAGTGTTCGTGTGTTACAAGGTTCTGTTTCTTCAGTCATGTCTGACTCTTTTGCGACCCTATGGACTATAGTCTGCCCGGCTCCTCTGTCTGTGAAATTCTCCAGGTAAGAATACTGGAGTGAGTTGTCATTTCCTTCTCCAGGGGATCTTCCTGACTCAGGGATCGAACCCATGTCTCTTAAGTCTCCTGCACTGGCAGGAGGGTTCTTTGCCACTAGCACCACCCAGGAAGCCCAGTTCCTGACTTACGTGAATGCTAATTCTCTCTGAAATCATAGACTGAAAAATGGAAGACTGAGAGAACACCACTCTTTGTTTTTGTTTGAATTTGGATTTGGGGGAAAGGATCTATTCTGGTCTGGGGGAAAGGATCTATTCTGGTCTGGGGCAGGAGACAACAAGCTAGATGTGGAATGATGAAAAAGGGAAGCATGTTTTGGAATTTTGCTCATGCTCTTGCTCTCCATTGTCTAAATATGAGTAGCCCACACCTGGACCAATGGTGAGGGCATTTCCTAATCAACAGTTACATATTTTGTATGCTGTACACCTGAGGACTGAAGGAAAATAAAGTACTATAAATAAGTGGGAGAGGATATTTGCTCAAGGTCAAGAAAAAAGATTGAAAGTCACAAATTGAAATGATATGGTTCAGGCAACTAGTATTAGTGAAAAAAAATAGATTTGTTGGAGATAAAGTGAGAGGTGAGTGGGTATGGCAATCTGCCTTTTCAAGAGAGGCAGTGACCACTTGGCACCAGGTCATGATGTTGTGAGCCCAGGAACTCTAGATCTTCAGATAATCCAGTGGAGGTCAGAAATTGATATTTATTAGAAATTTACCAATGTTTGATTGTTGCTTCATTTTTTAAACTCAGGACAAGCCAAATTAACCACGTCTGTGAGCATTTATGAGCTGTCTTATTCGTCTGCAGTCCATTCTCCACACAGAAGACAGAATGACTTTCTCAATACACAAATTAGATTGCTTAAAATTCTCCAGTGTTTTCCCATTTCACCTGGAATAGTTAAACCTAATTTCATGGTCCATGCAATCTGTCTCATGTCTACATTTCCAGCCATCTTCTCCGTGACAAAATACCTCTGACTTACAGTCCTATTTGCTATTTCTTTTGCTGGAAACGTGATCACATTAGCTCTTTGTGGAGCTTCTCATCTTTGTGAACTCCATTCCATCCTTCTTTCCTCAGGCCACCTTTCTAATATAGCCTTCCTCCACGACCCCACCAGCCACTCTCTAGCTCCATCTTGGTTTTATCTTCTTCCAGAATGTACACTTAAGTGGAATACTATTATTTATTATTTTACTTTATTATCGTTTCTAGAATATACATTCTATGAAAGTGGAGACTTTGCTGTGCTCACAGCTGTGGCTTCAGCTTGATTTGTGGCACCTAGTAGGTCTGCTGGATTTTTAGCTTTTCCCCCTCAACTCCAAATCTACCCTAATTCTGCTCCATGAGATTTGGCAAACGGTATTTCTCCATTGTCAGCAGGATCCTGTGAGGTGTTGCTAATCAGGAGCCCTTGAGAGATACTGGAAGGCCAAAAGATGGAGGGGACCAAATTCCTTTCTTTGTTTTTCCATTGGTTGCACTTCATTCTGGTTTCCAGTTTTTTTCCTACAGTCCACCATCAGCTTCACAGAGCCTCATCAGAGACACCGAATCCTGTAAGGCAGAAGCCTTCCATAAAGGAATGCCCACTCACCCTTAGATTAACTCCTCTGTAATTTCCACTCCTGTGTGGTCCTTGCTCTGAAGGCTGCATCACCACTGAGCGGCATCTTCTCAAAAGTCATGATCACTATCCATTTCCATGGGGCAGCCCATTGAACTTCTAGTTTTGAACCACCCAAACCTCTTTCCTTTGATCTCTCAGCCTAAATCTCTCTACAAAATCTTCTCTTAGCTGGTATACCTTCCCCATTCCTTGCTGGGACCTAACTGAAACTTTAGGTATTTAATAAATATTTAACATTTATGAATGAATGAATGTGGTCAGCTGACATCTTGTTTGTAGAATGTGCCCTGAAGATACTACTCACAAATTTCTATGATAATGAATCATCCTTACACAAACACAGCCGTGGTTTATTCTCCTTTTGAGTCACTTGATGTAGGTCAGATGCTGTGTGATCCATCTGTCTGTAGGCTTCCCTGGTGACACAGACAGTAAAGACTCTGCCTGCAATGGAGGAGACCCAAGTTCAGTCCCTGGGTCAGGAAGATCCCCTGGAGAAGGGAATGGCAGCCCACTCCAGGATTCTTGCCTGGAAAATTCTATGGATAGAGCAGTCTGACAGATTATAGTCCATGGTATTGCAACAGGACTGAGCAACAAATACTTTAACTTTCCAGAGTCAGATTACAATCTTTAGAGACCCTTAGACATTGAGAAGATATTGGTGCTTTGAATAAGAAATTCAAAACAAAATATACAGAGGGAGACAGGGACAGACATATTATTTGCAACATAAATGTAAGTCTAAAAATTACCTTATTTTTTTCATACTGATTATTTCATCATAGTTATTTAAATAATTAATTCCTTCCAGAAAAATATCTTTTCTCTTTATATATTGATGTTCCTGCTTTCCTGATGGCCTAACCTTGTATTCTGTCTGTTGCATAACCCAGCTGTCTACTTATTAACATTCTTAAGATAACTTTATGAAGAAAATGTTTAAAGACATAAACTTCTGGGATGATTCAAGTACACACTGGATTCTTCCTTTCTTTCTTGACCCTCTGGAGAAACCCCACTCATCCTTAGATTAGCTCCTCTGTAATTTCCTGAAGCTCTCACATTTATTGAGTGTTCATTATGAGCTAATGCCCATGCCAGACACTTTATATATGTTGTTTCATTTTAGCCTCACAAAACTACTATAAATTAGAAATCACCCTTATTTATGCTCTAACAGACCTAATAGAGTGCTGAGTATCCCCCAGTTACTCCATAAAAGATGATTGTATCTCTCTCAACATTTTTAAGAGCATAAAATGGTCCAGGAATTTGTCAAATTGCTTGGAATATATTAAGCTTATTTAATTATTAAAGCAATGTTTTTCACCTAATTTTACAGATGAGAACAATGATCAACAAAAAATCCCTCACCCAAGTTCACCCAAGAATAGATGGCAGAAATGGGATTTGAAAACCAGCAGTCTGGGTCCTCTTTCAACCATTTACACGTGTTGACCTAGACAGTAATGTAGACAATAACCTAAACAACTATTACATTTGCTAGACATTAGACGGGCTACTACTTGGTGACTAACTGTGTTCTAATAAAACCTGTATTATTATATTTAGCTCTTCACAGATTATCTACAATAATGGTTCACAAAATGTTTAAATATGAGCACCTCTTTAAGGATCAGTGATAGCAGGACTAGTTTTAATTTCTCTTTATTGCCCACACGAATGACAAAGTGTTGTGATTATCAAGCCAGTACTTTTCAGGTCTTACTGGAAATTCTTTAACATCTTCTTATTGTCCTGAAGTCAAAATATAAAATTCTTAACTTGAGCTTGTCAGGAACAGCCCCAACATTCCTCTCCAGTCTTGGTCTTCGCTGCTTTCCCCCGGTGACTGGTGTTTAACCATATGCGCCTTCTTTCGGTTTCTCATGCAACCTCAGGATCCTCATGTGCAAGCACTCTGCCTCCGCCCCAGAATGCTCCTTCTCTCCCCACTCACAAGTAAGTACTCAATTCCCACTTATGCTTTAGATCTCAAGTGTCTCTTTATCCAAGAAGTCTTCCTTAATCCTCCAATCTTGGCCAGGTTCCTTGTGATACATCTTAGTAGTTCTCTAAATTTCTCCTCCACAGCACTTGTAATTGCATTGCACAATTCCATGGGTGCTAGGCACCTTACTCCACAGAGACAGAGACATCTTCTGAGAGCAGAAGCCATGTCTGTTTCATTAATTCTTGTATCCTTAGCACTTTGAAACAGAAAGAGGGTTTTAGATTCTCAAGATAAAGATGGCTCTTTCCATCTTTACCTGGTAAAATGGACAAAAATTCTATTGTCTCTTGAGTTTTTGAAACAGTGATAATACTAATAACAATGATAATAGTTAACTTAATGAGTAATTTCTATTTTCCCGAAACTATTTTAAGAGCTTTGAAGTTTGGAGCTCAATTCATGACACTGTGAGATTGGTACTGACATTTATAGAATGTTCAATACGTATGTGCTTTACTCCAGCCAGGAGTTCAAATTTGATGAAGGATTAGTTCTGCTCTCTTTGACCCAGGCTAAAACCTGAGGGCATCACTTACTTCAAAGAGATCTTTAAAAATATTTTGCTTGCAGAAAACCTGGCCTGGTAGTTAAATTTCTCCAAGATTTCAAACCAAATGAGAGTGGTCCTCAGGGTCTGAACAGTGATCACTGGAGTAAAAGGTTCTGGTATTAATTCCCAAATCAAACATATAAAAAACCCTAACAGGAGTCTCAATAAATAGCATAAGACACAGAGAAATGTCACAGCTTTTTTCACATAAGAGTGCATATTGTCAAAATTAGTAAACCTGAAATTCATTTGAAGTTGTTCCTTTGTTAATCATGACTGTTGCTGTCTTCTCAACACTAAATGTAGGATGACTGTCATGGCCATTGAAAGAAGTTCTCATGGTCAAGTAGTTTGAGATCCATAGGACTTCCCAGGTGGCTCGGTGATAGAGTCCACCTGCCAATGCAGGAAATGCAGGTTCGATCCCTGGGTTGGGAAAATCCCCTGGAGTAAGAAATAGTAACCCAGTACAGTTTTCTTGCCTGGAAAATTCCATGGACAGAGCGGCCTGGTGGGCTATACAGTCCATGGGTTCACAAACATTTGTACATGACTGACCACACATGCAGGCATGCCACAGATCATCTATGAAGGATTATAGAAGATTACATCATTTGAAAACATACAGATACAAAACATTCACAAAGCTTCAGTTCAGTTCAGTCACTCAGTCGTGTCCAACTCTTTTTGACTCCATGGACTGCAGCACGCCAGGCTTCCTGTCCATCACTAACTCTGGGAGCTTGCTCAAACTCAGACCCATTGAGTCAGTGATGCCATCCAACCATCTCATTCTCTGTCATCCCCTTCTCCACATGCCTTCAGTCTTTTCCAACATCAGGTTTTTTTTTTCCAATGAGTCAGTTCTTCACATCAGGTGGCCAAAGTGTTGGAGCTTCAGCTTCAGCATCGGTCCATCCAATGAATATTCAGGACAGATTTCTTTTCAGATGGACTGATTTGATCCCCTTGCAGTCACAAAGCTTAGATATGACAATATAAGTCCACTTACATAACATGATTGGTCTATAGAAATTACATGAAGCACATAGCAATCTTCCAATATCCTTCCATAGGGTAGTTATCCTTCTGGGACCCTTTCACCCAGAAAAAGACATCTGGTTTCCTTAGATTAACAAACCATAAATGAATTCTTATGGTATCCTCAAAATAACAATCACTTTCCCATGTCTCTCTGGCTCAGGATAGTGTCATCGCCATTCCTATATGCTTAGGAATTAAAATTAGATGAACTGCTACAGAGTTTCTTTTAAATTAAGAAAAGATGGGAGACAAATTCTAAATAATATTGTCATCTAAAAATCTTTTTGATAAGAATGTGACCATCACAACTTGAAGACAAATGCATGTTCCTCCAATGAGAACATGTGACAGAGTGCACTGCAATCCACTTGCTATTTCAGGCATATACAAATCGCTGTACGTTTTAACAAATCATGATTTATTTCCAGTAACAAATAATAGTTCCTTTGGGTTATACATAAAGAAATAACTATGGTCTTCCAGCTTTGGCTCTGGAAAATTTAGAGAAAAGAGATTACAGACGGGAAGGGGAGAAAGATTCTAAATAATGGGAAGATAAATATACTGAAGGAGAAAGGATTTACATTTCCAAAATAAAGAAGAAATTTTCAAAGTTTATCTGACCTAAATGATAAGAAACTTCTGGAATGTAAGTTCCTAATGTAAAGTTCCTAATTGATATCTGAACCAATGAATGATTACACTAATTATAGTTAACAGGGAGAGATAATAATAAACTAGTAAATTAGAAAATAAACAGCATAGATAGTGGAGAAAAGTAATGGAGAAAAGAAAAAGAAAGAAACATTGGCAATCATGCCATGGGGTGCTGTGGGTACAGTTTTAAATAGCAGAATCCAGGAAGGTCTCAGGAATAATGTGGCATTTGAGCAAAGATCTGAAAGTGGTAAAATGAAGTTAAGAGAATCTGATCTGACTTTTTTTCCAAAAAGAACGAGTTTGCAAATGTATGAAATATAAGACAATTTGGAGAAAATATTGAATACCCACTTTTGTTCTCACTCCCATTAATGGATCTCAGTATGTATGGGCTTTCTCTTTTGTACTAAGTTCTGATATAATACTGAAAATTGAGAATAGGAATATGGCGGGGAAAATTACACCTGTTTTCAACTAATTTGTTTTTCATGTTGTATTGCATATTTCATGTATTTAAATATTGGTTTTTCAGCTGTAGCCCAAAAGAGCCCCTCTGGAAATGACATAGTACCTCTCTGTGGGATATATTTCCTGCATTTAAAAAATACACATTAAAAAAGTAACTCCATAGTGTCTGTGTTCCATCAACCATAGCCTATTTTCTAATTACACCACATGCATGCTCTTTATAAAGTTGATTTTCTCTCTATATAAACATCTTAACATACTTATTTTTAGATCTTTGTTTAGTTTGATTTTATTCCATTTAGAAAATGAGCATTTCAACTTTTCAGACAAGTTTGCATGCTTAAGGTTAACTATCAAATATGGGACTCTATTTAAATTAAAATGATTTTAATGGCAAAAAAAATCCTGTTTCCACAAACGCAGTTTGAAGAAGATAAACTTTTAATTCTCAGTTTGTAAGCATCTTCAATGTGCTTGGTATTTTACACAGAAAGAAACAAAACCCAAGACATTACATTGGTAATAATAACTTAACTAAGCAAGCATGTTAAATTATTAAATTTGGAGAATACATTGTGCTTATTATGTTACTTACCCTTGCAATGAACTAGAAAATGAATGTGGTCATTCCAGACTGGTTAAATTGGAAATATATTTTATACAGATGTGTCTAATGTAGTTTCCTGGCAGAGGAATAATGCACACAACTTATATTTATAAGTATACAAATCTGGTTTTATATTACTATGCAGTTCTGTAAAATCAGATTTTCCCCTCTGCATTTTAGTTTTCACTTTCAAGATATATTTACATCCTTTTATCATTTAAACTATCTTTATTAAAACACTATTTTTTCCATATCCTTTGGAGTTGGTTTCATTTATGGTTAGGTTGGGGGTTGGGGTTTGGAATAGGAGAGAATTTAAGAATAAACAGTGAGCAACCTATTTAAAACCAAGAGATTCACCCACTTTAATTAGTGTTAAATTGATTTTTATAAAATCCTATTTCTGCTATCAGCTTACTTGAGATCATGTTCCTTTTCATTTTGTTTTGGAACTTTTATTAATGCTAACTAATTACACTCTATTTGTTTGGATGGCTAGACTATTTACAGCATCCATTTCAGTTCTTTTGACAATTTTCATTAGATCAACTCAACCCCAAAGACAATGGAAAATTTATCTAGACTAACTATCCATTAACATATCTAACATCTACAATTTTATGAGTGTGTGTATGTGTGTGTGTGCATATGCGTGTGTGTGTGTGTGTGTGTAACAATTGCTTATTTAGTTTCAGTGCCTGCATTTAAGGGGAGTTTTAGTGAACTGGATTTATTACAGAAATAAAATATATGTTGTTATACTTACTTTTCAGTTAGTGAATAATATTTATTACACACTGCTTCAAAGCCTCTAATAGACTGGTTCCAAAATTCCATTCAAAAATTGGTGTTTTCATGGAATGGCCAAAAAAAGGCATCACAGAAAGGCATAACAAGTTAGAATGAAATTGTTGTGTGCCGTTATAAAAATGTGATTGGACCGCTATTCTAGTTCTAAAGGAAACTAACATTTATGTTCCTCCTCTGGGTATCCTGTAAGAGGAAAGTTTATTAATTAGTCATTTTTTCCAATCAGGACTCATAAAGTCTGGGTGCCAGATCACTCCTAGAGTATATTTTTACCAGTGGATTATTATACCATGGATAAGAGAGCATACATTCCAAATGGGTCCTTTCATCTGCACTCAATTAGTCCAACATGTACATGCCGAGAGGGCTGAAAGAGCACAATGTGATTCCTTGGGATTCGCCAATGGCCATAACCAATGGAGCTCGAGATTGGTCCTTAGTAAAATTATGAATCAGCCAATGCTTTCTGTCAATACCATTGCACCATTTCCTTTCCTGCCTGAGAAATTGCCTCAGAACTAACTTGAACAAGAAATCATTTCCATGTGATCACTTATTTTGGACCTTTTCCAAAAGAAAGTCGCATAAAAGCAATATAGGGAAATCTATGCTAGATGATATAGCAGAAGTTCTACAAACGTGCAGAGGAGGAATACACATGGTATCTTGGTTAGGGAAAACTCTCCAGAAACAGTACAAATTGAGCTATTTATTGAGCATTTATTCTATGTGAAGCACTAGGGTAAGCACTTGGTGCATATTTTGACAATATAATAAAGTAGATTGTAATACTTCATGTACAGATAAATCTCAGGCTTTAAATTCAATTATGTGTCACGTTCAGAATCACATGTACTTAGTCACAGGAGCTGAAAATACAGTCTTTATACATAGACATATATATCCGATGGTAAAGAATCTGCTTGCAATGCAGGGGACCCAGGGTTCAATCCCTGGGTTGGGAAGATCCTCTAAAGAAGGAAATTGGCAATCCACTCCAGTATTCTTGCCTGGAGAAATCCATGGACAGCGGAACCTGGCAGGCTACAGTCCATGGAGTCACAAAGAATCGGACACGACAAATACATACATAACATGAGCCTGGATGATTTCTTACTATACTTTCTTGAAAAGGTGAGAAGGGTGATGGCGATCAAAGATGTGGGATCCTTGTTTCCTCCTTAATGAGCAAGCCCCTTACAGATTTGAAATCAATCATCTGAGCTTTGTTGAAACACGAAATTTAAATCAAGCCGAGAACACAATACCAAGTTTAAGATGTTTGTTTAGATAATGTTCACGCATGAATCATTAGATGGGCAATATTTTTAAATTATCAGTGGCATTGCTAATGTCTCAGCTTTAAGTGTTATATATGGATTTGTTATTCTTCCCCCTCTCATACGTATCATGAGAAATGTGTAGATTTCAAATGTAGAGATTGAAAGGGAATATCTTGGCAGTACAAGAACATCTCTTTGAGAAATAACATTTTGGGGACTCCTTAATGGTCCAGTGGTTAAAGAGTCTGCCTTGCACTGCCGAGGACGTGGGTTCAATCCCTGGTCAGGGAACTAAGATCCCACATGCCTCAGAGCAACTAAGCCTGTGCCACAACTGCTGAGTCCTCCCTGCCATGTGTGCCACAACTAGGGAGTCCAAGTGCCACAGTGGAAGATCCTGCACGCTGCAGCTAAGACCTATAGCAACCAAAGCCAGAGCACAATTCGAATGTAAAGTCTTTGTAGGCAGAATATTGATTTCATTTTGTTTCTTTTAACTGTTACATTACTAATTTTCCCAACTGTGCCTGCCTTATAGAAGACACTAAGTAATTACTGGTTGAATGAATAAAAGCAGAATAAATCTGTGTTCATGCATAGATTTAGATTCCTCTGTGTGTGTGTGTGTGTGTGTGTGTGTGTGTGTGTGTGTTGGGGTGGAAGGGTAGCAGAGTCTGATAGTCAAAAACAAATAAATATGCATACATTAGGTTACATCACACTGTGCATAAAATAGGGCAAGGTAATGCCTGTAACTGGAGAAGTCAATGGCAACCCACTCCACTACTCTTGCCTGGAAAATCCCATGGATGGAGAAGCCTGGTAGGCCGCGGTCCATGGGGTCGCGAAGAGTCGGACACGACGGAGCGACTTCATTTTTACTTTTCACTTTCATGCATTGGAGAAGGAAATGGCAACCCACTCCAGTGTTCTTGCCTGGAGAATCTCAGGGATGGGGGAGCCTGGTGGGCTGCCGTCTCTGGGGTCGCACAGAGTCAGACACGACTGAAGAGACTTAGCAGAAGCAGCAGCAGCAGCAATGCCTATAATGATTATTAAACAGGGTGCATTTTAAAACAAGGTAATCAGGAAATTATTTCAAATGGGATTCTATTTGAGCAAAGAACTGAAAGACCTGAGAGAAGACACAGCCATGGAGATAAGAGGGTACAAATAAATGTTCTGTATGTTTGGTATTGGAGAAGGCAATGGCACCCCACTCCAGTACTCTTGCCTGGAGAATCCCATGGACAGAGGAGCCTGGTAGGCTGCAGTCCATGGGGTCGCTAGGAGTCAGACACGACTGAGCGACTTCACTTTCACTTTTCACTTTCATGCATTGGAGAAGGAAATGGCAACCCACTCCAGTGTTCTTGCCTGGAGAATCCCAGGGACGGGGGAGCCTGGTGGGCTGCCGTCTATGGGGTCACACAGAGTCGGACACGACTGAAGCGACTTAGCAGCAGCAGCAGCAGCAACATGTTTGGTATTTTCATAGAATTGACTAATGAATAAGGTCAGAGCAATGTGAGCACAGGAGTAGGGAAAAGAATAAGGTCAGTCAAGTGAGTGTCAAGTTAGTGGTCAGTCATACACAGCTCTGTGGCCCCTGGTTCAGTTCAGTTCAGTCACTCAGTCATGTCTGACTCTTTGTGACCCCATGGACTGCAGCACGCCAGCCCTCCCTGTCCATCGCAAACTCCCGGAATTTACTCAAATTCATGTCCATTGACTTGGTGATGCCATCCAATCATCTCATCCTCTGTCGTCCCCTTCTCCTCCTGCCTTCAATCTTTCCCAGCATCAGGGTCTCTTCAAATGAGTCAGCTCTTCGTATCAGGTGGCCAAAGGATTGGAGTTTCAGCTTCAGCATCAGTCCGTCCAATGAATATTCAGGGATGATTTCCTTTAGGATGGACTGGTTGGATGCAGGGTTTATGGTAGGTGTTCAACGAATATTCTATTTGTCCAGTATGCAGTCCAAGGGATTCTTAAGAGTCTTCTCCAACACCACAGTTCAAAAGCATCAATTCTTCTGCACTCAGATTTCTTTAGAGTCCAACTTTCACATCCATACATGACTACTGGAAAAACCATAGCTTTGATTAGACAGACCTTTGTTGGCAAAGTAATGTCTCTGCTTTTTAATGCTGTCTAGATTGGTCAGAACTTTTCTTCCAAGGAGCAAGCATCTTTTAATGTCATGGCTGCAGTCACCATCTGCAGTGATTTTGGAGCCCCCCAAAATAAAGTCTCTCACTGTTTGCACTGTTTCTCCATTTGCCATGAAGTGATGGGACCAGATGCCATGATCTTAGTTTTCTGAATGTTGAAGTTCAAGCCAACTTTTTCACTCTCCCTTTCACTTTCATCAAGAGGCACTTTAGTTCTTTGTTTTTGCCGTAAGGGTGGTGTCTTCTGCATATATGAGATTATTGATATTTCTACCGGCAATCTTGATTCCAGCTTGTGCTTCATCCAGCCCAGTGTTTCTCATAATGTACTCTGCATAGAAGTTAAATAAGCAGGGTGACAATACACAGCCTTGACGTAGTCCTTTCCCTGTTTGGAACCAGTTTGTTGTTCCATGCCTAGTTCTAACTGTTGCTTCCTGACATGCATACAGATTTCTCAAGAGGCAGGTAAGGTGGTCTGGTATTTCCATCTCTTTCAGAATTTTCCACAGTTTATTGTGGTCCACACAGTCAAAGGTGTTGGCATCATCAATAAAGCAGAAATAGATGTTTTTCTGGAACTCAGTTGCTTTTCTGATGATCCAGTGGATGTTAGCAATTTGATCTCTGGTTCCTCTGCCTTTTCTAAAACCAGCTTGAACATCTGGAAGTTCACTGTTCATGTACTGTTGAAGCCTGGCTTGGAGAATTTTGAGCATTACTTTACTAGCGTGTGAGATGATTGCAATTGTGTGGTAGTTTAAGCATTCTTTGGCATTGCCTTTCTTTGGGGTTGGAATGAAAACTGACCTTTTCCAGTCCTGTGGCCACTGCTGAGTTTTCCAAATTTGCTGGCTTATTGAGTGCAGTACTTTCACAGCATCATCCTTTAGGATTTGAAATAGCTCAACTGGAATTCCATCACCTCCACTAACTTTGTTTGTAGTGATGGTTCCTAAGTCCCACTTGACTTCACATTCCAGAATGTCTGGCTCTAGGTTGCTGATCACACCATCATGATTATCTGGGTCATGGACATTGAAATTTAATCTGAGTGATATGAGAATACACGAGCAATTTGAACAAAGTGATGATCTGATCTTTTTTATTTCTTCCAGTTTTGTAAGAAATAATTGGCATATATCACTTTTGCTTATTTCATTGTTAAATGTTTCTCCCCCATCAATTCAATCAAGAGTAAGTATTCTGACAAGAAAAAGACCTTTGTCATCTTTCTCACCATTATACCTCCAGGGTTTATGGTAGGTGTTCAATGAATATTCTGTTTGTCCAGTATGCATGGGTGTGTGCTAAGTCACTTCAGTCATGTCTCTTTGCAGCCTCATGGACTATAACGTGCCAAGCTCCTCTGTCCGTTGGATTCTCTAGGCAAGAATCCTGGAGTAGGTTGTCATTTCTTTCTCTGAGAATCTTCCTGATCCAAGATTCAAACTTGGGTCTCCTGCATTGCAGGAAGATTCTTTATCATCTGAGCCACCAGGGAAGCCCTTAAGGTATGCAGAATAATGATTTGACTAACATTATCATGAAATGATTATCACAGTAAGTTTAGTGAACAAACATCATCTCATCTAGATACAAAGTATAAAAATAGGAAAAAAGTTGTTTCTCCTTGTAATGAGAATTCTTAGTATTTACTGTAACAACTTTCATATATAGCATACATTAATGCTCATTATATTTATCATATTGTATGTTATATCCCTCGTACTTATTTATCTTATAACTGGAAGTTGTTTTAACTGGATCCCTCTGGAGAGCAAAGGAAAAAGCTGGAATACTAGTGAAGAGGCGATTACAACGGTCCAGACAAAAGACTGAAAGAGAGTAAGTGTTTCTACCTCCTGTCTTATTAACACGCCTCCCACTCAACCCATCTGCCACTCCAGTACCAAACTGATCCTTTTCATATGTAAATAAAACTGTTCATTCACTGCTCAAAATTCTTCAAATCTTTCTCATTTGTCTAAATAATAAATTTGAATCTCCTGTGATATGTAAAGCAACTCTTCATCTACCAAGAGTATCTATTCATTTTCTTTGCGGTTCTTTTCTGCTTCTATTTCACTGCTCAGTCCCCATACATGGTATACTCCAGTATATAAAATTATTTTCAGTACTCCAACCTATCATTAATTCCAGGGCCTCTGCTCTTTTTATATACTTAGAGATTTTAAAAAGCTTTCAAATGATAGTGCTGTATCGTGCATTTGTGCACACACGTGTGCTCAGTCGTGTCTGACCCTTTGTGACCCCTTGGTCTGTAGCCTGCCAGGAGTTTTCCAGGCACGAATATTGAAGTAGATTGCCACTTCCTTCTCCAGGCGATCTTCCCTACATTCACACCTGCATCTCCTGCATTGGCAGGAGGATTCTTTATCACTGAGCCATCTGAAGGATGGGTATATTTTGGATATGATAGAGTTTTGAGAAGTATTCTGGATGGCAAAGTCAACAGGTTATGCTGATGAGTTTGATACGTAATCATAAAAAGGGATATAAGGTCAGTTGTGGTCAGATCACAGAAACTTGAATGCCAGCAAAAGATTTTTCAACATTTACAATTTGAAAGTGAAGTGAAGTCTCGTTCAGTCATGTCTGACTCTTTGCGACCCCATGGACTGTAGCCTACCAGGCTCCTCTGTCCATGGGATTTTCCAGGTAATAGTACTGGAATGGATTGCCATTTCCTTCTCCAGGGGATCTTCCCGACCCAGGGATCGAACCCAAGTCTCCCACATTGTAGACAGACGCTTTACCATCTGAGCCACCAGGAGAGTCCTTTTACAGTTTAGGAGAGAAGTTTAGGGAAAGATTTTTGAGGGATTTCAGTAAAAAAAAAAAAAACAAAAAACAAACTTTCAAGTTTACAAAAGCTCTGTGCAACAGTTTTGGAACTTTGTGGTTACCGCTATAAACCTAAAAGAGCTAAAAGGGATCCTATGGTAAGAACGTCTCCCTGAGTTTTTGAAAAACCCTGAATAAGGCAATGTGGCATAGTTGTAAAATACTGAGGAATGTGGCTGCAGGCCAAGGTAGTGTATAGTAATCAGAGATGCAGTGACTCATTTTGAGCAAAGGTGTCATACAGACTGCGATATACCAAGACATAAGTCACAGATGGCAGATGACACTTCGAAGAACATACAAACATTAATACACTCACAGCTCTGGAAGAAAACATCATAGCAGGAAAAGCTCGGGGTGAAGGATAGAAAGTTTCATTGTCGTCCTAATTCCACGGTGACCCACTGTAATGTTTAGATAAGGCATATGGTTTTTCAAAGATGTAAATATTTTATCAGTAGAATGGAGAAAATGTCTTGTTATCGAGTCCAAGCTCATACTGCTTGCCACAAAGCAGGCCAATAAATTGAGAAACAAGTTGTGGAGGCAAGGAATAGCAACTTTATTTGGAATGTCAGCAGATGGGAAAGATGGAAGACTAGTGTCCCAAAGAACCAACTTTCTCAGTGAGAGTTCAGATTTCTTTTATACCAAAAGGTGGGCGAGGGGAGGGGAGTAAAGTTAAACATTTTCTGATTCAGGTCAGAGGGTATATATTAATTTCTTCCTTCCTGCAGTCATTCACAGGTGAGCCTGGTCAGGATGTTTTCCGAAGAGCTAAACAAAGGTATTTCAGCTTAATACTCATTCCTGAGAGGTAGACATAATAGCCCAGAGATGGCTATTATGTATAATTTAAGCTTATAGGCAACATCCCTTTAGTAATGAACTTGTAGTGGAATACAAAGTTTGTTTCTTATTGCAAATCTCTTCTACCACTTAGAATCATATGGATTTGATGAAATGGTAAACAAGTCTTCCTTCCTCTTTCCTCATGTGATGGTTAATTTCCTGTGCTAATTTGAGTGAGTCAGGGGTGCCCAGATTAAGCACTGTTGCTGGCTGTGTCTATGAGGGTATTTCTAAATGAGATTAGCATCTAAATTAGTAGACTCATTAAAGAAGACTGTCCTGTCCAATGTGGGTGGGCATCATCCAATCCATTGATTGAATAGAAGAAAAGAAGGAAGAAATAGGAACTCGTCCTTTTCCTTTTTTTTCTTTCTTTCTTTCTTTTTTTTTCTTTGTTTTGTTTCTGCCTTACTGACACAAACTGGGGCATCTCATCTTTCTTGCCCATGAAAAGTGATAAATCATTGGTTTGCCTGGTTCTCAGGCCTTTGAACATGGACCAAATTATACCACCAATTTTTCAAGAGCAGATCATGGGAGATAGAGATAGATATAGGTATAGATATAGATCTATCTAGATATATCTAGATATAGATAACTGCACTATCCAGTTACTTAGGACTTAGGCATACTAGCCATACTGACTACTTGTATTCAGAAGAACATAAACACCTGAGCCTTAATTTAATTTATATTCTTGGATCAAGAAATTAACTGCACAATACCCCTCTATAGCCTTCATGACTGTTCCTGGAGCACGGACTATGTGGAGACAAACAGGATATGCTCTTAAAACAATTGTCTCAGAGGATGGAGATTATGTTAGCACTATTGGCTGGAAGAATATGATGGTTACAGTCAGTGGAAACAAGATGTAAGTATTTGAATTGTTTTTATAAGCTATTTAATAAAAAAGGGGAATGAATTTTATTCAATAATTTACTCAATTATTCTAAACATTCCATGCCCTTCATTATTTCTGTGCATATTTTTACTATTCCCCATGCTCTGTTCTCTGCACAGAAAACTCCCCATGTCTACCCAAACTCCTATAAAAAGCCATTTGCCAGGAAAATGTACCTGTATTCTGCTTTGTACTGCCTCATCACCAATAGATACATTTTGCTCAAGCCCTCTTTAGTAAATGGTGGTTCTGTAGCAGTAGAAGGAACTAAGTCTCAGCTCTAGCACCAAATTGTAATTCTTATCTTAGACATCTCTTTCCTCATGAGTGCTCAGTCATGTCCAACTCTTTTTAACCCTGTGGACTGTATGTAGCCCGCCAGGCTCCTCTGTCCATGGAATTCTCCATGCAAGAATACTGGAGTGGGTTGCCATTTCCTATTCCAGGGGATCTTCCCAATCCAGGGATCGAACCCACATCTCTTATGTCTCCTGCATTAGCAGGCAGATTCTCTACCACTGTGCTACCTGCTGCTGCTGCTGCTAAGTCATTTCAGTCGTGTCTGACTCTGTTCGACCCCATAGACGGCAGCCCACCAGGCTCCCCCGTCCCTGGGATTCTCCAGGCAAGAACACTGTAGTGGGTTGCCATTTCCTTCTCCAATGCATGAAACTGAAAAGTGAAAGTGAAGTCGCTCAGTCGTGTCTGACTCTTAGCGACCCCATGGACTGCAGCCCACCAGGCTCCTCCATCCATGGGATTTTCCAGGCAAGAGTACTGGAGTGGGGTACCATTGCCTTCTCCCACTGTGCTACCTAGGAAGCCCCATCTCTTTCCTACTTGGTGATGATCCTTAGGGTACCTGTACTGAAGAACTTTATCTCATCAGTGTTTTTATCCTCCTGGATTCTCAAGAAGAGCACAGTGTTAAAGCGTGTTCAGTGAACATATCCTGATGGAAATCACCTAATATTCTTGCATATTTCATTTGTTTTCTTCTAAAGCAAGGTTTCAGAGAGCCTAGGTACTATGGAAACAGGTTTATATAAATCCTTCTATACGAAATGTGCTCTGCCAAAGCTCTCAATAGTTACAGAGTGAATTTCTTTAAACTGAAATCTCTTCAAATAATTGCACTGGAAACCTGTGAAGTCAAGCCATACTTTTTAAAAGTGCTTTTTCTATATCACTCTAACCACCTACATACTGTGAGAAATGATGCTTAAGAAGAGCTAGATTGGCACAATTTCCCTTGCTACATAACACTTTATCTTAAATTATTAGGTTCACCACCATTTGGGATAAGTGAGTCCAGGTAAGAATTTATACTTTTTAAATTGTTATGTTTTTATTCTGGTACAATCTAAAACATTAGGAAGCATTTTTATAACCAGCACAAAGCAGGAGAAAACATTAGTGGTAGAGATGCAGGGGACTCAAATTCGATCCCTGGGTCAGGAAGATCCCCTGGAAGAGGAAATGGCAACCCACTCCAGTATTCTTGCCTAGAAAATCCCATGGATAGAGGAGCCCAGTGGGCTACAGCCCATGGGGTCACAGTCAGATGTGACTGAGCACACACCCACTATATCTGGAATGAAGCATATCCATTTTTTCATTCAATAACAATTTTTACAAATATTTGATGGGCATGTTACCACATACCAGGCAAATTTTTAAGGAGTACAGTGGTGAACAAAAACTGTATGGCAACAACATATGTAATATATGTTAAAATAAGAATGCAATGAAATGCAAAAATCAATATATTCTTTAAGAATTTAGTCATTTGATTTCAATTCATATTCTGTAAGTTTCTGCTCTAAGTAACATTCCTTGGTCTTAACAGCCTCCTAAAGAGTGACAATTAAAATGAAATTAGCACATAGCTTTTACTGATGGCAAAATATAACATGCTGAAATTTATCCCAGAATGAATCAAAATTATTAAATAATTAGAAAGATTTTCCTTTGCCAGGAGATTTTTAAAAAATGGAGATAATTAAAGCTACCACCTGGGCTAGAATCCTGAGACAGTTGACATAGTAGGCAAAATGCCCAAGAGTTATATATGATGACAATCTGATTGATTGTTCTCAGTGGGAGAAGTTATTGATATTACTGTATTTTCATCATTTCCCAAGCCCATAAGAATATCTTTATAAACTTCAAATTTCCAAATCTTAAGGTTTTTGATTAAAAAAAGAAGTATGTGTGTAGAGCAAGAGAATAATAAGTTGTTCCTAAACCACTGTTCTGTTTCTAGGAGACACGTTTCAAAGAATTCCCACTATCTTAGATGGCCATTAGCCAAGACATGTCTGTCTTGGCATGTCTTGGCATTTGTCTGTCTTGGCAAATGTCTGCAAACAGAAGAATGGATAAAGAAGTTATATATGTACATACACAGTAGAATACTGCTGCTGCTGCTGCTGCTGCTAAGTCGCTTCAGTCGTGTCCCACTCTGTGCAACCCCATAGACGGCAGCCCACCAGGCTCCCCTGTCCCTGGGATTCTCCAGGCAAGAACACTGGAGTGGGTTGCCATTTCCTTCTCCAATGCATGAAAGTGAAAAGTGAAAGCAAAGCCCCTCAGTTGTGTCTGACTCTTTGTGATCCCGTGGACTGCAGCCTGCCAGGCTCCTCCACCCATGGGATTTTCCAGGCAAGAGTACTACTCAGTCATAAATAATAACAAAATAACGCCATTTGAAGCAACATGGATTCAACTAGAGATTATCATATTAAGTAAAATAAGTCAGAAAGGGAAGGACAAATATTGTATGATGTCACTTATATGTGGAACCTAAAATATGGCACACATGAACCTATCTATGACACAGGGTGTGTGTGTGCTAAGTCACTTGAGTCATGTCCGACTCTGTGCAGCCCTATGGACTGCAGCCTGCCAGGCTCTTATGTCCATGGGATTCTCCAGGCAAAAATACTGGCGTGGGTTTCCATGCCCTCCTCCAGGGGATCTTCCCAACCCAGGGATTGAACCCACATCTCTTACATCTACCTGCATTGGCAAGTGGGTTCTTTACCACTAATGGCACCTGGGAAGCCCATGAAACAGAGACAGACCCACAAATATAGATAACAGACATGTGGTTACCAAGGAGGGTGCTTTGGGTAGGAGTTTGGGATTAGTAGATACAAATTATTACCAATAGAATGGATAAACAATAAGGTCCTACTGTATAGCTCCAGCAGCTACATCTGATATCTGGGATAAAGCATAATGGAAATGAATATAAGAAAGAAAATATACGTGTAAAATTGAGTCACTTTGCTGTACAGCAGAAATTAATACAACTTGTAAATCAACTATACTTCAATTTTAAAATAATTTTAAAAAATAAAACAAAAAGAAAAGGAAATATGTAAGCAGGAGAGGGAAAAAAAGAAATATTTCCTAAACCATAGTTCTGTTTCCAGGAGACAGCTTCCAATGAATTCTCATGATCTCAGATGTAACTAATGATGAAATATAAATAAAACAAAATAATTAGAAAATAAAAAGTAGGAAATAGAACAACCTTCAGCCACCAGATTCTAGCTATGCTCTCTGTTCATAGAGCAAAATCTCTCACCTGAGAAGGACCATAGATTCTGCAGAGAGAGCTGCCTGACGGGGGATGATCTGCTTGGATCCTAGACTTCTGTCAAAACAATCAAACCTCAAGTTCTTACACCAAAGCTTTCATGAGGATAGCAAATAGAAGCTGAACTTCAATTTCTGGGCAAGAAGAAAAGCAAGCATCTAATGTCTCTTTGGTGAAGCCATGAAAATAATCCACATGTAATCACATTAGGAGCAGTTGTCAAAAAAGTTAATAAATTGGTTAGCAAACATTCAAATATTTTGAGACTAAAAAGGTCAGCCAGTACTCTACTTAATTTCTATACAAGCATATTCAATAGAGTAACTGCCTGAGCTTTTTCTAGGATTCAAAACCACTCTTCAATGACCAATTCACATCTAGTTTTTCCTGTTTCTATCCTTCTAGTCTTTCAGGAGGAAAGCAACATTTTCTGAAATGAAGAAAATATCAACACTTACTTCTGTCAACATTTGCTCTTAGTCCACAGGAAATTAAACTGCCCTTAAACGTTGGTTGTGTTTATTTCCCACTATTGACATAACTTCCTACTGAAGGCTTGCAATTGTTTTTCTCCATTACAAAATTAAGTTTTAGGATGTTTGGATCTCTTTTGCAAAGTAAAAAGGATGATTTGTAAACTTTTTGATGATGGCCATTCCGACCAGTCTGAGGCAATACCTCATTGTAATTATTTTTTTCCTCACTGTAATTTTGATTTGAATTTCTCTAATAATTAGCAAGGTTGAGCATTTTTTTCATGTGTCTGTTGGCCATCTGTATGTCTTCTTTGGAGAAATATCTATTAAGTAGGTCTTTTACCCATTTTTTTTAATTAGGTTTTTTTTTTTTTTTTTGATATTGAGCTATACGAGTTGTTTGTATATTTTGGAAATTAGTCCCTTGTTGGTCACATCATTTGCAAATGTTTTATCCTATTCTGTAGACTGTCTTTTCATTTTGTTTATGGTTTTCTTTGCTGTGCAAAAGCTTTAAAGTTTAATTAGGTCCCATTTGTTTAAATTCTGTCTGGAGAAAAGGGAACTCTTCTACAGTGTTGGTAGGAATATATATTGGTTCAGCCACTATAGAAAACTAAGGAAGTTCCTTGATAAACTAAAAATAGAGCTACCATAAGATCCAGCAATCCCACTTCTGGGCATACATCTGGAAAAGACAAAAACTATAACTCAAAAAAATATATGTACCCTGGTGTTCATAGCAGCACTATTTACAATAGCCAAGACTTGAAAGCAACTTAAATGTTCATCAACAGTTGAATGAACAGATTCATCTAATATATGTAATATCAAAGAAGACATATATACAGATATGTGTGTGTGTCTGTATATATGTATACACACAGTGGAATACTACTCAGCCATAAAAAGATGAAATAGTGCCATTTCCAACTACATGGATGGATCTAGAAATTATCATACTAAGCGAAGTAAGCGAGACAGAGAAAGACACATATCATATGATATCACTGACATGTGGAATCTAAAAAAATGATACAAATGGAATTATTTACAAAACAGACTCACAGACAAAAAACAAACTTATGGTTACCAAAAGAGAAAGGAGGGGGATAGTGTAAATTAGGAATTTAGGATTAACAGATACTCACTACTATATGTAAAATAAACTATACAGCACATGGAACTATATTCAATATCTTATAATAAACTGTAACAGAAAAGAATCGGAAAATAATATACATATGCATATGTATATATATATATACACAAGAATGGGCTTCCCAGGTGACACTAGTGGTAAAAAAAAAAAAAAAAAAAAACACTTACCAATACAGGAGACATACCATATGCTGATTTGATCCCTGGGTCAGGAAGATCTGGAGAAGGGCATGGCAACTCACTCCAGTATCGTTTCCTGGAGAATTTCACAGACAGAGGAGCCTGGCGGACTACAGTCCATGGGGTCGCAAAGAGTCAGACACAGCTGAGCAACTTTCACTCACTCACTAACACTTCTGGTTGAATCAATATTCATATCAACATTATTGATTAAATAAGAATTCTTTATACTTGAGCCTAGGAATATACTGGAATTCTATTGCCTTTGTTTTTCGTTCCTTTTTGTTTTGATTAGAGATATTGGCTTTCTTTTTACTTCATTTAACACGTTTAATTCTTTCTAACACAGGAGTAAAATCCCTCTGAATACTATTCTTCACATCGGGTGACCTAGCATTTCCATCACTTGTCTATGTATCTGTTTATTGTTTGTTTATTTCTGCACCATGCCTCCTGGAACCCATTCTGACTGCTCCTGTCTAGTCTGATTGCTCTACAACCGCTGCATACTTGTCATCCTGGAATTCCCCCTTTGCCTCTTTTCTGTGTTTGTGTTTATTGTTGTATGTGTGTGTATGTCTTTGTTTTAAAGATCCAATGCTTCCTTTGGTTTAACCCCTCATTTTGGTAATCCATATACCAAAAATAAAAAATAAAAATTATTTTGCTCAAAAATAAAACTGTCCTGAGAATGAGTACCCAGGACATTCATTTCTGGAAATATTATACACAATATATCCTAAAAATCTATCTAAAGACCTAGAAATATTGGACATATATCAAATAAACTTCATTTTAAATCCATAGCTGGGCTTACAATAAAATAAATTGAAATCAATCCCTAGAAACATTTTATTGAAACTGTAGAACATCAAAGAGAATGAGACCTTTAAAGCTGCCAGAAAGACAGACAACAAATTACTACAAAAGAATACTGAAAATAGAACCAGAAGATCAGCAAGAAGCAATATTCATGTACCTAATAGTCTCCATATATATAAAGACAAAATTGACTAGATTAATGTCCTAGTAAGAAAGTAAAACATTACAATCTCAATACTTAATAGATAAATCAATCAATTAATAATTGTTCATTTGCATTACTATTTCTTGTTAGAACAGAATACATAATTAGGAATTGTAAAATAAAACATTTTTATAAGGAAAAACTATTATCAACAAGCCTTACATGTAGAACCATTGTCTTCTATAGGTGTTTATGCCTATATTTCATATTAGTGTTTGAGAATAATTCACTGAGATATTATATTGTGTTTTGCTTTGCAGTTGTGGAATAATTAGGAATAATAAGAGTTACTCTTCCTTTCTTCCTCTTCACATACACCCAAGGACTAATAAGGTGCACAAACCTTCCCCTTTAGGCCAAACTTTGATTTAATTTTACAAATGGAACTAAAGTGTATTAAGCTCCGAGGTGGTAGAGTGAGGGCCTGGGGTTTGGACAGTAGGAAGGCTGGGTTGTCAGGAGTTGGTAGCCAGCTCCCAAGGCTGACAGAGGTGGGAAAGAGATGATACACGTTTGTTTGTGTTTTTATGGAGTAGCTGTTAGGTGGTGGGGATCCATACCACCATAAGCCTCTGATAGGTTGGCGTATTGATTAGATTCATGGTGGCCAAGGACCACGGCCCAGGAACTACAAGAATGGGTCTCCTTGCCCCATTTGGCAAAGGGGAGGATGGACCGTGGAAACCCCAGGGGCAAGCACAGTAAACTGAGGACTTAAGTGCCCTCTCTTATTTTCTAAACACCACAGCACCTCACTCCGAATGTGACTTAAGGAGGTGAAAAGAGAAGGTGAGAGGTCCCCTGAAGCACAAATTAGTGAGAATTCAGAGTAAGATTAATTTGATTTTTGAAAGTGTTACCACATTGTTGTTCACCAGTGAACTGAAGGGTACATGTCAGATTTAATACATACCATGAAAAGTTTTCCTGTAAAACATTTTATTTTCAATGTTCATATGTTCGACATTTCTCCAGAGGACAACATTTGAGAACCTTTAGGCAACCCACTCCAGTGTTCTTGCCTGGAGTATCCCAGGGACGGTGGAGCCTGGTGGGCTGCCGTCTATGGCGTCGCACAGAGTCAGACACGACTGACGCGACTTAGCAGCAGTAGCAGGTCTTATAAAAAGCCTTTGGAGTAACTGGGACTGAATCTGTATTTTGCTGTCTACGTTTTGCTGAATTTCTACTTTGTTATTTTGTAAAAGGATGGCAACAGTGTAGTCTTTTCATTAACCGAACATCAATAAACAACAACCATCATGATCCCCTCAGTATATGAGAAGGATTCTGAACTGGTGGATGCTCGATAAATAATTAATGAGTGAGTCTTCTGCCCCTGTCATTCCTATTCCTCCTGTGATGAAACCCGGCCAACACAGATTTTACAGACAATGTTAAAGTCAGAATTAAATTCCGGATCTAACTCAAATGTCTTTTTCTTGGCGCTGCACCACCATGCTTCAAACTTTGGGCCATGACCCACTCGTGGGTCTCAAAGTCAGTAAAACCTGTCAGAATTGGCATTCCTAGAAGGAAAGAAAAGAGAGGAAAGTGACAGAATAGCAGGGATAACACTGCCAGGACAGCATAGAGTAACACAGACTGGGAAACAAAATGAAGCAAGATAAAACAAATGAAAGAAAATTAGTGTGTCTAACATATAAGGGGCTAAGCAGTGTTTTGTAAAAATTGTGCGTATATTGTGTCAATAGGTAAAATGATTTTTTTCTTTTTTTGCTATGAGTCATTTTAGGCCATGACTCACAGCAAAAATAATAATTTTTTAAAAAGGCTCAGTTCAGTTCAGTTGCTCAGTCGTCTCCGACTCTTTGGGACCCCGTGAATTGCAGCACACGTTAGAATGTTAATAAATTAGATTATTTGTCTTCTTTAATTACTCTTTTACATTTGCTAGAAGGGGGAAAAAAAAACACTTTTAGGCTTTCCTAATTCTGTTCACTTTAGTTTATCAAAAAAAAAAATTTTAACCATACAATTTTCTACATTTACAAAATGTTAAGAAACTAACAGCAGAGATCCCTATACACTGTGTGCAAGCTAGCTAAGTCACTTCGGTCCTAACTCTTTGCCACCCATGGACTGCAGCTCACCAGGTTCCCTTGGTCAAGGGAGATTTTAGGCAAGAATACTGGAATGGGTTGCCATTTTCTTCTCCAGGGGACCTTCTCAACCCAAGAATCAAACCCATGTCTCTTGCAGCTCCTGCATGGCAGGCAGATTCTTTACCTGCTGAGCCATCAGGGAAGCCCATTACCACATATTTATCCACACATACTTCATGTATGTATCATTTTATATATAGGAATCATGTGGTTAATTCTTTCCCAGACTAAGTTTTTGAGAGGAATCCATTTACCCTAGGAAAGACTGTTATTTTTATAAGGAGTACTGAAATGAATCTTTATTCATACTCTATGTACACATGTGCTGTGAGAATTCTTTACCTTAGATAAACAGAAACAAAACTGGCCTGCTTTACGTAGATTATGGGAACCTTCAGCTGATTTGAAAAAGTGATTACTCATTTACCGTCTCATAAGATATAATAGATTTTGTGTGGGTCCACATTTTCGACAGCTTTGAAGTTATCAGACTTACGAATTTTTACCATACCCTGGATAGTAAATCTTTTAATTTGAAGTTTTCTCATTATCAGCAATGTTGAGCATCTTTCTACACTCAAAAATGGTTTATTGACTGTTTGTATTTAATTCTTTGTGTATTACTTGCTGCCCTTGAGTTTTGGTAGGGAGGGATTTTTTTTTGCTATTGATTGGTAGAAAATTTTTTTATATTGGATTACTAATTTTACCTATAGGGCTTTCGTGGTGGCTTAGTGGTAAAAGAATCTGCCTGCAATGCAGGAGACCTGGGTTCGGTTCCTGGGTTGGGAAGATCCCCTGGAGAAAGAAATGGCAACCCACTCCAGTATTCTTGCCTGGAGAATTCCGTGGACGAGGAGCTTGGCAGGCTACAGTCCATGGGGTCGCAAAGAATCGTACATGACTAAGCAGTTAACACTCAATTTTACCTATGCACATTACATGCCTTTTCTCCACTCTGTGGCATTTCTTTAAACTTCATGATATGTTTCTTTTACCTACCAGTTTATTATTCTTGTTATTATTAGTTTAATATAATCAAAATTATAAATATATCACTTTATAGATTATAAATTATCCTTTCTTGGAAGTCATTTCTCATTCTAATAAAATATATTGTATTCCCAAGTTGTATCATTTTGATTTCCCACCTCATTTTTACTGTATTTGAAATACATTTTTGTGTCTGGTATAACATGAAATTTTGGTTTAATTGTCTATTTGGATGGTCAATTGTCTCAGCATCATTTATGAACTGTCAATCTCTTCTGGTATGATTTATAACAGTATTTTTTAATTCAGGTACCAAATACTTATATAAATTTTGGGTCTTCAAAACTCTTCTTTATTTCCTCTGTTTTTCTATGCTTGTGTTAATACCAACTTGCTTTAATTATTTAGTTTTAACAGTTTAGAATCTGATGAGCCATATTCTCCTTCCTCTCACTTAAGGATTTCTTATCTATTTTAAGGCCCTTGCTCTGATATTTGAATGTTATAATCAGATTTTCAGGTTTCATGAGAAACTTTTGTGAAATTTTAATTGAAACTGAAATGGATGTATAGATTAATCAGTGCATAATTGACATGTTTACAATATTGAGAGCATCTTTCCAAGGAAAAGGCCTAACTCTTCACTTATTTATATCTTTGTCTTCCAGTTTTCATATTTTATTAGTTTTATTTCCTATAACTTTGCAATTTTGTTGCTAATATAAATGTGTAGTTTATATAACATTTTATATACTTTATAATTGCAATTGCTTGTGCATAGAATTACAGGAGATTTTGTATATTGTTCTTACATTCTCTAAACTTGCTGAATTATTTATTAATTTGTCTACAAAATCTCATGAATTTCTGATATTTATGGTTATATTGTTTGGAAATAAAAACTTTTTTCTTATTTTAAATTTTACAACTCTGGTTTTTATATCTTTTGCTAATACGTTACCTAATTTGTCTACTACAGTTTGAATAGAGGCAATGATACGGGCATCTTCTCTTCTATTCCTGGTGTTAATAGTTTTTATCATGAATAAACACAACATTTTACAGTTTTTCCACACTTACAGAGATGATTCTGTGATTTTTCTACTTTATTTAATGTGGTTAATTATATCAATATATCCTCTAATATCACTTATTACCCTTATAACTAAAATATTTTATATCCTTTTGGATTTGGTTTATTTGTTTTCTCTTACTGCTGCTACTGCTAAGTCAGTTCAGTCGTGTCTGACTCTGTCCGACCCCATAGACCGCAGCCCACCAGGCTCCGCCGTCCCTGGGATTCTCCAGGCAAGAACACTGGAGTGGGTTGCCATTTCCTTCTCCAGTGCATGAAAGTGAAAAGTGAAAGTGAAGTCGCTCAGTCGTGTCCGACCGTCAGCGACCCCATGGACTGCAGCCTTCCAGGCTCCTCCGTCCATGGGATTTTCCAGGCAAGAGTACTGGAGTGGGGTGCCGTTGTTTTCTCTTACTGCATAACAAATTATCACAAACATAATGGCTTAAAACAATGCACATTTATTATCTCACAGTTTGTATTTTCAAGAAACAGTTCAGATAAGGCTAACTGTACCCTCTTCTCAAGGTCTTTCCAGATGGCTCAGTGGTAAAGAATCCACCTGCCAATGCAGTAGACACAGGAGATGTGGGCTGGATCCCTGGGTTGGGAAGATTCCCCTTGAGAAGGGAATGGCAACCCACTTCAGTATTCCTGCCTGGAAAATCTCATGGACAGAGAAGCCTAGCAGGCTACTGTCCATAGGGTTACAAAGAGCAGTCATGAATGAGCACCTTGAACTCACACACATATACTTCTCAAGGTCTTACCAGGCAGAAATCAACATGTTATTTAGCATTACAATCTCAGCTGAGGCTTGAGGTCCTCTGTCAAACTCACTGGTTGTTGGTTGAATTTATTTTCAGATGGTTATAGGGTCAATGTCTCTCTCTCTCTCTTTCTCTCTCTCTCTCTCTCTCTCTCTCAGACTTACCCCAAGATAGCACGAGACTCTCTCAGTGTAAGGGCTCACCGGATTATATTAGCCCCACCTGGAATGATTTGCCTTCCAATTAACTAAAATAATTGATTAGGGCTTGAGAAGGGCATGGCAACCCACTCCAGTTTCTTGCCTGGAGAGTCCCATGGACAGAAGAGCCTGGCAGGCTGCAGTCCATAGGGTCGCACAGAGTCTGACACAACTGAAGTGACTTATCATGCACACAAATTAATTTGGGACTTCAATTACATCTGCAAAGTTCTATTATCATAGCCATATGTTGTTACATAAGCATGACAGTGATATTCCATCATATACACAGAATCTACTCACATTAAAACAAGGTGAGAAGCACGGGCGCCATTTTGAAATTTCGCTTACCAGTTTCTTAATCTAATTTAGGAATTTTCTTACTACTGTTGTAAGATTGGATATAATTTTTTATTTTATACTAACTTTATTTTTTGAAGTATAAACTTAATCTTAATCATGATGTTGGAGAGTATTGACTCGATTTTGTCTCTGGATATAGAGTTTAATGTATGCATTAATGTTTAATGTTTAACATTTTCAAAATACTATTTGAGCTGTGATTAACCACTCTCTGTTCTTCCCTTCGTTGTTTCATCTTCTAGCTCTCTGTTTACCAGCTCCAAACTGATAGAAGTTATAGATACATTATTCCAAATCTCTCCATTTTGTCAGTCACTGGTTCTGTCTGTCTCCAATAAGACCACACAATACATGTGTAATGTAGTGTCAAGATCATGGGATCAGAACTCGGGAGACCAGATTTTAGTTTCAAACCATTGGCCACCATGACACTGGTGTATTCACTGTCTAATTCCAGTTGGAACACAACGGCTAATGAACATTTTCATGTTTCTACCTGCTCCAGGCTTCCTGAGAAAAGCAGATTAGCAAACTTTGTTAAACAGTGATGGAATGACAAATATGCTTTAGAAGTTAGAAGGAGCATATTGCTCCAGATAGAATTGGAGACTTATCATGCCCAGAGCCATTTGTTTACATGCCAAGATAGATGCCTTTCCCTCCCCCTCCTCAGAAACGATTTGTTTACATTCTCCAGTAAAGCCCTGTGTTTGCAGGGAAGGATTTACCAAAATGCCAGCCTTTGTGCATAAGTCCTGAGTCTCATAATGTTCAGGGTTCTTCTCACATGATGCAGTCCCAGCATACGTAGAGATGAATGTTCAGTCCTTTCCCTGTGGAATATAGACATGAAGAACAGGGGTTGAGATATTCTGAGTACTAAATGGATAAATGGTCTATTTTTTGATTCAGATACTGTGTCTGCTGTCAGGATATGAATAAATACATAAAATTAAGAATTCTTAAACTCTTCTGAGAGTCATAGAGCAATTATAGTCCAGCTCTGCACACAGGGTTCTCCTCATGAAATAGATGAGATTATTGTTGCCAATATAAAAGGAGTTTCACAAAGCAAAACAAGATATACAACCCAAGGTGGAGAGGTACTGAATGTTTTTATGTGCCAAGAGGTTAGACAGTATTCAAGATGGTCAATGTCAATTGCCTAAATATATTTTATTTCCAATCTGTATTTGCTTCCAGAATAATGCTTATCCATTTAAATCATTGTATACCTGAAGGCATTATTTTTTGTAACAGAGAGTGAGATAGAAAGGAGTTTCTTCCATTTAGTGTGTATTCCTGTCATAAAGGATAAACCTAGACAGTAGGAGGGAAGAGGGGTAAGCCCCTGCAAACGTCAACCAAAAATACAAAACTAAACAAAGCTAAACTAAATGAAATTAAGGTCAAATTTGCCATTTACCCCAGAAGCCAAAGAAAGTGCTAGAAGAGAAGAGAGTGGGTAGAGAATAACTCATAGTTTGGATATTTCTTTCCAGGAACACTTCTCTACTTTCACCCCCTTACCCCAAATACCCCTACAATTGTAGGATTTTGGTGCTATTTTATTTATCTCTTCAATTTCCTATGTTCACCAATAGATTAATAATTCATGAGAGCAGGGTCTGTCCCTCCTAATCACTCAATACCTAGCCTCATGATTGGCCCTTTATCACTCTCTGTCCAGAAGTAAGATATTGCAGCTCTATTCACAACACTCAAGATATGGAAACAAAATATGAAACAAGTGCCCATCAGTGGATGAATGGATAAAGAATATCTGGTACATATAGCCAATGGAATATTACTTCGTCATGGAAACAGAAGAAAATCTTACCATTTGTGCCAACATAGATGAAATCAGAGAGCATTACGCTAAGTGAGTGGTCAGACAAATATTGTATGATATCACTTATATGTGGTACCTAAAATACTGAAGTCATAAAAACAGAGTAAAATGGCAGTTACCAGGGACTGAGAGCTGTGGGGAATTGGGGTAATATTGTGTGAGAATGCAAACTTGCAACTAGTAGATAAATGAATTCTGAAGATTTAATGCACAACACAGTGATTAGAGTCAACAATACAGTAGTATACATTTCAAAGTTGCTAAGAGAATAGATCTTAGTTGTTCTTACACCAAAGATAAATGATAACTATGTGACCTGATATCAGTGTGTCTTCCTAGGCGGCACTAGTGGTAGAGAACCTGCCTGCCAATGCAGGAGACACAAGATTGACCCCAGGTTCAATCCCTGGGTCAGGAAGATCCCCAGGAGAAGGGAATGGCTACCCTCTCCAGAATTCTTGCCTATAGAATCCTATGGACAGAACAGCTTGGCAGACTGCAGTCCGTAGGACCACAAAGACCTGGACATGACTGAAGTGACTTAGCATGCATGTACACAAGGTGGTAATATCATAATATATAAATGTATCCAGTCAGTATTTAAGCTTACACAATGGTCATATCCATTATAGATCAACAAAAAATTAATTCATTTAATTTCTTTAAAAAGAAGGAAGACAATAGAGAAGGAAAAGAGGTGAGGAGAGAGAAAAAGGTAGGACAAAAGCCTGTCCACTTTCAGTCACCAGGACCAAGATGCTAGGGGAAAGGACAACCTTAGATATGGATATTGAAGTCTCTCACGCATAAGATTTCTTGATTCTTTGAAAGAGAGCCTTCAAACATGTTGCTCCTCTTTTTCCACCACTTGTTTTGCCTATGCATCTCCCTCTCCTGAGATCACCAGTTGTCAAAGTTCTGCCTATGTAACCCACTTATTAAACTCTGTCAGGGATACACAATACTTTTCTTCTTTTTCTATCCTTCCAACCAAACTGTGTCATCTTATGATGAGTAGAAATTTATCACTGTATTTCCCATGTTATTTTCAAAATCTTATTTAACAATGAAAATGTGAAAAAAAAAAGATGACTCATTTGAAGGTTTGAAGACATAGAAGGAAAAGAACTGATAAGTGTTCTGAAGTTTGAGCAATGTGTGAAACATTTTGAGTATTTTGGATTTCATTCTCCCAATCCATCACTGCTTAACTCCTAGAATTAAGGCCACTTTTTTTTTCTAATATCCTCTCTAATAGTTATAGCTGAGCCAAGTCAAAAGTATAATATTTAGAGAAATTAGTTTACATTTATCTTTCTCTGTTTTTTTTTTTTTTTTTTTTCTCTTCTGAGCATCTTAGCCTAAAAATATAGCTTTGGTCTGACATAAAGCTTATTCTGTTACTCAAGTTATTGCATGGGATTGAGTTTTGTGGTTTGGTTTGCTAAACCTATGGTTGAAAGCTAAACATTTCTGGAAAAATGGATAAGAATATCTTATATTTATTGAACATAGCCAAGAAATTTATTTTTAATAACTGAACCACAGATTGGGTGCCATCTGTCAGCATATGGCATTGGCTTTTAAAGCAATGTTTACATCTGGGGGATATGATGCTTTCTTTGAGAGAACAAGAGGTATTATAGGACTAAACATGAAGAGAGGTGGTTTTAGATTCATGAATATTGTAAGTTTGCTAAGGATAGAATCAGCATGTTTATGTGCATGCAGTTTTCATACATTTGGGTAGATGAAAAGAAAGAAAATCTGTCCATTGAAATTCTGTTATGGTAATAGAAAATAATTGTAATTTTAAAACCATAGGGACTTTTTTCTCTCACGACAGGCAAAACTATTAGTATGAAGCTGTCAGATCACCAAGTTTGAATTTTTAATGTATCCAATTTGATTGATAAACTTTCGAATAATATTACTAATATAGTGTTTTAATTTATTGAAATTCCAACTGTCAGTTTTATTTTATTCAAAGTATCTACAAAACTATAATGATTTCTCCTTAAGTTTCATTAACTTCAAAAATGTATCTGATGTAGTTTTTGTCTGTTTTGCTGTGCATTAGTTGTTCATTGTTGTTGAGTCGCTCAGTCGTGTCCAACCCTTTTGCAATCCCATGGACTATAGCTTGCTGGACTTCTCATCTATGGGATTTTCCAGGCAAGAATACTGGAGTGGGTTGCCATTTCTTTCTCCAGGGGATCTTCTCTACCCAAGGATCAAACCATTCCTCTTGAACTGGCAGACAGATTCTTTACCACTGAGATACCAGAGATGTCTTTTACTAAGCATAAATATTCTTATTTTTTTAATCAACTGCATTTTGAAACATAACTGGACATATTTTATTACTATAAAAGCACAATTTGTAAAGAAATTGTATTTTGCTTTTTTATATTTAACTCTGTTCATAAAAAATATTAATAAATTCTGATTAATATTAACGTTTTTCTGTTGTTAGTTCAAAACTAGTTCAAACAGACTTTACTTTTCTTCCACCTAATATAACAAAGACTTTATGTCTGTGATACATATAAAATTATATAAATTGCAAAATTCCAGTGAATAGAGTCTCAACAAATATTCAACAGTAAAGATAATGATAATAATAATAACAATGACAGCTACTATCTTGGAATATTCTTTTTGTAACAGATTAGAAGATTTAAAACCATTCTTTTGAATCTTGATAATAACCCTTCCAAATTGTGATTTTCCTTTAGTTACAATTGACAGAATAGGTTTAATGACATTAAAAAATAGATCTGAGATCATAGAAGCTATAATCAACAATATCTTCTTAAAGACCCATATTCTTTCTACTAAACATTCCTGCTTCCCTGACTGAGAAAATACTACTGGTAAGCAAGCATAAGATATTTATTGATTGAAAAGGGTAAAAAAACAACTGCACTAGTAATTATAATGCAAATTGAAATTATAATGAAGTACTAATTTCTGCTGGTCTAACTGATATTTTTAAAGTTTAATTATTAGTCTTGTCAAAAATTAGAGAAACAGTTACAACTACTTCAGGTCTCTTTGTGCATGTATAATACATTTGGAAATACCAATCAAGATCTCCAATATATTCATAATTTTTGATCCTACTCCATCTACTGAAGTTTTTATTTTAATAAGGTAATTTAAAATATCAAGAAGTTAAATTGACGGAAGCTCTCTTTACTGCAGAATGCATCTAGGAAGACAGAGATGATAAGATAAATCATCTTCAGTATGAAGATGCCTGGATCTTGTTATATAATGCATGCTTAACCACTTCCTTGATATAAGACATATTAAAAGATGATTGTATAAATATCACAACAGGCATGATATATGATATTAAAGGCTTCTGAATCTGCCTGTGTTCTTTCTTAGAAACCTTGCTTAACTTCTGAAACTCGTTTTCACCACTTCTAATATGGAGACAGTGAAAGAAGCATTATCATAGTGTTGATATGCATAAAAATCATTCAATATATTTAAGATATTTAGATAATAAATGATCAGTAAGTGAAAATTGTTTATGTAGAATTGATTATAGAAAAGAATAGAAAATGCAATTTTGCTGTGATAAAAGATATTATAAGAATATGTCATGAGCAAGGAGGCAAAAAGAAAAATTTTGATTTGTTCAGTAATGATTTTGTGATGAATGTCTACATCTTTTCCTTAAATTTCAAGCAACATCTATAATTGTGATTAGTTAGATTTATTTTAATTTTAAAAATTCAATTCCTAAACGACCACTCTGAAAAGAAATCATTTAGGAAAAGGATTGTAAGGGTCCAAAAGAGAAAAATTGAAAAAATTATTAATTTTTTCAATACCTCGCTTTTTATAGGACAAAATTTTCTTAGTGGAAAAACAACATGAAACAAAAATGATCCTTTTCATTAATTCAGCATAGAACACTAGGTACCATACACTCAATTATTTCTTCAAAACAGAAGCCAAATATAAATACCAATTACATTATACCATGATTTTTAAACCAAGAAAACTAACTTTATCTCAGAAAATATATATTAAAAGTTACGTGTGGTATGGATGTAGGTGTATGAGGGCACAAGCACTTATATTATCAATAATTTGAGAATTCACTACATGGATACTGCCAGAGATTTGCAAAACAGCAATTAATGATTCTTCTTTACCGACAAATTCACTTACCCCAAACCACAGAAAAATGGCAGGCACTTTTTAAATATCAAGTTTCATTAAAACCTCTGAATAGTCTATAAATTCAGGGACACTAAATGCTCAGTGTTCTGGGAATTGGCTTCATCAGAGTCATGTAAGGGCATTAGATAAAAATAGAGACCCTCGGTTCCTTTTGCCTTAGTCAGAGAATGTATCCTAGGAATGTTTATTTCTAGCATAGATTCAAGGTGATTGTGATGTGTGGGGCACTCTTTGGCTGGATCAATTTTCTGACTTTATAAGGTTATTTCTCTGTTTCCATTGGGGTTCTGATGCAAAAAAAAAAAAAAAACACAGAATCTATACTAACTAGTTTGAACAGAGATTAATTACTAAGTGTGGAATGACTTTCTCATTTCCTAGGAAATAGAATCAAAAGATAGGAAGAATAAGTTTCAAAGTGACAACAAAACTAGAATAACATATAGAGGCATTTCTGCTTCTCTTAACATCATGAAAGGAAAAACCTTATATCAGGATAGTCAGGTGATGTTCCAGCTCTAGAATCAAACTGCCTCCACACTAAACCCGCAAGCAAGATGGGTGCCAGATGGCCACTTCTCTGTCCATTCTCCTCAGTTCTGTATTTAAAACTTATGCCATTGCATTGGATTAGTGGATGTAGAAAATTGATGAAAGTGAATCCGAGGAAATTTTAGTTTTCTAGTCTCCTCAGTCCAAGAAGAAACACTAGCAGGAAGTTGGAAAAATTAATGAAGTGGCCAAATTATTATAACTGCTAAAATCCCTAGATTCTCTGGTCAAATCCAAATTTAATTGGCTTTAAAAAATATTCAAAAGTGATTAAATTTCATACCAGGAAGCTGTATCATTTTATCCCCCCCCCCCGATATTACTTATCCCTTGAGAACTAATTTCTCTTCCCTCTAAGTCAGCTCATTTAATCTGAATCTTCCTATCAGTAAGTGTCATCTTCTACCGTGTTCCATGGATGTCAATTATTTTCCTTTCTGTTGCAGAAAAAAAATCAGTATAGATTTACTGTATATACCCTCAAATTTAGTGTAGTTCTTCACAAGAGAAGGTGCTTGTCAAGAATTTAAATTCATGTCATTTTAGCTTTGAATAAATAAATGAACAAATTTAAGTTTCATTCCTATTTTCAATTGTTGTAAGTTATTACAATTATATTTTAATATATTTTCTGTTACACAGAATTATATTTTAATATAATTTAGAGGTATTCAGATTTGATATGACATTTGTGCATGTGTCAGTCCATTGTCAAACTTTACATAACATTGGATGCAAAGCCCAGTAAGTCAGTGTGTTGCCACTCTTTCCAAAATACGTGTTTCTTTGTTCCAAACCTAGCCGGTCTTCACTTTCTTCACCTTCCCCTTGACTTATTCTGTGGACCACTATTATAACTATTGATTTGCAACCACCTACCTTTCTCCACTAATATCTACATACTTAGTACTTGAAAAACGCCTTTTGGATAAATCCAACTTTGTACCCGTTCTGTGCCTGAGTTTTCCTAGCTGAAAGTGCCTGGAATAAAATACACAACCATGCTATTGGATTTATGTATGAACCAACAGGACTCTGACAGACACCTAACAATATTGCTATTAATTTCTAGGGCAAGTTATTCCCCCATTGTCTCAGCTACCAATCCCATACCTTTTTCTCTTTCCTACAGCCTCTAGCCTGTATTATCCCATCCTCATTATCACTTAAAGTTTATGTTTCCTACATCAGTACAAATAATAAAGCTTCCAGGCTCCCAAGTACACATCCACCCACTCCCATACATCTGTGCCCATATTCCTGCTTTGTCTTTTTTGCATATTATCACAGAGAAACTATCCATATTTTTATCTAATGCCAACTGCTTGGATCTATCCCATTGCCTGATTTCTTTTCAAGAGCAACATTCTATCAGTTATTCCCCTCTTTGTAATCATGAAACTTTCTTTTTTTATAGGATTACATCTATAAGCAGAAAGCATATTATTTTGACCATCTAATAAAAAGATTCTTCTCATGACACTTCTTTCTTCTCTAACTACCAAAAATATCTGCTCCTCTTTCCAAAAAAATTAAAAAAAAAAATACTTGAAAATGTGGTCTATTTTTTTTTTTGCTATTTTAATACTACATCCTTTATTTTCCACATTTAAAAAGTATTCAAAGATTCCACATTTAATCACAGTTCAAAGTATCTCAGGAGAATTATTTGCTTTTAAGCTTAGTGCTTTTTTCCAATTTTGTAAAACAAACAAAAAAAGAAAATGTAGTCTATATACATTATCTGAATCCTTCCCACCCATTCCTCTCTTGTATGCATGTGTTCTCAGTCATGTCCAACTCTTTGCAACCCAATGGACTAGAGCCTGCCAAGCTCCTCTGTACATGGGATTCTCCAGGTAAGAATATTGTAGTATTAGAATTGGCATTCCCTCCTCCAGGCCAATGCTGCTGCTAAGTGCTAAGTCACTTCAGTCGTGTCCGACTCTGTGCAACCCCATAGACGGCAGCCCACCAGGCTCCCCCGTCCCTGGGATTCTCCAGGCAAGAACACTGGAGTGGGTTGCCATTTCCTTCTCCAGTGCAGGAAAGTGAAAAGTAAAAGTGAAGTCGCTCAGTCATGTCCAACTCTTCGCAACCCACCAGGCTCCTCGGTCCATGGGATTTTCCAGGCAAGAGTACTGGAGTAGGGTGCCATTGCCTTCTCCCCTCCAGGCCAATGGCTTCCTTAAATCCCTGCAAATGTGATTTTATTTCCACAATTCTACTGAATCATTCATTTATTCATTGAGTATACTGATCTATTATTTCTTTTTCATTACCATCCAGTCCCATCACTTCATGGCAAATAGATGGAGGAAAAGTGGAAGCAGTAACAGATTTTCTTTTCTTGGGCTCCAAAATCACCACAGACAGTGACTGCAGCCACTAAATTAAAAGACACTTGTTCCTTGGAAGAAAAGCTATGACAAAACTAGACAGCATATTAAAAAGCAGAGACATCACTTTGCTGATAAAAGTTTGTATAGTCAAAGTTATGGTTTTTCCAGTAGTCATGTATGAATGTGAGAATTAGACCATAAAGAAGACTGCACACTAAAGAAGTGATGTTTTCAAATTGTGGTGCTGGAGAAGACTCTTGAGATCCCGTTGGACAGCAAGAAGATTAAACCAGTCAATCCTAAATGAAATCAACCCTGAATATTCACTGGAAGGACTGAAGCTGAAGCTACAATATTTTGGCCTCCTGATGCAGAGAGCCAACACACTGCAAAAGACCCTGATGCTGGGATAGATTGAGGGCAGGAGGAGAAGGGAGTGACAGAAGAATGAGATAGCTGGATGGTATCACCAACGCAATGGACATGAGTTTGAGCAAACTCCAGGAGATGGTGAAGAACTAGGAAGCCTTGCATGCTACAGTCCATGGGATTGCAAAGAGTCAGACAAAACTTAGCAACTGAATAACAATACACATCACTCAATCCAATGGTCAGTTCTCCATCCTTATATTACTGGATCTATCAGAAATATTTGGCCCATCGAAATAACTCTCACCCTCTGAATGATTTCTCATTATTTAGAATTTTAGACACCATATTTTCTTGTTTCTCCTCTTACCATGTAAGCTAATCCTTTGTGATATCCCCTGTCAATTCATCTTCCATCAATTTGCCATCTGACAGAGTTTCTGGGTCACAGTTCTCAATCCTCTTCTCTTTCCCATCTATATTCACCCACTAAGGGGCCTTATCCAGTTCCCTGGTTTAACTAACATCTATATGCAGATGACACATCTGCTTTTCAGCTTTTAACTCTACCCAATACTCTGGCTTGGAGTCTGGACTAATATAGCCAACAACCCACTTTAAACCTCCAGTCAAATTGCTAGTTTTGCTTTTCATTTACTCTTTAGTTGCTAAGTCATGTCCAACTCTTTGCAACCCCATGGACTGTAGACCACCAGGCTTCTCTGTTGAATGGATTTTCCAGGAAAGAATACTGGAGTGGATTACCATTTCCGTCTCCAGGATATCTTTCCAACCCAACAATCCAACCCACATGTCTTGCCTCTCCTTTATTGCAGGGGGATTCTTTACCATTGAGCCACCAGGGAAGCTTGTCAAAATCATCATTTCTAAAATGGGGTTCCTAATCTCCTCCCAAAAGACTTCATTTTGTACATTATTTATTGCTGATCTCAGTAAAAAACAATGTCATTTTTTTTCCAGTTGGTCGGGGAAAGAACCTTGGAGTCATCCATAACTCCTCTTTTTACTCACACAGCTCATGTCTGTCAGCAAGTCCTTTTGAGCTCAGCTTTCAAAATATATCCCATATCAGGCCACTTCTCCACACCTCTACAGATAACACTCTACACAAAGGTGTCATTTGTCAGGATGAGCTCTTGCCTGGATTATTTTAGTATTCTCTAAATTGGTCTATCTACTCCTTTATCTATCCATAGTCTATGATTTACAGAACTGAAAGAATTACTCTTTTTAATACCCAAATCAAAGCATGTCATTCCTTTCCCCAAAATCCTCCATTGGCTTCTATCTCACCAGGAGAAAAACCAACATCTTTATTTCAGTTTGTAAGACCCTACTTGTCTTTTTTCTACCGAATCTATATCATCTCTTACCTCCTTTATTATTCTCTCTGCTCTAGGCTCAGAGGATTTGATTCTTTCTTCAAATCCAACAAACATACTTCTAGGTCATGATCTTGATCTTTTTTTCCTTTCTGGACTGTTCCTCTTCATTCAAACAGCTGCATAAATGGATCCTCACTTCAGATATCTTAATGAGAGTATCTATTCCAGGCTACGTTAGTAAACAGTAAATCCTCTGCCCAAGAGCCTATCCGCTACCTCTCATTCAGCTGTATTTTTCTCTATAATAGTTATATCTATCTGGTATACTATACATCTATTTCTTAACTTATCAGTCTTTCCCCACTCAAATATAAGAGTCAAAAGATCAGAAATTCTGTTTGGTCTCTTCTATCTCCCTAGTACCTACAATGTCATTGTTTAGTCACTTAGTCATGTCTGACTCTTTGTGACCTTATGAACTGTAGCCCACCAGGCTTCTCTGTCCATGGGATTTCCCAGGCAAGAGTATTGGAGTGGGTCGCCATTTCCTTTTCCAGGGGATCTTCCTGACACAGGGATTGAACCCATGTCTCTTGCATCTTCTGCGTTGGCAGGCTGATTCTTTACCACTGAGTTACAGTTTTCATTTGGAATCAACACCTTCCATTTTCAGTCCTTGCAGGTTGGGTAAGCACCTGGGAAGTAAGTGGGTTAGTTTATGACACTGGCCATAGTGGTTCTGGAGAAGGAAATGGCAGTCCACTCCAGTATTCTTGCCTGGAGAATCCCATGGACAAAAGAGCCTGGTGGGCTTCAGTCTATGGGATCGTAAAGCGTCGGACAGGACTTAGCAACTAAACCACCAGTCTCAGTGGTTAGCTTAGCTGCAGACATGTGACTGGAGATAATTCAATATGAATAGCAGGTTTGTGGTGGCTACTACAGAAGAGGACCTTTCTCTTCCCCTGGACTTGGGAATGAGAGCAGTAAGACTTCAACTTCTAATGCCGGAGTCCACCTCCAGAAGCCTGCAAAAGAAGTTAGCATATGAACAAGAATGGGATAAAACCAAGGAATGGATATAAATGGATATTGTAAGGACCTAATTAAAATTTCTTTCATATGTACATCTAGGAGCAGCTAGATAGCTTTGTCATTTGTTATCAAGGTTTTATTGACAGTCTACTGTGAACCAGATATTTGTTCAAGCACTGGAAATAACTAATGAATAATGTATAATGCTTTAAGATTTATATATCCTACATGAAAAAAAGACTTACAAGTAAAGAGGAAACTACATCTAAGTTTTAAATGCTGTGAAAACAGAAATTGCACATTATCATAGAAGCACATTTAAAGACTACTTAATTTAATTTGGGATATATCTGGTGCAATGTTGATTATTGAAAGTGATTTTAAAAAACCATTTGTGATTTAAAAAAAACACAATGAATGTGTTTTTACAATAAATATTATGGGAAGTGGAAGTGAATGTATTTGTATTCCTCTTCCCCTAGCCATACACATACCTCATTTCAGTTTCTTCCATGTACAGGTGGTATACTAGACAAAGTAAGCTCCGAAGTCACACATGAAAATTCTGAACACCACTCTACCAGAAGACAACAATCAAGTGCACTATTCCTTGTTTCTGAATTATTCATCATAAGAGGGATGTACACACACCAGACTGTGTTCAGAGGCAAGTAATGTGTCTGGTACTCACTTGAATTATGTTATATCAGGTAACATGCATTCATGTGTTCATTAATTCAACAAATAGTTATTTAATGAGCTCTTTTTATGGAAAAAAAAGTTATAGGCTGAATTGTATTCTCCCAAATTTTACATGTAATAAGCAAACGTATAAAAAAAAACTGTGCATAAAGAATATATTATTAAGCTGATAAAGCATGGACTTCACCCTTTGAAGCTTATCGTCTAAGTATCAAGAAATATAAATACACAAATAATCATACAATAATATAATTATAAACTTAGAAAGTGCTAAGAGGGAAAAATCCAGGAAGCTCTGAGGATCCACAGTAAGGGAACCTGACCTGACCTGGAAAATTAACATGAGAAAGCTATATTGTCACTGAGAATTTTAAAATGACTAGGAGCTAACTACATGAAGTAGGTGTCAGGGGCTTTGAAAGATGAAGGAACATCTTATGGAAAGACATTACTCTAGGATGCAGCCAGATTCACTGGAAAAATTAAATAAAGGCAGATGTGGCTTTTGAGGTCTTCCCAGGTGGTGTTAGTGGTAAAGAACCCACCTGCCAATGCAAGAGATGTAAGAGTCACTACTTTATAAGAGACTTTCTTTAGTTTTCAGTGTATCTGCTAAAGTAACTGACATCTGTAGGATAAGGAAGATCATAGCATTTGTGTTAAAAAGAAAAAACTAATAAAATATAAAACACACTTTTCTACAATGCTATTAAAGACTAGTTGATTCAAAGTCCATAAATAATATCAAAGAAAGATGAAATATTTATAGACGGGCCTTTGCAGATGCTTCAGTGCCTAGAGGTAAGTGTTTGATACAAGTGCAGATGTGCAGAGGAGAGGCATACCTTAGATGGAAAGATTTTACAAGGAAAAATCAGATGTATTTTAAATAACAAAATGGGTAGCAGTATACAATGTTATCTGGAAAAGACCCAAATGCAAGAATAAATATTTTATCTTAACAACCCTCTTCTCTAGAAATGTTGATAAGGGAAGGGCATAAAAAGTGTCAAAACTAGCAATGGGTGGAAAACAGTGTTTGTATAATACCGCTACACTCAGATTCTAGGACTTGCTGAAGTATAACACAAAATCAAACCAAAGTCAACTAAGGCTAGAACCCAAATCACTCCCAGCCCAAATCCTGGAAAGGTCAAAGGATAGCCTTCTGTGGCTACTGCTCTAAAATTTGGGAGTTAGGCTAAAGGGCAAATTACAGTCTCCACAATCCCATTTGAAACCAGTGGTGAACACAATCTAATGAAAATGTTTTGGATGGTGGGAGATTTTTAGGTCAGTGAAAATATTCTGTATGATACTATAATGATAGATTCAAGTCATTATATGCTTTATCCAGCACCATAGACTGTACAACACCAAGAACCCTAAGGTAAACTACGGATGTTAGATATGTGAGGTATGGACTTTGGGTGGCTTTGATATGTCAGTGTCATTTTATTAGTTGTAACAAATATACCACTCTGCTGGGAGCTGTTAATTATAAAGGAGTTTATGCATTGTGTGGAGGTAAGGGATATGTGGAAAAATCTCTGTACCTTCCTCTCAGTTTTTGCTGGGAATCTAAAAGTGCTGTTAGAAATTTCTTTTTTTTTTTTTAAGTTCAGTTCAGGTTGTGTTGGAATTAGAGAGCAGCCCCTCAGCTTAGGCGTGCAGTGAAAGAAAGGAATTGCACACTTTGAAAGTTTGAGATAAAGATATAAAAATTTTAAATCCATTTTTCTTTTAGACATTCCACATGTCATATTGTCATGTGAAGAGATATGAAGAAGTAAGAAAATGTGACTCATTATCAGGAAGAAAATTAATCAACAGAAACAAAATCACAAATAGTTCAAATGACATCATTAGTCATCAAGAACTTTAAGATAAATATTATAAAACTGTTAAAACATGCATAGTATAAGATGGAACGAATGGCTGAAGATATGAATGCTTCTAGGAGAATAACATGGAACAGAGAATCAAACTGATATTTTTGTAATAAAAGTATAGTATAAGAAGGCTTCCCTGGTGACTTAGCAGTAAGGGTTCCACCTGCAATGCGGGAGACCCGGGTTTGATCTCTGGATCTGGAAAATCTCCTGGAGAAGAAAATGACAACCCAATCCAGAATTATTGCCTAGAGAACCCCATGGGCAGAAGAACGTGGAGGGCTACAGTCCATAGGATCACAAAAGAGTCGGATATGACCCAGTGACTAAACAACAGCAAAATAGAGTAAGAAACAAAAATTTATCAGAGTATTTTAACATCAGATAGAAGAAAAGCAGAAGAAACCATTGGTGAACATAAAGATATGTCAATAGTAATTATCCAAACAAAAGTAAACAAGGAATAAAAGATTGGGGAAAAGGTGATCAACAGATCAGCATCCTATAGGAAAATATTAAATTAGTAAACATATATGTTATTTGAATCCTATATGAGAAGATATAAAGAATTAGGCAGAAAAAATATTTAAAGAAACAATAGCAAAACACTTAAAGTTTAATTAAAAATCTCATCTTCAAGCCCAAGAACTAAAGAAGTTAAGACATAATTCATGGATGACATGAGAAGGTATATAGAAAAATGAAAATAATTTTTTTTAAATATTAGAAGTTACAAATGCATTTACCAAGTTTGCAGTATATGATATAAAAATCAGTTTTATATACTATCAACAGAAAAATGAAAACTGAAATATAAAATACCATTTATAATAGCATCAAAAGTATAATATGCTTGGCCAGAAATTTAATGAAAGAAAACTAAAATCTCTACAATGGAAACTACAAAACAGTGCTGATATAAGCTTAAAGACATATAACTAAGTGAACAGATACACTGACTTCATAGTTTGGAAAACTTAATGTTGTTAACATGGAAATTTCCTGCAAATTAATCTATACATTTATGCATTTTCTGTCAAGGCTTTTTATGGTAGAATTTGATGACACAATTTTAACAATTACATGGATGTGCAAAGAATTCAAAATAGCCAAAAACAATATGGAAAACAAAGAATATGGTCGAGAGACTTGTACTACTAGATTTCATGACTTAAAGTTGCATGAAATTTAGAAATGATGACATTGATGTAAAACTTAAAACTCATTAAAACAATATGGTATTGGACTTTCACATTCTGTAAAGATGGAGTAACAGAAACCAGATTTACTACTCTACTAAAAACAAGTTAAAAACTAGGGGCAAATTATATGTAACATCACTTTGGTTTTATTATTATTTGGCTGGGCCACCAGGGAACGCCTTACAACATCAGTTTCAAATGCATGGGACGTTGCTTAGTGCCCATTGAGAGACAGTAAAAACTGCATTAAGCTTTACTATTGTCCCAGCTTACTACTCATCCAGGCTACAGTACAGTGAGGAGGAACCCAGTGGAACCTCATAGTCTCCCTGAGTTGAAGAAACAACTGGGAGACCAGAAAAGCCAACATAGCTAGTTTTCAGAACATTGTAAGGGGGAGAAAAATACTCGCACACGCAGAGGGTTCTATAAATCTACAGCAAGTCATCCTTCAGTCTTTGGCTAATGATTACCAAATGCATATGAGGCCAGGAAAAAGAAAGCCCTAAGAATCAGAGGGAGTGATACCTGAAGTTCACATAAGGCAGAGACTGCTCCCTTTCCCACCAGCCATACTGGAAAACCTCATAATTCACGGCATGAAGCACAGAACACACAAAATATTAGTGTGACCTCAGTAATGGACAAAATTAAACCTAGAATGAATGTTGCTCTGGTCCTACAGAACAAAGCTTGAAAGCAAGGCCTGACAGGACCAAAAGACTTCCATGCAATTTAAATGCACCCCCAGAAAAAATACATCCCAAGAATATTAAAGCAATGTAAAATATCCAACACCCCAAAATGTAAACATCACAATATCTACCATTTAATAAGATATTAAATAGACATACAAAGAAGGAAGAAAATACAACCCATGGCAAAGAGAAAAATTAGTCACTCCAAACTGACCACCAGATGATATAAATGCTTGAACTGATAAACAAGGACATTAAAATTGTAATTATAACTGTATTCTTTATATTCAGGAAACCAGAAGAAAATTGAGAATGTTAAGTGGAAAACTGAATGATCTAGAAATCTAAAACTATGATGTTTAAGATTTTTAAGAAATACACTGGATGGGATTAATAGTAGATCAGATATTGTACAAGAAATGATGAGTGAATTTAAGGCCAAAGACACAGAAACTATCCAAAATAAATTGCAGAAAAAAATAATATTTAAAAAAAGGAATAAAGTGTCAGTAATCTGTAGGACAATTTTAAGCAGCCTAGTATATGTATAATTAAAGTCTCTGAAGTGGAATAAAGAAGGAAGAGACAAAAAAAAGTTCAAATTTTAAATATTTAATGAAAAATGTAACCTTTTAGATCTATGAAGCCCAATGGAATCTGTGCATAATAAACATAAATTAGAAATCTGTATGCAGGTCAGGAAGCAACAGTTAGAACTAGACATGGAACAACAGACTGGTTCTAAATAGGAAAAGGAGTTCATCAAGGCTGTATATTGTTACTCTGCTTATTTAACTTATATGCAGAGCACATCATGAGAAACGCTGGGCTGGAGGAAGCATAAGCTGGAATCAATATTGCCGGGAGAAATCTCAATAACCTTAAATATGCAGATGACACCACCCTTATGGCAGAAAGTGAAGAGGAACTCAAAAGCCTCTTGATGAAAGTGAAAGTGAAGACTGAAAAAGTTGGCTTAAAGCTCAACATTCAGAAAATGAAGATCATGGCATCCGGTCCCATCACTTCATGGCAAATAGATGGGGAAACAGTGGAAACAGTGTCAGACTTTATTTTTTGGGGCTCCAAAATCACTGCAGATGGTGATTGCAGGCATGAAATTAAAAGATGCTTACTCCTTGGAGGGAAAGTTATGACCAACCTAGATAGCATATTCAAAAGCAGAGACATTACTTTGCCAATAAAGATCCGTCTAGTCAAGCCTATGGTTTTTCCTGTGGTCATGTATGGATGTGAGAGTTGGACTGTGAAGAAGGCTGAGTGCCGAAGAATTGATGCTTTTGAGCTGTGGTGTTGGAGAAGACTCTTGAGAGTCCCTTGGACTGCAAGGAGATCCAACCAGTCCATGCTGAAGGAGATCAGCTCTGGGATTTCTTTGGAAGATCAGATCAGATCAGTCGCTCAGTCATGTCCGACTCTTTGTGACCCCATGAATTGCAGCACTCCAGGCCTCCCTGTCCATCACCAACTCCCAGAGTTCACTCAGACTCACGTGCATCGAGTCAGTGATGCCATCCAGCCATCTCATCCTCTGTCGTCCCCTTCTCCTCTTGCCCCCAATCCCTCCAGCATCAGAGTCTTTTTCAATGAGTCAACTCTTCACATGAGGTGGCCAAAGTACTGGAGTTTCAGCTTTAGCATCATTCCTTCCAAAGAACACCCAGGGCTGATCTCCTTCAGAATGGACTGGTTGGATCTCCTTGCAGTCCAAGGGACTCTCAAGAGTCTTCTCCAACACCACAGTTCAAAAGCATCAATTCTTTGGCACTCAGCCTTCTTCACAGTCCAACTCTCACATCCATACATGACCACAGGAAAAACCATAGCCTTGACTAGATGAACCTTTGTTCGCAAAGTAATGTCTCTGTTTTTGAACATGCTATCTAGGTTGGTCATAACTTTCCTTCCAAGGAGTAAGTGTCTTTTAATTTCATGGCTGCAGTCACCGTCTGCAGTGATTTTGGAGCCCCAAAAAATAAAGTCTGACACTGTTTCCACTGTTTCCCCATCTATTTGCCATGAAGTGATGGGACCGGATGCCATGATCTTCATTTTCTGAATGTTGAGCTTTAAGCCAACTTTTTCAGTCTCCACTTTCACTTTCATCAAGAGGCTTTTGAGCTCCTCTTCACTTTCTGCCATAAGGGTGGTGTCATCTGCATATCTGAGGTTATTGAGATTTCTCCCGGCAATCTTGATTCCAGTTTGTGTTTCTTCCAGTCCAGCGTTTCTCATGATGTGCTCTGCATATAAGTTAAATAAGCAGGGTGACAATATACAGCCTTGATGAACTCCTTTTCCTATTTGGAACCAGTCTGTTATTCCATGTCCAGTTCTAACTGTTGCTTCCTGACCTGCATACAAATTTCTCAAGAGGCAGATCAGGTGGTCTGGTATTCCCATCTCTTTCAGAATTTTCCACAGTTTATTGTAATCCACACAGTCAAAGGCTTTGTCATAGTCAATAAAGCAGAAATAGATGTTTTTCGATTGATGCTAAAGCTGAAACTCCAGTACTTTGGCCACCTCATGCGAAGAGTTGACTCAGTGGAAAAGACTCTGATGCTGGGCGGGATTGGGGGCAGGAGGAGAAGGGGACGACAGAGGATGAGATGGCTAGATGGCATCACTGACTCGATGGACGTGAGTCTGAGTGAACTCCGGGAGTTGGTGACGGACAGGGAGGCCTGGAGTGCTGCGATTCATGGGGTCGCCAAGAGTCGGACACGACTGAGCGACTGAACTGAACTGAATTGAAACTTCATCAATTACATCATAAATTACTTAATTACATGGTAAGTAATTAAGAAGATTAACAGTAGTGATAAAAAAAAGAGCTTTAAACTCAGCATGTGAAAAATGACACATTATTTAGGGAAGAACAAAGACAAGACTTCTCACTAGAAAAAAAACAGTACAAGCTGGATAATGGAGAAAAAATTTTTAAATACTGGGAAAAAAATTTTTTAGCTTAACTATGCCTAGCAAAAATATCTCTCAGCAACAAAATAAAAATATTTTCTCAGGCATACAAAAGTATAAAGAATTCATAACCAGTAGGCTTGCATGATATGAAATGTGAAAAAAAGTCCTTCAGGCAGAAACAATGTATCAGATTGTTGGATAGATTTATCCAAGGGACCAGAGAGGCTGAGAAATGGTATCTATGTGGTGCATGTAAAGGAAATATTTTTAAATATGATTTAAAGAAAGATTAAAGATGTTGAGCTGTTTACAGCAAAATGAATATCAGTGCATTGTTGGGTTTATACCACACGCAGAAGTAAAAATGATAATAACACAAAAGCCAGGAGAAGATAAGTGAAAGATACTAGTAAAATATTCTTATGCTTTCTGTGCAATAATAAAATATCAGTTGGAGGCAAGCTATACATTACAATGAACTTTATAAGCTAAAAATGCATATCAAAAACCCTAGTACAAACACTAATGACACAAAAATGTACGTGTAATAAAGCTAAAAATAAGATAAAATTGAATCATGCAAAACATGTTATGAATTCAAAAGAGAAAAAAAGTAGCATAAAAATCAACTACAACAAAAAGGGAAACAAATGGAAAGATGATGAATTTATACCCCAAAATACACTTAAATGTAAACGGTTTGAACACTCAAATTGAAAGGCAAAATATTTCAGAACAGATATAAGAGCAAGATCCAATTATATACTATATATTATCTACAAAAAACCTACACTGAATATAGATGCTAATAGGTTAAGAGTAAAAGGATAGGACACCAAATTAGATAACTTATACAAAATATAAAATCCCTAGAAAGGACACTAATAAAACTGACTCAAAAAGAAATCATCCTGAATAGACCTTAGAGCAAGCATACAATTAGTAATTTCAAAGCTTTTAACAGAGTAAATCCCCGACTCAGATAGCTTCACTGATGAATTCTACAAAATATGTAAAGAATAACACTTTTCCACCACAAATTCATACCAAAAAATAAAAGAAAAGGGAATACTTTCCAATTTATTATATGCTGGCAGTATACTCTGATATCAAGACAATGACATCCTAAGAAAACTAGAAACTAATTCCCTATGAACACAGACATAAAATTCTCAAAAATTAGCAAATCAAATCTGGCAATATATAAAAAAAGTATTATAAAAGAGCAACTGGAATGTATCTCAGGAATGCAAAGTTGCAAAAGAAAAAAGTCAAATTAATACACCTCATTCATGAAACAAGGAATAAAACCCATATAATCATCTCAATTAATGCAGAAAAAAGCTACTTGATAAGCCTTCCTATGATAAAAATAATCAACAAACCAGTAATAAAAGGAAACTCTCTGACTTAAGGAAAAGATGAGGTACAAAATCCTACAGCTAACAGCATAATTAATGTGAAAAAACTGAATGCATTTTCCTTAAGATTAAAGCAAGATAAAAAAGACAACTATTGCCACTTCCATTCAACACTATACTAAAGAGTCTAACCAAGGCAATAAAGCAAAATAAAAATTAAAGTCATCCATATTGGAAAGGAAGAGGTATAACTATCTGTACTTGCAGATGACAAGTACTTGTATATAAAAAACCTTAAGGAATCCACATGAAAGCTCTTTGAACTTATATGTGAATGCAGTCAGATTGCCTGGGCTTTCTTGATGGCTCAGTGGTAAAGAATCCACCTGCCAATGCAGGAGATGTGAGTTCAATTCCTGGGGCATGAAGATCCCCTCAAAATGGAAATGGCAACCCACCCCAGCATTCTTGCCTGGGAAATCCCATGGACAGAGGAGCCTGGCAGGCTATAGTCCACGGGGTAGCCAAAGAATCAGACACAAGTTAGCAATTAAAACAAAAACAAACAGTCAGATTACATAAAAGAAGACCAATTTAAAGATTGTTTCTATTCATTAACAATGAATAATGCAAAAATGAAATTAGGAAAACAATTTCATTTGCCATAGAATTAATAACAAAATAATAGACTGAACAAAAATGCAAGACCTATCCCTCAAGAACTAGAAAACAGTTATGGAAAAACATTAAAGAAGAACTAAATAAATGAAGACAGCTCATAGTCAGAGATCAAAAGACTTAATACTGTTAAGATAGCAATACTCCAAAACTGATCTACAGATTCAAAGCAATTCTTTTCAAAATCCCATCTGGCTATTTTGCAGAAAATGACAAGTTAATCCTGAAATGTATATGGAAATTCTAGGGGCCCTGAATAGCCAAAACAATCTTGGAACAAAGTTGGAGGACTTATACTTTCAGATTTCAAATATTACTACAAGGCTACAGTAATCAATATATTATAGTACTAGAATAAAGGTAGATGTGTCCATGCCAAGTCACTTTAGTTGTGTCCATCTCTTTGTGACCCTATGGACTGTAGCCAATGAGGCTTCTCAGTTCATGGGATTCTCCAGGCAAGAATACTGGAGTGGGTTGTCATGCCCTCTTCTAGGGGATCTTCCTGATCCAGGGATCAAACCCGCATCTGTTAGGGTTGGGAAGATCCCCTAGAGGAGGACATGGCAACCCACTCCAGTATTCTTGCCTGGAGAATCCCATGGAGAGAAGAGCCTGTTAGGCTATGGTCCATAAAAAAATGAACATCAAAGAGGAAATATTGAGAGATTAGATTGGGCCCATCCCTGAAACTTCAGGATAATCCCTTTACTTCAAAGTCTATAACTTTAGTCACAACTATAAAGTTATTTTTGTCACATAAGGTATTCACATAGCATTCATAGATTCTGGGATTAAAGCATAGGTATCTTTGCAAGGTCGTTATTTTTCCTTCCACTCTTGGTTAAATTATTCTTTTAATATTATCTAATTTAAATAAAAGTTATGCAACAAAAACTTATACACAAATGTTCAGAGAGACATTATTCATACTAGACAAAAAGTAGAAATAACCCAAATGTCCACCAACTGCTAAATGAATAAAATGTGGTAAATCCATACAATGCAATATTGTTCGGAGAAGGCAATGGCATGACTGAAGTGACTTAGCAGCAGCAGCAGCAATATTGTTAAGCAATAAGAAGGAGTGAAGTAGTGATACATGCTAGGATGCATGCCAAAAACATTATGCTATGTGAAAGAAGCTAGTCAGTCACAATAGACCACATGCAATATGATTCTATGGTGTAAAATATTTAGCATAGGTAAATCTATAGAAAAAGAAAGCAAGATGTCCTGCCTAGTACTCTGGGATGGAGAACTGGGAAAAACCTGAGAGTGGCTGTGGCTGGCTTTAGTTTCTTTCTAGGATAATGGAAATATTCTAAATTAAGTGGACTTCTATCTCAACAAAGCTGTTTTGTCTCCATGACGATACTAAATTATTACATAGTGTTCATGGTCAAGATAACAGGTCTCCCATAGGAGGAGAAGAGGGAGTGGCTAGAAGAGACACAGGGGAGCTGGTGTATTAAAAATGTCCTAATTCTTGGCCAAGGGATGTTTACATGAGTGTTCACTTTGTTATCATTTATTGAGCTTCACATTTAGGATTTATACATTTCCTGGGTCTATGTTACACTTCAAAATAAAAAAGTCTAAATTTTTTAATGGTGATAAATGTGTTTCTACCCATGACATAAAGAAGTAATGTTAGCTTGGAAGTATTTACACTGTAAAACTGTTCTAATAATGATAAAAAGAAGTAAAGAGATAACACGAAATATTTGAGCAGTTAAAAATCCAACAAGAATTGGACATGCATTGAAAAGGAAAAGAGTGTGGTATTAAGAATTACTTTTCACTTTCTTGCTATTACACAGCTTTTCTTTTTGACAGCAAGCAGACTGGATTTAAGTGGGTGACAATGCATATGTGTTTCAATAGACTAGGTCTGAGATGCTTTACTACCCAATTGAAATGTCAATTAAAAGCTTTACATACATGTTGGAGCTAGAGGAGATATTCAATTTGAACATTCTGCTGGATTTTCCCATTTATGTTTCTAGACCTGCCTTACATTTCCCCCTGTCTTTCTATATGTTTTCTTTTTTGCTGCTGTTGTTTTTTGTTTTTGTTTTATGTGATGCATCAGCTATTAGTACATCCCTCACCAGTTGGGCAGCAAGTTACCACGGCTGAGTTTGTCCAGTGGAAGATAACAACAGAAGATGGAAGGAAAGTACGGTTCACACCTAGGGATAGTAAAAGCTCCCAACCTCTGCTAGCTCCAGGGTGCTTTACCAACTCTTTTTGATTTTGGTTTCTCTTATTCCTATTTGCACTTCTATAAATAGCTTGTTATTAAATTCTCCTTAATCAGACCATTTGAATGTACCATCTGTTTCCTGTCAGGATCTTCAGTAATTCAGTAATTGGCACAAGAAGTGGCCCCAGGAAACACCCTTAAAATAGGTTCCTGGAATGGGTAGGTAGAATATTTGAGAATCTCACAGATAACTTCTTTGCTTCAGGAAATGGGACACTGATAATCTCTGGCGTGCTGTGACATTGTGATTAGCCGAATAATCACTGGTGGTGGCATAAGATGAAGTACAGATGCAATGAAGGCGTTGGGAGATCAAGTGTCTGTGGCACTTAGTCACTATGGCAACAGTGGTTATTACAAAGATTGTAGCAAGAGAAAAGGACCAAAAATAATGAAGGTCTGCTTCAGAACATGAATGAAAAATCAGAAAGCTTCTATGGAAACTTAAAAGAATCTCTTATGTCCAGTAGCCAAAGGGAAGGTATGAATGAGAATCAAGCCCAAGGACTGAATGTAATTGTACAGTGGTTAAAGCCCACTAAATGAAAAACCCAGCCATATGTTATGCTAAGATAAGAGTATTCATGGAAAAAGAGTAAGACCCAAGGACCTTTGGGCAAATATAGGCAAAGGACAAGAATTTTGAATCTGCAAATTCTAGGTGTACTCAGCTGAGATTTGAAAGGTAATGACTTAGAGTTTAAGTACTCAAAGAGGTTGTTCACATCCAAAAGTCTTGCTAATTGAAGTTTGGGCTCAACATTGGCTTACAGTTAATGAGGAGGCCATGCTAGAAATTCTCTGACATAGGGCAGTGGCTCTCAACCTTTGATGTACATTAGAATCACCAAAGAAGCATTAAAAGAATTAATCTCTTGGTCCCACCCAGATGGAGCCTGATTTTAACATTCTGGGATATATCCTGGACATTAGGTTTTCTGAAACTCTCCAGGTAATTCTAATGTGCAACCTGAGTGGAAAATCACTGATGATGAAGAGAGAATCTGAGTTTTAGGGTTATGGAACTATAAGAGCAGATTTATTATGTGTAACCACCTCAATTCCCCTCTGCCAAACACCCTGAAAGAGCCTGAAGGACACTTCACTTACCAAAGCAATTTTGAAACTCTCTGTGTGTTTGAATGTGTCCTATGGGCCAAAGATGACTGAAGGTGGAAGATGCTGCAATACAAATTGTTTAATAGTACGGTAGAAAAATGGCCTGCCAGTGTAGTAGAGACCAGATCAAAGGGATTAACCGTCAGAAACAAGGTGTTTTAAATCACATTAATAAGGCAAGTGTTGAGCTGATCATAGAGTTCTGACCTGCATTAATCTGTGTCAGTGGCTTTTTAACCAATGGGTCCCTCAGAATGAAATAAATGAACAGACTAGTAAGGTATGTCTTAATATATAAAAACAGAAAATTTCTGGGTCTTGAAAATCTAATTTTCAAACCTTTCTAGGTGTTGGAAATCAAATTCATGTCATCATAATGAGAATTCATAGCCTCTTATCCAGTTCCAAGGTCTAAGTCAATACACATGCCTAAAGTACCTTTGTTGAGGTGAAAGTTGGCTTCCTTTGAGAAAGGATCAGCAAGGTAGCCATTGAGGAATATCGTGCATTACCCAAACCTTCTCTTCATGACTTCTATCTGTTAACCAGGTTATGCAATGGTGAAAGGGAAACACTCAGAACTTCTGGAGAGGTAGGGATTATTAAGTAAAGGCTCAGAATTGCTATTAATCCCTAGAAACTCTAAATGCATCCTGGTACCCTGAAAGTGAAAGTGAAGTCGCTCAAACATGTTCGACTCTTTGCAACCCCATGGACTGTAGCCTACCACGCTCCTTCTTCCAGGGGATTTTCCAGGCAAGAGTACTGGAGTGGGTTGCCATTTCCTGGTACCCTACTGGCAGGCATTTATTGAGGTCAGATTACAGATGTAATCCTGACTTGACTCATCTCAGAGTGAGCCTAAGGGGACCACTGACCTATCATAAGGGTTATTTGTGAGTTATTTACATTAGGATGAAACAAGTGAAAGCTTCTAATTGTTCATCTATTGCCAAGACAGCAAATCAAAAACAATGCTCCATCACTAAGGATAATACAGAACAGTATCACCATCATATACTAGAAGGATATGTGCAGTAAGGGGTACAGGAATTAATACATGCCCAGTTAAATCACATTTTTTGCTGATGGAAACCCAGTCTAGAAGATTGACTATGGATCATTACAAAGAAAATCAGGCATTAATTCCTATAGCAGCTCTGTTTTCAGATATAAAATCTTTCCTGGAGAAAACCAATGTGACCCCTGTCACTTGGATGGTTTAAAGTGTAGTTCTTGGATCAGCAGCATCAGTATCACCTACAAACTCATTAAATATGCACATTCTTGAATCCCATTCCCCATAGACTAAGTCAGAAACTCTAGAAGCGGGGCCCCGATATCTCTGTTTTATCAAGTCTTTAAGATGATTCTTTTGCATTTTCCTATTAGAGAAACACTGACTTAGATAATTTTTCCCCAATCCCTATCATGAAAAACACTCATAAGCAATTTGCCTTCACAAAGCAAGGATAGAAATTCATATACACCGTCTAGTCAAGTTTCATACTGTCTTTCATAATATAAACTTGGGAGAACTTAATCATTTTCTGTCCCCTAAAACTGATGACCTTATGTTAATTGGGTCTATAAGTAGGAAGTGGCATATACTAGATGCCTTATTAAGACATATGTGTACCAAGGGTTGAAAGATAAACCTTGTAAAATCTCAACAGCCTAAGTCTGTCATACTGATAGATCTATAAAGTTTTAATGGTCTGAGATAGGACAGGATATTTCTTCTAAAGTGAAATATAAATTACTGAAACACGTATCACCTACTTTTAATAGACACAAAACTGGTTGAGCCTTTTAAAATTATGAAAGTAAAATATACTGCATTTAGGTATGATCTGACTAATTCACTGGCTAATTCATGAGATGTCCTAAGACATTAGATTGGAGCCTGAATAAAATCAGTAGGTCTATGCTGCAGTGCAAACTGCCACAATTAGGGGTCCTAGGCCAGCAAAGGACTGATGTTGAAGCTGAAACCCCAATACTTTGGCTACCTGATGTGAAGAGCGGACTCATTTGAAAAGACCCTGATGCTGGGAAAGGTTGAGGGCTGGAGGAGAAGGGGACGACAGAGGATGAGATGGTTGGATGGCATCACTGACTCAATGGACATGAGTTTGAGTAAACTCTGGGAGTTTGTGATGGACAGGGAGGGCTGGCATGCTACAGTCCATGGGGTCATAAAGAGTGGGACACAACTGAGTGACTGAACTGAACTGAACTGATGGCAGCAAAAGCAGTTGTTTGATACAAAGAAGTTACACGTAACTTCTGGAAAAATCTCAAAAAAGGAACATGACTGTGCCCAATTCTATAGTTTTGTAAAACAACCATTTATACTTTTCTGCCAAATATTCACATGTATTTGAACATCAATTTCACCCTGGCAGTTGGGCTGTTTTTAATATTGAATATCTGATCACAGGTCTATGAGAACTAAACTTCTCATTACTAATTGATTGTTATCTCATTAAATTGAAATTAGATGTTAAAGATTAATAGAGACTAGATTTACCTTCACATCTAAAATCAGTGAAAAGCTGGCTGAAAACATACCAAGCAACAGTTTTCAAAATATTGCCCATCAGCAATGAAAGATGGTCATCCTTGAAAGAGGAGGAAGAAATGGCAGCAGAATTTCCGCGCTGCCCAGAGATCCCCTTGACTTGGACAAGATAGTAAATTTAAAGCCAACCATACAAGTAATCAAATCAAATGTAAATGGTCTAAACATTCCAAATAAAACAGAGAGTGTCAGATTGTTTTTAAAAACATTTAAGCCGTATGTTGCCTACAAGAAATATACTTTAAATATAAAGCAATGATGAGAATAAAGAAAAAAATGTATTAATAGATATGCTACATTAACAACTTTTTAAAGGTGGTTTAGCAACATTTATATTAAATATAGTAAATTATAATAGTAAAAATAGTAAAGAATATAGCCAAGGATAAAGGGAGCATCTCATCTAACAAAGAAGTTAATTCATCCATAGGAACATGTAATAGCTCCACTAATTATAACAGCTTTTTAGTACAACTTCCAGGAGAAATAGGTAAATCCACACTAAGAGTTGGATTTTAGCTCTTATTAAAATGAATACTTCTCCAATAACAAATAGAATGAACAGACAGAAAAACAGTAAAAATATAGAAGGCTGAATAACATTATAACCAATTTTATTTAAATGACATTGATAGCTCTCTCAGTCTAATGATAGTAGAATAAACATTGTATTAAAGTACACAGAAAATGGTTACCAAGAAAGCCCATAATATAGGCCACAAATAAAAAGATTCGAAATTAATAAAATTAAAAAGTTTCTAAACAAACAAACTATGGTTTCTGTCCACAGTGGAAATAGGTTTGTAATAAAAACACAAAGGTGTCTGGAAGCTAAATTTTGAAGCCAAAATATGCATTCCTAAATAACTCTGGGATCAAGGACATATTAAAAGGAAACACTGGAAGCTCAGCTCAGCACTCTGTCACAACTTAGAGGAGTGGGATGGTGATGTGGTGGGAGGGAGGTTCAAGAGGGAGAGGATATGCATATGGTAGCTCAGCTGGTAAAGAATCCTCCTGCAATGCAGGAGACCCCCGTTCGATTCCTGGGCTGGGAAGTTCCCCTGGAGAAGGAATAGGCTACCCACTCCAGCATTCTTGAGCTTTCCTGGTGGCTCAGATGGTAAAGAACTCACCTGCAGTGAGGGAGACATGGGGTTCGATCCCTGGCTTGGAAAGATCCCCTGGAGAAGGGCATGGCAACTGACTCCAGTAGTCTTGCCTGAAGAAACCCCACAGACAGAGCAGCCTGGCAGACTACTGAGCGACTAAGCACAGCACAGCACAGCATGGCTGATTTGTGTTGTTGTGTGGCAGAAACCAACAGAACACTGTAAAACAATTATTTTCCAATTTAAAATTTCAGTATATACATTTATTGAAATAAGTAAAAATAAAAATCCAACATATAAAAATTTGTGGGACATAACTAAAGTTGTGCTTATAAATTTATAGCTCTAAAGTCCTATATTCGAAAAGTAAAAAATATATAATCAATGAATCCATATTTTACTTGAATAAAAAAAGGAAGAGCAAATTAACCCCAAAGTAAATATAAAGAAATAATTACTATCATAGTGAAAATCAATAAAAGAGAAAATAATACAGAAAATCTGTAAAACCATCTAAAGATACATCTTTGAAAAATTCAATAAAATTGGTTAATCTCTAGCCAGACTGATCTGAAGCAAAAGGAAGTATTCACTGTGAAGTCAGAAATTAGATGTGAAGTCACATCTTCATTGTGAAGATGTCCTGTCCCATAGATATTTTGATTCACTCTTCAGTTATTACCACATTTTCCAAAGGCCAAGTACACTGGCTATGATAACAGTACAATATTGGAGCATGTGTACAGGTCTATTTGCTCAGCCAAAAGATGAATCCAGTTCTAAATCCTTATATGACACCATCCTCAGGGGACCAGATAGCCATCTGGTAGGTAAAGCAGGGACTTTTCCCAATAGGACTTAATACATTCTCCAGATATGTGTTTACCATCCATATACACTTCTGCCAGCACCAGAACTGTGGACTTAAATAATGCTGCATCAATTGTCAGGCATTTCACACACTTCCCCCAACCAAGTAACATGTTTAACAACAAAACTCATAGAATGCATTGATTTTGCAAAACCACCCACCTTTCAAAAGCAGTTGGCTTGAAAGAGCTACGAAAGTCTTGCCCATGGGGAATGTCTAGAGGACAGAGGTCTAAATTCATGGCCCAAAAGGGCTACAAAATCAAGTGAGGCAGTCTATAGAAGTTATAATTCCAGGCCAAAGAGGAATGCAGATACTAACAGAGAAGGGAGATCTGATGAGTGCATGGTTGGAATTGGAGAATGGGGTGGGGAGAGCAAGAGCAAACATAAAAATCAGCATACTGAGAAATTATTTTCCACTGAGTTTGCTAGTGGGAAAAATTGAAAACAAAAGACTAATTGGAAGGACATTAAGAAAATTAACATTTTCCAAAAAGAGCTTCTAGTCAAAAATCATAGTAAAAACAAGAACATAAAAAGTGTTCTTGGATTCAACACATTTCTAACAGTTCCAAGAAGCTGGCTTGAATAGTATAGCTTTGATTCTTACTTCCTTTTGATCCTGTAGTACATGTTCTCTTCTAAGGTTCAGAATAACCAATACTACTATGGATTCCCTTGCGTCTCTGCAATGATGTCTTTGAAAAAGGTAATTGCTATAAATAGTCTTATTTCTGCTAAAAATTATAATATGAATTTTTTATGTAAGAGCAATAAATCAATCCAAACGGCTGCCTCACTATTATTCATCACAACAAACTTATGATGTAGCCAGCTGGGAAAAAAAATGCAATTTTCCTAAAGTGTCTCTTTGAATTATTCAAAGTTACTGTTGCAGCTAATTAATTTAATGCACATTCTATAATGAATCAATGAAAATTAACAAAATTCTGAGCAAAAATAGAAATACAGATTCTAGTAGTGTTCTGTTTTCTTTGATATTATGCTTTATATATCTGCCCCCCAAAACTAGGAATTAATATAGTAAAGTGATAGTCTTTTAAGGAGTTCTATATGTGCAGTCCTATATATAATGATCTGGTATGTACTCCATTTAATACTCTAGTTGAATAAATTTGTAGGTTGTTTGAGAATTGAGAGCTTATCACTAACAAAAGTTGAAATGAGAAGTGGGTCTGCATTTAATACACCATCATTGCAAATGCTTCTTTATTTCACTCAGTTTTTGCTTGCAAGAGGGAGCTTACTTACTCTATTGGCTATTTACATCTCTTCTATCTTACGTAAGATCTCTTCCTGGTAAAATTGTTAACAATAGAAATTATGTAGCATGATAAAGACAACCATGTCAGAATAAGAGACAAATGTATTCCTAAAATCATATCCACTAGATTGCTAAAGTGCTATTCCTCAGGCTAGATCCACATGCCCCTTCCTTGAAACTTCTTTCTTCATTTAAGGCAACATTCAACTCAAATCCATCTGATTTTGTAAAGCAGAGACACCGAAGACAGAATTCTAATTCCATATCTGCCATTAATATATTAAGTGACCTTGGGCAATCTCTCCATAAACTTCATCTCCTTCATCTAAAATATGATGCTCTCAACTCAGTGGTAACTTACTTCACAGTCTTGTTCAAGGGAATAACTAGCAATATCTGCCAGGTATACTGAAAATATTAACTGCTGGATACATATTTAATTATGAGATGGAACCTTTATGACATTAGAGGATCTGATGCAAAAAAAAAAAAAAAAAAAAAGGCAAAAGAAATCATGTACTAGGAAACAGAACCAAAAACATATAATTTTTTTCCTTAGGCCAATTAGAAATATTGCAGTAGGATTAAAAACAATTTTTCTGGTACTGTCTTTAGTCCATTCAGGCTACTACATCAACAACAAAAAAACAAACCCACCAAAAATGTAGATTGGGTTGTTTAAATAACAAATATTTATTTCTCATAGTTCTGGAGGCTCTAAGTCCAAAGACAGGACACCAGCAGATTTGATGTCTAGTGAGAGCCTACTTCCTATTCACAGAAAACCATCTTCTCCCTGTGTCCTCATATGCTCTAAGGGGAACAAGAGACCAAAGTCTCTTTTGGTGCTGCTGCTGCTAAGTCCCTTCAGTCGTGTCAGACTCTGTGCGACCCCAAAGACGGCAGCCCACCAGGGTCCCCCGTCCATGGGATTCTCGAGGCAAGAACACTGGAGTGGGTTGCCATTTCCTTCTCCAATACATGAAAGTGAAGGGTGAAAGTGAAGTCGCTCAGTCGTGTCCGACTCTTTGCGACCCCCATGGACTGCAGCCTACCAGGCTCATCCGTCCATGGGATTTCCCAGGCAAGAGTACTGGAGTGGGGTGCCAGTGCCTTCTCCGAGAGTCTCTCTTAGAAGGGCAGTAATCCTGTTCATCTGATCTCCACCTGCATGACCTAATCACCTTTCAGAGCCCCACATCAAATGTTATCAAATAGGGGATTAGGCTCTAACTTTTGAATTTAGGAGAGAAATAAGTATTCTGTCCATAGCAAATATTTCGTATCTGTTGCAAAGACAAATCAACTAAGCCATATTTACACTAGTATTTGTTGGGATGCTGAACTCTATGCTCCAAGATTTATATTGAGGCAGAAATTTTACTAGTATTGTGAAAAATAGAATATTTGCTTGTTCTACCTCAAGTAAACGTGCTGTAGACCAACAAAACATTCTTTGTTGACCCAGATAAAATCACATGGCGTATGCAAGACTATTTTACAGACTCTCTTGTTACCTCCTCTACATGGGGAGAGGAGAAGAGCAAATAAACTACAAATGAATTCTACTGTATTGAGGGATGACAGTAACAGTATCCACTTTCTAAATTAAAAATACCCTGGAAAATCAATAATAAAAACATAGGTCTTTGTAAAGATCAATAAAATTGATAATACTCCAAGCAAATTAAATAAGAAGAAAAAGAGGCTATCAATTTTTAATACCAGAAATGAAACTGAGGACATCATTACATAGCCTATGGACATTACAGGACTTCCTCAGTGGCTGAGCAGTAAAGAATCCACCTGCAGTGCAAAAGATGCAGGAGCCGTGGGTTCAATCCCTGTGTTGAAAAGATCCCCTGGAGAAGGACATGACAGGATATTTCCACTCCAGTATTCTGGCCTGGAAAATCCCATAGACAGATGAGCTTGGTATACTACAGTCCATAGGATGACAAAGAGCTGGACATGACTGAAGTGACTGAGCACAGCACAGCAGACAACATGCGAGTCTAATTAAGCACTTGAAAACAAGTTACTATGTAAACCATCACATCCACAGGTGAAAAAACAAAAATCACACGGAAATAATTAATAAGAAAAAATGTTGGACAAAATCCAACACTGATTTATGATAAAAGTCTCTTCAGTTCAGATCAGTTCAGTCGCTCAGTCATGTCCATTCTTTGCGACCCCATGGACTGCAGCACATCAGGCCTCCCTGTCCATCACAGACTCCCGGAGTTTATTCAAACTCTTATCCTTGAGTCGGCGATGCCATCCAACCATCTCATCCTCTGTCATCCCCTTCTCCTCCAGCCCTCAATCTTTCCCACAATCAGGGTCTTTTCAAATGAGTCAGCTCTTCGCATTAGGAGGCCAAAGTATTGGAGTTTCAGAGTCAACATCAGTCCTTCCAATGAACACCCAGGGCTGATCTCTTTTAGGATGGACTGGTTGGATCTCCTTGCAGTCCAAGGGACTCGCAAGAGTCTTCTCCAACACCACAGTTCAAAAGCATCAATTCTTCAGCATTCAGCTTTCTTTACGTCCAACTCTCACATCCATATATGACTACTGGAAAAACCATAGCCTTGAATAGACGGACCTTTGTTGGCAAAGTAATGTCTCTGCTTTTTAACATGCTGTCTAGGTTGGTCATAGCTTTCCTTCCAAGGAGTGTCTTTTTTATTTCATGGCTGCAATCACCATCTGTAGTGAACCCCAGAAAATAAAATCAGCCACTGTTTCCACTGTTTCTTCACCTACCTGTCATGAAGTGATGGGACCAGATGCCATGATCTTAGTTTTCTGAAAGTTGAGCTTTAAGCCAACTTTTTCACTCTCCTCTTTCAGTTTCATCAAGAGGCTCTTTAGTTCTTCTTCACTTTCTACCATAAGGGTGGTGTCATCTGCATATCTGAGATTATTAATATTTCTTCCAGCAATCTTGATTCCAGCTTGTGCTTCATCCAGCTCAGCATTTCACATGATGTACTCTGCATATAAGTTAAATAAGCAGGGTGACAATATACAGCCTTGATGTACTCCTTTTCCTATTTGGAACCAGTTTGTTGTTCCATGCCTAGTTCTAACTGTTGCTTCCTGACCTGCATACAGATTTCTCAGGAGGCAGGTCAGGTAGTTTGGTATTCCCATCTCTTTCAGAATTTTCCACAGTTTATTGTGATCCACACAGTCAAAGGCTTTGGCATAGTCAATAAAGCAGAAATAGATGTTTTTCTGGAACTCTCTTGCTTTTTCCATGATCCAGTGGATGTTGGCAGTTTGATTTCTGGTTCCTCTGCCTTTTCTAAAACCAGCTTGAACTACTGGAAGTTCACAGTTCACATATTTCTGAAGCCTGGCTTGGAGAATTTTTAGCATTATTTTGCTAGTGTGTGAGATGAGTGCAATTGTGTGGCAGTTTGAACATTCTTTGGCATTGCCTTTCTTTGGGATTGGAATGAAAACAGACCTTTTCCATTCCTGTGGCCACTGCTGAGTTTTCCAAATTTTCTGGCATATTGAGTGCAGCACTTTCATGGCATCATCCTTTACAATTTGAATAGCTTAACTGGAATTCCTCCACTAGCTTTGTTCATATGATGCTTTCTAAGGCCCTATTGACTTCACATTCCAGGATGTCTGGCTCTAGGTGAGTGATCACACCATCATGATTACCTGGGTCGTGAAGATCTTTTTCGAACACTTCTTCTGTGTATTCTTGCCACCTCTTCTTAATATCTTCTGCTTCTGTTTGGTCCATACCATTTCTGTCCTTTATTGAGCCCATCTTTGCATGAAATGTTCACTTGGTATCTCTAATTTTCCTGAAGAGATCTCTAATCTTTCCCCTTCTGTTGTTTTCCTCTATTTCTTTGTGCTGATCACTGAGGAAGGCTTTCTTATCTCTCCTTGCTATTCTTTCAAACTCTGCATTCAAATGGGTATATCTTTCCTTTTCTCCTTTGCTTTTGGCTTCTCTTCTTTTCACAGCTATTTGTAAGGCCTCCTTAGACAGCCATTTTGCTTTTTTGCATTTCTTTTTCTTGGGGATGGTCTTGCTCCCTATCTCCTGTACAATGTTGAGAACCTCCATCCATTGTTCTTCAGGAATTTTGTCTATCAGATCTAGTCCCTTAAATCTATTTCTCACTTCCACTGTATAATCATTAGGGATTTGATTTACGTCATACCTGAATGGTCTAGTGGTTTTCCCTACTTTCTTCAATTTAAGTCTGAATTTGGCAATAAGGAGTTCATGATCTGAGCCACAGTCAGCTCCCGGTCTTGTTTTTGCTGGCTGTATGGAGCTTCTGCATCTTTGGCTGCAAAGAATATAATCAATCTAATTTCAGTGTTGACCATCTGGTGATGTCCATGTGTAGAGTCTTCTCTTGTGTTGTTGGAAGAGGGTGTTTGCTATGACCAGTGTATTCTCTTGGCAGAACTCTATTAACCTTTGCCCAACTTCATTCTGTACTCCAAGGCCAAATTGCCCGTTCCTCCAGGTGTTTCTTGACTTCCTACTTTTGCATTCCAGTCCTCTATAATGAAAAGGACATCTTCTTTGATTCTTAATTCTGGAAGATCTTATAGGTCTTCATAGAACCATTCAACTTCAGCTTTTTCAGCATTAGTGGTTGGGGCATAGGCTTGGAATACTGTGATATTGAATGGTTTGCCTTGGAGATGAACAGAGATCTTTCTGTCATTTTTGAGACTGCATCCAAGCACTGCATTTCAGACTCTTTTGTTGACTATGATGGCTATTCCATTTCTTCTAAGGGATTCTTGCCCACAGTAGTAGATATAATGGTCATCTGAGTTAAATTCACCCATTCCAGTCCATTTTGGTTAGCTGATTCCTAGAATGTCGACATTCACTCTTGCCATCTTCTGTTCAATCGCTTCCAATTTGGCTTGATTCATGGACCTGACATTCCAGGTTCCTATGCAATATTGCTCTTTACAGCATCGGACCTTGCTACCATCACCAGTCACATCCACAGCTGGGTATTATTTTTGCTTTAGCTCCGTCTCTTCATTCTTTCTGGAGTTACTTCTCCACTGATCTCCAGTAGCATATTGGGCACCTACCAAGCTGGGGAGTTCATCTTTCAGTGTCCTATCTTTTTGCCTTTTCATACTGTTCATGGGGTACTCAAGGTAGGAATACTGAAGTGGCTTGCCATTTCCTTCTCCAGTGGACCGCATTTTGTCAGAACTCTCCACCATGAGCTGTCCATCTTGGGTGGCCCTACATGGCATGGCTCATAGTTTCATTGAGTTAGATAAGGCTGTGGTCCATGTGATTAGATTGGTTAGTTTTCTGTGATTGTGGTTTTCAGTCTGTCTGCCCTCTGATGGAGAAGGATAAGAGGCTTATGAAAACTTACTGATGGGATAGACTGACTGAGGGGGTTACTGGGTCTTGTTCTGATGGGCAGGGCCATGCTCAGTAAATCTTTAACCCAATTTTCTGTTGATGGGTGGAATGTGTTCCTTCCCTGCTATTTACCTGTGGCCAAACTATGTTGGGGCTTCCCTGGTGGCTCAGAGGTTAAAGCGTCTGCCTGGAATGCGGGAGACCAGGGTTCAATCCCTGGGTGGGGAAGATCCCCTGGAGAAGAAAATGGCAATCCACTCCAGTTGCCTGGAGAATCCCATGGAAGAAAGAGCCTGGTAAGGTACAGTCTATGGGGTCAAAAAGAGTCGGACATGACTGAGCGACTTCACTTTCACTTTCTTTCTTTTCAAACTATGTTGGAGGTAATGAAGATAATGGTGACCTCCCTTAAAAGATCTCAGGCATGTACTGCTATAGTCAGTGTCCCCAACCCTGCAGGGGCCACCACTGACCCACACCTTCACGGGAGACTCCCGACACCCACAGGCAAGTCTCCTGTGGGGTAATTGTTCCTTTCTCCTGGATCCTGGTGCACGAGGTTCTGTTGTGCCCTCCAAGAGTCTATTTCCCAGCACTATGTAAATTCTGGCAGCTCTATACCGGGGTTAATGGTGACCTCCTCCAAGAGCATGTATGCCATACCCACGCCCAGAGCCCCTGTCCCTGGGGCAGACCACTGCCGACCTGCACCTCCACAGGAGATGCTCAAACACGGTTCTGTCTCAGTCTCTGTTGTGTCCTTGGGTCCTGGTGCACACAAGGTTTGTTTGATCCTTTGAATATCTATGGTGGGAATGGGGTTTGATTCTAAACACTAATCTGCCCCACCTACCATCTTGCTAGGGCTTCTCCTTTGCCCCTGGACATGGGGTATCTCCTCACAGCTGCTCCAGTGCCTACCGTCTTACTGGAGTTTTTCTGACCTTAGACGGGGGGTATCTCCACACGGCCGGTCCAGTGAAGCACAGCTGCAGCTCCTGACCTTGGACGTGGGGTTCAGGAAAATGCAAATTAGAAGTGCAATGGCATGTCACTACACACCTGTTGGAGTAGCCATAATCCATAACACTGACAGCATCAAGTGCTGACAAGATTGTGGAGCAACAGGAATACTCATACACTCCTAATGGGAATGCAAAATGGTTCAGCTCCTTTGGAAGACAATTTGGCAATTTCTTAGAAAACTAAACATCAGTTCAGTTCAGTTCAGTTCGGTCGCTGAGTTGCGTCCGACTCTTTGCGACCCCATGAATTGCAGCATACCAGGCCTCCCTGTCCATCACCAACTCCCGGAGTTCACTCAGATTCATGTCCATCGAGTCAGTGATGCCACCCAGCCATCTCATACTCTTATGCTATTGTTATCATTATCATACTACAGCAAGGATTCTTAAATGTTATTATGTATTCATCTTTAAGACTACATTTTAGGGAAGTTTAAGATTAGTATAGCCTCCCCCATTATCAGCATTCCCTACCAGAGTGCTACATTTGTTACAATTTATGAACCTACATAAACACACCATAATTACCTAAAGTCCATTATTTCCATTATGGTGCATTCTCGATTATGTACAGTTTATGGATTTGGACAAATTAATTTTATCATACATCCATCACTTAGTTGCATACAGAGCATTTTGGTTATCTTAAAAATTCCTTGTGAATTATGTCCCTTTAAATATATTGTAACCAGAGAAGGCAATGGCACCCCACTCCAGTGCTCTTGCCTGGAAAATCCCATGGCCAGAGGAGCCTGGTGGGCTCCAGTCCATGGGGTCGCTAAGAGTTGGGCACAAATGAGCAACTTCACTTTCGCTTTTCACTTTCATGCATTGGAGAAGGAAATGGCAACCCACTCCAGTGTTCTTGCCTGGAGAATCCCAGGGATGGGGAGCCTGGTGGGCTGGCGTCTATGGGGTCACACAGAGTCAGACACGACTGAAGCGACTTAGCAGCAGCAGCAAATATATTGTAACAAATAAAAACTTAAAACAATGCTTCTATCTCCTTTGACTGAATATTTTCCTGGCTTTTGATCTTTCTCTTTTGCAGGACATTGCCTACTAAATCTGCCCACCCAGTTATTATATCAGGATTAGAGCCATAATCTCCTTCCTCCAGCCTCAGCCAGCAACTATCTATGGGAATTAAGTAATAGAAACAAAATGTAAGCAAAAATAAGCTACTAATTGATTATTTCAAAATCTGAATATTCCTTTATTGAAATCTTTGCTCAAAAAGCATTTTTCTCTCTGGACCATTATGAAACAAGGCTAGCTGCCACTCTCACTTCTATGTGATCCAGAGTTATATAATATAAATGAGAAAAAAGGGCTTTCCAAAGTAAAGGCAATGAAGTGGGGCAGAAATTTTCTAGTTTGGATAGCTCAACTTGATTTAAGATTTAAGTGATAAATATAAAGTTGGGCATTTGGCAAGCAAGCAAAGGAGCACATAGTAAAACAATGCTTTCAATAAGCAGATGTGCAATGTTAAAGTAGAGATTAGGTCACCATATCAGATTCCATTGTTGCAGTGGTCATATGTTTATTGTAACAAGCTATCATCAAAGTTTTCACCAGAACCAACTGATTTTTTTTTTTTTTGGCAGCTTCTTCCAAGTTGTCAACTATTAAATGTGACTGTTAATTTATTTGGCCAGAAAAAGAAGAGATTCAGAAGGCAAACTGGAAGTTAAAAGTGATTTATTTTAAGAATAACTCATACTTATTCTATAAATAATCCATCAATTAACCATATCAACACACTTAATATAATTTGTTTACTTAGTTAAAATATATATTTTGTTTTTACTCAAATGAACAGAGAAATCCAAATTAAAAAAAAAAAAAAACTTCAGGTTATACTGCTTTTTAAAATAAATTCAAAAATATCTAAAGGACTTTAGAAACTACATAAAGGCCAGTGTAACTTACTAAAGAACACTTCTGTCTGACCAATAATTTCATCTAATTATGTTGAAGATTGATAAGCATCAGTTCAGTTCAGTTCAGTCGCTCAGTCATGTCCGACTCTTTGCGACCCCATGAATCGCAGCACTCCAGGCCTCCCTGTCCATCACCAACTCCCGGAGTTCACCCAGACTCATTGATAAGCATGGAAGATTTAAAAAAAGAAAAAAAAATGTGTTACTTATATTTTAATAAGATTTTGTCATGCAACACTGTATATTATACAATTCAAACTAATTAAAGAGAAACATCTTACTTGGGTATTACATACTGATTAGGCTGATACATAATTGTTTCACAAGTGATGTTAACAAAACTTTCCTCACCAGCTCAGAGATAAGAAATATGACTAAGTTTCACAGAGGCTAATGTTGAAATCTTGATTACATTTACGTATTTTATCCATAATCTAAGGCATATCTTCAAACAATTCTAGAATATTTTATAACTGAATAAATTAGACTTAATGGTGAAAATAATAAGATTCAATAGAAAGAAATTCAGACAAAAAAAAGAAAGTTACCTAATATGAGAAAACTGCAGAGACAAGACATAGAGAATAAATGGCAATACATCTAAATGAATTCAAAGGTTATCTTTTCTTTGAATTTTTATTATACTGTGTGAAAGACGCATTCCATTTCTTTATTATAGGTTATGTTGTATTAATCAAAAAAAAATTCCCATACTTATAGTTGAAGTCTTCCAGAATATTTCAACTCTATAAATTATGTGTTAGAAATTATTTTTTATTATTAGCTTATATTTGATTTGTCATTAATTTCATGGAAACCATACAATGTTCTGATGATTATGCTCAATAGGCGATTGTTAGAAAAAAGGTGGACTTAGGTGCTGATAACAAAATGTAAAATAAATAGCTGACATTATAGGAATAAAAGAGCTTGGCCAACACAATGTGATTTGCAAAAAAAAAGAGAGAGAGAGAGTCAGAGACAGAATCAAAGATAAAAGTTCCAGTGAAAACTTCTGTAAGTGGATACACAGAGAAACTGTAGCTAAAGAAATGTCTGAAAACTAACAGTGAAGGAGATAAAAAGAGAATAAAAGTGAAGTGTTTTATGAGTAAAATATAAAGAAAGTTTCATGAAATAAGGCATCAACATTCCACCAGAGCACAAGTGAAAAATGGCGTCACTTATGAAGGTCCTGAAGCAAGACTGGACCGTGGATAGATCAAATTCAGGGCAAATCGCAGAAAAGTATCTGGAACTGGTTTTGAACTCAACCTCACTGTTGAATAGGAAGGAGACAGTAGGGATTAATTAAATGTCTTTAATATTTAAAATATAAGATACTTAATATAAACTCTAAAACTAAAATTTCAAAGAGTATCTTTGCAGACCACAACCCAGTTAAACTAAGTGAAAATGTGCTTGTACACGTAGGTATAAAACAAAAACAGGAAATAATGGTGAGTTTTAAATACTTTATTTAAAAAAACTACAAAAAAATAAACCTTTTGGTCAATGAGAATGAAACAGCTATTACAAGATTACAAGACAATTAGAATGATAACTTGCCACATTTCATCTAGGATATGACCATTCTTGCCATCTGAGGCCTATGCACAAAACTGAGTGCATTTCTTATTAAACAGGTTGCTGGGTATAAATAAACTAAGCCTTCAATCCACAAAGTTAGAAAAGGAAAGACCTAGGGAAAGAGGATGAAAGAAGCAAAAATTAATACATTTGAAATTAGAAAAATTAAATTGGAATGAATAAAAAATCCAAGAGCTGAATCTTTGAAAAGCCATAGCAAAATACACAATCCTGAGTAGTCTGATCAAGTAAATAATCAAATAACATTATGCAGAAATAAGACAAAACTATGATCCCAGAAACAAGTAAGATTTTTAAAAATTACAATACTATGCATAATTCTCTGATATGATAATCCCTAATGAAATAAATAATAATTCTAGAAAAACTGCGGTTACCAAAGTTATTTTAAGAAAATCTGAATACACCAATTACTATGTAGTAAACTGAAACACTTTAAAAGAAATGTTCTCTGAAAAGGCATGAAGCTCAGGTGGTTTTAGTAAGAAGTTCTTCCGAATTCTGAGAAGAAATGATATTTTTATCCTATTTAAACTGTTACAAAGCATGGAAGAAATGCAAAATGTCATTATTCATATTATCAAATGATGTTGCTCTTCTCTGTAACTATTCTTCCCCCCACTCAACCCCATGCTGTTATGATCTTTAATTTGCTGCCTCAAGGATTTTTAAACAATTCTCTCTCCTCTTTTGCAAAAACTCCACTGAAGAGATCAGTTTAAGTATTTTCATGGTGGAGATCAGTTTTTCTTTACAGGAAAGCAAAAAAGAAATTCCCTCAAACTTCTGAGAAAGAAAGATTTATAATTCCCTAAAAACATCAGGGACCTGAACTCTGTGCTCTGGCATCTTCTAGAAGGCAGTAAAACCTCTGAGGAAAATGGCCACATAGGGATCAAGGACTGAATAATAGATAGCTTGGGAGTAACTGAGGAACAGAGATGACTGATTACAAAGGGTTACCTCCAATGCCTAGCACTTTGTAAGACCCCAGAAACTTTATACTATCTTAGTAATAGGACAAAGACTCAAGAATAACTGACACTGAATTCCCTGCCAACATTAAGGCATATGCACTTGTAGCTGGAATTAAATTGATTTAAAAGTAACAAAAACTATGATGTTTCTTTCACAATAGAGTTTATGCATTAAGATCATACCCACTACATACAGATTAAAAATATTTATTTAATATATTGTTGGTTAATTAAATCTGGAAGAATAATTTTTTAAAAAGTCAAACTGGATTAATTCTGCAAATATAAGTTTGGTTAAATATTGAACAATCCATTTGTAAAATTGACTGAATTAATGACCAAACATAAAAATTATGATTATACATCTAGTTGCTGAAAAGGAATTTGAAAACATTCAATATTCTTGATTTTTAAAAGTTCAATTAAATTAAAAATGAAAGGTCACTTGCTGCTGGTTTGCTATGCTCTTTCATATATTTTTCCTTTTTTAATTCTTAACAACCCTATCTTTCTTTTTTAGACATAAATTTTTACCCTGAAAAGATTGAATAACTGGCCCAAGATCATTCAGATTACTAAATGAGCAACTTAGAATGCAGATGTCTATTTCTGTACAAACTTACTATGTCATAAAGTTACCTGGTCTAAAACATAGCAAATTATTGGGTAAAGAATAAAAAGAATATATTTGACTCTAAATCCAGTGCTTGCTATACTCAAAGTTGGAAGTGTTTGTCTCTCCTGACACTTCTTAGACCACAATCTTGACTCATTCATCTTTGTTTCCCCTCATATCAGTATTGTACTAACAACCTATTATGAACTCTACAAATGTTTAACAAGAATGAACATTTTGAGTTAAATCTGTGGGCAGGGGTGATACTGAAAATGTTTGACAACCTACATAGTAGAGACACCAGCTAATCAGAATTGGCACCAGCCGGAAACAACCGTCACAGCAATAATGAAATCAGTATGTCCTGATAGCTGTCAGGCCTATCCAAGAGTGCCCAGCTCAATCCCTAATTTTTCCTGTCCACAGGAAAGTACCATTGACATACCAGCAGTCATTCTGTTTAACCTACCCCTGTTGCATTTGACAAAGTTGTTTGAACGATGGAACGATGGTTGACACCAGACATACCCCATTTCCTTCCTTTTCAACCTGACTCCCTAGATACTACAGATCATTCCAAGCCAGACTATGTGATTCAAATGGGTTCAACAGAGTCCATTTCCTGAGGTCTTAGAATTTGTCACATCGTGGAGATGTTTTCCACCATAGTTTCTGGAGATGCACAAGGATGCTATACAAAGAGAAAGAAATGCTTGAAGTGAGGCTGAGGAAAGGCAGAAATGAGGGACATTCTTGATTTTTAACCTCAATTCTTGATCCTTAGTTTTTTTTCCCCTAGCATGTAACAGACAAGTTTCAACCAAAGAAGCCGAACAATTAGGATATAGAGATACATACTAAGAAATGTATGACAGGGAATTTGCTTGCCCAACTAAGAAGTCACCATAAGGCTGACTTCACATCTAATGTCAGAGCACGAAGTTACTAAGGAAAAGAAGGTCATCAGTCCACTGCCACTCCATGAGAACCATCTGGAACTCCACAGCAGTAGACTGAAGCTTGCATGTATTTTTATTGCCACTGACCTTCAAATAGGTATCTTGGAGGAGACACGGCCCTTGCCCAAGTTGCTGATCACACACACACAGACACACACCTGGCCAAGAACTAAGACAACTGGAAGATCAAGGAGGAAGTAGAGCAGTTGTAGGTCAATTTGCTGCTTCACACCAAGGAGGGGAGTCAGCTGATCAGCAACAATATATGTATCCTACAAACTGGCTGCTGCCTGCCTTCCTCTCTCCTGCTCTGGATAGAATCTTCTCTGTATCCCCTGCTTCCAATGAAATATACCTAAAAAGGGCATTCTGGGAAAGGCAGTTCAGCTTAGACATATTGACGTTATAGAGGCATTGAATTGCAATGCTAACTCAGGTACGTCTTTGTTGCTCTTAACAGCAGCAATAAATAACTATTCCTAACTTACGCAAAAGAGGATGAAAACTGTGGGAAATGATCGATAAAAGAGTAGAAGATATGTGGAAGCCCCAGAATCAGATTCCAAATGATAATACAAAATAATAATAATAAAATGACATTCTCATGACAACAAAAGATATTCAAATAACTTCACAATCATAAGAACTACTAGAAGGTAGAATTCCCCCTATGGGCTTATATTGCATTTCTTAAATTGCTCTGAAACTAAGACAGATATCCGTGTGTGTGTGTGTGTGTGTGTGTTGGAGGTGGGGGAGACTTGGTAGTATCCTTTAGCTTAAATAGAAGAGCTGAAGTAGACTTCTCAAAATTCTTTCCAACTACATGATTATATTATAAACCAAAATTTCTTTAATTGCCCTTTCCCCATGATTCAATTAGCTTACTCATATTAAGAATCTTTTCGGTCTTAAAAAACATATCCATAACTTGTTGGCAGGAACAAGTGTTTTCCATGAAATGCCACAGGAATAAAAGTAACTTTCAAAAAGAATAAGTGCTTCCAAAATTTGACTTGGAACAGATATGCAGTACCTCTGCTGCTTATGAATAGCATGTATGATCAGATCATAAAAATAGCTTCTTGATTTAGGTTAAATGAATCAGGGTTAAACTCTGAAAATGAATAAAAGCTGAGACTATCAAACTTCTCCCACTTGCCCTAGACAGTTCCTGTGCTGGGCCAGATTTGAATGAGGAAGGATGTCTTTATTTGATACATTGAAATACCTCCATTTTCTGAGTCATTTTGCCACTAGCTCTAAGCTCATAATCAATGTCAGATCACATTAAGGGCCACTGATTATATGAAAAGAGATGCCATCTTGATAAACACATTCGTACAACCTTGCTCTGGCCTTAATTTGGTCTTCTCAGGAGAATGAGTGTTAAAAAAAAAAAAACAAGCAAGAAAGCAAAAATAATACAAAGAAACTAATTTTATTTGTGGACTTATTGTCATCATTTCAATTATATACACCCATTGGAAAAATATAGATGTTTGCACAAGGAAATGAAATAATTAAAAGCACCAAAAATTGAACAATCACATTTCTATATTTATCCATATATTTTCAATGTATATAGATATATAGATACACAAGATACATATGTGTATATAAATATATACATATATATGTATATCAGAGAAGGCAATGGCAACCCACTCCAGTACTCTTGCCTGGAAAATCCCATGGGCGGAGGAGCCTGGTAGGCTGCAGTCCATGCGGTTGCAAAGAGTTGGACACGACTGAACGACTTCACTTTCACTTTTCACTTTCATGCATTGGCGAAGGAAATGGCCACCCACTCCAGTGTTCTTGCCTGGAGAATCCCAAGGACGGGGGAGCCTGGTGGGCTGCTGTCTATGGGGTCGCACAGAGTCGGACACGACTGAAGCGACTTAGCAGCAGCAGCAGCATATATGTGTATATATATGTGTTTTATGTTTAAAACATATACATATATGTGTATATACGTACACACACACATATATAATTTAATGAATCGTATCAGTCAAGCCACTGTTTGAAGTACAGAGTATACATGTTAACCTTTTTAGTGCCATTGTTTTGCTTCTGGAAAAGGAAGTCAAAGACTTCCTCCTTTCTGCCAACCCAGAGTCAAGAAGGCAGCATAGATTGGTTAAATTTCATAATCTCTCATGGGGCCTAAGTTCCAGAGGCTCAGGAATTTATTAGGCATGTTGTGAGGATCCGTAGGACCTGCTGGTTTCATGGAGCTAAAGAAATAAAATCTTCCCCTGGCTCCCACTTTTCTATTCTGAGAATTCTCTGCTTTCCAAATATATTACACAAACAAGCATATGAGGTGCGCTTGTGCCTGGTTGAAGACGACCTGAGATAGGGGGCTGGGACCACCTTTGCGGGTACATCGGCACAAACTTTGTGTTCTTTCTGAAAAAGAAGAGGCTATATCTGTAGTTGGTGGTAAAATCTGACACTCAGGCATGTATCAGAGTAAATAGAAGGCAAATGGTGTATTTTGGTTCCAGTCCATTTGAGCCTGATAGTAGCAACTCTCGGAGAAGGCAATGGCACCCACTCCAGTACTCTTGCCTGGAAAATCCCATGGACGGAAGAGCCTGGAAGGTTGCAGTCCATGGGGTCGCTGAGGGTCAGACACGACTGAGTGACTTCACTTTCACTTTTCACTTTCATGCATTGGAGAAGGAAATGGCAACCCACTCCAGTGTTCTTGCCTGGAGAGTCTCTGGGACGGGGGAGCCTGGTGGGCTGCTGTCTATGGGGTCGCACAGAGTCGGACATGACTGAAGTGACTTAGCAGTAGCAGCAGCAGTAGGAACTCTATGCAGTGCTCTTATTCCATGCCAGTAATTGTCCTGAGTGCTCACATGGATCACTTCATTATCTGTCATATCAACCAGACAAGGTTGCATCATAACTCAAATAAGACAATTTGGTTATTTAGAGTTTGGTTATTTAGACAATTTGGTTATTAGAGTTAGCAAGGCCAACTCTCTTATTCTTGGTGGTAGACACTCTCCACAGTAGCAATGTGAGATGTATGAGTTTGCAACTTGGTCAAAACCTCTCTACAAGGAGGTTATAAAGAAAGTAAACCACAAATCAAAATCTGCCACATATTAAAATCGTTAATTAAAGAATTATTTATTATTGAGCAGGAACAGAACAGTTTTTTCAACCTGTTCTACAGGTTTCATCCATCTTGTTTGTCCTTTTATGTGCTCCAAACTCCAACATGAAGGAATAGATTATTTAAGACAGATGACCACATATTTAAAAGGCAGAGGTCCATTAACAAAGTCAGCATCAGTTAAAAAAATCCCCAAACCAATGGACTATATGGACACTAGCCCCAAAGGGTAAAAGCTACTGGTCTCCCTAGATGTTTCTGCCTTGTTCTGAAAAGACAGACATTGACTGGTAATATTTTTAAAATATTTAAGTCAATCCACGAATCTTTAAAAACTTCAGTTTACAGGGACATATGTATACGTATGTCTGAGTCATGTTGATGTACGACAGAAACGAGCACAATATTGTAAAGCAATTATCCTTCAATCTAAAATAAATAAATTTTAAAAAAGAACTTCAACTAACTAAAGTCTATTTCTAACATTCATTATTCTAATTTTCAGATAACAACTTATTTCTGACACTCACCATTAACAAACTAAAATTACAAAGTATATTATGTTGATTATGCTATCAACAACAGAAGAATTTGCATACATTTCAAGTGGTCATCTTTTTTTAATATACTGCACCTATATTAGAATACTTGAAGATAGGGAATTCCCTGGTGGTCCAGTGGAGAAGGAAATGGCAACCCACTCCAGTGTTCTTGCCTGGAGAATCCCAGGGATGGGGGAGCCTGGTGGGCTTACGTCTATGGGATCATCGGACACGATCCCATAGAGTCAGACACGACTGAAGTGACTTAGCCAGTGGCTGTGCTGTGATTTCAGTAATGTCCGACTCTTTGCAACTCCGTGTACTGTAGCCCTTCAGGGTCCCCTGTCCATGTGGATCTAGGCAAGAATACTGGAGTGGGGTGCCATGCCCTCCTCCAGGGGTCCAGTGGCTAGGACTATGACTTCCCAAGGCAGATTGCCCAGAGTTCAATCCCTGGTCACCACTACTAAAACCCAGTGCATGCAAATAAATAAATAAATAACATTTGAAGATAAACTTGTTGTTGTTTTTCAGTCACTAAATATGTCACATCACTCTTTGCGACCCCATAAACTGAAGCACACCAAGCTTTCCTGAACTTTGTTATCTCCAAAAGTTTGCTCAAACTCATGTCCAGTGAGTCAGTGGTACCATCCAACCATCTCATCCTCTGTTGCCCCCTTCTCCTCTTGTCCTCAATCTTTCCCAGCATCAGGTCTTTTCCAATAAGTCAAATCTTTGTATTAAGTGGCCAAAGTATTGGAACTTTAGCTTCAGCCTCAGTCCTTCCAATGAATATACATGGCTGATTTCCTATAGGATTAACTGGTTTGAGCTCCTTGTTGTCCAAGGGACTCTGAGTCTTCCCCATCACCGCAGATCAAAAGCAGCACTTCTTTGCTGCTCAGCCTTCTTTATGGTCCAACTCTCACATCCGTATATGACTACTGGAAAAACCATAGCTTTGACTATGTGGACCTTTGTCAGCAAAGGGATGTCTCTGCTTTTTAATATGCTGTCTACATTTGTCACAGCTTTTCTTTCAAGGAGCAAGAGTCTTTTAATTTCATGGCCATAGATTTCATAACAAGCAAGAACTGTGATCACCTCTATGTTACAGCTTAAGAATTTGAGGTCATCAAGAGATTACATAAGTCTAAGATCACATTTAGTCAAACTTCAAACCTAACAAGCTTGTCCCAGGACCCATGCATTATTTACAAGTCTCAGCTTAGGTCATAGGGTTTTATGTGTTAGATTTGGGAACCAAAATGTAACACTCAAACAGACTGCTGCTTTGCTAACTACAGTTCTCCTACATATGTTTTCCCTAGCCACCCTTCAGGAAGTAGTTACTGATTAAAGAAAAGATCAGATGATCTTGGATGCCAGAATAAATATGTTTGCTTACCATATTCGGTTCATACCATTTAAGTTTCAATTTGGTGTTTGTTCAAATGGTTATTAATCCTAGTTTCTGTTGCTTTCTCAAAAAGAAAAAATACATTAAAAAAAAAGTAAAGTGATCTAAGATTGCTTTGGTATATTCACATTTTGACCATAATAAAACCTTAAGTGCTAAATATACATTGATGATATTTATCAGTCTTTATATTTTCAAAATAATTTAAGGCTTCTGAATTTCATTTCTGTTTGATGCTGATAAAGTACTGCTTGTCTCTGAATAAATAATCTTAAACATGCTTGAAACAAAGAATCTCTAAGACCCTTTAGACATCAAATGGTTCTTATGAAACCCTTGGATGGGCCAAATATAAAAGACTCAGAAACACAAGGATTAAATTTCCCTCGACATCCACTTAAGTTATAAAATTAAGAAACTGTGATTGGCAAAACAGTTTTGGAAATTTTGTAACATTTGTAAAGGCATTCAAGATGTTTTTCAGAAATTAAAACAGGCTGGTTCTTTTATTCCCAATAAAAAAATATATAATAAATTTACACACATAGGGAATGAAAATGTATATGTACATATATATAAAATGGGCGTGTGTACTATTTGTGCTTAGTCATTCAGTCATATATGACTCTTTGATACCACATGGACTGTGCAGCATGCCAATTCCTCTGTCTTTGGGATTCTCCAGGCAAGAATACTGGAGTGGGTAGCGGTTCCCTTCTCAGGGTATCTTCCTGACCCAGGGATCGAACGCATATCTCTTATGTCTCCTGCATTGTCAGGCAAATTCTTTAACCTTCTGAGACATCAGGGAAGCCCTGTTCATGTGCATAAATATATATAAAATCATTAATTTTTTTAATTTTACAATTTCAAGTGGAAAGTTTGTACCTCAATTTTGTAATCTCTGGTGAGACCTCATTATACATTACTGAATCCCATTACTTTAAACCCAGAGACCAATTTTCTGCTAGAATTTTTTAAATATGGAAAAAATTTTAATTACTCACCCAACTTCTACTCTACTCTAGTAGCTGGAGGCTCATCTTCAACTACTTGCAACTTTAGGAAGTGAAGCTTCTGGTGTCATAAATATTATCTGCATAGTGGAATGCCTCCAGCTTACATTCCATGACCTAGGATACAGATTGTGACCATGGCTCTTTAGATTCCCCTAGTTTTATGGATAGTACTAATCTATTATTTTTTATTTTATAGCTTTACTGAAATATAATTGACATATAACATTGTGTAAGTTTAAGGTGTACAATGTGATGATTTGAAATATACATGCATATATATACATACAGTGAAAAGTGAAAATGAAGTCGCTCAGTCATGTCCGACGCTTTGCAACCCTATGGGCAGTAGCCTACCGGGCTTCTCTTTCCATGGGATTTTCCAGGCAAGAGTACCAGAATGGGTTGACATTTCCTTCCCCAGGGGAATCTTCCTGACCCAGGGACGAACCCAGGTCTCCCGCATTGCAGGCAGATGCTTTACTCTCTGAGCCACAAGGGAAGCCCTAAGTGAAAGTCTCTCAGTTGTGTCCAGATTCTCTAGGCCAGAATACTGGAGTGGGTAGCCTTTCCCTTCTCCAGGGATATAGTGAAAAGTTCATCGCAAAAAGATTATTTAATATGTAACTTGTTATTATTGATGATGAAAATGCTGAAACTCTATTCTCATAGCAACTTTCACATATACAATACAATATTGTATTGTATATGTGAAAGTTGCTATGAGAATACAATATTGTATATGAATACAATACAATATTGTATTGTATATGATATATACTATAACCACCATACTGTACATTAGATTCCCAGAACTTATTCATCTTGTAACTGGAAGTTTGTACCCTTTAACCAATATGTCCCCCTACAGCCCACCCTTAAACCCTGGCAGCTATCATTCTATTCTGTTTCCATGAATTTGGTGTTTTTGTTTTTGTTCATTTGCTCAGTCATGTCTGTCTTTTTGTGACCCCATGGACTGTGGCATGCCAGGCTTTCCTGTCCTTCACCAACTCCTGAAGCTTGCTCATACTCATGTCCATTGAGTCAGTAATGCTATCCAATCATCTTGTCCTCTGTTGTCCCCTTCTCCTCCCCGCCTCAATCTTTCCCAGCATTAGGATCTTTTCTAATGAGTTAGTTCTTTGCATCAGGTGGCCAAAGTATTGGAGCTACAGCTTTAGCATCAGTCCTTCCAATGAATATTCAGGATTGATTTCCTTTAGGATTAACTAGTTTGATCTCCTTGCAGTCTAAGGGACTCTCAAGAGTCTTCTCAAGCACTACAGTTCAAAAGCATCAATTCTTTAGAGTTCAGCCTTCTTTATGGTCCAACTCTCACCTCCATGCATGACAAAGCTACTGGAAAAACCATAGCTTTGACTGTACAGATGTTTTTGTTTTTAGGTTCTACATATAAGTGAGTTCACATTGTCTCTCTTTGTCTGACTTACTCCACTTATCATAATGCCTTCAAGTTTTATCCACATTGTGGCAAATGGTAAGACTTCCTTCTTTTCTATAGCTAAATGATATTCTCACTTTACATATATATTCATATTTATACTTTTCTTAATAAGGAAAAGTATTTCTTTGTGTCTTGCACACTTTTCAAAAGCAATATTACTATTCATTATTCCATTTCCGTGGTAGCTCAGTTGGTAAAGAATCCACTTGCAATGCCAGAGACCTGGGTTTGATCGCTGGGTTGGGAAGATCCCTGGAGAAGGGAGTGGCTACCCACTCCAGTATTCTGGCCTGGAGAATATCATGGACTGTATACTCCATGGGGTCGCAAAGAGTCAGACATGACTGAGTGACTTTCACATTGCTATTCAATTTTGGTATTTACTACAGTGTTGGACTCAAAGTCAACAAAGAAAAGCTTATTGAATAAATGAATTACAGGATGAATGAAATGATATATACAGTAATTTCTTGAGAACTCAAATTTTATTCTAGTGACCCTTCTAGATAGCCCCCATACCACAGAAGAGTTCAGCACATGCCAAAAGTGTGCTTGATCTGCATAGAAGAATGTACCACACTCTAGGAATATTCAAATTGAATGTGGAGCCATAACTTTTTTCCAGAAATTAAACCTGTATAATTGAACATTTGCTGAGTTACCCCCACTTCCTATTCTCCAATTAAACATGTCCCAAAATGAACACATCATTTTCTTGTCTTGCTTTGTCTTAAATCTGTTAAAATCACTTCAGCATTGTCAGTATAATGTGTGTATATTAGTTTTCAGTCACATCCTAGGGACAGTCAATTGTCCTAATATAGAAAACATTTTGAGAATGGGTCTTGGCGTTTAATTTAAAGACAGAGTTACTTGAAGTAATTTAGCTATCTTTTTTTTTTTTAAACAAGATCACAGGTTTTGCTAATTAGCATAATGGACATTAAAGAGGATGTTTTATTGATGAAATCAGTGGTATTCATGACCTGCGACTAGATGGCTAGCTAAATCCTGCCACTAAAATACTAGCACATTTGCCTCCAGTGAGTATTTGCCACTAGGCATATCCGCCTGCAGCTGCTGTCTTTTTAAGAATCCCTAAACTAAAAGGACAAAGATCCTTTCCTTTCCACGTCTCCTATTTTTTGTTTGTACACAATTGGCTTCCTTCAGCCTCCGTGAACTCCCCTGAGTTCCAAAGAACAAACTCAAAGTTTAGGGAAGTGAGAAAATGCAGAAACAAAGGAAAAGCAGTCAAGAAACCATAGTACAGTGATAGAGCAACGTCCCGGCTCCTCCTGAAGGAAATGCATTACAGTATCTTCGAGTTCTTCAGGGGGAGCTAAGGCCCCCATCCAGAGGAGGATGGTAACCTCAGACTGAACACAAGATTCCTGGAGCACCGCCCTGTTACCTCACCAGCAGCCAATCAGAAGAAAGTCACTCACCCCAAATTTTGTCTATAAACACTTATCCCCAGTAACCACCTAGGAGTTCAGGGGTTTTGACCATGAGTCACCTGTTCTCCTTAGTTGGTCCTTCAGTAAACCTTTCTCTCCTCCAAACTAATGTTGCAGTTTGTTTGGCCTCTCTGGGGACACAAACTTCAGCTTGGTAACATTAATACCTTGATGGAGTAATGAAGTTCTCAAAACAGACACTTATGACTTGCCATTGTGTTCCCTTGAGCAAAGGCACAGAAGTACAGAAGAGCAAAGCATTTCTGCAGAACGTTCAGCTGTTAGTAGTGACTGAGGCTGAAGTGAAGATGGTAGGATGATGCAAGATTAGGGGAGGCTGGTGGTGGCCCCAACATGACAAGCCTTGTGTTCATCAGCAGATGCTTGGACTGCATTGCATTTAGGTTTTCTTTTTTCAATTGATTTTTTTAGTTAAGAGTTTTCAACATCTACCCCACAAAGACAGGCAGTTATAAAATTAAGCAAAAATAGTATAGGTTTCCAAAAAGCATTGCAATTTTCGTTAATTCAATTATTGCAATCCTTAATGTGAAGACAAACTGTTAACAATTAATTGGTAGTTAGTGTCAAATCAATGATTTCCACTTATTAAATGATTTGTTTTTTACTATGAATTCTTTTGTTGCATTCAAAACAATGGTCTGAGTTGAAGAATGATCTTAAAACTTTTCTTAGGACCATAAATGAGAAGTTGTTGTTTCTCATTTTCCTCTGCTTGCTGTTAATAGTAAGTTTAGCTATCAGAAACCTGAGAGAAAATCCGGTGATTTTTTTACCATGTGATTTTCTCTGACATACCAAATCCAACAGAACCAAACTTTGAGAATTTTCCCTGGTTCATCATAAAAAAGGAAGAAGGAGGAAGAGCAGGTAGAAGAGGAGGAACGGGAGTAAGAGAAGAGGAAGTTGAGGAGGAAAATAGTTCCATTTAGTATTTTAAATTGCTCCACTTATTTGGTTTTTAGGCTAATTTGTGATTTCCCTGTGAAATCTTCATTTAGCAATCCCAGGCCTACTCAGTATGGTCAGTGCACTCGAACAGAGAAATGTTTGGTGGTGTCAATTCTCATCCCCTGTGGGTGATGACATCCTTGAGTGCTGTTGAACTATACTTGCAAGTGGAAGTCTGTAGTTTGGGTCATATGGAAGCAAATAAACATACAGAACCAGGATGAACAATGCAGAATCATGGTGATGTCTGTTTATAAAACATATGTTACACGTCCATAATGGAAGAAGGCAGTGGCACCCCACTCCAGTACTCTTGCCTGGAAAATCCCATGGGCGGAGGAGCCTGGTGGGCTGCAGTCCATTGGTTCGCTACAAGTCGGACACGACTGAGCAACTTCACTTTCACTTTTCACTTTCCTGCATTGGAGAAGGAAATGGCAACCCACTCCAGTGTTCTTGCCTGGAGAATCCCAGGGACGGGGGAGCCTGGTGGGCTGCCGTCTATGGGGTCGCACAGAGTCAGACACGATTGAAGCGACTTAGCAGAGCAGTAGCTAGCACAGGTCCATAAGTGCTAAAGCAACTCAAGACAATTGTAAACCTGATCTCTTGGAAATGTACCAGAGCAAGTGCTTTTGCATTTAAGGCAATTAGAGATAATGTGTTATGTTAAAAGAATATATTAAAGAGAATTTGGTCAAAGTGCACGTTAGCCACTTGGTCATGTCCAACTCTTTGCGACCCCATGGACTGTAGCCTGCCAGGCTCAGCTTCTTTGTTCATGGAATTCTCCAGGCAAAAATACTGGAGTGGGTTGCTATTTCCTTCTCCAGAGGATCTTCCTGACCCAGGGATTAAACCTGGTTCTCCTGCATTGCAGGCAGATTCTTTTACCACTGAGCCACAAGGGAAGCTCCTTGGTCAAAGTAAACATACAATAAAGTAGGGTTTCTCTTATATAGGTTTTGAGAATGAGCAATCATCATGTAACAATCTCTGTCTTCGTGGAACTTACATTATAATAGAAAGAGACAGTAAACAAAGAATATATATATATTACATTATGTTAGACAATACATATAGTATGTTCTAAATTGATTTTGCTATGAAGAAAAGTGAAATAGGAAATAGACAATTAGAAGCATGGTGATAGTGGTGGAACTTTTCCATAAAAAGATGGTATCCCATTCATGTTGATGTAGCGCAGAAACCAACACAATATTGTAAAGCAATTATACTTCAATTAAAAATAAATAAGTTAAAAATAAAAACTAAAAAATGGTATCCACACATCTTTAGCTACTTTCCTTTCTTGTTTCTTACATCCATATGTTTATTGCATTTTTCTTCTTCTATGAATTATCTTTTTACAGTCATACCTCTTTTTCCTATTTGGATTTTTCTTTTACTAAGTTATGTCTTCACAAGTTAAATATAATATATATTATATTGATATGTTGCATATTAATTATATAATTAATCCATAGTTAATTAATATGATACTGATATTATACTAATATTAAATAATAGTATTATGCTAACATTAGTATAATACTAATTAATTAATTATGCTAATAATATATTACTTATATATGCCAAACACAAAGTACATACAGTATAACACATATTTCTCAGCAATATAGAATACCTAATTCATCATTGGTCTTTTAACTTTACAGTATAATCTGTGTACATGTATCATTGCTCTTTTGAAGGAGAATGTACATCATTAAAATATTGACTTCACTACAGTGACAAATGTATTCATGCATTTACGTACACTTGTTTTTTCTCACTTTATATAAGATTCTAGAACATTTTGTTTGTACTGAAACAGATCCTGAAAATAAGTAATTTTTAGGTATCTGTTGTTACTTTCCTCCCTATTTTATCTCCTGCTGATTGAAGTCAATATATTGTTTTGTCTTTAATTGTTTCAACTTGCAGATTCCTTGAAGAACTGATGAAATCTCTGGAAATTTGTCTGAATAAAATGCCCACAAATAATTTTGCACATAATTTCAGAGACATAGAGATCTCTTAAAGATCAGAGATAGACTTTTTAGTTGTCTCTTAACCCTAAATTTAGATATTCTATAATATGCAAAACTATTAAAGTTTGCAGTTTTAAAAATTCAGTCATCTTTCTGAATTATCATATATGTACTCTTTCAATGACTTCTCTAGTATTTTCAAAGTAGTCAATATATCACATGTAAAAACAATATCTTCACCTTACAAATTATTTCTCATCTATTCTGACCACTCTAACAAGTACTTTAAGAAAAATATGAAATATTATTGGAGAAAACCCTAGTTATCAAATATTTTACCTCGTGTGTGCTGTTAGCTTTAGTGAGTTTCTTTATCATAATACAGAAGTATCCTTCTATTCATGTTTTACTGTAAGGTCTTATCAGGTATTGGTGTTGAATTTTTCTGATACTTTTGTCAGTATTTTTTGAATCATCATATAATTTTTATTTGTTCAGGTAAAATGTAAATAATATAAGCCAGGGAAGTCTAGGCTTTTATATTTTCAGTAAGAAAACAATCCCAAATCCTATTAGATTAATACAAGAAAACCTTTTTTTACTCATATGAGAGGCTTTGTTTGAGGTGCCAAGGGGACACCATGTAATAATTTAGGAATTCAGGTTGACAGAGACTTCCCCCTTAACAGCTGCCACAATTACCAGAGCAGCAGGAAGGGAACCTGGAAGATCAGACTGATTTTACAGTTTCTACCTCTAAATAACATGCCAAATTCCACTCACATTTCATTGGATCACTGGTTCACACTCAGGTTTAAGAGAAGCAGAGAGGTCAATCATAAGTGTCAGAGGAGGGACTATAGAAGGAATTTATTGTCCCAACATTTTTGCAATCATGAAATAAACATTATTTTATGTTTTAGGCAGGGTTTTTTTTTTAGAGAAGCAGAACGTATGTGTATTATATATCACTTCTGGAAAGGAATAGGCTCTGATGATTATGAAGGCTGAGAAGTCTACATCCAGGAGAGCTGATGGTATAGTTCCAGTACAAACCTGAGTCCAGATGCAGAAGACCAATGGGTGTGTGCTTGCTTAGTCATGTCCAACTCTCTGTGACCTCATGAAGTGTAGCTAACCAGGCTCCCCTGTTCATGGAGTTCTCCAGGCAAGAATACTGGAGTGGGTTTCCATTTCCTACTCCAGGGGGTCTTTCCAACCCAGGGATCAAACCCATGTCTCCTGCAAAGGGAGACAGATTTTTTACCACTGCACCACCTGGGAAAACCTAGAAGGCCAATGAAGACCAATGACTCAGCTCAAAAACCCTCAGGCAAAGAGAAAGAATTCTTTCTTATTCAGCCTTTTATTCTATTCAGTGCTCCTTTGGCTGATTGGATGAGGTCCACCCACACTGAAAGTGAAAGTGAAGTCGCTCAGTCATATCTGACTCTTTGCGACCCCATGGACTGTAGCCTACCAGGTTCCACTGTCCATGGGATTTTCCAGGCAAGAATACTGCAGTGGGTTGCCATTTCCTTCTCCAGGAGATCTTCCCGACCCAGAGATTGAACCCAGGTCTCCTGAATTGTAGGCAGACACTTTACCGTCTGAGCCACCAGGGAAGTCCAGGCAAATTTCTCTGCTCAACTTTCCAATTCAAATTTTAATCTCATCCAGAAACATCCTCACAGACACACCTAGAAATAATGTTGTTTAATCAAATATCTGGATACCCTATGCTCCATTAAGTTGTTCGGTCACTAAGTTGTGTCTGACTCTTTGCAACACCATGGACTGCAGCATGCCAGGCGTCCCCGTCCTTTACTATCTACCAGAGTTTGCTCAGACTCATGTCCATTGAGTCAGTGATACCATCCAACCATCTTATCCTCTGTCATCCCTTCCCCTCCTGCCTTCAGTCTTTCCCAGCATCAGGGACTTTTCTAATGAGTTGGCTCTTCTTGTCAACTCAAGTATTGAGTGGTGGTCAAAGTATTGGAGCTTCAGCTTCAGCATCAGTCCTTCCAAAAAGTATTCAGGGTTGATTTCCTTTATTATCATTAATAATAATAGTTATTATTTCCTTTATTATTAATAATAATATTTATTGTTTCCTTTATTATTATTATCCGAAAATTATTCAGGATTGATTGATTTGATCTTACTCAATACATAAAATTAACCATCACACTATATTCAGTGTATTATTATAGTAACATAGTTCTAGCATTTTATTACTTATTTTTTACATATTATCTCTTTTTGTTTTTATCTTAGTTTACCGAACATAGACTTGCCCAATCCTTTTAAAATATTGAGTTTTGTTGTATTAGTGCATTTGTTATATAGATAATAAAGATTTGAATGTTAGTTATTTTTTGACCTAGTCCTTTGTCTTTAGGTTTTCTTAAGGAAGTTTATAAATTCCAGAGTGGACAGAAAGAATGAAGGATCAGTGATTCCTCATTTGAGAATGAGCACCAGGGATTTTCTGACTCTTGGCCCTTTCAGAAGAATGAAACAACAGATTCTATACTTTTGCTCAAATAACTCATTATGTGTTTCTGAACTTGAAGTCAAATTAGTCTCATTTGCATTTCAGATAATTCTAATTAATGAACTGTATCACTTTATATTTCTATTTATACTGCTTGAATGTTTTCTTTTCTTATCCTATCCTTTACTATACCTCCACTGTTACTATTGCTTTGTCTTGTCTCCAAAGACATAAAACTGCTGCTGCTGCTGCTGCTGCTAAGTCACTTCAGTCGTGTCCAACTCTGTGTGACCCCATAGATGGAAGCCCACCAGGCTCCCCCGTCCCTGGGATTCTCCAGGCAAGAACACTGGAGTGGGTTGCCATTTCCTTCTCCAATGCATGAAAGTGAAAAGTGAAAGTGAAGTCCCTCAGTCATGTCCAACTCTTCGCAACCCATGGACTGCAGCCTACCACGCTCCTCCATCCATGGGATTTTCCAGGCAAGAGTACTGGAGTGGGGTGCCATTGCCTTCTCCAAGACAATAAAACTGAGTCAATTCCTAGGCAGGTTGATAGGAAGTGCAGGGTCCCTGAGGAGGAGAGGGGAGTCTGGGGCTCTCAAAGAAGAGATAGGGGTCTGAAATTCCCAAGGAGGAGGGAAGGACAAATGCCTTTTGTTTCTCTATGTTCCTTAGTCACCTGAAACCTGGTTGTTTTCTTTTTTTTTCTTTAAGCCTGAAACTGATGATTACACAACAAACAACTCATTTTAAACTCTGTACTAAGGGTTACATAACAACAATGTATCCTGCTTGAAGACAGTTTCTCCTTCCTAAAAACCTTCTGGCTAATCCTGTTAAAATGCAAATTATGGGAGTGGGTCTAGTAACATATTTAAAACCTTGAGGCTTTCTTTTGATTTACTGTAATAACTGATTAGAAAAGTATATACTCCCTTGCTTAGACTAGCAAGCGGGGCACTCCCCATCCCCCTTCTGATGTCTGTGTCAGAACCTTTCTCTGTCCCTTTTTCACTTTAATAAAACTCTGCTACACAAAAGCTCTTGAGTGACCAAGGCTGGTCCCTGGTCCTGAAGCTAAATCTTCTACTTGGGAGATCATGAATCTGACATCGTTCACTGTAAGCTATCAAAATTTTGCTTATTTTCATTCTAGCAGTGGATGCCTTTAGAATCACATTTTAAAATGTGAGCCTCTATTTTTCTTCCAAAGCAATGATTCACTTTAGAATAAATCATTTATCCTTTTTTTGGATGAGGGGCTTGTGTTCTGTATTTCCTCTCCTCCACACTGACAATTTATGGAGAATAATCTAGAGTTTTACAACCTGATTATTAATATTAACTTAATATGTTAATACATTTTAAATAGCTATATTATATTCATTTTAACAATTATTTGGCAATCAGTAATAACAGCAATCCAAGTTTCACTCTGACTATGGTCACTTCTTTTACAATCAGTTTGCCCATATTCCAGATCATTATTTTTATTCATTTATCAGATGAACAGGGTAATTTTCTAAATACACTTTTTATGAAAGATAATCAGATTTTTTATTTTATGAATATTTACAAGTGTATGATATTTTTTTTTGTATGTCATATTGTTTTGGATCAAGTTTAGCTACATCTAAGAGAAATATCTGGAGAAGGCAATGGCACCCCACTCCAGTACTCTTGCCTGGAAAATCCCATGGACGGAGGAGCCTGGTAGGCTGCAGGCCATGGGGTCGTGAAGAGTCAGACACAACTGAGCGACTTCCCTTTCACGTTTCACTTTCCTGCATTGGAGAAGGAAATGGCAACCCACTCCAGTGTTCTTGCCTGGAGAATCCCAGGGACGGGGAAGCCTGGTGGGCTGCCATCTATGGGATCGCACAGAGTTGGACACGACTGAAGCGACTTAGCAGCAAGAGAAATATCTAAATGAAAAATTGCTTAAAATACATTAACATTTATTTCTCTCTCGCTTAAAAGAAGCCTGGGCATAAGAAGTGCAGACCTGATCTGGTAACTCCATGAATTTTGTTGGTTATCTAGGCTATATACTTTTCCATCCATGGAGTGCACAGCATTTTCATGATCCAAGATGGTTGCTCAAGTGCCAGTTATCACATGTACTTTCCAAATAGAAGAATGTAGGTAGAGAGAGTAGTGAAAATAAAGTTACTACTTTCTTTTAAGAAGACTTCTTGGAAGTTTAAACACTTCTAGTTATTTGAAATAATAGGAAGAAAATTGTCACATCAACACACATAATTGCAAGGAAAATTAAGAAATGTACCTGGCAAAAACTGAACAACTGAATGGAAATTTGAAAATATGTATAAGTTATGGCTACATAACTCAGCATTGCTATTTATGAATAAGTAAAATTTAGGGGTCACTGTCTTTCTTTCTAAAATCTCCATCAATATTGCTTAATTATAACTGTCTTAAAGAAAAGCAATTATCCAGATTTTTCTCTTTTGTAGGTAATATCTTTTTTCTCATCTCAACATGCACTTTTTGAACTTGATATGCATCTCTGAAATTATGAAGAAAAACTCAAACATATCTGTACCTATATACTTTTTCTTCATTACTTTATTTTAAATTCAATAATCCCTTTTAATCCTAAAATTATAGTTTATCTTCTACTCAGAAAGTTTCTTTTTCTTACTTTGATTTTTGTTTCTCTTCCATTTATTTTACTTTTACTCCCTGGCATTTGTATTATAAATATATTGGTTTCTTAGAGCTCTATCCTCAGTAACTTATCTTTCCTACTTTATATTTTTATTTACTTTTGGAGACTTTCTTTACCTTATTTTCTAAGTCACTAATTGATTCATTAATCACATTATATTTCCTCATTTGAATGAAGCTTGCTTTAAAAAATTTAGTAGTAATATTTTTCCTCAGGAACAGTTCCTAACCTTCCTTGTTTCATGAAATAATTCCATTTCAAAGGAGCACATCTGTACTGATTGTTTAACACTATTTTCTTTTGGACTACTGAGTCTTTTCACAAACCTGGTAATTTTTTTCTGTCTGAATATTCTTAAACAAGAGGTCTACGTTGGCCTAGTACTGTGATTTGTGGTTTATTTTTCAGAAATTGTGTTTAAGCTTTTATCCCTATGAAAGAGGAAGAGAATGTTTATGTTTTCTGTGGTTTGATTCTGCTGGCCTGGGTATCCAGATGGCCACAAGGCACAGGGATGGATATGTTTCATCTTTTCTAGCAGGTCCTCTAAAGCAGATGACTGATTTCTGACCCATTCTAGCCTGAAAGGTGGCCAAGAATTAACTCTGAATTACATCTTCAAATGGAAAGGTAGACATTATTATAAAGCTAAGACTTAAGCAAAATCCCTTACTATTCCAACTGTTGCGTGTTGTTTCTCCATGTTTGTTGTGTATCAAGAAAGGTTTGAGGAAGTCTGCTATAGCTGGTCATGAGTACAAAGAACTTTAATAAATAGAACTCACTCACTAAATAGCTAGATTATCTAGCTAGCTAACTCCCACCTCTAGTTCTTATTATTTATTTTCCCAGTCTTCAGGGAGAGAAGCTACCCACCTACCTAACAGGCAAGACAGCTCCTTTGCCTCCAGCTGCTTGACATTGTCCAAAAATTTATCAAAGATTCTTGGTCTTTGATGGAAATTCTGCTCCCAATACCACATAGACATATTTTTATCTTTAGACTTCTTGTTTAATTTCAATAATATTGGGGGGAAGGAGAAGTTGAATTCATGAACACAGATATCTATTTTGAAACTAAAACCTGCAAATCTGTGTTTTGAGCCAAACCACTGTGTAAAGGCCAATTTTCCAAACTATAAATGTGGTTTAAAATGTTTCCACTGCTTACAGTATGTGATGTGTGGTGTAAAATATTTTAATTATTTTGACAGCAATTGTTTCATTTCTTAATGTTGGTAAACCTATACATACAGGAATATTATAAAGCTTAAAATATGCTAACTTTATCTAAAACCAGGCTTAGCACAACTCAAAAAAAAAAAAAACCTAAATTGATAAACAGGGTACATGTATAATATGTTAGGTTTTACATAACAGAATTATGTGGTTGATATTTTTCCCATGTGTATGTGAATACTTAACTAAATTGGGCACTAAAAATATCAATGGTCTGCCAAATTTTAAGGCCTATGAGGCAAATTTTTACCTTTAATTAAATGTTGGTGACACATGTACACCTATGGCTGATTCAGGTCAATGTATGGCAATTTTTTTTTTTAATGAAAAAAAAAAAAGTTGGTAATACTTACTTAACAGATTGAAACTAATTTTTTACTTCTACCCAGAATAACTCCCACCCTCACATCCCAGCTATTCTCATTACTCCTTCCTTCTCTTTTGTCAGGTCTCTTCTCAAATATCTCCTCAGGGAAGCTCCATCTGACACTCTTCCAAAGAAGTGCTTTCTGCCACCTCCATATCCCCATTCCACTTTCATCTTCCTAACTTTTCTCACATCTGCTATTACCTTCTGCCTCTTCAATGGTGTTATGAATTGCCATGGGCAATAGGTGTGCCTGCTTTCTCCCTGCCACATCCAACACCAAGAACCATGCCTATCACACAGCAAACACAGCAGCTATTTGCTGAATAAAGGAAATGAATCAATGAAGCAAATAAATGAATTTCTAAACCCCTTTGCTCCTGGCTTAATCCAGAAATAGTCTGTCACAACCCAAAGTTTGCAAATGTTAGAGTATCATTGTGCTAGTTTTCATGAGACAAATTAAGGCTTAGATGATTAAGGAAAAAGCTAGTCAGAGTGGCCATCATCAAAAAATCTACAAACAATAAATGCTGGAGTGGGTGTGGGAAAAAGGGAGCCCTCCTACACTGTTGGTGGGAATGTAAACTGGTGCAGCCACTATGGAGATGCAGTTTCCTTAAAAAAAACTAAAAGTAAAAATACCATATGAGCCAGCAATCACACTACTGGGTGTATATTCTGAGAAAACAATGGTTCAAAAGGACACATGTACCCCAATGTTCATTGCAGCACTATTTACACCAGCCAAGACATGGAAACAACCCAAATGTCCATCAACAGCTGAATAGATAAAGAAGTGATGCATATATATACAATGTAATGCTACAGCCATAAAAAGAAATGAAATTAGGTCATTTGTGTATGTATACACACATATTTGTATGGTTTTCTAAATTTCTGGATTTGCCATTCTGCCACATCATACAACAGAAAGATACTACATTTTTGAAACAAGCTAGCAAGTCCTATAGACAGACCATTCACAGTTGAATAGGCAATTGTGTAAAGAAACAAAGAAACAGTGACAGTGCTCATAAAAGGACTAGGAAGGAAGAGTAAGGTAGATTTCAAACTTTTTCACCTATTTTCAGTTCTATAGCTGTCATTGTTTGCCAAGTCACCGTCATCTTTCATTAAGACCATTGCCATAAATTCCTAACTAAGTCCTCCTTCTTTTCTCCCTCTTCTATCTGTTAACACACCGCAGCCAAGATGAACATTTAAGACACAAACTGGTTCTTATCCTCCTACTGTGAGTGTTAAATGAATGTTTAAGCCCACGTGTTTCAGAAAGCAGAGCCTAAGGCAAAAGCTTGTATGTCAAGACTACATGTACACACTGTTAGATGTAAAATGGATAACCAACAAGGGCCTACTATATAGCACATGGAACTCTGCCCAATGTTATGCAACAGCCAGGATGGGAGGGGAGTTAGAGGGAGAATGGATAGATGCGTATGTATGGCTGCGTGCCTTCACTGTTCACATGAAACTATCACAATATCACTTGTTAATCAGCTATACCCCAATACAAAAGTAAAAGTTTTTAAGAAAAGATAGTGTTGAGGAGTTCAATGCCACAAAAGCCAGAATGAGGGAAAAGGGGAGGGAAGAAGGAAAGGAGAGAGGGAAAAGGGGAGGGAAGCAGGAAAGGAGAGAGGGAAGATGGGATGGTATGCAACTGACCCTTGCCCAGACCCAAGTAACATGTCAACTCAATGCCACATGACCATCCCCCCGTGGGCCTTGTAAACTGTGATGTCTCAGGACAGTCTGTGAAAGGTAGAGTTGATTGGAGAGGTGAAGAAACTTTTTCTTCTGTCTCCCCTATCGGTCAAAGATTTGTTCCTCAGTGCTTTATCTCCCCCATATTTCCAGTCTGGGCAAGTATGGAATCCTAAAATGATTATATCTCAGCAGCCACAGAAAGAAAAGCCCTGCTGCTGGAAAGGTAGATATAACAGGGGTACCTGAGTTGGACACAACTGAGCAACTTAACTTTCACTTTTCACTTTCATGCATTGGAGAAGGAAATGGCAACCCACTCCAGTATTCTTGCCTGGAGAATCCCAGGGACGGTGGAGCCTGTTGGGCTGCCGGTCTATGGGGTCGCACAGAGTCGGACACAACTGAAGCGACTTAGCAGCAGCAGCAGCAAGACACAGTGAACTCAGGGTGTTCCAGAAAATTTGATTTTGCAGTTACCAGGAATGGAGCAGAAGATGTGGCCAGGAGCCTTGGACACAGTGAGGCTGAAAGGATCTGAGATGGTACTAAACAGCTGCCTGATAGAATGAGTTAATATAAAGTGCCTTCTTGTCTTATTGGAAGCATCCAGCAAATGTCATTGGTCTATTACTTATAATTAGTCCAGATGAAACATTTGAAACAGGGGCGTGATAGTTATAAATATGTTATAAATAGCACTCAGTAGACACATGGAGATTTCATGCATTCATTAATTATGCTTTGTTTAATTCTATTTAAGAATGTTCATTGATTCATTGGTTTTGATTGACCATTCACCTTGTACAAGACAGTGCCTGGGACCAGTGATCACAGTAGTGAACAATTAAATATGTCTTCTGTCCTCATGAGAAGAGAGAGCCAAACACATGATTCTGAATTAAATCACAACTTTGATGGGTAAATACAGGGCTCTCTGGGACCATATAAAGGAGGGATATGACCTAGTCTTGGAAGGAGATTATCCAAGAACCCACTTGCCAATGCAGGTGACACAAAAGATGCAGATTCAACCCTGGGTCAGGAAGATCCACTAAAAGAGGAAATGGCCACAAAGAATCAGACATAACTGAGCAGATGAGCACACAGAGAAGTGACATTTTAGTTGAGAAGAAGAGAGAGAAAGAGCTTGGTGGACAGAGGTGGCAGCGTAGGTATGGTGGTTAATTAAATGTGTTAATTTGGCTAGATCATGATATCTGATTTTGGGGTCAAATACCAGCCTAGATGTTGCTGTAAATGTATTTGTTAGAAGGCACTAACATTTCAACCAATATCAGTTCAGTTCATTCTCTCAGTCGTGTCCGACTTTTTGCGACCCCATGAATCACAGCACTCAAGGCCCCCCTGTCCATCACCAACTCCCAGAGTTCACTCAGACTCACGTCCATCGAGTCAGTGATGCCATCCAACCATCTCATCCTCTGTCGTCCCCTTCTCCTCCTGCCCTCAATCTTTCCCAGCATCAGGGTCTCTTCCAATGAGTCAACTCTTCACATGAGGTGGCCAAAGTATTGGAGTTTCAGCTTTAAAATCAGTCCTACCAATGAACACTCAGGACCGATCTCTTTTAAGATGGACTGGTTGGATCTCCTTGCAGTCCAAGGGACTCTCAAGAGTCTTCTCCAACACTACAGTTCAAAAGCATCAATTCTTTGGTGCTCAGCTTTCTTTATAGTCCAATTTTATAGTTGAACTTTATAGTTCAACCAGTATACTTTGAGTTAAATGAATTATCTTTCATAATGTGAATAGACCTCATTTAATAATTTGAAGGCTTGGAAGAAAATTGTTGTTTAGTTGCTAAGTTGTCACTGACTCTTTTTCGACCCCATGGACTGTAACCCATCAGGCTCCTCTGTCCATGGGATTTCCCAGGCAAGAACACTGGAGTGGGTTGCCTTTTCTTTCTCCAGGGGATCTTCTCAACCCAGGGATTGAACCCGTATCTCTTACGTTGGCAGGCAGAATCTTTAGTACTGAGCCACCTGGGAAGCCCCTTGAGAAAAAATGTTATACTCCTAACTTATCCACCCCCTTTTCTCTTTGGGAAAATAGATGGGAATACCAGACCACCTTACCTGCCTGAAAGAGATGGGAATACCAGACCACCTTACCTGTCTCCTAAGAAACCTGTATGCAGGTCAAGAAGCAACAGTTAGAACTGGACATGGAACAACAGTCTGGTTCAAAATTGGAAAAGGAGTACGTCAAGGCTGTATATTGTCACCCTCCTTACTTAACTTCTATGCAGAGTACATCATGCAAAATGCTCATGCTGAATGAAGCACAAGCTGGAATCAAGCCTGCCAGGAGAAATATCAATAACCTCAGATATGCAAATGACACCACCCTTATGGCAGAAAGTGAAGAAGAACTAAAGAGGCTCTTGATGACAGTGAAAGAAGAAAGTGAAAAAAACTGGCTTAAAACTCAACATTCAAAAAACTAAGATCATGGAATCTGTTCTCATCACTTCATGGTAAGTAGATGGGTAAAAAAAAGGGAAACAGTGACAGACCTTATTTTCCTGGGCTCCAAAATCACTGCAGATGATGACTAAAGCCATGAAATTAAAAGATGCTTGCTCCTTGGAAGAAAAGCTATGACAAATCTAGACAGCATACTAAAAAGCAGAGATATTACTTTGCTGACACAGTTCTGTATAGTCAAAGTTATGATTTTTCCAGTAGTCATGTATGGATGTGAGAGTTGGACCATAAAGAAAGCTAAGTGCCAAAAAATTGATGCTTTTGATCTGTGGTGTTGGAGAACTCTCAAGAGTCCCTTGGACTGCAAGGAGATCAAACCAGTCAATCATAACAGGAATCAAACCTGAATATTCATTGGAAAGACTGATACAGAAGCTCCAATACTTTGGCTACCTAATGTGAAGGGCTGACTCATTGGAAAAGACCCTGATGCTGGGAAAGATTGAAGGCACAAGGAGAAGGGGACGACACAAGATGAGATGGTTGGATGGTGTCACTGACTAGATGGACATGAGTTTGAGCAATCTCCAGGGGGTTAGTGGTGGACAGGGAAGCCTGGCGTGCTGCAGTCCATGGAGTTACAAAGAGTTGGACACAACTGAGTGACTGAACTGAATGTCCCCTTTGGTAACCATAAATTTGTTTCTATGTCAGTCCGCTTCTGCTTTGTATATAGACTCATTTGTATTCTTCTTTAAATTCCACATACAGTAATTAACACAGTATTACAATATTGTAAACTGTTATACTTCAATATTTTAAAGTAATTATAATTTTTTTTTAAGAGAGAGAAAGAGAGAATGGGCTAAATTTATCTGGCAGTCAAATCCTTGAGCAAGTAGTGCCTTGAGGGGCTGGGGAAATGCTACAAACACAAGGGTTTACCTTTCCAGAACACACCCCGAGATGATGTGGCTTTGGAGGAGTCCGGCAGCCAAGAAGGGCAGGCTTAGCCAGCATTCCTGATAACTATGGGATTAGGGTACCTGCCAACTTTCCACCAGCTTCTGTCTCCAGATAAAGACCAAAACTGTTTTACCATATATAAGAAAAAAGTCCACAAGAGGAACTCTTTTATAATTTTTTTGGATTTCAACAAAATTTGCCCAAGTGATGTTTCTGCTGTTTTTCAAGTTAAAATCCAATTCTCACACTTGAAACTTTTGCTTAGAGCTATAAAATACATTTGGAAAACAATGTTAATATAATATTAATATGGAGGAAAATTGCTATTTATTAGGGTTAAAGAAACTTTATGTGGATCATTTTATTGCCTTGTTAAGAAAAACCTTAAAACTTTGACAATATGTTTACTTCAACACTTATGTATTTTCAATGTTGATGATTCTGTAAACTGAATATGGAAGTTTCTGATTTATAGATTGACTAATTTGGTATAGATTGAAGAAACAGATTTTAAAAAGTGAACATCACCCTGCATATTCACTGAATTCTTAAGTTCTTACTTAAAATGACTTACGCAATTTTTTTTTTTTTTTTTTTGCTTTTCGATGATAGTTTAATGCTAATTTTTGTGATCTTCTCAAATGCAGTTTGGAAATCCCCTTGATCACAGCTATGACTAATTTATTTTTAATTGCATGCTGACATTGCTTAACTTCCTCTACATTTTGGCAGTTTTCTCCATTCTTTTCAGCAAGATTCAGCAAGATTATTTCAGCAATCTTTTCATGAGAAAAAAATATTTACTCCAAAGTGAAAACAGGTTTCTTTGTGGGTGTCCTAATATATTTGTCACTTTCCAGTTCTAGAATATTTTGGCATTGAAAGTGTCTATCTGACCTTTATAGAAGTTTCTGAGAGTTATTATGTTTTAATATTATTTCTAAGATCAAGTTAAATTTATTTAAAATGTTGATTTCTGCAAATACTAATATAAGGAGACAGCATCAAGTTTAACTGAAAATACATATTTAGACTGTGAATGTATTTATGCAGGTTGATGAAGCTAGGATGCAAAGGGACAAATGAGACTGTGAAGGAATATGTAGGTTAGATATTAAGAATTCCATTTTTGAAAATGAGGAGATTCAGACTCAGAGAGTTTATGTGATATGTCCAAGGTGAGAGAGCAACAAAACCTAATGTTTGCATCCAACACTCATGCTTGTTCTACTATTCCATGTTGACTTGTTACTTTTTGGCATTTCTGAATGAATTCCATCCACAAGGGGAAAAAATTCGAAATGGAATAATGATGAAAGATTTCTGTGGCTTTGAGACAATGAACAAACCAGGCATTAGTCAGTCATTTTCCTACCTCCTCCCACCCATCTTTTAAAATTTGGTCAGAGACCAAATTTATTTTTTGTTTGTTCCAGTAATCTTGCAGATTGTTCTAGGGGGACAAAAGGACAAGTGGAATATTTGATTCTTGATCTGAGGCAATGTACGGTATAGAGAAAGAGGAAAACTACACACATAAAATAAGGAAAATGATTTTTTTTAAAGCCATGTATTAGTTCAAATTGCATACAAATAAGGACTAAAGTGCTGGGCATACAGATGGAACTGGAAGCAGATTTTTATCATCATTAGATGGACTGCTTATGAAAGGCTACTTGAAGGAGGTTTTAAAAAATTTCAAAAAGATAGAAAATAAGAATATGTGGGGAGAAACAGAGAGGGAGTAGGTCAAATGTCCAAAGACAGTGATGTGCTCAGCTTGAACGGGACACCTTAGAGAGGGAAGAGTAGAAACTCCTGGAATTGGTAAAAATCATTGAATGCTAGGCTTCAAAGACTAAATTTGACTGTAAAGTTGTCAAAAATAGTTAATGATGAATGAAAAGAGTCCTTCAGATTTTGTCCTTTCGGATGCCTGAAATGCAAAATGTCCCAAATCAAACACTTGACTTCCTATCTTTTGAGTCACAGGTTTCACAAGCCTGGGACCTGAATCATCCATAACACCCTCCTCTTCCTCATCCTCCATCTCCCAATACAATTCCTTCCACGTTCTGGCGATTTTACTTCCTGCTGCTGCTGCTGCTGCTAAGTCGCTTCAGTCGTGTCCAACTCTGTGCGACCCCATAGACGGCAGCTCACCAGGCTCCGCCGTCCCTGGGATTCTCCAGGCAAGAACACTGGAGTGGGTTGCCATTTCCTTCTCCAGATTTTACTTCCTAGACATCTCTTAAATCCATCCACTTCTCTCCATCTCTTTTACCACCATCCTAATGCACTCTCCCATTGTCTTTCTCTTGAATTCTTTTCTTAAAATATCCTAATGTGTCTATGGGCTTTCCCTGTTGGCTCAGTCAAGTAAAGAATCCACCTGCAGTGCAGGAGACACAGGTTCAATCCTGGGTCAGGAAGATCCCCTGAAGAAGAAAATGGAAACCCACTCCAGTATTTTTTCCTAGGAAATCCCGGGACAGAGGAGCCTGGTGGGCTACAAACCATGGAGTCTCAAGAGTTGGACACAACTTAGTGACTAACCTTCCCTCTCTATTTGTACTCATCCTGATTCCTCTCAAACACATTACCTATGTATGCTTTTCACATTCTCGCCTTTTTGACCAGTTCATGTGAACTCATTCTTTGGCTTTGTTCTTAAGCAGAACATCCCATGGTTTCTGCCTCTGACTTACCTGACTAGGTCAAATTCCTGTTTTAAGCTCTCGTGGCACCATTTACCTCTACTTTGAAGCACTTAACAACATTGTTATCAATTAGCCCCTTTAATTATTGAAACAACTCCGCAAAGATGGTTTATTTATTTTTATGTTCTATTGATAAGAATAGCGAAGAAAGAGGTTAAATAAATTCTTCAAGTTTATATGAATAAAAGGACTTCCCAAGTGGTGCTAGTGGTAAAGAATCCATCTGTCAACACAGGAGACATAAGAGATGCAGGTTCGATTCTTGGATTGGAAAGATGCCCTGGACAGGACATGGCAACCCATTCCAATATTCTTGCCCAGAGAATCCCATGTACAGAGGAGCCTGGCAGGCTACAGCCCATAGGGTAGCAAAGAGTTGGATACAACTGAAGCAATTTAGCATGCCTAGGAATAAAAATTGATAGAACTAGGAGACAGACTTAAGCAATCTGACTTCCAATTCTGTATTCTGGATGCTATAGCTGCTTCTATATGCTTGTCAACTGGTGGATGGAGAGATACCTGAATTAAGCAAATGAGTTAATGTCAGAAGTTATTTTTTGGGGTACTCAAAAGAAGAAAGAGGAGGAAAAATGGCTGTCCATAGACTTACAATGGCAATCATGTGTTTTGCTCATGGTGAGTTTGCTAATGAAAAAAGATCTGTAGAGTACACATTCAAAGAAGTGAGAAAGCGAGACAGGTAATGACTGATGCGTCAAGGTCAAAACTGAAAGAGAAGCTGACAGCAATTCTAAGAGCATCACCTATGGAATTGGGAGAGTAATGCTGAAAGTGTTTTATAAATGCTGTGGGACCCCTCAATATAAAAGATTTTGTCCGTTATATTCTTCTGATGAGTTTCACAAAGTTTTCTCACATCATCCTCTTCCCTGAATAGAAATACCTCTTCAAATTTGTAAATCCCTCTGAAACATACAAGTTTTATACCTGATCATTGGGCTAATGCATAGTATAGTATGATCTCTGGAGCAGACCTCATTTGTGATATTATATGACAGCTAGCTTTTTATTGATCATTGAAATTTCAGCAATTTCATTTTATTACTAATTTGTATTTGAAACAAAACTTGGGACACCACTTATGCAGAATATGGGTTTAGAAGTCAAATGCTGTAAGATTAAACTTGCCTCCCCCCCACCATTAGTAGCAGTTTTATGATGCTTTTGATGGTAACATTTTTTTTTTCCTGGAAATTTCTTTTAGTCAACACATTTTCAAAGCATTATTTGTCTTTTGAGAGATTTCACTAAGACAAACTGTCAGCATGGTGAGGTATTAATAATAATGTAAACTATACAGAATATTAAAAATAGCCTTTCTAAGAAACAGTCTTACCAAAGCTAAGCTTTTCAGCACCACTTTAAAAGATTCTATAAAGTATGTTCTTAGATTTTTATTTATAAGTACACACTAATTTTCTAAGAAACAAGAATAACCACTTGGAGACACATGAAGTGATTTTACTTGGGCACTGGGTACAGTTTCAGAAATCCCTATCTTTGCATCATGCATAATCAGACAATAAAGGTTGGTTTCGCTTTTTTTGTTGGTTTTCCTTTAAGCATAGCTATGACTTGGATGATTTCTCAAATGAACTTGGGCTCTTGTCTATGGAAATTCTTAGAGGGGAAAATGACCTTGAAAAAAAAACCTTGGAAAAAATATTCTTGTAGCAGATTTGTTTGTTTGATTTTTGTTGTTCTTGTTTGGTGTTGCTGGGGAGTGATGGAAAAGAAGAGGAAAAGTCTTTACCACTGCAGGTATAAATGAATGTGAACTCTGAAGCCATATTGCCACGTTTCAGCTGTGCAACCTTGAAAAAGGTACTTGAACCCCCTGTGTCACCGTTTTGGAGAGGCAGAGTGGAGTGAGAGTAATATCAAGTGCATGGAGTTTCTCATGAATTATAAAGCAGTTGGAAGAATTCCTAGCATATAACAATGACATAATCAGTGCTAGTTCTTCTAATTATTAAATGTTAATTTCAACAAATCAGTCACTTGTTCAAAGTCTTTCACAATTTCCCATAGTCTTCAAATCACACTAACTTCCTTTCTTTCTATCTTTCAAAGAAATTCATAATCAGTTCTTACCCCCTCCCCCAGTTTAATCCCTTATCCTCTAGGAACATAAGTCACCCACCCTAATAACATTGTCTCTTTGCTGAGTTATAAATACCTTATACTCATTACATGTACTGAGACTCCTTTAAAAATTACTTTATTAATTAATTGATATCACCCTTTCAATCAATTAATTACAGTTTCCTTATTAATGGACACAAGCATTGTGCCCATTCCTTTGTTATTTTATAAATGATATGGTACACATTCTTATAGATATATTAACATTTAAATCCCAACTTAGTTGTTTCATAATTTGAAAAATAATAATAATAATTTGAAGCTTATCTCGAAGTTTAAACTGTGAAGAATTATTGTGAATAATTTGATGATGAAGATGAGTAGCAATTTATATCCCATATATTAAAATGCCTTCTAAAGTTATAATGACCCAAGGGAACCCTCTTATACTGTTGGTAGGAATGCAAACTAGTACAGCCACTATGGAAAACAGTGTGGAGATTCCTTAAAAAAATGGAAATAGAACTGCCTTATGACCCAGCAATCCCACTGCTGGGCATACACACAGAGGAAACCAGAATTGAAAGAGACACGTGTACCCCAATGTTCATTGCAGCACTGTTTATAATAGCCAGGACATGGAAGCAACCTAGATGTCCATCAGCAGACAAATGGATAAGAAAGCTATGGTACATACACACAATGGAGTATTACTCAGCCATTAAAAAGAATACATTTGAATCAGTTCTAATGAGGTGGATGAAACTGGAGCCTATTATACAGAGTGAAGTAAGCCAGAAAGAAAAACACCAATACAGTATACTAATGCATATATAGAGAATTTAGAAAGATGGTAACGATAACCCTGTATGCGAGGCAGCAAAAGAGACACAGATGTATAGAAGTCTTTTGGACTCTGTGGGAGAGGGAGAGGGTGGGATGATTTGGGAGAATGGCATTGAAACATGTATAATATCGTATAAGAAACAAATCGCCAGTCCAGGTTCGATGCCGGATACAGGAAGCTTGGGGCTGGTGCACTGGGATGACCCAGAGGGATGGTACGGGGATGGAGGTGGGAGGGGGTTCAGGATGGGGAATACGTGTTCACCCGTGGCGGATTCATGTTCATGTATGGCAAAACCAATACAATATTGTAAAGTAATTGCCTCCAATTAAAATAAGTACATTTAAATTTAAAAAGAAAAAGTCATAATGACCCAAAAAGTATAGTTGTTCACGAGACCTGAATCTGGATCAATGAAACAAAACAGATATAGAGATTCTAATCAGAATGCACAACAAAGGCAAATTGCAGAACAAGAAAGACAATGGATACAAGAATGATATATAAAAGGTAAACATTCTTAATGTATAAAAAGCCCTAAAATGACAATATGAAAAACCAACCACTGAATAGAAATTCTAAAACATAACATTTGAATATATCAATTTGACATATTTTTCCTAGAAAAGCTGTTTGTGTATATTGATAGTAGAAATAAATTTAAATTGACAAAAAGTACAAACAAACCATGAAAAGAAATTTAGCACTATCAAGGAAGTCAAAGGATTTGTAACTTTTGATACAGTATCCCATTTCTAGGATCCTAACCTAATTAAAAATTAAGAAAAAGCCAATTAAATATGTCTAAGTATGTATGCGGTATCATTGGTAAAGCAATACAAAAAAAAAAAGTCACAGCCTTTGGTCTATCAATGTTGTTGTTTGGTCACTACGTGATGTCTGACCTTTTGAGACCTCATAGGCTGTAGCATGCCAGGTTCCTCTGTCCATGAGATTTTCCAGGTAAGAATACTGGAGTGGGTTGCCATTTCCTTCTCTAAGGGATCATCCTGACTCAGGGATTGAACTCCCGTCTCCTGCATTGGCGGGCGGATTCTTTACAACTGAGCCACCAGGGAAGTCCCTGGTCCATCAATAGAGGGAGATTAATTAGTTAGTACAGTGATTTGATTTTTAAACAGTAGCTATTAACAGGAAAAAAAAATGCTTGCAAAATATCATTACACAACAAAACCCAGGTAACTTAATGGAAGCTCAAAAACCCACTTCAAACCCTGTGTTGCTCTCTCAAGAAACCGAACAAAAGGACCAAAGACTGTAAAGGGGTAGGACATTTTAATCAGCAGCGAAATGAAGGAACAGCATCAGACACAAATGTCAAGGAATTTTGACTGGTGTATTACAGATGGAGACACTGAAAGACAGACTCATTCTATTCTGTCCAAGAAAATGATGCAGAATGGCAGGAAGAGTTTAACAAATCTGGCATAACATCACAGCCATCCTTATTTCAGAGACAAGGTTACAGTCAAGAGTTTCCTGCATGAGTAATAAGGACCTCTATTTGGGGTTCTTTTATTTGAATGAAACATAATCAGATGCAGCATCTCATGGCCCTTTTGAGATATTTGAGGAAAATGCCTGGGGGCTGTACTTCCTGTCTCTTAACTCATCTCTCAATAGAAGACTAGCCTGGATGTGTAGTGTGTGAAAATAGACAAGCCATTCTATAAATTTCCCATTTACTCAGCTGTAAAATGGGAAGAATAATAGTGCCTACCTCCAAACACATGGAATTGTGAAAAAAAATTAGATAATGTAAAGGAAATTCAAATATAGGAATATCTTACTAGGTCTTTAAGATTATTATTATACAATGTATACAACTGTACAATATATTATAATACAACCATAACTAAAAACCTGAAAGGGCAAATTTTGAAGGTGTGGTGGCCCATTAGAGAGATGATGTCTTAGGTAGAGTACTCCAGGAAATAGATTCTGATATAGAAATTTGCCTGTATTAAGGAGTATCTTCATAGAAATGAGACCAGTAGGACTGGGTAGAAGCAGAAGCACTTGGAACTCAACGCATCTGCAACAAAGATTTCAGCCTATACTATGAGAAGCTTTTATACCGGGATGAACCTTCAGAAATCACAAATAAGACATTGGTTTGTGGCTGTCATTGGAGAGGAGCCTACCTATGGGGGAAATAGCTAGTTTGGGGCAAGGCAATTCCCAGGGGAGGCCTCTACAGTAAGCCAAAAACACACAACACATTCCCCAGCTGGGGCCCGAGTACCTTCAGTCCTAACAGGATTCTAGGCTGGGCCCCAAAGCACCATTACAGAAGAAGCTTGCAATCTTTAGCCACTACAGACCAAGAGTCCCAGGAGAATCGTCATGACCATACCAAAAAGAAGATGTACAGACTGGAAAGATTCTTTTTTTAGCCTGATATTTCATCCTCAACACAAGATAGTCTTTTTTTTTTCTTGCCACATGTGAGGCATGGAGATCTTAGTTCCCAGACCAGGGGTTGAACCCATGCCCCCTGCATGGAAGCATGGAGGTTTAATCACTGGACCACCAGGGAATTTCCCACAAGATAGTTTTTCTTTTTTTTTTTTGGTTGTACCCCATGGCATGTGAGACCTTAGTTCCCCAACCAGGGAGCGAACCCCTGCATTGAAAGGTGAAATCTTAACTTTTGGACTGCCAGGGAAGTCCCCTGATAGTCTTAAGTATATTGTAGACTGTTTCAGAGGCTTACTCAAACTTCAAAGGCAAAAACTACAGAAAGGAGTACAGACTTAATCGCATACTTTCCTCTAACAAAAACAGAAAACTCAACATCAGATGCCCAGAGTTAGACCCCAGTACAAAAATGATAACAACTTCATAGAGAGAACAGGAACATATCTGCATGACCTACACACATACAAACACACCAGAGGCAAGTCCCCATTTGAAACTGTTTTCTGGCCTCTGGACTCTGTACAAATGCACCTAACAACAGCTGGGTAAAGAGAACAATGGCATATAACAGGTTAAGATACAGAGAGAAGAGGGTTTCTCTTTACTTGTTGTCCAAAACCTGACATCTTTAGGAAACCAGAGAGGACCCTCAGAAGAGACATGTCGCCCTTCTCTTTAAAATAGGGAAGATTCCCTCGAGCTGGGCAGGGGAGAGGTGATGTAATGTCCACAGTGTGATGAGAATTCTGCCACTGGTGAGTTCTGAGAGGATGAGGTCCCCAACCCTGCAGTCAGAGAATAGCTACACGTAGGGCTGTGAATTCAAAGAAAGGAAGACCTTGCTGGTCTTGCTGGCAAGAGCCTGGAGAGGCTGAAGTCCTCCGGAGCTGGGTAGATGTCCACACAGCTAGGTTTTAAATCCTCTTATTAATGAGTCCCCTGGTACAAAGCAGTGAGAAAAAACCAAATGAATGAATGAATGAGTGATAGTTGCTCAGTCATGTCCAACTCTTTGCAACCCCATGGACCATAGCCTGGCAAGCTTCTCTGTCCACAGGATTCTCCAGGCAAGAATACTGGAGTGGGTTGCCATTTCCTTCTCCAACAATCCTACTTCCAAATATGACCAAAGGAATCTTGTAAATCATAAAAAGTTGACCACTCCAATAGGAAAACAAAGGCAAAAACTATTTTTTATTACTGCTTTATTTGCTCAAAATAATGTGAGTCATTCATATTGGTGCTATAATTTATCCATTTCTTGCTGATGGACACTTGGGTTATATCCAGCGTTTTTGGTATTACAAACATGATTGAGGATCTTCTTACGTGTGCCCTTGGGGAATATGTGCAAGAAGTTCTGAAGGGTTTATATTCAGTTCAGTCACAGGGTTAGAAAGTTTGCACGTCCTCAACTTTATAATGCCAGTTTCTTTCCGAAGTGCTTATTGTTATTGTTTAGTCACCAAGTCATGTTCAACTCTTTGAGACCCCATGGACTGTAGCCCACCAAGCTCTTCTATCCATGGTATTTCCCAGGCAAGATTACTGGAGTGGGTTTCCATTTCCTTCTCCAGGATATCTACCTGACCCACATCTTCTACATTGGCAGGAGTATTTTTTTTTTTTACCACTGAGCCACCAGAGAAGCTTGTATCAAAGTATATTCCCACCTATACGATTTGTGGAAAGGTTTACTTTCCCCTGAACACTCGAGATTGTCAGGCTCTTTAAAATATGCCAATCTGTTGGGACTAAAAAGGCATCTCATTGGAGATTTCATTTGCATTTCATAATTTTAATGATGCTGAGTCTTTTTTTTTTTTCTTTTTTTCTTTTATTTTTTTTTTATTCTTCCAATTTTATTTTATTTTTAAACTTTACATAATTGTATTAGTTTTGCTAAATATGATGCTGAGTCTTTATTATTGCTAGGCTGTACTCAGTCATGTCCAACTCTTTGCTACCCCATGAACTGTAGCCTGCCAGGCTCCATTGTCCATGGGATTTTCTGGTTAAGAACACTGGAGTGAGTTGCCATCTCTTCCTACAGGGGATCTTCCCAACCCAGGGATCAAACCTCCATCTCCTGCGTTGCACTGCATACCACTGAGTCATGAGTCTTTTTCATGTTTATTGACAATTCTTTTCTGTGAAAAGTCTGTTTGCATCTTTGTTTCGGGAGTGAGTTTTTAACCTCCAAATGTATGGGAAATTTATGCTTCTTTTAGTTTGCATGTATCATTTATATCTATGAAGTTTATATATATGTAAACTAAATATACAAACTAAAACAAATATATATATATATAATGAACAGAGAATGTGATCTAAATGAAACCAGTTCCCTGAAATTTGTTAAGACTTACTCTGTGGGCTATAGCTTTTTGACATCGATTAAATTTATAAATGTTCATGTGTTGAAAAGAATAAACATTTTCCAGTTCTGTATAGGATGAAACTTATTTATATATTCTCTCTACATCTATTAGATCAAGCTTCTCTATTGCTTGTTTTATCTACTTGATCTATCCAATGCTAACAATAGTATATTGAAATAGCCAATTTTGTTGATATATCATCTGTTTCTTCTTGCAATTGTGGAAACTTGCTTTAATAAATTTTGAACTTATGATACTCAATGTATGTAAGTTTAGAACTGTATTTTTCTGGTGATTTGATCCTTTAATCCTTACTTAGTCACACAAGCTTTATCTGATTATTATTTGTCTACTATATTATTTTGTACTCTTTCTCTTACAGCTATTCTTATACTTATGGTTGAAGATTCACGCATTGTAAACAACATTTTGCTGCATGAGAAATGTTGAAAAAGGTCAATAAAGCTAAACGGTAATTCTGTTGAACGTTGGAAAAAAATTTTCTACCTTTGGCAAGAGTGCTAACTGTTACATTTTTTGTTATTCCTGATAAAAATGGATTTAGTTTTATCATCTTAGTTTCTATTTTGTTTCTTCTTTGTTTTGCTGCTTTTTGTCCTTCTCCTTTCTTTACTTCTCTTGCATTTATTAATTTTTTTTCTTTCTCTATCTTTTCTCCCTTATTATTGGAAGGTATATGCTCCTAACTCTTCTTTAAATGGTTACTTATTTCTTAACTTTCGTATTTTACTTAATAAGACTAAATACATCAGTGTATTTACTCTTTTTTTAGACAATTCAAAGACCTTAGTGTTCAAACTGTAATCAGTCTCATACACGCATACACATACACATGCACACAAGCTCCTCATCTTGTTTTTCGTAATACCCTCAATGTAAAGGTTATTATAACATGCTTACAATTTCTTTTGCTCACCAACTTTTTAAGAAAATCATGCCTTTCTTCTGGAATCACTTTTCTTTTTTTTTTTTTTAGTAATTCAGTTGTATTTGCCTGAAAATGTCTTCTTACAATGTTTTGTAGGCTACATAGTTCTAGGTAAATGATTATTATTCCTCAATATTTTAAATATACCACTTCTTCACATTCTTCTGTCAAATTCCTGTATTTCTGTCTTTGATGTTTAGTAGTTTCACTGTGATGTGTTTTTTAAAATCATTCTTAAATATATTGTACTTGCCAAATCTAAAATGTATGTTTTCTGCCTTCTGTCAGTTTTTTAAAAAACTTTTAGTCTTTATCTTTTAAATATCAACAATTAAAAGCACAGCCTCTAATGCTAGACTGCCTAAATTTGACTTTTGGCTCTGCCACTTACCAGCTATGAAATCTTTGGGAAGTTATTTAGTCAATTTCTTCTCACTTTCCCTATCTATAAAATGTATTAATAATATGATGATGATAGTTATTATTAATGCTTCCTTGATAGGGTTAGAATACTCCCTGGGCTATAATAAATGTATTTATAATATGTCATTTATAACATAATAAGTATTATTATTTTTATTACTATTCTTTTTTTACTTTCTGAAAATCTGATGTGTGATTTTTTTTAGAATGTGTATTTCTATGTTTCAAACGTTCTTTTTAATAGTTCTTCTTTTTGCCTTGCTGTTTTTCTCTGAGTAATTTTTAACATTTGTCTTAATTCCTGCTGTCAGATTTTTTAACCCATTCAATGAATGTATTGTATAATAATTCTAACAGCATGTGCTTTCCTGAATCTGACTGTGTCTTTTATTGTTTTGGACCCTCTTTTCCTTATGTGTGTATGTGTTTTGTGTTTTTGTATATATATGTGTATGTAATGGAGAAGGCAATGGCACCCCACTCCAGCACTCTTGCCTGGAGAATCCCAGGATGGAGGAGCCTGGTAGGCTGCAGTCCATGGGGTCACTAAGAGTCAGACACGACTGAGCGACTTCACTTTCACTTTTCACTTTCATGCATTGGAGAAGAAATTGGCAACCCACTCCAGTGATCTTGCCTGGAAAATCCCAGGGACTGGGGAGCCTGGTGGGCTGCCATCTATGGGGTCGCACAGAGTCGGACACAACTGAAGCGACTTAGCAGCAGCAGCAGCAGTGTATGTAAACAATTGGAAATGCGTTCCCCTATGGATTAAACTCAAAGTTCTTAATATTCAGTTCTCATCTTTGGTAGTGAAGATATATGACCCTTAACTAGTAGCTCGGTTGGTAAAGAATCTGCCTGCAATGCAGGAGATCCCGGTTGGATTCCTGGTTCGGGAAGATCTCCTGAAAAAGAGAAAAGCTACTCACTCCAGTATTCTGGCCTGGAGAATTCCATGAACTGTATAGTCCATGGGGTCTCAAAGAGTCAGACATGACTGACCAACTTTTACTTTCACTTTCAACTTAACCAGAGAGCTGTCTTGAGGGAGAGTCTCAAGGGAAACTCTTACCACCTGTGAAGCCATAGACACTTTAGCTGTCAGTTTTTCATCTTGAAGAATACCTTCCCACCAAATCTAGCCAAATAGCTCTTTTACTGTGGTTTTAGGATACCTGCCTGTTTGAACAGTCAAATACTCATTGATGTGGAATAATGGACCAATTATGGGGTTATTTTTATTTCTTATGATATATTCTTCACTCCTTACCAGATTTTCCATTACTTTCTTAACAGATTATCCTTGCATTGTTAACTGTTTTTTCTTTGAATAATGTATTGTTAATGTTTTGTATTTTAAGGACATTTTAAATATTTCATTTGTGAGAATGAGCATCAATTGAGAATTTGATGCTTAATCTAAGAAATTAATTTAAATTCTACAAGAATTTAACCCAATGAATATGTATGATAGTGTGACAGTAGATCTTTAACTAACTAGTTAATAAGTAAAAATATTTAAAGTAGATTGTTTGCTTCATTCTCTGTTTGATATTACTACTGCATACATCTACAAAAAGGCTAGTTTAATTTTCATCCAATTTGTTGAAATAGGTTGTGTGGATTAAAAGTAGGACCATGTATTTACAAAAAGCAGTGATTTCCAGGGAACTTTAAAAAGTAACAAGATCCCAACTGAAAAGGTGATAGCAAATGAACTATGTTTCCTAACTGAATGGTCAGCAGTGACAGAGATTTATTTGTTTAATGATAAGTGGAATACTTATTTGTTCATTTTTTTCATAATCAAGATAAGGAAATCTTAACAAAACAGCTAAATCTATTTCATGGATGTTATGTAAGTTTTCCCTAAGCTAAAATTAAGTACAATTTACCTAAGCCATTTTGGCTTAGTAAACATAATTTTAAGCAAGCATTATTTATATCTCACTTTATTTTATAATGTTATTTCCATAAAGAATCTGTATGTGAAGAATAAAACTGTAGATTTTCTAAGTTAGATCCTCAGAATACCTACCTTTAAATAGAGATGAGAACATATTTTGCAAGAGTAAATTTTCAGCAAGAAAACTTTTAGACATTATACAACAATGTTTTCAATGACTTTTTGGTGCTGCAGAAAATCATTCCTCCTAATTTGTAAGGGTGACTTGGTCCATAAATGGATTACTCCATCTGTCTGTACAGAATCTGAAATTCTGACCTTACACAAAAATTAGGAAATTCTGTTTCCTGAAAATGTTAATAAATAAATTTCTAGCTTTCATATTTATATAAGTGAGCAAATGTGTTTTGAAGACCCACTGCACACACTGCGATAATCAGTTTTAAGGAAGTGAATCTACTTATTCCCCTTTGAGACAGGTAGGAGCGTGAAGAATATGCTACAGATTACCTGCATGGTTAACAGCATGGAGGGCTTCCAGAATTCAGATAGACAGTACCAGACGGCCTGGGGAAGGGATGCCAATTTTACAGCAACTGGATATATACACAATAAAGCATGAGTGATTTTCTAGGAAAATCTTTGTTAAAATTATGAAATCTTGCCCCACTAATGAGAGTGAGTCACTATTTACACATTGATTTTATGACTACATCCTGATGGGAGGAAAATTCAGCCTTTATTAAGTCCAAGCCCTGTAATGCACCACTGGCACTAGAAAAAAGAAGGTTGTCACAATGATCCAAACACACACAAAGAAAAATTCCAGTGCTTCAAATTCTGCACCAAGAAACTATACAAGGAGAAGAAAGAAAAAAAAAAAATGCTTGATTCCAAAATATACCAAGTTAAAAAAAAATATACCAAGTTCTCTTACTGATCAAATATTCAAATGCCAACTTAGTTGACATGAGGAATGAAACAAAGGTTTGTAATGCAATAAGGTAATTTCCCTGAAAGTTCTCATACTCTAAAAGTTCAGACAGTCTAGTTTCCACATTCAGAATAAATTTAGGATGCCAGTTCTATTTCAGTGGAAGGATTGATATTTCATCCCTGGTGCTCTGTTCTTTCCTAAAATGCTTTGCATTGTTAATCATATTCAGTAAACCAGAATTGATCATGAAATTTGAAAAAAAAATGTAGAAAGAGACATTTATTTTTTTAACTTTGATACCAGTGAATGTTTTATAATTTGATTGCTCAAATACAAGATGTTATTAAGAATAAAGAGAGTTTTAAAAATCATCTGTAAGAATTTACACCTTCAGTATGCTTACACCGTCACTGTGGTTCCCTTGGAAGTAGTCAGCTGTTCAAATCCTGCTGCAACTGTTCCATGAATATTTATATTTTCTCAGTCAGTAGTGACTCAAATGGACTTGATGTCCATTTCTTTCTATGTTGCTATAAAACAGTCTTTTTTTAACAGGTATTCTTGTAATATAAGTTCCCTTTCTGTTTCACTACTTATATTCTCTTCATCAGCATTGTGCTTGATTTGACCTTCAAGTCATCCTTTGTTGTCATCCAGATTGTTTAAGAGAGCTTGAGTAATTTTGTTGACTTCTACCCCATGATTGGCCTTCCCTGATGGCTCAGCAGGTAAAGAATCCACCTGCAATGCAGGAGACACAGGAGATGCAGGTTCAATCCCTGGGTAAGGAAGATCCCCTGGAAAAGGGCATGGCAACCCACTCCTGCATCTTGCCTGGAGAATCCCATGAACTGAGGACCCTGGTGGGCTACAGTCCAAAGGGTTGTAAAGAGTTGGACATGACGGAGCAACTACGCATGCACTCACCCCATGATTAATGTATTCACTCTTCAATAAATACTTATTGAGTGGCTACCATATCCAAGGCACTTCTACATGCTAGGAATGTGGAATAATATTAAAAAAAAAAAAACAAAAACAGAAGTTCAGCATTCATGAAGCTTATAGTCTAGTGGGAAGAGATATACAACAAACAATTAAGTAAACTTTATGGGGTGTCAGATAATAAGCACTCTAAAGAAAATTAAAGTCCGGAAAAGAGAGTCTTTTCAGGAGGTAGTGAGAGGATACTTGCAGTATTTAAAATGACTAGAGAAAGCATCAGATATATTTGAGCAAATGTTGGAAAGAAGTGAAGAAACAGGGCACAAAGTTCTCTAGGGGAAGAAGGTTCTATACACATGAAACAAATACAAAGAATCAGAATCAGGAATATTCATGGTGTGTTCAAGGAGCAGCAAGAAATATTTAGCCTCAGTCACTTAAGGATCAAGATTGCCAGGAGAAATATCAGTAGCCTCAGATATGCAGATGATGCCACCCTTATGGCAGAAGGTGAAGAAGGACTAAAGAGCCTCTTGATGAAAGTGAAAGAGGAGAGTGAAAAGTTGGCTTAAAGCTCAACATTCAAAAAACTAAGATCATGGCATCCGGTCCCATCACTTCATGGCAAACAGAGGGGGAAACAGTGGAAACAGTGGTGGACTTTATTTTCCTGGGCTCCAGAATCACTGCAGATGGTGACTGCAGCCATGAAATTAAAAGACACTTGCTCCTTGGAAGGAAAGTTATGACCAACCTAGATAGCATATTAAAAAGCAGAGACATTAGTTTGCCAACAAAGGTCTGTCTAGTCAAGTCTATGGTTTTTCCAGTGGTCATGTATGTGAGAGTTGGACTATAAAGAAAGCTGAACACCAAAGAATTGATGTTTTTGAATTGTGGTGTTGGAGAAGACTCTTGAGAGTCCCTTGGACTGCAAGGAAATCCAACCAGTCCATTCTAAAGGAGATCAGTCCTGGGTTTTCATTGGAAGGACTGATGTTGAGGCTGAAACTCCAGTACCTTGGCCACCTCATGCGAAAAGCTGACTCATTTGAAAAGACCCTGATGCTGGGAAAGATTGAAGGCAGGAGGAGAAGGGGACGACAGAGGATGAGATGGTTGGATGGCATCATCAACTCGATGGAGATGAGTTTGGGTGGACTCTGGGAGTTGGTGATGGACAGGGAGGCCTGGCGTGCTGCGGTTCATGGGGTCGCAAAGAGTCAGACACGAATGAGAGACTGAACTGAACTGAACTGAACTTGAATGATAAATTTTCGAACATACCAAGAGAGGCAGGACTAAAGGAGGATAAGGTCTCAGGTGGGGAAGGGCATCAGAATTTCATGTTTTAAAGTATCCTTTTGAGATGTATACTAGACATCCAAATGGGGATATCAAATATCAAGTTGTTTATATCCTTGTGGAATTATGAGAGATATCCTGGCTCTAGATACAGATTTGAGAGATGGTGTGTGTGTGTTTGTGTGTGTCTGTGTAATATTTAAAGTCATGCCATGAGATTGGATAAGTGAATATATAAGAAGGAAAAAATGGTCCAAGGGAAAAATCCTGAAAATTCTAATGTATAACCTGAGGATATCTAACTGGATTATGTGTATCCTGGGAATACACAAGATTTTCAAAGGAATATTCAGGCTGGGATACTTTTGAGGAAGTCACTTTCCTTGTCCTCAACATTGATATAAGTAATCATGACTAGAATTGACTGAGCTGATATTCTTCAGTTGAGCAACCTGGGTGTTTTTATTTCCAACTTCTCCTTTCAAAACATTTCACCTTAGGAGTTCCTTGGCGATCCAGTAGTAAGGACTCTTGGACTCAGTGCTTTCACTGTTTTGGCCCAGGTTCAATCTCTGGTTGGGGGACTAAGATCCCACAAGCCAGGCAACATGGCCAAAAAAATATGTATTTTACCTTTATGCACTTTACATATGATATACTTTTCACACATATTGAATCTTCCTATGCTGCATTGCCGCAGGTGTTAACACCTTGGGATTCAAAACAAGGGGGAATTTGAAAGTATTAGTGTCTCTTTGGACTTTAATGGCTGACAACAAATTTTTATACATGTCAGGTGGTTTCCGGTTTTTTTATTGCCACAAAATTAGAGGGGCTCAATACAGTTATTACCTAAAATATTAAAAGTAATTTGTGATTATGGATCATTTAATTAGGGAGTGTAGAGTTTTGAAATGTAATTGAAGAACTAAGTGACATTTTTATAAGGAAACTGCTCCTATCACCATCGCAGTGAATAGTGTTCCTTAGAGAGCACACACAGAAACAATGAAAAAGAGGAAGAGATGTGGAGCACAGTAATAATACGTAATAGTCACTGACAGAAGCTTGAACTAGTGAAAAAAGAAAGATCCATACAAAGCATTAAGAAACATGTGTGATTATATAGGAAAGGGAAGAAGAGATCTTGATTGGGAGGGGTGGGGGAGCTTCTATGCTGTGTAAACGCTCTACTTTGTCTCTGGAATGTTGGTTACATGAGCCTGCATTGTGACAAATTCTTGAGCTGTACATCTTTGTCGTGAATTTTTCTAAAGGTATAATTCACAATAAATGGCTTAAAATTACAATAGGGCAAAACTCTGTGTTGGGACTGCAATGGAAATAATAGTCTGAGGAGAAAAGAGAAGGGTTTATCATTTCCTACTGCAAAGAAAGCCATGTTCATGTACTTTAAAATAGATAAAGGTGTGTATAAAATTGCTATAATATTAGTATTTCCCTGGATATATTTGTCAGTGTGATGTCATGGTTCTATGCAAAATGGCCCTATTTAAAATATGTTACCACATAACTTTTGCAACTGTGTAAACTTAAGGTGAAAATCTTTAGATGTCAACTAAAATTAGGAACGGGCAAGGAGAGGCACCAATGAAAAGCTTGAAGACCTCTGGTTTAGAGGTCACGAGTATGAGGAGATATAGCAAAGCATTCTGAGGTTGAGCTGCCAAGAGAACAAGAGAAAAACTAGGAGAGCACTGTTCTCTGGGAGCAATGTTTCTACCAGGAAAGGTTGATCAGCACCAACCAACACAGCACTATTGAAAGTTTAACTAAAATGAGGACTGAGAATTCACCACTGGATTTGGTAATGTGTAGTCATAGGTGACCTTGATTGAGCTCTTTTGGGAGAGTTGTGGGCAAAAAGCCTAACTGAAGTGTGTTCAAGAGAAAATAGGATGAGAGGCGTTTAGGACAGCAAGCATGGACTAACCTTTCAAGGATTTTTGGTTTAAAAAGGCATAGTTGGAAGGCAGTGTGAAGTCAAATGGGTTTTTAAGTTCATTTTTGTTTGTTTAGTTGAGAGACATGGCCACATGTTTGTAAGCTAGTGGCAAAAACCCAGGTTAAAAAAACGACAATGGTAAGCCAAAAGAGGGGTTAGTGGAGCTTTATTCTTGAGCAGGTGAGAAGCGATGGTATCTGGAGTATAAGTGGAGGGCTTAGCCTTACCTGCAAGTAGTTCTTTTATAGTAAAAACAAGGAAGACATATATGGATAGAGTTGGAAGTTGGGTGGATATGTTTTAAGGGTTGTGTGGCATTTCTGAGTGTTATCGTTTCAGTGTGACTGGAACAAGATCGTCATCTTAGAGTGAGAAATTGGAGGAACTTTGGGGGATTGAAGAAAGAATAGAAACTGTGAGAGTCATTTGCAAGGTGAGAGACTAAATAGAGTAAGGGCATGGTCAATCAAGGTTAGTGATCGTGAATCCAAAAGTAAAAGCATAGTTTGTTTGTTTTTTTTCTTAGCCCTCTTTAGCCATGTTCACTTTTTCCCTCCAGCTACAGATACAGATGTGGAATAAGCAAACTACTGGATTTGATCAGTGTTGGACCTTGCTTAATATTTAGTCTTAAGCCAGTTCTTTCACTCTCCTCCTTCACCCTCATCAAGAAGCTCCTTAGTTCCTCTTAGTTTTCTGCCATAAGGGTGATATTATCTGCATATCTGAGGTTGTTGGTGTTTCTCCCATCTATCTTGATTCCAGCTTGTAATTCATCCAGCCCTGCATTTCTCACGATGAGCTCCGTGTATAGATTAAACAAACAGGTGACAGCAGACAACCCTGTCGTACTCTTCTTTTGAATTTGCTTAGCAAGTAGGACACAATCAGAAAATTGTGAATGATGAAAATGATGGTCTTGAACTCAGTGTAGGTAATGAGGAAGATGATGGCATGAGGAAAGTGAAAAACAGTGAACAGCTCGTAGAACCAATGGAGAATGCATCGGAGGTTCCAGTTTCATCAACACGCTGCTGAAATCTCCCTTTCCCTTCCTTTTGCCTTGCCTCCTATTTACTGATTTTCTTATATATTTTTTGCTTTCTTTTTTATTTCAATTCTAAATGGCCTTAAACAAATTACTTAATTTCTCTATGCCTCAGTCTTCTCTTTTAAATAGAACCCACATCATTATATTGTAAAGATAAACTTTTAATTTTTGATTTGTAAGATACATGTTAACTATACCCGAAAGAGTGCTTGGCATCCAGTATTAATACAAATTCTACAAATGTTGGCTATTTATGCTATTATAATCATTTCTAAATATCTTTTTCTTTAAATGTTAATACACTTTGACAATGTTCCAGCGTATTATGAGAGATGCCGGGTTACAAAGATGGATAGCACAGGTTCCACACTTCAAATGAGCTCTTAATGTTACCAATAATAAGAGAATAACTGAATAGGGTGCTCTGAGACCATATGGAAATACACATCTAGGAACCTAACAATGGCCGAGGCTGATTTCTTATGGATGAAAAGGAATTAGCCAAAAGGGAAAAGTTTGATGGGAACAGGAAGGCAATTCCAGAGAGGAGGGGCATATCTAAAGAAAGTATTTTAAAAACAAACAATGACATTGGAAGGCACAAGAATCCTCACAATGGACTGAGACTGATTCAAAAAAGTTAAAAAAAAAAAATCTGGAATTTCAGTGTTTGAATGAAATATATTTCAGAACTGTCTTGATTTACATACAACTAAGGGCTACTTCGGAGAAGGCAATGGCACCCCACTCCAGTACTCTTGCCTGGAGAATCCCATGGACAGAGGAGCCTGGTAGGCTGCAGTCCAGGGGGTCGCTAAGAGTAGGACATGACTGAATGACTTCACTTTCACTTTTCACTTTCATGCATTGGAGAAGGAAATGGCAACCCACTCCCATGTTCTTGCCTGGAGAATCCCAGGGATTGGGGAGCCTGGTGGGCTGCCATCTATGGGGTCGCACAGAGTCGGACACAACTGAAGTGACTTAGCAGCAAGGGCTACTTACTAGTAACCTACTAAGTGAGTTATTAAATATCAATGTATTTTTGAATTTTATATTAGAATTAGCTCATTTCAAAGAGTTTTCTGAAATGCTCTATTTTAGTATTTTACTGAGAAATCTAAATTTCAGGAAATGCTTAGCAAAGTACTGAACTGCTACTGCATGTTCACAGAGATAGAATATTTCTAAAAAATTCAAAAAAGGTGCTTTGCTATCAGTGCATCACAGTGTTATGGGATTTGGTGGTGGTTTTCCTCTGCTGTTCTTGCAAAAAATGTATGTTGATTTGTCTTTATCAGTATCAGTTTTGTTGCAAATGTTCAACCAATTTGATAGTTTATTGCCACCCATATTTATGTTTGGGGATTATATTTTTCCAATAAATAAACCTTCAGATTTGCATGCACTGAAATTTAAATACAAATCATTCATTTTTTTTTACTAATATAGGTATACAATTAACTTCCCACAAATTTCTTGTAACTGGATTTTCTTGGTGACATGCTACCTCACACTGAATACTACTCAAAAAATCTTGCATCATATTATCAAGATAAGTTGTAATTAAATCAGTGGGTAATTTTTAAATTTAGAGCATATTTTTAATAATGTTAGAATGATGTATACAATCTCAATTATTTTTTATAAAGTAAATAGCAAGCTGTTTATATGTGTTGCTAGCAGCAAGGTTTCTGCTAAGAATTATTTCCTCTCCAGTTTTTTTTTTTTCTCAGTTAGCAGTTGGAATAAAGTGGGATTTTATGATCCTCAGAGTTTCTGTCATTATGGTAGAGAGAATAATGTTCTGCCTGAGGCTTCCCTGGTGGCTCAGATGGTAAAGAATCTGCTTGCAATGCAGGAGACCGGGGTTTGATCCCTGGGTTTGGGAAGGTCGCCTGGAGACGAAATGGCAACTCACTCCATCTGGAAAATTCTATGGACAGAGGAGCCTGGTAGACTACAGTCCTGGGGGTCACAAATTGTTGAACACGACTGAGCAAGTAACACTTCACCTTTTTCAAAGATGTCCACTTCCTAACTGGGTCCATTCCTAAGTGTGACTGTGTTATCTCACACATTAAAGAGGACTTTGCAATGAGATTAAGTTAAGGGTCTTGCTATGGAGCCATTATCTTGGGTTATCTGGATATTCCCAGTGTAGCCACAAAAGCATTGTAAGTGGAGAGATGAAGGAGAATTAGAGTTACAGAAGGAGATGTGACAATGGGAAAGGAAATCAGAGAGAAGGATTTGAAGTTGCTACACCCCTTGCTTGGAAGACAGAAGAAATCACAAGCCAAGGAATACAAGTGGCCTCAAGAAACCAGAGAAGTCAAGGAAATATTTTCCTAGAGCCTCCAGAAGGGATGCAGCCCTAGGTATAATTTGATTTTAGGGTTTCTGAACTCAAGAACTATAAGATAATAAATTGTTGTTTTGGTGATTTATTCCAGCAGCAACAGAAAGGTAATACAGTCCAACTGAATGTACCACAACCATTTAAAAATTGAGAACAGTCATGACAAGCATATCTGAATATAGCCTAGACTTGAGCTTCCCAGGTGGCGATAGTGGTAAAGAACCCATCTATCAAAGTAGGAGACATAAGAGACGTGGGTTCGATCCCTGGGTGGGGAAGATCCCCTGGAGGAGGAAATGGCAGACCACTCCAGTATTCCTGCCTGGAGAATCCCATGGACAAAGGAGCCTGGTGGGCTACAGTCCATAGAGGTACAAAGAGTCAGACACAACTGAAGTGACTTACCACTGAGAATCTCTTTGGACTTACTAGACACAAAAAATCACTTGAAGGCTACTCTAAATCCACCTCTGAGTTCAGAAATGATCTGCTTTGCATGGGAAGCTCTGGGAGAGAATATCAGAGAAATATGGCATTGTGTGTTAATCAACATTTATTGAATCATCCCTGGTTACTCAGAACCATATCAGCCTCACTGTGCTGCCTTCAATCTACATGAACTGAAACAGCAGAGTTAGAGAGCCCATGTTCAAATCCATTCCCAAACATGTTTGTCTAACCACATGTTTGTCTAACCACTGTAAAGCCAAACAGAAAAAATTATTTTTTAATTATTTATTTTTAAAATTATTTTAAATTAATTTAAATTATTTAAAATTTAATTATTTTAAAATTATTAAAAAAAATTTTTTAATTATCCCTTTTAGTCTTTCCTTAAACGGAATAGTAGTTTTTACATTTCCCATATAGTTAAAAAGCAAGAAGTGCAAGTGGAATATTATTAAGTAAAATATTCCAGTAGAAGTTCATAAAATGCTATACTCTGTCTAAAGTTATACGACATACCCTTGGTAACAGTGATGGAGTAAATATCAGGTGTAGGAATGAATTTCCTCTAGAGTAGCCCTAAAAATGTGCTAATCTATGGAACTCTATAGATATCTTTAACAAATTGCCAACCTTCATTCCTTAAATAAGGACTATTGCTTTGGTTTGGAATTTCAATAGTTTAGAGGTTGAGAAATATCTAAACATTGCAAATCGCTTAACCATCAGTCCACTAAGCATGTAGTAATAAACACAATGTCTGATTACCTGTTTCAAATGCTTCCATAAACAAGTTTTAAAAACATTTCTAAAGTTTTTTTCTAGTTGCTTTTCCTAAGTTGAATATTTTAAAGATAGACTAGACTAACATGTTCTACTTAAAGAGAGGGGTCTAAATGTGCTTTTAGTGAAGAACTAAAAGTGGCATCACTCTTACATTCCTGTTACAGTTTTCATTTTATAGTAACAACGCTTCTTGAGAGATGTGCTATTGAATGAAGCTATTGAATGATGTGCTATTGCTCAAAAAGAAGTACTGGATAACTGATTCACTGAGTTTTGGCTAGTGTCATGGTCACACAGAAAGTATGATTTGGATATAGGCTCGTCTCACAGCAGAGCTGGAGCTGACTCTGCCAGTGAGACTTCTGGCTTTATTCTTTCCTTCGTCCGTCTGCAATGTTGGTTTTGCAGAGAAAGTGATATCAGATATTTGCAAGTAATAACAGTCATATATTACTGCAGTAATAAATTTTATCAAATCATCCCCACACTGACGGATCAAAACAACAGTTATTCATCCATGCTCACACATCTATAGATCAACTGAGGATTGATTGACCTATACTGGCCTTGACTGGATTAGTTTCATTGGCCAAAGCAAACCACACAACAAAGTTCAATATCAATAAAATGAGGAAATGGCTAAGTGGGAGGAAAAAGAAAGAGAATATTTGATAAATAATACTCTAAATTGTTAAAGACTCTAACTTAAGCCAAAAATCAATTTATTGCAAAGATACAGCATAGCTCAAAGGAGCAAAGGAAGAGCTGAAGAATCAGGTTAGGCTTATAAAGGAAAGAGAATGGATCCAGTTGTCTATGTAGCAGGAACCAAAAGATATTCTCTGTGGGCACTGTTCCCTGGTGAATGAGCACCACAATTTTTATCCCTTTGTGTTACTCCAATCAAGTTTGAAATTCCAAGGAGAGCACATCTGCTGGCCCTTGATTGGTTCATGTACCTGTTCCTTGGGTTGGCTATCAGGTAGTGGTGATACAAAAACCAACTCATTTTTATTTTCTTTCCCACCTGCCATCTAAGATGAAGTGTCAGCTTCACTTTAAGGAGGGTGCCCCTGGAGTTGGTAGGACTGACAGCCAACTTTGTTAGGAGTTACATAGATAATAAGATCTTGGCCGTTTATAGCTAGTAGGAGAGAGGAGCTTCTGTCCTACTGTTCTAAGCATGAGACTGAAATTAATTGTGAATGGTTGTGAGACCATGGAATTAGAAAATGATGATTTGTATGACTGTGCTTATTGCTGGAGATAATGGTCATCTTTTCTCTACTCCTGTACAATGCATAGGGGAAGAAAATACCCAAATGATTATGAGTACCTTTAACAAGAGTGCAAGGAAGAATAAATGCAAAGAAGCAGTAAACTCATGTCACTATACATAGCAAACAGTACCATAAGTTTGGAATTTACTGAAATCTTCCCTGTCATTAAGAGATTTATGCAACACATACTATGAAAAATATTACAAAAAATACAAAAACATATAATTCTATATATCTACAGAGGGAATAAAGGGTAACACCTAATAAACCATGAATAAGTATACATGGGTGCTGAGTTCCTCATAGTGTAACAACACTTTCTGATATTAAAAAAATACTTTTATTAATTTAAAAATATAGATTGAATATATATAGACAGATGTATTATGTATGTAGATTTGGGTACCATATACACAAGCATACATACCTAATATGTAAAACATGATGTGGATATTTTTATTCTGGTCACTAGATGGGCATTGATACTAGAATTACATTTAATTTTGTTTTAAATTTTTATTTTAAAGTATATCGTATTTGTAGCAAAATACCGCATTTTTCTTCTTAATTTAATATATAATTTTGAATGTTTTAGAAAAATAACTTCCTAAAAATATAATAGGAATTATCAATGTTTTTCATTTTCTTTTAGTTATACTTTTGGATGAACTGTAACATTTTGTGCATTTTGAATAATAAATGATCTTTTTATTTGTTCTTTCAAATGTACAAATTGAGATTGTGATAGGAATAGATAAAAGAAAATGGAAAATCTTGAAAGGAACTATCTGCTTAAAATTTTAAAAATCTAGAAGCAATGGAAGTGAGCAAAAGTGCATAAAATTGACAAATAAGGCCTATATTTTCTTTCTATAATGATGATTTACCAATTGTAATAATAAAAATGAACAAGAGGTCAGATGAAATCCCAACAACCTTATTTTCTTAATAACTGAATATGTAAATATCAGCTCAAAACAATGAGCATGAAAAGAGAATTATCCACAATAAATTCACAATTCAGAAAAAACAAATACACCCTTTAATGATCTCCTTATTAAAGAATGATGAAAAGCACATTTATAAAATAGGCAAGTTGAAAGAAAACCTCAAAAATTACTGTGTGGTTCAGATTATGATCTTGGAAAATGGCTGTCACTTCCTTCTGACAGCATGAGAGTGTTTCTGTGAAACACAATCTGACTCAAGTTAATGATTATAAAGTTTTATTGGATATACATGGCAGAAAATTTAGTATTAAATTTTACATTGAAATTATTTAAAAGGAAGAAAAATTGTGCACATTTAGTATTTTTATTCTAAATCGATGGTTAAGAATTGCTACTACATTTATTTATATGTTTCCCAATTAATCTTGACTCGACTAATGAAGATATCCATAACTGGATATATAAGTTTGTGACTGAAGAAACACTTTGCAATAGAAAAAAATTAAAATAATTAAAAAATGCAGTTACTAGTACTCAAAAGTCTAAGTAAATATCTATAAATAACATTCAACAAAGAAAAGTAAATGCCAAAATATCATTGCCAAAATAGAAAATAATATCACACACTTAATACTAACTGTGCTTAAAAATGCTTTTTATGACACAACATGATCAATATTTATAGAAAGGAAAGTAAAAAGTTCAGTTTATTAGACTTCATTTCCAAATTTGTTGGAAATATAACTGATCATGTAAAATAGAGTTAAAATAAAAAAATTATGAGTTTTACTATATGGGATGGAAAAATAATATTAGATTACTAGTTTAATGAGTAATAAAATAAGAAATTATAAATAAATAAAAAGTAAATACTATTCAATATGATTATGGCAAGGATAAAAGTTACGTTGAACAACTAGTATTCACTATAATTGTTGAACTCCCAAAGGCAAATAATAGAACTGAATTCATTGGTTTTACACTGAATGGATCAAGTATGCATTTTGACTTAAGTACTAAGAAACAGTTTTCAATCTTTAGCAATGATTTAAAAGATTTTCTATTGCTATGATAATGATGTTAACATAATTGATAATTTTAAATGTATACAAAGTAGAATCTAGGCCTAAAACCTAGGAACATGTATAGTATATAGCTAGATTTTGTTGCTAGGAGACATGACCATGACTTACAAACGGCAATGACATTCCTTAGAAAAATTTAGAGATTACCATACAGTTCTTTTTTTTATCTGCCCAAACATGGAACAAATAACTTGATAAAATAAATTTAAAATATTGACCTTATAAACATACTTAGACACATGATAATAATGCCAACTAAATAATATTAAAGCAATTGGATTTAATTAAGCAAGATATGAGATATTTTAGAAGAATAGAGGGAAATTAACAGAAGACCCACGAAGAGTGAGACTTGATCTTGGGTGAAGAATTAAATTAGTAGTGAATCTGAGCTATTAAGTTAATTATCATGAACTATTGCTTGTTAGCAAAAAGGTTAACAGAAACTTACCAAAAAAATCTAAATTTAGCTGTTATACCTTTTAAAATTCACAAAATACAAATTAAAAGCTGTCTATAAAGAAGAAACAAAACTATATGTGTTTTTAAGTCAATAGAAAGAATACATGAAATATGCAGCAAAAATTACATGCAAAAAAATATAAGACTTCAGAATAAAGAAAACAAAATGTTTTCAGGCCTATAAAATAGAAAGAATAATACAAATAATCACCAATTTCTAAAGAAAGTGTTTCTTGGTCTTTTTTTTTTCCTCCCATGGAGTTTTGAGATAATTTCACATCTAAAGTGTTCAGTTCAATGATTTTTAGTATATTCACAGAGTTGTGCAACCATCACCATAATCTAATTTTGTCATGTTTTTAAATAACAGCTTTATTAAGATATAACTCACATATCATAAAATTCACCTTTTAACAGCAGTTCAGTACCTTTTTGTATATTCAGTGTTGTGCAACCATGACCACTATCTGAATCCAGAACATTTCCTCATTCTGAACAGTAACCCCTTACCAATCCAATTACTAGTCTCCAGTGACTAGTGGTTCCCTTCTCCCCTGTCCAACAACAACTTTCCCCATACCTGAAAAGCAGTAATCTACTTTCTGCCTCTGTGTATTTATCTTTTTTGGACATCCACATACCTTTTATGGGCTTCCCAGGTGGCACTAATGGTAAAGAATCTGCTTGCCAAAGCAGGAGATGTAAGAGACACGGGTTTGATCCCTGGGTCGGGAAAATCCCCTGAAAGAGGAAATGGTACCATCTTCCAGTATTCTTGTCTGGAAAATTCCACAGTCAGAGGAGCCTGGCAGGCTGTAGTCCATGGGGGTCACAAAGAGCTGGACACTACTGAACACACACACATGGCCTTTCATGTCTGTCTTCTTTCACTAAACATAATGCTTTCAAGTTACATCCACATTGTAGCACGTATCAGAACCTCACTCTTTTTACAATCCAATAATATTCACTCATATGGATGCACCACACTGTATTTATCCATTCATCAGTTGATTGACATTTGGGTTGTTTCCACTCTTTGAGTATTATAAACAATGCTATCATGAACATGTGTGTACATGTTTTTCTGTGGACATTTGTTTTCAGTTGTCTTGTATATATACTTAGGAGTGGATCAGTGGATCACTGATCCATATGATAACTCCATTTTAACCTTCTGGGGTACTGCCAAACTAGTTTTTAAACCAGTGACACCATTTTACATCCCCACAAGCAATGTATGAGGATTCTAATTTCTCCATATCCTTGCTAATACTTGCTATTATCTGCCTCTTTTATTGTAGCCACCTCCGTGTGGGCCTGGTGGTATGGCATTGTGGTTTGGATTTGCATTTCTCTAATGACTAGTGATGCTGACCATCTTTTCATGTGCTTATTGGCAGTGAGCAGAGCTTCTTAGCTTATTTATTCAAACCCCATGTCTCTTCATAATTAGACTTGTAAAAACCTTTTATTGTTAACTTGTATTTCTTGTCATTTTAAGATTAAAATATAGTCATATTTTTATTGCATAAATTTGACTTATAAGCTATGTTAATTTAAGGTGTATAATGTGTTACTTTGAAATGTTTACATATTGTAATATGACTGCAGTTGTAGCCATACCTATCTCACTATATAATTATAGTACTATTATCTATATTCATTATACTATGCATTAGATCTTTATGATGTATTTATTACTCACTGAAAGTTTGTATTCTTCAGTTCAGTTCAGTTCAGTCACTCAGTCATTTCCAACTCTTTGCGACCCCATGAATCGCAGCACGCCAGGCCTCCCTGTCCATCACCAACTCCCGGAGTTCACTCAGACTCACATCCATTGAGTCAGTGATGCCATCCAGCCATCTCATCCTCTGTCGTCCCCTTCTCCTCCCGCCCCCAATCCCTCCCAGCATCACAGTCTTTTCCAATGAGTCAACTCTTCTCATGAGGTGGCCAAAGTACTGGAATTTCAGCTTTAGCATCATTCCTTCCAAAGAAATCCTAGGGCTGATCTCCTTTAGAATGGACTGATTGGATCTCCTTGCGGTCCAAGGGACTCTCAAGAGTCTTCTCCAACACCACAGTTCAAAAGCATCAATTCTAAGGAAAAATTGGAAATAGAACTGCCTTATGACCCAGCAATCCCACTGCTGGGCGTACACACAGAGGAAACCAGAATTGAAAGAGACACATGTACCCCAATGTTCATCGCAGCACTGTTTATGATAGCCAGGACATGGAAGCAACCTAGAAGTCCATCAGCAGATGAATGGATAAGAAAGCTGTGGTACATATACACAATGGAGTATTACTCAGCCATTAAAAAGAATACATTTGAATCAGTTCTAATGAGGTGGATGAAACTGGAGCCTATCATACAGAGTGAAGTAAGCCAGAAAGAAAAACACCAATACAGTATACTAACGCATATATATGGAATTTAGAAAGATGGTAACAAAAAAAAAAAAAAAAAGAAAGATGGTAACAATAACCCTGTATACGAGACAGCAAAAGAGACACAGATGTATAGAACCGTCTTTTGGACTCTGTGGGAGAGGGAGAGGGTGGGGTGATTTGAGAGAATGGCATTGAAACATGTATAATATCATATATGAAACAAGTTGCCAGTCCAGGTTCGATGCACAATACTGGATGCTTGGGGCTGGTGCACTGGGACAACCCAGAGGGATGGTATGGGAGGGAGGAGGGAGGAGGGTTCAGGATGGGGAACACATGTGTACCTGTGGCAGATTCATTTTGATATATGGCAAAACCAATACAATATTGTAAAGTTAAATAAAATAAAATTAAAAAAACAAAACAAAACAAAAGCATCAATTCTTCGGTGCTCAGCCTTCTTCACAGTCATAACATCAATTAAATTTTACTCCTGATAGAATACAATTTGACAAAATTGAAAAATTACTGCTCTTTTTGGTTTGCCTTATAGCATGGAACTTCAAAAAATTTGAAAGGACAAAATATGTAACACAGATGGATCTAAATATCAATTTTAAAAGATGATGGAATAATAATAGATATAACAGTTCAATACATAAAATCCAATAAATATTTGATTTTATGTATTGAACTGTTAAGAAAAATATTTTTTCTATGATTTGATACTTATGGACCCCTGAATATTATTTGGACATAATATACTAAAAATTAATAGCTTGTTTCTGAATTTAAATATTTCTTGACAAAATTTGTTGGCAATTTCAGTTACTACTGCCTCAGCAGAGCAAAATTTTTTCAAAAAATTACCTCCAATCTAAAAAGTATATTTGGAAAAGAAATGTGGGCGCCTATCACCATATATTGCCAACTAAGACGTCTGCCTACAATGCGGGAGACTGGGGTTCAATCCCTGGGTCAGGAAGATCCTTTGGAGAAGGAAATGGCAACCCACTCCAGTACTCTTGCCTGGAAAATCCCATGGACGGAGGAGCCCAGTAGGTTAAAGTCCATGGGGTCGCAGAGTCGGACACGACTGAGCGACTTCACTTCACTTCACTTCAAACCAAACAGATTAAAAATATAAACCCAAATTATAAATGTCTGAGACTGTAAAAAACTTAAAATGATCCTTGATTCCATTCCTTTGGTAGCTATGAGGCAGAGGGAGAAAGCCACTCAGCACATAAGGAAGACATACTCCTAACTAATGCCCACTGCAGATGGGCCAAACGGGATAGAGTCAAAGATCAGGGAGAAAAGTAGTTAACTTGAGGCTTCTCTGGCAGGAAGCAAAACCAGAGTCCAATCTGGGAACATTTCTATCCCATTCTCACTTTCTAAAGCAGTAGATCCTCACCACTTCTGCTTGGTAGGATTTCAGAATTGTTGTGGATCAGATTACTACTCCCTGCCATGTATCTTCTGTTCTTCCTCTTTCTAAATGGAAGTGGTTAATACAGTTACTCCAACCCTGTTCTACTATTGTATATTTGGAAGGCATGGAAAATAAATTATCTTTTTATTCAAGAGAATCCAGAGCAAGAGACATCATACTCAGATTGGATGTGGAGTCTATTGCATCATTCCCAAACAGCCTAGGCTTTGAACTAGTATCATGGCAAAATGGAACTTTTGGGTTGACTATTTTGGGGAATGTTCTAGTATATTTTGCATGTGAAAAGTTGACTGAGTTGAATACGTGGTGACCTGAAGGGCAGAAAGTGATAGTCCTTAATGCTTTTCACCAGATATGTCTAGCTTTCAGTCTCCTGGGCATGCAGAAGATTACATATCCTATTCCATTTGCTGTTGAGTGGATCATGTCTCCAGATCAGGCCAGTGGGTTACCCTGTGAGAAGCAGAGTGAGTTGAATACCATACAGAGATGGGAAGTGTTTATTACATAATAATGTAGATTTTCCAATGACTATAGTGACACTAACCACATGGGCTTCTAAATAAAAAGAAGCATTCTCCAAATTAAACAAACATTTAATGGTAAAACTGGTGGGAAAACATGATGAATTGCGAATATTATCTCAGACCCAGAAAGGTATGCTACTTTTCCCTGTGAAAAGCAGGCAAAGTTCTGAACCTGTGGTCTTTCTTTCCACTTACAGGATTTATAGTTACCGCTGGTAATGCAATGACTTTAGAATAACAGAAGCTAATGCGGCTCTTCATTCCCAGTTTCTCTCCAGGATACTTGGCAGTTTCTCTCAATCTTCTGGTTGCTTTTTCAAAACAGCTGGAACTTAATTCTGCAAATACAGAGAGACAACATTGTCCTACAGCTTTTAATTGCCAATTAAGCAGGTTTCAATTTATGAATCCATCTCGTATGTGATTAAAGTGGAGAGGTTCTTTTGTAAGGTTTTTAAATGCTGTGAGTATTTTTTTTCACATTCCTTATCTGAGTAGAGAGGGTTAATAAGTTTTAACGAATAACCATAAATAAAGATAAGAATTGAAGAAAAATAAAATATCTATACTGGCATATTATGTATCTGTGTAAAATTTAATATTAGATATGACAAATTATCACTATAAATTAATAAAAAGATATGAGATAAAACGCACAAATATAATAATATATGCATATATCACAAATATGTCCATGTAAGAAATATATATATATGTTTATGTATCAGATAGACCTATCAAGTAGATCTCTGAAATCCTCAAGTGGAAATTTTCTTAAAGTAAAGGACACTATATACATGTTGGAAAACAAAATAATGTTATAAGAATTTGTCTAAATAACCCTAGACTCCTATTATGATTTCACTGCCAGTCTTAAGTAAATTAAATTATTTCACTATTTTTCTATTATGTTTTCAAACTATAGTGCTGGAGAAGTCTCTTGAGAGTTCCTTGGCCTGCAAGGAGACCCAACCACTCAATCCTAAAGGAAATCAACTCTGAATATTCACTAGAAAGACTGATGCTAAAGTTGAAGCCCCAATACTTTGGCCACTTGATGCAAAGAGCTGACTCTTTGGAAAAGACCCTAATGCTGGGAAAGATTGAAGGCAAAAGGAGAGAAAAGTGGCAGAGGATGAGATGGTTGGATAGCATCATCATCAATGGACATGAACTTCAGCAAACTCCAGGAGATAGTGAAGGACTGGGAAGCCGCGTGTGCTGCAGTCCTTGGTGTCACAAAGAGTTGGACATGACTTAGCAAATGAACAACAACAAATTTTTCTGTGAGAGGTGGGGTCGGTAGTAGGGTTTACTCATTTAATTGGCTTTGGAATAAATATTTCCCACTTGGTTCTTGCTGTACTTACAAAGTTAAATCATGTAGTATACTAAAAGAAAACAATATCTGGGGACAGTACTACTGAGGATGGCTCCTTTTGTTATTAATGGCATGTCAGTTTGTGGGTTTTCCTCACTCCCACGACCAGTTTCTTTATCTCTCCATGAATCAAAATTGGAGAAAGAAATATAATTTGTCTCCCTATATTTAATATCAAAACTAGCAAATACTGATACTAAAATGGTCAGGAATCTGGGCAATGAAAGTAACAGTTTACTTAAAGCAGAAAATCCTAGTATCAGTCTCACCTTGCCCCAGTCTCAGATAAGGGACAACACCCTCTTGTATAGTGGTTCTTAATTCTGGCTGGCTGCACGTTAGACCATGTGGGAGCTTTAAAGAATTCTGATGCCCAAGACCAACCTGAATTCATCAAGTGCAAGCACTTTGGAAACTGTGATAATTAATTTTATGTATCAACTTAACTGGGACAGGAGGTGCCCAGGTATCTGATCCAATATTATTCTGGGTATTTCTGTGAGGGTGTTTTTGAGTGAGTTTAGCATTTAAATTGATCCACTGAGTAAAATAGGCTGTCCTCCCAGGTGTGAACAGGCTTCATCCAATCAGCTGAAGGCCTGAATAGAATAAAAAAGACTTACCCTCCCCTGAGCAAGAGGAATTCCTCCTGCCTGACTGCTTTGAGCTGGAACATTGTTTGTTTGTTTTTTCCTGCCTTCAGACTTGAACTGAAACATTTGCTCACCCTGGATTTTGAATCTTCTAGCCTTCAGATTGGAATTTATACCATCAGCTCTCCTGTGTATTCAGCTTGCTGACTGCAGATCTTGGAATGTGCCAGCTTCCATAACTGTATAAGCCAATTCCTTCCAGTAAATTTTTAAAAGCCAATTTTACTTGTGTATATAAACAGATTCTTCAAAACGTCTATATTTTGGGTCGGCCAAAAAGTTCATTCAGATCTTTTTCATAAGCTGTTTCGAACAAACTTTTTGGACAACGTAATATATACATATGTACATATATTATGTGAGTATTATGTACATATACATATATAAAGACAGTTAAGTGACTTTACATGGCTAACAAAATGTGAGAAGTCATGAGTACCACATGTAAGTCATGTTCAAGAGTCAAAAGATGAATCTTCTCCTTCTATTTCCTCCTTGAATGTTTTAGGAATAATATTCTCAGTGAGTATGGTTCTTGAAATGGAGATGATGTGGAAAAACAGTGAAGATGACATGAAGCACAACAGACCCATGTATGGACATGAAGCATAGGTGAGCATAATAATAAACATTATTATTATAGGTTTTCTATGAGTTTTTCAGGCTTGTGTTAACATACATACACTACCCAATCTACCAACTCTGGGGCAATTCTGACTCTGGGTTTACTGTAATGTGAGATAGTATATTTCCTTAGGGACTAAAGCATTGGATCATGGCTTTATATTGTTCACATCTCTAATTATTCAAATAGTGCACCAAGAAAACGCCTTTTAGTCTTTCAAACCCTAGATATTGTTTTGTCTTCCTTGGGTCTTTCCTGGTATCACAGAACAGCATCAACCTTCTAGTTTTTGTCACACTACTATATATATATATATATATGTATGTATTTCTCATCATATGAATCAGAGCAGTTGCTAAGCCTATTTTTACATTGTCTACCCAGTAACTAACACGTTCTGCAACAGAAAGATTTATGTCTTTCCTATCTCTATTTCTCTGGCATCTAGAACAGTATTAAGCAGTTAATAGGGCCCAATATACATTTTTTCTAAGCTAAATCAAATAATCCTTTGATGTGAAAATGATAATCAACTCATTTATTGATACAATTATCTTCAATGTTTACATGCCTTGAGAATCACATAACGGTGTTGTGATTTTGGTTCTACTATTAAACAGGATTTAGAGAGCACAAGAGAAGGAAATTATATTGTCTTTACTCATATTTTTACTTCCTTTTTAATTTTTTTCCTTTCTGATGTTTCTAGTTCCCTTCCTCCATCCCTTTTGTCTTAGAGAACTTCCTATAGCTATTCTGTCAGGGTAGATTGGCTGTCAAGACAAATTCTGTTAGTATTGTTTCATCTGAACTGTCTGATGTTCCCCCCTCTGCCCACCATCTAATTGGTGTCACTTGATTGCCTTTTCTCCTTCAAATTGTGGTTTTCTTGGGTTTGGGTGTGATGGGTGATTTTCTTATTGTATTGTGTATGTTGTGTTAGGAAACTCTTGATGCTATTTAAGTCTCTTAGCTCGTAGTCAGCCTGTTTATATTTAGCATATAGTTTCTGGCCTACTTCTAAGAGCTTTAGTTCTAATGACACTTTACTTTTCATAGGCTTTGCAATGTGGTTCTGGCCTGTTTTGCTATCCTGATGCTGCTGGGTCTCCTGTTCGATTCCTGCTACTGAAGTAGTATCTTGGATCATCTTCTGCCATAGTGTGGGGGAGAGGCAGAAAATGTCGGGCCTGAGTCTCCTATGCCACAGAATAGGAGACAGGAATAGCTGGGCTCCAAGGATGCTGCCCCGTTGCTGGGTCAGCTTACCTGCTAGTGTGCCTTCGACAGTACAGCAGGGGTGGGTTGGCCTTTGGGGTCTCTGAAGCTGCTGCTTTGGGTAGATTTCAGCCAGCTGGTGCCCTATATATGGAGCAGGGCTTCCCATTAAGTCTTTCTTGGATTTGTCCTTTCTTGGCACTATGTGAGACAAAAGGAAACAGGAAACTCACAGTGTTGTCATTCCTCAGGTCCTGACCTCCTTGTCAGTCCACATTTTTTTCCCCTAGTTCTCTAATCCTTTTATCATTTTCTCTTGAATCCTTTCCAAGGCTTTAGTTGTACTTAGAGGAAAGATGGGGGATACGTGAGCCTGTAGCACCTTGTTCCAGAACAGAAAGTCCCCAGGTGCTTTTATGGATTAATTTATTTAATTCTCATAACTTCTTTGAGATAGGGTAATATATAATCTCTTATTTTCCACGTATGATAGGTTAAGGAAGAAAAATGAAATTGAATAAGATCCTGGCAAAGACACCAAAGAAGAATATATAAGTGGAACACATACACACAGAGTGTTGACTCAGATCTCAAACAGATCTACAGCTATACTGCCTACTTTAATCAAAAAATAAAGCAATTTGGAATGCACGAACAAGCTTTTAGAAGTTACTTTATTTTTATATACTTTTTCAAACAGTGTTATAATAATTCATATTTTATTTTTCATAATTTTTTCATTACACTGCTTGGGAAACCGTATATGGTTATATTTTTCTGTTGTGTTATCTCCTAATCACAATGAACAGTACACAGTTTTATGAATTGATATTTCTTACACAACAAGGAAAGACTAGTAAGAAAGATCTAAAGTAATACTTCTGGATTTTCAGATGTGACATCTTATTTATTGAACAGCTGAACTTCTTTGTTTATACTTAGAGATTCTTCCGTATATAATGGTTTTTCCTAAGTTTACACAGACTTGTCTATCATCCATGTCTCATCTGTTGTAGAATTTCCATGTTGTTTCAGTGGGGAAAATGTTCTTTTTGTCTTATGTAATTAAGGGGAGTGTATCCCAAGGAAAGAAAGAGAAATGAAATAATTCTGTTAATACAAAAAGGAGATAAAAAGAGAATTGGTTCATCAAATTATATTCACTCCACTGATTGCTAAATATTTGTATGTTGTTTTGCATTCACCATCTTCAATTAAAAGTAATTATCATAATGCAAATAATAATAATACATTATTTTACAATGTATGTAGTTCTTTCAGATACATAGTTTGCATTTCATTATCATGAATTTCCTATGATTCATAAATTAGTGAGATGCCTAATGCTTTGGACAGTGGCTGCTGAGGTTAAAATTCTAGCTCCACCCTTTTCTGGCTGAGTGACCTTGGGCAGGTTATTTAACCTTCCTTGGCTTCATTTTCCTCATCCCTAAAGTAATATGAGCAAGTCACTCAACCTTCTTTTCCCTTAACTACGTCTCTATAAGGTTAAATATAGTTTTCCAGGAGGAGTAAATGAGGAAATAAAGTAAAACACTTGGAATAATGCCTACACATTGTAAATACTTAATAAATGTTATTTTTGTTATCTCCATTTTCTACATGAAGACCATCTGGTTCAACAGATAAGCACATGCAAGAAATGGATATGCAGCATATCTTGTACTAATTTATTTTATATTAAAATGAAATGAATTTAAATTTTCTTTAAATGCTTTTGCAGAATTGCATTTCAGAGTTCAAGAAATAGAGCAGTAGATAATACTGAAAAAGACATTTATTGCTTGTCAAAACGCAGCCACTTTAGAGCTCAGAGCTCTTATCTTTACCACATCCCTTCAAATTTTAACATAACCCTTTAGGAATCTATGACCTCGACCATTGAACAACCACCTCTTTGGACTAAGGTCAAAGTGTATTTGCCACACCTTTTGATATCTGTATATGCTCAGTCACTCAGACATGTCCAACTCTCTGCGACACTGTGGACTGTAGCCTGCCAGACTCCTCTGCTCATGGAATTTTCCAGGCAAGAATTCTGGAATGGGGTGCCATTTCCTACTCCAGGGGATCTTTCTGATGCAGGGATTGAACCTGTATCTCGTGTCTCCTGCATTGGTGGTGCTCTTTATCACTAGCACCTCTTTTGACATCACCAGTGAGCTAGAAATGATTTTTAGCTATTACATTAGTAATTGATTTAATGATAGAAAATACCTACTTTGGATCCCAATTAAAAGAATATTATCCCCTAGCAAAGAATTCTATAATTCTTATGATTAGATCTATATTACAAAAAAATTAGGATCAAAGCTATATTTTTAATTACATCAGCAAAATGGTTGTATAAATTTGTTTTCTTTATTATGTTGTGTCTTCATAACATCCCTAATTTTGTCTTTTGGTCTACAAAGCCTAAAATACTATCAGATACCTAACAGAAAAACTTTGCTAACTCTTGGTCTAAGACATTATTGTGACTCTTTATTTTGTATGAGAAAATGGCTTTTTGACCATTAAGAAGGTATACATTTTGAACTATATTTTTCTAATAGTGGTTATGAATTGCCTCTGTTAATCAGATTTGATTTTTATTTAAAATACATACTATTTAGCCTTGGGATTTGAAAATATTTGTTTGGAGTTTATGTTAAGCCAGCCACCCTGGTGGCTCAGACGGTAAAGAATCTGCCTGCAATGCAGAACTGAGTTCGATCCCTGGGTCGGGAAGATCCCCTGGAGAAGGGTATGGCAACCCACTCTAGTATCCTTGCCTGGAGAATTCCATGGACAGAGGAAACTGGCAGGCTACAGTCCAAGGATCACAAAGAGTCAGGCACAACTGAGCAAGTATCACCACCACAGCAAATATCTTTGTAATATTAGCCTGATACTGTGACCTTGTCAACCTTTCTGAATTAGTAGAAGGAGCCTGCAGAAGTTATAAGGGGTTCCTGCCCCCTCTTTCCCAAATAACACAGAAATATGTTTTCTTCTGTGAAAATCAGGAGGCATTTTTAGATTTAGTAAGTCAAAATATTAGGCAATTTAAAAGTGTTTTTGCAACTGAATTTCCTTTTTCTCAATGGTTAATTTCCTGTAAATTTATTTTAACCCTGTAAAACTATTAAAATTTTTGTTATTTTCCCTCCGGCTTTTAAATGTTAATGTGTTTTTTTAACCTGCCTCATTGAGTATTAACTATTTCTTTAACCTTGTATTTTGTGGTTGTTCTTGCCTGAATATCTTACACATTAAATGTTCAAATGTTTCTTTACTCCATCTTCGCCTTCCCAGATACACTTTTGTCTTAATTTTATACAGAAAGAGTCTTTGCACAAAGCATTCAAATCACAGAATTTGAGAAACAGTTTATTTGATGTTTATAAAATGGAATTTGGTGTCAGAGTGGAATACTGATTGCTACTTTGCCAGTTACTAGCTGTATGAACAAGACCAACTGAACCAATATCTGTGAGCCCCAGTTTTTGTAATTATCTATGAGAGAGAAAAATAGCTTCTAACTCAGAAGACTGTCCTGAGAAGTAAAGAAACCGAGATATATAAGGTGATGAGCCCAGTGTTTAGAACCAGATACTAGTTAATAATACTTTCCCTTATAGCTCAGCCGGTAAACAATCTGCCTGTAATGCAAGAGAACCAGGTATGATGGATTGCTGGGTCGCAAAGATCCCCTGGAGAAGGAAATGACAACCCACTCCAGTATTCTTGCCTGCCATATCTCATGGACAGAGGAGCCTGGCACGCTACAGTCCATGGGGTCACAAGAGTCGGACACGGCCTAGTGACTAAACCACCATTACTTAATGAATATAGCTACATTACTACTGAGAACTGGGAATGATTTGTTGTTCAACTTGTCTAATCTCAATCTTTTAAAATTGAGAAAAACTAAGGCCAGAAAATCTCAGTGACATATCCAAATTACAACATAATTTGTAACAAATTATTACAGTGGAAAACCAGCTTCACCTCTTCAAAAGAAGTATTATGGGGCATAATTATCATGAAGCTAACGGTACCATCTTCTCTCTTTTGTCCTCGATCTTTTCTCTACTCTTATAATACACCTTTCCCAGGGTTTCCCAGAGCTCAGCACTAGGAGTTATTTGATCATTATAATAGTTAGTAGAAATATCAAAGCTATTCTAACAATACAAAATATTTTAGAAATGTTCACTGCTGAGTAGTGGTAGTAATGATGAAAATCATTATACTGCCCTTTATTTAATAAGCACCTAGCTCAATGCTGGGTATTATGCTGTTAGTTTGACTGATACCATCTTATCTTCATAGTAATCATGAAAAGTAGGCATTCTTATTCCCATACATATATGCAATATTAAACTGGGGGAAAAAAAAACCCTTATGAAATGAATTTTGTACCTGGCTGAGACATAACAATTAGAGCAGCCTGCTGAGATGCAAGCTCTTTCCATTTCTCAAGGCCATTTATTTGGAAAATGAGCCTAAATTCTTGTTACCTCTGTGGGGCTGTCCAAGAAAACATTTTGGTGCCCCCTAGAGGTGATCAGGAATGTACACTTGTCAAATGCCAAGGAATGAGACACTGAAGCCAAATCAGCAGGTGCTACCTATCATTCATTGCTGCCTGCTTTTCCAAACTTTGGTGGCCCAGATGCAGCCATGGAGAAGTTCTAGAGACTAGTGATTCTCCAGCTTCAGTGAGTATCAAAACCACTTGAAGGCTTGTTAGAACTCAGGTTTATGGTATCTACCCCCAGAGTTTCTGACTCTACCCTGAGGTGGGGCCTAAAACTGTGTATTTCTAACTATTAATATAATCCTTGGTGTTTCTGATGCTGTTGGTCCAGAGACCACACTCTGAAAACCACTGCCCTAGATAATCATCTCAGAGTTTAAACTAGCTCCAAAAGCTGGTCCAGTTTTAGTAACTAGGCACTGATAACTATGGATCCTAGTTCTCCCCTCCAAACAGATGATGCAAACAGATTTAGCAGAGATGTGAACATCTCCTGGATGAGGGTGACAGCTTCTGATGAACTATAGATTCCTTGATCCCTGGAAATTCTAGAACTCTTTAGGTTGGGTATAGGAGAACCAGTTGAGATATGAGTTCAGGGAACTCAGTTCTCGTTTCATCTGCGCCAGGTAATCAGACCTGGCTGAAGACCAACGTCCTGAACACAAATAAAATAGCAACCATTTAGAATTATACTGTGGTTTTTAACTCTTATCAAATAGCTTGGAACATAGGAGGCATGAAACAAATTTTAATTCTTAATTTCCATGCTGTTAAATTTAAATATTTACATTTCTAATACAAAAATATTATGAGAAAAAATATGTAATTTACCTGAACACAATATGCAAAAATGGAAAACAGTACCACTAAAGTAGTTAAATCCACAGAATTATTTTGTGTCATGAATTAAATCAATGCTATTGCTGTTATCTAACTCTGTTTTTACTCATGTTTACCTATTTTGCATCAATTCTGCTTTATTACTCCTTTCCCCCATATATCCCAATTTCACAGAATTTTTTTCCATAGAAAATGTAAATTGAGAGAATGTTTTCTTATTTTTGTTTTTGTTTCTTGTCTTTTTTTTTTTTTTACTGTATGAGTGTTTAAGTGTATAAATTGTTTTTTAAATCATACTAGCAACTGGGTTTGTTTTTTTTTTTTTTTCAAGGTAATAGGGGACTTGAATGTTGACTTTAGTGGATTGCTGTTGTTCAGTCACTGAGCCATGTCTGACTCTTTGTGACCCCATTGACTGAAGCACACCAGGCTTCTCTGTCCTTCAGTATCTCCTGAAGTTTGCTTAAACTCATGTCCACTGAGTCGGGAATGCGATCTAACCATCTCATCCTCTGCCACCCTGTCTCCTTTTGCCTTCAATCTTTCCAATGAGTTTCTTGTTGTGCCAGGTGGTCAAAGTATTGGAACTTCCGCTTCAGCATTAGTCCTTCCAATGAATATTCACGGTTGATTTCCTTTAGGATTGACTGATCTGATCTCTTTGCAGTCCAAGGGACTTTCAAGAGTCTTCTCCAGCACCACGATTTGAAAGCATCAGTTCTTCAGCACTCAGCCTTCTTTATGGTCCAACTTTCATATCTGTACATGACTACTGGAAAAACCACAGCTTTGACTATATGCACTTTTGTTGGCAAAATGGTCTTTGCTTTTTGATATGCTGCCTAGGTTTGTCATAACTTTCCTTCCAAGGAGCCAGTGTCTTTTACTTTCATGGCTGCAGTCACTAACTGCAGTGATTTTGGAGCCCAAGAAAAGAAAATCTGTCACTGCTTCTGTTTAAACAAGGTCAGGCTTTATGGCGACCTCATATGATAACAAGAGGCACCACAGAAGGCTTTCTTCAAGATAGGTGTAACAGAGTCAAAGAGAAGTTCAGAATTCAATTGGGAGCAATGTAGTCTAGAAAGAATGAAGACCTAGAGTTAACAATACTAAAGCAAGTGAGGCCTCCAAAAATGTCCTGAAATAATACTAATATTTTTTTGAATGATAAATCTGGTTACTCATGTATAAGTTGCCCTTTTCCCTGAAAAAGTTGACAACACAAAGAAATTAATGTGCCGTATCTCTCAGGAATTCCTTGTAGTCTTTTTTTCCTTGATGAAATCCACTGGATGTATCTTTTTATTCAAATTTGCATCAAATTAAAAAATATATTTCTGTAAGTATGTTGCTGTAAGTGGTATTTTTGGTTCTTTTCTTGGTTTTACACAGAATGGAAAGTGAGCCAGGGAAAGAATCAAACTTGAACTCGTATCTATGACTTGTATTGTGCAATGATATAAATAACATTACTTGTGAATATTTGGAATGCAAGATACATTTTTGCGATTAAAATACAGAGCCATGATTCTGTGTGGCGGATGAAAGTGAACATAAATACTCATATCTTGTTGCTGACAGGGTATTAAAGTTGTGGAATTAAGTAAACTAGTGTGGTAGTAAACATATTTCAACCATATAATTTACTAGTACAGACTAAAGAAAATTCCCTGGGGGTCTTGTGGGGGGAGGCACAGAACAGTCCTTCATCAATGATACATACTTATTCTTTATCTCATTTTCCTTGCAGAAAATAATATGACCATGGTTTCTACTTCTTCCTTCTTAAGGAAGTTACATAACAGACCTTTATGCTAAAATCTAGAAGGACAAATGAGTTAATGAATGTTAAATGCTTTTGAAGTACTTAAATGAACAGATGAATATAAATTTGTGGCATTAAAATGAGCAATCCAGGGTTCCAATTCAGTTATCTAATGGGTCCCCTGTCTTTGGACATGCCTCAAAATGGCTTCAAGTTTTTCAGGGCAAGCAAAATGACACAGGTAGAGGTAGCTATTTTGCAAAGATATTTTGGAAAACCTAAGTAGGAGAAAAGCTACTGTGTATACTGGAGGAATTTCAAGTTAAGGATACTCTTGTGTTAAAGAAATTGATGAATTTTCAGGGGACCTCCTGTGTGTCGTGTATACTGTTAGATGAAGGAAATAGAAAAATGAATTGGATGGGTCCTCTCGCATTCAAGGGTGTGAGATTGGCATTAGACAGGGGGCTTGCACAAATTCCTGTGTAAGCGGTCTAGGGTGGACTGGGACCAGGAAGAAGGAGGTGAGTTATTTTAAATTCAAGCGAAATTGTCGACTCATTCAGATGTCATTTCAAACCAATGGTGACAGTTTTTGCTTAGGGCGGCGGAGGGGAGGAGTGGGAAGCGGGAGAGTGGTAGCAGTTGCCAGACACACATCACACTAAAAAGACAAGACGAAACAAGGAAATTCTCTTCCAAAACAGTGGGGAAAAAATATCCAGAACTCCCTGAAATAAAGAAAGCCTTCTGGTTACAACGTGCGTTGCTAGGGATTTATTTTTCCCCCTCCTTTCCTAAGAGAGTAAAATCGCACAGATATATTGAAGCTCTTGGAGTTTTGTGAGCGAAGTGTGTACTCAAGACGTCAACTGAGCACGGTGTTAAGTGCGTGACTACAAAGAAAGGGTTAAACGGAAGGGGGTGGGTCGGAGATGGGGAAGGCTGGCGAAAAGGTTCACAAGCACCATTTTCCAACTTACAAAAACTTTGAACTTTTAAGCACCCAAAAATAAACATGTGTGTGTCTGTGAGCTCAGGCAGATTTATTTCGGTATTTTTTTTTTTTTTTAAATCATAATGTCTCTGTTTCTCTCTCAGTGCTTTAAACACTGAGCAGTCCCCCCTAGGATCGCGTGGCAAAAGCTGCAGCAAGGAATCGGCTGCGCTGTTTACGAGCAGCGTTCAAAGCAGCTCTCTTGTCCTCCACCCACTACCAACGACCGTCTTCGAGCCTGGGTTACCTCTGGGGCCCTAGAGCTCGGATCGGGGGAAACCTCCTTCCACCGCCAAACTTTGCTGGGGCGTGAGAGCGAGGGCGCGAGCCGGAGTGCGCGGGAACGCGCCGCCCGCCGCCGCCTCCGCCCGGCGCTGGCAACCCTGGCCTCACCTCTGCCCGGCGAGGTGCAGGAGACCCGGGCTCAGCCAGTGGGCGGCGCCGGACCGCGCGGGGCGGGGCCGAGGGGGGGGGGTGGGTGGGGGCTCCGCCGGATATATAAAGCCGGCCCCGGTTTAACTTCTGGCTTGGGGTTATTTATTTGGGGAGTACGCGGACGGCGGAGGCTGGTGGCGGCGGCGGCTGCTGCTGCTGCCGCAGACGGTGGTTAAAAAAGGCGGCAGGGAGCGGCGGCGAGTGATGGGAGCGCCGTGGCTCCCGGGCGCAGGCGGGATCTGCCGAGCTTTCCGGGCAAGGCGGGAGCGCTGAGGAGAAAGGGGAGCGTCCGGGGGCCCGCGGCCAGCTCCAGAAGCGCGGGCCGGGTTTTTGTTCGGCTGCACTGAGCGCCAGGCAGCCCGAGCCAACAACTCCAGTTACAACAACAATCCACCTTCCCGCAGCCGAGCTAGACAAGGGCTGCTGCGTCCGTCCTATTGTTTAGACACTTGCCAGGAGCTCGGGAGTCAACAGAGCCACCGAGTCCCCGCTCCCTACCGCCGCCTTCCCTCTTCCCCACTTTCCTGCCCCAAGAAAGGGGCGCGAAAAGCCACCTGGAGAAGGGAAGGTGCTGGAAGCAGACGGGCTGCTCTGGACTGCGGCCGCCAAGTCAGGTGCAGCGCCCGGATTCGGGCGGCGTCGCGACGTCGGCGGGAGGACTCCCACCGTAGCTGTGGGGACTGGATTCAAAACCTGGGAAAAGTTCCTGCACTTTGAGAAGAAGGGCCCACTTGTGGGCGGCTGTCGGGGGGAGACCGAGGGGCTGCGCCCCGCCCCCGCTCCAGGAGGCTGCTCTTGTTTCTTCCACCTTTGCCATCAGGTGTCTGCTGCGGAGCCGCGGCGTATCCGGGAGACGCGAGGGGCTGACACACGCACGCACACAGGACTGCAGTTCAGCTGCCTCTTGGGGTCTTCTCGGATTAGCAGATCCCACCGACCCAACTGCCATCTCTCTGCCTTCCGGAACACCCCGGGAGGACCTGGGAGGCGGACACCTCCAGCTTGGCCTTTCCACACTCTTTCTGGCCGGCTTGCCAGCCATTCCCTACTCAGTCTTAGCAGGAGCTCTCATCCTCAACTTGGCCTTTTGGATTTCCTCTGCCGTGGTTGTGACTAGTGGATGTTCTTGCCTGCTGTGGCGATTGCCCTTTTGTCTTTTCTGCTTGACCTCGGGGAAGGCCCTCGTGCGGAGCGTCTCCAAGGACGCCGGGCGGGAGGCGGAATTGCCCATACATCCTTTAGCGAAGTGCATGTGACGGGGACCGGCTGGGGCTGCGGAGGAGCTGCAGGCCAGGGGGGGAGGCCGCGTGAGTGAGTCACGCCAGGAGCCCCGCAGCGCGGTTCCGCGCCCCCCCCCCCCGCCCCGTCTGCGCGCCAGCCCTGTGCGCCCCCGCGCGCCATGTCCAGTCGTCCAGTGTGCTTCGCTCCCGGCCCGCGGGGCTCCTGCGCCTTGTAGTTTCGGAGAGCCCACTTTGATCGAGGCCACCGTTCCTACTGAGCCTCCTCCTTCTGTCTTATACAGTCCCCACTGGAATTGGATTTGCAGAGGGGATCGGTGGAATCGGATCACCTCAGTTCCACGCACAACTGGCCCCTGCATCTTCACGATCTTCATCAGCCGTTGCAAGCTTCAGGTCTCTTACAGCCAAGTTGATATTTGCCAGACAGCCGACGCGCGATCCGCTCCCCGCTGCTCTGTAGCCTTGGCCAGGCCAATTGATCTTCTGGACCTAAAGTTGCCCAAGGAGCGTCTGCCCTGCAGGAGAAGGGCGAGGGGAGCTGAGAGGCGTGTACCTGTGTCAGCTCTACTGCCTTGAATATTACTGTTACTTCTGTATTATTTTGTGCACGTTATCTGGACACTCTGGGTGGCTAGCCTCGAGCTAGGCACTGGGCCTCAGGCACCGCGCGGTTGGAGCAGAGGAACGAGCTAAAGAGAAACCCCTGGGGCCGGCGAGCTAGGAGGCGGCGGGGGAAGATGCACGGCGTCGGCTGGCAGACGCTGTCCCTGTCTCTGGGGTTAGTGCTGGCGATCCTGAACGAGGTGGCGCCGCAAGCGTGTCCGGCGCAGTGCTCCTGCTCCGGGAGCACAGTGGACTGTCACGGGCTGGCGTTGCGCAGTGTGCCCAGGAATATCCCCCGCAACACCGAGAGATTGTGAGTATGGGCTCATTCTCCCCCTTGGCCCTCCCTCCCATCGGGGTCGCGCAGCCCCTGTATCTAGACTGGAGGGACCCCGAGGCACAGGGACTTGTGCCTGGGGCAGCCCCCACTAGCTTTCCTCAACGCGCATCCTAGGCTTGAACTCTCTGGGAGGGCGCTGCCCAAGGAGGGGCGGGCCCGCTGACTACTGCGCTTGGTCCCTTCCTGCCGCTCTCGTCCCGCCACTCGCTGCCCTTTGCGGGCTGGTTCTCTGAGGCTGGGGAGGCGGGGAGATGAAGGAAGAGGACTAGAGTATGCCCGGGGCAAGGGAGACGCGACTTTGTTCCTTGGACTCCGTAAACTGAGTCACCTTGCGGTTGGAAACTCTCGCGGGTCGGTTCTGGGCTCAGTTCCGGCTCTTGTCACCGCGGGGTGGCGCGAGGAGAGGGGTTGAGGGGAAGGGGGTACTCAAATGAGAGAAACCTCTGCTCCCGGGCTTTGTGTCTCCCTCCTGGGGATGGAGGGAGAGGAGATGGGGTGTGGGGAGGCTGATCCCGCCCGGGGGCACTTCCACAGGCCACGGAAGGAAGGATGCCCCAGGATAGCGGCCCCGTGCAGCCCCCAGCTACTCTTCCCCCGCCTGCCACTTCCCGGGGGAGGAGGCGGCGGCGGAGAGCCCCAAGGGACGTGTCGGAGCAGGGAGACTTCCAGAGGCAAGACCGCGCGTCCCATCGACTAAGCGAAGTTGGGGCTGGCTGTCCAAACGAGGACTGGTCAAGGCGGGTCTGTCCGCTTTGGTAACCCCGCGGCCCTCGGCTGCCCCCTCCGGCCCTTCCTGCTGAGCCCCAGTGCCCCCTTTCCACCTTTCTGGCAGTTTCTGCGTCTCTGCGCGTGTCAGCAGCTCCCTTTCCTTCCTCTCCTTTCTTCGCGCTCTGCTGCCCGCAGACATCCCCGCCTCCCTGTCTCTGCGATCCCCTAATGAAGAAATAATAGCAGAGCGGGTGATGACGGCCCACGCGCTGCTTGTGGGGCGCTTTCCGAGTTCAGGGAAGTGAAGCGTGGAGGCCTTTCTCTTTGTGAACGTCGAGGCAGCTGCCCCGGCGTCCGGGGCGCGCTTCCCTCGCTGTTGCGCGTGGGCCGGGCGGGGCAAGGAGGACCTGGGCGACGCTCCCAGGCTGCGCTCCCCGGGCCTCTGCGCCCGAGGCTGTGAGGGTGGAGGGCCGCGGAGGGGACCCGCTTGGACTCGCACGCCTCCACCCGCGCGGCTCCCAGCGCTTCGAGTCGATTTTATCCAACCCATTTCCCTCTCTCTCAGTTTAAAGTCGAGCCACTTCTTTCCCTTGCAAATGGCTCCCCCATCCCGAGCCTCACTGAGTCGACCCCTACTCGGTTTCTTCCCTCCTTCCCAGGCCCGCAGCGCTGGGCACGTTGCGGCCCTAGCGAAGGTGTCTTGTCAAAAATGTGATTTACCAAGTTTGCGTGGGATGGGGGCTTTAGGACTCAGGTTATGTCAGGTAGTTCGAAAAGGGAACAAACAATTCGATGGTGCTTTACTCAGCACGGAAAATGGTTTGGGGAGAAGGCAATGCAAAACTTTCGTCTTAGAGCTTGTCATTTCATGCTATTCAGAATGGTTTAAAGTTTAACCACTGATACGTCTTATTCAACAAAAGGGGAATGCATTTGGGGAAAAAATAAATATAGCAACTGAGTTTTAGGTACTTGAAAAAAATTTAGCCTTATGAAGGATTTATAAAGAATTTTCCGAAAATAGTTTACTCAGTGGCGGCTTATAAAATTATATTATTGACAACATAAGCACATTAAATACAGACCCCCAAACATGCTGTTTTAAAGTCAAGGTAAGGTTTACTTCCCTGAAGGGGAGAACGTTCAAACCGCAGCAAAGCCTGGTTTTACTTGAAATGATTGAAACCAGGGCAAGTTTAGATCTTGACCTAAGATGCCAGAAAAGGGGGTTGTGACTCTCAAGGAAACTGTGGTGCTGAAATCTGGACCAAAATGTCAGGGTCTGAATACTATTTCCATTATTGCCCTTGCTGGTAGTTTTCACTTTACAGTTCGCAGCGGGGGTTCCTGAACTGCAAATGAAGAGTTTAGTTTTCATACAAACATAGAATTGTTGGAAGGTAAATGCCTATAAATGCCAGTCTTTGAAGTGCAGTTCTTTTGATGACATTTTAACTTTATTCTTTGCCTTAGGAAGGTTAGCCACGGTGCCACCTAAGGATAGGGGTCTGAATTTTTTAAATTTCTCCCTGAATAATATTAGAAAATTGTTCATTTAACTTCCTGAAGGAAACTTTTTGGGAGTGTTCATAACAATTATAGTAAAAAGCAGAGTATCTGTGAAATGAATATACACCTCCTTATAAAAACAAAAATGAAAAGCACTCCCATACAGACACAAAAGAGAACTCTTGATAACAGAATCACTTCATTTTCTTGTCATATGCCGGTAAGCATAGACTGTGTAAACTTGTTAAGAATCATTTAAAAAATTTTCTTTCACAGATGACTTCCTTCTCCTTCCCTCTCTTTTACTTTGCAAACTAATAATTGGAACTGATCTTTTATCTCACAGTTCTTATTCAGTGTATATTTTTCTTTAACTAGATAGTGATAGAAATTAAATGGAATTTTCATTTTCTTACTTGTTTTCTCTTAGGGATTTGAATGGAAATAACATCACAAGGATTACCAAGACAGATTTTGCTGGTCTTCGACACCTAAGAGTTCTGTAAGTATGTTCGTCTGTGTTTTGGAGAATTATCATGTTTTTTAAGGTTGTGGATTTTGAATCATTACTGATCTCAGGTTTAAAATCTGTCTCAATGACAGAAACATAAAATTTTACCAGGCCTTGGTTTCCTTTCTGTTTATCAGTATACTACAATTTTTAATAAAAATGTAGACTTGTATTAAAGTTTAGGTGCAGGCCATAAAATAGTATTATGGAAATGACCTCAAATATTTGCTGTAACAACCCTAAGTGCTTATGCATATAAAAATGTAGCATAATTGCTTTCACAATATGAGTAATGTGAGACATTTGATATACTTTTAGGATTTGAGATTAACTAGAAAGAATTTAAGTGGGTCTGCATTTTATTATTGTTAATATAAAAATGTTCAGACTTTTCTAGCAATCAACACATATAAATATTTTCTAACATTAAAATAAAACAATCCAGGTTTTTGCAGAGTTCTTCCCACTAAAATATTTTGAATTGGTAATATTTTGAATTGTCTCTTGTATCTAATAACTTTGCAGCTTTTATAAAATTGTTGCAATGTGATTACTTCTTTGGGTGTTGTGAGTGAACCATCATTTGAGATTCAGTGTAATGTAAAACTTTTTTCTTACAAATTTTTAATTAAATTTAAATTTAATATTTATATTGCAGTGAACATATTCTTTTGATCATTGTGTGTTCTCTGTTTATTTTTAAAAGAAACATTTTGCCCTTGATGAATTCTTCCCATTTCTGACATATATCCATCAGTGAATTGAAGTCTATATATGATAAATTGTTGTATGTTGATTCTTTCAGTTAAGAACTCACTTGAAAACTAGCCATGAAAATTGTAGTATCAGGGGTTACTCCTCAAGATATACTATAGTTTAAGGTTCAGGATTCTGACTAAATTTTGTGAGAAACTGAATTAGTATTTTTTATGAAAGTTTTGTGATGAGGATACTATTATCCCTCCCTGACTCTTTTCATATATATCATTGTTAGATTTTGTATTGAATCTCAAACCAGAGCAGTATTTAATTTTGTAAATGGACAAGTTTTCAGTTGCTGAATTGAAACTTTTTCAGATAATGAGTGCTAACATTAAGACCCCTGTTATACTTTGCATTTCAGTCAGCTTATGGAGAATAAGATTACCACCATTGAAAGAGGAGCATTCCAGGATCTTAAAGAACTGGAGAGACTGTGAGTATTTTCAATTCCAAATTTATGACGACGTAACTATATTTTTAATAATACTTGCATTTCCAGGACCATGTCTTTAATTTCATGTCTTAGTCTGTAAATTTACAAAAACAAGAGGTTGAATTAGTGATTTTTAAACTAATTTAAAATTAGAAATTATAAATAGTACTAATTTGTGATAAAGTTCAAAAACAGACTTACTTTCCTGACACATTTACTTCCTTGGTAACCATTGCTTTGGTACTTAGAGATGTACGTTTTTTCTTATTGTTGATCTAGTTTGTTTTATTTGCTTATGGGAGGAAAGGTGGTGGTTTTATTTGCATTAATGGGGCATTATAAAACAAAGTTTTGCTGATAATTATTTTAGTTCCCATGATGTTGCTATGTGTGTCATTAATGGCATTGGAAGAAATATTTAAAGTTCTTAATGTTATAAAGATTTGCTTTCTGATATTTAACACTTGTGGTGAATATTTATTTCATTATTTTATATTAGCTTTCTAAATATTCTTTTTGCTGGAAAAAGCATTTAAGGATAAATGGAAGTAAGAATTACTTTATCACAGCATGTCATATAACATTAATTGTTGTTTTTCCAAGAAGATCAAATGTGGACTTCAGAATTTAAAATGTATTTTTTTTTAAATTTCAGACACAAAGTCTTATGGATTGATATATATTACTTGAGAATCATTATTATTTTAGGCCTATGTGTATATGTACAAAAGACAGAAGCCTCTGTCTGAAATAATTAAGATAAAATACACAATTTGTTACTTGAAATATGAATTATATATCTCCATATGTCTTGATAATTCAAGTTTAGTAGCTTTGCATTTCTAAGGCCAAATAATGGCTCTATTAAAAGTACCAACAATTATTTTAATAAGTTCTCTTGTCTGTTTTAAGAGGCACTGTAGGTAAAAATAAAAATTTTATTTAAAATAGTGAGAGATGAAGTTCATTTTGGGTATAGCACATACTGATTCACTGGGCCCTAGTACAAAAGTTAATTCAGTATAATTGTAAGTAAAAAAATGACTTGTCAACTTCTAAGTTATTTGTAAATAGAAGCTACACTTATAACTTAAAGTTAAATACAGATATATCTAATTTATTTATAAAAATTTTCTCCATGAACAATATTACAATAAAGGGATATATTTGTGGAACTCAAAATAAATGTAAAGTCACTACTTAAAGCTAGTTTTGGGAAGGAAATAAAGATAAGGTAAACATTTGGTTACTTTTATAACAAAGTTCATAAGTTCATAATCTATCTCAGTATATACAAATACTCTGAAAATATTTATTCTTTGATCTCTTTTGTGACTACCTCACTACTAGTGAGTACTTGACAAATTTATTTTTAATTCATCCATTGAAACTAAGCATTAATATAATTTAAATGTTTGTTAAGATGAAGAGATAATTTAAAATTATCATTTAAACATTAATAGTTTTTTCATCAATAACATATTTATTCATGTATATGTGTGTGTGTTTAGGATTTATATATACATGTGAGATATATATGTCTGTATATTTATGTTTTTTTTTCTTGAACAACTTTGACCTTGAAGGATTCTCAGTGGCTTTTCATGAAGTCTCTATTTGGTTTATTTTGTAATTTTAAGTGTTTTCAGAAACACTGAAACAAAACAAACTTTTTCATTATTTTTCAAGCCACTTTGGAGTATCGTTTGAACTTTCATTTTGAAAAAGTTAACTTTTCCTAAAATTTATTAACCAGATACCTTATGATCTGAAATTCAATTAAAGTTGTAAGTATGTGCTATTTTTTGACTTTGACTTCCCCTGGGAGTGTCACTTCATCTTACAACAATTTTCTGTTCTATGAAGATGCAGCAAGATGTTTCAGAGTGGGAGGAGGGTTTGTAATTTTGAATGAAAACTAATATATATGCAGGACTTCTTTAAATCACCCCAGCTGTTGGCTGAGAGCAAATATTTCATATTTGTGAGGAAAAGCTGAGAAAATTCCTTTTGTTTACAAGTGCCAAGTCCATCTGATGGAAACACATTGTTATCTGACAGCCAATTCATCTCCTTGGGACTCTGGAATTTAAAACCATTTCTTAGGAACACTTTTCAAATATTTATTTTTTTTTTAAATACATTAAATGGCAAACAGTTTTGCTAAAGAATGCATTCACGTTATTGTGAAGTAAACTTTTATATTTTGTTCAGTATATTAATTAAAAAATAAAATTTTAAAAAGCTACCCAAAGAGTTCTATAATCAAATTACTATGGCATTATAATGATATAATTATGGCATACATTTTTATTGTAGTAGGTGATGTCATTAACATTGCACAGATTGCTTCCCCTCCCAATAGTTGCAAGAGACAATGTAATAAATGGGAAGTAACCAGTGAATTAACTTTTAAATAATTATATCTCATGTGAATTTATATGTTTTTGGCACCTTGAATCTGAAGTTTAAATTCAAATTCCAAATTATGAAAAGGTCTATAAATGCAAGTTTATGTTGTAAATGCCATTTACACTACATATGTATATATAGCAACTTAACTTTCATTCTTTGTGTAAAGAACAAAAATAAAAACATTAACATTATTTGTGTGCAATTTATGGTTTTAAGTTTGTTTTTCCATTTTAAAATGATAAAATCAAAACAATTCCAAATGATATTTTGTGAATATTTCAAAATTCTAAGTTTTTTCTTTTTATTTTTTGTTGATAGAGTTTTAACTTGATCTAGAGAAAGAAGACATCTGAGAACAGAAGATAAGAGCAGTTCCTTTTAGAAATCCGACTTTTAATCTCTAAGAAACAGGGTCATTTTATCAGATTGAGTTTAATTTTAGTATAGGATAAAAAAATCATTATTGTTAAAACATTATAGGTACAAAATAAACACTTTTTTTTCCATTTCAAAGAATTGATGGAACTCAAGGTTATCAGTCAAAATACCAAGAACTAGATGGGAATTAAAATCATCTGTCTTTTCCTCTTTCCTTTTTTCCTTTCCTCTCTCACTGCCTCACTGCCTCTCACTCACTTCTTTGTATTGTATAGAAAACAACATCAGATGATACGATGATCAGACTGTGGTTATGAATCATCATAAAAAGAATAAGTTTTAATCACACCTACACACTATGAGCACACAGTACATCCACTTGTGACAGTTTCCTACGATGCCCCTTGACCTAACATGTGCCTGGCAGATTCCCGTGGGTGCTCTGTGTTGCCAGTAGTACTTGCTTATCTGGGATGAGAATGAAGCCGTGAGAATGTGCCTGATGTTGATTGCATTAACAGGTCTCATACTGCATTACAGGTCTCATATTGTTTAATCAAACGTTCAAATGAAAGCTGATATAGTTAAGTGACTAGATATTCAATGGAAGTTAATTTAGGGAAAACAGATAAGCTATAGTGAAGAATTGGAGCATTTAAGAATTAAACTTCATTATACTTAATAGATGGAGAAGGCAATGGCACCCCACTCCAGTACTCTTGCCTGGAAAATCCCATGGACAGAGGAGCCTGGTAGGCCGCAGTCCATGGGGTCGATAAGAGTGGGACAAGGCTCAGCGACTTCACTTTCACTTTTCACTTTCCTGCATTGGAGAAGGAAATGGCAACCCACTCCAGTGTTCTTGCCTGGAGAAGCCCAGGGACGGGGGAGCCTGGTGGGCTGCCATCTATGGGGTCGGTGGGCTGCCATCTATGGGGTCGCACAAGAGTCAGACACGATTGAAGCGACTTAGCATTAGCAGCAGCAGCATACTTAATAGAAGATACATGTGTATATCTGCAATAAAGTCTCCATACAAAATTGTTAATTCAAACTACTTCTTGGCTAGTGGGTAATGTGTTAGAAGGCTGAAAAAAATCACACTGGGACCCATGACTTTTCTCTGCAGGTGTAAAGTTCCATTATTCACTTATGTCTTACAGGATTATGCTGAAGTAATTAAAGTTCTATTTTATGGCATTTTAGAGAGACCCAGGCCATTTTGGGGCTTCCCAAGTGGCGCTAGTGGTAAAGAACCCATCTGTCAGTGCAGGAGACATGAGAGATTCAGATTTGATCCCTGAGTCGGAAAGATACCTGAAGGAGGGCGTGGCAAACCATTCCAGTATTCTTGCCTGGAGAAGCCCATGGACAGAGGAGCTTGGCAGACTATAGTCCATAGTGTTGCAAAGAGTCAGACATGACTGAAACGACTTAGCAGGCATGCATGCAGGCCACTCAGTATTTCACTACTGTGAAACATCTGCTTTTATACGTTCCTTGACAACACAAATGGAAGAGTATGAGAAAGGTTTTGAAATTTTTTAAGTTTGTCCAAAAAAATGGTAGGGCATTTTGCCCTAAATGCAATAAACACTTATAATACAAAATAAAATTCATATATGCTTACATTACATTAGTGAGAACCAGTAGCATACCATCGAAAACCTTGGATATTAGGTCTTTCATTAACTTAATAATATCTTACACGCTTACAATAACGAAATTGCACAAGTGATAAAGCCAAAGGCTTGGGTTGTACTTTTGTTCCTATCAGTAAAGTGTAATGGCGTTCTTAAGACAATATTTCTTTAAACATTCTAAATTTTTGTATCTTTGGATTTCAGATTACCTTTTTTTTTTTTTTACTAGCTGTGTCATTTGATACTCATTTTTGCTTGAATAAAAGAGTCCTAAAAACATTATTATAATGAAGCCATTGCAAAACCTGTTCACTTGTCTATTTTAGTTTCTACCAAGTAGATACAAAAAAAAAAATAACTCAGTTTAGAAAAGTCTTTACAATAGAGCCTAAGTTTGACTACACACTTTACTCTCCCTAAAGGATATCTCAAAGGCACATGTATTTTTTGAAGGTGGCGTTGAGTTATTTCTCCCTGGGTGTGCACACCATTTATAGGCATGTGACAGCTAGTGTGAAACTAAGGAACTCCAACACTCTAGAATTTTGGTTGTAGGTCGCTACCCATTAGTTCAAGCAGAGAATGTGTTGTGGAACAGATCCGAGGGAAGTCTCCCCTGAACCCTTGCTCATTAGGGATGTGGAGAATCCCTCTTCTAACTCATCCTGCAAGTTTGTAGGCAACACATAACACATTCTTTTCCTTGAAGTAACGGTACACTAACAGTGCTAATCTACTTGGAAAAGAATGCAAGCTCATCATAGTTTCTGGCACCTTTATACTCAAGTTTAAAGTGACTGCAGTTATTTTCTTGGGAAAGTCTCTATAAAGAACATCTCAAACTCGGTAAAGAAGCTTGGTATGTACATTGTAGGAGATAAATCATGCACCTCGATGCTCAATGTGAATTGCTTTATCTGTGATAGCCATTAAATGTCCAATTATTCTTGCCTGTTTATAAGTGATAGTGAACTATTTTAAATTGCATTTACATCTTAGAAGGCTTTAATGCAAGTGCACTGTTGAAGTTTAGCAGAACACTGAATCTGTCTGAGAGGGTTTCTCATACAACTTTTTTTAATGGGCCTTGAAGTTGAACGGTGGTGAGAAGTTCTGTTTGCTCTTTGTGGAGCGTTTTATAAATTCTGCAGTGGCAATGCTGTTTATTTTTCCCACATCTGTTTTGGGCTCATCCTTTGTAACAGTGTTTGCTGGATGCTGTGGCCTTTATATCTCCCTTGAAATGAGTAGTTTAGTTTGCACTGTTACAATGTATTTGTGGAAGCAACCAATGTCAAATATTTTACGTTGAACTCCTGTCTTTCATTCCTGTTGGATACCCTTCTGCTTGAATTATGCCTTCTAAACTGAATTTTACAACTTAACATGGGATGAGAGACTTTTCTACATGAACTTTACATATATTGCTCTTACCTGTTTCAGAGCAATTTATATCTGCTGGACTGGAAGGAATGTTGGTGAAAACATTTTCAGAGTGAGATTTTAGTAACAGTTTGGATTTGGTTTTAATGCAGTTGGAATTTTTGCTTTAAGATAACATCAACAGAAAATTACTTGTTTTCTTGGCAGTGTCCATCTCCTCTGAATGCAGGTGGGACTCCATCTCTTAGCTGTCGTTCTCCTCATTGTAGATAATCTAGCCTCCCCTCGGTAAAAACACCTTGTAATTTTATATGCTATTGCCTGGTGTCCTATGGAACGTTGGCAAATACTCACCGGTTTTACTGTTGATTGTGCTTTTTAAATAGATACTATCTCTTCTCCTTACCTTTAAAACATTACATGAGAGTAAATACTTGATTTCTGTTCCATTGTGAGATCTTGATCAAATTGTCTTATCTTTGAAAACTGCATTTTTGGTCATCATTAAAGGAGACAGTTATTATATCTCATAGCAACGGTATGTAGTTTCAGTAAGATAATGCATGTATTTTCACAAAATACTTGATGCAGAGTTGGAACTTTTTATTATTACAAATTTCAACATCTCCTTTCCTGTTTTTCAGAAACTGAGTTTTGGAAATACTTTATCTTTTTGAGCTAATAAAATGTGTCTATAATAAATCTGACTTTTAAATATTCATATTTACTATCATTTTCCTTCTGATTTTCTTCTTATAGCATATAGTCAATAGAAGAGATGTGAAGAAAGTGCAAAGCCTTCTCCAGATTTTTTTTCAGAGTATTTATCAGAATCGCTCTGAACATATAGAGACTATCAAGAAGTAAGGGGAGTGAAGAGGAAGCAACTTTTTATTAATAAATTTTTATCTCTTACCATGGAGCATAAAGGGTGAAAATACTGATACTGCCAAAAATATAGTTTATCTAATACTTGCTAAATGTTAAAAATCTTTGCTTTAAAAATGTTAGCATAAAAGACAAATGGAAATTTACCTGAGAAGAAGACATTTATGTATGAGAAACGGGAGACTGTAAATGATAGACTTTTAAAGGCAGTGTTCGTCAAATACTTGTTTCAAATCAGGTGCATTGTAAATGTATCACATTTACAGTGATAGGTAAATATGGGACTTTCTTACTAGCTTAGGTAAAATCGTTTTCATTTTACATTTTGGATTGGGGTGAAGGTTGCAAATGTTAATTGGATTGAGGAGGAAGTTGAAAGAAGATCTCCAACCTATAATGATGGATAAGTAACAGGAGTGGGTGGCAGATAATAATCTGAAACAAAGCTTTTCAATAATGCCCTTCAAGTTGAGCTGTTAAGAATCTGCATTTCAGAGGCCTGTGGTTTTTAGTGTGGTACAGAAAGATCATTCATCTCACTGAAGGCCACCCAGAGGAAATGGTTACTGGGATCTCTCATCTTTTCCCTAAAGGAATGTGTCTCAGAGACTCATTACACACCTTTCTGAAACCATGACTTTCCAACCAGAGAATTTTTAGTCCTGAGATCCTGTAGGCAGATTCCATCTAGTTAGTGATGACATAGGAGCTGAATATCATTGAATCTCTGTTATGTGTCCTTGGACACAATTGAATATCCTTGCTGGAACAGTTAGAAATTGACCCACCTGATCAGCTTAATGCTGCTAATTTTTGTTGGCTTCATAAATCCTCCTCTGAGATGCCCTTAATTCACTACATGCTGTTTATCTGTTCTTGGACTATCAGATTTTAACTTCTTTAACACATTTGCATTAGAGTTATTATTATGATGCTCTTCAAGCTACTAAGAAGTAGTTTGTAGTATTGGAAGAGGCCAGGCTACTTTTTCTCCAGCTCTGTTTAGAAATTATTATGCACCTTGATAGTCTTTTTTTTTTAATTTAAATTTATTTTAATTGGAGGCTAATTACTTTACAATATTGTATTGGTTTTGCCATCCATCAACATGAATCTGCCATGGGTGTACACGTGCTCCCCATCCTGAACACCCTCTCCCACCTCCCTCCCCGTATCATCCCTCTGGGTCATCCCAGTGCACCAGCCCCAAGCATCCTGTATCCTGCATTGAACCTGGACTGGCGATTCGTTTCATATATGATATTATACGTGTTTCAATGCCATTCTCCCAAACCATCCCACCCTCGCCCTCTCCCACAGAGTCCAAAATACCGTTCTATACATCTTTGTCTCTTTTGCTGTCTCACATACAGGGTTATCGTTACCATCTTTCTAAATTCCATATATATGCGTTAGTATACTGTATTGGTGTTTTTCTTTTTGGCTTACTTCACTCTGTATCTTTAACATAATTTCGTATTTTAAAAAATACTCTTTAGTTTAAAGATTTAATTCCTGGTCATTGTAGAAAGGAACTCTGCTTTAATTTTTTTCCTTTATTGAATATTTTGGGAGAGTTTCACTTTGTATTGTAATGTTTGCATTTCCATTTATTCTTGGTACTGATGGAAGAGGAAATAGAAGACTAGGAACCAAAAATGTATTGGTATTCTTTTTAAAAAAGTGCAACAATACTGTTTTTCTATTCATGTTATCACTTCACCTGTTACCTACCTTTTTTCATATGACATTACCTTGCTTGATACACATGGTTGGTTTAGACACATGAAAATCATTTATAATAATTTTCATTATATAGTGATAAATTACTTGAATTTTAAGAAAAATATTTTATACACATTTTCATTTTTATTTCAACTTTAGGTATTTTAAATAGATATTTAAAATAGTGCACTGACTAGAAAGCTAGTTTCTTTTTAAATAAAGCTTGATGTTTTATTTCCAGGTGATCCATTCATAGATATTTAAGAAGTGGGCTATGTAAAACTATGTTTTGCCCCAACCCACCCCCCACCCCCCAAAAAAAAAGAAAGATTGCTGAAAGGGAAAGTTGAGGACTACATTATTTTGAATTATTGTTTAGGGATGTTTAGACTGTGTCTCTTTGAAAGGAGTGATTCAGGGGGTATGTTCTGGAGTCAGCCCACCTGAATTTAGATTCTAGCTCTACTTTCTATGAGCTCTGTGCCTCCCTCCGAAATAGCAGTGGCACCTACTTATGGGGTAGAATGAATGTGATAATTCATGCGAACTTCTCAGAACAGTGACTGTCACCTGGTAAGTTTAGTATGTATTAGCTGTTATTTGGAGAAGGAATTAGGAACCTCTTAAGCATATGAAAAGAAATGAGAAAAGACACTGCTTGCCCTCTTATCTGAATTGCTTTCTTTCTTACAATATCTGAAATTGTGTGGACCCATTAACACGTAATCTAGTGGCAGCTCTCAGTCACTTGGATATCTGAATTTGTTTCAACATATAGAATTCCTTCCAGTTTCTAGATTATGTTGAGAAAGGCATGACGGGGAAGTTAAAGGAAAGGAGGCAGTTGCTCTATAGGGCTCATGAAAGCAGGTTTGGTCGTGGGACTTTGATTATCTGGAGAGGGGCATAAAACCTAAGGCATGTACCTTAGAAAACATGTCTGGAGAAAGCTGGCTGAACATAAAATGTACATGCTAGGGTTTTGCCAAACTATATCAAAATGCAAAGAGCAGTTTGTTTTTATTCAGCATTTCCTAAGAACCTAGTAAGTGCCAAGGAAGAGGGAAGGAAATATGAAAACATAGATACAGTGTTTACAGGGTTTCCCCATTGGGTGGCTCAGCAGTAATGAACCACCTGCAATTCAGGAGCTGCGGGTTTGATCCCTGGGTCCAGTATTCTTGCCTGGAGAATCCCATGGACAGGCTACAGTCCATGGGGTCGCAAAGAGATGGACATGACTGAAGCGACTTAGCACACAGCACGTAGTCTTTACGCTTGAAGAGCTTACAGTGTAGTGGGACTCAGACATTTATGTGAATTAATGTTTTGAGTAATATAGTGTTAGGGACTCTTGCTTATCAAATACTAGAGGCAAATGCAGACACAGACAAGGGAGGAACCAACTTTACGTAGGAGAATCAGGGGAATTACACAGAGGATGTTAGAAAGGATCCTTTGGAGAAAAGGGAAAACTCCATACAGAGATTTGCCTCTGTGAGGGCTGGGGACCTGAAGAAACGTCCTTCTTTTGGTTGGAGACTCATGGACAATGTTTGTTCTCCAGTGGTTTGGATCAGATTATGAAAGCACATCTCTGTAATTTTAAAAATTGGGATTGCCTCTCTGGAAAATGGGGAGTCTTTCCTAGAAAAATTCTTATTACCACTGTTGTGAATATTTGTAATTATTTTTTCAGACATAAATATAACAAGATCATAATTAAATTATAGTTCATTGAAAGTGTATAATAGACTCTGGGAGTCCTCGTACCTTAGAATTATGCCTGGCAAAGAAAAAAATAAAAGCTTTTGATTTAACTTTACATTAATCTTGTTGTGTGCTTTATTCATCAAAAAAATAAAATTAGTGTAAGTGAAAAGTTTACCTTTTCACTACAAATTTTATGATTTTACCTCTGATTGTCTCAACATACATTTTTGTGAGCTATATACATTTTATTAAGTTCTGAGCATTTATCTATAGATGACTAACCTCTTAATAATATGAGTTATATAACAAAAGATGGTAAGCATAATCATCATTGCCTCATGGCATTTTAGACTTGGAAGAAGTTCTGAGGTTCACTTGATCCAACTTTTAACCTAATGCAGAATTTTTATTACATTGTTGCAGGGAAAAAATGCATAGCCTCTGCTTGAATAATGTGGATAATAATAATAATAATAAAATAAGAGTTGAAAGCTTCCTAAGGCTGTTCATTTCTTAATATCTTTTGTACTTACAAAGATCTTCCTTATAATCATCTATCAATGCTTTGTTAAAAGTTAAAATTACTAGCACCATTTCTACACTCTAGACACTAAATGAGTGTAATTCTATTCCCATCTGATGACCGTTTGAATACATTATCGTTTAAAAGAGGGTAAGATTGATATGCCCTCTTTTCCTGTCCCCTTAACATTTATTTTTAAGACAAGAAACACCTCAAGTATCTTCAGTGTGACTTTACTTTCTGGATATTTTTGCTCTCCTCTAGAACTATTGTGTCAGTCACTCAGTTATGTTCGACTCTTTGAGATTCTGTTGACTGTAGCCTTGTCAGGCTCCTCTGTCCAAGGGATTCTCCAGGCAAGAATATGGAGTGCGTTGCCATTCCCTTCTCCAGGGTCTTCTTGAACCTGGGTCTTCTTCATTGCAGGCAGATTCTTTACTGGCTGAACCACCAGGGAAGCCCAGCAACTTATAAATCATTAAAGTGTGCATTTTACATCATCTTATCATCATTTTATTTAAATTTGGAAAAAGGATAGAATTTATTTTGACTGAAATGTTAAGTTGTACACTTAAAATGAATGGGATTGGGAAATTCGTACATTGGGGCTAGAATTTGCCATTCTTCTCTAAGTGTTTATAATCCGAAAGAACTTAGTTATATAGTGCACGCGTACTGAGTTGCTTCAGTCATGTCTGACTGTGCAACCCCATGAACTATAGCTCGCCAAGCTCCTGGGCTTAAATTGAGTTAGGGTTGCAATCAAATTCTTTTCTAAAACATTTAAAACATCCCAATATCAGTTAAACATTTTTAGGAAAAACATTACTTAAACATTTTTGCCCTCACTGTTAATTGTAACTCAGCCTTATTCAGTTGAGAGTAAAGAACTGTGGATTGCAGTTTTCTTCTGATTTTGCCTAGAGGGATAAATCATGCTGACACTTTCTCATACGTTTTTGTGAAACTAAATGGAAAGGTTAAAAAAAATAGAAATTTCTGTCTCCCTTCAGTGACTTGGCTGAAGATTTAGGTCATTTGGGACAGAATATGAATTATTTTAGGGCACCGTTTAATACGATATTTCTGCTATATGTTGAGCTCGCTAAATATACATACTCACTAAACGAGTCCAGAAAGCCTTTTTCATTGTGTCTGTGCTGGTTGACTGATGTTGCAAGGGTTGTGGATATAGAGTTTAGGCCCCAGTAACCATCATCTGAGTAAGCACAATGGAAAATTGCTTTAAAGAATCTTGTAACAAAAGGTGTAACCAACTTTTGATTTGTAATGCTTGAATTCTCTTGAATGTTATTTCATTCTTTCTGAAATACAGGATGAGGCATGACACTACCCAATCACAGTCTCATTGTTGGGTACTTTCTATGTAACATATGCTTTGTTTTGTTTTTCTCAAAAGGCGTTTAAACAGAAATCACCTTCAGCTGTTTCCTGAGTTGCTGTTTCTTGGGACTTCGAAGCTATACAGGCTGTAAGTAGACAGAAATAGTTATTGTTGCTATGTGTAGTACCTTGCGTTTTATTAAATGTATTTTGGATCTGTTTCCTTGTGCTTTCCTGGAATCTATTCACCAGTAGATTAATGGATTAAAAGTTTGTCTTTCTTTTCTTCTTTTTTTGAAACTTATGATTGGTTTTCCAGTGGGTCCAGTTCTTGTATTTGGTTAGCATTTACTGGTTCGTGTATGTGTTATTGCAGTTGTATTATTCTTTTTTGGTTTTGATGGGGGGATTTACCTAACTTCTTTATGGAAACTTTTGATTAAGTTCTGAAGGGAAAGATTGCCACTGTGCTTCCTTTTCAGAGGAAGTTGGCAGTGTATTCTTGTAAAGTTGGGATTCTTAATGTCTGCCTTTTTGATATTTGCTTCTATACTCGAATAGTCTTTATTAGTCTGGAAATACTATTATAAGGTATTTATAGAGGACTGTAAATTTCCTCTTAAATTTTCCTTTTAAAGCCAGAATTCCAAACTCCACGATATGAATGACTGTAGAGGGTTTCATATCAAATACGTCATCGACTGTTAATGGAAGTATTTCTTTGGAAGGAGTGTTAATGTGGGTTTTAGGCAGAATCAGTTTTTTCCTCCCTGGAATCCTTGTTCAGTGACCGAATGTGCAATAGTGAAAACACACTTTTGACAGCTCTTACAAGTAGGTTTTTAGCCATATGAATGATTTTGTGCAGATGGGAGATAAGCTGCAAAGTGTTGGGGAAATTAATAGCAATGGTTATCAGTGTTCTTGGATGTTGTGAAAAATCATTGGGATATACAGAATAAATTGCTCAGCTTGGTTTCCACCTGGATGGTTGCAAAGTCCCATATGTGGAGCCTGTGGGGAAAGTGAGGAGACTGCTTTTCCGACCTTGACTTTGTAGCCAAGCTTTGTAACCTACTAGTTCAGTATTGTTATCAATTCCAGAAGTAGGAAGGGTCTTTTCCCACAGCCCTCCCCCACATCGTATCTCTGTTAGGATCTCTGTTAGGGCCTCCTGACACCTTGGCTCACTGTGGAGAGAATTTTCCCAGCAGGCAGAGGTAGAGCCAGTTACACACCAGGTCTTGTCTCTAGAGTCTGACTTTCCTGATTCTATTCTTGTAAGGATAGCCAAAGCCGCCTAGCAGTATTTCTCTTCTGCTTTGTGTTCCCTGCTGATTAATTGGCTCAATTTAGGTAAATTTAAAAGAATCAAATAAAGAAACCTAGAGACTGCCTTTTTAACAAGAATTCTCTAAAGACTATTTTTACCAAAGACACTGGATGTAGGCTGTTATGAAGATTATGTGTATGAATATAAATTAATATTTATATTTAATTATTTGTACTTAGTTTCCAAGAATGGCTACAGAAGTGGTTTTAATAGTATTCTACTTTCTTCCTTAACTTTTTTTTGATTGTGGGGATGCTGAAGAATTGATTTCAAAGCTAGTATATAATGAGTGCTATTAAATTAATTTACTGCTATGCTAACGATGTGCATCTAAACAATCCACATTGTCTAGAAAATTGTCTGTTGTCTATGTGGCCGTGAAAAAAATTTTTAATGGAATGATTGTTACGGCTAGAATTAAAATTATTAAGCTGAAGGGGGGAAATGTAGGAAATCACTTTAACACTGTCCCTGAGAAACTAGAATGTTTGATTTTTAGTTGGAGAGTATTTGATTAATTTTCTTTGGGTGGTATAATCTAGTGCAGAATCCCCTATCAGCAGATTATGTTCTGTTTAGCATTTGCCTCCTTTGACAATACCATGTAGTAGGCCAAGGGATTTTCACTTAGGTTATATTATGATTTTATAACCTTATGAAGTTACTTTTTGGAAGAAGACAACTTGATATCCTTAAGTAAATGAAAGAAACAGAACCCATGAAACTCTAAGGCAACATCTAGTGAGTAAAAAGCATGTTAAAAAATGGGGAAAACGGGCAGCTAGAAAATGAGTTATAATGTGCCTGTTTGGCTCAAAGGATTTCCCCTGGGAAGTAATGGAAGATAAAATTTTGTTTCTGATGTGGATCTGTAAGGACTCTGATGCTTTGATTTTCCTGAAGTTAAAGCTTGATGGCTTTATGTTCAATATTGCCTGGGATTTGACACCTGACATGGGCACTGGATACCCATGAAAACTTAGAGGTGTACATTTTTTCTGCCTCAGCAAATAGGAATCTATCTTCTTTTGAGTTGAGACACTGTTGTCTCACCCAAGTTAAATGCAGTGGATGGTTAACCATGATCTTTCTCTTGAGAGGAAAGTTATCAGCTACCTGTGACCAGTTTTTTATGATGATGATCACTAATTGAATTAAACAACCACCAGTAAGAGTATGTAATAAATAAAGGAACAAAAGCTTGTGAAGTTAACTGCCTGGCTAGTTTAATTTCTAAGAAGATGGGTTCAAGTTCAAGTATTCATCATATGATACAGGTGCCTAGTAGCTAACCCGAAACAAATGTTCTAACAGATGGAAAAATCGCACAAATCTACATGCAAAAATTGTCCTTTAAAATCTTCATTTTAAAATGAACTTTTATTTCACAAGAAGGATAAGTGACAGGACAAAGGATACAGATTTTGGACAAGCAGTATGTTCGGAGAGGGAAAATTTGACTGGTGGCTAATTTGCATATTAAGTGATCCACTGTTGCCCACCATATAATGGCAACCCACTCCAGTATCCTTGCCTGGAAAATTCTGTGAACAGAGAAGCCTGGTGGGTCACAGTCTATGGCATCACAAAGAGGCAGACACGACTGAGTGAGTACACACACACACACGCAATTGCCCTACCATATAATTTAGTGGAGCCATTCTCATCTAGAATTCATGAAAGAAACAAATTTAGAATTTATTATCTCTAGTTCTTTTCCTAACTTATTTTATATTTTACCGTTCCTTAATACTGTTGTTTCTAGATGCATAATCGATGAAAAACTTATTTTTATAGTTCACACACTGATGTTTGATTTTTATCATTGTTTGCTTAGATTAAATCTAGTCTGTTCCACTGGACATTATACAGATTTTCTTTTTACTTCTGTAAGGAATAATCACCATTTGACTCTTGGCTGGAAATGAGATGCCAGGTGAAGAAGCACACATGCTTTTTTAAAAAATTCTAAATGCAGTATAAAAGAAAAGGAGGGTACACTGTAAATGAATTATGATTCGACACGGTTAGTTGCTGCTAGCGGCCAAATATGCTTTTCCTTTGCTGTCTGCTCCGATTTCTCTTTGGACGGGTTGAGAGAGCACTCCGTGTTCAGGTCAAGATGTTTGCTCAGAAATAGTAGTACAGTTGCAGCTGTGTTTGCTGGAGCAGGAGACTAGTTTAAATAGCATTACCATTTATCCAGTCCATTAACAGAACTCTGTAAAATAATACCAACTCTGCATAAACTACAGGACAGTGTAATAAAATTACAAGCACTTGTTGACAGATGGAAAGTGTAAGTAAAGAAGAAAGAAAAGTGAAGGGCCATAGGTTGGAGGTTAAAAGAGACAGTACATAGTTTTCTTACTTAAGGAGATTCTCCATCCTCTCACTTGGCTCCTCCTCCAAAACCAGGATTGCATTTTTGTTATTAGTTTATTAAGAGTGGAGAACATGATTTTCTGAGCAATTCAGAGTGGGTTAACTGACAGAAGTACAGTGACTTTTGAAATGGTTGATTATGATGGAAATTTATGAGTAGCATATACAAATCTTCCTGAAAAGTATAACCTTAAAGGTGACTTGCCAGTGAGTGATTCACACTTTACAGCCTGAGTTTGCAGCTACTCATCTAGGCTCATTAGAGAGGCATTTCATTGGTAGTTCTGTGGTTAAGCATTTGGTTATAAATATTTGTTTTGTGGTTTTCCGTTTATTTCCTTGAGTATTATTATATTTACCCAGACTTCTAACATAAGCTTAAGTAGCCAAACCACGTTGCAGAAACTCATTTTTTTATTTGTATCTCTTGAGACAAAACAAAGCTAACAAATGAAAATAAATACATAGGTTCCAGTGATTCATTTTCTTTGCTTCTTTAAATGAAAACTCTTTATTTCTGGTTAACAAGTGGTGTTTCCCTAGTGAGCTTTGGAGCCATTAAATTATCTAACATTATAAATAGTATTTTTAAAGCCAAGAACTCTTTTTATGGCCTAGTGACTCCTTACCTGAGATAAACAGATTTTGAGCAATAAATTCAATTGGTCAGGTCACAATTCATTTGCTGTCAGATAGGATCTCAGATTCTCCAAATTGTTTTTTTGATAATAATTATTACAATTCTTTAAGAGGAAAACTTAATTTCTATTAAAATAAAAATTAGTTTGGGAAAGATAACAAATATATGATGAAGCTGCCCTTACTTTCCTTTCCTTTCTTATAAAAGGAGCCTTGGCTTTTGATTTTGGTTTTGAGGAGTTACAAGAGTAAGTATGCTTAATGTTATAAAGGTCTAGATAATTCAGAAAAATAGAAAAGTGGGAGTATAAATTATTCATGATGTCCCCACTCAGATATAACCACTAGTATACTTGTCAATTGTTAGTAGATTAGTTTTCTTTTTCTGTAATTATGCATATAAATACTGCAGTACCTGCATTACAAATACGTTTTTTAAATATCCCCAGGGTTTAGTATAAAGCTTGACCTTTAGAAAGCTCTCAGTAAGTGTTTGATGTATTGAATTAAATCTCTGTTGGGTTCAGGGTTTGTAACTTGAATGAGCAAATAGTAACACTGGGAAGACATTATGAATAATGGGGAACCAAATTAAATTTAAAGGATACCTTGGTTCATTAATGTTTATCCCCTTAGGTTTTCTAAACATTGAAGCGTCTATTGGTATGCACTGAAAAATCAAAATAATGTTTTCCACCTAAGCAAAAATATCTTAATTTACTATAATACTATACTTGTATAAAACTACCACCATACTCCCTCCCCTCCGCCGCCGTTCTCTGATGCCAGTTAAGTCTCAGGATTCTTGGATTCGAGGATAAAAGTAGAAGACAAGCATGGTGCCTGTGTCAGAATTCCTCCTGAGTTAATTTCTGCCAGCTCTGATTAAAGTGTGGGCTCCTAGAGTGTCAGGTGTGTAGTCTCCTGCTTCATTTTACTCTTGGCCTGTTTGGCCCCTGCCACAGTAAATCCAACAGTGGTAATGCAGGAATTGCGGGTTACAGTTGCCACGGTTACCGTTGTCCCGCCAGATCGACATCATTACTCATCTAGGGAGCTGTCATCGTAGCTGCCTCCCATCTCTGGTGCCGAGACTGCCAGAAAGCTTCAGATGCAGAGAATAAAAGTTCTTCAAGATGGTGTGTCTGTGTCATCATTTGAAGGATACACTGTATCGTTAATACTGATACCTATCTAAGGGGAACAGATTGATTATGTTTGAAAACAAAGAACCTGTATGAGAGATAACATTTAGGAAAGTGTTAACTGTCAGTGATTAAAAACCCCAAGTCCCTTATTATTTATTAAGTAACTTATTAATTATTATTATTAGGTCCAAGGGACTCTCTTCTTGCTACTTAAAAAACAGAGATATATAAGTAATATTTAAAAATATTACTGTTATATAGCAAAAGGTTCGTTTTTAAGAGGTAGACCAAACTCTTCATAGACTGACCTGGACACACTTCAGAGTAGCCCCTATCTCTTGCCGTGAAAAAAGGCAAGCAGTTGAATAGGGCTTACTTGTGTTTTTGTTTTTAAATCAACGTGCAGTAGTATGATTTAGACGTTATAAAAACAATGAAGATTAAGATTGTTTTTGATATTTTTGCCAGGCCTCCCGTGGGAAGTTTTTACTTTAAAGGGATCTAATAGAAGACTTTTGCTGGAGAACGTCAGAAATTGGCAGGCTTCTGCTGTTGCCAGAGTAGATTTTTTGGTGTGAAATCCACAGCATAGTTCCTGGCATAGGAAAGTCAAGTGCAGGAAGGTCTTTCCCACTCAAGTGCACTTGTTTAAATAGTTTCTTCCCCAAATGTAAATGTTTCTGTTTCCACCAGCAAATACTCATGGCTTGCCAGTGAGTGTAAATACTATGAACACTGTGATCCATGCCATGGTGTGTGGCCCACAGAATATGTGGCATTTGTGGACTTTAGCCATTGCCAACTTCTGACCTGTAATATGTACATTAAAGCCTTCAGAGTTCATGGAGACTGAGTGTGCTTTTTTGAAAGATGAATTTAAGTATATGGTTTTCATGTCAAAAAGGTTTTGAACACATATCAGGAAGAAATATTTTAAAATTTGATTGTAAGTCATAAAATTGCTGCTGCAATCTCAAGATTATAATTTAGTGATTGAAGTTTATATAAGTATTAATTCTAGGAATAAGTGACCATAAGGTATTAGTTCTATTGAGCTAATTTTAATGTATGTACATTACATTTTAAGAAATCTATTTTGTGAGAAATATATTTTACTAATATTGTAAAATATTAGTGTTTAAATGCCTACTCAGATGTTAGTGCTTTGCTATCTTTGTAAATCAATGGATACTTCTGGAGCAAAGGTTTCTTTTCTATAAAATAGGGGTGACATTTATCTCCTGGGAATATAGCAAGTCACAATATAGATTCTGTATTCAAAAGAACATTGTCAACTTTCTGGTATAATATGATAGAAATGATATGGTATGATAGAAATGATGCCTGTGGAGTTCTCGTCCTCTCAGTGTAAAATAGGACGAAGTAATAGTCACACAGATGTCCCAGCAAGTTGCCCACAGTCAGAAAAGCTCCTGGTTCTCTTTCATGTTTCTTCTTGCATTTATTCTCAGTGTGATAACATATACATAAGTATAACCACATTAACTTTTTAACACTGCAGATTAGCATAAAATGTGCATTTGCACCATTCCATTTCTCCTTACTTGGCAACACAAGGTATATTAAGGCCAGAATGTTCTTAATGAGGTCTCTCATCTGCTTCCAGTTGATGATTCATATAATTTAAAAATTCTTATATAAAATAAATCAAGGATAGAAAAAGAGGCTGTGACTCAGGAACTATTTATGTTAGTTCACATATTAAATTGTTGTTTTAATGATGTGTTGTCCTGAATAACAAAATGAAGGAAAAATACAAACCAGTTAGAAAACGCTGAGTGAACTCCTTAAGGTATAGATAAACTCTTTTGGACGTTATTCAGAAGATGTATTGCATTGCTAAAGTACATTTTTATCACTAACTAAAATTTCAGTTTAAAAACAATGTAAGAGAAGCATCCCAATGAGCATATTCAAAATATGATTTGACCTGTGAAACATTCTGCCACCTTTACATAAGCTGCATTGTGATATTCAATGGATTTTTAGACTAAGCATTTTGTCAAAATGCAGTTCAAATTGCAAGCTGTTCAGCGCTTTGAATTTAAACGATGATTGATAGAGAAATAAGTTTGAGTCAGAAGTTATTTTTGTTTTGGTTGTATTGTAACTCCAATTCTTTTTATATGTACATAAGCTTTGCCCTTAGACGAGAGTGGTGTATGTCCTCTTCATTACACACAACCAAGTTAATTGCTATCAAGAAATTATTTAGAGAGAATTATCCTTAAAACACTTGATAAATTATGATATGAGAAACTTGGGGCAAGAGTTTAAGCTTAAACCCTAGAGAGGGAAGGACTGAAGAGTAAAAAGGCCAGTCTTCGGTGGGACCTGTGGTCTAGGGAATAGCATAGTGGAGTGAAATGCTGTTAAGAGAACATCTGTGCCTCTTGAAATGTCCCCGAATGAATGTGAGCAGCTAAGTATGGCAACTTGATTTAAGTGTTTTTTTTTTTTTTTTTTTTTTAAAGAAAAGAGAAATAAATAAGTCTGGAAACAGAATGGGAAGATAGCTTTGCCCCGTCATGATAGGTTTCTTCTACTAGTGAAAGATTAAAGCTTGAAGTATGTGAATAGCTGAGAACAGCACAGAGAAAGGTTGATTGCTTCCCCTCCAACAGTTCCAATTGATTGAAAAAAGCCTAATTTAAAGTTCTGTTTGTTCTATGTCTTAAACCATCAGAATTCTCTTTTAGGACCAGAGGAATGCTCTGGAGGAAAAGAATCCAAGGATAAAAAGTCATTGCAGGCCAACAATTGTTCCTAATCCTCACAAAATGCTGGAGAAATTAAATTTATTCTTTATTGCTCAAAGTGTTACCTAGGTCACTGGGCGATGGGAAAATTGCACTGGAAGTAGAGTAGGAGCAAGCTTTGTTTTGTGTCTAGATGCTTAACCTTAGACACGACAAGGCATCTTAGAATGTGGTGGGAACTTGGTTCAGAGCATTAACACCAAGACTTTTATTACCCCGGATTTATAATAGGCTGTGCTGTCAGGAGATGAAAATGTTGTGTTTACATTGCAGTGTTAAATGATCATTTAATTAACACCTAAGGAAAAAAAGTTGTGAAATTCTTAGCAGCTTTTATTGTTGGTTTCCTGGGAGGTTTTAATATCCGAGTTTCATTGAGATTTCTTTTTTGTTAGTAGAGACACAAAAGACATTATACACTTTTTAAGGAAGACAAACAGTTTAACCTTGACCCTTTCTCCCCTAAAATATTAATTTAAATTACATTTTAAATCTGGTGTGCTTATTTAAAACGTTTCTAGATTCAGATCTTAAAAATATGTCTTAAACACTTTATTTCTATGTAAACATCTGTCATTTAAATATTAGTTAATTTACATTCTAAACTTTCTGCTGTAGAACATTTGAAACTGCCAATTAGTTTATATGAAGTGTAATACATTTATAATACTAACTATATGCATTATACATCTTTCAAGCTACACTGTAGTTACATTATCTTAAGAATCAGTGTCAAAATAGGTAATCATTTTCAAGCAAATTTTATGACAAAAAAGGTACACTGTTGTTATATTAACATCATTATTTAGTTAGAGATCATTACTATCATATGATGCAAGAGGTTTATATATAGACAGTAGAAAGAGTAAGAGCATTAGTATGAAAATTCAAATAAACTTCATTAATTGCTAAAAGATTGATATTATCAAATGCCTTCATTTATTCTTGATCTTTTATAAATACAGTTACCTAAAAAAAGAGTGGTCTTGAGACAAATTGATAACACTTGGAAAATATAGGGCAGTTGTCAAGGGCAGCTGAATGCTCAATACACTTTTTCTAGAACTATTATTAAAATTTATATCTGTTACTCCTCTCATTTTATCCAGATATGCAACTTCATATTCGAATATGTGAAGTACTTTAAAATATTTATTAAGTTACTTGCTATTAAAGTGAAATCTTTCTTAACTTTTCCAGAAATGATTATACCATTATAGTATAGTTTTTTTAAGTACACTGCTTTTATTCATACTGAAACTAAAAATGTTTATTCCCATTTTTTAAAGTTTAAATTCAAGTGCCTCAGGATAAAACCTGCTTTCTGTATTATTCATGGTAAGAGTGCAAGGAGTATTGAATGTTATTAAAATCTCTTAATAGAAAGCCCTGCTTTGAACTGAGAATTATATTCTCATTCACAAAATACTACCGAGCATTACGTAGGCACTTTGTACAATGTTATATGCTTTCCCTACTTCTATCAAGTTTCAGCATTTCTCTAAAACTTTTTTTTTTTTAACTCACACTGAGTTGTTTTTTTTTTTTCCCATTCCCAAAGCTGTTTCTCCATTCAGAGTCTAGTAACAAAACCCCTTAAGTAGGAATATTACTTTAAATGTTATCTCCTTTATATATACCTACCTTTTGACTTGAGGTAGTTATAAAACACAAAATGTTCAGAAGTTAAAAAGTATGAAAGAGAAAGAGAAGAGTGACAGTATCTGGTTACTTAACATACTAGATGATTAGTATGTTCTATATGATATAGTTCATTATACCAGTTGAAATTCCAAGCCAAATAGGTACTGTGTGCAGATGTGTGTGTCTATGTGTGTGTGTATGTATGTAGTTGGAAATGGGGATACTGAGAGCTAGGGAACAGCTATTTTGTGAATGCTCAGAAATGTTTGAAGAGTAAATATGTAGAGAAATCATAGGAAATTTCATTTAACAGATAAATATATTGCTTTTACATTAAAAAAGCAATGATATGCTCTTATATTGAAGAAAAGTCAGTGTTAAAATTTTATGCATTAGTTATTTAGAATCTCTAACTTGAAACCAATGAAAAAGATTTCAGGATTTATTTTAGATAAAGTTTCCAAGTTTGCTTCTTAAAAAATAGGAGTAACTTATTTAAATGCAAACAATTTACTGTATGTAACAAATATGTTTGGTAGTTATTCCATTGAAACCATTGTATGCAAGAGATTGGAAGATATATCTAGAAATACTCTAGTCCACTCTGTGGGGATTAGGTAGTTAAAATTTTAACTTCCCTTTTGCATAAAACTCTTTTGCCTGACTTTCAATACCCAGGACTATCCAGTTCTGCATTATCACTTTAGCAACATATATGTTATGTCCCAGGCAAGCAGATTTTCATATTAATGATTGGACATTCCCAGTGCGTTTTTGGACTCCTTGCTTGCTTCCAGTGTAGAGTAGCATAGACTACCATCCTCTTGTTAGCCTCACCTCCTCTATCAAACCTTTCTCAACTGCTTTAGTTACCTCTATGATCATTAATTATATTGTAGTGGTTCTGAGTACAGACTGTTGACTCAGACTGCCAGAGTTTGAATCACTTAATGGGTAAACTTGGGAATGTCACTCAATTTCCTGCCCTGTGCCCTGGTTCTCCTTGTAAAATGAGGATGATGGTTAGAACTTACCTCGTGGGAATGTTGTAAGGAATAAATTATTCACTAAATGAACAAAGCTTAATATGATGTATGATAATAGTAAGTGCTCAGTATTGTTTTTATTTTTTGATTTTTATTATTTCAGCTACCATGTTTATTACCTGCCTCATATGATGTTCTCTTGGGTATTATATTAATAATGTGTGTTAACTTTGCTGAGACTCCTGTCTTATATTTGTCTTTGTTTTATATATAGCATTTAGCCTAGTGCAGCTTAATTAAGAAACACTTTCCAAGTGAATCCTTGATGGAACTTAGCCTGAAAAAGACACTAACAATAGTTTGAATTTGGAATGAAATATAAACGATGTGAATCATAAGTCCAAAAATGTACTAGTTATATTCCTGAATCTGCTATTCACTAGCTGCAGATGCTAAGCAAAGGTACTTGATTTGAGGACCAGTTTTTTGGGATTCCCTGATGGCCCAGATGGTAAAGAATCCTCCTGAAATGCAGGACACCTGGATTCGATCCGTGCATGGGCAGATCCCCTGGAAAGGGGAATAGCTACCCACTCCAGTATTCGTGTGTGGAAAATTCCATGGACAGAGGAGCCTGGTGGGCCACAAATCCATGGGCACACAAAGAGTTGGACATGACTCAGTGACTTTTTCTTGGCTTGTAAAAGTATTTGGTAGTTCAGATAAAAAAGGGACAAGAATATAGCATAAGGCCTCCTGGTGGCTAAGCTGGTAACGAATCCACCTACAATGCCAGAGACCTGGGTTCTATCCTTGGGTTGGGAGGATCCCCTGGAGAAGGAAAAGGCTACCTGCTTCAGTATTCTGGCCTGGAGAATTCCATGGACTATAGCCCATGGGGTTGCAAAGAGTCGGACACGACTGAGCGAGTTTCACACTCACATTCTCCTGGTCTCTAGGATATGTGCAGGTGTAATTGAAGGAAGAAGAGGAAATAAAACTATATAAAAAGTTTGCTCTAGCTCTTTTTTCCAAAATGTGTGGAGAACTCTTCAGACTACTTCTAAGAATTGTAATAGTAGAGTTATTCATGTAATAAACCAGGAATTAGATGAGGAAATTGTGGATGAATGATATTGAGGTTGTTCTCTTTACTATTAGCAATTTAAAAAAAAGTAAAAGCAGTTTCTGTGTTAAATGAATATAACCTGCTTACATTTTGCATGACTTTGCTATTAAATGTAAACTGTTTGAAGACTTATGTTAAAAAATAATGAAGGAGATTTGATAGTTATGCAGTATTAAGTGACTATCCTGATACATGATAATCCCTCAATAGGAGGTAAGTGGTATATAACTGAAGTAATTTCAATATTCACCTGTCCCTCAAACATCACAACTAATAGCATGAGGAAATGAATTAAAAATAAGGCAAATCAAGGAAGAATAATGGTGGACATAGGTTTTTATGTTCGCATTTGTGTTATAATCTTTTGATTTTAACAGGTTTGTGAGCTGGTACCTTCCTTTTCTGTGATTCACCCTACTAAATGCATTGTGCACCCTGGACAATTAATTTTCCTTTTATTTTGAGAAGACTAGAATGTATAGAGCCTGAATATCCTGAAGGCTACTGAAGTCTGGAGTCTGTTTCTGAAAGACAGGTTCCCTCTCAGGGTTGGTGTGGTTTTTCTTTCCTTCTCTTTAAGGAGAATGAATTCCACACCTAATGAATAGTTTCAAGAAAAGTTGTTAATCAGGTACTCCAAGTGACCACCCTGGATTCTTCTTTTATTACAGAGAGGAACATGATGGAATGAGAAAGCAACATAGTTATATTTGATAAAAGGAAATACCTTTTTTCCTTTCCCCACCCACCATGTAATCCTCTGGAATTTAGTTGACACTGGGAAGTTACTGCAGCAAATGGTGTGTTTGAAAAAAACCAAGTTGGAGGAACAAGACTAATACTTGTAGCTACAATACTTACATTAAAAATCACAAAATGTATCACTCAGCTTATTTCAGGGTGAGGTTTTCACATGATACTGTCTTGGAAGAATTTTTCTTTTATTCTGGTCAATTTTACAATGAAGTATTACACAATGGGCAGTGCCATTGTTATCAACATTACTTTTTGTTCTTTTCTGGGTTGTTGGATATCACTCTGTTGCCTGAGATGGGATACTAGATCAAAATTAGATGAAGGACTTAACTTAAATATGACAGAGGGGCAAAAGAGGAACTATACGTATAATGGAATGTTATTAAAATGGACAGATGTTATTCTTCAGCTCTTTCCCATTCAAAAACCATACATTAAAGAGAGAATAATGATATAAATCAGTAATAATACAGTCAAGATATTGCTTTATTTTCTAAATTAAATGATCAAGTTGAATAACTCTATTAAACTATAAGTAAACATGTTTTGCTAGAGGTTTAGTTATTTCTAAATAAATGTTATATCCATATCATCAGTGTGATATCTGTTGCAAGGTACTTGCTGTCATTGTATTTTTATAAGATAATTCAGATTTAGATCTTTTTTAACTAGAGCTCTTCTCCCCAGTCTCAAGCATATATTATTTTAGTGCCTTGTATTTATGGCTCTGCTGATTATTTTGTACGTATTGTTTTTCAAAGCAGTGATTCGTAAAGTGTGCTCTGCAGTGATGTAAGAGCAAAGTTTTGTCATCAGATGTGTCAGGAAATAATGAAAGACATCCCCTGCAGTGACTGCAGTGCACGTTTGTGTGTTAATCTCCAAGGCGTCTTGTGATGAAGAAATTCACTTAACTTAAAAAATTTGTTTCTCAGTGTTATGTGGTTATACGGTCCTCCTTTTTCTCGGCTTCCCCCACTAATACCAATTAATCCAAATAGCAAGAGCAGCTTCCAAAAGCTAACTGCTTTTTGTCAATTCTGTTTGAGATTTCTTTAAAAAAATAAAAACTATTTTAGTTATGGGTGGCTGAAATTTAATGTTATTTTTCTGGTGCCAACATAGTGATCTGAACTTTTTTTTTAAATGCATTGGCTTGACAAATCTGTTCTTTTCAGTTCACCTTTGAAAGTAAACTTGATATTCTTTTGTTAACTCTAGAGATAGAGAAACTTAGATCTTTGCGTAACATTTTGATATCTTAATGCTGATATTTGCTTACATGTATGTGTGTTGTATATAAAATCATTTGCTATATGTGCACATATATACACACACAGATAGGCACACAAGCAGATACCAGTGCTAAGGTATCAAATTCTTACAAAGGGATCTAAATTTCTCTATCACACATGTGCTGTGCTGTGCTGAGTCTCTTGAGTCGTGTCCAACTCTTTGTGACCGCATGGACTGTAGACCTCCAGGCTCCTCTGTCCGTGGGATTTCCCAGGCAAGAATGCTGGAGTTGTTTGCCATTTCCTTCTCAGGGGGGATCTTCGGGACCCAGGAATCAAACCTGGGTCTCCTGCATTGCAGGCAGATTCTTCACCAACTGAGCTACCAGGGATGCCCATCACACACATGGCGCCACTCAACTCTGTTTTAATGACTGAAAACATGTTCATCAGCTGACTCTTTCTCCCTTCCCTGATTCTGTCATTGTGACACCTGGAGCCTGCTGTGCACAGCATTCTTCAGCAACACAGGAAGTTTGCATCCTCTCAGCTGGGCATGAACTTGCAGGAGTCTTTCTCACTCCACAGAGATTGTTGAAGCTGAAAGTATTTTATATGCAGTTTGTATTTGGTTAACGGACTTTGAAATCAGCATAGAGTTTCATATGTTCAGTATTTTTGACCGAAACCCATGTCTCTAAGGACTAAAAGACAAAACAGATTAGGTTTGAAAAAAATTTAATAGTATTGGAAGCTTCTAAGACAGTTTTTACATATACCACATTGGTGCTTCTCAACAGGATACTTATACTAATCATTACTGAAATTGTGGTGCTTTCCCTTTCTGTTAGTTCCCCCTGGCATGTTGCTTTGACTGCCAATCCTTGTTTATATTAAATATCGAGGGGAAAGATATCAAAGAAAACACCACATTATAGCTAAAACAAACCTACTTCAAAGCTTGATGAAATGGGCTTAATAGAAATAATCACTGCAAATTATCCAGTATTTACAAACACATTCTCAATGTTATGTGGCTTTAGATTTAATAAAAGCATAAAAAGAATCCATTGTGTTGTAGTTGGGTTTCCCTTTGTGTAAAGAATCTGAGTATCCAGTCCTCTCTTCCCATGTCCCTGTTTTTCTCCATCACCATCTATCATACTGTGTATTTTAATTATTTGGTTGTTTTTCCCTGTCAATTAAAATGCAAGTTTCATGAAGGCAGAGCATAGTGGTAGGTGTGCAAGAAATATTGGTTGAATGAATGAATATAGGTTTTGCAACAGACTATCAGGATTTGAAACTGTGTGACTTGGAGCACATTACTTAACCTCTCCACCTCAATATCTTTTTCCTTAAGGTGGAGATAATTAGAGCATCAGTGTCACTGAGAGGATTAAATGAGGATGTAACGCATCTGCCACAGAGTTCAATTGATGGTAATTATTTTTCATAAAAACAACTCCTAAATAGGTTGAGGAAAAATAAACAAACATTAACCATCATCTATTAAAATGATTTGTTACTGCTTTTTGGCTGAGTCTGTGTTCCCCCGCCCCCTACTCCCGGCTGTACTATAATAGTATGGGAAACCTAACTGTTCTGTGACACCTCAACATGCTGCTTGTTCTTTCCTTCTTTTTTCCTACTTATTTCATGAGTTCTCCATTTTCATGGCATTCTCGGTCTTCACATTCCTGCTTCTGGGATGTTGAAATGCCACCAGGCTTTGCTACTAACCAGGCACTGCTTTACTTCCTGTCTACGGAGATTGCTGCCTTTCAGAAGTTGCCACCACCCACCTGGGTAGAGGGCTCCTTCCCTGTGTGGCTGTGCAATACCAGACAGTAGATACCTGCCAACACGCGGGTGTTTTCACTTAACTTTTTAACATGATTAATCCATATGCCTGTAGCCAAGGGAGTTCAAGAAATTTGACTGTCTAGTATATTGTAGAAATATCAATAGTTTTATATATATTATGTTTATTAGGTTTTTTTTTTTTTTTTTTTTTAACAAAATCCACTCCCTGGGTTGTATACCCCTCTAGAGCTTGGGCACTTTCATCTCTGTTCACCATAGAGCAGTTTTCACATATAGTGGGCATGCAAATATTTGTAAGCTGAAAGAGAAGTGCAGACGGTACAAAGGATCCACAGGCATCTTTCATACCACACGAGCTACAAAAAGCACTTGAAGCTTTAACTTTTTAATGTTTTTGCATTTGTTCTCCCTTGATAGTGTTTAAGTTTAAAGAGAAGAGCAATTAGTAAACTTGTTCAATCAGCATGTCATATGTCAATGTAAGATACACACTTACACGTAGTTGGCTTTTTGTACCAGTTTCCTCACTGTGAATATTGAGAGTCTAGAAAAGTCTATTCTACAATATCTTTGATAGTATTTATAAATTCTTTATGACTATTTTACACATTTGTGTGTGTGATTTTATTTAATTTGCAAATAAGGCAATAGTGCTACAGAATTACTACAAAATTGAAATTGCTAAAATAATAGGAAGCGATTGAGGCAGCTAGTTTCATCTCATCATTTTGTATCCTTATTTGGGTTGCCAAGGCACAGCTTACACACTTAGTGTGCTTCCACAATTCTTTGCCATTCTAGAGCATGTACTTCTGACATTTTTATTAGGCTTTTGTGTTTGGTCACTGTATTAAATCCAGCAATTTATTCCTTTCCACTTAAATTGTCTTCCCTGTACAAGGGGTGGAGAGGAATTCACAGTGCCTGCACATAAAAGGCCATTATCTTATCTTAGCAAATCCGGCTCTACAGAGACAGTGAATCATGACAGCTCAGCTGGGAAGCTGGGAAGGGAAGTGTATCAAGGAGGGAGAGATAGTGAGTTGAGTCAGTGATGTAGCCTGTGCCTGGGGTGGTACTGAGTTCATCAGCAGCAAAGGTTAGCATTCCTCTGCAGATCCTGGCCTGATAGACCATTTAGCAGACAGACTGATGTTTGCACCCAGGGAGTATCTTCTGCCTCTAAACTTGATTTAGTTGTAGCTTGTACAAACAATTCAGGAGACCCTATTACCCTGTTATTTTCTTGACCCAAATTAAAGCACCTTTTTTTCCTTTTTTTTTTTTTTCCCATAGGATAAACATGCTGACATTTTGTGTGTATAGCTGGACATAGGCTGAACAACTCTGTAGCAACTTTGGAGCTTTACTTTAACATAGCCTTCATTCTACGAAGAGAAATATTTCCTGATTGGAGAAAGTGGTGGTGATGAGGGTGGAAAGGTTGAGGTCAGCCATGTCACACTCATGAATTCAGTGCATGATCCAGAAGCTCTTCTAAGTGGTTCATTTGTATCAATATTTATTGGATCTTCAACGATATGTTGTTGTTCAGTTGCTCATATGTGTCTGACTCCTTGTGACACCATGGACTGCAGCATGCCAGGCTTCCCTGTTCTTCACCATCTCCTGGAGTTTGCTCAAACTCATGTCCATTGAATCGATGATGCCATCCAACCATCTCCTCCTCTGTTGTCCACTTCTCCTCTTATCCTCAATCTTTTCCAGCATTAGGGCCTTTTCCAATGAGTCAGCTCTTCGCATCAGGTGGTCAAAGTATTGGAGCTTCAGCTTCACCATCAGTCCTTCCAATGAATATTCAGGGTTGATTTTCATTAATATAAAAGAGAGCCAAATCAGATGGGAAAACTGAGACCCAAAGAGATGAAGTAATTTGCCCCACTGGCAGGCTGGCATTTGACTACAGTGTAATGCTCATTACCATGTGTTTTAACTGGACTAAAGAGTTTCTTTTAACTAGGTAAAAATGTCACAGAAGGCATGATCCATATAATCTATTTAAATCCTTACCATGTTTGATGCATTGTAACAGTGCACAGGTACTTAGAGAGACCTTGTCCCCCTCTGTCTTCCATTTGTCCATCACTTATTAAGACCTGGAGCTTAGTGTCCCCTTGACTCATTTCCTCTTCCTTTACCCCTACTCTGAAGTTCTGCTGAGTCTACCTTCTGATAGCTGCACCCATCAATCCTCTCCTTTTCCCTGTCTTTAGTTTAATTCCTAACTAGGGTCCTCTGCTCCAAAATTTCTTCATCCAGAGGTGTCTTCTTAAAGAACAGCTTGGTTTAGGTTCTTCCCCCAGTCAAAACTCATTTGGTCTACGAGCATGGCAGTTTAGATTTAGCAAAACATTTTCCCATTACTTTCAAAGGAACTCTTAGAAATACATATCACTGCCTCAATTGTATTAATGAAATAACTAGCCTACAGTGGTTAGCTGAATTACTAGCCAACTGCAATAAGACTGATAAATAGTAGAACTATTACTTTTCTCTAAACTTTTATAATCACCAGGATCTGTAGTCTAAACTCTAACTTGGCCTTTAAGTTTCCTCAGTGGTCTCAATTTATCGTTCTTACTCCCTGATCTTATACTTGAAGAGTTACACACCTGAAGTCAGCTACTCTTGAGCCTGTGGAGTTCTGCGTCTATTTCCTCTGTCCTTTGCATCAGGCAAACGTCCCTTCACTCTTCGCAAGCCAGATCACGCCTCCTCCACCTTGAAGGCCTCATTGATTTCACCTAGGAACACGCGACCTCGTTACTTCAGCGCCTCCGGCAAACAGTGCTCTCCATTTAAAGGTCACAGCAGCCTCACACAGATTATGCCTCTTCCTTCTCTACTGCCTGCCAGAATACTTCTCATCCCCCTCTTTGGTGATAATATGCCTTATGTCTCAAGAAGCTTTCATAGCAGAGGTCATATTTTATTCATCTCACCATCACCTTAGGTCCTGGCCCAAAGTTGGGACTGCTTTGTTGACTAAGTGAGCTTACATGAAGACTTTCATAATGCATTCAAATGAATTCTTCGCTGAGCTTTTTTGGGAGAGTTTAATCTGAGCCCGCTCCCTTTTTGCAGCCCTACCACATAGTTTTTCTTAGGCCTCTCTTAGTTTTATGTAACAGTTGCCTTTTAGAAGAGTGATTTTTCTCTCTCCTAAAAATCCAAGCTTCTGGTGGCAGGTTCTAAGTCTTTTTCATTTATATGCCTCCCAAGGTAGATGCTGTATTACTAAGCATGTAACAGGAGCTTGATAAATGTTTATTACATACATTTAATAAGGATTTTACATTCTTTTCCTCCAAGTCACATTTCTATCATCACAACAGAAAACTTCTGTCTTAAAAAATATTTTTAAAAAATCAGTAATAGTGTCTCTGATTTTTAAACAGTTAATATTTGACAGAACTAGAGCATATTTATACAGATTGGTAAACCAGTGTCCAGACAAACAGCCTTGCAGTTGTTTTCTATCGTATTTATTATGGGAATGTTGTTATGTTAATTTATTTTAGAATTTAAATAAATGACACGTGAATCAGTATGCTGTCGTGGAGAGAGCCAGGATTTTGTGGGATAGGATTCAAACTCTAGTTTCAGCAATGTGCTGGGTGGGAAACACTCTCCTCTAACCTGGTTTCCTTGCCTGTTAGGGGATGATAATACACTACGTATGTTATTGGGTTGCTGTAAAGATTGAGTTTGTGGTGTCAGCAAAGTCCTTACATTTAGTAAACTCTCAATAAATATCACTAGTTATTAGAACGGAGAAAGCAATGGCACCCCACTCCAGTACTCTTGCCTGGAAAACCCCATGGATGGAGGAGCCTGGTAGGCTGCAGTCCATGGGGTCGCTTGACTTCACTCTCGCTTTTCACTTTCATGCATTGGAGAAGGAAATGGCAACCCACTCCAGTGTTCTTGCCTGGAGAATCCCAGGGACAGGGGAGCCTGGTGGGCTGCCGTCTATGGGGTTGCACAGAGTCGGACACGACTGAAGCGACTTAGCAGCAGCAGCAGTTATTAGAAACACTGACACTTCCCTGAATTCATGTGTTCTACACATGTGCTTGAGAATTAGAATATTTCACTTTATTTCTGAAATGCTCTCTATCCAGGATAACATTTCACGTCAGCCAGCTTATTGTGGATGCTTATGGAAGAGCTCTTCAGTGTTAAATATGTTCAATGCTGAATGTCTCAAGACGAGGTAAACTGTTTAAATACAGAAAATAAGTGCTTGTGGTTTGTGGATTAGTTATATGGTTTCGGTTGCAAGTAACTGACACCTGTCTGAATCTGGTTTTAATAATAAGCAAAATTATGAGCTCACAGAGCAAGTTCAGAGATAGCTTTTCATTTTTTTCTCTCCACTTTTCCATCCTCAAGGGCAGATTATATTAAGGCTTTGCTCCTATTCTCAAAATGGCTGTCGTTTAGGGCTTCATGTTGAAATTCTTCTGGTTCATATGCAGTAGAAAAGGGAAAGAGAGAAAGAAGAAAATAAAAATCAGAGAGAAGGGAGGCAATATTTCCCCCCTGCCCAGTAGATTCTGTATCCCTTATTCCAGTCCATTGAAGCAACTTAGGTAAAGTTAGATCTAAAGTCTATAACTATAGACCAAGAGTTGCCAAAGAAATGGCATATGGTGATTGATTTAAAGTACTTAAAATATTTCTCTGGTCTTTCAGATGGATAGGTAAGTGAATCAGATTAGGATTCTGTCAGGATTGAGGAAGGGGCACCGATTGATGTGAGGAAATAACCAACAGTGTCCGCTACAGTTAGGAACTTAAATTTTAATTGTTCATTTAATTTTCCTGTAGAAATTTAGAAAAGTTGCTGATATAGTAAGTTTTAGTTTAGGTCCATAAAACTGGAACATCTTAGGTTTGCTGATTGCTTTATGCTCCATCTTCACGTGTAGAGATAATAAAACCTACCTTTCAGGTTTTTGAGATAATTAAAAATAAAATCTATGTAAAGCTTGCTTTGAGTAGTTGTATTTTCTTGGTCAAAATTTGTATAGTCATCTTTGACTCTTTTATATTACTGTTTTCCACTTCTAAATACTTACATTATGAATCTACGTAGGTGCCTGATTATCACATATAAGTTCATACACCCAAGAAAAGATTCAAAAGTTTTTTTATAAACTAAAGTCTACATTTTATAAAATCTATATTCATGCAGTTTTCTATGTTCCTCACAGGAGCTTTGTGAGGTAGATATCATTTATGACATTCTCCAGATCTCATTACCTGCCTCCTCCTCGAAAATGTGACTTTCATGAGGACAGAGAGTCAGTCTGTTTTCTTCACTGCTGTGCCTTCAGCATCCAAAATAGTACATCACAGAGGCAGACTGATAAATGCTCAGTCAGTGTTTGTTGAAGGAAAGGAGAAAGGGAGGGAGGAGTTTGCCTACAGAGGGTAAAGGACTCTCTTAGTTCATGACTTAACAGTAAAGATATGAACCCCCTTGTTTTGTGGGCCTGAGACCTGTATCCACCTTGAACTCTTTAGCTACATTAGGTCAGTTTTCTCTCCCTCGGTTCTTAGTTTGCTGCAGCAGGGAATTGAAACAATAGACCAAGATAGCTCAAGCAGGCAAGGTTTATTGAGCAAGCGATAAGTAGTACAGTCTTGAGACATGAGAGTGGACCAACCTCTGCAGGAGTGTTCCTCGCCAGTTTTGATTTCCCTTTTTATATTGCTTGTTTCCTCCCCTGGGCAGTCCCTGAGGCCTGATTGGTTATACCCTATGCAAATGAGGCATAAACTCGAAACCAATCAGGAAATGGGGTGTGTTGGGCAGGTTTTCCCTCCAGAAGTCTTCAGTCAGGTCTGTTGTTCTCCTTTCCTGCATCCTGTGGCCTCCTAACTGCCACTTCCATCTGACCACTATTTTGGACCCTATTCTGACTTGAACAGCCTAATAGCTTCATTCTACTTTCTTCACCCTCCTTTCCTCTCTTTGCTCAGCTGAATGAGCACATGAAGTTCCCAAGATAATCCTTGCTTTTCACTTTCACAGGGCCATTATATATACAGATTTTCAAGCCAGTGGTTCTACTTGCTCAGCCCTCTCCTGCCTTCCTGTACCCTGTCATTGTCTCATAGTATCCCTGGTTGACTCTGTTGTTGTTCAGTCGCTAAGTCATGTCTGACTCTGCGACCCCATGGACTGCAGCACATGTTCTCTGTCCTCCACTATCTCCTGAAATTTGCTCAGATTCATGTCTGTTGACTTGATGACGCTGTCTAACCATCTCTGTATATAGAGCCTTTGTATTCCAGTTCAAACATGACTTCCTCTGGTAAGCCTTTCATGATCCTCCAGATTAAATCACCTTCTCTTTACACATCCACCTACTACAGGATATAGTTTTTAAAGGCATGTGTGTTTGTATGATTATTTTATGGTTTCTCTTTCTTCACAATAGATCTTAAAAACAGGATATGGATCTTGACTTATTATTGGTTCCCTAAAGTCTGAGCAGTATCTGGCATATTCTAGGTGCTCAGTGAATATAACATGTTGACTGAATGTCACCATTGTCTTCTCAGTCTATTTTCATGTGTTTCTCATCAGTTATACTTACAGTTTGCAGAAGAAAGGTTAGTGTTTTGTATAAAGTCCCTTATTTCCCCCCACATATCTTTTCTCACAATAACCTATATACTCCTGCTGCTGCTGCTAAGTCTCTTCAGTTGTGTCCGACTCTGTGCGACCCCATAGACGGCAGCCCACCAGGCTCCTCAGTCCATGGGATTTTCCAGGCAAGAGTACTGGAGTGGGGTGCCATTGCCTTCTCCAGACCTATATACTGGAAAATTGTAAAGTCTTCAGGACCAGCCACTGCTTACCTGCTTCAAGTCTGTATCCTCATTTCCTTCTCTTATTTTAGGTCTCAGCTTTAAATTTACCTTCACTGCACTTCACTTCATTCAAGGATAGATGATGGTTCCCTTATCTGAGTGACCTCAGCACTGCTCCCCCACCATTAATGTAGTTAGCATATCTGTTCCTCTCATTTGTCTGTCTATTGAGCTGAAAAGTAGACTGAATCTAGTCTAAGATATTTGCCCCGAGCTTAGCGTGGTACCTGAGATGGTACACACCAGAGATATTTTTCCCAGTGACTGAATGCATGTCTTATATGATATTCCCCAGATATTGAAATCATTCTTGGAAAATGCGTTCAGTAAACAGTTGAAATTGAATTCAGTGTCTTCAGTGCAGCATATGCATCCTTCAAAGATGGCTTAACATAATCTACTTTTTAGTGATCTTAAAAACTGAAGAGCATATCGGGTGCTGCAGACAAGTACCCAGCTGGGGAGGAGAATGGGAGATGAAATCCAGCATGTCTTTTGTTCATTAGGCCATATCTACCCCTGAGAGGCTATCTTTAAAAATTTTTCACAGAGATACTGTGTGTGATAATATGACCCTAGATAGAGGAAGAAAATGTTAGAAATTTCTATTTAAATTTTTCTCTCAACTTTGAGAACTCTCTATGTTTCTCTGAATTTTAAAATACTCATAGTGGTACTGTAATACTAAATTCATATCAATATATGAATAAATTATAAATGGTGGGGTTGCTTGCTAACTGTACTGATAATGATACGTGATGAAAGCAGTTATGGAGAACTGTGATTGAACTTAACGAGCCCAATGTCAGTGTAGTTTCCGAGTTGACTTATGGCTTCTTCTTGACGAAGTTTTCAGCTGCCCTAAGAAAGGCACGCTCAGGTAATGACATCGTGGACATCCTGTGCACCATGGCACTTGTGCATGTGTGAATCGTGTGTTTGTCCCTTGTTCCTGTGCTTGTGATGAAGAAGAGAATGATTGGACTGTGCCTTTTGTCTGCAGGCTTTGTTCAAATTCATCCAAATGCCTCCCTTTTTGGCAAAGCGTCTACCTTAATTTCCAGATTCTCAAGTCCGTTCTCCTTGCATATGGGTATAATGCATATGATGAGTCTTCTTTTCCCAATTATTGGCATACTCTTTGGATAAAAAAGTAAGTGTTTCATTTCTCCTCTGCCTTTGGGATATGATACTAATGAGTGAATAGTTGGTTTCTGATCACAAAATAGACAAACATGCTTGGATTCAGAATATCTTAACTAGAATCATGGCCCAGCCACTTTCCAAATGTGTGATTTGAACAAAATAATTAACCACTCTGAGCTTGTTTCTTTTTCTGTAAGATGAAAATAATAATTAATTCACAGATTTGTTAAAAGAAATAAGCATATGTGAAGTGGTTGGCATAGTATGAAATAGACATTCTATAGAATTTTGACTTTTGAGCATGCTAACTGCAGAATACTTTTTCATATTTATTAGCAATACTAAAATCACAGCTGCTTGTTTGTGAGGTCTGATGTGATGGTTGCTTTAACATAAAAGTTTGTTCCTTCACTGTATTAAACTAGTTAAAATGTAACTGCATGCGTGCTAAGTCACTTGAGGTGTGTCCAGCTCTGAGTGACTCTATGGACTGTAGCCTGCCAGGCTCTTCCGTCCATGGGATTCTCCAGGCAAGAATACTGGAGTGGTTGCCAGGCCCTCTTTCAGGGGATCTTCTGGGCCCAGGGATTGAACCTGCATTTCTTACGTCTACCTGCATTGGCAGGCGAGTTCTTTACCACTAATGCCACCTGGGAAGCTCACATTTGTTTGGTTAGATGATTGGCTAATGGATTAATCATTTTCTGAGGAAATGACAACCTCCAAACCTTTTTTATTTTTCATCTTAAGCTGCCATACAAGAGTTGAGTAATGATACAGTGGTGGAGCGTCCATCAGTGTCCTGAATATTGTTGAGTCATGTGGATGCTACGGGCTTTGGAGGAGTAAAACCACTTCTGACTGCAGTATCTAAGAGGGCAACACAGAGATTCTAAGTGGATTTCTGTAGTTTCCAAAAGCATAAGATGAAGAAAAACATCCATACAGAGAGAATAACATTATTTGAAATGGTTAAAAGGTATGTTTTTTGACTAAGAAAAATTTCATATGCTTGTGGTATTGGATTAAGGAGAAAAATAGTCAAGAAATGTAAATTGAGACCATTTTTAAAGGCTCTGAAATGCTTGGCTAAGGACTTCAAATTTTATTTGGAAGGCAGGGGTCATCTGATCAAGATAATTCTCTGGGAAGATTTTGACTGTACATTGAAGTACAGAAAGACTTAAAGCCTAGAGATAGTCACAGAAATAATACCACGGTCCAGAGTTCTAAATTCAGGGTGATACTATTAGGAGAAGAGAAGGCAATGGCACCCCACTCCAGTACTCTTGCCTGGAAAATCCCATGGATGGAGGAGCCTGGTAGGCTACTAGGGTCGCTAAAAGTTGGACACGGCTGAGCGACTTCACTTTCACTTTTCACTTTCATGCATGGGAGAAGGAAATGGCAACCCACTCTAGTTTTCTTGCCTGGAGAATCCCAAGGACGACAGAGCCTGGTGGGCTGCCGTCTATGGGGTCACGAAGAGTTGGACACGACTGAAGCGACTTAGCAGCAGCAGGACATATAAAGAGATATTTGCAGTTAAATTGCAATGAGTATTGTGTTGCATGATGGTTTTATGTAGAGAACAGGATTTTAAAATTTTAAGTAAAGCTTATGTAAACAACAAAGAAAGCCTATTTCCAGGGCACTTTAATTAATTATGGAACTGCTGATAACAAATGAAGTTCTAAAAGTATAATAGTGTGAAATAGAGTCTTGCATGGAAGAGCACTACTTTTGTTTCAGGGTTTGGAGTCGCTTCTTACCTTTTTTCCTGACATATATGCCCTGGTTCCGTTATTCTGTTGCTTGAAGTAGTGGAGGCATAGATCTATTAATGTAACCTTCACTTTTTAATTAGAATAAAAGAGTGTAAAGTCTCATGCTAGAAAGGATCTTAGAAACTTAGTGAAGAAACAAGTGCCAGAGATGTTATGTAATCTGCCCAAGGTTGCCCAGCCTGTGGAGGAGCCTTCACTATGGCTCATAGGTCCAGGCTCCCATGTACAGGTCCTCCTAAGACTCTTTGCTGCCTGGTCTACACCTGCTCCAGGAACCCAGATCCTTTTTCCTTCTTTTTCTTACCATTTCACACTGTTTGCATTTGTTGTTATTTAAAGGCACTACCCTTAAATTCACAGACTATACAATGATGCTCATTTTTATTATCATTACTGTCTTTAGAAAGTAAACATGTATTAAGGGTGCTATGCCAGCCTCTGTATAAAGCCAGATAAATCTACAAAGGCCTTAGCCCACACTGTGTCTCATATTTTATAAACTGGGGTTTATATCCTCAGGCCACTGAATTAAACATTTATATGTTAGTTTTCTCCCTCATTCTACATTCTTGCTTAGATGGTTTTTTTGCTTTATTTTGTCTTTAATTCTGGCTAATACTTTTGGTTCTAAGGAAGAGGAAAAGGAAATTCACATGTTGTTTTTCTTTTCCCAGAAGCTATAGGTATATTTTTAATATGTTCTTTCTAGAAGGGCTATTAATTTATATACCTTACCTTAGTTTACAGATAAAAAAGCTAAAAACTGACTAGCCTCGCTGATGAAATGTAAAGGCATGAATGAAATTCAAATTTTCTTGGATCCATAAAATAGAACATGTATTGAGAAGTGACATCCTAATATTGACATTGACAAACTGAGAAACACTCAGAGAAAAACACTGAGGATGTAAAAAGTCCTGAATGGAGTATCATATGAGAATCAGTTGAAAAAACTTGAAAGGTCTAGAAGAGTTAATCTAGGTGCTACTTAATCAGATTTTCTAAAACATTGAGGTATTATCCTCTCAGTGAAGTTTTTAAATGCTAGCTAACTCAGAAGGTCCAGAGTAATTTGGTAATGGAACTGTGTACCTCAAAGTCTTTACAGAGCGCTTGGTGCCAGGTATCCAATACTAGGCCACTGTTGAAAGATTGTACATGAGTGTGTCTTAAGTGTTTCTAATTTTTATGTCACTGAATTGCATTTAAAAGTGAATCTGATACTAAATGACATTATATAACAGAGATTAACCGTAATTTCTCTGAATCAAGGATGATAACGTGTTCCCTACTCGGGTAGGCTCCCTGAGGGTACTCTCTGAAACATCTGAAACACTTTGTATGCAAAAATCTTAATTTGAAAATCCCTGGGGTAAATAATTTCCAATTTTCATTTCAATGGAAAGATATTAATTTAACTTCAGTTTAGAGCAAGATCAATTTGTGTGCCTGGCTCCTGATGTGTTCAGGAGTTTTGAGGGAAATTCTCACACTGGTTTGTACTGGAGCAGAAGACATACCAGTATCTTAAAAGCCAGTTAATGCAACTTTATTTATTTCCAATTAAATCCAGTCCTCACTGTACCCCTCTTGAAAGGTATTTGAGCTGCCTGAGAAGTTATTTAACCCAATATAATGAAATAGAACAAAACAAAATCTTATATTATTTTCAGGATTCTAAGGAAGTACCTTCAAACATTTTTTTTCTGCACAGTGATCTTTTTTCTTCTAAAAGTCTTAGATCTATGCTCAGTTGAGAAAGCATAATTGTAAGTAAATCTACTTGAATTTATAGGCTTGATTTTTCTTAACAGACCACTTTTGAAAAGAAAGGATGGAGAATAAAGGACAGATATTATTAAATAAAGTATTGGCAGAGTTACATACTCAGATTATCAGGTTCTTTGATACAGAATGCTGTAGCATAAACTACATTTTCACTTTATTTATATTAGGGTCTGTGTTGTACTTGAAGTCTCTTCCACCCAAGAAAATCTCTAGGAAATAGTAGCATGTTCAAACAAGTTTTCTACTGATTGTTGTCCACTGACTTTTAACATATTGTAGACATTCTAGAAATAACTAGCAAATCAAACAACTGTCCATAACTACCTCTTGTTACGCTTATGAGAGCAGGGTGGTAAAACAGTTTATATTCTCTCATTCTGAATACAGAAATATTGGTTAACTTATTGCTTATTTTATCTCCCCATACTCATACTAATGTCAAATGTTAAAAAAAGATATGGAGAGTGGAATTTTGCATTAAACCAAGAGAATAAAACCAAAAATGAAAAAGTGACCCGAGCTAGAAACAAGTTAAAAATGCAATTTTTCAGCTTCACAAAAGTTACCATGGCATTACCTTTCCTTTTGTGCTGGTGATTTAATTTAGTAGTTTAAGAAAAAAAGTGTCTATTGCTGTGTTTAAAAATTCTAATTACAGGGATTGATAAAGAAATTTCCAAGTACAAGGGGTATTTGTAGAGAACTGGTGAAACTGACAAGTGATTGACATGTAAACAACCCCACTGTGCCCTTATATTCCATTCTGTGATGCTGGACCACAGATGCTAAGTAAGCCCCAGGAAGTTACCCCCATCTAGTTTTTATTAAATGCTTGGCTTCATTGATGTAAACAATATTGTGTATTAGCTGCCTAAATAAACTGCTTTCTTTGGTGCTGCTGTGCTATCCTTCCTCGGTGTGGTGGGATAGCTGTGAAATGAATGAATGGGAACTTTCCTTTAGTATGTTTAACTGAATTTAAACTCTGAAGAGGAAAGCAAAGTGCAGAGTTCATCAAATAGATTGAAACCGTCTAAACATGAATGAAAGGGATAGCATTTCCAACTTGCAATTTTCTGTTTATGACTTACCAGAGTCTGAGTGAAATTGCCCTTTCTTCTCTGCTAATGTAAAGGTGACAGCTCAGCATGTACACGCAGTGTTATGTTATGTGCAGTCAGAAGCTCTTGTAATTGTCCTTGAAAGCAGTTTACTGTTAATATATCTTGATTTTCAGAGTGTCATTGTTTTTTTCTCTTGGATCAAATTTTGGTTTTCCTGCTTCTTTACAAGTAGCTTTCTTAATTCATATGCATTTTTTACTGTACTTTTTAGTTCTCATTTCATTCTAAAAAATCTTTACTACAGCGTGCTTTGATAAACTATTTTGAAAAAGGAGAAATAGATGCATGCTATTGTAAGTTATGATTCTTTTAAGATGGTTTACATATTTTTGTAATGCATTCAAAAGCAGAGAATTGATCTGAAGTAAGACTTTATGTTTTCCTGATTTTTAAAGTTTGAAAGACATTCTTCTGTTTTTTACCATTTTACATTTCTAAAATGTTCAAATGACTGCCTCAGAGTTTGGAGACAAAATATTCTTAATTTTTTTCCTCTTAAACTTGAATGCTAAGAACTTGGACGTTTTAAATGAGCTATTTGCCAGCAGATGACAATTCATTCCAGATTAAAGAGTAACCAAGTACAGTAAGATCTGTGTTTGCTAACCAGCAGAATCTGGAAAATTGCATTTTTGACATTCCCCAGGCAAAATTGTCAATCTAATAAATGTCAGTAAGACTAACTGAAATAGGGTAGGGTGAAATATGTTGGAATTAGATTAAGGTTGCTAGAGATTTAATGTGTATTCTTGTTAATTTAAAAAATCTCATAGGGTTTTCACAAACAAAAATTATATACCTGTGTAAATCATGACATTTCATTCCTTTGCCAGCCTATGAAGGAAAAGTGGGAGGTTAAAAAAAAAAAAAAGGGAGGTCAATATGAATTTACTCCAAGTCAACTGTAATCTATATCCTGTCTTCCTAATACATCTCATAACAAAAGCTTGTTGTATCAGTATATTCCAAACGTTTGTAAGTTATTTAGAACTTGGAACATGTTTTCCCATAGAAACAATGTTGTAAATATTGGTTCAGTTCCCAGGCCAGTGCATCCAGCCTATTTAATCCATATGTATCTAAGATACAGTACCAGTGTTTGCTTGAGTCCTGATCCTGAAGGCATATGTGCAGCAAAGAATGCAGTGATGGGTATTTTCTCACAATTTTCTGAAAAGAAAATAGTCCCATAGGAATTTTCCAAATAAACTATTTTTGATATTTGTCCCTTTCTTTCTGCATTTTCAGTGTCTCAGAGCCCTCCTGTGAACTTACAGTCAAGGCAGGTACAACAAGTTATCTCATCTGACCTTGGAAAGGAAAGCAGTGCACTTTATTTACAGATTCACTGTGGGGAATGGCATTTTGACTCTTTTATTATTATCGACTTTTTGATAAGGTTCGTTAACCTCAACTTTCTAAATGACCAAGTTTTAAGAAAGATAAGACATAAACTATGAATATGATAAAAGACAATTAGTGTTTGACAGAAGCATCTTGATATGTTGCTGATATGTAAGGTCTTAGAGCTTAGAGGTGATTTTTAATAGATTTCCATTTTGTCACCCTTCAAATGCTTCATTTCTATTAAAATGCGTTTTTTTACAGTAACTCTCAGAGCCTTTGTTGAGGTGAGGCAGTGTCATGGGGAGGTTGATAATAAATTCTTAGTGTTCAAATAGGGGACTATAATTTATTGCGTTGTTTTTCAATTATGTAAAATTGCTTTTATTCATAATTGCAATTTTACATTTATTTTAGTGGCTGTGTAGACTGTATTTTCCCCTACTATCCTAATTTTGGAGTAGGAATTTTATTATTTTTTTGTTTTCTTTGCTTTGTACTAATTCCCACTCTTGTCACTCCCTTTGTTCTCAGACCTACTGGGAAGCAGGTTAAAGACAACCCCCCCCAACAGCTGAATCATAACAGCCATTTTTCAAAAGATATAGGTGTTTCTTAAGAAATGTAAAACCTCTGTTTTGCCCTGAGAAATAGGAACATGCACACTTTTTAAAAATGTCCTTGCTAATGTATATATATCAACAAGGGTAAAAACAAATTTTATTACCAGAACATTATTTCAAATGATATTTTTAGTGAGAAGTAACTTTTATTTTCTCGAGTTTATTTCAAAGGGTGACATGTTTTTTCGTTGACAAAAGAAGACAATAGCGTTTATGAGATTATATATTTTTCACTAAATTGAGAAGTAATTCCAATTTTCCTCAGTAACTATATGCTGATTTTCAGGATTTTTTTTAATCCAGAAAAAAATTAAAATATGAAAATAAAATAGTATGTATAAAAAAATCAGATTTCCAGTCTAGTTTTCTAGGTCTTATTTTGTTTATGTTGTTTAATTATTTTTTTTTAAAGATCTGTTACATGATTCTTAAAAATGTGAACTTTCCAGGTCCAACAGGGGGAGCCAATTCCATATTCTGCTCAGGTTGCTTGGCATTTTGTTGTTACCCATTTATCAAAGCCAAAAAATAATTTCTTTGCCCCTCTTGGCCATTTACAGGGTCCCATAACAGATAATGATTAAAATGATGCAGTGTTTTATACTAATTATCTCTTAGTCTATAATACTAAATGTATTAAGCTGTTATGGTTATGCCTAGAAAAGTCTGAAATAAAGGTCATTATTTTCGAGTGTATGATATTTTTATTCAAGGTAATGTTAATCGCATAATCTTTTCACAATAAAAATCAATATGGAAAATAGACCATTTTAATGCTCACAAAAATTATTTAGATATAGAAAGTTCTGAGTAGGTTAATAAAAATGGGAAATATATTCTCTGCTTTTTAAACGCATCAAGTGTATAAAATATTAATAATTAAAATCATATGACTGTTATATGAATGTTTTAAAAACCACATACCTTGCTTTCTTTAAAATAAAGATTTTTGACTAAGTTCAAGGTCTACCACAATGAATCATTTAGGGTGGTATTGAATTTCCATAATTGTTTGGTTTTGTATTCTGTTCTCAAGGAAGAAAGTGGAATGGTTTTACTTATTTATATTGCTATAGGCTATATTTTGATTTTGTCGTAAGACATTCTCAGAAATTAGGAAACTTTTCTTTCTGATATTTACATTTACCTGGACAAAAGACAGAATTATTTTGTGCAAGGACATTGTTTTCACAGTTTAGAATACATATTATTTCATAATTTTGAGTGCAGTAATTTTATTTTGAAATCTTTCATTAGCTAGCTACAAGTGTGTATATATATCTCCTCGGTTATAATAATTGATAAATTTATTTGGGTTGTCTCACATTTAGGCACCTACAGCATACACACACACAAATACACATCCCTTGTGTTCTCAATTATAACAGAACTTTGGTCTTTATTTTTCTGTGTATTCAGACTAACAGTGATGAGTGTACTAAATACCTATTTAAGGATTAATTGCTTATTTTAAATTTCAAGAGAGATAATTCTACAACTTATTGATTGATTTTAGCAAAAGAGAAGGTTTGCATGCATTTTTTTCTCTATGAAACTCTTTTTATTTTTTCTTTGAACTTAGCTCCTGTGATGCCTAGAGCTGTATTGGAATATCAGTATGCTCCTAGGAGCCTAAATACAATAACACTTAGTGAATTTTCAGTTTAACAAAAATTTGATCTGCTATATGATTTTCTAATTAAAAGATTAATCTCATTAATTTTTGTATTCCCTCAACATATAGCAGTACAGTGTTTGCCACATAGTAGATACTTTGTAAAAATGTGGGTAAGTGAATGAATGAATGAAGGGTGAATTCTTACTGGCTATATGACCTTGAAGAGTATATATATCTGCTTTTCTCATATATAAAACTACATGCTCACTGCCCAGTTTGTTCACAAGGTTGTTGAGAGAGTCAGCTGAGATATAGAAGAACTTCAAAAATTATAAATATTTTATGAAGAACTTATGAATAATGATTAACAGTACACTTTTATAATTTAGAATATTGCCTGTTTTGGATGTATCTTTGTTATAATCTTAAGAAAGTTTCAATATTAGAATGTCTCTTATTTTGCAGTGTTGCAGTGAATCATGCTCATAGGAATGGCCATGTAGATTCATGTTTGTTAAAATGAGATCCCTTTTATATCCAATTACCCTTTTGTTCTTCATGCCTCAGAATGTCATTTTGCCCCAATAGCCAGACATTAATTGGACATGCCAACTCTAGTGTGCTTGCTACTTATGTAACATTAGTTCCAGACTCCCTGCTTTTAATTGAAGTGCTACATTGTTAAATTCTCATGTCATGAATTGTAATTCCCTGGCCCAGCTAAGGAAGAGGACTCTATTGAAATATTTCCCAAATAACATTTCTTTTAAATTGATGAGTGTAGTTTGATTAATGAGATATTAGTAGGCGTGATGTATTTTCAATTGTAAATAAGTGCTGAGATTTTAAAAATTGTTAAAGAAGGCTATTTTAGAATAATCCTTTCCCTCATGAGAAAAGTTGTCTTGACAACAGCACCATTTATAATTAGAAGCGATGAATATTTTATTTCTCAAAGGAAAATTCTCCCTCAGTATGCATGACAGTGATTGGGCTAAAATGTTCATCAGTCTCAATGATTTCTAATGCAAAAAAATACACTGGATATCAACTTTTGGGCTCAATAATACTAAGGCTTTACAGTTTAGCTTTAGGAGAGGTTTTTCATATGGATATTTATATTAGTTAGGTAAGAAAAGGAGATATTACTGACCTTTATTTACAGAGAGATTTCATGTCTAATAAGTGGCACACTTGAACTAGAGAAACGTGGAATAGATTTTTTGTCTTTATCATTTTGCCAAAGGGTGCAGAAGCATATGATACATTTCAGAATTGTGCTTTTACTCATGTTATAATCTATTTTTTATATCTTAGAATGTGTATCTTTTCAATTTGTAGCATTTTACAAATTTGAAGTAAATGAATAGAGACTTAGCTCAGATTAAAATATTCAATATAAATGTCAATCCTTTTTTTTGAGTGTTCACAATTTAAATAAATGACTATTTGCATTAAAGGACACAATTCAGGTTTCATTTTGTGCAGTCATCTTTTGTTTCAGTCATTTGACATTTATCCGGTGCCTACTACATGCCAGACAATTTGAAGGTTCAAGTTAAATGGAACACAGTCCCTCTTGGGGGGATGAAACGGCACACCGATACAGTTATTGCTGTTGTTCAGTTGCCATGTCAAGTCCAACTCTTTGCTCCCCATGAACTGCAGCACCCCCAGGCTTCCCTGTCCTTCCCTATCTCCTGGAGTGTCCTTCCCTATCTCCTGGAGTTTGCCCAAACTCACTTCCGTTGAGTTGGTGATGCCATCCAACCATCTCATCCTCTGTCTCCCCCTTTTCCTCCTACCCTCAATCTTTCCCAGCATGAGGGTCTTTTCCAATGAGGTGGCTCTTCTCATTAGGTGGCCAAAATATTGGAGCTTTAGCTTCAGCATCAGTCCTTCCAGTGAATATTCAGGCTTGATTTCCTTTAAGAATCACTGGTTTGATCTTCTTACTGTTCAAGGAACTCTTGAGAGTCTTTTACCACTGTTTGAAAGCATCAGTTCTTTGGTGCTCAGCCTTTTTTATGGTCCAGCTCTCATATCTGTAGACCAAACTTCAGATAATTGAAATTGCTGCAAGGTGTCAAGGATATTCTGTTCATTTCCAGAAGGGTCCCATTTTAAGTTGGGAGTGTAACAACCACTAGAGAAAATGTCATATAATCCAGTGGGGTGAGCGAGCAAGGGAGAAGAGTTAAGTGATGGAGGTATAGGGGAGAATGTTAAATGGGGGCTTAATCCAGAAGGTCTTATGATTTAAAGCAAACATTTAAGTCCTTCACTGTGAATTCAGTGGCTTATTGTATCACACTGTTGTTTGTATCTGATTATGTATGATTTGGATTTTGTATGATATGAGTTTATGTTCTGTCATCATCTATGCTGCATGCTAAGTTGCTTCAGTTGTGTCCAACTCTTTGTGATCTGCTGAACTGTAGTCCGTCAGACTGCTCTGTCCATGGGATTCTCCAGGCAAGAGTACTGGAGTGGGTTGCCATACCCTCCTCCAGGGGATTTTCCTGACCCAGGGATCAAACCTGGATCTTTCATGTCTCCTGCATTGGCAGGCAAGGTTTTTACCATTAGCACCACCTGGGAAGCCATCTTCATTTATATGACCATGTTAAAAATTCATACACTTCTTGAAGTCTTATAACTATATTACAATTAAAGTTTAACATGAGGCTTTTTAAAATCATTAATTCAAATATTGTACTTTCAAAAAATTCAAAGGGTATATCCTCATGATGAATTTTAATTGGAAGTAATGTTATATGGAATACTTTAATTTTATGTTTTGTGAGCTTTAGCTTTACTTTTACTAGAGTTTCACTCTTTGGGTTGCATTCATAAGAATGCAACATTTCATTCGAACACATTCAGTGGCCTGATTTAGAGGATATAACGTTATCTTATCAGCAGTCTTGGAAGGCAGATATTTTGCTTATTCCAAGGCACTGAAAAAAGGATTGAATCAAAGTGTCCTGGCTCTTTAGATTTACATTTCATTCATCTATTTTTTTTTTTTTTAACGAAGGAGAAATTCCTTTATTAACCCTAATTTCTCATTAGAGCAGTTGCTGCTACTGCTAAGTCACTTCAGTAGTGTCCGAGTCTGTGCAACCCCATAGATGGCAGCCCACCAGGCTCCCCCATCCATGGGATTCTTCAGGCAAGAACATTGGAGTGGGTTGCCATTTTCTGACATCTTAAATTCAATATGTAATTACAATTGTGATGATATTTTTATTTCAAAGATAGTGCACATTTCATAGAAAGGAAACAACTTATGTGAGATGCCTTCTTCTCTATTTCCTCCTATGTACCAAGCTGTATTTGATGCAGAAAATGCCAAGTTGCATGACCATGAACATGGTGCCCAAAGGGAGCCTTCCATCCATTGAAAGGACAAAAAGGCGAACAGCAGTGGAACATCAATACTGAGTTAGAAGGATGATTGTCAGCTCTGGTGGGGCATATGTGTATTATTTGTTCTTTCTGGGTTTGTGGAGGTCTTGTAGAAGAGTAGTTGAGTGTGGCTTTCAAAAGAAGATTGCATGTTCCTAGAGCTGAGGACTGGGAAAGAGCATTCCAGCTGGATGGAGTGGCAGGAATAAAGACATAGATCTGTGAAAGAATAAGAGCTAAGCTGAAGGGAAGCAGGAGGAGATGAATCTGGAAAGGCTAGTTTGAATTATCTTAAATAAAGTGCTACAGAGTTTGGATCTCATGTAGTTATCAAGGACAAACACTGGAAATGTCTAAGTAGAGTTGTGATACATTGAAATCTGTGCATTAGAATAATAATTAAGAGGGTGGACTGGAAGCATAATTTTGTTTATTTTCTCCTGAAGAGTTTTATCTATGAGGGTAGAGGAAGTATCTTGTTCAGTCATGTGTCACACACAGTTCTAACTGCAGTGTATTCCTCAGAACTACTTCAGTTCAGTTCAGTTCAGTCACTCAGTCGTGTCCGACTCTTTGCGACCCCATGAATCGCAGCACGCCAGGCCTCCCTGTCCATCACCAACTCCCGGAGTTCACTGAGACTCATGTCCATCGAGTCAGTGATGCCATCCAGCCATCTCATCCTCTGTCATCCCCTTCTCCTCCTGCCCCCAATCCCTCCCAGCATCAGAGTCTTTTCCAATAGAATGTTACTGTTCTTCCCCCTACCCTTAGTTAAAAAGCCCAGCTAGATACTACCCCAAAAAAAGAAAGTGAAAGCGAACTAAAGATTGAACTAAGGCAATGAAAATGGATAATATAAATGTATTTGGGAACTATTTCAAGGTGGCAGACTATTACACTGGCCCCACTGAAACTCACCTCCTAGTACTCACGGCCTTCTGTAGTCCCTTTGGTTGAGCCTGGGTTTGGCCCAGTGACTGGCATTGATTAATGAGAAATTAGTAAGAGAGATGTAGGCAGAAGTTTCATAAATGTCGGCATATTGGGGATTGTCCTCTTGGCATGCTTGCAGTTAGAATGCACCTTCTTGGAACAGCTACCATGTGGAACCCCGAGAAGTGACATAGAGGGGGCCACGTGGAGTGAAATGGAAACCTGAAACAACAGTCCCATCTTTGCTCCCAGCCGATCCCAACTGTGGGGACATTTGCAACTTCTAGCCCTCTGAGCACCCCAGCTTTTATTTACCATATAAGGGAAAATTTCCCTGCTCAAACAACAGAATTTTGAGATAATGATTGCCATCTTAAGTCACTGAGTTTGAGGATGCTTTGTTATATAGCAGTGTATAATCTTTGTAAGAATCAAAAATAGCTTTCATGTATCTAGGTTGAATTAATTGGTGGATTGTGATACTTTCATTTAGCAAAGATTAGAAATGCAACAGGAATAGCCCTTTGTTAGCACACTAGACTGAACTTCTGAAAAGAGGAATAAATATTCTTTACTGCATTTTAGCTTATGAAAGGTACTCAAAACTGTTTCTGAATGCAGTATTGAAAGAAAACCATATTTATGATAATGATGTGACATTTAATTACTGTTAGATGGAGAACTTTCCAAACAGCTTTCTTTTTATTTTAGTTTTTGGTTATCATGAAACTCTGTGACCTAACATGCTGAATAGTAATTTGGAGGTGTAAACACAAGTACACACACATAAGTTCACACACACATATATCAAAAAAAGGGGGCAATATTTGTTCAACTGAAACTGCTTGGGTTAAAACACAGAAAAAAATTAGTCTACGCCATATGCTGCTGCTGTTGCTAAGTCGCTTCAGTCATGTCTGACTCTGTGTGACCCCATAGATGGCTGCCCACTAGGCTCCTCTGTCCCTGGGATTCTCCAGGCAAGAATGCCATATGCTAAACAAACTCAAGTTAATGAACAAATTTCAGTAACACAGGCTAAGCCAGGCTTATCCATTGTATTACATTTAATCTAACAAATACAGAATACCATGCATGGGAAACCTCTGATTATACACACAGCTTGCATACTTGAGTTAGAAAGTTTGGGGTTCCATCTGAATGAGAGGCAAATGATGTCTTTAGGGAGTAATTACTACTTTTTGATGAAAATGTACAGTTTAGGAGTCCTAAATAAGCTATAGTCTCCAATGGGATTGCTTGAGTGTGTAGATTTTCAAAGCTGTGACTTCCTACTACAGAATTTTGCATAATTATTATACCTTCATTGCTATCAAAATTTCACTTGGCCAAGAAATAAGCCCTCGAACCTTGGAAACTTGGTCATCCAGGAAGAAAAGAAAAATGGTGGAATCAGTGAAATTAGTGAAAAACTGTGACTGGATTTTTTTTTTTTAACTTAGGACTTACTATTATTTTTTTTTTTCCACTTCTGAAACTTAAAGCAGCAGGGGGCAGTAGAACATTTGAATATGGAACAGAGAAAGGAGGACTGGTCAGTGGAGAGGGACATTGGCATCTCTCAGGAAGTGCTGCTTTTTATTTTTTTTAAATTTTATGCACAAAACTTTTTTTTTTAAATCATTACTCATATTTCCTATTCTCACCATCCTGCAAGCTGGGGATGAATAGTCAAACATAGTCCAACATTAATTGTAAATGAGATAACTGCTTAAAAAAAATAACTTTTGCTCTTTCTCAACTAAATCAGTCAATATAATTTGCTTCTATGCACAATATGTTAGTTACCATGTTGTGGTAAAACAAATGCTAACAATATGTTTTAAGTCCCTTTTCCTCTTGTGTGTAACTTTCAAAGTCTTAATAAATAGGGTAATTGGTCTTAAATTAGGATGCAGGAGAATTATGAACTAGACGATAAATTGTGCTTTTCAATAGATATATGGGGTTCTTTTCCCTGGAGTTTATGGTCTTTATCCCACTATACTTTCTTGTGCTTCTTGTACTCTAGCAAGTCAAATCATACCACCATTATTCCTAGAGAAATTCTTGGCTCTACCTATGTCTCTTTGCTCATACTGAAATTTTAACCTAGTTTTCTTGTATATTCATGACTCCACCTTATATTCAATCTTCAAAACTTAATTTAAATTCCAGATTATTGGTGACCACTTCTGGTATTTCTCCAACCAAAACAGCTGTACTCTCCATTGCATTCTCCCTAGTGGTATCCATGCACTCAGTTGAGAGTATGCAGTTTCTACGTTGATTTAAAAAATAATTATTTGCGTACAATTTGTATTTTTCTCATAAGAATCTCAACTCTTTGAGTGTAGAAATTCATTACTTTTTCCATGGGATTTCCCAGGCAAGAATACTAGAGTGGGTTGCCATTTCCTTGGGGATCTTTCCCGGGGATCTTTCCCAGGGATCAAACCTGTGTCTCCTGCATTGGCAGGCAGATTCTTTACCATGGGGCCATCAAGGAAGCCCAACAGATACATAAAACCTGCAATAGTTTCTTATTCTTGTTACACATTTGAGAAATATTTGTTCAAACAAAAAAATGCACTTATACTTCACCTTACCTCTACTGCATTCAGGCATTCAAAAAGGTAGGAGTGAAAAGACAAGAAACTAACATTTACCACATATTTAAATGTGTGCTGGGCTTCCCTGGTGGCTTAGACGGTTAAGAATCTGCCTGCAATGCAGGAGATGTGAGTTTGATCACTGGGTTGGGAAGATCCCCTGGAGAAGGAAATGGCTACCCACTCCAGTGTTCTTGCCTGGGAAATACCATGGAGAGAGGAGCCTGGCGGGCTACAGTGCCTGGGGTCTCAAAGAGCTGGACATGACTGAGGGACTAACATACTAAATGTGTGCCAGGGACGCACAAAAAATTATTGTGTCAGTTTTCTTGAAATCTTTATAGCAACTCTTTAAGATGGGAAGTAAGTCCATGCAGGTGAAAACACGGAGCTCATAGGCTGTGACTTGCCCAAGCTCACACAGATGGTGTGAGACAAAACTGGGGTTTGAGAGCTCCCCCTACAACCTTCAAAGTCCAATATGTTTTTACGACACAGCAAATAGTTATTTGTTATCTACTATCTGCCACATACTGCTTTATGGACTATTGATTCTACATTGAATAAAATAGTATCCTTGCCTTTGAAAAGCTCACATTCCAGCAGGAGAGAGATTAAAGTAATTAATGTTATTCTGAGTGATAAGTGCTTGAAATGTGCCCTGTAGGCTATGAGGAGGGGACTGTTGGCTGCATGGAGAGCCATGCACCTCGTGGAAAGCTGTAGATCAGATTTGAGAGGTGATGGATCCTTGGGGGATTAGTGGATAAGGTAGGCTCCTTGGGCAGAGGAAGAAATGTGAGGTCAACAAACAGAAAGGCAGAGTCCAGAAAGGCAGACTGTATTCGTTGGGTGGGAGTGGAGTTTGAAGTTTGTGTAAGTGGCCAGAAGAGAGTGGAGGATGCTGTTGTCACATTGTAGGGTCTCTGGAGCTCTTCATGGTCTCAATAGGTAACCTGATGCATTAAATCATGGGAATGCAGAGGTCTGTAGATGAGCTATGAGTGGATAGAAGTTTATGGATTAGATATGAAAGCAGTACTTCATACTGAATCTCTAAGGTCAGAAGGAAATGTATGAGAAGCAGCAGCATGGTAAAGGAAGCATGGACTTTGAAGTCAACTAGAAGCGACTTAGCAGCAGCAGCAGCAGAACCTTGGAATACCAGCTCTGACAGTTTTTAGCTATGTGTTATTGACCTGACTTTTTTGAGCTGTAATAATTGCCTCTGTAAACTGTGGATATTAACTTCCTCAAAGACTAGAGGTGGGGATTAGAGAACGGATACAGCGCCTAATAGATGGTGTGGTATTATTTAGTAAACACAAGTTTGTCAATAGGCTTCACTTCTCTGCATGTGAATCTACTTATAAAAATGTTGGGAAGGCACTGTTTCTAAGACTGTATATTTTTATATATTATAATGAAGTAGATTTAAGATTCTAATTATATACATAAAGTTGTACATTTGTAAGTATGTAAATACGAACATGTATATTTATCTTTATGACATCTTGATGCTGTGAGTGCATACTTTCCATTTTCTTGCATTTACTAACATTGAAGTAAAAATGCTTTTGTCATTCCTCATTGAGCCCTATTATGGGGACTTTTGAGTGAAAAATGAAAGTGAAAGTCTCTCAGTTGTGTCCAACTCTTTGTGACCCCATGGACTGTAGTCCATGGAATTCTCCAGGCCAAAATACTGGAGTGGGTAGCCTTTCCCTTCTCCAGGGGATCTTACCAATCCAGGGATCGAACCCAGGTCTCCCACATTGCAGGCCAATTCTTTACCAGCTGAGCCACAAGGGAAGCCCAAGAATACTGGAGTGGGTAGCCTATCCCTTCTCCAGTGGATCTTCCCGACCCAGGAATCGAACTGGGGTTTCCTGCGTTGCAGGTGGATTATTTACCAACTGAGCTATGAGGGAAGCCCAAAAAGTCTAATTTTGTGCCATTCCTATGATATTTTAGGTCCTAACATCATTATTAATTCAGAATTATAAATGATATGTTTCTTCTGGTTTATACCAGCTCCCTTGTTTTTCAGGTATGGATAATTAAGAATAGTGCGATACCTGTAACTAAAATAATATTTGCCAGAAGTCCTATTTGAGGTGTTTTTTAGTTAAAACAGTAAATATTCTGTTTGTGATAGTTACTCTCAAGTATTTCAGAAACAACAATGAAAAAAGTTTTTAGTAAGAACACGAATGTATGAAGGATCTCAAATTAGAATTCCCTGAGTTAGAAACTTCCTGATACGCTCATATCCTTACTTTCAACCTTTAAATAAGGCAGTAAACCCTATTCTAGTTTATAACTAATGTTTTAATTTTTTCTTGATTCCCTCTGTTTACTTTTCACCAATTATTTCCATTTCTCCTATATTTTTAGCTTGTTGCTTTTTTGTTATCTCTTTGCCTTTAAGTATGGTCAAGATTCCACTGTCAAAAAAAAAAAAAAAAAAAAAAGAAGGAACAAATGAATTCTCCTCTTGGTCAATGTTTTTCTGTTTATTAAAATCCTGTAAGCATCTTGGTATAATTATCTATTTGCTACCTAATCTGTCATTAATTCCTCAATTCACTATGATAACCTCTACTCTCTGCCACCCCTAAATAGCTGATTTTAACTAAAATTATTGATAATCCTCTGAATCTCCTTTTACCAAATCCAGTTATCTGGTCTTAGTCTTCATCTGCGACATTGGACAGAAGAATTTAGCACCATCACACAAATCTCTCCTCACATTTCTTTCTCATTCCTTTTTGTTTTTATTCTACACATGTTTTCTGGGCAAGCTCACCAATTTCCAGTTTTAAACGGCACCACCAACTAACACCCCTAAAATCTAGATCTTCATCCCAGAAATTCAGATTCATACAGGCAAATATTTGCTGCCCGTATAAACTTGGATGAAAAACTAGCAATTCAAACTTGAACTGAGCACAAAAATGTGTCTCTCTCACTCTATGCTGATCTCCTCCTCCTTCACCCTGGACAAGAAAGTGTTCCATTCCCTCTGTTTTCTTCTACAGCCCCCAGCACTGTCATACCCTGAGTCACCTAGGGCCCAAACCTTGTGTCAGACTCAGACGTTCCTCTCATCCTCACATACGGGAAACCTCAATCATTGACAATTTTGACTCCTAAGCATTTCTTGAATCTTTCCCTTCCTTTCCTATCCTGTTTACCATTGCCCTAGATTATTACATTAGTCTAAAATGGTCTTGCTGGCTAGAGAACTGCTTCCTTCCCATCAATGAATTTGCCCCAATTACTGCAAAGTACTCTGTCCCAAACCTAAGTCTCCCCAAGTAATTATACTGAAAGCTCCTTAATGCTACTCGGACCCATTCTCTAACTTAATTTCATGTTAGCTTTCATTTATAAGTCCTCAAAAAAAGGGAATGTGTTTATTATTATCTGTATTCTCAAGAACCTATCACAAGATAGGTAGTCCATAAATGCCTGTGCACTGAACTCAGTATTTTATGCTAAAATAATTTTAATTAGAAATAAACATATAGGAAATTTGGGAAATTAGAAAATGGTTTTGAAGTTTAAACTCTACATCCTGGTTTAACAACGTGTTGTTATGACAAGATTATCCCTCAGATATTTATTTTCAGGTAAACATAACATTAACTTTTAAAAAATGTGATGAAATGTGAGTATGTTATGATGGCAGTGTTATAAAATAAAAATAAAATAGGACTTGGTGCATTGTAGATGGTTATTCTGATTGTATTTTAAATACAAGTTAGTATGAATGCCAATTGGTAAAATTAAAGCATTTACTAAATTTTTTTCAAACATATTACACACTGCTACTGGCAGTAAATAGTACTAGTTTAATTGGAAGGTTTTCTTTGTTGTGTTTTACCATTGTAATTGAAATGGACTATTCTTTGTGGAATGTTTAGTAAATTACACAGAATATTGAGGCTTGATTGCTTCCAAAATTAATGTAATTTTGTTTGAAATATATTTTATTAAGCCACTATAAATGTGTATCCAATAAGTTATTTGATGAATTAGTATTCAGATGAAAACATATTGAGTTTCTCAAGGCTTTTAATATCAGTTCTATTTCTGTACACATTTTAGCTTTCCAATACAAGGAATACAATTTGAATTGCTTACTGCTGTAAGCCACTGGTTATTTTCAGGCATAATGGAATAATGGTGTTTAGCTGCAATGTGGTATTTTCTAAAAGCACATGAAATATTTCATGAATAAGATTAGCTAAAGAATTTTAGTCTCATTTTATGACCATGACAGTTTAGGTGTGCAACATGAGAAGTTTGTATTTTCAGAACAGTTTCTCAGAGTGTTATTTTTAAGAAAATGAAACTCTTTCTTATAGGATCAGATATTGGGTTTCCACTAACTGTGTTAAATAACTGGTTTTAAGTTACGGTATGGAAAATTTAGGTTATTCACTTATTGAGGCATTTTAATGTAAACCAAGAAGAGTTTAATAATTATAATTGAAAACTGTCACACATATAGGATGGTGTGAGGGTAAATTTATTCTTTAGCAAAATACTATGAACTTTATTATTTCATCTTCATTGGAATGTCCCGGAGGCTTTTGTTTCTTGCCATCCTCATCCTTGTCCCGTCTGGCCCCACCACACACAGATTGCAGTGTGGGCAGCGGTGTCAGAAGTTTGGGAGAGGGATGGCGGGGGAGCGGGGCTGGTCTAGGGCGGCTGGACCAGAGGCCAGACTGGAACATTCTCTTCTCCTCTGAAGCAACAGGATTTCAGCAGCAAAAAGAAAACTAAGGCCCAGAGGAGCAAAGTTTGATGTTTCCTATGGTGATTGGATTTTAGAAATGGCATCTTAGGCTCCATTTAAATTCTTGAGGTCTGTAAAATTAATGTCTTTGTTGTTGTGAAGATCTTTTAAGAATACAAAGAAAGAAACAAAAACCTGTATACAAAAAATAAAAATAAAAAAATTATTAAACTAGAAACATCTCTTGGGAAAGAATGTTTAAGTTCTAAGTCATTTCAGTGGTTTATTGAATTGATACTATTTCATGAAAATTAAATGAATGTCATTGTGGTAAAAGATTAGAATGAATTTATAAGGGTTTCTTTATTTTATAATACCAGCTAAGCATTTCTTTTCATGACTAAATCATATTATGAGTTCCTCATTCAACAAAAGGGCAATTGCCTTTTCCTTGTCTCATATAGACTTTATAACTTTACATTGAAAAGTTATAAAAATTTTGGGGCTATGTGTTATATCTTCTGAAAATAGAAATATGTCTGTCTCAGAGAAGTACAAATTGTTTTATATAATCAGTTTAAATTGACATTCTCCAAACATTTTTATGAGTGATTACTATTTATGGAAAGTTAAAGAAAGTATGTGCTATAGTTTTAGATAAAATTAAAATGCATATTAAAGGGAAAAAGTTCCAAAATTTTATTTAGAGTAGTAATTATAATTAATATTTTATCACTCTTCAGTGACAAATTTACCACAGATTTTCTTTTTTAAAAAAAATCTTTATTGGAGTATAATTGATTTGCAAGATTTTCTTTAATAATTAATTATTCTTCTGATAATTTTCATGGGGCTCTGTAAGAAATTGATTATAATATTTGATATTTAATTTTCAATAGAAAGATTGTTATTATTTAGTTATTTAAAATGTATTGGGTCAACATTAACCTTTAAGCTTTCTTGTCATCTAAGAATGTTCTCTCACATAGAAGATTGGCAGAAAAGAAGGGAACTCTAACCCTAAACAAAGAATAATAACAAAAGTTTTGGACTGCCATAACAAACTATGTGGCTTTTGGGTAGAAGGGTTTTCATTCAATAGTCTTAGCCATGTTACTCCACAGCAGTGTTGCCTTGTGGCACTGATTATGTACCTATCAGCGCCCAGACGTGATAATCGTTGGTATTTTAGCTAATAATTCACTATTTGTTTGCTTATGCTGTGCTGTGCTTAGTCACTCAGTCGTGTCCAACTCTTTGTACCCCGTGGACTGTAGCCCACCAGGGTCCTCTGTCCATGGGGATTCTCCAGGCAGGAATACTGGAGTGGATTGCCATGCCCTTCTCCAGGGGATCTTCCCAACCCAGGAATCGAACCCAGGTCTTCCACATTGCAGGCTGATTCTTTACCATCTGAGCCAGCAGGGAAGCCTATTTATGTGTTTACTCACCTTTATCAAATTCTTAGCTGAGAGATTTCTGTTTTCATCTAATTTATAGTGAAAACAGACTGTGCTGAATCTGAATGTAAAATAATAAAATCCAGCATTTTTGACTGAGGGAATTTTTTTTATCATATCTACTAACTACAAACACCTAGGTGAAGTTTTGATGACCAATCACAAGTAATCCCTGGCAGTTGTTACAAGAAATAGCATTTGAAAAATGAAAGAAGAAAAAAGTGTAATAATTCCACTACATGACTTAAGAACATTCTGGAGTTACAGAAAATTGTTCAATCAGTGATAATTATATATTATTCAGTAGAAGTTACTAAATTATGTTATTTAGTAGTAGATACACACATACATTGGAGAAGGCAATGGCAACTCACTCCGGAGGGTACTCTTGCCTGGAAAATCCCATGGACGGAGAAGCATGGTAGGCTGCAGTACATATTCATATTTATTTTTTACAATTGTTTCTTGAAAGAGCTGAGATTTAACTTACATACTCATGCTGTGTACGAGCACAGGCACACAAAATTGGTTAATAAAGTTCACATCTTTCTTACTTCAGGTTACAATTAAATTTATTTTGTAGCCTGAAATACTTTTATGCTTTTATTGGTAAACATATGTTTTTGACAATCTCTTTGTGATTGTGTTAGAATTTGACATGATTAAGAGAGTCTCCAATTTTGTGATCGGACCCTGATGCTGAGAGGCAAAGGGGATGACAGAGGATGAGATGGTTGGATGGCATCACCTACTCAATGGACATGAGTTTGATCAAATCCCAGGAGATAGTGATGGACAGGGAAGCCTGGTGTGCTGCCATTCATGGGATTGCAACGTTAGACATGACTTTGCGACTGAACAACATTAGGTACTTCTAGACCTAGTTGTAAGATATTATACTTAGCCTGCGTTGTTTCAGTTAATCACATTCTCTTGTAGCTTCTTGGCACAGTATTTGGCTTTCTGTAGGAAGTAGCCTTCTTGTTGCTTTCTGTTTCCTGTTTTTTTTTTTTTCCTTTTAAAATTTATCCACATTACTGCTTAAGAGTCTTAGAGCCCATGTTTTTACAGCTAAGTTTGGGGTCACAAAAATTAAATGTTTATGTATTATGACCGCAAGTAGAATGTTGTTGGTTTGTAGATCTTAGATTGTTTCTCAGTCCTGGGGCAGTTAAAGTTGAAAATTAGATGAAAAGCATATTTCTGCCAACCGCAAGTTATGTATACATTTTGATGGGCAGGATGACATAGTTGAGAGTATCCACGTCTGGTGTCAGTAAAACATGGATTTGTATTCCAGCTGTCTATTTATTGGCCTGGTTATCTTGGACAGCGTTCTCAGTATTTCATCATTAATGGAGAAATAACACTAACTGCTTCTGAGGATTGAATTAATGTTAAGATATGCTAAGGATTAGAAAACCACATAATGACAATGTGCAAACAGTCTTGGGGCTTCCTACGTGGCTCAGTGGTAAAGAATACCCCTGCCAGTACAGGAGCCATAGATTTGATCCCTAGATTGGAGAGATCCCCTGGAGAAGGAAATGGCAACCTACTCCAGTGTTCTTGCCTGGGAAATCCCATGACAGAGGAGCCTGGTGAGCTACAGTCCATGGGGTCGCAAAGAGTTGGACACGACTGAGGGACTGATCATGCAGGCACAAGCAACCTTTCCCACTTGGAAAACAAGTATTTTGCAATTTTAGAGGTTAATATATATACATGCACATTGATTTTAAAATACATGTACACATAGATATTTATTTAGTTTATACTTTTTGCCAGGCTCTGTTCTAGATTCTTAAGATACATGATTTAACAAAGACACCAGTCCTTGTGCTGCTTAATAATTTAGAAAATGACTATTGAAGACTTTTTGTCAATGTCACTAATGTTCATTTTAAACCAATCCAGCAATCTGGGCTGTTTTCTTGGCTCACATTATATTCATATTCCCATGAAATAATGGAAAGAAGAAAAATGTAGAACAGGTTAAGAGTTATTTATTTGTCACGTAAAAAGAGGTTTTTTGAATTGATTCAAAAAGACAAAGGATATAAAGGAAAGTGAGTAAATGATATTAACAGGTAATTCATAAAAGAAGAACTGCGGGTAGCTATTAAATTCATGGAAAGCTACTAAAACTTCCCACCTTGTAGCACAAGAAATGCAAAAAAGAAGGGTATCTGGTATCTTCATAAGACTGGCAAAATGGAGAAGTATTGATATTATCCAGTGTTGCTGAAGGTATGGGGAAAAACAGGCAAATTTCTACATAGGGATATGAATTGTAATTTTTTTAGAAAGTGGTCTGTATTACCTAATAAAATAAGAATATAAATGTGGACATACCCCGGATTCAACTTAACTTTTGTAATCTGTTGTAGAGAAACAAATGTACAAATACGTAAAACAATGTACAAATATGTAAAACTATGTTTTCTACACTCTGTTACATTATGATACGTAATAACAAAAGCTAAGATAAAAATCACGTCTTCTTAATAAAGGCACATTTCAACACAAATGCGCTAATTTTGGAAATATGTTTTCAAAGCTATTCTTCAGCAGCGTTTGTGAAAACAAAAGCTGGGAAAATCATAAATTTTCATTAATAATGAGTAGTTCAGTGAAGTGTGGTGAACCCAAAATATGTAGCATTATGTAGGTAATTCAGCATGATGAATTAGATATATCCACATTGACCTCGGTGTATGTCTGTGATATATTATTAAGTGAGAAAACCAACAGGCTTGTGATAAACTTATGATCATATCTTTGTCTTAATGCTTTTCTATACATGGTTATTTCAAATATGAAGAGTTTTTAACAAACAGAGAGAGAGAAAGGGAAGAATGTATATGAAACTGTTTCCTCAGTGTGGGGGTTGTTCCTACGAGATGGGAACTCACAGCACTTGACTTTTCTGATGTTTGAGTTGTCACAATGATCATGTATAATGCTGTGATGAAGAAACACAAAATAGAAACAAAAGAAAATTTCAAGCTATTAAAAATGGTCTATTTCGGGTTTAATTAATCCTTCACCAGTGGAGTCAGTTGTAGAATCTACTGTAATGATTTGCACTTAGTGTTTAGTAGATATTTCAATCATTAATTAATTGAAATGTACTGAGGACTCTATATTCAAGAGCTTTAAACACCTATATATATATTAGTTCAGTTCAGTTCAGTCGCTCAGTCATGTCCGACTCTTTGCAACCCCAGGAACCTCAGCACACCAGGTCTTTCTGTCCATCACCAACTCACAGAGTTTACCCAAACTCATGTCCATTGAGTCGGTGATGCCATTCAACCATCTCATCCTCTGTTGTCCCCTTCTCCTCCTGCCCTCAATCTTTCCCAGCATCAGGGTCTTTTCACATGAGTCAGCTCTTGCCATCAGGTGGCCAAGTATTGAAATTTCAGCTTCAACATCAGTCCTTCCAATGAACACCCAGGATTGATCTCCTTTAGGATGGACTGGTTGGATCTCCTTGCAGTCCAAGGGACTCTCAAGAGTCTTCTCCAACACCACAGTTCAAAAGCATCAATTCTTTGGTGCTCAGCTTTCTTTACAGTCCAACTCTCACATCCATACATGACTACTGGAAAAACCATAGCCTTGACTAGATGGAACTTTGTTGACAAAGTAATGTCTCTGCTTTTGAATATGCTATCTAGGTTGGTCATAACTTTCCTTCCAAGGAGTAAGCGTCTTTTAATTTCATGGCTGCAGTCATCATCTGCAGTGATTTTGGAGCCCCCCAAAATAAAGTTTCTCACTGTTTCTATTATTTCCCCTTCTTTTTGCCATGAAGTGATGGGACCGGATGCCATGATCTTAGTTTTCTGCATGTTGGGTTTTAAGCCATCCTTTTCACTCTCTTTCACTTTCATCAAGAGGCTCTTTAGGTCTTCGCTTTCTGCCATAGGGGTGGTGTCATCTGCCTGTCTGAGGTTATTAATATTTCTCCTGGCAACCTTGATTCCACCTTGTGCTTCATCCAGTCCTGCATTTCTCATAATGTACACTGCATATAAGTTAAATAAGCGGGATTACAATATACAACCTTGACGTACTCCTCTCCTATTTGGAACCAGTCTGTTGTTCCATGTCCAATTCTAACTGTTGCTTCTTGACCTGCATACAGATTTCTGAGGAAGCAGGTCAGATGGTCTGTATTCCCATCTCTTGAAGAATTTTCCAGTTTGTTGTGATCCACACAGTCAAAGGCTTTGGTGTAGTCATAAAGCAGAAGTAGATGTTTTTCTGGAACTCTCTTGCTTTTTCAATGATCCGACAGATGTTGGCAATTTCATCTCTGGTTCCTCTGCCTTTGATAAATCCAGCTTGAATATCTGGGAGTTCACGGTTCACATAGTATTGAAACCTGACTTGGAGAATTCTGAGCATTACTTTGCTAGCGTGTGAGATGAGTGCAGTTGTGCAGTAGTTTGAACATTCTTTGGCATTGCCTTTCTTTGGGATTGGAATGAAAACTGGCCTTTTCCAGTCCTGTGGCCACTGCTGAGTTTTCCAAATTTCCAAATTTGCTTTCTCTACATATATGTGTGTGTATATATACATATAAAATTATTTATGATACATTTATATATATGAATATTTGAGAGCTATTGCATGCATGATACTTTCTGTCTAGAAATGGCTTTCCTGCTTAGCATGAACTTCTGTGTTTTTTTTTTTTTCCCTTTGGAGTTGTAGTGAGCCAAGCATGGATAGTAACAGAGCCCAAAATAAACTCATCTTCCTCCAGCTTCCGCCCAGTCTCCAAAAATGTGATCTGGGAAAGGCGTAATGACTTTATGCCTTCTTTCACTCAGTTATTCCAAGGCTTATTGCTTGCTAAGTCTTATGGGGAAACAAAGATATATTCATGGGTCTTTTGCCTACAAGGAGTTTACAGTTCTGCAGGTTAAAAACATGTCATCAATTCCATGTCACTTTATTCTTTTTTTTTTCTGCATAGATTATGGTTTTATTACATACCTTATTATCAACTTTTACCCCCAAATAAAAAACCCCTCCATTTTAACACTTAAATATATACTTAGTATAAGGAAGTGAAGCAAGGGTGTGATTTTACTGAGGGGCCAGTGAAGATGTTTTTTACATATTTATTTATGATGTTTCTTATACATAAAAAGTAGTAAGATAGAGAGGACAGTTTCCTGCTTGGTCGCTCATTTGTGTCTGACTCTTTATGACCCCATGGACTGTAGCAGGCCAAGCTCTTCTGTCCTGGCATTCTCCAGGCACAAATACTGGAGCAAGTTGCTATTCCCTTCTCCAAGAGGATAGTTTAGACATATTAAAGAAAAATGAATACCATAGGCATTATACTTGTTGGACTAAAGATTGTAGTTTATCAGGCATCAGTTATACTTACCCACTTAAAAAAAACTTCCATTTAATAAAACTTCAATCTTTAAGCCCAGAATTCTAAGCAGAAGAAAGACCTCTAGCAGGTATTTGTTCCTGGTATTCTAGTTGTGAAATTTTTGGCTTTTATTCTACTCATGCTTTTATATAGTTATCTTTAGTATAGAGTCATAGTATTATTTAATACATAATATATCTTTAATAACCAAAAATAAAAGTACATATTTTATGTAGCATATTTATTTAATATAATAATAAAATGTATTATTTTTATATGTTTGTATGTGTATCTTATTATATATTCTATTGTAAATCTGCCAGAACTACTGTTATGCATATATTTTACCTATTGGTAATCCATTAGTATACTATGCATTTTTGATTCTTGTGAATATTTTGGGTAGCATTGTTTCACTTGGAGCCTCAGTTTCTACATCTGTAAGATGGGATTTCAATAATGTACTTTCAAATTTGTTGTGCAAAATAATACTTACCAAGTACACATAGCCTCCAACCAGGCCCTGTTCCTATTAATAACTGGTGTTTTAGCATTCACTTACCACATTCCAATATTGTTTGTAATGAATTACCACAGCAAAGAGTAAACTATGACACTGGCAGTGGTAATGTATTTTTCAGAATCATTCTTTTTCTTCTCATTAGAAGATAAAAGAACAAATGGTGAAACAGTCCTAAAAAAAAAATGTACTTCTCCATGTGGTGACTGATTCTCAACAAAAAGAAAAAGACATTTACATAAAGGATTTCTGTTGGATTTCTAAGTATAGAGAAGAAGCATTTTCTAAACTGCTGATATGTTATATTTAATGATTCGTTCTTTGGGGAGATGGTCCATTTTTTGCACATTCATCATGACTCTAAAACTGAGTAAGGATGAAAAGCATGTAGTTCCTGCCTTGTTCTTACATCAGAAGAATTTTTTCTTTTGTCCATTTTATGCTTGTTTCCAAAGGCTTAAAATGAAAGCTTTGTTTCTGCAATAATGGCTTAGTGTAGGCTTACATTGTTGATCCCCTCAGTAGATGCAATGTAATCCACTTTGGTAATGTGAATTTTTAAACAATCATCGGCCTTTGCCATTAACCCTTCTCTACTAATGATAATACTCTACAAAAACTACAAAGGAACCGGGGCCCAGCTTAACATTAGACTTGGAGCGCACTTAGCTGAATTTGCATTTCTTATTTTAGTAGCAGTGAATTGCTGAGCATATGTTGAACTTCATCAATACCAAATGTAGAATAGGTGATTGTGAAACTAATGTTCAAGTGCAAGCATTCAAATACAAACACGGGAACCTAGAAGAAAATAATGATGAAATGAAGCAAAAGGGCTTTCCAGTCCAAAATTCTCCTTCAAGGGGCTTCGGCTGCAGTTGCTTTTTGCAATATTTTTTAACTTGACCTGTTGCTTTGCTTAGTTCATTGTAGTGCAAATGTCTCAAATAAAGCTGTACATGAGTCATTTTTTTTTTCCTCCTCAGTTCAGACCACTTGGATAATAGCGCATTTTGAACACAAGCATGGGAACCTATTGAATGTTTCCTGCATAAAGCCTTAGAGCTTGGCTCAGCAGCTTGACATGTTTCTTTAGGAGAGAGAAATGGTAAATTAGCTAAGAGTAATTTTATTCCATGACATATTTCCAAACTAACTTTGAGAAAACATTTCCACTTAGTGTTTGGATTCCACTTTGGGGACTTTGAAAAGGTTTCCTGCTTTTGGTTAAGTAATATAGTTGGTAGACGGCTAAATTAAGATAGTCTTCAGGGATTTATTTATTTAGTTTTACCTAAAGGAGAGAGGACTTTACTGCCGTTCGTATTGAAGCTGCAGTACTGTATGCCTTCAGGGCCATGGATTTAATAAACAAAAGATCTGTCACTGAGCTTGGTGCACGGTAGGGGGTAGATGTAATTATATACTCTAAAGGGGAAAAGACTGTTGTTATTATTTTACGTTTATTGAGTGCCAACATTTTGCAATGTGCTGTACCTAATATAGAATTAGACACAGTCCTTGCCCAGTGGACTATCTATTTAAATTAGACACAATCTAAATATTTCTCTTAAGTAGTTCCTGTGTTTTCAAATTTGTTACACAGTCCATTGTACCGATACAGAGATATTATTGTACTCGCAAAGACAGGTGGTAGAATAAGATGTGATTCTTAGACTATAAAATTGCTCACGTTTTTCAGATTTAGGGAAGCAGGAGAGGTATTACACTTAGAAAAGGATGGATGTATCCTTTTGATTTTTACTTTGGAAAAACAAATTGCTCTTTAACAGTAATAATGCCACCGATTTACTTAAGTAGATTTGGAGTTGCATTTGTGTGTGTGTGTTTTTAAATTCTATTTATTTATTTTTGCATGTGATTTGTAGCTAATGGCAACCAGAAATTCCATGAGGGCCAGCATCACATTGTCTAGCCCAGGGCTTTGTAAGTATTAGTCACTCACTAAAAGTTGTTGAAGGGATAAATAAAATGGGCTTGCAAATGGATTTGCATGTAAGCCATAATTTTCTCATAGCTCTCTTTTCTGATTTTAGAGACGGAGGAATCCGTGCTGTCCTGACTTTGGGCCAGACAATAAAAACAAACAAACAGCAGCAACAGCAAAACTCTGAAAAATCTTCCTGAGAATACCTTCCTGGTTTGGAATGTCTTCCTCTGATGAAGATGTCCCTCATCTCTCAGCAGGGCTGAGGCATGACGGTCCAGCAGATAGTCCAGGGCTCTGAGAGTTCCCAGGGCTGTTGTGATCCCCACCAGTGATCAAAGGGCCTTTTCACATCGAATGTCTGGTTTCTAGGGAGGTAGTCACCATATACAGCAGTCAGCTTATTGATCTGGTGTGTGGACACACACTGTTCCTCTTTTTGTTATTAGTCAGGCTGGTATTAGGGGAAATGTGCAGATAAACATAGAGAATATATAAGTTGACCTGTTTATCTATTTGTTCCATATACTGTGACAGTTTCACACCAGCTACTGCATCCTCAGCTCAGTACCTTCATTCACCTCCCTCCTGAGTTCGCACGGTGCACATCAATTCTCAGTTGAGAGATGTAGCTATTCTCTCTGAGCAGAAATGAGAGTCCTTGATATCACAGCAGGATCATCCAGCCCTGAGTTTGCATCTCTGGCCTGCCATTTACTATCTGTATAATCTAAATCAAGTTAACTTTTCTAAGCTGTGGGCTCTTTTAGATGTAAAAAGAGGATACTAATGGTACTTAGCTCTTAGAATTTGTGAAAATTAATCTATGTACTCTGAGCATACTACTCTGTCTTATTTTAGTACCATTAACATTATTATAGATAATAATATATTTATAGTGTCTTTGTCAAGTACACATATCAAAAAGTCAGTTACATGTATACTCATTATTTTAATTTAAAATATTGATACTGCAAAGCAGTTTTATAAGCAGTTACATTCTGATCTGCCAGTAGTATAAATGTAAAGCTAAAGAAATAGGGAAATGGGCCAGGTTTGATTACCACATCCACCCCGTCCGCTTCCTTATGTGCACTCACCTGTTCCTACACTCATTATAACCCTGTCTCTTTTACCTCTTCTTCCTGTTCCAGTTCCTTCCTGCCTTAAGTTGCCTTCTGACTCAGCTGAACTCTAATTCTTTTCCACATAAGCCTCTACTTCTTATTCTCAGCAATGGCCTCACTTTCTACTGTGATAAGCATATGACCTGGGACTTCCCCAGTGGCTCAGCGGTAAAGAATTCACCTGCAGTGCAAGAGCTTCAGGAGATGCGGGTTTCGATGCCTGGGTCGGGAAGACCCCCTGGAGATGGGAATGGCAACCCACTCCAGTATTCTTGCCCCGAGAATCCCGTGGACAGAGGAGCCTGGCAAGCTACAGTCCATGGAGTCACAAAGACTTGGACATGACTGAAGTGACTTATCACAAGCATCTGAGCTAATTTCCTGAAATGTTTTTTATTTTCCTCAAAATTTCTTCTGTTTTCCTCTCCACCTGTCTCTCCCCCTTCTGTTTCAGAACACAAAAGTTTTCTATAACATTTCAGATCAGTGATTGTACCGTATTCTCCATATTCTGTCAGTTGGTCCTCCAATCTTTGCAGAATCTCCATCTTTTCCCCCCCTTACACTTGTTTTCTCCCTTTTGCCCTCTAGATTTCCTTGATCTACTTCCAGCCACTCCACACATACTCACTCTTCTCCCTACCTCCTGGCTAAAACTGTGTTCTGAAAATTCATATCATGTGTTCTTATCACTAACTCTGATGGTCTCTGTAATCACTTACTTTTCTTCCCCTACCCTGCAGCCTTTTCCTCATCCCTATTTTTGAAAGCTAATGAAAGCATCTTCTCCTTCTGTTGGAGCTTACTATCAGCTCCCCACTTTCCTTCACTAACATGTAAGCCTTAGGTCAGGTGTTACATTCTGTATATGATGTATAGATCTGTATACCCCACTTCAGCCTGAACCTCACGTTCCAGGCTTTTTATTTCTGATCCCTTCCTAAACTTGTCCATCTGTCTGTTTTCAAGGCAACTACAGTCAACCAGCTAAAAGCCCAACTTACCACCTTTCCTCTAAACAAGCTTTCCTCATGTTTTTCCTCATTCTATTAATGATCTACCAATTCTCCTTAGTTACTCAAGCTACAAATCACTGAGACATTTGATAGCCAATCAATTGCCAAAATTCTACGGATTTTCCTCCATCTCAGTCATTTGTGTCTGCCACTTCCCTTGCTTTCTCTGTTCCTGAGGCTTTCACTACCTCTTGCCTCTTCTAGTAGGGGAAATTCTTCCCTGGCCACACAATTTTTAGTCTTTGCAGAAAATGAGAAGTCACAAATGCCTTCCCCAGCCATTCAGGCTGTTAGCTCGCAATGACTAGCTTTTGATCCAGTGACCAAGACATCATAACTTGTAGAGATTTCCCCCTGACTCTAGCCCATTGAGGCTGCAGAGATGGTATACTTTGCTGAGAGAATCCATGGGAAATACTTTGTAACACTCGTTGTCCATTCGCTGGGTTGTAATCATGAGGGAAGAACCACAAAGCATGTACCAGGAGAATCCTTCTCTGTACAGGCCAGTCAGATTCCAATTGTACATTTCCTGCTTTCCTATCTCCCCAGACCTCTCCTTCACAGCTTCACCCTTTAGGATTGCAGGATCCTCTGTGCCTCTCGTATTGGTCATCATTTTTTTCTCTTTGTTTAATCCAACCATTTCCTCCCAGTCTATGTTTATATTTCACTTCTATGAAATTCTGAAATGAAATCTTCAAGTGTTTATTTCAGTAGCAGTGTTTTTTTTTTTTTTGAGTGATCATGCATTATTCTCTTTAATCATTATATTCTATGCCTTATGCCCCAAAATAAGCACTAGGAAGAGAAAGTCAATGTCCACGACCCATTTTAATTCCCTGTAGTGTCTGGTACAGGGCTTCTTTGTAGTCTTTGATGATGAATTTTCAGGACTACACACACTAATGGTATTGAACACTCTGAGCCCTTTATTACCCCTTGTCAATATGACGTCACCTTCTAACCCCTGCTCTTAGGGATACTATGTTTATTAGAGACATCTTCTGCATCAGTGGATTAGGTAAAGAAGTACCATTTTAAAGATGTTTCAGAGTTTGCAGAGTACTTTCATAGAAACATGTCACTAAATCCTCATAAAAATTCTGTGATATAAGTACTTTTTTATTTCCATTTTGCAGATAAAAGGACTAAATATTATCATGTTTGAGAGTAGTACTCTCCATGTGAGAGACTATGGAGATTAGAGCAGGAATCTCCCACATACACAGTGATACTAACAATTTTTCTCTGTAGAAGATTTCAGCTGAAAATACATCATGACCTTGGATTTTCCAGAGCATTTACCCATGTCAAGATTCTGATATCTTGCTTTCCAGGAAAGAGTAACCTCACCTTTTCAGTCATATGTAGTTAAAGAAGGTAACATAGATGGAGAAGAAAATGGATTCTGTCTTTGAATGAAGACATTAACATTTAAAGGATTGGACCATATAAGCAAAATTAATGCTTATATGTACACTCATTCATATTTGATATGGCACCCCACTCCAGTACTCTTGCCTGGAAAATCCCATGGATGGAGGAGCCTGGAAGGCTGCAGTCCATGGGGTCGCTGAGGGTTGGACACGACTGAGCGACTTCACTTTCACTTTTCACTTTCATGCATTAGAGAAGGAAATGGCAACCCACTCCAGTGTTCTTGCCTGGAGAATCCCAGGGACAGGGGAGCCTGGTGGGCTGCCGTCTATGGGGTCGCACAGAGTCGGACACGACTGAAGCGACTTAGCAGCAGCAGCAGCAGCTGTATAAATTGAATAATTAAGATTAAAATTTTTTTATACATTATGGCAAATTCACAATAGATGTAAATCTAAATCTTAGTTTTTATTCTGAGTTTTTCTTCAGCATAAGCAAAAGAGGGAAATAATGCAGTGTATGTAGATACCAGAGTTCAGCCAAAATGGAAGTTGCCCTTAATATTCTATGGAAAAGGAATACTCCATATATGGAAAAGAAATATTACAATTTAGTTAGCCGTACAACCCTACTGGTTATAGAAAAATTGTCTCTGGGCAGAGCTCAAACTACCGCACAATTGCACTCATCTCACATGCTAGTAAAGTAATGCTCAAAATTCTCCAAGCCAGGCTTCAGCAATACGTGAATCATGAACTTCCTGATGTTCAAGCTGGTTTTAGAAAAGGCAGAGGAACCAGAGATCAAATTGCCAACATCCGCTGGATCGTAGCAAAGAGAGTTCCAGAAAAACATCTATTTCTGCTTTATTGACTATGCAAAAGCCTTTGACTGTGTGGATCCCAATAAACTGTGGAAAATTCTGAAAGCGATGGGAATACCAGACCACCTGACCTGCCTCTTGAGAAACCTGTTTGCAGGTCAGGAAGCAACAGTTAGAACTGGACATGGAACAACAGACTGGTTCCAAATAGGAAAAGGAGTATGTCAAGGCTGTATATTGTCACACTGCTTATTTAACTTCTATGCAGAGTACATCATGAGAAACACTGGGCTGGAAGAAGCACAAGCTGGAATCAAGATTGCTGGGAGAAATATCAATAACCTCAGATATGCAGATGACACCACCCTTATGGCAGAAAGTGAAGAGGAACTCAAAAGCCTCTTGATGAAAGTGAAATTGGAGAGTGAAAATGTTGGCTTAAAGCACAACATTCTGAAAACGAAGATCATGGCATCTAGTCCCATCACTTCATGGGAAATAGATGGGGAAACAGTGGAAACAGTGTCAGACTTTATTTTTTTGGGCTCCAAAATCACTGCAGATGGTGATTGCAGCCATGAAATTAAAAGACACTTACTCCTTGGAAGGAAAGTTATGACCAACCTAGATAGCATATTCAAAAGCAGAGACATTACTTTGCCAACAAAGGTCCGTCTAGTCAAGGCTATGGTTTTTCAGTGGTCATGTATGGATGTGAGAGTTGGACTGTGAAGAAAGCTGAGTGCTGAAAAATTGATGCTTTTGAACTGTGGTGTTGGGGAAGACTCTTGAGAGTCCCTTGGACTGCAAGGATATCCAACCAGTCCATTCTGAAGGAGATCAGCCCTGGGATTTCTTTGGAAGGAATGATGCTAAAGCTGAAACTCCAGTACTTTGGCCACCTCATGTGAAGAGTTGACTCATTGGAAAAGACTGTGATTCTGGGAGGGGTTGGGGGCAGGAGGAGAAAGGGACTACAGAGGATGAGATGGCTGGATGGCATCACTGACTCGATGGATGTGAGTCTGAGTGAACCCCGGGAGTTGGTGATGGACAGGGAGGCCTGGCGTGCTGCGATTCATGGGGTCGCAAAGAGTTGGACATGAATGAACGACTGACCTGACCTGAAATGAACTGAGAGAGAAGATTATCTTGGGAAAAGTAGGTAGACATAAACTGTTATAAGTTAAATTCAGTTACTGTGTCATTTCAAGGTTTGCCACAATATAGTGTGTTGTTGATGTTTCCTCTTGAATTCTTCCCATGTGTCTTGCACAGTGTATATGTGTGTTCAATTTGTATTTACTGAATCATTTACTTTAAACCTAAAACACTTCTTAGAATGTTTGGTTAATGATAACTAAATTTTTTAAGAGGGGAAAAAATAATAAGATGTGAGCAGTCATGAGAAAAAAAAAGTGAAGCAAGTCAGAAGCACAAGGGTAGTGAAATAGTACTTGCTCAAAATACATAAGGCTGGCCAGTCATCACGGCACAAGCAAACCAGTCTGAGGCCTAATCATGTGACATTTGAGGCCCCTGGAGTAGAAGACTGGGTCACTATCTAGGCATAACAGCACTGCTTTTGCTATTTCCATGTTCCCAGTACATTACAGCAATTTGGATGAACTAAAATGTTGTATCAGTGAAACGTTGCTTACCCTGACCACACATTCCTTGCTCTTCTTCCACCTGTGTTAAAGCAGAAGTAGTGATTTATAGGATTATTTGTTGTTGTTGTTGGGGTTTTCTTTTTTTTTTTGTCTTGTAAGAACTTTTATATTTAGAATTAGCCAGGTGAACTCAGTGGCCAATTTTGTTGGTAACATTCCAAAGCATCATAGTCAAACATATGCCTTCTCTCCATTAGGCCTGATCAGGGTGATGACGTTAGCTATGTCAGTGTCACAGAGCTTCTTCATAGCATGTTTAATTTGGTGCTTGTTGGCCTTGACATCCACAGGAAACAGCAGTGTGGTGTTGTCTTCTATTTTCCTCATGGTTGACTCAGTGATGAGGGGGAACTTGATGATGGCAGAGTGGTCAAGCTTATTTCTCCTAGGGGTGCTCTTCTGAGGATATTTGGGCTGCCTCCTGAGCTGTCTGAAAGTGAGTGAGGTCCAGATCTTTGTTTGTGTCCATGGATGCTTTTCAACACTGCCTCCTTGGCCTTCAAAGGCATTGCTTTGGTCTTGGCTTTGAAAGGGGCAGGGGCTTCCTTTGTTTTTTTTTTAGCTTTTATTGGAGTATGGTTGACTTACAGTGTTGTGTTACTTTCTACTGTACAGCAAAGTGACTCAATTATACATATACATATATCCACTCTTTTTTAGATTCTTTTCCCATTTGATCATTACAGAGTATTGAGTACAGTTCACTGTGCTGTACAGTAGGTCCTTATTAGTTTTCAATGTTATCTTCATGAAAAGCTGGGGATATGCCTTTAAAAAAGAGAGAGATGTACAAAGAGTAGAAAACACCCCTGCAAGTCCTCAGTAAACCCTGAAGATAGAATCAAGAATTGAAAACTCATTGAAGGAAAACTGAAGGAATTGACAGGCCATCTCTCTCTCTTTCTCTAGTTCCTCTTCCTTCTCTCTCCTCTTTTTCTTCTCTTCCCTCTCTCCTCTTCCTAAGTTATTTTCCCCTCCTACTTCCCTCACTTCTGTGCCCCTTTCCTTCTTTTCTTCCCTTCTTCCTCTATCTAATCTTTCATTAAATATAAAGAGAAGCAGTGGTAGAAGATGGCTTTTAACTGGTTTCTGGTTTCTCTCTCTTCCAATAGAGGAATAGCCTAAACTCAGGGAGAGTATGTCCGAACAATGTTGTGGTAAAAAAAGCATCTTACAGGACCCCTTTAGTCTGCTGTCCAACTCTGATCCAGTTAACTGTGGTCAATGACCCAGGGTCATGAAATACCCACCCCTATGTATTGGAGAAGGTAGGGTAAAGGGAGACAGATTTTTTTTTTTATTTTTTTAAAGAAGGGGAATGAGAAGATGGAGAAAAATAAGAAGAGAAAAAGAAAATGTCAATTTTGACTCAGCAAATATCCTGAAAAATGTTTGCTACACCAGTCATTCTTCCAAATTAGTACATCAGATTGCCAAGATGGGCTTCCCTGGTGGCTCAGACGGTAAAGAATGCACCTGTAATGCAGGAGACCTGAGTTTGATCCCTGGATTTGGAAGATCCCCTGGAGGAGGGCATGACAACCCACTCTAGTATTCTTGCCTGGAGAATCTTCTTGGTCAGAGGAGCCTGGCAGGCTACAGTCCATGGGGTCACAAAGAGTTAGACATGACTGAGTGACTAAGCATAGCGCTGCATTGTCAAAATGGAGCTTACTTAATTATTTGCCTTTATATATGTATAACCAAATATTTTGTCCTCAGTTTGACTGGGGTTGTTATTATCCTTAAGTAGAACATTTATCTTTGTAATTTTGCTAGAAAGGATACCATTGACTCTTCCTAATTCATGTATCAGGCTATTAAACAATGCAGATATAGCCCATTTTATAAGCATTGCCTTTGTATAATATTTACAGCTATTTTGCCCTGATTTCATCAGCCTTTGTTTTAAGGAATAACCCTACCTAGAACATTTGCAGTTTTTGTAATTTTGACAAAAGGGACACATTCCTTCCTCATGCTAATTGGTATCTCTCATTTAAATAACAAAACAAAAAATTCCTTTCTGAATTCAAAACTAGGAAAAAATTAACTCCTAGTTGAATGAACTATTATTTTTTATATTTGACCACAATTTTATACATGTTGTATTATCGTATTTGCTTCATGATGAAATAAAGGACTGAGAGAATTCATCTTACTTAGCATGTGCTTTGGCTACCAGAAATTCAGGGCTTTTGTGTTTAATGGCACTAACTTTTCTTAGTTAAATGTTCCTGCTATATGCTTGCTCACCCTCATTTACTATTTTAATGTTCTTTTATGATTTTACTCTATCTGTGCCCTTCAGAAATCTGTTTGGGAAGTAGCTGGCGTATAAATAGCATAAAAAATAAACTAGCATAAAAAAAAGCATATCCTGACATTTACAGTTGTAGGATAATTCCATGTTAAGGATGATTCAGTCTGCAAGTAAAGTCATTGGATATATGTCTAAATATATTTTAGAATCATTTTGATCATCACATAGCTTTTCTAAGATGCTAGTGTTTCTGGTTTTGTTGCTTTCGTCCCATCAAAACATCCCTCTCTACTCCAAAATGCATAATTACTCAGTTTGGCTAATTTTATCGAACTGATGTTTTTGAAGGGCATTTGACTCTCTTGAATCCTCTCACAGGCTCTACGTTTTCTTAAATGTACTAATCCTACTGTGGATTTCTCTATCCCCAGAAAGCATAAGTACCCATCTTGCTCATTTACATTTGTAAGGTTTTGTTCTTTCTGGATATCTTTGTATTTGCATGCTTTTTCTTTCTCCTTCTCTCTTTTCGACCACTGCACTTGTCTTTAAAAACTGGTTTAGGTATAACCTCTTTCTGGTATGACTTAGTGAACTCCAAGTGACTCGTATCCATGTCTTTTTGGAGTTACTTACTCAGTTTTTATTTTATCTATTTGCCCTTACATATATGACATTTTGAAAGCATTCTAAAGCCTTTTTTAAAGTACAAGAAGAAGTTCCGACTCTCCACTTAGAAAATTTGCTAATTGTTTCTCAGATGGTGTCTTCTTTCCCTTTTTACATTATCCCTGAAGCACATAATTCAATGAGGAAATGTTTGTTAAATGGTGTTTGTTCTTAGCTGCTCAGGTTAAAAGATAGAATATTGATGATGTTTTTCTTAGCAAACATTTTATCAAGAATTAAAATGAAAATTTTTTCCAGGAAATCTAAAATTAAACTTAGAGAAATGCGGCACAGTTTTTGCCATAGTTATATATTCAACCATTTCAAACAGGTTTCTAAGCTAGTTTCTTTGTTTCTCCTCCTATTATTCATATTCTTTCCAGATTGATGAAGGCATATGGCTTTAATTATCAAGTATATGCTGAGGACATGCAGAGCTACAGCTTTTTCCTGACTTTTCTGATGAAGCTAGTTCCTAACAGCAACATTTGCCAGATTATTTTATTGTATTATGACATTAAACATGGACCAGCAGAACTCTAGCTAATTGGGAATGATACCTTTTCCCCTAATTGCTTATTTATTTTCCAGGAAACTAATTTAGTTTGGTTATAAAATGAAACCTCAGAACTCAGTATAAATAAGTATGGTCATATAATATCAATAGTTAGACTGAGCAAAATCCTGTAAATAAATAAACAAAACTACTGACAAAATTTATTTAAAAATGAATAATGCAGCTTTATTGCTATTATTCACAACCTTTAAGATTGGAAGGAACATTGAACACTTGTTTTTCTTCTGTCTTTAAATAAATTAGCCAGCATTATTTGTAATTAGTGAGTTAATTGTTTATAGTCAAAGACTATTGTGAAAGTGCTTTAAAATTAAAAGCAGTTTATTTCATTTCACTGGAAAATAGGCAAAACTCACTCTTTATGCTTAAGTGATATAATTTAAAAAGTATTTTGTCTCTCATATTTAAATAATACATGTTCTAAATATAATTTAGTTATTGTATATATATTAAAACTTTAAAATTATATGAAATAGTACAGCATTTGTCATCAACAGCTAATCCCCCTAATACACATCATTTATCTTATTTGAATTGTAGCAGTCTTATTTCTGTCAAAGAAGAGTCTATATCACTTGTTTCATATATGTTGAAATTTTTAAATGAGTGATACTAGCCTGAGAGACATTTACAAGTTTGGAACTTCAGTTTTGATCTTGTTCTTGTTTAGTCACTAAGTCGTGTCCAGCTTTTTGTGACCCCTTGTATTACAACACACCAGGCTTCACTATCCTTCACTATCTCCCTGAGTTTGCTCAAATCCATGTCCATTGAGTCAATAATGTCATCTCACCCTCTGTTGCTCCTTTCTCCTTCTACTCTCAATCTTTTCCATCATCATGGTCTTTTCCAATGAGTTGACTCTTCACATCAGGTGGCCAAAGTGGTGGAGCTTCAGCTTCAGCATCAGTCCTTCCAATTATTATTCAGGTTTGATCTCCTTGCAGTCCAAGGACTTTCAAAATCCTTTTCCATCACCACAGTTTGAAAGCATCAATTCTTCGGTGCTCAACCTTCTTTGTGGTTATATGTTAATTTTAAAAACAGTCTTGACGATGGTATGGAACACGATGCATTTGGGTTTTAGAGCATATTCTACATTAGAGTTGTAGAATGGGAATCACCAAGATTCTAATGAGTGCAGTAGTTATCAAAGTGTGTTCCAGGGATCTTAAAAGGTTTCTTGAAAGTACCCGAGGAATTTCCAGGAAGAGAAAAAAGGGGCTTGCGGCCAAGTGGAATGTATACATCACTTCTTTGAATGGCCTTAATAAAGATATAGAATTCAACTTGTAAATTTTGAAAAACTGTGAGACCAATAACTCCTTTTATAGCTCAGAAACTATCCAGACAAATGAAGTAATTTGATAAATGGCAAATACAATATATTTGCTAATGCTTGAATTTGAACTCAGTACTATGAACCCTTAGGGCTTCCCTGGTGGATCAGATGGTAAAGAATCCGCCTGTAGTATGGGAGACCTGGGTTTGATCCCTGGATTAGGAAGATCCCCTGGAGGAGGGCATGGCAACCCACTCCAGGATTCTTGCCTGGAGGATCCCCATGGACAAAGGACCCTGGTAGGCTATAGTCCATGGCGTCACAAAGAGCTGGACACCACTGAGTGACTAAGCACATGAACTCTTAGTGGTTCTTCTTGCACTGCAAGTCGGATTGTTGTTGTTGTTCAGTCACTCAGTTGTGTCTGACTCTTTGAGACTTTATGGACTACAGCACTCCAGGCTTCCCTGTCCTTCGTTATCTCCTGGAGTTTGCTCAAACTCATGTCCATTGAGTTGATGATGCCATCCAGCCATCTCAAACTGTCACCCTCTTCTCCTGCCTTCAGTCTTTCTCAGCATCATGGTCTTTTCCAGTGAGTTAGCTCTTCACATCAGGTGACCGAGATATTGGAGCTTCAGCTTTAGCATCAGCCCTTGCAATGAATGTTCAGGTTTGATTTTCTGTTGGATTGACGAGTTTGATCTCCTCTCTATCCAGGGGACTTTCAAGAGTCTTCTCCAGCACCACAGTTGGAACGTATCAATTCTTCAGTGCTCAGCCTTCTTTATAGTCCAGTCTCACATCTGTACATGACTATCGGAAAAACCATAGCTTTGACTATATGGACTTTTGTCAGCAAAGTGATGTCTCTGCTTTTTAATACTCTGTCTAGGTTTGTCATAGCGTTCCTTCCAAGAAACAAATGTCTTTTAATTTCATGGCTGTAGTCGCAGTCCACAGTGATTTTGGAGCTCAAGAAAATAAAATATGTCAGTCTTCTCATTGTTTCCCCATCTATTTGCCATGAAGTGATGTAACCAGATGCCATGATCTTAGTTTTTTAATGTTGAGCTTTAAGCGAGCTTTTTCACTCTCTCTCTTTTTTCACCTTTTTTAAGAGGCTCTTTAGCTCCTCTCCGCTTTTTGCCATTAGGGTAGTGTCATCTGTATATCTGAGGTTATTGTTGTTTCTCCCAGCACTCTTGAATCCAGTCTGAGCTTTATCCATCCTGGCATTTTACATGATGTGCTCTGCATATAACTTAAATAAGCAAGGTGACAATATGCTTCCTTGATGTACTCCTTTCTCAATTTTAAATCATGCCATTGTTCCATGTCCTGTTCTAACTAACTGTTGCTTCTTAACCTGAATAGAAGTTTATCAGGAGGCAGGTAAGGTAGTCTGGTATTCCCACCTCTTTAAGAATTTTCCACTGTTTGTTTTGGTACACACAGTCAAAGGCTCTATCGTGGTCAATGAAGCAGAAGTAGATGTTTTTCTGGAATTTCCTTGCTTTTTCTGTGATCCAAGGGATGTTGGCAATTTGATCTCTAGTTCTTCTGCCTTTTCTAAATCTAGCTTGAACATCTGGAATTCCTCAGTTCAGGTACTGTTGAAGCCTAGCTTGAAGGATTTTGAGCTTGCTAACATGTGAAAGGAGTGCAGTTGTACAGTATTTTAAACAGTCTTTGGAATGGTCCTTCTTTGCGATTGGAATGAAAACTGACCTTTTCCAGTCCTGTTGCCACTACTGAATTTTCCAAATTTGGTGGCATATTGAGTGCAGCGCTTTCACAGCATCATCTTTTAGGATTTGAGATAGCTCAGCTGGAATTCTGTCACCTCCACAAGCTTTGTTCATACTAATGCTTCATAAGGCCCACTTAACTTGACACTCCAGGATGTCTGGCTATAGGTGAGTGATCACACCATCATGGTTATCTGGGTCATTAAGACCTTTTTTGTATAGTTCTTTGGTGTATTCTTGCCACCTCTTTTTAATATCTTCTTCTACTGTTAGTGCCATACTGTTTCTGTCCTTTATTGTGCCCATTTTTACATGAAATGTTCCCTTGGTATCTTTAATTCTCTTTTAAAGATATCTAGTCTTTCCCATTAAACTCTGTAAGTAAAAGAGGAAGAATCTATTTTTAATGTTAAACAATATTTGAAATTAAAACATGGAAAAATATCAAACTTCTAAAATCTGCTGTAAGATTCAAAAACATTAATTATAAAATTGCATTTTATATTTGCAGCTTTATCTACTTTTTATCTTCATCTATTTCTAGACAGTTTTGCCATAATATAAATAGGATGGACTGAAAGGTTTACAAGTGACATTTGAAAAGTTGAGTTTGGATATGTAGAATTTTAAGGAAAAGAATGCTGAAAAGTGGTTATTAGGTTTCAGTCATCTTCTCAGCACTGCACTAGAAAGTATGAATTCAAAGACAAAAGGCAAAAAATGCAGTCTAGAATGAAGAGAGTCACAACAGAAAAGATAAACTAAAAATGGACTGTGTTAAGGCTGATGGCGGTATTTTAGTAAATAAATGACTTTGAGCTAGGCCTTGAACTGCAAATAAGAGTGTTCCTGGAGAAGAGTGTACATGGGGAGGGAGGAGGGGAGAAGAGAAAGACAGACAGAAGGTAGAGAGCTAGAGACACAGAGAGATACCTGCTGGTTGATTCATGATGGTATTGCTAAACCAAGTTATGGAAGTTGGAGAACAGGGCAGAATATGCAGAAGAGATACACCCAGTCCCACATATCTCATATACCTGGACATTTCCAGTAGAAAGATGATAGCTCAACATTCAGACAGGAGATTAATGCTGGAGACTTCACTCACTCATTCATTCAGTAAATATTATTGGCTGTTTACTGTGCCTCAGGCATCATATTGATAATAAGCACTGTGTTAGAGAAGGAGATGTAAAAGTGAAAAGACATGGACTATTTTATTCAAAAAATATCCAGTCTGTCAAGGGGACTGACATTAAATAAGCATTATAATGTAATTATTAAGAGAACTTTAATAAACTATTTTATGAAGTTGATATAATTAAAATCTATAATGTCAAATCATAAAATAATTATTATGCATAATGACGTTAATTGCATGTAACAAACTTTTATTGCATTATAATTTAAGACGTGTGTCTATTGCATAGGAGAATGAGCCGCTTATACTGTCTGTAAGCTTTACAGTAAAGGTAGCATTTGTTAAAAGGATTGATGGATGATATCAGAAGTCACTTCTAGCATAAAAGTAAAATAGTAAGAGAAGATTCAATCTAAATATACCAAGTAAGCTTATATTAGGACTTAAAAATGGGTTTTGCTTATACCTTTCAAAGTTGGATTTTGAATCCTTCAGAGGAAATGTCTCTATGGTTCCAGTAATATTCTGAGCTGACTTAGTAGTATGTGGACAGAACAATGCTTCTTGTTTTCATTTGTGGTGAAAATAATCAGATAGACACTAATTATTTGCCTGTGAATAATGTGCTTTGGGTCACAACTAATTCCACTAGTTGACATTTTTCATTGCTTCCCATCCGTCCTGAGAAATGATATGGATTGCCTTGCAGATGAACAGACTTTTCTTGGCTTATCCAACCTTTAAAGTTGTATTCAAGTTCTGTGGCTACTCTAATTTTGTCACTTTTAAGTTTGCATCTTTCTTTTCCTTTTTCCCACTTAGGTTTGTTTGTTTTTTGTTTTTTTTTTTCCGTTTAAACCTTATACCATTAGCATTGCTCGGTAAACTTTCTTATTTTACACCTCTGTGACCACAACTTCAGCAATATTGGCTCTGCAAATCTCACTGAATGGTCAGTTTACTTTTTGGGTTTTTTTCACCACACCAACTGTTTGGCATATAGATTTTTCTTTTCAGCTAGTTTAGAGTAAATCAATATTCCAGGAAACAGCACAGCTCAATTCAGATGGGTCTGTCATACTCCTCTGCTTGTAGAACATGATGTTGTTTCGAGGTCTCCAAATCCTACTGAAATCTTAAATGCAATTGTGCAAAGCATGAATAAAAATAAGCTATTTGGTGATAATGATGTGCCTGGTGTTAGGTTAGCACTATTGTGAATTATTCCTCATTTATAACACTAAATCAGTTTGGTTTTTGAGAAATAGCTTATTCTTTTTATTTGTGTTTTTGTCTGAGCAGATAGAAAGAATGACAACTTGCTGATTTCATGTTTGAAAGGAAACAATAACTTCAAAGTACTTAGAATATTCACATAATAATTATATAATCCCCCAAGATCCTTATTAATGTTTGTTAGTGTATACTCCTTGTCTTTTCTCGCACTCAATTTTGGAACTTTTTTGAGTTGAGAAGTGTATTTTGTTTCTTTCTCTAAAAATAATGATGATGTGGGAGAAATATGTATAGTATTGAGGATTAATTTGTTCTGAATGAAAAAAAAATTTGTTGTGAATGATAATCATTCAGAAGTTAAAGTGTCAAATCATGACCTTATGGAGTTAAAAGACTCTTTTCAGATTATATAGTCCAATTTTTTTATTGGAAACAGAAGTTGTAAATTACAGGTAAATTTATAAGGTAGCAGAACCAAGACTGGTTCCCATGCTTACATTAAAATTTGTTTTCCAGTTGCAGCTGTCGTTTGTTAGCCTATGAGAAAATCAGCAAAAAAACAAACAAACAAAAAAGCTAGCAAACTCGATGTAGACAAACTTCTCTATGTAAGAAAATGGGTTTCCCAGATGGCACTAATGGTAAAGAACCTGCCTGCAGGAGACGTAAGAGACATGAGTTTGGGAAGATCCCCTGGAGGAGGGCATGGCAGCCCACTCCAGGATTCTTGCCTGGAGAAATCCCAAGGACAGAGGAGCCTGGTGGGCCACAGTCCATAAGGTCCCAAAGAGTCAGACTGAAGCTACTTAGCTTCACACATGTAAGAAAATCCAGCTTTTTACTGAGGGATAGACATATGACGGAGAAGGCAATGGCATCCCACTCTAGTACTCTTGCCTGGAAAATCCCATGGAGGGAGGAGCCTGTGTTCTTGCCTGGAGAATCCCAGGGACGGGGGAGCCTGGTGGGCTGCTGTCTATGGGGTCACACAGAGTCGGACACGACTGAAGTGACTTAGCAGCAGCAGACATATGACACAGTATTGTAAACTGGCTCTGCATTTTTACAGAAGCACTGTTAGAGTTCATGGTTGTTTTGTTGTTACTCAGTGTCTTTTTGACACCAGACATGTTTTTTAATATATAATTTCAGCAAAATTCAGTATGGGTTTTTGTACATTCACATAAGAAATGACATTATAGAGAAAGGAAATTATGATGACACAGGAAAAATCCTACTTGAAGACAAAGAATTGTATCAGAAGAAAGCAATCTCTGGATAATGAAATAAATTTTACAGCTTTTGCTATCAAATGATATTTATTTACAAAAGCAATATTATGAATTGTAAGAGTAAATTAGTCAAGCATTAGGTAAAAACATTGCATTCATCTTGAAAAATTAAAAGTTCTATATTAAGTTATTCTAATTTAAAAATCAATCTTGATAAATATCTTTGTTTTCAAATAATAATTACAGCTGATTATAGCTAACATAGTATTGCTTGAATACCATGATGCTTGTCTGTCTACTAAGAACTTTTTTATGTTTGCTCATTAATTTTTTTCTTATAATCTTTAGTGCTAGATTTTTTAATAAGAGTTTGGTTGAGGTATAATTCACATGGGCTTCCCTGGTGGCTCAGATGGTAAAGAATCTGCCTGTTATGTAGAAGACCAGGGTTCAATCCCTGGGTCGGGAAGATCATTCACATAATATACAATTTAATTTTTAAAGTGTGTAATTCAGTTGTTTTAACATATTTGCAGAATTGTTCAGTCATCACCACTAATTTTAGAACATTATCATCATACCTTCAAAATAAAGCCATTATCAATCAGCAGTCTCCTCCCCCGGTCCGTGTCTCCATGCTCCTGGCAGTCATTCTCTGTCTCCATGTATTTGTTGATTCTGGACATTTCCTATCACATGGAATCATGTAACTTGTAACCTTTTGTGACTCCCTTCTTTCACTTAGCATAGTTTTTCAAAGCTCTTCCATAATATAGCAAGCATATATAAGTTATTACTTTTTACTTCAAAATAATATTCCATTGTATGGCTGCACCACATTTTGTTTATCTGTTCATCACCTAATGGGCTTTTGGTTTTTGTCCACTTTTTGGTTTACATGAATAATGCTGCAGGGCACATTCATTTACAAGTTTTGTGTGGATCGTTGTTTTCATTTCTCTAATGTGTATACTTATGAATACAATTGCTGACTCATAGGCTAACTCCATGTTTAACATTTTGAGAAACTGGCAAACTATTTTCCAAACTGATTGCATCATTTTACCATCCAGCCAACAATGTATGAGGCTTCCAATTTATCCATATTCATGCCAACCCTTATCATCTCTTTTTGATTTCAGTCATGTTACCCAGTGTGAAGTGGTATGGCACTGTGGTTTTTGACTTGCATTTTCCTAATGACTAGTGATACTGAGCATCTTCCATGTAATTATTGGTTATTTGCATATCTAAACTTTAGAGAAATGTCTGTGCTAATATGTTTTTCCATTTTCAGTTGGGTTATTTGCCTTTTTATTATTGAGTTATAAGAATTTTTCACATTATGGATACAAGTTCCTTATCAGATAAATAATTTACAAAGAGTTTCTCCTATTTTGTGTGTTGTCCCTTCATTTTAAGGGATAATATATTTTGTAGAAAAAATGTTATCAATTTAGATAAAATCCAATTTATAAGTTCTTTTGGTGTTGCTTATATTTATATTGTTATGTCTAAGAAACCATTACCTAGTCCAAGGTCAAAAGAATTACTTCCATCTGCTAAAATTTATTTCTCTGTTTGTGGATGGCAAGTTATCCTAATACCGTTTATTGAAGAAGTTATATTTCACAAGTTAATTGTCTCGTACCCTTGTTGAAATCAATTGCTCACAAGCGTAAGGGATTATTTCTGGACTTTCAGTTCTGTGCAGTTGATATATATGTCTATCCTTATGCCAGTATCACATTCATCTTGATTCTATGGCTTTATAGTCAACATAAAATCAGGAAGTATAAGTCCTCCAACTTTGTTCTTCCTTTTCAGTATTTTTTTTAAATATTCTTGGGCTCTTGTATATCCACATGAATTTTAGGATGACTTTGTCACTTTCTCTGAAAAAGGAAGCTGAAATTTTATCATGATTTTATGTAATCTATAGGTCAATTTGGGGAATGTTTTTGACTTAATAATAAATCTTCTGATCCCCATTTATGGGGTATCTCTCCATTTATGCACATTTATTTAGTTTTCTGCAATGAATGTTTTTGTTATTTTCAGTGCACAAACTTTTGTACTTCTCTTGTTAAATTTATCCCTAAGCATTTTATTTTTGTAATGCTCCTGCAGATTGTTTTCTTAATTTAACTTCAGATTTTTATTGCTAGTGTATAGGGATATAATTGATTTTCATGTTTTGATTTATATCCTTCAACCTTACTGAATTAATTTATTAGTTCTAATTGTATGTGTGTGTTTTCTGTAGGATTTTCTATATTCAGGGTATTTCCATCTGATAATAGAAGTGGCTTTAATTCTTTCCTTTTAACCTAGATTTCATTTATCTTTTTTCTTGCCTAAATTGCCCTGGCAAACACTTCCTGTACAGTGTTCAAAAGAAGTGGTGAGAACCAATATCTTTGTCTTGTTCCTGGTCTCTGAGGGCTGCTGTTTTTCTCAACTACCATGAATGTGAGGCTGCTAGGTTTCAAGCTTACTAAGGAACTGGGGAGGGGGGATTATAATTGATTGACTGAAAGGCTACAAATATTATTGCTTGTATTAAAGTTTAGAGTTTTTTTTTTTTTAAATAAGTCATCTTATTTCAAGGTTGTTTCAAGCCTTTGGTTAATTTTTAGAATTTTTAAAAAGTTGGTCCTAAAAAAAAAAAAAGTTGGTCTTTTTGCCTTTACTTTTCTTGCTTTTTTGAGTAATGAATTTCTTAAGGTTCTGACTCTGCTATTTTAGAAGTGGTACTAGGTTTTAGTGGGGCATATTTAGGGGCAATAAAGGGGAAATTTAATATAAGACAAGATCTAACATAAGTATTTTTTCCTATTTTTAAAAGAAAAGAAATAGTATTTTTGCCCAGAAATATTTCTTAAGATGTAGTAGGTGCTAATTTTTTGAAAATGTCAATTTATTTGGGTATCTATCAGTTTCCAGTTACAAAATGATTTAATAACTTTTTAGAAATTATCATTGTATTTGAAACAAAAAATATTTAGTGTAGAATGTGCTTACTCATATTAATTTACAGTAAAAGCTGTTAAACTTTATAGTGTGCTCTTAAATTCTTCTGGGAAAAATGGAACTTTTGATGTATTGATAATTGACTGAGATATCTTTTATGTTTTATTTTGTAATCTGAGAACTTGAATGTGTGCTAACTTTCTGGTTGTCAGCACACTGTATTTTTAAGCAATTGATTTTCTTTGTGTGAAGTGTATGTGAAGATAAAATGCATTTCCTAATTGTTAACATAGAATATGCTCCTGAATCAATTCTTAAGCAATTGTTCTTAGGTCATTTATAATTACATGCTTTTCACCTTCCTTTCTTTTCTCCTCTCTTCATGGAGAACAGATTAACTTTGGAACACACTACAGTTTGCTTTGCCAGTTACATTCTAGCAACTGAGAAACTTACTTTGTTCTGAGTGTATCTGAACTAAGATGTAGCCTATTCTCAAAATGTGTTCAGGGACAGATGTTTTCTTTAGTCCTCTGTTACTGCATAGGACAAAGAGAAAAGATGCTTTGGCCAATTGAAGCTGCCAGAAAATTGGTTGTCTAATATTTGTGTCAAGCCTTGAGCCACAGAGGATCTGTTTTGTTAGTTTGTTTTAAAAAATAACATGTGTCCATTATATAGTGATGTCGGAGAAGGCAATGGCACCCCACTCCAGTACTCTTGCCTGGAAAATCCCATGGATGGAGAAGTCTGGTGGGCTGCAGTCCATGGGGTTGCTAAGAGTTGGACACGACTGAGTGACTTCCCTTTCACATTTCACTTTCATGCATTGGAGAAGGAAATGGCAACCCACTCCAGTGTTCTTGCCTGGAGAATCCCAGGGACAGCAGAACCTGGTGGGCTGACGTCTGTGGGGTCGCACAGAGTCGGACACGACTGAAGCGATTTATCAGCAGTGAGCATGTAGAAGAAAACATTATGAAGAATGAATTCAGAAAAGAACTTGATGATGAACAAGTCAAAATATTTTGTCTGTTGTATTTCCTTTGGAATGTTGCTTAAAAGATAATAGAAACTGGTTCACCTGGTTCACAGATTGGTACCACTTGACCTCATTAATTATAATTTTTGAAATATTATTGTTAGTTTTTCTAAGTTCATTATGATTGGCTTGATAAAATAGAGAACTCAGAAATTTTTATAGTGTATGTATGTTTTCCATACATCTGTATTTTCAACCATTTTTCCATTATCACCTCTGCCCTGGAAGAAGAATTATATTAAATATAATTCTATTTTACCAGAGAAATTACATACTAATGTAAGATATTTTGTTGCATTCCACTGAACTTTGGAGAGGCACAAACCTTTGTAAGTATCCGAGACTTCTGCAGCCCCCTAAACCCAGTTATTGCCCCTTTGTGGGTGACATTACCCCCGTAGACTGTGCATGCCCTTTATTATCTTTATATAACACCATCTATAGGAAGTTTTTTTTTTAATTTAACTTAATCTAACTTAACCTAAATACTAAAGTTTGTTTATATGATGTCATGTCTGTCTGTGCTGCTACTGCTAAGTCTCTTCAGTCCTGTCCAACTCTGTGCAACCCCATAGATGGCAGCCCACCAGGCTCCCTCGTCCCTGGGATTCTCCAGGCAAGAACACTGGAGTGGGTTGCCATTGCCTTCTCCAATGCATGAAAGTGAAAAGTGAAAGTGAAGTCGCTCAGTTGTGTCCCAACTCTTAGCGACCCCATGGACTGCAGCCTACCAGGCTCCTCTGTCCATGGGATTTTCCAGGCAAGAGTACTGGAGTGGGGTGCCATTGCCTTCTCCCACATCCGCTAGCAGTTTTTTAAAATTCACAAATATTCTAGAATTAGAGTAGAGGTAATATCATTTGTGTGTGTGTACATTCATATATTGGAGAAGGTAATGGCACCCCACTCTCCTACTCTTGCCTGGAAAATCCCATGGACGGAGGAGCCTGGTAGGCTGCAGTCCATGGGATCGCTAAGAGTTGGACACGACTGAGCGACTTCACTTTCACTTTTCACTTTCATGTATTGGAGAGGGAAATGGCAACCCACTCCAGTGTTCTTGCCTGGAGAATCCCAGGGATGGGGGAGCCTGCTGGGCTGCCGTCTATGGGGTCGCACAGAGTTGGACATGACTGAAGTGACTTAGCAGCACATTTATATATATATTTGGAAGCTCTCTTTAACCCAGAGTTGTGAATTTGATTAAAGATATATTTTTTGCATAATTGTATAATGGTTATTGCAAATTAATCTTAAGAAACGAATTCTATTTCTGATTTTATCTCTTCTCAGTTATATTCATTTATTTTATTTTATAGTGCTACCAAAATATTGGTACCTTAAAAATATTGTTTGAAAAATGTGTTAGGTTTTTAATTTTTTTCAATTATTTTTTGACAGTGGTGGTGGTTTAGTTGCTAAGTCATGTCCATCTCTTGCAATCCCATGGACTGTAGCCTGCCAAGCTCCTCTATACATGGGATTCTCCAGGCAAGAATACTGTAGTGGGTTGGCATCCTTCTCCAGGGGATCTTACCAACTCAGGAATCAAACCCAGGTCTCCTGCACTGCAGGCAGATTCTTTACTGACTGAGCTATGAAGGAAGCCCTAAGCAAAGAATGACTCCTTAGCTTTTACATAAAATACAGTAGGATTGGAAATGATTAGGAAATTTTATACAAAAGATAGACAATCTGAATTCTCAGAATCTGAGCATCTATTGGACATTTTCACTTTTAAAGAAAAAGCAACTGTGTGTTCAACCAGTATGACATGGTCTTCTCTAGGTCAGATGCAGGATGTTGCCAGGGAGGATGGTTGTATGTAGCACATCCCTGTCACACAGCAACCCTGGATAACCACTGCTGATATATTCATATCTTGTATCTACTTACATTTATAAGTACATAATAATCTACAAGCAAAATCAGCAGCCATTTTAATATAACCTTTAGTTTATCAAAAGCTTATCTGTGTTAGATGTTTTCTAACCATGAGATAAAATGTGAGTAAAACATAGCCCTATCCCTCAAAAACTTACCTGTTACAGTCCAGCTGACACACACAGTCACTAGCGTGAAGCTCATTTCGAGACAATCAGATTAAAAAAAAAAACAACAAGCTTTTCAAAAATGATTATTTTATAATAACTTTGCAAGAAAGATCAAGAGTTTACAGGTGAAAAGCCATAGCATGTATCTTGGCTGAAAGTTGCTAAGTTAGCATTTAATTTGTATAACTGATGAGGCCATCACATCAGATGGTTCTGAATTTATTTGTTCATTTCCTAAAAGACACTCACTAATTTGTTTTAAAAAGTGTGTTGCCTCAGTATTCTGCATTCTGTACCAATACATAACATATATTACTTCATTTAAGCCTCCCCACTGCTCTGTAAGGTTTTATTATCCTAATTTTACACATGAGGAAGCTGAAGCTCCTGGAAATTTACCTGACTCACCGCATTTTCCAGAATTCAAACCCAGGCAGTCTTATTCACTGGATATAACTCGTACACAGAACCAGAGTGCACAGGAGTACACAGGTGAATTCAACATGGACCTTTCCCTCAAGGAGTTTCAATGAATTCAAAGAAGATGACATTTGGTGGACAAAGAGAAGTGATTTAGTGCAAAAGAAAGGATTATGTGCTTTCTCAACTCAAGAGTTTGTAGCAGATAGAACAGGGACAGCTAAGTTAAGGTCAGATATCTCTCCTAAATAATTTTAATTTAGGTTTATTTTATACTTCATTATCGTCCTTCCAAATTATCTTTTCGATAGAAGGGTGAGAAGAAAGAATTAAGCCGTGAAATATCAAAAGTGGTTTATGTTCTCTTTTTCTTGGCAATATCCAGACAATGCAGCCTCTCTTCTCCTAAGATTAATCACTGTGGCAAATGGAAGAAAAAAAAGAGCCAATTTGGAAGAGCCTGGGAGACTGCTCTCTGCCTGATCTTAGAGGGATTAATATGACCAGTTAGAATGAGCACACTAACCTCACAGGATCCTGGGATTCCTTTCTCTCCAGGTGTTGTTAGAAATTAGAAAGTTTGAATTGGTAGTTTTACCTTCATCAAATAGAGCTGCAAAATATGTAGGTGTTATAAAACAGCTCATACATGGGGGAAAAAAGTACAGTTTGAACAACAAAGTTTCACTTATAAGTGCATTTTTCAATAGCAGATACTACAGTACTACAAGATCACAGTTAGTTGGTTGAATCTGCTTATATGGAAGAACTGTGAATACAGTGGGCCAACTGTAAGTTACACTTGGATTTTCAACTGTGCAAAAGATCAGGGCCCCTAATTCTTCTGTGGTTCAGGGGTCAACTGTATATGGAAGGTAGGGAATTTAGCCATTATGGTAGATGATTAGAAAATGTAATTTTGATTTTATTTCCTATATGTTTTGAAAGATGCAAATGAAATCTGTTAAAATGATATCCACTCTTTGGAAAATAGAATCTAGGAGATTTTCATATTGCTATGTAGATAGATAGGAGTTTATCCAGAGAGATTTAAATAAGGAGCATAGAACTTGAGAAGGATTGTGGATGAAGGGAAGAATTAATAAAGAAGGTGGCTTTTGAGATGACTCTTTAAGATGGGTAGAATTTAGATATGTGGAGATGCATGACTGGGTGTGTATGGTAGGGCTTCAAGCAGAAGTTAAAGATGAAACAAAGGCATAGAGTTAGGAGAAGAATGAATGTGCATGAAGTACTGGTTCATGCTGACTTGACTGGTTCATGTTGACCTAGAATCATATATAAATCACTGGCATTAAGAATGGGCCATTTCCTTGAGATAATTTAATTAAATTCCTTGAATATCAAATCAAAGGGTTTATACATTATTATATGGTGAATGGGACCCACTAAAGGCTTTTGACTGAGAAAGTAATATGTTTAGCTAGTTATTCAGGAAGATATACTTGGTAGTAATATGTGAAATAGATTGAAAAGGTAAAATCTGGGAAAACAAATTTAGGTTATAATAATTCAGGTGAGAGTCCTAGTTTAGGCCACTGGCAGTGAAAACAGAGGACAGGAAATAGAATCAGAGAGTGAAATGGAAAAAGGCCCATGGAGTTGGCTGCTAATTGTGTATGGGGAAAGGGAGAGAGAGTTTAGTCACTGGTGATGACCGTGAGGTTTTTAATTCCTAGTATCCAGGAAGATTCAGCTTCCATTAATGGAAATTAAAAAATCATATTTGGTATGGGAAATGTTCACTTTTAAATCTGAACCCATTAAAAAATGCTTAGGCATTCATTTCTAGGTATCGAAGAGTTGATTTGAAATGAAAAAAGAGAAAAAGTTGTGCTGAAAATGCAGAGAGAGGGCAAGGCTTAAGATACACACACAGAGGATGTTATTCATATAGAGGATATTACTATCAAGCCATTAATTTGCATGAAAGTTACAGTTGAATGAATAATGAGAACAAGCTTAAGGCTCTGTTTCAGGGACTACCTACATTTGAAAAAAAAAAAACAGAAAGGGAAATCCATAGCATGAAGAAAAAAAGAGGATCCAGGGACGGCATGTTCCAGAAAACAGAGTTAGGGAGGGTAAACACTGGAAGAATAACGTTGGATTGGGTGACAACACTCATCAAATTAAACACAGTGTTTTGCTTTTAGCAATTAGAGATGATAGGATGCCTCTAAAAGCATTTTTAGGAGTTTGAGAGTCAAAGAAATAAAAATCAGGGACTATGGAATAATCAAAATATTTATTGAAAATCTATTATGTGCCAGTTTGAACATGAGAATAGGTGATTGAACCTTAAGTATATTTGAAATACATGTTCTTTATAATATATAGAATGACATTGTATTAATCAAGGTCCCAGCAATCATTAGATGGAAGATTTAATTGGGCAGGGATAAGTAATAACAAGGAACAGTGACACATTTAGGGACTTTAGCAAGAGCCAAAAGCCAGAGGACTAGAGGACTAGGTCCAAAGGATTGAGAGAGAACAGTGTTACCAAAACCCAGGGAGAACTGGTGCTGTAGAAGAGGGGGCACCGCTGTCAGAACGGAACCGAGGCAAAGACGTGGCTGAGGCCTAGCTGTACCTCCTGTTGGATGGAGCAGACTGGAAAAGAAATTTTTTGGGAGCTTGAGTGATTCTTTTCAAGAGTCCGATGCAGGGTGCGTGAATCAGGACAGTGTATCTGAGGGAAGAAGGCAGAAAGCATCACCAGTGTACATGGTGCCAAGACTCCATACTTTTAGTAATAGAAGTTGAATCAATATAAAGTAACAATGAAATGGCAGGGTTTATTATTTAATGAACGTATGAACTGTGAAAATGCTGTATAATGGATAACTTTTTCATGCCATGTGTAAAGGGTAATAGGGCTTCCCTGATAGCTCAGTTGGTAAAGAATCTGCCTGCAATGCAGGAGAACCTGGTTCTATTCCTGGGTTGGGAAGATCCGCTGGAGAAGGGATAGGCTACCCACTTCAATATTCTTGGGCTTCCCTTGTGGCTCAGCTGGTAAAGAATCCGCCTTCAATGCGGGGAACCTGGGTTCAATCCCTGGGTTGAGAGGATCCCTTGGAGAAGGGAAAGGCTACCCACTCCACTGTTCTGGCCTAGATAATTCCTTGGGATCACAAAGAATTGGACACTTTCACTCACATAAAGGGTTAATATAGTGGTTATTCCAGTAGTCATGTATGGATGTGAGAGTTGGACCATAAAGAAAGCTGAACACCAAAGAATTGATGCTTTCAAACTGTGGTGTTGAAGACTCTTGAGAGTCCCTTGGACTGCAAGGAGATAAAACCAGTCTATTCTAAAGGAAATCAATCCTGAATATTCATTGGAAGAACTGATGATGAAGCTGAAGTTCTAATACTTTGGCCACCTGCTGTGAAGAGCTGATTCACTGAAAAAGACCCTAATGCTGGGAAAGATTGAACATAGGAGGAGAAGGGGACGACAGAGGATGAGCTGGTTGGATGGCATCACTGACTCAATGGACATGAGTTTGAGCAAGCTCTGGGAGATGGTGAAGGACAGGGAAGCCTGGCATGCTGCAGTACATGGGGTCGCAAAAAGTTGGACACAACTGAGCGACTGAACAGTAACAGCAACAGCATAGTGGTTATTGAGCTTTTCTTATGAAACAGAGTGAATAAAGAAATAAATGTGAGTTGAAATATTAGTGCATTTGCTATTCCCCACACCACCAAAATATTCTTAAGTTGGAACAGGGAAGAAGGACTGCTAGTCAAAACAAAAATCAAGAGTCCAGGAATCAGCATTGGCTCACCAAATTTAAGGCGAGAAAAATAGTACTGATTATTTGTGGTTAAATATAACAGAGAGGGACATCAAAACTGCTTAAAGATTTCTAGCCTCAAGGCAAACTGATTGGGACATGTAAACTGAGATGAATCTGCAGATGGGAAAATCAAAAACGTATTATTACCTCATGACTAGCACTCGGTAGTAGTAGTAGTAGTAGTAGTAATAGTAGTAGTAGTGTTCTCCAGGCCAGAATACTAGAGTGAGTAGCCTTTCCCTTCTCCAGGGGATCTTTCCAACCCAGGGATCCAACCCAGGTATCCCACGTTGCAGGCAGATTCTTTACCATCTGACCACAAGGAAAGCCCAAGAACACTGAAGTGGGTAGCCTATCCCTTCTCCAGCGGATCTTCCTGACTAGGAATTGAACCGGGGTTTCCTGCATCGCAAGCGGATTCTTTATCAACTGAGCTACCAGGGGAGTCCAGTATTAGTGTAGTAATAAAGTTAATAATTACTATTTATGGATGGCTCACTACCTGCCAAGCATGATTCTAGTTACTATATAATTTAAGTCTGTAATTTTCTATCCAGTTGCTCATCCAATCTGGAAAAGAAATTATATTATTTCCTCCATTTCATAGATTAGGAATCTGAGACTCTGAGTAGTTAAGTAACTTCTCCACAACCATACAGTGGTTAATAAATGGATAAGTCTGTCATATATCGTCTTTGGATTCTGTGTTCTCCTACGTTCTCCTGGATGTGCTGTACCTCCTTCCACGTCTTGCAGTCCAGTGAGCTATTAGCTTCCTCTTCTCCTAGTTGGCTTATTTCACTTTTAGTGTCAAATCCTATGTGTCCACTTAACACCTCTGTAGTCGCTGATCCATTGTAGATGGTCATGCCATAACTGATATGGTAGATGTGCATAGAGCCTTGAGAAACTGTTGCCTGTGATTAGAATGTAGGCATTCATTCATTAATCCCAATATTGATTAATTCCCTATTAAGTGTTAATGACTGAAGTACTGGGCACATTAGGTAGTGAATATACCAAGCAGAAAATTTCTTGATGTTATGTAGAGGGGTCAGACAGTAATAAGTAAACAAATATCAAACAATGTCAGGGGGTGGTATATGCTGTTAAGAAAAAGAAAACAGGGAAGAAGACAAAGACTCATTGCAGATGTTTGAGATAGATGGATGATATTCCAGGCAGGCAATCACCTTTTCAAGAAGTAATATTTGAGAAGAGAAAGTGAATATCAGGGGAAAGACCATTTGAGTGACAGCGAATGAAAAATGCAAAGACATTACTTACTGTAGAATTTGCTTACTTTCTCTGCTCATCCTTCAAGGTAGGACCAGCACTATTCTGCTACATGGATACTGTGCCCCTCATAACTGACAGGTGGAGAAAGAGATAGAAGACTGAGGTTAGCTAACCACAGGTCCTTTGTGATATATCTAGGATGGAGATTATCATGTCAAAAGTCCATCCAGTTATATTCCAGATGCATAGATTGATAGCGTATAACTTCTCATTCCATAGTGACGTTTAGACATATCAAAGTCTGCGTGTATAGCTCAAGCACATTCACCGGCATAATGCAGTTTTTTGTTATCTCTTGAGCCTCCACTTCCAGTGCCACTAAGCTGAAATTTGTTTCTTCTTTAAAATGTGAAGATGTGGACTTATCTAGAGCAATTATTAGCACAGTTGCGAAACAGTTTTCACAGAGTTGGAAAAGGGCTGCCCGCCCTCTTTAACCTTTCAACTACTCACTGCCCCTCCCCACTCATTACTGTGTTTATTTAATTAACATCCCATGTGCGTGCACGTTCAGTCGCTTCACGCTTGTCCGACTCTTTGCAACCCCATGGACTGTAGTCTGACAGGCTCCTCTGTCCATGGGATTCTCCAGGCAAGAATACTGGAGTGCGTTGCGATGCCCTCTTCTGGGGATCTTCCTGACCCAGGAATCAAACCTGAGCCTCCTGCATCTCCTGCATTGCAGACAGTTTCTTTGCCATTGAGCCACCTGGGGAACCACCCACATCTTTATTTCAGGAGTTTTGCTACCATACAGGACTTCTACACTATTTCTTCTTAAAAATTTTAGTGCTTTATAAATATTTGTTTGTGATTGACTACTAAAGCAGTTAAGAGTTGCGTGCAATTTATTTTCAGGGGTCTAATTGCTTCCTTATTTCTCACTTAAGAATTTTCAAGGTGTTTTATTAGAATTCTTTCAATAAGCTGCTATAATAGGATGTATAGGTATTATTATTGCTTTTAAACAAAGGGCAGGTTAACTAACAAACTTTTAAGTGGCAGCCACTAGATCAACTGATTAGTTAGTTATAGAGTCATGACTGAAACTTAACTTGATTTTATTTCAGTTGTTTCTTTAGAGCTCGATGTTAAAAGGTAATAATGATACCTTCACTCAAACAAGCCAGAATTAGATTGTTACAGGGAAGAACCGACTCCATGTTGGATCTCTTTCTTTTACTTTAACCTTGCTTCCCGTTGTTATTGTTCACTAAAAAGATGCTGTTTATACACAATGGCCGGCCTCAGGAAGCCCTACCCCTTTAAGTAAATATTAAACCAAAATGCCTTTGTTCCGGACCCTGTGGCTGGCTACAGGAAGGAAGAAATTAATACATCTCCCCCCTGATACTTGCCATTGTAGGAGATATTTACAAGGTTAATGACTATTTTACTTTATTTCTTCACTTGCCCCTATCTCTGTTCTATAAAAGAACCAGACCCTGATAAGATGATTATTTTAAGACATTAGTCTGCCATCTTCTAGGTCAGATGACTTTCTGAATTAAGTTGTATTCCTTGCCTCAACACCTTGTCTCCTGGGTTCATTGTTATCTATTGACCTGTGGTGCTGTGAGCACAACGAGCTTGGACTAGGTAACAGGACTACTGTACAAGTGTTTTTAGGCTAGTCGTTACCTGAGTGCAAGCTCCGGGAGATGGTGAAGGACAGGGGAGCCTGGTGTGGTACAGCCCATGCGATCGCAAAGACACGACTGAGTGACTGAACAACAACAACAGCAGCAGCAATACCTGAGTGGGTAAGAAGCAAAGAGGTTGATCTCAGGCAGCAAATAGCCTCTATATTCTTTTCTCAACTGATTGAATGTTGATCTTTTCCTCTTTGCTTCTCCTGGATTAAAAAGAACTAAAAACTCCAAAGATACCAGTCAATTAAATTTCAAAAGAAAACAAAATGATGCCAGTACCAATGCCACCTTTTTCAGTGGATCAAAAAAATCTAAGTTCAGGGTAATTGCTTGAAAGCTGCTTAATAAATTAGTTGTTAATCCAAGGAAATGCCAGAAAACCTTCCAAATGCCACTCATTTGAAAAAGAATGCTCACTTTGGATGAATTCTTAGGTAATTTTTCAAGGATATCACTCACAGGAAAGGAGTTTTTTTGTATCTAAATGATTCATTTTTTGTCTTTTATACATTAAAAATTTTCTCTCATTCACATTGTCATAGCTTGACAGAGTTGTGCATAAGGATTTTTATTCCTTTGTGTTAAAATTACAGAAGATGAAAGTATTTTTAAATATCTGTTGTTCAAGAGGGGCAGGTGCTATCCAGCCTACAATGGTCCATTTTACTTCATCAATACACTGTTGGTCGCAGTGACTTCCTTTCTGATGGCAAAAATTACTTCCATATTATCAGAGTGAATTAAGCTTGTGCTACGATCTGTCCTAAAAGATTCAGAACATGATCCTTTGATGTCAGCTTTGGGGCAGGATATTCCCAGCATCACATTTAGTCAGAAATATGGAGGGTATATGTTAACATGAGTTACATATCTCACTCCTGTGGAGTCTTGTGGTAAATAATAGAAATGAGCAAGGAGCCCTGCTTCAAGGCAAATTCACATTATTTCCTGACACACACAGTGAAGCTTATTTTGGGATAATGGCTACATATGTTCAGGAAAATTGGACTCATGAGCCTACTGTCTGAACATTTTCCAGAAAAAAAAAGAATGTATTATTAGAAAATGTCAGGGAGGGGTCCCTCTGTTATTTTTTTATAATCCTTTTCTGTGAAAAGAAATACCAACAGTCTTTGGTTTCCTTGTTCAATAAATGAACTGTTGTGGTTAATTGAATAATTTGACAAAATGGCATATGTTATATATTTCATATAGAGTGCAAATGTTTATAATATTGAAAAAATAATAACCAACTCCTTCACATGATAATGCAACTGAACCTGATTTACTTTTTTATTTGGTGGAAGAAAGTGGGGTTTCTGAAAAGGCAGTTTAGGATTTTACAGTTTCTCAGAAGTCTACTTGCTTACTTATTCAAAAAATATTTGTTTAACACCATTGTATGCTAGAAAGAATCTTAGTACCAGGTTTGTAGACAATAATTGAACACATTCCCTACTTTCTAGTGGCTCAGAATTTAATATTAAAACAGGCACATAAACAAGGATTTCCGGAGGAAAAGAGAGCTGTTCTTAGTTGTTCAGTCACTGAGTCATGTCTGACTCTTTGTGACCCCATGAACTGTAGCATGTCAGGCTTCCCTGTCCACTGTCTGGAGTTTGCTCTAACTCATGTCCATGGAGTCACTGATGTCATCCAACCATCTCATCCTCAGTTGCCCCCTTCTCCTCTTGCCCTCAGTCTTTCCCAGCATCAGTGAGTCCGCTCTTCACATCAGAGCTCTTCCTAGTAATCCTTGGGTTATTTGAAAAATTCTTCAAAGAAAATATTGTTTAAAAGGAGTCTTACCAAATGAATTCGTATGTAGTTTTTGTGTGGACTCTGGGGCAAAGGCCTTTTTAAGAAGGAGCCACCAAAGTACGTAATTAAAGAGGCATGAAATGTCATTATCCCTTTTAGGTACCATAAGGGATTGGGTGTGGCTGGAGCATAGATTGTTTCAAAGACAGTGAGTCACCTGAAACTCTAGTCTAATGACAGCCCAGGACACTATCCTAAAATGGCTTGTGTGCTGTGCCAGGGTCTTGGGTTTTTAATCCTGAAGGGTCCTAAGTCATTGGAAAACTTAGCAGTCAGTGTAAAAAATACCTAACTGAGGTTCAGAAATATCACTCTTGTTCTTACCACAATGTATATCATCATTGTATGTTTTTCTAAGGTCCCAATATATTTCTAGGATGCAATTATATATCTTTCTAGGTACCATGTGGTTGCTAACACATTGTCAAATGAATCTAAGATTATTATAATTATATCTATTTTCTGAATAACTTGCCCACCAATCTTGCCTTCTCTGAAAACTTTTCTCCATTATCCTCTCTCTTTCTTAATCTGTTTGTCCCTTTCTTGCTAATTTCTCTCTTTCATATTCCTCCAATCCTGAGAGAATGGGAGGAAAGAACAACCACAAACCCCCAAATCCCTTGACACATTCAGTTATGTGTTATACTTATTCATTCATCTATTATCATCTCTCTTAAGCCAAGGGAGAATCTGTATTTTGTTCATTAATTATTTATTAAAAAATTTCCAGTGCTGCTTCTCTTCTGGTGCTGAGGGTATAATAATGAACAGAATAACAACAACAAAAAAAGCCCAGACTCATGGAACTTACTTTCTGGCCAGACAAGATAGAAAATAAGAAATATATAATTAATAAGCAAGTTGTATAATATATTAGAACATAAGTTTTATGGGAAAAAAGAAAGAGTGAGGGGGATTGGGATGGTTTGTTTGAATTTCAAATTGAGTGGCTGATTGGCCCCACTTAGGTGAGATAAGGACAGACACTTCAAAGTGGAGAAGAAGGTTACTATATAGATAAGTGAGGTGGACAAATAAGAAAGCCCATGCAGAGGCCTTAAAGAGGGGTCAATCCATAGGACCCTGGGTGGTGAAGGTCTTGCACCCTAAAGATGTGTTCACAAAGTCCTTTGTAATAAAGAGCCAGGATGGTATTGCCCTTCTTCCCAAAAGCATAGAGTTTAGCAAAGGGAAAGGAAAGGAATTGCTTTCCCCTTGGGACGCCCATAGAGAATGTCCTCTATTGGGTACACATGAATTGGATAAGATGTTATATTAAGTCTGTGTTTGAACCTCAGCAGATTCCTTTCCCTTAAGCTGACAGTCAACTAGCTGCTAGAGCTGTTGCACAGTCCACCTCTTGTTTTGTTTATTGGAATGTTTGGTGTTTCTTAAATGTATTTTCATGTGCATTTTAATTGACTTGTTTTTCAAATAGAGGGAAAGAAAATTTCCTTGAGGCATTTGTCATTCCTTATTCAATGGGAACCTGGAGCAGCCTGGCACAGGAGTGAGTGGATAAATCCATCTACAAGTTAATGTAGTGGAACACCACTGAACGTGCTCATTCGACAAAAGTAATTAGAATAAGGGGCGTATTCAGGCCTTTCCTTTACTGTCATCTCCCTGCCCTTTTAAAATAGTGTGATTTGGAAAAATAACATCAATAAAAAATTCACTTCAATCAGTAATTAGCTCTTTAATGACAGAAATTTTCTAGAAATTAATTACTATTCAGTAATTACAGTGCATGTCCACACTAAAGATTTGAAAGAGTTGTAGCTTCTTTTGATGTAAGGTAGATTCTCCAATGTGTGCTTTTACTCCAGATTTTAAAATTATTTTGGAATGTACTGATTTTTAGATTCTGTTAATACTTGTGAGATAGGCTGTTGCACTTTTTTTTTTAAATAAAATTCCATTTTTGTTCAAATGGTTTATTTTATTGTTTCCCAGAACTTGTTTCTGGGAGTCATAATCAAAGATAAATTTATTAATAATATTAGGTAATAATATTAGAAAGGCCATAGAACATAGGCAGTAAGTGAATAAAGTTGCTAGATTTCTTTGTATAAATGGACAGATTGGATCATGATTTTTAGAAATATGTGTGATTTGTGATTACTAATGATTAATCACATTCCTAGGAAATTAGTGTTTTCCCTTAAGTGTTCATCCTACTATGCTTTTAAATTATATGAACATCTGCTTAACACTGTGTGCCAAAATCTATGGTTAATAACGTAGATTGCATAAGCACCTTTTTCTAATTAGTAGAAATGTATTAAAGATAATGGAAAGTGAGGTAAATTTTACAGTATTTCATAATCAACTCATGTTAACAAGATAGAATGAAGAATTACAATGCTATCGATTTTAGTGTTGGTATCAATAATAATAAAGACCCATCACACGTATTAACAGGGTTGTCCCACGTCATCTTCCGTTCAGAGATTTTCTGTATATCCTTAGAATTAGGGAGATGTGGGTATGGAGTTTGACCTATGCTCTATCCAAATCTGAGCCATATCTCATAATGATGTTTTACCAAGGCTAGAACACTTAGCAGAAACTTAGCAATCTTAGGACCAAAATCTAAGTTTAAATATGCTGCTTTAAAATGAAGCAGTTGATTTTTATTTATCTATTTGTTCACTTTTGAAGTATTATTGAGTACTAGTCACTGTTCCAGGTGCTGAATAATAGCCCCTTCAAAGGCATGGCTGTCTCGCTGTGGAAAGACTGATTAATGACTAGACGCCTAAATGTTTATGTTAGGAGACCAATCATTTCTCTGTTTCTGATAGTGTTTTTTTACCTTCAGAACCATAAAGCTTTTTCTACAATTTTTCATGGTCATTTATTCTGTAATCTTCTTTCATTTGTATAGAACCTAGTCTATGCAAAGAATCTTTTAATTACAGTCAGAACCACAAAGATAGAAACATCCGGTCTTTTTGCCATCATAGCTCACAGTCTAGCAGGCAGAGTTGACAGACACTTGGGTACACCCCTCTGATCGAGGCGGCAGTGGTAGAAGAGAAAGTGAACAACCTGGTGTGGAATTGAAAAAAAAAACAGAGAATTACTTCTCATTGGGATGATCTGGGAAGAATTCTTAGAGAAGTGTTCTTAAATATTATCCACTTTTTCATTGTCTTCAGTATTTTGATAATATTCTTTCCACACTCTTACATTGCAGTATTACTAGCAATGTATCTTGGTGTAGGAGAGTCTCTTGGACTGCAAGGAGATCCAACCAGTTCATCCTAAAGGAGATCGGTCCTGGGTGTTCATTGGAAGGACTGATGTTGAAGCTGAAACTCCAATACTTTGGCCACCTGATGCGAAGAGCTGACTCATTTGAAAAGACCCTGATCCTGGGAAAGATTGAGGGCAGGAGGAGAAGGGGATGACAGAGGATGAGATGGTTGGATGGCATCACTGACTCAATGGATGTGGATTTGGGTGGACTCTGGGAGTTGGTGATGGACAGGGAGGCCTGGCGTGCTGCGGTTCATGGGGTCGCAAAGAGTTGGACGCGACTGAGCAACTGAACTGAACTGAACTGATGAGGGTTTAAATGAATAGAATAGCCATGTGTTTCAAGGAGAATGGATCTATAGTCAACATTTCCTCTTTCTTTTCCTTTTCCTACCAAACTCCCCACACACAGTTTGCATCCTTCTCTTGTCTCCCTCCTTGGCATCCTGGGGATTTTAATTCCATTCACCCTGAAAGTGAAAGTCACTCAGTAGTGTTTGACTCTGTGATCCTGTGGACTATACAGTCCATGGAATTCTCCAGGCCAGAAAACTAGAGTGGATAGACTTTCCCTTCTCCAGGGGATCTTCCCAACCTGGGATTCAAACCCAGGTCTCCTACATCGCAGGCGGATTCTTTACCAGCCTAGCCACAAGGGAAGCCCATTCACCCTAGTGAGCCATTTTCTGAATACTTGTTCTTGACCACCATCTAACCAAATAGAACCTTTAATCTTACTAATCCTGCTTAACTTGTGGGTTAGGAAACACTACTGATAACCCCTAGCTTTCTAAAATCCTGTTCTCTCTTAGGACAGTATCTTTCATATATTTTTTTCTTTTCTTTTGTTTAAACAGGAGAGCGATTTTTCTTCTCTGATATAGTGTATTTTGGGAAGACAAGGGAACCATGGTTAATTTTATTTTCTGTAATGCCTGCCTTGCCAAGAACATAATAGATGCTTTATAAATACATGCAGATTCCTTTTGAGAGGATTTATATCAGTGGCACCCACCAGTAGTTACAGCTCGTGGAATGCGTGAGGGATGTGGCTAGTGTTTCACTAATTTTTGTAAGAAATAACACTTTCTATCTTTTAAATCAAATTAAATTTGATTTTAAACTCACATTTCCCCAGTCAGGTGGGAACTTAAATCTCAGTCATGATAGCATCCTCCAGGATCCTATAAGAACTGAGGGATATATAAAGGGATCCTATGAGAACTGATAGTTTTAGATACTATCCAGAAAATAGTGGAGGGACCTCTCTCTTTAGTTCATCTTTGCCAGTGCTGATGTATTTTCTTCCAAAATTGCCATGGGTCTTTGAAAACCTGTGGCTCTTTGGCTCTTTGCCTTAATTAGGTTGGGTACAGGAATTTTTGCCAAACCTGAGGTCTTGAGTGTCATGGACAAGCATCCTTTTGCATACTTGGATCTTTTCACTGCAGAGGTCCCGCTGCTCCCTATGGATGCTTTGAGGACCTTTGGCCCTTTCCTCATGTGAAATAAATTCTCCTTCCTATGTGGCTGCTCTCGATCCTGTTTCTCCTAGCTTGATGGAGCCAGCTTCCTAGAAAAAGACAAACCTAGTAGCAGGAAGTCTGCACATTCTGCATTTGTTGCTGTAACTGAAGGTCTCTCAATCTCAGCACTCTTGGTGTTTTTGACTGTATAGTTCTTTGCTGTGACTGACCGTCCTATTTATTGTAGGAAGTTTAGCAATGTTGCTGACCTCTACCAAATAGATGCCAGAGCATCCCCCACTTGTGACAATCCAAAATGTCTCCAGACACTGCCAAATATCCCCTCAGGAGATAAAATCACCTTATATTATGAGTCATTGTTTTAATTCAAATATACTGAGATATGAAAAGCTCTATATAAGCTATACTATAGCAAATATATAGGCAGGAGATATTAATTCTTTTTTAGAAAAAGAGTGAGAAAAAACTAGTTGGATTAGTAGCCAAGTAGAGGATGGTGGTAATGAAAAGGAAAGGAGCTGGCACTTACGTGTCAGCAAGATATTACTCATATTTTACTGAACATTAAAGAACTGTATAATGGGACTTCCCTGGTGGTCCAGTGGTTGAGTCCAGTTGCTAGTGCAGGGTACACGGATGGCTTCGATCCCTGGCCCGCCTGCCAGGGGTGACTAAGCCCATGTGCCACTGCTGAGCCCACGTGCTACAACTACAGAAGCTCTTATGCCCTAGAGCCTGTGCTCCACAAGAAAAGCTACCGAAGTGAGACTCCTCACACCACACTGAAGAGTGGTCGCTGCTGACCACAGCTACAGAAAGCCCGCAGGCAGCAACGAAGACTCAGCACAGCCAAAAATAAATAGATAAATAAAAAGAAACTCTATCTTAAGACTGCTTATTTATTAGGCCGAACATGTGAGTTTTAAGCCCACATCCATCCAACTTCAGATTTCAAGTACTTTTCATGATACCGTATACTATTCTAGCTATGCGGTTTACTTTGCCAAATATTTTAATGCATATTTATGAAGAGTGAACTCTTTGCCTTGTTTTGTAATGTGGTATTTTGTTTTGGACACTAGGTTACAGGTATGAACATTTCTCCAAAAACCAGTCAAAATGTGAAATGCCCGTCAGTTTTCATTCAAATTTGAGTAGTAGATGTATCTAGAGTTCTTAAAGATTATGACCTTATAGACTGTCTGCATAAAAAACATCAGGGTTAACTCAAAGCACATGCTGTTTACTATTTTGCTAAACTCTGTTTTTTTTTTTAAGGACAAGTAAGGCAACTAAGTAGAACATCAGAGAATTAAGTGAGCAAAGGTGGGAGTAGAGGACTTCTCAAGAGACAGATGAGCAGAGTGTGTCACTGCAAGCTTATATAAGGCAGATGCCACAAAGGCAGAGGATGAATGAAGAGAAATGAATCTGTAGATAGTTGGATATTTGTAGTGGGGTTTTCTTATACTGTTTTACTTGATTCTCTAAGCCATTGGAGAGCCATTGATGGATTTCAAGCAGTAGCATTTCATGAACAGATTTGTGTTTTAGTATTCTGTTTTAATATGGACAGTGGATTTGAGTGAGCATAGGTCTCTGAAAGAAAAGAGTTAAGATGTTGTTGGTGTAATCCAATCAGGAAAATTGAGGTCTTGCACTAAAATCATGAGTGTTGGTTTTTATTTATTCATTTACATTAAAAATTTTTTTCCCTAATTCACAAGGTCTTAAACTTAAATATGCATCAAATCACCTGTTAAAATTCAGATTGAGACCCAAGGTTCTGCATTTCTTAGAAGCTTCCAGATGGTGTCAGTGCTTCTAGTTCATAGACAGTATTGTGGGTAGCGAGGTTCTAAATGGCATCTACTGTGCTGGATACTGGAAGGATAAGGTGGTGGCACATAGTGCTCAACATGTGGTCCCAGGTGACTGCAATATAGATGTTCTGATTCTGTCAGTATGAGACAGTTTGTCTGCTTCTTCATCTTCAACTGTCTCCATGTTGGTTTTACTTTCTGGCTTCACAGAGCTTCCTCATGCAGCTCTGGGAGCTTCCTCATGCAGCTCTGGGAGCTCATCCTCTTTGGTTCAAGTTTGGTAGAAATGAATAACTTGCCTGTTTTCCAGCAGTCTCAGTGGAAAGTCTCATGGTGTTGCACTGGCTCCAGTTAAGTCATACCTCTGCTTCTAAACTCATCAGTGAGTCAGGAGGATTCTGATGTTCCAGTTAGCCTGGCTGGAGTTTTTCCATTCCTGAAATCAATAGTAGAGTCAATTCTATGTGAAGTGCTTGGACTGATAATGGGAAAAATGTGTCATTCCCAAGGAAAGATCAGGATATGTAAGTGAAGTGAAAGTCACTCAGTCGTGTCCTCATGGACTGTACCTGCCAGGCTCCTTTCTCCATGTAATTCTCTGGGCCAGAATACTGGAGTGGGTAGCTGTTCCCTTCTCCAGGGGATCTTCCCAACCCAGAAATCGAACCAGTGTCTCCTGCATTGCAGGCAGATTCTTTACCAGCTGAGCAACCAGGGAAACTGAAACAGCAGTTAGATTTCTCCTGTATTTGGTGAGTGAATGTCTACCAGAGGTTTCCAAATGTTCTTGATTTCTTAGGAATTTATTCCTGGAGCTCGAGTTCAAAAGAAATACCTAACAGTTCATTTATTTGGTAGTTAGATCCTAATAACAATAAAGATTTATGTTCTAACAACTTACTAGAGTTTTGTTGATTAAGTAGTTAAGTCTAAACAACTTAATAAGATTTGTGTCCTAACCATTAAGTAGCTGTTTGATAAGATAGTGTGTATATATATATATATATATATATATATATTTAAATGACAATTTGTTCCATTCTTTACTAACCACAGTACCCTTCTAAGGGGACATGTGTACCTGTTGGGCTCCATACAGTTTCTTGACCTCAGATTCAGATTGGATACTGCCACCCTCACTTCCTATTGTACATTGATTTTTGTGCAGTAATTGCTTTTTTTCTAAAAAAAGTGAAAGTTTTAGTTGCTCAGTCGTGTCCATCTCTTTGCGACCCCATGGACTGTAGCCTGCCAGGCTCCTCTGTACATGGAATTCTCTAGGCAGTGGGTGGAGTGGATTGCCATTTCATTCCCCAGGGGATCTTCCTGACCCAGGGATTGAACCCTGGTCTTATGTACTGCAGGCAGATTCTTTACCAAAATAGCAACTTCTAAATCCCAGCTTTATAAAAATATGATGTCATCAAAAGGAATGTATCAAGAGTATGAACACATACTTCTTGCACTGTGAACTACTATAAGCTAATAATTCTTGATGTAGTCTCCAGAGATGTTAAGTATTACAGTGTTGCTCTAGAAATAAAATATCATGACAGCAGCTACAAATTCCCTAAGTTGCCTTGGTGCACAGTTTGGGAACCATGGCCTTAGAAATTTCACCTTTGAAAGGAAATTAGACATCTTTGAAAGGAAATTAGACATCTGTGTAGAAATGGAGAATCAAATGTTGACTGTTTGGGCTGAGTTTAGATAAGAGTTCTGGACTGGTGGACAGTCTCAGCATAGACATCCGATTCCTTCTGCATTTTGAACTGAGTAGCTCCGAGATGGTGGGACACACGTCTCCCATCTCTTCAAGTGTAAAATAATGTATGCCTCCTCAGCTACCACACAGCTTCACTCTAAACTGTGTTATTTTTGATCTAATGAGAGTCCTGAATCTAATTGATGTCCTCCACAGAGTAGATCATTGCCGTATTTGCATTTTATCTTGCTATCGTATTTAAACTGCACCAATAGTGGTGCTTATTTTTCTAAGTTTAGAATTGTTTGGATATTGGCTTAAATGACTGGGAGGTGGGCATCATGTATTTTTCATTCAGATTGCGAACACTCTGAAGTTTTAGACTTTGTTCCTTTCAGCTTAACCATGTCTGTAACATGGATTAATTATAAGGAATGAGTAGGACTGCTTCTGATCTTGACTATTTTTTAAAGTAGTTGATAGAGTATTTTCTCATTGATTATGCTTTTCTCCTAGATCGTTTGTTGTTTTAACAGGGTAGGTCAGTATCTTCCAAACTGATTTTTTAAATAACTTAAAATGTAATCTGGAATCATCAGATTTCACAAAGCATGTGCAAGTTTCATTTTGCTGGAATTGGTAACCTTTATTTATTTTTATTTATTTGTTTAACTTTGTATTTTATGTTGGAGTATAACTGATTAACAGTGTTGTAATAGTTTCAAGTGGACAGCAAAGGGCTAGAGTCAGTAATCTTTATATGTCCCTAGAAGGCAATGACACCCCACTCCAGTACTTTTGCCTGGAAAATCCCAGGGACGGAGGAGCCTGGTAGGCTGCAGTCCATGGGGTCGCTAATAGTCGGACACGACTGAGTGACTTCACTTTCACTTTTCACTTTCATGCATTAGAGAAGGAAATGGCAACCCACTCCAGTGTTCTTGCCTGGAGAATCCCAGGGACGGGGAAGCCTGGTGGGCTACTGTCTATAGGGTCGCACAGAGTCGGACATGACTGAAGTGACTTAGCAGCAGCAGCAGCAGCAGCAGTTCATGTATGAGATATAATGGATCATCATTCTATCATCATTACATCACTGGAGCTCACCTTGTAATGTTGCTCCTCATCTCATGAAACTGTCACTTCTACTGATTGTGCAGAATACTGTTTCAATTTCTCCCCATAGTCCAGAAAGTAAAGTATATTGAAAATATTAGATACATCACTGTTAAGTGAATATTTGATTTTTTAATTAAAAAGCAAATGCTACTAATAGATATTATTTCTACAGAAATACTGCATTTTCTCCTTGAATATACAAATAACTTCAACTTTTATTTGTAAAAACAACATAATGTTAGACTGCTTATTTTTTCTTTCCTTTTACATTTTGAATCGAAGTATAGTTTAGTGTTGAATAGGATCTACTCTTAATATCTTTTAATAATGCAAATGAAATATTTAAATAGTAGCACGACATTGTAACTTTTTATAGCAATAGACTTTGAAACTCAACATTCTTGTACATGTTCATGTTTTGAGGTTTGATGTAGTTTGTTTCTCAAATGGCATAAACGTGGCTTTGCTATGAATCCCCAATGGCTCAGCCAGGTAAAGAACCCACCTGCAATGCAGGAGACGTAGGAGACGCAGGTTTGATCCCTGGGTGGGAAAGATCCCTTGGAGGAGGGCGTAGCAACCCATTCCAGTATTCTTGCTTGGGAAATGCTATGGAAGAAGATCCTGGTGGGCTGCAGTCCAAAGAACTACAGGGTCGGACAGGACCAAGTGACTAAGCAGACACACATGACATGCTTTTTTTTTACTCTATAATATTTTAGAAAATATGTTAGTAATGAGCGTCTGCATGTCCTTATCACGTCATATAAACAGTCATGCTTGAATGAGGTGTTGAACAATACTTCTTCCCAGGCAGCAGAGTTTGTTTGTGATCCCAAGTATCAACAGAGTTCCCTGAATTATAATACAGTTTGTGCTGTGATGATGTCTTCCCAGTAGGGACTTTTAATAACTTCTCTTAGCTCTTGTCTCAGCATTTATTTATTCATGATTGGCATGTGACAGTTACATTCTTGGGTTTCATTTGTGTCTTTTTATCATGCAGATATTCGAATGTCGTTTATAGATCGAGAATGACAGTGCATCTGTTGCTTGTTGAATAGACTCTTGCTCTAGGCTGGCAAAGTGTCATTGCTGTATGCCTCTGTGTATGTGATTTTTCTTTTGTACAGCCATTTTTCTCTTAGCATTCCAGTGACTGAGCGAACGACTGTGTGATAGCAATACTTAACGTGTCACTCACTGAACTTCAAATCATCACCATCGCTCAGTGCATAACTCCACTCATGGTTGGCTGATCCTGTCACTCTTGCGCCTTGTGCGGAGTAGAAGCTATTTCTCACCTCTTATTCCTTCTTATATTTTATGTCCGTGTTTTAACTGGCATGTTGTATATATCTGGTATTTATTATTAGGAGTTAAGATTTTTGTTTCATCCAGATTAATACAAGCTAAAAAACAGAACACTTTGTTAATGCATATTAAATATTAATCACCGAGGCTAGAGATTTTGGACTTATATCAGATTGTGTAAATACTACTATCTTGACTGCTGGAAAGGAAAAGTTAATTTGGATCTTCAAATTTGCTAATTCTCGAAGCATATTAATTTCATAGTAGACTATCAGCCTTTCAAGAAATATTTGATTCAATAAATAAATTTACAGTGATATAAAAAAGTATGTTGTAAATACCTTTATGAAAACTGATGTTGTGTAATTAGGAGATATCTTTTGAATGTAGAAGTGGACCAGGGAGTCGCATCAGATGAGTTCTCAGAGTATATCTCATCTTGCCTTTGTTCTAAATTAGAGCCTATTTTTGGCTAGCGGTGTTGTAGTAGGAAAACTAGACTTCTCTTGGTGCAGATTTGAGGTGTGCTTGTAGCAGGTGTAAAATTATATGCCTTCTGACAGAGAATTAACCCCTGGCAAAGGTAAAACTTTAGGCTTTTGTGAAAATTAAGGTTTTAACTTTATATATAAAAAAGCAAACCTAAAAAAAAAAAAAAAGCAAACCTTTAAAGCATGATGAAATTTTAGAATTAATGTGTAACTTGAATATTTTATTTTGAACTTAAAGACGATACTTTCAATAGACATTAAAAAATAAAAGCAAGTATAATGACAAAATTAAGCTTGTGATAATTGTTAGTCACTCAATCATGTCAGACTGTTTGGGACCCTATGGAATATAGCCCACCAGGGTCCTCAGTCCAAGGAATTCTCCAGGCAAAAATACTGGAGTGGGTTGCTGTTGCCTTTTCTAGGGTATCTTCCCAACCCAGGGATTGAACCTGTGTCTCCTGCATTGCAGGCAGATTCTTTACTGGCTGAGCCACCAAATGAGGGTCTCTAAGCTTAATAAGACTTTCAACTGTATCCAGGTATACTGTAATTTTTTTTTTTTTTTTACAAATTGTGTAACTACAAAGGGAGGACCCCATGCAAATAATGCACAACATTCAATAATAACAAAAAGCATTTTTATTGAGAGCAGGCACTTGCATCATTTACTACATTGTGTACAAAATATCTGACAAACCTTTATTATTGACTTTTTTCCCTTGCATTGGGAGAGCAGCTCAGGTAAGCCCATCAGAACCTTATGGCCTGAATGCAGCTGCAAATAGCGTCCCTTACAAGAGAGTGCAGCTGGTTTCCCAGCCTTTCTTGTGCCAGACAAGGAAGTAACTTTCCTTAAAGAAGAGGATTACAGTCATATCCTCCAATGAGGAAACTAAAACCAGATTTCTTTTTAGAGTTTGCAGTGGGGATTCTGAAGGAACGTTGCACTGAACTTTAGTTTATTCTAAACTCAAGTTACTAAAATTTTGGTAACTTTGCACATTCAACTTCGGAAGTGGATGGGACCACAGAATAATGTGTACTTTGGGTAACTTAACAGTGATCCTGTTCCTTGCATAGGATTAAATGGTTAGTTCTTCTAAAACTAGCAGAAACTGCAAAGAAAAGTGAGCACTACATTAGCAGCTACTCAAATATCCTCTGAAATGTTTCCTTAATTTTGTAATGAACTTTTGCATTTGTCTTCAAATGAAATACCAGGCAAGCATTATTTTCTCATTTTTGTATGTTGTGTAAAAGCATTTAATGCTAAATTAAGATGAAAAGGTAGTGTTTTACCTTCCCTTTCTGGAAAAAAAAATCAAATATTTATTAACTGCTTTCTATTGTTGTCTTTCTCTTTAGAAAGTAATTTGTGGTCAGTGGAGCCCAGTGGGGAAGCTCCTTTTCCTCCAGATGGCTGTGACATTTGAGAAAACCTTGGAGGATTAAAGGCACTCCAGTGAGTGCTCAAAGTCCTGACACAACTTGACAATCCTAATGCGGGTCCTGAACTGATTGGATGACCAAGGGCACCAAATTCTCATCCAACTGTGCAATCACCATGCACACTTTTAAGGGCATGAAACTTATTCCAAAGTTTTGGTTTGGTGACTGTTTTAAACAAAAGCAAATAAACCTTTTCTTTCTGGCATGTACTTGGAAGGGCTCATGGAGGTACCTTGAATGGCTTAAAAAAATGGGGATACTTTTGCATGAATGAGCACAGCATGCTATAAATGTCTTTACTCTTTATTAAGTAGGGTTTGCAAACAATCTAAATGGTTAAATGGTAGAGGAAACTATAGAAGTTGATCTTGGTGAGCAAAGCCTACCAAATCTAATTATATATTGTCACCATCTGCTGAAATATGATAATAGACTTAAGACAATTGCTGTCAGGATTTCAAAAGAAAAAACTTTGAAAAAAATTGTATGTGTAGTGTGTATTTGTGTGTGTGTGTGAAAGAGGAGAGAATCACAAGAGCAAGAAAGAATAGCATCTTATGTGTCCTTTCTTTTCCTCATTTGTCAGTTATTGTTTAAAATGATAGGAAGGACATTTTCCTAATTTTTGAGTTGATTAAAGTTATCAAATTTTGGTAAGGTGATTTTATTGGTTTGGAATTTTAATTATATCCATGGCAGCTTCCAAAATTACCATGGCAACAGGTGTGTAATTATCAGCATTGCACATAGCTTCAATGTGTAACACATTTCTTCCGGCTGAATGAATATTAAATCATACTGGCTAACACCTCTGCTAGTAAAGAGATAAAGCTTTGGCTATGGCCTGTAAATTGATCCTGCTTCTATAGATTTCTTTTACTATGAAGCTATTGAATGGGGTAATTTGTGCCTTTGAGGGTTTTCTGAATTTGTTAGATCTTGACAGAAAGCAAGTTTTATTTCATTTAAGTGACATGTTTAATTACTACTCTCATTTCCTTTTGTAGAATTCTCTCCAAAAATTGCTGCTGTTGTTTTTGGCTGCATGGTGTGTGTTCATGACAGATGACATTTTTTTTAAAGGCATTTTCTTAACATACCTTGTGTTCTAATTGCTGCTGCGTCTAACAAATTCAGGTGGTCTTTGTATGAAGCACATTTGGAGTGAAATCTTTGAATTAAAACATAAATACAGTCTAATAATACACATTAGCTCTAAGAAGATAGTATAATCCATGATACTTAGTGAAGTCTGAACCTCAGATTGTTTCTAATATTCCAGGTGATCCTTTCAGACTCACTCCACCTGTAAATACGCAAAGGAGTGAATGATCATCTATATTAGATATTATCTTTTATATATCTCTGATTGTTTTAAAACTCAGAATCTCCCTTAAATATCTAATGAAAGAAATAACAATTTACTTTTATTATTACTATTATTGTGACTTATTTGACTGATAGAAGTGAGGCTTTTAGGGACTAGCATTTTTGAGAAGTCTATTTATGTTTAAAATACACAGACTAGATCATGTTATAAATGATATTGTTAAATAGGAATCCAGCCTAATGATTACAAAATTTTATGAATCTTTTCACTATTCATTCTTTGTGTTAATGGACATTTTATTCTGGAATGACATTCAGTAACTCGAGATCATTAAATGAAACAGACAGGAGTTAATCTGTGTTAGAACAGAAGCTAGCATAAGAAGATATATTCAAAACTTCTAGACGCTTGGATTTCTGAGATAGGTGATTCTCCTAAAGATTAGAGAAAGGCTCTATATGTCTGCTCTACCACGCCCTCTCCATCCCAGCCAAATATCCCATGATATGGTATCATGTAAGCATCATCAAGTTTAATTTGTGTGTTTCCATTTCAAGCTAAAGTTGAGGTTACCACTGGTGCCAGATTGGATCGCCTACTTGTATATTGGTCCGTCATAAAACGTAGTGTAACAGGCTGTATTCATAGTATGAATGGACACTAAGAAAGAGGTGAATCCTTTACTCATGCAGATAGGTTAACATTCCTGAAGTAGTGTCCATGACATTGAAAACCATTCAAAGAACATGGACAATATACTGGTTTTTCCTAAATTGGTTTCTCCAATATTTCTGTCTTTATTATTTACTCTAGCTCATATTTAAGCTGTATGATTTCCTTAAAGAAAGAATAAATACTACCCCCACCACACACACAACACTCAGGGTATTTCTGTGGACTCCCCTTTAATGGAGCCCTGCCAGCATTAGCTATTATTTCAGTTGCTGGTGGCTGTTCAACTGTGCAAGGTTGCCTGGAAACGCTCCTTCTTCAAGGCAAAGCTCTCCAGCCACTTTCCATACCTCCCAGTCCAGGGCTTAAAGACTCAGGAAATGCAGCCACTAGTGTTTCTTTTTGAAATCTCCTTAGTAAAATAATCATCTCATACATGTAGGAAATAGGAAAACAGCTTCACAGTCTATGGGGCATGCATGTTTAAAACAAAACAACTTTCAAAAAATTTTAAAAGTGTTACAAGTTAAATTGAAAATTTTAAGTGAGCTCGATATAAAATTTTATTAAATGAGTATTTTGTAATGTGTAATGTTATTTGGAAATATTTAAAATTAACATCTACCTTAGTCTCAGTCTGGAAATTTGGTTCTTCTTCCATCAAGGTTGCATTGTATTCCCATGGCCCCTTTAAAATGGAAAAGTTTGAAAGTCAGATACCTTGATTTTGAACTCTATGCTCTTATTGCATTTTAAAATAAGTAACATTATTAGATAACAAGTTGTGATCATTATTTGGTTTTTTTTCTTTGATTTAACCTTGACTTAGAAATCTGCAATGACTTAGAAGTCTAGTGTTCTCATTGTTATCAGGGTGGGAATCTGATTTTCATGTGAATTTGAATTGGTAAGGCAAATGGAATATCAAAATAAGCTTATCGTGGTGATTTTGAAATAATTATCAAGGCAAAGATGAGAGAAAGAGTTCAAGTATTTGCTCTGAATGAGACAATCTGTCTCCAAAGTGCTTTACATATTTTACCTCCCCTAGTTCTAGGAAAGGCCCTGTGACCTGGGTAGTTTTGTCCCTGTTTTACAAGTTGAGAAACTCAAGCTTTTGGAGGTTAATTAAAATCAGATTTCTCTCAGTCGTTTTTAATTCCAGAGGATATACGTTCCTAATACACCTCTAACTTCCTCACTAACATGGCAAGAGATGATATCTCTGATAGCATATAAAGTAATCACCTTGAGGATCAGTCAGTTCAGTTCAGTCACTCCGTCATGTCTGACTCTTTGCGACTCCATGGACTGAAGCACACCAGGCTTCCCTGTCCTTACCAACTCCTAGAACTTACTCAAACTCATGTCCATCGAGTCAGTGATGCCATCCATCCAACCATCTCATCCTCTGTTGTCCGTCCCCTTCTCCTTCCACCTTCAATCTTGCCCATCATCAGGGTCTTTTCCAATGAGTCAGTTCTTCATATCAGGTGGCCAAAGTACTGGAGCTTCAGCTTCAGCATCAGTCCTTCCAGTGAATATTCAGGACTGATCTCCTTTAGGATGGACTGGTTGGATCTCCTTAAGGATAGATAAGCATAACTGCCAAGGATTTGGATTGTTCACATCAATAATGTACTAAAGAATAATATATACACAATGTGATAAACTACCACCAACACAATTAGAGTACTGTTAAAGTTTCTGCAAAATTGGGTCCTGCCTTTTGAACTCTTAACAGAAATAGGTAAGGATTAATAGGTATTCTGATAATTCCATAGAAACCAGGAAAAGTACTCTGGACCTTTGAGGACCATTATGTGCCAAGGCCCTAATAAGAGATGTGAAAATAAGTTAAAATGTTGACTCTGCCCCCATGGAACTCCTACCTGTGAAAATCACGACTATACAAAGTCATTTTATCCACTGTGGTGATTGTGAAGGCAGAGTAGAATGTGCTGTGGGTGCGTGGCACTGAGGAGCACTTTTAGAGTCTGGAAGGATGTGTTCACCCAGGAGGGAAGAAGGAAGGGCGTTTCAGGCTGATGCAGAGGTGAAGATGGGTTGGTGAGCAGCTCCACGTGGCCCACAAAAAATATGTTTTGGTGAGTCAGGAGAGGGTTCTAGTTAATTCCATAGAGTCAATATCACAAAGTCCCTTACTTGACATCCATAGACATTCGCATGCCACCTTACTGGGTAAAGAGGGTATCTATAGATTATTTATCAATTATTGGCAAAACATGAAGATTCACACTTTGGAAAGATCGTATTTGTGATGCTCAAGAGAATATGGTAAAGGAAGAGAGATTGGAACGGTAATATTGGTAAGGATATTACTTTCATCTAAAGACCGTAAGCTCTAGGCAACCAGTGCTCAGGGCTTGAACAAAGCATATGAATAAGACCAAAGAAGAGAGACTCAGAAAATCTGGAATCAGTGTCATTCATGTATTTTTTTTCTTTTCTTTTTTTACATCTGCACATCTTACTTTTAACTCTTTTGGATATATACTTAGGAATGGAATTGCTGGATCATACTGTCACTTCTATGTTTAACATTTTGACAAAACTCCAAACTCATTGGCTTTTGTAATTAGGAAATGAGAGAGGACTTTCTAGCACTAATAAAATACACACATTTTTCTCTAAAGCAAACAAACAAAAATCTTCAGAACCCAATGTTTACTACAGAAAGCATTCAGCTTTTATTTATTCATTTTTTAAAAATAAACGTGAATGCACTGGTGGCAGCAGTAAGAAGTCAGCTGTGACATGCCTGGCAGTTAGCTATCCTCATGTGTAACAGACCTACAGAGACTTCAAGCAGGAAGCGGATTGAACATGGTAGGATGGAAATGACTTGATGGAAGGGTTAGTGAAATAGGATGGCTCTTCCTAAGAGTGGAACTGCACTTCAGAGAGGCTGTGAAGATGAGGTAAGCTCTGAGAGAAAAGAGTATTCCATGAGCAGCACAGTGAAGGAAAACTGTAATACTTGGGTGCGAAAAGGAATGAAAGAGTCTTCATTTTCTCCTCTAGCTCTGGTTCTCTGACAGTATTCTGCTCATTCCCTGTCTTCACTTAAGTCAAACTCCACTGAAAGAAAAATTGCATTAACACTTTGCTTTCTCTCTGCATTAAGTTCTTTTACTAAAAAAAACAACTATGAGTTAAATGGAGAAGGCAATGGCAACCCACTCCAGTACTCTTGCCTGGAAAATCCCATGGATGGAGGAGCCTGGTAGGCTGCAGTCCATGGAGTCGCTAAGAGTCGGACACGGCTGAGTGACTTCACTTTCACTTTTCACTTTCATGCATTAGAGAAGGAAATGGCAACCCACTCCAGTGTTCTTGCCTGGAGAATCCCAGGGATGGCAGAGCCTGGTGGCTGCCGTCTATGGGGTCACACAGAGTCGGACACGACTGAAGCAACTTAGCAGCAGCAGCAGCAGCAGCAGCAGCATGAGTTGAATACCTATGAGTTTTATTCCTCCTCCATTGAGATGAATAGCTCACACATTAGTGAGAGTATCAGATGTGTCTGAAAGTGGGAGGAAAAGTCTCACCTTTGGGCTCTGTCTTCCTCCTTAGAACTTCTAATGGTTTCATCATTTCATTTCATCCCAGACAAACCAGGAGGGCTTTTATATGAGGAGAGACTCAGGATGCCAAATTATGAATATAACCCTACCTTTTGACAAGTTATTTTTTTTTAAAGGAAAGAGAGAGGAAAGAAGGGAGAGAAAGAAAGAAGAGAACAAAAAAGTAATATTTGAACGGCATAACATTTTTTTAAAATTAATGTACCATCAATGAAAATAAATCCTCAAATTTTGAATGTTCTGTAATCTTCAGTAGCTTGTCTAAACTCTCGGTACCTCAGGACCCTTTTTTATAACATAGGGATACTGCTTTTATTCCTATTTTGTGAAATAAACTATTCCTACTCAGTTTGAAGTTCTCAGTGTGAAAATACTTTATAAATTTTAATTTTCTTAGCAAATAAGTTTTCTTTATACAGTGAATCCTTAAGGATAATAACTTATACTTTGGCATCTACTTTACAGGAAACATAGTGTCTCAAAGTACTAGGAGAAGTCAACAGAATTGTTGTAAAAAATTGTGTAAATTGTGATAAGTTAAAACCAAGGTTTATAGAATAGAAATTTCAATAAATTTGTTGATACAGTTTACTAAGAACTGTGCATGGTACATACTATGCCCTTGGAAGCAATCATAGTTGTAAGGGTTGATTTTTTTTTTTTCTAATAGATACTATCTATTGAGTGCTTAATAGGAGCTAGTCACTGTTGAAAACACATTGCATGTATGAACTCTAATTTTTACAGTCAGCCATGGGCTATTATTCCCATTTTATAAACAAAATATTGAGAGGTAGTTTAAGAAATTTTTCCAACATTCAACAGCTATTACTTACTATGTAAAAATGAATCTATATTCTCATTTTGTATCAACTAAAGATCTCAATAATTACTAACCAGAATTGATTAACAAATGATAATCACGTGTTCAATATTTGACTTTTTATTTACTTTAGGAGGCTATTCTTATTTTTTACAGATTATTATTTATTTTACCTGCAGTATTCATTACTTTAAAGGCTTCCTAAGTGAGTAGTTTTCAAACTGTGCTTCAAAGATTTCCAATAATTTAATGAAGACTATCACATCCTTTTAATTCATATTCATCTAGGTGGATCTATTTTATATATTAATATTACATTCATTATTAGAGTCTCCCTTCCTTCCGTCTTCTTTCCTTCCTTTCTGTCTCCCTCCATTTTCCCTCACCCTCCTTCTTTCTATCCATCCATCCATTCATGCATCCATGAATCCCTATTTATCTATCTATATAAATACTCAGTCAACCAACCAACCAACCAATCAACTATCAAATATGTATTGGACTCTCAATATATATAAAACACTGTGTTACTAACAGTTACATTCTTAGAAAAAAAGATCATAAAAGTTTTTTTCTAATTTTCAGAAACCACAGACAGTGAATTTAAAACACAATTTTGTTTAATTTCACATATGAAGTATTTTGAAAAATATTATTTATATATTACATGTTATCCTTTTTATTAGAATCAAAGATGTTCTCTTAAGAGGGAGGCATGTAAGTTGTGTCCAGCTTTGAGGAGTTACATAGACCTTGGCTGTGGGAATGCAGATGTACTTTCCTGTATATAAAATGTTTACTTTTCCTTTTTAATTTTTTATGAACTTCAAGCCGAGAGGGGTGAAGTTTTTACAAACATGAGGCCTTGATCGACATGATCTTGGCTCACAACTAATCAATCTGAATTGATATGTGGTAGTAAGGTCATTGTACAGAATGGAAAAACAGAGATTGTTTCTGAAAAGGGAAAAAAATCAATGAACTTTATTTTTACCCTTAAATATCTAAAGTGCTTAGTATTAGAAACAATAAATCCCCAATTGGAGAATAAGACATTTAAAATTTTAGATTACAGAATCTTTCTGGAGCTCATGCAAATCACTTCATTAATGTCAACTGTATTATTAAATCCAAATTTATAAAGCAAACATGTTAGCTACAAAGTACCAGTGGATTAAAAACTTTGGTCTTTCCTGATTGCATGCATAGCACATTAAAATGCAGGACTTAATTTTAATACATCTATGTACCTTTAAAGATTTTACAATAGAAAAACATTTTTTGAGTATGAAAGTTAGATATCTCTAAATCTATTTTTCTTAATGTATATTTAGAAACCTTAAAGTGATTTTCAGTCTTGACTCAAAATATAGCATTCATGATATTTTTTTGTTTTCTTTCTTGTCTCTTTTTCCTTTCCATTGCTGCTGTACTGCATTAAGAAAGAAATATTGAGTAAGACTGGTTTTTCCTGATTAAAAATGGTTTCCAAGGTGAAGCCTAATTAGAGTATGCTTCTCCCCTTACTGCAGACTCCTCTCCACTCTAGAAGACAACTTCCCTGAGGTAGGGAGAGGGCCTGAATGTATACTCAGTGAGATTATAAAGCAAGATCAAAGAATATACTGATTTCTCTTCAAGATTTAAGGGCATGTGTGCTCAGTCATGTCCAACTCATTGCGACCCCATGGACTGTAGCTGGCCAGGCTTCTCTGTCCATGGAATTTCCTAGGAAAGAATAGTAGAGTGGGTTGCCATTTCCTACTCCAGAATATCTTCCCTAAACTGTCTTGTTAAAGATGGTTCTGTTCACCTGACTTAAAACTTGCGGTGGGGCCTGGAGTCCAGGATTGGTGGGTGGTTGAAGGCAGAGAGGAGAGGAACAAAAGATTACAAAATCTCAAGGGAATGAAATAAGGGTATTGGATGCTTGAACAGTGGTGGGCTGTGATAGAATACCTTTCCTGGATCCTGAGGATTGAGGGTAAAAAGAGGAATAGCTTGTTTTGCACAATTTAATATTCTCATCAGATTTACAGCTTACCCTAATTTTGATGTGAGCTATATGCATTTCAGTTAAATTAATTTTTATATTCTGAGATGTTATGGTTTATTTCTTAGTATTTTGTTTTTGTAAAATTTTGTGTATTTTTAAATCCCCATCAATACATACATTCTCTTAAAAACAGATACTTTTATATCTAAAGCTATATGTAGAATACATATGCACAAATATATTTTTCCTGCAACATAATCCTGAAGATTTGGTTTATCTGTTTAATTTTTATAAATTTATTTATTTAACCACACACTTCTGTTATGGAACTCAAATATTGACAGTGTTCTTTCTTAATATTAAAATGTTTCCTCTAAAAATTTGTTTTCTAAGAGGAATATTTTATTTAAAAGGGAAGTTTAATGTTTAGAAATTGCCTTGGGACTTGGTCTGTAGGTTAAGTACACCTTCAAATACTGAAAAAATAACAGCATTTATGGTAAATCAAACCTTGATAACAAAATCAATAAAATAAAAATAAACCCTAGAACTAGGTTCAGCTTCAGATGTCTAAATAAAAATATGTTATTTAGTGGGTAATTTACTGCTGCTGCTGCTGCTAAGTCGCTTCAGTCGTGTCCGACTCTGTGCGACCCCAGAGACGGCAGCCCAGCAAGCTCCCTCGTTCCTGGGATTCTCCAGGCAAGAACACTGGAGTGGGTTGCCATTTCCTTCTCTAATGCATGAAAGTGAAAAGTGAAAGTGAAGTCGCTCAGTCGTGTCTGACTATTAGCGACCCCATGGACTGCAGCCTTCCAGGCTCCTCCGTCCATGGGATTTTCCAGGCAAGAGTACTGGAGTGGGTGCCATTGCCTTCTCCTGGGTAACTTACAGTGAATCTCAAAATAATATAGAGTGAATAATCATGATATTAAAATAAGAGAATACAGATATTTGAGATTTATGTCATTTTCTTAATTTGAAACATGTGTATAATCTTTAACATATGCAGTAAAAAAAATAAAATTATGATTAAGCCATTTTGAAAACAGAAGAAAACAAAAATTTATCACTGATAACTTATTAATAAATGATAGTATTGTGTCTTCCTTACCATAATTATTTCTGCAGACAAGAAGAATCACTTGAAGAGAATTTTTGTGTTTCCTTTTGCTTGTTTCTGTCCTTGGGTTTCCTTTCTGTCCCATGGTGATATGTAAAAGTAGGACACCTGTTTTCCACTGGGTTTTCAGTTTGGGTAGATTCTTACAGCACAGCAATATATTCTTAATTAGAGTTCTTTTGGAAATCTGTGGTAAGTTAATGATAGCAATAATAATATTATAAAGCTGCAGTCAATAAAATGAAACGTCTTCCACAAAGACTGTGTCCCTCAGTCTTTGTGAAAAAAAGAAAGAAATCTATGAAGAGACACACAAACTTCCTGTGCTGTCTTAAAGCTTTATGAATAAGGAAATCAGCTCACTTCCATAAGGATCCAGAAAGGGAATATTTCAACATAAATCCTGGTTAATAAAATCTAGGTAGCATGTACTTTCCAACAACAACAAATTATAAGAGAACAGATCATTGTAGAGTGATGTTTTTAATGAGCCAGAATATTTCTGTCTTTGAAAAGATTGCTGATTGAATTGGAAAAGGCAGAGGAAAAACTGTATTTGCTTGAATATTAGCAAAAGTATTTTCAGTTAGTATTTCCCTCTTTCTATTTTAAATTAGCAATAAGGAAAGTTATTGTATATATGTCAGAAAAATCAGATCAGAAAAGCCATCTTCCATTGATTTTTCAACTTGTAAGGAATGAGGAAGGGAAAGTTGATCTTTGCTCTCACTCATCAGGGTGTTATGCTGGTCAGCTTGTACACAAATGATGTATTCTGAAAGCAGACTTTACACTTAGAGAAATCCCAGGATGGAGCATTAGTGCCCCATGGAGTGTTTGCAGATGCAATGATGCAGCAGGGAAGCCAGCTTCCTGTATCCTGCCCGCCTGCACTTAAGCTTGTTATCAGTGTTCATTTTCAATAATGATTCAAATAATTGAAACATAAAGGATCTGCATTTCAGGATAGCTGGAATATTCACTCTACTAACTCTCCACTGCAAAGAGGAAAAGAAAGCTTAAGTGTCCAGTTTATGATGTTAGCAGATAATTAGGAATAAGAAAATCTAAAGAATTCTTAAATCAAACCAAGTTGTATAACCTAAAATTCAGACAGTATCCATCTTATTAAAATTTGCCTTCTAGTTTCCAGTTTTCTTTAATTTTATGCTTAATATCATAACTGCCATTTTGTGTGATTACATTTAAAATTGTTTCATGTAAGGCATTTTTCTATTCCAAAGGCTATTTTGAAAAAAACTTGAACTTTGTTTTATCTCACTCACATATGTAAATTAGCCAATGCAAGCAAATAACTTCTGTGAGGAGCCAGGTGTTTTCAATGATTTAATAACTGATTCCAGACTATGACTTTTATAGCCCAAATACTCTAAAGTTTTAAAATAAACTTTCAGGCAGTGAATTGAGGTACTGGGAGGTCACAAAATCAAACTGTTAATTGTGATGTTCCTTCTGGTTTACATCCTAACTATAGACAATTTCTAAGAGTTGTTCTCAATATTGCACTTACTTTACTCTTTATATAGCATGTTTCATTTACATATGTATGTAATTGTATATTTTCTTTTCTAAATGAAATTGTCCTCGTTAAAGTTATATTTCACATTCTCCACAATCTATTCCAGGTGAAGTGCTAGTCCTACTGAAGTTTCTAAATTTAATTCTCGCTGCTTCATACCCCTCAGTTAACTAAATTTTGTTCTTCTGAGTGGTGATTCTCAAATTATTTAACAACAGGTTTATCATGATATATCAACTATTCAGAACATATATTTGTATATCCTATGAGTGTTTTGTTTAGCTGCTGGATATCAGTTCTAATTTTTTCTCATGTATGTTCTGTTATTTTGAACATCCCTATATTAGTTAGGAATGATTCATGTAACACAGCAAATGATTGCTGAGTCTTAACTGTTTGTATTTGTATAAGAAAAGTCAAGAGGTAGGTAGACAGTTAAGGGCTATTGTAACTCCTCTGCACTGACTCAAGAGACCCAGGCCCTTTCTGCCTCACTGCTGCACCAACTTTAGTATGTTGACTTTGCACCTTATATTCACAATGTGGCTGCCATATCTCTAACTTTTCTTCCATATTCCAGGCAATGAATATTGTTAAGTGGAAAGGAGCAATATTAAAGAATTGTGTCAGCTTCTGTTTTTTTGTTTTGTTCCAATAAAATAGAAACCCAGCCCAGCAATCTTTGGCTCACATTTCATCCACCAACACTGTGTCAAGGGTGCCCCTACCTGGTAAATAGCTAAGGAGGAGAAAATGCAAGTGAGCACTGGGTCATTGAAAGAACACTCTGCCCCACTGCCTTTCACTCACATTTATCTCCCCACTTGGAATGCTCTTTCTGTCCTCTCTCCTGTGCCTTTCTTCCATATCTTTTGTCCCATTTCTGACGGAGGTTCTTTATATTTTCCTATGGAATATCACATTTTAACCTTCATAATACAAGGCAGAATATCTGTAACTAGCTGTGTGCAGCTGTGTCTTAATCTTGAGGTTGAAAACTATATGACTCAGTTGCAAGTTTCACAAATTTTTTTCAGCTAACTTGTTCCATAATTCACTGATTCATTTAACATGCAAGTCCAGGATTTGCTGGTTTATCTGGATCCAAAGGCTGAAATGATGTGCATCTTATTATCGTCTGTGTCTATTCTTGTTCTCAAACTTATCTATCCTCCTTCCCACCCCTCTTTGCTTCCCTATTCTCCTTCTCTCTCCTCCTCTCTCTCTCATTCTTTATTCTACTTTCCTCTGTTTTCCTTCATTTGTAAATAGGTTTTCAACACATTGTGTAAGAGATAGCAATCTGTGGCTCTTAATGTACCTGGTTTTTAATCAGTCCTGAATATTCATTGGAAGGACTAATGCTGAAGCTGAAGCTCCCATACTTTGGCCACCTGATGCGAAGAACTGATTCATTGGAAAAGACCCTAATGCTGGAAAAGATTGAAGATAGAAGGCGAAGGGGTGACAGAGGATGAGATGGTTGGATGGTATCACTGACTTGATGGACATGAGTTTGAGCAAGCTCTGGGAGTTGGTGATGGATAGGGAAGCCTGGCATGCTTCAGTCCACGGGGTCTCAAAGAGTTGGACGACTGAGTGACTGAACTAAACTGTTTTCGTTGTAACAGAGTCAGGGAGCCCCTCTTGCTCCCAAATGCATTTATCAAATGTTTCTGGAAGAAATATGATTAGCCTTGATTGACCACATTTCTACCCTTTAACTAAACCAGGCAGAGAATAGAATGTTAAGATTGGCTAAGCCTAGGTCATATGACCATTCTGGTGACCCATGGGTAGAGAGGACTATAATTGGTTGTCCCACCACAATCATAGGTGATGTTGGGGAGAAATCTTGTGCAGGCAAAATAATAGCTGCTATTTTTCCTTTTTTTTTTTTTTATTCCAAGTGTACGCCTCTGACAAAGTAAGTAGGCGCTCAGTAAGTATTTGAAGAAATGAGAGGAAAATTAGGATAAGAACTGAGCTGACCTGAGAAGAGAGGAGAAAGCCAGGTAGTGTTTCAGTGTCTCAAAAGCTGTATTTAGATCATACAATGCCCTTCTATATTTTGAAACCATTTGAATTCCCAGTAGATAAGTCGTTCAATTTTTTTAAAAAACAAGGAATTTCAACCCAGAATCACACCCCAAAATATGCTGTCTCACCAATTGCCCTTTCAGCAAATATATATTGAGTGCCTCCTCTATGCTAAGGCACAAAGTGGAAGGTAAATGCACTTTTAGTGAAGGTAATTGAAATGTTTTTCCTCTATACTTAAAGAAAATGTTAATCTGATAGAGAAAATAACAAGTGATGACATAGCAAGTAGAATGTATTCAGGGAACCAACCATTTGCTTCCTTAAAGCTTCTTAGAAAAGTGCATACTGGTGTATTCAACTCTATGGAAATAAGAAATTTAAGGAAATGAATGGAACTGGAGGAATCAACCTGCCTGACTTAGGCTCTACTACAAAGTCACAGTCATCAAGACAGTATGGTACTGGCACAAAGACAGAAATATAAATCAATGGAACAAAATAGAAAGCCCAGAGATAAATCCATGCACCTGTGGACACCTTATCTTTGACAAAGGAGGCAAGAATATACAATGGAGAAAAGACAATCTCTTTAACAAGTGGTGCTGGGAAAACTGGTCAACCACTTATAAAAGAATGAAACTAGAACACTTTCTAACACCATACACAAAAATAAACTCAAAATGGATTAAAGATCTAAACGTAAGACCAGAAACTATTCAGCCCTATTTATTTTACACCTCATGTGAAGAGTTGACTCATTGGAAAAGACTCTGATGCTGGGAGGGATTGGGGGCAGGAGGAGAAGGGGACGACAGAGGATGAGATGGCTGGATGGCATCACTGACTCGATGGACGTGAATCTGAGTGAACTGTAGGAGTTGGTGATGGACAGGGAGGCCTGGCGTGCTGCGATTCATGGGGTCGCAAAGAGTCGGACACGACTGAGCGACTGATCTGATCTGATCTGATTTTAAACCAAATAAGGAGGCATTTGATACATCTTTAGGCCTCTCAGAAAACATCCTAAACAAAAGTATGTAATTCCAAATAAAACAAGTTTATTTACACATTTTATTTCTGTTACCCTGTTGATTGATTCAGAAGAGTTGTGGGGTGAAAGATTGTACCATTTATTTCTCCTGATTTTTTTCCATTTGCCTGGAATAACTCAGTTTATTAAAGATTTCTGAGAAGTTTACCGTCACTGCCCTCCTGTCTTTTGCTTTCAGTGTTTGGGGTAAGGAAAGGATGAACTTGAAGCGTGGTTGCTGCTTTGCCACTGCTGCACCGAGTCATTACGTCTCCAGAAAGCACGCTGAACCTGTCAGGCAAAGCTTTCTAAAGCTGGGTCCTTTCAGTCCATTCTTACGGGGGTAATAAGGCTTGGAACTGATTTCAGGGGGTCTGCCCTGTAGAAGCATTCCTCTTGGTTTTCTTTTGAAGATTGATTGGTTTGCAAAGGAAGGCCAACAGTACTGCTCTTTTCTTCTTACTTTCTCTCTTCTTTCCATTCTTGAAAACTTGATAGTTGTATTCAATAAGAAGTCTTACTTGACAGATTCTGTGTCCATGCTTTATGTAGTTCTTTAAACCTGATTCCTGAAGCTGAGCAACTTTTAATGGGACTCTTTAGTGAAGCCAAAACCACTTATATAATCTAGCTCTGTAGTGTAGTGTTTTTCTGATTTTTTTAAATGGTGCGATGAGATAGAAAAAGATGAGTAGGCAAGGGGTGGGATGGAAGGAGAGATGCAAGAGAATTTCTAAAACTAGAAATTTAACAGACTGACTCAGATTAAGGTTCACAGTAGCCTGCTGGAAAGAAATGTCTGAACACAATTTCTGACTTTTTTTAAGGTAATTGACAATAATTATAAGTGTTTGTGGTAAACCACAACAATCTCTATAATGTTGTGCTCAGAATATGCCACTAGACCAAGTTAATGAGGATGTTTCACAGCAATACGTTTAATTCTAGTCAAGTAAAATCAATTTAAATAAATGCAACATAAAATTCAAATACCTGCTCTGTGCCCCGAGTCTTATTTGGGGATCTAGAAAACTCCTTTTAAGTAGTTCTTACAATTGAGGCATTTGATCCAGTGGCAGAAATATGAAAAGGTAAAAAGAATGCTCATGATAAAATTTGATAGGTGCTCTGAGAGTAGTAAATATGAGGACTTAAGGGAACCTTTACATTTGACATCGTTTGTTCTGAGGACGTGTTTTATATCCTGACTCCCAATTTTAGGAGGTCCCCTGTGAACCTATAGGATACCATAAGTGATTTTTTTTCTTCTGTAATGTGGTGGGGATTTATACGTGACACTCAGTTATACAAAAACAGTATTCTACTTGTCAATAACTATATTCTGTCTGCACTGATGGAGAAAGTAACTTTGCTGAACAAATTTATTTCAGCCACCTTTGGTGTATATTGGTCTCTTTCAGATGAATTCAATTGCAGTTGACTAAGTCCTTAGTCAATTTGAAGTTCCTATTCCATGTCAAGAAGGTGTCTTCTCTCAAAGAATCTGCACTCCTGTTTTTTTCCCAAATTGGGAAGTGAAGTGAAAGTTGATCAGTCATGTCCGACTCTGTACGATCCCATGGACTGTAGCCCACCAGGCTCCTCTGTCCATGGAATTCTCCAGGCAAGAATACTGGAGTGGGTTGCCATTCCCTTCTCCAGGGGATCTTCCCAACCCAGGGATTGAACCCAGGTTTTTACCTTCTGATTCTTTACCTTCTGAGCTGAGAGAAGGGCTAAATCCCCATGTCCTATAATAAGAGCAAGATGCTTCTATTCTTTGTGTTGTGTTTGTCCTCTTGGATTTCTCTGGGGTCAGAGGTATTGTCTAATATTGTCTTGAGAGGACGCCTTGTATTGCCCCCAAATATCTTATGTTCTTTTCCACCAAGGTTTGGCCATTTGAGGATGGTAAAGCTTATATAGGCTTGAAAAGAGGTTCCTTTGCTACTGAATTTTGAGATCCCCATCGTGTATAGCAGGGGTTGGCAAACTACAGCATGCAAACAAAATCCAGCTGCTGTGGGCAAAATCCAGCCACACCAATCCATGTGTGCATTATTTATGTCTGTTTTAGTTCTACAGCAACATAGGGTAGTAGTTTCTACAAAGATTGCACGGCACCTCAAACATTTACCTCCTGGCCCTTTTCAGAAAACGTTTGCCTCGAGGAAGGTCAGCATCATGGCAGTAGGAGATGCTATGCTCTCTTTGTCTCTTCCTCTCAGTCTGCCCGTAGTAAAACACACATATCTCAACAAAGGCTTCTCTATTCCTCACACCAGGATGCTGGGGAGATCTGCATATTTGTGTATCTGAAGCTGCTGGACTGAACACCAAGAGGAGGCAGAGCTGAGAGAACAGCTAAAGTGATGCCTGCAGTTTTGGCCCCCTAGCTCTCGCTGTGCCTGCAGCCCCAGAGAATCCAGTAGTAGCAGAGGCAGCAGGGCACATGATTCCAGCTTCCCAGCCTCAACAGCCTCAGGGATCTCAAGGAACCAGGCATCAGTGATGGCAGGACTTTTGACCCCTCCTGCTCCCCCCTCCCCATTCCTCCAGTTGCAGCGACACACATAGTTCTGGGCCCCCGGCCTGAGGCAGTGGTACCCAGAAACCCAGCAACCCTGAAAGAAAAAGAAAGTGGAGGTGTTTGTCACTTATCACTCAGTCCTGTCTGACTCTGTGCGACCCCATGTACTGCAGCCACCAGGCTCCTCTGTCCGTGGGATTCTCTAGGCCAGGACACTGGAGTGGGTTGCCATGCCCTCTTCCAGGGTGTCTTCCCAACCCAGGTATGGAACCTGGGTCTCCTATACTGCAGGCAGACTCTTCATCATCTGAGCCAGCACCTGCAATTCTGGCTCCTCCCATCCTCCGCCACCCCCTGTTGTGGTGCAAGCACAATAAACCCAGCAGCAATGCCAGAGGCAACGACACTGGCAGTAGGCAACAGCGAGGCATCAGTGACCCTGAAGGCATGAGCAGCAGCACGGAGGGCACTGGCAACATGTCTGGAAGAGGCGTTAGAGGGTGTAAAGTGCTGGTTCTCAAATCTATGAGAGGCTGCTCAGATAGGAGAAATCAAAAAACTTGTGCTATAGCACCACCTACTGAAAGATAAAAGAAAACTTATAATACCCAACCTATCGGATTGTTAGAATCAGAGTAAAAAATGGGAAGGAAATCCAAAAAAGAAGGGATATATGTATACCTATGAGTTTGCAGGTAGCTCACTGGTAAAGAATCCACCTGCCAATGCAGGAGATGGAGGTTCAATCTTTCAGTAGGGAAGCCCTATTAGAGGAGGAAATGGCAACCCACCCTAGTATTCTTGTCTGGAAAATTCCATGGACAAGTGGGCCTGGTGGGCAACAGTCCATAGGGTCCTAAGAGTCGGACATGATTCAGCGACTGAGTAGGATCATGATGTATAAGTATAGCTTTTTTTAAAAAAAGCTGAATAAGAAAGATGTTTGCTACTTCAAGTATGCTGGCAGAGGAACAGCTATTCAAGCATCATGAAAAACTACAGTAACACAGTATTACAAAGTGATAATCAAAGTTCTCCAACAACCAAACTTAAAAGTCATGTTATGTTGCTGTCTAACTGATAGACAGTTCAAAATAGTTGTTATGAAGAAACTTTACAAGCTACAAGAAAACTCAAAAAGGAAGTTCAGTGAGTGCAAGAATAAAGTCGGTGAGCAGAAGGGATATTCTGCCAAGAAGATTGAAAATCTAAAAAAGAACAAAACAGAAATTTGGAGCTGAAGAATTCAATAAGTGAGATGAAGAATGCCCTAGAAAACACTGTAAATAGAGCAGATATGGCAGAGAGCATTAGTGAACTCGAAGATACAAATATGACAATGATTTAGGTAGAAGAGGAGAGCTAACTGAGCTCCTTTTAAATGAGGAAATTTTATGAGAACTGTTTGACTCCATTAGGAAAGGCAGCATAAAGATAATGGAGAGGGAGAAGGGTGCAGAGAGTTTATTTAAAGAAATTACTGAGAACTTCTCAGACCTGGGGTAGGAACTGGATTATACGAGTTCATGAAGCTAAGAGGACCCTTAGTTACCTCCGTGCAAAAAAATCTCTAAGACATATCAAAATTTTCAAAAGTCAGGGACAGAGGAAGAATATTAAAGGCAAACAGGAAAGAAAGACAGTAACCTATAAAGGGGCCCCCATTAAGCTATGAGCATATTTTTCAGCAGAAACTCAACATGCCAACAGTGAATGGGATGACATAATCAAAATATTGAATGATAAAAAACATCAGCCAAGAAAGTACTACCCAGTAAAGATATCTTTTAGATCTTAAGAAAAAAATAAAGCCTTTCCAAGGAAGGCAAGATGAAAAGATAATCTACCAAATGGGAGAAGATACTTGCAACTCATATCCAAAAAGTGGTTAATATACAAAAAATATAAAGAACTTGCACAACTCAACTATGACAAAACAAACAACTTAATTGAAAAATTGGCTTGAGACCTAAATAGACATTTTTCCCAAAAGGATATACAGATGGCCAGTGTAGCACGTGGGAAGATGTTCAGTATCACAGATTATTACAGAAGTGAAAATCAAAACCACAATAAGATATCACTTCATGAACTTTATAATGATGGTTGTCCAAAAGATAAGAACAAGTGTTAGAGATGTGGAGAAAAGAAAATCCTTATACACTGCTGCTGGTTATATCCTTTGGTGCAGCCATTATGGACAATAGTATTGCAGTTCTTAAAAAAAATTAAAAATAGAAATACCATATAATCCAGATATTCCACTTCTGGGCATTTCTTTGAAAAATACAAAAACATTAATTCAAAAAAATGTAGGCACCTGTGTGTCTATGTTCATTCCATCATTATTTACGATAGCCAAGATATGGAAACCACCTGAATGTCCATCGACATATGAAACAAAGAAGCTGTGTTATATGTATAGATACATATACACACAATGGCATACTACTTAGCCATAAAAAAGACGAAATTCTGCCATTTGTGACAACATAGATGGAGCTTGTGGATATTATTTTAAGTGAAATGACTCAGATGAGAAAGACAAATGCTGTGTGATTTTACTCATGTGTGAAATACAACAGAAAACACAAAGCAAAAGCAAACACCCAGATACAGAGAACAAATTAAGGGTTACTAAAGGGGAAAGAGGTTACCAAAGGGGAAAGAGGATTGGGGGAAGGTGATATGGGTAAAGGAGGTCATCTATATGATGACTGATGGAAACTAAACCTTTGGTGGTGAACACACTATGGGGGAATTTTTGTTGTTGTTCAGCCACAAAGTTGTATCCAGCTCTTCTCAACCCCATGAACTGGAGCATGCTAGGCTTCCCTGTCCTTGGTGGTGAGCACACTATGAATATAGAAGTTGAAAATATAATGTACACCTGAAATATTTAATGTTATAAACCAGTGTTCAGTTCAGTTCAGTCACTCGGTTGTGTCCAACTCTTTGCGACCCCATGAACCGCAGCACGCCAGGCCTCCCTGTCCATCACCAACTCCTGGAGTCCACCCAGACTCAGATCCATCCAGTCAGTGATGCCATCCAACCATCCCATCCTCTGTCGTCCCTTCCTCCTCCTGCCCTCAATCTTTCCCAGCATCAGGGTCTTTTCCAATGGATCAGCTCTTCGCATCAGGGGGCCAAAGTATGGGAGTTTCAGCTTCAACATCAGTCCTTCCAATGAACACCCAGGACTGATCTCCTTTAGGATGGACTGGTTGGATCTCCTCGCAGTCCAAGGGATTCTCAGGAGTCTTCTCCAACACAACAGTTCAAAAGCATCAATTCTTCAGCGCTCAGCTTCTTTATAATCCAATTCTCACATACATACATGACCACTGGGAAAACCATAGCCTTGACTAGACGGACCTTTGTTGACAAAGTAATGTCTCTGCTTTTGAATATGCTGCCTAGGTTGGTCATAACTTTCCTTCCAAAGAGTAAGCGTCTTTTAATTTCATGGCTGCAATCACCATCTGCAGTGATTTTGGATCCCAGAAAAATAAAGTCAGCCACTGTTTCCACTGTTTCCCCATCTATTTCCCATGAAGTGATGGGACTAGATGCCATGATCTTCGTTTTCCGAATGTTGAGCTTTAAGCCAACTTTTTCACTCTCCTCTTTCACTTTCATCAAGAAGCTCTTTAGTTCTTCTTCACTTTCTGCCATAAGAGTGGTGTCATCTGCATATCTGAGGTTATTGATATTTCTCCCGGCCATCATGATTCCAGCTTGTGCTTCCTTCAGCCCAGCATTTCTCATGATGTACTCTGCATATAAGTTAAATAAACAGGGTGACAATATACAGCCTTGACATACTCCTTTCCTGTTGGAACCAGTCTGTTGTTCCATGTCCAGTTCTAACTGTTGCTTCCTGACTTGCATACAGATTTCTCAAGAGGCAGGTCAGGTGTTCTGGTATTCCCATCTCTTTCAGAATTTTCCACAGTTTATTGTGATCCACACAGTCAAAGGCTTTGGCATAGTCACTAAAACAGAAATAGATATTTTTCTGGAACTCTCTTGCTTTTTCTATGATCCAGCGGATGTTGGCAATTTGATCTCTGGTTCCTCTGCCTTTTCTAAAACCAGCTTGAACTCTGAAAGTTCACGGTTCACGTACTGCTGAAGCCTGTGTCAACTCAATTTTATTTTATCATTTATTTGTTGAATTTTGGTGGGATGGAATCCATACTCCTTGCATTGGCAGCATGGAGTCTTAACCACTGGACTGCCAGGGAAGTCTCACTGTTATTTTTAAGAAAGTGTTTGCTAACCCCCAGTCTCTAGAATCTTTGGATTGACCGCTCTTTGCCTGCCCTTCTTCTTGACGTGTTTCATCTTTTTCAGGCACACAGGATTGATTGGGTTTCATGCACAGCAATCCCAGATCAGATAGCTATGTCAGGTGTGTCTGTGCACAGTCCTCCCTGTCCCTCTCCCTCTCCTGCTTCACTGCTTTTGCATCACACTGGATATTAAAAGAAGTAAAGCACCAGGCCAGTCTCAGCTTGCCCCTGTCACTCATACCTGGGACAGTGCAAGTGACTATATGTTAAGCTTCTGCTTTCCTGACTGAAGAACTTTGGTATCTTCTTTTATGATACTTGTGTATCGTTTTCAGCCTACTTATGTCCCTTCTGGTAAAGAATCTGCCTGCAGCTCAGGAGACTCGGGTTCCATCCCTGAGTCAGGAAGATCTCCTGGAGAAGGGAATAGCTACCCACTCCAGCATTCTTGCCTGGAGAACCTCATGGATAGAGGACCCTGGCAGCCTCTAGTCCATGGGATCACAAAGAGTTGGACATGACTGAGCAAGTAACACTTTCACTTTTATATCCCTTCGAGATCTCTGTTCTTCTTCTTTCCTTGAAAGGTTTTCTATTTTATATAGGCAGGGGCCAGGAACAAGAAGACTTGTCTTATGTGAATGATTCTGAGTACTCTGTACTAGCAATACCACATCATAAGAGAAATTGCTAGGAATGAAAATTCTCCAGTCCTAACCCCAATCACTGAATCAGAACATCTAGGGGAGGGGCCTGGAAGCAGGGTTTCAGCATGCCCTCCCGGTGATTGTGATGTCTGCCAAAGTTTGAGAACCACTGCCTCACATCATACCTGCAACTAAAACTAGATGATCTCTATTGACCAAGTTTCATTCTTGATCTGTGACAGAGAGCTTTCTAAATGTAGAAAACTCCTTTGTCTTTCCACAAAGATTGGCTGGAGTAAACTCAAAAATTCTGTTTTGAAAATTAAAACGTTCTTTTTTGTTCTTGCATTTCTGGCCTAATAATTCTCGTCCTTTCTGAATCCCTCAATGCGTCTGGTTAAATGAGGTAAAATACACAGGAAGAATGAGCATCTTATGAGGGTACAGCTTTCCTAAATAATACTCCTCTGTGCATTCATGATACAAGTTTTTTAGATGGTGGAGTATGGGCCTGGGACCAGCAATATGATTTGCTGAGTCAGGAGTTTTAATTCTAGACTTTAAGTGGTTCCAAGATTGAAATCCTCAGCTTTCTTGGACAATTTCATTTAGACCTGCAGGGGGATCCCAAATTTAGCAGGAGTAAAAGATAATTCCTTTTCTTTCCCCTCAAACTACCCTATATTTCCTGAATTCACAACCTCAATGAATAGCTCTGACAGACTACAAGCATCTGTTTTGGAACTGGACTGAGCTAGATTCAAATACCAGTGTCATCATTTATTCGTGTTCTAGTCTTGAGCAAGTGAACTTTCTACATTTCTTGTAACATGGAGGCTCCCATGTTACAGGCTCCCATGTTCCAATCCCATGGGTAAATTTTGGAGATTTGGAGAAAGCACATGATTGATAAATGGTATTTATTTATTTATTTACTATCCTAAACTTGATGCCACCTCAGCATCCTCTTAATGATCAAGTCGCTAGGCATCACTTTCATAAATACCTTTCAAATATTACTTTTCTTTCAACAAATCTCCACCTCTAGCAAAGACCGTCTCAGTTCTTTTGGGATGACATAGTTTCTAGTTTGTTCTTCCTAACCTCTTGTTGGCTCACCTCTTTCTTGGAGCTGCCATTTACAGTTTTGCGGGCTCTAGAGAATCCCAGGGACGGGGGAGCCTGATGGGCTGCCGTCTATGGGGTCGCACAGAGTCAGACACGACTGAAGTGACTTAGCAGCAGCAGCAGAATGCACAAGGCACCCATCTAAGGGGCACCATTCAGAGGTCAGAGAAACCTCCCATTCATGCACAAACACGTACCCACTCTCACACAGCCATGCACACCCCACAGTCAGTGACATAAACATTCAAATGCACACACGTACACATTTCCACAAACTCAGAGATCACCTGCCACACACACGCACTCACATCCATTAACATTCACACACACATTTGTGTATGAAAAAGAGCAAAGCATATTTTTCAACAGAATATACGTTTATGTGACTGTATTGAGAAAGGAACACTTTTTTTCATCCACATGGGGGTGTCATAAGGTTTGCTCTGCTGTCCTCTCTCATCTTTTCTTCAAGAGCTGCCAGAGCGACTCTGTAAGATGCCCCCACCCTTTCCCTGGACCATCTCCCAGGGCACTTTATGCCCTCTCAGACACACATCATTGTTTGTTGCCCTAATGCTTACCCAAGGTTCAAAAACCCCAGGAGATTTTCACTGGTACCCAGCCTTGTATCTTACCAAAAGGAGATGGGTAACAAATTATTTTTCATTCACTGAATAGGCAATGAATGTTGTTTGGGGGCCGCTTTCTGTATATATGGATTCACAAAAATACTGTGTCTTAACTTGCCTGGCGATGGTATATTTACTTATTTAAATTAAAAGAAGAACTCAGAAAAACATACCTAGCCACTTAGGTTTCATTAATAAATATTCTGTGTCATACATTTTTAGCAAAAGGAGAAATTGCAGTCCTCCATCACTGTAATCATCGCTCTGTTCCTCTGAGTGGGCTAAAAGAGTTCCAGCTATCTTATTCTTAAGCCATACTTTTACAGTCTTTTAATGTCTAATATTTAACGGGAATTCTTTATTTGTACCACCACTATGCCAGACACTTGGAAGCCTAATTTCATTTAGTCTTCAAACCAGTTCTGGGGATGGGTTGATTTTTATTCCCATTATCCACATGGGGGAATATATATTTATATATATATATATATATAAGAGGAATTTGCTTGATGTCAAATGGTGCATAAAGGGCAGAACTTGGCTTCAGAACTGGGTTTATCTGCTTTCAGAGTTTGTGGTTTTAGAATGATTACTGGGCATTCTTTTAGGCCTCATTAAATTCATAAAAATTAGAGTGGAAAAGGAACCCAAAGAGTAAAGGATGAAATACAGTTTAATACAACCATTCTTTAGATTCTCTAACTTCCAAAGTTAACATTGTTCTATTTGTAAGTGTGAATGATCTTAGCAATTTTTGAAAAAATAACTGAGTTTATTTCACATATATATTTTTGTCTCCCCTTCATTTCCTTTTGTCTGACCACCACTACTACTATGTCTTATTGTAACATTCCATACATACTTAGAAAACCAAGCAAAGGGTGAGTTCCATCTTCAAAAACTAAACAAACAAACAAACAAACAAAACATTTTGGACAACACATTCTTAGCAATGGAACCTGAACATCATTTATCAGACATGGTAGGGAAAGTTCTCACTCTGCATTGTAAAATTGGCAGCCAGATAGCACCTGTTACAGGAATGAAATAAGATGGAAGATTTTAACAAAGAGTTTAAACTATTTTCTTAAATAGACTTCCTGCACTGCCGTAGATCTAAATAGCCTCTTGATAAGTCACCCGGATACAATTGTTCACATAACTGATGAACTTGGCCTCCACTTTGAGAAGGATACCCTCTTTTTCTACACTTGCTTGCATTTTTACTTTAATGTCTTCTACAAAGCTAGGTCCTTCCCATGTTTTAGGAGTCTTTTCCTGTTTTGTTTTTTTTTTAATGAGTCTTGACCTTTTGATCTTGGTACTGATGATTTTGAGTCTTTTCCATTCTGGTTTGATTCTTTTGCACTTCTGGCCAGAGTATCTCAAGTAGATTTCTTTACTGGAACTTTCCCTTCAGCTGACTCATCACCAGGACCATCATCACCTTCATCATCATCACCATCTTCATCTTCAGCAGCAAGTTTTGCTTATTTTGTGAAATGATTTCCAGATTCACATCCTCCTCCTCTTCGTCTCTTGACTCTGCATCTTCCTTCACAGCTACTAAGTGCTGTCCACGGATACACAGAGGCCCTGACCCGTACTTCAACCACAGGCCCACGGGTGGTGTTACTTCAGAGCCCCTAAGGGACACTGTTGGCTATATAGGTGTTTTCAGAGTTGCTTGTGCCGCTTTAATTGGACTGCCTCTGTGATTCATTGCCTTTGCTTCAACAGCATGTACTTGGTCTGTTGAAGCAGCTCCAAACTGATCATTCTTAAAGATGACTGACGCTCATTTTCACCATTATCCACCTTAAAGGGATAATCTTTGTCAGCCTTTAGTTCACAACCAAAAAAGATAGTTGTGGGGCCTTGGGGGCTCGCTCATGTCCATGTCTATCCAATCTTCCATGGGCAGGTGGTGTGCAATTATGTGGAAGAGAAAGCACGCAGAGATAAGCAGCTACTGTTCAGAGAACAGCTGTGTAGAATGGAGTCATACCAGGGTAGTCTTTGCTAATTTTTATATTTTTCTCTGAACTATAGCATGGTGTTGTTTGGTCGCTAAGTCATGTCTGACTCTTTGCGACTGCATGGACTGTGGTACAACAGGCTCCTCTGTCCTCCCCTATCTCCCTGAGTTTGCTCAGATTCATATCCACCTGAATCACTGACTAAACCATCTCATCATCTGTCATCCCCTTCTCTCTCTGCCTTCAGTCTTTCCCAGCATCAGGGTCTTGTCCAATAACTTGACTCTTCACATCAGATGGACAAAGTATTGGAGCTTCAGCATTAGTCCTTCCAATGAGTATTCAGGGTTGATTTCTTTTAGGATTGACTGATTTGATCTCTTTGAAGTCCAGTGGCCTTTCAAAAGTCTTCTCCAGCACCACAATTTGAAAGCATCAATTGTTTGTTGCTCTGCCTTCTTTATGATCCAACTCTCACATCTGTACATGACTGCTGGATGGATCCTGCTAAATTTTGACTTTTAAACTAGAGAAAAATATTTATTTTCGATTTTTATGATCCTTGCTGGTATGTCTACTCTCCCAGTTTTACACATCTACAAATACTGGGTAAGATAAAACAAAGCATAGAAAAGGAGATGCTTAAGGCCATTCACAACTTCAAGCATCTTAATACTGAACTTGGAAGCAAGCGTATTGATGTTGAGTAGTATTTCTCTATATAAAGTTTGAAAAGATCTCTTAACTTATATATCTTTTATTCTGAAATGCCATTTTTCAAAATGTGTCTACAATGGGATAAACATATTATTTTATAAACCTTACAAGTTGCCTTTAAAAAAAACCACCAGATATGGATTTATTGTGGGAGCATGTTTACATATACAAATATTATTTTCCCATTTTCAGTTCCTTGTAAATAATAGGTGCGGGATGCTAAATGTCATTATATTTATATGCAAAGCAGCATTTCTAATCCTGAGTCACTTCTTTCAACTAACACATCTGTCTTTGACCTCTCTTCCCATGGCATTTTAGAATTGCTAGGGAATTTATAATCAAAATTAGTTTGGCAGCTTTCTGAAAGATAGAACCAAATGTTCATTGCTGGAAGAAAAACATCAACTAATCCTGCTTTTATTATCACACTCAAGAAAACCACTTTTTGCCACTGATTTTAAGTCTGTTGTTGATTTCTCTTGGATCAGCTCTCCTGGATTTCAGTTTATAATTATATGTAATGTGAACCCCAATTTTGAAATGCCTAACTTTCTATTGTATGCAGTGTTTTATAAATAGTCTATTCCATTTCTCTGAAAGAAAGTTTTCAAGGAAGTCAAGTGTTTTCTGTTTCAAATCTAAGTTTAATAATAACCAGTATTAATGGTTATTAATGTGTCATTGGTGTCATTCATTCTAAAATCTTGTCTGTCTTTTCATATAGCTAATATGTGTTAGTCACTTAGTTGTATCTGACTCTTTTGCAACCCTGGTGATGCTCCTCCATCCATGGGATTTTCCAGGCAGCAATACTGGAGTTTCATTTCCTTCTTGTCATTTACTTCTCCAGGGGATCTTCCCAACCCAGGGATCGAACCTGGGTCTCCCTCATTGCAGGCAGACTCTTTACTGTCTGAGCCACTGGGAAAGGCCCATTGCTTTTATGTGTGTATGTAATATACGTGGGTATATGTATGTGTGTATAGCTCCTCAAGTCAACTCCAACAGAATTCCTTAGAACTTCCTTTAGCAGTTATCTACTCATTTGACAAATATGTATTGAATTCTTTTGATGTGCTAGGTTTACTCCTAAGATTTAAAAGTAAACCAATATATAAAATGACATTTTTTATACAGATATATAAATGACCATGAATGACCCTATTCAGTTGCTCCAAGGACTCCAAATCTACTGGGAGAAACAAGCAATGAATAGCAGTTATAATGCCATATAGTAAGTGCTTCTCTGGAGTACACATAGGAGATGCACAGCCCATTCCAGGAACGGTAATGAGATATGGAGTGGTTGGCTGGAGCCATCTGAGGCAGGAAGGTTTTCAGCAGGGTGAACAGTGAGCAGCATCTAGAAGAAGTATTAGCAAAACCTAGCAGAGTTTGTCTCTTAGGGGTTGTTCTCTATGAGAGGCTGTAGGTATGGTGACTAAGCTCACGGACTCTGAGGTAAACTGACTGTGTTGGGATCCTGGCTCTGACACTTATGGAACATGAAATTTAGCATCACTTTTGTGTGTCTCAGCTTCCCCATTTGTGTAAAAGTGGGCTTTAGACTAATACCTACCTTATGAAGGTACAGTGAGATTATATGTATTGATATAGGCAGGATGCTTAGAGGAAAGTACTTTGAGAGTACTTCTATTGGTTTGTTAGGGGTGAGTGTCAGAATAACACAAACTGGGTGGATTAAACAATGGGATTTATTACTTCACAGCTCTGGAGAACAGAAGTCCGAAAGAAATGTGCCTGCAAGGTTGGTTCTTCCTGGGGACTGTGAGAGAAGGATCTGTTCCTGGCCTCTCTCCTTGCCTTATAGATGGTCACTCTTCTCCCTGAATCTCTTGGTGTATTATCTTCCCTAGATGCATGTCTCTGTGTCTAAATTTCCCCGTTTTACAAGGATGCTAATCATATTGGATTAGTGAAGTAAAAATCGCTTAGTTGTGTCCGATTCTTTGCAACCCTGTGGACTATACAGTCCATGGGATTCTCCAGGCTAGAATACAGGAGTGGGTAGCCATTCCCTTCTCCATGGAATCTTCCCAACCCAGGAACTGAATCCAGGCCTCCCGCCTAGCAGGTGGATTCTTTACCGGCTGAGCCACCAAGGAGACCCAAGAATACTGGAGTGGGTTCTCTAGCGGATCTTCCTGACCCAAGAATCCAACTGGGTCTGCTGCATTGCAGGTGGATTCTTTACCAGCTGAGCTACCAGGGAAGCTGGATTAGGGCCCAACCTAGTGACCTCATCTTAACTAGTTACATCTATGGCAACCTTATTTCCCAATAAAGTCATACTCTGAAGTACCGAGGATAAGACTTCAACAAATGAATTGGAGTGGAGCATAATTGAATGCACGTGTGTGCGTGCTCAGTCACTTCCGACTGTTTGCAACCCCATGGACTATAACCCACCAGGCTCCTCTGCCCATGGGTTTTCCGGGCAAGAAGTCCTTCTCCAAATGAATGCATAACAGTGCTCAATTTTTTTAAAAAGATGCTCATTTTCTGTTGTATAAAAGTTAAATGTTTAGACAAGATAGGTGAGAATAAGGAGGAAATTTGAATGGAAGTAGCTGTCCCTTTGACAGGTAGCAGTCGTTGCCCAGAACTGCAAAGGTCTGTTGTGGTATATTTTTGATACTTAGGAGAAAAATGCCAAAGCCCATTTTTTCGATCATGTGCTTATCTTTTCACTTCTTAAATTGAAGATACATTTCTACTTTTAGTTGCCTCTTACTAAAAATCATAGTTATATTTTTCCGGGCTATGATAGAACTTAGAGATCAACAGTTCCAACAATCTCACTTGGAGAGGAGGAGAGGAGAGGGACAGGCTAAGGAGGCCTTTGTTACCACCTTTGTAACCTCAGTGGTACCCTTCTGGCCCCCAAGCCTCTTGGGGGTAAGAGAATGTCAGTGGCACATACTTCACTTATGTCTCACAGGTACTCAGTTGCCTTCAGCAACATTTACTTTCCCAACTCACTTATTATTTGTGGGAAGAGAAAGATTGCTTACAGAAGAAATGGATAAAATGATGCTTTAATCTATTGCTTTCAATTTCACCCCAACTACTTTTTGTATTTGGACTTTTGATTTAGGTTGCCATTTCTCTGTTCTTCAGCACTGAAATAGCCTCTTCCTAAGCATGTCAATCCTGTTTATTACCTAAGAGTCATTTCCTGCTGCCCCTCCAGGTGGTAAATGGCATCTTTTGCTAACTGAGATCTCCTTTCCCATTCCTGTGGTTCCTTTCCTGTCCTCCCTTTCACTGTTTCATTCTTCACTTTCCTTCCTCCTGTCTCCTCTCTCCCCTTTCTTTCCCTTTCTCCCCCTTACCCTATCCTTTGCAGCTTCATTCCTTATTTTCCTGTTTCTTCTAGAGACAGTAAACAGGAAACATAGCTTCAATTGTTACTGAATTTTTGTACATTAATACCTTGGAAAGATTTATGGTTTCTTAGCTGTGACAGTATAAACTCGGGGTTTATGTTCACTCAGTACATCAATCACTTTTCTGCCAAATCTAAAAATTCTGTGTCAATAAGCCACAGAACTGAAATCTGTTAACATTTCCAACATCAATATGGTGTTGTCAAATTTGAGATTTAGTCTTTTTTTATTGCTTTTTTCCCTGCTTACATCATCACTGATGGTCTGATTAGAAAAAATGGAGTGATAAAACATGGTGAAACAGTTGTTACAGGGCTACTGTGTATGTATATAAGTGGTATTAAACAATTAGTTGTAATTTCTAAGCATTTTAGCTTGAGGAGCTAGCACTTTTTTGTTGCTCATCATGTTTTTCCCATTCAGATTTTAGGTAGATTAATAGTAGAACACACATGCATTGTATAATTCTTAGAGCAAAAGTGGCATCAGAGTTGTGTTCTTCAAGTTCTTCAGTCTCTCCCTGCAAGTGAGAGACTGTCCAAAAGACTAGTGAACAACTCAAAATGCAGATTCAGTGACGGTGAACACATACAGCTTTGTTGATTTCCTTTTTCCTGGCATATAAATAGAGGCCTGAAAAATATTTATATTTTAAGAATATTTTACTATGATTATTCAGTTTATTTTTCATCTTTTTAATGACCTAGTCATTACAGTTACATCTGCATATTAACCCTGAAAAGGGTCTAATTTTAGAGTTGTATTTTAGACTTTGTACATTTCTGAGGAAGAAATATGACAGTGGCAAGGATTAAAAGGTCAGATGTTTCATTTTTCATATTCTATCCCACTATTTCCAACTTTAAGATCTCAGGATCCCTATAAACTCTTTGAGCTAAGTATGTGTGTGCTAGTTGCTCAGATGTGCCCGACTCTTTGTGACCCCATGGACTGTAGCCTGCCAGGTTCCTCTGTCCATGGGATTCTCCAGGCAAAAATACTGGAATGGGTTGCCATTTCTTTCTCCAGGGGATCTTCCCAACCCAGGGATTGAACTCTGGCATCCCGCATTGCAGGCAGATCCTTTACATCGGAGCCACCAGTGAAGCCCAGAGCTTATTGAGGACCACAAATAAAGAACTCTGACGCTATTTGAGATCAGATTACCTGGATTTTGGTGTTGATTGCACGTAACTGTCTAATCAACTCCTTCAGCCTCTGTGAACTTATATATCCTCCCACAAATGAATGGTTTAAGAGTAGGAATGCTTTAAATGTAATAACTACTTGTGAGGTTGTGAGTCCCTCACTCCTGAGGGTTTCACGTCCAAGAAGGCACCAGATTTCCAGCATGTTGTTGACAGGACGTAGGGGTGCATGTAAGCTTGATTGCTTCAATGTCCATAGATACCATTTCTCCCCTTTGAGGACAGTAGTCATATATCCACATTCTACATCAGGGAATAAATGAATTGGGAGCTGAAACCGATCCATGGCTGCTAAGGCCCTTGAGGTGAACCTCAGATTGAGAGCAAAGGGAAACAATGTGTCAGACAAATGAAATCAGTATGTGATTGTCAATATTTTTAAAGTTTTATAGAATGAGGTAACACTGAAGGCTGTGCTTGTATGTGTGAGGCAAGGAGGATGTGGGAAATCTCTGTAGTTTTCTGTCCAGTTTTGCTGTGAACTGAGACCTGTTCTAAAAATTAACATCTATTTAAAAAAGAAATGCTCTCCACCAAACAAAAAACAAACAAAATCTCCAAAGCCAGATGTCTTCACTGGCAAATTCTACCAACCTTTATCGAAGAAATAATGTCAGGTCTACATAGACCTTTTCAGAAAATGGAGAAAGACAGACTACTTCCCAAAACATGGGATAATAAAATCAGACAGCTCCATTAAAAAAAACGGTAATCCAGTATCCCTCATGAACATATATGCAATATCCCTTTTCAAAAATTGTAATCACCATAGCAATAAGTAAAAAACGTAATACATCATGACCAACTCAGTTTTATCCCAGGAATGCAAGGTTGCTTTAAATTTCGAAAAATCAATCATTGCAGTTTGACATATTAGCAGATTTTTTAAAAAGGGAAAATATTTAACATTTAGAACTCACTCATGGTAGAAACTCTTGGCAAGCTACAAATAGAGGGGAACTTCTGCAAACTTATAAAAGGCATCCTTGAAAAACCTTACAGTTATCATTCTCCAATATAGTAAACTGCTCTTCCTCTAAGTTCAAGAGCAAACCAAGTATGTCCACTCTGACCACTCCTATTTGACGTTGTATAGAATATCCTAGCCAAACCGGTAAGTCTAAGGAAAAATTATACATCTTCGTAAGGAAGAAGCGAACTCTCTAACATTATTGTTTTTCTTTTTTTGGTAGAAAATCTTGAGGAATCATCAAAAAATGCATTCAGACTAATAATTGGACTTGTCAAGGTTGCAATATGCAAATTGCTTACTCCTCTCATGTTTTTTCCCAAGAGAAATGGAATTTTTGTCCACACACAAATTTATATGCAAATATTCAGTGTAGCTGTTAAAATAATAGTCAAACAGTAGAAAAGAACTCATTGTTTATCAGCTATTACTGTGATTTAACAAATGTAGTGGTATCTATAGACAATGGAATTCTACTTCTCAGCAATAAAAAGTACTGAGCTATTGGTACTTATAACAGCTCTCAGAAACCTCATGCCAAGTGAGAGCAGCTAGACATAAAGGACTCCACGCTGCAATATTCTTTATATGATATTCTAGGAGAAGCAAAATTAAAGTAAATATATCAGTAGTTGCCAGTGGTCAAGACCCAGAGAGAAATTGACAGCCAGGGTCATGAGGGAACTTTTGGGGACAGTGGAATAATTCTGCATTATGATAGGTATATTGGCAACAGGATGACAACATTTGTTAAAACTCTTTGAATTGTATATTTAAAATAAATTTTATTTCTCATAAATTATACTAATACAAAGCTGACTAAAAGTAAGATATAAGACTCTAACCAATACAATATTGTAAAGTAAATAAATAAAGGGGGAAAAAAGACTATCTTTAGATAACTCTTAACAATTATACTGACAAAAAGTGTCACCAAGGATTTCAGTAATTGATTCAGAGTTGTGGGCTGATAAATGGATGAAAATAACCCCCAAAAGCTCAATATTATTAATAGAAAGCAACCACTGAAACATAATGCTGCAACATAGCCACATAAGGAGATCAGTAAATCCTAGCCAAAAGTTTAAATCTTCCATTATTTAATGAACTTGACCCAAACTGTGGCACTTGTTAGTAATTTTAATGGTGGTAACAAATTTCATATGTATATGCTTTACAGTTTTAAAGAAGTTAGAATCTTGTACTGTGTTTCCTGAAAGATCTTAAGGTCTGAGATATATTCTGACCATGAAAGCAAGAAAAGTCATGGGTATAAATAGACATCATCAAAAATTGGAATGTTCTCTAGAATGCCGTGTAATTTCCCAAGTCTTTACACCCATTCTGCTAGCCTGTCTGCTTCTGTTGCTTCTACTTTCTGAGAATCTCATTTTGGGTATCCCACATTCCAACTTGCTGAGATAGGAATGACTCACTCACTTGATTTGACTGATGAGTCATTCTCCAAGATGATGGGTACCCACTGAGAAGATTTGTTGTATCAGATTAGTTCACTGCCCAGGATAAGGAGCTGTTTTGAGGACAACAGTAAGCTCTGGCTTGGATGGGTATGATGAAAATCATATGGTACCAGGACAATGATGGCAATATATCCATGGCAGTTTTTATCAGAAGTAGCTGTGGCCTGACTAGCATTTTAGACTATAAAACCTCTTTAGTATATAATTTCATCTGACCCCTATGACATTTTTAACTTTTCTTTTTATAAACGAGTCTTTGTAGTTCTTTGTCTGGTGAATGGCTCTCAATAGGTGCTCAGTAAGTATTTATTGAAAGAATTTGTGAAGAAATTAATAAATGGATTAATGGAGAGATGAATAAATCAGTGAGGTTTGCAGAAGTTATGTAACTTGGCCAAGGTCATAGGACCTGAAAACATTAAAGGAAAGCAGTGGAGTAAAATGAGCAATTAGTTATGCAGCCTTTGCACTCAGATCTGGACCTTAACTTGCTTAGCCTCAAGTTATTCCTATGTGAAATCAAGATAATGGCTGCATTTACCTATCAGGGTCTTGAAGTAAAGTGAAGTCGCTCAGTCGTGTCCGACTCTTTGTGACCCCGTGGACTGTAGCCTATCAGGCTGCTCTGTCCATGGGATTCTCCAGGCAAGAATACTGGAGTGGGTTGCCATTTCCTTCTCCAGGGGAACTTCCCAACCCAGGGATCGAACCTGGGTCTCCCACACTGCAGGCAGATGCCTTACCCTCTGAGCCACCAGGGAAGCCAATCAGGGTCTTAAGAGGCATTAAATGGAAAAATGTTTGCAGGCCCAACAGCACATGCCAGGCACTTGCTATTGTTGTTTAGTTGCTAAGTCGTGTCTGACTCTGTGACCCCATGGACTGCAGCACGCCAGGCTTTCCAGTCCTTAACTATCTCCCAGAGTTTGCTCAGACTCATGTCTATTGAGTTGGTGATGCTAGCTATCTCATCATCTGTCGCTTCCTTCTCTTTTTGCCTTCAATCTTTCCCAGCATCAGGATCTTTTGTAATGGGTTGGCTCTTTGCATCAGGTGGCCCAAGTATTGGAGCTTCAGCATCAAGCCTTCCAGTGAATATTCAGGATTTATTTCCTTTAGGATTGAATAGTTTGAACTCCTTGCAGTCCAAGGGACTATCAAGAGTCTTCTCCAGCACCATGTTTGTCAGCAAAGTGATATCTCTGCTTTTTAATATGCTATCTAGGTTTGTCATAGCTTTTCTTCCAAGGAGTGGGTGTCTTTTAATTTCACGGCTGCAGTCACCACCTGCAGTGACTTTTGGAGCCCAAGAAAAGAAAATCTGACACTGCTTCAACTTTTCCCCTTCTATTAATATTTTCTATGAAGTGATGGGACCCATGCCATGATCTTAGTCTTTTTAATGTTGAGTTTTAATCCAGGCACTTAGGAACTACCAATTAAAATTTAGAATTTCTGATTTTCATTTCTGTAACTCATGTCATCCCATCATGCTTGTGAAATAATTGTTCTTTTTGTAGAATAAAGGAGCAAAATGAACACAGTTTTCATTTTAGCAGAGATAAAACCATGCAGTTTCTTTGTCTTCCTTCTTCAAGTTCTACTTACACTATATATCTATTTGCGTGTCCTTTTTGGTTTCTTTGGTCACAATTGGATAATGTATCTTCTCAAATTTAGTAAAAATCTTATTTATTTAGAAACTATGCTTCATTTAATTTCAGTTCTGGCCAAAGCCCAGGAAAAAAAAAAAAAGAATTAATCAGAGAGTCCTTTGACCTCCCTCCAAATAAATACCATAATATATACGATGCATGTGTAAATGTATAAAAACTCACACAGTTGATTCACAGGAGAATAATTTGGCAATAATTTACTGAAAGCTTATTGACCGTTTTTTAATATAATTATGGTAAGCTGAGTTTTCTGGTTTTCCCATACAGAGTCAATTGAAATTAGCCAAATAAAAGAAGACAAGAAAACTGACAACAGTTGGAATTAGTTTTTCACAGGCTTTACTCTTTACTAAACTCAGTCATATAAGGTCTATAGCTTCCTCTGAGATGTAAATATCATTTATACTAAACCTGTTTCTTTGATAAAAGTTTATGTTGGTGTTAAAAAAATGCGTATCTTTACAAAAGATTCCAAACGAAAATTACTCAGAAAGTATTTCTTCACTAAGCAACGTTTTAGGTTTTACAAACTGAATTAAACTTACTGAAATAGGGATAATGATGAGCCTGCAATAGAAGAAATTAAAGGTATGATATGTGAACCTCATTTATCCATTTTTAAACAAAATAAAAAATCTGCTCTTGGGTTCTCTGACACGAATTATTGAGAACTATTTCTGTGTATCATACAATCATATCTCTCCTTAACAAATATTGGGATAGAATGATACCAGGCATAATCTGAAAATGTCAATATATAAATTTTTAAGAGAATAATCTGAGATTTATCACCAGCAGGGCCAAAATAACAGAGAGATATCAGACTGTGGATGATACATCATGACCTCTCTTGTATGCAGACAGTTTTAAGTATTGGTTCTAATTGGAGGTATTGAAAGTTAGCATGTTCCACATATTGAAGCCCATGTAGGTGAACACACAAAGTACGTGGTGGGCTTTTGTTATAGTTTTGGTTCTTGCTCTCATTTTTCTATAATTCTTTATTGGAGTGTAGTTGATTTACAGTGCTGTGTTAGTTTTGTTTTGTACTAACAAGTACAAAATGAAGCCAGTCAAAGGCTAACAGAGTTTTGCCAAGAGAATGCACTGGTCATAGCAAACACCCTCTTCCTACAACACAAGAGAATACTACACATGGACATCACCAGATGGTCAACACCAAAATCCGATTGATTATAATCTTTGCAGCCCAAGATGGAGAAGCTCTATACAGTCAGCAAAAACAAGACTGGGAGCTGACTGTGGCTCAGATCATGAACTCCTTATTGTCAAATTCAGACTTAAATTGGAGAAAGTAGGGAAAACCACTAGACCATTCAAGTATGACCTAAATCAAATCCCTTATGATTATACAGTAGAAGTGACAAATAGATGCAAGAGATTAGATCTGATAGACAGAGTGCCTGAAGAACTATGGATAGAGGTTCCTGATATTGTATAGGAGGCAATGATGACCATCCCCAAGAAAAAGAAATGCAAAAAGCAATATGACTGTCTGAGGAGGTGCCTTAGACAAAAGACACTAGCAAAATAATGTTCAAAATTCTCCAAGCCAGGATTCAGCAATATGTGAACTGTGAACTTCCAGATGTTCAAGCTGGATTTAGAAAAGGCAGAGGAACCAGAGATTAAATTGCCAGCATTCACTGGATCATTGAAAAAGCAAGAGAGTTTCAGAAAAACATTTATTTCTGCTTTATTGACTATGCCAAAGCCTTTGACTGTGTGGATCACAATAAACTGTGCAAAATTTTTCAAGAGATGGGAATACTAGACGACCTGACTTGCCTCTTGAGAAATCGGTATGCGGGTCAGGAAGCAACAGTTAGAACTGGACATGGAACAACAGACTGGTTCCAAATAGGGAAAGGAGGATGTCAAAGCTGTATATTGTCACCCTGCTTATTTAATTTATATGCCGAGTACCTCATGAGAAACGCTGGGCTGGATGAAGCACAAGCTGGAATCAAGATTGCCAGGAGAAATATCAATAACCTCAGATATGCAGATGACACTACCCTTATGGCAGAAAGTGAAGAACTAAAGAGCCTCTTGATGAAAATGAAAGAGGAGAGTGAAAAAGTAGGCTTAAAGCTCAACATTCAGAAAACTAAGGTCATGGCATCCGGTCCCATCACTTCATGCAAATAGATGGGGAAACAGTGGAAACAGTGGCTGACTATTTTTCTGGGCTCCAAAATCACAGCAGATGGTGACTGCTGCCATGAAATTAGAAGATGCTTACTCCTTGAAAGGAAAGTTATGACCAACCTAGATAGCATATTAAATAGCCGAGACATTACTTTGCCAACAAAGGTCCATCTAGTCAAGGCTATGGTTTTTCCAGTGGTCATGTATGCATGTGAGTGTTGAACTGTAAAGAAAGCTGAGTGCCAAAGAATTGATCCTTTTGAACTGTGGTGTTGGAGAAGACTCTTGAGAGTCTCTTAGACTGCAAGGAGATCCAACCAGTCCATCCTAAAGGAGATCAATCCTGGGTGTTCACTGAAAGGACTGATGTTGAAGCGAAAGTCCAATCCTTTGGCCACCTGATGCAAAGAGCTGAGTCATGTGAAAAGACCCTGATGCTGGGAAAGATTGAGGGCAGAAGGAGAAGGGGATGACAGAGGATGAGATGGTTGGATGGCATCACCGACTGAATGGACATGAGTTTGGGTAGGCAATAGGAGTTAATGATGGACAGGGAAGCCTGGTGTGCTGCAGTCCATGGGGTCGCAAAGAGTGAGACACGACTGAGTGACTGAACTGAACTGAACTGAGGAGGCCTTACAAATAGCTGAGAAAAGAGAGGACGTGAAAGGCAAAGGAGAAAAGGAAAGATATACCCATTTGAATGCAAGTTCCAAAGAATACCAAGGAGAGATAAGAAAGCCTTCCTCAGTGATCAGTGCAAAGAAATAGAGGAAAACAACAGAATGGGAAAGACTAGAGATCTCTTCAAGAAAACTAGAGATACCAAGGGAACATTTCATGCAAAGATGGGCACAATAAAGGACAGAAATGGTATGGACTTAACAGAAGCAGAAGATATTAAGAAGAGATGGCAAGAATACACAGAAGAACTATACAGAAAAGATCTTAATGATCCAGATAACCATGACGGTGTGAGCACTCACCTAGAGCCAAACATCTTGGAATTCAAAGTCAAGTGGGCCTTAGGAAGCATCACTATGAACAAAGCTAGTGGAAGTGATGGAATTCCAGTTGAGCTATTTCAAATCCTGAAGATGATGCTGTGAAATTGCTGCACTCAATATGCCAGCAAATTTGGAAGACTCAGCAGCGGCCATAGGACTGGAAAAGGTTGGGTTCCATTCCAACCCCAAAGAAAGGCAATGCTAAAGAATGTTCAAACTACCAACACAATGCACTCATCTCACATGCTAGCAAAGTAATGCTCAAAATTCTCCAAGCCTGGCTTCAGCTCTATGTGAACTGTGAAATTCCAGGTGTTCAAGCTGGATTTTGAAAAGGCAAGGGAACCAGAGATCAAATTGCCAACTTCCATTGGATCATGGAAAAAGCAAAAAAGTTCCAGTAAAACATCTACTTCTGCTTTATTTTCTACACCAAAGCCTTTGGCTGTGTGGATAACAACAAACTGGGAAATTCTTCAAGAGATGGAATACCAGACCACCTGATCTGTTTGACCTGAGAAATCTGTATGCAGGTCAAGAAGCAACATTTAGAACTGGACATGGAACAACAGACTGGTTCCAAATTGGTAAATGAGTATGTCAAGGCTGTATATTGTCACCCTGCTTATTTAATTTATATGCCGAGTACCTCATGAGAAATGCTGGGCTGGATGAAGCACAAGCTGGAATCAAGATTGCCGGGAGAAATATCAATAACCTCAGATATGCAGATGACACTACCCTTATGGCAGAAAGTGAAGAACTAAAGAGCCTCTTGATGAAAATGAAAGAGGAGAGTGAAAAAGTAGGCTTAAAGCTCAACATTCAGAAAACTAAGGTCATGGCATCCGGTCCCATCACTTCATGCAAATAGATGGGGAAACAGTGGAAACAGTGGCTGACTTTATTTTTCTGGGCTCCAAAATCACTGCAGATGGTGACTGCTGCCATGAAATTAGAAGATGCTTACTCCTTGGAAGGAAAGTTATGACCAACCTAGATAGCATATTAAATAGCAGAGACATTACTTTGCCAACAAAGGTCCATCTAGTCAAGGCTATGGTTTTTCCAGTGGTCATGTATGCATGTGAGTGTTGAACTGTAAAGAAAGCTGAGTGCCAAAGAATTGATCCTTTTGAACTTTGGTGTTGGAGAAGACTCTTGAGAGTCTCTTAGACTGCAAGGAGATCCAACCAGTCCATCCTAAAGGAGATCAATCCTGGGTGTTCACTGAAAGGACTGATGTTGAAGCGAAAGTCCAATCCTTTGGCCACCTGATGCAAAGAGCTGAGTCATGTGAAAAGACCCTGATGCTGGGAAAGATTGAGGGCAGAAGGAGAAGGGGATGACAGAGGATGAGATGGTTGGATGGCATCACCGACTGAATGGACATGAGTTTGGGTAGGCAATAGGAGTTAATGATGGACAGGGAAGCCTGGTGTGCTGCAGTCCATGGGGTCGCAAAGAGTGAGACACGACTGAGTGACTGAACTGAACTGAACTGAGGAGGCCTTACAAATAGCTGAGAAAAGAGAGGACGTGAAAGGCAAAGGAGAAAAGGAAAGATATACCCATTTGAATGCAAGTTCCAAAGAATACCAAGGAGAGATAAGAAAGCCTTCCTCAGTGATCAGTGCAAAGAAATAGAGGAAAACAACAGAATGGGAAAGACTAGAGATCTCTTCAAGAAAACTAGAGATACCAAGGGAACATTTCATGCAAAGATGGGCACAATAAAGGACAGAAATGGTATGGACTTAACAGAAGCAGAAGATATTAAGAAGAGATGGCAAGAATACACAGAAGAACTATACAGAAAAGATCTTAATGATCCAGATAACCATGACGGTGTGAGCACTCACCTAGAGCCAAACATCTTGGAATTCAAAGTCAAGTGGGCCTTAGGAAGCATCACTATGAACAAAGCTAGTGGAAGTGATGGAATTCCAGTTGAGCTATTTCAAATCCTGAAGATGATGCTGTGAAATTGCTGCACTCAATATGCCAGCAAATTTGGAAGACTCAGCAGCGGCCATAGGACTGGAAAAGGTTGGGTTCCATTCCAACCCCAAAGAAAGGCAATGCTAAAGAATGTTCAAACTACCAACACAATGCACTCATCTCACATGCTAGCAAAGTAATGCTCAAAATTCTCCAAGCCTGGCTTCAGCTCTATGTGAACTGTGAAATTCCAGGTGTTCAAGCTGGATTTTGAAAAGGCAAGGGAACCAGAGATCAAATTGCCAACTTCCATTGGATCATGGAAAAAGCAAAAAAGTTCCAGTAAAACATCTACTTCTGCTTTATTTTCTACACCAAAGCCTTTGGCTGTGTGGATAACAACAAACTGGGAAATTCTTCAAGAGATGGAATACCAGACCACCTGATCTGTTTGACCTGAGAAATCTGTATGCAGGTCAAGAAGCAACATTTAGAACTGGACATGGAACAACAGACTGGTTCCAAATTGGTAAATGAGTATGTCAAGGCTGTATATTGTCACTCAGCTTATTTAACTTATATGCAGAGTACATCATGAGAAACTCTGGGCTGGATGAAGTACAAGCTAGAATCAAGATTGCTGCGAGAAATATCAATAACCTCAGATATACAGATGACACCACACTTACAGCAGAAAGCAAAGAAGAACTGAAGAACCTCTTGATGAAAGTGAAAGAGGAGAGTTAAAAAGCTGGCTTAAAACTCAACACTCAGAAAACTATGATCATGGCCTCTGGTCCCATCATTTTGTGACAAATAAATGGGGAAACAATGCAAACAGTGACAGACTTTATTTTTTGGGCTCCAAAATCACTGCAGATGGTGACTGTAGCCATGAAATTAAAAGATGCACCTTGGAAGAAAAGTTATGACCAACCTAGAGAGCATATTAAATAGCAGAGACATTACTTTGCCAGCAAAGGTCTGTCTATTCAAAGCTATGTTTTTTCCAGTAGTCATGTATGGATATGAAAGTTGGACTATAAAGAAAACTGAGCACCAAAGAATTGATGCTTTTGAACTGTGGTGTTGGAGAAGACTCTTGAGAGTCCCTTGGACTGCAAGGAGATCCAGCCAGTCCATCCTAAAGGAAATCAGCCCTGAATATTCGTTGGAGGGACTGATTTTGAAGCTGAAAGTCCAGTACTTTGGCCATCTGATGTGAAGAACTGATTCACTGGAAAAGACTCTGATACTGGGAAAGATTGAAGGCAGGGGGAGAAGGGGATGACAGAGGATGAGACGGTTGGATGGTATCACTGACTCGATGGACATGAGTTTGAGTAAGCTCCAGGAGTTGGTGATGGACAGGGAGGCCTGGTGTGCTTCAGTCCATGCGGTCGCAAAGAGTTGGACACACCTGAGCGACTGAACTGAACTAAACCGAACTGCTGTGCTAGTTTCTGCTGTAAAACAAAGTGAATCATTTTTACATGTACATATATCCACTCTTTTTTTAGATTCTGTTCTCAGATAGATCATTATAGAATATTGAGTAGAGTTCTATACAGTAGGTTTTTGTTAGTTATCTAGATTATATATAGTAATATGTAATATATATAAATGTCTATCCCAATTTCCCAATTTATCCCTTCCCCCTTTCTTCCTTTATAACCATGTTTGTTTTCTGCATCTGTGACTCTATTTCTGTTTTGTAAATAGGTTCACCCCAGTCTCTTGTATACTTTTCTTTTGGGGGAAACAAGTGACTCTTGGTGAAGGCAGGGTTTGCCTTTTGTGGCAGAGTCATTAATGTTTTCTTATTATTTCCAGTTCTCTGCCCTACAAGATAGAATTTTTTGACTGCCTTCCAGTAGGATGGGTCCATTACTACTTCTGGCCAGTCAGGTGTGAGCAGCGATGAGGGCATTTTCTCAGTCGGATCATTTCATTGCTGTTGTGAGACTCACTAGAGCTGTTCTTAAACTTTAATATTTTTTGTCACAAGACCCCTTTACAGTCATAAATTTTTGAAGTTTGTAAAAAGATTTGGTTTATGTTTAGCTATAGCTATACATTGTCTATATGTTATATTTATATTTACTGCATTAAAACTTGAAACAGAAAATTTTTAAATGTGTAAAAATCATTTAAAATAGCAAAACAAACACATTACATATTTTCTTAGTATTATATATTATATGTATAGGTGGTATGGGCTTCCCCAGTGGCTCAGATAGTAAAAAATCCTCATGCAGTACAGGAGACCCAGGTTCCATCCCTAGGTCAGGAAGATCCCCTGGAGAGGGAATGGCAATTCCCTCCAGTATTGTGGCCTGGAGAATTTCATAGACAGAGGAGCCTGTTGGGCTACAGTCCATGGGGTTGCAAAAAAGTTAGACATGACTAAGTAACTTTCACACACGCACAAAATATATATATCAGATCAGATCAGATCAGTCACTCAGTCATGTCCGACTCTTTGCGACCCCATGAATCGCAGCATGCCAGGCCTCCCTGTCCATCACCAACTCCCGGAGTTCACTCAGACTCACGTCCATTGAGTCAGTGATGCCATCCAGCCATCTCATCCTCTGTCATCCCCTTCTCCTCCTGCCCCCAATCCCTCCCAGCATCAGAGTCTTTTCCAATGAGTCAACTCTTCGCATGAGGTGGCCAAAGTACTGGAGTTTCAGCTTCAGCGTCATTCCTTCCAAAGAAATCCCAGGGGTGATCTCCTTCAGAATGGACTGGTTGGATCTCCTTGCAGTCCAAGGGATTCTCAAGAGTCTTCTCCAACACCACAGTTCAAAAGCATATATATATGTTTACATATGTAGTACATATGGTATATATAAATATACACACATACACTAAAAAAGTGAAAAGAGTAGCATTGTTTTACATTTTTTCAAACTTATTTTTGTTTTAAAAGAGATAAGTTAGAGGCTCGTATCAGCTTCTGTATTCAGTCTGTTGAAATTTTGCAGTGTCATGTGACCTCTGGAAAATTCCACCGTGTATTAATTAGGAAGAAAATAAAAATGCAAAAGGAAGAGGCAAAGGAAATATGGCAGCTTGAGTAGGAATCCATGTGCCCTTGCTGGTTCCAAAATGTGGGGCCCCATCTGAAAGGTCCAGAGTGTGGCCTCCAGAAGCCACAGGAGGTCCCAGCTGACACAACAAGGAAAAACTCCAGTCCGAGAACCACACATTTAAGTGAATTCTGCCAGCAACCTGAATAAGCCTGGAAGTTCATTCTCCCCTAGTGCCAGAGTGGAATTCAGCTCTGCTGACACCATGATTTTGACCCCGAGAGACGTCACTGCACTTTAAAGTTTGTGTTATTTTAAGTTACCACCCTCTGAATCAATGTAATTCATCATCAGTTCAGTTCAGTCACTCAGTCATGTCCGACTCTTTACAACCCCATGAACCACAGCATGCCAGGCCTCCCTGTCCATCACCAACTCCCAGAGTCCACCCAAACCCATGTCCATTGAGTTGGTGATGCCATCCAACCATCATATCCTCCGTTATCCCCTTCTCCTCCTGCCCTCAATCTTTCCCAGCATCAGGGTCCTTTCAAATGAGTCAGCTCTTCGCATCAGGTGGCCAAAGTATTGGAGTTTCAGCTTCAACATCAGTCCTTTCAGTGAACACCCAGGACTGGTCTCCTTTAGGATGGACTGGTTGGATCTCCTTGCAGTCCAAGGGACTCTCAAGAGTCTTCTCCAACACCACAGTTCAAAAACATCAATTCTTCTGCACTCAGCTTTCTTTATAGTCCAACTCTCACATCCATACACGACCACTGGAAAAACCATAGCCTTAATTCATCATAGTAACAAGCTAAAAAAGAAAGACCATATATTCATCTCTACACTGATAGAAAAAGAACTTGACAAAATCTAACATCCTTTCCTGATAAAAATCTTCATGAAACTAAGAAGTAAAGGACATTTCTCAAGATGGTACATGAAACCTATTTAAAAAATCCACATAGAACATCATACTTTCTGCCCAAAGACGTAATGCAAAGATTTCTTAAGTATGATACCAAAAGCATAGTTTCAAAAGAGCAATTGGAACCCTTGACTTTATTAAAATTTAAAACTTCTAGTCTTTGAATGGCACTGTTAAAGAATGAAAAGAGAAGCCACAAACTAGAAGAACATATTTGCAAATCTTATATTTAATAGTGAACTTGTATCTAGGATGAAGAATTCACAAAACTCAAAAATAAGAAAAAAAATTACCCAATGAAAGATAATTAAAAATACATTTAGGTCATTAACAGAAAAATCAGATTGAAAAAAGAGAAGTGAAATCCCAGTCAGTGTGTGTGTGCATGCTTGGTTGTGTCTGACTCTTTGTGACTCCATGGACTGTATTCTGCCAGGAGCAGGATTAAAAATATTGTGGAGATATGAACAAAATGGATGTTTTAAAAATGTAGTTAGTTCATTATTATCATTAGTAGTTAATTCATTAATGTAAGGCTTCCTTGGTGGCTCAAGACAGTAAGGAATCTGCCTGTAATGCAGGAGAGCCGGCTTAGGTCCCTGGGTCAGAAACATCTCCTGGAGAAAGGAATGGCGACCCACTCCAGTAATTCTTGCCTGGAGAATCCCATTTACCAGGGAGCCTGGTGGGCTTCAGTCCATGCAGTTGCACAGAGTCAGACATGACTGAGCAACTAACACTTTAGTTCATTATAGCTTGAACTTTAAAATGCCTATTTTCAGTCTCCTTACCTTTTAAAAAATTTATTTATTTTTAATTGGTCTCCTTATCGTTAAAGTTTATGTGTGTGTATGTTTGTGTGTATGTGGTGGGTAGCTATTAATACTTACCTTTCAAGAATAAGATAATCAAATGAGATCATTTCTGTGCCTATAATTTATAACTGTAAATTGCTGTAAGAGGTGTTATTACCATCATTAATATATTTTAATTATTATTATGGGATACCATCAATATATTATTGTGATTATTATTATCAAAGATGAGTTACTGTATCATCAAACAGAAACAAAAAATAGCCAAATAACAGTTTAGTATTATTACAAAAATAGTTTTGAACTTGCAAAACCCCAGGATTCCTTGGACTCCACTTGATAAGCATCATTCTATGGCTGCTTTTCTCTGACATGGCAACTAGATCACGTGGCCATCTTCGTTTGGGTGAATACAGCATGGAGCAGTGTCCTCAGCTGATGAACAATGGGGATTGTACAGAGAATGAGAAGTAAAGTTTGTTTGTTTTTTAGTCACTGAGATTTTGTGAATGTTTTGTTCTTACAGCATAATCTAGCTCATCCGAATTATCCTACTTTCCCAAACAAAAGTGGAAAGGTCCAGACGCTCACTCTGTTGAAGTTTTAATAACCAGAGGGATGAGCACAGGTCTTATTTGAAGCCTTAGATATTCCTATCTGGTACTTGGAATCTATTAATAAATGAGATGTTAAAGAGGAGGTACAGATAAGAGAGTTTATGCCAGTGAGAAGCTGGCAGAAACCCTTGGCAGCAAAGCCGCTGGTGCCTGTAGCCTTATTCACTCCTCTTTGTTCCCCAATGGACAGATACTTATGGATGTCTGACTTCTTTAGACAAAACTGAGTATCTTCTTCCCTGCTTTTGAGCCTGGTTCTTCAGTCTTCTTGTACATTTCCTCCCTGCTTAAATTACCTAGAATTCTACTCTTTCCATATGAGAACACCAGCTAGCTTTGCACAGTCAAATGAATGAGGTTTTGCTCTGTCAGAAGTTAGAATTCAAAACTCTCCAGGGGTTTCCAGACTTCTTTGATCATATTCTACTTCAGGAAAAAAAAGAAGGTTAGCATATAACCCTAATATATCTCTCCCTGCCAGAAACTTAGATCACTTTTATAGACTAGACAATTTTGCTTGATCAGAATTCATTATTCCAAAATTTAACCTCACTATTCTAATTAAATACAAAGTCAGCTGTCTTATTGAAATGCAGAATTTCAATTTTCTAGGTAAGTAATATTCGAGGAGGATAGCTGTGATGCAGTGAATAATTGATCCTATTGATCTTCACCAATAAGCATCTTTAAACATAAAATAATAACATGGTTGTGGTGAATACTATCACATTATTTTCCAGGCTAATGCTTTGCTGTGGACTATAGGAAAAATGATACAGAGATAGTACTAGGGTGCAAGTTATATAGGCTTTGATATCTTCTGACAGAGGGGTTCCAGGACCTGAATTGAGTTTCTAAAATCACCCAGCAGGTTGACTTGAAAAGCCTTTTGAAAAATATATCACAAAGTTACTATGGCACTGTAGGCTTACTTCTGCATTGAAGAATGAACTAGTTTAAGGTCTTGTCCTAGGCTCCATCTAAATGTTAGGTCTCTTTAATTGACATTTTAAAATTAAAATGTATTAAAATGAAACATAATTAAAACAACTTTGAAAATATCAGCTCAATTTTTTCAGACTCATAACTGTTGAACATTTTGAAAAAGGTCTTTTATGTTTTTAGAAGATACTGTTAATTACACCAATCCTAAAATTAAAAAAAAAACTGCTTTTGTTTTTGTTATTTTGTTGAAAATTACTGAAACTTATCACTTAAATATATGCTAAGAAATTCTTAGAACAATACCTGATTGCTTTCAAGCTAATTTTCAAGTGAATTGAAACATAAACCCCACATTCCCAGAATACATAATCTTCCATAATTTTGTTTCCAGGATTGTAATTTTATAATACTCATAAATAATCCATTTAAGGATGGAAAATACACTGTGCCTCAGGGAGTATCCAGACAAGTTGCTTTTATCACAGATATCTGTTTGTTTCTAAAGGCCAAAAAGCCTTTTTATAAAAACTATTAGTTTGAGTTGTTGGTATAACTCTTTTTCTATATAAATTAAACCACAGAACTCATTATAAAAGCATGCGTGTGATACTCTAGGCTTCTCTTGTTGGTGATAATCTGGTAATTTTCTAAAGTACATCAACCAGAATGCACATAACCCATTTCAGAAACATCATAGTATTCCTGATGCGTGAAATGACTCTTTTGAACAATAGTCAAAGTGTGTCAGATGGAGATGTAACAGGCAGGGAAATGCACATGATCAGAGACCACCAAGAGAACTGCTAGTAATTTCATTGCACCAAGTGTTTATTTAACTGTGGAAAACATCTTATTTGGCATAGAAAGTACATTCTTTGGAGAAGCTGACTGCATTGTTCAGCAGATAAATTGCTTTCATGGCTGATGTATTCGACTGAAGGTGGAATTTTCATGAAACAATTCATTTGTTGAAACTATATTGTTGAAAAATCTCAATACTTTAAAATATGTGGTTAATAGTATGTTTCGATGTGGTATCTGATTTATTAACTGTATAGTACTGATGATCAAATATTTGAATCAATGATGGTTATCTTTCTGAATTGTAGGTGCTGATAATTCCTAAACTGACTCATATTGTCAGAGAGGTTTCTGGATGTGCTTCTTTTACAGGGCAGACTCAGTAAAGATTTCTTGGCATCTTTGTACATGTTTTCTGTCCATTATTTGTTTTGAGATAACTTAATTCTTATAAAAATATGTTCTAAAAAGGATCATTGATGTTAGTGTGCTGACCCCTTTATAGGAAGAAACAGGATACTGAAATGAGAGCTAGGAAGGAAATATTATAAGGGATATCAGCTATCACTCATTAGTCCACTGGAGACTATAAACCTGTGTTCTTTGGTGAAATTGACAGAATAATAGTTTTCAGTATAAGAGATGTTTATAGCTAATAATTAAGAAACACATATAAGTGTTTCCTTGCTCATACTATTTGAATTTCTTCAGGTTTCTTCCATTTTGAGAGTCTGCTGAGGAAATTGAAGCTTGATTAGATTTCTTGCCTTTTGATCCCTTCAGTATCCTGACCCTTGGGGGTGAGTTCTTGGGCCAAAGGGAAACATTAACCAGATGTAAAGGTGCAGTTATCTTCTGGCAAGCAAAGTATTGACATTATTATCTGCAGTTAGTAAGTTTTCCCATAGGTGCTTTTTGCTCTTGAATCTTGAAAATCTTTAAAACCTTGACCACTTGATTTTCTTTATTACATCTGTACCTTCTTGGTTGATTGAGAGTAGCTACCCTGGCTTATTTGGGGGCCCTCTGACTCTATTTCAGGTAACTGGCCCATGTGCAAGTATCCCCAGGAAGCTAATATAAACGACTGAACCACTTGAGTTATGCGGTTTTCAGACACTACAGTTTAGGCTTGCGTGCTTTAGTCATGCTGTACCTCCTTTCATACTTTTCTTTCTGCAAAAGCTTTCTGTACAAGAGGATGAAGCCATTATCATTTTTTATACTTTGAAAGTTTTGCTCATTACAGACGATTCGTGACTTGTCAAGCTGAACCAGTATTAGTGGTTTTGCCTTGCAAGCCCCATGCGTTAACATTGGCTGTATTGCTGATCACAGGGTCTGAGGGCAGCACTCTTTCTTGGGACAGCCAACAGGGCCGAATCAATCACATCCCATTGTGCTTGCATCTGTATGCAGATTGCCTTTGTATAGCGTGACTTAATAAAGAATAGTTGGTTATGGTGGTATTATTTTATTATAATTATGATGATGTTTTTCTTGGTTGCATTAGCAACAGCCTCAAAAACACAATAAAATGATTCTTTGCAACTCATGCAAAGTGTGAGGCCTGCCTTCGTTTGACTACTTCTGATGGTGTATTAACAACCCTTTGTTTAAAGTCAGGCAGGTATAGAGTTTTCAATGAGAAAAGCGATGAAAATAAATTTGAAAATACATAACTACTGAGAAAAATAAAACTGACTGTTTTTACAGGATACACCCTATTTTAAGAAAGTGTCTTATTTTTTTAAATGTTTCAGTCTTTACTTAAAAATTTCTATGAAAAAAAATGGAAATTCTATAAAATCCCTGTTTTAGAGTCTGTTGGGTTACTATTTCAAAATAACAAGGTTTTTACCCCCATGGGTATGTCTGTAGTGTTACACCTCTCCAAGCAACCTACTAATCTTGTCTATTAAATGGGAATTTTTTAAAGAACTCTGATCCCTTATAAACAGAAAACTACTCTCCACATATCCTGCTATTCTTCAAATCATAGGACCACATGGAGCGAGAGATCCAAATCCTACTAAGGTACTTTAGTTTCCATCTTTTTCATGCTTCTAGAAATGGAATCCATTAGAAGCCAACAAAGCCCATGTGCGTTCTTGTCCCTCCTGTCAGCACACTGCATTTTGATAATTCAGCCAGAAGGCATTATTATAGAAACAGCCTTCAAGATCTGTTCTTGAAAAGACATTTGTATACTTATTATGCAATTCTATCATTTGTCAATAGGTAGTTCTGTAAATAAAGCACTGAGGTCTAGACTGTAGTAGCTGATGGCAGTAATCTTGGACAGAGCAATTTCTTTTTCTTTATATATCTTAATAGTTCACAGGCAGTCTTGAAATAATGATCTTAAGGTTTTGTTACTGTTGGTAGTGGCTGGATATTTGAATAGTAAAACCATAATGGCTCAGAGACTCTCTGGTAAAAATTTTGTTGTTTTTTTAATTTGCACAACCACTTGTCCAACTGTCCTGAATATTTTTTACTCTATGATAAACAATATGGGAATCTTTTTACCTTAAATTTGTAACCATGCTGTCATTTACATTACATGATTACAATTTGCCTATATCCTGTAAACATGAAACATCTTTGGGTGGGTATTTTGCTTAGTAACATAATTAGAATATAATTCCTGAGCTGAGAGGGATACGAATAGAAATTTGTTGGCCCATCCCCATGTAAGGAGACACACACAGACACGCATGCATGCACATACACCTACAGATTTGGAGGATGAGCAGAACATGGGGAAATGCAATATGCTTCAGATGGCTATTTTGGCTGGGGCCTGTAGTGGGCACCGTTTCCGAAGCAAAAATGTATTAATAGGGACCTCACAAAGTGCTTGGACCAAAAATTTTATTTTGCAGGGATTAGGGGCTTTTGAGGAATTTTTTTTCAGGAGATAAGTGGTGTGATCCAAATTTGCCTGTTAGAGCATTACAGCAACAGTACGAGGGTAAGCCATTATTTTATTCTGTTGCGTGGCTGATTTAAATAATCATAGTGTCATTGGTCAGATTGCAAGTAAAAATGCATATGCTCCCTTTGTAAATACCTGCATGCTAGCTCTTGGCATAGAGTATTACATTTTAAAAATTATAACCAGTTAACTGCTCTCATACACACCAAACTTTTGCTGTTGAAAATATGTTAAACTCTGATCTTATACCTTCACTAAAACCCAGTTATAGAAACCTGTTAAAAGAAAGCTGACCACAACAAAACGCCATACTTTATCTGTTAGAGTAACTTTATTTTGTTGTTTTGTTTTTAAAATTTATTTATTTTTAATTGGTGGGTAATTGCTTTTCAATGCTGTGTTGGTTTCTCTCATAGATCAACATGAATCAACTATAGGTATATATATGTTCCCTCCCTTTTGAACCTCCCTCCCACCTCTCACCCCATCCCAGCCCTCTAGGTTGTCACAGAGCACCAGAGCACTGGGTTAAGCAACTTCGCACTGGCTATCTATTTTATGTATGGCACTGTATATGTTTCAGGGCTGCTCTCTCAATTAGTCCCACCCTCTCCTTGCCCTGCAGTGTCCACAAGTTTGTTCTCTATGTCTGTGTCTCTATTAATGCCCTACAAATAGGTTCATCAGTATGGAGTGAAAGTGAAAATTCTTCCCTGGTGACTCAGATGGTAAAGAATCTGCCTGCCATGCAGGAGACTCGGATTCCATCCCTGGGTTGGGAAGATCCCCTGGAGAAGGGAATGGCAACCCACTCCAGTATTCTTGCCTGGAGAATTCCATGGACAGAACAGGAGAATTCCATGGAGAGAACAGCCTGGCAGGCTGTAGCCCATGAGGCCACAAAGAGTTGGACACAACTGAATGACTAACACTTTCACTTTTCACCATTTTTCTAGATTGCATCTGTATGCATTAGTATAAGGTATTTGTTTTTCTCTTTCTGATTTACTTCACTCTGTATAACAGGCCCCAGGTTCATCTACCTCACTAGAACTGACTCTGATTAATTCCTTTTAATGGCTGAGTAATATTCCATCGTATACATGTACCACTACTTCCTTATCCATTCATCTGTTAATGGACAACTAGGTTGCTTCTATGTCCTGGCTGTTGTAAATAGTGCTGCAGTGAACACTGGGGTACATATATTTTTTAGAATTATGAAAATCACATACTTTTTAAGGCAATTTTTAAAAATTATGCTGAAATTTTCAAAACAGCCTAGATGAGAATTGTTCTGATGTTTTTAATATGAAAAATCATGATATAATTAACTAATATAAGTAAAATAATATTTTTGAAAGGTGAATCATAACCATGAACTATGCATGGTAAATTTTTAAAAGTACTCCCAAATTGCATTTTATTATTCTTCTATCCATATGCACATCTTTTAAATGACCTAAAACATATAATAATAAAAGCAAAAGCACATCATGACTTGGTTCTATCTTTAGACCCCTGACCTTGAACATAGTAAATATTTAATGTTTATTGTACTGTATAGATTTAACAAATACTGTGTGTGTCTAATTATGTTCACATTACTGGTCCCAGCACTTTTTAAATTATTAACTAATTTATTTAAAAATAAATGTGAGTGACTAAGAATGACATTAATGCTCAAATATTTTTCCCAATTTTTGAGAGATTGATCACTCTGATGGCATGCTATATATGGAAACCTGTCTAGTTATCAGAGTGGGCAAAATGACTAAATTTGGTTCCTTTCACATGCATCTCATGTGCTCTTCATAGCAATCCTGGGCCTGATATTGCTACCAGAGAGGTTGATACAAAACAAATAAAAATGAGAGAAGGAACTTTTTCTTCTGAATCCTCATGGTTTTGTCTTTTGTGTTACAAAATTTTACTGTGGTAAGAACACAGACTGAAGTCTACTCTCTTCATAAATTTTTAATTGAAAGTGAAAGTTGCTCAGTCGTGTCTGACTCTTTGCGACTCCATGGACTATACAGTCCATGGAATTCTCTAGGCCAGAATACTGGAGTGGGTAGCCCTTCCCTTCTCCAGGGGATCTTCCTAACCCAGGGATCGAACCTAGGTCTCCTGCATTGCAGATGATTCTTTATCAGCTGAGCTACAAGGGAAGCTCATAAATCGCTTCATAAATTTTTAATTATCCAATACTATATTGTTAATAATAGGTACAGGATTGTATAGCAGATCTCTAGAACTTACTCATCTTGCTGAACTGAAACTATACGCTTGTTGATTAGTAAGTCCACATGTCTTCCTCCTCCTAGCCCCTTTCAAACACCATTCCATTCTTTGATTCTATGAATCTATTTTAGATATGTCATAGAAGTGGAATCATGTAGTATTTGTCTTTATGTGACTGACTTATTTCACTTAGTATGATGTGTTTAAGGTTCATCCATGTGGCTACAAATGTCAGGGTTTCCTTCCTTTATGAGGCTAAATAATATTCTGGTATATATGTGTGTGTATTTTTTGCTGTTGTTTAGTCGCTAAGTTGTATCTGATTCTTTTGCAACCCCTTGGACTGTAGCCTGCCAGACTTCTCTGTCCATGGGATTTCCCAGGCAAGAATACAGGAGTGGGTTGACATTTTCTTCTCCAGTGGATCTTTCTGACTTGCGTCTCCTGAATTGCAGGCAGAGTCTTTACTGCTGAGCCACCAGGGAACCAATATATATACATCAGATCAGATTAGATCAGATCAGTTGCTCAGTCGTGTCCAACTCTTTGCCACCCCATGAATCGCAGCACGCCAGGCCTCCCTGTCCATCACCAGACTCACGTCCATCGAGTCAGTGATGCTGTCCAGCCATCTCATCCTCTGTCATCCCCTTCTCCTCCTGTCCCCAATCCCTCCCAGCATCAGAGTCTTTTCCAATGAGTCAACTCTTCGCATGAGGTGGCCAAAGTACTGGAGTTTCAGCTTTAGCATCATTCCTTCCAAAGAAATCCCAGGGGTGATCTTCAGAATGGACTGGTTGGATCTCCTTGCAGTCCAAGGGACTCTCAAGATATATGTGTGTGTGTGTGTGTGTGTGTGTGTGTATGTATATATATATATATATATATACACTGTCCTTATCCATTCATCTGTCCATTGACATTCAGTTTGTTTCTATATCTTGGCTATTATGAAAAATACTGAAGTGAACTTGGGTTTGCTAATACCCCTTTAAGTTCTTGATTCAGTTCTTTTGAATTAACCCCAGAGCTACATTGCTGTATCATAAGGTAGTTTTATTTTCTTAATTTTTTTGAGGAACATCCCTACTGTTTCCCATAGCATGCGTACCATTTTGCACTGTCAGCAATAATGTACAAGGTTTCCAGTTTCTCCACATCCTCCCCAAAACTAACTTTGTTTGTTGATAATAACTATCATGACAAGTATAAGATGATATGTCATTGTGATTTTGATTTGCATTTACCTGCTGATTAGTGATGATGATCACCTTTCCATATACTTGTTGGCCACTTGTGTTTCTTTTTTTTTTTGAGAAATATCTGTTCAGTTCCTTAGCCCATTGGGTATTAGTTATTTTAATCAGGCTTTTAGTGTTTTTGCTATTGATTTGTAGGAGTTCCTTATATATTTTGGAAATTAACCTTTCTTCAAACATATAGTTTTCAGATGTTTTCTCCCATTCCATATGTTGTCGTTTCATTCTATTGATTGTTTCCTTTACTGAGTAGAAGCATTTTAGTTTGATGTAGTCCTACTATAGTTATTGTTGTTCTTGTTGTCTGTGTTTTTGGAGTTGCATTCATGAAATTATTGCCAAGACGAATGTCATGAAGCCTTTTTCCTGTGTTTGCTTCTGGGACGTTTATGGTTTCAGGTCTTAATGTTCAAAAATCCATCTTGAATTAATTATATATATGATGTATGGTAGAAGTTCAATTTTATTCTTTTGCTTGTGGATATCCAGTTTCCCCAACACCATTTGTTGAAGAGACTATCCTTTCTTGATTGTGTACTCTTAGCACAATTGACCATACACATATGTCTTTATTTCTGTGCTCTCTGTGCAGTTGGTATATATGCCTTGCTTTTTGCCCGTAAAATACTGTTTCAATTATTGTGGCTTTGTAATATAGTTTGAAATCAAGAGTTGTAATATCTCTTGCTTTGTTCTTTCTCAAGTTTATTTGGCTATTCATGATCTTTTGTGGTTCCAAATGAACTGTTGAATTATTTGTTTTATTTCTATAAAAAGTGCTATTAGGACTTTGATAAGGATTGAATTGAACTTGTAGATTTCTTTGGGTATGAATATTTCAACAATATTAAAGCTGCTTATGAATTATCATCCCATTTGTTTGTGTCTTCTTTATTCTTTTTACATTTCTTATATCCAGGAGAAAGGCAGTGCCAGAAAAAGACTAGTTTAGGGCTCTCTAAAAGTGCCCCTTATCAGACTACTTCCAAAATAGATTTTCCCTTTTCTCCTTTCTGTATTCTACATATCCTAAAAGGCAGGTTTTAATATCATGTATCTGGCCTTGTTACCTTGTAACAAACCATCCCTTGTTATCTCTTTCTTCTAAACCCATCATATTTATTTATGTTGTTTGTTTTCCTTATTATTAGTTACTTAACCATACCTCACTCTTTCTTAAGACTTAATAGGCCTAGAATTAAACTTTGGGTTGATTTATACATTAAGTGATCAGTTCATTTCTCTTTTCAAATCATATTTTCTGAATATATTTTATATGCTGGGGAATGACCCCAGGAATAGAGAATCTATTAGGTAAAATTCCACTGTGTAGCAGCAATTATTTAAGTGCTGTATGCAAGGAACTATTTGACTAACTTTGGTCAAATCACACCAATAATCTGAAGCTCTTTGTCTTCATTTTCTGTTGATAAAATGAGGATGATATCTGTTCTCCTACCTAGAAACAGAGGTAGGAGAATTGATGCTTTTGAACTGTGGTGTTGGAGAAGACTCTTGAGAGTCCCTTGGACTGCAAGGAGATCCAACCAGTTCATTCTGAAGGAGATCAGTCCTGGGATTTCTATGGAGGGAATGATGCTAAAGCTGAAACTCCAGTATTTTGGCTACCTCATGCAGAGTTGACTCGTTGGAAAAGACTCTGATGCTGGGAGGGACTGGGGGCAGGAGGAGAAGAGGACGACAGAGGATGAGATGGCTGGATGGCATCACTGACTCGATGGACGTGAGTCTGAGTGAACTCTGGGAGTTGGTGATGGACAGGGAGGCCTGGCGTGCTGCGATTCATGGGGTCGCGAAGAGCTGGACACGACTGAGCAACTGAACTGAACGGAACTGAAGAGATAATAGAAAGCACTTCCTAAACCCAAAAGCACGGTGTTGAACAGATGATTTAGTAGTTCACTGCTCCTCAAAGTTTTGTGTTTACAAATAGTTTGTTCTTTTATAAGAGCCTGAAAGCTGCTTCTCCATAGTTTCTCCTAGCAAATACTGCTTTGTTTTCATGGAGACACTGAACACATCTTCCTTTTCCCCCTAAAATTTTGTAAGATAGCTATAATGGGTTCTTAATTTTCTTTGTTAAGATAAATATTTCAAGTGTTCTTATCTTTTTAAAATTTTTACATAGAATAGTTTTAAATCTCTTTTTGTTGACACTCTCTTCTTTTTTTTTTTTAATTTTATTTTATTTTTAAACTTTACAATATTGTATTAGTTTTGCCAAATATCGAAATGAATCCGCCACAGGTATACCTGTGTTCCCCATCCTGAACCCTCCTCCTTCCTCCCTCCCCATACCCTCCCTCTGGGTCGTCCCAGTGCACCAGCCCCAAGCATCCAGTATCATGAATCGAACCTGGACTGGTGACTCGTTTCATACATGATATTTTACATGTTTCAATGCCATTCTCCCAAATCTCCCCACCCACTCTCTTCTATATACCCCTAAGTGCTTTTTTTAAATTAATATATTTTAACTTTCTCAGAGTAATTTTAGATGTTTAAGACATTGAGCAGAAAATTCAGAGAATTGCTATATAGCTACTCTCCTTCTGCACACAGTTTCAAGTTTAATTTTTCTATCACATTTGGTTGTTAAAGTTGGACACATTATCCCCAATTGTGATCAAGAACTTCAGTTTCAATGGAGACTGAGAAGGGAGAGGACTCAAATCTGGCACCCAATTTCTGACTTGTATAACAGAATGGATGGGACAGTCATTTATTCATGTAGATCTCTGGTTTAAAAAAGAGGAGAGGTGAGATAGTAGAGGATGATTTCCATTTTTAATGTATTATATTTGAGACACCTTTGAAACCCATGGAGACATGTCCATGAGATCCTTGGGTTGCGATGATGGAGCTCTGGGGAAAAACTCTTGTGAAAAGAGGTAGCGTGAAGGTAGACCCCTGAAAGAATGTGGCAACAGGGGAGAACAAAGAAGAACTAATAGAGCACCTCCAAAAGGCTGCAAAGAACAACTGAGGAAGTGAATGTTTAAGAAAAGCCAGACTTTTGTTGTGTTTGTTATGTTTTCTTGCAGAAAGGTCAGAGGAGTTAAAGGTTTTTTATGTTTGGCTTGCCTGTCTTGGCTTCAGCAGACTCAGCTGAGCTTTGGAGCTCAGTCTGAAGTGGGTTCAAGAGTTATGAAATGTAAAAAAGTAGAGGCAGATGGTACAAAAGGATTCAGAATTTGGAATTTGAAAAGGAGAACAGAGGATTAAACATTTGAAAATATCATGGAAAATCAAGAAGGTAGAAGTAATATTATGGCCAGAATTTTGGGAGATGCTTTGTGTACTTTTATCATTGATCTTTTATCATCTAGACTTCTGCAGAAGACATTATTATCTAGCTGCCATACAGTATTTTCTGAATTTTTTACCAAATGTGTATTGTTTCTTTGTTTCTCAGTTCCTAATACAAGTAACATGCTATTCATTTAATAATATATTGATTATAGGTTTCAGTTTTGCTGTTTATACATATATTCCATTCTGCTAGTCTGCGGGTTCTTGTGTTAATTATCAATTATAATTTCTAGAAATCTTGAAACCAAGTATATTTCATTATATTATGTGTAACATCTGGGATGTATTTCAGTTCTATTTATGTTTAGCTCAATCAGTAATATCCATTTCTTGGCTAATGCAAAATCCTAATGTTATTATGAATTCAGTTATATTTTAAATTAATTGAAAATTTTATCCATGGTAAACATAATATTATCATTGGATCAGAATATATAATATTAAATAAAAGATTAATTTTTGGATAATATTTACAAATCTTCTTTGTGGCATATGTACAACCTTGTAAAAAATGATAAGCAGCTTAATGTTAAGCTGACTAGTATGGAAAATATTCAACATGGTAAAAACTTAAAAGACATGTGTTCTCTATATCCAGTGTTTTATTAATGGGCAGGTTAAACTTTATTCCTTTCATACTGTAGCTGAATTATAAAAATGTAGAAGTCAGTATTAGAATATTAGTTTGTCAATACTATGCTGTTTGGTTTAAGAAAAATATTCTCTTCAAATAAGATAATATTAATTGTGACAATATTATGATGAGAGTGCCCATACCATAGTCTTCAGATTATGTCCTGAAGCCACATAGGACAGTCTGGGTTTAAATCCTGGCTTTGCCATTTATGAGCTGAGTAACCTTAGGCAAATTATTCAACTGTCTGACCATTGATTTTTGTATCTATAAAAGGGGTTAGTCATATCATGTCATGTCATATCATGGGTAGTTGTGAGTTTTGATTAGATTAATACATGTAAAATAATCATAACAGTAATTGAACATATTGAGTGTCCTGTGATTGTTTACTAGCATAAGAATTCATTTGCATCTATACTCAGCTCTCTTCAGTGTGCATGACATTAGGTGAATATCAGTGGGGATGACATTTTATCCTTACATAGTGCTATTCTCATGATAAGTAGCTCAAACTTAGGTTTAGATGATAGAACTATTCTACCAACTAATATAGTTAAATTGATGATAGGATTAACAGTAAATTAGATCCTATTTAAAACCTATGGGTCTCACATAGTATGTTGACAATTACCATTACTTTAATCTTTTCCCTACTCTTCTTTCTTGGGACCCAGTCAATCAACATTCCTTGAGTATTTAATATGTATCAAATGTTACCCTATGATTTTAATGCTTAAAACAGGTACAGTTATTGCCTTGAGACAGCTTATACACTGGAGGGCAAGAGTTATATTAAACCAGTAAGTACTGCAAAGAAAAAGTTACAGTAATATCAGACTATAAAATAGAATATACTTCCTGGTACTGAGTGGCAAAAACCACCCTAACTGAAGGGCTATAATAATCTGAGATCAAAGAATGAAAACTTTTCCTACCAAAGAGGAAAAGTACCTGGTAAAACCTGATGTATGGGACTTTACATGACATGTGTACTAACTGCAGAGAAATACAGGTGTGAAGTCAGGCCAGGCACTGAGAGCCAAGCCAGAACTCCTAGAACTCAGAGTTCGTGTTAAGGATCTTGACTTCATGTACCCTAAATCTTTTCATTTGTGTTTTTGTTCCCTTGCTAGCGTGGAAATGACATTACTAAGGTTGTATTTTTAATGAAGGGGTTCAGTTTAAAATGTTAAACTGTATACCTCTATACCTTTGAACTTTATGAATTCAATTTAATCAGCATACTTATAAATCCTATAAATTTTATTTTAATGATTACTCTGGCTACTTGGGGAAGATTAATTGAATGGGAAATGTGGATATGGAGAAAGCAGATAGGAGGCAATTTAGTAATGTGGGAGAGAGATTATTTAATCTTGGCCTAGAAGGATGACTCTCAGAATGAAGAAAAGTAGACAATTCTAGAATCTTTAGAAGAGACCATTTGTAAAACTTGGCAATTGATTGATAGAAAAAGAAATGAGTATACTATGGTTCTTGTATATGGTTTGAGCACATGAAGTGTGAAATATAGGAAGAGGTATAGGTTTGGATATGGGGAAGGTTATAAGTTTAGCATTAAAGTTGTGTTATTTTTTTTTTTCTTCGAATTAGGTCTGGTCTACTGTGGAGCAAGTGAAATACTGAGATGAGTATATGGTTCTGGAGTGCAGAAGAAAACTCAATTGCAATATAAGTCTCGAAGTCATAGACATTAAGCTGGGAGTTGAAGCTATAGAAGTAGGTCAGGGTACTTCTCTGGAGGTCTAGTGGTTGTGACTCTGCCTTTCAATGCAGGGGATGCAGGTTTGATCCTTCTTTGGGGAACCAAGACCCCACATGTCACAGGACAACTCAGCCCACCCACCACAACTAGAGGGGCCCACACACAGCAACCAAAACCCAGCATACACACACACACACAGTTTAAAAAAAAAAAAAGAGGAAGAAGTAGGTTTGCTTATGATGGAGGAAAGAATATGGAATAACAATGAAGAGTATGTAGGAGCACCTGGTGCTTAAAAAGGAAAAAAAAAAAAAAAAGAAGCCAGCATTTAACAGTCAAGTAAAGGAGAAGGATTTAGTAAAAAAAGCTAAGCGTGTTTCATTTTATTTAGTAAAATGGATATCAAGGCCAAACTAACCTTAGTTAGTTAACCCAATGTGTTAGGTTCAGTGGTCAGAGTAGAAGAAATGTTAGGATAAGCAGGAAGTGAGCAAATAAAGAGTAAACAACTCTTGTTGGATATTTGACTTTGGAGGAAATGAGCAAATGTTCAGAATTTGGAGAGCAATTATTTATTTTTGTTTTTGTTGTAAGATGAGAGGCAAGATTTGCCCACTTATGGAAGGAGTCAGTATGCAGAGAGTGACTAACGGTTGGGGAGAAAGTTTGTAATAGAGATCTCCAGGGTCCTGTGAAGGTAAGAGAGATACAGAATGCAGAAGGAAAGGTAAAGGAGCTATACAGAAGCAGGTTGGTTCATAGATATGGATGTTGAACAGTAAGGGAGTTACTATTTAACGCCTTTTCATTTCATTGGTGAGTAGAAGGCAGTAACTTCTCTAGGGTAGGAGAAAGGCCAGTGGAGTGAGGACCAGGAGTGGAAAACAGTTGAAATTTTCAGAGCAGGAGAACCAGAGAATGAGAACTGACCAGACAAACATATGGATTGCCACAAACTGGTAAATCATGCTCAGAGGGGGTGACCATACATTTTATATGCATGCTAGCTGGCTCTGAAATTGTTCCATGAGCACTCAGCAACTAAGATGCTTGTATAGAGAAGATGGGCAGGTGAATTCTGTCAGGTTTGGGGATTTTAGGATATGTGCAATAAAAGCCCCAAAGTGTGAGTGAGTTTGGGTTATTGATGAGGGAGCATGTGGTTGTAAGGATGAAACACTGAATCCAAACTGGGTGGACTTAGTCATCATTATCTTCCTCCATTTTCATCTTCTGAATAAGTATGAAATTGAACTCAGAAGTGCTTGGAAGAAAGGAAGAAAGTAGACACAGTGACTGATAAAGGGTGACGGCTTCTCTCATCTCATCATCCGTCTGTCACCACAAAGACACTTTGTTGAAAGAACATTGTCTCTCCATCCAATTCGTGGGAAGAACCCTAGTTAATCATGTTGGTCAGAGCTAGACATTTATTGAAATAAGTTTTGCTAACAAGTAGAATTTTGTACCTCAAAATCCAGAGCCAGTCTGGCTGATTCCTTTGTGACTGCCTGCCTTCTGGCTTTCTCCTCCATTGGCTTGACCTCCTGTTTGGTGAATGCTGTCACGTGTCATGTTTCTGGGTGAGCGGCAGAGCTGGAAGGGAATGCTCTTGAGCTGAGAAGGTCTTCTTTCTGCATGCTGACTCCAACCAGCTCCATCCAGGAAACCTGCGCCCTCATTTGTGCAGCTGGGGTGTGGGTTCCCTTCACAGACCAACTCTGTGATTTCTCTGCAGACATACCTATGGGAGCAGTTCCAAGATCTAGATTGAGAGTGGAAGTTAAAAGATTCCTTTTAGCCACAAGACTAAACTGTGCTCTCCCACCTGATATAATGCGGAGGTTTTGAATGGATTTGTTGTCTGCATTTGATCTCTAACTGTGGATCTTTGGCCAGGTTACTTAAGCTCTAGATTTTTCATCTAAAAGTGGAACACTAATCACACCCATCTCACAGGTTGATAGTGAAGACTGAACAAGTTAAAAGCATGTAAAACATTTATCCAGAGCCTAAAACACCATATTTAATAAGTAATTAGTTTTAAAAATGAATTATTATTTTATCAGTGGGTCTTAATGTTTTTCTAGAACATGCTTAGATTTATTTTGAATTTAAACATTTTTTTTATTTTAAAATGCTTGTTTTACTCTTTTCTCATTTGATTGGTTATCTTAGAATGTGTGGTCGCTTCAGTCATATCTGACTCTTTGCTACCCTATGGACCATAGCCCACCAGGCTCCTTTGTCTATGGGATTCTCCAGGCAAGAATACTGGAGTGGCTTGCCATGACCTTCTCCAGATCTTAGAATATGTACCTCTTTTTTACTTTGTAGGGAAAGAGGGAGAAGTGGGAAGCTGGGGACACTCAGTCTTGAAGAACAGAGAAACAAAAAAACTCCTGGAGGTAACCGAGAGGATAGAAGAGAGAAACAGGAAGGTGGGCCTTGAAGGATGGGAACCATAAATAAATACAATGCTTAGACTCACATAACTAGGAGGATGTGGAATCTATAATTTGAGTCAGAGACTCATAAGGCTCTGAAGGCTTAAGTCTGCCCCCAACACTACCATCACTGCACCTGAGAAAGCTGAGTAACAATTATTGTCAGAAGTAAAAAACTGGAGTTATCTGTGTAAAACTTGAGGTTATGTGCTAAGTTGCTTCAGTTATTTCCAACTCTTTGTGACCCTATGAGCTACCGCCCACCAGGCTCCTCTGTTCATGGGATTCTCTAGGCAGGAATACTGGAGTGGGTTGTCATGCCCTCCTCTAGGGGATCTTCCCGACCAAGGGACCCAGCCGACATCTCATGTCTCCAGCATAGGCAGGCAGATTCTTTACTGTGAGTGCCACCTGGGAAGCTCTGTATATCACAGTATAACTAGCTGTATTTGTTAGTTGGAATAAGAGAAGATATATAAAAGCAATACTAATTCTGTTTCTCATTTAAAAACTAGTATTGAACTTTTTCATATTTATTAATTGGTTGTAAAGAACATACTGAAGTAAAATCCACCTTATGACCCAATATTAAAAAACAGAAATTTTCCATGGAGAAAATCACACCCCAGGCTGAGGAGGATAGGCCAGTTTATCCTGAGTCCTTGCTTGTCTGTGTCTGTTTTCCAGCCCCAGGCCCCACTTGCCAGCAAAAGAAGCTGTCTCATGGACTGCACATCCCATCGCTCTGTATCTGACTGGTTATGAATGACTTTAATTCAAACTTAAAATATGTAGTGGTGATTGGAGAAGGATGAGGATGAGAGCTTGACCGTGACATTATCTTATGAAGGCTCTTCTCCCTGCCTCCCTCCTCTCTCTCCATTGCTGTTCTTGTGGTGACCCTCGTTTCCCAGATGTGAGTTTGCAGAAGGCCACCCCTAGCAGGGATTGTTACCTCCCAGGCACTCTCCTTCAGGAGAGTTCACCCTCCTCTAGGAACTTTACAGAAAATGCTTTTTTATTGTTGCTATGTAATACATTTTTAGCTAGCTGTATTCGTTTTCTACACTGAGTATGTACTACCTAATTAAACAAAAGTAATTTAACACTATCGTTATACTGAAGAAAAAAATACCTATTTTCAATGAATAATGTGGGATCTTAGTTTTAGCAAATTCATTGCCCACTTGGTTACCCTCACCCCGTACTTCCATACTTTCTAACTTACACTTCTTGAGCATTCATGCAGCACATACTGCTTATCCATCGCTGGGTTAATATTCCTCAAAAATGCAAGTAGGATTCTGGAACTGAGAGTTCGAAGATTTAGTCAGTCTTTGCCAATCATTGGGAAATACCATTTTTCATCACAGCTCCTCAGTTCTTTTCGGTAAAATGAGGATAATAGCACTGATCTGTTTCCACAATTTTGATTTAAAAAAAAAAGTTAAACACCTACATGAAAAGATGTTAGTGTTTTTTTTTTTTTTTTTTGAACTTTTAAATAAAGATTTAAATGTGGAAAAGTTATAAGAGAACATACTATTGAAGTTAAAACCTGGTGAAGGATTTGACTTAGAAATACTTTTCTAGTTTTAAAACAACAAAATATTGAGACTGAAAAAAGTATTACAAGTAGAACCACTTTGTAAGATCTAAATAGTCTATAAATGTCAGATGATATTGATCTTACAAAATATTCATTCATACAGAATTCTCAGATTTCTTAGATGTATCTACATTATTTTAATTATAATAATGTATTTTGTAACTGTTCACACTAAATTCCATTTAAGTCTAAAACATGTTGTATTGTACACACATAGATTTTTTAAACGGTTTAACTTATTAAATTGAATACTATCTATATTGAATACTATCTATATTTTATCTTTGAGAGTTAAACAGTATATAACTGGAAAACTGGAGAAACCATAGTAACTTAAAATAGTGCTGTTCTGTACCATTTTTGCTGTAGTGGACTCAGGAAATACAAATAAGTGCCACTTAATGAAAAATATGTATAAATAGTTAAGTATGTTAATGTAGATATGTACTGATGCAATTTTGACTTAGTATAGATCTTTGCTTTGTATCATTTATTAGGATACCATTGGCAAACCACTTAGCAGTTTCCAGGAGTTTCCACTGAAGACAATGTTCCAAGAGGCATTGAGCTTAACTTTTTTGAACCTTTGTTGTCGGCACTGGTTTCTGGATCGCTATTCTGTTAACATGATGAGCTAATTGACTAGCAGGACTCCCTACAGAATAGCTGCTTCTGCTTAGCTCATCAGGAGTACAATTTGTTGTTTCATTTCCTCTTCTAGTCCCGTTGGGGAAATTGAATTGTGAAAATACCACCTACTGGGAACATTCAGTGTTCATGACTGAATAAGGAACTTTATCTATCTGCTTATTTTTTTGGTACTATCTTAATTAGCAATGAAAGAAGGGCTTTATTATAGATGAACAAGTGCTGTGGTTTTGTTACAGATAGATGCTGTTAGCAAACCATTTGATTCACAGAACCTTCTCAAAGTCAGAGCCTTTTGCAGGTACAAAGCTTATTTGAAATTTTAATTTGCAATGTTAGAACTGTTTGCCATTTTAGTGATTGTTAGTCTTCTGATGCAGAAGTTGAAGACAAGTCAATGGTGGTGTTAAAAAAAAAAAAGCACAGTTGCGAAGCTTAGAATATTTATTATTTGGACCACACGAACTTTTGTGTTTTAATTTTTCTCTAACAAAGATTGTTGCTCTATAACAGTGTGGACTTGAACAATGTATCCTTAAGGTTTAAAATCTTCACAGTTTTACAGTTTCGCCATTTTTTATTAATGTATGCACTCAGGCAAAAACAGAGTTTATGAGACCTAAATATTGTGATAAACAAAGTTAGATAATATATTTTACATCTTTTTCTTTTAGAATTTAGTGCTAGTTTTTACTTTATGTTATCAAACTCTTAAGTGTAATAAGGAAATTTTCTAAGATTTGCTGTGCTTTGTCACTCAGTCGTGTCTAACTCTATGCAACCTCATGGACAGGCTCCTCTGCCCATGGGGATTCTCCAGGCAAGAATACTGGAGTAGGTTGCCATGCCCTCCTCCAGGGGATCTTCTCAACCCAGGGATCAAACCCAGGTCTCCCACATTGCAGGTGGATTCTTTACCTACTTTATCTTATCAAACTCTTAAGTGTAATAAGGAAATTTTCTAAGATTCATATAGCTTCTAAATTAAAACTTCAATTGTTTTCCATATGGATAGATACCAAGGAGGGAAAGATGGGGCACATAAATTGTCATTGCGATTGACGTTGTTGTTCAGTTGCTAAATTGGGTCTGACTCTTTGCATCCTGGTGGACTGCAGCATGATAGGCTTCCCTGTCCTTCACTATCTCCTGGAGTTTGCTCACATTCGTGTCAATTGAGTCAGTGATGCCATCCAACCATCTTATCCTCTGCTGCCCCCTTCTGTGCCTGCCGTCAGTTTTTTCCAGCATCGAGGTCTTTTGCAATGAGTCAGCCAAAATATTGGAGCTTCAGCTTCAGCATCAGTCTTTCCAGTGAATATTCAGGGTTGATTTATTTTAAGATTGACTGGTTTGATCTCCTTGCTGTCCAAGGAACTCTCAAGAATCTTCTCTAGCACCACAGTTCAAAAGCATCAATTCTTCAGCACTCAGCCTTCTTTAAGGTCCAACTCACATCCATACATGACTTGTAAACACCGTGGCTTTGACTAGATGGACTTTTGTTGGCAAAGTGATGTCTCTGCTTTTTTAATACATTGTCTAGGTTTGTCATAACTTTTCTTCCAAGGAGCAAGCATCTTTTAATTTCAGGGCTACAGTCACTGTCTGTGGTGATTTTGCAGCCCAAGAAAATAAAATCTGTCACTGTTTCCACTTTTCCTCATCTATTTGCCATAAAGTGATGGGACCTGATGCCATTATGTTAGTTTTTTGAATGTTGAATTTTAAGCCAGCTTTTTCACTGTTGCCTTTCACTTTCATCAATAGGCTCTTTAGTTCCTCTATATAGTTTATATAGTTCTGCTATTAGAGTGGTATCATATGCATATGTAAAGTTGTTATGTCTCCTGGCAATCTAGATTCCAGCTTGCGATTCATCCAGCCTGGTATTTTGCATGATGTACTCTACATATGATTCAAATAAGCAAGGTGACAATATACAGCCTTGACATGCTCCTTTCCTGATTTTATATGCTATCAATACTGTGTATAAAATAGATTACTAATGAGAACCTCTTGTACAGCACAAGGAAGGCTACTCAGTGCTCTGTGGTGACTTAAATGGAAATACAAAAAAGAGGGAATATATGTATATGTTTGATTGATTCACTTTTCTATACAGCAGAAACTAATGACATTGTAAAGCAAATATACTCCAATAAAAGTTAACTAAGAAAAAACTCAGATATTTTCTAGCACACCAGTTTAACAAGCTCCTTATCCTTAGAGTAAAGGCAGAATAGTGTAGTGATTAGAAACTGTGGCTGTGGAATAAGACAGCCTTGGTTCCAGTCTCTTGCTCTGTCCCTAGCTAGCTTTGTGACCCTGGGCAAACATCTTAATTCTCTGAATTGTATAAGGTTAACTTAATAGGGCTAATGAGAGTTAATACAAGAGAAGCTCTTGGAAGAGGGTTTGGCAGAGTGCCTAGCACATAAGAATTGCTCAATGGGTATTAGCAGTTGTTATATATACTTCTTGATAATCTAGCACAAAACCTGAGGTAAATCATTTGCTCAATAAGGAATTCATAAATGCATTCTTTAATGAGTGAATGAAAAAGATGAAATGTCCATAAAACTTAGAATCACTATAAATCTATCTCTGCCCTGTACCTTTAGATAAAACAACACGTATCTCTATAGTTATGAACTTATAGCCAAATATGGGAATGGTTTTGAAGAACTTAAAATCTGTATTTCAATAATAGGTTCTTAATATCCCCACATTATTATTATAGTCTCTAAAAAAATGGAACACTTGCAACATTCTGTGAGTCTGGATGATTAGAAACAGAATATGAAGAATTCATCTTAATAAAATACTGTGAAAATCTTGCAAAGGTTTTTCACAAATATGCACCCTATCCCTTATAAAGAAGAACTTGCTTGTATACAGTTCTCTGATGTCTGAATTGAATGAATAAGGGGAGGGGACCGAGGGGGACACTTCATGGACTAACTTCCTTATGTTCTTCAGCAGATACTGTGAGTATTCAAAAGCAAAATAAAACCTAATGCATGGTCCCTGCTCCCAAGGAAGATGTAACCAATCGACTTGTGTAGATGGTTGTAACACATGATAAATCCAGTTATATGTGTTTATATATACTGTTATTGTATGTACACATGATCAATGTAATAGGTAGTGCTACTCAAAGTCTATGTCCTAGGAGTCTAAGAAAATTAGGAAATTTCCTTTCACTACTTAGAATGTTCCGCTTCTCTTTGAAATAGATTTATGTGGAACTGCTGAAGTCAGGGAATTGCCTTAAACCATTTTTTGAGACCTCTCAGAAAGTTCTGAAGTCTAGGAAACCTCAAGGTGAAAATATAAAATTTCCATGATGAGAGTTGCTTATTTTGTATTATACTAAGAAATATAGATAAGATAGAGACATCATTGCTAAAGATACATGTACTTTTCTTTTGCAATCACAATAATTTATGGTAGTGTTGGAGGTTTGTTTTTTTTTTCCTAGTGATTATTCCCACATGTGGGAATACAAAGCAGTGAGCCTGGCATACTGTTTTCTTCATACTTGTCTATCTGTCTGTTGGTCTTTATTCACTCTTTTTTTTTTAATTAATCTGTGATTATCAACAGGAAACCCCTGAGACCACTATTATTAACTTGAACACAAATGGAAGATGGTATTGATGTACTAAGTGGTACATAGTGGCCGTAATCAGACTTTCCATATGATTTCTACTTGGAAAGCAACAATTTAGCAAGTTTTTCCTGCTTTTAGCTAATTTTTAAATATCACTCTCCAATTGGGTCTTTTCTTATACAGGAATATGTTATTGTTTACTCCCTCCAATGCATGAATAGTAAAATAATCCAGAAAGTATATTTTCATATGATATAAGCATGATACTTATCTTGGTCATTTTATAGCAATAGTAATATTCACAGATATGTCATTGGCTTTTCCTGGTGCATTGCAGCTAGTTGGGCCATGTGACTTGATCTGGAAAATAGCATGTGATGTGTGTCACTTCTGGGTTGACTCAGCCCTTGTTTGATAGTGTAGTCTTTCTTCACTTGCCCTAAAGAAATTATAGTCTTTTCAATAAATAGTCCTAGGTTTATTAGATTTACAAAGGAAATCAATTGTGTTTTACTCCTTATCTCAGACCCAAAATAATTTCAAGTAGATTGAAGATTGAAATATGAAATGCCCAGCAATAAAATATCTTGGAAATGTCATATTTTCCAAATCTTTGGTTAGGCACATTTTTCACAAAGTGAGACACATAAAATCACAAACCTTAAATGAAAAGAATGAGAATTTGAACTCTATTAAAACTTTTAAAACTTATCCTTATCAGAGACCCATTTCATAAATAAGAATGAGAGAAATATTTGTAATACATATGATCACTGGAGGATTTTTTTATAAATTACATAGTTTTTTTTTAAAAAAACTTCTCTAAATTAGTAAGAAAGAACAGATAACCCAATAAAACAGCAGAGAGGAAAGACAAACGTCTTAACAGGCACTTCAAAGTGAGAATATACAAATGGCCAATATACCCATTAAAGAATGTTCAACGTCATTATTCATCAAGAAAATAATAATTAAAGCCACAGTAGGATGCCAATGCTAACCCTTTAATATGGCCATTGAAAACAAAAACCAAAAACCTAATAGTACCAAATGCTTAACAAGGACTGTAGACCTAAATCTATTGAAACTCTCAAAAAATTGGCATTTGGGACATACACTGGCACAGTCAGTTTAGAAAACTGTTTTGTAATATACACTAAAACTAAACTTATTCCTTATGGTCCAACAATTTCACTTCTAGGTAGATGTTCAACAGAAATATGTAGGTTCGTATTTTAAAAGATGTATTTCAGGGGGCTTCCTTGGTGGCTCAGTGGTCAAGAGTCTGCCTGCCAATGCAGGAGACACAGGTTCTATCCCTGGTCCTAGAAGATCCCACATGCTGTGGTGCACCTAAGCCCTTGTGCCACAACTATTGAGCCTGTGCTCTAGAGCCCGGGAGCTGCAGCTACTGAAACGTGTGAGCTCCGGAATCACCGCTCAGCAACAGGAGAACCAATTAGAAGCCCAGGCACTGCAACTAGAGAGCAGCCCCTGTTCACAACTAGAGAAAAGCACATTCAGCAAGGAAGACCCAGGACTGCCAATAAATAAACAAAAGTATTTCAAAAAGACGTGTTCCACACAGACATTTCTCCAGAGAGGACATACAGATGACTGACAAACGCATGAAAAGATGCTCAGCATCACTCATTATTAGAGAAATGCAAATCAAAACTACAATGAGATATCACCTTACACCCATCAGAATGGCCATCGTCAAAAAGTCTACAAACAATAAATGCTGGAGAGGGTGTGGAGAAAAGGGAACCCTCTTGCACTGTTGGTGGGAGTGTAAATTGATATAGCCACTATAGAAGACAGTATGGAGATTCTTTTAGAAACTAGGAATAAAACCACCATATGACCCAGCAATCCCACTCCTAGGCATATATCCCGAGGAAACCAAAACTGGAAAGAAAAAAAAAAAAAACCCACACGTATCCCATTGTTCATTGCAGCACTATTTACTGTAGCTAGAACACGGAAACAACCTAGATGTCCATCGACAGAAAAATGGATAAAGCAGCTGTGGTACATATACACAATGGAATATTACTCAGCCATAAAAAGGAACATGTTTGTTTCAGTTCAAATGAGGTGGATGAACCTAGAGCCTATTACACAGAGTGAAGTAAGTTAGAAAGAGAAAGATAAATATTGCATACTAATACATATGTCTGGAATCTAGAAAGATGGTACTAAAGAATTTATTTGCAGGGCAGCAGCGGAAAAACAGACAGAGAACAGACTTATGGACATAGGTAGAGGGGAGGAGAGGGTGAGATGTATGGAGAGAGTAACCTGGAAACTTATATTACCGTCTGTAAAATAGATAGCCAATGGGAATGGCTCAGGGAACTCAAACAGGGGCTCTGTATCAACCTAGAAGGCTGGGATGGGGAGGGAAATGGGAGGGAGGTTCAAAAGGGAAAGGATATATGTATACCTATGGCTGATTCATGTAGAGGTTTGACAGAAAACTATAAAATTCTGTAAAGCAATTATCCTTCAATTAAAAAAGAAATAAATAATTTTAAAAGGTGTGTTCCAGAATATTCCTAACAGCAGTGTTTTTAAACCCTTCAGTGAAACAACCTAAGTTTTTATCAACAATGGGACACAAGAGTAAATTGGAGAATATTCAATCCATAGATATGAATACAGCATGTGATGAAAATAAACAAACCATGGCTATCTACAACATAGACTCTTACAAAGATAATGTTGAGCAAAAAATGTCAGGCATATAAGGCACAAACTGCATGGTTTATTTTCTATGAAGTCTAAAAATGGACAAAACTAATCTGCTATAGTAAGAATTAAAATTGTGTGTTCCTTTGGAGAAATAAATGACTGAGAGGAGCCACGTGGAAGGGAGTTCCTGGGAGTGATTTGTTTTGTTTATCTTGGTGGGTTTATTTTGTCAAACGACTTGTGCACTTTTAGTTAAATATGTTATATTGCTGAAAAATTCAGCACAATCTATAAACAACTTATTTTTAAAACGTCTACTTTGATAATTACACAGGAAATATTCTTCACCTTTCTAATCAGCCAAATCTTATTACTTTTAAAGTTAGATTTGGTGTGGTCTAACTTTGTTCGTTTTGCTCTCTGCACATTAGAATCACCTGAGGTGTTTTTATTTTTTATTAATGTTTCTTGGTGTATAGATGCTTTACAATATTGCATTAGTTGCTGCTATATACAGTTGAGCTATACAGTCAATCAGCTATATGTATACATATATCCCTCTTTTTAGATTTCCTTTCGTTTGGGTAACCACAGAGCAGTGAGTAGAGTTCCCTGTTGTATACAGTTGGTTCTCATAAGTTTTCTATTTTATACATAGTAGTGTATATGTGTCAATCCACTCTCCCAGTTCATCCCATTCCTCCCCTTCCCAGCCTCCGTCCTCTGCTACCCATACATCCTTTCTCTACGTTTGCATCTCCATTTCTGCTCTTTGGCTAACTTTGGTTCACATGCACACTGCTCATATTCCGAGGATGCCACTATGTCTAAACATACAGGATTGCTTCCAGAGAGTTTCAAAGGGATGCAGTGTATTACCTGAATGCTAGTAGCTTGTTTTGTGATGAGAAAGGTTTTTTAATGCACAAACTATTAGACTGTCTCCAGATATTGAAATTTAATTCCCCAGTGCCTGCTCTTCTCTTTTAATAGTTCTTTTAGGTAAGAGTTTTGTCTTTAGAGAAAACAAATGAAGGGACCAGTATGGAAGAAAATCAGTGGACATACGTACTTATACGTATGGTAATAGAATCACCAGTAGTGTGATCTGGGTCAAAATATGTTTTTCAGGTTGTGAAGAACAAAACTGGACCAAAAGCATTCTATAAATGTCTGCCTCTTGTTATTTCTTTTTGGTTTTAGCCAAATAATGTCTACCCTTTCGTTGATCCTGCCATCTCCTCAGCTGTTCTAATTCAGCATTCCTAGTTGGCAGGCAGTAATGGAGAACTTGACTTCAGAATCTCAACAACCTGGTCCCAAACAACCCAGGGAAACATCAAGACCCTCAGTTGGCAGGAGCATGAAAGTATTTTCAGAAGGCCAATGAGGTCATGTGAAATCTCTGTTTGTCCACCTTATTTGAATAAAGCTCAGTGGGCATGATTTCAGCAGAATATGAGGTGCCCCTTATTCTCAAGCTTTTGACTGAGTTTCATAAGTGGATGTAGCTGGGGAAAGCTAAAAATTTCTTTGCAGAGTTCAAGTTCCTACATATCCAATTAAAAATTAGCATAGTGGAGAAGAGCCAAACACCAAAGATTGTATCTGCTGCACTGTAAAAGGCCTGTTCTGTGATCATAAGTGAAAGCAAAACAAAACACTTTGATTGGCAGTGCTTATTTCGGACAAGTCTTTTCAGGCTGATGCTGAGATGGGGCTACAGATAAAGAAAAGCAGAGGAAATCTGAGAACAGTGGTGATCAGCAATTGTTCCTTATCATCACCTGCATCAAAATAGTCTGTGATGTTAGTATTTTTTTTTAACTCGTTTTTTCAACAGAGCCTTGTTAAACAGCTTTTCAGCCTCAGTGATTAGCTTGGGATGTGTTATCCATATGACATGGCACCTAACTCAAGGTGCTCAAAGTGAAATTATAGGAGAAATAACTTGGATAGAAAGAAGTTTTTACACTATAATGTAATAAAAAGAAATATACAAAAATGGAGTAAATCTTCCAGGAAAATGTAATCCCTAATTCCAGACTCATGACAAAAACCCCTTTCAGGCCTCACTTTTTGTATTACTTCAGTTTGAACTTCAGGACTTCTGTACATCCAGTGTTTTATTCAAGGGGGGAAATGTGTGAAACCTTAGCTTCCTTCTCTACTAGTTGTGATCAGGTCATAGCCTAAGCATCGCTTTGCCCCAAAACCGACTCTAATTTCCCTCTCTCCTATAGGATAAAATTTCAGTTTACTGACCCTCTGTGCTCAGCCAACTTCCCTTTTGTTCATGATATTACACTTGACTTTTACTGTCCTTCTAGCCCTGTGAGATCATAAATTCCTTTAGGGGCAAGGCCATTCCTATTTCATTCAGCATGGAAACCCATCTTCTGACTCTGGAACTTAATTTATACTCATTGAGTCAGTAGTGAGTGAACCTCTCTAAGAAGCCTCGGGGACATGATGACTCAGTCTGCTTGGTAGAACCATGAAAAAATTGGGAGTAAACAGAGTTTGCATCACTGTAGCTCATGGCATTGCTCTAAATGACAGTTTTCTTATACAGGCTTTTTGTCCTGTATTCATAATGGAGAAAGAAAAAATATTATCCATTATTAAACTATGAACTCCTGGGGGCTTTTAAATTTGGTCTATATCCCATTAGAAAAATCATATAAAATCCATTGACCTTCTTCCATTACCACCTTTCAAATATACTTGTGCTCATGCGTGTTTGTGTATAATTTCTAGGATTCCATAGACCTTTGGAAGCCCATTGAGACTTCAGTTCAAAACCTGATATTTTGGAGTATCATCTTTTTCATTTCTGTGTGGCTGAACACAGCTTGTGGAGTCAGTGGACTCAGCTTCCTACATGCACGTGTGTAAGCTAAGTCACTTTAGTTGTGTCCAGTTCTTTGCAAGTTTATGGACCATAGTGATCCGGCTGTTCTGTCCATGGGATTATCTAGGCAAGAACATAGAATGGGTTGCCATGCCCTCCTCCAGGGGATCTTTCTGACCCAGGGATTGAATCTACATCTCTTATGTTTCCTGCACTGGCAGGCAGGTTCTTTACCACTAGTACCACCTGGGAAGCCTCAGCTTCCCTACACCCATTATTAATTAGCAGTATTAGAAGGCAACACTTATTATGCCCCCAGCATATTGTTTCATTTAATCATAATAACCCACTTGTAAAATAGGCCAGCTTACCTTCCTCAGTTTGCAGATTGGGACACTGCATTGGAGAGGTTCCATAACTTGGTAAAAGTGTCACAATTTTTAAGGGGTAGAGCTGAAATTCCAAGCCAGGCAGTCTGGCTCCTGGGTCTGCTCACATCCAGCATTCCATACTGGTTCGCTGGCATCTTGATTCATTACATCTTCTCAGTGTCTAACCAGCAATTAAGAAAGCCTGTATCCACTGTATAGTCCAAGAAACTTAAGTGCAGCAAGATAAAGGGTGACTAAAAAGTTCATTCGTGTTTTTCCATTAAAATCTTATAGAAAAACTCAAATGAACTTTTTGGGTCACCTAATAGAATGAATTATTTTAAGTCATTTACAGTACTTGTTTGTGGTAGAACTTGAATATGAACCCAGATGGATCTTACTCCAAAACCCATGGCATTTATACTATATCCAACTTTTAAGCATCTGGCACATGGTAGGCGTCCCCTCTGAAAGGACAAAGATGGGAAAATGTGAATGTAGGGTTGTTTGTGGAGAAGGGAATGGTAACCCACTACATATTCTACATATTCTTGCCTGGAGAATTCCATGGGCAAAGGAGCATGGCGAACTGTAGTCCATCGTTTCACAAAGAATCGGATATGACTGAGCAACTAGCACACACGGGATTGTTTGAGCCATTGGGTTTTAAGCTGTTTGTTTTTTGTATATCATATTGAGACAGAGAACTAGAAAATTCTTTAGTATGTAGGCTTCTAAATCTGTGCAGAAAAGTAGGGAGGGGAGAGCAGAGCCAAAGGGGAGAGCATCAAAGTGCAGAGTTCCCCTACTTCAAAGTGAGAGTTGTGAAAAGCCATCATTAACGATCTATCATTTTATAGTATTTTGGATGTGAACTGGGGAAGATAAGATTTTCAGAATTATGTTGCCTCATATTCAGTTAGTTTTCTCATGAAATATATGTATACACAAATGTATATATTTATATATATATTCAGTTATATTTAGCTCTTCAAAGGTGGTGGTTTTCAAGTGAGATTTCTTGGTTAATAAAACTTAGATGCATATTTTATGTTTTTAAAAGATTTATGCATAGCAAATTTACTCACTTTGAGTCTTCTATTATGTATTAGATTTTCCTGTGGCTGAATAAAACACAATAAATATGTGATTAATTTATGCTATTATTTTAGATATAATTTAATATAAATTAATCATTTTATATAGAGAAAAAATTTTAACAGTATTTCCCTGCATTGTTATTATTAGCCTCAACTTGTAATCAGAACTGTTGATTTCATATGGAAGAAAATCCAGATCAATTTTTTCCTATGCTGTGATAGTATCTTTTACATTTATGATGTAACTTAACAGAGTAAATAAATACTTTTTGGCTTGCAAATATTTTTTTTATTTCAGAGACTTGGAATAAGTTGATTTATTACCGATGCTGTTTTTAAAAGGAAGCTTTTTTGAAGAAAATTTACATAACATAAAATGCATGCTTTTAACTCATGCAAGTCAGTATTTTTTTTTTTTTAAGTTTATTCTTAGAGCTGTGCAGTCATCATCACTATCTAATTTTAGAGCAATTTTATAACCCCAAAAGAAATCTTGAGCCCATCAGCACTTACTCCCCATTCTTGCTTCCCTCCCGTTAGCTGTATTTGCCCCTACCAACTGCTAATCTTCTTTCTGCATATGAGTCTGCCTGTTCTGTACATTTCCTATAAATGGAATCATTCAAAGTCTGGCCTTTTGTGTCTGGCTTCTTTCACCAAGAATAATGTTTTCAGTGTTTAGACATATTGTAGCATGTATCAGTATTTATTCCTTTTTGTGTCCAAATAATATTCCATTATATGGATTTACCATATTTTATTTATTCATTCTTTAGTTAATGGACATTTGAATTATTTCCAGTTTTTACCTATTTTTAATAACCTTGCTTTGAAATTTTATGTACAGATTTTCTGTGGAGACATGTTTTCCATTCTCCTGGATATGAACTTAGCAGTGGAATTGTTGGGTCATATGGTCACTCCTGTGTTTAACAGTTAAATTGGGTTATTTTTTGATTGTTGAGCTGTAAGAGTCCTCTATATATTCCTGCTGCTGCTGCTGCTAAGTCGCTTCAGTCGTGTCCGACTCTGTGCGACCCCATAGACGGCAGCCCACCAGGCTCCTCCGTCCCTGGGATTCTCCAGGCAAGAACACTGGAGTGGGTTGCCATTTCCTTCTCCAATGCATGAAAGTGAAAAGTGAAAGTGAAGTCGCTCAGTCATGTCCGACTCTTAGCGACCCCATGGACTGCGGCCCACCAGGGTCCTCCGTCCATGGGATTTTCCAGGCAAGAGTACTGGAGTGGGGTGCCATTGCCTTCTACGATATATTCCTGCTACAAGCTCCTTATTAGATATTTTATGAGCAAATGTGTCCCCCCATTCTGTAAGTTTCTTTGCACTTTTTTTGAAGGTGCCTTATGAAGCATGACACTGTTTTTATTTAATACTTACATAATCCAGTTTGCTTAGCGCTTATCAACTGTGTTTTTGATATCATATCAAAAACCCCGGTGGCTCAGAGGGTAAAGTGTCTCCTGCAATGCAGGAGACCTGGGTTCAATCCCTGGGTCAGGAAGATCCCCTGGAGAAGGAAATGGCAACACTACTGCCTAATTCAAGGTCACGAAGATTTACTCCTATAGGATTAAGACCCCACCCTTATGACTTCATTTAACTTTAATTACCTCCTTAAAGACCTTCTCACTAGTCACATTGCAAGTTAGAGCCTGAGTGTGTGAATTGGGGAGGAGCACAGATCAGTGTATAATGCTTTCTCTTATATAATGATTCTGAGATACTGAGCAAAAAAAATTTAAATATCTGTGAATGAAGGAAAAAAATCATATCACCTCCCCCAATTTAACTTTTAAATTTAAAATTGACATTAAAGTATAATTTGTTTTAATAATACTTATGCTGGCTTGTATAAGTATTTTATAAATACTTATATAAATCCCATTAGTCAAGTTGAACACAAGCTTTAAAACAAGAAATTTCAGAATGAGCAAAATTTATCTGGTAGCAATTAGAAAAATATGACTTCTATTCAGTACATCTTCTATTCAGTTCTTCATTCAGTTCACATAAGACTTGTTTGGAAAGTTTCCTTGTTCAGTTCCAGTTGTCTGATCTTAAATGTTTGTGACTCACCTTCCATGTTCTTGCAGCCACAGGAAATTCCTCCTGCCAGTCATTAAACTTTTGTAGAACCTTTTCTTAACTCAAGTGTGACAAATTTGAATATGGCTACATGAGCAAGTGCAAACAGAATGGAGCCTTGGGTTCACATCTGGGCTTTCCTTTCTACTAATCAGTGAGACATTGAGCCAGTTAGTTCATCCTGTCCTTTATTACCTTGTCTTTGGAATCAGAATAGTAATATCCACCACATATCGTGAACGTGGAGAGTAGAAGAAAGATGACAAATCTGAGAGCCTGTCACATTGTTGGACTCACCCTATGTCATGCTTACTATGTTCTTGTTTGCTGGTCTGTTTTTATCTTCATCCTCATGCTCTGGAGATAGGGCTCCCCCTTCCTCTTCTAACTTATTTCCTACCAGTCTCATTCTCTGTTAATAACATGAGAGGTGTCTTCTTTCCAGCCCAACTAACTCCCATTTCAAGACTTTTTATGTATTTTACCTTCTATCTTGACTTTTTTGGCTCCAGATTTTTGCAGAGCCTTCTTATCCCTTTGGCCTGCACAAAAAGTACCTCTTCTAGTGACCTCAAATCCACTTATTCCAAGAAGACATGCCTTCCATTCACCCTCAACCCTAGACACAGTACCTCTTTATCCTTCACCTTATTAAATTTCTAGCACTTTTCACTATGTCTTTGTTAGGTCTCTTCTACACTAGAATGTATTACTGGGACAGAGACATTGTCTTCATTCAATATTCTGAACGTATGAGGGTTTGACAGTAAATATGTATGAATTATATATGAATGGAAGAATCTACGTATGTAAAACCAAGTAAATAACAATTTAAATGTCTTCTTTCTGACTTTGTGTGTTTTATCCCTTGGGCTGTTATTAGATGTAATTTTCTAAAGTCACACAAGGTAGATGACGTGGTCCAGAAAAGTTCCATGTGAAACTGAGACAAAGAATCAAAATGTACTGCAGCAAATTTACAATGTAAGTAAAACACATGATAAACTAAGACTTGTTATCTGACACTTCATGGATATATCCATGCAACAACATATTTTTATCTGTTATGAAAGAAAAGTGCAAGTGTTTGTAGCTCAGTCCTGTTTGACTCTGCATCCCCATGGACTGTGGCCCACCCGGCTCCTCCCTCCATGGAATTTTTCTGGCAAGAATACTGGAGTGGATTGCCTTTCCCTTTTTCAGGGAATCTTACTGACTTAGGGTTCAGACCTGGGCCTCCCACATTGCAGGCATATTCTTTACCAAGGAGGACCCATATATATAAATATCTGTTTATATATCAGGGAAGCCCCAGATATATAAATATCTGTTCTATTTTCCGGAAAATCTGATAATACAGCATATTGCTCTCACTCTCATTCCAAAAATCTTGTTATAGGTTGAGGGTAACAATTAAGTCTACCATGGGATATATTGAATAGTTTCCTTTTGATTTAAAATGTCAGCTAATCCTTTGACAAACAGTAGTGAAAGCTCGGGGGTGATTTCACTGACTCAAACCTGATATTATGTATTGCAAAAACTAAGACATCAAGGGCTTTTTAAATGCCGGTGAAATTCCTAGGAGAAGTAACTGCATAATAGCTTTACGAACAGCTCCTCTAACTTGTCATATACTGACATTGTGTTTAATTATTAATTTCAATGATTAAGTATTAATTTAAAAAATTGCTTTTTTAGAAGTAATTTAAGAAATACTTTCTCTTATTTCTGGCTCAAGTGAAAAGGAAAGTAACACACACACACACAGAATAACATCAAATTAAAAGAGAGAAAAAAAAGTATGAGAAAACTGTAATGGGAACTTGGCTTCTCAAGACACTATACTCATTAACTCCCCGCTCAATAAGAAAAATCACTAATTAATGGCATTTCTTCAAGTAAAGAGTATCAGAGTATATTGCTTCCTGTTTTGGCTAAAGGCGTATGATGGTACCATGTCTAAGTTCAATAGTTTCCCAGTAGATGGCACCATTGTGACTCAGTGTTGCTCCATCTTGATAAGGAAGTGTCAAGAAACACTTTTAATTTCAAAGCATCTCTAAATAATGAGATATACTAACACTTGCTGTGTTGCCTTAGAAAGCAAATACTCCTACAGTATCTAGAAAATAAGTCAACTGCTGAAAAACTAATAAAAATCACAGGAATTTCCACTGCATGCATGTAACTTTTCATATCTAATGATTTTTATAATTTTAAATTACTGATGTTATTTTTATAAAGAATGTGAACACAAACACAGACACATGTGCATATTTAATCTCCTTCCTTATAAATTCTGAAACCTTTCACAAGGTTTTTTGTTAACTCCTTATATTTGTGCCCACATTCCACATACACTATAGCCATGGGAAGGGCAAGAGTCAGAGAAACACTAAAGGTAACACTTTATATCTAGACAGCTGAACTTCTACCTTTGTGCATTACCTAGACTCATGGAGGCTTCTAGACTTACAAATCTGAGTCTCTGACAGTTATCAGACATGATATTTGATTTTCTGTGCTCTCAATTCCCACAGTAATATCCTGTTGAACTTTGCTAGTAACTAAAAAGCAGTTCCCATGTTTTGTGTCTTAAAGATTTATGTGCAAGTTTTCTGTGTCAAATTGGGAACCTGATTTTCTCTAAGAACAGTATCTTAATGATTGTTAGCTTGCCTGGGTAATCCATGATGCCATTTTAAACTGTGATTTGATAACTCCTCTGTGACTTTGAGATAATAAGGTATAGTGGTTAAAGAAGAAGGGCTAGAGTAGAATAAACATCAGTGGATTCCAGTACCTGCCCAGTTAGTTAGTAGTTCACTATACTGTTTACTTACTAGTACTCATAATTATTACTGCTGCTACTAAGTCGCTTCAGTTGTGTCTGACTCTGTGCAACCCCATAGACGGCAGCCCACCAGGCTCCCCTGTCCCTGGGATTCTCTAGGCAAGAACGCTGGAGTGGGTTGCCATTTCCTTCTCCAATGCATGAAAGTGAAAAGTGAAAGTGAAGTCGCTTAGTCGTGTCCAGCTCCTAGCGACCCCATGGACTGCAGCCTACCAGGCTCCTCCATCCATGGGATTTTCCAGGCAAGAGTACTGCAGTGGGGTGCCATTGCCTTCTCCTATAATTATTACTATCTCAATGAATTTTGGCAAATCACTCAAAGAAACTGAAAATTCCCATTGGCTTCAGAGAGTATTTGGCCCCAGTTGTTTCTATGAGAAAAGGTTGTAGGATAGTGAACCCAGGTCCAGACATCACTGTCACCAACCCCAGCTCTTCTCCTCGCTCCCTGCCTAACCTAAAAAAGCTGATACAACCTCTCAGAGACTCAGTTTTCCCATCTTCAAAATGGGAAAGATGGCCCTACCTGACAGTATTACTGTAAGGATAAGGATTAAACAACATTGGTTTGTGTGTGTTTATGTAAGCATGTATAAATATAAGTATACACGCACATATATATGAATATATAGCACCAATGTATACACACAGCTGCATTACTGTACTACTTATATTGAAGTTAGGTGTTAAAACAGGAGGTTGACTATGTTTTATTACTTCACATAGTTTTCTCCATCGTAAAATAACTGCAAGCTTTCAGGGATTTCCTCTGGGCTCTGCCTCTGCTTTTTAAAAATTTTAGTCCTAGGAAGCTCCACAAGCTTAAAGTAACTCAATACAACACATAAACATGGCTCATGAAGGTTCTGTTAAGGGTCTGTATGGATTCCTTGAATAAAATAGAGCCAGCCCAAACACTTTGAGCAAATAATTCCAACAGTAAGCAATATTCACTGCCTCTAATATCCCAAGCCATTCCTGCTCATCATTTTCCACCAAGGTCATGATTCATCACACCATCTTCCTAAATAACTACCCAAGACAAAACCCCATTCCTCCCACTCCTATTCACGCATGTTTAGCTTTGGTGAGAGGCTCTCTAGCTATGTGCTGCAACAACCATGAGCAGATGACTGGCCCAAATTCTGACTTGACCCTGTGGTATTAAGGCAGATCTGTAGTTCTAAGGGGCCTTTGGAAACCACACTATGATAGTCTTTCATTAATAAATTCATTCATTCAACAAATATTGAGGGAATACTTTGTATGCCAGTTCATGCATCAGACACTGTGTTTGCCCTTGTGGTCCTTCAGTTTGTCTAAAAATATTATCCATCGATTATTGAACACATACTGGGTGTCAGGTGTTTTGCAAACGTTGCCTAATTTCATCCTTGTAGAACTCTATGAACTAAGATTTATAAATTACAGAAGTGGAAGCTAAGATGCAGAGGATAAGAAAGTTACCCCTCAAAAAATGAAGGAAGGAAGGAGAAAGGAAAAAAAAGGAAGGAGAGAGGGAAGGGGAAAACGGAAGTAAAATACAAGAGTGATACAATGGTAGCAGAGCTCCCATTTCAATGGCTACCTCTGAAAGCTATGTCTGACTTGAAAACAGCCTGCCCTGCATGCTTGGGTGCACCACCAGATGCTGGCAAGAGAGGCCTTCTAATGCTGGATAGAAAGGATAAATGCATATTAATTAATGATTCAGTGTGGTACCCTGTGTGATACACTGTGTACATATATACACATTGTGTGTATAATATGTATATATGTACATAGTCACATGTACATTGACCTAATTGAGTCAAATTTATTAAACATATAGGTTTGCATGTGGTTGGGGAACTTATAAGAGCTCTTGAAAATCGTTTTTTCTCCCCTTGCTCTTAGGATGAAATAGTAAATAGGGATCAATGAGCAAATATATTGGAGAAGGCAATGGCACCCCACTCCAGTACTCTTGCCTGAAAAAATCCCATGGACAGAAGAGCCTGGTAGGCTGCAGTCCATGGGATCGCTAAGAGCTGGACGTGACTGAGCGACTTCACTTTCACTTTTCACTTTCATGCATTGGAGAAGGAAATGGCAACCCACTCCAGTGTTCTTGCCTGGAGAATCCCAGGGATGGGGGAGCCTGGTGGGCTGCGATCTATGGGGTCGCACAGAGTTGAACCCGACTGAAGTGACTTAGCAGTAGCAGAGCAAATATATAAATACAGAAAAACAGGAAGCAAAGAAGAAAGAAGAGAAAGCCAAATTATTTTATTTGGCCTTAGGGGTTTATTGTCTTTTTATTTATTTTCCAAATTATTTTAAAGTTACATTTTTAAACTGCTATTGAAAGTTGTTAACCGAATGACAATATCTCATTTTTTATCAGCCAAAATAATTCCCAACATTTCAAGTTAAGTTGTTTTTTTGGCTTGAACATGAGATAGCATTAAGTAAGATTTGGAAAAGTCACCAAATTGCTCAAGTTAACTCTATGAATTGTCAGCATTTTTTTTAATTTTTTTGTTCTTTTTGCATAGCTGACATCCTTGTATTAGATAACTACTCTCATAAAAATGTTGAGTCTTCTCGCTGTTCTGATGAATCTGAATTTCATAAAGAAAGAAATTTTTGAGTACCTTTTTAGGAAAGAAACAAAAACTTTGTAACTGGAGATAGTTGCCATTTTTAATATGTTTATTCATGAGTTTCAGTAGAGCGTTTTTGGAAAGTTATGAAATGATGGTCAAGAAAACTGTTGTGAAAGACAATTATTGAGAAACTTTCTTGACTTAGTGTCCTCCTTTGGCACTTAGCCGATCTCTCCAGCACATTCTAAACCTGAATTCTGGCTCGGTCCTCTTACTACACTGCATGGCTTCCATCTAGTGGCTACTGCATGAGACTTACCAGGCAATCCTAAATCATAAAATGAGTAAATATTTAGCACTGACAAAATATGACCCTATAAAGATATGAAGGCCATTTACTGCCTAATCCCTTACTAGATGATATATCACATTGCATATTTAACTTTATTTATTTGACTTCGAACAAAATGTTAAACTCCCAGGGCCTCAGCTTTCTCATCTATAGATTGGGGTAAATAAGCACTTCACTTAGAATGTTTTGAGGTTTACATAGAATAATCCAGGTACTGCTGCTGTAACTTAGTGCCTGGATCATGATAATCGCCTTAAAGAGCTTCATTCTTGTTCGTGGTGCTTTTGTTGGTGTTAGTTAGAAAGTGAATGCCTTAGTCACGTTATTTCCATGCTCTGGACTACTTGCAAATCTGAGTTCTTAGAACCTAATCATATCAATAGGTCTATTTGAATTAACACTCAAGTAAAATTTTAAGAGCAGTGAAAATAGTTATTATATCTTGAACAGGCATTAAAAATCATAAATCTAAAAAAGATCCTTTTTCCCTCTTCATCTTGAGTTGAAATTTTTGTGTGAGTTGTTTTTTTCTTTGCTTCTTGGCAGAGAGAGAGTCTCTTTAGCAGAGTGGTTTACAGAATAGAGTCTAAATGCCAGACTCCCTGTGTGTGGAACCCAGCTATGCATTTGCTAGCCATGTGACCTTGGGCAAGTTACTGAAAGGAACTGAAAGAAGTTCCTCAGTTTCCCAGTCTGAAAAATAAGCAGTTTAATAGGACAACCTCTGAGGGTTGTGATGAGCAAAAAGTAATATAACACATGGTTAGTATTATAAGAAGGTTAACCATTATTATTTTTTATCTTCTAACAGAGGTTTATTTTATTGCTTCTTTTAAAAAAAATCTTGCTGGAACACAGTAAAAATCGTTGCTATTCATAAATGTATTCAGTCATTTCAAAGTATTGTTTATCGTACATTACTACTATTATGTAATACTATTATAAAATTCCCTGTAAGTCTGTGCAAGCCAGATTTAAAAAAAAACAAAAACAAAACACTTGACCGATAGGCACCAAGGTGAATGAGATTCCAGGCTAGAATAGCATTAGCATAATAGCTCAGATGGTAAAGCGTCTGCCTACAATGCAGGAAACCTGGGTTGGATCCCTGGGTCGAGAAGATCCCCTGCAGAAGGAAATGGCAACGCACTCCAGTATTCTTGCCTGGAGAATTCCATGGACCGAAGAGCCTGGTAGGCTACAGTCTTGGGGTCGCAAAGAGTTGGACACGACTGAGCAACTTCACTTTCACTTTAAAGATACTATTTAGCCCTAAGGAGGAGAAAGATGACTACTCTCTGAACAGAGACAAAAGGAAATAACACTGCATTGTTTGAGGATACAGTCAATCAAAACAGAGAGCTGCTGAACAGGTGGCCATTTGTTGCTGAGTCACTGTTTCAAAGCATCACCGTTTGCTGTTAGGAAGAATGGAAAGATGCCAGGACTATAGCTTAGAGATTGTGTGTTGAGATATGAAGGTCAAGGTGGTGTTTTAGATGGAGTTTATCAGAGGCAACTTCTGACACAAAGATTTATATGAAATAATTCGTAGGAAGTGTTTCTAAGAAGACAGGAGGACCTGGGAACAGAAAGGATGAGATGTCAAGCAAAGTTTAACTGAGGATCACGTTAGTTCAATCCCAAATATGAGCAAGTGCTGGGGATGTCATAGGTCTAACCAAGACATGTTCTGATCAGGAACTAGGGAGCTGAAGCTCTGAATCAGTTGCTGACTAAAGACCAGCTCTTGGATACTTTCTTTTCACTGTATGCACAGGGAAAACATGTTCTAGCGTTCTTGAGAGCAAGGAGATCCAAACAGTAAATCCTAGAGGAAATCAGTCCTGAGTATTCATTGGAAGGACTGATGCTGAAGCTGAAGTTCCAATACTTTGGCTACCTGATGTGAAGAACTGACTCATTTGAAAAGACCCTGATGCTGGGTAAGATTGAAGGCAGGAGGAGAAGGGGACAACAGAGGAGGAGATGGCATCACCAACTTGATAGACATGAGTTTGAGCAAACTCGGAGAGATAATGAACGACAGGGAAGCCTGGCATGCTGCAGTCCATGGGGTCACAAAAACTTGGATATGACTAAGCAACTGAACTGAACTGACTGATAAAACTCTTTAGATACCAGGCAAATTTTGTTTTCCTTGTAAGTTCAAACCTGCTAGATAAATCTATGTATTTTGATTGTGGGTGAAAATGAGAATGTTAAACTAAGAGTTTTTATCTTCAACTCGGTGGTCCACCCCTATTAGGCAATTCACAAAAGACATGATTCAACTAGAAACCAATCATTCAGTAGCAATGACAACACTTAGATTTAGTAGTAACTTCTCTCATGCAACCAAGAGCAAACTTAAGATGTGTTTTCCATAAATTTTGCTGTATTTTGTTTTTTACTGTCCTTTTCTCACCTTTATGTTTCCTAAAGTTCATGAGTTTCGTAGTCTCATTCAGTCTATTTGCTATGAACAGAATTGTTCTCCCTCCCAGATGTGTGTATTGAAGCCCCATTCAGAGATGGGGCCTCCAGTGATTAAGTTTAGTAGAGATCTTAAGGATGAGACTCTTGTGATGGTATTAGAAGGCATGCCAGAAAGTTAGCTTTCCCTGTATCTCTGGCATATGAAGGTACAGTGAGAAGGGGGTCTCTGCAAGTCAGAAATAGAGGTCTCACCCAAAAACAACCATGCTGACACCTTGATCATGGATTTCTCAGCTTTAGAAGTAAAAGAGAAAATTTTCCTGTTCTTTAAGCTGCCTGTTCTATGGTATTGATTATGGCAGGCCAAGTAGACGAGGACACTATTTTTTGCTCTTCTGGGACTAGTTTCTGAATCTAGAATAGAGGAACTTAAAAGAAAAGTTAATCAACATTGCCAGTCTTTAGCTTAGATATTAAAATGGAGATAGCCTTAAGTTCCCTAAGTTTGATAAAGAATCTGATGAATGCCATTTTATAGAAATATTTGCCTTTTACAGGAAGTCAGGCACAACTTTTAAATCCAGAGTATGTTTTGAAATTGGCTGAAGTCTGATCATTACATGCCACTTAGAATTCTCAGTCTTGCTGGTAGAACATTTTGTAGTAACATTTAAAAATATAAACATTTTATTTTTCTCCTTCAGTGAAGGAAAGTGATTCATAATGAGTTCCTCTGTCCCTCTCTTCACCATATGTCTCCTGCTTAGTGTTGATTTCCTGCTGACATTAAAAGGAGCAACATGTATTGGAGTTAGAATGAAAGCTTAAAATTTAATGGTGAACTTTTTGAACAGCATAAATCACATTTTCTTATAAATCCACTTAAAATGCATTGTGAACCATTTCGCTATTTTGCAGAAGATTATTGTATTGGAAGCATCAATGTTGCCTTTTTCCCAAAAGGCTAAGAAAAATATTGTAAATAGATTTATTTCTGCAGTGTAATGAGAGGAGGAGCTTCCTGTGAGAAGCTGATAAGAGTCTTAGGATTCAATAATACACAGCCTATGAAATCCAGCTTGATGTTGAGAGACTCTAAGCATTTTATAATTCCTGATGGACGGTTTCCTTTGCCTTCCTCTTTCCATGTTCTCCATTTGACAGCACTTATGCATGCCCATGCAAGATTATTATTTAGCACATCTCTGCTTTGGTTTCATGTTCATTTTTGTTAGATTGTTCAGCCTACATTTATCAGAGATCTACAGAAATTGTTTCAGAGTGGTACTAATGAATACATGGATGGAATAACATTGCATTATGTTTCTCCTGTCCCTATGCTTCGTCATGAGGAAATAATCATATTTCAAAGGTCATTTCTTGGCTTATGTTTTTATCTTCCTTGTCCTACTTCATATCCTCTAGTACATTTTGAACTGTCATTTTAGTGTGATGGCTATATTTATGTATCCATTTATCTGTATCACACAAAGATCTCACATATTGGATGCTTTTTTTTTTTTCTTCCTATTGTGAGTTACAGATAATCAGCTGTAAAAAACTTAAGTTTTCTAGTTTTCTAGTTTCTCTAAATTTTAGTCAGGACATCAGTATGAGACCAGAAATTAGTCCAGGAGTGAGTTAACATGGTTTGAATACTCAACAGGAGCATAGCATCTCATTTGTCTTTGCCTATTTTGGGAAAAAGAATACATGTTAAAGTGAAAATTAGTGGAGAAATGTCTTACCAGGGATACATTTTTACTGTGCTGTATACCTGAGAATGTCAGTTTTAACTATAGGAAATTGCATTTGATCATTTTGACCTAACAAAAAATCGGTCAGTTTCATATAGTTTGATCTAAAAATATGATACCAGTTTAAGTGTAATTGTGTTCACTTCATCAGGCTAATTTAATTTTGATATACAACACTTTTTTATACATGACCCTCCTATTCAAAGTTTTGGTGTCTAAAAAATCTCCAGTCATAGGAGAAGGGATAATTAAAGGTCCCTTAGACTATATGGAAGAAATCTGGGAAGGAAGATTGCTGTTGACAGAGAGCCAATGAAAGATCTATTTAACAAATAACACAAAGGATAATGTAAATATGGGTAAGATTTTTGCATCTTAAATTAGAAATAATGAGTTTGAGTCCTAACCATCGATTTTTATGTATTATTCTTGTGGCTAAAGGAATTTTGGAGATTCTTCCATTTTATTTAATTCCCTCTCCATACAGATGTAAAAGCATTCATTTTGTCTTACAGCAAATAATAAACATAACGTCAGCATTTTTCTGGGTTTAGTTTTTCACTCCTTCATGCTTCTTGTGTGCTAGGCATTCTTCTGTCTAAGCACCAGGATTACTGGTGTGGATAGGTCAGGCAGTGTCTCTACTCCCAGGAAGCTTACACTCTCGTAGAAACATCATATATATGTATGGTGGCTTCAGTATAATGAAAGATGGTGACTAGAAGTGGGCATTCTTTCAGATGGGCTGGTCGGGACAGACCTCTCGGAGGAGGAGACAGTGACCTGAATGAGATAGAGTTAGATTGCCACAGAGGTTATTTCATCCCTAAGGGATCTGAGACAGCAACAAGACAGAATTTGGGGAAAACAGAAAAAGTTAGTGTCCGTGAAGCAAGAGAAAAGCTGAGAAATGAGGATTAGGAGGTTGGAGTGAAGTGGGTGTCCATATACTCAATGTCTTTCTATTTTTATCATTTGAAACTATTAACCCCAGAAATTTCTGTTTAGAATTATTTGGAGGCTTTAGGTAACATGTATATAACCTGCTCACCTTGCTTTTGTTTCTTTTCCCTTAAGATTTGCTATACTCTCTTTTTTTAAAATTTTATTTTTAAACTTTACATTATTGTATTGGTTTTGCCAAATATCAAAATGAATCCACCACAGGTATACACGTGTTCCCCATGCTGAACCCTCCTCCCTCTTCCCTCCCCATACCATCGCTCTGGGTCATCCCAGTGCACCAGCCCCAAGCATCCAGTATGGTGCATCGAACCTGGACTGGCGATTCGTTTCATATATGATATTATACATGTTTCAATGCCATTCTCCAAAATCATCCCACCCTCTCCCTCTCCCACAGAGTCCAAAAGACTGTTCTATATATCAGTGTCTCTTTTGCTGTCTTGTATACCATCTTGTTATTGTTACCATCTTTCTAAATTCCATATATATGCGTTAGTATACTGTATTGGTGTTTTTCTTTCTGGCTTTCTTCACTCTGTATAATAGACTCCAGCTTCATCCACCTCATTAGAACTGATTCAAATGTATTCTTTTTAATGGCTGAGTAATACTCCATTGTGTATATGTACCACAGCTTTCTTATCCATTCATCTGCTGATGGACATCTAGGTTGCTTCCATGTCCTGGCTATTATAAATAGTGCTGCAATGAACATTGGGGTACACGTGTCTCTTTCCCTTCTGGTTTCCTCAGTGTGTATGCCCAGCAGTGGGATAAGATATTATTAGCCGTTCTCTGAATTGATGCTTTTGAACTGTGGTGTTGGAGAAGACTCTTGAGAGTCCCTTGGACTGCAAGGAGATCCAACCAGTCCATTCTGAAGGAGATCAGCCCTGGGATTTCTTTGGAAGGAATGATGCTAAAGCTGAAACTCCAGTACTTTGGCCACCTCATGAGAAGAGTTGACTCATTGGAAAAGACTCTGATGCTGGGAGGGATTGGGGGCAGGAGGAGAAGGGGACGACAGAGGATGAGATGGCTGGATGGCATCACTGACTCGATGGACGTGAGTCTGAGTGAACTCCGGGAGTTGGTGATGGACAGGGAGGCCTGGAGTGCTGCGATTCATGGGGTTGCAAAGAGTCGGACACGACTGAGCGACTGATCTGATCTGATTATTGCTCAGCCAGTTAGCTTACCCTGTATTCCTTTTGTGTTTCCCCTGCCCCATCATAGGAGTGACTCACAATTTTCATATAATACAACCAATTTTTTACTTTTTAAACTTAAAAAAATATTTTTTATTGGAGCATCGGTGATTTACAGCATTGTTTTAGTTTCTGCTGTGCAGCAAAGTGAATCAGTTATAGATATACATATATCCACTCTGTTTTAGATTCTTTTCCCATATAGGTACAACCAAATTATACCCAAAGTGCATTCACATGTGCACATAACAGAGATTGTACACAGCAACAGTAGACATGTACACAACACCGAGACTGGTGGAATCTTTATTTTGTTAAATTTTGCCCAAAACCAACTTAATTGGAATGGAGAGGGGAATATTTAAAAACCAAGAAAAAAGACTTGAATTAATGGAAAGATTGTAAATAAATCCCTTTCATGAACACATCACAAGTGCTCATTCTTTGTATTTTTTGCGATATTCTTAACTATTTGCCAAAATGAAAAACCTATAAGTAGTGAATTTCTACAGTTACTTTAATGTGACTAAATCATAATTTGCTATATACAATGTTAAACATGTTTATATAGATTTAGAATTTAAATTGTATTTCAAGGTAAAAAGAGAGAGCATTTTTCTGATTATAAATGTTTAATTGTGGAAATCTCACTTGCTCAGGAGTCTGTATTTCATTCTTACTGCTTGCAATTTCAGAGAGGACCTCTACTTTAAGCCTTTAGTACTGTTGTTGCAATTTAACATACATACAGTAAACATGTGTTTGCTAAATAAAGGAATGAAATAGAGAAGATATACAGTATAAACATAATGCAAAATAAATATTTAGTCATCATACTATGTGTTTCATAAGTAAGGAAACTTGTAAGCCTGATATGTATTTATTTTGATGTTGTTGTTTAGTTGCTAAGTTGTATCCCACTCTTTTACTGTAGTAAATCTGTCCATGGGATTTCCCAGGCAAGAATATTGGAGTGGGTTGCCATTTCCTTCTCCAGGGGATCTTTCTGACCCAGGGATTGAACCTGTGTCTCCTGCATTTCCTGCATTGGCAGGTGGATTCTTTACCACTGAGCCACCAGGAAAGCCCTATGTATTTATTTATACCACTAACAAATAATGATTATGAATTCATTTAAATATTTGAGCTTTAAGTATATTTCCATTAAATATCTTTTCTTAAAGGAATTTAATCTTGGCTCATGTGATCATTTTATTATACCTCTTATATGGAGAAGGCAATGGCACCCTACTCCAGTACTCTTGCCTGGAAAATCTCCCATGGATGTAGGAGCCTGGTGGGCTGCAGTCCATGGGGTCGCTAAGAGTCAGACACGACTGAGCGACTTCACTTTTCACTTTTCACTTTCATGCATTGGAGAAGGAAATGGCAACCCACTGCAGTGTTTTTGCCTGGAGAATCCCAGGGACAGTGGAGCCTGGTGGGCTGCTGTCTATGGGGTCACACAGAGTCAGACATGACTGAAGCGACTTAGCAGCAGTAGCAGTATATGGTTAAAGGATCTCTCTTTTTATTGATTACCTTTTTAGATTGCTTTATCAAGCAAAGGTAATATTTTGCATTGCTTCATAGAATTTGTAAATTAAATGTACAAATGAAACAGTTTGCTAATTGTCAAGTTGCCCATAGTTTACATAGAAGTTAAGATGCATGGGACTAATGTTTTTATTGGCACTTTTTCCATTGACTGCTGACACTTTCCAGGAATGTCAAATTGAATCAAGAAAGTACAAACTAGCCATAAAACATTTTTATCTGCTTATTAATTTCAGAGCACCTTAGCTTCATATAAATGACAGTGTTTATTGTTCTCTGACAGTTCTTGATTTTGAATTAGGTCACTTACCCATCATAATATTTATGGAATTCCAGAATAAAATTCTAGTAGAGAAAAAAATGTCAAAAAAAAATTTGAGAAAGTCATGAAGTCAAAAAATTCGGAAGACCCATGAACTTTATCATAGCTTTAAAAATACCAACCACATTATAGCATCTTGTGTAACAAAATTTCATATATATGGTTTTTTCAAATATTGCAGTGACCATTTATTCACAAATAAAGCTTAAAAAGTTAGCTACTATCCACATGTATATTATGGTATTTTAAAATTATCAGTAGTATGCTCTGTTCTATTTGAAAATTTTTACAGTTAATTTTTACATTTTCAGAGAGAGGGTTTCAATACTTAAAATATTCAAATAATCGAATTAACAATGTTTGATATTTTATAATAGTTTCCTATTTCAAATTTCATTTCACATTATTGGTTAAATTTTTTAAAATAATTAGGATTAACAACAAAACCCAGTAGTGCAGCATGTTTCTGTAGAATTAAGATTCCACGTTGACCTGCTTTTAGTGCAGTATTTGTCACTAAGAAACATTTAAAGTTGGTATACACAAATGCTTTCTGAGCGTTCTTTATGTTTATAGATAATCATAGAAACATTGACTAGCATGCTATGGGATGCTGTCCTGCTTTCAGAGATTTACCAAGTGGGCATTGCCCTTTGTTTCCCATCTCCAGGTAGCCCTTAGTTATTAGTTTCAGATCTACCACTTGTTTGCCCCAGTTCCACAGTAACTCTGATTTTAAAGTAACAGTGAGTGAGACTTCACTAACGTCAGATTTGTAAATCCAAATAAATTAGGTCTGTGCATTTCCTTTGCATACTTCTTTGTTCTTGCTGAATACTTTAGTTAATCAATAATGAGTGATTTGACTTAGGAAATCCTTTGTCCATTTCCCAGGAAAATGTGTTTGCTTATTTTCCCTAAATTTTATTTTCATTTTAAAATACTGTTTGAAGTTCATTGTAAGTGTTCCATGAAGTTTGTTTTAGCTCTTGTTATTTCTAGATTGTTTTGACCTTCAGACTTTATGGCTTGGGAAAACTCTGTTCTTTTAATAGATGGCTTTTCTTTTTATAGAAAAGAACTTTTTATTTTGTCACAAAGTTTTATGCTTTGTTCAATTTATTGTATTTTGAAGGTTTTTTGTTATTACTTTGAGGTTTCTTTACTGTCATTTTTTAAAAACTCGTGGCCCATTTTTTTCCTGAACTTTTAACAAGTTTTTTGTTTTTGTTTTAACAAATATTGCCAAAGCTTCTGATGGCTTTTATTTGTAAAAATGAAATAGTCTCAGGGGGAAAAAACGGTCCATAAATATGTGTGTATGTGTGTGTGGTGTGTATCTATTATAGAGAGCAAATTTCCATTTAAAAATCTAACATATTGATTGACTACAATAAAAACTTATCAAAAGTTGTTTTGTTTTCTAAAGGCAGGTTTCCTCCATCTTCCTGTACATAAATTAGTTTGATAGAAAAAAAAGCTACTTTCAACCAATGGAAATTTTTTTAGTAAGTTCAATTTTATGTTCCTAGGAAATGCTTAAAGCCTTTTAAAAAATCAGAAAAGAAAGAAATTTTATATGGATATTTCATGTTGCAAAGTAGCTTTTTAGCTAAAAGTTTAAAGTTGTACGTGGAGAAAACTCAAATTTGGGTTGATTTCAGATGCTTTAAGTTACTGCATTCCCAAGCTGGCTTGCGTACTTTTTAACACATAGCTTCCTTTGCCTGCTGGTCCCCTACATCCCAAATTTTCACGACCATGAGTTTTTCAGAACTCTTCTGTAATAGCGTTAATTTCTCAGTTGGGTTTTGATGTCACCTTTGTCGCTTGTCTAGAAACCTGCGATTCTTCCCTGTCACACTAATGTGCGAATGATTGTTCTTGGTCCGTGTTCCTTGGTTAAGCTCAGACCGTGAGCTTCTTGAGAGCAGGAATGCTAATGCTGCCTGCTTCGTCATTGCATTCTCAGTGCTTAGTGTGGTACCTAACTCATGCCAGATGACTGTTATCACCCAACATCTTCACTGGATGAAGCATCTCTGAGCCTGGCATGCCTAGGTGGTAGGGAAGAAAGGGTATCACCAGGACTGTAGACTAATGAGCACAGCAACAGCTAAAACGTTCAATGTGTAGGAAGCTGAATGGACGGGGCAGATTTGTAGAAGGCTGTATAGGAACACTAAAGCTAGGAAAAGAATGAACACGGAGTCTGGGAATCAAATTCTTGAGAGAATGAGGAGTTTAGCAGAAGGATGTGTGACAGCAGAAAAATAGTTTTCTACAATAATCATATTTCACTTGACTTGGTAGTGGATTATCTGATCAGAGATGACCTGGAGAAAATTCACGGGGTACTATTATATTAATGGGAAAGCCTCCAAAGTTTGACAGGTAAGGTTGTTTGTATGTTGGTGATAACTAAAATTGTAAGGAACAGGTAAAATTGTAGCTTTCATTTCTGTAAACTTGTTGAAGAGGAAAAGGAAAAGAGGGAAAGGCCTAAATGATAAGAAAGGAGAGCTGAGCTTAGAAAGCAGGACATGAGACTTGGCTGAAAAGCACTGATACAGAATAAAAACATTATCTGGTGTGTGTATGTATGTATATATAAATGATGATAAATAGTATAGAGCTGGTATCAGGGATAAGGCTTATATTATTTCATCTAATCCTCAAAACAACTGTCTGAGGAAGATTTCAGTGTTACTCCCAAAGAAGTCAGTAGTGAGTGAGAGGCAGCTAACTTGCCCAGGGTCCCCAAACTAGTACATTTTAGAGTTGGAGAAGGAGCTCATTTAGAGGGTTTTACTTTATACCCTCCAGTCTAGGTTTTAACCAAACTCTATGCAATAGTTGTGGTATAGCTGCCCAGGGCTTAGTAATTATTTTTATTTCATCTCATTTGATCCTTGGAAAATTTCCAAGATAAGCAGGAAAGGTGTCAGTGTCCTCAACTGAAAGGCAAAGAAACAGACTTCAAGGGAGAGAGATGCCCAGGTATGTACAGCCTGTGAATAGTAGTGGTCCAGCTGGAACCAATAGCTTTTAGTTCTAATAACAACACTATTTCCACTAAACTGGGTGGACTTCCCTGGTGGCTCAGATGGTAAAGAATCTCTGCAATGCAGGAGATCCAAGTTTGATCCCTGGGTCAGGAAGATCCCCTGGAGGAGGGCATGGCAACCCACTCTTGTATTCTGGCCTGGAGAATCCCATGGACAGAGGAGTGTGGTGGGCTACAGTCCACAAGGTCACAAAGAGTCGGACATGACTGAGCGACTGACAGTTCACTTTCACATCACTTCTTCCACTATATTATGCTTCCTTCACAGAGGGTGCTTCATTAGAAAACCAGGCTTCAAGTTCATATTTTGATTATAATACAGTCAGTAAGTGTCTTTTTTCTGTACCTGCATAGGTACTTATGCTGGAACCTGTTGGGTAACATTTTGTCAAAGCCAGAGGTCATAGGAAAGTTGTGTTCTTATAGAATGGGTCTGTAGGCCTAGAGAAGCAAAAGGTATTTTATGAACATTGAATCATTGTGGGTTCTAAAGGTTGAAAGTGTTTGGCTACATTTTTAAAACTTTGTCTACATTAGGTATTTGTGAGTATGGTATTTGTGTCCTGAGTTAGTTAATAACAGCTTCATGCCAGAGTTCTTGTAGGAACTGCTGGTGTGTTTCAAAACCAGCAGTGTCTTTGAATAAGTGAAGCGAAGCTATGAGGGAAACCTGTCAGTTTACATTCTTCTTTTACAACAGTGTCAGATAGTAACAATAGTCTCTCAAAATTTACCAATAATGATTAGATAGGATCAGCAGATTATTATTGCTTTTTCTCTCCCCTTCTTCCCCACTCCCCAACCACATGTAGCATGTTATCTAAAATCAGTTCCCTTAAGTGTGTGTTCTTTATCATTTTTTACCATGTTTCCATTTATTTCTAAGGCTTCTGACTTCAATAGCTAACTTGGCAGAGTTAAAGAAGGCAATGGAGGAGGGAGGGAGAATGAAAGAAAACTCATTTCAAGGCCATTCCATGATCCATTCTGTGCTATTTGCCTTCATGCACATCTGATCCACACCATGGCCCCAAAAACTCAGTACTTTCATATACACTTTGCCAAAAAGAAAAATAAAGCTAGAAAAATGAACTCACTTGTGCAGAGTCTCCTAGGGAGTAAGGGACGGAGATTGAAACCCATGTTTAACTCCTAAGGCCGTGCTTCTTTGTGTTTAAAGACTCTTGCATTAAATTCACTTATAGTATGTATGTGTGAAGTTATAAGTGACTGTGATAAAAAGTAATGTCTTGTGACAGACAATCATACAAAAATGTACAGAAAACTTTAGAGCAAGTGCCTAAACACCTGCTGAGCTCCCCAGGAGGCTCAGTGGGTAAAGAATCTGCTTGCAATGCAGAAGCTGAGGGAGACGTGAGTTCCATCCCTGGGTTGGGAAGATCCCCTGGAGAAGGGAATGACAACCCATTCCAGTATTCTTGCCTCAAAAATTCCATGAACAGAGGAGTCTGGTGGGCTGCAGTCCACAGGGTCACACGGAAACAAATGAGCATAGATAGCATTCACACTTGCCACTCAGAGCAGCGATGGGACCTTGCCATCACACCACATGTGTTCCCTTCTTTTCCTCTCATGTGAACCTGCTCTTGCCCACCTAGAGAAAATACTGTCCTAATTCATGGTAATCACTTCCTTGCCTTTCTTTTCCTTGTAACCTGTCCTGAAGGTTGTTTTTGGTTTTTGTTGTTGTTGTTGTTATCGTTGCCTAAGAAAGCACAGCTGTATCCAGATGAGGAGTATGGCTGTTCAGTAGGAAGCTAGGCAGAACATGCCTCTGTTACATTCTTTGCTGTTCTCACATTGAAGATCAGGAGTCTTGAAATCTGGGTTCTGGTGGCCATCTCTCAGGCTTTGAGTGCCCCTAAGTGGCCAGAACAGAAAATACAGCATTTGACAACTCAGGGACTATCCTTCCAGTTAACAGCTCGACTTTCCTTTGAGTTCCTGGCCTCACTTCTGTGTTCTTCATCTTAGTTGTTGTTGTTGTTAAACAAGGGCTCCAAGTACTTTCATTTGATACTGCTTACAGAAGGGCGTTTGTGCAGCATTAAGTGGGAAATTGCTGACAGCTGAAGTGGCTGTCTGTCCTGTTCCCCTTTTAGGACACTCCTCATGAGCCCTCGTCACTGCAGTTCTATCAAGTTGGGACTGGGTGGGGGCGGTGGCCCCAGACATGCTGATCCTTGGATATGCCTTGATTTTCCTTCCTGTTCACAGAGTTTGTGGCTTAGAAACAAGTCCATTTTCTGTGGTTTTGTTAGGAGCTGTCAGGTTGTTTAATAGAATGATGAACTTTGATTTTTACTCTCTTTGAAGTACCTTCAAAAGAGAGTAAACATTTCTAGTAGTCACGTATGGGTGTGAGAATTGGACTATAAACAAAGCTGAGTGCCGAAGAATTGCTAATTTTGATCTGTGGTGTTGGAGAAGACTCTTGAGAGTCCCTTGGACTGCAAGGAGATCAAACCAGTCAATCCTGAAGGAAATCAACCTTGAATATTCATTGGAAGGACTGATGTTGAAGCTGAAACTCCAATACTTTGGCCACCTGATGGGAAGTACTGACTCATTGGAAAAGACCCTAATGCTGGGAAAGATTGAAGGCAGAAGGAGAAGGGGATGACAGAGGATGAGATGGTTGGATGGCATCACAGACTTGGTGGACATGAGTTTGAGTAAGCTCCAGGAGTTGGTGATGGACAGGGAAGCCTGGCGTGCTGCGATCCATGGGGTCATAAAGAGTCGGACATGACTGAGTGACTGAACTGAACCGAACTGAACTGAAGGTACTTCATGGGAAACAGTCTGCCTCTGAACACATAAGTCTGTGGGCATTTACTGGGAATGGGATGATACTTTTAGTAAAGGAAAGACAGCAACCTAAGAATACTTTTAAGACTTATCCTTAGTGGGAGTTTATTGGTTCCTCTGTTTTCATTATCAAGGCAAAAATTCTTTTTTCATGCTTCTTCATGAAGTCCTATCTACAACCCTAATTTCTTTAAAGGTTGAAAAAATGGAATTGAATTTAAATTGCCACCCTGTATTTTGAAAGACACAGTGTTTGCTAGTGTAAGATTTGGTTTACTCACCTACTCAGCCAATATTTATGGAGGAACCAAAATTATTGCTATAAATAAGGTGAAAAGATTCCTGTTTTTATGACCGATAGTCTATGGCAGAGAACTAGAAGTAATGATTAAATAAGTGAATACATTTAAAAAATAAATGAGATAATTTCAGTTGACAGTCTAAGAAACATGAAGAAAAGAGGATCTTTAGTTAGAGAATGCTTGGATGAGAGAAGAGCTGTTTTAGATGAAAGAGTCAGGGGAAGCTTCTCCAAGACCAGGACCTTTGAGCTTAGTTGTCAGTACAGAGAGTAAATCAAGAACTGGACAGCATTTGAGACAGAGAGAGCAGAAAATGCAGAATCCCAGTGGCATAAATGTATTTTGATGCATCTGCAAAACAGAAAGGTGTTGAGGAGAGTAGTAAGAATGAAGTAAAACAATGAAGAGGGGCTGGGTTTGGCCCTTTTGATCATGTGTGAATTTTATTCTGTAGGTAGTGGCCATCACTAGAAATGGTGATAACACTTGCATGTTATCTGAGGATTACATTTGCATGTAGATTTTTTTAACAAAAACTGAAATCAAATTAATGGGATGTTTATGAGTTTTAATTACTTGATCAGACATAGGATGTTGGTTATATCATAATGAAGCAGGCACAAATGAAGCAGTTAAGAAAGTACAACATAAGAATTATTGTTTTCAGATTCGTTTGCAGTTTTTCAAAGTCCGTGTTTTTCTTTTTTTTTTTTTCATGTTTCTTGCACATTTTCCTAACCAACGCATACTCAGTTTTTTGAGATATAGGCAGTATCTCACAAGCTAAGCTGCTTCAAAGTCACATGCTTTTGCTCAGTTGTATTTGGTCCCAGCAGAAGTACTTGCTAGTATGCCCTTGACATGCCCTTGACTTTCTGGAGGGATATTTTGAGAATCAGCTGCTACACTTATTCTTGTTTTTATGTAGAGATGTTTTTAAGGATATTGTGTGCCATATCATCATATGACCTCTCAGGTAAATGTGTTCCTGGCTTCAGCACCAGGGAAAATATGTGTATTTTTCCTGGATAGCTGGAATGCTTTTGAGCTCCAAGACAGCGTGTCTTTCAGCACAGAAAGAAGTCTGCTTCTTACTCTGGACAAGGGTTTCCATGAATGAACACCTCTGAACTTACCCTGCATCACAAGTTACTTATCTATTTCTGCATCCTCTTGTATCAAACACAGTCCTGTTAACTGCCTAGAATCCTTTCTGTACCAGGTAATAGAGTATTTCTCTCAGTCGTGTCTGACTCTTTGTGACCCCATGGACTGTAGTCTGCCAGGCTTCTTGGTCCATGGGATTTTCCAGGCAAGAGTACTGGAGTGGGTTGCCATTTCCTTCTCCAGGAGATCTTCCTGACCTAGGGATCGAACCCAGATCTCCCATGTTGTAGGCAGACGCTTTACCGTCTGAGCTACCAGGGAAGCCCAATAGAGTATATAGATACCATAAAATTGCTCACCACCCCCCAGCACCCCCAAGCCTGTATTCTCGTTGTTTTCAGACTGCTGCTAACAAATACTTAGCACTTTCATTAGGCCTTGAATTTCTGTAGAGCAATAGGCCATGGCTCGAAGTGTGTACACCCTCCCCTTTCCTCACAGCCTTCACCTTCGTCTCTATATACTGACATCCACATGCGCCTTACCATGGACACACACGCACAGGCCAACTCTTTCTCATATGCCAAGAGAGTGTCCAGTAGAAACTCAACCTCTTAACAGACTCTGTTGGCTGCTAAAGAATATGATAAGTACAAGTGCTTAGTCCTTGAAATTTTTTAGGTTGGCAGTTTTGTATCCTTACCTGAGGAATCTGCACTTTTCTCTTGTCTGTTATAATTTTTCTCAGACTCCAGAAAGATGTTAAAGAGGAGACTCTCCTCTAACACATATCATAACGTCTTCAAGATCATTTCTTAAACCTTGTCTGTGGTACCAAGAAACAATAATGCAAGGGGAAAGACACTATTTTACTAATGTAAAAAGTTGACTTTCTATGCTACAGATATGGATATTCTACGTAGGTAAGAGATAGCATGGGAAGATCGGATCCTCATCGTGCATCTATGTTTAAAACAAATATTTGTTTTTTTCTAAGACAGAGCAGCCAACCCAAAGCAGCCTGCCTGGCAAAAGCAGAATGGGAAGGGTAGAATTCATCTTTTGTGGAAGTCAGATAAATTTCATGCTCCTTAACGTTGCCTCTGACCGCAGGCTTTTCACCACAGTCTGGCTCCTTCCCCAGTGGGAACAAAAAAGGAAAAGCGATTAAAGTTTCCTCAGTAATAGACAGCAGGGGGCAATGGTCTTGGCGTCTTCTACAGAGGCAGAGAGAGTCCTTTAACAAGACTTGTGAGAGTGCTTTGAAGAAAAGAAGTTAAGACTCACAGAGCTGGTAGAGGTCTGTTGGAACAGTTGTTCATTTCCTCTGCTTCGTAAGGCTTTGACTTCCTGTAACAGCGTCACCCTCTTCATTAAAACGTTCCAGATAAAAGAAGGAAAGAGAAGTTGAGCTCCTAGCTGGGGCCAGGGTTCACTGTGCTCCGCTGGGTGAGTAAGAGTGTTCAGAACTTGACTTTTATAAGGCGATCAAAGAGACATGGATGATTACTAAATCCAGTGTGTGTGTGTGTGTGTGTGTGTGTGTGTGTGTGTGTATGTGAAAGACAGAGAGAGAATCGGAATGAATGAATAATAGAGTATTTTTTCTGTATGTATAGGCAGCCTGGGAGTTTGGATGGCCGGAACTGTCTTTGCCTTGGTCCAGTGGACTGGCTGGACTACCCCTCTCGAGGACCAAACCTCTGGACCTTTCTCTCTAAAAAGAAAGGGGGGAGAAAAGGTTTGCAATCAGTATTCAGACATTCTTATAACTAATAGGATTAGGGGCGTTACAGAGGGATTTGAACAAGATAATTAGTTTACTGCTTAGTCGACAGTGGAGCAAGCAAAATCCTTCTGAAAAAAGGCAGACAAAATAGGTCAGAAAATGTGTGGGAAATGAAGTAAGACCTCTCCACGAGGACCCTGAGCAACTTGAATATTATGAAAGGATTCCAGAGCCTTCATTCACTGCTGTGGACTGTTTGCCTTTTCTTTTTCTTTTCTCAACTTGGGCCACCAGAGGTGTGAAGAAAAGTGACTTACTCAATGTTAGAGTTAATGGCTGTTGTTCCTGGACCCAGAATATTCTAAGTCCGTAAATGCCGCCTTCAGAAGGTTTCTCACAATGTTATATAAAGGGAATGTTTTAGAAAATCTGAAGAGTTCTTATCAGGCATTTTACAAGCTAGAAAAATAGTATACAATTAGAAGGACTTTAAAAAAAATCTCTGATGTTCTTGAATAGATTGTTTAATTGCAAAAAATAATTGCAAACAAAAATGTGAGGGCCGTGTTCTAGACTTAATTGAATTGCTTACTTAAGTATTTGTGTTTTAATATGGACAGTATTCACTGTGGTAAAATATACCTAAGAAGAGAACCATTTGAACTTTTAAAAAAATTACAAAAAGTAAATGTTTATCTTTTTAAAACACGTATTCTCTCATCTCCTCCCCATCATCTTAAAAATCTGTGAATCAACTGTACTATTACTGTCCATAAATTAAAGAATACTTCCAAAATCATGGTAGGAAAAAACTCTTCAGAGTATCTATGTATGTGGACACCATATACTTTATTAAGTTAACTTCTGAATCTTATAGCAACAACCAGTCAGATCAGAATCATCACTAGTTGTTAGAAACCCTTTTGGCCTGGCTTTGGCAGAGCCTTGACCTAAGACCAGAGGAGGAAACAGCAGGCATTCCTGTTTAATGAACTGTCCAGTGGCTCCACAGAAGTGGAACTTTCATTATTTATTAAAAGGTGAAAGAAGACTAATTGACAAAGGAACTCATTGGACAAGGAAAGCAATTAATCCTCCTCCCCCACATCACCTTGTTAAAATATGACACAATAATTAATTTAAATATAGAAGCTCAAATGTGTGTTTTTATATTCCCAGAGATTGTTTATATTCCTTTCCCCTGTTCAGATAAGGTACATTCTGTATTCCTTTCATGTCACAGTAAAACAGGCATGATTTCCCACTCCTCAGTACATGAAGCTGTTTTTTGCCATTGTATCCTTAGTACTTGGTTTAGTTTTAGAATGCAACATGAAATTCATCTTCTCAAAAAAGAGAGGAGCAAGGGCAGGCCCATTTTGTATGGTAGGGCGGTTCTCTCTGAACAAGGATATCCAACTGGCTGGTGTGTTTTCAACTCCAGCTCTTCTGGCAGAAGGCATGCCTTCACTGTAGTTTATCTATCGTTTATTTGTGTCTTCTAATTTATTCAAAGATTATTTGTATACTATGTTGGATTTTAAATGATTAGTACACATCTTTAATTACTATAAGTGATACATATGTCTGGAGGGTAAAGTTCCTTGGATAACTAACTAATTCTGACCAAAAATCATTTTATTAATAGATAGTTTCAGATAAAAGTTCTCTTAAACTTCACTTAGTAAGGATATAAAATACCCATCTAAAATTTAAATTGAATTAAAAGAGTTATAGACTCTCTAGGCTATACTACTTTGTGTTTTGGACTTGGAGAAATACCAGTATGAAAAATAACAGTGTTCCTGAACTCCAGACGATGGCCATCTGGAAAAGGCAGATTGTTGTTTCCTCACAAAGTCGTGTCCGACTCTTTGTGACCCCATGGATTGCAGCACGCCAGGCTCCCCTGTCCTCCACTGTCCTGGAGTTTGCTCAAACTCATGTCCACTGAGTTGGTGATGCCAGCCAGCCATCTCATTCTCTGTTGCCCCCTTCTCCTCCTGCCTTCAATCTTTCCCAGCGTCAGGGTCTTTTCCAGTGAGTCGACTCTTCACATTAGGTAGTACAGGTATCGTAGCTTCAACTTCAGCATCAGTCCTTCCAAAGAATATTCAGGATTTATTTCCTTTAGCATTGACTGGTTTGATCTTACTGTTCAAAGGACACTCAACAGTCCTCTCCAACACCGCAATTCAAAAGCATCAACTCTTCAGTGCTCAGTCTTCTTTATGGTCCAACTCTCACATCCATACATGATGACTAGAAAAAACATAGCTTTGAGTGTAACAACCTTTAATACTGACTCTGAAAAGAATGGCACATAGGAGACTGAGATGCAGGCAGAGACACGGGAGGAAGTGGAGTGGGAAAATGGGGGAAGGGATGGTTCTTGTAGGTGGTGGGATTTCAGGTCAGTAGATTCACCACCAAAATAATAAAAGAGACTTGCAGGTAGGGGTGCATGTTGAGGGGTGGGGAAGGGCAAAGCATGCTCAGTAAATGGTTGGAATTGATCATGGATGTGTGGAATCCGTTGGGGGGATATAAGTGAAAAGGTAGTATGAAATAATTAAACTAGGAACTTTATCATCAGGGTGTTACTCTATCTGTATTAGAAAACCACTTAACAGATTCAGAGAAAGAAATGATTATATGAGGTCCACATTAAAAAAAAAAATGATGGCACATCTATTCAATGCTTCGATTGGGAGGCTGAGGCGTAGAGATTTAAAGGAATAAATTGCTGCTTGAAAACCTGTTTAGAAGGCTAATATTATAGGTTAGGTGAAAAGTGATAAGGCTTGACCAAGAGTAGTGATGGTAGAAATGGAAGATTACAGATGCAAGGAACATTTTGAAGTTACCTGAATTATAAAAATTAATAACTTACCACATACAGAATTTTGTCTCCCAGCTATTCACTTAACATGGCAAAATGAACATACCCTTATGTTATTAATTATTTTTGGAATTGTTAACTATAATTACTGTCTGATAGTATGAACTATAATTTATATATCCTGCCATATATTTCATTTCATATTAAGCATTCAAATCATAAAAGCCTTTCTGAAGTTGTAAGACTTCAGAACAATCATATTGCAGAGTAAAGAATTAAGTACTAAAATAAACAAAATGATCTCCTCTCATGAAATGTTCAGTAGTTCTCTAAAGTCATGCCACCTCTTCAACAAGCTAAGTAACAACTGTGTGGATTGCTAAGGCAATCAGTACTTCAGTACATATACCCGTCCTTCTTCTTGCCATCATATTTCCATCCCTAGAATCCTTCTTATGGAAAACCTGGGGTCCTCTCAGATGAAGCTCACCAAGTCACATTTTTAAGGAAACTTTCTAGATTCTGGGATACTCTGAATCTCAAGAGCACTATAATGTGAAATTTGAAAACCTCTAAATCAATATTGAGAGTAGCTTGTCACTGGGAAATTTTTTTATTCCTTTTCTAATTATTTGTTTTCTGATTTTATCAACATGAAACATCAAATTAATTCAGATCATCTGTTTAGATGAGGGATCTGCAAACTGCTGAGGACAGACAAATCTTGCTCTTTGCCAGGTTTTATAAATAAAGTTTCATTGTCCCACAGCCATGCCCACTGTGTTATGTATGGTCTGTGGCTGCTTTCTCACTGTAACCATAGAATTGTAAGGGAGACTATATGGCTTGCACAGCCTAAAATATTTACTATCTGGGCCTTTACTGAAGAAGTTTGTTGACCCTTGCTTTAGATGCTAAATGAGTGTGTTGTACTCTGTTGCTATGATCAGCAAGACTTAAAACGATGAAAAACAGCTTCCTTTGTAAAAGTGAGCAAAGTCGAAAAATTGGAATGCAAAATGAAAGCTATTGAATCACCTTAGGATTACCTACAAGAATTAATGAGATAACCTATGTAAAACATATAGAAAATTGTCTGGAATGCAATAAGCACTTAATAAGTTCAGCATTTTTTTGGTCAAATCCATTTAGCGATCTCATGCAGTTTCTTAAATTGAAATCCTCTAAGGGCTCTCAGATTTATATCTCTAGTTAGTCTCTGATCAAAATTCAGATCCGTGTCCTACTGCCTACCCTCCATCTCCATTTGGATGTCTGATGGGAAGAATCTACATCTTCTAATTTTCTAAATAGAGTTCCTGGTCCTGCAACCCAAACCAGTCTCTCCTGCTTACTTTGTCTCCTCATTTAATGGCATCTTCGCCTTGCTCAAATCAAACAACCAAGATCATGCTTGACTTCCTCTTGAGTACATCTTCCATATTCAGTGCTACAGCAAATCCTGTTAGCTCTACATTCAAAATATATCCACCATCTTACTGCTGCCCATCATCTCTGCTGCTTAGTCCAGGCTGCCTACAATACCCTCTCAGGTATCAGAATAACCTCTTAACTGGTTTTACAGTTTCTGCTTTAACACCTTTCCTCTGATTCTCCAAATAGCAGCCTGAGGGATCCTGTTAAAACAGAAGTTAGACCATGTCATCTCCCCTGTAATGGCCAGTGCTAAAGTGGCTTCCAAAAAGCCTAGTGGCTTCATCCTAGGTCTGCTCGTTCCAACATTATTTTGACTCACATACTCTCTCTAAGACATCACCTCCTACAGCTCTCACCCTGCTTGCTCTGCTCTGCTCAGCAACACTTGCCACCTTGCTGTTAACACAGTATGTCATTAACACAGTATGTCAAGAATATTTCCATCTCAGGGCCTTTGCACTTGCTGTTTTCTCTGCTTGGTGTATTCTTCCCCAGTTAGCCACATAGCATGTTACCTCATTCATATCCTTTATAAATCTTTTTTTTTTCATATTTTATCAATACAGGCAAGACTATATAAATTTTTTTCCTTTAGCATTTGCTTCTTATTCTCCTTCCTTGCTCTATTTTTCCTCTAGAAGTTTTATCATCTCACATACTGTATTGTTTGGTGGTTTAGTTGCTAAGCCATGTCCGACTCTTGTGACCCTATGGACTGTAGCCTGCCAGGCTCCTTTGTCCATGGGGTTCTCCAGGCAAGAATACCTGAGTGGCTTGCCATGCCCTTTCCAGGGAATCTTCCCAGCCCTGGGATTGTACCCACATGTCCTGCATCTCCTAAGTTGCAGGCGGATTCTTTACCTGCTGAGCTGCCTGGGAAGCCCATTAACAGCTCTTACCCAGAAGGTAAATCAGGGCTCTGCACATAAAACATGTTTCCCATGAGTTGGATGGATGGTTATTTTCCTCGTCATTTTCAAGGCTAACAGTTACTGTGTTCTCATCATGTGTTAGGTGCTGAGACATTATTTCTGTCTAATGGATAATGCTCGCAGAGGCTAAAATGACTTGTTTGAGGCTGGTGTATTAGTTTGCTAGAGCTGCTATAACAGAGGATAACGAACTAGATGACTTAAGCTCAGAAATGTGCTGTCTCCCAATTCTGGAGACCTAAAGTCAAGGCTTCAGCAGGGCTGGTTCCTTGTGAGAGCACAAGGAGGGCCTCTCACCCTAGTTTCTGGTGCTCGCAATCCTTAATGTTCCCTGGCTTCTGGAATAATCATCCCATTTCTGTCCTCTCCATGTGACATTCTCCCTTCATTTGCATCTGTCTTGATATCCAAATTTACCATTTTTATAAAGACTTCAGCCATATTGGATTAAGACTCATTGTAATGACCTCATTTTATGTTAATCACCTCTACAAAAAAAAAAACCTGTCTCCAAATAAGGTTACATTCTGAGGTCCTGGGGGTTAGAATTTGAATAAGAATTTGAGGGGAACACAGTTCAACCCACAGCAGACATTAATTTCATTAGTAGAGGGACTTTGATTCAAACTTGTATTATAGAACTCACAGTGTACTAATATCTGCACAGTGTACTAATATCTGCACATAAATATAATATTTATGTGAATTTAGTAATATTCATTAATGCATTGTACTGTGGACTCTGGTAGGAAACTCTAAGTGGAGTTCAGCCCCTGCCCATGAGGAACTAACTATAAAACAGGAAAGAAAGACATACAGTTAAGCCCTATGACTTAAAAGCACCCAGAAAGTAACTCACCTCCCGTTTTTAATTATATAGAGCTTTCCATCTATGAGGTTTATTTTGCCAAAGCCTTCTAATGAAATAGTTCCACTATTTAATTTAATTTTCAGAGAGGTTGCCAGAAGTGCAATTAACTGATAAAAGTTCCAACTATGAAATTTCGTTTTGGAAAGCAGTCTGCCATATCTTTATATACCATTAAATTCAATCATATGCTTGTCATCCTGGCAGAACATCTTGATATACTTGAAGAAACATAGTAGGGGAAATAAAAAAAATATTGTCAGTTCTCCACGGTAGGGGTTCCAAGTACAAATGTTAGCATGATTGGGTTATACTGATCCATCATTAGGTTGCATCTCCCTGGAGTTGAAACTACATCTGGGCTTGGCAAGGATGCAGTATCACCAGTCAGAGTGTGAACCGTGTGTCAGTGTCCCAAAGAAGATATATATTCTTGTGTACTATTAGGATTGGATATGTTTACGTTGTAGACTCTAAATCAATTTCTGAGGCCTTTCTACAGTTGTTGACAGCTGCAGGTTTGTAGATAGCATAGTATATTGTGAACTTCAGTTGATATGTACAGCCTAAGAAAGCACTGAAATATGGGGCAATAGAAAAGAGCACAAAGACTAAAACAGGGACTGCATAGAATTCACTGAAATGATGTCTCTCATCGGTTTAATGACACCCTTTAAATAATATTATCACAGAAAGTGAAGTTATAATTTACTCAGACTGATGCAAAATATTTGTGACTTTTAAATTTAGAAGGTTTTATGGCCCTTATAATTTGAAATAGATTGAATTTATTTGTAAAATAATGTATTTTATTTAGATATCTTTTGTTTCTTCAAAGTCCAACTAAAATGCATTTAGTTATACTCTAATGTTTGGGAAGGTGGGTAGGCATAATTTTTAGCAAATTCACTAGTGAAGGAGCGAGGATGACCAGACAAAGCTAGTCCCTTACAATGCATTTTAGCCTGTCTGCACTTCTGGGTACTGATTTTTTTCCCCTGTAATTAAAATCATACTCCATTGTTGACTAGAATATCTCACTTTGGGTTAACAAGACTTTTTTATCCAGGCCACAACAGAATTAACTGGAAATAGTAAAGCTTCCATATGAGGAAAAAAAAAAAAATCCCTTCTTAAACAGCAAATGTTTAGTCAAGGTAGTTTTACACTTGATCTTAGCCAAAAGGTCGAGAAGCAATAGTCAAAGTAATTTTAACATGGACTTTAAATCCTCTCTCCAGGAGGATCTGGTGAAAACTTGTGGTGGTCAGTGTAGCAGAGGAGGGCATCTGTATCCTGTTCTAGTTAGACCCTCTTCTTTCACAACCTGGAGTTCACATCATTCCCTGATGCCCTTTGCAGGGATACGTTGTGTATCCCATGCACAGCCAATCATCTCTTTACATCAGGTCTTTATACCTCTCGCAAGAATTTTTCAATTTTTCATTTAAATTTGTTCAAATGCAGCTTTAATGCATGTCTAGGTTGGTTTTCTTGCTTCCTACATGCATTTGCTACAAAATAATAGTGGTACTAGTAACGTATTCATTTATTCATACATTCATTCTGTCTCTCTTCCCCTTTCTCTCCCTCTCCATACACAAACTGGGCAGTCACACAAATATACAGTAGGTACACAAATACCCATAATCAGCGTCCTTTGTGTCTGAGTTAGACATGTTACAGCCCCTGAGCGTTGTTTAGAAGCAAGTATCTTCCAAGGTGCAACAAAAGATTCTTAAAAGTATGTCCTCCCTCTCCAAGAGTCAGTGTGTAATTCCTTTGTAGATTCGCAAACATCCCCACCTAAAAACATTCCACCTACTGCACCTCAGCCCAGAACTCTGCTTGTTAACCAAAGTTTGTTTCCGCTCTATAAGGACCTTAAAGTACTTTATTGGGAAAAACATTTTCTATGTAATTATGATGTCTTAGTCATAATTTAGCCTAGTCAGAGAACCCAATTTGTATTTTAAGATGATTTTAATAAAACAAAAATATATCAATAATACTATTACAACCAAGCAAATGATTCCATCGAGGTGTGCATAAATCCCTATGTGAAAACATAGGAAAATACAGAGGTGATAGTTTTGAGTGGGGAGGAGAATGGTTGGGGAAAGGCGAACTGGATTAAATGGGCGTCATAGTGAGCTCCTGGTTCCTCCTGAGTGGAGAAAGGAGGTGTACGCAGGGTGAGGGGCCAGCAGACAGGATGATCAGTACAAAGCACCCAGCCGAGAAGGGGAGGCGATGTGTGTTAGGAAAGGGAACCAGTTTCATGAAGGGTGCAGAAAATGGATGAGGCTGTGAGGTAAAACTGGAAAAGTAGCAAAATCACACCTTGCAAACTTTGAAGGCATGGCAGGGTAGGAAGAGGTGACTGTGTTTGTATTTTAAAAGTTCCTCAATTAAAGCTCTGGAGGATAAATTGGAGAGGCTATAGGCCGGAAGCAGGGTCTTCACATTTGCTGTGAGATTTATCCTGAGGGTGCAGAAGGAATATTAGAAGGCATTGCTATTTTGTCGGAAATTGCATGGAATTTTCCATGCAATTGAAATGACGGCTAGAGTTTCTTGTCTATTTAATATTTTTCTAGGGAATGCTTAGACAGGTTACAGATGGAGACTTTTTCAGATGTGAGACAAAGCTGAGGAAAATAAATAAAAATGAAAATTTTGCTAATCATGTATTGAAATAGAAAAAGGCTACTTTTCCTTGCTCCAGTAGTTTAGAAGTGACTAGAATAAGTCACATGAATAGGAGTCTTGAATTGAATAGGATTCTATTTCTCATAGGTCAAATCATGCCTGGGAGATCTCCAGGTTCTTTATAGCAATATATCAGGGAATGCACTGACATTTTCCCTGAATGCTGTTCACATTATTTGTACATGCACACACAGCTTTGGTGATTAGAAAGTCTTTTATTAAAAGATGAAGAATCGAGTAGGGTATAGAGGATTCACTTTGGTCTTTTTAAAAGAGCTACTAAAATTTTGACTTACATTTTACTGTGTGCAGACACAAACAGGATTTAATTTCTTCCCACCTGAGTCATAGCTGCCTTCCCAGAAAAGGCCTAAAATATTTCTCAAGGACAGAACCCAGAAAACTGAAAGTTCCAGAGATCAGTGCTTTAGGGGACAAGGCATGGAAATGATACATCTTCTCATAAAGTTTAAATGCATTTTGGTTCAAGTAGATAACTTTTAGCTCAAGGCGCTTGCATGATTCACTCATTCATTCCTCACAAGTTGATTGAACCATAGCTAAAATATCAGCTATTGAAGTAGAATAGAAGAAAACCTTGAAAAGAAGCTAAAAACGTATTTTGGAACTAGACTATGAATGGCTTTATAACCGTGATGATCAAGTATTTGTTGAACACTTGTTATCTACTAGGCAGACCTGGTGGTGGAAGTATTGTATTCTAGAAGGCATCCTGGAATATTTAAGGATAACTGATAACCTGCCTTTTGAAGGCAGATGATTAATAACCCCTACAGAGCATCATTATAAAATGGCTTTCTGGAGAAAAGGAATAACGCGTGAAAGTGAGATAGGGCCTCGGTGTGGCAAGAAGAGAACAAGAAGACAAAGAAAGCCACAGAATTCAAAAGTGGCAGATGGTGGGCAGAAGCCTCTATTGGATTGGCAGTGACCACATGATTTACCTCAAGGATAAAAGGAATACTAGTTTAACACATGCTGGAAGAGGTGTGTGTGGTTGTGAGACACAGTACATTGGCCTTGGAGATGAGGAGACACTGGCCGTGGGTCACTGTGGGTATAGGTACCTGGGTCAGTGTAGGAGGGGAAGGAAAGGAACATTCTCCATTTTCTCGGTGCATTAGAAGACAGACTTGCTTTCCTAGATTCAGAAGGTTAAGCCCAGGATGGGAAACTTGAGGAGAGTGGTCAAGTTACCCACTCCCACCAACTGCCATTGTGGCAAATGACAAAGGATGAATTGAGCTCAAGTCAGGAGGGGGCCCAATGAAAGCAAAAACCATAAATGTGCAATAATGTTATTATTTTGTTTTATTTGTATTTTCCCTAAAAGTTGCCTCCAGAAAAAAAAAATCAACTCAGTTGATACTTAAATGTAACTGTCATGTTGGTTTGACTGCAATTGTGATAGCTTTTCTCATGGGGGCATTTCTTATCTCAAGGTGCTGGATCAGACACACGTATGTTAGAATCCTGGCATAGCTTGGAAACCTCCATCAGCTATAAATGGAGAGCACTTTTATCATATCACTGTTTTTTTATGTATATCACAATCTTTTGATAACATGGAACTTGCTTTTAAATTTCATTTTTAAGAGAAAACTTCTTTAAAGTCTCTTAGCCTGACAAGTCCTCAGTTCTGTGTCTCTGCTGTCTACTGCATTCAACACTTTTATTTTTCAGTGTATTTTTTTAATCACAGGATAATTGCTTTATGTTGCTGTATTAGTTTCTGCTGTGCAACAATGAAAATCAGCTTTCTGTATAGATATATCAGAGAAGGCAATGGCACTCCACTCCAGTACTCTTGCCTGGAAAATCCCATGGACAGAGGAGCCTGGTAGGCTGCAGTTCTTGGGGTGGTTAAGAGTCAGACACGACTGAGCAGCTTCACTTTCCCTTTTCACTTTCATGCATTACAGAAGGAAATGGCAACCCACTCCAGTGTTCTTGCCTGGAGAATCTCAGGGACGGGGGAGCCTGGTGGGCTGCTGTCTGTAGGGTCACACAGAGTTGGACATGACTGAAGTGACTTAGAAGCAGCAGCAGCAGCATACATATATCCCCTCCCCCTGAGCCTTCCACCCACCACCCCAACATCTTTTTCATTGTCAAGTCCACCTGTTCCATGAAGCTTTACTCTCATACTGTGGGGCCACACATCTCTACACTTGTTTCCCATTGCCTACATCTCCATGCGTGTGTTAGTCACACAGTCGTATCTGACTCTCTGGGACCCCATGGACTGTAGCTCACCAGGCTCTGTCCACAGAATTCTCCAGGCAAGAATATTGGAGTGGGTTGGCATTCTCTTCTCCAGGGGATCTTCCTCATCCAGGGATAGAACCTGGGTCTTCTGCATTGCTGGTAGACTCTTTACCATCTGAGCCTCCGTAAGGAAAGATTTTGCTGCATTCTGTCCAGATATCTTACGCATACCCTATCCTAACCCATACTTTGCTTTTGCAGTAATGTCAGCCCTGTTACTTGGGCACCAAATAAGTGCCCTGTCTGCATCCAGGGCATGGAAGGAAGCTGTGGAGGGGTGATTCAGTGATGCACTGGCAACACTGATGAGCCCCAGCCCACTAAGAACCATGTCAGTTTCCTCCATCCTCTTTGCTCCTCTCCTGGCCATTAATGCAGAGAGCTCTGCGCCCAACCCTGTTATTAAATTATCTGCTATTAAAATGATAAATTGGTTTCTGCTTCAGTAATTCAATGTGCTTGAAGACTACTCTTTATGGAATCTTGCTTTTATATTAATGTGTTACTTTAAAAGGCGATATTTCTTACCTGAACATCATATTTTCCAGAATTTACTGTTTATTTCTGTTATTAATTTGGATCCTTTAAAAATATCTTAGAGAGTGTTTTTAAGTTAAGTGTATTTTCCATAAGTAAGAGTTGTAGGAATGTTTATTGAATGTCATTGAGTGTTAAAAAGGATTTACATAGAATCAGAAGACTGAAAGGGGCTTATGCCATCACCTCTCTCTTTTATATTACCATTTCTTCTCCAGGTTGCTGTTTGCATTCTGTAACCAGGTCCAGTTTTTGCTGTTTTTCTGTTAGCACACTTTATCACAAAGGACTTATTAGATCTGTACCTCGTGCACCAACAGCAAACATGTATGACCTTGGGCATGTGGCTATGTATAGTTTTCCAGGGTCAGATCCACAAATTTAGTGAGAGTTTCCAAGGTTTCTAAGTTCCCTTTTCCCTTGTAAAATATAAGAATCACTGCCATAGTGGAAAGGACTCCTCACTTCTATAACATTAGTTTCAAACACAAATTCTACCACTTGCTTGTTCTGCAACCTCAAAGGAGAAAAGCTACTCTCTAACCTTGGTTTCCTTTAACAGTCCCTTGAAACTGTCACATGGACTAAATGAAATAAAATATACAAAGCCCCGGCCCATAATGGTTGCTTCCTAAATGCGAGGGAGACTTTGTCCTTGTCTAAAAGCCATCATTCCCACTGTGGCATTGTTCTGATTCATTTATCATCAGAGATAGAAACCAGCTGCTCCAGTCTCTTGTGCATGACAACTGTCTGTGTGCTTAAAGTACTTAAGCAAACCCTTGCCTCCTTAACCACAGGTTAATTCCTTTGACCCTTCGTAGCCAGTTGTCAGATGGGAATTTTCTCAGTGGTTTGCCCACTTAAGGCGGTATGTCTCTAGAGGCCAGTGGTTGAAGGGGGAAGCTGGTGTTATTAACAGCAGAGCTGAGTACCCGCTTGGATTCTTGTTTTTCTGCCCCGATTGTCTCTGCTTTGCCATAAAGGAGGGATCAACCCAGTAGGATGATTCCCAGCAGCCCCAGACACCACTTCTGCCTACAAACTGGGAGTGAGTATGAGGAAGTGCTACTTTTTAAAGGATGAATAATGAAGAAGAAAGATTGAAGCAGGAATAATGGGAGAAGTCTGAGGAGAAGTCTGGGAAAAGTGTTTGAAATTGTATACAGGATTTCCAGCCAGTCTGGAGCCAAGAAAAGCCAAAAGTCAGTATGCAAAACAAACTGTTCAAATATCTCTTTTCTTATGGTCAGAAATGAATCAGGCAGCTTTTAAAAGCAAGGACTTAACAATTTCAAATTGCAAATTAAGAACAGATAAAAGAAAAATATGCATTATTTAAATGAATTGCTGCCTCTAAAAGGCCCCTTGGCATGTTTATCTGTTTGAATAGCTAACTAAATTCTAGATGCATAATATTACAATCCTGAATTTAAGACTAGCTATTCATTTTATTAAAACTGTATGTACAGAGAGTGAATGGGTAACTCCATCAAATAAATGATCTTCAGAAAATCCACTATACACCCAGTACCTCTTTGTTGTGTGGAATGAGAAAGATGAAAATACCTTATACACTTTTAGTTTTTGGTCTGATGTGTTGTTAATATTTTTCCCTGAACAAAGGCAGGAGAAAAGTTAGATGTGGAATTCAGGACCCCAAGATATATGGGGATTATAAGCAGGACAGAAACAGAGGTGGCCCTGATGAATACTTGCTCTAAGGAGTGGCTTTGCAGAAGGAAATGGTATTCTTCGAAAAGCCATTCTTTGGACATATAATATCAACCCTCTTTCCCTGTTAGTCACGCATTAGCCACAAGATTCTGACTTCTTACCACTATTAATAAAAACTTCTAAGTTTCTTGGCAACAACTTTTAAACCCAGCAGTTTGCCTTGTCATTTGGGAAGGCAGCACATTCTCTGAGGAGCTGGAGCCTACAGTGAGAGATCTGCACACCTGGTGAGCAAAGGAGAAGGGGCCGGGCAGATGCAACTGTCCAAGAAAGAGCCAGAGGTTCTCGCTGCATGCTGTGGTGACTGGTCGTCAGGTGCACCATGCATAACATGAGTTAGAGCAGCTGAGATAAATTTAATTCAAAAGTTTCCATTTTTGAAGTCTGTTCAAGGTTATCCATATTATAGCATGGCTTTCATTTGAATCCCAACATCCTTTCTTGATTTGAGGAGAAAAGATGGAGCTAATCGGTAAGACATTCATGTGGGAGGGTGCCGTATCCTGCATTTCATGGAAAGATGTGAGTTGTAAACTGCTGACGAAAGCCAGCAGGTATGTGCCCTCGGGGATGCAGAAGAAGGATGAGCATCTTTGTTTGCCAAGACGTGGTTAGTTGGAAAGAAACAGTTCTTCAGAAAAAAAAAACAAAACTAAAAAATACCTCTCTCTTTCTCTCTCTTTGACACACACACTCTCACACTCATGGTAAATACAGCAGAAAATTAATTCAGAAGCAATTATTTCACAATAGCAGTGAAGTGAAAATCATTGCATTTTTGGCCACTTGACTCACTAAATAAAAGAAGGGAATAGAAAATAGTATTAGAGGAATCTACAGAACTTTCTCAATGAAAAGATGTTCAGGATTATTCTGAAGAAAGAGAAACAACTGGTCAAAAGGAAATGGAAATTTTATAGACTGGGATTTTACCAAGCCTATAAACCCTTCTCATCACCCTGAGTGGCTGTCTGCATCCGGACTCCCTGGAGAGCTGATTCACTTGTCTACTGAGGGAGGTGGTAGGTGGATGTGCCACGGGGCACTCGGAGGGACCCCGGCTCTTGGGAAGGTGGCTCTGGGAGCCCAGGTATATGGCTCAAGGCCAGGAATCCTTGAACGAAGGCCTGCTTGGTCAGGATGCATGTCCTCTCCCCAGAAGACCCCCTCCTGCAGTGTTCTCCAGGTCTACCCATGAGACCTGGTCCCACAGAGCAGGTATCAAGCGCCCACACGTGTGGCCTTGCAGCCATGTGCAGAGCTGGCGTGCCTGGGTCTGTGTCTACTTCTTCTGCCAAGAGTGTCCTGAGCCAGGAGCCTGCTTTTGTAGACAGCTCTGTGGTTTCAGAGGGCTTCCCAGGTTGCACTGGTGGCAAAGAGCCTGCCTGCCAGTGCCAGAGATATAAGAGATGCAGGTTTGATCCCTAGGTCGGGAAGACCCCCTAGAGGAGAGCATGGCACCCCGCTCCAGTATTCTTGCCTGGAGAATCCCATGGACAGAGGAGCCTGGTGGGCTACAGTCCATGGGGTCACACAGAGTTAGACATGACTGAAGAGACTTAACACTAACACACACATTCTCCAGTCAGTCACATTTGGAGCCTAGAAAATAACATGAGTAAATCTGTCTACCTACCTAACTTGCTATCTGTTATCTTTCTGAGAGACTGAAGAAATCTATGTATTTCCTAATCTTTCAAAAATATGCACTGTTATTATTGTGCTAATAATGTACTAGTCGAACGGTACTAAGTATCCTGATTATGTATTTAATAGTCTGCATTATTATATGATGCAGTGGCTGTAGTTATTTAAGCAACCCAGAGTATGATATTTAAGAATTACTTTTGCTTTGAGAGGAACAGGGAAAGAATATTCCTGTCATCCCTAAAAGGACTTTCAGTTTTGTGTTTGAATTGTGAAGATTCATCACTTTTCTGAAGATTACTTCAGTTGCATTTAATTGTTATCATTAGTCACTATGAAAATAGTGATAGTCTATTTGTTCAGGAAGTGAAAAAAATCTGGGTAGGAGCCTCTGGAAATTCAGTTTAATTCAATTTAATTTTTTGCTTATTCGTATGATTTTTTATTTATTGGGAAGCTTTGGGAAGCTTTGTCCATGAGGAATTGTTAAATATTTTCATTCAGATTACTTGAAAAGTAGAGACAATGTACAAGTTTCATTTTATTGCACTGTTTTCTAATTTACGGAGAGAAAACCTATTTTTTTATTTTGATTTGCTTAAGAAGAAGAAAATAGAACATCAGTAATACAAGTATTAGTGAGACTACTAAGGAGTTCAAAATAACTGATAATTACAAGCTAGAAATTTTATAAGGAAAAACAGAAGAGATATAACAGCATTTCTATTTCTGTATCTACAGCTCAGTGTTTTTGTCTAAATTCCTATAAATATAATTTGAAATGGCTAACCTGTCAAGAGTATAGTCAGTAGCTGAGAACCTGTTTAATTTTTTTTTCAGCATCATCAACTTTAGTTTCTTTGTTTGAGGAAAAGTACCTTTGATAAATTCTGAACTTGATCAGCTGAGTTGGGCAACTGAATCTCTGTCATGTATTGATGCTACTTCTTTTCCCTCTAGCAGACCATTAGAGACCCATGCCACTTCATTCTCTCCATACATAAAGTGAAAGCAGAATTACTTTCCTTCTCTAAATGATGCTATAAGGAAGAATATGAAATCTTGTTAAACTGACTGAGCCATGTGGATACACTATAGAGTTGGGCTACATCTCATTCAATGAGGTATTGAAAACGACATCACAGATTAATTTTATATTTTGCATTTTAAGCTGCATTTTAGATATTTACAGTTCTATTCCATTTTTTCCAATGTGAATTTCTTTTGGCCCATCACTATCATTAACAAATGTTAAAACAAATGACACCCGTTATAACAGAAGGCATCTGGAAGTGTCACTTCATCCCATCCCCTCAGCTACTGTCAGAGAACATGTAAATCACCCCAGAGAGGGAGAGACTATATCCTATTTTCAAAGATCTGCTCTACAGAAAAACATATACCTATATTATTGATGAGAGAAAACCTTGATCCAGCTAGGTTTGATGATTTTATTAATTTTTCAAATAATAAACATGAATTTGTTTTTACTGTCCCGATTTTAGCAAACTTCTCTGCTAAGTTAAAATGTTATGAAGAATTACACTTAGATATTTGCTTATTAAATGTATTCAGAAAAGTCATATTCTAAATCTAATATGTGATTTGGAATTATACATGTTCCTATAATACAGTGAAAGTTATGCTGTGCATTTCACAATTGATAACCTTAGTCAATTACAGCACCTGCATCCATACTTGGGATAAAGTAACTTGATTAACCAAAGAGAAAGAGAGACCCCATTATGTTTCTCAGAATAATCTATTCTTATAGCAAAGTAAAATATTCACCTCGGCCATAACCAAAGAGTAAGAATATTAGGATATTACCCAACCATAAAAAATGAAATTCTGCCATTCACAGCAACATGAATGGACCTTGAAATTATTATTCTTAGTGAAGTAAGTCAGGCAGACAGAGAAAAAAAATACTGTACGATATCACTTATATGTGGAATCTAAAAATAATATAAATAAATGTATATGCAAAACAGAAACAGACTCACAGCAAAAACAAACTAATGGTCACCAAAGGGGAGAGGGAAACATTAGGGCTAGGAGATTAAGAGACGCAAGCTACTGTGTATAAAATAGAGTAGCAACAAGGATATGTTGTGCAACACAGGGAATTATAGCCATTATCTCGTAATAACTTTTAATGCAGTATAATCTGAAATGGGCTTCCCTGGTGGCTCAGTTGGTAAAGAATCTGCCTATAATTTGGGAGACCTGGATTTGATCCCTGGGTTGGGAGAGTCCACTGGAGGAAGGCATAGCGATCCACTCTAGTATTCTTGCTTGGAGAATCCCCATGGACAGAGGAGCCTGGCGGGCTACAGTCCAAGGGGTCACATAGAGTCGGACACAGCTGAACAACTAAGCACACACAATCTGTAATAATATTGAATAGTTATGCTGTATACCTGCAACTAATATAGTGTAAATAAAGTATATTTCAAAAAAAGAATATTAAAATAACACATTTGTGGTATGTTTATAAATACACATATTTTTTAAACCTCCACAAAGCTTTTTTCTTCAATGTTAAGTCACCTAGCAACCTTACCCTGGACGTAGGTCACTAGTGTGACATAGGTAACCATCCCAGCTCTGCTGGACTGTCGTGGAGGTACTGAATCTCCACTCAGTCCTGAAGTTCAGTCCACTGTAGGGAACAGTCACTCAGTCCCACTTTCATATGACTTTCTCTGTGGGGGATCAAACATTCCCCCTCAATGTTAAGGTTTTTGAAATTAATCCATGCTTCTTTTGCAAATGGTCTATTTGTTCCCTAAACAGCTAAAATAAATATTGCCATTAGCTAAGAATATATTGAATTTTGTTGAGATGAATAAAATTTCCAAGATCTTGTAAATAGAAAGCTGTCCATACTTGGTAGGTTAATTTCCTACTAACACACACACACACACAAATGGCGTGTGTGTGTTGAAATTATTTTATTGTGACTATGCCTCACAAAGATACACTGAGACTGAGAACTGCACTCAGATTGAGCCCTGAATCTCCTGCAGCTAATTTTCTATGTATAATAACTAAGTCAAGTTCGCCCATATATCATTTTATGCAGTACTTTTGTAGCAAATTGATTTAAGTGGCTTTTTGGAACAGTTGTTGGGCAGAATTGATTCTGTGGCCAATAGATTAACTTACACAGCACAATTGTGTCTGGGTTGATTTTGGCGTCTAAATAGAGTTTTAAGCAAATGGAACGGTTGGTAGTGGCTGGAGCGAGTTCTCCATCAACTTAGTGAAATGTTGTGACGTATATTATTAAGAGATTCAGTAAAGTATGGTGGATTACAGTACCTATTGACAGCTGGCAAAGACAAAACAAAGTATTTGAGTTGCATTAGAAATTTTAAAGTGTATTTGTCCCATTGAAAATGTATAATCTGACATGGTCAAAGGTCAATTGATAAAATGTTCTAATTAGCAAAACCCTGGCATCACCAGATAAAGAAACAAGTGAATAGAAGTGGGTGGATGCCTTGTATTCTCCATTCACATCTTTCCAAACCCAGAACAAATTCAGCCTGGATCATTTTAGGTTTAGCTTCCTGAGGGCAGGAACTTTCTGTTCACTTCTGAATCCCCAGCACTCCTTAAATGCTGAGGGTAGTAAGTTCCTTTCACTTCTAAGGCTCCATGTCCTTGTCTGCATATGAGTGATAACAATACCTGCCTCTTAGGTTTATGAATATTAAATGTGATAACAATACCTGCCTCTTATGTTTATGATTATTAAATGTGATATATGTTTAAAACTGGCTGCCCTGGTGCCTCAGATGGTAAAGAATCCGCCTGCAATGTGAAAGACCTGGATTCGATCCTAGGGTTGGGAAGACCCTCTGGAGGAGGAGTGGCAACCCACTCCAGTATTCTTGCCTGGAGAATCCCATGGACAGAGGAGTGTGGTGGGCTGCAGTCCATGGGGCCTCAAAGAAATCAGACATGACTGAATGACTTAGCACACAACACATGTTTAAAACAATGGAATGATGCATTCCTCCAAAGTATATAAAAGAAATAAACTGTGCAGTTTAAAAACCATTTAGCCCTGATTCTTCTTTTGCACAAGCTGCTGTTGTTGTCTTTTTGTTTTGTCTTATACCATTTGTCATTTTTCCCTCTTAATCTCATTCTCTCTTCTTTCGCCTGCCTCTGTCGCCCCTTCTCTCTGTTTGCCCTGTTCTTTTCTCTCCCCTTCATTTTTTTTTAAATTTTTTTTATTGAAGGATAATTGCTTTACAGAATTTTGTTGTTTTCTGTCAAACCTCAACATGAATCAGCCATAGAAATACATTTCTCTCCCTTTCTTACTTCAGCACAGCTCTGAGTTGTCTGAGTTTTCTTTGTCTTGTTTAGTCCTCTCTGCGGTGTGGCAGCTTCCTCTCCATCAGCACTGCAAGCTTGGGAGGAGGCAACCGGCAGTGAGAAGCTCCTGCCATACTGCTCCTGAATTGAGGCTTGTGTCCTGGCAGAGGGGGTGACAGGGTTGATGGAAACACTCACCCCCATTTCTTCCATCCGTGAGGCTCCACCCAGGGTAGCTCACCAAATTCAGAACCTTCTTTTTTAGATACAGTTCAGAAATCACAGCATCATGAAAATGTGGTTTGGGATCTCCTGAAAATGTGTGCTAGCTGCATAATCAAGGGTGGACTGTGCATTAAATGGTAACATTAGTTTAAGATTGCCTTTCAGAAATTAGACAATGGCTTTTTTACATTCAGAACATTGTGGCATACCCGGATATGGGTTATGAACCTCTTATCCTTCTTTGTAATTCAGAAACTGTATATGATGAATTTAAATTCCTGGAATTTAAAATGTATCTTAAAATAGCTCAGAGCTTACTGGGATTGTTTTAAGTATTTATTGATAATGACAGCAATATACTTCACAGATACTGTGTTTAACTGTGCAAAAAGGCTTTTCTGTTTTCTGGTAAATTGTACTTTTGTAGATACGATTAGTATACTAAAATTTTACCTAGATTATAGGCCATCTTCCAAAATCCTGTTTGTTGGTGTATATTTCCACATAATAAAATGATAATATGTAGCATTTACTGACTATCATTAATACTTGTGAGGTCCTTTGTTAAATATTTCATATAATATTCCCAACAGCCCTATGAAATGGGTTCTAAATATTAGTCTTTATATAAAAATTAGGAAATGAAAGCTTAGAGAAGTTGAAAAAAAAAACTAGCGCATGGTCATAGAGCTAATGAAGGCGCATCCAGGATAAAACTCTTAGATGGTTAAAGCAGAGACCAAGCCCTCAAGTTCACCCTGAAGTGGAGGGAATAGAGAGAAACATGTATCTGGCTGTGGCACCGCTAGCATGATCTGGTGCTTGCTTTGTGCCTAGCACCCCGCCAAGCATTGCATAGGCTTTAATTTATTCCAGCTCTTCCAAGTGATAACTTTATGAAGTGGGTGATATTATTGTCCCCACTTTACAGATGAAGGAGTAAGGAATTAAAGAAGCAGAGTGGCTTGCCCATGTGATAAAGTCAGTAAGTGGCAGAGCCATGTGAGTCTAAACCCTCTAGTTTGAGTGACCTGGCTGTATTCCTCGCTCTGTTCACAGGAAGACAGGATTATTCACACTTGGTGTGTGTCACATTTAATTAAGATTGAAATGTTCTAGCTTTCACCCATCACAACCATGTTTCCTTTCTGTTTCCTTTAGAATAGCTACCCTTTGGGGAATTCTGAGGAAGGAGAGAATCCTTGATGGGGAACACTTCTCCCATGCCCCTCAGCCTCTCCCCAAATTGCATGAGTTCCCTGGAATGTGACCCCTGAAATAGTCTAACGATACTAGACAATTCTGTGAATATGTAGTATGAGACTTTACTACCTATAAACTAGTCTTTCTCTTGGACTAATGCAAACATCTGTTTCTTACTTGAAACATTTTTTTTTTTCTTATACACCCATAGCTATTTGGATCTTTAAATACTTAAGGGCTTACCTTTGTAGCTCAGTGGGTAAAGAATCTGCCTGCAATGTAGGAGACCTGGGTTCAATTCCTGGGTCGGGAAGGCCCCCTGGAGAAGGAAACAGCAACCCACTCCAGTATTCTTGCCTGGAGAAGCCCATGGACAGAGGAGCCTGGTAGGTTCCCAGTCCATGGGGTCGCAAGAGTCGGACACATCTTAGCGACTAAACCACCACCAACAGATGCTTAAAAATAGTTATCTTCCATGAAATGTATTGTTTGGTTATATAAGTAAAAAGCTTCACTAAAAAATATATACTTTTTAACAAATTAGGAATTTAGGCTATGATGATTTCTACAGGTTGACATACTTATTTCTGCCAACTTATATTTATCTGCTTTTCTAAGTTAAAATCTGAGCAAATACCAATTTATCATTACTCAGTAGTTTTCAAAGTAATCCATGGAAGTACAGATTTATGATATTCCCGGTCAGACTCTAAGAGAGGTTAAACTGTGGAGGAAAATAAAATTACCAGTAATTAAATTTACAGGCAGGTTTGCCATCTAAAGCAAATTTATGGCTTCATAGTGAAAGATAGTTTAGACACTTTCACGTAGAACGAATCCATTTTTACGTGATATAAGTATTATACATTGCTGTTTCAATTTATATAATTAAAATGATATCATTGCATTCTGAGGTTAATGGGATACTCAACTGGAAACCATACGTCGTGAGCAGTAAAATAGCAGCATTGCAGTATTAGCTCTTTTGTTAAAAGCTGATGCAGTATTTCAGCGCCATTAGAGTACATTCCACCTTTTAAAAATCTTTAGAACGAGTAAGAGAGATGTGCTGATTAAAAAGAACGTTTTCTTGAAAGTTGCCTTGATTTTTTAGAAATGGAAGGATTAAGTGAGGATCTGTAAAGAGTGCTTAGATGAATGCATTTGTCAATTATTTTCATTGTACCTCCTATTTAAAATAAATTTTCTAGAGACTATTCCAGACTTCACGTGAGGTTTCTAAAATTATCATCAGGAGTTATATAGGATTGTTTTAAGTTGAAAATCATTGAGAGCTGTTTAAATCTGAGAAGAAAGACTTTCTTAGACCATAATATTTTACATTTGTCTACCTAAATTACAAGTAGTAATCTGTAATTAAGATATCTACACATCAAATATATAATACATATATATACATGTGTGTGTATATATATACACACACACATGCACACATGCCCGTGCTTTCAGGCAGTGAGTTTTTAATCTCTGTATCTTTCTCTCTTTTTTCTCTATTTCTTCTCTCTCTGTCTTTGTCTGTCTCAATGTACATACATTTAGAAAAAAATAATGCTTTTTCAAATCAGCATCAGTATGGCTATGCATATATGGATAAAAACAGTGGTAAGAAAATAATATGTCTATTCCCATTATTTTTTTACATCGTAACATTTACAGATTATTACTTTTTATTTTTTAATAAGAACATTTAACATGAGATCAACCCTGTTAACAAAATTTTAAGTGTACAATACAGTATATTAACTGTAGGTGCAACACTGTGCAGCATCTCTCTTAGAACTCATCTTGCATAACTGAGAGTTCCTGCTCATTGGTTAGTAACTTCCCATTTCCCCTCCCCACAGCCTCTGGCAACCACCATTCTGTTCTCTGCTTCTTTAAGTTTTTTTAAATAATTTATTTTAATTAAGAAAATAATTACTTTACAATATTGTGATGATTTTTGCCATATATCAACATGAATCAGCCACAGGTATACATGTGTCCCCCCCATCCTGAACGCCTTCCCAGCTCCCTTCCCACAAAGTTTTGTCCCAAGTTCAAAACAGAAGAAATCAAGAGATGTTTTTATAGCCTATACCAATTCTGTGAGCATGATCAAAAGAGTATGTCACGTATTGTAGAGCTGTTGTGGGTTTATGGAGGTAAAATTAGGGGAAGAACACTATAACTCAATGTAAACAGTTGAACCAAAGCCAACAAGTCTTCTAAGAGAGGATGATATGTGAAAGGGTGCAAGATGATTTATAGTAACCACTCCTTGATGGCCATGGGCCAATAATTGGGATTCTGTTATATTGAACAAATGATATATTAAATCAAAAACAAAACTATCACAAAGAAATCAAAGAGCATATTAAATATACTTGTCCCCAGCACAAGCAGTTGTTAATTTTTAAATTGCCTTACAAAGCCTGTCGCATGTATCAACTGAAGAGTAAACAAGTGTGCTGTATCCATACAATGGAATATTGTTTGACAATAGAAAATGAACTGTGGATACATGCTACAAGATGGGAGAGGAAGAGGGGAGTGAATGCTTATAAGTCTAAAGTTTCTTTTAGGAGTAATGAAAATGTTCTAAATTTAAAATATGATGATTGATAAACAACTCTAAATGATCTAAAACCATTGAATTGTGTAGTCTAAACTGATTGACTTTTGGGTACATAAATTTTATTTCAGTAAAACTCTTAAAGTCTATTTGTAAAAGTTTTCTCTTGGTGGGGATCATAATTTGTTGAGATTTGAGTTTGCCAATTTTATTTATTAATCAGTAATTTGTAGCTTTCCAGTTGAAATTTGCCTTCAATGGAAAATATTTTCATAGCCATTAAGAATCACTTTTTAATTGGAATATGTAAATTCTGGAAGGCAAGGCTGATGGTTGGCTATCTTTATAGAGCAGTTTTTATGAAGTCAGAATTGAGTATATATATTCAGTATATACATATAAGTATATATATATATATAAGACCCTTCATTGTAAGTATATCTTTAAGAACAATTGGGGAGGAAAAACAATAAAACTTTATGTTCTGAAGTAGATTGTTAGATATTGCTTTCCAGTCATTCTTGCACAGAGATTTCTGAAGCTTTGCTTTGTTTTATTACTCGCACACCTTGTTCTGAAGTAAGTTAGCAGCGGCGGCAGCACCTTGTGCCTTACTGCTAATAAGATCAGCTGAAAGTCCATAGTCATCTTATTTGAATGTTCTGGGATCCCAACACAAACTCTCTTTCCTTCTGATTAATAGTTAAGTGCAGCAAAATTTTGTTTTCTTCCCATTCAGTGCCAAAAATGTCACCCTTAATATATCCGTATGTCTCTGGTCTTCTTATGCTGGTCTCTTTTGAAACAGCTTCCCATTTCTTCTTAACAGTTCATCTGCACTACTTTCCCTAAGACCCAGATGCTTTCCCCTTGCTAAAGCATTTCCTGATCTATATGTCATATCATTCTTATTATCACTCATTATTTCATTTCCTCATGCTTGTTACCATGAATATGTGTTTGCTCTTTATTCGTATATATATGTATGCTGGTCTTACTGACTATATTGAGATTTTTTAATGAAAAAATAGTATCACATCTTTGATATGTCTCAGTATATGAATACTGCGATTCCAGATACAAATACATGGAGTTGTATTCAGGAAACTGTTATTTCTTTATTTGCATCCATGTTTTATGGACTAAATTATGAGAATCACACATATCCTTGGGCCCAATATTGAGAAAATTACAGAGATTTTATGTCCATCAGCTGAAACTGAGACTATTGTGTAGGCTTAATAAAGATTTTCAGTGACTGTGTTCCACTTGAAATATGTAATATTTATACTAACACCATGATTCTAACTTTGCTATTATGTTTATCTTACTGATCTCAGTAAAGATATTTGGATATTTAAAAATAATATTTTTAAAATATTATTTTAATAATAATATTTTTAACCATATCGATGGGAAGAAAATAATATCATGGTCTTAATATACCAGAGTAAACCATGACATTTTCATGTAATATGTCCTAAAGGAGACACAGAGTACCTATTACATAAATAATCTGTTTGGAAATCTAAATGTCAATAAGTATAATCCTAATTCCCTAATCAGTTGTGGACATTTTTATTTATGCTTTATAGAGTCTCAAAGAGTCAAACATGACTGAAACGAGTTAGCATGACCACAGCAAGGCACTATATTAAGGCTTGGCAATGCAATGGTGAATTATTCGGTATCTGTTCTCAGAAAATGTTGGCTCTTGTGGATGTCAACAAGTATACTAGCTATATGACCACAGCTAAATTGCATAACCTCTGAAAACTTCAGTTCCTTGCCTCCAAATGGTAATACAAGAGTACTTCTGATATGATTATAGAAACAAATCAAAGTGTATCACCTGGCAGTTAATACTTTCCCAATGCAATTTATCTTTGAGTATTATCTTATCCATCAATTCTAAATTGAACACATTTAGGTATCTATGGAGTCTTGCAACTGTCATCTGTAAGTTATGTAAAAACCTGTTGACACTTTTTCTTATGTGGAAGAAAGCACTATTTTCAAAGCATATTGGAAATCAGAAGAAAAGTGTTGTTTAGTTGCCAGGTTACGTCCAACTCTTTTGCAGTCCCATGGACTTTAACCCACTGGGCTCCTCTATCCATGGTATTTCCCAGGCAAAAGTACTGGGATGCGTTGCCATTTTCTTCTCCAGGGGATTTTCCCAATCTAGGGATTGAACCTGTGTCTCCTGCATTGGCAGGCGGATTCTTTACCACTGAGCCACCAGGGAAGCCCAGAAGAAAACTAGATGTGCATTATTACTACTATGTTCGATAAAGCTTTGGTTGCTAAGTACCTGAAGTTGTTGTTAAGTCCACACTTACAAGACAATTTTTAGTAGAGAAACAGCACCAATAATCTCTGAAAAGAGACCATTCATATATTGGACAAAAAAGATTTCTTTTAAAGGTATGCTACATTGGATTATATTAAGACCAGGAAGAGACAGGATATGTGTAGAAGAGACAGCCCTGTTTAGCAAGAAACAGTGGTCAAGTTGTTGGTTAAAAACATAGCATAAAAGGAACAGAATTATCACAAAGCAATGATTATATCATATTTTATGCTGTGAGTAAGGAGGAGAAGGGGACAACAGAGGATGAGATGGCTGGATGGCATCACCGACTCCGTGGACGAGAGTCTGAGTGAACTCCAGGAGTTGGTGATGGACAGGGAGGCCTGGCGTGCTGCGATTCATGGGGTCACAAAGAATCGGACACGACTGAGCGACTGAACTGAACTGAACTGAACTGAAATAGTTTTGGATGCATGAGTGAGAGAATACAAGTGAGAGAGAGAAATAGAACACAGCTGACTTTCCCACCTTCAGATATTGAAGTCTCCAGTACAAGTTTTGGTTCCTAGGAACAGTAACCTGCAAATATGAAATTTGTCAATGCATATCCTCTGAAAGAAGATTTATGTGTGCTATGTTCAATTCTCACAGTGGTGCAAAGACTCATTAATCTGTCTTTCTCCCTCTGATCTCTTCATTGAACTCTAGTTTAATAACTCAAGGTTTTATAAAACAGTGACATTTACCTCTCTTGTGTTGCTTTGATATCAATATATTTAAAAGTACTTTCAGGAGCCCAGTTTTCTTTCCTGATTTCCCCTTGCTGTGAATATAGTATCAGATTTTGCTACTTATTGGTGCTCCAACTTCAGGCTTATAACTTACCACCTTTTTTCCTTGCTTGCACATATCCATTGCCATGTAAGATTTTTCTTCAGAATTTAGTTTTCTTTCCATAAACCTTTGCTTATTAAAAACCTGTGATATGCCAGGAATTCTTTGTAAATAAGATGAACTAAAATCTCTGCCTTTATTCATCATATTGTCTCAAAAGAAAGACAGTTATCTGTCTTTTGACAGATTTGTGACAGTTATCACAAAAACAAATCAACTAAAAATTTTTGAGTGTTACAGTAATATGTGTGCATGCCAGCTTAAGAGCACAGAAGATGAGAATAACTGACTCTGCAATCATAAATAGTAATGTTTAATAATTAATTTGTAATTATGTAACAAGCTTATTGATATTTAGTTATTTTAATATTAATTTTCATTAATAATAATATTGTTGTTTAGACCAGGTAAAATGGCCCTAAGAGTGATTTATCCTAGCTCATTTTACAGGTTCACAAATGGAGAGAGGGGTAAGTGACCTGCACACAATCACATAGCAAATACATTACAGAGATCTTAGCACATGGCTCAGCTGGGGGATTGGAAAAGAACTATGTTTAAGGCAGTACTGTTTGTTCTGTGTCTTGAACAATGTAAAACCTTGCATTTCATGGTGATAGGAACTAGGTGCTTAAGAAAATAAAATGTGGATAAGCTGAAAGAGTTGGAAAGATGATTTTATAACAGGTGGGTTAAAAGAATGGAATCAATGAATGAAGGTCTGAAGTGAAACTAGAAGCACAGAATGTATCAAGGAAGTCCCACAAGTGAGGCACAATGTGAAGGCTTCAGGAAATTCCAAGAAAGCCTGCATAACTGGAGAAGAGTAGGCAAGGTGGAGATAACAAAGAGATGAGGTCAAAAAGGATAAAGTGATGAGGTGTCCATCAATTATTTGGGAGTCTTGTGGACCTTGTAATGCTTTGAGCTTTCCCCTCCTTTTAAGATGGGACATCAATGAAGAATTTTGATTGGAGACATGGCAAACTATGATTGTAAGAAGGCAAAGGGAACAGAGAGAGACAGGAAGTTATGAAGATAATCCAGAGAAGGTGGGGTGGTAGCTTTGTCAGGGGAGCAGAGGTGTAGGTAGACCAGATTCTGAAGATATTTGAACAGTTCAGGGAATTTTTTGGTGGATTACATGTTGGGTATAGAAGAATATTAGATGTTGATGAGGACTACTGTAAGGATGGTGTCCTCTTAATTGAACCATGTAAGAATTCAGAAGATGGTTATTTCAGTTGGACTTGATTTCAGTTTTGGAAATGTAAAGGTGATGCCAGTGTAGAGGACACATTGTTAGGGATCGTAAATCAAGACAAAGATATGAGTTTGGAATCTCAATCATGTATGGAACAGTGCTGACTATTGTTATCCAACAGGAACTATGACAATAGAAAATGGGAGGAAGGAGCTTGATTCAAGATGCTGCTGAAGTAGTTTTATGAATGAGTTGGATGGAGTAGAAGGGGGAAGATCCCAAATGGGAAACTCCAGGGTCATTACTACTAGCACCACTTGCCAGGAATCCCATGATAGCTCAGTTGGTAAAGAATCTGCCTGCAATGCAGGAGGCCCCAGTTCGATTCCTGGGTTGGGAAGATCCCCTGGAGAAGGGTTAGGCAACCCACTGGAGTATTGTTGTGCTTCCCTTGTGGCTCAGCTGGTAAAGTGTTCTTCTGTGATGTGGGAGACCTGGGTTCGATCCCTAGGTTGGGAAGATCCCGTGGAGAAGAGGAAGGCTACCCACTCCACTATTCTGGACTGGAGAATTCCATGGACGGTATAGTCCAAGGGGCCACAAAGAGTTCTACCTGACTGAGCGACTTTCACTTTCTCAGACCTGGCTCTGGGAGGCCTATATCTTTACAGTTATGCAAATACCAAGAAGCCTTTTCTGTTTAAAACCACTTATGTTCATCTGTGTTCATGTCCTTCCTACCAAGATTAGCTTCAGAACAGGACAGTCTTTTCCAGCTCTTCTCACTTTCTTATCATGTCAGAAAATGAATAAACCAGACTTTCAGATTTAATGTAATCAGTAATTTTAATTCACATGGAAAATTCCAAATCATGCCTGATACTTTGCAGTGATTTTTTTGTATTTTCCCAGGTTTATTGACATACATAATATTCATTTAATGTGTAGAACAAAATGATTTGATATATTACTAAATGATCACTGCAGTATGTTTTATTAATAACCATTGAAAGTGAAAGTAAAAAGTGTTAGTCTCTCTGTTGAGTCTGACTCTTTTCTAACACCCACCAGGCTCCTGTATCCATGGGATTTCCCAGGCAAGAATACTGGCATGAGTTCCCATTTCCTTCTCCAGTGTTATCTTCTCAACCCAGGGATCGAACCCATGTCTCCTACATCTCCTGTAATGGCAGGCAGATTCTTTACTACTGAGCCACCTGAGAAGCCCTAAAACAGAAGTATCTTTGGTATTCTCTAAAATCTCATCCCACCATATTACCTCACATAATTTAAGGGCTTCCCTGGTAGTTCAGATTGTAAAGAATCCACCTGCAATGCAGGAGACCCAGGTTCAACCCTGGGTGAAGAAGATCCCCTGGAGAAGGGAATGACTACCCATTCCAGTATTCTTGTCTGGAGAACAGTCCATGGGGTTGCAAACAGTTGGACACAACTGAGTGACTAAGCACAGACACATAGTTGAAAAATCTGAATAAGAGCTTTTAATATTTACCTTCTTAGAATCTTCAAATATACATTATTGTTAAATAACAGTCACAATGCTGTACATTACACCCCAGAGCAGCACTTTAATCTTATAACTGAACACTTGTACTTTTTTTACCACCTTTACCCATTTCTCTAACCCACCCCCCAGTTTCCCACCTCTGGCAACCACCAATATGTTCTTTCTGTGAGTTCCACTTTTATTTGATTCCACATATAAATGAGATCATACAGTATTTGTCTTTCTTTGACTTATTGGACTTATTAACGTGTGCTCTCAGGGTCTACCCATGTTGTGGCAAATAGCAGGATTTCCTTCTTTACCAGGCTGAATAATATTCTGTACCATCTTCTTTATCCACGCATCCATTGATGGACACATGTTATTTCTATATCTTGGTTATTGTTGATAATGCTGCAATGAACATAGGAGTGCAGATACTCTTTCAAGAGAATGATTTTGTTTCCTCTGGGTATGCTATTTTATATGGTAGTTCTAGTTTTAATCTTTCAAGGACTTGCTATACTGTTTTCCATTGTGGTTGCACCAATTTACATTTCCACCAATAGTTCACTAGTGTTCCCTTTTCCCTGTGTCCATGCCAACACATGTTATCTGTTGTATTTTTGATGCTAATCATTCTGATAAGTGTAAGGTGACATCTCCTTGTGGTTTTGATTTGCATTTTCCTAATGCTTTGTAATGTTGTGCGTCTTTTCATGTGTCTATATGTCTTCTTTGGAGAATGTCTGTTCAGGTCCTCTGCCCATTTTTAATTGGGTTATTTGTTTTCTGATATGTAGATGTATGAGTTCTTTGTATATTGTGGACATTAACCCCTTATCAGATGCATGTTTTTCAAATATTTTCTCCAGTTCCATAGGTTGCCTCTTTATTTTTGATGGTTTTATTTGCTATGTAGAGCTTTTACAGTTTGTGGACCTAAGAGAAGCAGAAGATATTAAGAAGAGGTGGCAAGAATACACAGAAGAACTGTACAAAAAAGATCTTCACAACCCAGATAATCACGATGGTGTGATCACTCATCTAGAGCCAGACATCCTGGAATGTGAAGTCAAGTGGGCCTTAGAAAGCATCACTACGAACAAAGTTAGTGGAGGTGATGGAATTCCAGTTGAGCTATTTCAAATCCTGAAAGATGATGCTGAGAAAGTGCTGCACTCAACATGCCAGCAAATTTGGAAAACTCAGCAGTGGCCACAGGACTGGAAAAGGTCAGTTTTCATTCCAATCCCAAAGAAAGGCAATGCCAAAGAATGCTCAAACTGCCACACAATTGTACTCATCTCACACGCTAGTAAAGTAATGCTCAAAATTCTCCAAGCCAGGCTTCAGCAATATGTGAACCGTGAACTTCCTGATGTTCAAGCTGGTTTTAGAAAGGGCAAAGGAACCAGAGATCAAATTGCCAACATCCGCTGGATCATGGAAAAAGAAAGAGAGTTCCAGAAAAACATCTATTTCTGCTTTATTGACTATGCCAAAGCCTTTGACTGTGTGGATCACAATAAAGTGTGGAAAATTCTTCAAGAGATGGGAATACCAGACCACCTGACCTGCCTCTTGAGAAACCTGTATGCAGGTCAGGAAGCAACAGTTAGAACTGGACATGGAACAACAGACTGACTCCAAATCAGGAAAGGAGTACATCAAGGCTGTATATTGTCACCCTGCTTATTTAACTTATATGCAGAGTACATCATGAGAAACGCTGGGCCAGAAGAAGCACAAGCTGGAATCAAGATTGCCAGGAGAAATATCAATAACCTCAGATATGCAGATGACACCACCCTTATGGCAGAAAGTGAAGAGGAACTAAAAAGCCTCTTGATGAAAGTGAAAGAGGAGAGTGAAAAAGTTGGCTTAAAGCTCAACATTCAGAAAACAAAGATCATGGCATCTGGTCCCATCACTTCATGGGAAATAGATGGGGAAACAGTAAAAACAGTGTCAGACTTTATATTTTTGGGCTCCAAAATCACTGCAGATGGTGATTGCAGCCATGAAATTAAAAGACACTTACTCCTTGGAAGGAACATTATGACCAACCTAGATAGCATATTCAAAAGCAGAGACATTACTTTGCCAACAAAGGTCCGTCTAGTCAAGGCTATGGTTTTTCCTGTGGTCATGTATGGATGTGAGAGTTGGACTGTGAAGAAGGCTGAGCGCCGAAGAATTGATGCTTTTGAACTGTGGTGTGGGAGAAGACTCTTGAGAGTCCCTTGGACTGCAAGGAGATCCAACCAGTCCATTCTGAAGGAGATCAGCCCTGGGATTTCTTTGGAAGGAATGATGCTAAAGCTGAAACTCCAGTACTTTGGCCACCTCATGGGAAGAGTTGACTCATTGGAAAAGACTCTGATGCGGGGAGGGATTGGGGGCAGGAGGAGAAAGGGACGACAGAGGATGAGATGGCTGGATGGCATCACTGACTCAATGGACGTGAGTCTGAGTGAACTCCGGGAGTTGGTGATGGACCGGGAGGCCTGGCGTGCTGCAGTTCATAGGGTCGCAAAGAGTCGGACATGACTGAGCAACTGAACTGAACTGAACTGATATCCACTTGTTTATTTTTGCTTTTATGGCCTTTGCTTTTTGAGTCAAGTCTAGAAAAAAAATCATTGTTAAGATCAATGTTAAGGTGTTAACCACCTATGTTTTCTTTTTGGAATTTTATGGCTCCTGTCATATGTTTATGTTGAAGTCTTGAATCCATTTTAGTTTCTGTGTGTGAAACTAGTGGTCCAGTTTTATTCTGTTGTACGTGGCAGTACAATTTTTCCAAAATCATTTCTTTAAGAGGCTATCCTTTCTCCATTATATGTTCATTTTTTCTTTGTCATAAATTAAGTTTTCATATGTGTGGATTTATTTCTAAACTCTCAATTCTGTTCCATTGATCTGTCTCTTTTTCTGCTAATATCTTTTTATTTTTATTACTATAGCTTTGTAATATAGATGGAAGTCAGGAAGTGTGATGCCTCTGGCTTTGTTCTTTCTCAAAATTGCTTTGGCCATTCTGGTTCTTTTGTGGGATGAAATAAATTTTAGGGTTGGCTGTTTGTTCTTTTTCTATGGAAGATAGAACATTGGAGTTTTGAGAAGGATTGCGTTGAATCTGTAGATCATTTTGGACGTTTTAGCGACATTAGTTCTTCCAGTCCCTGAGCATGTGATACCTTTCCATTTGTTTGTGTCCACAAATTTACAAAGCAAATTTAGCCCCTTGTCTTCCATCCCAGCTCTTCAATGACCACACTTGTTTTTCCTAAACACTTTTCACATTTTGCTGTTGCCTTCCTCAGTAAAGTTGAGTGGTTCCAAACTCTCCCCAAGATGTCAAGCCCCTTAACGTGCATCAAAGACCTTATGTTTGGACCTAACCCCAGCTCTCCACTATATTGTTTAATGCTCTCCAAAAAGAATTGCCTAGTTCACTGGATACCCACCCTTCTTCCACAATACTTCCCAATGCGCCTCTTTGCCAATTGTCCCTGCCTGCTCCAAAATTCAATTTCCAGATTAATCTTCCTAAAAATCAACTCCAATCAAGCCATTTCCTTTTCTGAAACACATTTTTACACTCTATTGCCCAGTGATGTAATTACAGACTCTTCTACTGGCAGCTCTATCCTGCTAACTCAGTAGTTCTGGCTCATTTTTCTCATATTACATAGTTCACAAAACAATGCACTCTCATCAGTAATATTGCACATTGCCTACAATGGTCTTTCAAGGAACAGAGCAGATATCCTTAGTCTCCTAACAGAATAACTGTAACATGTATGTAACCAGTGCCTCTATAGTAGTCACTGTATGTCAGGCAGTTTTTGACCACTTTAAGAATATGATTTCATTGAATCCACCTAATAGTCCTATAATATAGACACTGTTATTGTTTCATTTTACAGATGAAGAAACTGAGGTACAGAAAACACAAGCAATTATCCCAAGGTCATGTGGTTAATAAATGGAAGAGCTAAAGAATTCAACCTCAGATAGCCTCAGCCTGTAGTCCATGCTGTTAATTCCTCTGGCATGTTTACCCTGTCCTTAAATTTCTGTCAACCACCCATACCAACACTAGAGGATGAGAAATATTGAGCTCAATTGTTTCCATCAAATTTCCAAAAACTCCTTTTTTATTTTGAAAGTGGCTTGAGTCAGCTAAGTCTCCAATAAATGTTACTTCTCTGATCTTTTAAATCGCTCTTCTCAGATAGTACCACTCAGGCTTTACTTATCCTATACTCTCTTTGTTGTCACCAAACTGTGAGATAAAAAAATCACATCTCTATAGTGAGATTGAAAAAAAAAAATTCACAACCAAGCTCACAAAAGACACTGTAAATTCTGATTTCCCAATTTTGTTAATGGTTCCTCTAATCTAAGTCACAAGTGACTCATATCTCCTCTCTCTCTTTTGCCTAATCCACATCCACATACAGTTCACTTCCAAGTTTGGTTCTTCATGCATCCTTGATACCACTCTCAATCTTTTGCACCTTTTCTATGTAAAGGGTGGGAGATGCCTCATCCTTTAACTAGGTCAGAGTAAATAAGCAATGTTTTTATTAACAGTTATTCTATTGTTTGACATTCTCATTGCTTTTCCCCCAACTATCATAAAAATCTTGTATCTGGATATTTAGATTTGAGCCTTTGATCCCTGATATTTTGCTAAATTCTGTTGACAATTTAAGAAAGAACATCTGCTCAGCTCCCATCCACCACTCTCCTCTTTCTACCACTGTGGCTGAAAGAACTCACTCTTCAGTGGGTACGAAAATATCTGCTAATCGCATCACTGATTTCTCCTTCCAACCTCATCTCTTATTACTCCACTGCATGTTACACCTTCTAAGAAAACCAGAACAAAAGCTACTCCCATGAAAAGTTCTGCTTTGCACCTCCATACTCTTGCTTGTGCCATTTATTTCACACAAAAATGCCAGTGAAATAAATCAGAGGCTAGGATGAGTTAAGAAAAAAATCTCTGAAGTTTTAGGTCACAGAAAGGATATATTGAGATGGATTTAATAGCCCCCAGTGTCATCTTTAGAAATCCCCTCATCTTGACTCAATAGTTACCTGGATTTCCTCTATATCTAATTTAACACTCTGTGTCATTGTTTAGCACTAATATCTGACATCTCTGAAGCTTGGTTTCTTTATAATAATTAAAAATAACAGTGATAATAATAATACCTACTTTACAAGATGGCTATGTGGTTTAAAATATAAATTTTGATATTGTATTATTTCTAAAATTAAATATTGCATATAGAAGGTACTAAAAACTTGTTTAGGTTCTTCTTCCTGTCATGGATGAACATTGCCCACTTAACTTAAGGGAACTGAGATCCATAACTGAAGTTGGCTGCCAGAGTGAGGTGGGCACAAGAGCAGAGAGCCCATAGAATAGTCTACTCCTGGGGCAGTGACCCATGGAACATTGATCTTGAGGCTCCAAGCCTAACTGTCACTCACTGTTATATAAAAGATAAGATGATAAGTGTTAGCAAAATAAAACCTTCCTATGTTCTAGAATTCTGCCTGAGGCGATCAAAAAGACTAAAATCTGAAGTCAGCATCTCTGCCATTTTTATTCACCTTGGGCTTTCCCAGTGGCACCCATCTGCCTGCAGTGCAGGAGATGCAGGAGACGTGGCTCCATCCCTGGGTTGGGAAGATGCCCTGGAGGAGGAAATGGCAACCCACTCCAGTATCTTGCCTGGGAAATCCCATGGACAGAGGAGCCTGGCAGGCTACAGTCTATGGTGTCACAAAGAGTAAGGCATGACTGAACACACACACACACACACACACACACACACACTCTCACTCACTCACACAGTCTCTGAAGCAGTCTTTGTTTTGTTCTAGGAGAAGTGGAAAAAGAAAACAAATGATGAGAAAACATTGAATTGACAGAAGCACAACATAAAATCACTATCGGTTTTCAAGGAGTGCTCTAGATTTAAATTTGCTTGAACTCAGTTTTTTCCCTCCTCACTTCTTATTATTTTTTTAATTATTATTTTATTTTTTACTTTACAATATTGTATTGGTTTTGCCATACATCAACATGAATCTGCCACGGGTGTACATGTGTTCCCCATCCTGAACCCCCCTCCCACCTCCCTCCCCATACCATCCCTCTGGGTCATCCCAGTGCACCAGCCCCAAGCTTCCTGTATCCTTCATCGAACGTGTACTGGCGATTCATTTCTTATGTGATATTATATATGTTTTAATGCCTTTCTCCCAAATAATACCCCCCTCCCTCTCCCACAGGGTCCAAAAGACTGTTCTATACATCTGTGTCTCTTTTACTGTCTTGCATACAGGGTTGTCGTTACCATCTTTGTAAATTCTATATATATGCGTTAGTATACTGTATTGGTGTTTTTATTTCTGGCTTACTTAACTTTGTATAATAGGCTCCAGTTTCATCCACCTCATTAGAACTGATTCAAATGTATTCTTTTTAATGGCTGAAACGTCTTTGTCTAGCATCTCTCTCCACAGAGTCGGACATGACTGAAGTGACTTAGCAGCAGCAGTAGCAGCATCTCTCTTACCTTCTCTTAGCTTAGTAGCCTCCTTTGAGTACTGTTTCTGGCATTAAGGCTTTTAAATATGTATTCTTAATTCAATGTAATTAAGCAAAGGAAGGAAGTCAGTCTGAATCAATGACAAGCTGGAGAAACAAGCGATTTTTAAGGAAATGAAATTTTATTACTCTTAGGGATATACTGAAGCTGTTGAAAACAGTTCACTTAGGACATTAATGGCTACATTAACACCTACATAAGCGTATCTTACAAACTCACTGTTTGGAATAAAACATATGTACTTTTCTTTTTTCTAAGGACTTTTACTCTTTAAATAGACTAACGTTTGTTTCTACAGATTGCTTAGTGAACCTTTTTTTTCTTAATTTGAACATTGCAGATATTGAGATATAAATGCAAATCTCAGTTGTTTAAAACTTGGTGCTCATGAGGTCAAAACCACACACTAAATCTCTATATCAGCCAGTTCTCTCTATTGTGTGGTCGCAACTGTGTGAGCGACCAGCTCTGGTCATAAGCACTGGGGGAGAGGCTGTCGATGAATTTGTCCAGTATGCCTTCGCTTAATTGGAAAATGGCTCTGTTTCATCAACCACACACCCGTGGTCAGTAGCTTCACCTTTCTTCGTGAGCATCGGTTATTTTGAATTTTAAAGATAATTTTAGTACCTTCATTGTTACTTTAATACTTTATTTATTTGCTGTTTCAGCTTTCTGCTATGTGGTAGCGTTATTTAAAATTTCCTCTTTTCGATGACGTTTCTTGCATTGTGTATTTATATCCTACTTGTTAAGGCTAATAATACTATATGAGCTTATAGAATTGCGTCTGAACTCTGAAGGGAAAATAATGATCCATTTCATGAGATGAGTAATTTTTACAAACTCTCCTTTCAGCTCAAAGAGTGCTTTTTGTTCCCTTGATTAAAATGTATTTCCAGATTAAATTAAAATGCAAATATAGATGGTCTGTGTTTATGGTTATAATAGAATTATTTAAAGAAGGTTTTAAATCAGTGTGCTGTTAATATTTCATGCAAGAACTGTGGGTTTTATTGTTGGGCTGGTACTGCCATGTTCCATTTTCAAGATTACTTAAAGTGCTATGAAAACTTAATCATACTGCCCTGGTTTTATCAGTTTTGCCCAGTCTTCTCTAGGATGTTAAAAGGAACTATTTTCCTGTATACTTCTTAAGTTATATCGGTGGTGTTGGGGAAATATCAAGTACTATTTCTTTAGAACCCTTTAAAATTGAGTTATGAACAATTTACTGTTTGTTTTAAAGAAATATTTTATTACACAGAAGTGAATCAACTTTTAAATTTAAGAGAACCATATTTAATAATTTATTATGAATTAAAGATCTGAAAAGTTACTTCAAGAGACTATTTTGTCCAAATTTTTAATTTCTATTAGAAATATGAAATATTTGTATTAGAAATTGCATCTAATGCTATTAATTTAATTATAATGATTTAATGTTTCTTTAGCTTTCTTTTTTGGAAAGTGACATCACTTCTCAATAATTATTAAAATAACTCTTAAATCATATTTATAACTTGATCTTTTATCCCTTGTCTTTTTTAGTGACCTCAGTGAAAACCAGATTCAGGCAATTCCAAGGAAAGCTTTTCGTGGGGCAGTTGATATTAAAAATCTGTGAGTATTTTTTCTAATTGATACTGTTGTTTTTAAAGTTATCCATTTTCCAAATTTAATTCATATTAAATAAAGTGTCAGAAAAGAAATGGTGAAAGCTTATGCATTTTATGCTTCCTTAGGAGAACTTGTAACAATAAGTTTTGAATCATTTTTACATGTTATCTGAAGGAAGTCTCGTTTAGAAGATGTCTTGAAACTGAAGTTATCAAATAACAACCACAGTTGTTATCACAAGGTTCTTCAAACCTTGTGGTTAACCTTGTGAAGTCTAAAGAAATGATTTTATTAAAAGGCATTTATAATGTATTTTCTTCCCTCTTACTATGAGCTTATTTCAATAGTACCTTTTTCACTTGTTATTGGTGTTTATTGGAAATGCAGACTATTTTTTTCTGGAAAGAGTAGATAATATTTTCTTGTTAGAGATACCTGTGGCCTAGAGCTACAGCTTTTTAAAATAGCTTTTAGATCACCATTTTTATTAAATTCTGAAGTGTGAGAATGAGAAAAGTGTCTTTCAATTTGTGTGAATACTTTACTTAGATTTTCCCTTTTATCTTTATGAAAGAATGTATGTATAGCCTTCTTTAAAAAGCAAAGTAAAAGAAACCTCTGTATTTTTCCTTGTTAAATCTTTAATCTAGTGTCTTGTGTAGATGTGTTGTTTTGTAAGTGCACATAGCTCTTTACATATCAGATCTAAGATTACAGTGGCAACCCTAACATTATGGATATGTATCTTAATAAATTTTAAAGTATCATATTAATCTTTTAAAACGATGGGTTTTGACTGACTATGAAACTAGGATGTAAAGTGTTTTCTTTAGCTTCTACGTTAGTTTGGAATGTAAAGGGAAAAGCCCCTGTGTGCTGAGATTAACTATCAGGAATTCAGTGTTTCTTACCTTTGTAATAAACGGGGCAGAAACTCTTTCAAGAATTAACTTACTTTCAGAATTCTCCATGGTGGAATCCAACATTTCTCAAGTAGTGAATGTGAGACAGATGTTTTCCTTCGTCAAAGAAGACGACTGTTTATAAAGCTATAAGCTATGGCCTCTATGTCTTCTTTTCAATGTAAATGGTTTTTGTTTTATTTATTTTTTTTTTGTAGTTCTATTTTTAGTTTTTTTTTTAATTTTTATTTTATTTTTAAACTTTACATAATTGTATTAGTTTTGCCAAATATCAAAATGAATCCGCCACAGGTATACATGTGTTCCCCATCCTGAACCCTCCTCCCTCCTCCCTCCCCATACCACCCCTCTGGGTCGTCCCAGTGCACTAGCCCCAAGCATCCAGTATCATGAATCAAACCTGGACTGGCATCTCGTTTCATACATGATATTTTACATGTTTCAATGCCATTCTCCCAAATCTTCCTACCCTCTCCCTCTCCCACAGAGTCCATAAGACTGTTCTATAAACACCAATACCGTATACTAACGCATATATATGGAATTTAGAAAGATGGTAACAATAACCCTGTGTACGAGACAGCAAAAGAGACACTGATGTATAGAACAGTCTTATGGTTTTTGTTTTAAATTTGTACTTTCTAAGTGTACAGGTAGAGATAGAAAAATATAAACCTCTAAATATATAGCACCATCAAAATCCTGGCCATTTACATGTTAAAGAGATTTTATTTGCTTAGATTTAATCTCTAATGAATACTGGGGGAAATCTTCAAGTAGATTCAGAGATATAGGGTGTTCAAAACTGCCTCTGTATATTATCTCTTGTCAGAACAACATAAAGATTCCTATGTAGCACCTACTAAAGTTGTCTATATGTCTCTGTGAAAGGACAGTAATGGCCAAAGCTGACCACCCTTTGGGAATGCCTCTTGCAGTCTTTTAACAGTACTCTCTCTAAAGCCTGAAAACAGGTGGCTTTTAATCTTAGTAACGATATTTAGGGAATCCAAGTCTGCAAGTAATCCTTCTCTCATGTTTAAGGATGCATTTGGGAGTGAGCTACCAGTCATGGTGGAATTCTTCCTTAATTCCTCTTTGTTTCTTCTTTAAAAATGCAATTCTAAAAGTTTAGAGATAAAAAGAAAAGTGAGATACTGACCAATGTACTTTGAGGAATGCATCATTGATTTGGTGGGATTTGGAAAATATTTTCCCCCACTATATCATTTCCCCTTTTCCAGTTTAAACACAATTATTTAAAAACCATGAGATAAGCCTAGGACTGGAGTCTCAGAATATTTTGCTATTTTTGTTTGTTTGTTTTGTAAACATGACAATTCATTAAACTTCACTGAGCCTTAATTTTTACTTTTATGAAATCAATATAATAATTGCTTGCACTTGTGATTATTAGAGAAAAAAGGTACTGAGGAGAGAGAAAATTAGAATATGGACTAATCTGCAATATTAGTTAGAAATCAGATAGACCATGGGCCAATTAGACATTAAGCTGCAAAGTAGAAAAAATATACATATATGTGTGTGTGTATATATATATATATATATGTGTGTATATATATATATATATCTCAGAAGGTACTAAATCTATGCAAGACCCTGATTTAAATTGTGAAGTGCCACAGATACTGAGGAAAGAAAGAGATAAAGGTGTTGCTTGAGGTTATCAGGGAATACTTTAGAAAAGAATTACTGGAAAGAAAATATACAGAAATCTTCGAGGAGTTTGGTTCATACTGTATATTGGTCAATAAAAGCAGATTGAGAAAGTAAGAATTTATTAAGACCTATTCAAAGCCTGAATTCTGGGTTTTGAAGAGATTGGCAGATAAAATTAAAGTGCAATGAAATGTGTGTGTGCGTGTGTGATGGAAGGAATATGTCTGTATCTTTAAGGTGAACCAGTACTAATTCGGAATAGCAGCGCTAGCAGAAAGCATAGCAATCCGAATATGGAGAAAGCTGGGTAGAATGGCATCCAAATGACTTTGTTTTCGGAGATTTCTTTTCTTATGGAGGAAAGGGGGCTTAAGAAACTATGTGGACGCTGAATGATGATGGTCAAAGAACAATTTATTCCTGCTACTCTCACTGGCTTCCATGTAAAAGTGTGAAAGACCATGGAAACAACCTTGAAACACCTTAATGCATTTATAGGTTTAGTTAATTAAAAAGGATCATACTTAAAATTTTCTAAAATTTTATAGTTAATTAAACAATAGATCAAAGTACATTATTCAAAGAAATTAAGTTTCATGGGACTCTGTCTGAAGTTTAGTTTTATCATTAAAAGTTAAGAAAAGTATTTAGTAAAATATATTAGCACTGAGAGTAAATTTTAATTCATATTGTCATTAAAAGGGTAAATGTAGGTCATCAAGTAATGACTCAGTTAAAGTCCATAAGTATTGACATTATTATTATTATTATGAATATTCAGTGTGGGAAGTGAAAGTGAAAGTCGCTCAGTCGTGTCTGACTCTTTATGACCCCATGGAATTCTCCAGGCCAGAATACTGGAGTGGGTAGCCTCTCCCTTCTCCAGGGGATCTCCCAAACCAGGGATCGAACCCAGGTCTCCAGCATTGCAGGCAGATTCTTTACCAGCTAAGCCACCAGGGAAGCCCAAAAATACTGGAATGGGAAGCCTATCCTTTCTCCAGCGGATCTTCCTGACCCAGGGAAACAAAACGGGGTCTCCCACATTGCAGGCAGATTCTTTACCAGCTGAGCCACAAGGGAAGCCCATTCAGTGTGGGAAGGAGAGGCATAATGCTCTGTCCTGTATATCATGCCAGTGTTCATTTACAGTTTGGACAAGCCTTCCTGGTCCCATGATGGCTAGTATTCAAGTCTTTCAGAGATAAAAGAGAAAACAGAGGCTTTACAGAAGAAATATGTGCTTTAGTTGCATCAGGATAATATTTTGTGTAGTGTTAGTTGCTCAGTCATGTCTGACTCTCTGCAACCCCACAGACTGTAGCCCACGAGTCTCCTGTGTCCTTGGGATTCTCCAGGCAAGAATAGTGGAGTGGATTGCCATTCCCTTCTCCAGAGGATCTTCCCAGCCCAGGGATTGAACCCTGGTCTCCTGCATTTCAGGCAAACCCTTTACCATTTGAGCTACAGAGAAGACCTTGATATTTTGTATAGCACTGTCTAAAATATTGGTCTAATGCACTGTACTGGGTTTATTGGAGTTACCACATATTCAGGCAGGCTTTATTCTGAGTAAATTCCAGGTATCAGAAGATTTTCACTGGAAGCACTCGCTTTAATCTTGCGGATTGGCTAAATAGGCTCAAGGCAACATTCTGACAATATGAAATTGATGCTGTGGAAATTTTGCAAATTAGCAGATCTTATTCCTTTTCCTTCAGGCAAGCCACAGTAAAACTATTCTAGACAGATGGACATTTATCTTGCTGTTAAATATCTCCAGGGAGGACATCCCATAACTTTTTTGCTTACCTCTATTAATTTCCAAACTGGATTAAAACCCTTTATATTTTATGTTGTTACCCAATTTTCTCCATCTGCTACTTAAACCAGTTTTTTTTTTCCCCCAGCATTTGAGACAGTGAGATCTGAGAATAACAAGATCATATCAAAATATCAACTATCTAATAGTGTTTATAGTAGTCACTGGCAGCCAATTTATATAGGATTTACATCTGTGTTTTTGAACTCTCCAATCAAGTGTGAATGAAAGTACTGATACTGTATCATTACCAAATGATGCCTTACCGAAGTGATAATCACTGTTTATGTTATTTTTCTTGATAAATTTGTGTATATATTTAATATATGTAACACTGACTAATAAAGTCTTGGCTATCTCCTGATCAGTTTCTGAATGAAGACATGTTACATTGTGGCACTGTTTTGTTTACAAGTATATTTCAATTGAATGATTGAAATATACTTTTCCTTTTAATTGAATGATTTAGGAGAATATTCAAATTAAATTTTTCTTTATCGCTAAGACTTGCAAGCTTATTCTCTAAGTATGCATTTAATGAGTTCAAAAATTTTCCAAGAGTCTCTTGTTCTTATGTGAAATAATTCCTACTCATGTTATCCCAAGATTTAAACAAAAAACACCAATTTATGAACTTAAAATTCAAATTGTTGACAATAGTTATTAAGATTGCAAAAGTGAAAGTGTTAGCCACTCAGTCGTGTCTGACTCTTTGTGACCCCATGGACTGTAGCCCACCAGGTTCCTCTGTCCATGGAATTCTCTAAGCAAGAATACTGGAATTCCCTTCTCCAGGGGATGTTCTCAACCCAGGGATCAAACCTGGGTCTCCTGCGTTGCAGGACCTGAATACTTAAAATAGTTAAATTCCAACAAGCATTATTTTAGATAGTATCTTTAAAGTACATCATATCTGTTTTTTATTCTTCTTTCATGTTGCAGTATATCTTCAAAATGTACTCTGTATTCCAAACTTTACTATTTGTAAATGAATACAGTCATTTTCTATCTGCTTGCATCATACAAATTCTAGTAAATTTTCATCTGTTATCAACTGTACTCCCTCTTTCTATTAAAACTATTCATAGGTTAAAATAGGTGAGGGGAAAATATTTATATGTTTTACTATATATTGATTTAAAGACAAGAATTTAAGTTAAAAGATGATTTAACTTGGTTCTCTTTGAGTAAGTCATGGTGTCATTTGGGAAACAAGAATGCATGACTGGCTTTTTAAGAAACAAAACTATTTGGGATGCACTGATTATTAGTGATAAGATTTGGCAAATAGGAAAAAGAAGGTTAATCTAAATGTTGTTACACACTATTATATTATTTAGAAATTTTTTTCTGAAACTCTATCATCTTCAATTTATTTTATTGATGGATGATCATTTAAAACCCATAGGAGGAAAATTCACAGTTGTATAGTAAATCACAGGAAGACATATATTTTGTTTTTTTGCCCACCCTTCCCAATTTTTAAATATCAATCTACTCTTCTCCTTTCCTCTCTCATCTTCATGTTGTTGTTGCTTAGTCAGTAAGTCATGTCCGACTCTTTTGCAACCCCATGGACAGTAGCCTGCCAGGCTCCACTGTCCTTGGGATTTCCTAGGCAAGAATACTGGAGTGGGTTGCCATTTCCTTCTCCAAGGGATCTTCCCCATCCAGAGATCAAGTTTGCATCTCCTCCATTGGCGGGCTGATTCTTTACCACTGAGCCACCAGGAGAGCCTCATACTTCATGATAATAAAGGAACAAGGGTTGTCCACATAATAGAGAATCAATATGTAACAATCAGAAAGTGAAAGTGTTAGTCGCTTTGTCATGCCCAACTCTTTGCGGCCCCCGTGGACTGGAGCCCACCAAGCTCCTCTGTCCATGGGATTTCCCAGGCAAAAATACTGGAGTGGGTTGCCATTCCCTTCTATTCTTTCCTGGCCCAGGAATAGAACCCAGGTCTCCTGCATTGCAAGTGTTTACTGTCTGAGCCAACAGGGAAGCCCTAACAATCAAAGAGTGTGTTATATATTTTACCATTCAAATGCAAGACTTACCTTATCTTTGACCTGTAAGTTAAATCATATTTACAGAATGTTGACCATAATCAAAAAGAAGATCCATTTGTATAAAGTTAAAATTGTGATTTTTATTGCTCTCAGCTCCTTCCTAGAGTGTTTTCAGTGAGCCTGAGACTGGAGAGACTTTGAAGGGGAGATTGATTTCTCATTCAAGGGGCCTGTTATCCTTAGTTTTAGAATAAATACCACACATGGTTCTTAGGCATAGAACCTTCCTAATGTATCTGTGGAGATGATTCTTCATTATATAGATAGCAAATGAGATTGATTTTTATGATATGAGGACTAGAGCCCCTCTTAACATCTATTTTAAGTCTTCCCTTTGTAGCTCAGCTGGTAAAGATTTCACCCGCAATACGGGAGACCTGGATTCCATCCCTGGGTTGGGAAAATCCTCTGGAGAAGAAAAGGCTACCCATTCCAGTATTCTGGCCTGGAGAATTCCATGGACTGTGTAGTCCACAGGATTGAAAAGAATTGGACACAACTAAGTGACTTTCATGAACATCTAGATTGCTGCCTATGGTCATAAGGGATAACCTGTAACACAGTTATCTGGGTTCTAAAATTTAAAGTGTATCAGGAACTCGGCAGACGCCATAGTCAGGACCATGGGAACTGTCCACGGTCCTGTAAATTGCCTGCTTTGTACTCACTGTAAAAAAGTACACTGATTTGTGATAATCCCCAGTAACTATGGGCAAGTTTGTTACCAGTAACCTCTCCAGCTTTGCATTTTGCTCGGTCTCCAGGTGCCTTAGCACTCTTTTTATTGATAGCATTTTCTCATGTAGATGAATCTATATAGCATATCTTCATAATCATTTTCCAAACCAAAACAAAAAATACAAGAAATTTTGATTGAAGAGTTGGGAATCTGATTCACATATGTATAAAGTAGCCATTGTCATGATCTTTCAGTGGTTGCATGTTGTTCTTGAGACAGAACAGATCTTTCTGTTTTTTGCTTCCCCAACCCTGGACAGCCAGCCATACTTTTCTCCCTCTGAACAATTACAATAACCTGCTAATTGAGTTTTGATCTCCAGTCTATATTCTCATTAGGGAATTTCAATGTTCCAGCCAAATTTTGTTTACATAAAACATTGTTTTTCATCCCATCTCTTCCTGGTTGAAAATCATTCCACTTATTAAAACAAAAACAAAACGCTTTGCTGTAGGCATCATGGTAAAGCCTTGGGAATTTAATGGAATATTGTCCACAATAGTTCTACAGGGTCTATAGGAATATAGGCCATTCTCTGAGAGAACAGTGAGTTTTACCCAATGGAATTGCATCTAGTCTCTTTAGATATTCATAATGGTCCCAAAATTCGGAGACCTGTGCAGGCTCACAGCCCCCTCTCCCACTGAATCTGTGCACAAGTTCTTTGCTCAAATCAGAATGATCTCTGTCTTGCAGACATTTACTCGGAACATTATAGAGCCTCGGCTCACAACTGTTCTTTGAACCAGTCTCCTCCATAGGGAATACCCACTTTTATTTCTGTCTTACTGGATTCTACCCATTTTTTAGGGATTAAGGGATTTTTTCTTCTCCCTCACACTATTATTTTCGCCTAGGGCAATCTCTTCCTTCTCTGAAATTCTGTAATATTCTTCTTCTGCTGACTTCTTCCTTGAAAATTTGCCTTTAGAAATTCAGCCTAAACCTCTATTTGCAGAATGAATAGCTACTGAATCTCTCTTCCTAGCCACCTGTGTCTAATGAGGGCTTCAACAATACATAGATTTAAAGTTGAATCGAGGTTTCACTAAACATTTACTACTTGTTTTGCATAACTTTAACTTCTGTGGGCCTTCTTTTCTTATCTGTAAAATCAAAATAACGATAATACCTACCTTTTCAAGTAATTGTGAGGAATAATACGATGGGAGTGTCTAAAGACCCTGCTGTTTAATGTGCGTTCAATAAATGCTAGCAGTTATTATTGTCAGTTTCTATTTTGACCTCCCTGATTAGTTTATTTAGATTTACCAGAACTGGAAGGTCAGTTTAGTTGTCTTTCCTCCAGTGTGTATTATCATGTCTCTTAGAGCTACCTTGAACTTCCTCCTAATAAATTAACAAATGGATATAACTTTATACTATGGCTTATTCCAATAAAAGCTGAGATTCTCTCTTCCTGTGAGGAAAACAAAGTGTTACTTGAAACATTGCAAAAGGGTTAAATTCTCAAATAATGTAAGTAATTTAAGATTTTTCAGAAAGTTCTTTCCTTGGTTTTTTTCTTCACTAATGCCCAGGCTAACACAGTTGTGCTTTCATGCCGAGGTAAATGATATAGTTGCAGAAACTTCTCTTTAGGATGGATTAATTTAAATTTTTCTCAAGCCCTCTGCATATTATAACTTATATCTTGGATTACTTGTTTCACAATCATTATTGGCATAAGATTTGTATATTTAGACACTCATATTTACCTGAACTTGATACATACAAGGGAAGAAATAGAACAGATTCTGCCCATATCCTTACCAGCATTTTTTTCTTTTTCTCCCATTACATTTATGTTTTATAAGGTTAGCGAAATGTTGTTATTCTCTCATACTGATTCTAATCACTTTGATGTGTTTTAAGTCAACTAAATTCTTGGAGTTTGTCATCTTGCAGTAGTGAGTTGAATATGAATGAAACTTTCTCATACCTAAAAAACCCTGGCAAAATTGGAACCTAGTCATAACAATTTTGTTGACACTCTGTACAGACTCTGCCTGGCTTAGAAATTATTAAAGATTTTTTATGTTCACTATTGTTTCAGAGGTAAGTATATTTTACGGTGTTCTAATTTTTACAAAAAGAAAATCAATTTATAATAAGATCTTATTACTTGGACACTGCACTGAAATATGAATTTTCTATGGATAAGGACAAAACCAACTAAAGTTAATGCAGGAAGATGTGTTTTGTATGTGTAATTCAAACAGTATGGTATATAGATTTTTAACAATGAAAACAGGAAATCCTAGGGAAAAAAGCAACAGAATACAGTGTCTCCAGTTATGTTTTAAGATGCCAAGTAAGCAAATGTACAAACTTTTTGTCATTTAATATACCTCTTTGTTAAAATTTATATCTAGCAAAATTATATATTATTTTTCATACCAAAAATTAATCAAAATCTGAAACTAGGCTAAATTATTTTTAGTCTTAAAGAAAAGCAGATCAGCTTTAGAAATTTTATGTGAGAGAAGCATAGAGTGATCACTCTTGATAAACGTGTGCTGCATTGTCGAATGCATTGCTAGAAAAAATTAAATAAGCAGTCTAGAGTTATTCTAGAGCATCAGAAGACGAATAGTTACCATTAAAAATAGAATCATAGAGTGTTAATGCTGAGAGAAATCTGAAAACTCCAGGAGATGGTGAGGGACAAGGAAGACTAGCATGCTGCAGTCCACAGGGTTGCGAAGAGTTGGACATGACTTCGTGACTGAAAAACAGTATGTTTTTAACAACATCATTTTCATGAAATTAAAGATAAAACCGCTGCTTCAAACCACACACATACAAACTAGGACAGTGATGGATCCAGAGGGAGGGGGGATTTGGAATTTGAACAGAAGCAAAGAGGAGGGTTGGAGGTAGAAAATAAGGAGGAGAAGACTCAGCAGCCTGGATGAGAATATGCAAGTTAGAAGTCTAAAGGAAACCACCAGTGGTCCTATCCATACCATTCTTTCTCCCAGGAAAATGAGAAAAGTGCTAGCTCGCTTTTCCCTGGAAAGTAGGCCATGTTAGAAAAGGACCCTTGAGCTGTGAGAGACACCCAGTACTCTTATCATCCATAGATCAACAACGTTACCTTATGTCTGGATAAATAGCTATAACATTACTTCTTGGAAAAGTGAAAAAGTTTTCCTCTTATTAATTATTTAATTTCGAACAATTCAATGGCATAGTGTGTAATCACATCTAAATGTGTCACTAAACTTGTGGCTGACCACATCCTTTCCTGTTTATAGAAAGCAGAAATGCCCAGGGTTTAAAAGGTGGTGAAGGAAGTGAACAGCGTGAGAGAAACAAGGTGCAGAAAAATAGTCCAGAAACTCTGAAATAAATTACACTTTTGTGTAGCTTTGACACTGTTTATCTTGAACCATATGCAGATAAACAGAGATTTGTGCAGAGATTTTTCTCATGAGCAATCATATGAGTACAGTACTTTGCATAAACGTAACTTTGACTATTAAAAAAATCTATCGTTGATGAAAAAATTGTCTGCTTTGATTTTCATTATCCTTTCAAATGAGTAATGTTTTCATAAAATACCTTTTTTGACCCGAGACATGACAGCATCCAGGAATCTTTTAGGGAAGAATTTGGTCGTATAAGAACCGAATATCTGTAATGTTTTAGTGCCAATAAGGGCTTAGACTTCTGTTAAGAATCAGAAGAAGCATATAATCAGGAGCAATGTTAAAGAGGGATGAAATTAGGAAAGTTTCCACCAGCGTCTCAACTTCTGGTGGTATATAGAAAGTAATCTGCCTTTCAGTACTTGTAGGACAAGATTTGCTTGAGTGCTTTCTGGCAAGCTAGGGCTTCCCCTTTGTGTATAGTATGCATGATTTAAAAGAAGCTGTGTCAGCACTGATTTATACATTGACAGCTAAGGATAATAAGGTATGGGCAAACATACAGCTCACCCTTTTACAGATTAACCTGGAGACTGCATTAGGCAAATTTGATAGCATTAAAAGATTTTGCCAATTTGTCTGGAAACAATTTCTCTTTTGTAGTGTGTCAAGGGTAACACTTCATGCCATTGTACTAATTTAAATGGCTTTGATAAATTGTTCAAGAGGTTAGAGAATAGTAGTGTAGATATATATTTAGCACTTTAAAATAAAAAAAAAAGGCTATTAACTTAATTGTTAAATGAATTTAATCTGTAAAAATCAAAAGTGCTCCAGAATGTAAGTGTTTTCTTGGAAACGCAGCAACCGTATTACATCATGAGTCTTTAAAAGTCTTCTTAGAAAATAAAATTATACGTCTGCATACTTCCTAATAAGCAGAGATGTCTTCGGCTGTTACAGTTGCATGAGTGGTAGCTGTTATTTGGGGAAAGCCTTAGTTTATACAGGCAATAAAATTGTATCTTCTCCAGGGCTCACCTTTTTTATATTGCACGTCTTAGATCACACAATTTGCATGGCATCAAGGTAGCCTCCTGTATGATTGTGTCCCCCAGAGACCTTCTTAAAAATGAGATGTATATTTCATGAGACATTCTCTATGTACATAATTTTTAAAGTAGGGAATTTGAAGAGGCCCTCTGAAAGTCACTGAATTAAATCGTTGCACCTTTATTCAATTGCCTTGTGAGAAAAACAGCTATTTCAAACAGTTCCCCTAAGAACAAACCTCAAATGTGAATTAGCCTTTTTGGTGAATCTTACACGTGAAATAATACAAAGATCCTAATCTTTGTATTAGGGTCATAGGCTTACCCTATTTATGTACCTCCCTTCCCAATGTATGCAAGGCTGACAACTCACCTATATCATCAACCATTTGGTTTCTATCTCAAGTGAAACATTAAAATACTTTTTCTTTATAAGAACAATAATATCACTAAAAACATCAGGCTACTAAATTTTAGATAAAAGCTGATTATTTGTTTAAGAAAAAAGAAGGCAGTGGGATTTAATACTTAGTTGTCTGTTTCAACCAAGTAAATTCCTTAGTATGAACAAGGAAATTTTAATTCCCCAAACAATCGGTAGGAGAAAGCAAACTGAAGTTTGAAACAGGCTTTATTTTCAATCTTTAAACATTAATAAGTGAATAATAACTGCTGGAGAAGATTTACTTATTTGAGTTTTGTGTTATTTAGAATGAATTAATACAGCTTTAAATGTTTGACTGCAGATATATGTAGAATTTTAATCTTGCTGCAGTATGTGTTTCTTCGTGTTTAGGGCCGAAATCAGTGTCTTTGAGAAAAGAAATTTTTTTTTTTTTTTAGTTTTCTAAAAAGTTAGTTTCTGGAGAGTGGTATAATTTGAGAAGCTCTTTAACTGAAAAGTCTGTAATATTTACAGTGCTGTGGATTCACCATTAATGATAGTGCAAATTATGGAAACAGTGAAGCTTAATATGAAACAACTGGTCGCTTTGTAAAGTATATGCCTAGTTGGGAATAGCAAGGAGATAGATGGGGTGTCATTTCTCTTTCTTGATTTGAAGTTCTTGAAGGAAAGCTGCTTTTAAAAGAAGGAAACCTAAAAGTAGTCTTGCTCGTTCTTGCCAAGGATAGTGAAATTAACATGCAGCTGGGCTTCTCTGATAAATGGATTCTGTTAGGTCACTGAGGGGTGCATGTGACATTAAGTGATTTACAGTCCTTTACCTTAATGAAATTGTTTCAGCAAGATGACGCTGAAAGCTCTTAATGGATAGCTTTTCTTGATGTAATGAAATTGCATTCCTATGGCATTTAATATAAGGTGCAGTTATTATTTACTGGCGCTTTCTGAGGGCTGCTATTTGCACAGACAGTTCAGAACAAAAAGAGATTTCAGTGGCGGCACCGAGGCCAGAATGGCTTGTGACATTCTTCTGCAGATGAGTGGATTTGTGAGAGCATTTTGGTTGTTGCGGCTAGGGCTTGAGAGACCCTTCAGGAGACTTCGTTTCACCTAACCCTGCTAGTGTCCAGTCTTTTACATATTCTTCTAATCTGTTTAACAGGCAACTGGATTACAACCACATCAGCTGTATTGAAGATGGGGCATTCAGGGCTCTCCGGGACCTGGAAGTGCTGTAAGTACCCCTTATTTCTCTTACTCTTTTAACCAGAGCTTTGTGTTTAGGGAGTGCTAATGTGGATGCTTATCTGTTAGCTTGAAATCTTGTGTCAGAATGGTTGCTGAAAGAGAAAGCCCTTAAATAACTCAGAGCAAATGCAGAGAAGAGTGGAAATGTATGGGTGCAAAACCTTGTATATCATATCTGTATGCTTAGGTAGAATTGTCTAATTTTGGAAACACACTCACATGTTCACACGTATTGTCTTTTAAGTGTTTCTCCTTGTGGTAAAACAGGCTCATATACAGGATTTGTAAGAATTCCCAGAATTGCTATATATATAGATAGCATCGGTTGTACAGGAAAAATTACAAAAAATAAAAAATAAACCTTAAGAGCTGATATGTTGGTATATTTTAGTTGCTGTGCGATGGAAAGACATTTCTCATTTTAAAATATCATTTTAACTAGATAGCTTACCATCTTTGTAAGGTTATTTTAAAATGTACTTTCTAAATTTAATAAGCCGCCTATTAGGTCCATTTTAAAGTCTACTGACTTCATAAAGTACCACACACAGATTTGAATTATAAATGGCATTTTCTGTCCTTCCTTGCTGGATAGACATTGCTGAAAAATTGATTAGAGGCAACTGAATAATCTCTACAGATATTTGACATTGTAAAAATAATTTTAATGACATTGTTAATTATAATGAAAAATAATTTTAATGAAAACTAGTTCCTAAAGCTGCTTAAGCCGCCTATACACTTCTGAAAAATTTCCCCAAAGATTCACCTTTCTAACTTTTTAAGTATACTTACTAATTTCTCCCTCCAATAAAATATAGTTCTAAGATATAATTCTCCCCTGACTCAATTTATTCATCAGTCTGAATCTAAATTAAATGTGAAGAGGATTTGAATTTTTAGTTCATGTATTAAAAGTTACCAGAAATTGTGAAATTCTTCCAAAAAAAGATCCCATTGCTTTATAAATTGAGTTTGAAGAACAGAGTGTAATTCTGAATAAAGTTGATTGTTTCAACTAGGATGGCTTATTTTAACAATTTTTCTATATGGTTTTGGTGTTAATTGTCAATAAATGAAACTAATTTTAGCTGCATCACATACAGTTATTATTTTAAAAAAATTATATAAGAATGAGTTGATTGAAATAAAATGTTCTAAGGATATACACTATTTTCTAACCACGTGAGAAATGTTGATAAGAATCTACCTTATCCTAAAGGAATAAGAAATTTAAAGTGCTTATTATACAAACTGTAGTTATAAGTTCACTTTTAAAATTGTGTTCCAGAGCCATTTTTAATATAGGAAGTTCACTAGTGCTATTTCAAAGTCAAAATAACTGCGGTACAACTATGATTTCTTGATAGTGGTCTGACATCTGAACTATAGTCAATGTCACTAAACTCATATGTGAAGAGACGACCACATGTACTATTTAGTTGAATAGCGCAGATCAAATCAAAGAATTTGTTACTAATGGTAGCAAACACTTTATGAAAAATTTGCTAAATGTTTTGAATGAATTGAATATCATAAAATATTTCATTATTAAGCAAAAGAACTTAAATACTTATTAGATATAAAATAACTAATATATATGTAATATATTGAGGATATGTTGAGTGCTCTACATATATTTGAGAGAGAGAGAGGAAATAGCTGCTATGTGCCAAGTACTGTGGTCAGCACTGGAAACACTTTACCCACAAATACAATAACTCTTCATTTACTTTTTTGGTTCTAAACTAATATCATTGTTTTTAGAAGCAGTAAATTCAAGAAAACACTGTCACCTCATATATTTTGTTGGGTTTACAAAATATCTAAAAGATGACTTTTGTAAGATCCACTATCATGAAACATACCAAAGAATGATAAATATCTCATGGTTCATGGAGTCAAAATAAAAATTCAAAATGTTGGGAACTCTTTTGAGTACTTTAATATGTAGATCTCAAAAAAGCTAGCTAATGGTCAGAGTTTGTTTGTTAAAGAAAATAATTAAAATCAGCACGAAACAAGGAAATGGAATTTTTATCAAAGAATTTTAATGTTTTGTGTTAAAATAGTATAAAGTCAAGCAGACATTCTTTTAACATATATTAATTTTTTAAATGCTTGTGATTGACCCAACCTTTAGAGAAAAAAATTAATGAAGAATTTAAGGCTTACTTGGATAGAGCAGTGGAAAGACTAAATACGTTAAGCCCTAATCTCCTAGTCTCTTGACAAGTAAATCAAAAGTTCACCCATCATAAACAGTTGGTCTGGGGCCTTTAAAATGTAGAGCTCCTGTTTTAAATACAGAGTTCAGAAAGTAGGTTACCCATTTTGATTGTTTCTATCATCCATGACTCTTTAAGAGATATCTTTTTATTATGTGGAAATAATGAAAGAGCATTAATTTGCACATCACCTTAAATTTCAGATTTCTAATGTTTTAGATCTTTAAAAATGTTAATTTGTGATTCATTTGTGAATGTATAGATATACTAAGGCCAAACAGGAGAAGATGGGCGTAAACACACTAGGCCACTGATGGAAATTCGTTTCATTAAAATATATATTAAGGGAGAGAGTGAATAAAGTTCAAGAAGGAAAAGCCAAGGTAGATGAAAGCAGGGAGACAGTTTATCACTTGTTTGTTCTTAATGAACTGACTTTTTATGGAAATTCTCATTGATAGGATTTAGAGTTTATTTTCCTAATAAGATACTATGTCAAAAGTAACACTGGAAACTAATTGTAGATCAGTATTTTATTTTCCTTGGACACGAGATTCAGAAATGACATATATCCCTTGACTTGCCAGGTTTATATGGTTTATTTATTTTTCTTTTCTATACAATAGACATAATTTAATTAAAACATAGTGGTCATATCCATCCAATATCAGACTCTCTGCCAAATCCTATGCTTAGCACTAGGGAATAAGAAGGAATAAATCAAGATCGAAGTCTGAGAGGGCCTAAATGATTACCAAGACTAACATTTCTTATTTATCCACCAGGATATCCTTTGTACATGAATATATTCTCATTACAAAGACAAAATCTTGAGGTTGAACATAGACTTTCATACAGGAAAAAGTGTTATACAAGTATAACTATACAAGTTTACTATACAAGTAAAGCAGTATATAAATTTGCATTATTTCATAATAGGAATTTATATAACACCTGCATGTTATTATACCTAATTAACACTTATTATTAATTTCAAAATAATTTCATTGGTTCCACATATTGTTCAGTTACCAGATATTAACATCAGTATTGCTTTGCCAGCATCATACGTGCTACATGCTAAGTCGCTTCAGTCGTGTCCGACTCTGTGCAACCCTTATGGACTGTAACCCACCAGACTCCTCTGTCCATGGGATTCTCCAGGCAAGAATACTGGAGTGGGTTGCCATGCCCTCCTCCAGGCGATCTTCCCAATTCAGGGATCAAACCCTTCCCTCTTATGTCTTCTGCATTGGCAGGTGGGTTCTGTACCACTTGTGCCATCTGGGAAGTCCTTGCCAGCATCAACACTAAATAAAAATACTAAGATAATTTCTTTAGTTGAATTAAATGAATTGACATTTTGAGAAATCTTCAAATTGATAGCCACTGGCTTCAGCGTGCAATGTAAACTCTTTTGTGTGTAATTATAAGAAACTAATGGCTTCCCTTCTATACCAGCTTCCCTGGTGGCTCACAGGGTAAAGAAGGATTGCCTGCGATGCAGGAGACCTGGGTTAGATCCCTGAGTTTGGAAGTTTCCCTGAAGCAGGGCATGGTAACCCACTCCAGTGTTCTTGGCCTAGAGAATCACCATGGACAGAGGAGCCTGGTGAGCTACAGTCCATAGGGCTGCAAACGGTTGGATACGACTGAGCAACTATGCACAGCACAGCATAAGAAGCTATAGTTCAAAATTAATGCATATCTGCTGAGTGTGAATTATTTTTTTAAAAAGTTATCCCCAAAGTCACATTATCCAACAGTCACATTAAATCTGTGAAGATTTAAACCATATAAAGTCAGCATAAATTTTGAGGATAGGAAAAGGGGTCATTTAAAGCAAATCCCTTTGAGAAGTGAAACCTTTTATTTCAGACATCGAGATATGTTTTAATGGTGTTTGAGAAAAATCTCATTTCACTTGAGTACCGGGAAATACTAAAAGCTTTTAGATAACGTAAGTCAACCAATTCAGTGCTTTATAGGTCCTTCATTCAGCGGGGTTTTTTTTTTTTTCTATGTGACTTGATTCTAATCAGTCAGATTAGTTCTTACATCATTCAATACATTCCAAAACTGGATAGTAAAAAGAATCCATGCATGTTCTAGATCTGTAGCTATCGCATCCTGCTTTAAGGAGAAATTTAAGTTAATTCCTTGACTCCCGAATACCCTGTATCCCACCATTGATAACCATAGCCACCAGCTAGTCTAAAGTGACCTCAGTGTATCTTGCTTAGCCCAAGCAGAACTGGCCCCATAGCCCATGGAGTCTCTGAAACATTTGAGTTGCCAGTATTTAAAAATTAGGAACCTTGGTCTAAGAGCTTCCTTCCATTTCTAGCTTCTTTTGAGCAGATCAGATTGTTTGGCAGCTTTCCATCACAGCAGAGCAATAGTTCATCAGAGCTGAATATTAGCTGCTACAACAAAGAATATCACCATCCTCAAGCTCCTCGTCGTCCCCAGCTGTCTGTCTGCTCTTCTCCATCTCTCTTCCCCATTTTATTTCTTTACAAGCAGCCTACTTCTCTCATGTATGTTTCCTGTCTGGCCTCTGTAGACAAATGAATGCACAATGTCTAATTCAGACACTTCTCAAGTATCAAACAGCATCCAACTGTAACCAAAGAACCATCTTTCCTGCCTCCTTCAGCAACTTGTCCTATGTAATCATCACCCTACTGTATCTTCTTTGTACTGGAATCATTTCTACATTTTTCACCCATTGCTGGGATAACTATCTTTCTCACTGTCTTGTCACAGTAAGACTAAAAAAAAAAGAACTCTGTCTTCTAAATCTTATTAACTCTAAGTTTTTGTAATTTGTGTAATTGGTTTCCACAGTTAATTGTATGCTATTTTAAGACAGGATTTTATGCCTGGTTTATTTTCAGAAATTTCATATTGCCATAAAAATAAGAGCCATTCAGGAAATGTTTGATGAATGAATGAGTAATAGCTGTAGTAGAGATAGTAGTAATAATACAACTGACAATGCTTGTGTTAGAGGGAAAGTAGGACAATATAGAGCCAAGCAAAGACTATATTTATTTTCTCTGTATCTCCTTTGACCATCCCTGTTCAAGACTCTAGCTTCAAGAAACCATGATCACAACCACACAGCACTAAACGAAGAACAGGATGTGTGACTACAACTAAAAACTGCTAAGGGACTTCCCTGAGGTCCAGTGGCTAAGACTCCATGCTCCCAATGCAAGAGTCCTAGATTCCATCCCTAGTAGGGGAGCTAGATGGCACACGAACAGCTAAGAATTTGCATGCCACAACTAAAGATCCTGCTTCCCTCATCCCAGAGCAGCCATATAAATAAAGAAACAAAAACTGCTAGAGTATGTTAAGCTTTTACTATATTGCTACAGCATATCTCATCTTTTCTACTCAATGCAAATACCAAATATAAATATCATTCTTCCTACTCACATTTCAACAGTGGCTGATGTCCACAGGAAAGAACCATTAGCAGGACTTGACAGAACTGATTCTGTGCTATTGATGTGAGATTTCAGCTGGAGACTTCAAATGGGTCTGTTTACTCGTGGACACTAATAATACATAATACCCTTCAAGGAACTGTAACTCTTCAATTATTTTTATTGTCTGATATTCTAATGGCTCATGTTCATTCCTTAACCAATATCAGAAGTAGACATGTAGGCACAAAGTGCATAAAGCTACATGGTCAAAGATACTGTGGCTAAAGTCGTAGGTTTGCAGTAAGTATTTGATGAATGCATAGCAGTATGTTAAAGTACGAAATTTATTTGTCATCTTGTGTATAATATAGTGCCTTCTTGATGCCATCTTTACCAGATACTTGTTCTGCATAATCACAAGAAGTTTTTTCTGTGTTAACATATGGAATGATCAGTAAATTTTCATATCTAAAATTTCTGACTTTTTTTATTCTACAGCACTCTCAACAATAACAACATTACTAGACTTTCTGTGGCAAGTTTCAACCATATGCCTAAACTTAGGACTTTGTAAGTAGCTTCAATATATATAAAATCAATTTAATCAATTGATTCTCCTTAAGTACTATTTTTAGCAAGTAAAGAAGATGACCACTAGTTCATCATGGGCTAGACAAGGGAAACACCACTTTTTAAAAAGTTCTTGATATAATATTGAAATAAATGAATTATTATTCTGAAAACTTGAAAGCTTCCTTTTAAATAATATGTGTTATGGGAAGTTTGGGAGGGGAGAAAAACATTTACTTTGAGCTATTGTGGAGGTCACATTTCATTAAGAAATGGAAGACTCCTTGATTGGCTGTCAGAAATGATAAATGGTAAATCTTTATGATTTTATTACTGTACAGCAAGCAATCCTAATAAAGCTAAACTGGCTCTCCAACAGTCTTTGTAATGTAAAATTACAGCATCACCCTTTAGTGCTTCTATAATTAAGGTTGTGTCAGCATTTATATTTTAAAATATCTTTTCAGGGGTTACAGATGGACATTAAAATATTTTAGATGGATAAAAATTATTCTCTAATAAAAATGTTTGCTATAGCTATTTTTTTTTCTTTAAGAACAGAATTAATCCTCAAAACCCAGGGTGGGGTATTTAGTTAAAGCATTTTCAGAGATAAATCTCATTTGAATTGGGTTTCACAATCACGAATCACCTTGACATAAAAAGTATATCATATACAATATGTGAGAAATTGTGGGAAACATAACCAAAGCAGTGGACTTCTTTTAAAAAAAATGTGTGTTTAAGTAGGGTAAATATATTTTGATAGTGTTTTGAAAATATCTTTCATTTTTACAGTGGCTTATAACTCAAAGCGTTACATTTATTTTCTCTCTTTAATCAAAAATTAGTTTAATTGCAACTTTTTAATGAATTAGATGTCAGTACTAATTCATGTTTTCTCATTAAAATCAAGTCTTCATGGGATGGCATTATAATTTCCTTGGAAAAATATTCAGGAAAATAAAATCATTCCAAAAGTAAGCAAATATAACTAAATTTTGTTTTCTTGGGGCTATCAGATTGAGACTAATCTGGCCCAGTGGGTCCAGTTCACTCAAACTCTATTTGATGAAATTGGTTTCTCATTAACTTTAGCTAATTTTTAAAAAACAAATTGATCAAGCTTTCAATCTGTGGAAAACTAAAGCCATTAAGACTGCAGAAACTCTGCCATCTGCATTTTTGATAGTGAGTCTTATTTTCATGTAAAAAAATACACTACAGTTTGTCATACTATTCAGGTTTTTAAAATTTTATATTGTTTTCTCATTTCAAATATATATGCATCTAATCGCATCACTATAATGTGCTTGGTTTAGATGGAAACACTTACAGAGCAAAGGTGTGGAATGTGCTTTGTAGCTTCCAAAAGATGCCACTGACCTCCTAGCAAGCTTCACCAGAGGTCACCCAGCCTTCCCCAAATGTCCCTTTCTGTCCTGTGGCATGCCATCTAGTTTCGATGGAAGACAGTCTGTTCTGTATCTTCAGGCTCAAGGAGAATGTAAAACAGTCATCTAATTTTAAATTCCCTTGCTTTGGTTGTTTCATTATTCTATATTATCATTGCTACTTAAAAATTCCATTTTTATGGTCCAATTATCTTTCTGGACTGAGTTCCATGTTTTAATATCCATTACTGTTATTGGGTTAGAATTGAGCACATCAGCTAAAAAGGGCTAAAATGGTATTACTATGTCATAGATGATTCTGGGAATGATGCTTTGATTTATAGTTTTGGGTGTCCTTTTCTTTAGTTTGAGAAAACATAAAAGCCAGTTTGAAGTCATTTACCTAATTTAGTGGATATATTTGTCTGATATTTTATAAATGGAGAAGTGCTATTTGCCACTTGAAAGGGATCCATGATCTGGTATGGATCTGTGCCAGCATAGAGGGGACTGGCTTAATTCCTTCACTCCCAGCCATCTATGTCTTTTAATTTCAATTCCTGCTCTTTGAGGCTATGTCCCCAAGAGCCAAAAGCAGCTAATCCCTTTTACTGCGATTAAACAAAAAGAAGGAAATCAGAATCAGGATGTGAAAAGAAACAGTTTATATTAAATTATTTTTCTGTCTGGTTCAGCAAAAAATGAAAGTGACCTGCTAAAAAGGTTTTGCCAGCAGTTTCTAGAGAGACTAATAATGACAAGACTAACTGGGAACCAGATTGGGAACCACAATTTTTATTAACATGCCTCCTACCCCTACCTGGCCTCTGATCTTCCCATTTCTCTGCCCACCCCCATTGACTGCCAGTATGTTGGAACTGCAGAGCAATTTGCCTCGGACTTCTGTGTGTCTCTTTGTCTCTTTGAATAGACAGCAGCAAAAGATTTTCATGGTCATGTTCAAGCTCTCTGTGTATTTGCTTAGCTCAGTAGATGAAGAGGGACTTGAGTTTGTGCTTATCAGTTTAATTTTTAGGAAAATAATTAAGTTGGCACGTATTAAGCTTTAACCTATTTTATGTTGAGATATAAACTTATTATGAATGAACTTTGCAAATTTTGAAATAACTCCATTCTGTTTTCTTGCTTTAAACTGCTTGGCTCTCATTCAGTCGACTCCATTCGAACAACCTATATTGTGACTGCCACCTGGCCTGGCTCTCGGACTGGCTGCGCCAAAGGCCTCGGGTGGGCCTCTACACTCAGTGTATGGGGCCATCTCACCTGAGGGGCCACAATGTAGCTGAGGTTCAAAAACGAGAATTTGTCTGCAGCGGTAAGAGAGAAAGAACCTTTCTGTTTTCATATTCCCGTATGCTATGATGTAAGGAACTGTGCAGGGTGCATGCTTGAAAGGTTTCACTGTTCCTCACTAACCTTTGCAGTTGTACACTAATCACTCCATGGAATTCCTCTGTGTTTGTGATGATGGTCATAGGCTGTAAGACAGTCCTGCATGGTTGGCAGTTACTGATGATTTGTACCTAAGTTGTGATGAAGGATTTTTAAGTTTTCACTCCAAGAGAAATGTAAGAACTTTTGAGATTATAGTTCTGTTTGCTACTCATGATTTTCCCTTTAAGAAAGATCATTCTTACTTTGATCTTAACAATTGGAAAAATGATGAACAAGAATTGGATCCTGGCTAGGAAACTGAAAAAGTAATAGAACTGTAGTTGAAAAGTGATAAAATACTTTTCATGTATATGTATGTACTAGTCGTTAAGTTCTGCCTAAAAGAGATCAATGACTGGCTTCAGTAACAAAAATATAAAAACAAAAATAAGACTTAGGTTATGTAAAGTATGAATAGGTGACTTTCAGTTCTTTCTATGTGTTTAAGTATTTCACCTATATTTACCTCCCTCATAACATCTGTAGAGAAATGTAATATTATCTTTATATTAGAGATTTAAATGCTAAGAAAAAGAGATGATAAGTAACCTTGTGCAAGGTTATAGAGTTGAGCTCAAGGACCTCAACCTGCACAGTCTGATTCCCAGTTCATATAATTATATGTTAATATGTTGCATAAGGGCCTTCCCAGGTGGCACTAGTGGTAAAGAACCTGCCTGCCAATGCAGGAGATGTAAGAAATGAGGGTTCAGTCCCTGGGTTGAGAAGATTCCCTGGAGGAGGGCATGGCAACCCTCTCCAGTATTCTTGCCTGCAGAATCCCATGGACAGAGGAGCCTGACAGGCTACTGTCCATAGGGTCACAAAGAGTCAGACACAACTGAAGTGACTTATCACACATGCATACACATGTTGCATAAATATTAACATATAATTCATAAATATAAGACTGTTTCTGCTTTAGAAGTGTTTGTTCAAAATAACAATATAGCAAAATTTTAAAATATTTATGTTTATAATGCATCATAAGAGGCTTCACTCGTGGTTAAGATGGTAAAGAATCTGCCTATAATACAGAAGGCCTGGGTTGGATCCCTGGGTCGGGATGATCCCCTGGAGAAAGGCATGACAACCCATTCCAGTGTTCTTGCCTGGAGAATCCCATGGACAGAGGAGCCTCGTGGGCTACAGTCCAGGGGATCGCAAAGAGTGGGACACGACTGAGCAATTTTCTCTTTCACTTTCAATGCATCATAAATAGCAGTTTCCTAAAGGCAGAATGAGAAGACATGCTAGTTCAGGATTATTTTATTGCTCCCTTTTCAGCCTTTTTATGTGTTTTCTCATATTTGTAACTCAAACAAATTTTCATGTAATGTTATGGAACATTGTCAATAGGTCTGATTGCTTTATAAAAAAATTAAATAAGGAAATGACTAACAATTCGTTACTAACCACTTTTTTCTCTCTTCACTTTTTCCTTCCTGTTTTCTAGATGAGGAAGAAGGCAAGTTGACGTTTCTTATTTAGACTGAGGCTATTTTTGTAACGTATGAGAACTTGTTGAGAGGGATCGGGTTAGTAATTAGCCAGCAGCCTCTTCCCTGTGAATCCCACCGGTAGGGCCCTTTCTCTGCAGAGCAGAGAGGGCTGGCCCTGCTTCAGGGACAAACCCAGCGTTTATAGACGCCCATTTGGTACAACATGCCTGATGGTCTGTTGTTTACCGTTTGAACAGAAAATTTCGGTATTGAATAGTAAAAACATATACCTGTGTGTAACTACACTTAGGCTAACATTTTAGGCTATACAAAGTCAAAAAAATCATCTAGATTACAACTAACAGAATGACATGATACAACTATCACGACTTCAAAAAAAGCAGTAATTTTGAACCTACCTAGAACTCAAACTTAGCATCATTTATTTTCCTCATACTTATCTGCACAGGATTACTTATTTAGAATCAACAGTTAGGTCCACCAAGAGGGAAGTTTTACTATTTTCCTTTCCTTCTTTAAGTTAAAGTAAGTTAAGCTACTTAAATTCAGTCAAGACCAGGCTCTGTCTAAGCTTATTAGAAATGAAATACAGATATTATTCTGAAATTGCTGCTTTTTTGAAATTCATAATAGTTTTGTATAGAATTCTAGTTTCAAATCAGAATTTAACCTTTCTCTTAAATCTTTTGAATTTTAAAAATTATCATTTTTGTAGTTTTAAAGATCTCATTTGTTTTACCTATGTTGATCCCAAGACATAAATGCATGCTTCCTAAACTATATTTTAGAAACATAGTGTCATCATATGATCAGGTATTTAAATACACGCATTTCTGTTCAGTAACATGCTTGTGATTTGAACCAGGTGTACATTTTGCACACTTAAGAAATTCAGGAAAAAATACAACTTCTATTTGTTTCTTTTTCAGGTCACCAGTCATTTATGGCTCCTTCTTGCAGTGTTTTGCACTGCCCAGCTGCTTGTACCTGTAGCAACAACATCGTAGATTGCCGTGGGAAAGGTCTCACTGAGATCCCCACGAATCTGCCAGAGACCATCACAGAAATGTATGTGCCCCGAATTCCCTCTTATTCCCTTCTCCCCAGTGACCCAAGCCATGATTTTCTTTAGGAGAATCTGGGTATTTCGAAGGCCAATCTGATCGATCAGCTTAGACAAATGTTCCTTTCAAAATTGTGTTGACCCTTACTCTGTTTAATTAAATATCTTGTTGAAGTGGCTAGGATTTTTGTTTGTTTGTTTGTTTAGCTCAGGTATAATTAAAAAGAATGAATTTTAAGGAAAAATAGTACTTGCCCTTTTCTTCAGAAAGTGTCATTAGGTTCTTTAGGCAAAATAAGAATGTGAGTACCTTTTCTCTCCAGGTGGATCTGGAGATCTGCCCTTGTCCATTTCTACTTGGAGTGGGCATGGTGGGGCGACGGTAAAAGAAAAAGTGGGGTACTAGATCATAGAAACAAAATAACTAGACGGTGTCTCCCTCCTCATGACATCACATTTTAAAATGCTGTTTTATTGTTTTACTTGAATTATTGTATGAATCTACTACATAGTATAAAAAAGATCAAATCAAAATATATAAGATTTTTAAATTAGTGAGCATTTTAGCTTATTTGACCCAATGGCTGCCTCCATTAAAAGTTAAATTCTTTTGACAAAATATTTCATACCTATTTTGTATGCATCTGCTGGGTTCATTTCTGTATTTGGCAAGAATCTTGCCAAATATATATAAGTCATGTGGATAAAAACAAGGTCACAGAAGATATAAAGTGGGCTGCTTTTATCATCTTGGGAGGTGAGCATTAGGAAAAATCTTTACCTTAATATCTACTAAATAAGAAATCACTTCTTAACCACCTAGTCTATGATATGTGTGTGTGTGTGTGTGTGTATTAAGTTAACTCTAAATTTGAATTTAATATTTTTGACGTGTTTGGTTGAAATAATAAAATAGGAACAACTTCTTGTGATAGGCCTACATGCTGCTGCTGCTGCTCAGTAACTCAGTCGTATCCGACTCTCTGTGACCCCATGGACTGTAAGCCCACCAGGCTTCTCTGTCCATGGGATTTTCCAGGCAAGAATACTGGAGTGGGTTGCCATGCCCTCCTCGATTTATACTGCATGCATGCTAAGTTGCTTCAGTTATGCCTGACTCTGTGCATCCCTATGGACTGTAGCCCGCCAGGCTCCTCTGTCCATTGGATTCTCTAGCAAAAGTACTAGGCTGGGTTGCCATGCACTCCTCCAGGGATTCTTCCCTACCCAGGGATCAAGCCAGGGCTCCTGCGTTGCAGGCAGATTCTTCACCACTGAGCCACTAGGGAAGCTGATAGGCCTCCAGAGCAAGCACCAAAAAAATCAAGTCATTTTCAAGAACTATTCATTATTTTTTCACCTATTAACTTCCTTATTTTATAAGAGAATAATCTTAATTCAGAAGACCCACTAACATTATTTTAAAGTATTTAAATGTGCTTTAAAGTGTACTTATAGCTTTGCAGTGCTTGACACAGAAATAGAATAAACATTTGCACATGATAATATTATTCTCATCAAATTTTTAATTAAGGAAACACTCTTGGCCATAAAGAACATTTTTATATTTTCAGTTCAGTTCAGTTCAGTCTCTCAGTCGTGTCCGACTCTTTGCAACCCCATGAATCGCAGCACGCCAGGCCTCCCTGTCCCTCACCAACTCCTGGAGTTCACTGAGACTCACGTCCATCGAGTCAGTGATGCCATTCAGCCATCTCATCCTCTGTCGTCCCCTTCTCCTCCTGCCTCCAATCCCTCCCAGCATCAGAGTCTTTTCCAATGAGTCAACTCTTCTCATGAGGTGGCCAAAGTACTGGAGTTTCAGCTTTAGCATCATTCCTTCCAAAGAAATCCCAGGGCTGATCTCCTTCAGAATGGACTGGTTGGATCTCCTTGCAGTCCAAGGGACTCTCAAGAGTCTTCTCCAACACCACAGTTCAAAAGCATCAATTCTTCGGCGCTCAGCCTTCTTTACAGTCCAACTCTCACATCCATACATGACCACGGGGAAAACCATAGCCTTGACTAGATGGACCTTTGTTGGCAAAGTAATGTCTCTGCTTTTGAATATGCTATCTAGGTTGGTCATAATTTTCCTTCCAAGGAGTAAGTGTCTTTTAATTTCATGGCTGCAGTCACCATCTGCAGTGATTTTGGAGCCCAGAAAAATTAAGTCTGACACTGTTTCCACTGTTTCCCCATCTATTTCCCATGAAGTGATGGGACCGGATGCCATGATCTTCGTTTTCTGAATGTTGAGCTTTAAGCCAACTTTGTCACTTTCCACTTTCACTTTCATCAAGAGGCTTTTTAGCTAACCTTAAAAGAAGAACACTATGTGCCTTGGAAAGTGCAAGTGACATTCTGCAAAGGAGAAACACTGGGGACAAAGGGCAGAGGTGGCAGTGAGCATTTCGCTTTAGGAATTGCACAGTTGAGCTTAATTAGAGTAAGTAGTACATGTTGAGGCATCATGAAAAATGATGCCTCAAAAAGACATCTCCATTCAATTTTACAGCCATAGATTACCAAAGGCCTCTCATCTTAGAAGATATAATATATGACAGAGTAAATAGTAGAAAGACATAGTAAGTGTTCACATAACGAATTGTGTGTCCATCTATTCAGGCCAAACATTAAGTAAGTAAGCACTTACTATAGAAAGGCAACATACATTCTCCAGAGATCTCTATCAAGTGGCATGCAAATTAAAAGCTGTGAAATGAGGTACAAAGTAACACACATTCTAAAAGAGGAAAAATTATAAAGTTCATGGTATTTATTACAGAGGGCCTAAAGTGGAAAGCAGGTTATGGTAGTTAACCAGAGTCCGAAAGCTTTAGTTGGAACCCGAAGTCTGCCTGTCCTTTACTAACTATGAAGCTATAGGCAAGCTACTTATCCTTTATAGGATTGTCTCCATCTCTGAACTAACTGTTGTTGTTAGTTTGTAATGAAAGAATTAACATATGTAGGGCTTCGTGTGCTTGTGCGTGCGAGTTAGAGTCGTGTCTGACTCTGTGACACTATGGACAGGCTCTGTCCATGGGATTCTCCAGGCAAGAATACTGGAGTGGATTGCCATGCAGTCCTCCAGGGGATCTTCCCAACCCAGGAATCAAACCCATGTCTCTTATGTCTATTGCCTTGTCATGGTTCTCTACCCCTAGCACCACCTGGGAAGCCCCCTCATGTGCTTAGAAGATAGCAATCATTCAATGAATGATACCTTGATTGTTGAAGCCTTCATCCAGGAGATAATGTATTAGATAGGCCTTGAAGGATAATTAATGAGTGAATTGCAAAGATGAGAAAGAGTTTGCAGAAGTAATTAACATTATGAGCACAGACAATAAGAATGGAAGTCTAAAATACTGCCAAACAGGAACTCAGTTTGATGGGTTTTTGGTATCTGGGAGTTCAGGAAAGAGATAAAGTTGAAAAGGTAGGTTGAAACTAATTCATGGAGGCGCTTGATAGTATGAGGATCTAAATCTTTCTTTGGAATGTGTTCGAACACAGGAATTTGAATCTCCAAGGAGATTAATCTGATGTCTATGTACCAGCGGTTTGGCAAAAGAAGAGAAAACCAGGCTTGAGGCTTCTATTGTGTTGGTCAAGGGGAGAGGTCATGAGAGCAGGAGCTAGGAAGTGATAGTTGGAATGATGATGTGGAAGCACATGTGATAGCCAGTACAGAAGCAGAATTAATAGGATTTGGCATTTGATGAGATGAGAGAGTAATGGAGAAAAATGAACCAGAGATGATGCCAAAATTTTAAGTATGAAGGATATGGATATGGTGGTTATAACATTGTATGTAAAAAAACTGAGGAGTAGTACCAAAACTGGGAGGGAAAATGATGGTGAGCAAAATCTGTGAAATACTGAATTTCCAATAAGGTGTTTAGAGATACTATAATAATAAAGACTGTCATAATTTGGAGCAGGACATGACTTCAGACAAAGACTTTGGAGTAACTGTTATTACAAAAAACAAAGTAGATAGTTGAAGGCATCAAATGGCCAATGGAAAGGAGAAAAAGAGAAGAGAAACCTGAGAGGACTAAATTAAAAGAGCAGATGGCCACAGTAGATAAAGGAGGAAGGGGCTTCTAGGAAAAATGATCTGCCGAGTCAGATACTCCAGCTGAAGAACCAAGAGGAGATCTGAGAATAAGTCTCAGAACTTGACTATATTACTCTTGAAGGGTTCAAGATAGAATGATAGCTGAATGAGTCGCTTTTCAGAGTGTTAAGAAAGATTAGAGGTGATGAATATTGAAGAGAACAGATATGAAGTAGTTTGAAGAGTTTGGCTGAGAAGGGATTTTTTAAGAAGACAATTGGGTAGATTTGAATTTATTTTGAGATACAGAAATCTGCAGTCCTTAGAAAATCAGAGAGTAAGAATGGGTTTAGAGAGTCATGAGGGGCTTCCCTGGTGGCTCAAATGGTAAAAAAAAATCTGCCTGCAATGCAGTAGACTCAGGATCAATCCCTGTGGTTGGGAAGATCCCCTGGACAAGAGAATAGCTACTCATTCCAGTATTCTTGCCTGGAGAATTCCATAGACAGAGCCTGGTGGCCTACAGTCCATGGGGCCACAAAGAGTCAGACATGACTGAGTGACTAACACACAGAGTCATGAGAGTGTGAGAGTTAAGGTATGTGGGAGCAAGACTGTTCGGGACCTAGAAGGAAGCTGCTCAAATCCTGGTCATAGGAAAGGAGATGAAAACACTGTTGCTGACTGAGAAAAGAGGAGTGAGTTGTAACATAACAGACTGAAAGGAACAGGAAACATTTCAAATAGTTTATCTTATGTAGTCTGCTTTTTGTCATAGAGCTTTTCTTACAGTTGCATGCTCTATAGATTTTTGTATGATGATAGAAATTAGTAGCTGGAAATTACACTAAATATATGTCCCATTGAGTTTGTTTGTGTTGAGGAGATGGTGTATCAGGTAAAGCTATAATAAAGGAGAGATGGAAACATGCAAAGCTCTAGGTGAATTTTACTTCTCTGATTATTACATTATCAGCTCTATCAGTAGAGCATCTGGTAATAAATCCTATTGATCTTCAACTCCAACAAAATACCCCATTACTATTCTTTATAGTGGCACAAGTTGCTAGCTTAGTGACTCATTTATTTTATTACTCTTTTATGTTTTATTAAAGAATCAGTAAGATTCATAAATGTAGAAATAAAGCTGGGCAACATCTTCTTTAAAATTTGTTATGGGTTTCATATTTTTAATACATAATGAACTGAACATTATAAATTTCTTTCATAGTTTTCATATAATATTTTCAATCTGGATTTTTACCATAAATTATCAGTAGAATGTCTTTTTTTTTTTTTTTTTTTTGCAAGTTATCAAACATTTCTAATCCCTTGAAAATTGACAACTTCATCTTGCTGTTTTAAAAAGACTGGGCTCTGGACTTCCCTACTGGTCCAGTGGTTAAGAATCTGTGCTTCCACTGCCGGGATTTGTGAGTAAGATCCTGCATGCTGTGTGGTGAGACCAAACAAAAAGGAAAGAAAACAGACCAGGCTCAAAACAATTAAGAAATCTTGTTTAAAAAGAAAAAAAAAATTATTCAATTGTAAAGTGACTAAACTGCCTCAACCTTAGATTTATTTGGCTCCAAAACCTATGTTCCATCTTCCATCCAGCTGCCAAAAAAAGGTAGATGTGGCTTAGCTTGTTGGAATATCGTAAAAGGGATGAATGGAAAAAATCAGGAGAGGCAAATATCAGAAAACAGGACACTTTAAGATACTTACATACGAAGGGAAGAAGCAGAGAGAAAGACAAGGCATGAAGGTATAGGGATTGTATTTGTATTACTTTATGTCTACAACTGTTGTCTTCTTTCCTAGCCTCTATTAAATAATCTCATATCTCCCTAGATTTTGTCTGTATAGAAGTTATTACAACTTAATTCAATATTCTGGTTAGTGTCAAACTACCCTATTAGACTGCAAGCATAATGAGGGCAGGGCCATATCTTTTTTCTTCACCACTTTTGTCCCAAAACTTAACACTGTGCGGGTGGGGAGAAGAACAGTATTGGGGGATGAGTGGGTGATCTAGGACACAAGCTCAGGAGAGCCTCCAAGCCTCTATTCTTCAAAATAAAAGAAAATGTGATGAAGGAGAATCAACTAGTAAAAGATAGATGAGGGAAAATAGAATGTATAATATCAGGTAGAATTAGATTTAGAAGAAAGAAGTTGTTGCTGCCCCAGAGGCTGTCCAGCACCTTGCTGCTTTGAACTCTGCTGGTTGAGCACCTTGTTTTCATACAGATGGAATACCTCAGGCAAGTCTATACATGGATGGTCTGACCCATGGGGGCAAAATCATTAATAGCAAATTGATTCTCTGTATATCAAATCCTCTGAATTAACTTCTTAAATCTTGAGGTATAATATTTTGAATGTCATGTGATAGATTGCTATAAAGTAGACATTTAGTTCTCTTCAATCCAGTTATAGATTTTCTGTGGCATATCGCCTATCCAAACCATTATACAGAAATTGCATAAATCACAGAGGACATTTAGACACAGGTTGTGACAATTTAGTATGTCTTGTTCACTCTTAGTTCTTATTGCTTTTAATCTTGGTTGCATTTTCCAGGCCTCCAAAGCTGGGAACCATACAATTTGCCTTTTAATTTGTCTGAAGATCCCTGATCTTCAGGGATCTTCAAATTTTGTTCAAATTTGTGTTCAAATTTTGGGAAGGGAAATTCTGGTAGTAAAGTTCTCAGGTCAGGTCTTATGAGGGTTGTCTCAGTGTTTTCTAAGATGTGTTGCAAATGCTCAAGTTATACTGCTTGTTTTGGATGTGGGAAATGGCAACCCACTCCAGTATTCGTGCCTGAAAAATCTCGTGGACAGAGGAACCTGGAGGGCTGCAGTCCAGAGGGCTGCAAAGAGTAGGACACAACTGAGCAACTGAGCACACATTCAGTAAAATGGGAAGGGAACTCACTCTGTGGGATAAGCTCACTGCACTGCTTTTACTCTGCTAGTAGTAACGAAGACTTTCAAAGAGATTCAGAATGTTGGAGGTTGGATATGAAGTTCAGGAGTACATTTTTTTCCTTTTGTTTCCTCTGGATCATTCGCATGCATATTTATAAAGAAATGAAAGTGAGAATGATTCTTGAATGCTGTATCTGATTATAAACTGCATGTTTGACATTGAATATCTGATTTTAAAAATATGTCTTTGTCCTCCATTTCTGTTTAGGCACTCTTCTTGTGTTTAACCCTTCTACATGCTATTTTTGCATTTGCCTCTTCCAAAATTTTGAACCCTTATTTCAATTAAATTGTACTTGTCAAATTTTGAATCTGCATATTTCAAAGTTATTTGAGTTTCTGTTGGTGAAAAAGTGATTGCTTTAGTCACTCAGTCGAGTCTGACTCTTTGCAACCCCATGAACTGTAGCCCACTAGGGTCCTCTGTCCATAGAATTCTCCAGGCAATAATACTAGAGTGGGTAGTCATTCCCTTCTCCAGATGATCTTCCCGACCTAGGGATCAAACCCAGGTCTCCTTCATTGCAGGCAGATTCTTCACAGTCTGAGCCACCATGGTAGGGATATATAAATTAGATTTGATCAATATGTTTTTTTTTAAAAGGTCTTGAAAATATTTTATTTTATTTTTTTTAATTTTATTTTATTTTTAAACTTTACATAATTGTATTAGTTTTGCCAAATATCAAAATGAATCCGCTACAGGTATACATGTGTTCCCCATCCTGAACCCTCCTCCCTCCTCCCTCCCCATACCATCCCTCTGGGTCCTATTGTATATTAGCTTATTAGGAAAGTTACAAGTATTCATGAAATGAAGCATGACTTTTTTACTTTAACATGAACTTAGGAATGTCTTAGCTCACAATATAGCTGTCATGCTGTGTAATTGTTTCATTTTCTTTTAATTATGCAGATTTTGAAAATAAATTTTAAAAATAAATATAATATGTAGTTTGACTAATTTTTATAGCACATGTAAGTTACCTTGACTTTCGAGGTTTCCCTGGTGGTTCAGCTGGTAAAGAATCCACCTGCAATGAGAGATCCCTGGGTTGGGAAGATCCCCTGGAGAAGGAACAGCTACCCACTCCAGTATTCTAGTCTGGAGAATACCATGGTCTCTTCCATGGGGTTGTAAAGAGTCGGACATGACTGAGCAACTTTCACTTTTACTTTTTCCTTTTATTATTTAGACAATATTGAACAAATATCTGTCTGAAGTTTTTATATTATGATTCCATTATAAGTTAGGAGCTTAGAAAAATACATAGTAATTTCACTTCCTGCAGAATGCAGAGAGCATTTTGTTCAGTATACAAAATAAAGATCACCATTGTGTTTCCTCAGAACATCTTACTTAATTCTTAGTTATCAGTAGCCATGCTTAGTGTAATCCCTACAGCAATTTTGATATTCCACAGCAAAATAGTATAAGATAAATTTGGTAAAATACATTTATAGATTAAACTGTATCTGTAGTTCCAGAGACCATTGAGTTCACTAATAATCATTGGAGTGTTTTCATCTTTATCATGGCAAAATTCTCAATTTTATATGCATATCTTGATTATCTTGATATCATTAATTGCTATTGAATTAAATAGAAGAGTAATCTTCTTTGTAAAGAAAATTCATTTTTATTAATAACAGGTTCATGAGAAGAAAATTATATGCATCAATTTCCCTCAATTTACTTCCTTTTTTTCAATTTTACTAAGGAATAATTGACAAACACAATTGTATATATTCAAAGGGTATATACATCACATCATGATGATTTGATATACTTATTCATTGTATGGTGATTACAAAGATCAAGGTAATTAACACATTCATCACCTCAAATAGTTAACTCTTTTTGTTTCTGGTGAGAATGCTTAAATTCTACTCTGAGCAATTTTCAAGTATACAATATTTGAAATATATTAACTGTAGTTACCATGCTGTATATTAGACTCTCAGAATTTATTCTTCTTATAACAGAATTTGTACCTGTTGACATACATCTCCCCAACCACCAGCCTCTGCCAATCACTATTCTATTTTGTGAAATCATCTTTTCTTTCTTTCTTTTTTTTTGGTTCCACATATTAGTGAAAGCATACAGTATTTGTACTTATCTGTTTGCCTTACTTCACTAAGCATATGCCCTCCTGGTTTATCTGTGTTGTCTCAAATGACAGTATTCCCTTTCTTTGATTGGCTGTATAATATTCCATAGGATACATACCACAATTTCTTTATCCATTCATCTGTCATAGTACATTTAGATTGTTTCCATAGTTTGCCATTAGTGAATAAAGCTGCAAAAACATGGAGATGCAAATACTGCTTAGAGATAATGATTTCAGTTCCTTCAGGTATATACCTAAGAGTGGGATTGCTGGAGCATATTGTAGTTGTTTTGGGGGCTTCCCTGGTAGCTCAGCTGGTAAAGAATCTGCCTGAAATGCAGGAGACCTCAGTTCAATTTCTGGGTTGGGAAGATTCCCTGGAGAAGGACAGGGCAACCCACTCCAGTATTCTTGGGCTTCCCTGGTGGCTCAGACAGTAAAGAATCTGCCTACAATGCGGGAGACCTGGGTTCGATCTCTGGGTTGGGAAGATCCCCCGGAGGAAAGCATGGCAACCCACTCCAGTATTCTTGCCTGGAGAATCTCCTTGGACAGAGGAGCCTGGCAGGCTGCAGTCCATGGGGTCGCAAACAGTCAGACACAACTGAGTGACTAAGCACAGCACAGCATACTGTTTTCCATAATGGTTTCATTCTCACCAATGGTGCATAAAGTTTCCCTTTTTCCACATATTTGCCAACAATTTTTTTCTCCTATCTTTTTGATAATAGCCATCCTAACTGGTGTGAGGTGATACCTAACTGTACTTCATTTGCATTTCTCTAATGATTATTTTGATTACTTGCTTTATTGTAACTAAGTTGTGTGAATTCTTTATATATTTAGGATATTAATCCCTATTATATATGATTTGCAAATATTTCTCCCATTCTGTTGGTTGCCTTTTCAATATATTGATTTTTTTCTTATTTGTACGTAATTTCACAAAAATTTATATCTATAAAGTATATGTTACATGCATGTATACACATACCTTTTATGTTCTTCTATTGTTGTTGAGTTGTTTGAACATTCAAGCAGAAAGGCACAATGGCTTTCATAAGAAAAAAGTATAGAAGAATGAATCAAACATTTGTAATATTAGATAAGATATGAAAATGAGTGAAAAAGAAGTATTAAAATGGCTAGAGGGGTAAAAGCAGATGCTCCAACTGGTTTCTTTTAAAAATTCCAAGTCGTCTGATGAATGTTATTGCAGCAGAGAATGACATGTGGAAATGTAAGTTTTTTTTCACATACTGCATAATCAACACTATTTTTGAGTGGCTATTTTGCATCAGGCATTACAGATAAGAGGTCACAGTTTCAGCTTTCAAAATGTTTACAACATCAAGAATTTAAGTTTTATACAACAGAAATTTTAAAAGCTACATGATAAGTAATAAAATACATATGCATGGGAAGACAGAGAAAGGAATATCTTGATTTTCCTGGGAGACTCAAAGAATCTTCATGTATGAGGATGTGTTTTGCAAGCAGAGAGATCAGGGGCTTTCTAGAGAGTGAAAAGAGTATATGCAAAGACCCAGAAAAGTTAAAGAGTTGTATGTTTTCAGGAAATTTAAACAGTTTTAGTGGTTAGAACATACATTGAAAGCCTCATCTTGAAAAATCACTGTCCTGATGACAATAGAATAGAAGGGAAAATTTTGAGCATTGTAGTATGATTTACTTTGCTAGCTAGAAAAATCACTCTAACATGGAGTAGAGAATCCACTTTTGATACAAAGAGTCTATAGAAGGTATAATAAAGATAGGCTTAGTAGCAGATAGTAGTGAGAAGTTATTCCAAGAAGTGACTCAAGTGCTGTTGTGGTTGAGTCACTGGAAACTTCTACAGGAAAGTAATGAAGACCCATCAGATATGAATAAGCTGTGTAGACTTTAACATAAAAATGAAGACAGCCAGGGCACAAAGTATTATTCATTCTCAGGTGAATAAAATTGTCATTCCTTTAAAGAATTAAGTTATTGATTAATTGTCATATAGTCAGCCTGAAACGGTAAGCTGAAATCCTGTATAGTTCAAATTCTACTAGCGATCATAGTGTTATCTGAACTTTAGGGGAAAGATAACGGATGACTTGGGCAATAATTCTGTGCAGGCATCAGGGAGAAGGCTAGTCACTATCTATTCATTGAGTTATCCCATTAAAGGTAATTTGCATAATGTTTAAAACTAAAATTATTGCCAAATAGGAGACTTAGTTCAGTGCCTAACTTATATTAAGCATCCAAAAGATTTTAGTTATTAATGAAAAACAAAGCAGCAAAACTTCTGTTTGTCTTTCTTGGATTGTGAAGGAAAAATTATATATGAAAACTGGTTGTTACTGACATTATGAATCTGTACTCTGTCACCCTGAAATTGGTGAGTCACGTGTCTTAGCCCATTTTTCCCACTAAATCTAAATTATGTGATTCTGTGTATTGAGTGTACTTTTGTTTGCATTTGAGTATGTGTCCATATAAATACGTACATAAAAATTTTAGCACTCATTCAGAATGTCATTGCCTGAAATACGAGGTCAGTAGGAACTCAAACACACATTTTTGTTTTACTTTAAATGCTTAAAGACCAAATGGAAAAGAGTTATTTTTACTATGAAAACATCAATTAAATTTGCACTGAGAGAAATATACCCAGAATGACATCACAGGAAATAAAATAAGATTAAGGAAATGGACAGTTTTCAGGAACAAGTCATCCCAAAATAGGAATTGTTGATAATCAATTAGGATGGACATAGTCTTAAGGCAAAAATGCCAGCTATATGTGAAGTATGTCCCTCTAGAGGCCAATATTCACTCAGCTGTTAAAGATATTTATTAAACTTAAAAAGTTCTGGTAACCACAATTACATAACAGTAATAATATTCTAGTCTAAAATAATCTTGGGTCATTTTAGGTAGAGACATATAAAAGATTTCAATGGCGTGCATTTACTGCTAAAGTTAGAAGTAATATCTCCAAAATATACAGTACTTATTTAGAATTATTGTATAACAGGCAAGAGGATCTCTGATGGCAAAATAATATTACTGCTTCCTCTTTTACAAATGCAGGGCTGATATTACCTATGATGAGAATGTTTGTCTCCTCTGAGTAGTCCATGACTCAGAAGCAAAAGTCATTCTGCAACCCCAGCCTTCACCCCATTAAATCTGTTCTATTCTTTGGCAGCTGTTTTTGCCATTTACGTTGAAAGCAGATGGGGAAAATGCAAAGAACTGTCAGTTTTATTGCCATGTATAATCAGCATCTGGGCTGTATGTTACAGAAACAATCAGTCCAAACTCATACTTTACTGGTGGTGTAAAAACCCTTTTTGAGTTTCTCAGACAGCTTTCAAATTAAAGTGCTCTTTTTTAATCATGTTGATCATGGAAACAGCAACCATTTGTATTGCTTTTTCAGCCTCCATAAGAATGATGCATGAGTGTAGGTCTTTAAAATACAGTTATGAGTTATCTTCAAAAAACCTGTCTTGCTAATTTGTTTAAAAATGTGTTTTGAACCATAAATATTTATTTCTCATTAGAGATCAAGTCATGTATCAGATTTATTCCTTTATATAATCTGTGTGTTTATGTGTAACTAATATTTGCTATAGATATTATATAATGCCATATGTTATATATTACATATATACACATATATATCCTCATTTTTACTTTTCCCACTATTTTTGGAACTGGAAAAATACACCATATATGTTTTCTACATCTCATGATTTATACCAAAACATTTATAGCAGGGTTTATTTTCTTATTTTTCAGAAAGAGAAACAGACACACCGAGAAACCAACAGTAACGTTTGCAAGGTCCACAGAGCTAATCAGTGGCAGATCTAAATTTAACCCAAGCCTGTATAAAGCTCATACTTTTACTCACTGAACTACATGTTCTTAATCTTTATAGCTATACATACACAAAACATAAATGCCTCTTGGGGAGAGCCATTTCAGCTTTGGCATGTGGATGTTATTTTTTAGAGTTTGTCAAAATAATTTATTGAAACTAATGCTTGAATATTGAAAGCTAGTGAGCTGAAATAAACTAATGTTCTTTAATTCAGTGTAAATGTCTTCGGAACTAGTTGGAATTTTTAATCACCCAATTACAGTGTATGTCTTACACTTTCCTGATATAAGATCTGTTCATTGGTAACTGTAGTAGAATATTTATATGTCCCAGAGCCCAGCTATACCTGCATATAATTTCCATGTTCTAAGAGTCCATAATGTTACAGCAGAGAGATTTACTGATAATTTGCTATTTTCTACCATCTTTGAAATAGACACCAGAACGTGATGTATATTGGTAGCTGTTTATTCTTTAGAAACTCTAAATGTGTGAAAACATATTTAAAATAAAACAATAATTAGAGAGCAAGAGAAAAAGATATATAGGAATAGGGAGGAAAGGTCTTCACTGGTTAAGCATACTTGTGAATATTTTTATTGGAGCAGTTAGAAAATTGTCTTCTAACTAAAATTGAACTTCTTACTAAAACTCCCTTCTGGTTTTGGTGAAGTGTAACAGCAAATTGCTTTCAGATATACTTATACCCAGTGATGAAATGTTTTGGAATTATTCATGTAGATTCTGAGGAGTAAGGTTCTGGCTTTTTTTATATGAAAAAGGCTTCTTTTATCACATAGGGTTTATAAAGTTTTTTGTTCTAAATCTATTTTTACTTTGAAATTCAAAATATTGTTTTCCTTTTATGAAGGACTAGCATTTGCAAGGCTCTTAATTATGGTGGATTTTATCTTTACCATGCAAATATATCTCAGCCATTACACTATCTGTTTTTGTAACCCTGGAATGTTTTTAATCAGATTCTTCATGGAACAATGGATTTAAATTTGTACTCTGTAAAATTCAGCAGATTCTCTGCTATTAAAGTAGAAGATTAGAGAATAGCAAAGTAAATTTCATTTACTTTATTTTTTTAAACTTCATCTGAAAACTCTAATTTTTTCTTCCTTATTTTTTATAATCTGGTTTTAATCCTTACCTCTTATTTGAAGAAGAAGGGCAATTTTTGACATTTGTGTTGTTTGTCGTTTGTCAAATATATTATGAAGTTCTTGTAATAAAACACAAAACTTATTTGTCCTAGAGACCTAAAAGTTTACAGGAAGTACATATTATTTTATTGTTTGTCTGCTGAAGACAAAAAATAGACATTTTTAAGCATTTTAAAATTTACTGGTTGACATCTGTCAGTGGTAGAATATTTTCCTGCATGAGAATCTGTCCCTTTGAATGAAGAAGGCAATTACATTGTGCCTTAATGGATTGCTAGACAGTGCCATAAAAACCAATTAGCTGCTAAGTCAATGTAAATGACCATATAAGTTTTGTTTCAAATACTTTTTTTTTGGAACAAGTTAGAAATAAATAGATAAATACAGAAGAGCATAGTTCAGCTTTCTGTTGCTTATGTTATAAATGCAATGGATTGCCATGTGAAAGTAAGTCATGGCACATTGCAATATGGAATAATATATGCAGCATTGCTATATTTAAATTACTATTTTGCATATAAAGTTAAATATTATTTCATCATGAGTTCTTTTCATTTTATAAATTTTTGAGTATATATTTTCTAAAAAAATAAATAGCCTCACTCATTATGTCTTGTTGTATTTTAGCAGGAATAGTTATCAATGAAATTAATTGCAGATTCAACACAAACCAAGTTACAATAAAATATATTTGAATGCCATTAGAACAATTAGTGATCATTGTAAGTACTCTTGCCTGGAAAATCCCATGGGTGGAGGAGCCTGGTAGGCTGCAGTCCCTGGGGTCACTTAAGAGTCGGACACGACTGAGCGACTTCACTTTCACTTTTCACTTTCATGCATTGGAGAAGGAAATGGCAACCCCCTCCAGTGTTCTTGCCTGGAGAATCCAAGGGACCGGGGAGCCTGGTGGGCTGCCGTCTATGGGGTCGCATAGAGTTGGACACGACTAAAGTGACTTAGCAGCAGCAGCAGCAGCAGCAGCAGCAGCAGCATAAGTATTCTAGGTTCTGAGAATTTAAAATAATAAATGAATTTTTGAATTCATCATTTAATTTTAAAGATTCTAAATATGTGAAGAAGCTTTTTAGTTATGATAGGTGATAGAATTTGTTTGGCCATATTTGTGGTTAATATTGACATTTCAGAAATCTTAGTACTGAATAGCATAGTTTTAAAAAAGCTTGCATTGAAAAAATCAGTTGGAAATTTAACTGTAAAATTGGACATTTTATTAATAAAATGTCTGTGAAGGTATAAACATATCTGTACTTTCAATCACTAATGAACTCCAATTATGTAATTTTGCCCTGAGTAGTCATTAAATATTTGCAGGTTGAATGAATGAATAATTGCTGATTCCTTATTTTAAGAAGCTGAAATTGTATTTATAAAAAGTAATTGCATGATCTAGTTTTGCATGACTGTTAAAAAAAAATACTATACTAGACACTAAGAATTTTTATTTTTTCTCATCATCACATTATATTGAGAAATCTTTTACAAACTGAAGTGATGTTTCATTGACCTAGATTTGAAGAAAGTCCTTTAATCAATAGTATTCCATCTATAGCTTGTTTTTATTATATTTCATTTATGACATTTTAAACTACTCAAAATCCAACTACAAGAATGGATCACAAAAAAATATGTCACTAAGCCATCAATTCATAAAGTTGTAATCAATAAATGTAACAGTGAAATTGTTAAAGTAGCCTTTGCTATGCTTTGGGCTTTTGAAGAAAGTAACCCTTTCTTAAGACCTAGATAAATAATCCAGATGCCAAATCCTTATTTTATTCATAGGATTTATTTGTTTTCTTCTAGGGTAAATCAGCCCCTTAGGAGCTAACAGCCTGGTAGAGGAGGGATATGTGAAAAATTAATACAGTCAGAGAAGAACAGATGCGTTTAGAAGAAAATGCTCTTGAGTAGAGAGAAAGATACAATTAACCATACCAAAGAAAGTAAAGGAAGGCTTCAAAAAAAGGCTGTGTGCTAGTCATCTTAAAATAGCTGAATATTATTAATAATGATGTAAACTTATTATTAATTTCAGTGGCTAACAATGAAGAATGATTAAGAAATTATGGACCATTTTGACAGTCATCAAGAAAGCCTAAAAATAAGGTCTTCCAAAAATTTTGATGATTAGGAAAACATTGGAGAAGGCAATAGCACCCCACTCCAGTACTCTTGCCTGGAAAATCCCATGGACGGAAGAGCCTGGAAGGCTGCAGTCCATGGGGTCGCAAAGAGTCGGACATGACTGAGAGACTTCACTTTCACTTTTCCCTTTCATGCACCGGAGAAGGAAATGGCAACCCACTCCCGTGTTCTTGCCTGGAGAATCCCAGGGATGGGGGAGCCTGGTGGGCTACTGTCTATGGGGTTGCACAGAGTTGGATACGGTTGAAGTGACTTAGCAGCAGCAGCAGGAAAACATAGATGATACTATATTTAGTGTAAAAGATTCAACTCAAAATTCTCTATACAGTAAAATTTCAGTTATATAAAATAAATATATATACATAAAAACAAGTAAAATTCACTGATCTGAGTGATATATTATGAGTGATTTTAGTTTTCTTATTTATGTATTTCATAAATAGTTTAAGCTTAAGTTTGTCTTTAATATGAACAAAATGACTTTGCTTTTTGGATGGAGGGGAAGAATCATGATTAACATTGCAGGTCAGAGAAGAGATTTTTCCTTTTGTGTGAGAGAGGAAAAGGACAGAAACTTGGGGAATAACTCACTTTAGAGGACTAGAAAGTGAAGCCATAAGTTAAAAAGAGAAAAGCAGGCCAAGAATAAGTAATATACAGTATCACATCCCAGGGAAAGATTGTTCACAGTATCAAATGCTACAGTGAGTTCAAGAGCAACAAAGATTGAGAAAGCCCGTTGCGTGTAGGGACAAAGAGGTCAGATGGTGAACCCTGAGACTATCGAAGAAAACGTGGTATTGTAATAACAGATTTGGAATCAGAAAAGTACAAAATTTAAGAAATTTGACTTAAGCTCCTAGAAATGTTTTGATCTGATGTTCATTAAAAAATGTTTGTAATACATATAAATGTCAAAGTATTACCAACATTCAATAAAAATGAATTGCTGTATATGATACATATATAGCCTATAAATTGTCTATATATGTATATTCTATTTATATGTAAATATACTAATGGGCTTCCTAGGTGGCACTAGGTAAAGAATCTACCTGCCAATATAAATGTATATGCGTATATATATGTATGCATGTTTTTTAATTCAGATGACAAAATGGAACTCATGCCAGGTATTTCAGCAGATGGGTTTAGTATGATGAATGAGTCAAACAGCTGTAGAAAGGGACACAGAGGTTAGAAAGCTGCTTCCACCTCCAGGGCTGTAGGGAACTAAGGAGAAGGTAGTGTTATACAAAGGCAGGAGCTAGTCCTTAGCAGGAGCTAAAATGAAATGAGACCACTGCTGAGGACACCCCGTGAGGCAGAAAAGGGGAGAATACTCTAACTTCTCCCCTCGTCCCGCCTTCAGTCTCCCACCCTGACCACGTCTCACAAAAGCCAGCCCTTGAGCCTGCACCGTGTGGTTCACGGGCATCAGCTCTCTGGGATGCGGAGCAGAAGTGAGAGAGGGGACGGGAAGTGTACATGAGCATATTTGTACAGGTAGAGAGGAGGCTGAGAAACAGCATTTTTAATGGACTAAAACATTTACCAAACCACCCTATGAAATATACTATTTTGCGTCCTTCATAACTAGATTGGTAAAATCTTGTCTTTGATTGCAGAAGTATGGAGTAGATAAAGTTAGAGGGTTATTTTCAACTTGCAGATTATAGTGTATCATAAAAATACTTCAGTTGTTTTTAAATGCACTTTCCTGCAGTGGTTTTCACATGAAATATTCACATAACGGATTGACAGAGTCCAGAGAGTGTTACCAAAAATATCTGTAGTACTTACACATTTAAAAGTCAAGATTTTGCCTCAGAAGCAGCTTCAAAATTAATTTTATGCATATAACAGTTTTTTCAACCTATAACATGCTTTCTGTAAAGGAAATGGCTTATAAAATTTAATATTCAACAATAATGTCTTTTGTGGAAGAGTTATAGTTATCTCTAAAACATGTTCTACATCTCTTCAGTGTTACAACATATTTCTCTTATTGATATTGAACTTGGTAAAATATATTCCCAACATAGATGTTCTCTCTTTTATACAAAGTCCAGACTTAAATATTAATGAACCCACAATGCTTAAAAACCAAAATCTTCTTATTGTTTTCACAGTTGCTTTGTTTTTACTCCCAGTCTTGCACCATGTTTAGGGAAAAGCACAATTAATTTTAATAGTCTTTTTAGAGAAAAAAGCAAGAATATATCACTCAGGAAGCATATCACCTTTGCTTCTTGACATGACTTGAATTAAACATATCTGAGAGCTCACATTTCTATTTAAAAATTGAATATATTTTTCATTGCAGACGTTTGGAACAGAACTCAATCAAGGTCATCCCTCCTGGAGCTTTCTCACCATATAAAAAGCTTAGAAGAATGTGAGTGAATAATATTCTGAAATCAATGAAATTTTAAAAAATTATACAGGTCATGAACATGCAAAGACATCCATTTAAGTATGAATATTTAAGTGTTTGACAGCTTAAATATTAAGTGATGTGACTATCTGGTCGCTAGTTCTATAATAGTGTAATGTTAAAAGCTAAAATATTAATTTATTAAGTTCTCTGTAATTTAGCATACTAATTCACACTAGTGTGAACATATGTGGTCAATATATTATGCAGTCAAATTCTTAACTGTTCTGTTTTCAAAAATAAGACATGCCGTCTTTAATAATAATTTAGAAAAATAGCCAATAATTGATTTAAAAGTGTGATTTTTTTAAAAAGTTTAGGATGCTTCAGATGTTGCAAATATTATACACATATTGATAGGTGCAAAACTGATGTGTAAAGGCAATAAAGAGCTTTCTCCTGCAGTAAATCTCACTGACATTCTATTTAATTTAACCTAACCCTATTTTTAATCTTAGCGACCTGAGCAATAATCAGATCTCTGAGCTAGCACCAGATGCTTTCCAAGGACTACGCTCTCTGAATTCACTGTAAGTATTGACCACATAACTGAAGGAAAGTAGAATGCATTAGGAATAATGCCTCTATATTTTAAATTTGGATTTAAAGAATATGTTCCTTTACGTGCTTTACTATGCATTATTAACAGTATTAATTATTATAAATCATTAGTGAATTTTATCATTTTTATGTAGAACTGCTACCTGTCACTAAAATTGGCCAATTTTTAGGGGTTTATATTTTAGAATTCGATAGTTTTACTGTTTAGAAATTGAGTATGAACCCCTTTTTCGACAGTGTTTTCTTACAGAAGTAAAGGGAAAATGTTTACTTTGGAGGCTCCGCTCAATACTGCATTTATAACCCCATCCTTAAACCCATAGTCACTGTCACTGGGGACAATTACAGTCCCGTTTAGAATGATCCTAGGTAAATGTGCAGAGAGCAGTGAAAGATGGCCAGTGAAAGGGCCCCCCTCCAGCCCTCTACTTCATCACCTTAAAGACTTCCCTGAAAGAACCAGCTTTAATCTCTCCAAGAACAAATAGAAGAAATATGGCAGCTTTTTAATGTCAAAAGGACTTCCAGATGGGCATATAAATTAAAGTGAATTTATAGAGACTGTTATTCCTTCAAATTTGTATAAAATCTTCAGAAGTCTGCTAAGTAGAGTATGTATTATTTCAAATTTTAATTTTAAAGTTTAAAAATGAAATCTGGTTTCTTTGTTTGAGGTGATGCTTAGAGAAGAGTTCTTATTGATGTAAATTACTGCATTGCTCTTAGGAACTTCAGAAGTCAATGGTAGCCAGTGAGAATTTTAGGATACACGTGTGTGATTCTTAGGTAAACACCTGGGGTTTGTAGAATACTTTACACTCATACCAAGGGGAGGAGATGTACCAGTTTATCTGGGTTGTAAATAGCCTCTTGATGAAAGTGAAAGAGGAGAGTGACAAAGTTGGCTTAAAGCTCAACATTCAGAAAATTAAGATCATGGCATCCAGTCCCATCACTTCATGGTAAATAGATGGGGAAACAGTGAGAGACTATTTTTTTGGGCTCCAAGATCACTGCAGATGGTGATTGCAGCCATGAAATTAAAATACGTTTGCTCCTTGGAAGGAAAGTTATGACCAACCTACACAGCGTATTAAAAAGCAGAGACATTACTTTGCCAACAAAGGTCCATCTAGTCAAGGCTATGGTTTTTCCAGTAGTCATGTATGGATGTGAGAGTTGGACCATAAAGAAATCTGAGGGCCGAAGAATTGTTTCTTTTGAACTATGGTGTTGGAGAAGACTTGAGAGTCCCTTTGACTGCAAGGAGATCCAACCAGTCCATCCTAAAGGAGATCCGTCCTGAGTGTTCATTGGAAGGACTGATGTTGAAGCTGAAACTCCAATACTTTGGTCACCTGATGCGAAGAACTGACTCATTTGAAAAGACCCTGATGCTGGGAAAGATTGAAGGAGGGAAGAGAAGGGGACGACAGAGGATGAGATGTTTGGATGGCTTCACTGACTCAATGAACATGAATTTGAGTAGACTCTGGGAGTTGATGATGGACAGGGAGGCCTGGCGTGCTGCAGTCCATGGGGCTGCAAAGAGTTGGACATGACTGAGCGACTGAATTGATGCTGGTCTGCTTAGAAAACTGCAATTTTCTTTAGACCAGAAAAAAAAGGAAAACTATGACTTCACCTGCAGTGTCTGCCTAGGTTCATTTTTGTTTGTTTGTTTGTTTGTTTGTTAGTATATGAAGTCTAAAACCAGGGAAACAACTGCTGGCAGAAAATCTAAAGTGCAGCCGTTCACCCTTTTGGTTGACACCATACCTTTTATTTATCTCAGTTACAGCAGTGACTGGCACATGGGCAAATGATGAACACTGAACAAGTTATCCACTCTTGTATTCTTGCCTGGAGAATCCCGTGGACAGAGGAGCCTGGCAAACACAGTCCAAAGGGTCCCACAGAGTCAGACACAACTGAGGCAACTTAGCATGCACACACACATGAACAAGTAACCGTTGGATTCAGTTGGGCACCAGGCTTAGAACCTACAAAATTCCGGGCACATAGTGAATGTATAGTATTTATTGCTGAATGCATTACTTGAATGATATTCTATTGAATACCCAAATAGGTGCCAACTTGATCTGATCGTTTGTTCCCTAAAGCCCTCTTTTTCTTATTCTTGACCGAAAGACGTATCTTAGTATTGCTTTACCCTTTCTTAATGCCTTTACTCCTTGCTGCTGCTGCTGCTACTGCTGCTAAGTCGCTTCAGTCGTGTCCAACCCTGTGCGACCCCATAGATGGCAGCCTACCAGCCTCCCCCATCCCTGGGATTCTCCAGGCAAGAGTACTGGAGTGGGTTGCCATTTCCTTCTCCAGTACATGAAAGTGAAAAGTGAGAGGGAAGTCGCTCAGTCGTGTCCAACTCTTTGCGACCCCATGGACTGCAGCCTACCAGGCTCCTCCATCCATGGGATTTTCCAGGCAAGAGTACTGGAGTGGGGTGTCATTGCCTTCTCCTTACTCCTTGAGTCTGATAATATAGAATTCTCTTTTGTTCTTGTGTTTTTAAAATTGTTTCTTCTCTGACTTACATTTTTTAAAAAATCTATATTCTACATAAATGACTTTTTATGTCAAACCATATAACTATACCACTGGAATCTATACAAATGGTATGTCTACTTGTATAGTATAGTCACCCAGATTTATTTCCTTAAGAATTTTCTTCATATTTTATAATTTATCCCACCTCTCACTGACACCTTAAAAGGGAACAGCTTTTTCCTCACTCTGATTCATCTCTGTTGCATTGTCATTTCCCCTCCTTTCTGAACAGAAGTCAGGTACAGCTGCCAAACATATTTTGATTCTCATTTTAGCTTTTTCCTTTACATTTTATGATATCCATTTATTTCTTTTCAAAATGAATGTTTCTGGCTTTTAAAGTATAAATGCCCATTGTAGAGAATATTTTATGAAAATATAGATAGATAGATGCAAATTCAAATGACCTCTGGATGGAAAATCACCTGCAATCTAGAGATCGTCCACTTTTTTCTATGTATATATGAGTATATTTTTCTAAGTGAAATTATACTGTAATATATTCTTCTGTATTATGCTGTTTTAAACTTAATATCATATCATAAGGGTTTCCCAGGTGGTACTAGTGGTACAGAACCTGCCTGCCAACGCAGGGGATACAAGAGATGCGGCTTCGATCTCTAGGTTGGAAAGATCCCCTGAAGTAGGAAATGGCAATCCACTCCAGTATTCTTGCCTGGAAAATTCCAGGGAAGAGAAACCTGATGGGCCACAGTCCATGGGGCCACAATGAGTTAGATGTGATTGAGCACAGAGCATACGCATAATATCATAAATACTTTCATGTCAACCAGTATTTCTTCAAACATGATTTTTATCAATGAGAAATATATATTTAGCTAAGCCCCTTCTTTAGAATCTGGAAATATTTTGTTTGTATTTCATTTTTCACCATTATAAATTAGGCCACGATTAATAGTTAGCACATAAAAATATTATATTTGTCTGATTTTTTTTCTTAAACTCCTGAGAGAAACTACTTACTTAAAATTTATATACACATTTTTATAACTCTTGATTGTTGTTATGGTTCAGTTGCCAAGTCCTGTCCTACTGTTCGCAACCCCATGGACTGCTTAGAGAACAGCTACAACTCATTTGTGCCCTTAAAAATATAATTTCTGTCTTTTCCTTCACATTATTATGGTTCCTCCCCTCCTTTATGAGGCTGAGAATAGAAGGCCATCATTGCAGACCTGTTGTCAGTAGCCAGCATGATGAGTCAATCGTTTTCATTTCCTTGCTGCTGAAATCCTCTCATTTCACCATTTCTGTGAATAAGATAATTTCCTTAATTTATTCCTGTGCTAATTTTTACTTCATTTTCCTCTTCAAACAATATTTATTCATCAATCCAATGTTAGAACATCACTGTGTGCCAAAGCCTAGGCACTGGGTGTATTACAGTGATCGTCATGGTCCCTGCACTTCGTGGTTACACTTAGTGGCTAATGGGGGGAGGGGGGAGGACACGGGGATACATTCCTATTCATATTTCTTTAGGGAACATACATTTTAAAAATTCTGTATAAATATTAATGATCACTGTCTTTGCAAATTTTACATTTCTGATGTATGTACATTATATTTTTAAAACAAATATTTTACACTTATATGGATTCCTTTCACTCTTAACCATTATGATAATTCTAAATTTTACCCCTTTGAAGAACAACGGATTCCAGGTTAGTGTTCTCCTTTGTTATATGCTGTATTCTTTCATATATGAGCTCTGTGTATTTGTGTATAAAAACATGACAAATTAACTGTGGACATTTCTATGAAAGGACAGTAAAATTATAAAGTGTGTTAATTTTTCTTAGTTTTTTGTTTATCTATGGTTTCAAACTTTCTACCATAAACATACATCTAACCTATAATCAGGGGAGAAGCATTTCCAAATTGAAGTTTGTTTACTGTGCTATGGCTTTATGATATATGGAGCTTCCTAACCTCCTTTATGCCTGAACACGTTTGTTTGGATAAATTTGTTTTGCTGCTTGGTCTCTAATATTTTTTGTTTGTTTGTTTAAATCATGTGTTTTCCAGTGTCCTCTATGGAAATAAAATCACAGAACTCCCAAAAAGTTTATTTGAAGGACTGTTTTCCTTACAGTTACTGTAAGTATTTGATTGTTTTTCATCTGTTGAACCTAAATATTATATTTTACACAGTGTACCATCTCGTATTTTCATGGAGGCTTCAGAAAAATTTGACCCAAAATGACAGTTTAATGAAATGGAAAAGATTAGTGAAGCTAACATTGATGATGGTCATTTATTTGAAGACACAAGCGTCCCGGCTGTTCTGTCATTTAAAGTTTCTGCAATCTTTGCCCTTTATGAAATTTATCTGTTTTGATTTAACAGTACTTGGAAAGCAGAAAGACATGGTGATATGTTTATTCACCTTTGTCCAAAAAAATCTCTAACAGTGACAATACTAGTATAACACCCCCCAACACAAAAATGGTCTCTAGTAGTCTAGGACAGAGTGTTAACAAAGTAATCTTTAGTGAGAGAATCATCTGTTAATTTCCTGGATTTTAATATGTAAAGACCACTCTGCTTAGAGAATAGCTACAACTCATTTGTCTCAAAAGAAGTATTTATGATACAAATTTATAAGAATAAGAATTGACTCCAGATGTCATAATGAATGCTCATATGAAAATGAGATTGAAAAAAAAAAATATGTTAATACTAAGATTGTTAGTGTTGGATCATCAAAATCTATTCAAATCCCCAGACAATTATAGGATATCTCTTTTGGGGCACACACTGACCTATCTGCTATGGAAGAAAAGATGAATATGCTACAATTTCTGCTCTCACCTAGCTCACAGCCAGCTTACTTTAAAATTCCTAAGTTTAGAATGCTATTTTCTCTTTTGAGTGTATGCATTTGTTGGTGTTAGGTTTGTACCATTTACTTGGTAAAAATGTATTCCTAATCCCACAAACTTCCCAAATGTGGATCTTTTTTTTTACTTGATAAATGTATGGTTATCATTATATCCTATTATTCACATTTTTAACTGTTTATTATTATGCAGAAGCATATTATATATCACAGCCCAATTCATACTCTCTCACACACACACATGAAACAAATCGTTAACAAAGCAATATTTAACCTTACTATATACAGTACTGTCAATTCTGTCCATTCTCTCTCTTCTTAATGCTATATAACCCAAGAAATTAATTTCCAGCAAACCAATCAGTCAAGCTAAATACTGACTTTTGTGACCTAGTGGTTTTATTTGGGCATAAGATTATTTTACAGCCCCTACAAGGAAGTTAGGTATAGCTGTGTGCTACAGCCAAGTGTTGTTTATTTTTTATTTGCCTCTCTCTCAGTTCTTCCTAGCACTGTTCTCTTTGCCATTTACTTCTAATCTCTTTTGCTACCACTGCCCTCTGTGGTATCAACACTTAAAGTTGCACGTTTTTTTCTTTTCCTCCCATACTTATTGGTAGTTGATGTAGTAAATGGGTTAATAATAAACCCTTGGAATCTCTATGTAGATAAATCTTACTCAAAAAACCAGCTTTCTCACTGTGCCTTAAATTATATCCCAAGACTAAGCCTGCCAGGGCCAACAAGGCACAATTGACTCTGTAAGGTTAGCTGAGAATTTGATTCAGTTAAGCTTCTTAGATCTGTTGAACAGATGAGATATTTGCGAGAAGTGGGTAAATGGAAGGAATAAAAGAAAGTAGTGTTCAGTATTACTCCCCCAATTTCTGGACCACCTGAGAGTAAAGTAAGTACAAAATTCTCAGAGAAGCACTTTCTTTAGTTGTCTTCCAGACTCCCTGCTTTCTCCCTGTCTTTAGCATTCTGCTGCCTGACTCCTCTTAACTAAAAGCTGTATGCCATCTGTCATGGCCCTGAGTGAGGAGGCATGGATTAATCAGTCCATACCGCAAATCAGTCTCTAAGGTCTTAGGAAAGGATTCTGTAGACCACAGAGAAGGCCAAAACTGAAATTCCTAAAAGAAGATTAAAAAAAAATACGAAACTCTGATCCCTGGTTCAGGAACTAAGATACTACATGCCACATGGTGTGGACAAAAAAAGAAAGAAAACACACCCGAATAGTATGTCCATAAAAAAAAAAAAAAGGCAAAGTGAAAGCGTTAATCACTCAGTTGTGTCTGACTCTTTGTAACTCCATGGACTGTAGCCCGTCAGGCTCCTCTGTCCATGGAATTTCCCAGGCAAGAATACTAAAGTGGGTTGCCATTCCCTTCTCTAGAGGATCTTCCCAATCCAGGGATCAAACCCAGGTCTCCTGTATTTAGGCAGATTCTTAACCATCTGAGCTACCAGGGAAAAGGCAAAGGTGAGTTAAAAAAAAAAAAAAGACAAGTGCAGCAAGGAGAACTACTATGAGGAAGTCCTGACTTTGCACAGGCAGAGAGTTGAGATCTTCAAAAAGCAAGTAAAACTGAAATACCCTGTGTTAATCACAGAGGGTCTGTTGGGCAAATTGGGAAATAGTATTCAGTGTGTTAAAAAGGAAGGCATCACACCCAAACCATATAGCACATATTTTTGAGTTACCAAGTATTTGTTAAAATCCTAAGTATCAAAGCTCCGAACTAAATGGTGAGAGAGAATAAGAAATATCAAAAAATTTTCTGCCCCCAGAAGGCTAAACTCTCTGCAGACGAACTATGTGGGCCTATGTAAAATAGTTGACGAAAGTAGGTAACACTGACTAACTTGCTCTGGAAAGTAGAGGAAGGAGCATGTTAATTGGGTGAAAGTTGTATTCTGGAAAATTCTTGCTCTGGAGAAAGTGAGGTCCTCTGAGGTCTTGATAGGCCAGATGGTTGAGGCAGATGGAGAGCAGGACCCGTGTATTCCCATAGGTGAAGCAAGCATGAATAAAAGCATAGGCAAGGTGACATGTAACCTGTAAGGATGACGTTTGCACAAGATCTGTAAACCATGGCTCCACAAAATACTAATATTGAATATTGGTACGATATATGAGAAAATGGAGAAGGAAATGGCAACCCACTCCAGTATTCTTGCCTAGAGAATCCTATGGACAGAGGAGCCTGGTGGGCTGCTGTCTGTAGGGTCGCACAGAGTCAGACACGACTGAAGCGACTTAGCGTGCATGCATGCATTGGGAAGGTAATGGGAACCCACTCCAGTATTCTTGCCTGGAGAATCCTGGGGACGGGGGAGCCTGGTGGGCGGCCGTCTGTGGGATTGCACAGAGTCAGACACAACTGAAGTGACTTAGCAGCAGCATATGAGAAAAAAAGTTTGTGAGATACTGTGCTAAACAAAGTGAATTGGATATCTATACTGCAGAATAGAGCTTCTCTGATGGCTCAATGGGTAAAGAATTCATCTGCAGTGCAGGAGACATAGGAGATGTAAGTTTGATCCCTGGGTCGGGAAAGTCCCCTGGAGGAAGAAATGGCAACTCACTCCAGTATTCTTTCCTGGAGAATCCCATGGACAGAGGAGCCTGGCGAGCTACAGTCCATGGGATTGCCAAGGGTTGGACATGACTTAGTGACTAAACAGCAAGAGTTCAGAAAAGGGAATCAGAGATCCCATTGGGAATTTTGGGCTGTTGTCAGGTCTTGAGTTTTTCAGAGCAAATTGGGAGTTACTGCACTGTTTGGGAGAGGAGTGACGTGATCTGATCGATGTTTAGAAGTCTCACTCCAGCTACTGTTCTGAGAATGGATTGGACTTCTTTTTCTTAGAGCAGCTCCAAGGACTAATGTTTATGAGGACTTTATAGAGCCTTTGATAGCAAAGGCTGGTTCTCACCCGCCTTTATCTATTGCTGTACTTCTGCACCTTCCAGAGAATATCTTTGATAATTTTTTGTTGGATAAATGTGTAAGTACCACTAGATTTAGGCAATCCAATCATTAGATATGACCCTTGCTTTATCTGCCATGACCCCAAATCTTCAGCCTGTGATACCTGAATAATGACAGTTAAATCTTAGTGTCAAGGTTAAAAGCAGTGAATTTCTTGATTGGATTTTCTCAATAACAAGAGTCTTGAAGGTGGGTTAATGAGATACTACACTTTAATTAATTCTATAACTATTTGATCAAACAGATTACTGAATGCCAACAAGATAAACTGCCTCCGGGTAGATGCTTTTCAGGATCTGCACAACCTGAACCTTCTCTCCTTATATGACAACAAGCTTCAGACCATCGCCAAGGGGACCTTTTCACCTCTCCGGGCCATTCAAACCATGTATGTATATGGAGTCAGGGTCAAATTTGATGACCATTGTTTTCATTCTGGATTTGAGAGTTGAGTTCATTGCAAGTCATGTGTAAAAGTGTTCTGTATGTGTTTCTGAAAGGCATTTGGCCCAGAACCCCTTTATTTGTGACTGCCATCTCAAGTGGCTGGCGGATTATCTCCATACCAACCCAATCGAGACCAGTGGTGCCCGCTGCACCAGTCCCCGGCGACTGGCAAACAAAAGAATTGGACAGATCAAAAGCAAGAAATTCCGTTGTTCAGGTAATTTCTTACTTTGTGTGACATTTCCCCTGTGTTACTGAAAACAGTAGTTAATGAGATGTAGAGACAGCTGACCTTCGACTGAATCACCAAACATTACAGAATTGTATTTCTTTTTCTTCTGCCCATGAAGAAAAATAGACACCATTCACATAGAATCCCTACATGTAACCTTTTTAACACACTATCCAGCAGAAGAAATAAAGGGAAAAAGATGCCTGGATACTTCAGGCTGTAATCCCAGGGTTTGAATTTAACAGTGGCCTTCTAGCTAACTCAGTGCCTGTTAAATCTCATGTTTGTTGTATTGTTTTCCATTGAGCAGTGGTGAAGTAGTTAATTGTCTTTCTATTTCTCTGAGAAAGTGAACTGCGGCGTAGTTACTTGATTTGCTCAGGTTCAGAAGTAGGGGGAAAAAGAACACTCTGGATTCCTTGCTTCTCACAGGAAAACAATGTTTTGTTTCTACCTTTACGTTTTCACATTTTGACCAGGACTGTGAAGATATTTTTTTTTTTTTCTGAAAGGCCATCTTTTAACACTTTGGGAATATTACATTTACTTATAAAAAGTGAAATATAGGTGCATTGTACTAATATTAAAGAGAAAACTTAGTTCATTGAAATTTTATATTTGCTTTGGTATAATTCTTTCTATTTTCTCAAAATAAAATGCATTATTTATGTTTCGGGTAGTACACTACCCAACTATTCCAGGCGTTATTTCACATTCGGCAGTTAATTCATAACTAAAAAGCTAATATCAAGATAAAGCCGTTTATTGTCCATGATTCTAGATGCATTTCCTACTCATGGTTATACTTCAGCCACTGCTGTGAATATACATTTTTTTCACTTAATTATCTATAGTAACTTTAGTCCATTCTTAATCTAATATAACTCATATCTCTGCTTGCTGACATTCAGGTGCATCTTCTATTTTTTTTCTCTTTTTTTTATTTAGCTAAAGAACAGTATTTCATTCCAGGTAGGTTTTGCTCGGTAGTAGGACTAACTGCAGACACCTTTTTCTCACTTATAAAACCTAGCTTCTAAAACTCTGATATGCATGCTTTCAAAAGTCCAGTGGATACGCTGTAGCTAGATTCTGCATAGATCACTAGTAACTGTTTCCTGAAAACCTGACCTTTGCATGCAGCTTCTGATGTTAAACATACATATTATTAAACTCCCACTTTTTTTTTCTCTCTCTCTCTCACTTTGGCACATTATCTAAAATTTCTCACAGTAGCTAAAATGTTTGAACCTATGGCTTTCTACTTAAATCATTTTCTCTCCTTATGTGTATATCTGACCTTTCAACCTGTTTTTAAAATATAGCTTCTTGAGCTGGTTTTAAAGACAGACCTTTCTGTGTCAAAGAACTAGTTCTACATGCAATCAGTCACAAACACACAAAACTGTTTTCAATCATGAGATTTACTCTTTTATAGAGATTTTTCTATACTAAAAAAGTATCCCTTACTTTTTGCTTTACTTGGTTTGCTGTTGCTTCGCTTTTTATACCAAAGCATCAGCTTCCTACTGGTTTATGTGCAGCTGTACTTTGTGATCTTCAATTCTTGCATCTTTGGACTCGTAGTTTAACAACTCCATGAAAGCAGGATTGATATCCATCCTGAAAGTATCATGAGCACCCAGTGCCTTGAATAACTTAGTTGAATGGAGTGTTTCTTAGAAAAATAATTGAAATATTTTACCACTGCAATCTTAACACTGTCAAAGCTGATGATTCTAGAACTAGCTCTTTGAAGTATGTTTATTTACTTATTTCTTCCTTGCCTGCCAATTGTGTAAAATGCCTCTTGACTTGTTTGTTTTAAACTATTATTTAAAAATACATGTTAGTAACTCATTGGCTATATTTGTAATCTCCTGGGTATATTCTAGACTATAAAATATTTTAATAGTTATAAATAAAGATATTTCTAAGCTGTTAGTATAAAAAAAAACATCTTTTCTCTTAAGAGTTCTAGGTTTGGTCTCTATTTTAAGGAGATATGCCTTGCTTGCCATTGCTGAATTATAATACGAATAATTTTATGCATTTAACCGATTTTGTTTTATCACATATTTTGACTTGAATGATCAGTAATATTTTGTATATTACACTGGCTCCAGAAGAAGTAACATGTTGAAATAACAATTGGCTTTCATTGGCAATCTTTAAATTTATTATTTTTACCCAATTATTAAATAGAAAGTCATCTGATAACTATTACCCAGAAAAAGTTATATTGAAAACCAGAACCCCCCATAGGATAAAACATTGATATTACTTAAATGTCCAAATTAGAGAAGTTAATATTATCAAAATATTCAATCTCTTACATTTAAATATGCTTTTTCATAATTAGAAATTCGGAGAAGGCAATGGCACCCCACTCCAGTACTCTTGCCTGGAATATCCCATGGATGGAGGAGCCTGGTGGGCTGTAGTCCATAATTAGAAATTAGTATTTCAAATTCACCAAGTAAAAAAATCAGGTAGTTTTCAAAATTTTGTTAATAAGATTCAGTTCAGTTCAATCTCTCAGTCATGTCCAACTCTTTGTGACCCCAGGGAAACAGCACACCAGGCTTCCCTGTCCATCACCACCTCCTGGAGCTAACTCAAACTCATGTCCATCAAGTGGGTGATGCCACCCATTGAATCAGTGATGCATCGAGTTGATGATGCTGTTAACAAGATTAACAGCAGCCAAATAGGTTTTGCAAGGAAAAAAAAAAAAAAAAACCTCTATATCAGATATCATGGCTTAATTGTCAATTTCTGATTATTCAGTTTACATGATTTAAAAGCGTAATTCTAGAAGTCAGGACTCAGAAGAATTCTTTGAGCCTCTGCTCCCTCTCCACCCCACCCCCCCCCCCAGATATTAATTAAAATCTAAGCTTACTGAGAGAGTAGTCATAAAATAAGTATTATTGTCATTGCATTGAATGCAGATTATTTTCAACGTAAAATACCTCATGTATCTGTCATTTACACTTTATTCCCTGCATTTTCTCTATTTCACTTTTAAAATGAAAGCTTAAACCACAATACAACAGATCCTCATGTCATATCGTAAATGTCATGACATTAATTGCCAAATGTAATGAAACTATTATATTCAACTTTCCGAACTTCTTCCGAGATCCTGATTCCATTTAATTCAGTGACATTATTTATGAGTTGGAAACGTCATTAAAAAGCATGTAAGCCATAAAACCTAAGGTTTCGTCCAAATTTTCCATTGGGAGTCCTTGATGATCAATCTCATGATTTGCATTTTATTTCATTTCACGTGTCTGTTTGCCTACCACCATTCTGGATGGCGTCTAGATAGTACAGTGATCACTCAGAACAAAATTTATCTTGTGAAGAGTTCATCTTTTAAAGGACTTGACAAGAACTTAATTTGTGCTATGCATCTTGTATGCCATTGCTTTTCCTGTAAGACCCCTGTGCTTCACAAAATGATTATGAAAGTTTACAAAGCATGACGGTTCCTGTCAAACCGAGCCATTCCCCAATAATTGCCACAGTCAGGGAGGAAGGACGAGACCTTAGTGAGTTATATATATACTATGTGAATCTTACTTGGGTTTGCTCTGTCTTTCTTTCCTTCTGGGTGATCTTTACTTTTTCAGGAATTCACCATTTGGGCTGTAAGTAAAAGTGTCTGATCTGAAACATAATATCCTCCCTTTTCAATCCTGATGTATCTTCTTTTAGTCTCACTCTTCTGCGCCTTCTTATTTGTTTTTATTTTTTCAAGAAGACACCACAGATCTGTTGGGCCTCTCTGTTGTCCTTGTAGCGCACCTTCAACTTCTCCCTGGATGTTGTTCCCGAAAAAGCTGTTGTTTCAATTCTGCAGTTCTGAGGAACGCTGGAGGCACCTTTCAGTATAGCCCCTTCTTTGTGTTTCCAGGAACTCTTCGGTAGTAATACTCTTACTATGGTCATAAACATTCTTACGGGAAGAATGCATGTCATGTAAACAGTATTACGTTTCCAGACCGTCTGTAGCTTCTCTCCTGCTTCCCTTCATCTTTCCTCTTGGTCTTCCCCTTGGCCTAGTGGATGGTGTAGTGGTTATGTAGCGAGATTTTCTGTTGTGCTTGATCTAACCATGTGGTTGCCAGGTATGAGTAAAACATGGTTCCGTCAAGCACCATGGAACGTCACGCAGCTTTCTACAGCATGACAAGCTGCTGAGGCTTAAATCAGGATTTACTTGTCTCTTTTTATAAAATCAAAATGAACAAAAGAGGGCTTTTTAAGCATTTCTGAAGATTATGTGAGAGGGAGAGAATAATAAAAGACCATAGAAAATTAAAAAACCTGAGTCCATCTATTTGCCTTGAAAGCCCTGATTGAAAATGATATATAGGCATATGCTTATTACTGGATACATTTTCAATTCTTGACTCAGAGAAAAAAATAAACTTTTTCACGATTAGTAGCCATTGTGTGATTAGCTGTCGAATAGGCTAGAATGGCTCACAACTGGATCAGCAGAAAGTACAGCTGTGAAAAGCTCAACTCTGTTAATGTTTTCCTGTCCTGTGAATCCGGTTACTCTTTTTTCCAGCAAATTCCAAGCCCTTGTTTTAACCCTTTCCTGACATCCATTGACCAAAACCCCCCAAGTTGTCTCCCTGCTGCATAATCTATAGTTACCTTACTTTTTTCTTCCTACAAATTAACAAATATTCTAACTTTCAGACTCAGTATCTTCTTTTTTGGCTTGAATCCTCAATAGGTACAGAAGATTATCGATCAAAATTAAGTGGGGACTGCTTTGCCGATTTGGCTTGCCCTGAAAAGTGCCGCTGCGAAGGGACCACAGTAGACTGCTCCAATCAAAAACTCACCAAAATCCCAGATCACATTCCCCAGTACACTGCAGAGCTGTAAGTTCATCTCCCAGAAAAATCCAGTTTCAGAAGGAGGGAACGAGAGCATCAAAACATTGGGATTCTTTTCTTGCCCTTTCATCTCAATAATTATGTTAATTTTAATTGACACACATTGGCATAACTCTATTTTGTACAAATGTAAGTATTAGAGGCTTTCTTCCTTCCTCTTTCTGGTCCAAGGTACAACTACAGAAAATAACTCAAAAATTCAGTTAGTACTTGATAATGCTAATAACAGTACATCCATTTGATACTTATTACTTGGGGGCTTCCCTGATAGATGAGTTGGTAAATAGTCCACCTGCAATGCTGGAGACACCGGTGTGATTCCTGGGTCAGGAAGATCTGCTGGAGAAGGAGTATGCTACCCACTCCAGTATTCTTGGGCTCCTCTTATAGCTCAGCTGGTAAAGAATCTGCCTGCAGTGCGGGAGATCTGGGTTTGATCCCTGGGTTGGGAAGATCCCCTGGAGAAGGGAAAGGCAACCCATTCCAGTATTCTGGCCTAGAGAATTCCATGGACTGTATAGTCCAAGGGTTGGCAAAGAGTCAGACACAACTGAGCGACTTTCACTTTCACTTTCCCTGATAGCTCACTTGGTAAAGAATTATACCTGCAATGCAGGAGACCCTGGTTCAATTCCTGGATGGGAATGATCCCCTGGAGAAGGGATAGGCTACCCACTCCAGTATTCTTGGGCTTCCCTTGTGGCTCAGCTGGTAAAGAATCCACCTGTAGTGCAGGAGACTTGGGTTCGATCCCTGGGTTTGGAAGATCCCATGGAGAAGGGAAAGATTACCCACTCCACTATTCTGGCCTGGAGAATTCCATGGACTATATAGTCCATGGGGTGGCAAAGAGTCGGACACGACTTAGTGACTTTCACTTTCTTGCGTATGAATTATGTCCAAGGGCTTTCCTGGTAACTCAGGTGGTAAAGAATCTGCCTGCAATGCAGGAGACCTGGGTTCAGTCCCTGGGTCGGGAAGATCCCCTGGAGAAGACAATCCTAGAGAGAGAAGACTCTCCAGTATTCTTGCCTGGAAAATCCCAGGGACAGAGAAGCCTGGAGGGCTACAGTCCATGGGGTCACAAAGAGTCAGACACAGCTGAGCGACTAACCCTTTCACTGTGTCCAAACCCATTTCTAAGCATTTAATTGATTTTTAATGTATTTAGTCTTTTCAGCAACCAAATGAAATAGTTTGGAGTCAACATTTTGAATCTTTGTTCATTGTGAATTCAATCAGAGTCCTTTTTTATCAGCTATACTATAATAATTCACTGACTCATAAGTTGAAGGATTCAGTAATTGTCAAGTATAAAACACAAAGGATAGTTTTCTTTTTCTGAACAGTGGATAACATAGCAGGAAAAACTGAAAATGATAAAGTGTGAGCAGATCTATATTTATAATACTAACATAGGGCTTAGCACATACTAGGTTCTAAAATATATTTGTTGAATTATTTATAGATTCTGTGTCCATCTGTGTTGGCCTTTACTGACTTAATTATAAAAGTATGACATTTAATGTTAGGGTTTCTAAAAAAATAAAAACCTAATGAAACCTCATCACTTTTAGAACATCTTAGTAGTGTTTATGTCTAGCACCATCTGGTATTTGTCATTAACTGCTTTGCAAAGTTGGTTGTCTTTTTGTGCCTGTATAATTCTTTCATGTTCAACTAGATTATAGCCCCTTGATGGCAGGGATTGTCTTATAGTTTATCTCTCACAGTACCTATGCTGATGCCTGTTACTTAATGAATTTTAATCAATTTACATATTTAAAAATTATACAGTGCTTTCAAAAAGATGACAGCAGCTAACTACCTAGTGGTTATAAGGATTTTTTTTTTAATTTCTATTAGTACATGAAGCTATTTCATAGGTCCAGAACTTTAGAATTGTGTGGACACCATGCAATAAAATCTCCAAACTCTGTGTTTACTGTCATGTACGGAGTTATATTTATGTTCAGTAACTCTGCAAAGAATTCTAATTCTATCTTTCAGCATGATAATACTTAAAATAAGTTCACCTGTCACTCATGCATTTAGAAACTAGTACCTAGTTTATCTTTCAGCAAAGGTTGTGTTTGCTGAGAATGATGGCATTGATGGTAACTAATGATGGTAACTAATTAAGAAATTACGATTTTTAAAAATTAGTCCTGGGAAGAAAATATTTGCAAAATATATATCTGTAAGGAACTCATATCCAGAATACATAAAGAGCTCTTGAAACACAGTGATTAATATCTACTTTACCTGAGACTGCTCTGTCAGTCCATTGGTTAAGACGTAGAGCTTCCACTGCAGAGGGCATGGGTGCAATCCCCAGCCGAGGATTTAAGATCCCGCAAGACATGTGTGTGGCTGCTCTTCCCTCCCTCCACCCCGCTCAAAAAAGTACCTTACCAGATTAAAAAGTGATCAAATAATTTGTATGGACATTTCTCCAAAGAAGATATCTAAATGACTGATAAGCACATGATAAAGCACTCAGGATCGCTAGGCATGTGAAAATACAAATGAAAACCCCAATGAGGTAGCACTTCACATCCACTGGCTTTTAAAAAAGACAGTAATGGGTAAGAGAAATTTGGCCCCCCATACATTGCTGGTGGAAATGTAAAATGGTCCAGCCCTTTTGAAAAACAGTTTGGCTTTTCCTGAGGTGGCTAACATGGTTAAATGGCTTTACCATCTGACACAGTGGTTTCACACCTATGTATATAGCTGAAAATTGAAATCATACATCTACACAAAATCTTGTACACCAGTGTTCCTAGCAGATTATTTATAATCATCCAAGTGGATGCAACTCAGATATCCATCAGCTGATGAATGGATAAACACATGTGGCATATCCACACAACGGAATATAATTCGGCCATAAAATGGAATGAAGTACCAATCTATGCTAAACGTGGAAAGACCTTATAAAAATTAAGCAAAGTGAAAAAAGCCAGGCCAAAAATCCACATTTTGTATGATTCTATTAATAAGAAATCTTCAGAATAGGAAAATCTGTAGAGACAGAAAATAAATTACTGGTTGCTAAGGATTGAGATAGCGGAGGGCAGGAAATTGAGAGTGACTACTGACAGGCAGGGGGTTTCTTTTTTGGGTGATGAATATGTTCTGGAGTTGGAACGCAAAGATGGTTGCACAAGTTTGTGAATATTTTTAAAACCACTGAATTGTACACTTTAAAAGGGTACACTGTATGGTCTGGAAATTGTATACCAGTAAAGTTGTTAATAAAAACATTTATGGAGCAAGTGACTAGAAAAAAAAAGGTCTAAAATGCTTTTGGAAGCAGCGGTAAGAGTGGAAAAAAAGAGGAAAAAACAATCTACAGATTACTGAATGATGAGTTGGTTTTGAATTTTGATTATTGGTTTTCTTTACTATATGCTTCTTAATATGTTTTATTTTGATCCTTACAATATGGGATAAATTGAAAAATATCTGTCCTTCCCACAAATTTTCTGATACATGTCTTGTATTTTTCTTTTGGATAATCATTAAGTAATGTTATAATTCTGTACGAGAAATAAAATTTAATCTCTTCCTGACTTTTGGGAATGAAACTCTTCTGTTTCTGCTTTCCCTAGGCGCCTCAACAATAATGAATTTACAGTGTTGGAAGCTACCGGGATCTTCAAGAAACTTCCTCAGTTACGTAAAATGTAAGCCATATATTAGCCATCTTTAAAAATTCCTATAGTGTTGTGTTCTCTTATACCTTTGTAGTTTTATTTCGATTTCTTAGGAAATAGGGAAAATTAAAGATTCAAAGATATGTCCATACGGTGACCAGTTGTAATATGAATATAGGGTAAACACTGAGAGAAACCTAAGTAATTTGCTCTTTTCTGTGTATGTCAGCAATGGCGACCAGGTTTTCTGTAGCAGAACCCTCATGTCTTTAACGCTGACAGCTGGTCTGTTACATGGTCACAGCAGGAGTCCCCCAGTCTAAGTGCACTAGAGATGAGTTCAGTAACGTGTTGTAACTTCCTTCACCATTTCCCAAACCGTGCTGTTATTTCTCTTTCAGCACATTCATGTCGACTGTTTGACTTTTTGCTTCATTAAGCTTTCATTAGAAGATAGTCAAAATTAATGATTGGTAATCTGGCTTGATAGCTCACGTGTGTTACTACATGTCTGCAACTCATATTTTAAAATAAGTTTCTAAGGTCAGCAGTTTCCACAACACTCAGACAGTAATCCAGCCCCCTTGAGGATGATGGAAGGAGGGATAGGACAGAGGCCAAGAGTGTAGGGCCATGGAGCACTGTCAACATAACAGGAAACATCAGGAGGAGCAGAGAAGCACGCTTTCGTGGTATCTGTGCTGTCATATTGTGACTGATCCACAGGCAGAGAGTGGAAATGGCAGAGCAGACTGAATGCACTTCCTGTGCACTTGGCCTGCATAATACACTGCCTCCCAAAGAGTTTCTAAAGTCTTAAACGTCCTCCTTTTTCACTGATGCTGACTGCTTTTTCTTTTTAGCTGTAAAATGCTTTTCAATTCAACACATATTTATTCAGAGGCTGCTATGTGAAGTGCTCTGAAAGGAATAAAATGATACCTAAAAATGATCCTTATTTTGTGGGCATCACTGGTCTTGGAGTGAGCCTTGAGAAAGAAAAAATCTCTAGGAAGGTGTTACCTACCTCAACTGGATGTTCTTGCCCTTTGGGCAAGCATTAGTGTTTTGTATCGTACAGAATATGGGCAGTTAATTTGGTGGTTCTGACCCATTATTACATGAGAGGTTATGGGCACAATCGCATATTCAAATACATTTCTGATGTTGTCTAACCCCAACATATTCTAGTTTTTCCTTCTTTACTCAGCTGCCTTCTTTGAGTAATGAATTCATTAAACCGTTTAAATTGGGGGCACTTCTTTGAAAAAAAGTTTCTTATTAAGTGTGGTGGCAAACGTGAAAGTTTACACAATGCAGTACCTGACATCAAGGTTTTTATATTTCTGGGGGCCCTGGTGGGTCCGTGATTGGGCTGGCACCATTCAGCATAGATGTTTCCCGCTTGTATGATTATCACTTTGTCTTGATGGAATCAGAAAGTTGTGACTTTTCAGAGCCTTGGGAATGCCAGGCAGTGAAGAGCTTAGAGGTTTTGTGGAAAATGCTTGTTCAGTAAAAGAAAATGATCAGAGGCATTGCTTAGTGCCCTTGTTGTTAGAAATTGTTTCAAATATTTGTTTCAATCATTTTTACTTAGAAACTTTAGCAACAATAAGATCACAGACATTGAAGAGGGAGCGTTTGAAGGAGCATCTGGTGTGAATGAAATACTTCTCACGAGTAATCGTTTGGAAAATGTTCAGCATAAGATGTTCAAGGGCTTGGAAAGCCTCAAGACTTTGTAAGTATTCTCATTTGCATTGTGATTTTTCTACCACAGAGCTGTCATTCACAGTTCTTTATATTCCTGGGAGGAGTAGCTCCTGCTCTTCCTCAACCCCCTCCCCATCTCTCTGTCTCTCTCTTCCTCTCAGTCTCTCTCACACACACACGCAAATACATTTTTTAGAGGCAAACAGTTCCTGACTCCAGTACCTCTGGCTTCAATATGTTGCTTACAAATGATCAATAGAGTCTCTCCTGGCTATTGAATCCTCAGCAAAAAAGATCATCTTGGTTCCAGTGCTTGTACAGATCTGGCTCCCTGTGCTTTCTCAAAATGATCATTCTCTTTCCTTTCATTCAAATTCCTCCATCTAATACTATGTCTTGGCCCAAGGTCACCAGCTTCAGAGCCAATTCCAAATCTGTGGAATAAGCCTAGATTGAGACTACCTTCATCTGCCCTTTCAAGGTCTTAGTGAAGAAAAAAAAAAGAAAGTGGCTGCTGGTGTCTCTTTTAGTATCTATTTCAAAGAAAACATGTTAAGAGTATGTCAGCTTACTCAGGGATAGGGAAGCTAGGAAAAGAAATCTTATATGTTTCTAAAAGGTTGTTGGCCCAGGAAAATGTGGCTTGAATAGAAAAGGACAACACCTTGAGTTACTTGAGTCTTCATTCAGTGTGTTTATGTAGCTTTTATAACCTTTAAAGAATATAAATATGTTTGCCGTAAGTGGTGGACTAAGCATTGGAAGAAACACCAACAAAACTGAAACCTTTGGAAGGCACAAAGGAAATTGTAAGCAAGAAGCAGCCCTTGGGAATTGCAGTGGAAAGAGACCAAACTCCATGTCTCCCCTAAATGCCTACCCTATCCCTTGGAGGCACCAAGAGCCACGCCCAGGGGAACTGAGACCCAAGGGAGTTCATGCCTGACCTTAATCAGACGCGAGGGATAGGACATTTCCCCAGCGTTCGATAGCATCCCAATTAACATCCCACTCAAAAAAGCACCTGTCCGTGAAAGGCACACATGGCCTGAGACAAACCACCCAGCACAACCAGCCTGCAACCTGCTGGCTCCTCTCATGGGCTAACTCGGGGTCCCAACAAAGTGAAAAATGTAATGCAAATATCCTTTTGGTCTTTTTATGGAGGAGATACTGGGAGTGTGTAAAAGGAGGGCAGAGAAGTTATACTACAGGTGGCTACATCTACTCCTGCCCCCATTCCCCTCTCCCAAGCTGTCTCGGGTAACTTGGCAAAACTAAGTCCTGCAGCAGCCAGAAGCCTGCCTTCTTAGATGGTGGCTGAGCCACTGATGTTACTAGAGCCTTCTCCTCAAGGGGGCAGTGTGCGTCAGGGTGGGCAATGGGGGGTGTTTGCCAAAACTCAGTCTCTGTTCACCAGTGCCAAATAGAAAGGTGTAGAGAGAGATTTGTGAAGTAGAAAAGAGTAGTTTTTATTGCTTTGCCAGGCTAAGGGGGCCACAGAGGACTAATGCCATCAAGACCATGTGACCCACCTTGGAGTGGGTAATGAGGAGTTTTATAGTGTTCAAGGAGGTAGGGCGTGATCAGCTTGTGGACAGTTCGTGGACTGGTTGGCATCAAGGTTAAGTTTCAAGCATCATCAATTTTCTGGTTTCAATCCGTTCTAGGGTCAGTAGTTTTTACCTGAAGGGAGTTTACTTCCTGTAAAAAAAAACAGCTTAGGAATGTGTATCAGGCCTTTATCTGTATCTTTCAGGAAACTGGGAGTTCAGTGAAACTGCTATGTGGCAGAATTATGGTCTAAATTATTACCATTTCCCTAGCCTAACAGTTCTTTAGGCTATTCTTTGTTTCCACATCTTGATATTTCGCAATCATCAACTCTCGAATTAGCATTTTACTTCAAAAGACAAAGACACAGGGGCTTGTACAAGGAGCTTCAAGGGGAGGCGTGAGGTCTGCCTGTAACTCTGCTTACTTTGGTCAGCCTTGGGCTGCCATAACAAGATACCACAGACTGAATGACTTAAACAGGAGAAATGTGTTTTCTTATTGTTCTGGAGGCTAGAATTCCAAAATCAAGGTGCTAAGATGATTGGTTTCTGGAGAGAACTCCTTCCTTGGCTTGTAGATGGCCACGTTCTCTCTGTGTCCTTCTATGGCTTTTCCTCTGTGTGTGGGACAAGAGAACTCTGGTGTCCTTTCTTCTAAGGACACCAGTCCAGTCAGATCAGGGCTCCACCCTTAGGATCTCATTTCATCTTTGTGAGGTCGCTCAGTCTTGTCTGATTCTTTGTGACTCCATGGACTATAGCCTACCAGGCTCCTTCGTCCATGGGATTTTTCAGGCAAGAGTACTGGAGTGGATTGCGATTTCCTTTTCCAGGGGATCTTCCTGACCCGGGGATTGAACTTGGGTCTCCCACAATGCAGGCAGATGCCTTACCATCTGAGAAACCAGGGAATCTACTTTTACCATCTGAATCACCATTTCACCTTAACTAGCTCCCTAAAGGCCCCATCTCCAAGTGCAGTCCCATCAGGGATTGGAGCTTCCCAGATGGCTCAGTGATAAAGAATCCGCCTGCCAATACAGGAGACGTGGGTTTTACCTCTGGATAGGGAAGATCCTCTGGAAGAGGAAATAGCAACCCACTCTAGTATTCCTGCCTGGAAAATCCCATGGACAGAGGATCCTGGCAGACCATAGTCCTTGGGGTCACAAAGAGTCAGACACAGCTGAGTGAGCACACATGCAAGGCTTCAGCATATGAGTTTTCAGTTCAGTTCAGTTCAGTCGCTCAGTTGTGCCCGACTCTTTGTGACCCCATGAATTGCAGCACGCCAGGCCTTCCTGTCCATCACCAACTCCAGGAGTTCACTCAAACTCATGTCCATTGAGTTAGTGATGCCATCCAGCCATCTCATCCTCTGTCGTCTGCTTTTCTTCCTGCCCCCAATCCCTCGCAGCATCAGAGTCTTTTCCAATGAGTCAACTCTTCGCATGAGGTGGCCAAAGTATTGGAGTTTCAGCTTTAGCATCAGTCTTTCCAAAGAAATCCCAGGGCTGATCTCCTTCAGAATGGACTGGTTGGATCTCCTTGCAGTGCAAGGGACTCTCAAGAGTCTTCTCCCACACCACAGTTCAAAAGCATCAATTCTTTGGCGCTCAGCCTTCTTCACAGTCCAACTCTCACATCCATACATGACCACAGGAAAAACCATAGCCTTGACTAGACGGACCTTTGTTGGCAAAGTAATGTCTCTGCTTTTGAATATGCTGTCTAGGTTGGTCATAACTTTCCTTCCAAGGAGTAAGCGTCTTTTAATTTCATGGCTGCTATCACCATCTGCAATGATTTTGGAGCCCCAAAAAATAAAGTCTGACACTGTTTCCTCATCTATTTCCCATGAAGTGATGGGACCAGATGCCATGATCATCATTTTCTGAATGTTGAGCTTTAAGCCAACTTTTTCACTCTCCTCTTTCACTTTCATCAAGAGGCTTTTTAGTTCCTCTTCACTTTCTGCCATAAGGGTGATGTCATCTGCATATCTGAGGTTATTGATATTTCTCCCGGCAATCTTGATTCCAGCTTGTGCTTCTTCCAGCCCCACGTTTCTCATAATGTACTCTGCATATAAGTTAAATAAGCAGGGTGACAATATACAGCCTTGACGTACTCTTTTTCCTATTTGGAACCAGTCTGTTGTTCCATGTTATATGAGTTTTAGGGGAATACAGTTCAGCCCATGCTGCTGCTGCTATGTCGCTTCAGTCATGTCTGACTCTGTGCGACCCCATAAGAGCACCCTAAAGAGTTTATCAAAGTATTTTTTTCTGACTAGCTCCAGTCACAGGACTCTCTATGAGACAAGTTCTCTAAATTCAGTTTTCACCTTCGTTATATATCTAGCAATGGTTTGTGCCTCCTGTGTTTAGGCATCTGAGGTAGACACCCACTAACTCTCTACTTAATCCCACTGTACCTCAAGCTGCAAAACAAATCATTTAGAAACAAGCTAAAGGTATTGAAAGGCCTTCAGTGGGTTTACTGGGACACAGTTATTGCTTTAAGTGGTATCTTTCAGCTTGGAGCTATGAAGATTTCAACAAGACCCCTCCCCCTTCACTGCCTGTGGACTTCTCAGCCCTTTAGGACTAGTAAACCTCTTAGTTGTACATGCACATATTTCAGTGGGTCTTTGAAGACCCCGCCATTGCAGGCAAAATGTAGTACATATGTGTACTTACAGATTTTTCCAGCAACAGAAAATAAAGCTTTTTTCAACTTTTCCCAGAAGTCTGTGACTCCAATAAGATTAAGACCAAATGTTCTTAGTTATTTATGACAAAGGATAGTGCTGATAGTCATACTTTTCTGTTGTGCATTTGTTTCCAAACGCAAAACAATGCCTTGATAAGGAGGGCATTATCCTTTCTTGTTATCTGTAACTTAGCAGAATGCAAAAGCCGGTACTTCTAATTTATTAGAGGACAATGTAGAATTTTAAAGGAAAGTTTTGTTGCTGTTTTTGCTGTCTTCTAACAGGGTGGTCAACCCACATCTAGAAAAATTAAGGAAAATATTAACTTTTTAGCAATTCTGTATGAAGTTTATGGCAACTATTCATTTTTACAATGGATTTTAAAGAAGCTTTTCATTCCCTTCTAAGCCCTTCGAAGAAACAGTTTGCAAAAAGAATTGAGAACCAACCAGAACTTTAGCAGTGATGAGGAAATGACAAAAGTTTTAATCCTACTAATGTCAATGACTAAAGAAAAAATGGTTAGAATTTCTTTCAAAAGAAACCTGTTTAAGCTTCCTTGTGAACAACTGGGATCTCTTAACTGTTGTCTCCTTTTAAATTTTAAAACTCAAAACAAATAGAATAATTTGTACAGGCTTTGTGGAAGCTCAGTCAAATTTGGCTCCCCCAGCCACTGTTGACATTGACTTGGCTGTAAGTCCCTGAGATGCCCTTAGTCCTGTATCCGCTCTGGCTATTGATTCTTTTCTGCCTCCTTTCTGTTCAGCAGCAAGTGTAATGTTACGGAGAATACACAAATCACAGGGCTTCCAGGGCTTAGAGAGGTGTGGGTGAATTAGGATATTATGTAATCATGCCACCATAATTGTACCATCAGAGGAAAACATTCTGCCCTCATTACATGGGGTTGTAAGCCCATACTTGAGACTCTTGAGTTTTTGTAACCGAGTGTTATCACTGACAACTCTAAGCATTTTGTTCTTGCACAGGTTTCTTAGTATAACTGGCTCTCTACATCTGTGGATTCTGCATCCACAGATTCAAGCATACACAGTGAATGCAGAACCCGCAGATATGGAGGGCCACGAATTTGGTATATGCAGGGGGTCCTGGAATCAATCTATCAGAGATACAGGGAAATGACTGTAACATATCAGCAGTTCCTTATGACAGGAAAACATTCAGAAAGCAGGAGTGAATATGCATTTGCAAGGAGGGGTTATTGTGGTCTTCAGATAGGCAAAATTGATTGATATGTTATCTCCTTAACGATGTTGTATTTTTCCCCCTCAGGATGTTGAGAAGTAATCGCATAAGCTGTGTAGGGAATGACAGTTTCATAGGACTCAGCTCTGTGCGTTTGCTTTCTTTATATGATAATCAGATTACTACCATTGCACCAGGAGCTTTTGATACTCTCCATTCTTTATCTACTCTGTAAGTATGAAAAATAGTCTTCCTTGATGTATTAATTAAGCCAGTGTATGATATTTATTACTTTTATTGATACCATTTTAATGCATTACTAAGTGTTTCATAAACATAGGATTAAAGACAGGTATTTTTAAGGACAAATTTATCATGTTAAACTTATTTTAATTCTTCTAACAATATTGCCTACTAGCTTATGTTAAAATTTAACAAAAATTATTGTATTTTTCAGTGAATTATTTATAACAGTGTGATGTGGCTTAATTTGTAAATGGTAATCTTATAATTTGATTGAGTTGCAAATGAGAGAAACGTATTTTTTTCCCAGTGTTCTCACATTGGTGTCTTTGCCGTATGAGTATCATAAAACAGAGTTGATAGGGTTATTGCCAACAAACTGTACTCAAAGGATCATTCACAGTGACAGGAGATATATTATGATGACCAGACCGACAATAAAAGCTCACCATAGGGCATTTACTATGATATTAAGAAGATATTAAAGAAATAGGGTGAGCCTATCCAAGAGCACATTTTATGTAGACAAAGAATAAAGAATATTTGTAGGTCTACAGGCAGAACTCAGAAAGTGTCAAAAAACAAACTCTCCAAAACAAACAAGGGTATTTTAAGCCCCTTGTATGTAAGTATCTAAGAAAAGCAGTATTTGGAATGATAAATCTTACATCTGATATGGCTTTCTGGTAAGAGTGGCACCTAAATATACTAATTTAACTGTAAAGGTAGTTAGAAGGAAAAAAATCATGTTTAACATAGCTGAAATCCCAGAAGAAATAATTTGAAGGAAACATCCATCCATCAGTAAAGTATTTAATCCTCTTTCCACATAAAATCTGACATTTTCCATCGAGTGACTAATTTGTGCATATTAAAGATGCCGTGTTTATAAATAATGGGATTGTCAATAGGTTAGTGCTGAAGTGGTGAAATGCTAAAAGTATTGAGATTTGTAGAAATAAATTCATTTTTATAACTGGCATTTAATCAACTCAGCTGTCAGTTTAGATGGGAAACCTATTCCCTGGAGCAAATAAGAGATGGAAATCTTGAAATGACAAATTAATGAAATAGCTGTTGTCAGGTTAAACTCAATAATATAAGATAATCAGCCTTCATCTTTATATTAAATTACTGCATTATCAGTGTAGAGAAGTTTGACAGCAAGTCAGATCTGACAAGTTTAAATTATCTCTAAATGAGATATCCATCAGGATACCCTGCATAAACTCTGAATTGCCACCTTCACTTTATTTTCATGTGAAATTATTTGAATAATTCTCATATGAAAATATTGTTTTTATTGTTTAAGTTCCAGACATAAATCTTTTTAGCCAGTGAATGCATCCTGTATGTTGTATGTGATTGAGCATGAATTGGGGGTGGAGTATGTTGTGGGAAAATGGTAGCATGGGATTTTGAGAAGCACAAAAGCAGACGCCTAAATTTAACTCTGCATTGTTTGCCTGTGGTGCTTAGAAACCTCTTGGCCAATCCTTTCAACTGTAACTGCTACCTGGCTTGGTTGGGAGAATGGCTTAGGAAGAAAAGAATTGTAACAGGAAATCCTCGATGTCAGAAACCCTATTTCCTCAAAGAAATCCCCATCCAGGATGTGGCCATTCAAGACTTCACTTGTGATGATGGTAAGAAGGAACAGCCAGGGCTTTGATCACCAGACACTCTCTGGTGACTGTTCCAATGCTATAGGGCATATGCAGCATTCATAGTTCAGGTAATGAATAGCTGTAGTTATTATGCATTTTTTAACTTTGTTTTGTGGTTTTCTTTTGTTTTAGCAACAGGCACTTATTTGCTCCAACTGTAAATTCACATCTAACTCTACTTGATATGTGTTTCTGAACATTTTTAAAGATTTTCCAGTTTTTAACCTGTGGTTGATACTATTTATATAGCTTCATTTTTGCTTTTCTTTATTATGCTAAGCATCTGTTTTAGTAATTACCATTTATAAGTGATAAAGGCAATTGACTTATAAAATAGAAATGCTAGTAAATGTAACAAAAAAAATAGTTTTCATTTTAGTACTCTCTATATATCATTGCATTTGATTCTCATAACAGGCCTGTAATATAGGTAGAATGTAGGTGCTATTATTTTTGCCAAAAAGTGGAGTTCATTTGAGCTCTATATTTTCAAATGAGGGACCCATACATTTTTTGCTAAGCTTTTAAAAAATAATCTGTCCCTTTTTGTCTCTTCATTTCTGCTTACAATTTTTCCATAATTCAGTTTACATTTATATATTCTGAAAAGTATAAACAACTGAACAAAGAACGTAACATTATAATCATATTGATAATACTAACTGTGAATTGTTTTCTGGAACTCTGTCCTAGACAGAACATACAGTGTCAACTTGTAAATCCTTAATGCCCTAAGCATAAGTCGTCGTATGGCTGAAGTCTCTTGTGTTTGTTAAACTGAAGGCATAAAATCCCTTCTGGCATCTTCAGAGCCACAACTCCGGTTTTCCTGTGTATCTTTTGGCAATTTAGGAAATGATGACAATAGCTGTTCCCCACTCTCTCGCTGTCCTGCCGAGTGTACCTGCTTGGACACAGTGGTTCGATGTAGCAACAAAGCCTTGAAGGTCTTGCCCAAAGGAATTCCAAGAGATGTCACTGAATTGTAAGTAGAGCTTGTCTTTCCCTTTCCTGAATGAGTACTGTTTCACACACCAAGGGAAATGGAGACCAAACAAAAATCTTTTGAGTTTTATTTGCAAAGTACATTCATTCCGTGGGCCATTCATTAGTATCATGTAACACCCTAAGCAAATAATATAAAAGCTTGTTCAGGTCCCCTTGGGAAAGGCTGGTTGTGTGTTTCTCTTTGGTTTTCACTGTAGGATTACCCAGTGCCTTTAATATGCAAAGGTGCGCTGTGAGCTCCCAGAGGATGTAAACCCTAATGGGCCTCCCACACTTGGTTGTCTCCACAGCCCTTTTCTCATGGACTATCTTGCAAGACCAACATTCTATCAAATGCACCTTGAGAAATTCCACATATTTAGTTTATCTACAGTGACTGGAATATTTCATATGGTTAATTATTCTTTACCCTGTGTCCCCTTAGAGAATATCTCACCACAGAGGATACATAAATATGTAGGGTGTAGAAGAAGCTGACATAATCTTCACACTTAAAAAGAGGTAGTACCCTTTGGATTTGAATCAGAGTCCTTTAGGAAAGGTGTGGGGCCAATGATCCCTAACATTTGCAAAACTGAAATATAACCACAGTTTACATGGCCAGTATACATATATCAGGATACTAAGCACCACACACACTTCCTTAGCTGCCTCCTGCTTTATATGTGGAATGGAATAAATCAAAGCATCAGCTGTTTGAACAATGCTGCACGCAGGCTCTGTCCGATTCCAGTATCTCTATACCAAAGATCCGGGGCAAATGCTTGATGTGTGATTGAGTCTTTTGCCTCTGTTTATTTTTCAACTGTGTTAAACTATGTATCAAAAATGGAATTCATGCAGATGTGTACTTGTAATTCATGTACAACAAACCAGTAACTTTGATAAACTTTTGGCAACCTGGAATGTAAGTAATGAGATTCAAGAAGATGTCACTTCAGTTATCAAAGAACTTGTTTTCAAATCATGTGCAGTTTTACAAATTGTAATTTGGTCTTTAATTGACACTTACAGAAAAAGTGTGTGATCATCCCTCTAAGAGTGAGCTGTTGTTAAGTGTTCATTTTCCCTCTCTCAGTACCAATCCCAGTTGTTAGTTAACTATGATCCCTGCTTTATGTGTGTGTGTAATTAAAATGTTAATTGTTATTTTGATATCTATTTATTTCAAAAGATTACCAGCCATCCAGGGTTGAGAAGTTAGATGCTTGTATTCTATAGGCAAAATATTGATTCTAAAAATAACCCAGCCAAGACTATAATACTCAGCATAACATTTAGATCATCTTTGATGCTGAATCCCTTTTCTACCATTTTAACTGACCCATGCCTTTGTCCTTTTACCAGATTCCCATCAAATAATTTTCAGTTCAGTTCGGTCACTCAATCGTGTCTGACTTTTTGCAACCCCATGGACTGCAGCACTCCAGGCCTCCCTGTCCATATACATACATACAACTCCCAGAGTTTACTCAAACTCATGTCAATTGAGTCGGTGATGCCATCCAGACATCGCATCCTCTGTCGTCACCTTCTCCTCCTGCCTTCAATCTTTCCCAGCATCAGGGTCTTTTCAAATGAATCAGTTCTTTGCATCAGGTGGCCAAAGTATTGGAGTTTCAGCTTCAGCATCAGTCCTTCCAGTGAATATTCAGGACTGATTTCCTTTTGGATGGACGGGTTGGATCTCCTCTCAGTCCAAGGGACTCTCAAGAGTCTTCAACACCACAGTTCAAAATCACCAATTCTTCTGCACTCAGCTTTCTTTATAGTCCAACTCTCACATCCATACATGACCACTGGAAAAACCATAGCCTTGACTAGATGGGTCTTTGTTGGCAAAGTAATGTCTCTGCTTTTTAATATGCTGTCTAGGTTGCTCATAGCTTTTCTTCCAAGGAGTAAGTGTCTTTTTATTTCATGGCTGCAGTCACCATCTGCAGTGATTTGGAGTCTAAAAAAATAAAGTCTCTCACTGTTTCCATTGTTTCCCCATCTATTTGCCATGCAGTGATGGGACTGGATGCCATGATCTTAGTTTTCTGAATGTTGAGTTTTAAGCCAACTTTTTCACTCTCCTCTTTCATTTTCATCAAGAGGCTGTTTAGTTCTTCTTCACTTTCTGCCATAAGGGTGGTGTCATCTGCGTATACAAGGTTATTGATATTTCTCCTGGCAGTCTTGATTCCAGCTTGTGCTTCATCCAGCCTAGCGTTTCTCATGATATACTCTGCATAGAAGTTAAATAAGCAGGATGACAATATACAGCCTTGATGTATTCCTTTCCCGATTTGGAACCAGTCTGTTGCTTCATGTCCAGTTCTAACTGTTGCTTCCTGACCTGCATACAGATTTCTCAGGAGGCAGGTCAGGTGGTCTGGTATTCCTATCTCTTTCAGAATTTTCCACAGTTTGTTGTGATCCACACAGTCAAAGGCTTTGGCATAGTCAATAAAGCAGAAGTAGATGTTTTCCTGGAACTCTCTTGCTTTTTCGATGATTCAACTGATGTTGGCAATTTGATATCTGGTTCCTCTGCCTTTTTCTAAATCCATGTTGAACATCTAGAAGTTCGTAGTTCATGTAGTATTAAAGCTTGGCATGGAGAATTTTGAGCATTACTTTACTAGAGTGTGAGATGAGTGCAATTGTGTGGTAGTTTGTCTTTTAATTTCTTTATTAATCTATATCTGAGAACCTGCTTGATTTGTCTATGCCATCTATGTGTTTCTTCTGTCAGATAGTTGAATCTTCAATCTATTCCTGTATAAATTATTAAAAAGTAATTTTTTAAAAGAAAATATATTCTAGAGATGAGGAAGATATTAACTCACCTTCTGTGCATTTTTGCTTTACTGCCCCAAGAGTTTATTCTTAGAACCATACCACCTCAACAGGATCCCTCTTTCCAGTAACATATATGCTATATGTATTAGAAAATTTCCATGGGCATATTATATTAAATTATTAAAGAATTTGGCAAAAATAAGTATGTAGCAGTTAACAATTCTGAACAAATGGTATCCATTGTTTTTAATCATTTCTATGTAGTTTCTGTCTTAGATTGTTTCACATATAAGCAACCATAGTGCACTTTCTGAAAATTTTTAGCTTCGTGTTAGGATGCTTTCTGGAATAAAGGGAAAGTCCTGAAGTATATGGGATTATGCTTCCCTCTAGTGGTACCAATAAATTCTTAGCTAGAGAAATGAAAGAGGAGAGAAGTTGAAATAAGACAGAGTCAGAAAATTTGAATAGGCATAGGAAGTCCTAACAAAAGCCTGACTCTTCATCACAGCTTTATTACATATTTTGATAACTTGTGCCTTTTATATAACTTTTATCATGTTGAAATATGTGAAATAGCTTGTCATCTTAGAAAATTGCTCAGCTACTTGTGTATCCAGCAAAAATATGAATGTCAATCTCAGATCTGGAGATAGGCCACAGCGCTGGTGCGGTAGGGCTACATGCCTGCTGCGGCAGGGTTGTTCATGGACACATCTATAACCAGAGGGCGAAGTTGCTGAAAAACGTTTCTACTCATCACCCTCTACATTCTGGGGAAGAACAGCCTTGGGAGGAGATGGAATTATTTTTCTTTTTGTGATATCACGAATATGCCTTTAAGGATTTATTTCTGTGTTTTGTCTATTAGCCCTTATTTTCTCATCATTCTGTTGACTCTAATCAGAAAGAGAAATTTTACTAACATGTTTTATTTTACCATTACTTTTACATAAATGTACTGTTTTTGTGCATTAGATGTCATAATTTTCTATGAAACCTCCTAAAATTAATATCACCAAGCAAACATACAAGGGTAAAAACTATTTTTAAGATCTTTTTAAACTGAAATCTAATTACATTAAAATTCCCAAATATATCTGTTCAATCACCCATTGTTATTTACTAAGCATATTGACACAATAAGGCGGTGAAGATTGGTCTTGTCAGTAGTAACAAGTTTCTGCCAGTAGTGAGTGCATTTCATGGTATTGGTCCCACGTAGACACAAGTACAATGAAGGCCGATTAAACTCTTGCTGACACACAAGTGGTTGGATACATACCTTGCCTTCTTAGATAAACCACAAAGGACTGGACTCACCAGTCTCTCCTTGGTTTTATAATTTAGCGTAAGTAATCCACAGAAGAATTCTACTGGATTTGACAACTGTGTTTGTGTTTTTTCTTTACTTCTGTTAAATAGCAATCCTATCTGGGAACATGACCTTGTAAAGCCAAAATTGTTAAATGTCTCCTTGCTTCAACTAAAAGTGAAATATTGCTCAACTATTTTCTGATTCACTACTGTTATTTTTAAAAAAAATAATATTTTCTTTGTTTTTAGGTATCTGGATGGGAACCAGTTTACCCTGGTTCCTAAGGAACTCTCTAACTACAAACATTTAACACTTATGTGAGTAATGTATGGTATTTTTCTGTTTTTGACATCTTATTTGCTTTCATGTAAATGTGGATAGTAGGGGCAGAAGATTTAGTGAACCTTTCAGATTCTATAAATTGTTTTTAGTTAGATGCTTTTTGTCTTGCTCATTGTGGTTCTGGATCACTAGCTACATCTTCATTGATTATCAGTCGGGCAATGGTGCATCTTAGAAGAAGGTCTTCTTCTGTGTAAAGTACAAATATGATTAAGTCTAAGTATCAGAGAATTATAGACTTGCAGAAAGTTGAATACTTCTATTGAAGATGAATGTGAGCTATTTAACGACAATCCAAGGAAAGAAAAATGGAAAACAATGTTTATATTCTCAACTTTAAACAAAACGGAGCAGACTGATACTATATTATAAATCTAGTTTAAAAACTTGATTTTTAAAGGCTTTTTTTTAATTTTAAAAGGGTTGATTCTCATATAATACATTATGAATTAAGGTATGGGTTTCCAGTATTTAAATTTATTTTCTAAAATCCATGTTTACTTACATAGTACTGAAGTACAGTTGACAAAGATGCTGACATTCTGAGTATAAACATCAAACATTGAATTGTTTTTAGTTTGGTTTGATGTCATCCTAAAGTATCATCTCTCTTTCATTAATGTATGTAAACAATTTCTTACAGTTTTTAATTGTAAATACAAGAGTATACTTAAACATACAAGCATTTCTTTTCAATCTAGTTATGTGCACAATATTTCTTAAAATATATAATCTTCTGTATATAATGTCACACTTAGAGTAGCATTGTTAGTAATTGATAAAACTTGTAGCAAAACAAAAAAAAAATCAGCAACAATGTTGGATATAAAGGGAAATATTTTATTTTTAAATCTGTTTGATTTTAGAGTAATTATAACTGTCTTAGATTTCTAGTATTCCTAGAAAAGAGGGATTTATTCCTAATTAGTGAATACTAGAAACCTAGGTAGCTACCTACATAATTATGTTTCTCACTGTAAACTTTACCCTGAGCACATGAAAGCTAGTTAAAATGTTGTTGATCCTTTTCAGTTTTCCTTAAAAGTATGCGAAAATCAAACACTTTGTTTGAAGTATATAGGACTGTTAACTCACAAATGGTTAAATTAAGAAAAAAGAATACCCTACAAGATGTCTTGTTCTCCCTCTAGTTATTTATTTAATAGCAGCAAGAACTGATTACACACATTTGTTCTGTTAAATAAACCATTAAATTGCTGCAATTTCCAAAGGGTCAGTTCAGCAGAATTGGGTCATTTGTGAGACAGCATGTGATTATTTAAAACCAGTTTGGAAATGAAAAATGAGAATTTATAGATCCAGAAATGGTTTTACCAATGACTCACTATACAACTCTAGGCAGGTAACTGGGCTTCCCTGATAGCTCAGTTGGTAAAGAACCCGCCCACAATGCAGGAGACCTGGGTTCGATCTCTGGATTGGGAAGATCTCCTGGAGAAGGGAAAGGCTACCCACTCCAGAATTCTGGCCTGGAGAATTCCATGGATTAAAGTCCATGGGGTCGCAAAGAATCGGACACGACTGAGCAACTTTGACTTTCAGGCCAGTAACTACTGCTAGTGTAAATGTATTTATTTTGTAAATTTAGCCATAGTACTTCAGCAACTAAGATGGATTATAAAGCTTCTGTAACATTCCCACCATTTCACAGTTTCATTGGTCCATTTACTGATACTTTGACATTTTAATGTGGATAATCTGAAGCATCTTTTCTAAGTCTTGTACTTATTCATAAATTTTCTTCTGAAAAATATACTAAACATAAATACACACACATACATAAATGAACATAAATTACAATCCAAATCTTCCATTTATTCATCAATCTTCCTTTAGCCATATATTTGGCATTTTGTTTTAGATAAAAATCACTGAATATTCTCTAACGTGTATCACACTGTTTTATGTATGTGAGTGTATGTATGTATATATTCACCCATTTTTTCTAAAGCAGAATGGAAAACATCATTATATATGTTATATATTACACTGCATTATATATTATTATGCTTATAATATGTCATTATAAATATTATGTATATCATGTATACATTATATGGGCTTCTCAGATGGTGCTAGTGGTAAAGAACCTATCTGCCAATGCAGGAGATATAAATGATGCGATTCAATCCCTGGGTCAGGAAGATCCCCTGGAGGAGGGCATGGCAACCCACTCCAGTATTCTTGCCTGGAGAATTCCATGGACAGAGGAGCCTGGTGGGCTGCAGTCCATGGGGTCACAAAGAGTCAGACACAACTGAGGCAACTTGGCACAAGCAGTATACATTATATAAAATAAAAATAAGATCAGGTTCACTGCATATTATTTACAACCTGTGATACAAATTACGCTTGGAAATACCCATTTGGCATGGGTAGAAAATTCACATGTCTCTCATTTACTCATCATTTATTAAACAGACATTTACTAGGAACCAACCATGTGCCAGTGACTTTGCCAAAGGCAGTTTTTAATTATGGTGTTGTTTTTGATGATGGCTTTGTCAATGTAATTAGATGAGGGATTCTTTCAGTTATCCTATTTGACTATTTGTATGTGACAGTGAAGATGAAGTATAACCGATGGAACTTTTGAGAACAAAGGTTTATTTCTCAGCTGTCAAATGTGTCTGTTGTGAATGGCTTCCACGTGATTGCCCTGGGACCCAGTAATGGGAGGGCTTCTCTGTGGAATGTCAGGAGCCTTGCAGAGGAAGGAGCAGAGGGTTAAGGGAAAAGTGAGCTTACTCTGAAGCTTTTGTTCTGAAGTTCAACCAGCTCTGGTGGCCACACTTCACTGGCCGGAGCAAGGCATATGGTCGTTTCTAATTTCAGCAGGCTTGGGCATGAATAATGATGAATAATTATGTACCTCAGAGGATTACCCAATGTTCTGTTATTTCCAGACAAAAGCTAAGTCCTAACCAATGCTGCTACAACTGTGAACAGGAAGAACCTTCTCTTTCTAAGAATCACTAATATGTCAATGTCTATGTAACAGTAGACCTGTTTTTTTTCTTTTTCTTTTTTAGAGACTTAAGTAACAACAGAATAAGCACCCTCTCTAATCAGAGCTTCAGCAACATGACCCAGCTCCTCACTTTGTGAGTATGAAAGTGTGATGCTAAGTTAATTCCTTAATTCACTGGACATTCCTGATGTACAAAACAGTCTCTGCCCTCAAGGAATGTTAATACTGTTGGGAGAAACAGACAAATAAAACCTCGATAAACAAATATAGATCCTATAAAAAGTGTCAGGTTCTATGAGAGAAACAAAGAATAACTTACATTTGTGGCAGGGTTGGGAGAAATCCTTAAGATAGACTTCTGGAGGAAGTCACCTTACGGAGAACACGGTTGAGACAATAATGAACGACAGCCGTAGGAAGCCTTCTAGGCTGTATTTTAGAATTAACTGTGTTGTAGTAGTGAACAGCACAAAGATTAACAAAATACGATGCCTCGGTGCCCTCAGTTTTTTTTTTTTTAATTTTATTTTATTTTTAAACTTTACATAATTGTATTAGTTTTGCCAAACATCAAAATGAATCCATCACAGGTATACATGTGCTCCCCCTCCTGAACCCTCCTCCCTCCTCCCTCCCCATACCATCCCTCCAGGTCCTCCCAGTGCACCAGCCCCAAGCATCCAGTATCGTGTATTGAACCTGGACTGGCATCTCATTTCATACATGATATTTTACATGTTTCAATGCCATTCTCCCAAATCTTCCCACCCTCTCCCTCTCCCACAGAGTCCATAAGACTGTTCCATACATCAGCGTCACTTTTGCTGTCTCGTACACAGGGTTATTGTTATCATCTTTCTAAATTCCCTCAGTTTTTTTAAGATGCTCAAATAACCCTTTTCAGTTGCTTTGTTTTAAAAATGATATTTGGCCATTTGGGGATATCTGAGTAAAACAAATCGGCTTGTGTGTGCTTTCAGAATTCTTAGTTACAACCGTTTGAGATGTATTCCTCCTCGAACCTTCGATGGACTGAAGTCTCTTCGGTTACTGTAAGCATCTTATGTTTAACAAAATACTTTATTTCTTGAGAATCTGGGTTTTATGTTGATTTTTAGTAATTTAACTGCTTTATTTTGGGGATTTTTTGATTATATGCATTAGAATTTACTACAGATTTGGAAATGGAAAATTATATCTTACTGTATCATTTCTCAACAGATTTTACTTGGACAACATAATTTTTTCTTTTGTAATATGTTGTTGCTTTGGTCATTTATTTGATAATATATGAGTTTAAGATACAATTTTATATGGATCTAATTTTGAAAAAAAATAGAAATTTTTAATTTCTTTAAAAGTTACATAATACAACACAAAATATTTTTATTATACAAAATTTATCTTACAGTACATGAAGTAAAATATGGTCTTGTATCCCAATTCTCTCCCCAGAATTGACAGTTAAACAGTTTAATGTTATCTTCTGGTTATTTTTTATGTTTTTTTAATATGTTGATACATTTATGCCCACAGCAATATAATTTAAAAATGATAAACAGATTTTTGTTAAGTCTGTCATTGACTTTATTTAGCAATATGCTTTAGATTTTAGATTTGCCATTCCATCAAACATAATACTCCTCAGCTCTTTAACTGCTACAGACTCATAGAATGGACGAACCATAGCTTGTTTAAGTATCCTCATCTTTACTGTCATTGGGTTGATTCCAAATTTTCATTATTTTATACAGTGCTGGAATGAACATCCTACACATCCATCTTACTGTCAAGCATATTAGAAGAATACCAAAAGTAGTCATCTTGTTGTCCACCAAACAATTTTAAATGTATTATTTTAATATACTATCCATTTCAAAGCACTCTTGAAAATATTAAATATTATAAATCCCTTCATTTTTGTCATATGACAGATGGAACATTATTTTCCATTCTTCTTTTAATTTGCAATTCCAGTTACTAGAGCATTTGAGTATATTTTGTTTATTGAGTGTTTGCATTTCTTATTCTATTAGCTTGATCATATTAATTCTCATTTCCTATGGTTACTTTGTCTTTTCCTTATTAACATACCTGCCTTTATGCACTTGACTCTAAGTTTACAAGTCTTTTTTACAAAGGAATTAACATATTTATAGCTTATGTATGTTGCAGATACTTCCCATTCTGTTTTCTATATGTAATCTTTTTTTAATTGAAATATAGTTGATGTGTTGTATTGGTTTCTTATTGCTGCAAGGTGATTTGGTACACACACACACAAACATATATATACATGTATGTATATATTATTTGTCAGATTCTTTTCCATTATAGTTTATTACAAGATTGAAAATAGTTCCCTGTGCTATGCAGTGGGACTTGTTGTTTTATATTACGGTTATATTTTACATCGTCAAAAATATATCACTCTTTTTCATTATGACTTCTGAGTTTTATAACATAGAACTTTAAAAAGCCTTACATATCCCATTTTTATAAAAAGGAATTCATCTATATTTTACTTTAGTACATTTTCAGTTTTATTTTTGCATTTAACTCTTCTATATAAAATTTATTATGCATATGATATGAAGTAGGAGCTAACTTTTTGCTTCCCCAAATAGATATCCAGTTATGTGAAGACTATCTGTTTAATATACCATTTTCTACACTGATTTTAAATAACTGTTACTGAAAACTCATATATTGGGGATTTTTCTGAACTCCCTGAAATAATAGGAAATTTAATTTTTCTTTTCCTTGTTTTTAGTTCTTTACATGGAAACGACATTTCTGTTGTGCCTGAAGGTGCTTTCAATGATCTTGCTGCATTATCACACCTGTGAGTATCTATTTCATGAATATTGGTTTAGGGTCAAACTCTCCCTGGCAAGTGAGTTTGTAACAAATGGTCCCCTGCCATTTTTTTATTGTCATATCATAAAATGTGATTGGTTCCATCTTTAAAGAAGATCTAAAGATTTTAAATCTAAATTCAGTGCTCTTTACAAGATAGCCTTAATTTATCCTTCTGCTCCTAACTCCTTGTTAGTTGAGTTCTCTTTGCTTATAAAAATATCTCCTATTACAAATGTGGCTCCCCAGCTTTCTGAATGAGTAAATGAATGAATGAAAGTCTCTCAGTTGTTTCCGACTCTTTGCGACCCCATGGAGAGGGCCTGCCAGGGTCCTCTGTCCATGGAATTCTCCAGGCAAGAATATTGGAGTGGGTAGCCGTTCCCTTCTCCAGGGCATTTTCCCAGCACTGGGATCCAACCCAGGCCTCCCATATTGCAGGCAGATTCTTTACCATCTGAGCCACCAGGGAACTCCCCCAGCATCCTAGTCTATTCCTTTTCTCTTAATATTCTCTGATTCTGAATATTATATCGCCTTCAATTCAGTCTGCCCAAACCTTGTTTATCCAAGTCACATCCCAATTGTCACCTTCTCCAAGAAGCCCACCCTGATTTGCTCAAACTGGATTCATTTATTGAGCAAATATTACTCAGCATTGACTATCATTGTTGTTTAATTGCTCAGTTGTGTCTGACTCTTTTGCAACCCTTTGGATTGAGATTTCCCAGGCAAGACTACTGAAATGGGTTGCCATTTCATTTCTCCAGGGGGTCCTCTTGTACCCAGGGAATGAACCTCATCTCTCCTGCCTGCGTCTCCTGCACTGCAGGTGGATTCTTTACCACTGAGCCACTGGGGAAGCCTAGCATTGACTATGGTACCATGTACAAATAAATGAGAGAATGTTTAGATATTACTATGTGATAGAAGGAAACGGCCAAATCCTCACACTGGGTGAAATGTTTTTCCTTTGCATTCTTTCTTATGACAGGTTGTTTATACCTCCATATTCCTTGGGAGTACAATAAAGCAGTTTATTAATGAGATCCATAAAAATCTCACTTGAATCAAATTCCTCTATTTCATTACTGTTAGTTGTACTGTTAAGACTGTAGCAAACCTGTAAGGAAGTTCAGAGACCAGCCTTGGAACCCAGAGCTTTGTCAGGCTCAGTTTGGTGTCACCTGGTGACAGTTTAAACATCATTGTCAGTTGGTTCCTGGTTCTCCAGAAGAAGTTGCTATATTTTTTCTTCTGTTTGTCCTCCTCTCCAAAACCTACCAAACTCCAAGAAGATAAGAAGTTCAGATAATTGAGAGAAGGGAATGGGCAGAGAATAGGAGCCAGTAGTCAACCGTGCTACACCTGCATTTCCCTTACAGAGGCTCTGTTATCAATGGAGGTTTTTGTCCATCTGACTGGTGCTCACTTTCAATATCCCTTACATTAAACTACCAGGTCCCTGGAGGCAAGACCTCCATTTTTTTCACGTGTCAGCCTAGCACCTACCTCAAAGTGGACGTCAGGGCCACTCCTCTACAAATTCCATGGAAGCCACTTGCCTGAGAGTCCATGTGAATGAGATCCCTGGCTCAGGGGTGCAGGACTATGGTGCTGTGGCTGAGTGCTGACTAAAGAAATGGCCATTCTGCTAGTATTAGGGTGCTGAACTAGAAAAGTCTGCCTGGGAAGGTGCTGCTTGAGCTATGTGACATTTCTCTCCAGCAGTGAGAGCGATTTGTCATGTGTCTTATTTTGTCATGTATTTCATTTTATACAATTGTCTTTTACTCCCTGGGTCATAGAGAGCTCTGCTCCATTCACTTTTCTTACTGTGTCTGTTGGCACAGTAAGGAGTTAGGAAATGTCAGTAGAGATGAGATCCAATAGCTCAAGAACATCATTTTCCTCATTTTTAATTTAGAAGAAAGGTTTGAATCTGAAATACATGTAAGCATAACATTTACTTCATTCCAATTCTTGGCCAAAGTTGGGCATTAAAACAGCTACAATATAAAGTATTGTGGTTTTGTAAGCATAATTGAAAGTCTCGTCATATAAGAATAATTTTGCATAAACCATATACCTAGAAATATTACTAACTTGAAGTTAATTATAAATCAGAATCAATCAGTTTTTAAATGCTTCTTCATGCATATACTGTTTGTACCCAGGCTTGGGAAGCTTGTGAACCCATTGGTTAATGTCTCTGGCCTCAGTTTTTCAGTCTGTAAACTGGTTATTAACAGTATTGATCTCATACCTCTTCTATTTAGAATAAAATGAGATAAGTAATAGAAATGGCTTAGCACAGTTCTAGTATATCATAATGATGCAATAAATGCTATTATCTTGATTATTTTTCCTATCACTATAGCTGCTTATATAAATAGGCACCAGTTTTTCATTTTCTAATATGAAAAACTTTAAAGAGACAGAGGGAGTTCAAAATCAGCTTTGGGGAGCTAGCTTTATGCACCTTTATTATTTTACATCCATCCTTATTGTCTTGTCTTGTACTGGTCTTTGACTCTAAACCATCCTTTCCAACCTTCTCCATCTGCTTAAATCCAAATATCTAAAAGATCAGACTTCCTAAACCACCAGGCTCCCAGAAAAGTTACCCTTTGTTGAGTTATAAATTCTTCTACTATACCACTTATAGTGAAAATTATTTGTAGGTATGAGTTTATGTTACTCTCCTTTGCAGAAGGAGTTTTGGAGGTTAAAAATAATGTATTACTCATAGCGGAGTCCTCAGAACCTGGCATAGTGATTGGATTCTAAGTAAATCATTGGTGAATGAAGAAAGTGTTATCTACACTTAGGGCACGCTTGTACCCAGTATAAAGCTGTCTGCAAATACAGGAGACCTTATAAAGCCGGCTAAGTGTTAACACGGGTGACAACTCACTAAATCACACTGCACATAAGTGAGAAAAATGGGGAATCCCTAATCCCTAATGCCTCCAATTTTCATTTTTATCAGCAAATCTATAGGGACTTGTAGTAAGCATCACCGAGTTACATTCCCTTAGGAAATAACAATACTTCCATATTTGTGTGTGTGTGCGTGTACCTTTGTGTGCTTTTGTGGTGATGTTTTCCAGAGCAATTGGAGCCAACCCTCTTTACTGTGATTGTAACATGCAGTGGTTATCCGACTGGGTAAAGTCGGAATACAAAGAGCCGGGAATTGCTCGCTGTGCTGGTCCTGGAGAAATGGCAGATAAACTACTTCTCACAACTCCCTCCAAAAAATTTACATGTCAAGGTATGGTTTTTAACCATTGTCCTTCTTCTGTAAATAAAACTTGATCGTATTAATTTTAAAAAAGAAACAGAAAACCATGGGCTGCTAGGTTTCAGAGGGACAGCTGAAAAACTCCAATAAATAATTACTGTTTCCTCCTGTGCTTGGAGAAGACAGAGCAGTTACTTGAGGAGCCCTAGTAAAGAACTAGGCTTTTCAAATAAATTGCAGAAACAATGCATTGGAAATGACTACGTTTTCTTTAAAATATAAGGAGAAATGAAGAGTACACAATTTCTGGAAATTCCTCTCATGGCCTCTAACAAGTAAAATATTTTGCTTTTGCTTTGTCTAAACGTGTGCCCTGCTCCTAGGGCTTCCAGGGCCCTGTGGCTTCCTGATGCCAGGTAAGGAGGCACGAGCCCTTCCCCATGTTCAGGCCAGACCTTCTGCCTCACCTCTTGTGCTGCACTCTTCCTATGTTGATGGTGCTGTTCTCACTTGTTTGGATCCTTTTATTTTTCCTTTGTTATGTACTTGTGAGTTCTATACAGTGTCTTAGTAACATATTTTCTTCTCTTATTACAAAACTAATCTATGTCCAATATAGAAAACCTAAAGAAAAGGAAAATGTGAACAATAAAAGACTGAAGAACTAAATGTAACAATTAAGGACAATGCCAAAAGATAACCAGTGTTAAAGTTGTTTTGTGTATCTTTCCACTTTTTCTAATCAAGTAAATCTCAATATCACAGCTAATTTTGAAAGAAATAAAAAGAAGATCCTCAATATTTTGCATTGTTCTTTTTTCTTGAACTTTATTTTTCTCCTTGAATTTATATTTCAAATACCTCAGAGAATTGTATCATTCTTTGCTACAAAAAATATGTATATATTTTGCATTTTTAAAATTTGCTACCAGTAAAGATCTATGAGTTTCTAATTTTTTCTTAGAAGTAAGTGTTGCCAGTAATACTTATTGAGCATTGGTTGGGGCAGCATAGTTATTTATCAATATGTTAACACTTATATTCAAACTGTAAATTTTCTTGGAAATGCCTCTCTGGGATTATGTGCATTGACTGTAAGAGCCTTTGCAAATAACCAGTGTTTTAAATTATAATTTTATAATCTCTGACATTCCCTTGGAGCAGTGTGCCACATGGTAAATTTCTGGTGGACTGAGAAGTATACCATTTTTTTGTAAGGTCAGAGTGGAGATAGGGAATGAGAAACTGCCATAAAGCTTGCTTGTAGGCATATTATTGGGCAGAGTAATTCTAGAAGGGCTATATGGGCAAGTTGAGCAACTGCAGACTATTTTTACACTTCTCTGTACCCAGGGATGCTCATACTCCACTTTGAAAAATGCTGGTGTTTATCTATAATTGTAAGTTTAGGATTCCATAGAGATATTTCTTGAAAAAATAATTTCACGATAATGTAAATTTGAGAAAAGCTACATACTTATATTCATTCTTAGAGCATCATAGTCCGTATTAATCTATTAAATGTTCCCAGAAATCTGATGAATACAAATGAACATGAAAGTGAAAGTGAAGTCACTCAGTCGTGTCCGACTCTTTGCGACCCCATGGACGGTAGCCTACCAGGCTCTGCCGTCCATGGGATTTTCCAGGCAAGAATACTGGAGTGGGCTGCCATTTCTTTCTCCAGGGGATCTTCCCAAACCAGGGATCAAACCCGGGTCTCCTGCATTGCAAACAGACGATTTGCCGTCTGAGCCACAAATGAACATAGATGCATAAAATAAATGTCTCTTTATACCTAACTGGTTTGACTTTTTTTCCATTAATAGTATTGTTTGTTCTTAGTATAGCATGAATGGAAATAAGCTATACTAAGGGAACATTGGTCTGAATCAGTAGAGCCTGATAGAACTTTCTTCAGTGATAGAAATGTTCTGTACCTGTGCTATCCAAATATAGTAGGCACTAGCCACATGTGGTTGTTGAAATGTAGCTAAGGCAACTGAGGAAGTGAATTTTTAATTGTATTTAAATTTAAATGTAGTTGTATGTAGCTAATGGCTACCATGTTCAGTAGTGCTGTTGCTACGGGGCTCAGAGGAAGACGTCCTTTCGGAGTAGCTATGAAAGGTTTCTTGCAGGAATGTGTAGGCCAGTTGCTTGAACAGCAGGCAAGTGTAAGGACAGGTTGGAGGAACTGCAGGAGCCCAGCTGTGATATAGGAAAATGTTGGAACTGTGGCAGTTTAGTTTACTAGTCACTGAGTTATCAAAGTAACACATCACACACATTTCAGGGTATACCTTAAACTGCATAAGTATTATGTCTATGCAAGAAGCATAAACATTCAAAACTCAATAAATATAGTGTAACTGCATTTAACAAGCTTTTAGATTTACTGGGTTCTTCTATAACATAATTTTAGAAAGATAGCAAACATTGAAACTCATAATGTTCTTTGCCAACATTGTCCAGTATTTGTCAAAATATTGTGAACCAGTCTCACGTGCTTTGCTAGAAATATTTACTTTACTAATTGGATTGGTAAGGGGCACAGTATTCTAATCCATTCATTAAAATAATTAACTCTGGGAAATCTACTGAGTACTATGTTTTTGAGCTTACATGCTTTATGAGCTTGAAAGTAATAAAATAATGCTGCTTTAAATATTTTATAATTTTGGTTTTTTATATTTTATTTTAACTTTTGCCATAGTTATACCAGTTTAATATGTTTTATTTATTCATGAAAGTCATGGAAGTACATATTCCTAATATTAAAGTTTGTAAATATGTAATTTCAGATTTCAGCAGGAAGATGAATATTCTTTATTTGCAAACATGTTTACATAGCTATATTTAAATAGAATTTAAATGTTTTCTCTGCTAGAAAACACTGTATTATTATTGTGAGAAATCAATTCTCGCAATACCATTTTTATCTTACATTTGCAGAGTATTTTCTTTGTGGTATAATATTATAGTTTTAGTGCACAACAGAAATAAATGAATTGCATGAAATATATTATCAGAGTATATTTAATTAATACCCAGATTAGGACATTCTTGAGTGGGAAGCAGATGATCATGATTTGTTGTTATAACCTAGGTGTCCTGTTTTCATCTTTTAAATATCAGATGAAATTAGAGTGCTCAAGGAGAAAATGGAGATTTTGCCCTTTCCAGGTTTTCATTGAAAACACCAGCGTGGAATGTAGAATACTGTTAATTTCTAATAGTCCCTTTATTGTTCTTGGTTCAGGAAGCTTTAGCTATATAGACAACTAAATTGTTCATTTTTAATTTGACATTTATTAAACACTTAAATGTGCTAAGAGTGAACCATGTGATGATAAATCGCTTCAGTAGTGTCCAACTCTTTGCGACCCCATGGACTGTAGCTCACCAGGCTGCTCTGTCCATGGAATTCTCCAGGTAAGAATACTAGAGTGGGTTGCCATTTCCTCCTCCAGGGAATGTTCCCAACCCAGGGATCAAACCTGCTTCTCTTCTGTCTCCTGCAGTGCAGGCGGATTCTTTACGACCAGCGCCACCTGGGAAGCCACCAAACAGAATGAACAGTCTAATGTAAACAAGTGGTGTACTGCTTCTTTCATTCAACAAGTACTGTGTGAGTTCCTATTATACAACAGGAGTGGTCCCAAGATATTAAGAGTACAATAATAAATAGGACAGAAAATCTCTAGCCTTCATGGAGCTTATATTCTACCAATAGATACATTTTAAGGGATAATTACAAAACAATATGGAAGTTTGGTGGTAGAAACATATATACAATGTTAATAATGTATATCCAAACCAAACAGTTGTGGAAATGTAACCAATACCACAGATTTCCTCTTCTTGGGCTCCATAATCACTGTGGACAATGATTGCAGCCATGAAATCAGAAGACGATTGCTTCTTCTGATGGCAGGAAAGCTATGACAAGCCTACACAGTGTGTCGAAAAGCAGAGACATTCCTCTGCCAACAAAGGTCCATATGGTCAAGGCTGTGGTCTTCCCAGTGGTCATGTACGATTGTGAGAGCTGGACCATAAAGAAGGCAGAACACCAAAGAATTGATGCCTTTGAACTGTGGTACTGGAGAAGACTCCTAAAAGTCCCTTGGACAGCAAGGAGATCAAACAAGTCAATCTTAAGAGAAATCAACCCTGAATATTCACTGGAAGAACTGATGCTGAAGCTGAAGCTCCAGTGTTTTGGTCATCTGATGAGCACAAACAACTCACTGGAAAAGTCCCTGATGCTGGGAAAGCTTGAGGGTAGAAGGAGAAGAGAATGCCAGAGGATGAGATGGCTGGACGGCATCACGGATGCAATGAACATGAACTCGGACAAACTCTGGGACATGGTGAGGGCCAGGCAAGCCTGATGTGCTGCAGTCCATAGGGTCGCAAAGAGTCAGACACAACCGGGCAACTGAACAGCAACAACCAGTACCACTCAGTCCATCAGGGGAACAGGAGACTGGTATAGTGTGTCAGGTAGAACAAGAATGGAACATAAATCAGGGGAAGCAGCTCCTATGGGCAGGTGTCTGGTAGCCAGGAACCCAGATTAAGAGGCGAGGAACTGATGCTCAACATATCTCATTACTTATCTGTGAAGATCAGTTAAGGGTCAGGAAACCTGGGACCGTTTCGTATCCCAGAATGACCAACATTCCACCACCACGTGCTTGCTGTCTTCTGCTAATTTTACAAGTTAAGAATCCTCTAGGTTCTGGAATTTCTAGGAAAAACTTTCACATCTCTCAGTAATAAAATTGTAATGTTGTCAGGTTTTTTTTTCCCCAGTGAATCAATATCCTTTGTTGGAGGGTGTGTGAGAGGGGATATTCTTAACAAGCTCAAAGTCTTATTTTGTGTCTCAAAACTGTTAATTAATATTGACCTTATTTATTTAAAGTATGAAGGGGATTAAATAATTTAACCCAACTAGAAGTAATGAAAATTTTAATACATCAGTTTTGAAGTAGAATTTAAAACCATATCAAATTCTCTTCAAATTTAGTATCACTACCACATAGTTATAAATTTGAAATAACCATAGCTGTAGGGGGCTATGATTTTCTCACTGGCTAAAAAAAAATATTCAGGTTTGTACATCGTTATTTGCCAAAAGCACTGTCTTTAAAAAACAAAGGCTATTTTTTATTATACTTTTTTTAAAAACTTCGAACACTGGGGAAATTTTAACAGACATTTATTTTAATAGGAGATGAGAACCAATTATTTGTATTCTGTTCTTAAATGTTGTATATCCATATTATCTCTGATACAGTAACTCCATAAAATAATTATTGCCCTTTTTCACTTGAGTGTGATTTAAGAACTTAATTTTCTGGCCTAAGTTCATATGTGATTGTAGCAAATGTCCAAGCCCAGGGATCCCAGAGGTGTAATACCCATCTTTGTGTTTTTGTTTAACCATTTATATAATGCACATTTGTAGGATTTTAACCCCCTGTCATTTAGGGACCATCTCTACCCCTTGGAAGGAAAGTTGTGACCAACCTAGATAGCTTATTCAAAAGCAGAGACATTACTTTGCCGACAAAGGTCTGTCCAGTCAAAGCTATGGTTTTTCCAGTAGTCATGTATGGATGTGAGAGTTGGACTGTGAAGAAAGCTGAGCGCCGAAGAATTGATGCTTTTGAACTGTGATGTTGGAGAAGACTCTTGAGAGTCCCTTGGACTGCAAGGAGATCCAACCAGTCCATTCTAAAGGAGATCAGTCCTGGGTGTTCTTTGGAAGGAATGATGCTAAAGCTGAAACTCCAGTTCTTTGGCCACCTCATGCGAAGAGTTGACTCATTGGAAAAGACTCTGATGCTGGGAGGGATTGGGGGCAGGAGGAGAAGGGGACAACAGAGAATGAGATGGCTGGATGGCATCACTGACTCGATGGACTTGAGTTTGAGTGAACTCTGGGAGTTGCTGATGGACAGGGAGGCCTGGCGTATTGCAATTCATGATGTCTCAAAGAGTTGGACACGACTGACTGAACTGAACTACCCCTTCCTTGAAACTATAGGGATACCAATGGGCTCCCTCTTGCCCATTTTAGTAGCTTCTTTTTAGCTTCTTGATTTGCCCTCTTTTCATCGTGCACAGTGGTGGCCACTGCTGCTGCTTGTACATTCCTGTTGTCTCTTCATTCCTTTGCTGACTTCTTTTTCTTACCCACTCTTTACTATTGACACAGTGGACTTCTCTCCTCAGCTCTGATGATTAATTTCAGTCCCATAGCTTCAAGTATCTAGCCATGACTTTTCTTATGAACTTCCGATTCATATTTCCATTCACCTAGTGAACTCCTGCCTTGCAGAAACTTAAAACATATATTACAAAACATGCCTTCCCATTTTCCACATTCTCTTACAGCTGTATTCAGTAGTTGATCCATAGATGTCTCTATTACTGAACTGCTTGTTAGGTATTCCCGGTGTTAAGTATCCTCTACTTTTTTCTTGAGTTCTCTTTGAAATGCATCTGACTTTACATACGAGGCAATACTTCCACTGTTTGACTTGTATGTCCAAGGGATATAGTTCCAAGAGGTTAGAATATAAAAATAAGTGGACTTAGATAAACTAGGTGGATGTAAAAATCACATTATAAGAAGAACATTTAGTTAGGTGGAATTGTAATTTAAATAAAATAGGAAGAGAAATCATATCATTTTAAGACATTTGAACATATAAGAGGATGCTGCTATTTGGAAATGCTATAATTCACAAACATCTTTTTAATTAGCTTTCTCTCCAACTCAAGTGCTGTAAATAAGAAATTATCTTTGAAGAGTTGATTTTAAAAGAGAGATTTGAAAAAAGAAGCAAATAGAATGGTTGCCATAGTAATCAACTTTACCAAGCTGAAGAATATGTTCCTAATTCTGATGCCACCAAAACCAAAACCATTTGTGGTTAAGGAAATCATCAAGGAAAGCCTGTGCACATGGGGAAGCTTGCTGTGCTGATTCTTGTAGCTAGGCCGAATTTGTCAGAAAGCAACACATCTCCTTTCCCACACCCACAAGAAATTGCAGATACTGAAAATAGTTGAGCAGATTTGCTTTATTAAAAGCCAAACCTGGTCCTGGAAAAAAGTGGAGAAATTAGATAGTGCTGATTAATCTGATATCGCCCTGTAGATATTTATTAAATAAATCTTGACTGTGCTAAAATCAGGGCAGAGACTACTTCAGCTTGGAATTTTTTTTTCTCTTTTATTTTTTAAATGTTTGACCATGCCAGATCTTAGTTGCAGCATGCAGGATCTTTTTTTTTTTTCCTTCAGCCTGGCAGTTTTATCATCTGCATACTCTACTAAAATACTTCTTAAAAACATACCCAGTTTTTTTTTCCTTAAACAATCTCTGGCTTCTCATCTAAATAATCAAACATAATTTTTGAAAAATGTCACATTCCACAGAATAAACTTAGAAGCTGCCAACCCCGAATCCCTCCATTCAGACCACAGCCTTTCAAGGTTGAAAGCACAGACATAGACTAAAGACAGTTTTCCTTAAGGTCTTGGGAAGTGGCCAGATGAATGTTTACAGTCCTTGCATTTGCTGACTTGAGGTTTTGCTGATGTATATTCTTAGCTGCTTCATCCTACGCCTTTGTTCCAAGATTCTTCTTTCTTCTAGCTCAGCTCAGGGATCCATTACCATTTATATATTTCCTTTCCTAGTGATGATTCTAAGTGTGATCATTTTAGCGAACACACAGTCATTTACTGTGGTGTGTGACATTAACTTACTGCTCTAACTTCCACCGTTCACTTCTTCAATGTGCTGAGTAGCTAAATTCATTTGATAAATACATTTGGAGTGTGAGAAATTAAGTTTCTGTTATGCTCAGTTTGGTATTAATTCCAGGAATTTCTCAACTGTAATTTTAAAATAATGTCTATTGGAATATAGTTGATTTACAATGTTGTGTTAGTCTCAGGTGTACAGCAAAGCGAATCAGGTACACATATACATATACACACACTTTTTATATTCTTTCCACATAGAGATCATGTAGAGTATTGAGTATAGTTCCCTGTGCTATACACTAGGTCCTTAATAGTCATCTGTTTTATATCTAATACTGTGTATGTCTATCCCAACCTCCCAATTTATCCCTCTCCCTCCATTCCCTCTGGTAACCATAGGATTGTTTAATACATCTGTGACTATTTCTGTTTTGTGAATAAGTTTATTTGTACCATTTTTTTAGATCCCACATATTAGTGATATCATATATTTGTCTTTATCTGACTTAACTTCACTCAGTATGACTGTAATTTGATACAAAAACTGTGTTAGTTATTCTGGTACCAAGAAAAAGAAGAGGGGACACTGGCAAGACCTCCCCTAATGAGAGGTATCACCCGGCTCAAACACCACCCCGTTCCATTAGCACAGTCCTCCCAGGACTGTCAGTTATTCCCAAACAGGTTAAAAAAAAAAAAAAAAACAGGAAACTGTGTCTAAATAAATTTCAGGTGTTTGTTAATAGAAAACCTGAAGAATATAGAACACTACCTTTTGGAATTGTACTCCAAAACCACAATATGAATGTGTATTTTTTAGGTTAAGGTTTAGATATGAATAGTTTTAATGGCTGTGATGTTAATTCACATTTTCTTTCATATGAGTTTCTGTAAGGAGACCAACAGCTTACCAGTATAAAACCTCTGTAGAAAAATGTGACTAAAGAAAGTTTATACCAGCAGAAGTCATACGGCTTTTTGGGGGGAGGTACCTTGGAAGGTTACAGCAGTGATAGGAAGGGAGTGGAGAGGGCTCAGATAACTTTGCTAGAAATTATGTGCTGAAACATCACTTAGAATTATGACTGTTTGTTCCAATGAGGATAAAGAACTACAGAGATTGATGGTAAAAGCAAAAGTATAGTTTATGTTACACAATATTTGTATTTTAAATATAAAAATGGCACTCCACCAGAGTGTCCTCATCAGACAGTTTCCAAAAGGCAGTCTAGTGAGCTTTCACAAATGGTGTGAAAATGATCGTCAACAGAATGCAATTTTATTGAGGGCAGTACGCTATCTACATTGTTAGCCACTTACAGAACAAATATGTGCAACCAACGGAAAGTAACTTCAATTCAACCTCCATTTAATCTAGAACTTTCATAGATTATGAGCTTTTTAATTTGTACCCCAAGAGGAGAGATTGCAAGTAGTGACCTCTTCAGTGGTTTTTTCTTCGCAGTGAAGAAAGATACAGAAATCTTAACTGTCACGTGCCAATATGCTAACAAAACTAAAGGGACATGAGCAAGAATATAATGGAGGTTTCATTTTTGGTTTATTTTAAAAGTGGCACTGTTTTGTATCTCCTGCAGGAAAATAACAGTCCTGAACTACTATTAGCAGGACAGGTACATACTGTTGCATTTTTAATTACACTAGTGAATTTCTACTTATTCATTAAACTTGTCCCCATCCCCCAGCACACACATGGGCACACATGCATGCTGCTTTGGGATCCATGGTGTACCTTTCCGTGCAGCTGATGAGTAGCGGAGTTGCAAGCACTGGCCATGAAAGCATCCACATAAGCTGTTCAGCTAATGAGGAGATTGACCCTTTGACATTGGTATTGCAAATGTCAGATCCTAACCACCTAAGTGCACAACCTAGAGTCCCCCTCAACATCTGAGATTCTTACCATTGTCTCTCAATGAGGCGGCTTCCTGTTTTGTTCTTAAAGATGATATGATGGTGCTGACTTCCATAATTTTTATCATGGAAGATAAATTATTACTTTATAATAATTTTGTATAAAATTATTATTGTATAATCTTATACAAAATTTACTGGTACATTAAGGCACTGAAATAGTTTTCAGTGAACTGGAAACTGAAAGCATCCTCTTCTCATATTTTTCAATCACTTTTTAGGTCCTGTGGATGTCAATATTCTAGCTAAATGTAATCCCTGCTTATCAAATCCATGTAAAAATGATGGCACCTGTAACAATGACCCAGTTGACTTTTATCGCTGCACCTGTCCATATGGTTTCAAGGTAAGTAGAAGCTGTTGTGGGAACCAAGATCTGAAAAAGTAGTTCCCCCTGATGGGTATTTATTATTCAGTTGTGATTTCTTTATGTGCTGAGAACTATTTTATTTGCACGCAACTTAACTTGACCATTTCTTCTCCAGGGGCAGGATTGTGATGTTCCAATTCATGCGTGCATCAGCAACCCATGTAAACATGGAGGAACTTGCCACTTAAAAGAAGGAGAAAAAGATGGATTCTGGTAGGCCATTAGTCTATGATCTGTGTCTGAAGGATCAAAACAAGAATAAGAAAACATGATTTTTTTTTTATTTTTAAATCCAAGGGCTTTATTTTAAAAAGAATACTAGAAATTCAGTTCACAAGGAAGATATATATTAGTCCCTCTCATAGATATTCGAGATATTTCAGTATTAAAAACAGGGTCATGGTGGAGAGTTCTGACAAAACGTGGTTCACTGGAGAAGGGAATGGCAAACCAATTCAATATTCTTGCCTTGAGAAACCAGGAACAGTGTGAAAATGCAAAAAGATAGGACGCTGAAAGGTGAACTCCCCAGGTCAGTAGGTGCTCAACATGCTACTGGAGAAGTGTGGAGAAATAACTCCAGAAAGAATGAAGAGACACAGGCAAAGCAAAAACAATGCCCAGTGGTGGATGTGACTGGTGATGGAAGTAAAGTCTGATGCTGGAAAGAGTAATATTGCATAGGAACCTGGAATGTTAGGTCCATGAATCAAAGTAAATTGGAAGTGGTCAGACAGGAGATGGCAAGAGTGAACATTGACATTTTAGCAATCAGTGAAATAAAATGACTGGAATGGGTGGATTTAACTCAGATGACAATTATATCTACTACTGTGGGCAAGAATCCCTTAGAAGAAATGGAGTAGCCCTCATAGTCAGCAAAAGAGCCCAAAATGCAGTTCCTGGATGTAATCTCAAAAACATCAGAATGATCTCTGTTCGTTTCCAAGGCAAACCATTCAATATCACAGTAATCCAAGTCTGTGCCCCAACCAGTAATGCTGAAGAAGCTGAAGTTGAATGGTTGTATGAAGACCTACAAGACCTTCTTGAACAAACACCCAAAAAAAGATGTTATGTTCATTATTGGGGACTGGAATGCAAAAGTAGGAAGTAAAGAGATACCTGGAATAACAGGCAAATTTGGCCTTGGAGTACAAAATGAAGCAGGGCAACAGCTAACAGATTTTGCCAACAATGCACTGGTCATAGCAAACACCCTCTTCCAACAATGCAAGAGAAGACTCTACACATGGACATCACCAGATGGTCAACTCAGATCAGATTGATTATATTCTTTGCAGCCAAAGATAGAGAAGCTCTATACAGGCAGCAAAAACAAGACCGGGAGCTGACTGCGGCTCAGATCATGAACTCCTTATTGCCAAATTCAGACTTAAAGAAAGTAGGGGAAACCACTGGACATTTCAGGTATGACCTAAATCATATCCCTTACGACTATACAGTGGAAGTGACAAATAGATTCAAGGGATTATATCGGATAGACAGAGTGCGTGAAAAACTATGGATGGAAGTTTGTGGCATTGTATAGGAGGCAGTGATCAAGATCATCCCCAAGAAAAAGAAATGCAAAAAGATGAAACGGTTGTCTGAGGAAGCTTTACAAATAGCTGAGAAAAGAAGAGAAGTGAAAGACAGAGGAGAAAAGGAAAGATATACCCATTGCAGTGCAGAGTTCCAAAGAATAGCAAGGAAAGATAAGAAAGCCTTCCTCAGTGATCAATGCAAAGAAATAGAGGAAAACAATAGAATGGGAAAGACTAGAGATCTCTTCAAGAAGATTAGAGATACCAAGGGAATATTTCATGCAAAGATGGGCACAATAGAGGACAGAAATGGTATGGACCTAAAAGAAGCCGAAGATATTAAGAAGAGGTGGCACGAATACACAGAAGAACTGTACAAAAAAGATCTTATTGACCCAGATAACCATGATGGTGTGATCATACACCTAGAGCCAGACATTCTGGAATGTGAAGTCAGGTGGGCCTTAGGAAGCACCATGACGAACAAAGCTAGTGGAGATGATGGAATTCCAGTTGAGCAATTTCAAATCCTAAAAGATGATGCCGTGAAAGTTTTACACTCAATATGCCAGCAAATTTGGAAAATTCAGCAGTGGCCACAGGACTGGAAAAGGCCAGTTTTCATTCCAGTCCCAAAGAAGCAATGTCAAAGAATATTCAGACTACCACACAGTTGCAATTCATCTCACACGCTAGCAAAGTAATGTTCAAAATTCTCCAAGCCAGTCTTCAACAAAACATGAACTGTGAACTCCCAGATGTTCAAGCTGGATTTAGAAAAGGCAGAGGAACCAGAGATCAAATTGCCAACATCCGTTGGATCATCGAAAAATCAAGAGAGTTCCAGAAAAACATCTATTTCTGCTTTATTGACTATGCCAAACCTTTTGACTGTGTGGATTACAACATTCTGTGGAAAATTCTTCAAGAGATGGGAATAGCAGACTTCCTTACCTGCCTCCTGAGAAATCTGTATTCAGGTCAAGAAGCAACAGTTAGAACCGAGCATAGAACAAGAGACTGGTTCCAAATCAGGAAAGGAGTACATCAAGGCTGTATATTGTCACCCTGCTTATTTAACTGTATGCAAAGTACATCATTCAAAGTGCCAGGCTGGATTCAGCACAAGTTGGAATCAAAATTGCCAGTAGAAATATCAATAACTTCAGACACACAAATGACAGAAAGTGAAGAAGAACTAAAGAGCCTCTTGATGAAAGTGAAAGAGGTGAGTGAAAAAGTTGGCTTAAAACTCAACATTCAGAAAACTAAGATCATGGCATCCAGTCCCATCACTGCATGGCAAATAGATGGGGAAATGATGGAAACAGTGAGAGACTTTATATTTTGGGGCTCCAAAATCACTGCAGATGGTGACTCCAGCCATGAAATTAAAGGACGCCTACTCCTTGGAAGAAAAGCTATGAGCAGCCTAGACAGCATGTTAAAAAGCAGAGACATTACTTTGCCAACAAAGATCTGTCTAGTCAAAGCTTATGGTTTTTCCAGTAGTCATGTATAGATGTGAGAGTTGGACTATAAAGAAAGCTGAGCTCCAAGGAATTGTTTATTTTGAACTATAGTGTTGGAGAAGACTCTTGAGAGTCCCTTGGACTGCAAGAACATCCAACCAGTCCATCCTAAAGGATATCAGTCCTGAATATTCATTGGAAGGACTGATGCTGAAGCTGAAACCCCAGTACTTTGACCACCTGATGCAAAGAATGGACTCATTTGAAAAGACCCTGATGCTGGGCAAGATTAATGGGAGGAGGAGAAGGGGACGACAGAGGATGAGATGTTTGGATGGTATCACCGACTCGGTGGACATGAGTTTGAGAAAACTCCGGGAGTTGGTGATGGACAGGGAAGCCTGACATGCTGCAGTCCATGGGGTTGGAAACAGCCGGACATGACTGAGTGACTGAACTGAACTGAAAAATAGACATTGAAGTATTCTCAGATCATGTGTACTAAGTCACTTCAGTCATGTCCGACTCTGCAACCCTATGGATAGTAGCCTGACAGGCTTCTCTTGATGAAATTCTCCAGGGCAAAATACTAGAGTGTGTAGCCATTCCCTTCTCCAGAGGATCTTCCCTACATAGGGATCAAAGCCGCATCTCTTGCATTGACATATGGGTTCTTGACCACTAGAGCCACCTGGGAAGTCCCGTTCTCAGATTAGGATGCTACAAAACCAAGCAATTTAAAAACACATGTGTACGTTATATTAATCAAGTCAAATTAGGTCAAGACAAGGTAGTAGCTCTATTGTGCTAATTAATAGCCACGTAGTGCCCTACTGCAAGGCATATATTCATCTGTTGCATATTGTGTGTTCCTTTAAAACAGACAATGTGTAATGATAAGATGTAGATCCCACTGAAATAGGAAATTAATGATTCATTTCCAAGTCACAATATGAGTAGACAGACATGCTGTGAACATTTTTAATCTGGAGTTGTTTAATCTTACAGTACAGTTACTTCAGATCTACTTCATGAATCATGAAACAGAGTTCTTATAATGACACTAATGATTTCACATAAGAATGCTAATCTACTACTAAAGCTTGTTAGAAATATCACTTTTTATAATACAATGTTGGCTTCCCTGGTTGCTCAGCTGGTAAAGAATCTGCCTGCAATGCGGGAGACCTGAGTTCGATCCCTGGGTTGGGAAGATCCCCTGGAGAAGGGAACGACTACTCACTCCAGCATTCTGGCTTGGAGAATTCCATGGACTCTATAGTCCACAGGGTCGCAAAGAGTCGTATACGACTGACTTTCACTTAATAATACATATGCTTCATTTCTACATTCTGTTATGAAGTTGTCTCTTTTTCATCAAAACTTTACCCGTAGATTATTCTGATACCTAGCAAGATTAAAGGTACAGTGTTTCATGCCAGTGGGGGAAAAATTGTATTTGTCAAGGTTTAAAGAGAATATTCACATTTTACAATAACAAAAAAGACAAAGTTTTAGTCTTTGCTTTGAGACAGGTTTCTTTTTTGCTTTGAGACATCAAGAACATTACAGGTAGGGTAGAAAGTTGTAATTTTTAAAAAGTCATAATCATTCCTCCTTATTTATGAGCAAAGAAGCATGAGTTATTTTATTAGAGTACAATTTAAGATTAAGATATCTAAGGCTGTAAACTTTGCTCATGTTTTAGACCTGCGAATGTATTGGATTTACTGACTTATAGGACCAGGGGGCTATTTGCCATAGCAAGTTCTTGTAGCCAGCATAAATTTTCTTTCTCAAATTGTTTCTGATTTGGGGGATAGTCCCTTAAATTGATGCTTGTACCATGTCATTTAAATTGATGCTTGTACCATGTCATTTAAAAACATTTTAAAAATCAATTACCTGTTGTTAAAAGCTCTGTAACTGGTGAGTATATTTAGTTTTTTCAATATTTAGACCATATGGTTTGAAATGCAGGAAGATGTCTTTTATGTTTTCTTCCCCTGGTGTTCAGGTGTATTTGTGCTGATGGATTTGAAGGAGAAAATTGTGAAATCAATGTTGATGACTGTGAAGATAATGACTGTGAAAATAACTCTACATGTGTCGATGGAATTAATAACTACACATGCCTTTGCCCACCTGAGTACACAGGTAGGAAAAGGGAAATTGCTATGCCATCAATCTGCATTTGAAAGCGCCGCTGGAGCTATGCTGCATGTGTGTAGTAAACCATTGTATTATTCAGTAACTGATTCGTGTTTTGGAAATTAGATGTAATGTAATAACAGAGTTAAAGATGGTTTCAGCCAACCAAATAAAAGTCCTGGCAAGCTCAGTTATAACACAGGCATCTTCATAAAGTAACGCTTTCTGGCCCAAAGAAAATTATTATACTGAAGCTTTCAGTCCCACAACTGAGTGACATTTTCATGCAAAGCACTTTTCCTGTGCAGACCAACCCACCAATATGTATTTGAAAAGGGAGCATTTCTTTACATGGGCAAAACAGAATTAAGCATTTGAAATTCTTCATGTCTATATTTGTTTCTTCATTAGAGAGTGTTTGCCTTTAGCACTCTCATCCTTCAAACTAAGTCACAGTCAAGAATATATATATTGATCACTTTGGATAATCTTATCAGACCATTATCCCCCTTTCCCCTTTTTTTTATATCTTGATACAAAATGTCAGGAATAAGGGTGATAAATCTCATAAGACTATCCAAGCTGATAAACTTCTGCCCTGGATAAACCAATTTGCTGTAAAGTCAACATAAAGTTTATGACTTACTTATTCTGTCAGAATATCTGTTTTGATTGATTTTTGTGGCTCTGGGTAAGAAACTTCATAGTTTCAATCTTGTTTTATTTAGTTTTAAAGTTGATAGAGAAAAGGAGACTGTTACATGTTTTATTTGTAAGAAATAAATGGAGTAGTAGATTCTGTCACTCTATTCAGAATTACCATTTTCATTTGGCTGGGTATTTTTCATTAATTATATTTATTTCCATATATATAGTTAAGAATATCAGAGGGTAAAATAGTTCCTTGGATGACTGAGGTGTTAACATCTATAAACATGAAAAATGGAAGCACAGCTGTATGATTAATTTTCCCAGGGATTCGTTAGAAAAGCATTGAAATTTAAGCTTTTATGGCATACTCAAGCTTTGCAATTTAAGAGGTACTTTTCTTGGTGGGAAAATGCTAAATAGAATAATGAGTTTTTGTTCTGACATCCTGGGCCTGTCTGAGAAATTCTGCAGCTGCCTGTTCCATGTATGATTTATTTTTCACAACAGTGAAGTACCTGATGCCATATGATGTAATAATACTGTTTCCAGTAGAAATTTGAACATGTTGTATCACCAATTGCTCTATTACATATAAGCAGTCCGTGGACTCCTTAGTGGCCAGAATTTGAATTCTTTGTTGTGTTATATTAATTAAAGATAGAGTCGGTCTAACATGCACCCATTCTAATGTGGCCGGAGAGTTTAGGTGTTACATAGCTTTGACATTCGTATCAGTATTACTTGTGTCACACCTCAGGTACTTACCATTCATATGAGTGCACAAATTCTGAAGCCCTTGGAGTTACTCTGAGATTCTGAGTTTTATTGGATTGGGGAGTCCAGCTTTGTACAGCCAGCCCAGTGCTTGCACTAAAATCTGGAGCTAGTACCTTCTTAGAATAGTTATTTTATCCCATCATTGTTCTGATCATTATAGAAATAACTTAATTCCCTTAATGTCAGAGGCCTCTTTAAACTATCCTACTCTGATGGGGACAAATTGGACCTGAGAATTTTAAGCACGGTTTGGTTAGCCAATGTGTTCCTGAGCACAGACGCCAGGATTTTTTCTATATTCTCTTCCCAATGAAAATCTGGACCTGACAAGACTACTGCATTCAGGTTCCTACATGCCTTTTTCATGATGCTTTACGTAAAGTAGCAGTTTCTTCTGAACTGGTTTCCATGGGTCCATCTTTGGCTTTAGGTTTGCTATGTTATTCTGTATCCATTTCTTTGAGTCTTTGTTTTTACCTTCTCTTCCTTCCTTTTCCCAGGCTCCCTTCCTACACCTGATCCTCTTGAATGTTTTCTCCACCTTAAAGTGATTCAGTTCAGTGCAACTTCCTCTGAGAAGTTATTACAAAGCTTCATTTCTCTGCTGTCAGATCTCTTTCTTTGAAACATATGCAAAAAAAAAAAAAAAAAAAAAAACAACTCCAAAGCTTAGCACAAACACTTTTGAACCAAAATGTGACATCTCAAAAAGCTATGATGTGGGAACCTGCCAAATAGTCAAGAGCTATTTGGTGCTTAATAAGAATTGAGACTCTTCTGTTTTGTTTTTTTTTTTTTTTTCCTGGTCTTATCTATTGCTAATATCAATTTGCCTTAATCCAGGCTAAGAATAAATAAAAATATTGCATTCAATAGAAAGTTCATAGCATACAAAACATGAAGCTATGATCACTGTAACTGTGGGTTGGATTTTGTGGGAAGTGAAGAGTTTTGCGAATTGGCATTGGAGCAGATACCTAAACCAGGCAATGTTTGTATCTCATCTACTAGCTGTAGCATTTTTGTCTGTATGTGAAATGAGCTCATTTACAAAATATCAACCAACCATCTGCAGATTTTGAAATCAGTGGCACATAAGTGGCCTTTAATTATAGGAAGGTATAAATTGGACTCCAGAGCTTTATCCAAGTCTGCTTCATCCAAGTCTGCAGTTAAGGAGGCATTTCCTTATATTGTGGCTGCACTGTTTGAGATTTAAGTTTGGAATCTGATTAATGAGCCTGAGATCTTGGAACAGAAACCCTACTGTGCTCAGGGAATATAATAATGTTGTCATTGTTTAAAAATCATTCAAGTTGCAAGTTGCTTTACTGCTTGGAGACTTTTTTACTCTATCTCTCTGAGGCATTCACTGAGAAAATGAACTCTTTACTAGGAGCAAATAAGACTTCATAGGGAAAGCTCATAAATTACTATGGTGAAAATTTTTACATTTAGCACACATGTCAAGAATCAAAATGGATATGATTTGTTAACAGAGAAAATTCAGAGATCTGAAAGCAGTTTCAGAATGAGGTCATGATGTGATGAGCAGGCTATAAAACACGGCTACCCATTTTCAAATTAAATGAACCACCATTGGGAAATTTATTAAATATATTTAAGCCCGTGTAACCAAAATACCACAGTACATAGTTATTGATTTATTAGAGGACAAAACTCTGTCCTTTCCTACTTCAGAGATTGACAGGATAAATTTTAAGAGTCAGTATTGTCTGTTATGTAACCCTTACTCTCCCTTCCCCACCCAAGTCCTCCAAACCATTCTTTTCTACCTAATTTGATCCATCATCTATCCAATGTAGAGCATATGACTGTTGATTGCTAGGATTCTTTAGACAAGATTAATCTTTGGAAAGCTTTAATTCACCGTGACTCTAAATTAAAATGACTGTTAAGGATTAAGTAAGACTCTGAAGTGGCTAAACAATAATTAAAAATCCATTCCAGGATTTCAGTATTAGCTTGAGAGTTGTGTTTCTTCTTACGGTTTATCATTTTTTAAAAGCTGTTATTATATCCTTTCTAAAAACAAGGCATTTCTTGAAAGTGAATTGTCAAAGAATTCCTCAAATTAAACTAGCTCAAAAGTTATAAAAATGAACATTGGAAACATGGCACCCTTGAGATGTTGAAAAACTTGACACCTTTTCCTAAATAAGCTCTATGAATTCAGATGTTGCACTGAAAAATGTGGTTTTGCATGTTTCCTAGGAAGCAGAACCCTGTATCTGCTTTGAGACTGTTTTTAATTAACCTTCTTCTCATAAGACCATATACAAAGTTGAAACAAAATTGATCACTTTTTAACCATGGATATTGCTTGATGGGAATGGCATACGTTCAGTAAGTGAAAGTTTCCATACAAGTTGGGCATGTAAAAACTTAGAATGTATTTTGCAGAAAAAATTCAGAACATTTTAATTTTTCCATTATCTCTTTGTTTTCCAAATCTCCTATGCCCACACACAAACCATTATGTGCACATCTTACAAGTAAAGCTGCCTGTTGTTAAGTCGCCTGGTTTAGCTGAGATCTCTCGCTGCCTGTGATGGCGTCTGCCTTTTGCCTCATTTGCTCCTTGTTTGTGCGTTTGGCCCGGCTGTAGGTAAGAAATGTGAGCCTTGCTTCAGTTTGCTCTCTCACCCTGGGCTTCTCTGTTGTTAATGCTGTGCTTTGGCTTCCTGTGCTCTGCTGTGTACTGCGATGTAAAACGTCTTTTGTCTCTTCTGTCTTTGTTGCTGCCAGCTGCTAATCTGAATGAGGTGGAAAAAGGTTAGTTGCCTTTTAAGTCTATTATGATTTTATTTCAGTTTCCCTTTTTCTTTTAAAGCTATATAGATTTCATGGTGTGTATGTGGTAAAAGGAATGTTGACTAAAATGAAATCTGATATGAATATGTCAAATCAGTCATTCATATCCTTGATATGTGGATAGCTATACCAAACACTTACAAAAGGGTGTCTGAAATGCACTTTACCAATTTTCAGAAGGCTGCAAAAGAAGCTTTCTGAGTGGGCAGAAGAAGTGGCAAAAAAGAAAGACTAATGCTTTCTAGTTTCTTCTTGTCTATATGCTTTTCCTTTTTTAAAGACCTTCCAAATGTATTGTTTTTATCATGAAAAATGTAAGTCAGTTAGTGCAATAGGTAGACTGTAGGTAGAAAAAATGTTAAATAGTGAGAATTTTCCCATAATTTTAAATTAATATCTTCAGTAATTTGAAACATGAAAAATACTGAGGTGTATACATTGGTTAAAACATTTTATGAGATAAAAATTACGAAGCCCAAGAAGTTTTTTTTTTTTTTTTAAATGACGTCAAACTCATAGAATGTCACGTGTACTAGGCAGTATTTTTAAAGCATAAAAAGATCATATTACATCCTTGGCCCTTATGGTCTGCATGATTTCCCAAATATATCAGGGTCTGGGAAGGGAAGTCCTGGAGTGACAAGGGCGATCAGCATGTCCTGGGAGTCATCATGGAATCTTTGTTGAATTTTTATCTTAAAAATTCAGAATTATATCTAATAATATTGTTTTTTTACTCATTCAGCTTACCACACTTTCAAGTGCCAAGTTTAGGCACATTATCCTAAAAGGGTGTGCTTGCCTTGACAGTTCCAGTTGTATATATGGCATTAGCAGTATGATTCAAAGACTAACATGGACTATATTATATAGTAGCTCTGTCTCCTCTTCATTTTTTTCTGCTACATTGTTCAGAGGATTTATTGGTTGTTCACTTACTCTTACTATGTGCAGAGTTAAGTTAAAAAGCATGAAAAAAAAGTTTTGTCTTATTTGAGAATGTATAAAATATAGTCTATGCATTCTCTGTGGATTAATGCATCCAGTACCATCCTTGGTCAAATATTGTCTTTTTTACAAGTACTAAAACAATTGGTGGTTTGGGACAGAGACTTCTAAGGCCTGATTCTATCTCAGGAAACACAATGGCCATTATTCTGTCACAAGAATATGTCCTGAAATAGTTATATATATACATACTCTCAGGAGCAAGCTTGACAGTATGATAGTGTTTTAAATCATTATGTGGTTTCATGTATTGACTAAATTTCACGCTTGTGTTTACAAAAGATGTCTCTTATTTCCAAGAACCTGCTGCTGACTAAATTTGCTTTTAAAAGCAGTCAAATCATTTTCTATTATTTGAATCCCAAACATAAGTAGAAATGAAGTTTCAAAGTCTTTATAGCACTCAGAGTGATTTCCGTAAGTAAAAAGAAACTCTGTAATTAGCTGACGTATCGTTAAGTTGAACTCTGTTGTTATTCAGTTGCTAAGTCATGTCCGATTCTTTGCAACCTCATCGACTGTAGACCACCAGGCTACTCTGTCCAGGGATCTTCCCAACCCAGAGACCAAACCCATGTATCCTGCTTGGCAGGGGGATTCTTCACCACTGAGCTACCTGGGAAGCCCCAAAGAACTCTGTAAATATGAGCAATAAATATTTGAGCAATAACTTCTATAAAACAGGACTTCCCTGGTGGCTCAGACAGTAAAGACTCCACCTGCCAGAACAGGATACCTGGGTTCAGTCCGTGGGTTGGGAACATCCTGTAGAGCAGGAAATGGCAACCCACTCTGGTATTCTTGCCTGGAGAATCCCAGGGACAGAGAAGCCTGGCAGACTACAGTCCGTGGGTCACAAAGAGTCAGACTCGACTGACCGACTTTCATTTGTTCACTTGCTTTGTATAAAACAGCAACAAAGCACTTACCTGAAGATGTGTGTGTTCTCAGTCACTTCAGTTGTGTCTGACTCTTGGTGATCCCGTGGACTGTAGCTAACCAGGCTCCTCTGTCCATGGGGATTCTCCAGACAAGAATACTGGGGTAGGTTGCTGTGCCCTCCTCCAGGGAATCTTCCTGACCCAGGGATTGGACCTGCGTCTCTTATGTCTCCTGCATTGGCAGGCAGGTTCTTTACCACTAGCGCCACCTGGGATTAGGGGTCCAGATGCAAACAAGTGTCTAACTGAACCCATGGCCTGCATTCTAACTTCGGGACCTTCCCCTGGAATTAGTCCCTTCTTATTTACTGCCATATTCCAGATTTGGCATTTTTCACATCCCATAGTGGTTCTGACTCATCCTTAGTGCCAAACAAGCTTTCCTTCTGCTGTCTCCTCAGCTGGCTATAAATAATTGACCATCATGCACATTTGAAAAGGGTAAATCCATAGTCACAAAATTCAGATGCAGACAAGCAATCTACTTAATCTACACATGAAAACAAGAAAGTGTCTAATTGGTGCCTGTATAATTATCCTGATGACCAGGCTACCTTCCATTACATAGGGCAGGTGGGATACTGATGAATTTATGAAGCTAACAGGAAAAGCTCAAATTTCTCATCCAGGCACTAAAATGTATCAACTCTGGGGCCTCTCACAATCTTTAATGACATCTGACCCACTTCATTTTGATGTTTGAGAATAGTGTGGAAGAATGGAAGAATGTATAAGAAAACACTTGAAAATGTTAGATGTCTATACTCCAGAAATATCATGGGCTGTCATAGAGGACAAGTTCAAGTTTTCCATCATTTAATTTCAACTGTCATTGCTATAGTGACATGGTTTAGATGATTGATGTCATTCCCAATGATGGAGGAATTCTAACAAACTTTTGATAGAGAAAATTCTACCTAAAATAAGTTATATTCATGAAGGAAATTTCTCCCCCAATGGTTTTCAGTACTGTCTTTTTAAAAAATTATTATTTTTCATTTTATTTACCATACTTACATCCAAAGGAAAAGATTTGTTTATGAATAAGCCTTTGGTTTTCTTTGCCCTCTTATTATACTTTGAAGTATAAGGAAATATTGAATACTGAAGAACTCTTCAATTTGGCTGCCTTTTTTTAGGGTTTTTTGTATATTTTTGGATTTTCATGATCTCTATTGACAGTGGCTCCTTCTCTCATTAATTATGCCTCAAGATGTGTAGGGTCTGTTTATCAGTGTCAATATAGGTGCAGTTGTACTTGCAGTCTGTTTTAACTAGAGAGAGTACTTTGGCAGCCTAATTATACTGTTTGGTTTGCATTCATCTTCCAACCTTTCAAAGCCTTCTTAAATGCATTTGAATCTTAGAAAAGATTTTAAGGATCCTATTTGCTCTGTAGTTAATAGACAACGCCCAGAACAACAGTTTAGCTTAACCAAGCCTTAGTCAATATAATTTGGACTGATTTATTCTGAAAACAAAATTAAATATTTCTGCAGTTTTTGTGGTTGTTGGAATTGGCTGCATTATTTAGACATAATGTTCCAGTGAGGAAGTACTGAAAAACACCTCCTTTTTATTTATTGATTTGAAGAGGTAAATTTTTCCATTTAAAAAAATTCAAAAGATATTTATTGAGAAAATACATTATTCAGGATACTGTGCTCAGAATTGAAAGTGATATAAGAATACATAAAACATTAGCCCTTGTCAAGCTCGTTGGCTTTGATTCTTCATTGCAAGTTCAGATTAGGTCAGTTGTTTCACCAGTATGAAGCAATCATTTCTCATTCCAAGAAAGTGAATGGCAAAATATAGCTACTTGACTAGTTTTTAAATAAAGAGAATAGTTTTTGAATACAAAGTGTAATCAAACTTTCTGGCAAATGAGCATTATAGAGCAACCCATTTCATATCATAAAGAACAAAAATGAGAATATAAAATGGTTTTCTTTTTTGAAATATATTAATTCCCCACATTTATAACATATTTCCTTGAGCCTTCCTGTTTTGAATTATGATAAACTTTATCTCATGAGAGATTGCACTCTGGCAGTGTTCATTATGCGTGTGTCCCATTTTGCACACCCTTTGAACCAAGAGGACATTTATCAGTGGCTAATATATCTCCAATGCTTTCATGCATTGGAGAAGGAAACGGCAACCCACTCCAGTGTTCTTGCCTGGAGGATCCCAGGGACAGGGGAGCCTGGTGAGCTGCCGCTTATGGGGTCTCACAGAGTTGGACACGACTGACGCGACTTAGCAATAGCAATATATCTTCAAAAATTCACAGCCTCAAGATCAGTTCTCTATATTTCTATACTAACAGATTTGCTTAAGTTTGGAAACGTGGGTATGCTCTGGATAGTTTATTGATCATATTATGAAGGGCAGTTAACTATTGCTAATTGATAGAACAAATTTCAGGGTAGTAAACACAAGTAAGAAAGCATCAGATTATTGTTAAAAGGAAACTTTAAGAAGAATTAGCTCTTTTATAAAAAAAAAAGAAGAAACTCTCTGTTCATAAGTAATTCTTTACTTACTGATGGAAATAAATTCATTTATTATTATCACTACTGATAAGGATACTGACTATCCAGATTGGGGACTGGGCATCTGCTCGTGTTAATGTGCTCTGGTGCCTGGGATTATAACAATGAGCAAACCATGGAACAAATAGGACTGGCCTGGTTCACTGAAAGAAGAGGAAACAAATACTTTTCTTTCAGGTCCAATTCAATTAACCTGTCCTGGAATGGCTCCCATAATCCCATCAGCTGTATCCACCATCTAATACATTCCATCCATCTCCCTGCAAGGTCTGTGAGAGGAGAGAGGATTGTATTCTTTATATGAATAAGAACAAATGAGAAATGTACAATTTTTAAGGAATTGCACAGAATTTTTTAAATTGGATAATGAAAAACATTCAGGTCTGTTTATCTTAATCTTTCTCAAACATTCCACTTACACTCATACTTCCTATTGATTCCAGAGTTCATCCTCTCTGTTTCCCATTGGAATAGTCATCATTTGGCAGACAAGATTATCAGGATATCTGAGTTAACAGGGTAGCCTATCAAGTCCAGCCCGCAAGGGCATACGTGAGGCTGGGATCTCAGAACACAAATCTGCTACCAGTGTTCTTACTCTCTCTTCTTTCTTATATTTTCCCTTATGCCATCTAGGTCTCCTTCTCCTTAACATGTATAAAGTATTTTCCTCTGAAAAGCAATCAAATAAGTGGTGTCTTTCACATTTTTCAACAGCCATTGAGTATCTAATTTGTGGCAGATAATTTGCTGGCAAATACAATGACAATGAAGAGATACAAAACTATAAATAAAGCTATCCATCCCTTACCCTCAAGTAGTGTAACTTTAGGAAGTGAAATATCAATTTATTTCCAGTAGGTTGCTTTTTTTTGATACCTTTCTTTGCTGTGCCAATTCATGTAGAGTAGAATTAGTAGCATTTTTCCAGGTTTTTCTTGATTGAAGGAAGAGCTCACAATGCAAGTATTTGAAGAATGACGTGTTTGACCCTCCAGAACTCTGTGGCTTGGGGATGCTGTCAGGAATTCAACCAGACTTCCTCCTTTGTTATAAGTGTATTTGAAAATGTCATAACAGATTAAATTTAACACTAGAATTCTGGTTCAGTTATCCATATTGTGGTCATAAGTAACCTTTCCATTTTTATTAATATCAATGATCCTTTCATATTAAAAAGAAACTAGCTTGGTAGAGTTTATCAATAGGAATAAGAACAGGCTGCAGCGGAATCCTTCCACTCCCTTCATACATCCATGATCCCCCAAATGGACCCTGAGATTATTTCTGTTTCAGAGAAGAAAGAAACTAATCTGCTTATATTAGCAAAAACTAGTGAGAGTTAAGCGTTCCAACAGTGTCATATGCCTCTATCTAAAATCATTTGTTATGCTTGTAAATATGGCCAACCTGAACGTACAGTGCTAATGTTTGGAAAAATATAAATGAGATACTTACTAATTAAAACCCACACTTTCTTATCACTCAATTAGTGAAAAAAATGAATAATCAACAGAGTTGAGTTGGAACATTCCTGGAACCCTGATCTAGGGACAACCTCTTCTCTGTTAAGCAGGCTTTGATAACTGAGTAAGCTTCTGCAAGATATGCTGTCGCCTAAATTTCTCGGTAGATGGAAAGCAACTAATTGTCAATCCAACAACTCTTCAAAAATGTCTTCTTTTCTAAATGGCACAGTTTACCTTGCCAAGAGAAGTCTCTTTAAGGATAATAGTCAATTTTGCATCTGTATGGTATATTTTTCAATAATAAATAAAATAATAAGTTATTCAGCCTGTTTGTAGGGCATGATGCTGTCCATCACCAGTCACTAAATGAAACTTAAGGGAAACTTAAGCATCTATCTTATGTCTCTATTTTTTTCCAGATTTTAACTCCTCCAGAGTAAGGACTTTGTCATGCACATCCTTTTATTTGCTGAGTCTAGTTCAAAATAGTTTCTCCCCAATGTATTATTATGAAAATTGTTAAACTAAAGTTAAGTTTGAATTTTGGTCAAGTTTAACAGCGCCACTCCAGAATACATGTAAAATACTTCTATATGTTGTTAATTTCCTCTTACACTATTCTTACTAGTTTCAGGAAAAAATTAATATTCTCTCTCATGGATTATATGATATCTTCATTATTCATTGATTTGACAAAGAATCACCACAGTTAAGAATTTTCAACTGTGCCATAAGTTAAACCAGTATATTTTAAGAAAAAGCATGTTTTAGAAATGTGTCTTTAGAAAATGTAAGTTGTTTTTAGTGACAAGGCTCAACTCAGGTGTCATCCATCTACCATAAGCTTTGATGACTTTGATGTAATTTAATAAAACACTTTCAAGATTATTATTTTCTAATTAATGATAATAGAGATGTTGGTAGTTGTTTTTCATTGCAACTGTTATTCAAAGTTCAAGCCAGTCTCCAGATTTATTGTTAAATAGATGAAACAGAAATTAAACTCACTTTTCTCCCCATACCGATAAGACAGTAGTTTATGATTCTCTTGCTATTATCACCTTTAATACCCTAAGAGGAGGAGAATCTTCATCACTGTTTGGGTGGCCTGTCCTGCAATCCTCACCATTTAATGCCAATGCCTCTTGGAGAGAGGGCCAAGGACTGATTGGTCCAAGTCAACCAAGACTCAGTGCTTCTCAGAGAGGCATCCAACTCTGGCAGCGAATGGAGAGCTAAACCATACTGATACGCTCTTTTCAAACCTTGACTCTTGAAGTGCAAAGGTCATGGTTTGGGGCCACTTCCTCTCCTTGTTCATTGCTTATTACAGACTCTGTTGGGGAAGCTTAGTATTTCAGACATGGGAGAGAACAGTTACACGGAATGAAATAAAAAAGGAAAGAGGCAGAAGGGAGGAAGGGAAGGAAGGGAGGGAAGGAAAGATGTAAGGAGAAAAAGAGTGAGAGAAGAAAAGAAATAGTTGCATAAGTTGAAAGTTTTATTCCCCACTATGCTGCTGCTGCTGCTAAGTCGCCTCAGTCGTGTCTGACTCTGTGCGACCCCATAGACAATGGCCCATCAGGCTCCCCTGTCCCTGGGATTCTCCAGGCAAGAACACTGGAGCGGGTTGCCATTTCCTTCTCCAATGCGTGAAAGTGAAAAGTGAAAGTGAAGTCGCTCAGTCGTGTCCGACTCTTAGCGACCCCATGGACTGCAGCCTACCAAGCTCCTCCATCCATGGGATTTTCCAGGCAAGAGTACTGGAGTGGGATGCCATTGCCTTCTCCGATTCCCCACTATAAACACCCAATAATTTAGAATTTACCAGCTATTTTGGTTTACTAGTGCTACTATAACAAACTATCACAAACTGGGTGATTTAAATTATAGGAATTTAATGTCTCACAGTTATGCAGGTTAGAAGTCCAAACTCAAGGTATCAGTGGCATTAGAGCCTTTTGGGAGAAGGACCTGTTGCAGACATCTCTGCTCGGCCTGTCAATGGCCATCTTCCCTCTCTGTCTATTGTATGGGCTGCCCTCTGTGCTGGGTTTCTTGTCCTATAGGAACATCATGGGCTTCCCTAGTGGCTCAGGGGTGATTCCTGAGCCATCCCACCTGCAGTGCAGGAGACACAGGGTCAATCCCTGGGTTGGGAAGATCCCCTGGAGGAGGGCATGGCAACCCATCGCAGTATTCTTGTCTGGAGAATCCCATGCAGAGAGTAGCCTAGCAGGCGACAGTCCCAAGGATTGCAAAGAGTCGGACACAACAGCACAGGCACCTGTAGGAACATCAGCCATACCGGATTAGGGCCCACCTGCAGAACTCATTTTAACCTGATTACTTCTGTAAAAACCCTATCTCCAAATAAGATCCCATTCTGGGGTACTGAGGGGCTGCACATATTTTTGAGGGGGAACTAGAGGGGGAACAAATTCAACCCTTGACACTTAATCACTATATTTCAAACTCTTGATTTTTGCCCCAGAAAACCTGATCTTTTCAGTGTTCTCCGTGTCACTGAAAGGTAGTTCCAGTCTTCATACCAGTCTTCTAGAAATCTAGAAGTTCCAGACAGCTTCCTCTCTCCCCTGTGCCCACCCAATCCAACACCAGTTCCCATCTCTTTTGTTTCCCAAATGTCTCTCCAGACTGTCTACATCTCCTCTATAATCACCTGAGTACCAACTATGTCATCTCTCACCATTTGTATCTGTCTCCGTGCAATCCATCCTCCACTAGAGCCAGAATGTTCTTTCCAAGATACAGATGTCAGCTGGCCATCCTCCATCATATACCCTTCAATGGCACTCACTGCTCATTAAGTAAAGACATTCTGCCTTGTGGCCCCTGCTACCCTCTGTGACCTTCTCTGCCACCATGCTCTCCCAGCTCACTCCCAGTGTCTCAGAGTTCATGTTTTCCATGTCACCTCCTGCACAGAACCTCTGCCAGTGCTCTTTATCCCCTCTTCACCTGCAATCCAAGCCCTACTTCTTCAGAAAAAAAAAAAAAACCTCCCTTACAGTCAGTTGCCCTTCTAGAGCAAACCAGAGCACATATTAGCCTTCATCACTCAGGTTATTTTATAGTTACTTGTATAGAAATTATTGGATCAATATCTTTCTCCTCCTCCTCTCATGTATGAGCTCCATGAGAACAGGGATATAATTTTTTGTTATTCACCATCTTACTCCTCGCATTAACACCAGTCTTCTTATATAGTATGTACTCAAAATATATGGTGATATTAAAAATCTGGAGGTTGGCTACCAGAATCATTCGTTAAAAAAAAATGCAGAGGCAGATCTCACCGTAGATATCAGGCAAGAAGTTTGTGGAAGAGTTCTAAAACTATTTCAGTGAGTGTGGTAACAAGATATGCAAATAAAAAGATGACATAAGACACCAGAAGTACAAATGAAGATGAAGGAAGGGCCACATGTGTTTAAGAAGTAGGAAACTTTAAAATTAGGTCCATGGATCTAAACTGAAGCAGGACACAAGGCCCGCTCCAGGCACTGTTTCCCATAGGAACCATCAAGTTCGTTGAGATTTCTGCCTCGTTGCAGTAATATGCACAGTATTGGTACCTCAGTGGAATTAAGGTACATGCCGACACTATTCTTACCACTGATGCAGTAATGTTGTTTGGTTCAGCTAAGGCATGATGCTTCCTTTGCTGACTTGCTATCTGCCTTATCCATCTCCTTAGAAGCACTTTGCCTTTAAAAAATATAGCCACAGTTGTTGACCTTGCACAACTTCAATTCCAGAACCTCATTTTACTCATAAAGAACTGGGGCCCAGAACAATAAAATAGTTCACTTTTCTGCAACCAGTCCATTGTTTTATATCAAATAAGTCACAGAAGATTATTCCAGGCAGTGACTCAGTAACCCCCATGTCATTTCACCCAAGAAATAATTTTTTCTCCCCAGGATCTCTTTATGCTGGTTCACTCTTTACTCCAAACAGAGCATTAACTCTGATGATCCAGCTTTTACTGCTCCACCCACAAAGTGACCGTAGCATTTGTCACCCAAATCAGGGCATGTGTATGTGAGTGCATGGGGACACTACTGAAAATCACCTTGGGACAGCAGGTATAAAGCAGGACTGTCTGGAGCAAGCCAGGATATACAGTCATATTACTGCTACATCAGATTCTTCAGAAAGACCACATTGACAGATGCTCAGTAAGCAGTGAATTGCATCTTCTTCTGGACTCTGAGGATAACTTGTAGGAGAGGGCATCACTCCTACCTTACTGTGTCAACAGCTCTCATTAATATAATTGTAGAGTTTAGTCATTTCAAACCTCACTGTCTGCCATACTTAACTGATAGGCACAATCAGGAAGACGTGATCTAAAATCTAGATGTCACTTTCTTACCAAAAAAAAAAAAAAAAACCCTCTGTTTAGGACATGTGCTGTTCTCTCTTCACAATTTTCAGTTGATCATTCACTAACTTCTGTTGTCTTGAGAAGGTAATGGTACATTCCCTGGTCGACTCCTCTGTTTCTTCTCTACAACACAGGCAACCAGCCAACACATATGCAGAGCTTTACCTTCTCATCAACAGAAAACACTGAAAGCTAGAAGCACAAAGAAGATTAATTTGCTCATCTGATCAAAAGTGAAATCAGAAATGCCAGGCAATGACTGGGTTCCATGCTATTGTTTTGTCATTGGAGAGTTTTAAGGGCTCAAGATGAACTCAAATAAATAGGATTTACTGGGATTTTGTGGAGTTGGTTGGAGCCAAATTATGAATCCAACGTTTGCCTAGACTCTGTCTCTTGAGGGATTTATGAGCACTGAAATTTAACCTGTGCCCAACCACATTGCCCTTAACCACTCCAATGGCCTGACTTACCTTTCCCCCAATGCCATGTTAGAGATGTAAAGACCTGCTTATAAGTTAATAGATTACAGCTCACCCTTCCATCCATTCTGTCACCTCACACACTTCATCATTTCATGAGAGGAGGGAGCCCTTGATGATATGATATCAAGAAGGCCTTGGATCATCAAAAAAAAAAAAAAAAAAAAGAAGAAAAGAAACAAATTCAGTTAACTTTCCTTTCCTTTATCCCCCCCCCAATTTTTCCACTAACTCAGTACTAGCTCTGACTATACATACCTCAAAAAGAAAAAGTACATAATATTCTCTTAGTACTGTGAGGTTTGGGAGAAATAGTTCAGTAGTATTAATAATTAAAAGCATATGAGTGCATTAGAGTCTTTTGTTTCCATTCTTCTCAGAAATCTAACACAGTGTTCAAATGTCCAGTTTTCCTTTTACAGTTTAGGACTAGGTAAATCTCCCTGCATTTGTCTATGGAGCTTGCTTCATTTCCCATTTTATATTAAGCGTCTATATCTTACCACTGTGAGATGTTATTTGAAAGCTGACTTCCCCCAAATACAGCAGAACACAATGTAATTTGAAGAAATTCAAGAAACAGTTCAATGAAAGCACTTATTTTTAATATTTAAAAAGTGTTTAAGTGATGTTTAAAGGAAAGAACATAAGCTAATTGTTGTTAATGATGAGTGGCTAATCATTAAGTAGAAATTAAAGAGAAAAAATATCTAAAGGTGGAACTCAAAGAAGTTGAATATAGGTCAACAAGATAGAGTTCTTTCCTTAAAAGGCATGAATGTTTCTTTCAACAAATATTATTTTATTATGTCATTATCCCATACCCTAGAGAGATATAAAGACAAATATTGAAAACATGCTGCTCTCAGTGATCTTCCAATCAAAGAAAAGAAGTGAGATAAACACTAATGAATACCCAGTGCATCCAAAGCAGTACAACCCTACAAGCTTACCTTATACGGTTGTCATGAACATTAAGCAACTACATATTTATGCAGTGTTAATTAAAGCAGTCTGATACACAGCATGCATGCATGCTCAGTCATGTCCAACTCTTTTTGACCCCGTGGACTGTAGCCCACCATGCTTCTCTGTCCATGGAATTTTCTAGGCAAGAATACTGGAGTGGATTGCCATTTTCCTTCTCCAGGGAATCTTCCCAGTCCAGGAATTGAACTCACGTCTCTTGCATCTCCTGCACTGGCAAGCTCTTTACCACTCTTTACCACTGAGCCACCTGGGAAGCTCCTCCCTGATACACAGCAGTAAGCACTGTTATACATGTTTATTAAGTCAATAAATAAATACACAAAATACATGTGCCTTAAGAGAATCACAAGCAAACATGATATAAAAAATTATTGAAACAAATTGATGTATAATACCATCCTTAATAACATGTAACAGATGGTTGAAAAGATCCAGGAAGATTTCATAAAGAATAGGTTATATAATGGATGAGAAAATTGACAGCAGAACTTATTAAAGTTACTAAGGCAAAAGGAAGCCCCATTAACCCAGGCATAGAGTTGAGATAAATTCATAAAATGGTGAATAGACATAGGTGACAAGAATATAGGGTGGAAGATTGGGCTTTAAAAGTGAGTCAGGCAGTAATGGGAAACAGATAATGCTTTGTATTATTTGTTAGTATTATCGTATTTGGTGATACTTAAATGAAGATAAGTCCTTTGGGAGTAACCAGCCAGTTTTACCAGAGTCAAATGTGCAGCTATGTGATGGTCACAATGATCTATCATATACAACTTCAGCAATTAGCATTGCTGTTCTGATGGCTAAAGTAATTAGTATAGTTATTAGTATTGATTAATGTACTGCTATGGATTCTTATGGGCTTCCCAAGTGGCTCATTTGTTAGAATCCACCTGCCAATACAGGAGATGTTGGTTCAGTCCCTGGGTCTGAAAGATCCCCTGGAGAAGGGAATGGATACCCACTCTAGTAATCTTGCCTGGAGAATCCCATGGACAGAGGAGACTGGCAGGCTACAGTCCATGAGGTCACAAAAGAGTCGGACATGATTGAGTGACTAAACAACAACAGCATGCTATTCTTTTAAGATAGATTCCTTATCAAATCATGAAATCTTGATATTGAGGTAGCTTTCACATTTAAGCTGGCATGCTTAGTCTTAAAGCTGTTGTTTAGTCAACAGTTTCTTAGACTGATCTCCTTTCTCACTCCTTTCCACCTTAAGTTTATGGAGAAATACTTAACAGAGAATTAAGGGTTGACTCCTGTTTTCTTCTCTTAGAAATGAAGTTCTTTCTCTATGTTCTGTCTCCAGCTCAGACTTTCTCTACTGGTAGACTGGGAGCTGATTGAGAGCAGAGTCCCTTGCATCCATCCTTGTAAGCCCCAGCATCTAGTCCAGTATCATCTAGTAAATCCTTATGAACTGTGGTTTAGAATGTCTTAATTGGATTGGATTGGATTGGATTGGATTATATTAGATCACAATGAATAAGAAGTAAAGCATTTCCTCTTATCATTTTTCAAATAACATTATTTGCGTATAAAGTGAAGCATACATAGAATAATATTTAAACTGCCTTAGATATAGACTACTGTAAAGAGTCTGTATCCAACTGGATAGATTTAATTTGAAAACTGACAGCAGTTTCATCACAGTAGCTTGATAGATTACAATGAATACATTCCATCAAGCTGTATCATTTAAAGTAATACTAGTTGAAAGTAAAAAGCTTTAAATAAACCCTGTTTAAAAATAGCTCATCATGTATATGTTGATAAAAAGTCTTTGTATCACAGATTTAAAGACACAGAAAGTCTTCTTATAAAAGAAATATATGAGACTTTTAGTGCAATTAGTTCTCTTTAAGAGACAGGGAAAAAACTAATTATATACCACATTGATGTAATTCCAAACTGAGTACATGTATATACTTAAACCATGGGAAAAGATCCTTGAAGTGTAAATGATATACCAAATTTAGTTGTTAGGCAACTATTTCTACCATTTGGCTAAGTATACCTTAGAAGAACAGTCTGTAACAAAGAGATTTGCTTCAGACTCCTGATTTTTTAACCAACGCTGCTTTAAATCTACACACTTTGAACACATAAAAGTTCTAATTGTTTCTTGGAAATGAACAACAGCTGCCTATAGATGTATCGCTTTATTCCTTTATTTACTGCATATAAAATCATTTAAAGGTAAGGTAGAAAAGGAAAGAACTTTTAAATCTTATATCTTTCCCGACAACTTAAAAATCTCACACAATAATCAGGAAAGTGTTCTCACTGAAAATCATATTTGGTCTAATGTGTCTGAAAATAATATATGATTGTATTATTTGTATATGAAGAAATCTCTTTAGAGATAATCAGACATGCAATTCAGCACAGAGAGTCTAGAATCGACATGGTTATGCTTGTAGTTCTTATTTATGGATGACAATTATTCTTTATAAACTAGTTGATGGAAAGAAGCATACATTCTCTATCTTGATTGATTCTCCTTTTGCTGTTTTCTTTCTGTCGTGATGGATGTAGCTGAGGTGTATTCTGTTGAGCTGTTCCAATAAGTCATAAAAAGGAAACAGTCTTTTTTTTTCTGGGCTTATAAGACCTTGGAGACCCTGAAGATTTGAGAATTATTTTTTTTTCAAACATAAAACAACAGAATGAGCCAGATATAAAAGGATACCTACCAAATGATTCTATTTACATCAAGCTCAAAAACAGGCACAAATAATCTATGGTCAGGGTAGTGGTTACTTATCCTTGGAGTCAAGCCTCTGGTAAATGATGATGGTAAATGCTGTGTTTTCAGATATGGATGCTGGTTATATGAATGGGTTCAGTCTGTGACCATTTGTTAGCTACTCATTTATCTTTTGAATATATATTATACCTCAATAAAAAGTCCAAATGAAAAAGAATGAATAAAAATGAAAAGCATCCATATTCCCTTTTCCTCCAGTGTACTACATTCTAAAGGGGCTCCTCCTACTCACAGTTTGCAGTAGTTGCGTTGTCCCAAGTCATAGAAGTATTTAGCAGCAGAACCAGCATTTTGGATCTTCTGCTTCCATGCCTTGTGATTTTTTTATTTTTGCCAATCACAAGCTATGCTTACCTCTCAGACCCATGACACAGCCTGCTGGCAGAAAAGCTTTTAACTTTTCTCTATGACCTAATGCCATTTGCCCTGTTAACAGGAGAGTTGTGTGAGGAGAAACTGGACTTCTGTGCCCAGGACTTGAACCCCTGCCAGCATGACTCCAAGTGCATCCTGACGCCAAAGGGATACAAGTAAGTCTGAGGTTGCATTGAAGCTCATGATTGGGGGAGGAGGGCCTTTCTTCTTTTATTTATTTAGGTATTTATTATTTATTTGGCTACACCAGGTCTTAGTTGTGGCATGCATGATCTTTGATCTTTGTTGCAGAATGTGGGATCTAGGTCCCTGACCAGGGATTGAACCTGGGCTCTCTGCATTGATAACTCCGAGTCTTAGCCACTGGGCCACCAGGGAAGTCCCAAGGATGGCCTTTGTTTAAGGAACCCTCTTCTTTCAGGGTCTAGCTTCACACCTTTGCTCAGGATTTATAGGGCATTTTCCCCAGGGTTATTGGCATTCTTATAAGTGTTTATATGACCTTTTTTTAGTACACCAAAGAGTTTCCTTTTGTTCTGTGACTTTTCAAGGGAAATTTTGTATGAAATAAAAGGGCCTTTGAATGTGTGTGTCTGTGTTTAATCACTCAGTCATGTTGGACTCTTTGCAACCCCATGGACTGTAGCCCACCAGGCTCCTCTGTCCGTGGAATTTTTCATGCAAGAATACTGGAGTGGGTTGCCATTTCCTATTCCAGGGGATCTTCCCAACCCAGGGACTGAATACACATCTCTTACGTCTCCTGCAATGGTAGGTGAATTCTTTACCACTGGGCCATCTGGGAAGCCCAAAGTAGCCTTTACTTCAGTTCAGTTCAGTCGCTCAGTCGTGTCTGACTCTTTGCGACCCTATGGACTAGAGCACGCCAGGCCTCCCTATCCATCACTGGAGTTTACTCAAACTCATGCCCACTGAGTCAGTGATGCCACCCAACCATCTCATCCTCTGTCGTCCCCTTCTCCTGCCTTCAAACTTTCCCAGCATCAGGGTCTTTTCAAATGAGTCAGCTGTTCGCATCAGGTGGCCAAAGTATTGGAGTTTCAGCTTCAAGCATCAGTCCTTCCAATGAATATTCAGGACTGAGTTCCTTTAGGATGGACTGGTTGGATCTCCTTGCAGCCCAAGGGACTCTCAAGAGTCTTCTCCAACACCACAGTTCAAAAGCATCAGTTTTTTGGTGCTCAGCTTTCTTTATAGTTCAATTCTCACATCCATCCAAAATAGCCTTTGGCTGTGTTTAATTAAATTCATTTGAGACCCAATAGTGAAAGTCGCCCAGCTGTGCCCAATTCTTTACAACCCAATGGACTACACAGTCCATGGAATTCTCCAGACCAGAATATTGAAGTGGGTAGCTGTTCCCTTCTCCAGGGAATCTTCCCAACTCAAGGATCAAACCCAGGTCTCCCACATTGCAGGCAGATTCTTTACCAGCTGAGCCACCAGAGAATCCCAAATAAATTCATAATACCTACTAGATGCGTTGTTACCTGAATGGAAGTCATGTTTGGTAAAATAAGAAGTTTAAATTAATGTAACTGAGTATGTTTTGGTCTGCAATAATACTTTAACTACCCAAATGGAGGAAGGCAGAGTGACCTATGTCCCAGGTCGCCTTGGTACAGTCCGTTTATGTCTGTTGTCTCTAATTAATATTTAGTTAATTAGTGTTGACACTAATTAATATTTAGTGTCTCCTTCACTCATGTACATGTTTTGTGGGATGATAAAGCATCCAGTCATGCCAGCTAGCAATCTTCCTGAAACATGTTTGGTATCAAATGAAATTATTCCTTTGCCACAATTCCGTAATATTTTTGTTTGTTTGTTTTTTGGGTGTATTTTTTTTTTCATTTTCCCCTAAACTTATTTATTTTTAATTGAAGGAAAATTGTGCTGGTCTCTGCCATGCATGACCATGAGTCAGCCACAGGTATACATGTGTCCCCTCCCTGTTGAACCTCCCTCCCACCTCCTACCCTTTTCCAGCCTTCTAGGATGTTATAGAGCTCCCTGAGTCATACAGCAAACTCCCATTGGTTATCTATTTTACACATGGAAGCATGTACACTGTCATGTGTAGAATTCTGTAATATTTTAAGGGTCTATCAACAGCAATTTCTTTTTAGACAGGCAGTAGTTTAGAAATCATCCTGTAGGTATCCTTTATTTTAAACATGAGGAACATGACCCAGAGAGGTCCATGTCTGTCCAGAGGTCTCAGTGTTACTCAGTGGTACAGCTGGAGCTGCATTTTATACTTCCCAGTTGGGTGATTTTCTACTACAGGTTACCTCTGAGAAGTTTTACACTTTATCACCACGGCAGGTTGTTTGTTACAGAAGGTAAACTGGATTCTCAGAAATGATACTGTAGGCTCAGGTTGAGTTGTGCCTACAGGAGACAACTAGCAAATAGCAATACTTGTTCTTTTTTTTTTTTAATTTTTTTATTTTAATTGGAGGCTAATTACTTTGCAACATTGTAGTGGTTTTGCCATACATTTACATGAATCAGCCATGGGTGTACATGTGTTCCCATCCTGAACCCCCCTCCCACCTCCCTCCCCATCCCATCCCTCTGGGTCATCCCAGTGCACTTGTTTCTTTCTTTTTTTTTTTTTAATTTTATTTTATTTTTAAACTTTACATAATTGTATTAGTTTTGCCAAATATCAAAATGAATCCACCACAGGTATACATGTGTTCCCCATCCTGAGCCCTCCTCCCTCCTCCCTCCCCATACCATCCCTCTGGGTCGTCCCAGTGCTCTAGCCCCAAGCATCCAGTATCGTGCATCGAACCTGGACTGGCATCTCATTTCATACATGATATTTTACATGTTTCAATGCCACTTGTTTCTTTACCCAGTATTTATTGAGCATCTGCCATGGGTCAGGGCATGTGCTAATATTGCCATCTTTTGTTTTTATGGAGCTTTATGGCTATTTACTCTCTCATACTCAAGCTTAGTTGCCATAAGATTCAGAGAATTAAAAATTACTCAGATCAGGAACAGTTTTATAAGAATAGGTGGATTAGAGCTGGGACTAACATATTAATAATTGTCAACAGATTATTGAATATTCCAAGTTGAATGGGAGATGGGGTTGTATCACCTGACCCCTACTGCCTTTCAAAGATCAATCTGAATAAAATATTTATTCTCGTTTCATTTAGAGAATATTTCAATTCAATTTGGTTTAAAATTCATTATTTTAGAATATACAGTTGCAGCACCTGTTCATTTTATTTGATGCTTTTTTTAAAGAAAATATATTTGATTCTACTTTTCATTATATTTTACTTTCCAACCGTATGTGGTAAAAACAAAAGTCTTATTGAAATCTTTATTTTATACAAAATCCTGCATTGCATTTTGTTCTTCCAAATACATAGGTATATTATTTTAGCTCTTACTGTCTTTGATCTCCCCGTAATGAATTTGGCAAATTGAACTTCCATCATTTACATAACAAATATTATCATTTCTTAGAGAAATTAATCAGTAGAGCAGATGGTTTTCCAGAAGGACTTATCTGCTGGACAGGTTTCACAAAGCTTTGTGAATTGTAATTACAAGATAAACTGTTAGTCAAACTTAATGGAAACCATTCCAAAATAAGTTCATCTTCAAAAAGACTAACCCTTATAGTTTAGTATCTTCAATTACTATCAATTACATTGCATGCTCCTTATAGTGCATTTTACTGGATTACACATTAACTGATTTGGGAATGCATTGTTTTCAGCAGTAATTGTGAGTTTGTATGTAGTTTAGCAGGAAACAGGATAAATCATAGTGTTTGCTATTACTCCCATATTATAAATAATTGCACATTGTGGGAAAGGAAGTTGCAAAAATGTAAGTGAACTTAGAAACCAAAATTATATGAAGCTGCTAAAGAAAATTTCTACCAACAAATATTGTTTGGAAAAGTTATCCTGTTCCTTGAACTACATTTTCTTATTACTAAGCTAATAGAGCTGGGTTTAGTTCTCTTGCTTTATTCTATACCTCATAAATCTCCTAAATTGCTTTGAGATATTTTTAGACTATGATATGCCTTAAGTAGAATTTTCAAGCATACATCTTACTTAGTCAGCTTTGGGGCTTCTAAACGATATATTTTATAGTCTTTGCTTTCTTCCTTGTTCCTTGTCAGATAATAGAGTTCAGAGAATGTGATACATTTTATTGATAATACAAACTTTAAGGAACTCATAATTAAATATTTTCTTCCTGTTTTGAAACTCTGCCTGAGGAGTCAAAGAAAGGCCAAAATGTTGGTCATGATGTGACTCTAAGTTCTAATGGGCTTGAAAAATAGTCTCTGTCGAGAAAAGAATATAAAATAGCTCTTAGACAGCCTCTTTGGTGCATACGTGGTTCTCTTATCTTTTACTTTGATTTCTCTTCTCAGATAAATAATTCAGAGTGTTTCAAAGCATTTCTTCTTCTTTTAATGCTCTGTACTTGAGCAGCTCTGCTCACATTAACATTGATGGAAGCCCTTTTCTCAGGCCTTGTCCATCTAGTTGAGAATGTCTATGACCATTTAGAATCCATTTAACTTCAGGCTTGTTTACTTTGCTTTGTTATGATTTAGCACTAAAACCACTGGCTCTAGAGCCAGCACGCTTATGCAGTGAGCTCATTTGATTTCTTAATTCATACATGCAAGACTGTCTGTGGTGCCCTTAGACAGTATATACTCTCATTTATTTTAATTCATCAGTTCTCCAGTAACTCCTAAATCCTGATTTTGCATTTTCAGGCAAAACCTTTGGCATTCAATAATATTCACATTCACTAGAGTGTTTTTAACTATCCTCATTCACTTGCATCTTAATAGCTTTGAAGTAGAAAAGTAAATAATTAGTACAGTCTAAACCATGAAGATTTTTTTTAGAATTATAAAGACTTACCTAGAATTATTTTTTAAAACCTATCATTTATTGATCATTCATTATATATAAAATGCTATGCAAATTATTTTGTAGATAATGTTTTCATTTAAACTTTTAACAAACATCTGTGAGATGGAAATTACTATATATGTGTTATAGATGGGAGGAAGACATAGATTAAGCAATGTAGTCAAGATTACATACACTTCACAATGAAACCAAAATATGAACACAGCTCTGCCTATTTGCAAAGTCCAAATACTATTAGGCTAAAATAATTTCCTGGTTGTTGTTTTTTTTTAAGTCAGTAAACCCTTTCTTAAACTCCAAACAGAGATACTCATGGAAGCCAATGTGTAAAACTAATGAATCACAGCAGTAAAGTGTTGTTGGGTGGCGGGGTTCAGAGGGAAGCTGCCAGAAGCCCCCTCCCTATTTATGGCTATATCTGTAGGAGCTCCAATAGCTTCACAAAGCATAGTTTAATCATCGCTGCACGTGCCATATTGCTTTTCTCTGAGCACCTTTAAAGTACTGTGTCTTGGTGTCATAGATAGAATTCCAATGCACTGATGAAAAAGTTTTTAAAGGGAACACCGAGTAACTAATTTAACAGCATAGGACTATGGTTAGAAATTCAGGCTTTCTTATCAGATTGCTTGGGTTCAGTTCCTGACTGTGGCACACAAGTTGGATGTCCTTGGGCAAGGCACTTAATCAGTTTGTGCCTTGTTTCCTCACTTGTAGCAAGGAGTCATGGTATCACCAATGTCACATGACTGTGGAGAGAATTCAGTGAATCCACATATGAAAAAGTGACTAGAACAGGGCTTGAAGCAATATGCTCAAAGAACTTCAGCTGTATTATCCCTGGTTCTTCACCAGCTGTGCAGCCACACATCCCTCTGCCCCACACTACCAAAGTGAACAGTCTGAAAAGCTGTCTAGGGTTGGGTCCCAGGAATTTAGTATCACCTTCCCTGCTCTACCCAGTTAGGTCAGCCCCCATTCTGGCCTAACAGGAGTCTGGATTCATGGTGAATTAGAGAATATCTAATGCTATTATGTTTGCTTTTCATAAAATTATATTTTACTCTAATGCATCCAGTCTCTATTGGAAAATTAAAAATTTTAATTATTCTTAAAAATTTACTTAAGATTCTTAATAAGTTTTACAACACAACACTTTTATCATGTCAGTACTCAGATGAATTAGCTGGAAATAGAGGATACCATAGCCAAATAGAGTGAGGGAAGAAGAGAGGAAGGGAGGGGAAGAGGAAAGAATGAACCCCGGTGCAATTAGCCTAATCTTATTTGGATTGTGGAGGCATACTGTCATCTGAGAGGGGAAATTGCTGTTCCTCTGAGAGATCACAGTGAGAAAGCATGGAAAGCTTTGCAGATCAGTACTGTTTTCCAGGCATCTGTTAATGTTTAGGCTTTATGAGCCTGTTCTAAATATGTTCTTTCAAAGGCAATACCAGTTTCCTAGAGGAAATGCAACTGTTGTGCTCATTTTGGCTCACTTAGGTTTAAAACTGTTTACCTGCTTGTTCAAACAGATGTGACTGCACTCCAGGATACATAGGCGAACATTGTGACATTGACTTCGATGACTGCCAAGATAACAAGTGTAAGAACGGAGCCCACTGCACCGATGCAGTGAACGGTTACACATGCACCTGTCCTGAAGGCTACAGGTAAAAGTGCAAGTGAATATTTGTATTTAAAGTATTATAGGACTCAGTTCATATTGGCAATTAAGTAACATCTAATCAATGTATTTTTTTCTGTTCATTCTTCAGTGGCTTGTTTTGTGAATTTTCTCCACCTATGGTTCTCCCTCGTACCAGCCCCTGTGATAATTTTGATTGTCAGAATGGAGCTCAATGCATCATCAGGATCAATGAGCCAATATGCCAGTGTTTGCCTGGCTACCAGGGAGAAAAGTGTGAAAAACTGGTCAGTGTGAATTTTGTAAACAAAGAGTCTTATCTTCAGATCCCTTCCGCCAAGGTCCGGCCTCAAACAAACATCACTCTTCAGGTAAGGTTCCCCCACTACCAAGAGCTGATCTCATCTGAAATCAGCTCAGATTCCAAGCATAAATGTGCATGGCGGTTTCTGAGTGATGTTATTTCTTAAACGGACAGTTACATACTGCATAGCACAATGACAGATAATGCTACTTGTGGGAAAAGTTCCTGTTAGTCTCTCTAATATTTCTTTCTGTCAAACCTAAATGGACACCAGGTATTTGTATTCGCTACTTGATCACATAAAATACACACACACACACACACACACACACTCACACACACACACACACACACACTCACACACACACACACACACACTCACACACTCACACTGAGAAAGAGAGCAGCAAAATATCTTTGCTTTGTGCTTAGGTAATGGCTTACCATGTGGCACTAGTGGGAAAGAACCCTCCTGCCAATGCTGGGTATGTAAGAGATGTGGGTTGGATCCCTGGGTGGGGAGGATCCCCTGGAGGAGGGAATGACGACCCCTCCATTATTCTTGCCTGACAATCCCATGGACAGAGAAGTCCGGCAGGCTATAGTCCACAGGGTCGCGAAGAGTCAGACACAGTTGAAGTGACTTAGCATGCAGACATGCACAATGCCACTTGATTCATTTATTTCTGTGGCTCTGCAGTTCAGGTTTTATACACTGCGAGGGTGGGCGGAGTGGGGAGCTTTCCTTAGGAAATATGCAGCTGACAAGAGTACAAATGAGACAGAAAACACCTTGACAGAATATTCAGCCAAGTGTCATTTAGCTTCCACTTGAATTTACAAATTCAAATTTTAAGTCTTTCCACCAAGTCACCATTTACCTTTGAGCAAGTCATTCAGACCCCTATAGACAAGGTTAGGCTAGATTGCTGCTGCTGCTAAGTCACTTCAGTCGTGTCCAACTCTGTGCGACCCCATAGACAGCAGCCCACCAGGCTCCCCCGTCCCTGGGATTCTCCAGGCAAGAACACTGGAGTGGGCTGCCATTTCCTTCTCCAATGCATGAAAGTGAAAAGGGAAAGTGAAGTCTCTCAGTCGTGTCCGACCCTCAGCGACCCCATGGACTGCAGCCTTCCAGGCTCCTCCATCCATGGAATTTTCCAGGCAAGAGTACTGGAGTGGGGTGCCATTGCTTCTCCGTAGGCTAGATTAGGGGTCATAAATTTACATAGGGCAGATTGCGGCTGCATGTTTGTTTTATCTGTTCAGCAAGATATTTCAATATATTTTGAATTCAAATGTGTGTAGCCAAATTCCTATGACCCCATTCCTTATTTGTTTTACCCTGGCACTCTAGCAAGGGGGCAAGGCATATTGAGAAGTCACGAGGAATGGGACCCCGGAAGGCAGGCTGATGTTCTTTAAAAAGCCTGCCTCCCTAATTTCCAGCCATTTTCCACCCAAGTTGTTATGAGAAGTACCCAGTGGTGTTTGGGCTTAAGTCCTAACTTTTCCTGGTCCTTGAAAACCCTGAGAAAATCAGAAAGCAGAATAAATACAAAGATTTCCCCCAATCATTGCATAATTTAACATGCAACATGAAAATCCATTGTGCTCAATACAGTTGCATTTCACATATGCCATAAAAAAAAAAAAAAATCCATAACAGGAGCAAAAAGAGCAGATAAGTGAAAATCTCCCACAAAGGAAATTCTAAGCACATTCAGTAATGTTAAGAGTTTCTTTTTCTTTTTTTTTTTTTTCTTTTGGGACTGGCTTCCTTTTTAAAATTTATTTATTTTTTAATTGAAGCATATTAAGTGTTTCTTATTATTCTTTTTAACAGAAAAGAAATGTGATCATTTTATTCCTGATTAGATTTTATCATTGTTGGCTGAGACAATACAGCTTAATATATAAGAGGGGAAACTTGATTCACATTAGGCACTGTGAACTTGATATGGAAAATATATTTCAATTTTAATTTTCTGAAGTATAAGTTGTGTAATGTCCTTATTTTTGCATATGTCATTGGACATGAGCTTTAACATTGCTAATATGCATGGAAAGAGAGTAAACATGTGTTTATGAATGTAGAAAAACATTTTGAAGGTCTTTATGAAGTTATTTATAACAAAGTAATCCAGGAACAGGTCATCTTTCAAGTAATCATTTCAGTGTATATTAGTATTTTCTCAGAGCCTTAAAGAAGAAATAAACTAGACTAAAAGCTCTTCACTAGGAAGTCTTGTTTCTTCTTAATGAAGTGTGTATGAACAACTGTTCATCCTACTAATGTCAAGGCTACTTCCCACCAGATCGCCACAGATGAAGACAGTGGAATCCTCCTGTATAAGGGTGATAAAGACCATATTGCTGTAGAACTCTACCGAGGACGTGTTCGTGCCAGCTATGACACCGGCTCCCACCCGGCTTCTGCCATTTACAGGTGAGGATCTCTCAGTTACTGGGTGAAAACAGTTGCTTAATGCAGAACTGCTTCTCTTCTATTATTGTGTTATGGGGAGGGAAGGAACAATTTGACTACAGCAGACTTTGTAAGTATATTAGAGGCCTGGCAATAACAGATAGCATACTCAAGCTGGATAATTGAGGAAAGATTTATTAGATGACTATTTACAAAGATTATTTGGGACACTGGAGTGATCTGAAGTTAGTAACTCGGAATATTGCTCCTGCCCATGGGCTTGAAGGAAAGAGGGGAGACAGCAGTTATGGAAGTCAATGCTAAGAAAAGGAATTGTGGAGAGGACTGCCTGACAGAAAGAAGCAGCTCCACCTTCAATGGAGGAATGCTGTCAAGCCTCAGGGAAGGAATCAGGGTTTTAAATACTCGATTTCCCAACAACCTCCTGCTCATGCTTCTCTCTGGCCAATCAGATGCCAGAAAACATCAGACCACCCACTGATCTCAGTAATGTAGCTCACACGTGAGCCTCTCAGGGCTCAGTGCAGGGAGAAGATGGATGGAGAGTAGTTCTAGAGAAAGAAATGCAGGATACCCAGCACAGGGAAAAATTTAAAGTTACTATTCATGCAATCTGTATTTATTGAACACTTGATGTGTGCAAGGCACAGTTCTAAGCTTTCAGCAACAAAGTTCCTGCCCTTAAGAAGCTTACACATAAGAAGCCAATGGACACCTCCAAGATGTATAATCGTATCATTCATTTTGGAAGTTTCTAATAACATAATGAATTGATGATATACTGAATGCGGTAATAATATACTGATATGTGGATGAGGGAGGATACACTGCTCAAAGTACGCTTTTTGCATAACCTTCAGAGCCCCTCCTTTGGGTCTCAACACCAATCATTTGGCAGACAAGTTACCTAGTTATCGAATTTATTTCTTCACATGTATAAATAACTGCCACCATTTAGAGCAGGGTCACAAATTCAGAGGCAGTCAGTTTTTCCAGGTGATAACTTAAATGAATTGAGTGGGCTAATTGCAAGCAAATGATATGTGCTCTCATTCTTTTATTCTTGAAAAGATTCTAACTTTTTAGAGAAGCATTTCTGGGTTACAAATAGCCTTGGTGTTGGCACCATAATAGGAATGGTTGTAAGCAGAGTAAACTAAAAGCAAATCTTTGTCAAAACAGGACTAGACCTCTTCTACTCAGGTCTCCCTGAATGCTGCCATGTGAAAATGTGGACCCAGGTTTTGGCAGAACTTCTGATTTTTCAAGAAAAAAATTGACACTTTAAATATAAAGTTTTCCTTCCTTAAATATGATTCACATTTTTTAAATGCCATTTGTGGCAAACAAAACACATTTGTAAACCAAACACACTGGGCACCAAGTTTGTGGGCATTGACTGAGACAAAAAATGGAGATACTGTTCTCTGTGTTACTGACATCATGCTTATATATTTTCCATGTGCTTCACATGTTATTTAATCTTTCACAATGGTTCTGGGAAATTAAATGCCAATTGTAGCCATGAATGGAATTCAATAAGTCCTTTTCGTGGTAAGCTAATCCACTTGGGAATATTTAGAGCCTGGAAACAAACATAATTATTGGTTTCCAAGTAGATTACAATAGTTACTTCATCTCTAAATGGTGGTGAATTAGTGCCAATATTTTCAATGCTGCTAGGTCTTAAATTTTATAGCCTCAATTTGTTTCAGCTCCTAAAAAGATTTCAGAATATTGATTTTATGGTTCATTTTTGGTGTTTTGTATGTCTTATTTTATGCAATGAAACAGCATCGAACTCTCAGAAACTATAGTAAAAGTTCTTGGAGTTGGCTTATTAAAGCTAGTGTTCACATAAAATATACTTAAAATGCTTCTAGATGAGTTGTAAAAACCCAAGCGATTATATCCAAATGAGGACTTACTCTAAAGAGCTTATTATGAGTTTATGTTCATTACTATTTTTGCTTAACAATGGAGTATACCTTGTAACATCTATAAAAAAAGAATAGTATCATATCACACACTTTTTGTTATGAACCAGAAGTAGAGGTTTCTGCTTGAAGATCATCTAATAGAGACATCTGTTATGAGGGCCAAGGAAAACATAACATTTGTTTATTTCTTGCTCTTAAGTTTATGTCAAAACAATCAACAAAGGTTATTGCATTATTTTTAAGTAAAAGAAAAGAAGCAACAGTCACCAAGAATTTGAATAGAGAGATCATACATAGATTGATTTATTGATTTATTTATATAGATAATGTACATATATATATATGAATATAGTAGTATTCCAAATAAGTTGGAAAAAGTTCCTGTGACATAGACACTATTAACAACATTAAATTATTTCAACACCTTAGGAGAATCTAGTCTTTGACGAGTAATAATCATAGTGTGAGAGTTGGACTATAAAGAAAGCTGAGCGCCTAAGAATTGATGCTTTTGAACTGTGGTGCTGGAGAAGACTCTTGAGAGTCCCTTGGACTGCAAGGAGATCCAACCAGTCCATTCTGAAGGAGATCAGCCCTGGGATTTCTTTGGAAGGAATGATGCTAAAGCTGAAACTCCAGTACTTTGGCCACCTCTTGCGAAGAGTTGACTCATTGGAAAAGTGATGCTGGGAGGGATTGGGGGCAGGAGGAGAAGGGGACAACAGAGGATGAGATGGCTGGATGGCATCACCGACTCAATGGACATGAATTTGAGTAAGCTCCAGGAGCTGGTAATGGGCAGAGAAGCCTGGCGTGCTACAGTCCATGGGGTCACAAAGAGTTAGACATGACTGAGCGACTGAACTGAACTGAACTAAATCATAGTGACTAAGACGTGTTCAGATCTAGGCTTGTTCAATTACTATATATAAACTGTAGCAAGGTATTTAATTTTTCTGTTCTTCAGAATTCATAATATTAATTTTTCTGTGCTTTAGAATTCATATCTGTAAGTAATAATATAGTACGTACCCCATAAAGTCTCTTTGAGGATTTGATTCTACACTTAGCTCTGTCCTCACTCTTACCTTACTTTATCTTCATTATCATCTCCCTTCTAACAATAGAGGAAAATCTTTCTGGTGTCTATTTCTGGAGTGCAGCAAGAGTTAAAAGTGCATCCTCTATCCTCAGATATTAACTCTAGAAGTATATCATGTTTTTAATTTCTGTGAAGGGCAATTTGGAAATAGCTTTCCCACTTCTGGGAATTTATCCCAAAGATATACCTAGACACATAGAAATGATGTATGCACAAGGTAATTCACTGTCGTGTTGGTTCTAAAAACAAAAGTTAGGAAACAACCCAAGTTTCTGTGGGCAGCCACACAATGGAATATACTATAAAAGGAAAAAGGAATAAGGGAGGGAAAGAGAGGATGAGAAAGTTCTCTATGTAGGATATTGAAAAATTTCCAAGGTCTGTTGCTCAGTTCAAAAGAAAAAAGTGTAGAGAGCTGTGTCAAAACAAAGTAAGGTAGAGAGGAGTGTCTTTGTGTTTTTATTTTCATGTACTTTCATAAAGAAAAAATTAGGGATAGAGAGGAAAGAATGTGATGGAGTCACAACTGGTGTATAAGTACAATTTGATATAAAATTCTGATTTTTGAACCATTTGAATATCATTACAACTCAAAACCAAGATTGAAGTAATGGAAAAGAACAGGTATTCTAAAGACAGTCTGCCTTGATTCAAGTCCCAGATTTGCTATTAACTGTGTGTCTTGGTCAAATTCTGGTCCTCACCTGATAAATGGAGATAATAAATCATAGTTTCATCTTTGTAGGACTGTAGTAAAAATTTTATGATTTGATACATGTGAAGTATTTATAATGCATACCAAATAATAAGTGATGATAGCTGTTGGGATCATAAGTTCAGAATGTCCAGAACTAACTTCATTTCCTTTGCTTCACCCTGGTACATTCCTAATTTCATTGAGAGGCATCACCATCTTCTTGGTCATTGTAGGTGTAATGAATTATTCTTAATCTCTTTCTTTCTTTCACCTTCAACTTGAAATTTGTCCAAAGTCCTATTTCTGGTCCTACTAATTTTCTAACGTTTATTTAAATGCCTCTGTCCTTGCTCAGACCTTCTAAGAATATGCACTCTGATAAAAAGTGCCACATCTCCATCATTACAGCAAAGCCCATCAATAATACTGTTGCCATCAGCTTTCACCTAAGGGGCTTAATAAATATTTTCTTTGGTTGAATTAAATTTTCAAATCTTGATGTGTTTCCACTTTATATAACTTTATTAAATATACGTTATACAATGTTTTAAAAGGGAATGTTTTTACATATCCTTACCTCGGAGAATTTGAGTTCAGTTAATTGCATGATTTTATGTTATATGAAATATACCTTGGTAAGACTTTGTTTCCCAAATTATGCATTGTTTAATGTGCTCTTGGAGCATCACATATGGGAATAATTTTGTACACCAGGCGCATTGTTTCAATTACCTAGTTAATTTTCTACATTAATGGGAATGGATTTTGTTTATTTTAGTAAAATGAAATCTGTTGAATTAGGGGAAATGGGCATCCATTAATATTATTTCTATTGTAGTGTATTTGGGGTTTAAAATTTTTGATCTTAGATGTCAATTATTGTCCCAAATGAATCGACATGAGAACCATTATTTCATGGAAATACGTTTAGAGGTAGTACTTGACAAGTTGTAAGTGTGTTTAAGAAAACCAGAATGTAGTACTGGTTTCTTTTCCAGTAGAACGAAAGTGGTGTTCACTTCCTCACTGTATTTCTTACATGATTTCCGTAGACGTGTGTACTGTTAACAGGGCCTGCATGCGTGCACGGGTGTGTGGGGCAATTGTTTTCACATAGCCTGCACTGCAGTCACCTGGAAGGTATGTTAAAATGCAGAGTACTGGGCTCCGCCCTCTAGTTTGTGATTCTGATCCCAGGTGAGCCTCAGTTTTCTTTTCGTTTGCATCTGACCAGGCACCACAACGTGAAAACCACTTGTGTGAAAGTAATACATCTGAGCTGAGTTCTGAGAGCTGATGGTGTGCATTGCTCCTCTTGTCCAGGTTTCAAGACTTCATAGTTGATGTCAGCCTTGTTGGGAATATTTTCCACCACAGTAATCACCAGATGCTACAATTCCAGACTCATTCTGTTTTTCAGAGAGCCAGTTATTAAATATTAGCCTGCACCCTGCTAAGAGAGCTGATCAGCAGCAACAAAGAGGCCGTAAGCAGCCCAACAAATGGGTGGATGTAGAATATGGCATGCAGGCCTAATTGTTAGAATGCTTAGAGAATAGCATAAAGAGGGACTTATTAATAGTGCTATGAATGAATGAATGACAGCCCAAACTTGAAGCCAGCATCAGCAGGAGTCCCTCAGACAGGGACAGAGTAACACTATTTTCTCAAGTAGGCTGATAATCACTTGCCCTTCAAAAGACCTTCTTTTCATCTAGATAGGCAGAAACTTAAAAAAAAAAAATGTTAATCACAACTGTCTGCTTCTTTCTTTAGATTCAAATTAATGTCATTTTCCAAACCAGACAGCTTCTTTGAAGACATAGTCATTACTATTTAAAAATTAGGAAATCAGATGTACACATTACAAAAACACAGGACCAGGCCATGCCTTCATCAGTTTCAGTATTCAGGGAACCTGCACAACGTCAGAGGACTTGCCTCTGCAGACTGTTAGGCTTGCTTAGCTACACAGCCTCTGGGTTATGCAACATACAGGCTTACATTAAGACAAAAAGAATATCATTGGAAAGACAGACAGTAGATAGACTTTATATAGTCTTCTTTCCAAGGTAAATAACTCAGCAGTGCTTGACATGCTATATGGGAAGGCACCACTTTTTATCAGCTTTGTAACTTGGAACAATTTGCACTTCCATTTCATGGGGAGACTTGGAAGTAACTAACCTAAAGTGCCTAGTCTAGGCAGAGTAGGATAATTGGTAATGCTGAGGTTTATGGATACTCTTCATGTTCGGATACACTGATGCTGAAGAATAAGGACTCAGGTGCAAATACTGTTGTTTTACATGTGACTCCTACCTTACGTTCAAATGTAAAGTTTCTCTCTATTTTTAGAGCATTTTCATTTAAATTACATACATACAGTCCCCAACCTATGATGGTTCCACTTAATGATTTTTCAGCTTTATGATGGTGGAAAAGCAATATGCATTCAGTAGAAACCATACTTAAAGGTTTGAATTTTGATCTTTTCGCAGGCTAGCTATATGTGGTATGATACTCTCTTGTGATGCTGGACAGTAACAGCAAGCATGGGCTCCCAGTCAGCCACCAGTGTAAACAACCAATATACTTACAACTATCCTACTCTGCTTTTCTACTTTCAATCCAATATTCAGTAAATTATATGAGATAGTCAATACTTTATTATCAAATAGATTTTGTGTTAGATGATTTTGGCCAACTGTAAGCCAGTATAAGTGTTCTGAGCATGCTTAAGGCAGGCTAGGCTTATGATGTTCAGTAGATTAGGTGTATTAAGTATATTTTCAACTTAACCATACTTTCAATTTACAGTGAGTGTATTCTTCAGTTGTAAGTTGAGGAAGATCTGGAATTTGCTCCAAAATACATTTACTTGATAAATTATTTTGTAAAAACTCCTTCTGAAAGCTCTTATGCAAGTACATAAATACATTTATTCCCATTTGGCATCCCATTTCTTTCCACTTAAACAATTGGGCAGGGAAATTTTTTATTAGCATTCTTACTTCACAGATGAAGCATCTTTAGCCCAGAGATACCAAAATGAGATGGCCAGTTGAATTTGTCTGGTTTCTCATTCCTATTCCACTGCACAGAGTATGTCAACAAATACTTTAAAATTTTTAAAGCAAAAAGCAGGGGTTGACATAAGCGAAGGAAGTGAAATATTTATCTTCACTACTGAAATACCTTAAGATTTACCATGGAGAAAGAAATATTGTCATTGTTAATGTGTCCTGCAGATATAAAGGCAATCAAAGACAATTTAAGGCCCCTCTTCTTTTAAGCCCCAAGTTTTTAAACTCTGTAGCAAAGCACGAGACAATTGAGTAACAACTTTCACACATCCATTTAGAAACACAAGAAAACGAATCTCAGGTAACAGATGAGTATAGTAAAACTGAATTACATAATAACGGTAGTAAATGCAATTTATGTTCCCAGTGGAAAGGTTTACTGTTAAGTGGTTCACTTGCGACTTTTGTGAGTCGTGGAATGTATAGTACCCTAGGGAGAAGTGAGAGTGTTTGCCAATACTTACAGGACCCAGAAGGATGTTACACATTGCAAGTGGATAGGTATGAGATGACCATGATAGACTGCAAAATCAATGATGGCTCAGTTTTATTCTGCAACAACTGGTGTGTCGATCACTGTTTTTATTTTAAAAGGGTATATAGATAATAAAGAACTCCTGGGCAAACCCCAGATCTCTGGCTTAAGGAAACAGCATGAAACACTAATTTTGAATACTCTTAGCTTGGCCATATTCTCTTCAGGCTCCATCCACAGAATATCATCTTAAAACCAAAGAACTTAAAAATATTAATTTCACAGTACTTATCTGTTTAAAAGCTTGGCAAAGCCTCACTTAATTCCTAGGAAATACAGATGGGATTAAGTTCAGAACTCTTACTAAGTTCTGGAATCATCAGATTAGACATTGAAAGCCTTTGGGAAGAGAAAAATGTAGTCACTCTGAATTTCACTTATAAATGGGAAAATAGGATCAAAAAACAAGTTTCACATCTATATACCTCATATGCATTTTCATAATCTTCAGCTTTCATTATAAGTTTATTACATATTTTCTCCAGTTCAGTGATTTTTACTAAATACAAGTTGTGCAACCATCATAGAAGATTATTTTCCATAGAATTTCATTCCTGGGCTAGTTGGGAGAGAAATCATCTATTAAAGCCTTGTTACTAACACAACATTGTAAATCAGCTATACTGCAACAAAAATTTTTCTTAAAAAGCTTACTACTGTTGAGAACATGTACCACGACTGAAGCAACTTAGCAGCAGCAGCAGCAGTGCCTGGATCATAAAAAAAGCAAGAGAATTACAGAAAAACTTCTGGTACATTGACTTTGCTAAATCCTTTGACTGTATGGATCACAACAAACTGTAGAAAATTCTTAGAGATGGGAATACCAGACCACCATTCCTGCCTCCTGCAAAACCTATATGCAGGTTAAGAAAAAACAGTTAGAACCAAACATGGAGCAAAGAACTGGTTCAAAATTGGGAAAGGAGTACATCAAGGCTGTATATCGTCACCCTGCTTATTTGACTTATATGCCAAGTACATCATGAGAAATGCCGGGCTGGATGAAGCACAAGCTGGAATCAAGATTGCCAGGAGAAATATCAGTAACTTCAGTTATGCAGACTTCTGCCACCCTTATGGCAGAAAGTGAAGAGGAACTAAAGAGCCTCTTGATGAAAGTGAAAGGGAGAGTGAAAAAGCTGGCTTAAAACTCAGCGTTCAGAAAACAAAGACATTGGCATCTGGTCCCATCCCTTCATGGCAAATAGATGGGAAAACAATGGAAACAGTGACAGACTTTTTTTCCTTGGGCTCCAAAATCACTGCAGATGGTGACTGCAGCCATGAAATAAAAAGATACTTGCTCCTTGGAAGAAAAGCTATGACCAGCCTGGACAGTGTATTAAAAAACAGAGACATTACTTTGCCAACAAAGATCCATATACTTTGCTGACAAAGGTCCATATAGTGAAAGCTATGATTTTTCCAGTAGTCATGTATGGATGTGAGAGTTGGACCTTAATAAAGAACGCTGAGGGCCAAAGAGTTGATACTTTCAAACTGTGGTGTTGGAGAAGACTCTTGAGAGTCCCTTGGACAGCAAGGAGATCAAACCAGTCAATTCTAAAGGAAATCAACGCTGAATATTCGCTGGAAGTGCTGATCCTGAAACTGAAGCTCCAATACTTTGGCCACCTGATGCAAAGAACTGACTCATTTGAAAAGACCCTGATGCTGAGAAAAATTGAAGGCAGAAGGAGAAGGGGACAACAGAGGAGGAGATGGTTGGGTGGCATCCCCAACTCAATGGACATGAGTTTGAGCAAGCTCCAGGAGATGGTGAAGGACAGGGAAGCCTGACGTGCTGCAGTCCATGAAGTCGCAAAGAGTTGGACACGAATAAGCGACTGAACAATAGTGCTTGCATTGTTTGCTTGTGTTATTATATTTCTACCAATCTTTAGTGTCGTCAAACAGTTAATGTTAAAAATAAAGCTGAGCTAACTTAATTTCCTCTTGAAGAAGATTCTGAAATAGTATCCAATTATTTATATAATGATGATGATAATGGTGATGCAGATGGTAATACCAATGCATACCATTTAACTTTGCACTTTCTGTAGGCTAGATGTTTTGCTCTGCATTAAAGCAAAAAAAAATATTTCACAGGGATAGACCTCAGTTTAAGCATAGGAAGGGGGAATATTTGCTAACATTTACTGAAGAGATGACTGAAGTTTATTAGCACTATGGGGTCGCACAGAGTTGGACACTACTAAAGTGACTTAGCAGCAGCAGCAGCAGCAGCAGCAGCAAGTAACTTATCTAAAGTTAAACATTTAATAAATGCAAGACCAGAATTCAAATCCAAGTTTATCTGCCTCCAAAATCTGTATGTTTAACTAGTAGTTGCTATTACTATTTAGCATATGCCTTTTGAAGAGTCATATTTAAGACCACTAACAGTTGGTATGTAGCTTTATTTAGAAAGTATTTTCTTTGTATATTGGACTTTCTGGATGGCTCAGTGGTAAAGAATCTGCTGATCACTAGTGGAGATGAAGGAGACATGGGTTCGATCCCTGGGTCCGGGATATCCCCTGCAGGAGCAAATGGCAACCCACTCCAGTGCTGTTGACTGGAGAATTCCATGGACGGAGAAGCCTGGCAGGCTACAGTCTATGGGGTCCCAGAGTCAGATGCGACTTAGCACACCTGTAGTTGGAAATGTAGTGACATTTGCTCAGTCATGTCCCACTCTTTGCAACCCCATGAACTATACAGTCCATGGAATTCTCTAGGCCAGAATACTGGACTGAGTAGTCTTTCCCTTCTCCAGGGGATCTTCCCAAACCAGGGATCGAACCTGGGTCTCCCGCATTGCAGGTGGATTCTTTACCAGCTGAGCCACAAGGGAAAGCAAGCACACCCGTATTCCTTGTATATTATCTCTGTTGATTTTAGTGGTGTCATTTGTTGGGATAATTAAATGGGTATGGGGCAAAAAAATTGTTTGGCACATCTAACATTTATTTTTTTTAAGATGGTATCTGAAACAGGTTATCAAAATCCCCATACATGTGGACACTTTTAACTACTTAAGACCAGAGAACATCAAGTGTTTTCACAGCTGTGCATTATGGTTTATATTGTTAGATCACAAAAAGCATTTTGGTCTATGCTGGCAAACAATGGAATATGATTAGACTCCTGTGATAAGAACGATACAGAAATGTTAATACATTTTTTTCATTATTTTCCAGGCTTGACCTATTTGCAAATTTAAGTATCAGTGCCTGGAAATTTAAGCAATCATTTTGCTTAGGGAGGGCTTCCCTGGTGGCTCAGTGATAAAGAATCCACCTGCCAATGCAGAAGCCACAGTAGACGCAGGTTCAATCTCTGGTTCGGGAAGATCCCCTAGAGGAGGAAATGGCAACCCACCCCAGTATTCTTGCCTGGGGAATCCCATGGACAGAGGAGCCTGGTGGGCGACAGTCCATGGGGTCCCAGAGAGTCGGACACAACTGAGTGACTGAGCACGCATGCATGCTTGCTTGGGGAGTATTAGGTATTCCCAGTCTTCCTATTATATGTTCCCATATTTCTCTTTTTGAACCATTTTTCCAGTCTTTCCAATCAATATCTCAAATATTCGCTCTTTAATTTTCACTATCAATCCTATTTTTTTCTTTGTTTGTCCCCTGTTTCATTGGCCTGATATAACACTTGTACTAGATTAACAATCACCTTTAAACCTTATAGCACCTACTTACTAATTGCACCTAACTTCATTTTCAGTTGTCATGTTCTGTTTACCTAAAATTTTTAATCTCTTTGGTTTTGTCCATTTTATGTATTTCCATAAGCCCTCTCAAAGTTTTTAGAAGGTGGCAGTAATGATTGTTAGACCTGACCCTTAAAAGTTATAGAAGAGAAACTGGAGAACCATTATCATCACTAGATTCTCTAGATATGACTATGTTAAGCATTCCAATTAATCTGCTATTCCCACCTCTCCACTGAGAATCATCTTCATAGTAATCTCGTTTGATGGAAAATCTTCTGAAAATTGCAAATAAAATGAGGGTATATTTTCAATTAACAAATTTCAAAAACTACAGTGATCTTACCAAGTTGCTTCTTCCTGTATTTTTGTGCATGTTTGATTATGGTAAGTGTTACTGTGTAGTGCTTAAGAGTGCAGAGACCAATGATCCCCTAACATCACTGCCTAAAGAGTATATTTGGCACAGCTGTAGGCTCCTTATGTTTTGAACACAATTTGGAGTAACAGCAGCTGAAGAAGAGAAACTCTAATAGCATTTAAAATGCATACGTTATGTTTTGTAATTTCTGCAAACCAGAAGATTGTGACTACATACTAATAAAATGTACTCATTTCCGCTTATCCCAATGGGAGGGCTTTCCTGGTGGCTCAGATGGTAAAGAATCCACCTGCATTGCAGGTGACCTGAGTCCAATCCCTGGATCGGGAAGATCCCATGGAGAAGGAAATGGCAACCTATTCCAGTATTCTTACCTAGAGAATCCCATGGACAGAGGAACCTGGTGGGCTACAGTCCATGGGGTCACAAAAAGCTGGACACAACTGAGCAGCCGACACTATCCCAATGGGAGAACTTTTGTATTACCTAAGAAAACTTTTGTGTTACATAAGAATTATAAAAGATTGTATCTCCCTGAAAATATTCATTTTAAAATCAATTAAGTTCAGTTCAGTTCAGTTGCTCAGTCATGTCCAACTCTTTGCCACCCCATGAATTGCAGCACTCCAGGCCTCCCTGTCCATCAGCAACTCCCAGAGTTCACTCAAACTCACGTCCATCGAGTCAGTGAAGCCATCCAGCCATCTCATCCTCTGTCGTCCCCTTTTCTTCCTGCCCCCAATCCCTCCCAGCATTAGAGTCTTTTCCAATGAGTCAACTCTTAACATGAGGTGGCCAAAGTACTGGAGTTTCAGCTTTAGCATCATTCCTTCCAAAGAACACCCAGGGCTGATCTCCTTTAGAATGGACTGGTTGGATCTCCTTGCAGTCCAAGGGACTCTCAACAGTCTTCTCCAACACCACAGTTCAAAAGCATCAATTCTTTGGCGCTCAGCTTTCTTCACAGTCCAACTCTCGCATCCATACATGACCACTGGAAAAACCATAGCCTTGACTAGACGGACCTTTGTTGGCAAAGTAATGTCTCTGCTTTTGAATATGCTATCTAGGTTGGTCATAACTTTTCTTCCAAAGAGTAAGTGTCTTTTAATTTCATGGCTGCAGTCACCATCTGTAGTTATTTTGGTGCCCAAAAAATAAAGTCTGACACTGTTTCCCCTGTTTCCCCATCTATTTCCCATGAAGTGATGGGACCAGATGCCATGATCTTCGTTTTCTGAATGTTGAGCTTTAAGCCAACTTTTTCACTCTCCTCTTTCACTTTCATCAAGAGGCTTTTGAGTTCTTCACTTTCTGCCATAAGGGTGGTGTCATCTGCATATCTGAGGTTATTGATATTTCTCCCAGCAATCTTGATTCCAGCTTGTGCTTCCTCCAGCCCAGCATTTCTCATGATGTACTCTGCATATAAGTTAAATAAGCAGGGTGACAGAACACAGCCTTGATGTACTCCTTTTCCTATTTGAAACCAGTCTGTTGTTCCATGTCCAGTTCTAACTGTTCCTTCCTGACCTGCATATAGGTTACTTATTACTTATCTTTATTAATATTGGATAGGAGTATATTTTCCCCAAAAGAACTTAGTCCAGTTTGTATTGTACCTCCTTTTCTTTAATAAATAGATAATTGGAGAATCAGCTAAGTTATTGTGTTTTGTTTTTTGTTTTAGTGTGGAGACAATCAATGACGGAAATTTTCACATTGTGGAACTACTTGCCCTGGATCAAAGTCTCTCCCTCTCAGTGGATGGAGGGAGCCCCAAAATCATTACCAACTTGTCAAAACAGTCCACTCTGAATTTTGACTCCCCACTCTATGTTGGAGGTAAGCCCTTTCTCAAATTTCATGGATTCCCAAACCCCATGATTCTCATCACAGATTAATCCTGAAGTTGTTGATGCCTGGTGCCATGGTCATTGATCAATCATTGATGGACAGCAAGGATAGAAAAGAAAGAGTCCTAGATGGGTATAAGAGTCTATTTTGTAATGCTGACCCTGGGTCTAACTAAATATGTAGTCGGGAGGAGAAGGACATTAATGTTTCTTTTGTGTCTATCACTTGCTAGCTGATTTACCCATCAGATAATTATTTGATGTGGTGTATGGAAAAAGAAAGCTGGTTATAAGTCAAATCAGACAATGAAAAAGATGAGAAAACAAGTTTGATGCAAACTGAGGAGTACATGACCCACCCCAGCTCCCTTAAGGAGGGTAACACTGCCAGCTTCAGTCAGATGTCGCTGTGCTTGAGTGTCTTCACTACTAGTCACAAACTCATCTACAGGATAGGATAGTTATTAATGAAATCAAATGAATGAATGAACAAGTTAAATTCACAAATTGTACTGGGGCAATGGGAAGTACTTCTGTTGAGCTCAGACCTTAAGGGGAATGATAAAGAGAGAAGGTTGGAAAGGTGGTTTAGGGCTTGAAAAGACAGAGTGAAGACTATTTTTAAGCAACAAGAAGGCAGATGAGCAAATATATGAGGGATGGACAGAGATCTGAAGGCGCGCAAAGAAAAGGAACCACAGTGGGGAAACCTTGCACTCTTGCATAAATCTGGAGGAGTGGATATAACCTGGAGATAGAATTTCAAATTTCAAGCAAATGAGTAAGAAAGCATATGATGGTGAATTGAGTTGCATCGAATTAAATTACATTGAACTGAGATGAATTGACAGATAAAATCAACTCATTTTACAGATAAATAAGCCAAAGTTTCTGAATGGGTCAGTGTAACCAATTTCTTCACCATGACAGGTATTTTCAACTTTACACCAATTATTTTCACAAGAACAACCTTGGGATGCTACATATTTTTACCAACCCCTCAAAGCCTTCCCTAAAAGCAGTTTTGAAAAATTTCTGAAATTCCAGAGCACCTCTGATTTTAATAATTTTAGCAGTAGACAATCTGAACTCTCCTATAGAATTGCAATTTTTTTAAAAAGCAGTTAAAAGTCTTTGGTACAATTCTGTAAAGATTTATTGAACACCTCCCATAAGCTGAGAACTAAGTTAATAGAGGCATAAAGAATGAAAAACTGAAAAAGAATCATCCCTTCTGTACCCAGGGGAGTGGAGAAGACAGACACATCCTCATGAAACCATAATGCATTGTAATAAAAGTATCTTATAGAAAGTCTGGGCAGCAAGATAACTGATCTCTTTGCTTCATGGGAATCACATTATGGGATTCATTAACAGGCAAGAGCCTCCATTGTTGCCTGTACTACAGTGAATGGCAGTTGAAAGTCACTGATGTTACCTGTGGTTGGAGAGAAAAGAAATTATATTTGCTAAGCACCTGCTGTGTTCTCAGCATAATGCTTCTTTTACAGTCTTACCCCCAGAGACTGTAGGAAATAGGTATGATTTTTTGTTTTATAATCCCTAAGGGAGTATCTCAGGGACTCCATAGAACATGTCCAAGTTCACAAAGCTATGAAGCTATGATAGAGACCTCGTTTGAGTTCAGGTCTGTCTGCACCCAAAGCCACCTGCATTGATATTCACTTCTTAATATTGAGCAGAAAAGTAAACAGTCTAACTTCTGTGGCTTTTTGTTTCTTTCTGGACTTGTCCTTCACCTGATTTTTTTATACTTTCATTAGAGATCATTTCACTGAGTCTTCTAAGACCCCTTTAGAATGTAGTTAAAAAAATAAATAAGTATTGAATGGGAATGCTTGGGCCAGACGCCTGGTAGTGCAGTGGTTAGGACTGTGCTTTCAATGCAGAGGGTATGGATTTGACCCCCGGTTGGAGAACTAAGATCCCACACGCCACATGGCATGGCCAATAAGTAAGTAAGTAAAGAAGGCAGAGCACGAAAGAATTGATGCTTTCAAACTGTGGTGTTGGAGAAGACTCTTGAGAGTCCTTTGGACTGCAAGGAGATCAAACTAGTCAATCCTAAAGGAAATCAACAGTGAATATTCACTGGTAGGACTGATGCCGAAGCTGAAGCTTCAATACGCTGGCCACCTGATGTGAAGAGCTGACTCACTGCAAAAAGACTCTGATGCTGGGAAAGACTGAGGGCAGGAGGAGAAGGAGGAGACAGAGGACAAGATGGTCAGATGGAATCACCGACTGAACGGACATGAGTCTGAGCAAACTCCAGGAGATAGTGAGAGACAGGGAAGCCTGGCACGCTGCCATTCATGGGGTCACAAAGAGTCGGACATTACTTAGTGACTAAACAACAAAGAAAGTAAATAAATAGAATTCCATGTTTTTAAAAAAGAACATTTTTCAAAAAGGGGGAAAGAAGAGTTTTTATTCAGCACTACCAAGTCCTTTGACTGTGTGGATCACAATAAACTGGAAAATTCTGAAAGAGATGGGAATACCAGACCACCTGACCTGCCTCTTGAGAAACCTGTATGCAGGTCAGGAAGCAACAGTTAGAACTGGACATGGAACAACAGACTGGTTCCAAATAGGAAAAGGAGTACATCAAGGCTGTATATTGTCACCCTGCTTATTTAACTTATATGCAGAGTACATCATGAGAAATGCTGGGCTGGAAGAAGCACAAGTGGAATCAAGATTGCCGGGAGAAATATCAATAACCTCAGGTATGCAGATGACACCACCCTTATGGCAGAAAGTGAAGAGGAACTCAAAAGCCTCTTGATGAAAGTGAAAGAGGAGAGTGAAAAAGTTGGCTTAAAGCTCAACATTCAGAAAATGAAGATCATGGCATCTGGTCCCATCACTTCATGGGAAATAGATGGGGAAACAGTGGAAACAGTGACAAACTTTATTTTTCTGGGCTCCCAAATCACTACAGATGGTGATTGCAGCCATGAAATTAAAAGGCACTTACTCCTTGGAAGGAAAGTTATGACCAACCTAGATAGCATATTCAAAAGCAGAGACATTACTTTGCCAGCAAAGGTCCGTCTAGTCAAGGCTATGGTTTTTCCAGTTGTTATGTATGGATGTGAGAGTTGGACTGTGAAGAAAGCTGAGTGCCAAAGTGCTTTTGAACTGTGGTGTTGGAGAAGACTCTTGAGAGTCCCTTGGACTGCAAGGAGATCCAACCAGTCCATTCTAAAGGAGACCAGTCCTGGGTGTTCATTGGAAGGAGTGATGCTGAGGCTGAAACTCCAGTACTTTGGCCACCTCATGGGAAGAGTTAACTCATTGGAAAAGACTCTGATGCTGGGCGGGATTGGGGGCTGGAGGAGAAGGGGACGACAGAGGATGAGATGGCTGGATTGCTTCACTGACTCGATGCACACGAGTTTGGGTGAACTCTGGAAGTTGGTGATGGACAGGGAGGCCTGGCGTGCTGTGGTTCATGGGGTCTCAAAGAGTTGGACACGACTGAGCGACTGAACTGAACTGAACTGAACCAGTCCTTCTAAGGATAGAGGGCTTGGAAGGATGCAGACAGTGCCTCTGTCCTCTCAAGCCTGAAGAAAACCACTTTCAATCGGCCTCATTGCCAGAGAGTGCACTGGGCTCATTTCCTTCCCTCTCAGAGGAGAGTCTTAAGGGTAATTCACATTTAAAAAATAGAATACAATCCTAAGACCATGGTCCTGTATTCTTTATGATAAAGGCAGAAGAAGCTGAATTAGCAAAGGAGAGAAAGGTAGATGACCTCTGCAAAGAGGAACACTCTGCAGGGAGGCTAGCCTGAAGGTGATACATTCCATACCATAAGCCTCTCCAAGAGTATTTTCTGTCAAAACAGGGAGGCAGCTTTCTCCACCCTTGGGTTTCAGCTACCCGTGATATAGCCTTTCCATAAAACAAAACAATGTGATCCTCATGTTTTTGTGTATAAAAGTCCAACCAGAACACATATTAGTGTAGTGTTAGTTGCCCTGTTGTGTCTGACTCTTTGCGACCCCACAGATTGTAGTCCGCCAGTCTACTCTGTCCATGGGATTCTCCAGGCAAGAATACTGGGGTGGATTGCCACTCCCTTCTCCAGAGGATCTTCCCGACCCAGGGATCGAGTCCCGCTGTCCTGCATTGCAGGCAAACTGTTTACTGTTTGAACTACAGGGAAGACCTGTATTAATGAGATTTTTTTTTAAGAACCACACATTGAGGCACCCTCCACGCATCACAAATCCTCTCCTAATGTCCCTATTGGACAGTGTTGACAAAACCTCAGTGTTGACACTTGGTCCCTTTATTGTCACTCTGAAACATGTAGGGCTTGTTAAGGCTAAAAGGTATCTACTAAATTAACTGTTGTTTATGAATAGTAAATCCCATCTATGGTCCATGGCATAGAGGAAAGGCTGAAGGAAAAAAATCCCTGGACCTTACTTTTGTTTTTATCAGTTAAAACTTAGTTCTCTGGTCAGAAGTCTACCAAGCACCTGAAAACGTTGAGTTATGATAGTTCTTGACTTCATAATATCCTACCGAAAGTAACTATATGTGTAATGTATCAACATTTTCGTTTACAAATTACTACAATCAAAACTAGACCTGTATCATTGTTAACTTTGGGAATAGAAAGAACACACTTACTGATTGCTTCTCCCTGCCATGGAACTTCATGTCTGTACTTTAGTCTTTACATGCGCATATATGCATGTTGTGTGAGCTCTTGAAATAGTTTTGGAAGAAGTTCTTTTTTAACTTCTGAAGAAAGGATCATAAATGTACAGATATTAGAGTCCACATGTTTTTGCAGAATGGATATGATTACATTTGGAGAAGGCAATGGCACCCCACTCCAGTACTCTTGCCTGGAAAATCCCAGGGACAGGGGAGCTCGGTGGGCTGCAGTCCATGGGGTCGTGAAGAGTTGGACACGACTGAGTGACTTTACTTTCACTTTTTACTTTCATGCATTGGAGAAGGAAATGGCAACCCACTCCAGTGTTCTTGCCTGGAGAATCCCAGGGACGGGGGAGCCTGGTGGGCTGCCGTCTCTGGGGTCGCACAGAGTCGGACACGACTGAAGTCACTTAGCAGCAGCAGCATGATTACATTAGAAGAACTTATCCCCTTGGGCTTCCCTGATGGCTCAGTGGAATCCACCTGCCAGTGCAGGAAACACAGATTCAATCCTTGGTCTGGATAGATCCCACGTTACATGGAACAACTAAACCCGTGCACCACAACGATGGAGCCTGTGCCCTAGAGCCCAGGAAATGCTACTACTGAGCCCATGTGCCACAACTGCCGAAGCCTGCGTGCCCTAGAGAAGAGAAGCAAGAGAAGCCACCGCAATGAGAAATCCACGCATTGCAACTAGAGTAGTCCCAGCTCACCACAACTAGAGAAAAGCCCACACAGCAAAGAAGACTCAGCATATCGAATAATAAGTAAATAAATAATGTTTCAAAGCCTCTTCAAAAAGAAGAGGAGGAAGAACTCACCCCCAAACAAGAAATTTACAGTTATTAGTCCTCTCCTGGAAATGGAACATTCTGTCCTTTTGACCCCATTCTAGGAAGCAATCCAGTTACCAAGGCCAAACAGGCAGACTAAAAACCCAAACTCACGACTTTTAATCCACGACACCTAATTCAGCAGGCCCATTTGCATCAGATTCAGCTGAGCTATATGTTTTTATTTCTGTGCCCACACCTTCCTTCTGGGTCAGAATCTCAGGTGGGGAAAAAAGGGGGCCTGGGAAGCCGCCTTCTGAACAGCGCCCCTCTGGTGGGTCTTAGATATTTCAAGCTGGGAAACAGGTGGTGCAGCCATGGGCATTACAGATGAGAAAACTGAGCCCCAGAAGAGAGGAAATGACTGGCCCGAATGCACACAGTCCAAAAATACAGGCTTTGATCTCTAGCCTAGTGGTTTTGCATAAGCCACTGTCTGACTTTGGTACCTCCTAGACCTCGAATGGGTCTCCTTTGAATGGGAGAGAAGATGCTACCCAGAGAGTACTGTGGTTCTTGGTCTTTATAACCAACAAACCTAGAGAGTGAGAGCCATGGTCTTTCCCAGCTTCAGAGCCCCCAGCCAGTAGATCAGAGTCGAGTGCAGGGGAGAATGTCAGCTGCTCTGAAGACCTTGGCTCCATCCCCTCCCCAACTGCTTCACATAGGATCCCATCCAGGAACTATTTCAGAGTCTGGCTTAGGTCATGGAAAGATTCCTCAGCTTTAACAAATGAGGGTTACCATATGACTGTCACTAGTGGGATATACATGTGTGTATATATGTGTGTATGTATATATTTATGTGTGTATATATATTTGTATGTGTGTGTATGCATATATATGTGTATGCACATATATATATATATACACACACATATGCATATACATCCCCTGGAGAGGGGCATGGCAACCCACTCCAGTATTCTTGCCTGGGGAAATCCTATGGACAGAGAAGACTGGCAGGCTACAGTCCATGTGGTCACAAACAGTCGGACATGACTGAAGCAACTTATCACACTACACATATATATGTGTGTATGTGTGGTGTGTGTATATATATAGATGGGGCTTCCCTGGTAGCTCAGCTGGTAAAGAATCCACCTGCACTGCTGGAGACCCCAGGTCAATTCCTGGGTTGGGGAGATCCCCTGGAGAAAGGCTAGGCTACTCACTCCAGTATCCTTGCCTGAAGAATCCCATGGACAGAGGAGCCTGGTGGACTACAGTCCATGGGGTTACAAAGAGTCAGACACAACTGAGCGACTAAGCACTTACACACACACACATACACACACAAGATTGCAAATTCTGGTTTTGGAAGAATTTAATTTATAGCCCCAATTTCTTGGAATATGAATGTTTCACCCAATTAGCAAGGGAATAAATAAAATGTGAATGAGGTGCTATCTTGATAGGAAGCAGGGTGAGTTTTTCTGGCAATGACATCCGTGGCTGAGCTTGAGACTTTGCCAGTGTTGTGCTGGACTAGTTGCCAGCTTGAAATTTGTCAGGACTGGGGCAAATGGTCGTCGTGAATCTCAGCTCTCATCCTCTGAAAATCAATGGATTGAACTATGGCCTGAGATTAGGGAAGTTTGTCTTATCAGCCTAATTCTAACCTAGTCTTACTAATGACATTGAGCATGTCCTCTGAGCTCTCTGGGCCCTGGGGTTGGTCAGGAAATAAAAACTACTTTGTGAAACCCTAGGCTTCAGGGGTGTGTGTCCAGGTTGGGAGTTGGGTGTGGAGGTAAAGGAGCAGGAATCCTTCTCCCATTCCCACTTACTTTTAAGTACAGTGACCCGAATTTAGATTTTATAAATTGGGGGCAGGAGGAGAAGGGGACAACAGAGAGGTGGCTGGATGGCATCACCGACTTGATGGACATAGTTTGAGTGAACTCTGGGAGCTGGTAATGGACAGGGAGGCCTGGCGTGCTGCAATTCATGGGGTCCCAAAGAGTCGGACACGACTGAGCAACTGATCTGAACTGAAGGTTTTTAAAAACCAAATGTTAAAAATTAAAAATGGACTGCCAGTGAACCTGGGGTCTTTATTCTAGTTGTGCCTTAGAATTGCCTGGAGCACCTTCCAAAAAATAAAAACGAAGAAACATACATCCCTTCTCCCTCCCCCGCTCCACTCAGGTAATCTGATCAAATCAGTCTGGGCTGAGGCCCCAAGCATCAGTGTTTCTTCAAAGATCCAGTGTGATTCTGATGTGCAGCCTGGCTGAGAACCGCAGGACAGGATGCTTGTTCTGCTTGGTTCTCCTAAAGAAGAGTTGCACAGACTGCTCCCATCCCACTGGAAGAGCTAAGAGGGTCCGGGTGGCCCCTGGCTGAGGAACCCCAGGGAACCTGGCTTCTGACTCGGTGTCCCTCCCCAGGCATGCCCGGGAAGAACAACGTGGCCGCAGCTCTGCGCCAGGCCCCTGGGCAGAATGGCACCAGCTTCCACGGTTGCATCCGGAACCTTTACATCAACAGCGAACTTCAGGACTTCCGGAAGGTGCCCATGCAGACCGGCATCCTGCCTGGCTGTGAACCATGCCACAAGAAGGTGTGTGCCCACGGCACATGCCAGCCCAGCAGCCAGGCCGGCTTCACCTGCGAGTGCGAGGAAGGATGGACAGGGCCCCTCTGTGATCAGAGGACCAATGACCCCTGTCTTGGAAATAAGTGAGTTTGGGCTGCTTGGGAGTTAAACCCACATTCTCCAACCCTGAAACCCATACTGAAGAAAGGAAAGAAGGAAAGGGGGAAGGGATAGAGGGGAGAGAAAGAAGTCAGTCCATTAGCACTGTCTCCCTTACATTCCCTCCCTCATCCCCGCTCCGTTCCTATCCTCTCTGCCTAACGCATTTCCATCCTTGCGTTCCTCCTCCTCTGTAGATGCGTCCACGGCACCTGCCTGCCCATCAATGCGTTCTCCTACAGCTGCAAATGCCTAGAGGGCCATGGGGGCGTCCTCTGTGATGAAGAGGAGGATCTGTTTAACCCATGCCAGGCGATCAAGTGCAAGCATGGGAAATGCAGGCTCTCAGGACTGGGGCAGCCCTACTGTGAATGCAGCAGTGGATACACTGGGGACAGCTGTGATCGAGGTGAGCCGGGCCAGCTGGGCCCCTCCCTCTGTCTTGGCAGAGCAAGAGGGGCCGTCGTCTTTGAAAAGAGAGAAAGGGAGACACACAGAGAGGAGAGTGACTTGAGAAATGCCAGCTCTTTGCACTATCTGCAGTTGTTCTTATTGATTTACTTTCGAGTGTAAGGCAGGCACAGATACGGAAGGTACTGAACCTCCATGGCAGGCTTCCTTTGTGGCTCAGCTGGTAAAGAATCGCCTGCAATGCGGGAGACCTGGGTTCCATCCCTGAGTTGGGAAGATTCCCCTGGAGTAAGGCAACTCACTCCAGTATTCTGGCCTAAAGAATTCCATGGACTGTATAGTCCATGGGATCGCAAAGAGTCGGACACGACTGAGTGACTTTCACTTTCACTGTCAAACCTCCGCGGCAGAATGTTACATGGCCTTCACATGTCTTCCCGTGTTGTGATTTGCTATGTAAATGCTCCTTTTTCTGTTATGCAGAAGGTCGTTTCCTTCATTCCTTCTTACCTTTGGGCCTCCCAGTGGCTCAGATGGTAAAAAATCTGCCTGCAATGCTGGAGATCCAGGTTTGATCCCTGGGTCAGGAAGGTCATCTGGAGAAGGAAATGGCAACCCACTCCAATATTCTTGCCTGGAGAATCCCATGAACAGAGAAGCCTGGTGAGCTACAGTCTATGGGGTCGCAAAGAGTCAGACATGACTGAGCAACTAACACTTTCACTTTTCTTACCTTCATCTGCTGTTCTCCTCTGTATAGATCACTCATTCATCTTCTGGCACAGAAAAGAAGGTGCTAATAATTCTGCTCTAGCTTTAGGACAGAATCACCTTTGAGCTTAGAATCAACTGATTTAAGATAGCAAATTATGCAGGAGAGAGGGACAGAAATGGGCTGACATTTCAACCCACGTACTTCCTTCTCCTGTGTCTGCGTGATCAGGATGTGCTCCACCTCCAGCTGGCAGAGATTTTGTTGTGTGGATAGGGGTGATGAGATGAAAGGAACGTGCCTGTGGAGGCTTCTAGCAGATGGCTCTTTTTGAACTAGTTCGTACTCGGGTGATTTATGAAGTTAGTGGAATGTTACTTGTATTAAGTAACAGATTGAATGGTATTAAACTCTAGGTCTAATAAATTAAATTGCATACTCTCTGAAACGGTGCCCTGTGGTAAGCAAAACCAGCTGTTAGTAGTATAAAAACAGAAGATGTATATTTTTGCTATATAAAAGAGAAGATTTAGGAAGCCAATTTTCTTGTCGGTCCAAAAGCATAGTATTTTTATAGTCCACACATAGAGTATTCAGTTGCTCAAAATAAAGGCCAAGAAGAAGTCTTCTGCAAGGAACAGAGCAGACTGTGCCACCAGCCTGTAATACCAAATTTGAGCAAAATGCTGAAAATAGCCCTTACAAACCGGAAGCCAAAGCAGCATCTCCCTAACTGAGCAGTAGATTCATAGCCACTTCGCACAACTTACAGCAACTGCCCTTACACTGCCTGTGCTGTTTGTTCTTTTCTAGAAATCTCTTGTCGAGGGGAACGGATAAGAGATTATTACCAAAAGCAGCAGGGCTACGCCGCTTGCCAGACGACCAAGAAGGTGTCTCGGTTGGAATGCAGAGGGGGCTGTGCAGGCGGGCAGTGCTGCGGACCTCTGAGGAGCAAGAGAAGGAAATACTCTTTCGAATGCACTGATGGGTCCTCGTTTGTGGACGAGGTGGAGAAGGTGGTAAAGTGTGGCTGTACCCGCTGCGCTTCCTAAACGCATCCCTGGCAGCTTTGGTCTTTGGAAAATGTTGTCTACTTCTTGACCCTGTTGGACTCATGAATGCTTCATAGTGAAAATATTTGAAATATATTGTAAAATACAGAACAGACTTATTTTTATTATGAGAATGAAGACTTTTTTTCTGCATTTAGAAAAAAAAGAAATGCTTGAACTAAAGCTTCCCCAATGCTGGAGAAGTATAAAGAATGATACACCTGGAGGCATTAGGACAACCATGCGAACCATGATAACTTGGATTCAGCCTTTAATTTGCTGGAGATCAGCAGAAGCACATACCCAAGAGAGAGACAAGGTTCTCTCTGCTGATGAGAAGTTGCCCAGAGCATAATACTCTGCGCCCTGGTTCTCATCTACATGGTTCATAAGGAAGGACAGACCAAGCACATGTGTGTGAGTGAGGGTGCAAGGCAGATGAATGGAACTCCAGAATTCACAGCCGGAATGAATGGATGAGAAATATTTTATGCAAAACATAAGGTATCCTGAAGACCGGGGTTCCATTCATGAGAGGAGATGAGAGTGCTAAAATAAATTTTATCTTCTTTTTAAACGTCAGCATGTTAGCAGGAGAAGCACACAAAAGTGTTTATCTACCGTTTTCCAGTATTAATTTTTTGTAATATAAATGACAAAGGAGATGATAAAGAACCAATAGATTATTGATAAATAAATTAGTAATAATATGAATTTTTGTTTCTATGAGTTCTAAACAGCCCTATACAGTATTCGGTTTCCATGAGAAATATTTATTGTATCAAAGTACATTGTACTTAACATTTTAGGCCATCCTTTTGCTGTTTCTCGATGCTTTAATATATATTAATTTATAATTGTCCTGATATTTTTGTACATTTTTCAAACTTAAAAATCAGGATTCTTTTGTGGGTTTTTTTTTTCTTGGCAATAGTACTAACATAGGGTGTTATCTTGGGATAAATGTGTGTTGATCTGTTTGTTTACCTTGACATCTGACCACTGGTGTCACTGACCTACTGGCCTCATTCAGGACGCCTGCAGAGGGTATGTAAAGTCTATGCGTGAGACGCTCACTGTACAGAGAGAAGCACCCCTCTGCAGCATGTCCTCACAGAACAGAATGGTGTGTAGCAATCGACACTAGAAAAGTAGATCTTTTACAAATTAATATTTCCTTGACCTTTTTTTGCCCTTTTACCGGGGTTGGGGAGGGGAGAGAAAAGGCTGTAATGTCAAGAACTGTGATTTTTTTTTTTCACAAACAATAAAGCTCCTTTATGACTTTAATGTTCCCATGTTAACATGTTTGCTGCTAAATTACAATGTAGAATTAATAGAATTTATAGTGGACTGTGCTCTTCCCTCGTTAAAATCCCAGGGTACCCTGTAAAGTTGCAGATGTTTCTTTCCAAAAACTTTTTTTTACAAAGAAAACTAGACGTACATGTATAATTCAGTGTGCTTTGTCTTTCTCCAGACTAATATCAGTTACACTACTGATGTATGTAAATTAAACAGCTATTTACTTCATCTTCAGTTTGTTGGTTTTCTTAGAAACTGCATGCTATTTAGAGCTCCCTCCTTAAGAATGTGTTAATCAAGGTGCTACCAAAAGAACAGGGAAGGAAATTTGTACCTCTTTGATGCCAGAAATTGGTTTGAGGTTAGCATACTGTCACATCTTGGGGTTTGGGGTGGCCACATGAAAGAGATGGAGGGCATAACACGTTCTTGGCTAATAAAAAAAAAGTGCATATTCAATTCATTCCTTCCTCCAAGATATTATAAAATGAAATCTAACTAGACCAAAATGGGACTTTGTTTCTGTTGTTCTTTTCCCCACAGTTAGAACCAAAATGGAAAACTTTTGAAAAGACAAAGAGAACCTTTCTCCACAGGTGCTCTCAGGAAAGGGTTGGTAATATCAATATATGCCATCCAGAACAGGGAAACAACACTGACTGAGTGGAATGTTAACCCTCCCGCATCAGGAGTTCTTTGGTTCCCTGCAAGAAAACCCAGTCGTTTTACTTTTTTGGTCAAGCTGTGCCACATATGTGATCTTCTTTGCCTGACCAGGGATTGAACCTGCGCCCCTTGCGTTGGAAGCATGGAGTCTTAACCCCCTGGACCACCACGGAAGTCCTCTGTAGGGAAATCATGTGTATGTGAGCTTGCATTGATGAGTGCACGCAGACACACACACACACACACACACACACACACACACACACACTCTGCCTCTTTCACAGACACAAATGTCTAATTATTCACTATTCTTTAAAATGACTGCATTTTAACTATATAAATATTATATAGTCCTTGTAAAACCTTCATAGTATTTATTCTCGCTGGTTGCTTCTTTTTGCAAAGATTTGTGTTATCTTAATAGTCATTGTTTTTTAAGGGCTTATTATATGGCAGGTGCTATACAAAGGACTTTATGTGAAATATCTCATTCATGTCCCACGACAAACCTGTGAGTTTTTATGCTCCTTGTTTTCCACAGGCATAAACAGCTCAAAAATGGGGGAACTGAATTTCAGCCCATCAGCTCTCTCAGACCACACATGCTTTGTGTTCAAAAGATAGAGGCAGCAGCTCAGTAATTGCTACCCTTTCTACTAAGAGACTTTAAAGGCTTGGTGCCTTATTTCCACCACCCAGTTATTCTCTGTACTAATTATGTCAATTTAAGTAATCTACATTATACACTTTTTGTTGTTTTTTAAGCAAAAAAGTTGAAATATTAGTTGTTTTCAGAATGTTATCCTTTCTCCTTCTTGCTTATAAAGACACAAAATATAATTGTTTGCTGGAAATTGGGTTGATTCAGCAAGTTTCTTAGGGGATTATTTGCCTCATGACACAACTCCTTTCTACAAAAGCTCTTCTTTGAGGAAATTCAGTAGTCAAATAATTACCAGTAAATTTCAAGTAAATGAAACAAAGTAAGGGCAGTTATTCATGTTATGAAAGTCTGCTTACTTATAGGGCCTTGACCATAGGATTTCTTCAAGAGGAAACTAGAGCATTTCTGACAGAATTCAATATGTTAAAATCCATTTTGCCTATATCAGAATCAAGGCTACTACACAGAATAATGTACCTTTGTAATCTGAAAAGATAAAGTAATTAAACATCCCTAATGTGTTTACTTAAGTCTCACATGAGTGAGGAGGTCCCTTCAGATAACATACCATGAAGATTTGACATGTGTTCTGTTTAAGATGTGTTTGCTGAATAATAGCTATCTCAATCTTCAGAATGTTTTCACCACAGATTTCCTGAAATTATTTCTGAGCAATAATAGACTAACCCCAGCTTTAGAATTGCTCTCAGCATTTTCTTTTTGGATGGCTTGCTTTGTCAGCAGCAATTCTTTCTGGGGAAATGATTGAAAGACTTGTGAAAATCGATCCAGGACTTAAAGATCATGACTGTTATGATGTCATCTGCCTCATATAGTGACCATTATTCAAAAGTTATGCTTTTAAAAGTCTTTATAAAAGTATATGAAGCTTTATATAAAGTATATAAAGCTTTATAAAGTACATAAGCTATTTTCATCCTTAATCTTCTCTTGTGTACTCAAAAATAACTTTATTTCCTATCTTCTATTAAGTGCAATAAGCTACGCTAAACTTTTGACACATAGTCTAAAGTGAAATAGACTTTGTTTCTGCCATTTTGAGCTTCCCAGGTGGCGCAGTGGTAAAGAATCTGCTGGCCAATGCAGGAGATGCAGGAGACATGGGTTTGATTCCTAGGTCAGAAAGATCCCTAGGAGGAGGAAATGGCAACCCACATCAGTATTATTGCCTGGAAAATTCAATGGACAGAGGAGTCTGGCAGGCTATACAGTCCATGGGGTCACAAACAATTGAGCACTATTGTACAAACACGACTGAGCACTATTCTTATTCTGCCATTTCAGCGCATATATGCAGTTGTAATTGAGGTTGTAATGGGTATTACACAAATGAGTAAAATAATATATAATCTCCAATTATGATAAGCACCCTGAAGGAAAGTATAAGGTACTAGATAAACATAGAATAGAGGGATCCAATCAAATACATATTGGGAGGTTAAAGAATGCCTGTGAGGAAGTGACATTGAAGCCAAATTATAAGGATAAAGTCAGATCTAGGATGGAGACAAATGGAAATATATGAAGGTCAAGTGTGTGGGGGTTCATGCAAAGAGAGCAGTCTGTTCATACGCCTGAGGAGAGGAAAAACATATGTAGTCAAGGAAACAGAAGAAGTTAACGTGATCAGAGTGAGGCATGCATTTATTTCATGTGTGCAATAGAACAGTGACCATTTTCTGACTTTATTAACTCACTTCATCTAGTCCATTTATTTTTGAGCATCTGTTTACAGTAAGCTTTTAAACTGCCAACAGAAGTAGATTTCCATTTTAAAATAGCAGCTAGTTACGTGTAATGTAGTTCCAAATGAAATACCTCTGGAGACACAGAAAATATGAACACTTACAATAGCACTGAAAAGTAATAATATTTCTGGAATCTCAAAGGAATTTCCATGACCTCAAAGGCTGATGAGGTTGGAGTAAATGAAACAATTGCTGGCCGATCCATGCTTTAAAACTTATGCACATTCTTTGCTCTGGACATCAAAGCCAGAGATTCAGGAAAGAGGTCAACTGGAAAACCAGCAAAAGTACACTTAAGGGTGCCACTTTGCCAGGATGCCAGAGGACTGGTCCTCCAATCTGTGAGGTAAAATTATTCTTCCTCTATTAATATGTTCCAGTTCTCATTAAGGAAACTGAAACAGTCCAAGAAATACTAGGGAAGACCAGTAGTGTTAAGCTGAATCTTCAGAGATATAGTCTCTATAAATAAGCCATTGCATATATGGATTGAGCCGGGAAGAGCCATGGTAACATTGCATGCTTAAAATGATGGAGAAGGAAGTACTTTATCAACTCAGGAAATCAGAGAACAATTTCACTATATGAATTCACTATTAAGCAAACAAAATTGTTTGAGCAAATACATGGTTGTGGAAATATACAGGCTATGCTTGAGGGTGAGGGCTAAGAAGTTCAGAATTCTTGTGGCAAGAATAGTATTAATAAGACAGAGTAAAAGAATGATTTGTCAAGACCTGAATTATGGGAGTTTTAGATAAGTAGCAGAATTTAAAATCAATTGATCAGGAGGCTGTTTCTTAACTGTAAAAACATGTAAGGGCCAGGAGTAAAAAAAGGGTGGGGATGGTAACTGAATTAGACTGTATACCGTGTATTGTTACAGTAGGAGAATTAATCATGCATGATGAATTGTGTATGTTTGCAAGGAAGAACGAGAAGTCAAGCATAACATCTTGTGAACTTGTTTCACAAGGATTGGAATCTGGGTTTAGCAGCAGCATGGCGACTGCACAGAGCTGGAAACAACTTGCCAATAGGAGTTGCTGACCTGGGAAGCCCCAACCTTGTGATTTCAACCCATCCTCCACTCCACTGAATGAAAACAATACATTTCTCTAAATCATGTCTTTAATTAAATATCTTTAATCAACACCTTCTGCAAGATAAAGTCCAAACTCTTTAGTGTGGTATTCCAGATTTCTCACAAAATGACCACCCTCCCTGGCACCCCGCCCCTCAACCCCATCATGGTTTCTCTGGTGGCTCAGATGGTTAAGAATCTGCCTGCAATGCAGGAAACCTGGGTTCAATTCCTGGGTAGGGATGATCCCCTGGAGAAGGGAATGGCAACCTATGCCAGTATTCTTGCCTGGAGAATTCCATGAACCAAGGAGCCTGACAAACTACAGACCATGATATCAACAAGAGTTGGACATGACTGAGCAACTAACACTTTCACTTTCAAAAAGTGTTTAATATATGCTCTTAGAGTGACAAAGTTGTAGGACAAGATATTTTAAAACAAATTATGGCCTTGGATGTCTAAAAGCATGGGTATGAGTTTTACATAGACTTGGTCATTGAAACCAAGAAAATGGATAAGCTAATTTAGATACACAAAAGAATGAGCTTGAACTGAAGAACAAGACCCAAGGTTAAGTAATGATCATGTTTCTAGAATGACGTGGTCCCAGAATGGAGATGAAGGAAGAGCAGTTTTAACAGAGTGATGGGATAATAGATGGATAGCTATGAAAAGGAATGGAGATTATGAGTACTAGACTTCCCTTTCAATAAGTCTGATAGCAAAAGAAGAGGTGAGTCAGGATGGCAGTTGGAAGAATTGGTGAGATCCCAGGGCACTCATTAAATGTGTCAGTAAGTATTGTTTTATCCCCTGAGGTCACAGCTTGTGAAGGTGTGGGTCAACACTTGAGAGAGCACTGAAGAGAACACTGAGATCCAAGCTAGAGGAGTGAGACCGCGCCATGTCATCACCTACATGAGCAAGTTGAACGTTGGGAGGTTTCAGTGGAGTTGAAGAAACAGGATTCCTGAGAGCAATAAGCCAAAAAAGTACTGAAACAGAGACAATGATATATATGCAACAGTAGCTTTTCCAAATGGACTTCATTGCTTTCCTCATCCTCCCACAAGGGGAAATAGAGGACATGGCAAGTGCTGACTGCATCCAGAAATACAAAATCCAGTCCAGTGGAGGCATTGCCATCTTGCATTTGAAAGTACCTTTGTCTTTGTGTCAATATGTGGGTGGCTGAATTTGGATTCTAAAGAAAATCAAACATAAAAAAAAAAAAAAGCACACACAAAATGAAGGCGTGGGAGAAAGAGCCACAGAGACAATCATCCAAAAATCTTGCTGTCATTAATCTTACTCTCCGTTCTTGGAATGGCTAAAATTATTTTCAGTTTGTTCGTATAGATTGTGGCAGAGAGATTAAGTGACTTGCCCAAGGTCACCCAGCCCAGATCTCCTGACTCCGACCGTAATGCAATATTGATTTTACTGGAATTGATGGGCAAAGTCTGTGAATGCCCTCATGAGACAACACCAGAGGAATGAGTATTTCTCAAAGGGAGTTATTTTGCTTTTTAAAAAAATGTCCATGAATAACAATTCCCCAATAAAAACACACTAAAATTTTCTTTATATCTGTCATTTGGTAAAGATAAATAGTACTTTTTTTATAGGACTCTTCTTTCAGAAACTGAGCCTAGACAGAGGGAATGAATTTTATGGTGCTGCTGAAGGATTTTTGGTCATCCTTCTGGTCAGGTGAGCCTTGATGAAGGGGGTCAACCTGGAGCAATTGAATTTGGTGGCTAAGCTAGTCACAAAAGACGGGATGGAACATGCCCTGGTCCAGTTACATCAGCTGCAAAGTCACAGCCCTGGATTCATTCCGGGTCTGAACACATTCTCTGTAAAGGAAAAAAAAAAAAAACGGGACATGGAAAAGAACTAGAGAGAAACTTCTTTGAATAAGCATGTCTGATAAAGTCCCTGTCCACAATTTCAAAGGCCCCCATTGTCCCAGAAAGGAGAAAGATGCGCATCTGTGAGTGGTCTGATCTTGCAGTGACTTGATCTTGCTTTGTTTCTACTCACAACATGGGCAGAATCAATTGCCTCGACCACCGGTTCTTACTTTCAATTACATCTCCACATTGATTTTTTTCATTCCTATTATTCGTACGTTAGCTACAATTCTTCCCTTTTGATGCCTGTCACCTCTTTTTCCGAGCTGTGAAATGAGCAGGAACACATTTCTGAATGACGTGCACAATACTCCATTTGATTAGGAAATAAATCTCCTACTATTTGGCATAAAAAAGCGTGGTGGTCTCACAGTTCAGAGCATGAAGTGAAAATTCCTCTCCCTGTCTTTTCATTTAACTTCATTTTCCTTTTTCTTCCTTTCTTCTAAATGCTTCCTTATTTTAGAACATTAACACAGGACTCTACCAACAGGAAGGAGAGTCTTAGATTGAAGAGTGGGAGTGTAGTCAGCTGTTACCACAGCCTTGCACACTCAAAGGCCAAGCGTACAAAGAGGGAAGAGGCCCTGGCAGTTCAACTTAGTCAGACCTAGAGTTGCTCCTCTCAGCCCTGAGTGTACAGGTACAGGCCTACACACACACACACACACACCCACACCCACACCCACACACACACACACCCCATGTGGTTTCCTAGAACAAAATTTCATCTATAAACTCACTAATTCCAAAGTCAGAAGAAATTAAGGAAAATCCCATGATATCTGGTCACCTGAGCTTTTCGCTCCAACTAAAGAACCTACATTTGAGGAACTTTGGGAGCACGCAGTTTAGAGACCAGACAACAGGTGAGCTCATCAGCTGAGGGAGACTGACAGGATTTCAGAAATCTAATCTTCCCTCACATGGGAAGAAAGGTAAAAATTACATTACTTAAGGAACTGCTTGAGATCAAATCAAAGAGAATAATAGTTGCAGCTTTGTGTGATCCTATTTTCCTGTTCTTTTTAAAACAGTCTCCATATACACAGAAGCAATTTCCATTGTGATGGTCAGGGTAAAACATGGAACTGATCAGTGAGCTCATAGTAAGGAAAGCGCCACGTCTGGAAAGACATCCTTGGCCTAAGAGGTTACTTTTTCAAGTTCCTTTTCCTCATCTCAGCTTGGATCGTCCTGCATTCACATTCCAGTTTAACGGAAGTGTGTATCCAACACTTATCATCAGGATATACCAAGATGCCCTCGTCCGTCTCATGTAGACACCATGACAGAGCTGCCAGAAACACTTCAGGACCAAAGGACCTACCCTGCCAGGGCCCTCTGTCATTGGACAGCCCTTAATTATCACACCACTTTGGTCTTACCTAACTTAAGAGAAGGCTGTTTTCCAGGGCTCCATATTCTTTACAGAGTGCGTGCATTTCTACATGCAGTGGCTAGAGGGTGAGGGCATATACATGCTTCATCCCCTCTCTTCAACATAGGACGTGGAGGAAGGGCCAGCCCAGCCTCAGAGCTCCCCATGGGATTAGCCAAAGCATTCCTTAAGGCTCCATCACAATGCCACTTCTCCTTCTGCCCAAACCTGCTTCCTTCCCCGCCTTTCCATGGGTGGTGATTCGAAGAGCTCTATTTCATAAGCCTTATGCATACACTGTCAGCTTCCTGGGAATGCAATCAGGAATACACACCATCTCCAGGTCACGTAGTGAACAGGAAGATGCAGTGCAGCAATGAGATGAGCCTTGGAGGTAGAGAAAGTGGTGAACTTCCACTTCAGGGAAATCGGGGAGGTAGTAGTTGTCGTTTCTAAAGTGAGGTTCGATGGCGGAGTGGCAACCTGCTTGAGTGAGCCAGTCAGCACTGCTGAACCCCCACGTGCTTAGTGCCCCAGAATAAAGTGGTGTAAGTGAAGGTCTCAGCACTGAGTCAAGGTTACAACAAATACTCAAACAGCATCACAGTTCCCTCCTCCACTTGCTCCTCTATAGTGTTCATCTTAAAATACTATTCATTTCTTGAAACGTCAGTTTCTATATCTGAAATATTGCAGTAATAATAGTACCTACTTCATAGAAATAATGAATAAATCCATTCAGTGTGATCATTCCGTATTCCTTTGCTGAGCATGTACTTTGTGTCAAATACTACACTGATTTCTGGAGATCCAAAGATAATTAGGTGAGTTGACAGCCTGTGGGGACAGGGTAGGAATAAATGAAGTATGGCAAATAAATAAAGTGACCAGCACCATGCCTGTCACACAGAAAGCTTACATTCCAGCTTTCTGGAACGTACTGAAACGTCTTACTGAAAGCTTACTGAAAAGCTTACTGAAACGTCTGTCTTCCTTTCCCTTCCCCTGTGGATCAGGCATTGCATCCACCATCAGTAGATTAAATGAGGAGGGAGACACAGGTCTCCAGCTCAGGACTTGGTTTTGAGATGTGGTTAAGAGGATAGGTCTGTAGAGTGAGCTAGGTTCGAATTCTTGTTCCCCGCTTACTAACTATGTAAATTGCTTACTTGCAGTGCCCAAACACAGAAGTTGAGACCAGATTTAAATGCGAGCAGTTTATTTTGGAGGTATGCCCATGAAGCATACGAGGAAAGAGGGGAATGAGAGGAAGAATGACAGAAGACGGTAGAGGATGTATTCATCACAGGTTACTGCTGTGGACAGTTGCCAGTCACATGGTGGGGGGGGGGGTCTGCTGACTCTGTGGACCGCATCTCAGATGGGTGCCTTGGATGGATAGAAAGTTCTGGGGAACCACTGACTCTTGCACCCCACATTGATTGGTCTCACTCTGAGACTTTAGCTCTACCAGCTCTCCAGCTCCATCCATCGCTGGAAATCTTTCCCAAAGATTCCAGGAAAGAGCTATAGGAGCGGTCGATAGAGCTTTGTCTGTGGGTGTACACACAGGATGCCCCGTGGTGATTTAATCTCTCTGAGCCTGCCTCACCCCATAAAACTGAGTGAATAACTGTTTACCTGTATTACCTATATTTCCTCTAATGCTTACAATTCCTAGTGTCTGTTGAAGTCAACTCTTTTCTTGACCCATAGAAGAGAATTGTGCCCAGTGAGACTGCACTTCCCAGCTTCCTTTGGTTTTAACTCTGTCCATGTGACTAAGTTCTGACTAATGGAACATAGTGGCAGGATATGAGCCTCTTTCAGACCTAGGAATTAAGATATTGGGCATATCTTCTCCACGCTCTTCATTCCCATGTAGACAGCTGAAATGCAAATATGGCATCGATCCAGCTTTGACCATGCAGATGAGAACAGTACCCCGAGAATGACAGAGAAACCCAGATGCAAGGAACTGGGTCTCTGAATGGCCCACAGGCCAGAGCTGACCCAGCCACTGTGGACCCACTGATCAGGACTATCACAGAAGATGGAAATAAGCTTCTGTGTTGCTTAAGCCACAATGCTCTAGGGTCCTAGGTAACAGCATATTTCCTTGTCTTCATCATGCATTCCTTCATGGTGTGGCTGTAGATTGCAAATGAGACCACCCATAGAAAGTGCTTAGAACAATGTCTGGCACCTGGTAAAGTTCTCGTGAATAATTAGTTCCTATTACTATTACTGTTTGCTGAGGCATGATCTTCTCGGCAAGATCTTAAACTCAGAGTGGGAAGGAAGAAAATTAGAAGTGTTGTAAGAACTACTGGAACTGGATTCAATTATAGGAACTAGATTCTGGATAAAGCAAAGCAAATGTTCTTCTCACATAGTAATGATGGCAATGTCTACATTATGGAGGGGCTATTCTATGCTTGACCCTTCACTAGGAAGTTCACATAATTTTATTCATTCTTATAGCGTTCTAATGGTGTGTTTATCCATATTTTCCTGTTGAGAAACAAAGATCCATGGAGTATCATCCAAAAGGCAATCATCATTTGGGAAAAAGAAAAGAAAACATTCTTCCATAAAGATACTCACTAAACACTCAGATATTTGAAAATGCAACTGACTCTGAAGAGGACACAGCAAATGACAAACATGCAGGGAGTCGCAGAGCCATCTGAGGAAAGGTTAGGTAACATGCAACATTTTAATTCTGTTTTGTCTGGCTCCTCCACAGCTCACTCTTAAGGGATCCTAATCGTTAATCACCCAAAGACTTTGTGTCTACACTCAGGCTGCTGGGAAGTGATATATCTTGAATTTTAAAGTCACAGTAATGGTCCTCAAATGAGACCAGAGTACTGATTTTTACCATTACCCACACAAAGTGTCTAGACCTATGAGACATTAGCAGTCTTCTCTCCTGGGCTATGACTTTGTATAAGGATGCATGCAAACCCAATAGGACTTTGCATGGGAAAAGGTCACAGAATCACTGTACAGACTCTGCATTTTCACTAAGGATATATCCTGGGAGCAGGAAGGCAGATTTCAACTCTAGAGAGAAAATTCCCTGATATTTAGAACTCAGGAAGTGTTTTCTCAGAAAATAAATTATACCACAAGAGCAAATTTCTAGTCAACCTTCCCCTCTCCCTGACCACCATCAACCATCACTTTCCTTCCACTCATCCTTTTTTCTCTGGCCTTCAACCAGCCCAGGACAAACAGAACAGACAGCAAGGAAGTGGTCACTCCAGATTGCAGACTTAGTTTTCAAGAGAAGGGAGTAGGAAAAAGAAGAAAGGTCTCAGGTGGCGAAAAGCAAGGAGAGTTCAGGAGCTGTTCTTACTTCATGGTAGTACCCACGACAAAGACTCCTTCTTTGACCAAACTTCAGTCAAGCTCTTCTGAGTGTTCTTCTTAGCTAAGCCTTGTCTTTTCCAGCTGGTCTCAATTTTAACAAAGAATCCTGCTATGCCAGTTTATCAAGAATCCCTGCCCCTTAGTCAGGATAGCCATCATCAAAAAATCTACAAACAATAAATGCTGGAGGGGATGTGGAGAGAAGAAAATCTGCCTGCACCGTTAGTGAGAATGTAAACTGGTACAGTCACTATGGAGAACAGTGCTGAAGTTCCTTTGAAAAATGAAAAATAGTACCTCTCTAAGACCTAGCAATCCCACTCCTAGGCATATACCCAGTTGTTATTGTTCAGTCACTAAGTCACATCTGATTCTTTGCAATTCCATGAATTGCAGCACTCTGGGCTTCCTTGTCCTTCACTATCTCCCTGAGTTTGCTCAAACTCATGTCCATTGAGTCACGGATGCCATCATCTCATCCTCAGTCACCCCCTTCTCCTCTGCCCTCACTCTTTCCCAGCATCAGGTCTTTTCCAATGAGTCGGCTCTTTTGCATCAGGTGGGCAAAGTATTGGAGCTTCAGTGTCAGTCCTTCCAGTGAACATTCAAGGTCGATTTCCTTTACAGTTGATTGGTTTGATCTTGCTGTCTAAGGGGCTCTCAAGTCTTCTCCAGCACCACAATTTGAAAGCATCAATTCTTTGGCGCTCAGCCTTCTTTATGGTTCAAGTCTCACACCCATACAAGACTACTGGAAAACCAGAGCTTTGACTATATGGACTTGCATCAGCAAAGTGATATCTCTGCTTTTTAATATGCTATCTAGGTTTGTCACAGAAATAGAAATTAGTTCTTTCTCATAATTCTCAGCTACTCTTATAGCAGTGCCTGTTATACTGCATTAATTAGAGCTGAAAGTTTGTTCTTTTCGTGTTCAGAGCAGTTCTGTGAGAGCAGAGGGTATTTTCTTCCCTGTGATATGTTCAATTCAAACAGAGAGTATAAGAAATAATACTTATCACACTGGGATAAGTGTTCAAAATATTTGTCAATTGTAAGATCAACATATTTGATAAAAATGGAAATTTAATCAAAGGATCATTTCCTTAGTGGGATTGTGAAGCAGGTCAAAAGCTACCCAGCCAGGGTTCAAATCCCAGGCCTCTCCTTGCTGAAACTGTGATCTTGGGCACTTATCAAGCTCTCTGCACTTTAGTTTTCTCATTTGTAAACCGAAGAAAAGGTTATCAGCTGCCATCAGGGTCATTGTGGGATTACTGATTGAAATACCTAAAGTGCTTAGGTATTTGGTTCCTGGCTTGGATTCCTGGCACCCAAGTAAGTTTTCTTTAAGTGGTGGCTTTGATTTTGTGATATATTTAAGATGCCTGTACTTTCCCAAATCAGAGACACAGAACCTCAAACACGCCCTTGCCATCCCTCTTCCATTCCTAGCCTAGAAGTCTCCCACAGAAACCAAAAGCATAGATGGGAATACAAGGATCCTATGTAATTTCCCAACAGCTTCAATCATTTTCATCTTTCCAGTGCTCTTCGTAATGTAAGAAAAAAAATAAAATAAAGGAAATGCTGCCTCTATTTGGAGAGATTCTGGGTTAGTGAACGTGGGAGACTGGAAACAGTGGCAAGCTAGGAGAAGCCACCTGCCCTTTCCCCACACCTTCCTTTTGCTTCTCTTCATCTGACTGCTGATTGCATTCTTTTTTTTTTTTTTCCTTTGTTGTAAGCCAGTAATCTGGTGAACTAATGGTTTTTCCTGAGTTCTGTGAGCCATTCTAGCAAATTAATCAAAGCCGAGGAGGGGGTCATGGGAACCTCTGATTCACAGCCATGTAATCAGTGGCACAGGTGACAACCTGGACTTGCAATGGCATCTGAAGCAGGGTGGTTTGGGGGCAGCCCAGCGGGGGTCTGAGGCTCCCCCAGTGGCTCAGTGGTAAAGAATCTGCCTGCAGTGCAGGAGATGCAGGAGACACAGGTTCAATCCCTGGGTTGGGAAGATCCCCTGGAGAAGAAAATGGCAGCCCACTCCAGTATTCTTGCCTGGAGAATCCCATGGACAGAGGAGTCTGGTGGTTTACAGTCCACAGAGTTACAAAGAACTGGACACGACTGAAGCGACTGAGCACACATGCATGCGTGGGGTCTTGTGCTATCTCTGGCAGTGTCAGAATCGCGTGGAATGGTAAGACCCCCAGCTGGGGTTGCAGAATTGCTTGGTGATGGGGAATCCTTCTTCCCCCTGGTCCCCCTACCCAACCTCTTTCTCCTTTCCCACCCCTGTCCACACTCACATATTGGAATTGGGTGTTAGAATCTTTAAGGTGGCAAAGTGGATGAAGGAAGAATGAGAAAGAGTCTGAAGAAGCAGGCTTCCGGCACACTGCCCCACTCATCAAACTTTAGTGAAGGAAATCTCACTTTTATTTCCTTCCATATCCCTTTATTGACGCTGCATGTGTGTGTAGAAGTCTTTTCCTTAAAAAGAAAAAAAGAATGATAATTATCACTCCACTCCTATTCAATTACCAGTTCAATTAGACAATGTGGTACTTGGGATTCACTTCAAGTCTCCATTGCAGACTGTGTTGACTTTAGGGTATTGTAAGCATTTATTACAGTGGTCCAGATTTATGGGTGACATGTGTTTCCAAAGAAGAACATTCTTAATGAATTCATCATAGACTGTGCATTACAGTTACAGCATAATTTTCAAAAAAGTAAATGCAAATCTTTCATATAAATATAAAATGAACACATGACAAAGATTTTATTTAACATAGTAGTTAATGAGGGAATCTATAAGATATTTTAAATATTCAGAAGCACATTTCAAGTACTCCACAACCACATGTGACTTATGGCTACAATATTGGACAGTGAAGATAAAGAACATTGCTGCCATTATAGAAAATTTTGTTGGAGAGCACTGCCCTAGGTAATGGTAAGTTCTGTGCATAACAGGCTGGTAGCTATGGAGGCTGCTCAGAATCTAGACAGATTGAGGGAACTCTCTGTGGTTTTGAGTGGGAGGAAGGAGCCTTTGGGTTGAATGAAAAAGAGTTCTGTTACCCCAATTTATAGAAAAGGAAGTTGACCACTATAACAACCCCAAATCTCAGAAGCTTTCCAAAAATGAAGTTAATTTCTCATTCAAGTAAAATGAAAAAGGATGTTCTTCCTGGCCAAGGAGTTATCCTCCAGGGGGCAGTTAAGGACCCAGACCCCTTTCCCCTTGTGGCTTTGTCATAGTCAATGGCAATAATCTACATCTTTCTGGAAGGAGGGAAGTGATCATTGCCAGGGAGTTTGAAGTGCCTACTCCTGAAAGCACTGCCAGTCACTTCTGATGACATCCCATGGGCTAGAACGCAGTTTGTGGCCACATCTGACTTCAGTGGGGCTGTGGAAGGAAGACTCACAGTTTCCACCTAAAGAAAAAATGAGTCTGGGCAAACAACAGCTAGTTTCCCCAGCATCAGGCAACTTTCCTTGCATCTGATCTAGGAATGTCAGAGGAGAGATTTGAAATGAGATTTTTTTGGTTCCTCTGGATTCCAGGATACTGCTTGAACACATATGTTTAACATTTGGGAGTTATTCAGTTTATAGATTTGTTGGTTTGTCAGCCTCAGTTTCTAAAATGAACTTGAGGTAGGTTTCTTCACCTACAACAAAAATATGGAGAGAATAGTAGATTTGGAGCAAATAAATCTGTCTTACCTCATCTATAAACTGAGGAGAATAGTATTTTTTACTCTGTCAGTCAGTCAGTCAGTTCAGTCACTCAGTCGTGTCCAACTCTTTGCAACCCCATGAATCACAGCTCGCCAGGCCTCCCTGTCCATCACCAACTCCCAGAGTTCACTCAGACTCATGTCCATCGAGTCAGTGATGCCATCCAGCCATCTCATCCTCTGTCATCCCCTTCTCCTCCTGCCCCCAATCCCTCCCAGCATCAGAGTCTTTTCCAACGAGTCAACTCTTCACATGAGGTGGCCAAAGTACTGGAGTTTCAGCTTTAGCATCATTCCTTCCAAAGAAATCCCAGGGCTGATCTCCTTCAGAATGGACTGGTTGGATCTCCTTGTAGTCCAAGGGACTCTCAAGACTCTTCTCCAGCACCACAGTTCAAAAGCATAAATTCTTCAGCACTCAGCCTTCTTCACAGTCCAACTCTCACATCCATACATGACCACTGGAAAACCATAGCCTTGACTAGACAAAACTTTGTTGGCAAAGTAATGTCTCTGCTTTTGAAAATGCTATCTAGGTTGGTCATAACTTTCCTTCCAAGGAGTAAGCTTCTTTTAATTTCATGGTTGCAATCACCATCTGCAATGATTTGGAGCCCAGAAAAATAAAGTCTGACACTGTTTCCACTGTTTCCCCATCTATTTTCCATGAAGTGATGGACCAGATGCCATGATCTTCATTTTCTGAATGTTGAGCTTTAAGCCAACTTTTTCACTCTCCTCTTTCACTTTGATCACTTTCATTTTACTCTGTAGTAGTTACAAATACAAAATGCACATAAAGCAACCCCCAAATACGCCTGGTATGTAATGCAAATTCAATGAATAGTGGCTTTTCTGATGTGTTTTTCCTAATAAGATGAATACAGTAAGGTGAAATGATGTTTGGCTAACAAAAGAGAGTCAACATATTTAGTACATGAGTGTCTTAAAGCTTTGAATAAATTGTAATTAGAGGCTGGCACATTAAATTCTGAGAAAACTAGCGGCCAAAACAGTGAGAAACATGATCACAGCCCATGTGCAGAACACGAATCAGTTGTCTGGAGAAACCCAGAATTTTCTGACACTGAAGCTTAAGAGAAATTTTAGGAAAGGGACAATGGTTTAGAAAGTGGGTCATATTCTCAACCAAAGACCTCAAATGAGTAACAAATGTTCTAAACCATCTCTTATTGTCATAACTTCCCTCAGGGGCATACGTCCAAAACCAAATTTGGTGGGGGGGGGGAAACCCCAAACAGTCAATTTTATCAGAATCAATGAAATAAAATCCAAACAAGCAATATTCTAATGATTTAACTTGACCCAGGAACAACTTTAAGGATCCACAGGGATGAATGAACATATCCTTCCTCTACCCTTTGCTCACCCAAGGGTCTACTAACACTCCAGGATGTGTGCAAAAACCATCCAAGAGGTAAGGGAAGAAAATATGGCAAATTTCAGCTACGTTTATTTTTACCCATCCTATGAAGGGGACGACAGAGGACGAGATGGTTGGATGGCATCACCAACTCAATGGACATGAGTTTGAGCAAGCTTCAGGAGATGGTGAAGGATAGGAAAGCCTGGTGTGCTGCAGTCCATGGGTTCACAAAGACTTGGATATGACTGAGTGACTTAACAATAACAATTCTGGTTTTGTTTCACAAAGAGTATATTTTCTTAGTACTATATGCATATAATCAATTAATAAATGAATATACCTATATTTGCCAAATATGCTCAAAATGTTTTTTAACTAAAATGACTTTTAAAAAAACCCTCTGTTTTAGTTGATCATCCATGAATTTTGAATTAATTTTTTTGTCACAGTTCATCTTTTGATGAGAGTTGCCAGGCAGGCTGCTAAGGTTATGAACTCTAACTGATCAGAGTCTGTTAAGTTTCAATTTTCAGTTTCACTGGAATTTGGGAGGTGATAAGTAGAAAGGATGCCAATAATTGAGTAAATTACAGTGTTCACGTTCAAATGCCACCAAGGTCAAACAAATACAGCCGAGCTACAGCTATTAGAAGACGCCATCCCAGTTCTGTTTTCCTTATGGAGTACATGACGTCCCTACTGATATCGCTTGTGGCTACTGCCTTAACCTGGGTGTTTGATGCACAGGGTATGTGTGTGCTAAGTCACTCAGTTGTATCTGACTCTTTGCAACCCCACGGACTGTAGACCACCAGACTCCTCTGTCCATGGGATTATCCAGGCAAGAACTGGAGTGGGATGCCATTTCCTAGGCCAGGAGATCCTCCCAACCCAGGGACCCAACCCATATCTCCTGCGCCTCCTGCATTGGCAGGTGAATTCTTTACCAGTGTGCCACCTGGGAAGCCCCTTTGATGCACAGTAGGTACTCTCAGTTGGTTACTTGACTCTCCTCAAAGGTTGTCTTAAGGGCTCAACTGTTTTGCCCCAGGTGCTGTCCCATTTGCTCCAGCTAAAAAGCCTGTTAATGAAAGTGAAAATGGAGAGTGAAAAAGTTGGCTTAAAGCTCAATATTCAGAAAACGAAGATCATGGCATCTGGTCCATCACTTCATGGGAAATAGATGGGGAAACAGTGGAAATAGTGTCAGACTTTATTTTTCTGGGCTCCAAAATCACTGCAGATGATGACTGCAGCCATGAAATTAAAAGACGCTTACTCCTTGGAAGGAAAGTTATGTCCAACCTAGATAGCATATTCAAAAGCAGAGACATTACTTTGCCAACAAAGAAAGGTCCGTCTAGTCAAGGCTATGGTTTTCCAGTGGTCATGTATGGATGTGAGAGTTGGATGGTGAAGAAATCTGAGTGCTGAAGAATTGATGCTTTTGAACTGTGGTGTTGGAGAAGACTCTTGAGAGTCCCTTGCACTGCAAGGAGATCCAACCAGTCCATTCTGAAGGAGATCAGCCCTGGGATTTCTTTGGAAGGAATGATGCTAAAGCTGAAACTCCAGTACTTTGGCCACCTCATGTGAAGAGTTGACTCGTTGGAAAAGACTCTGATGCTGGGAGGGATTGGGGGCAGGAGGAGAAGGGGACGACAGAGGATGAGATGGTTGGATGGCATCACTGACTCGATGGACGTGAGTCTGAGTGAATTCTGGGAGTTGGTGGTGGACTGGAAGGCCTGGAGTGCTGTGATTCATGGGGTCACAAAGAGTCGGACACGACTGAGCCACTGAACTGTACTGAATCATCCCTGGGGCTGATTGGATCTCCTTGCAGTCCAAGGGACTCTCAAGAGTCAGCTCTGCCACAAGGGAAGCCCAAGAGAGAGCAAATGTTTGGTCAAATTTAGCTAACACAATTCCCTTAAAGCAATCGCAAAGTCATGATATCATATCAGCACTATGCTAAGATCTCTAAGATCTTATCGGTCAATCCTAAAGGAAATCAATCCTGAATCTTCATTGGAAGGACTGATACTAAAGCTAAAGCTTCAATACTTTGGCCACCTGATGTGAAGAGCTGACTTATGGGAAAAGATCCGGATGCTAAGAAAGTTTGAGGGCAGGAGGAGAATGGGGTGACAGAGGATGGATGGTTTGATGGCATCACTGACTCAATGGACACGAGTTTGAACAAACTCAGAAAGATAGGGAAGGATAGGGAAGCTTGATGTGCTACAGTCCATGAGGTGGCGAAGATTGGACAAGACTGAGCAACTGAATAAAGGATCTCTAAAACCAGATAAATAACAAGATCTCTAAAATTTATGTTTCAGAAAGGAGAGGTGACACCAAGGAAAAATTAAGCATTATGACAAAGGATATTCAATTCTCTTCCTCACCCTGGAGTGAAATTCCCCAATCCATTGGAGGAAATGCGACTGAACAGAAACAGTCTGCATACACCACTCATCTACCATGCAGTGCCATCACCCAATATGGTGGCTGGTGGGTGACCTCTGATGTCCAGTGTCTAGTTTTCGAACCCAACACCTGCCATACATCCACTGTGTGACCTTGGGCAACTCAAGTTGACCCCTAGCGCCTGAGAATAGCACCTACCTTAAAGGTTTGTTGTTAAGAGTAAAATGACTTGCACTATAAGGAGTACATAAAATAAGCACTTATTAAACTTTCAGTCGGAGAAGGCAATGGCACCCCACTCCAGTACTCTTGCCTGGAAAATCCCATGGATGGAGGAGCCTGGTGGGCTGCAGTCCATGGGGTCGCTAAGAGTCAGACACGACTGAGCGACTTCACTTTCACTTTTCACTTTCCTGCATTGGAGAAGGAAATGGCAACCCACTCCAGTGTTCTTGCCTGGAGAATCCCAGGGATGGGGGAGCCTGGTGGGCTGCCGTCTATGGGTTGTACAGGGTCGGACATGACTGAAGCGACTTAGCAGCAGCAGCAGCAAACTTTCAGTAAATATTAGCTATTATTAAAAAAAATATAAGCTAGTATTATCAGTGATTCTCTCTCGTGCAGTGTTTCTGCTGAAAATGGATTTTCTCTCTCTCTCTCTTTTTTTTTTTTTTTTTGCAGATAGCTACTCATAGGGAGATTCCATACCCAACAGAACATGCGAGAACATCCTTATCCAGTGCTTTGGTTACTACATTGAAATCACTTCTGCTCACTGGTTTCTTGTAGAATCATGACCCTAAACCACCCTCCTGTTTTTCAGAGTTCATGGTCAACCAAGTTCTCCCTTTGACCACACAGACGTCTTCTTGCAGTCCATTCAGTACTTCCAATCCTGTTCCCAACCACATGTGCTGTCAATGATGATGTGGTGCGGGGGGTACTCTTCCTCCCTCCAGCTCTCTGGACCGCAGTTCCCAAGCCACACAGATGCTCTTTTCCTTTCTAAACCTCATCCCAAACTTTCCACTCTGTTCACATGATGATGGTGGCTCAACTCTGCCCACTTGGACTCTGTGTATGTGTTCAGCTTCTTGCCTCTTCTCAGAATTGGACTGAAAGCCTGTTTTACTTTGCTCTTTTATAATTTTTCTTTTGCCTAGTTTGACAGTATTTAGAGCTGATTATTCTTAAAACCTTCTAAGTAGCCCATTGTCTTTTTCTCTGGGGGCCAGCATTAGGAAATACTTTCAATATGAAATAAGAAACTTAGCAGTCTATTAAGTGTGCTGCTGCTGGTTTCATTGGAGACACACCCAAGTCGGAAATCCACTGGGCATTCACATCCAGGTCAAGACCACAGTATTCAGTGAAGTGTCTTTATCTGACAAATTTTGAAAGACCCTTTTTAAAATATGGCTTTTTACTTAATGCTCAAATAGTATTTCCTACATCAAAGTCTTCCCAGTCTGGATTCTCAAGCACCAATATTCTAGCAATGTAATTAATAAAGATCCAGAACTTGGGCGAAAGGGACTTGAGATTCAAATCTACGTTACTAGCTGAGGAAGACAGACGATGAGTCTTTTGTTTTGAATCTGCAGAATGGGGATAAAAATGTCTTTCTCCCAAGACCTGGGAAAGATTAATGATAAGATAAATAAGATGCCCAGTACCATGACTGGCATATAAAAGATGCTTAATAAAGAGTTATGATTATTCTCAGTCCTTCAGGACAGTATAATTTATTTCCCAGCGATGAGTCTGCACTTTATTCCCTTTTGATTGGGAATTTATGAGCTCAGTGTCCTGACACGAGTTAGCTCATGCTGACCAAAAGCTATGATCAGCAGTTATATAGATGTCTGTATTTGAAATCAGGAAAATAAATAACTTGGAAGTGGAGAGTGGAGCAAATCTTTTACACAATGGAGTCCATGGGTGAAAAATTACACAAGTGAGCGATGACAAGTAGGTACTACTAAAGAACTTGGGTTTTGGAGTCAGCTGACCACAAGCAAGCTTTTGAACCACCATGAGGTTTGGGCTCATCCTCTGAGAATGTTGATAATATAGTGTGCCTTCCTGGGGTTATTGTGATGATGAAAATGGAGGTAATATGTAAACTTCCTAGCACTGGCCCAGGACACAGTAGGTTCCCCACAAATGATCATTTTCAGCTCTTCCTTTATGGCCAAGCGGTGGGAACCACTGTTTTATTCCCCCATACACTCACCAATGCACACATGCCTGGGAAGAAGTTTTATTCCTAAGAATGACAGCCTCGTATATCATTACTAGCAGGTGATTAGGTTAGACTGCAAGCCTGAGCCTGGGAGATTCAGTGCTGGCTCCCATAGATCTAATTAATCTCACAGCTCTGTCCTGATTTCCTAAACAGGAGGCCACTCTCCAAATTCCTTCGGAAAACAGATTTCTTTTTGTTTTATCTCACTCACATTTTAACTTCTAAAATGGACTCTGTTGTATTCTGGCAGCCTTCGGTGGCCACCACCTCACCTCTCATCCTGATGGGCTCCTTAAAGCCTCGTGCAACTTTTTTTGTGTCCATAAGCATCTCAAATCTCCCCTTTCTGTCCTTGAGAGAAAAGTGCTTCTAAGAGCTGGGGGAGGAGCATGCTGGGGAAAAGCCTCAGAATCATCCTGGCTGAATCTGGTATTTGCTTCAATCTTTGATCTTGGATGCAGTAAAGTGTCAGCCAGACCAAAGTCATTTTATACATAGGCCTGCATAAGTGAAGTGGAGGGACTTCATGGTTAATTGATTAAAACGTTCCATAGAAGGTGTGAGATCAAAGGGCTGCTGGCTGGTTTTATATTTCGCTGGGGTCCCGCAGGCCATGTGGGTGACACAAATGACCTTGGGTGTGAAAGTATTCAAAGGCTGATGTTTGTTTGTTTTATTCCAAAATGCGATTTGTGTTTCCCAGGGCTGCCTGGTGACAGGTCGTATTGTGGGCTCCCTATAGACCCAGTCTGTGTTTAAGTGAGGGAGGGGCTCCATTGGAACAGCCACCGTAGACAAGAGGGCATGACCCTGTCATGTTGCCACCAGCACCTCTTTCTGCCAAACCCCAAGGAAACAGAATCCATTATGTTACTGGAAGGCAAAGACCACAGTTTCTTCTCTCTTTTTTCTTATTTCCAGTAAGAGTCAAGGAGAGGTTCACGAAGTCCAGGGTCAGTCCATAGACATGAGACAAAAGGGAAACCAGAAATTTTTCCGTTGTCCCAATTGTGCTGGTAAGAGGGGCAGTATCTGCTGGGCAGACATTTTTATTAAAGTCCTCTAGTGACAGGAAATTTAGCAGAGGAAGAAGTCACAGGAGAGGGTCTGCTGTCCAGAGAACCATCATCAACTACCTTTGGTGACATGGAGCCTTAACAATGGAACAGCTATCATTTATCAAGGAGCTGCCCTTTGCCAGACACCAGCTCCAGGGCAGCCTACCACCTGCAAAGTCTCATTCATCCTCCTTCTTAATGGACACAGTGGAGGCCAGAGTGTGGAGGTGACTCCCTGAGAGCACACAGTTTGGGCTGAGATTTGAATTCATGTTGTTTGGTCTCTGCTCTCCACACCTCCTCAGTCACCTGGTGATGGGGTGAATAGTGTCCATCACACAAGACTGATATGGGGAAGTTCTGGCCTCAGAGTGTGACTGTACTCCAGGATAGGTTCTTTAAAGGGGTCATTAAGTGAATGTGAATTTCTTTGTTGTTGTGGTTCAGTTCCTCAGTCATGTTCGACTCTTTGCAACCGCACAACTGCAACATGCCAGGCTTCCCTGTCCTTTGCTATCTCCTGGAGTTTGGTCAGACTGATGTCCATTGAGTCAATGATGACATCCGACCATCTCATCCTATGCTGCCCACTTCTCCTCTTGCCCTCAATCTTTCCCAGCATGAGGGTCTTTTGGTGTCCTTATACAAAGCAGAGATTTGGACACGGACTGTTAAGAGGGAAGACCGTGTGAAAACAGAGAAGAAGGATGCCTCAATGCCTCAGAAGAAACCAATCCTTTTGACATCTTGATCTTGGACTTTCAGCCTTCTGTAGAACTGTGAAAAAAAAATAGATTGCTGTTGTTTAAGCCACCCAGTCTATGACACTTGGTTATGGCAGTCCTGATAAATTAATACACACTCCTAGAGTTTGTCTGTTTCCCAAAGGAACAATCCAGGCAGGCAGATGCTAGACACATATCCCTCCAATGTGCTTTGTGTAAGATTTCTGCAGTGAACTTATCAAAGAGTTGCTTTTTAAGGTACTTGAGTATAAGTCCTGTTGAAAGAATATTGGTTCTTGTATAGGGAAGATTTGATCATGGTACAGAAGGTTCTGGATAAAGATTTTACATCCTTTGAGAAGCCTTCCCTAACCCCACACCTCCAGATCATCCCTTTTTTGTACCTGAAGAACCGATGCATACCTCCTTCTCAGCACTTAATATTCTTCTCTATAATTACTAATTTAACTCTGTATCCTATGCCCAAAATATCTTCAAATTCTGAACTTGTATTATTTGGCTTTGTGTTGTCAAGACAAACAAAAAAAAAAGAAATACTTAGTTCAGGATAGTTAAAGGAATCAATGAAGGCAGACAGACACCCCTGAAGGAGGCTACCCTCCACCACGATTACCTTGGCAGCTACACAGTGATGTCAATGGACTCAGGCGAAACTTCTGACTTAGGAACAGAAACAGAAAGGAGGGATTCTCTTTTAAAAATGGAAGAGCCTGTGGCCTCTTGAGCTTGTCAGAAAGAATGCTGATGGAGGTGCTTGACTCCCAGAGAATAGGAAAGCTGGGGGCATGCACAGGATGTGGGCAGAAAGGGAGTTGCAGGGGAGAAATCAGGCAAGGTGGGTGCAAAGGGCCCTAGTCCAGTGGACAGGGCCTGGGTGGGGTGGACGGGCTGGCAGAGCCCAGTGGTCTGGCAGGCTGGACCCGAAGCCTATGGGGCGCCCACCATGTGGCCCTGTCTCCAGTGAACTGTGGCTATAGGGACTTTTAAGCAGTTCCTTACTTCTTTTTCCTTTTCCTTTCCTTTACCTCTTAGTCCTGCCTTCTTTCTCACTTTCCTCATCCCTCTCTTTTTCCCTTGAATTTCTTTCCTGCTTGTATCCTTTAAAACTTAGCTGAAATCTGTAGCCTCTTTTACTTATGCAAAGATAATGCTGGGCAGGAGCTGTGTTGACAACATCCTGAGTTCTATACAAGGGCTTCCCCTTAGGGAGGGTGACTATGAGGAGTCCCCTTAAAAAGCAAACATCTTGGGCTTGCTTTTTCAACAACCATAGCCTAAGTTGTACCATTCTTATCAAAACTACAGAGTCTCATGTTTTGTCTTAAGAAAGGTGACTCTGTTCTTTTGTGTGACTCTTAGAGATCAGAATTACAAGCTCTGAAGAATATTATGTTGTTCTTAGTCATTCAGTCATGTCCAACTCTTTGCAATCCCATGGACTGTAGCCTTCCAGGCTCCTCTGTTCATGGGGATTCTCCAGACAAGAAGACTGGATTGGGTTGCCATGCCCTCCTCCAGAGGATCTTCTCAACTCAGAGATCGACCCCAGGTCTCCTGCATTGCATGTGGATTCTTTACCACCTGAGCCACCAGGGAAGCTTAGGAGGGAGCAGAACTGTCAGCTAAGGGCTGTTGGTAGATGTATAGTAGATATTTGAGTGAGATCTCAACATGGCTCCTCGGATGCTGTTCTTTCTCATTCAACTCTCTCTCCCTGGTCATGCAAACTATAAGATTTAAAATGTGCACTCCACCCTGACAGGCTGTTTTCTTCTTTATAGTCCAAGAATCTACCAAGGAAAGGTGGCTTAAACAACAGACATTTATTTCTCACTGTTCTGGAATCTAGAAAGTACAAGATCAAGGTGTTAGAAGATCTGGCTTCTGGTGAGGGCTCATTTTCTCACTTGTAGGCAGTCACCTTCCCACTGTGTAGCCAAATGACCATTCCTCTGTGCATTTATGTTAACAGAAAGAGGTAGATACTTCTCTTTCAGTCTATTTTTATAGGGACACTAATCTCTTCATGAAGGCCCCATCATCATGACCTCATCTAATCCTAATTATCGCCCAAGGGCTCTGCTGCAAATATCACATTAGGGGTTAAAGCGTCAACATAGGATTTGGAGGGATGCAAACACTCAACCCAGAAGAGGTAGCAAAACTGAAATGGATTATATAATCTACATCCATACAGAGTAACACAGTGAAAACCTCAATATACTATTATCTATTGATGTTTTACCATAAATGTTAGATTTTCTAAAATAGAACACACAAAATGATATTTTCCTTTTCCCAACATTTTCACTTTTACTTTGTGTCGAAGGCAGCAAAAGCAGTAGAAGCCACCCTAGAGACCTCCTGTCTTGGAAAATGCAGGATCTTTTGGCTCTAAGACAAGTTACACTAGCAAAGAGAGAGTCAGTTGAGACACAGTAGAATAATATCAGTTGAAAAAAGAAGTTTGGCAGGCCAGGAATACATACTCACATCAGATTAAATTTTGACTGGTGTCCTGGGATAATTGTTCAACCCTTTCCAGACTGTGTCTTTGTGGGTAAAAACTTAAACTGAACATTTTAACAAGTGGTTAAAAAATCGGATTTTCAAATCTGTGAAGTCATTGCCTCTTCCCAACAGGAAGAGACTGGGAGGCAGCTCTCCTGTCACAGGCTGGCTGGTGAATTCCTCCGGGTTGATCTTACAGCTCACAGAGCTATTCATCATTTTAGTGAGCATCCTCGGAGGGGGCCCCTGGTGATTTACATGCTCCAGATAAATTATGATGCCTCTCATGATGTTATCATCATTTCAGCTCACGGATTTGAACACTTTCTGGGAGAGGGCTTTTTTCACCCTTTCTTAAATGATGAACAACCCCCAGACAGATTATATTGTAGTTGTCAAGAAAAAAGATATAGGTATGTTTTCTTAAAGATAAACAACTTGGCCACCACAGCTAGTTGGCCCAGCAACAGGAAAACGTTGTCCACTGAGAGTTCACTGTTTATCCCACCTGGAAAAGATCATCAAACTTGGTTGGTGTCCTTTATTCCTATTCTATTTAATGATGAATTCTCTCCTGTAGTTTTACCAGGCTATTCCATCTCTAACAGCAGCTATCCTAAATAAAGCAAAATGGAATATGCTTCTCGATTCCAATACATTTACAAGGTGTCAATGTTCAGCTTTGACTTAATTTGACCTTGAGTAGACAGGGCTTTTCATTCTGCTCTGGTCATAAACCAGGTGATGGAAAAGGTATTTTCCTTTTCCTGAGCCTGTCCTGGGCCTTCTAATGGTGGTGTATCTCACCAAAATCTTTTGGTGCTAGACAATAAACTTCCAAGATGAGTGTGATGGGCAGAAAAATACCTGCCCACCCCCCTCCTCCTCAAAGATGTCCATGTCCTAATTCCTGGGACCTATGATTATACTGAAACTTCCCTGGTGACCCAGATGATGAAAAATCTGTCTGCAGTGCAGGTGATCCAGGTTTGATCCCTGGGTTGGGAAGATCCCCTGGGGAAGGGAATGGCTACCCACTCCAGTATTCTTGGCTGGACAATTCTGTGGACATAGGAACCTGGCCAGCTACAGTCCATGGGGTCACAAAGAGTCAGACACGATTGAGTGGCTAACACTTATGAATGTGTTCCGCTATGTGTTTCTATATATTTTGCATATAAAAATATGCTATGTTTTATTGCTGTGGGAATTAAGGTTGCAGATAAAATTAAGTTTGCTAATTAGCTGATATTGAAATGGGAAAGAGGTCCTGGATTATACAGGTGGGCCCGATAGAATTATGGTGGTCCTTAAAAATGGAAAAAGAAGGCAGTGTTCCGTTTAGAGTGATGCAACCTGAGAGATGGCACTGGTGGTAAAGATCCAGGTGGCACTAGTGGTAAAGAACCCACCTGCCAATGCAGGAGAAATAAAAGACAATGGCTTGATCCCCAGGTCAGGAACAAACCCCTGGAGGAGGGCATGGCAACCCACTCCAGTATTCTTGCCTGGAGAATCCCATGGACAGAGGAGCCTGGTGAGCTACAGTGCATAGGGTAGCATGGAATCAGACACAACTGAAGTGACTTAGCACGCACGAACGTACAACTTGAAGGAAATCTGACTGGCCGTTGCTGGCTTTGAAGATAAGGATGGCAACCACAAACCAAGAAAAGAAGGTGGCCTCTAAAGACTGGAAAAGCAAGAAAATGTATCTTTGCCTCAAGCCTTCAGAGAGAAATGCAACCTGCCAACACCTTGATCATAGTCCAGTGGGACACATATGGGCTTCCAACCTCCAGAACTGAGTTAATAAATTTGCATTGTCAAAAAAAAAAAATAAATAAATAAATAAATTTGCATTGTCAACATTCACAGTATTTGTTAAAGCATCAATAGGAAACTAATCAAAGGAGACACATTTTAATTTTCTTTTACTTTGAACACCCAGCCCAATGCTGGTACATAACAGCCACTTAGTAAATGCCGGGTGAATGAATGAATGGTGTCCACACGTTACAAAGCAAACATCCTATCTCTCAAAATCTCTGATCCCACTGAAACGCTCTGACTTCCTCTCTGTAGACGCCTCTAGTTTTCTCTCATCCGCACAAGAGTTGGGAACCGTTCCTTGGGCTCCAGTGAGCCAATCTGCTCCCTTTGATAGCTCAGTCATAGCCCCCGATACTCTTAGATGGTCCATCGTCACTTCAAAGGGAAGGGTCACCGTGTTTCTCATCTGTAGCCTCATCCTGTTCTTTTGTTCACCTTGGTGTTCAAACCCCAACACACCTGTAGCTTCCCAACGCACCACTGCACTGACACGATGTGACCATATCCACGATATGCAGGGGCTGTTTTGTGTTTTGTCATGTTTCCTGTTTTTTGTTTATCACGGGCATATCCTTATGCTCTTGGTGCAGGTGACAAACCCCTGTTTGCCGTTCAAAAATCACATCATACAGTATTTCCAGGAGACTTCTTTGACCCCTTGGATATAACTATTTAAATCTTCCCACTGGCTTTTCTTTTAAACTTCCTCACTATGGTTGTTGAATCATTTAGTTTTTACTGTAAAACTTGGCTTCCTCCTTTTCTTTCTCATCATTTTAGTATTAACAACCTATGCATAGTAACAGTATCTTATACACAGAAGGTTTTCAATTATTATGTAATAATTAATGAATACGTGGTAGTTAGGAATTTGACCTTTGAAATTTTAAGTAAAAGGATATTTACAACTAAATTAGGAAAAGCAGACAGAATTTTCACCCAAAAGAGAAGAAGCTTCTATTGTATTATCACTGTGCCTCGAGATTTAGGAAGGCAAACCATTAAACTTTATTTTTTAATAGTATGTTTTTTAACTAATACAAATCACCAGTATATTGTCAGAAGGATTCTGTTTATTTTGGGTTGTGAAGTTGGGGCTGAATTACATAGTGTGTGGTAGTCAATTCAGAGCAGATGTTTTGTATGACTAAAATTTTATACTGTGTATTCTCGCTTAGGGTAAAGAAAAGGAAAAGGAAAAAACAAAAGGATTCCTAAAGCTGGTAAATTGTGTTTAATGGAATCAGTTAAAATTATTGGTTTGTCAGATGGCAAATTTTGAGAAAAGCATTACCTCCAAAACTTTTATTTTTTTCATGTCTGTTGAAATCTCTTTGAAATGAGCATAGATTGAGAGAAGAAGGTTAAGGTCAGGTTTATATAACTGAATCAACTGACTTGATGATTATTTTGGCTGTCCTCATGATTGATTTCTCTGTGTCATTCAGAATTAATCCGGAGAAAACTCAGGTAATCAGATCAGCTGAGCCTGAGTCTCTCGTTTGATGACCATATGTGACATGGCTGAGGAGTTATTTTCTTCTCATGCCATGACCACTGATCATCAACCAAAAGGGAAGCATTGGGTTTTCCCCATGGAAATGTGATTAAAGAAGGAGAGGGGACTGAGTTTTAGTTGCATTCAAGCATAAAGGAAATAGCAACAATGTTCTTTTCAAATGATCGGTATCATAGAGCCTGTTTCCAGGATATCGTGGGTCCATAATTTGAAACTATAATTTATCACTGCATTATTTTCAGTGATGTAAGCATTCCTATGGACTTTTGAATATTCTTTCATTAGAAGAAGAGTCCGTGAATCGCATAAAAAGGATATGGTCTCACTAACATCACTTAGAATGAATTCTGTATTACAGCAGCTTACAGAGATGTAAGCCCTTGGCAGAGAAGCACTAAGACTGTCAGATTAACAAAGTAAAATACAGGATACCCACTTAAACTTGCATTTCATATAAACCACAAAACTTTTAAAGTGTGTCTCACATATTGCAAGAGACATACTTACATTGAAGAAGAAAAAAAAAAAAAAAACTGTGTATCTGATATTTAACCGGACAGTTCTATTTTATCTGGCAGGCTTCACAGGTATGCTCTGGTATATGCTATCTTTAATGGCTTTAAACAACTGCAATTGTAGCAGCATGTGTGTGAGCCCAGCTAAATGTCATTTTAATGACCACATTTAATTATCTGATTAGTGGAGTTGTAATTTAAAGGATGATAAATAAGGACGAAGACTCAAATGTGTTTACTAAAAGTTAGTAAGTCTAGTTTGGAAAGAGGATGACACTAAGTAATGACTCTGGGAATTGTGCTGGAAAAATTTATGATAGTCACATAGTACTTTGTATTCCATTTGATATATTAGATGGGATTACTGCCATACATGGAGAAGAAAAGTATACCTCTTGGATATTTTGGTAGCTAAGATGATAGAGTGAACTTGTTCAAGGAAGTGTGGGAGTGGAAGAAGCAGCTTAGGATTGGAGTTCATCTGAATAACAATTGCCCATATGGGTCAGTATTTTTAAGAAAACAGATTTTGATTATTGAAGTCCAGGAGGAAACCACATGGTTTATCCAAAATGACCTTCGAAATGCAAATGCCCAAGTGATTTGTGTCACTTTTATACTCTGGAACTCCAGTTAATCGCTACTCACTGGATTATTTGGGGGAAAACAGCTGGCTCTTGTAATTATTATGGGATTGGAATCGATATAAAGAAGACACTCTGTTCTTTTAAACATGTCTTATGCACCTTCATAAACAACCTGCTGCACCCTCCCACCAGCTCACCTCACTATCCCCTTTAATCATAGGCTCTATCTCTAATAACTCTAAAAACTCCAGCCAAAGAGACAGTCAGCTGGATATTTGAAAAACAAACAAACATTTAGGTCTTTGGCCATGATCAAGCCAATTACATCTTTTTTGAAAATACTTGGCTTTGCATAGATAAATTCACAATACTAAAACGTGCCTAAAAAGATTATCTGAAGAGTCTCTTGCTTCTAAACAGGTTAATGCCTAAACCAGAGTTGCTACATAGCAGTATTCATGACATTTTGGACGGATAATTCGTTGTTTTTGGAGAGCTGTCTTGCACTTTGTTCCATGCGCAGCATCGTCTTTGGCCCCTACCCACAGGATGCAAGAAGGCCCTTCACCTCCCAGTCCTGACAACCTAGAAAGTCTCCAGACATTGCCAGATGTCCCTAGGGGAGGTCAGTTAAGAAACACTGACCTAAACTATCTAGTATTAATAGTTTCATTGTGTACCAACTAGCTGGGAGGGGGGTGGCGGGTGGCAGTGAGAGCTGAATTTAGACTAGGAATTGTAACAGAGTGGCACAGATGGGACGGGCAGGGATAGTAGACAGAAGGAGGGTAAGAGCAGTAGACCGGCAATAGCCATCACCGTTTTGTTCATTCGTGCATGTATGCGTGCATGCGGCATTCTTCATTCATTTATTTGTTCACTCAACAAATGTGTAAGTTGAAAGAACTGTGCCAAGGGCTGGGGATTCAGTAGGAAAGCAAATACAAATTCTCTGCTGTAAAGGAGCTTATATTCAAGTGGAATGTAGCAGAGAATGAATAAGAAGATCACTAATGTATTAGGTGTTAAATCACCAGGGGAGGATGTTAGTCTGTGTCTGGTTAGGAGAACAGAAAACACACCAGGAATTTTGACAGCAAAAATGTCATACAGAGAAAGGGTTGACAGGGTGTGCTGGTGGTGGTGGTTTAGCTGCTAAGTCGTGTCTGACTCTTGCAACCCCATGAATCCGCCAGGTAAAGGAGGACAACAAAGGCTATAAAAATGAAGAGAGGACACTAAGGTTACGTAGATATAGAACTTTAGGAAGCCACTGCTACCCCCAGGACTGGGGGGGCAAAGGGAACAGGATGGAGTGACTAGAACCTGGAACCTAAGAAAAGGTGGTGGTGGTGGTGGTGGGATCCAGGTCACTGAACAGGTGGTCCCGCTGGCTGCTGTTGATGCCTATGGGGCTGGGGTTAAGTTTAGAGGGAGCCAGGGGTGACTGGCTCATCCCTATCTCTGAGGGATGTGGTAAGGCTGCTTCTGAAAATATGGAACCAATCTGTTCACTGAAACCAGCAGCTGAGCTGGCTTGACATTGACAAGAAGGGCAAACCAACCAAGGGGGCGAGGCAGTGCCTTACCTTAGCAGCTCTCTGGCGCCCCCTATTGGCAGCGTTTCATAGGGAGTCAACTGTGGCAGCGAAAATGTAGTCTGCAAAGACCCATCTCCAGCGTCACACAGGACGGTGTGGAACAGAAGGTTGAAGCTGAGTCAGAGCCACAAAATCCACGTAGGAAGGCTATTGCGTTACATAGGGGTAGCTTGGAGCCTACTCCACTCTGACCCAGAGACTGCCTTGTGCATGGATGTGCTTCAGAAGAATCATACACTCTACTATGGAATTATCTCCAATACAGGGGCAGCCTAATTACCTTTCTCATCACAAAATGTTTCTTAAGTGAGTAAATGAATGAATTCAATGATGCCTTTATCATAATGCTGTTGTTATTTTCTGAACTACTTCATTTAATCTCAAACTCGAGTTTTAAGTTGTTGTGCTTAAAATTGAACACAAGTGCCCTGAAAATTAAGCAGCTATTAGCTGAAATATTACTTGTCCACACCAGATAAGATTGTAGCATCAGCAACTTTTTCAGCTTATGTTCTTATTACCACGTGTGTGTGTGTGTTTGTATCTGTTTCAATCTGATTTAAAAAATATTAACTAGGTACCCAGTAAGTGCAAATCTGTGTGTCAGATGCTACATAGAACCTGAAAGAATTAAACCAGTCCCTAAAGTACTCAGAGTATTGATTTCTATGAGTGCCATCTGGCACTTATCACTATTTTTAAAAGGTCTTTTCTTTGATTTATTGAGGTACCTTGAATCCTATTCTTTTCTGTTTTTAAAGATATTAACAATGTATGTCCACCCCCACCTCACTTCAGACTCCAGCTTCATCTCTTTTATGAGTAGAATAAAGAGATTTCCTCCCAGAAGTAACCCTTTGGTAGTAATTCTCTAAAGAGAGAAATGAACTCTTTCAGACTCCCAGGGCACCATTGCTAAATGTTCTGTAAAACTCCTTCCTAATTACTACCTGGAGAGAGACTTGGCATCTGGAGAAAAGCACTCAAGGTGTATACACTTATTTCCTTCATTGTGATCTCAAAAAGGGGCATGAGTTCATCACTCTAAAGAGAAGGAAGCCTCAGACATGCTTATTCAAAAATAAGAATATGATGAGTCTATGCACCAGGGTTAATAATCCCCCAACATATTTTGGAAATTTGACTCCTCAGATAACCTGAGTATTTGTTATGGAATTGGTCGACAGGACATTCACCAAGGTTTTAACCTGTCTTGGACAGGAAAGTTCTTTTTCCAATTCACATATGCAATAAAGAAACTAATGATCGGCTTCCCTGGTGGTCCATCGTTTAAGAATCTGTCTTACAATACAAGAGACATCGGTTTGATCCCTGGTCCCAGAAGATTCCACATGCGCAGAGTCCTGCGCCCCACAACTACTGTGCCGACACAACGGCCAAAGAATGGAGACGGGGAGCCTAGTTCACAGGTCAACTTCTCAACCCAAGCTGGGTGGAGAAAGCAAATACACAAGAGGGCGGAAGTGAAAGGGAAGGATTTGGAAAGACTGGGAGGAATATTCATGACTTATCTGAGAACAGGGTGTGGTTTGGACTTGGAACAGATGCAGCTCTCCTTTCCAGTCCTCGTATGGGCTTTTCCAGTTAGTGTCGTGGCAATTGTCACAGCCCTGGCACCAGTGGGTGTGTCATTTAGCATATGCTAATGTATTACAATGAGTGTATAATGAGGCTCAAAGTCTGCTGAAAGTTAGATCTCTTACCATCAAACTGAGTCTTGTTTTTTTCTCTCTGCAGCTTTCTCCTGAAACTTAGATAGGAATAGTTGGTTTTTATTTGAGGGAGGGGCACAGAATTGATTCTAGGGCAATAGCCTTGGTAATATATTGACTCCAGCACTGAAAGGATGCAGGGAGAAGGCTGATGGGTTGGGGGCTGCCCTGACTAGGGCTATTAGACTAACTTTGGTTGTTAAAGGTGACCTTCTTTAGCCCGCTCCGAAAAATACTGATACATACTTCAGATGCTGTTACATTTAATCTCATATCTCGCCTTCTTGGAGAAGCATTCTGGGGTTCCCCAGGTGGTTGTGTGATAAAGAATTGGCCTGCCAGTGCAGGAGACACAGGTTCAGCCCCTGGTTGGGAGAAGCCCTTGGAAGGGGAAATGGCAACCCACTCCAGTATTCTTGCCTGGAGAATCCCCGTGGACAGAGGAGCCTGAGGGACTACAGTCCATGGGGTCTCAAAGAGTCAGACACGACTGAGCACACTCAGCACACGGGGCACTTGCTATCACTTCTACAAGGATTCAATCGTGTGCTGTTACTGCTGCCAACCTCCAATACTCCCTGATAGAGTTCAGGTGGAGAGTAGAAATGAGGCACTCTGCTCTGGGGAAAACTCGCAACTGGCCCAAGTTTTTGGTTTTATTACCCTTCTTTTGAAGTTTAAAACTTTCTTCCCCTGTTGCTTCAGCATATTTTGTAGGCCCAATAATATCTTGCTCAACATGTGTGATTTTTCAATATTCTCTGGTTTAGGCTTTCAGGGAGGAAGGCCTACAGTGTTCTTTGGGTTGCTTCATTATTGATATTCTCCAAATCCTCACCACTTATTTTGCCAAAGATCTTTGCATTTTAAATTCAGAATTTTGCTTCTGAAAAGGTTTGAAAAACTAGTAGGTAGTATTATTCATGTCTCATGTGATTCCTCTACTTTGTAATCAGGCCATCACTGAAGGGCCATTATAGACCACAGTGAATGATTTATTCAGGCTAGACAAGTCTAGGGGTAAATATAATCCAAAGGGACAAGCAGAAATACAATTTAAATGCTGGGCCCCAAAGAAAATTTCTTACAGAGACGCTTTTTCTTTACTTTGAGGTAAAATTCTCCAGCAGAGAGAATTTCTCTTGACGTTTGCAAGTCCTACTCATGTTCTTGGGTGCAGGAATGATGAAAATGCAAATGGTCTATTATGTCTGGTCAAAACCAATTTTTCAAAGCAGCTCAGCAGATGTATTATGTTATAGTCATTTCCCTCCACTTGTCGTTTGGTCAAGATAAGCACTCCCATCAAAGCTGATTGTATTTAGTCTGACCATATTTTTTGTCCACGTTTCAATGCTGATCCTAGTTCCTGCTTTTAACCGTACAGATATATGATAATAAAGAAAATAATTTTGCTAGCAATTGAATTACAAAATGTGTTCAGTTCTCCATTAATAAAACCTCTATCTTGTTAAACATCATCAGTAAATAGCCTTTATATTTTTCCTCTCTTCAATTTACCAACTGACAATAGAAAACATTAACTGAGGTTGAAGGCTTCGAAGCCAAAAAAAATACACACAGAGACAGAGACAGAGATGGTTAGTCAGCACCATCTAGTGTCTAAAACTCAAAATTTAATCAGAGTTTTTGAATTTTCATTTCCCTTCCCCATATTAGAGAAATAAATGCTGGTGGTATTTTAATTAACATTTTAAATTAATTCTTTGAAAACTCAAATAAACATTCTAATTTCTAATAAATACATTAAATTTAAATTTATTTTAACTCCAGTATTCATAACTCAACCATAGTAAGTCAGATAAAACCATCTATGTGGAGCAAACAGTAAAAGCAAGAACTGGCAATTACCTGGTAATTTTCTCAGTGAAGACAGCTAACCAGGAAAGTTCCAGCCTAACTGTATTTGATGTTTATTATAAACTATGTAGACATCACTGATGAAGCTAACTTGGCCATTTGCCTTTACTCTATTCTTTGAATTAATCCAGCACTGACCTTTCTCTAAACTGTGGGAACTAGAGAACACGCACAAGTATTTTAGAGACTGTGTAGTTGAAAGCTAGAGATTCGGATTATGTGCTCAGTCCCTCGGTCATGACCCATCTTTGTGACCCTATGGACTGCAGCCTGCCAGGCTCCTCTGCCCATGGGGTTTTCCCAGCAAGAGTACTAGAGTAGGTTACCACTTTCTCCTCCAGGGGATCTTCCTGACCCAGGGATCGAACCCATGTCTCCTGTGTCTCCTGCATTGGCAGGCGAGTTCTCTAGACTGAGTCACCAGGGAAACCCAGAGATTCAGATTATGGAGTACTTATTTTTATAGAATTTTGATACTGCTTTTCAAGGCTGCCTATTGAACAATTAGAAATTACCCCACAGCTTGGAGATATCTGGTGTATTATTTTACAAATAAATAAATAAATAACCAATAAGATATGTATTTAAGAGACTGGCTGATGCAATTTTGAAAATTAGCAAGATTCGCATCTTCAGGGTGGACCAGCAGGCTGAAAACTGGGAGAGAGCCATGTTTCAGTTCGAGTCCAAAGACTGTCACCACAGAATTTCCTTTTGCTCAGGGGAGGGCATTCTTCTATTCTACTAGGGCCTTCAATTGATGGGATGAGGCCCACCCATATTATGTGGAGCAATATGTTTTATTCAAATTCCACTAATAAAAATATAATCTAAATCACCCTTACAGAAGCATCCAGAATACTGCTTGACCACATACATAGGTCCTGTGGCCCAGCCAAGTTGACAGGTAAAATGATCCATCATATCAGGTGAAGTATGCAGAGGGAAAATTAAAGAATAAAGGAGAACTTGGGGAAATTTTTAAAACCAGCTTATTTTTTACCTCATAAAAGGACTGCTTTAGGTCAGAGGTTCTAAATACCATCTTTATTTGGCACTGACATCTCAAGTACATTGGATCTTCTGGGCCAAGTTACAGAATGGCCTGCAAAGCAGTCTGGACCCACTGCAGAGCCTTCTCCTGTCTGGGCCCTACTCAAAACTGGCAGCTTTTCAGTTCACTCAGTAAATGGCTTAGAGTAACACACCTAAATGACAAATATGCTGCCTCCACATTGCAAAGAGGCCCAGGAGGCATGGTATGTATTTTTTGGCTGTAGGAGGAGTCAGATACAATTTATTCCACCTTAGAAGGAATATCTTGACGACCCATGCTACTGAACCCCTAGATATTCCACTGAGGTGGTTGCCTATGAATTTTATTTAGGTTAATTTTCCACAGTCTGACAAACAAATGCCTTACCCATAAGTCTAAAGTAGTTGGTATACTTTGTTCATTAGATCTTGTCAGCATGATAATATCAAGGCAATAGAACAGTGTGATATCTTGTGAAAAGGAAAGGTGATCAAAATCCTTGTAGACTAAATTATGATGGAGGGCTAGGAAACTGATATATCTCTGATGTTTGAAAATATCAGTGTATATTGCTGGCCTGGCCAGATGAAAGCAAACTGCTTCTGGTGGGCATTATGGACAAATATGGAGAAAAGAGCTTTTGCCAGATAAATAGCTACAAACCCAGGTGTATGTTCATTTCCCCCAGCAATGAAACCATTTCTTGTCCAGCAGATGCAATAGAAATCACCACCTAGTTGAGTATATGATAATCTACTTTATCCAAGATACCTATGTTTTCCACATAGGGAAGCCCCAAGGGCCACTTGGGTGAACTAAATGAGGATGCGGTGAGAACCATCACTGCTACATATAAGTTCTCGATGGTGTTATTAATCTCTACTATTCTACTAGGAACATGGTACTGATTGCACTTTACTATTTTCCTAGGTAGGGCTTGCTGCTGCTGCTGCTAAGTCGCATCAGTCGTGTCCGACTCTGTGTGACCTCATAGACGGCAGCCCACAAGGCTCCGCTGTCCCTGGGATTCTCCTGGCAAGAACACTGGAGTGGGTTGCCATTTCCTTCTCCAATGCATGAAAGTGAAAAGTGAAAGTGAAGTCGCTCAGTCGTCAGCGACCCCATGGACTGCAGCCTTCCAGGCTCCTCTGTCAATGGGATTTTCCAGGCAAGAGTACTGGAGTGGGATGCCACTGCCTTCTCCGAGGTAGGGCTTACCTGGTGGCTAAAGAATCTGCCTGCCAATGAGGGAGATACAGGTTCAATCTCTAGGTTGGAAAGATCCCCTGGAGAAGGAAATCGCAACCCATTTCAGTATTCTTGCCAGGGAAATCCCATGGACACAGGAAATTGGTGGGCTACAGTCCATGGAGTCACGAGTCAGACACTATTTAGCGACTAGACAACAGTTTTCCTAGATAGAGGCTGTTCTAGTGGCTTCTAATTCCACTACCCATGGCTTCTCTCCATAGATTGGAGAGTGAGTGTGGAAATTCTGCCATTGTCTGTCTATTCTACCTATGCATTCTGGAATTGGAGAAATAAGCAGTAATGGTTTGGGAGATTCGTTGAGGCCGCTATGGGCAGATCTGAAAACTCCATCAATCAGCAGACTTTGGTAAGCCTCTATTCTGATTTGGTGGATCACAGTGATCTTTGCGTCTCCTGGAATTCAGTTCAGAGCCAGTGTCCAGTCATCTTTGAGAAGTATGCTTATTTCTTTTTTTCCCAATACACAGTCAGCCTGGAAAAAGGTCAGAGTTCCATTTGGGAAAAGATTTGGAGAAAGATTAACAGTTTAGATTTTTGTGAGTGTGGCAGGGTCTTCAAGATTCGTGGATTCTGGGTTTATAAATTTCCTCAAGTTTGGGGATTCACTGAGGGCCTGTTAATACCACTCTCTTGGTATTGATGATTTAAGTTAAGCTTCTGTTCACTTGACCTATAGAAACTTTCGCTTATACAGAGCTGGTAAGAATTGAACTGCTCATCTATATTCTGCCAGGGACACCATTATTAATATCTAACTCCATAGGTCTCTATGAGACAGACTATTCTCACTGCTGCTTTGATTCCAATGTCAACACGGCAACCATACCTACCTTAGCTTTGGTGGTTAAGTGTGGCCACATAGCCTCTGGCACCCTTGGACCAGTATGTCCCCAGATACTTTAGGGACCCAACTTCAGTGGCAGCAGTTTCCATGTAATTTCTGACCAACAAGGAGTGACCACAGAGCTCTTCAAGGATTCTGAGATTCCCCTCACACGTTTATTTTTGAGCTGTGGTGTTGGAGAAGGGTCTTGAGTCCCTTAGACTGCCAGGTGATCAAACCAGTCAATCCTAAAGGAAATCAATCCTGAATATTCATTGGAAGGACTGATGCTGAAGCTGAAGCTCCAATACTTTGGCCACCTGATGTGAAGAGCTGACTCACTGGAAAAGACCCTGATGCTGGGAAAGATTGAGGGCAGGAGGAGAAGGGGATGACAGAGGTCAAGATGGTTGGATGGCATCGCTGACTCAATGAACGTAAGTTTGAGCAAGCTCTGGGAGATGGTGAAGGATAGGGAAGCCTGGCATGCTGCAGTCCTTGAGGTTGCAAAAAGTTGGACACGACTGAGTGACTAAATAACAAATGGTGAAAACTATCTTCCACTTGCCCCAGTGGCTTCCACCACCCTCCTAGGCTGGGTGAGCAGATTTCACATGGTAAATTCACTCTAATTTTCCAATATACCCCAGGCTGTGGATACCTTCCTCTACAATTTAGCCAGACAGTTCTGACATTTCAACTAGATTTCCTGTAGGCCACTTTTTTGGTCCATGTTTCAGCCAACCAAACAATTAGAGCCCTTTCTGGCCCCTCAGATTACAACTAGATTCAACAAATAACCCTGCAGTTAAGTGAGCAATGTTTTTTTTTTTTTTTTTTTTTAATTTTCTTTCCCAGTGAAACTATCAGTTAGCTTATCCAGCAATTATTTATTGGGTAGTTAAATGTGCACTTTGAACATACAGCCTGCTTTTAGGAAGAAACAGCAAAATTTATTCTTGCCTTCTGTTTTGTTTGGATAATGAGATTTTTCTATCACATAATATTTTTCCTCAGAGCCTGTTGTTTTTTGTGTTTTTTTTCCCCATAATCTGAAATCTATTTCAAAAAAGGCTTACTTTTGAAATATGTAAAGTTCTTAATTGTTATATGCTGTTGGGCTGATTTTAAATGTTATCATAATGATCTAAGCCTCCAATCATATTTTATGTTTACATTCTTAAAGTTTATTCACACCTTTCCTCTTTTGACAATACTTTTAAAAATTTCCTTTGCTGAATTCAGATCCCATAACCAGAATATAACTATTAGTATGTCTTTTATACCTAACCCAAACTATTTGGGGGGGGGCATCTCTTTACATCTCTGGGCAACACCAAGCATTTCCTTTCTCATGTTAGTAAGGAAGATACTAGAAAAAAGTTAGCATCTTCTGATTTTTAATTAGGTCAACCTGAGTATAGAAAATTAACAAAACAGAGTCTCAATTCCTTCTGGATTAATTATTATATATGCATGTAATTCTAAAATGTTGTCAGGATAAATACATTTCCGCAATGTGTCACTCTGAGTCTTCATAAAAGCCAATTTAAGGTCACATGTTCAAATACTGGCATACACGTCAACAAACGCTGGTTTTATACGTGTCAACAAGTTGATCTGTTTTGTCTGAAAGAAATATTTTGTTTCTAGGTTTGACATATCTCTTCAACAGAAGACAATCATAACACACATTATGGGATGAGTTAGAGGGCTCTGAATGTTTTTCTGTGCTCTTGTATTAGTTTGGCAGGACTGCCATAACAAATCTGGTGGCTCAAAGCAATGGAAACATACTGTCTCATGGCTCTGGAGGCTCGAAGTCTGGAATTGAGGTGTCAGCATCCTTGGTTCTTTCTGAGGCTTCAGAAGGAGAATCTGTTCCCAAGCCTCTCTCCAAGCTTGTAGCAGTTTTCTGGAACTTTTCAATAACTACCTCTTCAACAATGCTATTTCTAAATAAGGTCACACTCTGAGGTACTGGGGGTTAGTATTTTAACATATACATTTTGGGAGATAAAATTCAACTCATAGAAACCTGAATGCTGACAAAATGTTCCGTCTCTCAGTATAATATTTCACTGAATCACTATGAAATTATTATGCATGTACCTCAGTGGAGGATTCCATTCTCCTTCACTCCAGTATTATGGGTCTTATGACACTTCAATAGGAAACATTCCTTATCATCAAGAGGCAGTTTCTGTTTCTCCCTCACACATCTTAAGCTGTAAAGTACATTTCCTCATCTGGAGAATCTTGTGTGTGTGGGCACGTGCGTGTGAGTGTTCAGTCTCTCAGATGTGTCTGACTCTTTGCTGCTTCCAGGCTCCTCTGTCCATGGAATTTTCCAGGCAAGAATACAGGAATGGATTGCCATTTCCTTCTCCAGGGGATCTATCTTGGTTAAATGCAGAGTCTGACTCAGTAGACCTAGGTGGGGCTCCTAAATGATGATAATGATCTAAGAACCACTCCATGAATAGCAAGAACATAAAGGTATCTCCACAATCCATGAATTAGAAAGTAAGTCAAATGTCGAAAACAATTTCCTCAGCAAGACTGTACCAGGGAGTCTTAACCATTGATGTTTTACGGAATAGAGTCATTTGAACCTGTTTCCAGTATAACCTGACATCACCACCATGGACACCTGTCACAGTGAAAGTCAAGGCATTCCATTTCTTTTAGGCTTGTTGCAAATGATTGTAAAAGAAGACTCATTAACTCAAGATCAGAAAAACAAGAATTAATCACCTAGGATTTAGTGAACTGATTTAATTGTGGTTAATTTTCTGCTTTCTAATATTATATCTAATAGATATAAGAAACCCATTCATTTTCTATTTCTAGCCTTCAATTTAATAGTCTATATTTGAACTAAGTGGAATGAAAAACTCTTTAACTGGTATATCATTCTGACTGGTATCTCAAACCAGAAAAAATCCTATAGAAGATCACCAAATAGATTATAAACTAATACAATAAAAATGTTTCTACAAAAATAATATTTTCTGCTATCCCATGCCACTTCATGCCAACTGCAGCTGCAGCATTTTATTCTAATTCCCTCAGGAAGGGGCATGTCATGATAAAAAGAAACTGATAAGAGTCAAATTTTTGCTTTGAAATTTCAAAAATCATGTTCAATGGATTAGTCATTATTTGGAAGATTTGGAAGAATAAACCATAACTCAAAGTCAAGGTCCAGATCTGAGTAAAGAGACAGTGTCTTTTGATTCGTATTTCGCTTATGACTGTTTCTTAACTACATGCATTTGGTCACCAATATTTTAAAGAAAATACAAAAGATATTATTGGTTTGACGTAATTACTTTAAAGAAACTCTGTTCCTTTTTGTACAAATTACAGACCAACTGATCATCTCCAATCATGCTTGCCTTACCCTCCCTCCATATGGGTCCCAGGGCAATAAATTTCATAGAACTGATAAGGATCCGGCTACCTCTGATCCCAGCAGGGTGCAAAATCAGAAGAAATGGACACATGGCATGTCTAGGCAAAACTCAAAGGCAGTTTCGCTAGATTTCCATGATCTCCACAGCATGGAACCCAACAGGTGGATTCCTCTCACTTCAGTTGGAAAGAAAAGAATATTTCCTGGGTTCTTGGGAGAAGAAAAAAATTAGCTCTAAATGAGAACCCTGAAGGAGAGATATGCACGTGCTATCCACAAGGATGGCAACTGAAGGACTGAGGACCAGAATGGTGAAAATACAGCTCAGCAGAAGGCAGCACCGGCAGATGACAACAGAGGGCTAGTTGCCCCACTGCCCTAGCATCACTGCCCTTCCACAGTGAGGGAATAAGTTCCTCCTCTAATCCAAGGACAAGATTAAATTTCTTCTACTGACAGAAAGAAAACCTGCAAAAGAAATTAAATTCAACTTTGAATTGAAAAGGGAGTTACATGAACTTATTCTAAAATCAGCAATTCACAATCAATTAACTTTCCTTTTATATTTTGCATTGATTTCCCAACATCTAATGGTATGTTCTACATACAGTGTGTACTTGTTAGGTATCCATTTACATTTTTCTAATTTGTACAACTTTCTTACACTCCAGGCAAAGAGGCTAAAATATCATGAGCTGGGTGCTGCCAAGGCTGCCACTGAAGATGCCAGGAGTGAAGAAAGGGGCGGTGATATAGTAAATCTTTAAGAAGCTAGAGAAGAGAGATGATAAGGTGAAAATAGCTAAGGAATAGGATTTTCTTTTCTTTTTTCTTAAAAAATTACTTAAATATGCATTGGGTTAGATACTGGGGATAGGAAAGTGATGGAAATAATTTCAGTCTGGTGGAGACCATAGGAAAATCAATATAATGAATTTTAAAAGTGAAGATAGACTTGCATGCAAGTTTTGCAGAACATTAGAGAAATTAGATATGCATAGAATTCATTCGTTCAGTGCATTTATTTAAAGAGTATTTCCTGAGGCACCATTGTAATGCCCTAGAAATGGAGAAACAGAATGAAAAAAGGCACAGTCTGGTCCTGAAGAAACTCAGAGTCTAGTGAAAATGCTTCTGGGGCAGCAATTAAGAGAACAAGCATGGTGTATCAGGGATGAGGAAAGATAACACTTCCTGCAGTGTCCAAACAATGTCAACTGTATAGTCAGATATTACCTGAGCAAAAAGTTAAGGCCATGGGTTGACAAAAAAAAAAAAAAAAAGAGGACACTAGAAAGTTACACAATAGACAGGGCTGAAAGGGTTTGGGATTTTTACTATGACGCCAAATGCTTTTGTTGTAGTTGCCAGGGGATACGCATTTTCCTGCAGTATTCATTTTATTGAAATAATCTGGGGGTACACAAACACACTTATTTTAAAATTAAAGTGTGGATGTATCATGTGCTAAGTCGCTTCAGTCGCGTCCAACTCTTTGCGACCCTATGGAGGCCACCAGGCTCCTCTGTCCATGAGATTCTTCAGGCAAGAATACTGGAGTGGGTTGCCATTTCCCACTCCAGGGGATCTTCGGGACCCAGGGATTGAACCCGCGTCTCCTACGACTCCTGCACTACAGTTGACTGCAACAGCATATGAATTAGTAAAATATGACAGGAAAGGAAATTCCACAGCTGGGCTGGCAGATGGCTCTGGCCTTAGCGGTAGAACACACTGGGGCGAGAGTTCAGGGTCCTCGGCTGTTAGAGGATTTAGGGCAAAGATACACGGAGACCATAAAGCTAAGTGTGTGGGAGAAACGTACGAGTTAAATACATAGACTAGGGTAAGGCTGCGGCGCAGGTAGTACAAGGAACCTGTATTCTCCTTTGCTCCTTGACTCTGCTGCTGCTGCTGCTGCTGCTAAGTCGCTTCAGTAGTGTCCGACTCTGTGCGACCCCATAGACGGCAGCGCACCAGGCTCCCCCGTCCCTGGGATTCTCCAGGCAAGAACACTGGAGTGGGTCGCCATTTCCTTCTCCAATAAGTGAAAAGTGAAAGTGAAGTCGCTCGGTCGTGTCCGAATCCTGGCGACCCCACGGACTGCATCCCACCAGGCTCCTCCGTCCATGGGAGTTTTCAGGCAAGAGTATTGGAGTGGGGTGCCATCGCCTTCTCTGGCTCCTTGACTCTATCATTCCGAAAACACTCTGCTCCTGGTACCCCTTTGTCATTGGAGACTGAGCGCCAAGTTCGCGAGCTGCCCTTTCAATACTGGGCGCCTCGTTGCCAGGGCAACCATTCCTGCCCGGCACAACTCTGCGACCTCCATGCTATTGGCTTGAGGACGCAGGGTGCGTGCTACGTCACTGCGCGGCGCCGCAAGATCCGGGAACCCTGCGAAACCTGATTTTTCCCGGTCCCCAGCGGCCGGCGACGGGACGGGCGGCTAGTGGCCCAGCGGGTGCTGGTTGGCTGGTGTGCAGATCGCGGTGGGAGAGAGGAGCGGTAGGAACAGGTCCCTAGAGCGGTGAGCTGTACATGTGCGGGGATCCGCTGTGCCACCCTCATTCTCTCGGCGGAGGCGGCTTCCTGTCTGATAAGTTGCTATGGCCACGGGACCACGTTGCTAAGGAGCCTGGAGATGCTGAAAGCCATGAGCGTACCCTTCCTGGTCTGGCTTTGGTTGAGAGTTGCCTTATTTGAAACTGGCACCTTTACCCACTCTTATCTGACCTTCTTTAAAAAAGAAAAAAAAAAAAAAAAAAAGCAAAACACAACTTTTGTTTTTCTCCATTTTTTCCTCTCCATGTCCTCATTTTCTAACTTTCACAACATGCCGGCCCTGGACTGGTCTTAGGTATTGGGAAATGTGTGGTGTTAGAGGCGAAGAGGCTAGGCAAATGGAAAACAAATAGGAAGACCCTTAATACTGGCTCTTTGGATTTTCTTTACGGTGAAAAGGGTTGGGATAGGTGAATACTGGGCTGTGTCGCTGTTCTTTGAAATTTGAAGGAGCTTTAGAGATGGAGCTCACCTCCTTTTGTGGGGCTCCTGTTAACACTTTTGGGACCTTCCAAACACCAGATTAGAGAGTAGGAAAAAAAGTGACCTCTGTCTCTGAGAATTTTTTTTTTTTTTTTAATTTTATTTTATTTTTAAACTTTACATAATTGTATTAGTTTTGCCAAATATCAAAATGAATCCACCACAGGTATACATGTGTTCCCCATCCTGACCCCTCCTCCCTCCCCATACCCTCCCTCTGGGTCGTCCCAGTGCACTAGCCCCAAGCATCCAGTATCGTGCATCGAACCTGGACTGGCAACTCGTTTCTTACATGATATTTTACCTGTTACAATGTCATTCTCCCAAATCTTCCCACCCTCTCCCTCTCCCACAGAGTCCATAAGACTGTTCTATACATCAGTGTCTCTTTTGCTGTCTCGTACACAGGGTTATTGTTACCATCTTTCTAAATTCCATATATATGCGTTAGAATACTGTATTTATGTTTTTCCTTCTGGCTTACTTCACTCTGTATAATAGGCTCCAGTTTCATCCACCTCATTAGAACTGATTCAAATGTATTCTTTTTAATGGCTGAGTAATACTCCATTGTGTATATGTACCACAGCTTTCTTATCCATTCATCTGCTGATGGACATCTAGGTTGCTTCCATGTCTTGGCTATTATAAACAGTGCTGCGATGAACATTGGGGTACACGTGTCTCTTTCCCTTCTGGTTTCCTCAGTGTGTATGCCCAGCAGTGGGATTGCTGGGTCATAAGGCAGTTCTATTTCCAGTTTTTTAAGGAATCTCCACACTGTTCTCCATAGTGGCTGTACTAGTTTGCATTCCCACCAACAGTGTAAGAGGGTTCCCTTTTCTCCACACCCTCTCCAGCATTTATTATTTGTAGACTTTTGGATCGCAGCCATTCTGACTGGTGTGAAATGGTACCTCATAGTGGTTTTGATTTGCATTTCTCTGATAATGAGTGATGTTGAGCATCTTTTCATGTGTTTGTTAGCCATCTGTATGTCTCTGAGAATTTAACAGGTAGTTTAGTGCAGTGGTCTCAAAGGCAAGTGCGGGAAGAATAGGTATGTGGAAAAAGAAATAAGGTATATTGAGCTGGTCAAAACAATGAAAGAAAAGTACTCTTTCCTAGCATAGACCCAGATGCCTGTAACCCCTTGTAGATGATGACCCGCAGCATCTAAGGAAAGTAAGGTGAAAAATGAGGGGTCCACAGTGGGGCCTTGCTTAGTTTGTTTGCTTTCTTGATATTGTGACATAGTTTAGGTGTTGAGGTTAAATGGATTAATAGATTCTAGTGTCTACTTAGAATATATTGTTTTGTAAAAGATTGAAGGGTATTCTTTGTAATATTTATAACACAAAAGAGTTACTTTTTCACTTCTTCCCACCATTAACCCTTTACACCACCCTCACACGTTATTTAATGAAAAAGCTAGTGTAAGATGAATGAACCTTTTTTTCCTTTTACAAACAATTCATGCTCTGGATTTGTTGTCAGTGGTATGCTCCCAGGTGGATATTATCTTTTAAAAATTGAGTACATGCCATTTGTCTGTAAGGTAAAGGGTGATATTTTTAACAGTAACTGAAAAACTGTTTTGGAAAGAAGCTCTAACACAGGTGTTTTGGAAGTGGACAGGGAAATGTTTGCATCATTGTGTGTGTGTGTATGTTTTGGTTTTGTTGCTGAAAATTGCATAATTGTATCACACATAAAAACTGTCCTGTATACTTAAAACCTTTGGAAGCTCCATATTCTAACATGTTTTTCAAATGAAGAGTTTCAGTAGCCTTTGAACTTATTCAAAATCTAATATAGCACTTTCCAGTTAGTACCTTATAGAAACAGCTGTTTGACATAAAGGAGCATAGAAATTGTGTCATTCCAACTTGTTGAATAATCACTGAATTGGCAGTATTAGGTTGCACTTTAAATAGGTCATAATTAAAGTCTGTGTTAGCTTAGGATAGGATCTAACAAATTTAATGAGCTAATAATTACCATATTTTTAGAAAATGCCTTGGGGATGAATGTGAACTGTGATATTGGGAAGTAACTCATCTGCTGGTACTAGGCTGAGAAAATTAGGTCAGCATATCAAATTAAGAAAGTTGAAATTTAAAATTACTCTGTTACAGAAATAATCTTACATTTAGTTTATCTTTGCAGGGTACTTTGATCTGGTCACATGGTATTTAAAATATTTGGAGGCTGAATGTTACTACATGGAACTTTGCCCTCCTTGTGAAGACTTCTAATTTGTCAAGTAAATTAAAATAATCTCATGTTATTACTCATTTAAGAAGGCATCAATGTTTATATTGAAGAAGAGAGAACTAAAGAGTTGTGATTTGTGTCCCCAAATATTTGAAAAGCTGTCATTTACGAGTAGAAGACTACATCTATGTGGCCTTAAAAGAAGATCTTATAGAAAAATGACTATATTAAAGACTTAAAAGGGGAAGTACTCTAATGGAAGAATATTTGGAGTGTCTTGTAAATGGGGAAATGGAGTAATCAAGGGGAAATAAGGAAGCAAGGCAGAAATCCAAGTGCTGTGGAAACGTGCATTTAAGAAACTGATGATCAGGAAAGCCTGCGTGGAACTTGGAATTGGAGCTAGACCTAGAAATACCAGCGGGCAGTTGAGTGTATAAGTCTGGGTGTGTGGTGGAAGATTCTTTGAAAATAATTTGATTCAGCAGGAAAACAAGGGCTATGAATTAGAGACCTGTTAGCAAAGTGGGAATTACGGGAGAGGGAGAAGTGAACCATTCACTGGGTAAGCTTGACATGTCATCTTCTTTAACCTTCAGTAATAGCTTTGATAGGATTAGTATCTCCCCCATTTTCAAATCTCAAGAAGTCAAGGCTTAGGAAGATTAAACAACCTGCTTCAGTTCATAAACCTGTGATTAGTAAAGAGGAGAGGCAGTCCCAAATCTGAGCCCAGAGCTCCTTCTACTTCATCATGTCACATTGATCATATCTGTAGGGTTGCGTGTGGGAAATGGAAGAAAAGGAGACATTAGAGATCCTAATTTTTCAGCCTGAGAGATCAGAAAACTGGTGGGGCTTTGAACTGACAGGCAGTTCATAACTTCAGTGTGAAAACCTCAGTTTGGGTGATGTTAAGTTTAAGGGGTCTATTTAATAGAGTTCATTACGTCACTGGAAATGTAGGACTTGATATGCAGATGTGAACACTGGGAACTCTGGAAATACAGAGGCCAGAGAAAGTGGAGACAATAGGGGATGTGCCAACCACTTTTCCCAGAAATCTAGTCTATATTTTCTGTATGTGGCCAGAGGATTACAATTGAGCTTCTAAAAGTGTATTTGGACTATTTGAATGTAAAAATGCATATTTTTATACATTTTGCTTACAGATATTTTTAAAAAAATTTTCATTGGAGTGACAGATGGTTTTTAATTTACTGTTATTGGTATTATTAAAGTTGATAATTTTCATATTTTCTTACTAGCTTTTTAGGCATTTTGCTCCATATCATACCTTTTCTGTGGGACTTTTACTGTATTTCCTACTCTGTTAGGTTTGGTCTTTATATTGTTAATGAATCCTCCTCCCCAGAAACAATGTTGAAATCAAGTTTCATGTAACTGCAGGAGTAAAGGAGAAGCAATGCAGAAATCAGAGTTCCATAGGGGCGTACAGATGAGAAGCAGACTGACAGGTACTAAATGTTGCTTTTTAAATGAAGAGGTGTATTTTGTTAATGACACACTGTTTTGTACAGATGAATGCAGGGTGTGCTTTCACTTCTTTTTTGTTGATGTTCTGTTTTTTTCAGATAACTGTGATCAAAGGACATCATCAAGTGCCCAAGTAAAACATGGGACTACAGTTCAACAAAGCAAATCTTCATCATCAACCAGTTCTCCAGAATCTGCAAGAAAACTTCATCCTCGACCAAGTGATAAACTGAACCCTAAAACAATTAACCCAGTAGGTACAAAAGAGATTCCTGACTCAGTAGGTTTTCCAAAGTATTAGACTTTTATATACTGTTGAGCCATTCTGAATGGTGTCCCGTTTCTTTTGTTAGTTTTAAGCTAGTTGTGAAGGAAGGCATATGGTAATCATGATGAAGAATGGAGGTAAGAATATGAGTGTGGGAATGAGAAGGTGTAAACTAGAAATCAGTCGGCTTTGGTATGTCATATCACATTCATGGATGAGTAATGTGGAGTATAAAATACATTGCATATCAACTTTCTTTTTTTTTAAATTTACTGTAATTATTATACTTCCCAATATCAATGAATAACCTTGTAATTCCGTTGCCTAGGATGAATTACGTGCTTTCATAGTTGCATAAAGACCTCTGACCATTTCTTTATGACCTGCAAATTAGCTCCACCAGAATTCCTAACTACAACACTAGCTTTCTTTTGCTTTCTCAAAGCAGATTAATCACATTTAACAAACATAAGGTTTATATACATAAAAGTACATAATTGTAAGTTTCTAGGTCAGTTTGTCCACAAAGTAAACACACTTGTGCTCCAACACCAGACGGTGTCTGGTCCAGCCTTACATAGATGATGATGGTTTCAGCCTTTAAAGGGGATTATGAGAGTGGTTGAGACACAGTCTTCGATGGCAGGTAGAATCCAGCGGATTCTTCAGCAAGGATACAATGAACTATCCAAAGGCAAGAGGAGATTGTCTGACTTTATAAAAGAAAAATGGAAAATAGTTTAAGCTTCTGTGTTTCTTTGCTTCTTTCTGTCATTTGCAGCATCAAGAAATTTTAGGTTCTTTGACCATCCAGACTGTACGTATTTGAATGGAGGACAAGTAGGACATACGTGATATGCAGGAATCTACTTTGCCTGTACACCTTTTCTCCATTTAGCTTTCAATTTGAAAGGTCACAGTGGAGGAGGGGTGGAAAGATATATTATCTTTATTGTATTTGTTTATAATATTTAGATTTAAAAATATTTATCTATGGTATGTTTATTTTATATGTGGTTTCAGCTACCTCCAAGCCTCTGAAACAAGGGTTAAAGGAACTACAAAATGTGGAGAGGATTGATCATTTTTCTGAGTAGAGTGATACACTTGATACAAGCTTGGTGGGCTTGAAAGTCAGGGTGTCTGTTTGCCTCAGACCTCAGCAGGATTGAAATTGATTAGGTATCACTAAGTGGAGATGATAGTAATAATTATTGTATTCTTGTCTTTTTTTTTTTTTTTTTTTTAATTTTAGTTTGGTGAACAGTCACGAGCCCCTTCTGCCTTTGCAGCTATTTACTCTAAGGGAGGTATTCCTTGCAGGTAAGATCAATACGAGTTATAACTGACCATATTATTCAAAAATAATTGAGTAAAATCAATACAGTTCTCATTTTAAATGTATTGAAAGTTTTATTTACTAGGGAGGTTGAAATAAAGGTGAATTTATTATTCATACTTTGTCTTTTGGATTGATATAGATCCTGGGACACTGTTGAAAAAAATAATTTTAATTCCAAAAGAGAATTACTGATAAATCTATAGTAAACCACCAGATAATTGAAGAAATTGACTGAAACAGTTTCTAAAACAGTTTAAGCATTCATAGGCTTGGGAAAATTTCAGGTAAATAATCCTCTTTTGTCTGAACTGGAAGTTGACAATTCAATGAAATTGTTTTGTTATTTTTTAATTATATTTCAGAAATCAGATATTTCAAATTTTATTTGAACTTATATTTCTTAATGAGTAGTATAGCTGTTTTCGTTTTCTTTTGATGTAATTTTTGTATTTCTGGGTAGACGTCAAGCTATTTTAAAGAAAGCAATGCAGGTTACTAATAGAGGGCTATCCTTTTAAGAGTTCACTATTGAGAAACATTAATTTCTTCTAAGTATATCCAGTTTTAACCTGTTGTAGATGATAGAACATTTTATTTTCATTGTGGAAAGAAATAATCATAGCATTCTTTTTGGTGTTTGAAATTTAAAGAAATGTAGTTTTTAATGGTATTTTCAGATTTGGAGGGCTAGGAGTGAAAAGTAAGCTCAGGAGGCATTTTTTAATTTGTTATTGTTACTATTTTGTATTTACATTCTGAACTGAAACTATTTTAAAGGTCTTATACCTTCTCCCCACTCTGAGAATTTATTATTGCTAAAAATGTAAAAACAGTGCTGCCGAGGCTTCTTGGGATTATGAAAATAACACTTTAGTATTCTTTAGAAGATGCCAAGTTGAGAACATTACAAAAGGAGCGGGAAATAACAGTTGAGTGTAATGAATAAATTCTCTGCCATGGGTGTGGTGATGTTTCCATGGATGTACTCATACATCAAAACTTACCAAATTTTACACTGTATTAACAGTGTCCATTTTTATTTCAAGTTCTGCTTCACTAAAGACAAAAATATTAAAAAAAAAAAAAAAAGGCAGCAACAGCAGAAACTTTAATTCAAGGGGCTGACTCATTGGAAAAGACTCTGATGTTGGGAGGGATTGGGGGCAGGGGGAAGAGGGGACGACAGAGGATGAGATGGCTGGATGGCATTACCGACTCGATGGACGTGAGTCTGAGTGAACTCTGGGAGTTGGTGATGGACAGGGAGGCCTGGCAATTCATGGGATCACAAAGAGTTGGACACGACTGAGCAACTGAACTGAACTGAATCACTTTTTCACCCTGCATGGGCCATTGCATATTCCTGGCCTTAGTTTTCCTCTCTTTAACAGGGATAAAACCTGGCTTTCCTTTAGATTATTTCTGTTTAGGTTAAATGATATATGAGCTTCCCACGTGTCGTTAGTTGTAAAGAACTCACCTGTTAGTGCAGATGTACGAGACGCCAGTTCAGTCTCTGGGCCGGGCCCCTGGAGCAGGGCCTGGCAACCTACTCCAGTATTCTTTTTTTTTTAATTAATTATTTTAATTGGAAGCTAATTATAGTATTGTGGTAGTTTTTGCCATACACTGATATGAATCAGCCACGGGTGTACATGTGTCCCCCTGTCCTGAACCGCCCCCCCCACCTCCCTCCCCATCCCATCCCTCTGGGTCGTCCCAGTGCACCGGCTTTGAGTGCCCTGTTTCATGTGTCAAACTTGGACTGGTCATCTATTTCACATATGGTCATATACATGTTTCAGTGCTATTTTCTCAAATCATCCCACCCTTGCCTTCTCCCACAGAGTCCAAAAGTCTGTTCTTTATATCTGTGTCTCTTTTGCTGTCTTGTATATAGGGTCATCGTTATCGTCTTTCTAAATTCCATATATATGCGTTAATATACTGTATTGCTGTTTTTCTTTCTAACTTACTTAACTTTATATAATAGGCTCCAGTTTCATCCACCTCATTAGCACTGACTCAAATGCATTCTTTTTTAATAGCTGAGTAATATTCCATTGTGTATACATACCACAACTTTCTTATCCATTTGTCTGCCAATGGACATCTAGGTTGCTTCCATGTCCTGGCTATTGTAAATAGTGCTGCAGTGAACATTCACTCCAGTATTCTTGCCTGGAGAATTCCATGGATGGAGGAACCTGGCGGGCTACAGTTCCTAGGGTCGCAGAGTTGGAAACAACTGAAGTGACTTAGCATGCACAAATGATACCTGAAAATTAATATTGCTTATGAAAAAAAAATTATTCCTAATTATCACATTTGTTTGCTTATTTTGTGATAGGTTTGCAATTGTTTTGTCTATGGTTTACCTATTTTGTTATAGTTATGACTGAACCATATGAAATATAACATTTGCATTAAGATGCAAATAGCACTCTAAAACTGTAGGCTTAACAAATGTGGAGATGTGTAGTTTAGTCATCATCAAACAATTTTGTTAAAAGGGTAGGAATTTGTAGGATTGAAAATATGCAGTTATTGCTCTATAAGGTGCCTTTGTAATATCTTTTACAGTCATGAAGTTCCTACATGTTACAAAATAATTCTAATATGGTTAGGTTGAAGAAAGAATATATCATGATTAATCACTGTTTAGTATATAAGTCTCTTGTTCTTATCACATTCACTGACTTTTATATTTTAGATTGGTCCATGGTTCAGTAAAACACAGGTTACAGTGGGAATGTCCTCCGGAAAAGCTTCCATTCGATCCACTTCTTATTACTTTAGCCGAGGTAAATACTCTATCTTTCCTGAGTATTTTTTCTAATTGCATTAAATGTTATTTTTGTAACTCATCAGTAAATCTCATTCTTTACTTTTGAAATAAAAGCCAAGGAACAAATATTAAAACACCACACTTCCTTAGGAACTAATTATGAACGGTGTATGTTTCTTAGAAACTGATTAATCAGCTTTATAAACATGAAATTAATCTGCACAGGGATTTGTAGATAAGTAGATAAAGTATTCATACTTAATTTAAAGTGCTGGGAATCATATTGAACTAGTCCAATCGGGAGGATATCATCATTTAAACTCATACTAGAATCAGTTAACAGTGCCTGTTTGGTCTTTCCTTATAGAACCTTTATTAAGTCACCTTTAATATGATATGTTTCTTAGGGAACTGATATCAACTCCCTAAACGTTCTTTTGGGTAATTTTCAGGGCTTTTGCCTTCTTGTGCATTTTAAGTAAAATATCATAGAGATGGTTTTTGTAAAGGATTTCAGAAAAACTTCTCATATATTCCTTTATATTAACATTTGTGTCAGGAACAAAGTTGGCAGAGTATTAGCCTGAAGTGAGTCAGAAATATCTTTTGTGAATGTTACTATTTATAAATGTGTAGAATTAGAGACAGAAGTTGAGAAATGAATTAACCAGTTGTACTTAACCTTAACTCATCTTCTTTAAGTCTTCAGGATCATTTTTCTTGTTGCTGTTAAAAACCAAGTCCTTACATTAGGTCCTTGATGGTATTAATCTGAATTGGCAGTGCCTCTGGGATAAGTCATACAGTAGTCAGGAATCCAAAAGATATGACACTGAAAAAACTCAGATTTTTTTTTCTTCACTCAAAGAAACATTTGCTTTTCCTGTAAAACTTGTGGGATGTGCCAGATGTCAGCAGAGCTGAAAAAGTAGACAGTTGTGCTGATTGAGATATCTTAATTATAGTGAATGCCTAGAATTTCTAATTCCTCCTTTAGTTTTCCCAGTTTATTTACTCTTTTAAATGGACATCTCAGTTACTACTGGGGCTTCCCACATGGTGCTAGTGGTAAAGAACCTGCCTGCAAATGCTAGAGATGTAAGAGATGTGGGTCCAGTCCTGGGTTGGGAAGATCCCTTGGAGAAGGAAATGGCAACCCACTCCAGTATTCTTGCCTGGTAAATCCCATGGACAGAGGAGCCTGGCTGGCTACAGTCCATAGTGTCACAGAGAGTCAGACATGACTGAAGCAGCTTAGCACGCAGACATCAATTACTTCTGAAGACTACCAAGTTATCTTAGGTCTTAGCTTTTTTTAATTTGTACCTCAGCCTGCAGAATGTGTTTTGGTATAAGAAGTAGTATATTTTTATGGATAGCCTATTTTGAAATTAAATTTTAATCAGTCTCTTTTAAACTTTGTGTTACAAACTAAAGATGTTCATATTTCATTAGTTCTTTTTTGAGCCTTAAACTTTTTATATATGGTAGCACACAATTTTTTAGATGAATCGAAACTATAGTGATACCTTTGAAAACATACTCTAGCTAATCATAAGACAGGGGCAGTGCTTTGACTTGAGGAATCCTCAAAGGAACTCTGAGTTTAGTTTCAGTTTAGTTCAGTTCAGTCACTTAGTCGTGTCCGACTCTTTGCAACCCCATGAATCACAGCACGCCAGGCCTCCCTGTCTATCACCAACTCCCGGAGTTCACTCAAACTCATGTCCATCGAGTCAGTGATGCCATCCAGCCATCTCATCCTCTGTCGTCCCCTTCTCCTCCTGCCCCCAATCCCTCCCAGCATCAGAGTCTTTTCCAATGAGTCAACTCTTCACAAGAGGTGGCCAAAGTACTGGAGTTTCAGCTTTAGCATCATTCCTTCCAAAGAAATCCCAGGGCTGATCTCCTTCAGAATGGACTGGTTGGATCTCCTTGCAGTCCAAGGGACTCTCAAGACTCTTCTCCAACACCACAGTTCAAAAGCATCAATTCTTTGGTGCTCAGCCTTCTTCACAGTCCAACTCTCGCATCCATACATGACCACTGGAAGAACCATAGCCTTGACTAGATGGACCTTTGTTGGCAAAGTAATGTCTCTGCTTTTCAATATGCTATCTAGGTTGGTCATAACTTTTCTTCCAAGGAGTAAGTGTCTTTTTCCAAACACCACTGTTTTTATTTCTGTCCTGTGTAAACTTTTCTCTTTCCCCTCTCCTCATGTAATAATGGGGAAGCAGTGACAGAACCACTACTATTGAGTCCATTTCACCTTGACCTAGGGTTCCTCATCTCTAGAATGAACAGGATGGGGTGCTCCGAAGACAATAGAACCTGTGTTCTGTGGTGCCAGTGTGCTTGGCAGCATAGTTTTCAAAAGCATGACGGCATGTAGGAAAAGAAGTGTTTCATCACCATTTGGAAGCAGATAGTTTTGTTTGGGGATTTTTTTTTTTTTTTTTTGCTGCACGGCATGCAGGCATGAAGGATTAATTTCCTAATCAGGGATCAAACATCTGTCCCTTACAGTGGAATAAACAGTGGAAGCATGGAATCCTAACCACTGGACTGCCAGGGAATTCCCCTGGAAGCAGATGGTTTGATCACAAGGACAAATTGGTTGAAAATTAGTATTTTTAGGCATGACCCTGCAGCTGGTTATACTTAATTCCAGATAATAATTAGTCAAACTGAGGGAGTATTGCTATTACTTTCTTTGTTTTATCTTTTCAAAAAAGATGGCTATTTTATCGTGACTCAAAATAATAATTAAAAAGAGTGCATGTAATTGTTCCTAGTGCATTTAGGGTGAAAGGCTTTGGTGAGAAATGATTTACACAGGTTTTTTTTTTTTTTTCTCCCCATGTTTTTGTTTGACTTTCTGATGTTAAAGATGGCATTTGAAATCTTACAATGCATTTTAAACATAGTATAAGATTTGTCCTCTAAGTATCTTAGTATTTAAATGTGAAGGAGATATAATATTTTAGAGGCTCATTAAACAGTTGTAAAGTCATCTTTAAGGTAGGGGGTCCAACAATTTTGCGTTTATAAAGTGGGATTTAGTAACATAGATTTTAGACTAATTTGTTGGGATTTCTGGCAGTGTTTAGGAGTATAAGCAACATGTTTTTGGTATCATAGTGAGTTTTTTTCTTCTCTTTCTTTTTATTTACATTTCCTCTCTTTCATCCTCCTTCCTCTTTTTTTCATTTATTTTTCCTAGCTTCTCCTTTGCTTTTCCCTGTTCCTTTTATTTTTTCTTATTACTCTTTTTCCTTTCCTTCTTGGTTAAAGATCCTTTTTGTCTCATGCATATCCCATGTTCCACAATTTCTTAGTTTAATTGAAATTGTAATTATTGAAATTATATTTCAAATAGGAAAATAATACTGAAACTAGATTTCACTTACATGAGTAAGGATTGCATTTTTTTCTATTATCATCACTAAAATGGGTAGTAAATCTTGTTTGTGTCTGTTTGTTTGTTTGTTTTGGCAGGGTCTGAGAGAGACTAAACATCCGTACACCTTTGTGTCAAAGGAGGGTTTTAGAGAATTACTTTTGGTCACAGGCGCTCCTGAGAAAGCTGTGCCTTTGCTTCCTAGACTGATTCCTGTGCTGAAGGCAGCTCTGGTATGTCCTTTATTCCTTTAGACTTTCTGCAATATATTTAGAATATTTTACATCTTTTTTTTCTTTCAAATATTATGCAAATTTGTTCTTTACCTGTGATTTCAATGTGTGTGCAGAATTCGGCCACTGTTTTTCAGGGCCAGATGATTCCTTACTGGAAGATACCTTTAGAAGATGTACTAAAGGTAAAGAGGGACATCTTGAGTAGTTAGAGAAAATAATGAACCTGAAGTCAGTCTTTCTGTAGGCTACAATGTATTTTATTTAATGTTTCCGTCAACCCAAATTTAATTTTTGCTTCTAGATGTCCTGTACTAAAGATTATTTTTTAAATCCTGGGTTTGTTTGGTCATTTTCTAATATTGAATGTTCACTTTTTCTCCACCTGCTTACCCTTTCTCCTTATCCATCCTTCCTTTTCCTCTTTCCCTCCCTGCCTGTGCACCGTGAACCACCCAACCCTCCCCAGGTCCACGTGGATGATGAAGTGTTTGAAAGAGGATTGAATGCTCTGGTACAGCTAAGTGTCGTCGTTGGTCCTGCTCTAAACGACCACCTGAAACATCTGCTTACCAGTGTAAGTGCTGGAAAGATTGGAGAGGGCTTGTGTATGTGTATCGTTTTCTGATGTAATGGCTTCAAACTAATCATTAAAATGATTCAAAACCTTGAAAAAAACTTCATCATCGTAACCAGAAAGTATGAACATCAGACCTAGTTGTTCTTAAATATTTTTACATTAATGGGCGATATAGTCTCTTCAGTTTTTGTTTGTTTGTTTTTTTAATGGAAAGTATCTGCATGAGCAAATTTAGAGTTGTGATAAAAGTAAACAGAATTGAATGGACAAAAATTAATGAACAGTGTGAGGTCTTCATGCCCATGTGGATTATCTATGAATTCTAAGCAGAGCTTATAAGTATTCTTCCCATGGACGGAGGAGCCTGGAAGGCTGCAGTCCATGGGGTCTCTGAGGGTCAGACACAACTGAGCGACTTAGCTTTCACTTTTCACTTTCATGCATTGGAGAAGGAAATGGCAACCCACTCCAGTGTTCTTGCCTGGAGAATCCCAGGGATGGCGGAGCCTGGTGGGCTGCGTCTATGGGGTCGCACAGAGTTGGACACGATTGAAGTGACTTAGCAGCAGCAGTAGCAGCAGAGCTGTGTTATTCATCTTTTTTCTTTGTTGTACATTGTAATTTTTTTAGTGAGTCTCTAGGATTCAGGTTGAGACATTTTCCTGTTGTGAGTAGTTTAACCCTGCCACAACCTAAACTGGGGCACTTTGCAGTTCAGGAGGTCCCCAGAACCACCCTTAGGTTTGCTGAAATGACTCATGGAACTTAGAGAAGCTGGTACTCAGTGTTGCAGTTTATTACAGTGAAAGGATACAGGCTGAAATCATCCAAGGGAGGCGCTGCGTAGAGCAGGCCCAGAAGAGACGAGGTGTGGAGCTTCAGGTTCTCTCCCGGTGGAGCTGGGGGGCCAGCGCTTGTTTCCCAGCAGTGGTGCATCACAAGACGCACGGAGCATTGCCAGGGTGGGAAGCTCACTCGAGCCTGAATGTCCAGGGTTCTCCTTAGACGTTTGTCACACAACATCACTGCCTGCCTGCCTGGTTGACCTTGGTCTCCAGCCTCTAGAAGTTGAGCTGGTACTTGGTGCCTGAGTCCCTGACTGTAAATCACATTGTTAGCACTGACTATCTGGTGTGGCCCAAGGCCCCAGGTAAACAAAGTCACTCTTACCTGGCAGGACCTTCCAAGAGTTTAGAGGTTTCCATCCAGGAGGGCAAGGACCAAACCTATATATGTGTATCTCCCCTCTTTCTCGAGCCTCCCTCCTCTCCTCCCATCCCACTGCTCTAGGTCGTCACAGAGCTCCAGGCTGGGCTCCCTGTGTAATATAGCAAGTGCCCACTATCTATTTTGCACATGATAGTGTACATATGTCAGTGCTAATTTCTCAGTTTGTCCCATCCTCACTTCCCCTGCTTGTGTACAAGTCCGTTCTCTACTAGGTTCATCAGAGCCATTTTTCTAGATTCCATATATATGCATTAATATACAATATTTTTTTTCTTTCTGACTTACTTGACAATGTATGGCAGGCTCTGGGTTCATCCACCTCACTACAGCTGACTCAAATTCATTCCTTCTTATGGCTAAGTAGTATTCTATTTATATATGTACCACATCTTCTTTGTCCATTCATCCGTTGATTGACATCTAGGTTGCTTCCGTGTCCCGGCTGTTGTAAATAGTGCTGCAATGAACGGTGGGGTACGGGTGTTATTTAGAATTGTGGTTTTCTCAGGGTATATGCCCAGTAGTGGGATTGCTGGGTCATATGGTAGACTTATTCCTGTTTTTTAAGGAATCTCTGTACTGTTCTCCATAATGGCTGTATCAGTTTACACTCCCACCAACAGTGCCACAGGGTTCCCTTTTCTCTACATCCCCTCCAACAGTTACTGTTTGTAAATTATTTTGATGATGGCCATAAAATCAATCAATTTTAGATTGCTTGGTTGAGACAATCAGCAGTTTCACAGAAATCTGCTGCTCTCTGCCCTCCTGTTTTGTGTCAGGTGTTATTTGAGGCACAGGGAATATGATACTAAACAAAACCACACATGCCCCCTGCCCTTTTGGAGGTTGGTTTTGTTTTGGGGGAGAAATACGTAGCAATGACATCTGCTGAGAGAACTGGCATGAGGTAAAGAGGAAGTGAGGTGTAAAGAAAAGGATCCTTCCCCTAACTGGAAGTGGAGCTTCCTACCAGCCTCCCAGCCCTGCCCACCGTGGTGGAGGGAGGAGACCGGATCAATGGTTAAACTCTCTTAACTGCTTTTAGAGGTACCGTAGCATTTATCTTTAGTCACTCACATACCTCCTCAGAGCTCTGCTTTTCCTAAGACAAGGACTGACTGAAAGGGCCTCTTCCCTTCCTGGGGTGGCAACACTTTGGGGAGACCTAGCTACCACACTGGCCTTCACACCCTCGCGGGATTCTGTAGAGTAGAAGGCCCTGGAAACCGGATATGTAGGGGCTCATCCCTGGTCCGTAAACTACACACGGTGAGGACCACTGAGTTGCTAGACGCTCCTCTCTCCTCTCCCCACTTCACCCATTCAGCCAGAAAGGCTGCACTTTCATATCTCATAGACTTCTACATTAGACATTTATTTGAAGAAAGGGCTCTTCTAGGAAAAATATTTCAAAACCAGTTACTGAACATACATACAACTGATTTTCTTCATATGCGAAATAAGTCATATCCTTTGTGAGCTTCAACTCTGAGAGACTGTTCACTGACCCTGGGACAGTGATCCTCAAACTTGAAGAAATAAGTACATCACCTAGGAATCTTGCTGGAAATGTAGAACCTGGACCTTTGTCCTGAGAGTCTGCTAAAGTAATTTGTGGGGCCAAGAATCTGTACTTCAGTGGGTATATGTGATGAGATGGTGGTGGTTTGTGGATCTGCCTGTGGTCATCTGTCCAAGGGTAACACGATCTAAAGAAAACAAACCTAAGATCTGTAAGAGGCACTTTTCCTTGTTCATCCCCAGGACATTGATAAGCCCTTCCTGTCCCCCTTTTAGAATTGCTTTTGTCACATTTTTTATCTTATTGGGAGTCTCTTCTGACCCTCCGTAACCTTCGATGACCTGGCTGAAAGAACCGGTTACTCAGTGCTCAGTGGTAGGAATTGTCCTGGTCACTTTCAGACCTGGGAAGATGAAGAACCAGAAACCAGCTCTAGGACAGGGGCTTGCTAAGTGTTTGGTGATGAGGAATTCTTGCCTGGGCTCCAATTATATCCCCAGAAAGTGGAGCCATGAGCAAGTCCTGCTCTGGCTGGAAGGTTCAGGTTTTTGGGTGAGTGTTGCGGACGTTTGGTGGGAGAACACAGCAAGGAATTGTGTTGAGGGCCTGAACCGCACTGTTTCCCTCTCTGCTCCTGTTATTCTGACTCCTGTGCTCTCTCTCATCTCAGTCAGAACTCCCCGCTTGTCCAAGCAGGGACCTTCAGGACATAGCTGGGGGCTTTAGGTGATCTTGTGGGTTTTAGCCAGATTCTTCTGCCTGTCACTGTTACTGAATTATTCATGCAAATACTCTGTTCTTTGTTGTCTCTTCCATTTTTGACTGTAGGAAACACACGTGCTTTAGAGGCTTAGCTTTCCATCATTTTCCTCCAGATGGTCTTACAAATTACAGAATGGGAAAAAGTGTAATTTCTTAGAAACCTTACTCTGGAAAACTTACAGTATGGTAATACTGGAGCAGATTCTATAAGTTTGGTACTATATCAAATAATATAAATCCATCTTTTTAAACAGGTTTAGTGACATCTATTCTATGTAAGTTTTTATGAGATATTTCCTAAAAGAAGCCTTGCAATCTAAAACAAAATAAGTAGTGTTTATATACTTACTATATAGTAAAGACTCAATGGAATTATTTCTAGTTAGCCTATTAGTGAATTTTTACTAATGTTTATGGTGAATAGTGTTACTTTTTCAAATCATTTCATTCTTTTAATCTTATCTTCAAAGCTTTCTAAAAGATTAAGGGACAAGAAATTCAAAGAACCAATCACCACTGCGTTACAGAAGCTGGAGCAGCATGGCGGAAGTGTAAGTGAGCCTTATTCCCCATAAAGCATAGTTTCTAAAAATTTTAGTCGTATTATAAAATTGATCCTATAACATGTTATCTCACTTCAGGCTCAAGTAACCATGTGGAGTTAGTATGATTATTCTCTTTTTAGAGCTCAGAGTTTCTGTCTTGCCTAGGTCACACAGGTTTTTTTTTTTTTTTTAATGAAGTATAGTTGATTTACGATGTCATGTTTCAGGTGTACAGAGCAGTGATTCAGCTATATATCCGTACATATATATATATATATATGTATGTATATAAACTTTTTTTCAGATGCTCTTCCCTTACAGCTTACTATAAAATGTAGTTCCCTATGCTGTATATTAATAGTAGGTCACATGGTTTTTAAGCATGAGGATTCAGACCCGGGTTGTATAAAGGTAGGGCCTGTGCACTTTCCCTGTGTTTACCGTGCGGCACTCCTTTGTAGAACAGCTCTCCAGATTTTTTTTTTATTTAAAGTGTTTTGGATGTTTTTGCTTTTACCATTGGGAAGTTCGAAAAAAAAAAAAAAGAACTAAGAGGAAGAAAGAGTCGTTTTTTTTTTTCCTTTTATTTGTCATCTTTTCTGTCTGAACAGTTTGAAGTCTGTCCATAATCAAAGGTTGAGATGAGGTTCCCAGATGGCTGGGTTGTTCTGTCTGGAAGGTACGTGTGCTCGCTTGAACCTGTGTACGCACACACAGAGGAGTGATTTAGCTGACTAGTCTACTTGCAGGAAGATACCGGGATGTGGGGGATTTCATTACTCTCTGTGTGTTGTCAAATAACTGGGGTGATTGAATTTTCGTCACTTGAAAGATGTATTCAAATATTTTAGTCTTGGAAATATTTCCATAATGCAGTGAGTCAACCATGTTTTGGATGTTACATTTAATCAGAGTTGCATGGGATTAACATTGCAGAACTCAATTTCGCTCTAGGTACTTGATTATAAAGAAAATTTACATGACCGATAGAATTTTAATATGGCAGTATTTTAGTTTAAGCATTGCCTAAATTACTTAATTTGACCAATTTCAGTGACTTTTTAAATTGATTTTTTTTTTTTTTTTTCATGACAAAGTTCTAGGGTAAAGTTTATAATGTGAAAGTCAGTCCCCGGGCTACTAGATAATGGGTTTCTTTGTTGTGTGAGTCAAGGCGGAGGGTTAACCCTCAGACACCTTGTTAAAATGCACAGAATCATACCCTAGTCAGTCCAGTATCCCTTCCCAGCACAGAAAGGAATTCTTCTTGCTTATAAATGTGTTTGCTGTTCTGAGAATTACAAATAATTTGCCCCTTCCTCTCTGAAATGCAAATAAACAGATGCTAAATAATGATAGCAAGACTTCAATCTGAAACTCCGCAGATGGTTTTCACACATCCTGTGGCCTGGTATGGGGCCTGGGCAACTAGAAAAGGGCAGCCCAGCACCTTAGATTTCATGGGGGTATGTGTGGAAGAAGGGACAGTTTGTGAGTAAATACAGGTTAGAAATGGGCTTCCCAGGTGGCTCCTTGGTAAAGAATCCACCTGCCAATGCAGGAGACATAGGAGATGCAGGTTTGATCCCTTAGTCAGAAAGATCCTCTGGAAGTGGAAATGGCAACCCACTCCAATATTCTTGTCTGGAAAATTCGATGGACAGAGGAGCCTGGTAGGCTACAGTCCATGGAGTCAAAAAGAGTTGGACATGATTGAGCACACACACAGGTTAGAAATAGCTCACTAGGATTTGGAGGGGGAATTACAGTGCACCTGATTTGAAGCAAGTATTTGACGAACACTGCCTTTAAAAGTCTATCATTTACAATCTCCTGTTTCTCATACATAAATGTCTTCTTCTCAGGTAAATTTCCATTTGTCTTTTATGCTAACGTTTTTAAAGCAAAGATTTTTAACATTTAGCAAGTATTAGATAAACTTTCGGAGAAGGCGATGGCACCCCACCCCAGTATTCTTGCCTGGAAAATCCCATGGACGGAGGAGCCTGGTGGGCTGCAGTCCATGGGGGGCTCGAGAAGAGTCGGACACAACTAAGCAACTTCCCTTTCACTTTTCACTTTCATGCATTGGAGAAGGAAATGGCAACCCATTCCAGTGTTCTTGCCTGGAGAATCCCAGGGACGGGGGAGCCTGGTAGGCTGCCATCTATGGGGTCATACAGAGTCGGACATGACTGAAGTGACTTAGCAGCAGCAGCAACAGAGGATGTAGGTGACCAATTCAAGGATCCTAGTGACAGCTAGCAGTGTTCTTCTCTTATTGCCACTGAATCTTATTAGTTTTTAGTCATGCTAATACAGAATAAAATGATTTTGAAGTTATAAAAACTATTAAGTGTTGTGTATTCCCTCAGACTTTTTCTGTTCTTTTTCCCTCCTTCTAATGTCTTATATAATATTTTAGTAATAGTTAATGTAATTGTAATAGAAAGTTTTGATCACATATCAAAGACTGTCCCATGACAATTATTATTGTACTTGCCTTCAGTTCAGTTCAGTCACTCAGTCGTGTCTGACCCTTTGCAACCCCATGAACCGCAGCACGCCAGGCCTCCCTGTCCATCACCAACTCCCGGAGTCCACCAAAACCCATGTCCATTGAGTCGGTGATGCCATCCAACCATCTCATCCTCTGTCATCCCCATCTCCTTCCTAGCATCAGGGTCTTTTCAAATGAGTCAGCTCATCACATCAGGTGGCCAAAGTATTGGAGTTTAGGTACTTTATCATGAAATTAATGATGTTCTTCCTTTTCTAAAAACTTCAATGTTTATATCTTTTCTTTTAATATTGGAGATGGGTCTTTATGAGACAATCTTCTCAGTATTATAGTTTCTTATTTCTTAGGGCTCGTGTATATTACAATGATCAGAGGACTCAACTTCTGGGGAAAAAAAATATTACAGACAGCCATGACGTCTTTTTCTTAGAACTAATCAGTTTACTATATGCCTTAAATTGAAACTGGTTCATTCTTAGCCTGATTCAGTTTTCTTTTTAAATGATATATATGTATGTCTTGGGAAAGTACATTACAAATACACGTCCTGATCTTAATCAAGCAGGTAAGAACTTACTGCATGATAGGTACTCTATTGAGTACATTTTACACATTAGATTCATTTAATCTTTCCTACAGCTGTCAGAGGTGGATTTTGTTGTTATCCCCCTTTAAAGAGCTAGAAACTGAGATATAGAAAAGTAATGAGCCCCAGATTTGATAGGGAAGTGATTGGCTAGAGATCGATTAAAAAACTGGTAGTCTGGTTTCTAACTGCTTTTCTAGTTAAATATTTTTAAACCACAAAAAGAGACAACCTATATTTTATTTAACTCAGGAAAAAGGTTCTACTTCTCTTTCCATCATTCTGCTCCCATGCTATTTGGTTTGTTTGTTTGGAGCTTTGAACACTATTTTAGGCACACTCCTGTCAACATAGTACCTATTAGGGGAACCCTGCATGATAACAAATAAAGCTAAAATTTTTTTCTGTTGACAGGGAAGCCTTATCATCATCAAATCTAAAATCCCGACATATTGTTCCATATGCTGTTGAAGATAGGAGCCTGAACGACAGGTGTTAAATGCTGACCATGGATATCTGTAAAACCTGTTCAGAGTCACTTCGGTTTATTCTTTCGTAAATCACAGCCATCCTTCATTATTACTGGCCTTGGATGAGTATATACACAAGTCCACCGAATCATAGTACAAGTTATTCATCAAGAAGAAAGAATGGTTAATAATGGAAAACTATTAAAAATGTTCCATAATACTACAATCTTGTGGGGTTAATTTTTTTCTTTTTTTTGTGATTTGTGTGAACAGCAGTTACTGGGTTTACAGTGGATAGGTTTGTATGTATTTTCTGGTGCCTTTTGTATATAACATTTATACAGTCAGTTTGTACCTGTGTACTTACTTTTAGACATTCTGCTATTTCCTGGGTTTTATATTTATCAAGTCTATGGGAGTTTAAAATAGTGGACAAATATTTGTGAATTCACTGTTAATTATATTGTTTATAAGTATGTATTTTATAATGTAGAATGTTTGGGAAAAATTTATTTCCAGAGTATTCTACTTTAAGAAAAAGATTTTTAATGTGTAAATTCTCTTTTAAGTATGGTTGTTTATTACAACTCTTAAAATTACCTAAATTTAGGTGTTAATTGTATTTAAGTAAATATATGGTTATTTCATAGTCTGAAAATACTGGTATTCAATACATGAAGATATTCAGAAATTAAAATCTTAAAACTTGTACATGTATTCAGTTATTTTGTTGTGCTTGCTTATGTTTAACAATTAGCGTAGTTGAAAAAGCTATTAAAGCATTACTTATAAGTGTAGTTCTGAGTGTTGATGTAATAGAAGCTGATTCTAGATCTTTCTACAGAGAAAGGAGTAGAGGGAGAGAAACAGAAAACAAGAAGACCCTCCACCTTATGGGCAGGAGGAGAGCCTTAGGGCCCTGAGTAGCCATACCAAGTCCAAGGCTGGCTGAGCCTTCTGAAGAGATGGAGTTTAGAGCAGCAGCTCCATCCCAGAAGGAGCTTCCTTGGTGGCTCAGACAGTAAAGAATCCGCCTGCAATGTGGGAGACCCAGGTTTGATCTCTGGGTCGGGAGGATCCCCTGGAGAAGAGAATGACTACCCACTTCAGTATCCTTGCCTGGAGAGTCCCGTGGACAGAGGAGCCTGGCAGGCAACAGTCTTGGAATCACAAAGAGCTGGACACGATTGAGCATGTTTACAGTTTCACATTCTATCCCAGAAGGATGTTCACCCTTTCTTTATTCCTCAGATATGTGAGTGATCTCTTTGTGTAGATAATTCTCATTTCAGGTGCAATCTCACAGATGTAATTTAAAATCTAAGTAACTTCTAAAGAGTTCTAACTGCAGAAATGCTCCTTCCCCCTCAGGTCTCCTGTCCTTCCTGGTCCCCTGCCTCACCCATTCTTCCCTCAAGTCTACTCTCATCGCATCCTCAGGTCCCATCAGTCACACGCCTACCTGCCCACTGCCCTTGCTCAGACTCTTTTTTCCTTGTACTTTAGCACCACCCGAGACCAAAATCTCTACAGTTTAGAAAATCCCATAGGAAAAACTTCATGTGTTTAGTCTAATTATAAAATTTATTGAAATAAAGACCTATAACATAGACAGTAGAGTTATAAACATTTTATTTGCTTTTATTTTTTCTTTTTGAAATACAAAATGTGCACATTGAGTTTACACAAACACGCGATGGCCAAGTTCAGTGTACATGTATTGTACTACTCTTAATTTCTACACTGGTGATAGCAGGGCAGCTTTCAACATCCTATGTCTACACCAGAATAGATACCTGATTTATTGTTGCAGAGACAGTTGCAAATTTCCTCCTACTCTAGCCTCTTGGTCTTGGTGATATTTCTGCAAAACAAGGAAGGTGTGTGTATCTTTAGTAATACTGTGGCAGCTTTACGATTTTGGCTTAAGGTAATTAAAAATAATCTGAATAATTGGAGTTTTATGATGAGCTAAATCATAATACAATCCAGAGGAGTTGCTTAGCATTTATATTCATTTTCTACTAAATTTTGGTATTCTAGTGCTTACTATAATGGAATCAGTGGTGCTTTCAAAGTGAATTCTACTTGCTGTTTGTACCTAGTAGGCATTGGGGTAGCCAAGATTTCTTTGTCCCTGAATGGCACATAATGTAAAGGTGCCAGGAGGCAGTCAGAATGGAATAGGCCTTGAATGCGGTTAAGAATGAACTTGCTAAGCACTGCCATGGACTAGAGGACAGATGTCCTGACCCTTTTCATAAGCCTGTGGACATCCTTGCTTTGTTTCACACCTTCTTGGACTTCCACTTAGTGACAGAAAACAGTCAACCTATAGGATTGAACAAATCCAAAATTACATATATCATGTAGGCCTTGGCTATAATATGTATTATGAAAAATTGAGAAGTGCTTATTAAATAAGCTCTATTAGGCATATGCTGACATCTGGGATACACTAATTTGTTTCGTGTTATAAAAAATGCCAGATAAATGAAGGTTTTAACAGAAGGCAGCAAATCCAGACAAACTGGGACTATGTGTGTGTGTTTTTTTTTCCAATTATAGTAATCTTGTTTTGTTTACTTAAAAGTATAACTGGAATTACAGTATTCAAACATGGAAACTAATAGCTGGAAATTCAGTGCAGATGCTACTATTTTAGAAAACCATTTAAAATCCTGGGGCTGAATACATACAAGTGAGTAGCAAAAAACACTGATATTTTAAAATCACCAATAATGTGAAAGCTTCAATAATCACATGGCTAAAGAATGAATAAAACTATATGCCAGATTCTATTCCTTTTGAATATTCACAGGGTATGAAATGACTTAGAACATCCCATGGACTCAGTGGCATTATGAAAAGGATGCAGATTTATAAATGGACAACTCAAATCTTTTGGGGGTTGCTTTATATTAAAACAAAGCTTGTTTGCATAATGTGCCTCATTGTAAAGCTGAGCAATCTATGCTAAAAGTGGTAGCTCCAGCTTTGTGTGATAGAATCGTTCACGTTTGTCTATTTGAGGACGTATTTGACAAGCTAAATCACATTTTCGAAGAGCTGCATGGAGCGCATGATGTTTTCGTCCTGTAAGGGAGAAACAGTGGAATTAAATTCACCATATCTGTAAAGGAAAGTGCACTATTTTGCCTCTAAGGATCGCCAACCCCCACCAACCTCCTGTGCCAAATGTTCAAATACTGTGTCTGCAAATGTAAATACGCTTCTATCCATTTTCCATGCTGATACTGTGGAGAGCCCGTTTTATGTTTTGCTGAGTCCACCAAGCTTTAAAGACCTATTTAACTCTGACTTGGTGTTAAGAGAGGATATTTCTCCAATTAGAATGCCAGTACGGAAACTGGAGAGGTAGCACAGAGCGTATACAAAATGAGCAATGCAAACTGCCATATCTGGTCATCAGAGGCCAAATCATAGGGACTTGTACAAATGGAAGGAGACAGGGTTTATGTGTGAGCAAAGAGTCAACTTCATGAAGATTGGAAGTTGGGATTTAGGAGATGGGTTGGCAGTAATTACACCTGTCCTGAGTCTGTTAGAGATAAATCTCTGTTACCTTTAGGAACATTTAAAAATGAATGGTCTCTCAATGCCAGGGAAAGGATTGTTTGGAAGAAACCATTGCCCAGTATCTGAAGTTTAGTATATTCCTCTGAAACTTAAGGGGACAGATGATGGGGTACTTGGAGATTGTGATCATTTATAGTAATGGAAAATGGTAGCAGAACTGATGACATCCACTGCTGGAGGCCAGGTAATGACACCGCCATTAGCAGGTTGATGTCACCAAGTTAATTCAGGGAGACCGTGACATTGAAATATGAATTGAAAAACAAGCAGGCATCAGGAAAGGGAAAGTATATCAGTTTGAAAATGAGAAAGTAAAACGCCGGCAAACTTTTTGTCTCCAAAATTAGTTTTAAAACTCTTTAATTGTTCTACCCACATACCAAGTCAAATAATTCTAGGTATGCTAAATCTGGTCTGCCACCAGATGGCGGAGAACCACATGGCCTTTTCCTCAGGGAGGATTTTCTGCTGTTTAATTTTGTGACTGACTATTTTGTTGAGCCAAAGACATATCTTGTTCACATACACTGAAGCAATGGTGTTTATATTAGAAATTGGATATAAATTTGGTCAGTGATACACTGCTGGCCATACTGGAATCCTAAATCTTTGGAGGATATGATAGACAAGATATATTCTAGTTCTGGGGAAAGAACAATTCAAATCTCACATATATTTTATCCTCAGTGATGAATAGTCTAAAGGATTTGAAGAGCAAAAACACACTCGTACAACCTTCACCTCTCCAGGGCTTCCCTCACAGCCTGCCTCAGGGTGTGTGGACTAATAGAATGTGTAAATCGGTGATTGTTTCCACAGTGGTGGGCTTGTTGCATCTCAGTTGTGTAGAAGTGGTGATTTTAGGCATATGACCTTACACTTTGCTCAGTTCGTGGTGGCTAGCTGATAGTGCTCAGTCCAGCTGTTACAAATGCAAAAGGGATAGTTCCTGTACTATCATTACTTACTTTTTGACAACTTTCGATGAATTCATCTATGGTGACGACTCCATCTTTGTTTTTGTCCATTTTCTGTTAGGGGATTACAGAACAGAAAACTTTACTCAGACATACCCCTCAGGACCCTCACACCTGAACTGAACAAGCTGAAGCAGATGAAAAAGCCCAGCTGCTTATTTTATGGGGAGGAACTGCTTCAAAACACAAACTAGTAGTTTCTTGGTGATAAGACTCATATGAGGCTGACTGATTTTAGGCTGTTGCCTTTTTAATAGAATGTGGTGCAGATCTAGAGTCTCTCTGTTCTAGGAAAACCCCAGCTACCATAGAGTTCAGGCAACTTGACACAGAACCTTGATTTTCTCATCTTTAACATGGGGCTAATGACGATATAAATAAGCTCATAGAGTCTTACGAGAAATGAGTGAAAACAAACACCCCAGGACACATGAGACATGGCAATTGCTTGCTTAACTTAGTGTTCTATTGAGGATATGGTGAATGAGTTCAATAAGTGGAATTATCAATATTATGATAAATTCAAAACCAAAATTGCTAAATTAATAATGGTACTATTCCATGGTTGAATGGTAAATATTCTATAGTTTTGTCACTTTCAGTAAAAAATTATTTTCCTTCACATTCTTTTGAATTGTCATGATGCTTTGCAAGCATCAGGAAATTTGCTCTTAATTTCACTCCCTCTCTATTGCATTCCTACCTGGAAAAATGTTTCAACATGTTGTCTGGGAGCATCTTCTTTGAGGACAGGATATGTACATTTACCCATCATATCGTATATTGCTTTCATTATATCAAGCATTTCCTGAAAAGGAAAAGGCAGTTACATGAGGCCACAAATGATGTGAAAAGAAACCACTCTGAGAAGCCTTGACAGGTTATTCCTACTCAGTTTTCCAAGTTTCAATTTTTCGTTGATTCTTCATTAAATATCTTGGTTGTCCCAGAGGAATAGCCTTATGCCTTAAAAGCAGCAGAATCAGAATGTAAGAATCAAGTCTGATCTTGGTTTCAAGATGAAGTAAATTCCTGTGTATCTAACATGATCAGAAAACACCCTGGTTTAAGATTTGGATTTCCATACAACTTCATACAAGCTATCTTTGCATTATAGGCTTATTATATAATTTATATGTTGACTATCAATTTCCATTTATTGAGAATAAGATATATTCCACATCATGAGAATTATACTAAAACTGATAAGTCTCAGAGCTTATTAGGGATTTCCATATGTTTTTCCTATTGTGACTTTAAAGTCACATATAGATTAGTCAAAATATTATGCTGGAAATGCTTTGAAATTTTAATTTTTATTAAAACCAAATCTAATTTTTGATTTGTGATTTCCAGTCTTAGTGAAAAAATATCTAGTTAACATAGACACTCAGATTTATTGTTCATACTTGTTTTCTTTTCGAAGTTTCCACATAAGAGTCTGGATTAAGTCGATAATATGCATGTAATATACTTTTACTTTTGACAGTATTCAATTCCATTTTAAATGATAAAATTTGTAGTTTGTAACCCATAGGTGAACCCCTATGGTTTGAGTGGAAGATTGTTTAATATAGCATTCATGAGATGTATAAGATGTAAGTGGTAAGCACAGCATGTTTGTGTTAAACATAGAAAGGGATTATAAGACCAAGAGATACCTACTATCTTGGAGGCATCTGAGTACTAAATGTTTATTGTATACCAAACATACAGGAGGCACTAAGTATCCAGGAGACATGCTCAATGTACCTGAATACTTAATACTCATGAGGTCTTAATTCAGCCACCCGTTTGTGAGATCCATTCTGGCCCCCCTGTGTCCTCTGCTCAACAAACACAAAACCCATGGACATTGATCAGGTTAATTGTTACATTATAACTATGGTCAGGTGAACTTGTCCCTGTATCTTCAACAGAGCCAGTTAATGTTTGTCCCAAGATACCTTCTATTTGAGGAGCCTCATGCTCAAAACACAACTCTGGGGAAAGCTAGTGAGAGAAAGAACAGGTAGACATTGAATCACATCCAGGATTCAGGTAATATGGTCCTTCAACCTACCTTCACTCCATCCTCAATTTGTTATCTTACCCCATCCTTCCCTACTTACTTCTCATTGTGTTTTAAATTAGTTTAATCAGCCATTTGATATGCACATCCTAATTTGGTCTGTGAGCCTTCTTAGATTAGCCCACCTGGAAATGTACTTGGAAACCTACAATTGCCTCAGGCCATTTCCCACATAATACAGGTCACTACATAATTCACACAATGTTAAAACTGCCTCTGTTCCCATGTGGACCATATTATACAGGAGAACAAAAGGTTACAGGCCAAATATTCTAACATGGTTTGGGTATTTTTCTTCCAATCTCATTCCAACCACTCTCTTTATTCCATGTACAGCATTTATTAAAATGCTATTAGAAATCAAGATGTAATCCAGATTAACAATAAGCTATTTCTACCCATTCCAAATTTTTCATCAGTGTTTCTCCACCACCACAGAAAATACGTTAGATTACTAAAAAAGTGATTTTAGAATGATAATTGCAATCATTTAGCATCTCAAGTTAAAAAATGAAAATGGTCCAAAGGCTAGCTGTGTTGGTGAGGCATTTCTTACTTCTTTAGTGATGTAGCCATCTTTATTTATGTCATACAAATTAAACGCCCAGTTGAGTTTTTCTTGTACTGTCCCCCGAAGCAAAATAGAAAGACCTTTGATGAAATCCTAAAAAGAAATAAAAATACAATTTGATATAGAATTTCTAAAAAAAACAAACTCTAATAAAATTCTTTGTCAAATGGTACAAGTAAAGCTTTCAGACCTCTGGATTTTGAACCATTTACTTTGCAAAATGGTTCATGAATTCCTGATCGTCTTTTCCCAGCATTCTCTGTGGGCATAAATACTCCTTAGGTTTAACATTTCATTATTTAAAAAATAATTATATTTATTTATGTATATGTTTTCATTGTGCTGGGTCTTCCTTGCTGCACAGGCTTTTCTCTGTTAGTGGCAAGTGGGGGCTATTCCTATTACAGTGCCCAGGCTTCTCATTGCGATGGCTTCTCTTGTTGTGTCTCTAGGGCACACAGGCTTCAGTAGTTGCAGTTCCTGGGCTCTAGAGCACAGGCTCAATAGCTGTGGCTCACGGGCTTAGTTGCTCCAAGGCATATGGGATCTTCTCAGACCAGGGATCGATCCTGTGTCTCCTGCGTTGGCAGACGGATTTTTTACCACTGAGCTACCAGGGAAGCCCAACATTCTCACTTTCTAATTGAAAACTGTGACTTAAGTCAACTGGAAATTGTGTCAGAACAGACACCCAAAAGCAAGACCCATAAGCAAGTGTTTAAGTGGTCTTACTTCCTACTGCTGCTGCTAAGTTGCTTCAGTCGTGTCCGACTCTGTGCGACCCCACAGAGCAGACCCCACAGAGCAGACCCCACAGAGCCCACCAGGCTCCCCCGTCCCTGGGATTCTCCAGGCAAGAACACTGGAGTGGGTTGCCATTTCCTTCTCCAAAGCATGAAAGTGAAAAGTGAAAGTGAAGTCGCTCAGTCGTGTTCAACCCTCAGCGACCCCATGGACTGCAGCCCACCAGGCTCCCCCGTCCATGGGATTTTCCAGGAAAGAGTACTGGAGTGGGGTGCCATTGCCCTCTCCATACTACAAGTGCAAAATATTCTTTAACTGAAAAGAATCTAATGACAATGTATCTTTTAAAATACGAGCACATACATGACACAATTCCCATGGAAAAGATCTGCTAACTAGAGATGTAGGTTGTCCTTAAGATATGGGCCAAGTGAAGCCTTTACTTAGAAATCAAGTTGTGGGCAGTGGTTAAGAGAACAGAGCTGGAAGCCAGGCAGCCTGAATTCAGATTCCAGCTGTATCAGCTGATAACTCTGTTCTCTCAGACAACTTGACATCCTTTTATCTCAGTTTTCATGAATGGAGAGATTACCGTATCTAACTTCTCAAAAATTTTTATGAGGATTAAAAGTATTAAGCTGTGTGTAACTGTGTGGCATGGACAGTGGCTATGTATTTGTTAAGTAAATGGAACTCTCAGTCAACACCAAGGTTAGGCAGGTTTGATTGAATTGCAGACAATCCAGATTAACTCTGTCAAGTTCATATATATTTGTTGCTCAGTTGGCAGGGTTAACATCACAGTATGGTGGATTCTGAGTTCACATGGAATCGACAATCTGCTGTCAGGCAGGAATGAAAGAGCAGAAGGGAATTCCAGGAGTGGACTCTGGGCAAAGGTGTATTCTTGCTCTACATTCCAACATTTTGTAGTTGTTTTCCTGTCTCAACTTCTTCACAATTTTTTTTTAATAGATGAGTGACATTCATTTAATTAAAAATGTAAAAATATATAAGATGGTTCATGAAAAATCTTCCTCCCAATTCTGGACCCCATCCACCCTATTTCTTTCCTCTAGACAACTGACTTTAGTATCTTCTTGTGTTTACTTCTGAAGAATTTTTGTGCATATATGAGTATAAGGCATATTTATTTAAATATCTATTTCTTATCCTTTTACAAAAATGATAGTGTAACAGGCTGCTTTGTGTGTGTGTGTGTTTTAAAAACTTAGCAATAAAACTTGGAAATAATTCCTGTCTTTTCCATTGTTGCATACATATGAATATCTCATAGTTTATTTAGCCAATATCCCATGGATGAATTATTTAAAGATTTCCAGTCTTATTATAAAGAAAGCTGTAGCGTGACTTTATATATACATAATATATATGTTGAATAAGTATGTCTACAGGATGAGTTCCTAGAGGTGGAACCTCTTGGTCAAAAGATTTGAACATTGATAAATTTTATATACTTATTTTCAAATTTCCCTTCCAATTCTCTTCTCAAAATCTGTGCTTAAGAATATTATAGCTTGTCAATACTATATGGATCACAGTTCTGATCTTTCTCAATCTTGTAGATTAATATTTCTATCTCAGGTTATTAAAATTTGTATTCATTCTACTGTGAATAAATTTGAGCATTTTTTTGAAATGTCTTGATTTATAGAAACTCTTCACATATTAGTAAAACTATCCCTGGTCTGGAATATATCTTCACATATTGTTTCCAGGTTTGTCATTTCTTTCTTTTTATTATGCTGATTTTCTGTCAAGTAGGCATCTTTTGGTTTCTATATTCTAGAAATTGTCAGCCTTTTACTTCATGTCTCTTTGTTTATGTCATATTCACCATAAGTTTTAGAGCCTTAGGTAGAGCTGGGGTTCAATCCTGGTTCTGCCATTCATTAACTGTATGACTTTGGATAAGTCACTTAACATCTCTTAAGTCTGGAACACCTCATCTCTAACATGTGGCAAGTAATACAGGCCCTAATTTTTTTATCTGCAACTCACCACTCCCATCCAACAATATTTTTTAATAAACTGAAAAAGAAGAACCTTTATTGGGAAGATAGGGGTGGTGGTGAATTTTGGTGCCAGAACTTATTTAATGCCAAAATCTGAACTGAAATGACATGAAACTATTCTAATATCTATTTATCTGTTTATCTCTATCATTAATCAGCTATTATCAGTCACATTAATCAAAAGACATTAAATTCTATTTTAATATTTCCAAGTCATAGTAGCTTGACACAGTATAAGCTTATTTATCACTCACATGCAGTGAAATATGAGTGAGGATGGTGTTCTGTTCTGTGCAGTCATAACAGAGATCCAGGATTCTACTTTGCTTCAAGGCAAACCGAAATATGTAACCTCACAGTTTCCACAGATGGGAAGAGAGAAAATGTGGTCACTTCCACCAGTCTCCTGTTGGTTGAAATTCAGTCTTGGCCCCACCTATCTGGGTAGAAGGAGAGGCTGGGAATATGGACTGATCATGTGATCTTAAAGCAGAAGGCATGGACATTGGATCAATAGCACTCTCTGCTACATTTATTGTTGAGAGTCTCTTGGACAGCAAAGAGATCTAACCAGTCAATCCTAAAAGAAATAAACCCTGAATATTCATTGGAAGGACTGATGCTAAAGCCGACGCTCCAATACTTTGGCCACCTGATGCGAAGAGTCTTCTCATTGGAAAAGACTCTGATGCTGGAAAAGATTGAAGGGCGGAGGAGAAGGGGGTGACAGAGGATGAGATGGTTGGATGGCATCACTGACTCAATGGACATGAGTTTGAGCAAACTCCAAGAGATGGCTGGCATGTTGCAGTCCATGGGGTTTCAAAGAGTCAGACATATCTTAGTAACTGAACAAAAATAGTTTTACTGTACAAATGTTACACAGTTGATTATAGCATACAGCAGATCCTGCAGGAGACATTAATAATATAGAGTATATGCACAGTGTTGTGTGTCTAAAATCTGCAAGACTCTGAATGACAAATTCAGTTGGCTCTGAGGAATTCGGGTGAGGGACTGGGAATCTATATGTGCCTCGTTGGCTGGGCTGGATGAAGCACAAGCTGGAATCAAGATTGCTGGGAGAATTATCAATAACCTCAGATACGCAGATGACACCACCCTTATGGCAGAAAGTGAAGAGGAACTAAAGAGCCTCTTGATGAAAGTGAAAGAGAAAAGTGAAAAAGCTGGCTTAAAACAACATTCAAAAAGTGAAGATCATGGCATCTGGTCCCATCACTTCATGGCAAATATATGGGGAAACAGTGGAAACAGTGACAGACTATATTTTTGGGCTCCAAAAATCACTGCAGATGGTGACTGCAGCCATGAAATTAAAAGATGCTTGCTCCTTGGAAAAAGAGTTATGACCAACCTAGATAGCATGTTAAAAATCAGAGACATTACTTTGCCAACAAAGGTCCATCTAGTCAAAGCTATGTTTTTACCAGTAATCATGTATGGATGTAAGAGTTGGACTATAAAGAAAACTGAGTGCCAAAGAATTGATGTTTTTGAACTGTGGTGTTGGATAGGAGTCTTGAGAGTCCCTTGGACAGCAAGAAGATCCAACCAGTCCATCTAAAGAAAATCAGTCCTGAATATTCACTGGAAGGACTGATGCTGAAGCTGAAACTCCAATACTTTGGCCACCTGATGTGAAGAACTGACTCATTGGAAAAGACCCTGATGCTGGGAAAGATTGAAGGCAGGAGGAGAAGGGGACGACAGAGGATGAGATAGTTGGATGGCATCACCGACTCAATGGACATGAGTTTGAGTGAGCTCCAGGAGTTGGTGATAGACAGGGAGGCCTGGCGTGCTGAGTCTGTGGGGTCACAAAGAGTCGGACACGAGTGAGTGACTGAACTGAACTGAACTGGCAGGACAGCACAATTGCTAGGAGATGTATGCTGGGCCAGACTGCTTGAGTTTGAATCCTGACTCTCCTACTTTCTAGCTGTGCGACCTTGGGCAGCTTGCTTTAGTTCTCTGTGAATCTGTTTCCTAATTTGCTAAAATGACGATGATCATACCTATGAAGATTAAGTTACTGTATGTAATTCATTCATCATAATGCCTGACTGAGAAAGAGTGCTAAACAAGTCAGCTAGTCTTATTGTATGTAGGTATTATTAATACTATTTTTAATGTTATTTTCATATAGTTAGTACAGTGACTGACACAAAGTAAGTGCTTGTTTTATAATCAGATTCAGAACTACCTCTCACAGCATTGCAGACAGAGCGATCATCTGGCCTGTGCTTAAATGTGTTCATTGTAAGATCACTGAGTAATAAGATGACCAATGTTATTGTTAACTGGCTTCATTGGAAAAAATCTTTTTTGTAGTACCTGCTGTGGTTAATATCTAATAAATATTGAGCACCTATTTGGTGCCAGGCCCTCAGCCAAGCCTTAAGTGACATCACTTTGTCATCCTTCTATTATCCGGTGAAGTAGCTTTGTTTGCTGATGTTTCACAGAGAGGAACACTAAGGCTCAGAGGATCTCACAGGGTGTCAACCACATGATGGCAAAGGGATTTTTAGCTCCAGTCATATCTGGATCCAGGGCCCCTCCTGTCTTATCCACTCCACCCTTTGGGTTTAAGCAAATTAAGTAGGAAACTTCCATTTCCCTTTACCTTGCATCAGGATGGTTTCTGCTGTACCTCCCAGGATCTACTGCTACTCAAAATATGTTCATTTCTTAATCATTTCTACTTTCTAGAGACTTTTCACGTAGCTAATCAATTTAGAAAAATAACTACAATAGCCTAGTTTTAAATTTGATTTTGATTTAACCTTTATTAATTCATCCATTAGTTTGTCTTTAAAAAGACATTTTTTTTACCACCATGCTTATAGTATATAGCCATTACAACTAATTTCCCAAATTATCATCAGCATTCATCACAATTACTATGATGAATATTACATAAATATTATAATAGCAACATTAGGCATGGTCTCATATCATTAACACCAGACTAAATTTACATGTGAAATTGGATACAATGTGCTGTGAGTAATTGACGGTACATTTTTAATATGTAAGTAATTTTAAGTAATGAAATCACTAACAGTCTTTGCCTTACCCGTACCCTAGCTATGAAAGATTTTATTAGGTGAATTGGAACGTTTGATTTCTATGTTATGGCTAAACTAAGGCCATGCCGGAATTAATCTTATTGGTAAAATGCAGCAAAGACTAATAAGATATTGTCACAGGTGATCATCGGCTGCCAAAGTGGAAGAAATGTGACAGGGGACGGGTACCTATGATAGACTCATGTCTTCACTAATAGCTGTTGTTGCATTGGGGCCAACCCATGGACCACTGCTGGCTTCTTGGTCCACACCTTTACTGAGACACTGCCAGGTTCTCCTCTTATTTTTCAGCGATTTTTCTTGGTTACATTGTGAGATGACACACTGAGTTTCCTGGCCCAGAATAGTCATTTCAGTAGCGCTCAACCTGTGCGAGCATCTAGTGAGTGAGGAGGTACTTTGCTCACTCTGCCCCGGGGCCACTGACTGAATGACCTCTCAGGAGTTTGTGCCCCCTTTTGTCATCCTGGTGCCACAAGTGTTGAGATGTTAGTGTACCAGTTTACTTTTTATACCTCTGGAGCTTGTCACCTCCTCTCCAATGCCTTCCCTCTAGACCCAGCTGACATCAGCCCCTGTCAACTCTTGGGATAAAGAGTTGGACTTTTTGTTTCTAGGAACATACCTTAACTTCCCTGCTGAAAATTCTTCAGTTCTTATCTTGCTCCTTTCCTCCTGCAGTTCAGCCTCCTTGGCATCCTGCCTCAGATGTGTGGGGATCTGCCCTTGGCCTCCTGAGCCAGCTCTCCTGTCACTCTCCCCCTTTTGCGTTTCATCTTCTAGGTGACCTAACAAATGTTTTCTCTTCATTCCCCGGCCTCTGCCTCACTCCCCACTGCTCCCCATCCTGAGCCCTTATCCTCTTTAGCAGCTCCTGCTTGTCCTTCAGACCTAGTTCATCAGGTCCATGGGAGGGACTCTCTGATACAGCGCACTAGTACCCTTCCTTGTTGATTCCACACCATCATCTGCTTTCCTTTATTCTGACACTCACTGAAATTTCTGTTCATGTGCAAGATGCACTCTTCCCAGTTTTAAAAATTGCATACCTTCTAAATGATCTGGTTCCCATGATACATATTAACAATCTGCACACAATTCCAGTGTGTGACTGGGGATTTCCTCACTCCAACACCAGATGTAATCAAGTAATCTCCAACACCAGATGTCTTACAGTTCAACTTACTTCTGATACTTTCTTCCTGGAGATACAGCCAGATTCTACATGACAGCCCTTTCCTGGCCCCCAGCTTTAGATGCTACTGCAAGAATAGGTTGTCACCCATGCTTCTGACCAATGGGCTACAGATTGGAGTTTCCAACAAACCTTTACTTGGGTTCAAGTAATTTGCTAGAGCAGCTCACAGAACTTCCAGAAACATATACTTACTAGATTACCAGTTTTTAAATAAAAGGATATTTAAGAGCTTTTAATAAAATTCCTAGATAGCTTACCAAGACTAATCATGAAGAAACAGAAAGTATGAACAGATCTACAACTAGGAAATTGATTCAGTAATCACAGACCTCCCAAAAGAGACAAGCCTAGTAGCAGATGGCTTCACTGGTGAATTCTGCCAAATATTTACAGAACTAACTGTTCCAAAAAATTGATGTGGAAGAAACACTTCCAAATTAGGCCAGCCTTACCTGGTGCCAAAACCAGACAAAAAAATCACAAGAAAATTACAGGCTAATATTCCTGATACGCACAGATGCAAAAGTCCTCAACAAAACACTAGCGAACCAAATCCAAGAGCACATTACAATAATCATACTCCATGACAAAGTAGAATTTATCCCCGGGGATGGAAAGGTGAATCAATACATGAAAATCAAGTAATATAATATTCCACATTGACAGAATTAAGGATACAAATCTTATGATCATCACAATAGATGCATAAAAAGCATTTGACAAGTTCAATACCCTTTCAAGATGTATACTGCCAACAAACTGGGAATAGAAGGACAGTACCTCAACATAATAAAGGCGATATATGAAAAGGCCACAGCTAACATCACACTCAGTGGAGAAAATGGAAAACTTTCTCTTGGTATTAGGAGCAAGACAAAGATGTCCACTCTTGTTGAGTATTCTTAATACAACAATAATAAAGGAATAAAAGGCTCAAAAAGCCCCAAAAATTATACCACCAAACTCAAATTTTCACCCTAACAGCACTAAATCCCTTTCAGTGTATCCAAAGTCAAAGCATTATTTAAAAAAAACACACACACACACACACAAGAAACTTAAGACTTACCTCAAAACTTACAGCTCCATTATGGTCCGTATCGAATGCATTGAACAGAAAATGCGCATATGTTGTAGAGTCTGAAATGTTGGAAATAAAATAATGATAAGTTAGCATTTCAATATTCTACAAAATATTTAGATAGCATGTCCAAGCCTCTTCTATTCAGGAGAATATACTTTGACTTGTGGTTTCTTTGCTTTCTTCCCAGCTGCCCATCCTCTCTCAGTAGAGGGTTGTAATTTGAGGTTCAGAGGCATGAATTACCTACAGAGACCATTGGTGACAGAAGCATCTCTAAGTTTCTGGGTGGAATTTCTCTGAATACACGGGAGTCTTGGATGATGCTACTGACACTGGGATGAGTAATGTTACCTTAGGTGGGTGTGAGGCTAAAGCAAGTCAAATCTAGAAATTGATTAGTGCTTGGCAGGGACTATCTCTAAAAGAAGTGAAATAATAACATACTAATAATGAGACACAGATGAATTGCTATTATTGGTGGTGTAATTATTAGTTCATCATTTTACAACCCAGATAGGGATACTGGGATTCAGAGAAGTTGAAAAACTTGCCCCAAACTACACAGTCCATTAGCAGTAGAGTGGAACATCACTTAAGCACTTCTGACCAAAACACCATGCTAGCCCAGAGCCAGTAAGGTTGCCTGATGAAGTGGAAACAGGAGTGATTTGGGAAGCTTCTGTGGCTATGTTGAAATGGATTTTGTGGTCCTAAAGCTTCCCAGGTGCAAGCAGTGGGGTGCTCCTGCTTTGCCTGGGTCCTGGGTGGGATCGAGGCTCTGGGCAATGGCAGACTGCTTGTCCTGGGGTCGCAAGATGCTGCTTAAAGGACACTGAAGTTCTCTGAAATCCAACACTTCCTCTGAGTTTGCTTCTATATGTTATTTCCCTCTAGTTTTTTTCCTTCCTCTTCCCTTTTTTCCTTCATCTCCGTAATCTCTGAACTTTCTGCCTTTTACTTGAAATGTGTTATATATATATTTCTTATTGTTTTCTTTCCTTAGTGCAGTTTTCATTTTTAAGTCCCTCTGTGCTTGACCCTTGATCAAATTTGTGTGATTATTTTAAATGTTTCATCTCATGGGTTTTAGCCTTTTATCTTAACCTTTTTTTATATTAAAAAATAGTAACCTTTTAGATCATTGGCTCTAGCCTTTTATCTTCTGTTTAAAATCTCATCTATTTCTATTTTATAACTTTTATCCTTTATTTTTATTGGGATTTAACAAAACTTCTGTTCGCCTTTACTTTATGAATTGCTTTTTGAAGGCTGTCAAGAGACTAAGTCATAGAAGCAGTGGAGAATTTCTCTCTCCAGATAAAGGAGGTCAGAAGTCGTGCAGACTCCTCTCCTAGCTTGCAGGCATCCATGGCTTTTGTAGGCATTATTTTTCCTGAATGCTTCACCCCGCTGGTTAACTCTCTTGAAGGCCATGTATTTCATGAGGTAAACGGTACACTCAATTTCTCAAAATAATGATGACATTGTTTTTCATCTCTTACCTTTAAATATGATATGGTGGTTTAGTTGCTAAGTCACGTCTGACTCTTGTGACCCCATGGACTGTAGCCTGCCAGGCTCCTTTAACTTTGTCCATGGGATTCTCCAGGAAAGAATATTGGAATGAGTGGCCATTTCCTTCTCCAAAATATGATATGAGGAACCACTTATCTTTAAACATATGAATTAATATGTTTTCAATGAACCAAACAGACACCACAATTGGGCCTAAGTAGTACATTAAAGGACTGTAAGTAGAGTGGATGTCCATCTAGAGTTGACAGGTTGCAGGAAGAAACCCTTTTGGGTATGGAGCCAGGATTTTAATTGCAATCAACTTAGTGCGATTGTTGGGAAGTTCCATTAGAATTATTAAGAATTGCCAGCCTTCTTTTTTTTTTCACGAACATGTTTTGCTCTCAGCAATATTTTCATAGACTTCTTGAACTTTATAGTGCCCTATGGAGAAATGAGTTGACAGATGGAATGCTAAACTTATCTTCAGGAGAAAAAAAAAGGGATTTTGCCTATTTTAAAATGAGCTCATTAAGCAGATATTTTGTTACTTTATACAGTCAGGGTAAATGCCTTTACCTTAGCAAGCAGAACTCACCATGAATATAAGGCACAGAACAAACAATACTGGAAATTTTTTAAAATTTAAAACACCAAGATAACATAGGCATATAATAATTACCATTCTTTTTAGATGGGGTTGTTTAGTTTAAACCTTGACCAATGGGACCCACACTCTGAGGGTTTGCCCTAATGTGGTTCAGAGGACATCTTATTCCTCTAAATGTATCTTGGCAAGTTTCCTGGAAATGAAGCCAGTTTTCCAGCCTAGATAGGAGATACCAGGTGGAGAGATGGTATCATCTCTCAGATGGCCCAAATTTGAATCTCAGGTCAACCAACTATTAATCATGTGGCCATGGCAAATTGTTTAAGCTCTCTGTAACTCAGTTTCCTCACCTACAAAATGATAAGTGTACTTCATAGAGTCGTCATGAAGACATTAAATGAGATACTACATGCAAGTTCTTAGAACAGTCTTAGGCAAATGTTAAATGTTCACTAAATATCAGTTATCATTGTTATTCTTTCAGAGACAAGTCACTCTCATTTCAACCACCTCAAATAAATGTGATCATTTTGTTTACAGATTTAATATATTCCATTTGAAAAAGTTCCTATTGTGTGTGTGTGTGTGTGTGTGTGCGTATGAAATCTCTATTGTGAAAGGGTCTGAACTTCTAATTTAATGGAACTTTAAACTCTGGGCTTTCCTGGTGACTCAGATGGTAAAGAATCTACCTGTAATGCAGGAGACCCAAATTCAATCCCTGGGTCAGGAAGATTCCCTGGAGGAGGGAATAGCTACTCACTCTTATATTCTTGCCTGGAGAATTCCATAGACTGAAGAGCCTGGTGAGCTCCAGTCCATGGGGTCGCAGAGTCAGACACAACTGAGCAACTAACACTTCATGTTCAGTGAAGACTAGTATCATTATGTCATGAAAAGTATTGAGGTTCTGACAGAGCTTGAATTTCTTCAGCAGGCATTTGGAGATAGTGAAAGTTTTTAAAGGAGAATGATGCTACTAGCTTTAGAGCTAAGGCACTGGAAGTGTCTGCTGGGCATAGAAATGGATTCTGCAGAGAAAAAGGAAATTGCCCACAAAAGGATCTCAGTCTGATTTCATCTGACTATGCTCTTCTTAAATACTCAGCAAACATCTGCTAAAAGGATGAGTAACTGGCATTCTGGAGTCTAGATTTCAGTACAGTTCAGGGTTCAAAATATGTAACAATGGTCTTTGTTCTTCCTGTATGACCTGACATGTCTCCTCTGACCACAACTCTTTCCAAACAATGAAAACAGTTACTGAATTTCATATGCTGACTTTGTTCAGTTTCTCATAGTTTTACTTGTGAAGCTGAAAATTAAATGTTGAAATTTCGCAGATAGGGGACAAAATTTATGGAGTCTTAGACTAGGAAGTGACCTTCCATACCATTTAGCTATTTATCTACATTTAACAAAAGTGGAAAATGGGTGTAGGTAATGTTAGGTACAGTGGCTATGGTCACCTAGTTAGCCAGTGGTAGAGTCAGTAATGAAATCAAGACATTTCAACACTTACTCTTATAAATAAAGATTATTAGGGAATTCCCTGGTGGTCCACTGGATAGGATTTCAGGCTTTCACTGCTGAGGGGCTGGGTTCAATCCCTGGGGGAAATTAAGATCCTGGAAGTCATGTGGCACAGCCCCCCCACCAAAAATAAAAAAAGAATGTTAGACTAGAAAGAAAACTTGAGGATTCTTCTGTTCCACATTTGGTAAATGAACAACCTGAGGCCCAGAGAAATAAACTATTTAAGTCACACATCTTGGTGCTGGCAAAGTCTATCCATAAACTCAGGACTCTTGACTTAGTCCAGTACCTTTAACCCAACTGTACCCAGACCACAGTGATAATATCAACTAAACCCTTGATTGGAAAGGCGACTGATACACATATTTCAGAATATTTGAACAAATGCACTTGGTTATCATGTTCCAGGTCTGTGGGTTGAAGTCAATCTGGTTGATTTCTTTCTTCCCACCACCACCCCTACTCCCACCTGAATTCATGCACAAGATACAGAATTAGTTCATTGCATTTGGATATACAATTCACGGCACTGTGACTGCAGTAAGGCGGGTTCACTCACTACATGAGTGGTAGCTTCTGCTCACTACGTCCTCTATAAATTACTCTGAAAATTCCTAGAAATAGAAGTGTATTCGGTGGATGCAGTTATTTGGGAAAAAGTACTTAAATCTTTATGTCCATAAAACTCATCTAAATGTCTCAAGTGCCTTACACAGTGGATGTTCAATAAATATTTGTTTAGATTTTTCTGACTGAAACTCATTCCTTCAATAACTGTTGATCAGGTACCTCATATAGTCAAAGTAAGTGCAAAATTCCTACAATACAAGCAGGGGTAAACCAGGAGACTAAGTTTCATGAGCTTTAAAAATGCCTTAAGAGCTTCTACGCTAAGGCTTCCCTGTAGGTGGCATTGGAAAACACTGCTATAATGATATAGGTAATGCGGTTTCCTCTTGGCTAGTTTTATAGGAGACATACTTTATCCCCTACAAACAGGAAGCCTCTGTTCAGTTCAGCTGTGCTGATATCCAAAACTCCAAACAAGTTGTGCTTGGTAAACCATCCTGCTAAGCCGTAGAGAAAACTCAAGAGCCTGACACAGTATAAATTGCAGGAGATTCTGGCAAAAAGACAAAGTCTCTTCCTGGAGGAAATGGTGAGACATTGTGATTTATGATCCCATCATTGCTACGACTCCTAATGAGAGACATCTGTTGCTTTCAGGCCATCAAACTAAATAAACGACTTCACACAAGTGTGAGGACATCCTAACAGGGATTTGACTGCCACCAGAGAATACATTCTTTCTTAGGCCATTTTCCCTTTTCTAGCGGCACTGCAAGATACAATTTGCATGCATGATATTAATTTTTAAAATTTCAAGTCATCATTCTTTAAAACATTTCATTTTGTTCAGTAATGCCGGATGCTTTTAGATTTATGCATTCAATTAACATGAATATTCAAAGGATTTTTAAGAGAGCAAAAGTGATTTTTCCGCAAATCCCTTTGGACTTTGTAAGAAGACTCTCTTGCTAATTATTATGCTTAAGTAGATGTTCTCTAATGTTGAAATGTTATTTTTCAGATAAAAATACATTTTTAATGTGAAGTTGTATCCAATTTGTAGTATGTAATAACTTTCATTTGAGATAATAAAAAAATAGCTAAAAGATTTCCATTTGTGCTAAGGGCTTTGATATTAATGGTTGTAAATATATTGGCAGACAGTTTATAGTAAACATCATTCTTTTAAAAAATTCCATGGTTTTTAATAATTTAGAAATATGTATTAAACAAAAGATATTCTAAATTTGTTATTAATGCAGACAATAGACCCATTATAAGCCTGGCATCAGACCCAATACCTGTCTGTGGGTGGTTAGTAACAAGATGGACTGGGGGAGTTGTCACCCATGACATATGCAAATTCATGTAATAATGGGTCACTGTTTGTTTTCTCAGAATTTTTATTTAATTCTTTGAAAAGTCCATCTTAAGGGAGAATTTCTATTTTCATAATCCATGCACAAAATTGTCTTCAACCTACTGAAATACATAAAGCCAAAAGTGAATCGAGTTTTTGTATGAAATAATTAATATTCAAGTTTGCATCCATTAAAAATGGCTTTTACAGGTGTCACCCCATGATGAGGCCGATGTCATTCACTCATCCACACATTCACTCATTTTTGCAGCATTAGTGTGACTACTTGTCACTCGGTGTTCCATGACCTGTGGATATAGCAGTGAGCAAAACAGACAAAAAAATTCCGTTCCCTTGGAAATGATATTCTAGTGGAAAAAGAGACAGTAAACAACAACAAAAGTAAATAAAATATACATTATTAGATGCTCTTGGGTGCTAAAGAGAAAGCTAAAGCAGGAAAAGGGCATGGGGGATGTTTAAGGGGTTGAGGTTTAAGCCAGGGTGGCCAGAGGAAGCCTCACTGAGAAGGTGGCATTTGTATGAAAGCAGAGGTGATGAGATATTGAGATGGATGTTTAGGAGAAGAGAGATTCCAGACAGAGAGAAAAATGAATTCAAAGGCCCAGAGGCAGGACTTCTGTGGTGGTCCAGTGGTTAGGGCTCTGCCCTTCCACTGCAGGGGGCATGGGTTTGATCCCTGTGGGGAATAAGATCCTATATGCTGGGGCAGTGCAGCCAAAAAGTTTTTTAATGATAATAATAAAAAGCTCAGAGGCAGCAAACGGACTGGTGTGCTGGAGGAAGAGCAACAGGCCAGGGAAGCTGGAATGAGGTGAGCAAAAGGGAGGGTCAGTGAAGGACGAAGCAGAGAGAGAACAGGAGACAGTGACTGTGGCTTTTGCTCTGAATGGGTGGAAGATTCTGGGCAGAGCAGTGATGCAACCTACATTTTACCAGGATAACTCTGGCTCATGTGAGAATAAACCATGGTGGGGAGTAAAAAAGAGGGTGGGATCAGACGGACTACCTAGGAGAACACTGCAGTTATTTTGGCATCAGATGATAGTGAATCTTTTAAGTGGAAAAGAAGTAAAAAGATAATGACTGGGAAATGGATGGATTTCTGTGCACCTTGGTTTCCACGTGTAGGGAAAGGGAGAATCGTAGCTAGGGTTGTTGGAGGGTGATGGGTAACACATGCCATGGCCAGACATGTATTAGATGCCTGATGAATGGCGGCTCCTTCAGCTCAGGTTCGGTTTATCTGGATCGAATCTTTTCTATGTCCTCCCTGTCGTTCAGCTGGTCTAATTGTGCCTACATTGTGTTCTCATAATATTATGTTGTTAACTCCCGTCTTCACGTTTATTTTTCATGCTGGCACTGCCCATCTGCTACACTAGGCTCTACCATTCTTTGGGGCAGTCTCACTCCCTTTACATCATCAGCACCTCACACACGGCTGGAAACATGGAAGGTTGCAGGACAAGTTTGAGCTGGGCATCCTGCCGAGTGATCAAGGAGAGAATTTAAGTTCCGCTGGCAGATGTATCTCTTCACTCATCTCTAATATGTACACATTGTCGTTATGCTCTCTTTTCTTCCCAGTTAAAATAATGTCTAGAGTGGTATTGGTTTTCTTAGATGTGGGGGGAGGGGTGATAGTGAAGAGTTCCTGAAAGAGAGAGGAAGAACAGAAAGGAGCAGCAGAAAGCCTAGATAAGACTCCAGAAATATCTGGGTTCTAACCTAGTAGTAGTCAGCTGCTCAGTCATGTCTGACGCTTTGCAGTGCCATGGACTGTAGCCCACCAGGCTCATCTGTCCATAGGATTCTCCAGGCAAGAATACTGGAGTGGGTAGCCATTCCCTTCTCTAGAGGATCTTCCCGACTCAGGGGTCAAACCCAAGTCTCCTGCACTGCGGACAGATTCTTTATCATTTGAGCCACAGGGGATTCTAACCTAGATCTGCCATTTTAGTGGGTGTATGACCCTGAGCAAAACATTTAGCTTCTCTAAGCCCCAGATTTCAGATCCAAAAAATTGAGGATAATTACACTTTCTAATTTTGAAAGTTGGGCATTGTAATGCATGTGAAAGCTTTGCGGCTTTCAGGACCCATCCATCATAGTCAGAAAGTGCCATGCCTTTGACGGATGTGGCAACAGGCACTCGGTAATACTACTTGTATTCAGCTGAAGAGTGAACTCTCGGATATTTGATAATTTGTAAGTAGCTCACTTTTACGATGTATTGAGAATCACATGGACAGCATGCTGTGTATTAATTCTTGGATGTAAAGATGAAAAATGTAGAGTCATGCCATGAAAGATTAAACCAAACTCAAGATTGCAAGCATAATTCTAGTTGAAAGTATGCTCACTGGTCCACATTTGTACCTACCTCCCTGTGGAAAGAACTGCGAGTAAATCTCTTTGAAGGTATCTTCATTAACAACCCCGCTGGGACATTCCTAGAGGAAGTGGGAGAGAAGCAATATGAGAGAAGTGTTCATAAAACGGATTTTTCTGCACATTTTGAAATAGGACTGTCTACTGTGCAAAGCTGAACCAAGAAAGTTATCCATCCATCCATCCATATCACAAAAAGAATAGAAGTGCACTATAAACTTCTCTTTGTTCCAGTTCTCATAGAATGAAAAAAAGTTGATGATGTAAAAATCTTTGCATAGTATCCACATCACAGCTGGTCTGACACATTAAAAAACACAGGGTTGTTTTTAAGAACATGTATATATGTTATCTATGGGTAGGAGGAAATTTGTTTTTCATTCAGCGAGAACACTGCAAGAGGTTTCTGATATGGTCTTGACTGGACCTTCATGTTGTGTCCTCTGCAGATGTGCTGGACACACATCATCTTTAGTTTAATGTGAAAATGGTGTGCTCCCTTGGGTCTAAGGTGGCCCCACAAGCCTCCAGCAGGAATAGCTACAGATTGCTCCGGACTGCATAATAACAAAGGTAGAAATAAGTCACTTGAGTAAGGAAAGACCCCAAGATTTTTTTTAAGTTCTAAAGAGGAGGGTGTGAAAGGAGGATGCCTGAATATAATGAATTCCCACCTTTGTCCCGTGGTTGGAGTTATTTAAGACTGATGGATACTGACCACAGGAAGGCCACTAATGTTGGATTATTGACTTGATGGGGCCACAGAGCAAAGGTACCCCTCTGAAATGGAAATTTTCTATAAAAGGAACTGAAATCTAAAATGTCATACAAAGTGAAAGTGTTAGTTGCCTAGTTGTAGTCCATCTCTTTGTGACCCCATGGACTGTGGCCCACCAGGCTCCTCTGTCCATGGAATTTTCCAGGCAAGAACACTGGAGTAGGTAGCCATTCCCTTCTCCAGGGGGTCTTCCCAACCCAGGGATCGAATCCAGTCTCCTGTATTGCAGGCAGATTCTTTACTGTCTGAGTCACCAGGGAAGCCCAATGCTATATAAGATCTGCCTTTATGCCGAGGTGAGGACTAATCAAGTGGACTCGACACTGATGTAAGGGCAAAAAAATGCTTTCACTCTTTGCAGTTTCAAAAACAATCTGGTCAGGAATCTGAACTGGAGAGGTCCCTGGAACAGTTGAGACTGACAATCACAAAGTAATTTGACATCAAACCACACGTGGGATGCTAACTGCATACTGAAGATGGGGAAGAGATAAGTTCTGTCTGGTCCTTCTGAGTAGCTTTTCAGGAACAGGCCCATTTTCTGTAAGCTCCCTCACTTCAGTTCTCAGAGAACCCCCCCTGGTCTACCAGCATCTCCAGGATTCACTGGGGGAGAATCAGAGGTATGTTAATTCCCCTGACTTTAGACATGGATATTCTGTGTACTTTAAATTTGAGGCTATTTCTGGGATCTTCAAAAATCATTTGTGGTCTTTAAAACTCTTAACTCTTTGTCCCCTCCTGAATAAACTTGATGTTTCCTTTTTCTAAAACTCAGTTACTCACAACTGTCATGTGCGTCACATGAGGAATTTTCTATTTTCTTCTTTGTTTGTTTGAAAGGTTATATCTTTGATACATTAACACAGATTCAAATAGTAGTTGCCAATGTGAAGCTTGTGTTACAGGCTTGTCAATGTGTATTTTTCCCATTCGATTATTATAATGACGTAGACATCTCCATTCACTGAAGAGGAACTAGGTTCTGTGGTCAAGTGCCCTGTTACTCAGAGATCCAGTGGAAGAGCTGGGATGTGAGCTTGAAACTTTCCAGCTTGTCACAAGGTTTTGTATTAAACAAGCCCTGTGGAAATAATGACCCTGAGGACCTAAGAGAATTGCAGCAAAGGAAAGACAGCCAGAAACAAATTAGGAAAAAAAAACCCAAGCAAGCAAATTATGATGTTTATGATATGTCAATTTGTCTGGGCCATGATGCCCAGTTATTTGGTTAAACATTATTCTGGATCTTTCTATAAAGGTGTTTTTGAATGAGATTTACATTTAAATTGGTGGATTTTGAGTAAAAGCAATTACCCTCTAGCATATGAGTAGGCCTTATCTAATCATTTGAAGACCTGAATGGAACAAAAGGCTAATTTCTCCAGAGCAAAAGAGAATTTTCCAGCCTTGGGACTTGATAGGCAACACTGATTTTTCTTGATTCTACAGCAGATTGCCTTTGAACTTGAACTGCAATTCCTTCCTGAGTTCCTGAATCTCTAGCCTGTCTCCCTCTGTCTTCTGTCAGATTCTGGACTGGCTAAGCCTTCACAATCATATGAGCCAACTGCTTAAATAAACCACTTTCTGTATACATACACATCTATTGGCTTTATTTTTTCTGGAATATCCTGACTAGTACATAAATAAGTGAACAATCAAGAGTTACAACTCCAAGAGGAAAGAAGATGGTGTGTATATAGTTCATTACTCAAAAGTTTTGACTAAATGACTTCATCTAGTTGGCAGCAACAGAACTAATTTTAAGAGCAAATAAGCACTTTGTAGTTAGACCCTTTCATGCATGGAAATTGTGATTGATTGGCTATTTATCTCTGAGCCATCTGCTGGGGATAGTAAGGAGAGAGCAAATAGAGGGCTGTCTGCCATCAGGTGGTGAATATATGCAAGGTCAAAACCAGACACTTGCCTCAGAGTTCAAATGACTCTAGCAAGAGACAAAGATGGGAAAGGAAGGGATACCTGCAGTTAGCAAACTGGTCAGCTGTCTTTAGTCTCTAGATGCATTTGATAGATGTATCTTATAATGTGAATTGAAATTCAGAGATTGACAGTCCCATATGTGTTTGCTTTATGTTTAATCATATGTCTGGGTCAGACAAAATCCTTTCTCTGCCAACTGAAAATTCCTGGCCAAGTTCTAGGGTGGTAAGACTCAGCAAGCTAATTGGTCTTTATTCATCCTTTATTTATTACATTAATTTACAGCTTTAGCCCATACATACTGTAGGTCTATTATTCTAGGAACTTTTCTAAGAAATGAGGGGGCAGTCATAAACAAGTTAAATGTCTTATCTTCATGAGACCTGCATCCAGATGGAAGAAGAAAGGTAAAAAACAATAAATGAGATGATAAAAATAATCCAGGAGTGAAAACTAAGATCATGGCATCTGGTTCCATCACTTCATGGCAAATAGATGTGGAAACAGTGGCTGACTTTATTTTTATGGGTCCAAAATCACTGCAGATGGTGATTGCAGCCATGAAATTAAAAGACACTTACTCCTTGGAAGGAAAGTTATGACTAACCTAGACAGCATATTAAAAAGCAGAGACATTTCTTTACCAACAAAGGTCTGTATAGTCACGGCTATGGTTTTTCCAGTAGTCATGTATGGATGTGAGAGTTGGACTATAAAGAAAGCTGAGTGCAGAAGAATTGATGCTTTTGAACTGTGGTGTTGGAGAAAACTCTTGAGGGTCCCTTGGACTGCAAGGAGACCCAACCAGTCCATCCTAAAGGAGATCAGTCCTGGGTGTTCATTGGAGGGACTGATGTTGAAGCTGAAATTCCAGTACTTTGGCCACCTGATGTGAAGAACTGACTCATTTGAAAAGACCCTGATGCTGGGAAAGATTGAGGGCAGGAGGAGAAGGGGACAACAGAGGATGAGATGGTTGGATGGCATCACTGACTCAATGGACACAAGTTTGAGAAGGCTCCGGAAGTTGGTGTTGGATGGGGAGGCCTGGCGTGCTGCAGTTCATGGGGTTGCAAAGAGTCAGATACGACTGAGTGACTGAACTGAACTGAACTGACGATCTATCATTTATTTAAAAGAGTTCTTATGGGAAAGCAATACATTTTACTACCTTCAGGTGAAAAAGATTAATCATATTTTTCAGGATGCTAGTGACTTACAAAGCAGTACAATGGTCTATTTTCTAACTCCTCCCTTACCAGTTTTGTTGAGTCATTTCTGCACAAAAGAGGTATCTCCACCTCTCCATCAAGAAGAGTTTAACCTGCCCATGCATACAGCTAAGTGTAAACCATAAACAATGTGGCTGTATCAGGTTAACTCTTGCTGTAACAAACAAGATCCTAAATACATAACAAATTTAAAAGAATGCAGTATATTTTTGCTTGTCTAACAGGAGTGGTGGTACTGATCTGAGTTATTAAGGGATGCGTGTTCAAACTACTGCACAACTGCACTCATCTCACATGGTAGCAAAGTAATGCTCAGAATTCTCCAAGCCAGGCTTCAACAGCATGTGAACTGAGAATTTCCAGATGTTCAAGCTGGATTTAGAAAAGGCAGAAGAACCAAAAATCACATTACCAACATCCACTGGATCATCAAAAAAGCAAGAGAAAACCGGAAAAACATCTACTTCTGCTTTATTGATTATGCCAAAGCCTTTGACTGTTTAGATCACAACAAACTATGGAAAATTCTTAAAGAGATGGGAATACCAGACCACCTGACCCATCTCCTGAGAAATCTGTATGCAGGTCAAGAAGGAACAGTTGGAACCTGACATGGAACAACAGACTGGTTTAAAATTGGGAAAGGAGTACGTCAAGGCTGTATATTGGCTGTATATTGTCACCCTGCTTATTTAATTTATATGCAGAGTACATCATGTGAAATGCTGGGCTGGATGAAGCATAAACTGGAATCAAGATTGCCGGGAGAAATATCAGTAATCTCAGATATGCAGATGACACCACCCTTATGGCAGAAAGCAAAGAAGAACTAAAGAGCTTCTTGTTGAAAATGAAAGAGGAGAGTGAAAAAGCTGGCTTAAAACTCAACATTCAAAAAAAGAAGATCATGGCATCCGGCCCTATCAATTCATGGCAAATAGATGGGGAAATAATGGAAACAGTGACACACTTTATTTTTTTGGGTTCCAAAATCACTGAAGATGGTGACTACAGACATGAAATTAAAAGACGCTTGCTCCTTGGAAGAAAAGTTATGACCAACCTAGACAGCATATTAAAAAGCAGAGACATTACTTTGCCAACAAAGGTCCTTCTAGTCAAAGCTATGGTTTTTCCAGTAGTCATGAATGGACGTGAGAGCTGAACTATAAAGAAAGCTGAGTGCAAAAGAATTAGTGCTGTTGAACTGTGGTGTTGGGGAAGACTCTTGAGAGTCCTTTGGACTGCAAGGAGATCAAACCAATCAATCTTAAAGGAAATCAGTCCTGAATATTCACTGAAAGGACCAATGCTGAAGTTGAAACTCCAATACTTTGGCCACCTGATGTGAAGAACTGACTCCTTAGAAAAGACCCTGATGCTGGGAAAGATTGAAGGCAGGAGGAGAAGGGGATGACAGAGGATGAAATGGTTGGATGGCATCACCAACTCGAAGGACATGAGGTTGAGAAAGCTCCAGGAGTGGGTAATGGACAGGGAAGCATTACCTGTTGCAATCTGTGGGCTTGCAAAGCTTCGGACATGACTGAGAGCCTGAACTGAACTGAAGTCACTTCACATGAGATCTTCATTGCGTCTTGCAGGTTCTTTGATTGCAGCTCACAGACTCTGGTTGTGGAGCGGGCTTACTTGCTCTACAGTATGTGGGATCTTAGTTCCCTGACCGGGGATTGAGCCTGCATTTCCTTCACTGAAGGTGGATTCTTAACTACTGGACCACTTCCCCTGATATCATTTTTAAAGGATGATATTTTCAAATAAGTTCAGTAAGGGCTAAACACTGAAGTATGAATTTGTTAATTCGGCTTTCTTCACCATAAGACCAAGAAGCAAAAGAGTTCCCAGCTTTAGAGAAAGTGAGGAAAGCTCACTTATCTATACGGTGAGAAGTTACTATTGACCTTCTATAAGCTTTATGGCTTCTGTATTTTAGTTTCTAATGATATTTCATCTGATTATTAGCAAATGGTCATGTAGTGAAAATATGTTGTCTATAAAAAAAAGTAGATAAAAATCACCTATAATTATATTACTGTAAGAATATTTTGGTCCTTTATCTAACTGTATATTAATATGCTGTACATATAAAATTAGAAGTTGGACATGACTTAGTGAATGAACAACAAACAATAATAAAATTAGAATAACACTGTAGCATTGCATCTTATTCTTTTTACCATAAAAAAATATCCTGACTGTAACAGTTCATTATTATTAAAGGCTGCATAATAATGTGTCTGGTGCATTTACCATACAGTTGGGTATTTAGGGAATTGCAGCACATTTTTGAACTACATAGGAATAGTAATGTAATTAACATTCTAGTGCATACATCTGTGGTTCCACCTTTGGTTCTTTATGACTAATCCCAGAAGGAGGCTCATAAGACCAAAAGCTTTAAACCATGTTACGGCTCTAAACCATGTTAAGGCTCTGAACCATGTTAAGGCTCTTCGTATGCACAGTCACTTTGATTTCCAGAAGGGCTGTACCCACATGTGCTACCACCACTGGTTTATGAGAAAGTTTCACATCGAGAGGCATTGCTGACCAGAATCATATGGTGATTTGATATTCACCAAATCCCATGAACAAACAATAATAATCTGCTTTCCTCATAAATCTAATCATCATTCTGAAAATTACTAGGGGATATCAAGGTGTGTGTCCAGATCCCTCCAAGGGATAAAGTGATGCACAGATTTTCATGCAGACAAGGATGCTTTGATGGCAGGCTGCTGGACCACATCACCACAGTAACAGCTGTTTAATGAGTGTACATTCACTGCCTTCTTACCTACAATATCTCTTTTATTAAATAACATTTTCACTAACCCTGAAAAGTAAGGGTTAGTTAGAGATGAAAATGAAGCTTGGAGAGATGAAAATTATGTAACTTGTTGGAGTCACACAGTTTTTTACAGAGGCATACATGTGTTTCAGTCAGTTCAGTTCAGTCGCTCAGTCGTGTCCGACTCTTTGCAACCCCATGAACCGCAGCACACCAGGCCTCCCTGTCCATCACCAACTCCCAGAGTCCACCCAAACCCATGTCCATCGTGTCGGTGATGCCATCCAACCATCTCATCCTCTGTTGTCCCCTTCTCCTCCTGCCCTCAATCTTTCCCAGCATCAGGGTCTTTTCCAATGAATCGGCTCTCCGCATCAGGTGGCCAAAGTATTGGAGTTTCAGCTTCAACATCAGTCCTTCCAATGAACACCTAGGACTGATCTCCTTTAGGATGGACTGGTTGGATCTCCTTGCAGTCCAAGGGACCCTCAAGAGTCTTCTCCAATACCACAGTTCAAAAGCATCAATTCCTCTGCACTCAGATTTATTTATAGTCCAACTCTCACATCCATACATGACTGCTGGAAAAACCATAGCTTTGACTAGATAGACCTTTGTTTTCAAAGTAATGTCTCTGCTTTTTAATATACTGTCTAGGTTGGTCATAACTTTCCTTCCAAGGAGCAAGCATCTTTTAATTTCATGGCTGCAATCACCATCTGCAGTGATTTTGGAGCCCAGAAAGATAAAGTCAGCCACTGTTTCCACTGCTTCCCATCTATTTGTCATGAAGTGATGGGACCAGATGCCATGATCTTCGTTTTCTGAATGTTGAGCTTTAAGCCAATTTTTTCACTCTCCTTTTTTACTTTCATCAAGAGGTTCTTTAGTTTTTCTTCACTTTCTACCGTAAGGGTGGTGTGATCTGCATATCTGAGGTTATTGATATTTCTCCTGGCAATCTTGATTCCAGCTTGTGCTTCCTCCAGCCCAGCGTTTCTCATGATGTACTCTGCATATAAGTTAAATAAGCAGGGTAAGAATATACAGCCTTGATGTACTCCTTTTCCTATTTGGAACCAGTTTGTTGTTCGGTGTCCAGTTCTAACTGTTGCTTCCTGACCTGTATACAGGAGCCAGAGATCAAATTGTCAACATCCACCGGATCATTGAAAAAACAAGAGAGTTCCAGAAAAACATCTATTACTGCTTTATTGACTATGCCAAAGCCTTTGACTGTGTGGATCACAATAAACTGTGGAAAATTCTGAAAGAGATGGGAATACATGTGTTTACTCTTTAAACAAATTGTCCTTTAGTGTGTTCTATGCATTGAGCACTCTCCTGGGCACCAAGGATACAGAGTGAATTTTACAATATTCCATTTTGGCTTTTATGGAATTTGTAGATTAGTGTAATCACCCTTACACCTTCCTGACTTCATTAATTGCAACGTTAACTTGTCTTTTGGATTATAATTTTTTAGGACTGAAAAATAAGGCTTCTGGAGATCCAGCTATGGAAATACTTCTTTCGGGAAGACACACTACATTTATTTGCTTCCACATCTTCTTCCATTATGGTGGCTGTTTTGGAGAGAGCCACATGCAAAAGGAAGCCTTTCAACCCAAACTGCAGTATTGATTTAAAAATTTTTTAAAAATTAAATATATATATATATATATATATACACACAAACACACATACAAAGGTTCATATAGTCAAAGCTATGATTTTTCTAGTAGTCATGTATGGATGTGAGAGTTGGACCATGAAGAAGGCTGAATGCTGAAGAATTGATGCTTTTGAATTGCGGTGCTGGAGAAAACTCTTGAGAGTCCCTTGGATAACAAGAAGATCAAATCAGTTAATTCTAAAGGAAATCAACCCTAAATATTGGAAGAACCAATGCTAAAGCTGAAGCTGCAATATTTGGTCACCTAACTGACTCATTGGAAAGGACTCTGATGCTGGCAGAGATTGAAGGCATAAGTAGAAGAGGACAACAGAGGCTGAGAAGGTTAGATAGCATCACTGACTCAATGGACATGAATTTGTTGGTGTCCCCAAAACACCAACTTTGGGACATGGTAAAGGACAGAGAAGCCTGGTGTGATGCAGTCCATAGGGTGTCAAAGAGTCAGACATGACTCTTTGTTAGTGACTGAATAACAACATATATAATTGTAGTTTGTGAGATTTGGGGAAAATGAAATGTTTTAAATTTCTTTTTTGAGAAATGATTGCCTTTAGTTCAGCAAGGACCTCTCCACCTCCTTCCTTACCACATACACTTTAATCTGAATATGAGTGGCTGGACACTAAAGTGCTTTGGGAAAAGTCCCAGATTTTAGGACAGGTTAAGTAAACTACTCCATCAACTGTTAAGTAGCTAGGATTTCCTGGTGCTGTGCTGGCTGGTACATTAATCTGTTAAGACCAGCGAGTTTCCTTCAGTGCTTCTTAGACCCTTCACAGTGATATGATCATAATGTGATAAATGTAGAGTGAGATTTTCTTAGCGTGTAACTGCCATGCCATTTTGTCAGTTGGTAAAGAGACACTTGCCTTGGGGCCTTGTGTTCTCTGTTGATCCTACTCAGCTGCCTTAGGTAGTGTTATGAGACACGTGGCAAGGTCCGTTATAAATGAACTATGACTATTTTGCTACTACTAATATCCATACTAACTACTAATATCTATACTAATAAGTGAGAAACTTTTGTAATAATAATAATTAGCACGATGATGGTGATCATGATAGCGATGATGATGATAAGTTAATACATTGTGTTAAATGCTTTCCCTGGATTTTCTCATGGGAATGGATAGATGCTAGCATTATCTCCATTTTACCAATGAACAAACTGTTAGAGAGAAACTACCCATGTTCTCATAATTAGAATATAGCAGAGCCTAGTCTATTGACCACAGAGTTTGAGGATTTAAGCAACTTTAGAGCTTAAATGGGTTTCTCCTGCTCTTGAAAAGTAGAGTGCTCTTATAAAACCTCCCAAAAGCTGAAATGGCAGAAAACACAGAAGCAGTCACCATAAAGAAGAGATGCTCACAGACACAATTCAAAGCTATGGGGGCTTGATGCTGGGATGCAGAGGGTAGTTCTTGGGGGAGAGGGCTTGATGGTGCCCGTTGGTGCTTGGGGTGTGCTGCCTCTGTAGCAGCTAAGTGTAAGAGGAATGCTGTATGCTATATTTCATTTTTTGCTTTTCTACATAAAAGTGAAAATCCTCTTCAGATTTCTTTTCATTAGCAAAAATAGGGGCTAATGTAGGTCTTTATCCCTAAAGCAGGGATACCTGTAAACTAGTCTAGTGGCATCATTTTTAAACTGAGGAGACTGAGTTTGAGGTTATAGGAATTGCCCGTAAAGCACATGATGGGCTGCTGAGCCTTACCTTGTGTCTGGCTTTCCTGATGTCTAGCCTGATGTGTGGACATCACAGACACCTTCATGTCCATTTAATAGCTGGTGCCCTTCTCTCGGGAAGCATTTAGAATCAACACTGCAGCAGCAGCAGTGAAATGCTTATGCTCCTGGGCTCTGGAGTGAGACAGAAGAACTGCACTGAACCTCTCTTCTACTTAAAAGCTGTAGAGCTTCAGACAAACATTTCCTCGAAGTCCCCTTGTTCTCTGTCACACGGGGATAACTATTGACACTAGAGGGCTGCTATGAGGATTAATAAGATAATTCCACATTATGTTCCTATCTTAGAACTCTTCTTTGCACATCATATTTGATCATTACATATGAGCTGTCAGTACAATATTAATAACCTGGAATTTGGTAAACAGAACTCCATCATACAAACAGTAACCTCAGCATGGCTATCCTAGGGTTAAATGATATCCACCAAAGCAGTTGAACCCAGTACAGTACTGGACTGATATAATGCAATGAGCCTACAAAACAGATATGAGTTATGCCTCCCTGACTAGCTTTATAAATTGAATCTGCTCTCTCTAATATCATCAGAGTTTACCCTCAAAGACAGGGAACACTGCAATTGTAAATGACAGCTGAGAAGAATAAAAGGCCACATACTGGAAGTAAATGTCAGAGGAAACTCAGGAGCCTTTAATTCATTAAAGAAAAGTTTTCCCTACTAATGTTTAGGGGAGTACATTAGAGATACAGTAATCCATGAAAAGCGTTGGGAATGGGGCTTTGCAGAGAGATCCATGTATGCATAGGAAAGTGCTAAAGAAATTCTTTTTTGAGGTGCATTGTGAGTCCTTACACTTTTACCTCTTCAGAAAGTCTTTTAGCATTTCCTTGAAGGTTGTCAGAACTCTGATGGAATTCTCTAGAAATGGTTGTAGTGATATGCAAATCAGATGTATTCTGTAGCTAATATTTGTCCACTCACTGGCTGAAATCTCCTCTTCCCATAAATCATTGTGGATCCAAAAAGAAGAATTAATACAAAAATATCATGGGAAAAATGAAAACTAAAAGTCCTTGTAAGATAAATAATTCCTTGGGGAGCCTTTTATAGCACATCTTTTAAGCATCTGTGGTTTTTCATCAACCCTCACGTCTATTCCTGTTGCCAAAGGAGGCATCCATGTGCTTAAGTTGAAATGCTTGGGTTTCTACAAATAGAAATGTCATGGCATCCATGTTTTGTCCAAAGACTATTCTTTCAGGTATTCTTTCTGACAAAGGAAGTGGATGACACCTCTTTAATAAGTAGCACAGCATACTATGGGCAAAACAAAGACTGGACACTGGGCATTTGGTCCAGGGAAGAAAAAAGGGAGATTAAGATCACTCCCCCAAATAAGTAGAGCATCTCATCCTTCTAGCAAGAACTGATAACAAGCAAGTTGACAATTCTCAAAGGAAGCTATCTTCTTAAGCAGTAAAATTGTCAGAAAGCACACTTAAAGTGAGCCAGCTATGAGTTCATAAGGAGAGACCAGAAAGCATCTAGAACACTTAGAAGAACATGTGGAAATAACCCATGAGATACACAGAAAGGCAACTGATGGATTGAACAAGGCAAGAACAGGTGTCTATAGGGCTATTTATCAACAATTTCTCCCTGCTTCCAAACCCAATGGAAAAGTATATTTCATGGTCCCTAATGGTTTGCTGGGACCAAATAACAAACTACCCAATGAATGGAAAGCAGAAGGGACCCTCTAATACTGTGATTTATAAGGAGAAATATATGTTTCTTCTGAGTCTCCATTTCTAGCACAGAGTTCCTAAAACTATGAGAGAGATAAAGGTATCTCTTGTGATGTTAATAAGGTAATTGTTGGATCCCATGCAAGATCCTCTTGATGAAACTGAAAGAGGAGAGTTAAAAAGTTGGCTTAAAGCTCAACATTCAGAAAATGAAGATCATGGCATCCGGTCCCATCACTTCATGGGAAATAGATGGGAAAACAGTGGCAGACATTATTTTTGGGGGCTCCGAAATCACTGCAGATGGTGACTGCAGCCATGAAATTAAAAAACGCTTACTCCTTGGAAGGAAAGTTATGACTAACCTAGACAGCATACTAAAAAGCAGAGACCTTACTTTGCTAACAAAGGTCTGACTAGTCAAGGCTATGGTTTTTCCAGTAGTCATGTATGGGTGTGAGAGTTGGACTATAAAGAAAGCTGAGCACTGAAGAATTGATGCCTTTGAACTGTGGTGCTGGAGAAGATTCTTGAAGAGTCCCTTGGAGTGCAAGGAGATCCAACCAGTCCATCCTAAAGGAAATCAGTCCTGATTATTCATTGGAAAGACTGATGTTGAAGTTGAAACTCCAATACTTTGGCCACCTGATGTGAAGAACTGACTCATTTGAAAAGACCCTGATGCTGGGAAAGACTGAAGGCAGGAGAAGAAGGGAACGACAGAGAATGAGATGGTTTGATGGCATCACCGACTCAATGGACATGAGTTTGAGTAAACCCCAGGAGTTGGTGATGGACAGGAGGCCTGGAGTGCTGCAGTCCATGGGGTTGCAAAGAGTCGGACACGACTGAGCGACTGAACTGAACTGTACTGATGCAAGGATGAGGGATGGGTGTCAGGGGAGCCAACCAGGTAGTTAGAGGGTTAGAATTTTCAATCCCAGTCCTCTGATCTCCAGGGAGGGGAGAGGAGCTGGAAGTTCAATTCAATCACCAGTGGATAATGATTTAATCAACCATGCCTATACCATGAAGCCTCCACAAAACCCCAAAAGGACAAGTTCAGAGAGCAACTTCAGTGTTGGTGAACACATTGAGATCTGGAAATAGTGGCAAGGTAAAGATATATTTAAGATTCATCTGAGGACTTAATGTGTATGTAATATGTATATGTATATATTTGTTATAACATAAGTGAATGACAAATCTAGACAGTGTGTTGGAAAGCAGAGACATTACCCTGCCAACAAAAGTCTGTATAGTCAAGGCCATGGTTTTCCCAGTGGTCATGTATGGTTGTGAGAGCTGGACCATAAGGAAGACAGAGAGACAAAGAATTGATGCCTTCGAACTATGGTGATGGAGAAGACTCCTGAGAGTCCCTTGGATAGCCAGGAGATCAAACCAGTCAATCTTAAGGGAAATCAACCCTGAATACTCATTGGAAGGATTGATGCTGAAGCTGAAATTCCAGTATTTTGGTCATTTGATGCAAACAGCTAACTCATTGGAAAAATTCTTGATGCTGGGAAAGATGGAGGGCAGAAGGAGAAGAAGAAGGAGAAGAAGGTGACAGAGGATGAGATGGCTGGATGGCATCACCAATGCAATGGATGTGAACCTGAGCAAACTTGGGGAGATGGGAGGGATACAGAACCCTGGGATGCTGCAGTCCATGGGGTCGCAAAGAGTCGGACACAAATGGGCAACTGAACAGAAACATGAAATGCTTATTTTGAGTATGAATCCAACTGCTTATTAATTATTTACTATATTACAATGTGACTGGAGTGCCCCCAGATCAGATTTAAGGTCTCTTTATGCAAGGATGTTTAAGCAAATTGTATTGTTTGATTGTGTTATATGCTATAGCTGTATCATAATTGTTTGCATATATTTAAATTTAGGAAAGTGACTTTTATCTTCTTAGTTTTCAAGATATGAACATACCAAACTACTTATAGTATGATTACCTCATAACCAAGATAATTTTTTATCCTTTGAGATTTAAAAATATTTCCCATTCATTAATTGATTGAATTGTGAAAACAAAACACCCCACCACCTCCAGTAAGGATGACTTGAAAGATAGATGATGTGAATTTAGTGATACGATAAAGATGATGGATGGAGAGTCTGATTCTGAGAGACATATAATTGGGAAGCCTGACTGTCTTCACCTATTATTCCACCCTGTTTAATATGTAATGCAATTGGAAAAGCATAGGCTTTTGTAAATTCAATTTTCACTCCCCAGTTCTCTGGTTTGAAACTGGGGTTGCTTTGAAAAGTTATTCTCTTAGTTGCCTGACAATTTAAAGATACCTCCATGTTCTACGCTAGTAGGAGAATTTTCAAAATTTACATGGTGCCGAGCCATGAACTTGTAGTACTCTTATCACTGGGCTCTGTTTGTGGACTTCTCTGTTGCGTTTAGAGTTGGTAAATACCTCAAAAGCAGGGACTGATTCTTATAGAGCCCAGCATTTTTTCCAACAGAGTATTAAAAACATCTATCCTGACTGGATATACACTCATACAATTGCTGGCTTTTAAAAGATTAGAAAATAAACTTGCTCTGGCAGTTTCCTCTAAAACTCGTGTGCAAGATTTTAGAACTCCTTGCACTCCAAAACACTTTTTCCCCTGTAATTCTTCTGCTCTCTTCTATCCAGTTTTGCTGAGGGACATTTTTGATGCCTTGTGCTATATTGTTCAAGGTCACCACTTTCTCTTAAATGCATCTCTGTCCTTGGACTTTCAAGATCAAAATCTTGGCTCTACTTCCCAACCCTTGTGACCATGTATCATAATTACAATCATAGAAATTAAGGGGAGACCACCAGGGTCAAAAGAAAACACTTCTTAGTTCAATGCAAATTTTAAACACCTTACTGTATTTAACAATTGGATTGTTAAAAACTCATTTAAAAATAATAGGATTAGCCCTTCAGTTTTCATAGTATACAAACTGATCACTAAGAAGTAAAACTAGTTTTACTTCTAAATTACTAAAACCAATTTAAATTTTAAATTTCTGTTCTCATATTCCCAGGTGTTTGAACACCTAATGAGTCATTTATTCTCTTTTAGTCTGTTTCATTTGTAAAATAACCTTTAAGAAATACTGATATCACAGGGAAATAAAACAAATGAAAATTAAAATAGATAATGTATGAAAAAGGAAAAAAAAAACTGGATACAACCAATATATTTGGTATTTTGCTGCTTCCAAAGTTTGCATTAAGAACCTTCTGCATTCCCTGAACATACTCCTTAGAGCTCAAGTGATTAAATATGAATTTCAGGTTGGAAAAAGAAGTGGAGAAAGACTTTCCTATGTAATAACTGGAAAAGAGATGAGCGCTGGGTGATACTCAAGATTCAACTCAGCTGCTTAAGTATGGAGATGCAGGCACATTCCCAGCCCCAGAAGGTTGCACCATCACCACGATGAAGGAGAAATACAAGTTATGAGGCACATTTTCTCCTCACCTTTGGCTCCATTCTCTGTTTGGAAGCAGCAAATATTATGTGAGATATATAGCCAAAACAGAAAACCCTAAAAACCAAAAACTAGGCTCAAGTTTCAGCTGTACTAACAGAGAAATCATTGAAATGTCCCAAGACTGTGTGTCTCAATCTATAAAATGTGAAAAGAAATAGCATCTTATAGTGAAGGAATGCTAACTCATTGATATTATGTATATAAAGATCCTAGCACTATTCTAAAAAATTGACAAATGTTGATTTCTTTTAACATTCTCTTTTCAGGTCACTTAGGTTGATTCTGCAAAATGAAGGTCCTTAAATTTTGCAGGAAAAGGCCTCCCAGCATGTAGGGAAGCTAAATAAATATGTTATGCTATGTTATTTATTTATTTAGCTGTGTCAGGGCTTAGTTGTGGCACATGGGATTTTAGTTGCTATGGATGGGATCTAGCTCCCTGCTGCTGCTGCTGCTGCTGCTGCTGCTGCTAAGTCGCTTCAGTCATGTCCGACTCTGTGCGACCCCATAGACGGCAGCCCACCAGGCTCCCCCGTCGCTGGGATTCTCCAGGAAAGAACACTGGAGTGGGTTGCCATTTCCTTCTCCAATGCATGAAAGTGAAAAGTGAAAGTGAAGTCTCTCAGTTGTGTTCGACTCTTAGCGACCCCATGGACTGCAGCCTACCAGGCTCCTCCATCCATGGGACCTTCCAGGCAAGAGTACTGTAGTGGGGTGCCATTGCCTTCTCTGACCAGAGATCAAACCTGGCCTTCTGCATTAGGACCATAGAGTCTTAGCCACTGGACCACCAGGGAAGTCCCCTAGTTATTTGATACAAAAAGTGAGGGTGAAAGTGTTAATCACTCAGTTGTGTCTGACTCTGTGACCCCATGGACTGTAGCCCGCCAGGCTCCTCTGTCCATGGAATTCTCCAGGCAAGAATACTGGAGTGGGTAGCCACTCCCTTCTCCAGGGAATCTTCCTGACCTTGGGATTGAACTGGGGTCTCCTGCATTACAGGAAGATTCTTTACCTTCTGAGTCACCAGGGAAATCCTAAAGAACCTTTGAAAAGGGATTTTCCCAACTTTATGAAAAAGAGGGTTCATTTAGTTGACTCACTGTGTCAATTACAACACAGTTAAATTCTACAGGTACTCAAAACTATTTGAGGAAAGAAAAACCAAAGTGCCCAGAGAGCAGGCGTGTGTATCAGTTTTCTATTGCTGTATAACAATACCAGAAACTTGGTACTTACAACAACACAGGCTTATTACCTCACAGCTCTGTAGGGAAAGTCTATCATGGTTTGGCTGTATTCTCCACTCAGGGACTCACATTCAAATGTCGTCTGACTCTGGTTCTCATCGGGACCTCACAATCTTTTTCTAAGCTCATTCAGCTGATTGGCAGAATTTAGCTTCTTTTGGTTGTTAAGACTGAAGTCCTTGTTATCTTGCAGGCTATTAGCCCACGTGGCCTCTGTTCACTTTCTTTTCACGTGTGTTAGTCACTTGGTCATCTCTGACTCTTTGTGAAGCAATGGACTGTGGCCTGCCAAGTTTCATGGGATTCTCCAGGCAAAATACTGGAGTGGGTTGCCAAGCCCTCCTCCAGGGGGTCTTCCCAACCCGGGATTGAAATTTGGTCTTCTGCATTGCAGGCAGATTCTTTACCGTCTGAGCTATGAGGGAAGCCCTTTTCTTTTCACAGAAGTTCCTGCATCTTCAGGTCATTAAATGCGTGTTAAGTCCTTCTCACACTCTGATTCTCTCTACTTCTCCTATAATTTAAAGGGCTCATGTGAAGAGATCAAACCCAAGAGTGTCTCTGTATTTTAAGTTCAATTGACTTGGAGCTTTAATTACATCTGCAAAATCCCCCCCATGGCAATATCTGGATTGGTATTTGGTTAAATAACCAGGAGACAGGACTCTTGGGTGGGTTATCTTAGATCTCTGCCTACCATGCCTGATTTATCTCAGTATGGGTTGACTTTGGTTTTCTTAGCAGTTTCTGTTTAACAATCTTTTTAATAGTTACATTCACCGTAAATCAAACAATAGAAACTCTTCAGACTTGTACAAATACTGTACTATTTTGACCACAGCTAGCAACTATACTACTTGGAGCCTTAGTCTAACTAGATTTGGAAGGAATATATCCTGTCAGGGCTTGCTCAGCAGTGTACAGGACCAGCTAAGACCGCAAATCTGCATATCCTTATTACGAATGCTATGAATAGTATTCCGTATGCAGAGTTATGCCCTGTCCTTACTTGTTTCTGCTCTATATCACCAAGGTCATTATGCAGATTTTATGAATTGATCAAATCACTTTCAAATTGGCATGCCATCAGCTTAATGATACTGGGGAAAAAACTGAGTTAAAATATTTACTTAAAAGAATCATGTAATTTTTCAACCAGAGAGAGTAAAACACTAAGACAATGATGTACATGTTCAGACAACAACACCATTGTACGATAATACATTTCCTGGAGCTTTGCAATAATTGTATTCTCTCTCAGTCTAATTTTCCCACCTACAAAATTGCCTAGATTCTGGCTCTTTGATAACTTCATTGTGCCTGTCATCTCTTGGCTTCTTATGTGAGAATATTTATTTTCCTCATTTTGTAGGCCCTTTTTATTTATTTGTTTTCAGTTCTTTATAGTTAAAGGCACTTTAACATAAGCAATAACCTCTTGTCATTTTATTACATCTCTCTATAGATTGGGAAAATGAAAATGAGTCCTCTTTACTGCTTGCTGACAAATATGATGGACATTCTACTCTACCCAAAACAAACTATGGATTGCAGTGATATGTGTGTGTGTGTAGTTGATTTGATTTGTCTAGGTCCAGATGTTTCAAAAACCCACTCTAAGGTATATCTAAAGAAGCTGTGAAAGACTGTAGAGGTTGGAGGATTAACAAAAGGGATGTTTGATGATCACCTGTGATCTGCTGAGCCTGGTCTTGAGACATGTCATCATTAAATCCTCATAACAAGCAGAGGAGGTAGATATTTTCTCACATGATACAAAAGAAATGAGCAGTTAGAGGAGTTTAAGAAAGTTCCCAAGATCACACAGATATTAAGCAGTGGTAGAGATCTGAACCTGAGTTTGACTATAAAGCTTTATACCTTACAAAGCTGTCATTGTGAAAGGCAAGTGTAACTATAGAAAAGAAAAATAAACCAATAGAGAACTAATTATCCTAATTTTTTAATCACTATTAATTCACCAAAAAATCATTAATCATTGATTCAACAAATATTTCTAAATCACCAAGAACAATTATCATACTAAGTGAAATAAGTCAAAGACAAATACATGGTTTCCCTTATATGGGAATCTTAAAAAAAAAAAAAAAAGGATACAAATGAAGTTATGTACAAAACAGAAGCAGACCCACAGACTTAGAAAACGAACTAATTGGGGGTGGGGAGGGATAGTTGGGGAGTTTGGAATTGACACAGTACCAAACTGCTATATTTAAAATAGATAACCAACAAGAACCTATTACAGTGCACGGGGAACTCTGCTCAATACTCTGTAACAATCTAAATGGGAAAATAATTTGAAGAAAAATAGATACATGTGTATGTATAACTGAATCACTTTGAGGTACCCTTGAAATTAACGTTGTTAATTAATTGATACTACAATTGATACTACAAAATAATTTTTTTTAAACAAAGGGAGCAATTAGCCAGAGTCTCAAAAGCTGCCTGAGAGGAGAGTGTGCCTGAACCCACACTGCGTCTAGGCTTTCAAGGCTGGCACGGTGGCCCCTGAGACCCCTCGCCTGGTTACTGTCAGTCACAGCCCTCATCCAGGGCCCTCTGGAGCTCAGAGAGGAGCCGGGTGAGCAGCCTCACTCTCCGCGTATTTTATTACAGTGTTTAGGCACGAGAGGGCAGCAGTGTCCTCCAGGATCGCTAGGAACTCCATCTCTAGTACATTACACTCTGCCAGTTCTTTCCACAAGCTTGGTGCAAGTCTGGTTAGATTTCTTTCCAGAAAGCTATTTTCTCTTTATGAAAGGTGACAGGAGAGCTCCTGTTCCCAAATCAGGTAGAAACAAAATCAACTATTTCAGGGAAAGGTTCCCAGAGAATATCTCTTTTCTGGATATTAACTCCGGGAGTTGGTGATGGACAGGGAGGCCTGGCGTGCTGCGTCCCATGGGGTCTCAAAGAGTCGGACACGAGTGAGTGACTGAACTGAACTGAAGTCAACCTAAAATTGTAATCTCTTTTTTAGCAGTTGGGCCACTCTTAATTTTAGTCATCAAAAATTTGTAGATTGTAGGTCTAAGGAAACAAGTAAGCAAACAAGACAACCACAAAAATTCTCAAATTTGAGTCTGAAAGTCTTATAAATTTGCTTTTAAGTGTATACGGGCTCTGCTTATGGATATTTATTGGGGGAAAGTTTTAAATCCTCCACAAAACAGGAATAATAATAATAACACCTATCTTGAGGTTATTATGAGTCTTAAAAGTATAACCTATATACAGTGTTTAGTGTGGTATCGGGCATTAATTATGATGGGGATTATTTCTATAATGGTAGGAACATTCATTATGAACCTTTTCAGTTTTCGTTGCTTTTTCACTTAATCAAGGATATTAAATTTATCTTATCTTTATTATATGCCATCTGCTTATTTATCTCAAAGGTATCTTATAATCCCAAACCAATCTTTCATTTTCTTCGTTGCTCTAAGATACAGCTTTTGAAATTTGATGTCCCTAGCCTAAAATTCACTCATATCACTTACTAGCTGTGGGACTTTGAGTAAATTACTTAAAAGTTTTCCCATCCTTCATTTATTCATCACATATATTTGAAAATATAGTATACATCAGAGAGTGTAGTAAATGCTGGGGATAAAACAATCAAAAAGACACATGAAGGCCCCCACGGGGAGTTTGCAGTCTGTCAGAGAAGTCACACAGAAAGCCACGAGCTGAACAGACAATCATTTGCGGTTGTGCTAAATGCTACAAAGGGAGTACAGGAAGACCTACTTGAGGAAGTCCTACTTTTCAACCGGGGTAGAAGCCAAGGACACATACATAGCCTGGGGTATGTTCAAGGACTGCAGTGATGACAAATGGGCCAGAAGGAATAGTCTCAGGCAAAGTTAGTTCATTCAAGGCCTGCCAGATGTGTTAAGGATCTAGGTCTTTGCCATTCATGTGATGGGAATAATATGCCGGTTTACAGACTCTGAAGAGAATTAATATAATTTATATACAATGCCCAGCAAAAGTCCCAATTATATTCTGCTGCTGCTGCTGCTGCCAAGTCACTTCAGTCGTGTCTGACTCTGTGCGACCCCATAGATGGGAGCCCACCAGGCTCCCCTGTCCCGGAGATTCTCCAAGCAAGAACACTGGAGTGGGTTGCCATTTCCTTCTCCAACGCATGAAAGTGAAAAGTGAAAATGAAGTCACTCAGTCATGTCCGACTCTTAGCGACCCCATGGACTGCAGCCTACCAGGCTCCTCCGTCTATGGGATTTTCCAGGCAAGAGTACTGGAGTGGGTTGCCATTTATTCTACATAATCAATATTGCTGGTTTTTTTTTTTTTTCTTGTCCTACCAGAGCTGAATTTCTAACTCAGCTATAGTGTCTATTCAGCATATAATTATTTAGTATCTGTACTAGGCTCTCTGCTACAAGCTGAACAAACAGAAGAGGAAAAAGAGACACGGTCTTGTCCTTGCCTTGGGTCTTTCCATTGGTTAGATATTACGTTCCTTGTGTTACGTGACTTTATTTCAGCTGAAAAAGCGTTTCAACATAACTGAGACATGAAATCTCTTGCTCTCATCTCCCAGTACATTGCTGTGGATTACAATATAAATAACTCAGGATTATTCATTGTAAGTAGGAATTATTCCTATGTCTTCCTTCACTTTAGCTAATGATTAACAAAAATGATGATAATTTCTAGACTTCCCCGGTGGTCCATTGGTTAAGACTCTGACTTCCAGTGCAGGGAGTGTGGGTTTGATCCCTAGTTGGGGAACTAAGATCCCACATGCTATGCAGTACAGCCCAAAAAACGATGATAATTTCACAGTGCATACTTGTACATGGTGCAGTTGATTAGGTTGGATCTATATACTACTGAAAGGGCTAACATGGCCTCTGTGATATATTTGAGGTGCTAGCATGGAAGGCAATGGCACCCCACTCCAGTACTCTTGCCTGGAGAATCCCATGGATGGAGGAGCCTGGTGGGCTGCAGTCCATGGGGTCGCTGGGAGTCGGACACGACTGAATGACTTCACTTTCACTTTTCACTTTCATACATTGGAGAAGGAAATGGCAACCTACTCCAGTGTTCTTGCCTTCAGAATCCTGAGGATAGAGGAGCCTGGTGGGCTGCCATCTATGGGGTCGCACAGAGTCGGACACGACTGAAGTGACTTAGCAGCAGCATGCTTCTGGAGGGCTGGAACACTAGCATGCTATTAGATGTAGCTAATGCCTGTGTGGCTTTGTTTACTCTAAAACTGAAGTAGTCTAACTCTTACTCTTCTCACCTGTTTTAATATATTTAGTGCATACATATTTATTTATTTAACATATAAAAATCTTGACTTCTCAAAAATATTCCAGATGTAGAAAAGAACCATCAAACCATCAAATCACAAAACTGTACCACTTTTACTCTTCATTTGTATCTACACTCTTTCATTTTTAGAGCTCAAAGATATTTAAGACATTTATTTGCAAATATGGTGAAGCCATTATTCCAATCAGCAAGAGATCCACTTCAAAATTCATGTTATATAAGTTTGTGAAAATTTTTATTCTCTCTAGTGAGGCATAAAGTTACAGGCTTTATGTTCTTGCCACATACTGAAGGAAAAACAAGGCATACTTTTTTCAGCATCTCACAGATATTTAAATTTTCTGGTTCATCAGCCTTAGGGCTTCCCGGAAAGAGATTAATGCTTAAATTTCATTATGATAACTTTACCTCATGTGTTTTGTTATTTTTATTGAGAAATAAGAAGTCTCGAGGGCTTCCCAGGTGGCTCAGTTGTGAAAGAATCTGCCTGCAATGCAGGAGATGTAGGTTCGAACCATGGGTTGGGAAGATTCCTCTGGAGGAGGAAATGACAACCCACTCCAGTATTCTTGCCTGGAAAATCCTGTGTACAAAGGAATCTGGCAGGCTCCATGGGATCACAAAGAGTCAGACATGACTGAGCCATGGAGCATGGGTAGTCTCAAATGGTCTGGCCTGATACAACCTTTTGAAAACATTCCTGAAATCATTTGCATATTTTGAAGGGTGAAAGAGACTTAAGTTTAGAGGATACAGGGAAGCAGCCAGGAGAGAGAGGATCGGGAAAAATTACAGATACAGACAAAGAGGGAGCAAGATATCAGAGGGAATGGGATTAATAACACAGGGAAAATAGAACATCCTTTTCTTTTGTACTGGAAAGAATAAACCAATAAATAAATCTGAATCAAGTGCCAATGGTTCTCTACACCCTGAGCTAGGAATTAAGGATGGGTGGTGATTGATAAAGACAGACAAAATACCTCAGTTCATAGCTCTCTGTGGGAGAAAAGATATTTCTCTAGACGCATTGATTGATGCAATCAGGAGAGCTTTACAGGATGTGAAGGTATATAACTGAAGTTAAAGGTAGATGAAGAGATATCTCAGGCTTCCTTGGTGGCTCGGATGGTAAAAAATCTGCCTGCAGTGTGGGAGACCTGGGTTTGATCCCTGGGTTGGGAAGATCTCCTGGAGGAGGTCATGGCAACCCACTCCAGTATTCTTGCCTGGAGAATCCCCATGGATAGAGGAGCCTGGCGGGCTACAGTCCATGGGGTCACAAAGAGTTGGACATGACTGAGCAACTAAGCACAGCACACAGAAGAGATATCTGATCATGGAAAAGAAATTAGACCGTCAGCTTGTGTGTGAAAATTCTAAATAAGCAGTGACAATTAGGCAAGCAGTCAGTGAGTGAAGAGAGATTATTGGTTAATCCCTGAGTTGGCTTTATGCCAAATGGGTATTGAAACAAGCTATAGGTGAAAAATCTACCCCCGCTCCTACCCAGTGCTGCCTAAGACTTTAATCCCTGGAAACTGCAAATATCACCTTATATTTTGCAGATGTAGTTAATTTAAGAATCTTGAGATAGAGAGATTATCCTGTATTACCCAGGTGGGTCCTAAATGCCATTACAAGTGTCCTCTAAAAGAGAGGCAGAGAGATTTGATACACACATAAGGGAGGAGGCAATGTGAAGATGAAGCAGAGAGAGCTTTGAAGATGCTGGTCTTAAAAATCAAGTGGTGCAGTCACAAGCCAAGGAATGCTGGCCCCATCCAGAAACTGGAAGAAGCAAGCAGTATATTTTTTCCCAGAGCCTTTGAAGAAAGCACAGCCCTGCCAAGACTATGATTTTGGCTAAGTGTTACTGATTTCAAAACTGTTGCCCTCAGTCGGTGAGATAAAAATGTCTATTGTTTTAAGTCACACATGTTATGGTGTTTTGTTACAGCAACTCTAGGAAACTGATACAGTATGATTATAGAGCAAAAGACAAAAGGTAAAGGAGTGGGGATGCTCAAGAGGTGTACTGAATGATGGATGCCAGACAGTCTAAATAATATGAAACTGGGGAGACCACACAGGAGTTGGTAGTAACAAAGCTCTGGTTTGCAAAGTTAATGGGCAGGATGCACTAGGCGATAGGGCCCAAGACAATTGAATAGATGGAAAGTTGTCAAAATGACAAAACTAATTAAAGATTTCAAGAGCTTCACATTTTCAGGTAAAGCTCAAGTTGTACCCATCAAAGTGAAAAGTGGAAGGGAAAAGAAAATAATGGTGTTTAAAAAGTCAAAAAAAAACTGAGGCTCAGGTGTGTGCCTGTTAAGTCAGTGTATCAAGAAGATTTTAAATTCAGAGATCAAAGTCTTGAATGAGTATGATAACAGTGATTCTGAAAGTGATAGCATAGGATACCCTGACTTTGGCTTCCTGTGGTTCTGTTCTATTCTACTGTCTTACTTGCTTTAGGTAGTGTCAATCCCCCATTTCATATGTTGCAGGTGGGGCTGTCTGTCTCAGTACATACCTTTCTCCCTGGCTACAGGGCCAGCTCATTGTTGCAAACTTGTCCAGGAAAAATTCTCCATCCCCCGAGTCACAGTGATTAGTTCAGGTATGTTATTGGACCAAAGTCAGATCCTTCCTTATCAGGACTGGCAGAGTGCAGAGAAGAGACAGAATCCTAACGATATTATTAGAGCCTTGATCCAGCTTGCCTGATGCTATAATTATTTCTCTATTCCAGTTATATGATCCAACTAGAACTTTTAAAATTTTAATTTAAAATACTTCAAACTGTACCTTAAGGATAAGAAATTATTGAATAAGACAAGAAAAGGAAATACAGATTGGGAAGGAAGGCATAAAATTATCTTTGTTCTCACATGACATGCTCATCTATGTACTAAAACTGAAAAAAATCAACCAAAAAATTCCTGGAACTAACAAATAATTAGTTCCAAAGTTGCGGGATGTGAGGTTAATATGTGAAACTCAATTACTTTTCTATATGCCAAAGATGAAAAAGTGAAGACTGAAATTTTAAAAAATGATGTCATTCACATTGGCACCCCTGAACTGAAATATTTAGGTATAAATCTAGCAAAATACATATAATTTCTAAATGAGGGATAATGTAAAACTCTGATGAATAAAATCAAAGAACAGCAAAACAAATGGAGAGACATTCCTTGTTTGTGGATAGAAAAATTCAATATTGTCAACATGTCAGTTTTTTTCCAACTCAGTCCACAGATTGAATGCAACCCCAATCAAAATCCCAGCCAAGTTATGTTATGAATTTTGACAAGCTTATTCTAAAGTTAATGTAGAAAGGCAAAGGACCCAGAATAGCCAATAGGAAGGAGAAGAACAAAGTTGAGAGACTGATGCCACCCTACCTCAAGACCTAGTTTGGAGCTACAGCAATCAAATGAGTGTTGTGTTGGTGAAAGAATAGACAAACAGACCAATGGAACAGAATGCTGCTGCTAAGCCGCATCAGTCGTGTCTGACTCTGTGCGACCCCATAGACAGCAGCCCACCATGTCCCTGGGATTCTCCAGGCAAGAACACTGGAGTGGGTTGCCATTGTCTTCTCCGAATGGAACAGAATAGTGAACCCCAAAATAGGCCCACATAATATAGTCAACTGATCTTTGACAACGAGCAAGGGAAATAAAATGGAGTGAAAATAGTCACTTTAGCAAATGGGACTATAACAACTTGACATACAAAGGCCAAAAAAAAAAAAAAAAAAAGAATCTAGACACAGATGTTAAATCTTTCAAAAAACTAACTCAAAATGGATCATAGACCCAAATGTAAAACATAAAATTGTAGAACTCCCAGAAAAAGTAGGCAAAAATCTAAATGACCTTAGATATGGTGACATCTTTTTAAGTACAACACCAAAAACAAGAAATATTACATAAGAAATATAAGAAATATTTGATAAGCATACACAACCAGTCAATCTTTTCTAGCTCCCTTTCACTGCTCCTTTCTCTTTTGTGGCATCTTATGAGAACTGTTTCTTGTTTACTTATGTTTATGTATTTGAATTTATCCCTACTTGTGTTTTTATGAAATTAAAAGACACTTCCTCCTTGAAAGGAAAGCTATGATAAACCTAGACAGCATATTAAAAAGCAGAGAAATCACTTTGCTGACAAAGTTCATATAGTCAAAGCTATGTTTTTTTCGGTAGCCATGTATGGATGTGAAAGTTGGACCATAAGGAAGGTTGAGCAGTGAAGAATTGATGCTTTCGAAATGTGGTGCTAGAGAAGACACTTGAGAGTCCCTTGGACTGCAAGGAGATCAAATCAGTCAACCTTAAAGGAAATCAACCATGAATATTCTTTGGAAGGATTGATGCTGAGGCTGAAGCTCCAATACTTTGGCCACTTGATGTGAAGAGCTGACTCATTGGAAAAGACCCTGATGCTAGGAAAGATTGAGGGCAGGAGAAGAAGGTGGGTAACAGATGATAAGATGGTTGGATGGCATCACTGGCTCAATAGACATGAGTTTGAACAAACTCCAGGAGATAGTGAAGGACAGGGAAGCCTGGCATTCTGCAGTTCATGAAGTGGCAAAGAGTCAGACATGATTGAGGGATAGAACAACAACAATGTGGAAACAGTAAAATGATCCATAATTGTCAGAGGTGAGGGTGGAAGGTGGATAAATAGGCAGAGTGCAGAAAAATTCTAGGGCAGTGAATATACACCATATGATAGAATGGTGGATATTTTATTATACGTTTGATCAAACACATAGAATATATAATACCAAAAGTGAATCTTCAAATAAGCAATGGACTTTGAGTGATTATGACGTGTCAATGTAAGTGCATCCTTGGGAACAAACGTACCATTCTTGTGAATGATGCTGATAATGGAGGAGGCTGTGCATTGGTGGGGGTGGGATTTATGGGGAATCTCTGTATTTTCTTTTAAATTTTGTTTTGAACCTTAAACTGCTCTAAACAAATTTGATCTTAGAAACTACCTAGAATTAGTTTTTATTACACATATGCCACAATATCCTAATCTATAATATGGTGTCATTTTTCTCCCTGCTTTTTGTTCTTTATAGGAATAAATGTAGTCCCTTGTTTCTCTTGTTGATGTGTTTTGGTGCTTCCGGAGATAACAATCAGATGAATGAGGAAGAGCACATATATTTCTTAGTTATTTCAATCTCTAACCCCAGGCACAAGAAATTATGTATTAGTTTATTTCATGAACTTAGTTTTCACTAACGAGGATTTGAGCTTCATAGAATTATTTCAAAACCCAGCAGGATGCTGATACAATGCAAAAAAATACAATGAAACAAAACAAATTAAAAGAACATTTGAAATTTTAAGAAATTCCAATATCACAGCTGTTCTTATTCATTCAAATCAAATCTATTCAACAAATACCTATTAAACCCCTACTGTAAGTCAGACACATATAAATGAGTAAGATGAACAATTTGAATTGACTTCTTAGTGTGACCTAATATGAACTTCTTTGAGGAGCAAAGTGTGGTAGAACACTGAACTAGATGTTCTAGGTCTACCATGAATTAGAGAGAAACATAGTGGGTCAATATGAGTAAATATTGAAAATTACATGAAAATAAGATTCAGTAAAAATTCCTATTCAGAATTTGCAATTCCATACATTATCTGCTAATTAAGAGTTTGAGTGTTATTATTTGGAAACCATAAAGGATCTATTCCATTAACACTTTTTGAGTTTCTATGATTTATCTGAATCATAGGGCACTGGGGGAATACAGTTGTGAAAAAGATGGGTCCAGCTCTTGTTCCTTGCTCTTTTGTGCATTTCTGGGTACCTGCCAAGGCATCATCATTATAGTTATTATCCACTTCACTCTTGACATTTAGTAGGTGATAAAACTCACATTCAAACACCAGAGTCCTCAAACAGTACAAAGATCTCTCTCTTAAATATTTTCATTATTTTTATTTCAGTCATCCCAAAATAGAATTCTTAATTCCTGTCCAATTTGATATCTGAATAACTGATAATTATTCCCAGAACATTAGTTTGCTTGGGTTAGAAAGGCTCATTGTATTCAAGTGTCTCATTTTTAATCTGGGTAACTTGAGACAAGGGATGCTAAGTGATCTGTTCAAGGTCATGTTTTGACAGAATCACTTTGGGCTCAGATTCATTCCACTAAACCATGCATGTCTGTTAAAAGACAGAAATCAATGAAGACATACAAGGTTGCCATGTTTAAAATTTTCTTACATACTTCTTCAGTTGTACAAGTGATGATGAGAAATACTATTCTTACTATTTGTGGTTACTATAGTACCTGAGTGGTCAAATTTAGGATGACTTACTCAACAATTGGGATTCTCACTCTAGAAGTACTTTGAATTATCAAGAAAAAAATCCCCCCTTTCTTTTTTTCCCTCCCTGTTTGCCTTCATTTATCCTACTTTCCCTTCTTTTTCTGATTCTTTGGCTACAGTCCTTTATTCCACACACAGTTATTCAATGAGTAGGGTGTTTATGCTGGGACGTAAACAGGAGTAAGGCACACTCCCTGATCTTAATGGGCTCACAATCCAGAGAGAGGGAAGATGCATCAGTGAATCATTACAAAACAGCGTGATGTGTGGGTTATGGTTCATCATAGACAGTGTTCACTTTGCTGGGGAGGAAAGGACGGAGAGCTGGAGGGCTGGGAAGGATTTGTAGGGAAAAAATGTCTGAAGACTTATTAGGAATTTACTAGCGTTTGAAATAAGGAAAGGGGATCCAAGGATAAGGAACTACCACCTACAAAGGCAGGAAAAGGCTCTTTCCTGCAGGTTTCCCACTTCTTGCTTTGCAGAATCTGAAAGAATGTATCATTAGGAAGAGATACACTTGGTAGACAGGAAACAGCATTGGACTACTCTTCTAACTTCTGTTTCTGAACTGTAAGGCAGAACTAGCAAAGCATCTTGCATCTAAAGAGGATTAGGATGGGCGAAGGGGGTGAAGTAAGACAGGGAGGATGAGAAAGGTTGGTATCAGTTCATGAAGCTGAAGACATAGTCAAGACCAAATCTTAGCTATATAAGCACATACCAATTCTTTTCTGGATTAACAACTAGCGCTTTCCTTCTTTGCTTTTTCTGATACCATGCCTCTTTGACCACTGATGCCAACTTGGGAATGGATTTATGATCCACTTGCTCCTCAAACAGTTGTGTAGAAACCACTTAGGAAGCTTATATTAGTGTTTCCAGATGCAGGAGCAACACTGTTCAAGAATAATTATCTGGGATGATCTCTACTGATATATCTAGCAATTAACTGAGATCATTAGAAGTTGATTTGATAACACATACAATTCTCAAGAGACCCTGGTTCTGAGTTGAGTGAGACAATTTCAGAGCACAATGAGGGTAATATATTTTATTTATTTAACCTGGCTTTGTATGAGTTTGATAAAAATGACAAGACTTTGGCTGGTCTTTCGAAGAAAATCACAGTAGAGGACAGAATGTAATTAGTGATTTTTAATTTTCTTCGTTATAGTCTTTTATATTTTTCAATCTTTCTGTAATGAACATGAATTAGTATTTTAGTTAGAAACAGATAAAAATGTCATTATAAAAAGAATAAAATCATCACCATCAACAAATTTACTTCAGTAAGTTTCCATCATGTTCCTTTATGAAAGTCACACACATTAAAAAAAATTATTGTTCCTTTAGAATTTGCACAAGTTTCTAATATGTCTCATCACTGGCAGTTTCTTGCAAGTTTTTTTTTTTTTTTTTCCCCAGACTAGAGATGTAGTGGATGGGTTGCAACAAGAGGTACCATGTGGTGGAGAGTAACAACTACAGGACTAGAAGTCAGGGGACCTAAATTATAGTTCTTTATCTTTTCCTATCTATTACATGGCCTCAGACAATTCCTTTACTATTATAATATCTGTTTTCTTAGCCTGAGGTGGGCCTAATAATACATCCACCATCTACCAGACAGAGGGGCTTAAAAGCAGTACACATAGTTTTCAAGCTGTAAGATGCCATGCCCATGTGAGTTGTTTTTAAGCACAGTTATTCATAGTCATAAATACGGCCTAGGACTTAGCTTAAGGAGTCTGGTTCTTGAGATCTGCTTATTGTACAGCTGGCAAAGAGTTTTTTTGGAAATGTTTATACATAGGTAGACAGTTTAGATATGGGTACTAGAAATGATCAAACTGTAATATCTACCCCCCGTTTTTATACCTGGAGAGGAAGTTTTCATGTTCATAATAATAATGGCATTTACATACATAAATTCTCTTTCAAATGCCTACATCTCCTAATTGATTTGCTGCCCCCAATTTGTATTTTAGTTTTATTCAGATGACAATAGTTTATTTTAGCACTTGGGAGTTGCTGTCTTAGAATACTACATAAGAGTATTGAATTCTGTACTATATTTGTGATGCTTTTAAATATTTTCTTTTCTGTCTGTAAGTTAATTTTCTTTTCTTGAATTTTTCTCTTGCTCTTTTCATATTGATTTTATTTTATAGCACCATTAAAAATGTTCAGTGAAAAACCCTTTTGAAGTGAAGGTAGATAACTATATATCCACAGTACAGGCAATTTTCAGTGTGCTTACTTTTAGTGTAAAGCTATTATGTAAAGATTATTTTGCTATCTAAATTTTAATCCTGTTGAATCAATAAGCACATTTTATTGATGTTTGAGCATTTAGGTTATCAGTAGTTTGATGAAAGTTGTTGTAGCTCACGTTTAAGTTTACAGTGGTAAATTTACTTAAAAATCACTTACTTTTGTTTACAGTATAATCAGTTTTTAGTGGAAATTCTCACTTGAGATTTTTTTTTTCTTTTACAAGTGATTGTGAGATAATTGTCTGAGTATCCAATTATACTTTCTTACTTAAGAAGGTTTTAATATTTAATTATATCTTAAAATGGGCTATTCTGTAATAGCTTTTACCCCTTAGCTATAGGAATTTTTCTTCGTATTTCTTTCCACAGTATTTTATTTTTCCCTTAAACACGTTTCATTCAGTATTGTGATAGCTCATTTGCTTGTATATATTTCACTCACTAGATTGTAAGCTCTGTAGGAAAAGGACTTTCCTGTATATCATGTTAACTTGGTATTCCTACAGGCAGTATATCCCTGATAAGTAACAGACTAGTAAGTGTTCGAAATGAACTAATGAAGGAACCACATACTACATGAGACCAGAGATGTACATATGCATGCATGAATAGATAATCCACATGGTAATGGATGTGTTACATTAAAAATAATACTCTGAAATATATCAGACAACATATTATAAAATATTATCTGGGCTTCCCTGGTGGCTCAGACAGTAAAGAATCTGCCTGCAATGTGGGAGACCTGGGTTTGATCCCTGGGTTGGGAAGATTCCCTGGAGGAGAGCATGGCAACCCACTCTAGTATTCTTGCCTGGAGAATCTCCATGGACAGAGGAGCCTGGAGAGCTATAGTCCATGGGTTCTCTAAGAGTCGGACATGACTGAGCGACTAAGCACACACACACCAGAAAAAGTCAAGATTGCTGTTTTTCTACACAATGATGAATGCCCTGGGTCCCAACAAACCAGTCTTTCCACAAAAAGGAGAAGCATTTCATCCAATCTATTACTGTAGTGCGTGGTAGAAGATGAGCACAGAACATGCTAGACTTACATCTTCTGGTGGAAACTCAGCTTTGAAAATACAGATGAAGAAGGCAGTCCCAACTCAGTAGGTCATTTTGGAATTCAGCATCTCATAGAGGATGTTGAAGGAAAACAAAGATCCTCAAACAACATATTTACACCTAATCTATGCTTATAGAGAACTTTGAATAAGTATGTAAGCAAAGACTGCAAATCTTTGACAAATTGCATAAAGCACTGATGAGACAAAGGAATACCCCAGTGTAATTATCAAAAAGGGGAGAAAGAGGTACCAGAAGGCAATCCAGTAAGTAGTAGGTGAATTCAGAGCAAACTAAAATGGAAAAATGTATTTTCTCACCCATACAAAACAAATAAATTCTAAGGATTTAAATTAAAAGTTCCCGAGTGAGGGGCTTCCCCAGTGCCTCAGTGGTAAAGAATTGGTAAAGAATCCGCCTGCAATGCAGGAGATGCAGGTTCGATCCCTGGGTCGGGAAGATCCCCTGGAGAAGGAAATGGCAACCCACTCCAGTATTCTTGTCTGGGAAATCCCGTGGACAGAGGAGCCTGGTGGGCTACAGTCTATGGGATAGCAGAGAGTTGAATGAGACTTAGTGACTAAACAACAACAGCAAGGGTAAAGGAGCAAATGTGTGCAACCGATCCTCAAATAGCTCAGAATGAAAAAAAGGAGTTCCCTAGTGAGGAGGAAGAGGGGATGATCTGAGAATCCCTGATCATTGAACAAGATATTTTATTTCTCTAAGGACTTCAGTTAATGAACAAGAAGTCATTTGTTAAGGGCTCCTTCTGGAGTGTGAATTTAGTCCTTCTCAAAGAATCCATTGGATAAGTAAAAATACTTCAAAAATAATTTAAATATCTTTAAAAGATAATCAATTGTTTAAAGTAAAATTAGTAACAATGTTTTTTAGTTATATTTAAAATAAAATGTATGAATACAAGCCAGGGACAGAGAAATGGGAGTATGCTGTGGTAAGATTTTTTTTTACTCTATGTGGAAAAAATGGTATCACTTGATAATAGACTGTGATAAGTTAAAGATATGAACTGTGAACACTAAAGCAACCGCTAAATCATACAACCACTAATAACACAATTAAACTTTATAACTAATGTGATGGTTAATTTTCTGTGTCAACTTAGCTAGGTCACAGAAACCAGATATTTGGTAAACTTTGGTGTTTCTTTTTTAATGGGATTAACATTTAAATCAATAGACTTTGAGAAAGTAGATTGCCTTCCATAATAGGAGGATATGATTCAATCAGTTGAAGACCTTAAGGAAGACTGACTGCCCTTAAGTGAGGGGGAAATTCTGCTAGCAAACTGCTTCTGGACTCTTCCCTGGATCCCACTCTGCTTAGCCTAACCTGCAGATTTTGAACTTGCTAGCCTCTATAATCATGTAAGCTAATTCCTTGAAAATATATTTATCTCTCTATCTAGTTGGTTCTGTTTTTCTGGGGAACTTTGACTAGTACACTGAAAAGTCAACAAAGGAGATAAAATTAAATAATAAAATTTACTGAATTAATATAGAAGAGTCATAAAAATGAGAAAAAATTCTTGAATCTTCTGTGAAATGGACATTAACAATTACTCATAGTGTGACTATGAAAATAGAGAGGTTACAGATCTGCTAAAATATGTTTAAACCCCTTTGCACTAAATAATGTAGCAATTCTTAAGAATATTTGCTTCATCACCATCAGTAACTATGTACTGGTTTCCATTCTAATCTTTTTTTTTTTTAATTTACTGATTTCCTATTTTTCTTCTCAATAGTGCAGTCTTTCTCTGAGTCATGGCTTTAATGACTTGTTCTTGATCCAGTGACTCAAGCCAGCATGTCTAATTTCTCAAATTTGAGAAGAGTTTTTGCTGCAGAGTGAACAAGAAAGATAGAAATAATTAAGCAATAAGCCCCCTCCCAAATTGAGGGCCCCAAAGAAGTGTTTTCAAGTAACTATATAACTTGCATAATTATACATGGAATAGTGATAGACGGAAGTAATCTGTATTACATGATAAGCTGATTTCCTAAATACCAAATATTTCAAAAAATGGCTATTTTAATAACCCAGCAGTTTGTACAAAAGCAGAATTCTGAAATAACAGCAGTTCTGTATTTTTCATTTCTCTTAGTAAGTCATGAGATTACTACTACTGCTCTAATCTAGAAGATATGAGGACAGGTTCTTTAACCCTAGCTGGCTCTCAGTGTTTCCTTTTACCAATCCTTAAAATGAATGTAACAATCCAGTTTTAGTGCTACAACTGAGAAGGGCTCCAGAGTCACTGGATTTTTCTAAGGGGATATTTTCTGTTTTTGCCTACATTTATATTCCACTCATTTAATGGAAGGAAGTAATAGAATTTTTCTATCTGCTGTAGAAGCTATTTCAGAAGAACACAGATGCAAGGTTAGAAAATGTATTTTAAAAAACTGAAAAGGGAAAACAAAATGGTTTATTGATTTTGAACCCTGAGGTCTTTCAACATAATAATCAAGCATTCTTAAAATATCAAATAGTGCATTTGGAGAAGTACGGTGGTGTGCCCTGGCGCCACTGAAATTATCTCCCATGGTATGGTGGAAAGAATTCTAAGATGGCCTCCAAGATTTCCTGCCCCTTGTTGTACACACCCTGTTTGAATTTGACAGAGTTTATTTTGTGATTCGGTAATGTTACCTGGCTCAGTTAATGTGTAAACTGTAAAATTTGGGTCTGACCTAATTACATGGTCCCTTTAAAAGCAGAGAGCTTTCTCTGGCTGACTGAAGAGGAATCAACCAGAAATGGGAAGTAGGAAAATTGGAATCATCTTTGCTGATTTAAGGATAGACAGGAGTAGATGGCAGGGAATGGATGCTGTCTTCTGGGAGCTGAGAGCAGTCCTAGCTTGTCATCAGCAAGGAGATGGAAAACTCGGTAATCTAGCCCTAAGGAACTGAAATCTGCCAATAACAAAAATGAGCTTGGAAGTGAATTTTCTCACAGAGTCTCCAGAAAATACCTCAGTCTGACTGACACCTGGGTTTTGGCTCTATGATTCCATTGGTAGAGAACCCAATCATTCTGTGCTGGACTTCAAACTCAGCCAACTGTCAGTTAATAAATGGGCATATTTTTAACCCTTAAATTTGTGATAATTCGTTATGCGGTCATAGGAGACTAATACACATAGTTTGGATTGTACCCAGACTGTTTTTGTTCATTATTTTATATTCATTAATTTACTTATACATTCAGTAATTTCCAAATATATTCATTAAATGCATATGGTGTGCCAGACTCTCAGCTTTCTCAGGAGTTTTAAACTTACAAGGCAAGTTCATGACCCAAAGCCTGAAGATGATACTATTAGGACACTGGAATGTAACATCACCCACTCTCTCCAAACATAATCAAATACAGATAATGGAGACACTGCAAGTTAGGAAAACAACAATTCAATATACAGTCTTGTGACTCATCTAGAAAGTTCAGTGGGCTTTGTGAAAAGCTGTAGATACTGTCCATGTTTTAACAAATGAATGCAGTAGATGACAGCATATCAGCCTAATTATTTTGGCCATCTCACAAGTTTTTGTTTGTCTCACAAGTTATTGAAATTTCCCCATAGCTTTTCAGATATCCAGTGACTGTCATGCCTAGAAGTTCCAAACATAGTGTCCCAGGCCACTTTACTTAATTTTTTTCCCCACAGTGGTGGGGAAGCAAACAGGAGCCTGAGTAGGGTTTGCTGTTGGATGATTCTTCCCCACTGTGCCAGTGTTTACCCCATCAGCAAGGCAAATCTCATGACTCTGGGGAAATGCAGTCCCTGGTCTCCTCTGGGTTTTGCTTATTAGACCATGAGAGGGCAACTGAACATACCTCCACTCAACATAAAGCTTTCTTCCTAAATAAGAGAAAAAAATTGGTGGCTAGACATTTCATGGCATCTGCAGGTAATGGAAGATACTAGTTGCAACCCGGTTCCTGCACTTAGGTGTTCATTGCTAATTGATTTGTACCCTATCTCTTCAGAGAAAGAGGGAGTGTCTCTCCTTTCTTTCTTCCCCTCATCTTTCCTTTCTCTCTTTTATTCTTTCTCTCTTCACTCCTTTCAATTTATCCTCCATTCCTTCCTTCTCTTTGTGTCCAATTTTCTTCTTTTATAAGGATATCAGTCATATTGAATTAGGCCTACCCTACTCTGATGTAGGGTCTTCCCAGGAGGTGCAGTGGTAAAGACTCTGCCTGCCAAAACAGGAGATGCAGGAGACATGGGTTCAATCCCTGGGTCAGGAAGATCCCCTGGAGTAGGAAATGGCTACCCACTCCAGTATCTTTGCCTGGGAAATCCTGTGGACAGAGGAGCCTGGTGGGCTACAGTCCATGGGGTTGCAAAGAGTCAGACACGACTGAGCAGCTGAGCACACATAAACACTAGTAAAATGTAAACTCATCTTAATTAAATATATCTGCAATTACTTTGTTTCCAAATAAGGTCATGTTCTGAGGTACTTGGGGTTATGACTTTAGTATCTGAATATTGGGGGACACAATTCAACCCATAACAGTGCATACATATCAATTAATATTGTGAAGATATCATTATGCCAAAAAATGCAAATCACATAAGAATAAAAACAATATGATTCTGTTTACATGGAGTTTAAAATATACAAATCTAAACATATTATTTAGTATATATACATTTGTTGTGAAACTTTAAAGAAAATGAGAGAATTATAACCACAAAGTCTAGAAAGAGTGTTTACTTCTGGTGTGATGAAGGGAGCATGTGACTGGATAAGGGGCAGTTAGGGTGATGCTATCTTTCCTAAGACGGATGGTGGGTAGAGGGTATTTGTTGTATTACTATTCATTAAATTATACCCATGTTGTATACACTTTATGGAAAAGGCATTGGCACCCCACTCCAGTACTCTTGCCTGGCAAATCCTATGGACGGATGACCCTGGTAGGCTGTAGTCCATTGGGTTGCTAAGAGTCGGGCACGACTGAGCGACTTCACTTTCACTTTTCACTTTCGTGCACTGGAGAAGGAAGTGGCAACCCACTCCAGTGTTCTTGCCTGGAGAATCTCAGGGACGGGGCAGCCTGGTGGGCTGCCGTCTACAGGGTCGCACAGAGTGGGACATGACTGAAGCGACTTAGCATAGCATACGCTTTATAAGATATCTGACATGTTTATGAGGACTGAGGGATGAGGCTTTAAAATGAATGATGGTGGTCAAAAGGTACAATCTTTAAGTGATAATATAACTAAAGCATGGAGATATAATACACAGTCTGGTGACTGTAAGTAGTGACACTAAATTGTATATTTGAAAGTTGCTAAGAAAGTAAATCTTAAATTTTCTTATCATAAGAAAAAATATTGTAACTATGCATGGTGATGAGTGTTGACAAATTTATTGTGATAATCATTTCACAATATTTACATGTATCAAATCATTAGGTTTATACCTAAAACTAATGCAATGTTATGCATTAGATATACCTCAATTTTTTTCAAAGTAGGAAAAAAAGTAAATTAAATGAATTCAGGGACCAAAAAATATGACATATTTCATAATAAAATAATCAGAGGGAAGAAAACAACTTGAAAGAGATGCTCAAATAAAAATACAGGTTTGCTTTTATGATTTCTTATATGATTCATATATCATAATGAATATATTCTGAAATGTTATTTTTCATTAAATATTTTTGGATCATACATGAATCTATATAGAGTGCTAGCTCATTCATTTTCAAAGTTGTTTATTTATTTATTTCTCTATTCCTGAGCATTCCTAATGTCCATCTTTCCCTATTATAGTTTTCAAGCTTTGATGATAAATTTTCTTTAACAAGTTCTTCTGGTTGCCTGGCAGGGACTTCAGCAAGCCACTGAAGCTAGTTTTCCTTTCGCTCAGTTTCTCCCTTTGAAAATTATTTATATGAACAATGTAGGATTTCAGTAATTAGCTCCCTTGTGGCTCAGCTGGTAAAGAATTTGCCTGCAATGTGGGAGACCAACCTCTGGGTTGGGAAGGTCCCCTGGAGAAGGGAAAGGCTACCCATTCCAGTATTCTTGCCTGGACTTTCACTTTTCACTTTCATCTGCTTTGGTAAATATGTTAGATTCTGTTTTCCTCTATTTTAAGTAGAGAAAGAAAGATCATACTTGATTTTGTGAGTATACAGTTCAGTTCAGTTCAGTCGCTCAGTCGTGTCCAACTCGGCCACTCCATGGACTGCAGCACACCAGGCTTCCCTGGCCATCACCAACTCCCAGAGCTTACTCAAACTTGTGTCCATCGAGTTGGTGATGTCATCCAACCATCTCATCCTCTGCCATCCCCTTCTCCTCCTGCCTTCAATCTTTCCCAGCATCAGGGTCTTTTCAAATGAATCAGTTCTTCACATCAAGTGGCCAAAGTATTGGAGTTTCACCTTCAGAATCAGTCCTCCAATGAATATTCAGGACTGATTTCCTTTAGGATGGATTGGTTGGATCTCCTTTCTGTCCAAGGGACTCTCAAGAATCTTCTCCAACACCACAGTTCAAAGGCATCAATTCTTCAGTGCTCAGCTTTCTTTATAGTTCAAATCTCACATCCATACATGACTATTGGAAAAAACACAGCTTTAACTAGACGAACTTGTTGGCAAAGTAATGTCTCTGCTTTTTAATATGCTGTCTATTGTTGGCCATAGCTTTTCTTACAAGGAGCAAGTATCTTTTAATATCATGGCTGCAGCAACCATCTGCAGTGATTTTGGAGCCCCAAAAATAAAGTCTCTCACTGTATCCATTATTTCCCCATCTATTTGCCATGGAGTGATGGGACCAGATGCCATGATCTTTGTTTTCTGAATGTTGAGTTTTGCCCCGCCCCCAATACACACACACTGGTACATTCTTTTGACTCTAGTCAAAAGAGTTTTTATTTTTTTTCTTTTTATTTAATTGGAGGCTAATTACTTTACAATATTGTAGTGGTTTTTGCCATACATTGACATGAATCAGCCATGAGTATACAGAGTTTTAAGCCAACTTTTCCACTCTCCTCTTTCACTTTCATCAAGTTTTAAGGAATTAATAAGATTATCTTATTCAAAATCTCTCGTGAGTTATCTACAGTTCCATCTGGGCCTATTCTTCTCATTTTCATTTTCTCTCTCATTCACCCGCATGATTTCTGTCCCTTATATTAGAATGACTTTTTAAACTCTATTATTAGTCTAGATGTCTCTCCTTACCTGTCGTTGTTGTTCAGTAGCTAAATACGTCCGACTCTTTGTGACCCTATGGACTGTAGCCTGCTAGGCTCCTCTATCACTGGGATTTTCCAGGCAAGACTGCTGGAGTGGGTTGCCATTTCATTCTCTAGGGGATCTTCCCGACCCAGGGATTGAACCCATATCTGCCGAATTGGCAAGTGGATTCTTTACCACTGAGCCACCTGGGAAGCCCCTTTCCTTACCTACATATGTGATTATCTGCCTTCTCAGTAGTTCCCCCTTCATGCAACATAATCATGCCAAAAACAGTTCCCCAGGGGAAGGCATCATCTTACCTTTAGCAAATATTCTTTTCCCTCCCTCCCTTCCCCACCTCAAAGACTAAATATTGCAGTCAGGATCTGAAATACAGCCTTGGATCCTTCCATCCTTCAGCTCCTCCTTTTCTACCTGCTTGATACTGAAACCTGCTTTTTTAAAACCATTTTTACTACCATTTTTCTAATCCAACCTTTTTCAAAGTGTGGTCCCCAGGCAGGAGCATCCACAAACACTGGAACTTTCTGGAAATGCAGATTCTTGGGCTTCACACCAGACTTAATGAGTCAGCTACCCTGGAGGTGGGGCTGTGATCCCGGCCCCCTCCATCTCCTGTCCCACTCAGACCCAGTAAGAGGCGCCACATTGATCTCTCAGGCTCTGGAGTCTGCCTTCTTGTCGAACTACAGTTCTAATTGTACCATTCTCCTGCTTACAATTTGATATTGGCTGACCAGTATGTTCTAGATAAAATTAAAAAAGGCATCACTTCCAGACTACCAGGAATCTGGCTGATGCTTCCACCTCCATTGTATCTTATCTCACCTCTTCTTTCTCCCACCTCTGAGAACACAAGTTCATCCCACTCTCTGGAAGTAAAGTAAGATATGCATTTCCTGAGTGATCCGACTCTCTTGAACCTCTGGGAGCCTTTCAGAAGGCAACTCTCTCTCCTTCCTCTTTCATAGCCACCCTACATCAGGCTTGGGCTGCTCCTCAGGGTCCTCTGGCCCTCCAGGTCATGCCAAATTTCACTGTATTTTTTTAAATTAGCCCACTTGGGTTTTTGAAAGACATAAAGATATTTGGAAATGCAGAAATAAAGTATTTTTGCAAATGGAGCAAAATTTAAGGTTTCTGGAAAGAAGTTTAAGATAATATTCATGGAGTTTTCCTCTGGGGAGGGGATAGGAAACTGGGATTAGCATGATGAGGAGGTCTACCACCTGTACTCTGGATTTATTATCCTGAATGGGCTTTATTTTTATTACCTAAAAGTCAGCTTAAAAATGAACACACGTTTGTCACAGGATACATGGATGTGTGTTGCAGGGATCTGTGTGTGTGTGTGTGTATGTGTGTATCCTCAGTTGTATCCAAATCTTTGTGACCCCACATACTGGGATTTTCCCAGCAAGAATACTGGAATGGGTTGCCATTTCCCCCAGTGATGCTAAAGGGTAAGAAATCATGCAAATAAATAAATAAATAAATAAAAGCAGGGCTTCAAAAAATAAGAACTCGGAAAGGAGGAGAAATGCATATCCTAATAATTATTTTAGATTTTGTCCACCTTGAGAAATGTATAAAAGCCTTTTCAATGTACATTTTTCTCTTGATTCCCTTCTTAGTGTTTTAAAATTCTTTTTATTATTCTTTATTTAATTATATATAGATAAACAAGGGATAGAGTGATGAAAGCATAATCAATTATGAGGATTATACACACACACACACACATATAATTTGTTAAGCTTAAGTAATTTACACAAAGGTAGGAAGTGGCAGAACTGGGTTTTGAACCAAGGAATCTGATTGTGCAGTCTGCAGTGTTTCTGTACAGTTATAAGACCAAATTAAACTCAATGAGTTAAACATAAACACGTTAACAAGTCAGTCAATTTGAAACTAATAACATTGATTTAATAAGTGCTGCTATTTTGCTGAAACAAAATTGCCCCTCACAGTGTGAATATGGAACAGAATTCCACTCCACATGGAGCGAATTCACAGCCCTTGTGTTTGCACAGTTCTGCCACGGCTGTGGACTGTTGAGCTCATTCACTCTCCATCTTTTGAACGACTTGAAATCTTTATCTGTAGATTGACTTTCTGAGGTTTGGCCTTCTCTTAGAACAAACATGCCATTTACAGTTAATTATAGTTAATGCTAGCCTTCTTTATTCCCTCATTACCCCACATCAGTGCAAACAGTACCATTTGGCACCAGCAGAAACATTAGTGCAAACACAATCTGAAGACCCTGCAATTGCATGGCAGTTTTCAGAAATGAGGTCATCCAGTGGTGCTCAAACAGGGGTCAAGAAACTATGGCCTGTGGGCCAAATCTCATATACTGCTATTTTTGTAAGGTCAGTGAGCTAAGAGCTGTTTTTACATGATATTTGTCTTTCTCTGTCTGACTTGCTTCACTTAGTATAGCTTATATTTGGAATCTAAAAAAATGATACAAATGAACTTACAAAACAGAAAGACCCGTAGACATAGAAAACACACTTATGGTTACCAAAAGGGGGGAGGGGAAGGATAAATTAAGAGTTTGGGGTTAGTATATGGACACTACTATATATAAAATAAATAAACAACAAAGACCTACTATGTAGCACAGGGAACTATACTCAGTGTCTTGTAATAACCTATCATGGAAAATAATATAAAAAAGAATACACACATACACATACATATAGCTGAATCTCCTTGCTGTATGCCTATCTGAAACCAACACAACAATGTAAATCAGCTATATTTCATGCATATTATTTTTTTTTAAAGCGTGGTCTTTATACTTTTAAATGGCTGGCTATATAATGGGGATAGGAAATTGGGATTAGCATGGTGAGGGGATATATCACAACGAACAAAGAACAGAGATTACTGTTGCTGTCAGTAGGTCAAACAGCAACAAAACCGTAGGCTCTGAATGTTCTGCCATCCCAACCCTAACTCTAACCTTACAATTCACCCATGTCATGTATGTCACGTGACAGGGAGGCATGCGGCCCACAAAACCTAAAATATTTACTATTTAGCCTTTTCACAGAAAAAGTTTTCTGATTCCTGTCCTCAAATATCCTTATATCTTAAAAAAAAACATAATTAAGTAAAAACACAAACAGGACAATATTTTTTAGAAGGCTTTAGGACCCTTGGGAATACATTTTCAGAAAACCAGGAGGGAAACCCATTTCTACCTATTGGAAAATGTGATGTTACTCACTGTTGAATCTTTGTGAAATAAAAGTACAAACACACCATTGCCCAGGAGAAACACAGCCATTCTTGATACTAAGACCACACAGATATTACTCCTGGGATTGTGGAAAAGAGGACACAGTGGAATGTAACTATGTCCTCTCTGGCATACTTAACAGATGTAACAATAACAGACATAACAGTACCAGTAGTTTTATATAACAATCCCATATATAGCCTGGTTGCTGCTGCTGCTGCTGCTAAGTCGCTTAAGTCCTGTCCGACTCGTAGCGACCCCATGGACTGCAGCCCACCAGGCTCCTCCGTCTGTGGGATTTTCCAGGCAAGAGTACTGGAGTGGGGTGCCATTGCTTTCTCCGATATAGCCTGGTTGCTGCTGCTAAGTCACTTCAGTGGTGTCCGACTTTGTGTGACCCCATAGACAGCAGCCCACCAGGCTCCCCCATCCCTGGGATTCTCCAGGCAAGAACACCGGAGTGGGTTGCCATTTCCTTCTCCAAGGCGGAAAGTGAAAAGTGAAAGTGAAGTCGCTCAGTCGTGTCCGACCCTCAGCGACCCCATGGACTGCAGCCCACCAGGCTCCATAGCCTGGTTACATCATACCAAATGTGATTCAGGAAAGGTACTTATCAAGGGACTTTTGAGTGTGGGTCAGGTATTTGGCTTTCTATTGATGGCTCAGTGTGAGACTAGTTTGAGGCCTCTGGGGATATGGAGAGACTGGATGACCTTGCGGCAGATCTCCCTTGCTACCCTTTCACTTGGAGGAGCTCTTTGACCACAGGAGAAAACACCTTGCCACACAACACCTTGTCTATGTTGCCAGCTGAATTCGTACCTATGTTTTCACTGTGGAGGAAAACGTCATATATCTGAGAGCACTGGCAATGCAAAGTTCTGTGTTAGGATTAAACACATAAATAAAACAGTTAATTATGTCATGAAAGCAATAGATCTGCTGCTTGAAACACCTCTTCTACCTACATATTGTGAAAATGACAGAGGACCTCTGAGTGGTCACAGCCCAGCAGTGACATCCATGTCAACAGGTACTGAGATGAGCTCTCTGGTTTGATTTGGTAAGAAGCAACTATGCTTAGCTCTTTCAACAGACTGATCATTGTGTTTACTAAATTATATACTTTATTATTTTTTTTTAATTATATACTTTAAAAGATATAATTATTTACACTTATTTATAAACACGATCATTTATATTTTATTACTAACTGCTGAGTGGCCTGGCTCATCATACTTTATGCCTGTTCGGTCAATATGATAAAGTCAGAGTGCAAATAACCCATGTGCTTCTCTTGAAAAGTGTCCTGAGAAACTCCAGGATAAAGAGTTGCAGTCATATGTGCCTGATAGGTTGATGATGTCGCCATCAGTGATTAAAGTCACCTATACTCTGCGTCTATGAGACAGATCCATATCCAGAGATAATAAAGATGAGCTCATTATAAGAGGATTTCAAATCACCATTTGGAAACACTCCCATCTCCATCTCTGCAGGCAACAATTTATTTTCCGGAAGCTTTATGCAACTTGGATCTTAAAATCAGTTTTCAATGATCTATCTTCCATCAGCTGTTTGCGATCTTGTCCTCTCTGCTGCTGCTGCTGTTAAGTCACTTCAGTCGTGTCTGACTCTGTATGACGCCATAGACAGCAGCCCACCAGGCTCCCCCGTCCCTGGGATTCTCCAGGCAAGAACACTGGAGTGGATTGCCATTTCCTTCTCCTTGTCCTGTCTAGTCCTCAGTAAAGTAAAGTTGATGAGCCCTTTAGGATCAGAGTTATTTGTATTTACAGCAGTCAGCCCATTGATGGAGTAAAGATGCATTCGTTCCCTCACACCTTCTATACTCGAGACACCCTGAGCTAAAAGGACTTATGTCTTTAGTAGCAGTCCTTTGGGGGTGACAAACTCACATTTACTTATTTAATTGTCTGACCTCTCCAGTGACAGGAATAATCTGGAAAATCACTGGGAATTGGGAATCACTTTGAGAGATTTTGGCCAATAACTTTTGTTAATGAGAGGAAAATTAGAACTGAAAACCACACATGTGACCATTCAGTGGGTGAATTGTGAGGTTAGAGTGAATTAGGGTTGGGATGGCAGAACATTTAGCGCCTACATTTTTGTTGCTGTTTGACCTTCTGACAGCAGCAGTAATCTCTGTTCTTTGTGAACAGCAATCTCTTCACCCTCTGACTATGAAGTGCAAGGGGAACACTGAAGGAACTTGCACTCTGGCCCCTCTCTGCCTAGATTTGGACTTGGGCTGCTTTCCTTTCCTCTTTTCTCTCTGTTTCTCCCTCTTGCTCTCTTCACTTCTGAAATGAATTGATAAATTCTCATCATTCTGGTTCTGTATTTTCTACCTTTCCTGGCCATCAATTGTATGATCAGGATGAGTGTCAATTGCTGTCATGCTGCAAGTCACAGGGCATAGGATCCACCTTCTTCTTATCTGGAAAGTTTAGTCAGTAAACTACCTTCCAACGTCATATGGAATTTTCCTTCAACAGACATGTACAAACATGAAACTTTACAAACATGCAGTTGCTCCGTGGAGGTGGCAAGCAGCCGCAACCCATCTCAGGAGTCCGCACGTATACACGCTCTTCATTCTATTCTTCCTGCTCCTCAGCAGGCTGAAACCCAGTCCTCGTTCCCGAATGACATATCCAAAGGCTCCTGCCTGCTGGAGTGCTGTCAAGCCTGCTGCTTAGAGCAGCTACTTAGAAGCCAAATCAGAGAAATCTGATTTCTTCAGCAGTCTTGCTCTGTGTGAACTCGGCATGACTCACTCAGGCCAAGGTGAATACTCTCATGTGTACAGCCAACTGCAGCCTTCAAGAATATTTGCCTCTCTCTGGCACTTGGGGCCAATCTGCTGCTTCCTAGCTCCCAGCATGGATGGTTCATCACTTGAAACAATTTTCTTCATTGTTGTGGTCCTTGGAGAACAAAGACTGCAAAAGCAAACCATTGTTCAAGGTAAAATTCATTTTGTGGAGAAAATGAGGTGCTTGGACCAGTCTCTTTGTCCTTTATTTTATCATCCCCTCTGGCATCCATTTATGGATCTGATTTGATTTCTATTTTCATTTTGAGTCTTTCCTCTATGACCTCAGGTCAGAGACAATATCAAAAGCAGTGTATTTTGGTGGGCTTATTTATCTGGGTCAATGGAAGAAGAGAGGGAACAGAAATGGTAGCTGGGAGAGAGAGTGACCAACTGAGACTAAAGCTACATCTGTATGAAAGGGAGAAATGACTACATTGGATGTGGAACTCTGACCATCTTCCCTGCTAACCCTGATGCTGTTTACAATGTTACAATCTACTTAAATCTTCAACATGGCTACAGTTGTCATAGTCCATCAATATTTTATTCCATTTACATGGTCACCAAAATGAATGGAAAGAGTTGGAGCTAGAAAAGGGAGAATGGGGAGATATACAGCGTTAAGAAATAACACAATAGATTGTCTTTTTCCATTGAGATGGCAAAGTTTTATAGTAAGTATTTAAGATAACAAATGGCTTTCACAAATATTCTGTATTTGCTTTGTGTAAAATTTCATAAAACTTTCAAATCAGATTTCGACTGGAACCTTGGCATGCTTTCATTAAGTGTATCTGTGTGCTCGTGAAATCCCCTAGCTTTTGGTGCTTCCAGCGATGTAGGAAATGGGCATGTTGGCAGCAAGGCATCAGTAGAGATGGCTGATACACAGAAAGTGAACATAACTCATGCGGGGAGTACACCAAGTGACCACCTGTGGCTTGTGTCACATTTGACACCACCAAACAGCTCAGGAGAAAGACTCCTTCCCTTAAGTTAGAGATGAAAAGTAAACCACAGGCTAAAAGTTCTTTTCAAAAAGTGGGCACTCAAACGTCATCATTTCCAAAATATCTAAATGAGTAAACAAATGACCTAGTGAATTTTGTTCAAAGATGGTCAAAACATCTCCTTCAGGTAAATAAAACTGTTGACAAGAAAATATTTTAATAAGCTTGTTGATGTAGTGATACTTGGTTCAGTTTTCCACTCTATTTCAGAGACTTTCCATTCCCATCCCCATTTACGTGAAAAAATTAAATGGATAAATAAATGCTTGTTAACTGCTAAGTCACTTCAGTCGTGTCTGACTCTGTATGATGCCATAGACGGCAGCCCACCAGGCTCCCCCGTCCCTGGGATTCTCCAGGCAAGAACACTGGAGTGGGTTGCCATTTCCTTCTCCAATGCAGGAAAGTGAAAAGTGAAAGTGAAGCCGCTCAGTCGTGTCCAACTCTTAGCGACTGCATGGACTGCAGCCTACCAGGCTCCTCCGTCCATGGGATTTTCCAGGCAAGAGTACTGGAGTGGGGTGCCATTGCCTTAGAAATTAGAAAGATGGGAGCATTCATATTTAATTCAACCTGTTTTGCTTATTAAGTATGACATAGGGCCATAACTTCAGACTTCAGTAAGTGTTTAGGAATGCCTTGGATGCACGTTGAAAATACACATGCCCAGGCTAGGCCACTCTAATGATTCTGATTCAGTTGGTTCTGAGTTGTTGCTGTTTAGTCTCTAAATCAAGTCCAACTCTTTGCAACCCCATAGACTGAAACCTGCCAGGCTCCTCGGTCCATGGATTTCACAGATAAGAATACTCGAGTGTGTTGCCAATTCCTCCTCCAGGGAATCTTCCCGACCCAGGGCTTGAACCTGCATCTCCTGAGTCTCCTGCATTGGCAGGTGGATTCTTTACCACTAGCACCACCTAGAGAGCCTGAGATCTTGAGTATGGCTCAGCGCTTTTCTTTTAAAATAAATTTCCCAGGTGATTCTGATGATGGTGGTGCATGGACTTTGAGAAACAGTATTATATGTATGGTTTGTGTGTGTGTGCATATATATGTATAGAGTGTGAATATAGTGGTAGGACTTCAAGTTAAAAAATTACTTTGGGTTGTCTTGTGAAAGAACTTGGTTGATATGCTAAGTTTATGTTTTTAATAAGGAACTAATGAGATCAAATTTGTCCTTTCAGAAGTGTAACTCTGATAACAATATGGTTTGGAGATGGTGGAGAGAAGAATCAAGGAAACAAGAAGTTTTGCCACAGATGAGATTTAATCTAGAATTCTGCCCCACACATGATGTAGGTAATAATGATGAATAAGACATGATCACTTCCTCAAGTTACTTAAAATCTGGTGAATGAAGATCCAGTAAATGAGACAGAGGTGGAGAGGTCAAAGAACTGGCTGGCTGGGTGCACAGGCTGGGGATGAACAGACACTGAATTTTGCAGAGCTACAGGGACCAAGGGAGGAGTAAGTTCCTAGATGAGGATAGATCTTGAGAAGAAAGTCATTAAATTGGATCAGAGTTTGGTGGTGCTGTGTTCTTTTCACATGTGGGGCCAGAATCATGACTCTAGATTTGCAGGAGTGAATGATGAGAAAATGAAAGCACAGAATATTGATTACTTTTTGAAGATCTGGTTGGCAAAAAGAAAGAACTAAAATTGTAATTTTATGGCATTATAAAGCTAAAGAAGGCAAATTTTTTTTTTCTTTTTGTGCTTTTTTTTTTTTTTTTTTGCTTTTGTTTGTATTAATTCTTATCTGGAGCATTGACATATATTTGAAGGAAAAGGAGAAAGTCAAAACTGGAATGATCATTGATGGAGTAAAGTGAAAAGAATGGAACCAAGAAAAGTGGTGAGGTGGAGAATTTAGCCTTGGAAAGGAAGAAATCAGAAGGTTGAAGGAGATGCATGACTCCACGTGGCACATTGGAGGCAGGGAGGGAGCAGGAGATGGAGGGAAGCCCTGAGGAGGGAAATGAGTTGCACAATATAGGTTTCCACCCAGTAGTGACATTACAGCATCTTTCTTAGTTTATAGGAACCACAAGTGTAAATTTTGTTCTCGTGGCAATGTGCTAAGGGAAGTTTTGTCCTACCTCTCAGTCTTGGAGGATGAATCACAATTGATCTAGACTCAGCATGGCTACCCCATTCCCTTCTGTTGGGAATTGATTTGGGGGTGGACAGAGGACCAAATATATATCAAAGAGATCTCTGCTGAGGAAACTTCCGGAAGTTATTTTGTGTGTGTGTGTATGTGTGTTAGTCACTCAGTGGTGTCCAACTCTTTGCAACCCTATGGACTATAGCCCACCAGGCTCCTCTATCCATGGAGTTCTCCAGGCAAGAATATTGGAGTGAGTTACCATGCCCTCCTCCAGAGGATCTTCCTGACCCAGGGATCAAACCCGGGTCTCCTGCATTGCACATAGATTCTTTACCATCTGAGCCATCAGGAAATTATTTTGCTCCATGATAAATAAGTTTCTTTCCTTGAACTTGGTAGTATGAGGTCATGATACTTGGAATGAGGGCGCCATCTTATAACCACAAGGCAGAACCTAAGGACCAAAAGTTAAACACTCCGATGGAGCAGGAGAAATCTGGGTCTAATGATAACATTTAGCTAGTGTGTTACCTCTGGAGCTGCTTACCTCCAGTTTCCTGTTTGGAGAGAGATTTATAGTCTTCATTGTTTAAATCACAATCACTTGAGTTTTCTGATATTTTAGTCAAAAATACATGTAAGTGACTTTAGAAAAATTTGTCTCCATCATTACATTAAAGCAAGAGGAAGAGGGATAGAAAGCACCCTTTCTGCTAAGAGATGGAGACACATCTGGGATATGGGTTTAGGATACTTGGAAAATCTCTGGAACTACCATTGAGGAGACTGAAGATCATAGTTAATGAAATAAACCAAAGGAAGGTAGCAAAAATAGTACATCCACAATAAAGGGAGACTGGGTGTAGCCAGAATGACTTTGCAACATTTCTAGCTTCCCCATGAAGGAGTAAGAGGAGAAAGTCTGTACTGAGGATGGGTTAAAAGTGGATACTGAAACACAGCATCAACCCAAAGTCAGACAGATGGGATGTATACCGGAGAGCAAGGGCAGTGTGGAAACATTCCACACAGGTGTCAGATCAGTTTTAGACAGTGCTGGGTCACCTCGTATAATGTATTCTGGGATCAGTTTCATCATTGCTAAAATGAATATAAAAATAGCGCCTAGCTCATAGATTTTTGTGAAAAAAAAATGGGACAATACATGCCATTGATTTCACATTGTATCTAATATATCTTAAGCACCCAATCAATATGCGGTGGTAATTAGGCTCTAAGCTCCTGTCAAAGCTGGGAAGGGGAGCGCCAAGAGCCTCCCCTTCACCCTATTAGAAGTAATGTTAAGTAATGACTTCTGAGTGCTTTAATTAGCAAGCCATATAAAAATTCCACTCACCATGCTCATTAGTAAGTTTCTCCAAAGTTGAATTAAGGAAAAAGGAAACCATTTCTGGCATAAAACAGCCTGGATAGCTTTACAAGATAAACTCCAAATAAATTGGCTGTTGTAGCCACCCACTGATTATTTGCCAACAATTTTTTTTTTTTTTTCAGCCAGCACATGCTCTTTATTTAGCTGGGCCAGCAAGCTGCTGTAGGTGTGGTTACTCATCTCATTGCTAGGGTCGGTGGAAATGTGGACACAGAGGAGTGAGCTAGCCAAGGAACCAGCTCTCCATGCAGCTATGCGTTAGATCCAGGAAACTGCAGAATTCTTACAGCTTGAGATCTTTTCATTTTTTTTCCTCTAAAACCTCCTCCATGGTACAGCATCCTCAGCATCGGCATCACCTGAGAATTTGCTGAAGACTTTTGGGCCCCCTCACAGAATAGAAGCAGAATCTGCCCTTTAATAAGACTTCCACATGATTCGTGTGTCTATCAATGTCCAGGAGGACACTGATCTTATGGACTTGTCTGAAGCCACTTTCTGCGATAGGCGAAGAATCAGTTTCTCCCAAAGACCTTTTCACTTCCTTGCTATATTTTCATGATGTTGGATGTGGGTGCTTAACCAAGGGCCAGCCTCACAGAGACCCTTGCTGTTGCATCCCACTGAGGCCAGCCCTGAGTCACCAGTGAGCACTGCCTTGGACTACTTTGATTAGAAAGTAAAAATGGTATGAACTTGGGTGCCACCCAGGCTTGGGTTTATTCTAGTTATTTGATGTGGGACAAATGAACCTCACTCTGTGACTGTGACTACCCCAGCCCAAGAGACTCTGCAGCCCTGCTTGTGACCATTCACTCTTTCCTGGTGGCTGGCACTGACTGGAACAGAAGAGGACACTCGGGGACAGGAGGGGAGGGAGGGAATCTAAAAGAAGACTGGCCAGTTAGCTTTGCTCTTGGAATACCTGGATGGGGAAATCAGAGACACCAGTGTCTCTCTCAGTGTTTGAGCAAAGAAGAATTGTAGGAACACTTCCTGAGATTACTTCTCTGATGCGGGTTCAGAGACATAGAAAAAGCAAAGACAGTATGGCTCTAGAAATATGAACCTTAATTACTGATAGTTTTTCAATTTTGGATCCTAATCTCTACTGAAATTCATTGGTACTTTCTGCTTTTGGGTTCCTTGAAATACCTTTTATTTATCCAGTAATCAATCTTTCTCTCTCATGCTCTCTCTTTCTCTCTCTCCCAACACACACACAAAAAAAATTCTTAAATTCCCAAGTCCAGACCAAACAATAAATTTTAAAGAAATGAAAATTATTATTATTGCTACTTTAGATTATCAGCATTATTATTATTATTTGAATACCTCCTACACCAGGCTATATTTTCATTCAGAGGTAGTACCTGATAATTTCCAAAACTATAAGAAGGTCAATTATCTGAATATGGGAGAAAATATCACTGATGGATTGATGTTCAAAGAACTAACTAAAAAACCAATGACACCAACCATTAGGGAGCATCATGCCTTTCAAGAGCACATTTAGACATTAACCACTGTACCCGGGAGAGAGGTAGTTGTCTCACCCTTCAGGGCTGTGAGGCGCCAAACTTTTCCTTGGATTTCACAAGCATGCTAACTGAAGCCAGAAAGGTGATCTCAGTGACCTACATAACAAAACTAGCAAATTGTAAGTGAAGACTTGTAGGTTCCACTAGCCACTATTGTGTATATATAACAGCTTTGTTTCAAGTCTGTAGAACTTTATCCCAGCTGGCAGCCAAATAGGGAAACTCATCTATTACACTAATCTGAATTCCTTCTTGAGTTACCGACTTCTTGAAAACTCCAAACATTCATCGAAAGATTGACCATTGAATGTGTAAAATATTCAGCATTTTCCCATGGAAGATATTCATCATTATCACTGTTAATGATAAAAAATAATAACCCACACTTGGATAGCAGGGCTTACAAGCCTCTTTTCAAAATATAACATTGTGTTAGTCATCTTATGTTTTTGTATGAAGAAGTGTGCCACTTGGAGAAGCAAAATAACTTTCCCAAGATTTCCAGCTCACCCTCTAAAATCACACTGTGTATGCTTAGTTGCTCAGTCATGTACGACTCTTTGCGACTCCGTGGACTGTAGCCTGCCAGACTTCTCTGTCCATGGAGATTCTCCAGGCAATAATACTGGAGTGGGTTGCCATGCCCTCCTTCAGGGGATCTTTTCAACCCAGGGATTGAACCCAGGTATTCTGTACTGCAGGAGGATTCTTTATCAGCTGAGATACCAGTTGAGATTCTTTATCAGCCCAAGAATACTGGAGTGGGTAGCCTATCCCTTCTCTAGGGGATCTTCCTGACCCAGGAATTGAATTGGGGTTGCACCATTGCATACAGATTCTTTACCAGCTGAGCTACCAGGAAAGCCCCAAATCACACCATTGTGACAAATACAGATAGTTCTGCTGAGTGAACTCACTTGGAAATGGTCTTAGAAATCACTGAGTTGAAGGCAGAGCCTTTCTAGAGATGCTGTCCAATTAAAGTTTCACATGCTTCTTTCCTAGAAAGTGGGAAATTGACTTTGGAAGTCTGGAAACTGCCTCTTATTCAGACCTGTGACTGGCCTTTACCTGCTTGAAAGTTTTAAACAAAACTGAAAGGGCTGTGGAGGTTGCACAAACCATTTGGGTTTTTCACAGGTTGGCATAGACCTACCAAAAGGAACTCCAGGATAAATTCTATATTTTCTTGTGAAAGAATCAGTTCAGATTCTGTTAGCCTTTCTCTGTTTCTTTGAGAAACTGAATGTGTTGGCCTGGGGGACTTAGAGGTTGGATTGTGTAATTCTATGGTGAAACAAAAATTCTTGCTCTGATAGGCCAATTTTATAGACAGTAGTAATTTAGAGGCATTCAAAGTCTCTTTCATGGAGAAGGAAACAAGTCAATATTTATTTATTCTGAACCAACAGCATTAGATCAGAAAATCCTCCTGCTGAGAAAACAATGTCATGGAGGTTCAACCAATCACTAGAAGAGCAAGAAGTCTTCAAAAGAGACTACATGGTTTACATGTGCTGGCGGGAAATTCTGAGCCCTTGTTGAGTGTGTGGAATTATCCCTAGCCTTAGGGCTTCCCTGGTAGCTCAGCTGGTAAAGAATTCACCTGCAATGCAGGAGACCCCGATTGGATTCCCATGTTGGAAAAATCCACTGGAGAAGGCATAGGCTATCCACTCCAGTATTCTTGGGCTTCCCTGGTGGCTCAGCTGGTAAGGAATTCACCTGCAATGCAGGAGACCCCGATTGGATTCCCATGTTGGAAAAATCCACTGGAGAAGGCATAGGTTACCCACTTCAATATTCTTGGGCTTCCCTGGTAAAGAATCAGCCTGCAATGCAGGAGATCTGGTTTTGATCCCTGGGTTGGGAAGATCCCCTGGAGAAGGGAAAGGCTGCCCACTCCAGTATTCTGGCCTGGAGAATTCCACGGACTTTACAGACCATGGGGGTTGCAAAGAGTCAGACATGCCTGAGTGACTTTCGCTAATGCCTCCTTTCCCCACACTTGACATAAACCCAGCTTCATGCTGCTCCCATCTGCCCATGCTTGGTCACCTGTCCTTCCAATGGCTGAAATGCTCCTTCCCTTCTAAGAAATACTCTGTGGTCTTTCAAGTCTTAATTCAAATTTCACCTTCCCCAGACTCCTTTTTCACTCCTCTTACCCTGCCTTGCAAGCTTAATAATTATCAATTCATTCTACCTTTACTATTGCCTTACTCTGGTTTATCTTGGTAACTCATTTTATTATTTTTCTCTCCCCTTTGAGTACAAGCTCTTTGGGGACTATTTATCTGCCTGGTCAGGGTCCAATAAACACAAAATGCTGGAACAACATAAATATGAATGATGCAATTACTGTGGATCTTAAAATCTAAGACCAAATTATTATGCACACAATATAATCATATGTTATCTTTGAAAAGTTATACTTTTTCTATTCAGTGGCTCCTTGGAGGATTGGTGCCAGGCAATGGGGACAATGGTGGTAAAATCAATCACTGGAATTGTGCAAAAATAAAACAAAACAAGACAGAAGTTACTCTTCAGATCCATGTCCATGCATTCATGCTGAGTTGATATTCACAGAAGTAACTGAAAATGAGTGCTACTTATTGCTGTGTAATACCATGAGTTTTATACAAGTTACGTGGCTTCCACTGTACAAGATGATATTAGGAGTGTAATTTCTAATGATCTCAATGCTGCATGAGACATTTCTTGCCCAGTTTGAGAGATGGGGAATCTGAGGTTTAGAAGTGTTCAAATGATACTTCAGATATCAAATGGCTAAATAAACGGTGAAATTAAAAGGGGAGTCCCTCAAAAAAGATAGCCTATATCTTACACATTTCAGGCTGCTGTCACAGAATACCACAGACAAGGTGGCTTAAACAACAGAAATGTATTTCTTACAGTTCTGGAGGCTGGGAAATCAGAGATCAAAGTGCCAGCTGATTCAATGACTGGTGAGAACCTGCTTTTTATTTATGGGCTCTCTTGTATCCTCATATATTAGAAAGTAGAGAGAGAAGGTAAACTTTCTCATGTGCCTTCCTTTAAGGGCACTAATCTCATTCCTGATGGCTCCACCCTCATGACCTAATTAACTCCTAAAGGCCTCACCTTCTAATTTCCTTATATTGTTTTGTTGTTAAGTCACTAAGTCTTGTCCAACTCTTTTGAAACCCCATGGACTGTAGTCCACCAGGTTCATCTATTCATGGGATTTCCCAGGCAAGAATACTGCAATGGGTTGCTTTTTCCTTCTCCAGGGGATCTTCCTGGCCCAGTGATCAAACCTTGGTCTCTTGCACGGCAGATGGATACTTAACTGCTGAGTCACCTGAGAAGCCCTTCCTTACATTGAGAGTTAGGATTTTAGCATAGGAATTTTAGGGGATACAGGTATTCAGTATCAGAAAGTCAGGGTAGTCGGGTAATTGTGTTAGTATCAATTCCAGTACTTGTAACTGGATATGAAAATGTCTGAAACAAAGTTATTGCAGGCTATTCTAGTAAATGTGCATGATGAGACTTGGGTTCCAAGTTACTGGGAGAAATGCAGTCCTCTTCAGAAGCAGCTGACTAGCCCTTGGTGTGGCTTGTCAGTCGATTGGCTCAGCTCTCATAACCGTGGCATTTCATGGAGACACAGTTCTTGAAGGCTGAAATTCTTGTGACATAAGTAGTTGCCCAGGGAAAGCATAGCTTTTCCAAATACTAAGGGCTGATTTTCAAATTTCCCAAATGTAGAGTCTCACCAGAAGAATATCTGTAGTGTTGCAGTGAGGGAAATTATTGCAGTGCCCACCAGGAAGAACTCTTCTTGTGTTTCTGTCAGTTATAACATTAATCCAATAGGCTTGAGGCCTATCAGGAAATTAAATTCAATATAAAATTGGTATGGAGTGGGATTATTGCCCTTATTCAAATTAAGATTCATAATTCTTAAAAACGCATGATGCTTTCATGAACACAATGATGTTAAATGATCCAGAATAATCACAGGAAGATGGTCTGATATTTTTGGATATTTACCATGTGTTAGGTACCTGGATAATCTTTACATATATATTATCTCATTTAAACTTCTCAAAGACTTTGTGATATATGTAGGCACTATCATTGTCTCATTTTATAGGTGAGATGACAAAGCTACGCTGGTAGTAACTGATGGATCTACTGGTCAAACCACAATATAGTGATCTGTGTATTTATCACTGTAAATTCATTGAAGATTGAAGACTCAGAGATGAAGGGACACAGTACCACCCTCACAGTATGGTAAAGAAATGGACAGACTATCTACACAATATAACCATGTCATAAGCTAGGGGCACAGCATGGTCTGGGAGGTTGCTGGCAGACAGAAGGGGCTTCACAGATAACTAAGACTTGGAGTAGTAAATGGAGTACCTGAGTTAAAAGAAGCAGATTATGAAGCTGGCAAGAGAATGTATCACATGCTCTGGGAAGGATGGGTGTTGAGTTCTGTAGGACTAGAATACAAAATATGAGTCAGAGAGGAAAAGGTCAAATCCTAAAGATCTTCCAATGTCATGCAAAGTAATTAAAATTTTACTTAACTAAAACATAGAGAGTAATTGAAGAATTTAAGCAGAATTAGCATCAATAGACTGAAAATTCGTTTTAATAAAAGCATAGTGGATGGATTGCTGATGGTGTGACTAGAAATAAGGAAGTTAATTAAGATATTGCAACAGTCAAACCCTTGAAACTGAGTAGGGAGAGTGGAAATGAAAAGCAGATAGCAAATTTGAGAGCATGGAAAACAGAGGGAGTGTTGAAGAGCACATGTTCTGGGCTGACTGCTTAGCTCAAGCCAAGCTCTGCCTCTTCCTCACTTTGTGTTCTTAGGTAATCCCCAAATCTCTGTGCTTGAGTTTCCTCATCTGTAAAATTGAGATAATAATGGTATGTATTTCATAGTGTTGTTGTGTATATTAGTATAAGGTACTTTGTATTTAATATGACACATTATTGTTGAACATTATTGTACAGTTAATGCAAAGTGCTTCAAATAATGTCTATCTCTAAGAAAGGATTATACAAGAGACATTTGGCAACTGGAAGGAATCTATACATATGCTTGTTGCTAACCTTCACAATGGGCAAAATTAGTTATTTTTCCTTTTGTAAAATTGCATCTTAAGACAAATTTAATTTGCTTAAAATGAAATTCAGACAAAGCAAGCACAATAAATCAACCTGGTTTAGAATTGCAAATTTGTATAGAAAGCGAAAACATCATACTTCAGTAGTTTAATGTATGTGGTCCTTTTGTGGTCTTGCAGTTGCCTGTTCTTAGTTGCTCAGTCATGTCTGACTCTTAGTGACCCCATGGACTGTGGCCGACCAGGCTCTTCCATCAAGAACACTGAAGTGAGTTGCTATGTCCTGCTCCAGGGGATCTTCCCAACCCAGGGATGGAACCCAGGTATCCTGCATTGCGGGCAGATTCTTTACTGTCTGAGCCACCAAGGAAGCCTAAGAATACTGAAGAGAGTAGCCTATTCCTTCTCCAGGGGAAATTCTTAACACAGGAATTGAACCAGAGTCTCTTGCATTACAGGCAGATTCCTTACCAGCTGAGCTACCGGGGAAGCCTTTGCAGTTGCATAGTGTAATGAATTTGGAGGTTGAATTTACCAGAATAGGTAGCATTGTCATGTAATTACTTACTGGTTTTCATAATTGCTGTTTTTCTTATTACTACTCAGTGCACAGAAAAATGGCATATAACCACAGACAAGCCAGCTCTCAAGAATTTATATTATATTAATACATAATTAAATATATCATTATTTTTAATTTGGTTAGATCCTGTATTTGAAACTACTGACTTCTGCAGTCCATATACTCTGAGGATTTTAATTGGTTTTAAAGCAAAATATAAAAATCTGTATTAAAGAGTATTTCTCTTCTAACTATATGTTGAACTCAGACTTTCTATCTCATTTCATTCCTCAGGGTAAACTTCAGAAACAGACAAAATGCTTTAGCTCAAGTGCTTGAGAAATTTGGTTTCATTAACAGAAAATAGAGTCAGTAAAGAATTAATTTTGATAATAAATTGCCATGATTGGTTTTCTGTTTTACTTGTAAGATCTGGTGTTGAGATGGAGACTAAATTCTGAATAGAAGATAGAGGCACAAAGATGGATTTAGATTAAATTAGATTAGAACATTTTTTACTGCCTCATAAGACAGATGACATAGACTTGAGCTAAGGCATTCAGGACTGGGCTTGAAAGGAGGGGATACATTGGAGAAAATGAAATCTGACAGAACTTGATGACTAATTGGATATGGGTCACGAAGGACAAGAAAGGATCAAGGAAGATCCCTGATTTCTAGGCTGAGTAATTGGCTGGAAAATCAAGTACCCTAAAAGAAAATACAGGAACATCAAACAGAGAAGTGAAGCTTAAGCGTATGAAGAATGGCATGCTTAGTTTCAGTTCAGTTGCTCAGTCGTGTCTGACTCTTTGAACCTCATGGACTGCAGCATACCACGCTTCCCTGTCCATCATCAACTCCTAGATCTTGCTCAAACTCATGTCCATCGAGTTGGTGATCTCTGTCATTCCCTTCTCTTCCTGATTCTAGAGGCCTATGCTACAGCTAGGCAGATGTGACAAGTAGATAATTGGACAGGTTGAGTAAGACATGGGGTAGTGAGATTGATGTGAGATTTATTGGGGCAGGTGGTAGATGGTTCCATGAACATGGATGTGTTCCTCTTAGGAGAATTCTAATTAAAAAGAGCACTTGGTCAAGAACAAAACTCCAAGGAAAAGCAATGTTTAATAGATGTATATTGGAAAAAGAAGCCCTTGAAGATGAAAGAATGCTGGATTAGAGACATGGAATGAACACAAGAGAAACCAAGACAGTAGAAAACATTTTCAAGGGGGAGATATCTATTCTATAGTAAGATTACCTTTTTAAAGACCATCTCTGAATATGGTCACATACTGAGATACTGGGAGTTGGAACTTCAACACATGAATGTTGGGGGACACAGTTCAGCACATAACACTAGCCATGCACAGAGGTCATAGAGAGAGAGAAAGAGATGTTCTCAACTATGTCCTGTGGTTCCAAAGTTCCCTGCTGAGGAATCACCTTGTGAGTGAAGAGGCTTTCTCAGATACTCCATGCACAAAAGGACTTCCTGCTGGAGCCCTGTCCAGTTTGAAGAATGATGTGAATCTAAAGTCTTAATCTAGAGCACTCTCTTTATGCTTCCTTGGTGTTTTGACCACCAAATTTCAGGGAAATTTGTTATGTAGCAATAGCTAACTGAAGCAAATACCAAAGCTGACAGGAGCTAAGAAGTCACAGGACTGGTGGACAATGTGAAGATATATCTGTCACTATTCAGTTGTATTTTCACAAACAAAATCACCCTTCACATGAGGCCATTACTGCATATAGAGTAAAGCTGTGCCAAACTCTTATTAATTTCATGCTGGAGGCATGCCCTTTTGTTTGAAATTCACACACAAACCCCCTTCATCAACATCTCTTGATGGAACTAGATTTGACACGTAAAAAAAATTAAAAAAAAAAACTCACAGAAACCTGGCTTGTGAGACTGTGCTACTTCACTGAGAATAATAAAATACCTGCTAACATCACTGGCTTCTGATACAGTTGAGCCATACAAGAAAAGTTCACTGAGGATATTTATTTTTCTTTGGATTATTTTAAATAATTTGTGGAATGGCAAGAATTGGAGACTGCAATTTCTCCTGTCTTTATAACATTCTGTACATCCCTTGGAAAGTTCACAAATCTGAAACTTTAAAATCTATAGGAAGTCAAACAATGCCAGTTCAAGTAATTTCATGAAAAGGTCTATATTATTGTAAGGGATTAATATTTAGTGATGTACTTTGGTCCAATATCCAAATAAAATCAGGATCATCTCCATCAAAGGGGAGAAGACTTCAAATTGTCCAGTTTACCCATTTCTCAGCATCCTAATTGAAACTCCAGTAAATGTTTTCCCCAAACCATCACCTGTTCCCTTTAATTCCTTCTGTTTTTCAAGCAACGTATGTTCCAGTTTCTTCTGTTTTGTTCATTTTCTCATGCACCTTGTTCATTGAATTGTAACATGAACAAACATGCCCACCCCTACTCCCTTCTCTCCACACATATAGATTTATGATATATGAATGCTGGACACGAGGAATAAAGAATTATAATTAGGCACTTGGAGAAGAGAATGCTTAGCAATAAGAAAGATAGGCTTTTCTAATGCCCACATTTGCTGGAAAGGAGACAATATCCTAAAGACAGTACACATCAGAAATTTCCCTGACTGCCTCTTGTGTTGCTTTCTTTAAGTAGTTGTGTTGGTAAGGGCAGGGATGGCGTGAAGGCAAAATCACTACGGATTATAGTGTATGTGCTAAAAAATATGTGAGAGTTCATCTTTAAAAGATAATACAATTTGTCTTTTCTGAGTTATAGGTGAGATTCCAGTCTTCCCCATTTAGCCAGTGGTACAAATTCCAAGAGACAAATTCATCTCTGCCTTCTATGCCTTCCAATCATAGAAATAAGAGGAGGGGCCTGGCCCTTGCAGCATTTTTTTATTTTTTACTATATTTTTACTGTAACTGGTATTATATTCATTTTCAGTACGCTTCCATCACATTACAATTCATTTTTTGTTATTACCATGGTTACTGCTCTCATTTATTTTCCTTGCTGATCTCAAGCTTGAACTACTGCAGCAGGTTTCAAGCTGGCCTAAGAGTGTCTTTTCTCATTCTTCTTACTCTGCTCTGTTGGAGCAACATTTCTAAAACATAAATCTAATCTATCTTGCACTTGTTCCCTTGGTGATCTCATCTAGTCTCATGGAGATAAATATGATTTAGATATTGAGGTCACTGATACTTATTTCCCAGCCTGGACCTCTCCCCTTGAACTCTAGAATCTATACGCTACTGCCTGCCCCATAAATCTCCTCGGATGACTGTAAGACATCCTAAATCCCCAAACAAGATGGGACTCCTGATCCTCTTCTCCAAGTGTGGTCCTCCTTCAATCTTTTCAAGAGTCAATTCATTCTTCTGATTGCTTAGACAAAGCCTCAGACTCATATTTGAACAGGAACTCAGATACAGTGAGGCTAAATGATATCTTTAAGTTCATGGGTAAGTAAGCAGCGGAATGAGGCTGTGAACCTGGGAGTCTGACTCCAGAGCCCATGCTCTTTACCCTTCCACTAGGCTGCTTCTCTATCTTATCAAATCCTTTGCATGTGGTCTGGAATTTCATATGGCACCTGCATGACAAATATCAACTGTTCACCCCAGGACAGGCTTGCTAGATCAAATTAGAATTACAAATTCTGGTTCTACCTAGTTGTCATACAAAAGAGCTAAAAATTCCCTTTGTTCAGGGCCAAGTTTTTTTTTTTTCCCCCACTTTATTTTTTTAAAGACATTCTGTATATTCATTCTTACAGGCTACTAGGCTGGGATTCTGGAATCGAACCTCAAATGTGTCTGTTACAATTCTGTCTCAGTTACTAATCAGCTGTATGACCTTGGGAAGTTTTTAAATCTCTTGATGGTATGATTGGTGTGCCAAAAAATGCCACACATGCATTAGATGATTCAGGCTCTGCAGTAATAATGTGGAAAAATAAATAACAGGATACATGGTCCCTTTACTGGCTAGGGGCAAGAATCATATCTATTTGCTTACTATCCACTTTCCAAGAGTTTATTGCAATCTGTCTTCTGCAGAAACTCAATAAATATGTGTAAACTGCTGGTTGAGGATCTCATGATTTAGTATGGATAAGGTGACTTAAAATTCCACAGTTAGTTTGGTAGAATGAACCCTGATTTGAAAGACAGAAGACAAGGTCTGAAGGCAAAAAAGGCAGAGATTTATTATTTCATTGGCTATTTCACTGATTATTTGACATCAGGACAACCAGTCTTCACCTAGGTAATTTTCAGTATGGTCTCTGCAAAATTTGGAGAAGGTTGGGTTAGTTCTTCTCAAAGTTGTATTAACAGAGCTCTGATTGTATAATTCACCTTCACCACAAAACACAGTGTCAGCGTGGCACACTTCTGTTTGTGTTGGATCTATGTGGTAGAAGGGCTCAGGAACTCAGCATCAGGACCTATCTAGCACACATAAACATCTCCACTTACACATGATTTGTTTTAGACCCCTCACTGATATTGTGAGTAGATAATATTATCCCCATTTACAAATAAGGAAGCTGAAATTCAGGGAGGTTTCCCAGGGTAAAACAACTAGTAAGTGTAATAGGCCGGACTGGAATCCAGAATGAGGAGGCTCTCCATTCTCCTTTTCCTTCCTAAATCTCCAGTCCTGGTGAGGCACAGAAGAGCGCGGTGCAGGGTGCTCTTGGAGACGGCTTTCAACACCACTTTCATCTGACTCTAGCTGACAGCCCTGTGATCAGCTGAAGGATCTTCTAGTCACAGAAAACTCTATTAGGAAAATCCTGGTAATTAATTGCACACTCCCATTCTGTTTTCAATAAATGTAATCTATTAAGTCAGTAGCATTTATTCATGATAATACAAAGTGTGTTCAGTAATAGGCTTGCCTTCCATCAGGGAACTAATATGGGGTTTTATGTGGAGTTCCAGGAGAAATCAAGTAGGAATTGTTAACATTCGCTTCATTGCACAGATTACATGGTGCCTTGATTCTGTGGTTGACAAGCAGTAAATTGCTCAGTTGAGTATGGTGTATAAAATGTGTTTAATCTACTATTAGTTCCATGGAAAACTGTATTGCCTCTCCCACTCCCAGTCACCCTGGATAACATCTGGGGACTCAGAGTCTTAATATAATTACAGATCATGAGCTGTAACGATAAACCACAAAGGGACTAATCATATCCTTTTTTTGGAATTTGTTTATTTCAAATAATGTCCGGTTAACTTTTTTCCATAAAGAGCTCTGTATTGGACCACATTTTTGGTAAGATGATGGAAACATGGATTTTAACTACAGAAGTTATGCTATTTATTTTCTTAATGATAAGGCCACTATCTGCTTGGAATATTTTATGTTTTTCCTTTCTGGTAGATATTTCAACAAATATTTTTATGATCTCCTTTTGGGACAAGAAAAGACATAATAATATTTAGAAAGTTAAATGTTTAAACTAAATATCTAGATAACTGCCTAAACTTGAAGTGATATAACCTATGCTGAGGGGTCTTAGAAAGAAAAAAAATAATAAGATAAAGTGTCATTACCTGTTTATTCAGAACCAGTGCAAAAAAAAAAAAAAAGCTGAATAATTTGCTTCTGAGAAGTTAAGGACTAAATGTGATGCAAAATAGTACTACCTCTCTTAACCTACGCTTTTGGTAAGTAAGTTTTCTCCTTGGTGCTGTAGAATCTATAATATGTGTTACACCCATCATTTATGTATGTGTTTTATGCAAGTTTCCTTCAGAATTTTTTGGTGATCAGTAGGTATATTAAAATAGAAGTAGATATATTAAAAATGAAAATAGAAATTTGTTTGTACATGATCCTGTCTAGAGGGGTTTAAAATTCATATTTGAAAAAAAAGTTTTGTTTATTTCCTTGTTGAGCTCTTTGAATGCTTAAAATGTAAGATCCATTTATTTTTCTGGAGTTGAGCTGTAGGAGTTGCTTGTATATTTTTGAGATTAGTTGTTTGTCAGTTGCTTCATTTGCTATTATTTTCTCCCATTCTGAAGGCTGCCTTTTCACCTTGCTAATAGTTTCCTTTGATGTGCAGAAGCTTTTAAGTTTAATTAGGTCCCATTTGTTTATTTTTGCTTTTATTTCCAATATTCTGGGAGGTGGGTCATAGAGGATCCTGCTGTGATGTATGTCAGAGAGTGTAAAAAATAAATGACCCAATCAAAAAATGGGCCAAAGAACTAAATAGACATTTCTCCAAAGAAGACATACAGATGGCTAACAAACACATGAAAAGATGCTCAACATCACTCATTATCAGAGAAATGCAAATCAAAACCACTATGAGGTACCATTTCACACCAGTCAGAATGGCTGTGATCCAAAAGTCTACAAGCAATAAATGCTGGAGAGGGTGTGGAGAAAAGGGAAGGCTCTTACACTGTTGGTGGGAATGCAAACTAGTACAGCCACTATGGAGAACAGTGTGGAGATTCCTTAAAAAACTGGAAATAGAATTGCCTTATGATCCAGCAATCCCACTGCTGGGCATACACACTGAGGAAACCAGAAGGGAAAGAGACATGTGTACCCCAATGTTCATCACAGCACTGTTTATAATAGCCAGGACATGGAAGCAACCTAGATATCCATCAGCAGATGAATGGATAGGAAAGCTGTGGTACATATACACAATGGAGTATTACTCAGCCATTAAAAAGAATACATTTGAATCAGTTCTAATGAGGTGGATGAAACTGGAGCCTATTATACAGAGTGAAGTAAGCCAGAAAGAAAAACACCGATACAGTATACTAATGCATATATATGGAATTTAGAAAAATGGTAACAATAACGCTGTGTATGAGACAGCAAAAGAGACACTGATGTATAGAACAGTATTATGGACTCTGTTGGAGAGGGAAAGGGTGGGAAGATTTGGGAGAATGGCATTGAAACATGTATAATACCATGTATGAAACGAGTTGCCAGTCCAGGTTCGATGCACGATACTGGATGCTTGGGGCTGGTGCACTGGGACGACCCAGAGGGATGGTATGGGAGGGAGGAGGGAGGAGGGTTCAGGATGGGGAACACAGGTATACCTGTGGCGGATTCATTTCAATATTTGGCAAAACTAATACAATATTGTAAAGCTTAAAAATAAACTAAAATTAAAAAAGAAAAAAGAAAAAAAATGTAAGATCCATCAGCTTAAATGATTCGGTAGGTGTTATTTGTACTTACTCAGTGCATTTCTGTTTGTTAAGCAAAGGTCTTTGAACAGTATTAGGTTAATGTATGGCCAAACCACTACAATATTGTAAAGTAATTACCCTCCAATTAAACTAAATAAATTAAAAAAAATGAATAGTACTAGGAAGCGGTTCAAGATGCCAATGAGCTAATCTTCTGGAGTACTATTATCTGTTCTAGTGAAATGGTCCTGTCATCTCCTCATTGGTTTTTAAAGGTGCCCTCTTATTATTTGTAGATGACATTGTTTAAAGTTTTCTTCGTGATGAGTAGATGTTGCTCTGACAAAATGAAATTGACAAAAAGCTAAAACTTTAGCTGATCCAGATTCTGTCACCAAACACATTGTAATTCTGAGTCATTCTTACAAATATGCTGCCCCTTGCTTACTTCCTCTTTCACAAAATGTTAACATTTCTCTTGACGTGGCTTTGAAATGATATGACTTAATGTATGTGAAGGCATTTTAAGATAATGTTTAGTGCATGCTATATATCAAGCTTTATTAACATTAATAACATACCTCATCTGGTGACATGATTCTCTCTTTTTCCCTTAAGATATTTCAGTGATGGTTCTCAAAATCTTTGTGGGTCATATTTGCCCCCTGATAGTTCTCCAGCTTCTCCCTTCCATTCCTAAAGTTTTCCTATTAACTTATTAATAGGAAATTAACTTCTTTAACCTATTAACTCTGATATATTTCCACCCATTTCTGTAACATGGTATTTGGTACCATATAAATTGGGTATTTTTTCAAATTAATTTTTATGGTGATTAACTTGATCAGACAAATATTAACTCTTTCCTCAAAGTTGCTGGGCTTCCCTGGTGGCACTAGTGGTAAAGAACCCACCTTCCAATGCAGGAGATTTAAGAGAGGCGGGTTTGATCCTTGGGTTGAGAAGATCCTCTGGAGGAGGGCATGGCAACCCAATCCAGTATTCTTGCCTGGAGAACCCCATGGACAGAGGAGCCTGGCAGGCTACAGTCCATAGGGTTGCACAGAGTCAGGTATGACTGAAGAGACTTAGCAGGCAGGCAAAGTTGTTAGCCTCAGCTACAATGAAGTTAAAATGTTTACAAATGGTGTTCCTAAAGTATTTTTTTGCAGACAGATCTTAGACTCAAGGTTTGTTTTGTAATTAGCTTGTGAAGCATTTAAAGACAGACCATTACTTTCTTAATCTTTGTATGTCTTTGTTCCAAGCCATTTCCCAGAACCATTGAGCGAGAGAAGCACCCCTAAACTAGGTATTTGGTGAAGAAGGGGTATGTCCTGTGAAGGGCTACAGGTCTGGGGACACAAGAATACCTAGAAGGTAACTTGTGAGGGGATCCACAGTCTAGATCTCCACAGAGAGTTCACCTGAAAGGTTGGCAAAGAACCCAGAACCCAGGGATGGAGAACAGAGATACCATAACATGGTGAACAGGTTCTAAAGGGAAGAATTAGCCAAGACGAATCACTGAGGCTGAGACTGGCCCCCGGGGCCCTTTACAGAGTGCCCACAACCCTGCTCAAAGTTAAGGAGGGAGCTGTCTGAGCTGTCTTGAACATATTCATTTATTCAAGCAACACATACCTATTAAAAACCTATTCTGTCCCAGGAAAATTACTGGGTACTGAGTATAAGTGGGTGACCCAAGTGTCAGTGGTCCTGTCCTCATTAATATCCCATCTCATAGGGATTCAGAAAACAAATAAACAAGTTAATTAATTATTGAAGATGATCATAAATACTGAGAAAGGAACAAGCTGGGTGCAGTGATAGAATATATTTGGGAGTAGTGATTTGACCTACACAGACCTGTAATATATAGACAGGTAATCAGCGGAGGCAAGATTTGAGATGCTATTGGAAGCATTAGGAGGAACCATCCATACTAAATAATAGGGAAAGTGTGTTTTAGAAAATAACGTGTGAAAAGGCTGCAAGAGCAGGAAAAAATCAGAAGCTCTTTACCACAAGTGATTTTTTCCCTGCAGTAATGTTAAAAAAAGAAATGCAGCCTGTAGACAGGGATTTGGAGAGGAAAGGAGAACACAGCCAAGGGCAGGGTGTGTTTTGTGCTCCCAACTCTTCCAACCAAGCAAAGGTCCCGCCTCCACATTTCTTCCTGCAGGGATCAGAATTTGGTTATTTCTCTGGAAAGAATTTGTACTTAGGAAACTGAAAGGAGTCCAACATGGCTAAAACATAGAAAATGAGTAGTGTTGGGTAGAGATGTAGATGTAGTTGTGGGTCGGTGAACACTGTGGTCACCATCACTACTTCACTCCTGACTGCTTCCCTGGAGCTTCCCAAGTGCTTCTCTCTTACAGGGCTTGGGTGCTCGTGTCTTCATTCAATTCTCTGAGCTGCCTTAGATGCTGCCAAAGACTTCTTTTTTTACCCTTCTTCTTAGCCAGGCTAGGTTTCTGTTGCTTACCATCCAAGAGCCTTTACTGATATAGACACTTCTCTGTCTTTATCTTGTTTTCTTTCTTGCCTGCTTGGCATCATTCAACATATTTCCTACTTCCTAGAGGAGTATGGTCTCTAGGCTGATGTGATTCCATATTCTCCTGGCTTCATCCCCATATTTCTGTGCTTCTTCAATTCGTTTTTTTTTTTTTTTTTTTTGCTGTCTTTGCCTTGTTCACATCCAAAGCCTGAATTCTCTATTTTCTCTTTTCAGTCATTCCCAGTGGTTAAGAGCATGGGCTCTGAAATCAAAGTGTATTGGTCCAAATTCCAGACTTGTTCATTGCTGGCTGTGTGACCCTAGGAAACTTACTTAACCATTCTGTGCTTCAGTTTCTTTATTATATCATATATTATAAAGCTTATTTTATAGGGCTATTCAGGGAACGAAGGGAATTAATTACCTCTAAAGTACCAACCTAGATAGCATATTGAAAAGCAGAGACATTACTTCGCCAACAAAGGTCCGTCTAGTCAAGGCTATGCTTTTTTCTGTGGTCATGTATGGATGTGAGAGTTGGACTGTGAAGAAAGCTGAGTGCTGAAAAATTGATGCTTTTGAACTGTGGTGTTGGAGAAGAGTCTTGAGAGTCCCTTGGACTGCAAGGAGATCCAACCAGTCCATTCTGAAGGAGATCAGCCCTGGGATTTCTTTGGAAGGAATGATGCTAAAGCTGAAACTCCAGTACTTTGGCCACCTCATGCGAAGAGTTGACTCATTGGAAAAGACTCTGATGCTGGGAGGGATTGGGGGCAGGAGGAGAAGGGGAGGACAGAGGATGAGATGGCTGGATGGCATCACTGACTTGATGGATGTGAGTCTGGGTGAACTCTGGGAGTTGGTGATGGACAGGGAGGCCTGGTGTGCTGCGATTTATGGGGTCACAAAGAGTCGGACACTACTGAGTGACTGATCTGAACTGAACTGAAAGTACATTGAAAAGAGTTTTTTCATCAAATGTGCTCAATACATGTTATTTTTGCTATAGTTGCTACTAATCATCTATTCTCATGACCCTATATGCTGGTGACTCTTAACTTTATATCTTCAGTCCCAACTACCAACCATAGTAATTTATAAAACTTTATGAGACAAACTAACTCTGAACTTTTGGTCCCTGACCCACTCAACATATTTATCCCAATTTTCTGTTTCTTAGCAAATGTTTTCCATTTGTGTAAGTCAGAAAACCTGGAATCATCTGTATTGTTACTCTTTTTCTACTGGTCACTTTCAATCCATCATCAAATTCTGTCATTTTTATTTTGAAAATAAAATGGTCAAACACTTTCACTTTTAACCTCCTTTACATCTGAAATACCACAATTTTCAGTCCATTTCACCATCATATTGTGTCTAGACTCCTTCAGTATCTTCCTTACTGCTTTTCTCTTCTTCATCCTTCCCCCTTGATCAAACCCTTTACTGCCAAATAGAGTGTTTTAAAAACACAGGTCATGTCAGTCTCCTACTTAAACCATCAGTGGCTTCCTATCATACTCAGAAACAAATCTAGCCTACAAGACTCTATGTGACCTGCTCCATGCCCACCTGGGGATGGCCTCACCTTATGAATCCCTCTCTCCTTCAACCTCAATCATGTTAACCTCCCCTTTCTTAAGACTTTCACTCTTGCTGTTTCTTCGACTGGGAATAACTCTTTCTTTGCTCTTTTCATGAATGATCCTTTCCTTAGGGCTTACATAAAACACCTAGAGTTAGTAAAGATCTTTTGTATCAGTCAGTGGAGTAGGACAGAGAAGGCAATGGCACCCCACTCCAGTACTCTTGCCTGGAAAATCCCATGGGCAGAGGAGCCTGGTAGGCTGCAGTCCATGGGGTCTCGAAGAGTTGGACACGACTGAGCGACTTCACTTTCACTTTTCACTTTCATGCACTGGATAAGGCAATGGCAACCCACTCCAGTGTTCTTGCCTGGAGAATCCCAGGGACTGGGGAGCCTGGTAGGCTGCCATCTATGGGGTTGCATAGAGTCTGACATGACTGAAGCAACTTAGCAGCAGCAGCAGCAGCAACATTGGAGTAGGAAATGGCAACCCACTCTAGTATTATTGCCTGGAAAATTCCATGGACAGAGGAGCCTGGCAGGCTACAGTCCATGGGGTCACAAAGAGTTGGACAGGACTGAGTGACTGAGCATGCATCCATGTATCAGTTAGTGCCCTTCATGGAAACAAAATTCAGAGAGTGAGACAGAGGGTGGATTTTAAAGTATTGGTTCATAGGACTGTGGGACTGGTAAGTCAGAAATCTACAGGCAGGCTGGTAGGCTGGAAACTCTGTTACAGTCTTGAGGCAGAATTCCTTCTTCTCTGGGACCCCTTAGATTTTGTTCTTGAGTATTTCAGTTGATTGAGTGATGCTAACCAGATTATCAACTTCCCTGGTGGCTCAGATGGTAAAGCGTCTGTCTACAATGTGGGAGACCTGGGTTCAATCCCTGGGTCGGGAAGATCCCCTGGAGAAGGAAATGGCAATCCACTCCAGTACTATTGCAAGGGTCATGCACTTTAAAGTCAACTGACTGTAGATGTTAATCACACCTACAAAAATAGCTTCACAGCAACATCTAGACTGGTATTCGAGGAAACAATCAAGCACCTAGGCCTAATCCAGTCAACAAACAAAAATTAACCATCACACTTTCCAGGTCCCCTATGCCCACATATGAGTCTCACTCACAGAATTCTGTCTGTCTCCTTCATGAAATATACCACAATTTGCCCTTAATTATTTTTTACCTTTCTTATTAACTACATCCTTCTTACACCCAACTCTAGTGTTGAAAACAATTCTCTTTTATTCATAAATACATATCCAATATTAGCAAAGTACCTGGCATATAGTGAGTATCCAGTAAATGATCAGTGCTTCAGACATGTTTATGGAAAGTATTTACAACTGGGAGGAGCTTGAGATGAGAAGTTTTGACTCAATCTCCTAAAATTCTATGGTAGTTGGAATGTCATAAATTAAGCATAATTCATTAGAATGGGCATAGTTAAGGAAATTACTGATTCTGTCTCATTTTCTTTTGACATTCCTTTGTAGTTCTCTCAAGCTAAATTATTCAGCACAGATTTCTGAGAATATATAATCTAACACACTCAACTCAAATGTAGCATTGAAAAGACAAAGTTTGGCAACGTTTTATTTTAATGAAGATTTGAATGCCTGCCAGGATCACTGGAATAATTGCCATTTGGGTTTATATTAATGAACACATTGAAGTGGAATTGTAAAAAATGGAAAAAGATCTGACTTTATGGGGTTGGTTAACCACTAGCAACTTGCAGTGATGAATGGTGCCCTGGATTTGTTGTTAGTTTTAGCCACAAGACACTCAAAGTTGCACAGCAGGCTCTTTAAGGAACATGTACTGAATTTGAAAAAATTATTTATTGGGCTCCCAGTGATTTATTTGTATGAATTAATTAGTTCATCCAAAGAGATGAGAAGGAGTAATACTGTTAAAGTTGATCCACATAGCATCTTACCACCACCGTGTGCTTGGGTTCTGGGTCATGAAGACTGGGTTTCTTGTACAACAAATAGTATTCATAAACCCTTAGAGGAAGCAGCTCCTGAACTTGCTGTGTATTCATTTCTGATACTGTGCTAAGTGAAGTAGCAAGCCTTGACACACTCAGAAGACAATTATTATTATTTTTAAAAATTCTTGATGCCTCAAGGGATATGTGAGTTTGAGGTCAGTAGACACATGACTCCCAGACTAAAAAACTTTATCTCAGGAGGATTAATTAAACTAACTTGAGAAATCTGTAGGGTTCTCTAGAAAAATTCAGTAGAATATTTTATTGATTTTTGCAGAGTACTGGTTGTTCCTCTAAACCAGATTCTCCCTCTATCCACATACACTGCTATCCAGGTAGAGACGACATTTCTTAGCTTCCCCTGACAGTTTATGTGGCTACTGAGCCCATGGGATGTAATGAGAGTGACATACATACACACATATATATACACATATATCTTTTTTGTTACGTCTAACTTGGCACAATCACCTGCCCCTGTCTATGGCTCTTTCATCTTCTCTCAGGATAGTAACATGAAAATGACCTAGTTTACACAATGCAGATGCGGCCAGTAGCCCAGCCAAGGGATGCAGGGCAATGTGCTGGAAGGAACCTGTATCCTTGAATGTCCTGATGAAAGAAAATTTCCCCATCAGCCTGGACCAGCCCTCCTGTGACTTGAGAGAAAAATAAAATTTGATCTTTTGTTATGGTAAAAAATCTAGAAGATTTTGGAAGTGTTTCTAGGAAATATTTGCTTCCTATGAGAGTTGTTCTTATGCAAGTTGTTTTTTAAAATTACGTGCATCTCTAGGTTGCATTTTATGTTTAAAACATTGCAGTTTATGTTACATCTTTTGATTTTTCACAAAATCTCAGTCAGGATGTCATTAGGAGAAATACTATGTCAGTTTCTCCAATAATTCAAAACAGAGTGAAATCAAACAAAAACAAAGTGCACTCTTTCCCAGTGCGTCCTCAGGGCAAGGTGCGGGCAAAGACATCTTACGGAAGAGCTTCTAGACAGTACCATGATTCAGAGAGACAGCAGGAGGACGGTGTTGCTAATGATAATAATAATGATGGGAGTAATGATCATAAATCTGCTTTTGGATTGTCATCACGTGACAGGTTCTGTCTCTGTGTTTTACTTCCATTATCTTTGCAAAACATCTGTGAAACGATGTTTCTCCAGTTTTGCAGATGACATAAGTGAAGCCCAGAGAGGTCAAGTCTCTTGCCCAGTGGCAACCAGAACTGGCAACCAGAACTAGTCACATTGACATTTTACTCCAGAATACGTGCAGTTTTGTGCAGAGATGAGTTACCTCTGCAGGACTGAGAGTGCTGTCCTTAAGAGAACTTTGCTTGCAAGGTTGACCAGGAGACTGGGAGCCCATATGGTCATGCAGGTGAAAGATGGCAGCTGTGTGTGTGTGAAGAAGCAACCGTGTAGAAGGGAAGGAAGGGGTAGATATGAGATATGAAGACTGGACAACTGACTGAACGTGGAGATGAATCAGAGGCAGGAGCTTCTAAGGGAAGAGTTCAGGAAGATATTTGAGTTTCTAGGTGACCAGACCAATGGAGAGAACATTTATTGAGAAAAGATAGGTTTAGGAGGCAAAGATCAGTTAAATATCATGCATATGTATTTCACTTAATGAAAGCAAAAACTATTATTTAGATATTATATAGATGATACAGAATGAATTTTATCTGTGATTAAGGTCTAATACTTTAATTCCAAAATCAATTTCTGAGTGGTACCATGAGCCAGATGCCTGGAATTATGAGTGGAGAATATGGAGGTGCATCAAGCTCAGGACATGGTCTTTAGGAAGCTCACAGATTAAACAGAAATAAGAGTCTTAAGTCTACTTTTTATTTCTTTTTTTTCTCGAGTTCTAACTTTTGTTTGTTCGTTTATTCGTTTGTTTGTTTTGTTTTGTTTGTTTGTTACTTTCATAGAGGGAGAGGGGGAATGCTGGGTAGAGTTGTTATGGCTCTTCAAGGGTGAATCCCTCTTTGAAACAAGGATGGAATATCATGCAATCCATAAACTGCTGCCTTCCCTATGGGGACTCCCAAACAAACAAAGAGGAGCCTGAGAGTTGGAAAGTCAACCCACTAGACTGAAGTGTCCCCAAACAGGGAACTTCTGGTCAACATGGATATAATGGTTACTTGAAAGTAAAATTAAGTGTTCATGATTAATTATTCATTGTCAGCTAAAAATAATTAATCTTTAGGATATATGTCAAAAGAATCTACCCCTGCTTCTGCCACACCCACATAAATACACGCCTATAAAAATTACCTAGAAGAATAAAGAAGAAAATTAATAGTTACCCCAGCAAGGTGGAATGGAGAGCTGATTGTAGATAGGACAGTTACATATTTCAATTTACACCCTGTTTGCATGGCATCTTATTAGGTTAAGATAGAAAAGAAACAAACCAGGAAGCATTCAGTTGCCCAAGTATATATGTCACATAAATGCATGTTTAATGCAATATATTTGATATCACAGGTCTACCTTATGAATTTTAGTTACCCTAGTACTTAGAAGAATGAGAGGAAAATACTAAAGGACTTTAATGTCTATTTTTCACATTCTAAATGAAAGGGATTATGCAGAACATTTCTCATTTATATCAGTATTAATGTCCTGAATCTTCAAATTAAAATTTGATGCCCTGAGAGGCTATCTGCTCATGGTGAGAAATGGCAGTTGAAAGGTTTGAGCCCAGAAGAGCACATGGACCATGCCAGATTTGGGAGTCAGAAGGACAGCCATGTTTATCTGCTCAGACCTGTAGACAACCTTCTCCTCAGAAAGCCCTGCTTCTTGGAAGTCTGACAGGAAACTCTGCTAGGGCATAGAAAATAACATTTTCACTGTTCTTATACCTTGAATCTAAAGTACATGAGTAATACTTTGCACTTAAGGAAGAGTTTTATCTCACTCTTTCAAGAGCTGTACAAAACCAATTATTACCCACCTCCCTTCATGATTGGAAGGGAAGATCTTAATCCCTAATTTGCTGACAGGGAAACAGAAGCTGCCAGGGATGAAGCGATTTGCTGAAGGTCACACAATCAGTCTATAAAAGCCTCAAGACTAACTCTGAGGGCTTGTAACAAAAGAGAAATTGCCTCATACAATTAGCAGCTTATTTTTCTACCCTAATCACCTGATTCCACTCTTTTCCAGGCATGTACAAAACTCCCAGCTTCTCCCTCTCCACCATAAATGGGATTTAGAGCTTTTAATGTTCATGTTCTTTGTAAAAAATGTAGATCTCTATAATTTCACCCTCAGTTCCCTTAATCTATTTTTAAAGTGCAGAAGTTCTCAAATCCTTCGAGAAGGGTGGGGATGCCCCATCAAAGAATTCTCCTCTCCTGCTGGTTCATTTGGCTATTACATCAAATCTTTTGTAGAAATCAGGAGGAAAGGCTAGTGCTACTTTTGGGAAAATACGTAAGATGTCTGGATTGCAGGCATAATATTGAGGGTGGGATTAACTGTGCTTGAAAGTTACTTCAGACTGAATTTAGCCATTTTAACCCATAAGCGGTTCCTCTTTCCTCACAAACACCACTGTGATGGACACCATGCAAGTGTGACTCCCTACAAATCATCCCCTTTTTTATCCCTTTGCCTTGAGTTTTGGGATTTGCAAGGGTGATGGGAGATGTTAGGTCCCTGATTATGTTACTTTAAATAAGACTCTGATTTAGTAGAGTAGAGAGACTCTCTTACTGGCTTTGAAGAAGTTAGCTTTCATGTTATGAAAAAGTCTCTGATAGGGCCATTGGTAAGGGACTACAGACAGCTGCTAGGACAGTGGTCCCTAACCTTTTTGGCATCAGGGACTGGTTTTACAGAAGACGATTTTCCCACAGACCAGGGTGGGGGGGATGGTTTCAGGATGATTCTCAAAAGAGGTGAGTAACCTAGATCCCTTGCATGTGAAATTCATAGCACGGTTTGAGCTCCTATGAATTTCACATTACTCAGGCAGTAATGTGAGTGAGTGATGGGAAGTGGCTGTAAATACACATGGAACTTCATTCACCTGCCTCCGGCTGTTTAGTCCAGATCCTAACAGGCCATGGACTGGTACCATTCCGTGGCCCAGGGTCACGGACCCCTGCACTAGGAGATGAGTGGTCCCAGGTTGACAGCTAGCACAAGAGTGAGGACCTCAGAAATACAATCACAAGGAAACAAACTCTGCCAACAACCATATGAGCTTAGATGAAGGCTCTTAAATCCGGAAAGAACCGTAGCTTTACCAATAATTGAATTATAGCCTTAGGAGGTCCCAAGCAGAGGACCCAATTAAGTCATTTTTGGACTCCTGACCTTCAAAACTGTGACATAATGAATGTGCATTTCTTTAAGTCACTAAATGTGTGATAATTTATTACACACAGTAGAAAACTAATATAGACATCTTGTACTTTTAGACATAAAGAGTATTAACACAACATTTTTAGGGAAGAATGACATTTACAAGTATTAAAGTGATACCTCAAAGATGTGTTTGAATTTAAAAGATACTTTGACCTATTAAAATTCAAAATAGAGAAAAGGAAGCAGGGAAAGACTTGGAACAGGAAGTAGCCAGGTGTCCAAAACATATTAAGTCTAACTAGTTGCAAATATCTTTCATCCTGTGCCTTGAAAAATGGGAAGAATATGCTGTAAATTATTAATTAATGAGAGGAAATGTCCAAAAGTCATAGCCATATGAAAAATTAATGCTCAGAACACCATTCATTATCACCTAGTGACTGAAATTATGCTTGATTTTGAAAGAGAACAGCAAAGCAAGTTTATGAGTTATGTATATAGATTCTTGTATGACCTTCTAGGTCAGTTTTTTTCAAATGCAACTTTCTGTTAGCAGTCTATTAAAATGGGATCTTTTAAAAATTAAGACTTTAAAAAAAAGATTAGTAAGCATCAGCCGAGATTTAACTGAATCAGAGTCATCTGAGGTAAGACCACTTACACACACCATCCCACACACCAAAGGCTTAAGATTCCAAGTAGTCATTTTAACTACTAATATTTGCCATTATTGGGCTCATCACAAAGAGGTCAATTCAGTGTGTGATAGAAGCAACTTTATGGCTACAATCTTATATATCTTGTTCAGTGGTTCTCAAACTTGGCTGCACATTATAATTACCTGGAGAGCTTTATAAATCCTGATGCTCAAGCTTCTTCTGGGAGCAATTATATCAGAATCACCAAGCATAGTACCAGTTATTTGTAGTTTTTAAAGTTCCCTGGATAATTGTAACATGAAATTGCTGATGTGTAGCTAACACCTTACATCTTTCCACATACTTTTTAATATATAATTATGTAGCTCAAAACCCAAAACCCTGGTGGGGGATATTTGGGTCAACCATGACTGCCCCACTTTGATGGAACATAAAACTGAAGTTGACTGTTTAGGGCCACACTATAATAATTCTTTTTTGCTGAACTTCATGTTTACTATCTTAATTTATTAAAAAAAACCCTCTAAAACATCAAAACAAGGCAAAGTCCATGTAATGAAGTTACATTATCCTGATTTGTAGAGACGAGGACAGAGAGACCACTGACTCGAAGGGATCTCCCTAGACAAATCAGATATGGACCTGAGTCTGAGTGACACCAATGTTTCTGATGTTTGAACTGTACTTGCGAATCTCAATGTATGGTCCCCAGACCAGCAGCATCAGCATTGCTTTGAAACATATGAGAAAGGCAAATTCTCCACTCCAATCTCAGACCAACTAAATCAGAATCTTTTGAACTGGGGTCCAGCAATCTGTTTTAATAAATCCTTTATGTGATTCCTGGCACAGTAAAGACTGAGAAGCACTGTACTGTATTCTTCATTTCTGTCAGTAGCCTGCTTTTGAAGACCCAGTTTAGCATGTGGTAAGAGAAATTAAAATGTGGGGATAAGATATGGTGAGGGGCTAAGGAATTCTCTCTCACTATCTTCTTTTACTCTGATTTCCCACTTAAATTAACAATATATTTTGGAGAAATGCTATCAGATATATAGGACTGGGAAAAGGCTGGGTGGGGGGGCACTCGCAATGTTTACTTTCAGGGATGTTCAACTACTTTCATATAAATACAGCTGTTTTAAGATGTTGATGAATAGTTTATCCTTTTAATCAAAATATAAGAGTTTTAAAAGGTTTCATTAAAAGTGAGTATCTTGGGTCTTTACCTTTCTATTCTACACACACTGAGGATGGCACGCTGACCCCCTCAACACCAGGCTCCTAGCCTGGACTGAGGATCATTGGCACTGCATTGGCATCCTGCTGGTGAGAGCCTGATTCTAAGATAGAATGTTTGAGAGCGAGGGGTAGAGATAGGGACAGACACGCAAACAGAGGGAGACATCTATCTTTAGGACTGACCAGGCGAAGCCCATTCCTCACTGTCTGATCCCAGCCTAGGCTGGCTCCAGAGGCCAAGGCTCTCATCACACTTGTTTGCACCATTGTCTTCAGTCTGGGTCCCCACCCACCCCACCATGAGTTCCTTGAGGACCCTTTTCCCTCATGAAATGTTCCTGTGGGCACAAAGTCTGGAAAGCACTGGTCTGGGAGTCTGGTGCCCCACAGGTGCTCAGAACATGTTTACCATCTTATGAGTGATGATAAAGTTGAAGACAGCATGGTCTCAGGGTAAGTTGAGATAATCTGCTATGAAGAACAGTACACAAAGGTACCAGTAGCTACAGAAGGACTTGTGGTAAGACTGTATATTTCTGCCTCCCAACTCCACATATTGCTGAAGCAATACGTGAACTGTGAACTTCCAGTTGTTCAAGCTGGTTTTAGAAAAGGCAGAGGCACCAGAGATCAAACTGCCAACATCTGCTGGATCATCGAAAAAGCAAGAGAGTTCCAGAAAGACATCTATTTCTGCTTTATTACCAAAGACTTTTATGCCAAAGCCTTTGACTGTGTGGATCACAATAAACTGGAAAATTCTGAAAGAGATGGGAATACCAGACCACCTGACCTGCCTCTTGAGAAACCTACATGCAGGTCAGGAAGCAACAGTTAGAACTGGACATGGAACAACAGACTGGTTCCAAATAGGAAAAGGAGTACGTCAAGGCTGTATATTGTCACCCTGCTCATTTAACTTCTACATCATAAGAGTACATCATGTGAGTACATCATGAGAAATGTTGGCCTGGAAGAAGCACAAGCTGGAATCAAGATTGTTGGGAGAAATATCAATAATCTCAGATATGCAGATGACACCACCCTTATGGCAGAAAGTGAAGAGGAATTAAAAAGCCTCTTGATGAAGGTGAAAGAGGAGAGTGAAAATGTTGGCTTAAAGCTCAACAGTCAGAAAACTAAGATCATGGCATCTGGTCCCATCACTTCATGGGAAATAAATGGGGAAACAGTGGAAACAGTGTCAGACTTTATTTTGGGGGGCTCTAAAATCACTGCAGATGGTGATTGCAGCCATGAAATTAAAAGACGCTTACTCCTTGGTAGGAAAGTTATGACCAACCTAGATAGCATATTAAAAAGCAGAGACATTACTTTGCTAACAAAGGTCTGTCTAGTCAAGGCTATGGTTTTTCCAGTAGTCATGTATGGATGTGAGAGTTGGACTGTGAAGAAAGCTGAGCGCCGAAGAATTGATGCTTTTAAACTGTGGTGTTGAAGAAGACTCTTGAGAGTCCCTTGGACTGCAAGGAGATCCAACCAGTCCATTCTAAAGGAGATCAGTCCTGGGTGTTCTTTGGAAGGAATGATGCTAAAGCTGAAACTCCAGTACTTTGGCCACCTCATGCAAAGAGTTAACTCATTGGAAAAGACTCTGATGCTGGGAGGGATTGGGGGCAGGAGGAGAAGGGGACGACAGAGGATGAGATGGCTGGATGGCATCACTGACTCGATGGATGTGAGTTCGAGTGAACTCCGGGAGTTGGTGATGGACAGGGAGGCCTGGAGTGCTGCAATTCATGGGGTGGCAAAGAGTCAATACAACTGAGTGACTGAACTGAACTCCACATTGGAGAATGTTCTAATATAGCAGGAGTAGCTTATGGTTCAGGGGAGAGGAGTGAAAATTGCAGGAGCAAAGTCCCTGAGAAAGTTTTAATAAAAGGCAGGAGATCCTGAACGGACGTGAGGGACTGAGTGCTGTTAGGATCATGTATGCAGAAGGGATGTTAAAAAATGCCTGGTCAAAGACAGGTAGATTAGGCTTGGAAAGTTCTGAGACATCTAACCTGATTACTTGCAACTTCTTCATGAATTATTGCAGGTTGCTCATTAGAATGCAGGAAGTTTGCTAGTGATTGTGGAGGAGTAATGTAGTAGTATAGGTAGGATGACAGTAAAAGTTGGAAGCAATTCTTTCATAGTCTTTAACTTAAAATAAATAATTTAGCATGATCACTTCATGACAAATAGATGGAGAAATAATGGAGACAGTAAGAGACTTTATTTTCTTGGGCTCCAAAATCACTGCTGATGGTGACTGCAGCCATGAAATTAAAAGACACTTGCTCCTGGGAAGAAAATCTATGACAAACCTAGACAGCCTATTAAAAAGCAGAGACATACTTTGCTAACAAAGATTTGTATAGTCAAGGCTATAGTTTTTCCAGTAGTGGTGTACAGATGTGAGAGTTGGACCATAAAGAAAGCTGAGCAATGAAGAAATGATGCCTTCAGACTGTGGTGTTGGAGAAGACTCTTGAGAGTCCCTTGGACTGCAAGGAGATCCAACCAGTCTATCCTAAAGGAAATCAATTCCAAATATTCATTGGAAGGACTGATTCTGAAGCTGAAGCTCCAAGTACTTTGGCCACCTGATGCAAAGAGATGACTCACTGGAAGACCCTGATGTTGGGAAAGATTGAAGTCAGGAGGAGAAGGGGATGACAGAAGACGAGATGGTTGGATGGCATCACTGACTCAGTGGACATGAATTTGAGCAAACTCCAGGAGACGGTGAAGGACAGGGAAGCTTAGTGTGCTGCAGTCCATGGGATGGCAAAGAGTCAGACACGACTGAGCGACTTGACAACAACAACCTAGGGTTGGACAACCTCTTGTACTGGGCTATGGGTTGTTGCAGGAATAGAACTTTGACTTACTTTCCTGTGTTATCACACAAGTAATACAGTTATCATCCCTCCACATGACATGCCTACATTTGCAGGACTCATCATTTCCAGAGAAGCTTTGGGATTATTGGAATATTTGACATGGAGCTAAATGTTATGCAATTAACTTATTTACTTATATCAATTTTAACAGCTTTATTGGAATATAATTTACAAATCATACAATAGACTCCTTGAACATGAATATGCCAGTGATATTTAGTATATTCATAAAAGTGTGGCCACCATCAACACAACTTAAGAATTCTTAAGACTGTTTTAATCATCCAAATGAGAAACCCTGCTGCTACACCCCTACAAATGCACTGTCTGTCAATCTTTTCTCAGTATTTTACATAAATGCAATCATACTTTATATTGTTCTTTATGACTGGCTTCTTTGACTTAAAAAATATTTTAAAGGCTCATCCATGATGTATTTCATTTTTTATTATTGTTGAAAAAATTTGTATGAATGTAGCATATTTATTTATTCAGTTTTCAGTTCATGAATATTTCTATTTTTTGCACTTATTGGCAATTATGATTAATGCTACAGTGAACATCATATACAAGTTTTTTTTGAGTATACATAAGTTTTTATTTCTTTGGGAGTATATACCTAGGAGAGGAATTTCTGGGTCATATGGTCACTCTTATTTAACTTCTGAGAACCTGCCATATTGTTTTAGAAAGCAGCTGTACCATTTTATACTCCAGCCAGCATTGTATCTGGCTTCCGACTTCTCCACACTTGTTTTTATCTGTTTTATTGTAGACATCCCAGCGAGTATATAGTGGTATCTAATTGTGACTTTGATTTTCATTTTTTGAAACTAATTATGTTCAGCACCTTCTCATGTGCTCATTGGCTATTTGTATATCTTCTTAGGAGAAAGGTCTATTCAAGTCCTTTGCCCATTTTTAAATTGTGTTTCTTGATTTTGGATTGAGTTGTAAGATTTCTTTATATAGTATGGATACATATTCCTTATTATGTATATGATTTACAAATATTTTCTCCCATACTATAGGTTGTCTCTTCAAAAAAAGAATGAATATCTCAATTAGTGACATGGAAATGACTTTTTGATCTTAAGGACTTGAGATAATTGGTGTTCAGGAACCCAGTGGTTAATTTCCTTTCTCTGATGCTAAGCTGGTTCAGATTGCTGTCATTCTGTAAAATAAGAGTGTGCTGCTTTAAGGCCTCTCTTGCTGTATATTAGACCACATTTGAGTTGTACTCTGAGAAAATTAAAGGGTCACTCTTCTTTTATTTATCAGAGACATTGATTAGTAATATTTTGAGCAAACTATGAAGCCCATTCATTTAAAGAATTATATAAAATATGCTTTGGGCACATTCAGATCTTTTGGATATTTTTCTCATGGGATGGAGTAAGGGAACAAAAAGCTAATGAAGAAAGAATAGAAAAATTAAAGACTGGAAGGAAGGGGAAGAAGTGAAAATAAGGAGACAAGAGTTGACATGAAGAAGAGATAAAGGAACTAAAAGAAGGAGAGGTTGGAAGAATGACGAAATAGAGAAGGGATCAGGAGGACAGGAAAAGGAGATGAAAAGAGGTCAGGAAAAGAGAGGGAAGGGGAGCAAAGAAAAAGAAGACAGGCAGGCAAAGAAAAAAATAAAACAAAGCAATGAAACAATGCAGACTTCAGAGCCTGGCCAATTTTTCACGAAGGGCCACTTGTAGAGGATAGACTGCAGAGATGCTGGCTCCGAAGGTTGATGATGGCAGTAATCGTGATTCCAATTTGCAACAAATGGTATGAAAGGCAGCGGGACCCCAAATGGAAAGCCCTACACTGAAGGCAGTGAAGTGATAACACAGAAGTAGTGGAGGAATGCAGGGATGCTGAGAGGTTAGTTCTCTACTTGACAACCATTTTGCATCTGATGCGTATTCCACTGTTGCAAAGAAAAAGAAAAAAAAGCTTATTTATCACAAGATCTCTCATCTGGAACAAGGAAGTTTGGATGTTCACAGGAATGCCTTTAAAGTTTTATTCTGTGATGAGCTTTAACTTAGCATTTACTTTTATCCAAGACTTGGTCGTTTTCACCTCTTCTCTTCCTAGTCCTCACCACTCAGTGGGTTGCTGCTGTCAGTGGTCAGTGCAACTGACTCATATCAACTTTTTCCTCTCTCTGGTGTGGCTTCCCTGGTGGCTTAGACAGTAAAACGTCTTTCTGCAATGCTGGAGACCTGGGTTTGATCCCTGGGTTGGGAAGATCCCTTGGAGAAGGAAAGGGCAACCCACTTCAGTACTCTTGCCTGGAAAATCCCATGGACAGAGGCGCCTGGTAGGCTACAGTCCATGGGGTTCCAAAGAGTCGGACACGAGTGAGAGACTTTAATTCTTGAGCCTAATTTTCAAAGCCCCTTTCTCTTTATACCTATTTATTTGTGTGCATCATCTTGATAGATTATACATTACAATGTATAATATAAGTCCTGCTTGTGTGGGGTAAGCACCTAGTTCCATTGTATCCTCTTCCTCACCACCCTAGTCAGTCCCCACAAAGGCTGTCAGAAGAACTGCATTTCAGAGAAGCAGTGGAAGGGAACATTTAGGAAGCGCAGGCAAGGAGAGTGGTGAGGAACGGAAATGGGATAGAGAAAGAGTCCATGGATTCAGAGAGAATAATGGTGGAAAGTTGCATGCAATATGCATGTTGGATCCTGATAAAAATATTCTGAAAAGGCAACTAGTTTTACAAATTCTCCAGGTAAATTTTTGTATGGATACTGTAGAAGAGGCAGGGTTTTTCATCTGCATGAGGTTGGACAGAGAGAGCATTGAGATGGACAATTGAAAGAGGCTGGCATCATCAGAAATCTTTGGACACTATAGATTCCTACAGACCATGGAATGGGGACTGTAAGGGAGAAGATGTGAGGAGGAATCAAGGCAATTTCATCTAGTTCCCAAGGGGCACCTGTAGCATGTGTAACTATGGTTTACATACATGTAAGAGTGGAATACCTGTTGGGCTGCATATGCCATTTAATATAAGACCATTTACTACTTTGCAGGATGAATTACTTTCAAATAATTTCTTGACAGCAAGTGTTCTCTCCCTATTCATAACCAGCAGTATTTATCTTAATGCTAAGCACATAGCAAGGCATCCCTAAGACTGTGTGCTTGGCAGATTGCCCAGTCCACTTCTTGACTCTCACCCTTGCCCTTTGGTGTGCAAGGAAAATCACAGCTCTTGAAGATGTTCCACTCAGGAGGGAGCATGATAGATCCACCTGGATCATAGAGAACCAGAAACAGGGACCTACAGACACCTGTGGTCCAGAGCCATGGTTAACATGGTCTTTCAGAAACTATCAAACTTATCATGGCTTTTCTCCAATGCCAGGAACAGAGTTTTTTGATGGGCCCCAATCTACACACAACTAAACTTATAGATGTTAGAGCTTGTTGAAATTATGGCAATATAACTGAAAGGGAAAAAGAAAATCCTAACTAGGAATTGAATTGAGTAAACCTTTCTTCTGTACTCATCCTTGATTGATTGTATGAGAGATAGTGTACCAAAGTGGATCAAAGTCCAAATGGCCATCAACAATTTTCATATGTAGAAAAGATTGATAAGAAGTGTACATATGCTGAGATATCACAGAACTGCACATTTTCTACTTTTCCCTCTCATTTCTCAATGATCCTCTGAGAACTGTGTGAAAGCAGTCAGAAAGAAAGTTCTTACATTCTTAAATCCTCTGTAAAGAATCTGGAGCTCCTTCTTGGTAAATTTGCTCTGGGCTTCCAGAAGCTCGAGAGCCTCGGGCCGATGCCTGACGGTGGCCATTTCCAGTTCATCTTCCACGCTGTCTGTGGAGGAAAACCAAAGTCTTAAGAACAGTCACTGCTCACCAATGGGTATTCACAACAAATAGGAAAATGGAATGAAATGCTTACTGGATGCTTGTGACACTTCCACAGGAAGGATTCTCACACTGCCAATAAAGGTCTTTATATTTCCCAGGATATACAGTATTAAGCTAATTCTACAGAATAGTTTTTCAAACTTTCTAGTCATTAAATATCACAATATGAACATTTTTACAATATAGATTGAAAAGTGTAAAAATTATGAACAATCTTAAAACCTCAAAACACATTTGAGGTTTTTAATATATATATATACACACACACACATATATATAGACTTATATATAGATACATATATACACACTCTTGTGACCCCATGAGCTGTAGCCCACCAGGTTCCTCTGTCTGTGGTATTGCTCAGGCAAGAATACTGGAGTGGGTTGTTATTTCCTTTTCCAGAGGATCGTCCTGACCCAGGGATTGAACCTGGATCTCCGACAATGCAGGCAGGTTTTTTTAACCAACTGAGCCACCAGGGAAGCCCTATATATACTAAGTACTAGTGATAAAAATGGAATTTTGTTTAATAACAGTCAGTACCACACTTTGTATCATGCAACTATGAGGCAGGACTCCACTAATACACTCTGAAGATTCCATTAAAATCAAGTATTTTGCCAGGGGCTACAAATAGGTCAATCAGATTAGGTGCTGAATTGAGTAAAGGACTCCATTGCTGGTTTGACTGGCATAAACCCAGCCTTCACATGGGATGGACTGGAGCCAAGGGGAGCTTCTGGCTATACCGCACTGTGCAGCCAAGGGAATCCATACTTATGGATAAATGCTAAAATATTGTACTTTGCTTTGTGAAATATATATACATATAATTTCCCAAAGATTCTCTACACAAAAAAAGAATTTTGTGTCCATGTAAACTTGGGAGATTCTGTAAAGTTTAATGCTGTTTCAGAGCAAAGCACTGGAGAATTTTCAACAAAGAGTTCTATTTAACTTCGTTTAACCCACTGACCCCAAAGAGTATTTTGTCCATTGAACCCCTTCTCTCCGCAAGGAACCTCTGCTAAAATCTTCATATGGAATTAAGGAATAAGTGAATCAAGAAACAAATTATGTTGCCACTAAAGTTTCCCTTCCTCTGGAAAACTTTGAACCTTAGCTGCCTTCTGGAAAATTATTTCTCAAACTGAGGTTAGTGGACAGTTGGTGGATCTTGAATGTCTTGTTTGGAATTACAATGTTCTCTATGCATTTTTCTGAGAAACATAGACTGGGCAAAAGTAGAGGAAATTTTAATTAGATTTTCTGAGCAGTCTCTCAATCATAGCATAAGCTCCTCTGGACCCAATGACCCTTCCATTGGAAAGAAACAAGACAGAACATTAACTTCTCAACCTTTGCAATCACACAGCAAGCTGAACCACACTATCAACCTGGTTTCTCCCTCCAGCTGATGCAGATTTACAGATATGCTGAGACTGAGACAAAAGACCCAGAGGATCAGTGTAAGTGCACTAAGTGTGATGATGAGCATCACATGCAGTATTCAAAGCATCACACTTGAAGAGTCTGCCTGCGGACTCTCCTTTACTTAGCTGACTGGTACCTCACTTCTTAATGACTCCTACTTGCCAAAGGGCTGTTTTTATTTCTAGAAGGCTGACAAGCTCTAAAAACATGCCTGAAATCATCAGCAAGCACCAGCATATGAGAAGTTATAGCAGCAGCACAACCTAACCTAATCAAGACTCAGATTCCTGGAGGCAAACTCTGCAGAGAGCACAACATGACTCCAAAAAGGACTGGAAAATTCACAGTGTGACTCAGCTACTGTTTAAAAGCATGTGCTTTGGTTTTTTTTTTTTTTTTTTTAAACTCACTGTGCTGTGCTTAGTCGCTCAGTTCTGTCCAACTTTTGTGACCCCATGGACTGTAGCCTGCCAGGCTCCTCTGTCCCTGGGGATTCTCCAGGCAAGAATACTAGAGTGGGTTGCCATGACCTCCTCCAGGGGACCTTCCCAACCCAGGGATTGAACCCAGGTCTCCTGCAATGCAGGCAGATTCTTTACCAGTTGAGCTACCAGGGAAGCCCTTTCAATACACTGCTTAGAATTTATTAAGTCCCAAGAGATGGGCTAGGTACTCTGCTGATGTAATTCTAATGCTCATAATAACTCCACAATGAGATAGAACTGTCCGTTTTTTACATATTTGGATAATGAGTCGCATAGAGGTGAAGAAATGTGTGTCCCAGTGTCACATAGAAGAGGAGACAGGGGTTGAATTTATACCCAAGTTTTCGATGCCAAACCTTTTTTTTTTTTTTTTTTTTTGCCAAACTCTCTCAATACCAAGAGAAATACCATCGATTAAAAGGAGCATTTTTTTCTCCTCTCCTTTCCTGCACTGTCAACTGAGAAGTGAACTAAATCCACCAGGTCCGTCTCCTCCCTCCTGTTGTCTTTTTGTTGTTGTTCATTCGATAGGTCGTGTCTAACTCTGTGACCCCAGAGACTGCAGCACGCCAGGCTTCTCTTTTTAATCTACTGCAATCTGACTTTCTGTTCTTGTTATGGGTTAAATTATGACCCCTCCAATATGACTGAATTTGGAAGTATGACCTTTAAGAACGTAATTAAAGTTCAAAGATGTCATAAGGGTGGGGCCCTAATGCACTGTGAACTCTTTCTTTACAAGAAGAGAGAAAGATAGCAGGATACACAGGCACAGAGGAAAGGCCACGTGAGGGCTCGGTGAGAAGGCAGCCATCTACAAATCAAGGAGGAAGGCCTCAGGAGAAACCAACCTGGTTGGCACCTTGATTTTTGGACTTCCAGCCTTCAGAATTGTGAGAAGCTGATTTCTGTTGTTTAAACCACTCAGTCTAAGGCATTTTGTTATGGCAGCTGGAGCTAATATATACACCTAAGTAACTTGCTCAAGTTCACACTGTCTCTAGCACCCTAAAGTCCAATTTTTTAAACATCCTGATGAGATTGTTAAAAAGAACCTTCATCCTCCAGAGAGCTTTTGCTCCAAGCCTGGCATATTTTATGTCATTTGAATACCAACAAAAAATCGTGTGAGACATATACCATTGTCTTTATCTAACACGGAATAGAAAAGGACTCACAGAGATTTGAACCTGATGTGAACAGCCGACTCATTGGAAAAGACCCTGATGCTGGGAAAGATTGACGGCAAAACAAGAAAAGGGCAGCAGAGGATGAGATGGTGGGTTGGCATCACTGATTCAATGGAAATGAACTGGGGGTGAACTCCCGGAGATGGTGAGGGACAGGGGAGGCCTAGCATGCTGCAGTCAAAGAGTTGGACACGACTGAGCGACTGAATAACAACACAGAGATTAACTAACTCAAGATCATGTAGCTACTAAGTGACAGAGCTGGGATTTGATCTCTGACTTTTCAATGTCAAAAGACCATGAGCTTAGTAATATGCTGTTTTAAGAGATAGCAACCGTTATATATATTAGTTAAAAATCTTGGAGACAAAGTATTTTAAATCAGAAACCAAGCAGCCAGGGAAACCCAGTGCTCTGGGAAAACATGCCTGGGTGCCTTGAGGAGATCACTGTGGTGGTGGCTGATGCCTTGTTGATTAGAAACATGTAGAATAAGGTTTGGAAGTGATGCGATCGCAGAGCTGAAAGGAACCCAAAATGTTGTTTGCTTTCCTGTATTTTGTTGTTGTTCAGTTGCTAAGTCAAGTCGGACTCTGCTACCCCATGGACTACAGCCCACCAGGCTCTGGTGGGCTGTCTTCCACGATCTTCCTCTGTCTTCCATTATCTCCTGGAGTTTTATCAAACTGATGTCCTTTGAGCCGATGATGCTATACCATATTTACCAGTGAGAAATCTGGGTTCAGATAGGCTGGGTGGTTTATTTGGGCATAAAACAAGAAGCAGGTGGCACTCTGGTTCCCTAAATCATCTCGAGGCTTCTGCAAAGGTGTAACTATGCAGAAGCCTTGCTGTCAGAGTCGCGCTGCTTATTCAACAGTGCTTTTGCATCCTGACAAATTGAATATAACTAGGGTTTTAACTCACGTGGCTTCTAACAGATCTGTTTTTAATCAGATGACAGATTCCCAAACCCAGATACCCTTGAGCTTCTCTGTCTCTTTTTACGTTTTGTTCCTTAGACTTTAGTCTCTTAGGGCCAAGATGTCCTATGTCTGAGTCAACTGTCCCCTCAGGCCATGACACAGTTGGGCTAGAAATTGGAATTCAAATCACCTGGAAACAATAGTGAGTGTGTTAGTCTTTCAGTTGTGTCCAACTGTTTGTGACCCCATGACTGTAGCCTGCCAGGTTCCTCTCTCCATGGAATTCTTCAGGCAAGAATACTAGAGTGGGTAGCCATTTACTTCTCCAGGGAATCATGCCTAGCCAGGGGTCAAACCCAAGTCTGCATTACAGGCAGATTCTTTCTTCTTAGCCACCAGGGAACAACAGTATGAGTTTTTAAAAATAGGTCTCTTTCTCTTATATATTGCAACTTCTCTTAAACTACAGTAGAAGCTTATTACAGCCTGATTCATAATTACACAAATTTGACTCTATCCAAGGTTGAACCATATTCCCAGAAACTAACTATAGAACATCTTGCTTTACAAACAAATCTGAGTGTGAAGCCGGCCTTCCTCAGACACACATTTATAAACAAAGCTTATAATGCTGAAATAAAACCTTTTTATGAAGAATAATGTCACTTCTTCCAAGAAGTTGGTTCAGAGATGAGCCCTTGCCTTATCGTAGCAGGGAACACTGTGAGACTGTTGGCATGTTCTTCCACCTGAGACCTGCCGGACTACTGAATAGCCCAACGGCGTCTAATTTGGCAGACTAAAAATGCTCCATTTAAAATGATGTGAGATCAATGAATAACTACTTGAAGCATTCTAATCGTAATGGGTCTATCAATAGAAGGTCCATTTTTCAATATAGCGTGACCCTTCTTTAAAAAACGTATCCATTTTTATCATGAAAAATCACAAATACTAAAACTTAAAATTCTGTCTGAGCTGAAATTGATTTGTCTAGCAAAAAATTCAACTGACTTGACTTATATTGCTTTAGCTCATTTATAAAAATACCTTCTGAGTCTTTGCACCTAGTGTTTGTCCTTTATTAAATGAGCTTAAAAGTGATCTGATCTGTATGGCAATAACATGATGATGAGGATGATTACCTTCTAAAATTACATTGTTATTAACTATTTTGAAGCTTCATCCAGTGACACATTGGAAGAGGATTTAACTAATTTTGCTCCAGGTTTTAGCTTTCTACTAAGAGATTCTGGAAGATTCTTTACTATAGCATTGGAAACTGATCCTGAGAACTTCCAGAATAAGAGGGAGATGCTTAGTATTCAAGTCTGACATGTGTGTGCATGCTCAGTCGCTTCAGTTGTATCCGACTCTTTGCAATCCACTGGACTGTAGCTCGCCAGGCTCCTCTGTCCATGGGATTCTCCAGGCAAGAATACTGGAGTGGATTGCCATGCCCTCCTCCAGATCTTCCCCACATAGCGGTCAAACCCATGTCTCCTGAGTCTCCTGCACTGCAGGTGGATTCTGTACTGCTGGGCCACCGGGGAAGCCCATTCAAGTCTGACACATTGGGATAAAGATAAAGCTGCCTGGGAGGAGCTTTCTAAAGCTAATCTTCATGACATCTATGTAATTTCTTTCTTCCCTCTCTCCTTTAAAAACCTGTCCAAGCATAGATAAGATGCCATATATTCAGCATTCCGTTCTGTTCCTTAATTCCACGACTCCCAGTGCTCAAAGTGGTTGGAATTACAACCATTTGAGGAAACTTAGTTTCAGGGTTTCGGAGAAGGCAATGGCAACCCACTCCAGTACTCTTGCCTGGAAAATCCCATGGATGGAGGAGGCTGGTGGGCTGCCATCTATGGGGTCGCACAGAGTCGGACACAACTGAAGTGACTTAGCAGCAGCAGCAGCAGCAGCAGTTTCAGGGGTTATGGAATTGGCTTAGGTTTGCACAGCAGGTGATAGCCGGTGAGCTGGGATGACACTTAGCCATCTTCTTTCATGTTTTATCATTTAACTTCTCTGAATAGAGAGTTCAAACCTGGGTCAGGCCCTAAAGCCCCTTTTTACATTTGCCAACTTTAAATGCTTAATCTCAGGAAAGTGAAGGCTTGGGAGCCCTCTGGACTCTTCCTGTCTTCACAACCATTCACCCACTCACCTAGTGGGAGCTATTTTCTGGTGCACAAGGAGAGTATAAACGTGATTATCTCGAAATTAATCATGCACAGCCCACAACAGAAAGCAATCTATCCATCTGAAGCAGTGTGGGGGTCATAGCACTTCCCAGAGCACCCTGAACAATTAGTACCCGCATATTTTTGTTAGTTGGACAAGCATTACTTCAATTCTGACCCTAAAAGCATGTTAGGACACAAAAAGCCCTTTATAATTAGCACTTTATCCTATTCATTATTCATATATCACATGGAAAATGAAAAGTATCGTGAAAACGGTCAATTATGTTGAATGTCCTCTGTTAGAGGTGGTTGTCGGCAATAACACTGCAGTTTCCATTCCAGGAGAACTTGAATTGCCTTGCAATTTCATGATTGAATTCAATCACTTATAAAACATCACTACTCAGAGGAAAATTGCTGGAGCTATTTCTCACAGCACTTATGAATGGATTGTCTCTACCTTATTTATAAACATAAACAACTCTTCAAACAAGCTTAGATTTTAAAATATAATCACCTAATTGGAATGCTTGTTATTAGCATGAACCATAATATTACCTTCAGTCATAAATAGCCCCTTATGATAGGAGCTATTGTTCCATAGGTAAGGTCTGTTTTGTTTTTTTTTTGGTAAACAAGGGAAATAAATATTGACAGTCATTATACACAGAGGAAAAAAAGTCTACAATAGAAATCCTGAGGTAGGGGGAAAAGGAACAAGAAATGTGATTGAACTTACACATAAAGGTATACCCAAAAGGTAGATATACTAGTTTGGAAAGTCAACAGCTGAGACAGACTATGATCAAAGAGAAAATTTAAAAAGTAGTGAAACAGAGATAAAAAAATGATAGCCCATCATAATTCACTAAATTAAAAATGCCCCAATAAGAGTTTCTTCTGAACCTTGATAAACTTTCTCTTGTTTGTCCTAAAGTCTAATAATAATAGCAAACCATTTTTATAGCATTTGTTCTGTGCAAGCACTTTACACACAATAACTTATAAACTCCCCATCAGCATTCTCTGGATGTTATATTCTATTCTATAGATGAAGACACTGTCAGCAAGAGATTAAGTAACTTGCTTCCAATCACACAGAAGCAAAGCCAGGGTATGAACTCTGGAAGGACCTGCTCCAGGATCACATAATTACTAGTCTGCTGTTCTGTCTCCTACAGAAAATGAGGGAAGATGATGCTCTACACATCTACAAATGTCACACCCAACCCAGAATCGGCTTTACACAGAAGACAGAGTTATGTTAGAATTGAAAGTGATCTGGAATCCAGCCCCTCAACTGTATACATTTAAATACAGAGTCTTACATTTAGTGGTTGTAGACTAAGGGCTCTTGGGCACTTCAGTGATAACTGTTCCCATCCGCAGTGCATTCACATTCTAATAAGTTTCTGACTCCACCTCAGGAGCAGGCTTGGATGTGGGAGGAGGGCCATTGACTAAAAGGAGCCCTGAGGCAGAGTAATAATATCTGACATCTGATGGCTAGCTCTTTGTAGGAAACAAAGTTATTTTCCTTTGTTACTAAAGCTAAACGTCATGATTATTCTGTGCACAGGTATCATCACCCGGTTTTTATAGATGAAGAAATCAATGTTGGAAGGAATGTTGTAACTTCTGAAGGACATATAACTTCATATATAACTTCTGGGATATATAAATAGGAAGTTATAGAGTCAGGACTTCACCTCAAGTTTACCGACTGTAAAGTCTAGAAGTAATGGCTGATTACCTGAGAACAAAGGAGGGAACATAAAGTTGAAAAGGATCTTGAGTGTATTATAGCAAATCATAATTACAACAAAAGACTCAGGCATCAAATTATGATCTTTAATCATTAGGGAAAAAGCTTTCTTCATTTTATGTCATTTCCAAAGGTAACGTGCAGGTGATACATTTCTAAAAGCTTCTTAATTAAAAATATTACATTTATAATGGGGAATGAACATTTGGAAATTTTATTTATGCCAAATGTAATGCCCAATTCATAAGATGTTACTGTGTTGTGTGTCACGTTAGAAGGTGGAAGGTAAATAAATGGAATTAATTATCCAGGGGAGTTAAAAGCAGTTTGTATAAGTTTAGTGATGATAAATTCTTGGCAGTATACTAGGAGAATGTTTTCAAGCTAATGTCTGTGATGGTAGTAATATTCTGCCATAAAACATTGATCCATCATGGCTATGTTTAAAACAGAGTACTAGGAAGACTGAGCAGTGACCTAGGTTTTGTTATGTTTCTTCTAGGTTTATGCTATGGATAATTTCTTGGTTCAAAGAAAGTTAGACTGTGTAGTCGACATGCCAGCTGGACATTTGTTGTGTGACAAGGACAAGTTAGTAAAACATTCTGTGCCTGAGAGCTCCCATCTGTTCAGTGCTATAGAAATAAGCATAAAATTGTACCCAATATTAAAGCATAGGGTGACTCAGCATTAACTAAGATTATTTTAGTTACATAGTAACATAGTAAACACTCAATTGTAATGTTATTGTTAGATTTGTGTTAGTATTAATTACAATAACATCTGGTGTCACCCTTCAATGATAAAGCAAAATGGTATCTAGAACCCTTCATTCTAAGAAATTATTCGGTAGCTCTAAGTTTTTGTTTTTTCTTGAGTCTATTTCTCAATTCTGGCATGGACAATGTGTTTTACCACTCCAAGCTTTCACTTAAAAATCTCTAACTAGGCTTAACATTTGTTCCAGTTCCAAAAAATTATTTTGAGAGATTGCTGACATACATTAATCAATCAATAAAGGAGACAATTATGATTATTAATAGTTATTGCATACTTCCTAGTGAGGCCTTATTCTAGAGTCTTAAGGAATGAGGGTTCTGTTACTATACTTCTTCAGTTTGAATTCCTTTTCTGACTCCTGTTAGCCATATGACCTTAGGCACAGTGTATAGTCAGTTCATGCCTCAGTTTCTTCATGCACAAAAGGGGGAAGATAATAGGACTTGACAAAGAACTAGCAAGAGGTTGAAATGAAATAATGTGCAAAGAGCATTTAAAACTAGAGCCTAGCAGATGGTGTTTAAAATATTATTGTTTAATTATTAAAGAGTCTTTTGGGATGAGCATTATTTTGTCCATTTTAGATGGCTGAATTGAGGTATAGGGTCGTTGAAAAACTCATCCAAGAATACACAGCAAGGGTAATTCTATCAGTTGTCAAAGCCCTTGCCCTAAAACTTGCACCGTTTTTTTTTTTTTTTTTTTCTTTTTGCAGAGACTCAGTGCTGAGCAATTGTTAATCATGGGATCCACCAGAAATCACAGCTTCCTTGGGGACCTTTTATCCTCTTCCAGTTGGGTACTGACTAGAGAATAAGGACCATTTTTTTTGGAATGGAATTTGAGGCAATAGCTTAGCTTTATTGCTTGTCATTTCCTCCTACATACCATATGACCTAATATCTAGGATAATTTACTATTGTGTGGACAAAGCTGCATTATCAGCTTTAATCCTTTTGCTTACACTATCTCCTCTACACGGATCTGCCTTTCTTCCTCCTCAACCTCTCTCTTTTTCTTGAAGGCCCAGCTCAGAGGGTTTCACAGAGAAGAGGCCTCCTCACATTTCCATATAGCATGTGAACTGTCTGTTGTCAGCTCTGATGGTGTTGTATGTCATTGACCTGCTTGAATAGCTGTCATTTCTTCTGTACTATGAACATTTTGAGACAAGAGATCTGTGTTAGTTATTGTGCTACAATAGTGCACACTATTAGTACTATAGTGGTACTAATGCCTAGCATGGTTCTGGATGTTAGCGACAGTTCATTCTCTCATTCACTTAGTATTTACTGAGTGCCTCTTTTAAGCCAAGAACTGTTCAAGGTCTTGTGGAAACTTGAATGAATAAAAAAGACAAAAATCCTTGTTTCCATGGACCTTAATCTCTAGTGAGTCACAAACAGGACATTGGAACAGAACTGTCAACTGAGCAGATGGATATATATGTCTGGGGGTGAGAAACAAACTCTGAGCTGAAGATGTATATATCAGAGTCATCACCATGCAAGTCATATTTAAGACCATAAGTTCAATGAGATCATTAAGGAAATGAATGCTGATAGAGAAGAGTATGTCTTTCTTTTAATCACAAAGGAATTAGAATGTCAAGAGAGTAGGCAAGCCCAGGACAAGACTAGCCCCGAAATGATCCCAGTTTTTAAGAATTACTTTTGATGGAGGGGGTGGTAGTCCCTCCTGGGAGCATCTCTTAGAGCTTCCCACTCATGTTCATCAAAGAATAAAGTAATTGAGTTGTATGTATGTTACATGTAAGTGTAACATTCACAGAACACAGACCCAGTTTCCCCAATGGTCTTCACATATTTTCCATGTTTTAAAGCATTTATTCATGGTAAAGAGGTGTCTCTCTTTGAGTCTATTTTTCCTCAGCAGCCAAAGACAGCTTGGATGTAATCATGACTCTTAACTGAAGGTGCTTAAACTCATCTTAAGGGAACTGAGATGTAGCAATTGTGGCAAAAATCACAGAATCTCCCATTGCATCACCAAGTGGGAAAAGAGTTGGATGTGACCTCCGAGAACCAGGGAAGAAAGCTATGGAGCAACAATGCATGGGGTCTTGTTGCACAGGCTCTGTTTCATCTTTCCCACTAGAGTGTAAATTCCTGATGGATAGGCTCTATATTTGGCTTATTCATGGTTGCACCCTCAGCACCTACAATAATGCCTACCATGTGATAGGTATTTATAAAGGTTTGTCAAAATGACTAAATGACCTGGGTTTGAGTTTTAGTTCAGCTGCTTAGTAACTATAGAATTTGGGGCGAGTCACTTAAGATCTCAAATCCTCAGTCTTCTCATCTGTGAAATGGAGATAACAATAGCACTTTAACAAAAACTTTGAAGATTAACTGGAATAATTTACAGATTTTGCACAACGTATGATGCATGATAAAAATCCGCATTCATGCTTTTTGCTATTATGATGATGATTTTGCCATTGATTCCTCTAACAATCTGCTTATGTAAAACATTAACTAGTTTTACAGTGTCATTGAAATAAATTAAATTTTTATTTAATTTATTTTTATTACCTCCAGGAACACTCACTGGAGAATGACTATCTACCACCAAGCAGATTCAGAGAACAGTACAAGTTACTTCGAATTGTTTTTCTACCCAAAGTCTCAAAAGAGAGTGTTTTGCAAAAAGGTGAATAAGATTTTCCCTGTTAGCACATCTCCAGAACTTGTTTTTCTGTTATTCTTTTTTTTTTTCCCCTGAAAGCTTACAAGCAAGGATGGTCATCACACTTGCTGCTCTATATCCCCTAGCAAGAAAGCAATTTGAAACTAGAAAAGTTAAACTTTAACCTTGTAATCTAAACAGATAACACAGCAATGCTCTATATTTTATAGACCTGGTGGAGTGGAAAACTGAGTCTGCTTGAGGTGTTAGCCTCCCATTTTAGTATCTAAAGGGAACCAGCAGAAGCCAGACTGGACTCGTGTTCAGCCCAAGTATTACTTCTAGGTCAGTGCAAATGGAAAATAGGTATTATGACTCCTAATAGAAACTGCACAAGTGACCAATCATGAAGTCATTAATTACAAAAAGAGAAACAAACAGAGAAGACTTTTGTTTATCTAAACTTCTCTGTAGCTTCTTGTAAGTAATCATCACTCTACCCCTTTTGGAACAGATTAACAGCAAGGAAAATCATGGAGAGATCAAGTAGAAAGTAAAAGATTTCATCATATAGGTAATTTGAAAAAAATACATCAACCAACAATAAAGGTTTTATTCAATAATGGTTTGTGTTCTTCAGACACTTTAAGCCAGTGTGTCTGAAATAAAAGTATCATCATCTTTTCTTAACCTGCTTTCCTGACCTTCTCTGTTTCTTATCTTGCTTACTGCCACCATTATTCATTTGGCAGAAGCGTTTTGTCCCTTTGCTGTTTTTCACTTAATACCACCAATTGTTTCCTAATGTTTCCAGCTACACCTTCAAACCCATCCCTTCCCTCCCACCACTGTTGCTTCTGGTGGAAGCCTTTTTCCTCCCCTGGAGGTCTAGTGGTGGGGATTCTAAGCTTTGGCATTCACCCTGTCCAAGGTCAAATCCTTGTTTTGAAACTTGGTGATTGTGAGATCTTGGTTTAGTGATTTAATTTTTTTGTTCAGTTCTCCCATCTAAGTGGGAATTTTAATTGTGCTTTCCTTATAGGTTTGTAGGACGTGTTTACAATACTTGTTTAGGCTTAGAATACTGTTGTGCCCAGTAAGAATTAGCTGTTTATATTGCTTCTTGCATAAGTTTTTAAGCAGTTTCCTAGCTGATCTTCCAGTTTTTTTTTTTTTAATCTCCCTCAACAATTTACCTGTCTTCTGATTTATTTTTGTCCTTTTCTCACTCCAGTGTTTGGTTGGCTCCTTGATTCAGAAACTAATACCCAGTTAGCTCTTGCTGACAGTTTTGAGACCTTATCTGTGTCTTGTCTTCAAATGTTGCTTTGCTCCTTTGCTACTTTTTAACTTCAAGTTCACCATCAACCCTTCTGAAGTTGAACTTGTGTCCAGCTCCTTTGACTATTGGCTGACTTTAGCCATCTCAAAACCTCATCAAGACAAAGAGTCATACCCTATCTTGATCTAGCAATCCCACTCCTGGGTGTGTACCCAAAAGAAATGAAACTAGGGTCTCCCAGGTTCAATGCAGCATAACTAAGACATGGAAACAACTGAAGTGTCCATCAATGGATAAAGAAGTGAAGTAAGTCAGAAAGAGGAAAACAAATATTACAAATTAACACATATAAATGTGTCAGGCGAGTGTATGCTCCTCGGTTTTGTCTCATCACAACAAAGATTTGGAGTGACGGACATTAAAGCCCTTGGCGTGTCACAGCTCTCGGGTCTTAGACAGACCGTGTTATAGCTCTCAGGTCTCGAATGGACCGTGTTATCGCTCTTAGACAAATCAGTGTTACAGCTCCGTGTTACAGCTCTATTTTATTTAGATAATAGCAGGAAAATCCATCTTCGAGGCGTGAGGACATGTCCACACAAAGACGCAAAGAGAAGAGTGCCCCAATGCTTGGGAGAGAGAGAGAGAGAGACAGACAGACCTTTGGCTCCTCTTTTTACATGTTTTTTTCCTCCCCCTGGGCCTGCTCTATGTAAATTGGTTTAGCCAGGAGTGTTGTTTGTTCTACCTGAAGTCCTCACTCCTGGTCCTCAGACCTTCTTTTGTTCTATTTTCACGGGCTTTTCCCTTCCTTGTCTTTTGCTGCTGCTGCTGCTGCTGCTAAGTCGCTTCAGTCGTGTCTGACTCTGTGCAACCCCATAGATGGCAGCCCACCAGGCTCCCCACCCTGGGATTCTCCAGGCAATAACACTGGAGTGGGTTGCCATTTCCTTCTCCAGTGCATGAAAGTAAAAAGTGAAAGTGAAGTCGCTCAGTTGCGTCTGACTCTTCTCGGGCCCATGGACTGCAGCCTACCAGGCTCCTCCATCCATGGGATTTTCCAGGCAAGAGTACTGGAGTCGGGTGCCATTGCCTTGTCTTTTAGCCACTGCCAATTTGGACTCCTGTTTTCTATTCTAAGTACCTAACATATGAAATCTAGAAAGATGATACTGATGAACCTATATGCAGGGTAGCAATGGAAACACAGCAATAGTGACAGGACTTGTGGACACAGTGGGGGAAGGAGAGGATGGGACAAATTGGGAGAGTAGCATTAAACACGTACATTACCATATGGAGAAAGACAATGGGAATTTGTTGTATGACACAGGGAGCTTAAATCCAGTACTCTGCGACAATGTAGAGGGCTGAGACGGGGGGAGGGCACTGGGAGGGGGGTTCAAGAAGGAGGGAACATATGTATACCTATGGCTGATTCATGCTGATGTATGGCAGAAACCAACATAATATTGTAAAGCAATTATGTCCAATTAAAAATAAATGCATTTAAGATTAAAAAGTAAAAATAATAAAAAAGAAGATATAGTATATATATTCAAGGAAATATTCTTGATCCATGAGAAAAAAGGAAACCCTGCCATTTGTGGCAATATAGGTGGACTTCGAGGGCATTATACTAAGTGAAATAAGCCAGGAAGAGAAAGACAAATATTATGTAGTACCACTTATACATGGGAATATTGGAAAGAGTCAAACATAGAAACGGAGAGGAGAACGGTGGTTTCCAGGGTCTAGAGGGTGGGAGAAATAGGGAGAGGTTGTTTAAAGGGTACAAACGTTCCACTATAAGGTGAATGAAGTCTGAGGAGCTCGTGTAAAACATGGTGATTATAGGTGATAACACCACATTATATAATTGAAATTTTATGAAAAAGTAGACCTTAAACAGTCTCACCAAACAGAAGATACCTGGGTTAGGGGACGGATGTGCTGATTAATTAAATGGGAGGGGGGAATCCTTTTACAAAGTTTACAAATATCAAATTACCATGATGTACGCTTTAAACGTCTTGCAACTTTATATGTTCAACTATAACTCAACAAAGCTAAAACAACAACAAAAAATAAATAAAAACCTTGATCGGCTCTCTCCATTTCCTCCCTTTACTGCAGAGTAAAATCCAGCCTGGTGTTGGCTGTACGGACCTTCAAGCTCTGGTCCCAGCTCACCTTTTCCAGCTGCTTCTTTTCCCTAGGTCTCATTCCTCTATCTTACCCTTGGTCTTTTCAAGTGCTACAATATTCCTCCTGCTTTTTCTCCCTCCAATGAAATAGCTCTTCTCCAAAGAGCGCTACTAAAATATCACCTCTTTGTGAAAAGCACCTGGGGGATATTCAGGCTCACCTCTGGGGCTGAAGGAAGCCACATCACGAGCAGTGACAGAATAAGAGTATTTGCAGCCAGCACATGAGTAGTCAGTCACTATTGTCAAAACTTCACATGCTCATTTCATCTTTTGATCAAGTGTGTAATACTCACTATATTACCTCCACCTTGAAGATGGGAGTATAAAACTCAGAAAGGGTAAGCAACTTACCTAAGGTTTGTATAGCTAGTCAGTCACTGAACCAGGATTTTAACCAAATCAGGTGGTCCCAAAGTTATCATTCTTAACTTCTTGACTCTAAAGCACTCCCTAGTATTGCTTCTCACAGCATTTTACTCGTGTTCACAGTATCCGGGTGATTTTTATACATGTTTATTTATTGCTTTATAGTGTCAGCTTTCAGTGTTCCCCTGTTCCTGGCACTATTACGGTTCAAACAGTTAGTGCTCCATGAATGTCTGCCACATCTAAGGGAAATCTAAACCTGCTAACAGGAAATAGTTGCCCTGAGAATTCTGCCTCTAGCTCTCCTGTATCAAGACTCATTCACAATTTAGTGAAGACTTCAAGTTGATAAAAGACGGACCAGAAAAAGGAATGTGTATCTTCCTATGTGTCGCTAAATACCTATGTAATTTTAGATAAGCCACTTAATCTCCCCATTTTTTAGTTTGTTCAATGGAGACTTTAACCCCTAGAATCTGTCATTCTCCCAGGAGTTCTGTGAGGGTGAAATAAGACACCCAAGAGGAAGAATTCTAAGACCTGTAAAAAGGCCATGCAAAGAGAAAGGACACATTCTAATCAGTAAAACACATTGTTTACAGTAAGTAAATAATGTGTGTGTGTGCATGTGTTCAGTTGCTAAGTTGTCTCCAACTCTTTGCAACCCAATGGACTCTGGCCCACCAGGCTCCTCTGTCCATGGGATTTTCCATGCAAGAATGCTGGAGTCGGTTGCCATATCCTTCTTTAGGGTATTTTTCTGACCCAGGGATCGAACCTGTGTCTCTTGTGTCTCCTGCTTGGCAGGTGAATTCTTTACCACTGAGCCACCTGGAAAACCCCTAAATGATGGTGCCAATTAATCTTAATTCTTAGTAAGTGAAGTTTCTAACTTTTCCCACTTCCTATTTCTCATGGGCAATGAAGTGTCCTGAAAGAAGAAATTTCTGTGCTAGTTTTGAACATCCACCATTTGTCAAGACAGAAAAGAATCACTGACTCCCATAGCTCTGGAAGGAGACTTGAGACACAACCTGTGCTTCTCATTTGTTGATGAGATTGTCGTTCAGAGAGGGAACAACTCATTTGAGGGGCTACCACATCTTTCTGGACAATATGGACTAAACAAGGGTGTCCTAGATAAGTGAAAAAAGACTCTCTCTCTATTTTTTTTTTTGTAAAACTGAACAAAAACAAGGACACAACTAGAGAGCTGGCAAAGTGCAAAGGTTACAGAGCCCCATTTCTGGAGTCAACCTCTCACTCTTCCCCCACACTTACTAGGATGATTTGGGTGATTTAATTAAGCTCTCATCCCTTGGTTTTGTAGTCTATAAAACTGAAATAGTAAAGAGTGTCCATCTTTCAGGATTATTTTTAGGATATGACGAGTTAAACTGTGCAAAATTCTTAGACCTGCACCAACCACAGAGTAAGCCCTAGATGCTTGTTAAATAAATAAAAACAACATCTGAGAATTTAGCATTTTTGGAATTCGTATATATGATGAAATTGAAGGACTGTGTTTTCCACTTGAAAATTAAGTTTACAAAACTTCATGGGTTATGCTTCTGTTCTTCCAAAGATTTTCCTGAGTACATGCCCAGCCAGAGCTTTTAGCTAAGTCACCAGGAGTTACCATGAGATTAATTGTCAGAAGGTTAAATTTTTTTTTTCAATTTCCTGGAGGTTACTGTTGTATTTTTAATTGGCAGTATGCTGGCAGTTCAAGTCACTTTTGAAAACAAATTCTCCAACAGCCAACTGCTGATGGTTTTTCTGCCAAAAAAAGGTATCTAAAACTTTTCATGACCAATATGCTACCAGGAATAACAAATACACTGAAATGTTGTGTTGTATTTGATACTAGGAAACTGAAGTTAAGTTAGGAAATTATGTTTTGCAATTACCCAAGGTAAATGCTGATGGTGGCTTGTTGGTTATGAGTAGTCTGGCCTCAAAATAGCCCTGTTATATTTGCCCTCTTGCTCAAATCCACAATAAAAACTCCTGGATGAAGTTTAATTTAGTGAATCAATTATTTTGATTGAATAAGGGCACTGAGATTTTATTGGGTAGATGTTATTATGAAGTAAATTTAAATGAAAACACGCATATAAACACATATAATCAAGTGCTCAATATTTTATCTTTTATATTAATTCCTAACTATTATCTAGTAAGCTTTTTGTCACCATAATGTCTTTCAAATAAATAGGGAAGTGATTACTTTAGGAAAAATTAACTGGGGCATAGAGACAGAATGTGAATGATTTGGAATTATCTAAGGAAAAGATAACTACAGACTTCACAGCATTTATTTTTCAAAGAAAAAGTATTTGTGCTAACATAGAGTATAGTAGCTAGGGATTTCTTTTTATTTTTAATGCAAGTATAGTTGTTACAATATTATACTGGTTTTAGGGCTACAACAGAGTGATTTGATACTTTTGTAGATTGTATTTCATATGTTATTACAAAATATTGGCTATATTCCTTGTGTTCTACATTACATCTTTTACTATGATTTATTTTAAATCTAGAGTTTGTATCTTTGGTTCTTTTCCCATCATCCCCTCTCCATACCCCTCTCACCACTAGTTTCTCTCTATATCTATGAGTCTTCTTCTATTTTGTTGTATTTGTTTCTGTTTGTTCATTTGTTTTAATTTTTAGATTTCACATATAAATGAAAAAAGAGTATTTTTCATTCAGACAGAAAGACTGACTGAATTATTTCACTAAATATAATGTTCTCCAGGTCCACACTTGTTGTTGCAAATGGCAAAATTTCATTCTTTTTCAATGGCTGAGTAATATTCCTGTGTGTGTGTGTGTGTGTGTGTGTGTATGCACCACATTTTCTTTATTCATTCATCTGTTGATGAACACTTAGGTTGGTTCCATGTTTTGGCTGTTGTTAATAATGCTGCTTGATAGCCCTAGCACAAGAAATAGAAAGAAGTTAATTTAAAAGATATTTCAGAGAGAAATTGACCAGAGTTTAGTGGCCAATTAGATGGGGGCGGGGAACAGAAAGGGGCCAATCATTCTAACTTCAGGAACCTGGTAGCTAGAGATACCAATGAATAAATGATGGTGATCATACCAGTACATTTGGCGGGTGGTTTGATCTACATCCTGGCCTGAGTGTTCAAAGAGCAGTGGGCAACTGGCCAGCTTAGGGGACAGCTAATCCTTAACTCATGGTCCAGGTGTCATCAGCCACAGTTCTTATTCATTTCTCACTTTGATTTGAAAGTTATTAGAGTCAGAGAGAAGACATTCTAACTCCTAAATTAACTCTCAGTAGATCACATCTATCACTTTGATCAGCCAGTCAGGCGGCCTCACGGGAGGCCACTATATTCTTCTGTCACCTCCTTCTTGAAGCCTTATTTGTTATTCCCCAACACCTTTCCAAGGGACTTGGACTGATTTTTGTCTGACAGTCTTCTCAAACATCAAATTCAAGATGTGTGCTTAACAAGATTGGGACTTACTAATTTTACCTTTTGTTAAAAATGAGTAATACATTTGTTTTGCAAAAAAAATGTAATAATGTCTATTGTTTTTTATGCAGAAGACCTTTGTCATGTGCTACTTTTTTTAATGCTGTCATTTGAGGCACAAGCAGCAGAACTAATATTTCAACTCTGCATTTAATAAATGCCTATAAAATACATACAGTTTCCAAATATTGAGGATATTTAGCCTATGTTAAAAAACACTCCAGAGGTAATATGTAATGTGTTTAAATATTTGAAAGACTAACTCAAAAAATGATTTTCTAATATACATGAGGAAGCTTGCATTCACATAATTTAATTCTTTTATCCAGTAATTTCAAATCTGGGACAAAATAATCTAAATTTGTAGAAAATAATTTAAATGTGTAGATATATACACAGAGATATTTATCTCAGTGCTATTTATATTATAAGTAAAAAAGAGCAAAGGGGGAAAATCTAAATATTCAAAAGCCAGGGAATGCAGTCAAATACAACATACTGTAACTATATAATGTAATATTATGATTGCCATTAAAATGATATTTACATTTTAATAATAAGATTAGTACATATGAAAGTATTTGATGTAAGAAAAGGATAAATATTTGGCATGGTTGCAATTATTAATGAATGCACCTCTATGAAAAAAGATGTCACTTATTATTTGTTGTTACTTCAAGGTAGTGGAGGAGGAAATGGTAACCCACTCCGGTATTCTTGCCTGGAAAATTCCAGGGACAGAGGAACATGGCAGGCTACAGTGCATGGGGTCACAGAGTCAGACATGACTCAGCAACTGAGCACGCACTTCAAGGTAAAGGAGCATAGTAGGACTGTGTGTTGTGTAGTGTGAATATGTCACGTGTTGTGTGTTGTACTTTCCAGATGGCTGCCATGAACATGAGTGACTTTTATAAATAAAACACTCACCCTGTCAACTCCAAAGGAGAAAGAGGAGGAGGAGGAGGAGAAGGAAGAAGGAGTAGACACGCAGATTACTGTCAAGGGCAGAACCAGGATCCATACTGTTGGAAGTTAAAGGAAGGCTGCCTTTGGGCTCAGCGTGAGGAAGACTGCTCTGCAGCCACCTGCTTCCCTGAAAAAGCAGGAAATACCAAAGAGGTATTTCCTTGAAGAAGCTGCTCCCTGGTAATGACAGAGGGAGTCTGTCAGGGAGCTGGATGAGGCAAGGCTCCCTGCAAACTCTTGGGTTCTCTGGTTTGGGGGATCTAAGTGCTCCGTAACTCAGCAGAAGCTTGTTTCTTTTCCTACAGAAAACATTTTTTTTTCTTATTTTAATTTGCATAATACTGATAAATCTCACATTCCTGCCAAAGGAATGAAAACTCTTTCTTTTCTGCCTTCCTGAGAACATAAAATGAAATTTAGAATGAGTATTGGCCTCTTCCCTGGTGGCTCAGTGGTAGAGAATCCTCCTGCCAGTGTAGGAGATGTGAGTTCGATCCCTAGGTCCTGAAGATACCCTGGAGGAGGTAATGGCAACACTCCAGTATTCTTACCTGGAAAATCCCACGGACGAAGGAGCCTGGCAGGCTACAGTCCATGGGGTTGCAAAGAGCCAGACATGACTGAGTGACAATGTTGACTGAAAAGTGAAAGTGAAAGTCGCTCAGTTGTATCCGACTCTTTGTGATCCCATGGATTATACCATCCATGAAATTCTGCAGTCCAGAATACTCGGGTGGGTAGCCTTTCCCTTCTCCAGGGGATCTTCCCAACCCAGGGATCGGGCCCAGGTCTCCCGCATTGCAGGTGGATTCTTTACCAGCTGAGCCATAAGAGAAGCCCAAGAATACTGGAGTGGGTAGCCTATCCCTTCTCTAGAGGATCTTCCCGACCCAGGAATCAAACTGGGGTCTCCTGCATTGCAGGCAGATTCTTACCACCTGAGCTATCAGGGAAGTCCACAATATTGATTGGCCTCTTATTAAAGTAATTTTCAGCTCTCTAGCTTTGAAGCTGCATGGGATCTGGTGGAGAATATTTCTGCAGCCTCTGTGCAGGTGATTCAAGCCCGGAACTCTCTCAGTCAAGTCAGACTTCATCAAGGGGCTCTCTGTGACCCCCCTTGGAGATGTTTGGTGCCCTTGATTTTCCTCCTGGTGGCCTGAGGTTTGGGTCCTCTGTCACTCTGGTGCTTGTCCACAAGCACCTGCCTCCTGCCTCATGTTTTCATGTCATCTTTTCAGTCCTGCCCAACTGCTTAGGGCCCAGATCATGGTTAGGGGTCTAATAATCATATGAGTAAAATTTTTCTAATATAGCAACGAAATGAATGTGGTCTCCTTTTCAAGTCATCTACTTCGACATGCTGGGATTTTCTTTTCTTCGTGGCTAACAGGGAAGGTGGTGCCTGGTGAGGGAGGGAGTTTAAAATCTGCAGATCTTTGTGGATCAACAAATCATAGGCCATATCTCATATGGGTTCAATAAAAGTCAGTTTTATGACATCTCATTTTTATAAAAATATCAGCTTTTAAGTCAGGCTGCTGATTTTTTTTAATGCCTTTTTTTTTTTTTTTTTCTTTTTAACAAATGTCCTTTTTCTCACACTTAGTTGAAAATTGCACTGCATCCTCTGCGGTCACTTCTTTAGGAATGTGGCTTTCTGCAATACTGGTTCAGGAAGAGTGTTAGCAGGACAGGGTGATTGTGTTCTTTCCTAAAAAATCTGCCTGCAATGCAGGAGACCCTGGTTCGATTCCTGGGTCGGGAAGATTCCCTGGAGAAGGGATAGGCTCCCCACTCCAGTATTTTGGCCTAGAGAATTCCATGGACTGTGTAGTCCATAGGGTTACATAGAGTCGGACACGACTGAGCGACTTTCACTTCACTTCACTTCAAGTGAATAGAGAGACCCATTGGAAAGTTTCATTTTATTTGTCTACTTTGTACAGATGACTATGTTTTTGGTAAATATCTGATAAATTGGCAATTTTTATTTAAGCTTCCAAGAGGCAAAGCAATGGCTCTAATAACCAACATTCACTGACAAATAGTAGCAATAAAAATGTCCACGGCTTCAATATCATGTAGAATTGAGGTTTTGTCATCATTCTGAATTGTGGCCTTCCAGGGTGCTGATGGCAGATTATGTTTTGTTTGTGAGATGGTGTGTGTGTACACACAATGAAGGAAACAAATCAAAGCAATGTATCTTAGCTATATAGTTTTTGTACATAGGATTATTATTAATAAAAATAATTTCATCCTGCTTACTTTCCCCACAGAAGATTGTAGTAGGAAAATGTTTTTTAAAGGTTGTTTTATTTACTGCTCTATCTCACAGCACAGGAACTGACATATAATAAATATATATTGAGTGAATAAATGAATTAATCAAATTTTTTTATTATGACATATTAACTTGGGTCAGTGCCGCTGAAATAAATTACTATTCTACTCTGGGAAGTTTGACTGCACATATTGGGTTGTTTGAGGTATTTCCATATTTTCTTTATTTGTGTTGTTGAAAATAGTGGAATTCTAGAGCATTCACATTTTAAAATCACTCACTGAGTTCACTATTCATTGAAATCGTGAAGGACAGGGAAGCCTGGCATGCTTCAGCCAGTGTGGTTGCAAAGAGACGGACATGACTTAGGGACTGAACAATAAGAATTGAGTTCATTAGTTCCTACAAAATGATGTGAGGGAAAAGAGAATACGTGAAGTTATGGGTTATAGCCCTACACCAAGAATATCCCCTCTAGCTTCTTAATGTTTTGCTTCCTCACTGGCAAAGAACGCCACCTTCTCTATCTAATTCTAACACTTGTTTTGTGCTTGAAAAAACTGTGTATGAAAGACTGTAAACATAGAATGCTTGTAAATATTCATTATAAATAACTGGTGGCATATTTATGAAATAAATAGAAGGTATCCCTTTACATATCCTCTATATTTTACTCCTTAAGAATGCCACAAAGTTGGAGGAAAAAGAGGATGGAGAGTTGTCTGATGGTCAGCTTGTCTAGCAATAACACCCAGTTATGCAATCAAACACTAATCTAAGTGTTGCTCTGAAGGTATTTTGGAGACCTGGTTAAGAAATTGCCCTGGAAATGTGAGTGGTCTCCATCCAATGAGTTGAAAGGCTTGAAGCAAAAACTGAGTTTTCTTGAAAAGAGAATTCTGCTTCAAGACAGCATCAAATTTGCCTGAGTTTCCAACCTTATCGACTGATCTATAAATATCAGACATGCATATTTATATGTATATGTATATACACATATGGGATTCCTGGTGGCTCAGACAGCAAAGAGTCTGCCTGCAATGCAAGAGACCTGAGTTGGATCCCTGGGTCAGGAAGGCTGCCTGGAGAAAGAAATGGCAACCCACTCCAGTATTCTTGCCTGGAAAACCCCATGGACGGAGGAGCCTGGGGGGCTACAGTCCGCAGGGTTGCAAAGAGTCAGACATGATTTACCGACTTCACTTTCACGTACACATATGTATGCATGTATGTATGTATGTACACACACATTTATTTGTGTGTGTATGCATATGTGTAGGTATATATGTATACATACATATATCTATCTATCTATATATATGGCCCAAGACTGGTTTGACTTACAACTTTTAAACTTCACCAATGATGCAAAAATGAAATACATTCAGTAGAAGCTATACTTTGAATTTTGATCTTTTCCCTGGCTGGCAATAGGCCATCTGGTAGATCCTTTTTCGTGATGTGGGGGAGAGCAGCAACTGGTAGAAACCCATAGTCCCCAGTCAGCTATGAGCTCACGAGGCTAATCAATTGATACGCTTACTATTCTGCACCCAGACAACCATTTTGTTTTTCACTTTCAGCACTGTATTTAATAAATTACATGAGATATTCAACACTTTATTATAAAATAAGCTTTATGTTGGATGATTTTGCCCAACTAATGCAAGTGTTCTGAGCACATGAGGTAGGCTAGGCTCAGATACAATGTTCAGTAGGTTGGGTGTATTGAATGCATTTTAGACTTAAAATATTTTCAACTTACCCCACTGGTTTTATCAGCATGTAACCCCACTATAAGTTAATAAATGTATATGTATATGTATGAGATGGTTTTGTTTTTCCATGATACTGGGAAAGAATGGACAGAGAAAAGTCACGTTTGTGTAATTATTTTCGACTTTATAGTGTCTTTTCAGACCTAGTAACATTTTTTTATGTTTGCAGTATGACACAACAAATCCATGTATGGTGAATCAGAAAACTGACAAGCAATGCAATTTAAAATGTACAGCTGTTCCACTAACAGTTTTGGCAATGGGAATCCCAAGAGTTCTCTGAGCCGAGTCCCTACACCTCAGATCAAGCATAAATTTCCAAATGTTTTGAAGCCAAAGCTCTCGACATTAACACTGGGCTGTCAGTCTGCCAAATGGGAAGTGGTTTGTAATTGCACAGACGTTCCCCTTGGTATTTAGGTAAACAGGAGCACATCAATAGAGTTTGTTTTGCGGAATATAATATATTGATCAATTCTCTTTAGAAGCAGAGAACTGCAATACATTCAGACCTAAACAAACAAAACAAAGAGTTTGAGGGAGAAAAACGAACAAACAAACTTGCTTTGAACAGCAGGAGACGACGTTTTGGCAGCTGAGCAGGGCAAGAGCTTCATGAGCCGCTCTTTAATGCTGCGCTTGGTGCTGTTCTGAGTGTAGAGGAAACCTAGAAGATATGGGATGGGTTCTGTTAATGCCAGCTGCAGAGAGAAACCTGGGGCATGCTGCTCTGGGTGTCAGCAGATGCCATGGCAGGCAGGATCTGGGTGCAGCCATATTTGCTCAGGCAATCACAGGCAGAGGGTTGGCATCCCAGAGGAAAAAAACAAAAACAAAAAAAACGAAACTAACTAAATCCTGGTTTTCCCTTTTAGGTTTATTTTATGTTGCATTAGATCATGATTACCCCATGAGCAAAGAATCATGCAAATAAATCTTTTGAGTAGCAAAAATAAGATTTGCTGACTTTTGGAGGTCTTAAATTGGGAATATAGCAAATATCATAAAAAGAGTGAACTGGATTGAAATTTCAACATTCAAAGCAGTGTTAATGGCCCACGTGACATTTTCTGCACTCATCACTCCCGTCTTTGCTTCCAGGGGAGTGGGTGCTCTGCATAAATCATTCACACCGCAATCACCTGTTAGTACCTTTTTGCCTTCCCTGAAAGTGAGAAAATTGATGTCCTTGATATGCAGCTTCATTAGCATAAGCTGATGTGCCCAGAGATGGGACATCCTTCAAATGTGGACATTAATGGATGGGGCTTATTCAAGCAGAGTGATTCTAAAAGACACAAGGAGTATTCACAAAATGTTAACCCAGGAGTAGATGGAGCAGCATCTGTGACTTCAAGTAGTTAGTGAGGACTCAAGGAAAATCAGTAGTGACCCAATGGGCCAGCTAGCAAGTGCTTGAAAACCTGCTGGTGCCAGGAGCCATATCTGTCCAGCTTAGCATCAACTTGCCCATTCTGAGTGACCAGAAGCCTGAATCTTCACGTCACTATATAGATTACCGCCCCAAATCAGTTTGGAAAGTGTAGAATACAAAGCAAAAGCAAAAGGACCAATTTAAATCAAAGTTAGACCACCCTTAAAATATGAACTTGGCACATGGACCCCTTGTTGCTTTTCTACTTTGTAATTCCCTCCTTGGTGTTATAGAAAGTCCTGAGTGCAAGGCTACTGTTCTATTTCCCTTTGGAGCTATTCATCCTACCATTGGCTAAAAAGCCTGATAGATATGATAGATCTTGTGCTGAGATGACAGTAGATGACATAGATCATATTGGATCATTTCCCTACTTAAAAACCCCGCTAAAACTTTCCCATTGTCTTTCAAAAAAAAAAACAAAACATCCACTTTCTACCATGGACCCCAATCCCTGCACAATCTGGCCCTTCCTCACTCTGACAGCACTGTTCAGCATCCTCCCTGCTGCCTGACCACCAGCCATTGGCCACGCCACCCTTCTTTCCTGTTCCCACACCAGGTCCCTCCTCTGCCCTTGACACTTACATGTGTGAAATATCTTGCTTACTTGATAATGCCAAGTGCTGGTTGAGAGTCTGGCACATAGGAAGAGATCAATAAATGTCTGACAAATGAGTGAACAGAGTCACTTTCCATACCAAGAGAACACCCAATTTCATTTCCTAGATTAGCATCTAAAGAAGCTTTTAAACTTGTAAAATCAATCCGATTTACACACTGCAGACTCTGGCTAGCTTCTTCATACTACATTTCTAAAGGGACACATCTATCTAAGTATACTCTCCTTGTAAACCTGTCTGGGACATGATAATTTTGCTTTAGCTTTTCAAGCAGGACATTCTGCTTCTTCCATTGGTATCTTTTAAACTTTCATGCCACTATGTGTATATTCAGGTGGGTCCTTCAACAATTACCAACTTCTACCAAGGAGGAGATGGTTGGATGGCATCACTGACTCAATGGACATGAGTTTGAGCAAGCTCCAGGAGTTGGTGAAGGACAGGGAACCCTGGCATGCTGCAGTCCATGGGGTCACAAAGAGTCAAACATGAGTGAACAACAACAACACCTGCTCTTGCAAACTTCAAAACTGTTCAAACACACTCATCTTGATAAAAATTTCTTGTCAGTTTGCAGCCTTCCAGAGAGAGAACCCCCTCCCTCCTCTGCTCTATCTTCTCTGTTGTCCCTGATTCACGGCCCTGCCTCCATTGCTCTGGGCATCACCCCCTCTTGCAGAGACCCTCTCCTGTCAAGGAGTTAGAGAGGAAATGTTCTACTAACCTTCGGCAGTAGGAGACAGACTATTGTTACCTCTTACTCAGCTTCTGTGTTTCAGATTGGACTTCCTGATATCTAGCCAAATTTTTCATACTGTTCATAAGCTTCTCAAGGCAAGAATACTTTGTCCACCTGATGTGAAGAGTCAATTCATTGGAAAAGATCCTGATGCTGGGAAAGATTGAGGGCAAGAGGAGAAGGGGGCGATAGGGGATGAGATGGTTGGATGGCATCACTGACTCGGTGGACGTGAGTTTGAGCAAGCTCCTGGAGATAATGAAGGACAGGGGAGCCTGGTGTGCTGCAGCTCAGTGGAGTCACAAAGAGTCAGACAGGACTTAGCAACTGAACAACAACAAGGCAAACTCTACAATCATGCCTGAGACTGGCACATAGCAGACTCTTAAGAAGTATTTGCTGGTTTCTCAGTTTCTTCCTTTTCCTTTAAATTCTGATATCTGTCAAACTCACTCTCTCTTTGACAGGTTCCTAGACCCTCAGGCCTGGGTGTGGAGAAGGGACCTTTATGCTTCTCAAGTACTAAAGTATTAATGTTTATCTCCCTTCCTTCAGCCCCATCCCCAAATTAGTGGTTAATGATGTTCTTGCCTGGAGCATCTTTTGAACCCCCACGTGGGACTACAAAGTATACAGGTTTTTGTTTTCAATCAGTAGCTGGAAGTCTTAGTTTCTAGTCCCTGTTTTATTACTTCAAGCCAAGTGATCTTGGGCAGGTTATTAAACTTCTCAGTGTCATTGTCTTTTCTTTACAAAACAAAAGGCTTTATACTAAAAAGATCTTGGTTGTCAAAACATAGTTTTAAAGTCCGTTTTAGGAATATCAGTTCAGTTCAGTTCAGTCGCTCAGTCGTGTCCTAGTCTTTGCAACCCCATGAATCGCATATATTTAACTGTAAATTGTGTACGGTGACTACTGCTGCTGCTGCTGCTAAGTCACTTCAGTCGTGTCCGACTGTGCGACCCTATAGACGGCAGCTTACCAGGCTTCCCCGTCCCTGGGATTCTCCAGGCAAGAACACTGGAGTGGGTTGCCATGTCCTTCTCCAATGCATGAAAGTGAAAAGTGAAAGTGAAGTCGCTCAGTCATGTCCAACTCTTCGCGACCCCATGGACTGCAGCCTACCAGGCTCCTCCGCCCATGGGATATTCCAGGCAAGAGTACTGGAACGGGGTGCCTGCCTTCTCCATATGGTGACTACCTTATTTTTACTGTGTTTCTCCTTAGTGAGAGCTTTAGCTTCCAGCAGGTAGGATGTGGATATCATGGAATCCTCAGGCTCTCTTTCTCACTTTGTCTCTGTCTCTCCCTTCCAGTCTCTCCTTCTCAGCTATCAGATCACTCTGCACTTTTCCCCTTAGAGTGTCTGAGTGTTCAAGCATGGTAGTAAAACAGCCTAGGTAGATCCTGGCACCATGGTCTTGGGTAACTTTATTTAATCTGAATCTCAGTTTCCTCATCAATAAAATGGATTAGTACTAGTATCTATCTTGTACTGTTGTTAGAATCTAATGAAATAATAGATGAAACACTTAGTATAGTGACTGTTCATAACATCCTTTCAATTAATGTCAGATATTAATTTTTCTCAGTCCTTTGAGCATACATCCCAATCCTTTCTACATGCTACTATCTTTGTCTGAAATTGTGTTTTACCTTATTGTGGCTTTCTCTTCTGCCATCTTTGAGATTTCAGTTCAATAATCACTTACTAAGGAAAACTTTATCTGACAGACCAAACTAGATTATGAACAGCTTTATCATAAGCTCCTATAGTTTCCTATATTTCTCCTTCATAGCATTATCACAAATATAATTAAAACAATTGATGATGCAATTATGTTTTCGACATGTCTTCCCTACTACAATGTAAGATTGAAGATTTCTACTTCCAGTCTTTAGAGAATAAATAACTTACTGGAAGTATTATCTCACCATAAACACTTAGCTGGACAAGCATACCTCAGAGATATTGCAGGTTCTGTTCCAGACTGCTGCAATAAAGTGAATACAGCAATAAAATGAGTTACATAAATTTTAGGTCTCCCAGTGCATATAGAAGGGCTTCTCTGGTGGCTCAGAGGGTAAAGCGTCTGCCTGCAATGCAGGAGACCTGGGTACGATCCCTGGGTTAGGAAGATCCCGAACTTACATTTATACTATACTGTAGTTTATTAGGTTTGCCAAAGCATTATGTCTAAAAATCATTGTACAAATCATAATTTTAAAAATATATTATCACTAAGAAATGCTGTCATCTAACAATACAAGGTTGCCACAAATCTTCAATTTGCTAAAAAATGCAGTATCTATGAAGCACAATGAAGCTAAGTACATTAAAATGAGGTATGTCTGTACATGAGGCAACTGTTCTCAAGCACTGAATAAGCAATGTAGAACTATGGTACTGGAGAAGGAAGAAACTCTGAGATGAGCTCCGTGAATGCCCAGCTCCCTCTGCCTGGGGCATGTTCCTTCCATAGATCAGAGAGATAAGGCACAAGCTCAACATACTGAGGTAGAACTTGCAGGGCATGGTGCTGGAGAAGAGAGAACTGGTTTGTGTGTCGGAGGAAAGGACCCATGTAAAGAATTAAATGTGGCCATTGTGATGTTTCATTGTATGTGTCAATGTAACTGGGCTAAACGTTATCTAGAGAGCTGGTGAAATATCATCTCTGTGTATGTCTGTCTGTGAGGATGTTTCTAGAAGAGGTTAGTTATTTAACTGGTAGATTGAATAAAAAAAGAATACTTTCATTAGTGCTGGTGGACATCATCCAAGAGGTTAAGGGGGTTGAAGAGAACAAAATTGTAGAGGAAGACGGATTTGTTCTCTGAGTTCAGACATCCATCTTTCTCACCTTCAGACATTGGTGCTACTGGTTCTCAGGTTTCTGGACTCTGACTGTGACTTACATCATTACCCTGGTTCCCAAGTCTTCAAGTTTGGACTGAAACTATCATCAGCTTTCCTGGGCCTCTAGGTTGCAGATGGCAGGTTGTGGGACTTAGCAGCCTTTGTGATTGTAAGAGCCAATCGTTCATAATAAGTGTCTTTCTGTTTACCTGTCTATATCCTGTTGGTTCGTTTCTCTGGGAAACCCTGACTAAGACAGTCATTGACCAAGGCCTGGGTTATGCATGATCAGGGACATCATAAAACTCAGCAAGTAAGCTGCTGCAAGACTGAGATGCAATCTCAAAAATGACAGAATGGTCTCTGTTTGTTTCCAAGGCAAACCATTCAATATCACAATAATCCAAGTCTATGCCCCAACCAGTAACACTGAAGAAGCTGAAGTTGAACGGTTCTATAAAGACCTACAAGACCTTTTAGAACTAACACCCAAAAAAGATGTCCTTTTCATTATAGGGGACTGGAATACAAAAGTAGGAAGTCAAGAAACACCTGGAGTAACAGGCAAATTTGGCATTGGAATACGGAATGAAGCAGGGCAAAGACTAATAGAGTTTTTCCAAGAAAATGCACTGGTCATAGCAAACACCCTCTTCCAACAACACAAGAGAAGACTCTATACATGGACATCACCAGATGGTCAACACCAAAATCAGATTGATTATATTCTTTGCAGCCAAAGATGGAGAAGCTCTATACAGTCAACAAAAACAAGACCGGGAGCTGACTGTGGCTCAGGTCATGAACTCCTTATTGCCAAATTCAGACTGAAATTGAAGAAAGTAGGGAAAACCACTAGACCATTCAGGTATGACCTAAATCAAATCCCTTATGATTATACAGTGGAAGTGAGAAATAGATTTAAGGGACTAGATACGATAGATAGAGTGCCTGATGAACTGTGGACTGAGGTTTGTGACATTGTACAGGAGACAGGGATCAAGACCATCCCCATGGAAAAGAAATGCAGAAAAGCAAAATGGCTGTCTGGGGAGGCCTTACAAATAGCTGTGAAAAGAAGAGAAGTGAAAAGCAAAGGAGAAAAGGAAAGATATAAGCATCTGAATGTAGAGTTCCAAAGAATAGCAAGAAGAGATAAGAAAGCCTTCTTCAGCGATCAATGCAAAGAAATAGAGGAAAACAACAGAATGGGAAAGACTAGAGATCTCTTCAAGAAAATTAGAGATACCAGGGGAATATTTCATGCAAACATGGGCTCAATAAAGGACAGAAATGGTATGGACCTAACAGAAGCAGAAGATATTAAGAAGAGGTGGCAAGAATACACAGAAGAATTGAACAAAAAAGATCTTCATGACCCAGATAATCATGATGGTGTGATCACTCATCTAGAGCCAGACATCCTGGAATGTGAAGTCAAGTGGGCCTTAGAAAGCATCACTACGAACAAAGCTAGAGGAGATGATGGAATTCCAGTTGAGCTATTTCAAATCCTGAAAGATGATGCTGTGAAAGTGCTGCACTCAATATGCCAGCAAATTTGGAAAACTCAGCAGTCGCCACAGCACTGGCAAAGGTCAGTTTTAATTCCAATTCCAAAGAAAGGCAATGCCAAAGAATGCTCAAACTACCGCACAATTGCACTCATCTGACATGCTAGTAAAGTAATGCTCAAAATTCTCCAAGCCAGGCTTCAGCAATACATGAACCGTGAACCTCCAGATGTTCAAGCTGGTTTTAGAAAAGGCAGAGGAACCAGACACCAAATTGCCAACATCCGCTGGATCATTGAAAAAGCAAGAGAGTTTGAGAAAAACATCTATTTCTGCTTTATTGACTATGCCAAAGCCTTTGACTGTGTGGATCACAATAAACTGTGGAAAATTCTGAAAGAGATGGGAATACCAGACCACCTGACCTGCCTCTTGAGAAATTTGTATGCAGGTCAGAAAGCAACAGTCAGAACTGGACATGAAACAACAGACTGGTTCCAAATAGGAAAAGGAGTATGTCAAGGCTGTATATTGTCAGCCTGCTTATTTAACTTCTATGCAGAGTACATCATGAGAAACGCTGGGCTGGAGGAAGCACCGCTGGCATCAAGATTGCCGGGAGAAATATCAGTCACCTCAGATATGCAGATGACCGCACCCTTATAGCAGAAAGTGAAGAGGAACTAAAAAGCCTCTTGATGAAGGTGAAAGTAGAGAGTGAAAAAGTTGGCTTAAAACTCAACATTCAGAAAATGAAGATCATGGCATCTGGTCCCATCACTTCATGTGAAATAGATGGGGAAACAGTGTCAGACTTTATTTTTGGGGGCTCCAAAATCACTGCAGATGGTGACTGCAGCCATGAAATTAAAAGACGCTTACTCCTTGGAAGAAAAGTTATGACCAACCTAGATAGCATATTGAAAAGCAGAGACATTACTTTGCCAACAAAGGTCCGTCTAGTCAAGGCTATGGTTTTTTCAGTGGTCATGTATGGATGTGAGAGTTGGACTGTGAAGAAAGCTGAGCACCGAAGAATTGATGCTTTTGAACAGTGGTGTTGGAGAAGACTCTTGAGGGTCCCTTGGACTGCAAGGAGATCCAACCAGTCCATTCTAAAGGAGATCAGCCCTGGGATTTCTTTGGACGGAATGATGCTAAAGCTGAAACTCCAGTACTTTGGCCACCTCATGCGAAGAGTTGACTCATTGGAAAAGACTCTGATGCTGGGAGGGATTGGGGACAGGAAGAGAAGGGAACAACAGAGGATGAGATGGCTGGATGGCATCACCGACTCGATGGACGTGAGTGAACTCCGGGAGTTGGTGATGGACAGGGAGGCCTGGTGTGCTTCGATTCATGGGTTCCAAAGAGTCGGACATGACTGAGTGACTGAACTGAACTGATTAGAAATCATTCAGTACTATGAGATACTGGAGTTCTTGCCGAGGCCAAAAAAGATAAATACATAAATAAGAAGAAAAAGAAAAGTGAGAAAGAAGGACAGAAAGAAATTGTACTATTGCATTGAACCCTTCTGGCGTGCACTGGAGAGCTCAAATAGACTATGCTTTTAGAGTAGGATCATCACCCAGAGTAAGAACCACATCCTGTAACTAATTATGAAATAAAAATGGACCTATCCTAACATTTAATATAATAGAATTGTAGTTGGCAAGACCAGAAGTGCTAATAACTGTGGAATGCCTTCCAGAACATTACTCAAAACATTCTGAAGGAAGACAACACAATCTAAACTCCCTATGGTTTACTATAACAAAATCAATCTGTGCTAAAAAACATTAGCAGACATGTGAAGGACTAGAAAAATGTGACCCATACTCAAGAATTTTTAAAAAGCAGTCAATAGAAACAGACCCTAGGATGACACAGATGTTGGAATTTCAAGGAAAAAATAGCCATAATAAGTAAACATGTGAAATATTTCAGCAGAAAAATTAAACCACAAAAGGAATCAAATGGAAATTTTAGATGAGAAAAGCAAAATATCTAAAAAGAAAAAAAAATTTAGATGGGCTCAATAGCAGATTGGGGACTCCTGAGGAAAGAGTTGAGAGCTTGAATGGAGGTGAAAAAAGACAAATCATCCAATTTGAATAACAGAGAGGAAAAGGGATTAAAAGATAAACAGATCCTTAGTGATTTGTGAGACAATACCAAATAGTCTAACATAAATGTAATTAGAGAACCAAATGAGACAGGAGAGAAAAAATAGAAAAATAAATGGCTAAAACGTTCCAAATTTGTTTACAAACATCAATGTACATATCCAAGAACCTTGAACTTCAATAAAGGAAAATAAAAGATGAATTACATATAGGTATGTTATAGTCAAATTGTTGAAAAAAGTTAAAAAAAGTCTCAAGAAAAAGCAGACTAAAAGGACATGCCTTACATATAGTGGTAAAATAATATGATAATGGTTTTTGATCAGAAACAATAGATGACAGAAAACAATGGAATTATGTGCTGGAGAGAATGAAAAGACTTTCAAGCCAGAATTCTATATTCCGTGAAAATAGACTTTTTAGAATAAAGATGAAATAAAGGTATTTTCAGATAAACTAAAGCTAAGAGAAATCACAGATAGCAGACCTGCCTTAAAAGCAATACTGAAGGAATTTCTTCAGGCTGAAAAGAAATGACATGATACAAGAACTTAGAGCTACACATAGAAATGAAGAACACCGGAAACTGGAAATATATGAATAAATATAAAATATTATCTCATTTTCTTATTTCCTTTGTTTAAAACAACCAAAAATATTGTGAGGTTTATTACATTTGCTGATATTACATTTCTGACAATAATAGCATAAAGTAGGGGGAGAATAAATGAAATTTTACTGTTGTACATTTTACACAAAGTGGGACAATATTAACTTTAAGTAATCTGAATAAGTGAAGGAGACATATTATAATCTCTAGGTGCCAGGAAAACAAATGAAAATAATAAAAGGAGGTGCAGTTAAATATCTAGTTGAGAAATTAAAATGTAATATCAAAAGTATTTGATTAACCCCAAAGTAGTCAGGGACAGAATAGAGAAACCAAGAGACTATATAGGAGAGTAGACTTAACATTCTTCCATATCATGAAAGCAGAAACGAAATTGTTCTTATTCAGGACTGTATGCTTATTACTTTCCACAGTGCCTAATATATAAAGTGTTCAATCAATATCTAATGAAAGCATGAAATTAGACTCTTTATCTTACACGACGGTCTCAAAATGTGCACATTGGCGGCATGTCTGTAACTGGCAGATTCATTTGGAATCTGCAGGATATGCTTCCTCTCAGCATGGAAGCAGTGTCCTCTTCACCAGCTGGACACCTGTGTGTGAAGGCAATCTACTAAGGATGCTACTGAGTGCATTCCCCAGCCAATAACCCCAGAAAGAGATTAACTGGTGAAGGTAGGTCAACCAGCAAGGTCCCTGAATATGGATGGCATTTTACTCCTATAGAAACCAAACACTCTTGGATAGATTAACTGTATCACATAAATATTTACTCATTTATGTAAAAAGCACTTACAATAATGCATATGTTGTAAATAATATTTGTTGTAGAATTGTGGATGCACAAGTGGTCATACAAGAAAAAAATCCCTGCTCTCCAGGGTCTAACCATCTACACTGATGGTAACCTCTATTATATCCCATGATGGATAATTCAGTTTCTTTTATTAAGCCTGAATTCTCTGAGGGGAGGACTCTGTTCACTGATTGCTATGCTATGCTATGCTAAGTCGCTTCAGTCGTGTCCAACTCTGTGTGACCCCATAGACGGCAGCCCACCAGGCTCCGTCGTCCCTGGGATTCTCCAGGCAAGAACACTGGAGTGGGTTGCCATTTCCTTCTCCAGTGCATGAAAAGAGAAAAGTGAAAGTGAAGTCGCTCAGTCGTGTCCGACTCTTAGCGACCCCATGGACTGCAGCCTACCAGGCTCCTCAGTCCATGGGATTTTCTGGGCAAGAGTACTGGAGTGGGGTGCCATTGCCTTCTCCAGTTCACTGATTAATACATTATTAAAAAAATTTATTGAATGTCTTCAGTGTGCTTTGTACTATCCCAGGTACTAGGAATAATTCCCACTTTAATTGATCTTATAGTCAGGGAAGAAAAAGTAATAAAAATAAGTAGCAAAAACTAAAGTTTGCCAGATAGAAAGCAGGACTGAGACCTATTGGTGCACAGGTTGAGAGGTGGAGTGGGAAAGACATAATTTTCAGTGTGGTGGCCAGGGAGGTTTCACTGGAGTTACATATCAGCAAAAATACCTGATGAGCTGAGGAAGTTTCTTATCCTACTTTGATTATTAGCAACCAGCACATGTTAGGCACTAACACATAGATTAGTAATTCATCTTACTCATTTATTAATTTACTCAATATTTTTTGACACAATGGACAGGTTAATACCTTAAATTAATTGGCTACATAAACTGCTGAATCCAATAATCTATAATAAATTTATTACCTTACAAATCAAAATTAAGCCAACTCCCTTATCCCTGCAACTAGAAGTTAAATCAATGTACCAGGGTACTAGTACTTCAAAAATCAGGAAACAAGATAATACAGAAAAGAGAATAAGAAGTAAGTGTGCAAGTAAGTAGGCTACTTTAAATTGTGATATAACTGAATGAAAATTCATTCATGTTTATCAATAGAAAGGTTTCATCTTACAAAGCCTGACACTACTAAGTGAAAGTGAAGTCGCTCCGTCGTGTCCGACTCTGTGCGACCCCGTGGATTGTAGCCCACCAGGCTCCTCCACCTGTGGGATTCTCCAGGCAAGAATACTGGAGTGGGTTGCCATTTCCTTCTCCAGGGGATCTTCCCAACCCAGGCATCGAACCCAGGTCTCCTGCATTGCAAGCAGACGCTTTAACCTCTGAGCCACCAGGGAAGCCCTGACACTACTAAGAACACCACCATCACCTCAGTTGCTCTGTATTTCTGACCCCTCCTCATCTCAACAGTGTATAAACAAGTGGTCATTTTCACAGACTGCTTTCCAGTTACACACACAAAAATGCAATTACCTGTAAATGGCAGGCTTCCAGGTGAGTGATGGGCCATGAATTATGAATTCAACAAGTAATGATGATAGTAATAGAAGTGGTAATTTCACCATAATGAGAATTACCCTTATCTTTCTCCTTTATCTAGGAGAGTTGATAGCAAGAATGAATATTTCCTGTGGCTTTGCATGGGAATAAAGTCTTCTACTCCATAATTCACATCCCTGTTTAAGCTTCCATCTTGTGCTTCCAAATTATGACCAATGTTTTTCTTCCTAGATCCTAAACATGTGGATGTCTGTTGGAGAAAAATGGCTGATAATGTTTCCACAGACATGGTGTCTTCCATGAATCAATAACTATGACAAAATCAGTAGGCACTGCAGTGGCCCTGTGATCCTGTCTGGATCTCCTTTGAGTCTGTGACAAGCTGCCTTTTGGGCAGTGACTTGGTGCTGGAGTGACTGCAAATAGGAACTTACCACCAGCAGGTCAATTTTTAAAATGGGCTTAGAGCTGGGGCTTCCCAGGTAGCACGTGGTAAAGAATCTGCCTACCAAGGCAGGAGATGTAAGAGACACAGGTTTGATCCCTGGTTTGGGGAAATCTTTTGGAGAAGGAAATGGCAACCCACTCCGGTATTCTTGCCTGGGAAATCCTGTGGACAGATGAACCCGGTGAGCTACAGTCCATGGGGTCTTGAAGAGTTAGACACGACTGAGCAACTGAGTGCACACACACACACAGGGCTGATAAATACACACATACACACACAGTTCATTTTACCTTTTCAAATTTATTCCTGAAGAAACAGGACTCCAGATAATTTGGAGTACGTACTCTGATGATAATTCTTGCTGAACATTGCTATCAAACCACATCAATTGTTACTGGATGCTGCAGTCAGCCCTGAATTATAATGACTCATTTTGAAGGAGGGCACCAGCAGAGTTAGTGGCTAAAAATCAAGGGAAAATGCCTAAATTTAATTTTGCAGCTATGAATGTTGGAGCCATCACACTGACCTTCCTGTTTTGTTTTGTCTGATTGTAAACCAAGTTACCTCTTTATTAGTTAATCTAAAACGAGGGAGCCAGAAAGTGCTTGAATTTGCTGGAAAGAATCTACAGACTCTAAATGCAAATAGAATAAATTTGACTGTCTTGAGAGTTGCCACTTGAAGACACCTGTTTCGTGTAAACGAATGCTGGTCTGTCAGCCTCTCTGTGTCTTTCCTGTGTTTCTCTCTGCCTTTGTGTCTTTAGCTGTTTCTCTCACTTTCTTCAATCTTTCTCACTTCCTTACCTCTGTGTCCCTCTCCCTCTCTGTCTCTGTGTTTCTCTGGCTCCATGTCTGTCTGTCTCTGCCCTTCTTTGTGTCTATTTGTGTCTCTCATTTTCCTGTCTTTCTCTGCTCTCTGTCTCTCTACCTCTGTCTCAGTCTCTCTCTCAAACAATACAGGGTCCCATTTGATTTTCTTGACCTTTGTGTTGACTGCATACCTCATGAAACATTTAGAGAGAGCCTTAGTCAGCTTCCCTGGTGGCTCAGAGGTTAAAGCGTCTGCCTCTAATTCGGGAGACCTGGGTTCAGTCCCTGAGTCAGAAAGATCCCCTGGAGAAGGAAATGGCAACCCACTCCAGTATTCTTGCCTGGAGAATCCCATGGACGGAGGAGCCTGGCGGGCTACAGTCCATGGGGTCACAAAGAGTCGGACACGACTGAGCAACTTAACTAACTAACTTTAGTTAGCTTAGGTATGGGATAATCACTGTAAACTACTGCTAGGTGAATGTAGGTAGACGACTAGACTGTCAAAAGCTACAGTGCTTTCGAAACCAGTACTGAGTGCTCCTGTTCGTCCACATTTCTGCCCTGCTCTATTGGTAAAGCTCACAAGAGCATGTTAACAGAGAACAACAACACAGCAAAGGTGTCCGCTTTCTTTGGGATCCTATAAGATTCATCATTGACAACAACACTGTAAAGCAATTTTCCTCCAATTAAAAAACAAACTTAAAAAAAAGAAAATATTCATCACTGAAGTCTAATTTTCCTTTGCTCCTCTGTACAGATTGCCCAAACTGCTTACGATACCTTTTGTGTGGGGTTGGGAAATTGTTTGGAGCTCCCTCTAGGTATGGTGACAAGGTCTCCTGTCGGTCCAGGACAGTGCCAGTTTATGCGTTGTCCCAACATTCAGTTTGTTAGCACTCCCTTTTTGTGTTCAAAATATTCTGGTTTGGATGGCAAATGATCTAGTCATGCTGTATTAGCAACTGGTAGGGTCCCTTCCCACAGAGTAATGTGCAGTCGTTGACTCCATTCAACTATCAGCAATGTAAATTGTACAACTTCATTTTAAAAATGGTATTTAAAAATAGCTATAATTAGTAGGCAAGATGAAATAAGGGTGAAAATATATGTATTTGCATAGGATGGAATATTATTCAGCTTTAACAAAAAGGGAAATCCTGCCATATGTGAGAACATGGATGAACCTAGAGGGCATTAAGCTAACTGAAATAAGTCAGTCACAGAAAGATGGAATTCTACTGAGAGGAAGCCTCCAGAACAGTCAAATTCATAGAAGCAGTGTTCCCCTGTATAAAGTTCAATTACATGAGATGGATTAGGTCTGGAGATCTGTTGTATGCAATACAACACAGCACTTCTAGTTAAGCAGACACTGCTGTGCACTCAAAATTTTAAGGGGGTAGATTTCATCTTATGCAACAAAACAATGTAAGTAATATAGCGACATAAAAAAATGCAATGTAACTTGGGTACATTTGTAGTGGAATGACTTACAGCTTTGGAGTCAGTCAGTACTGGTTTGAAAAAGTTCTGCCACTTTTTGTTCGTGAGATTTTGGGAAAGTAACTTAAGCTCATTAAGCCTCTTTGATCTCAGCTGTATCACAGGAATGATAATAATTCAGTCTTTGCTATGTCCTAAGGTGTTAGGAGGTTCAAGTGAGTTTACATATACATAGTTCCTGGCGAGATAAATGCTCTCCTCCTGAAATGTGGTTAAGGCTTAGCACCCAACTCAAAAAAGAGTATTGCAAAATAGATAGCAATATCTTTTTTTTTTTTTTTTTGATATAGTAGCAATTAAAGCATCCCCCAAATCTCTATCTTGCATGCTACTGCTAAGTCACTTCAGTCGTGTCCGATTCTGTGTGACCCCATAGATGACGGCCCACCAGGCTCCCCCGTCCCTGGGATTCTCCAGGCAAGAACACTGGAGTGGGTTGCCATTTCCTTCTCCAATGCATGAAAGGGAAAAGTGAAAGTGAAGTCGCTCAGTCGTGTCCGACTCTTCGAGACCCCATGGTCTGCAGCCTACCAGGCTCCTCCATCCATGGGATTTTCCAGGCAAGAGTACTGGAGTGGGGTGCCATTGCCTTCTCCACTATCTTGCGTATTGTCCCTTTAATAATAATTATATAATTATATTATAAATATGAATTAAAACTAAACCCAACTGCAGTATTCCTCCAAACTAAATACAAATAACCCATTTAAAAATATATATATATATATATCACATTTTAAAATATATAATGTTTTAAGTGCTTTTAATAATTACCTATTTTGTGATTTAAAATTTTCCTTTGGAATTAGTCAATCATGTATTTGAAAGTAGGAAGATAGTTATAATTGAGTAAGGTTGAGTCAATTACTTTGCCAACAAAGGTCTGTCTAGTCAAGGCTCTGGTTTTTTCTGTGGTCATGTATGGATGTGAGAGTTGGACTGTGAAGAAAGTTGAGTGCCGAAGAATTGATGCTTTTGAACTGTGGTGTTGGAGAAGACTCTTGAGAGTCCCTTGGACTGCAAGGAGATCCAACAAGTCCATTCTGAAGGAGATCAGCCCTGGGATTTCTTTGGAAGGAATGATGCTAAAGCTGAAAGTCCAGGACTTTGGCCACCTCATGTGAAGAGTTGACTCATTGGAAAAGACTCATGCTGGGAGGGATTGGGGGCAGGAGGAGAAGGGTATGACAGAGGATGAGATGGCTGGATGGCATCACTGACTCTATGGATGTGAGTATGAGTGAACTCTGGGAGTTGGTGATGGACAGAGAGGCCTGGTGTGCTGTGATTCATGGGGTCGCAAGGAGTCTTTCTGCCCCTCCACTACCCCAGTCATATTCATTTTAGTATAATCTAGGCTATCCTGTTCATTTTATGATTGGCCAGTTACCCGACTACTCCCCTTTAATAACATGCTTGAAAAAATGAAAAAAAAAAAAAAAGTTTCCTTTTATTCATTCTACTCAGCTCCTTTTAGTATAAAATCCTATAGAGTATCATAGTCTGTTATAAGAACTTTGGCTTTTACTTTGGCAGAAAGTGAAAGATTTTGAGCAAAAGAGTGAGGTAATCTAATTTAAGTTTCATTCTAAAAATATTCATTGCATACCTACTAAGAAGTGGCAAACAGAAACCTACTTTCTGCTCTCATTAAACTTTGAGGAGGATAAATATGAATAAAGAATTAAAAAATAAAACAGAAAATTTCTCTAAATTACACTTGAATATGACTTTGCCCTAAGAAATAATAGAGATAAATAATGCCTAAAATTCAGGCTTCTAACAATGACAGTAATAAGAACTTTCTATGTGCCAAATACTTTAAAAGCACTGTATCATTTAACCTTTATAAGAACTCCATGTGGCAGATAATATTATGATAGACAAATCGCAGGTGAGGAAATTAAGCATACACAGATGTAGGCAGCTTATGAGGGGCAGTACCTGGATGTAACCACATGTCCGTCTGTTTGCTTTCTGGGTCTGACATTCTGACTTCCTTACTGTACTCATAATGGCTCCAATAAGTACCTAGACTACTTTGCTTACTGAATGTGTCTAATTGTGTAACCTTCAGCTACAGGATATTTGTTTCACTTCGTAGAGTAATTTTTATTTCCTTCTATGCCACTTCAGTTAGGTTTCTTAAAACTCATCTTATCTTGATGAGTATATATGTATATAGTACTGAAAACTTGGTGACCTGCATTCTTCTACCAGAAATATTGCCTCTAATTCCATTTTTTACAGGACATCCATCAAATTCCCAGTGGTATTAAAAAATAATAATGCAGTTGAAGAGAAAGCTGCTCTAGGAGATCCAATTTCTTCATCTGAAAAATAGGGGTAATAATATGTGACACTCACTAATCTCAAGGAAGTTAGGAGATGAATGAAGTAATTGTCTCTGCAAAATTTCTCAAATGTAGAAGAAATAACATATAATCCATTATAACTTCCAATGTGAAACAGTACTTCCCTATCCTTTTGGGCCTCTGTGTTCAATCTTAATCTTTCACCAATGTATTTATTCTACAGAACTATTTGCTTATTAGTCTAACAAATAGTATTTGTTGAGTATATTGTAAGTAAGACCCTGTACTAGGCACTTGGGATAAAAATAAAATATGAAGTGAAGCTCATGTTTACTATTTTTTGAATAGCAATTACTTGGTCTTGGCTGCTCATGAGAATCAAGAGGATAGCCTAGAATAATTATCCCAGCCTGATCTCTCCAGACTATCTAAATTGGGTAACTCCAATATGAAGCCAAATTTAAGAACCATTTTTCTGTTCTTAGCTGATTCCATACCAGAGAGATTTAGTTGTACATTGCTGATATCACAAACTAGCTCTTTCTACATGGACATTGTTCCAGGTTGAGAAGGGTCTCTCAGAAATTCATGCTCACTCTGAACCTCACAATGTGAGGCTTATTTGGAAAGAGAGTTTTCTCAGATGTAATTAGCTAAGATGAGGTCATACTGAATTAGGGTGGGCTTTAAATTGAATGCCTGGTGTCTTTATAAGAGAAAGAGCACACACTCACACCACAGAAGAAACCATATAAAGATGGAGGCAGAGACTGGAGTGATGCAGCTATAAGCCAAGGAAAGCCAGTGATTGCTGTCAGCCACCAGAAACTAAGAAACAGGCATGAAACAATCTCCTTCAGAGCCTTCAGAAGAAACCACCCATGCTGATGCCTTAATTTCAGACTTCTGGTCTTCTAAACTGTCAGAGAATAAAATTTTGGTTGGTTAAAACCATTTACTTTATAGTTGACTTCTCTATAGCTCAAACGGTAAAGAATCTGCCTGTGATGCAGGAGACCAGGGTTCCATCCCTGGGTCAGGAATATCCTCTGGAGAAGGGAATGGCAATCCACTCCAGTATTTTTACTTAGAGAATTCCACGGACAGAGAAGCTTGGCGGGCTTCAGTTAGTGGGGTCGCAAAGAGTGGGACATGACTGAGTGACTAACACCCACACACTTCACAGTTATTTAATCCAGATGCTCTAGGAAAACTAATACAGACATCAATTAACAGTTTTTTAACTATGCCAGAAAAAAATCAAATTATACCATAGCTCTGTATTCATTCTCAACATTATATATGGAGTCCCTCAAAATATAAGAGGGAATCCTTGTCACTTGTGACATATTCTTAATAGTACTGATAGGTTGTGCAAATTGCTGCTAATCATATTCATTCTAGGTAAATTAATTCATTTCACACTACAATTGAGTGACTTTCTAACTGTGTGAGGGTGCCATGTTCTTTATTCTGTAGTTAGGGTTAGGTACATCTCTGTTGAATACAGGCATTCACAAAGAACTAACCCAGAAGTAAGGGTCTTCTCAACTTTGTATTTATTGAATATCAGATGACTTTCCTCATCACTGAGACTATTGACCAGATTCCCTACAATGGCCTACAAAGTGCGTACAAGCCTCCCACAAAAATTCGTCAGCCTGTTTTATCTATTTCACTCTACTCATTCTGTCTGTGCCATCTGCTAGCACTGGTGTCTGAAATATCTTATCTCAAGTATCCTCAAGGTCACGTCCTCACCGCTTTCAGGTCTTTAATCCAACTTTACCATCTCAGTGAGAATTCCTCTGACCATCTTTCCTCACTACTCCCTGGTATTTCTTTCCTGCTTTATTTTATCTCATAAATTGCTTTATCTTGTTAGCTGGATTGTGTATTCCTTCCCCCAGATTCATATATAGAAGCCCTGGCCCCCAGTTCCTCAGAATATTTGACAATATTGGAGACATTATTGGAGCTTTTAAAGCAGCAACTAAGTTAAAACGATGCTATTAGGATGGTCCCTAATTCAGTGGTGTCCTAGTAAGAAGAGGAGGAGAGACACTGCAAATGTGTGAACACAAGGAAGGGCCACGTGAGGAGGTCACAGTGAGAAGGTGGCTGTTTGCCAAGGAGAGAAATCAAACTTCTAAGACCTTGATCTTGAACTTCTAGCCTCCAGAGCTGAGAAATTACATTTATGTTGTTTACGTCACTCAGTGTTTTGTTAGAGCAGAGGAAACTAACACGGTCAGCCATAAAATTTATTTTCCAATCTGGAACACTACTGAGACAGGAAAGGGGGCACTATTAATATCAATACAAGGACAATTGGCATAAGCTATGACTTCCAGCGGTAGCAAGACTTTTGGTAGCCCTATCCAAAGAACTGGTCCCTATTATCATGTGACGTACTGTGTGTGTGTGTGTGTGTGTGTGTGTGTGTGTGTGTGTGTGTGCATGTGTGCTAAGTCACTCCAGTCATGTCCGACTCTTCTTGACCCTATGGACTGCAGCCTACCAGGCTCCTCTGTCCGTGGGGATTCTCTAGGCAAGAATACAGGAGTGGGTTGCCATGCCCTCCTCCAGGGGAGCTTCCCAATCCTGAGATTGAACCCGCATCTCCTGTGTATCCTGCATTGGCAGGCAGATTCTTTACCGCTGAACCACCTGGGAAGCCCATCACACACACAAGTACCTCTTAATGCAAAAAAGATGCTACACAATCTACTGCTGCTGCTGTTAAGTTGCTTTAGTCGTGTCCGACTCTGTGCGACCCCATAGACGGCAGCCCACTAGGCTCCTCTGTCCCTGGGATTCTCCAGGCAAGAACATTGGAGTGGGTTCCCATTTCCTTCTCTAATGCATGAAAAGTGAAAAGTGAAAGTGAAGTCGCTCAGTTGTGCCTGACTCTTAGCGACCCCATGGACTGGAGCCCACAAGGCTCCTCCATCCATGGGATTTTCCAGGCAAGAGTACTGGAGTGGGGTGCCATTGCCTTCTCTGTACACAATCTAAGCAGTTAGCAAAAACATAAATGCAGAGTTTTAACTCATTAAATTCATTGAAATGATTAATACTAGTCACAATATTGTACATGTTGAGGTACAAATGATTCCCACAAATCATGTCAACATGGGTCCATAATGTCATATTTAACTAAACGGTATAGTTGGAAAGATCCATAACACTTTAATCCTAAATTTTCTAACAGCACTATAGAAAAATCAAGGACAGCAAATCAATGTCCCTAAGATAGATACAAGTAGCTCTTCCTTCTAATTTGACTTTTAGTAACTAACGCTTTAGGCTGACACACAATGTGAAATACTGGCCTTGAAGACAGGCAACTCTGTCTGCCTCTGGACATTTTTATTTATTAGAAACTGAGTCAGGAAAATCTGAAGTTAAAATTTATCACAGCAGCTGAAGGGCTACATCTTGCTAAAGGAAATTAATTTTATGACAGTCTGGTAGACATTGTCTGATACCTTTCCATAAATAACTAAACTGACCACATCAAAATATTGCCTAAGAGAATTTTTTGAGTTGCATAAAGTGAAGTTATATTTTGAATGCAAATACAAAATAGTATCATATAAATAATAAAGTCTCATACCATGTGGCAATTTGAAAGTAATGCAATAGTCAAATGTTTGTTACATTTGTCAAGAAATTCATAACTTAGAAGCTGGCAGGCTGAATGAATGGCAAGATATGTAAAATATTGCTTTAAGGCAAATATCCCTTGAAGTTTGTAACAAAAACTCCAGCCATCCTTTTCAACATTACAGAAACATCCAATTAAGAACTTAAATTACTTGAGGTCGTCAAGAACATGTTCTTCAACTAAAACATAATCTCTCTATAACTCACACTAACTAGGCTTCACCCCAAATACAGTGGGACTAAAATTTTAATCCTGAAAATCCTTAACATCACTCATTTCAATGTCATAAATGTCTGTTGATGCTTTAGTTTGATCCTTGATGCCTTCTCTTCCCAGGGATCTTAGAGTTTTATTGCAGAGAGAGTGAACTTTTAGGAGATAAAAGTGAAAAAAAAAATAGAAAAACAAAACAAAACAAAAAAAACCCAAAACGCTTTATTCAAAGGCTGATTCTGTGTCCTCCTCTATCATTCAGAACTCCTTACACTGTATTGAAGTTATTAGCTTCTCTTGCTCTTCCAGGTCTCCATGAAATGAAATAGAGGGCTATTTAGGAAACCCCAACAATCCTATTTCAGACATCTGCTATGACTAAATATTATAAAAGGCACATTATAAATACTGTCTTGTATAAATTTCTTAAGAATCATTTTTCAAGGAAGAAACTGAACTTAGAAATGTTTTAGTGCACTCAAGATCTGAAGTCTAAAAACTAATGAATGGAATATGTCTGTGAACCTGGTCTGTCTGAACAGCAAGGCCACAATACACTATTTATATTTCATTCATCTCTGTCTCTCCAGCATCATACTTGATGCGTAGCATTGGCTGTTTAATACATATTTGTTAAATGAATGAATCAATCAATGTTGGTTGAATTCCAAAGGAGAAGGGAAGACTCCTTGTTAATGAATAAATCATGACTTTTTCAAGGTTTCCAAAACCAATTAGCATTTCCTTGGGACAATCTGAAATGCCAGATCCTAGCAAACCTATCTATCAATTGGACAAAAGGAAGTTTGGAAAACTGAGACTTGAAAACTTGTTGAGCCATTATTTCCTTATTCAGTGGCCTTCGGTGTTAGGCTGCTGATTACTGGGAGTTGTGGAAGCAGTAGGGAACCCAACATTGTCAACAAACTTTAATAGCCTGAAGTAACAGTGCTATTAAAGTATATTCAGTTTGTAAAAAGGAACAGATTAAAGTTATGAAATTGAGATAAGATATCCTTACAGAGAGAACACAATATTGTGTTCTCAGGCTAAAATTTCATAGGAAGCTTGTGCAAATGGTATTCTGGTAAGAGAAACTGTTGTTGTATAGTCATTAAGTCATGTCTGACTCTTTTGAGACTCCATGGACTGTAGCAAGCCAGGCTCCTCTGTCCATGGGCAGAATACTGGAGTGGGTTGCCATTTCCTTCCCCATCGGATCTTTCTGACCCAGAGATCTAACCTATGTTTCCTGCATTGTAGGCAGATTCTTTACCGCTGAGCTGCCAGGGAAGTCCAAGGGAAATTATGGATCCTATTTTATACTCTGTATGAGCAAAGCTACTGATTTCAGCATGACCTCAGAATCGCATGTGTATAGAGCCAAACACGACAATTTGTCTAATGAATGTTTTTTAATAACCAAGATAGATCTGAGGTTCATGTAGGCTTCTGGGGACACTGAACTGAAAGAGTTTGAACTTCTTGTTAATGATGATAGTAACACATGCCTTTTTGGGAGTACTTTACAAAGCACAACCCAATTTGATCATCAAAACAGACCTTGTAAAATAAGCTAAAAGGGTATACTGCAGCACAAGGAACATAGCCAATGTTTTATAAGTGTAAATGGAGTATAACCTTCAAAAAATGCGAATCACTGTCGTACACCTGAAACTTATATAACATTATACACCAACTATATCTCAATTTTTAAACAAAATTTGAAAAGTAAAACAAAATCCAGTCCTGAGATATACATGTTTGGTATTATATTTTGCAAATGAGAACATTTAAGAAAGTTTAGGGAATGTATCGCTCAATTGCCATCTAGCTGAGACTCTATTCCAAGGCTTCTCACACTGGTTCCTCTTCTCTGTTCTAGCTACTTAAAATGGTACTCAGACTATCAGCCTCATCTGGGAGCTTGTTAGGAATGCAGACTCTTGGGAACCACCTTTGAGCTACTGAATCATAATTTGCATTTTAACAAGATCTTCAGGTGATTTGTATGCACATTAAATTGTGAAAATCACAGTATACATCATGTCACATTAGTCATCTAGAATGCCTCGACTTTGAAAATCTCATCTGGAGTCGATATGAAGGAGGGGTTAGGGGAGGGCACTATCATTAAAAATAAGCTGGCAATCTCTGAATCTTCTCAAAACATAACCAGGTTTAAATACTGATTGCACCAATAATGTAGATATATTTAGTTTGGATGCATTCATGCTGAGTCACTTCAGTCATGTCTGGCTCTTTGTGACCCTATGGACTATAGCCTGCCAGGCTCCTCCGTCCATGGGCTTTTTCAGGCGAGAATACTGTAGGGGGTTGCCATGCCCTTCTCTAGGGGATCCTCCCCACCCAGGGATCAAATCTGCATCTCTTATGTCTCCTGAATTGGCACGTGCGTTCTTTACCGCTAGTACCACCTGGGAAGCCCATATTTAGTAATGGTTAAGATAATAGACTGTGAGTCCTGTTTTACCATTTCCTGTGTGGCTTTGGGAACACTCCCTAACTCTTGAGGCTTCAGTTTCTCGTCTGGAAATGAGGATAATAAGCACACCACTCTCAGGAGGCTGTTGTGAAGGTCAAAGGAGCTGAGGACTCTGAGCTGGTGCATGCTGAGCATGCAGCAATGCTCATTATTTTAAGGGTGATTCACAACAGAGATTTACTCCATATTACCAAGGAAAACTTTAAAATAGGTTCTCTTGGTTTTTCATTAAGTTAATCCTTTGAACTCTCCCAGAGACTCACTTTGTGTTAATTCTGACCTATAGAATTCTATCAGGGGCACAAGGTCATCGTGAGTTTCAAAAAATTATCCCAGAAAAAACCCTTGACACATTTCCTAGACTTTTCCTCTCAAGGAGTATTCATTTTATCTATATTCTGATCCTAAGAGGCCAAAATCATTAGGTAATGGAAAGATTTGAGCTCCCACTTTTGTGGGGGACCTGCAAGTCTGGCCCTTAGAGAACTTGATAAACTTTAAAAAATTGTTTTTCTTTAAATCTGTGGAACAGCTGAAAGGAAGTTCAGATGAGTTCTCTTCTCTAGGGGTCTGCATAGAAGAGGATGAAGGAGAGTAGTCACTGCTGAGCTGCTGGAAGACAGAGGGAAGCTGCAGAAATTGAGTTTTAGGGAAAGGAGCCGTTCACAGCAGGGTTAGCTGAAAATGAGGAACCATGGGGTCCTCAGTTCAGTCCCCTAGCCCCACCCTGCTGGTGCATTGGAGCATTTTAAATAAAGGAATTAATTTATCTTAAATTAATTGGATCTGTCCCCTCTGGTATGTGTTGAGGTAATATAAATACTGAACTTCCATTCCAATGAGCCAATGAATATGAAAAATGCTTTATCAAAACATATTGAATAGCAGTGTTATTAAAATAACGAACAAGGACTTACTGTAAAGCACAGGAAAATATACTCAATATCTTGTAATAACTTATAATGGAAGAGAATGAAAAAAAGTATATTTACATATGTTTTGTAAAAAAGTATATATTTTATTTGTAAAAAGTACATATTTACATATGTTTGTATAGCTGAATCGGAGAAGGCAATGGCACCCCACTCCAGTACTTTTGCCTAGAAAATCCCATGGACGGAGGAGCCTGGTAGGCTGCAGTCCATGGGGTCGCTAAGAGTTGGACACGACTGAGCGACTTCACTTTCACTTTTCACTTTCATGCGTTGGAGAAGGAAATGGCAACCCACTCCAGTGTTCTTGTCTGGAGAATCCCAGGGACGAGGAAGCCTGGTGGGCTGCCGTCTCTGGGGTCGCACGGAGTCGGACACGACTGAATCGACTTAGCAGCAGCAGCAGCACTATAGCTGAATAACTTTGCTGTACATCTAAAACTAAGACAACTTGTAAATCAACTATATTTCAACAAAATTTTTAAAAATAAAAAAGAAGTGAGTTGGTGTTAGTTAACATTAGCTAACATTGTTTCTCACATGTGAAGAATTTCCTAGCTTCAGTATGTGTAGTATGTGATTTAAAATTAGGTATCGTAAACCACTAGGGTAAAGGTATATGAGGCTATGAGGCTAATAGCACTCTGCTGTTCCTGGATGCAGAATCATCGGTCTTTAAGGACTAACAAATCCATAAAAGGCAGATTGAAAACAAGGACCCCAAAACACTGCAAACTGTCAAGGGCATACAATGAACTTAACAAAGCAAAATGAAATGAATGATGTATCCTTATTCTTACTTATCCTACTGAAGAACAATCCTATATCTTTCTCTGATTGTTATTTTGCACCATTATTTGACTTGACACTTCCAACACCTCACTGATTTCCACTGGGCAAATATTAAGGGGAGACTGGCCAGGATTAAAGCTGGTCTTCTCATCTTAAACGATCATTCAGTCCGCCTTCTATTCCTCCTGTTACAGGAAAGAAGCAATTTTTTTCTTCATGTAGACTTAAAGACATAAGTAAAAAATCATGGGTCACAGATTTTTACCAGCTCTCCGAAGTTAATTTTTTAAAAAATTTTCAAATGTAAAATAACTACTTTTCTTTAAAATATGAAGTAAAACCACATCAATCTTTAAACACATTTCCATATATATATATATATATTTTTTTTTTTTTTTTTAACTTCTCTATTTTTTTCTGCTGACTCTGTGATGCCCGCCTGGTGTTCTTTTTTCCTTTTTTTATTAAACTTTTTATTTTGTTTTGGAGTACAGCCTATTAACAATATTGTGATAGTTTCAGGTGGACAGAAAAAGGACTCAGCAATACATATACATATATCTATTCTCCCCCAAACTCCCCTCCCATCCAGGCTGCCACATAACATTGAGCAGAGTTCCCTGTGCTATACAGTAGGTCCTTGGTGGTTATCCATTTTAAATAGAGCAGTGTGTTCATATCAATCTCAAATTCCCTAACCATCCCTTCCCCCATCCCTCCCCCACTACTTCCCACACCTCACAACTATAAATTCTTTCTCTGTGAGTCTCTTTCTGTTTTGTAAATAAGTTCATCCATATCATGTCTTTTTAAATTACACATGTAGGGGATGTCATTTGACATTTCTGCTTCTCATATTTTGAAGGAACTGAGAATCATCTTCAAATTATTTTAAATTAGTTGATGCCTAGTTTTACCTACACTATCATTCATTCACTTGTGGCTTCTTTAGCTAAATTTGAAAGATTTGCCTCTGTTTTTCATTAACTTCTTAAACTTTATTTATCTCTTCAACCTCATTGAGCTCTTTCTTTTGAATTTTGTCTTTTTTCTTTTTACTGATGAGTGAGTGCCTTTATTTTATCATATTTTATTTTTTCTTTTATTGTTTTATATGAGTATTTCTTTTGTCCAGTTTCTCACAAATTTTCAACATGTTTCATTCTGTTTGAAAAGTTTTGGCTCATTATTTTATTATTTCTTCAGTTTTTATAACTTGTAATCATCAATACTTTTTAATTCCACCTTGATTTTATTTTTTCTGTTAAGACCAGGCTTTTAGCCAGTTAAATTGTTCTCATTTTTATTGCATTTTGGCTTGTTTATACCAGTTTAAAGCAGTTTTCATCATGCTAAAAAACTTTAAGTTAATCTTGTTTTGCCCACTGTTGTGTTTACTTTTAACTCTTAATTTACAACAGTAGTCAGAGAAAGTGGTCATAAGAGAGGCCTCTGGCCGTGGAACCTATGATCTAAACAATGGAACTTATAATGGGGCAACATTACCTCCATTCTTTGGTTTGTTTTCCTTCCAGAATACAAGCTTTGTGAAAGTAGTGGCCCATATCTGTTTTGATCTTGTTGTATCTCCATTGTTGGGCTCATCAGAGATACTTAATGAAAATTTGTGAAGAGTAATAATGATTCATAAGGATTACTAAGGATTATGTGAATCTATTCACAACAACAACAATTTATTAGCACTATGTATCAGACATTCTCCTGAGAACTTTCCACCCATTAACTCACTTAATCTTCACAACAACCATGAGGAAATCCTGCCCTGGTTAGTAAGTGGTAGAGTTCAAGTCTTGGACTTGAACCCTTGTACTCTATTGCTGGGTTTCTCAGGCGGCACAATGGTAAAGACTCCACCTGACAATGGAGGAGACTCCAGAGACAAGAGTTCAAACCCTGGGTCAGGAAGATCCTCTGGAGTAGGAAATTGCAACTCACTCCAGTATTCTTGCCTGGAAAATTCCATGGACAGAGGAGACTTTGGGGCTACAGTCCATGGGGTCACAAAGAGTAGGACACGACTGAGTGACTGAGTACATACATACACACAATCTATTGCCAGCTCACAGTCCTTAAGATCACTTGCTCATCTGGCCCATCATGGACCAACTGGTCAGTGAGAGGCAGGTACTATGGAAAAGGATACCCTTAAACAGACCTTTCTGCAATTATACCTAAGACATAACTAAGGTATGCATCCTCTCATAAATCAATGTAGGTTAGCTCAAAAAAGAAAGAAAAGCCTGGAACTTATCTAGAAAATTCATGACAAGCTGGCAGTACTGTCATTGCCTGAGCAAACTGCTTTGAGTAGGTTCTCAACTCCATCCTGCTCTGAGGCAGTCCTTGCAGTCTCACTCTATTAGATTATCAATTTTAAATCAAACACCGCAGGTGGGGCTGGGCTGTCCTTGATGGGCTCCTCTCAGTTTGCCAAAGATTTATGGAAGCAGTATTTTAAAGAATTGCATTTGCCCACTGAGCTAATTTTCTTCTCAGTTAGAATTCCATCATTCTTTAGCCCTAAGAGTAAAAATGGAATGAAAAACTGAATCAACTTAGAACTTTCTACATTTCTGTATGTGATATATTACCCTTCTCTAGTAGAATAACTCCCAGCTCTTATAGTCAAGCTGTTCACCCAGACTTGAGATTCAAGAGTTGAGAGAAAGTTTTCATATATGCTTAATTTTATAGGGTGTTATTGGTTTATTGATTTTCTAGGGTACTGCTGGTTTAAGACTACACTATTTGAAATCCTAGCCCAATCTTACAGACGTCAAAGCTTTGAAACTGTTTGTCAATTATGCAATGATGACTCAGAAGTTGTCGGTAATTTTCTGGGGAAAAAAAAAAAAAACAACACTGTGGCTTTCATATTATCTTTTAAGGCAGGTGCTTATATTTTATTATTTATAAAGTTATATATTTCTAAAATTAATATTTAAAAGTATCTAGCTAATGCATGGCATTGAAACAACTCATCTATTTCTCTACACTCTTTCTTGATTACAGAGCCCTTAACAAAAACATTTTTAATTAAGCCTCAATTGTTTTTTTAAATCCTGATTAGAAAATGTTGAACTAATAATACACTCTTAAATGATCAAATTTCAAAATATATGAACTTTATGCAAGAACTCTTGCTTCAAATTCAATTTCACTTCTGTCTAAACAAATCTATGAGGTTGTAATTCTCCTCATGATTATCTTCTAGGCATTGGATTTAGCAACAGACAGTAGTCAGAGGGTGTTTTAGGAAGAAGGAGGAGAAGCGGGGAGAGGGGAGGAGGAGGAAGGAGTTATCTTTGGAAGAATGTGTTTAAGGAAAACATTTTTTCAGCACAGCTCTAATATATTGGGTGATGTCATTAGAATTTAAAAATAAAAATATTCCCTTGGCTGACACAGCATTCTACATATAGGAGGTGTATTTGTTGACTAGGGGTGTTATAACAAAATAACAGACTGGGTGTTTTAAAGAATAGAAATATATTTTCTCACAAATCTGAAGGTTTGAGGTATGAGATCAAAGGGTTAACTTTTTTTTTTTCCCCTGAGCCTCTCTCTTTGGCTTGCAGATGGATGCCTTCTTACTGTGTCATCACATTGCCTTCCTCTGTGATGGAAAATCTCTGTGTCTCTTTCCCTTCTTACAAACACACATATCATATTGGATTAGGACTCCATCCTAATAGACTTTTCCCTTAATCATGGCTTAAAGTAACTCATTTCCAAATACAAATTTGGAAATGAGTTACATTACTTTCACATTCTGAGAAAGGGATGGAAATGTGGTTAAAGGATTTAACTTAACAAATTTTGCAGAGGATTTAACACAGCCAATTAAAAGGGGGCTTTTCATAAATGTTTGCTGATTCCAAGAGGTAAATGACTATCAACTGGGCATGAAAGTGATCATGAAGACTGCTATTCAACATTCTGCTGAGGTGGTGGCAAATGGAGCTTGTTAATGTTCTTCTGGCCATCTGAAGCTTCATGTCCCCCTTCCCAATCAGTCCCTTCCTTCTTGTCTGAATTATTACAATAATGTTATAACTGGTGACCCAGACTCATCTATATTTCACACTTCCATGAGACCAGTCTTTCTACAACATAATTTCAACATAACAAGACCACATTCATTGACTAACCCATGCTTCAGAGTGTGTGAACTCCACTAAAACAGGAGATACTAGAGTGAAATCTTTCCATTGTTCTCATTGCTTACCATATAAATTCCAAATTTCATAATATGATATTCAAAGTCATTCAGTATCTAGACCTTATCTACTTTTCAGTGTCCCTTCCACAAATATCCCTATTATTGTATTCATATAAGGCTATTTTTTCCTCTTCTAAACATATTTTGCACTTTACAACCACACATCCTATACTCTAGCTTTTCATCTTCTCTCTTACCTGTAAGAAACCTACACATCCTTCCATTCTAGCTTTAGATCTTTACCACTGCATGCTGTAATGAGGCTTTGGGAATCCATAAGTTGAAGGAAAAGGATAATTGAACTGTTTCTAGATTGTGTGTCTGTGGGGAATGATGGAGGGCTCATTCACTGGAGACGGTAAGGCAAAAGACAGGGTTTGTTATTTTGGGGATGTTGAGTTCAGCTTTGGAAGCTCCATGGAAACATATGGATCTGATTTGTTTACTGCTGAATCTTTGGTGCCTAGAACAGTTTTCACCACACAGAAAAACTCATTTGACTGAATGAGTATATGCTTATAGACCATGGTAAGAAAGAAAATGATGCCACCTTAGAAATTATTAAGATCTAGTAAGAATCCATTTATTCCAATATAACAAAGTCCCAGAACCACAAAAAGAATAAAGCTTACTCTGGAGATTCATTATAATGAAGACTGGGTTGTAAATATTAACATAGGCTAAAATTAAGGTGATTTATTTTCTCATTATGTAAATTAAAAGAATTTTTAATATATTTTTGGTCAATTAACATAAAATAGTCAAGAATTTTGACTGAAAATTTGGAAGCCCTAAGTTTGACTGTTGATCCACTAGATTTGCAACTTTGGTTAAGTTACTAAAGAGATATCCTCAAATCTATATAAAATGCAGTCAAATAATACACCTACCCCATGTGATTACTGATTATGAAAAATCAAATAATAAACATTGAAACACATTAAAAACTGAAAATGTCATTGGATATTAAATATAGCCATGATAACAATGATAACATAGTTTTGCTGAGTAAACTCTATTGACAAATTCAAGTAGGAAACACATATTTAAAAGTATATTCATTGAGAATTTAAGAGAGATTGTTAGTTTGATAATTCAGAGATATGACTATTCACTTTGGTTTTTCTCTTTGTGCTGTTAGAATTTAAGGAATTAAAAATAAATGAAATTTCTTTGAATAAGCAACTATTACCAAAATATCAACATTATTAAGCTAGTTCCTCAAGTATATTTACTCATAGCTACTTTTTCTCACACATGAGACTCCTATTTAAAATATCATACATTTTATAATATTCCCAAGGACCTACTGTAGGGTATTAATCTAATTAATGAAATTATATAAATTGCTTCTTTATATCTATTGGGCATTTTGTCATTTTTTCTGAAAGTCTAATTGTTTGAATGCTACATATTGTCATTATGGTCTTTCCAGGCTGTTAATTGTGCTGAAAATTGATTAAGGTTTGTTTCTGCACATGGTTTGAAGCTCCCATCTAATATTTATTAATTGTAAACCTGGTAAGAATTCCCCTCAAATAGATAGATTAAAATTTATATTCAGCCATCTGTTTTCAACAGAGAATAGATCAGGGGTAATTTTGCAACTGTGACTAGGTTCTACGGACATTTCCTCAATGAATTTTTCCTTCATACCTTCTTTTGCAGAACTGACAGCTGCCGTTTGTGATACTCTTCATATACATGTGTGTGGCATGCAGATCTGTGTTTCTTGGGCAAGTTGCTTAAAATGCTAAGGCTCAGTTTCCTCATAAGTAGAGATAATATATATCTTAGGCAGAGATATTAACAGTGTTTGCCTCATTCAGTTCTTTGAGAGCTTAAGTGATACCATTAATAAAAAGTGCTTATTATAGTGCCTGCTACTTAGTAAAGAGCTCACATATATTTGGTATTGTTATTATTGGGATAGCTTTAACCGCAGCAAATTATGACAGTCGATAAGTGGAGACAATCTCATGCCCACAATCAGGGATTGAGTAAATTAATTATGATTACTCCAGATGACAAAAATGATATGTAGCAATTAAACGTTGTTATAGGAGAACAGGAAAATATGAATGTGCTCTAGATCCACTGAGAAGTGAAACAGTAGGCTACAAACAGTATGCTTGTAGAATATACTAGAAGACATCCACCCGAACATTACTAGTGGTTACCTTTGGATTCTTGCCTTTTATTTTTTGTCTTATTTTACTTTTGTATTTTTCTACTTTCTTCCTAGTTTTTCCTAGAGTGCTATTTATGTACTAAAGAAAACTGCTTACAAGAAATCTATAGTCCTTATCACTCAGTGTACAATACTTCCCATTATTAGGTACTCACACAGTGACTGAACTGGCTATTCATCTCACTGTTGGCTCAGCACGCCAGCAGAGTGAGATTTTATAATGCATACAACCCTCCACCAAGTTCCTTACGCACAAGCACAGTGGACGCAGACCATCATCCCATTTAGGCAGCCCAGTAGGCTCTCCCGCTCAAGGGGCTGGGACTCACGAATGCCAGAAACATGCTCCCATGCTCTCCTTAGTAATTTTGTCAAGTAGGACACATTGAATTGGTCACATTTACACGTACTAATTCCAGCCTTCTTTTCCCTTGCCTGCCTCCACTGTAAAGACTGAAAAAAATTTATTCACTTCACTCGTTTTCTTTCCATTCACGATGGAAGAGGAAGTACAATTTGGGCAATGAGATGTTTACCAATGTCTATTTTGTTGTTTCCATGGGTGGGTGGCAGTTTGTGCCTTAGGATAAGTTGACAGTTATGACTAACACATCATTTCCCTCCCACTTGCCTGAGAGTAGGTACCACTGGGCCATTGTAGTTATTTTACACCATGAATGAAAGTCTAAATCGTTCCCTAAATGATGCTAGCCCTGACATTACTGAGGTACTAAATTCATACCAACAAAAACTCTCTGCTTCCAGTCTTCTCATAAAGTGAAGAAATAAACTCCTCTAGTCCTAAGCACCCACTAAGTTTTCCAATGATTGTAACCTTGAATTATCCCTAGTCAATACGTCATTTCTACGTAGTCCCACTGAGATCCAGATCCTGTTGGGTTTGCTGTTTTTTCAATTATTATTTTGTTATAATCATGTTTTTGTCTCTTTTTATTCAGATTTCCTGCACTGACTCACTTTCACTTTAAAATAGTAAACTTATCCCCCATCCCTCAAAGACGATTTCTCATTCAAAGAAGACAGAAAGAGTGTGTGTATGTGTGGGTGTGTGATTGTGTGACTGCATGTGTAATTGTGTGTTTATGCGTGTGTAGTATGCTAAGGGGAGGGGTTTTTGAAAATCACATACACTTTTTGTCAAAAGGATATGGCCAAGTAAAACTAACCTTTGTAAGGCATCATCACCTTTCAGATCTACCTCACTCGGCCTAGTTCACTTCTTTCTTCTCTTCTTTATTTTAAATTGGAGGATAATTGTTTTACAATATTGTATTGGTTTCTGTCATACAACATTGCAAATCAGTCATAACTATATATATATATATATATATATCTCCTCCCTCTTGGGCTCTGCCTGGACTACCTCCCGCAACCATCATGCCCCTCTAGGTCATCACAGAGTGCCAGGCTGGGCTCCCTATGTTATATGGCAGCTTCCCACTGCTGCTGCTGCTGCTGCTAAGTCGCTTCAGTCGTGTCCGACTCTGTGCGACCCCATAGATGGCAGCCCACCAGGCTCCCCGTCCTTGGGATTCTCCAGGCAAGAACACTGGAGTGGGTTGCCATTTCCTTTTCCAATGCATGAAAGTGAAAAGTAAAAGTGAAGTCACTCAGTCATGTCCGACTCTTAGCGACCCCATGGACTGCAGCCTACCAGGCTCCTCAGCCCATGGGATTTTCCAGGCAAGAGTACTGGAGTGGGTTGCCATTGCCTTCTCCGAGCTTCCCACTAGTGATCTATTTTATACATGCTAATCTATATATGTCAGTGCTACTTTCTCAATTCATCCCACTCTCTCCTTCCCCTATTGTGTCCACAACTTCTCTTCTTCCCTGCTTCCTTCAACACCACCCCAGGGTTAGGAAAGTAAGATAAAGGGCTAAATTTGACAAGAATTGTGACCATAATCCAGGTCTCAAAGAAGAACTGAAGCAGAACAAATCTAAAGAAAATTTCAGGAGAAAGTGTTTTCCTTCTTTTTTCCCACTCCCATATTCTAACTTCTCTCTAGTCCTTTCCTTTAGAAGTTTAGGGATCTAAGAGTAGCCTCTGGCTTACTAAAACTTGGGAGTATCTTACCCCAGTTATTGATATCCATGGTGTAACTCTTTATTCCAATATAATTATCTCTTCTGATCTGATCTCTCCAATAAAACTCCCCTCCTCCTCTATTAGAGAAGCTGTCTGATGACACTGAAGACACAGTTGTTCTAGTTCTTGTTTTGAGCCCCTGACTGGCTCAGACTCTTCTGAATGTGACATAGTTCCCAGGGGAAGCCTTTGGCCTCCTTTCTAAGAAAAGCTTTGCCTCCTACTTTAGCTGAGACTTTGGTTTTTTCCCTAGAAAATGAAATCATAGCTGTCTGAATCTTTTGATATCCTGAGAATCTCACAATGAAGACTTCTACTCGAAAAGAAAAAACGAGCTACAGTGCAAACTGTATTTCTAATTTGAGACAATCATATCAGATTCATTAGGAGAAAAACTTAGACTTCTTGTAGCAGGAGTTTTCTGTCAGTTTCTCACAGGGCTACCCTTTCCTCTGGTTAAACAAAGAAATGGCTTGTTTGATTATGAAAATGACAAATTATTCTTGTTTATGAAAATGACCTTATTTTATGACTAAGTTTGTGGTAGAGCACAATGATCATTATGAATATTATTAAACAAGTGTCCAATACTTGTTAAATCAGTAAAACAGGTTTACTTATTTTACATACTTATATAATGTCCTTTACTGTAATATGCATTTTGATTACTTACTCTGTGCCTTAACTCTGCATGTTTTCAGTTTCCATGGTTCATCATTCAAGAGCCATGTACTTTTGGCTTAAAATTTTGATAGACTACAGGGAACATTAACAAAATATGAGCAGAAATAGGTTTACTGTATTTTACTATTCCTGCTGCTTTGAGGTGGGATTAATTAGTTTTAAAAGATTATGCATGAAGGAGAGGAGGGTGGGTAATAGTTCATAACTTGAGTGTTTTCAGCTCCCATGACTCATTGTAAAGGTTAAGGGCAGTGAGGTTGAATCACATTGTTGTTCCATCCACCTGACATTTTAATGACCTGGGCTGGCAGTGATTAACTGAGGCTTTGCTTCTAAGACTTTTCTTTTTCTCTATTAAAAATAAATCAGTGTAGAAATGGCCTTCATATATTGCATTCACAGCCTTCTTTGACTTACAAAATAAATTCTAACCTTTTTTTTACTTTCAACTATTTATAAACAAGTTTATAAGCCTATCAAACAGATTTGTGAATGACTCTATTATCACCTCAGTTGCAGAAGCCAGAAAATCAGGAATCGTTATAGAGGACTTTTGCCTTCAATTAATTGTCCAGGTAGACAGACACCAGATTGAATTTCTGAAGTGATAATCTGATCACATTCCAATCCAGATCACAATGCATCAATGCCTGCTTAGTACTCCTCTGCTTGATAACAAGCTCTTTCCTAGTTTCACCACCTGGTTACTTACTAAATCTCATCTTCTCCCACACCCTTGCCCAGACTGCTGCTGCTACTGCTGCTAAGTCACTTCAGTCGTCTGACTCTGTGTGAGCCCATAGACTGCTGCCCATCAGGCTCCCCTATCCCTGGGATTCTCTAGGCAAGAACACTGGAGTGGGTTGCCATTTCCTTCTCCAATGCATTAAAGTGAAAAGTGAAAGGGAAGTCGCTCAGTCAAGTCCGACTCTTCGCGACCCCATGGACTGCAGCCTACCAGGCTCCTCCGCCCATGGGATTTTCCAGGCAAGAATACTGGAGTGGGGTGCCATTGCCTTCTCCGCTTGCCCAGACTAGGGCTTTCTTAATCTGGTACTATGGTTACAAGAAGGCAGATTATTTCATATTGGTGGCAGGGGGTGGGAGGAGGGGTGCAATTAGAGTCACTTCTCTGACTATCCTCCAGGTTAAGTCCTACATATATTTCAAAGTGAAAGAAAGTTAAAGTGAAGTCACTCAGTCATGTCCGACTCTTTGCGACCCTGTGGACTGTAGCCTACCAGGCTCCACCGTCCATGGGATTTTCCAGGCACGAGTACTGGAGTAGGTTGCCATTTTCTTCTCCAGGGGGTATTCCGGACCCAGGAATCAAACCCAGGTCTCCCACATTGTAGGCAGACACTTTACTGTCTGATCTACCAGGGAAGTCACATATATTTCAAAACTCAGATTAAAGTATAACTTTAATCTGAAGTAAACTATCTCTGTATTTTCAGATGACATTATCTCACAGAAAAAATCTGAAGGAATTCACCCAAAAACACAGTTAATAAATGAGATCAGCAAGGTCATAGTATATGAGATCAAGATACAAAATTCAATTCTATTTCTCTAAAGTAGATATGAACAAGTCAAAAGGAAATTAGGAGAACAATTTCATTTACAGACTCAAAAAGAGTATCATGATTAGAAATAAATTTAACAAAAGAAGAAATTTTTACACTAGAAACTATGAAATGTTGAAAGAAATTTAAAAATACCAAAATAAATGAAATATTACCCATGTTTATGGATTACAAAACTATTTTTCAAGATAGTAATGACTCCAAATTGATTAGCAGATTCAATATAATCCTTATCAAAATCCCAAACAAAAAAGATTTTGTTTTAGGTATTGACAGGTTAATTATAAAATACAAATGGAAATATGAGGGACTCAGAAGCCCTGATAAAAATCTTGAAAAATAAGAACAAACTTGGAAGCCTCACGTTTCTTGATTCAAAACTTCAAAGTTATATAAATCAAGGCTGTGTGGTATTGGCCTGAAGACAGGCATATAGAAGAGTCCAGAAATAAACCTACACAGTTATTTATGTTAGGTATAGCTTTTTGTTTTGTTTGTTTTTTAACAAGGATGCCAAGACAATTTAATGGGAAAAGAATCAGATCCGATCAGATCAGTCGCTCAGTCGTGTCCGACTCTGCGACGCCATGAATCGCAGCACGCCAGGCCTCCCTGTCCATCACCAACTCACGGAGTTCACCCAGACTCACGTCCATCGAGTCAGTGATGCCATCCAGCCATCTCATTCTCTGTCGTCCCCTTAATATGTAAAAGATTGGATATTCATATATAAAAGAATGAATTTGGGCCCATAACGCATATCATAAGTAAAAATTAACTCAAGATAGGTCCAAAACTTAAATGTCAGAGCTATAATGATGAAATTCTTACAAGAAAATATAGCTGTAAATCTTCCTGACCTTGAATTAGGTTTCTTATATGTAAAACTTAAGCATAGGCAATCAAAGAAAAAATAAATTGAACACCATCAAAACTAAAAACTTTTTTGAAGGATATCATCAAGAAAAAACAGCCCTCAGAATAAAAGAATCTTTTTTCAAATCATGTATCTGGTAAGGATCTACTATCCAGAATGTATAAAAAACTCTTATATCTTAACAATAACAATCTTAAGATAACCAGATTTTAAAATGGGAAAGAGATTTTGATAGAAATTTGTGCAAAGAAGATATACAAATGGCCAATAAGCATGTGAAAAAGATGTTTAAATCATTAGCTATTAGGGAAATATAAATAAAAACCATAATGAGATAACATTTTATGGATATTGCTGCTGCTGCTGCTGCTGCTGCTGCTGCTGCTGCTAAGTCGCTTCAGTCGTGTCCGACTCTCTGCGACCCCGTAGACGGCAGCCCACCAGGCTTTCCCGTCCCTGGGATTCTCCAGGCAAGAACCTTGGAGTGGATTGCCATTTCCCTCTCCAATGCATGAAAGTGAAAAGAGAAAGTGAAGTCGCTCAGTCCTGTCCAACTCTTAGCGACTCCATGGACTGTAGCCCACCAGGCTCCTCCATCCATGGGATTTTCCAGGCAAGAGTACTGGAGTGGGGTGCCATTGACTTCTCCGTTTATGGATATTAGGATGGCTATAATCTAAAAGGTGGACAATAATGATTGTTGGAGAAGATGTAGAGATATTTGAACACTTATTTCTGATGGCAGGAATATAAAGCAGTGGAGCCACTTTGAAAAATGGTTTAGAAGTTCCTCAAAAATTAAACATAAAGTTATCCTACTGGCCAGCCATTCCAATCCTAGGTATATACCCAAAAGAGTTGAAAATATGCTTACAGAAAAACTTAGACAGAAACGTTCAAAGCAGCACTGTTCATAACTGACTGAAAGTGGAAACAATAAAAATATCAACAGCTAACTGGGTAAACAAAAGGTGATATATTCATTCAATGGAATATAATTCAGCTGAAAGAAAGAATGAAAGAGTAATACCTGCTACAACATGAATGGATCTTGAAGACATCATACCGTGTGGAAGAAGTCAGACACAAATGTCACACGTTACATGAATCTTCTTATATGAAATGTCTTGAATAGACAAATCCATGAAGATAAGAAGTAGATTAGTAGCTAACAGGAGTCAAGGGGAAGAGAGAATGAGGTGTGAGTATTAATGGGTGATGGGTTTCATTTGAGGATGATGAAAATGTCCCAGAATTAGCTGGTGGTGATGATTGCACAACCTGGTTTATATACTAAAACTCACTGAATTATATATTTTTAAATGGTGAAATTTATGGTAGGGAAATTATATCTCGATTAAAATAGAAACTCAGTTTAGCTACTTTTGCTATGCAAATCTACCTAACCTGTAAGTCCAATTCCTGCAATCTTTTCCCAACTAAACCAGGGCAGTTTGCAATTATAGGCAATCATGTGTAGTGGTTAAACAGGTAGGGAGCTGCCCCACGCCCAAGACCAGGGGCGGCGGCCGGGAGGAGCAATCCCATGTCCAAGGAGTGGTGGCTGCACAGGCGCCGGAGGGCCTAAAGGAGCTATTCCATATTCAAGGTCAGGAGGGCAGTGGTGAGGAGATACCCCTTGTCCAAGGTAAGGAGCAGTGGCTGCGCTTTGCTGGAGCAGCCATGAAGAGATACCCCACATCCAAGGTAAGAGAAACCCAAGTAAGATGGTAGGTGTTGCAAGAGGGCATCAGAGGGTAGACACACTGAAACCATAATCACAGAAAACTAGTCAATCTAATCACACCAGGACCACAGCCTTGTCTAACTCAATGAAACTAAGCCATGCCCTATGGGACCACCCAAGACAGGAAGGCATGGTGGAGAGGTCTGACAGAATGTGGTCCACTGGAGAGGGGAATGGCAAACCACTTCAGTATTCTTGCCTTGAGAACCCCATGAACAGTATGAAAAGGCAAAATGATAGGATACTGAAAGAAGAACTCCCCAGGTCAGTAGGGGCCCAATATGCTACTGGAGATCAGTGGAGAAATAACTCCAGAAAGAATGAAGGGATGAAGCCAAAGCAAAAACAATACCCACCTGTGGATGTGACTGGTGATAGAAGCAAGGTCTGATGCTGTAAAGACCAATATTGCATAGGAACCTGGAATGTCAGGTCCATGAATCAAGGCAAATTGGAAGTGGTCAAACAGGAGATAGCAAGAGTGAATGTCGACATTCTAGGAATCAGTGAACTAAAATGGACTGGAATGGGTGAATTTAACTCAGATGACCATTATATCTACTACTGTTGGCAGGAATCCCTTAGAAGAAATGGAGTAGACGTCATGGTCAACAAAAGAGTCTGAAATGCAGTATTTGGATGCAATCTCAAAAATGACAGAATGATCTCTGTTCGTTTCCAAGGCAAAACATTCAATTATCACAGTTATCCAGGTCTATGCCCCAACCAGTAACGCTGAAGAAGCTGAAGTTGAACAGTTCTATGAAGACCTACAAGACCTTTTAGAACTAACACCCCAAAAAATGTCCTTTTCATTATAGGGGACTGGAATGCAAAAATAGGAAGTCAAGAAACACCTGGAATAACAGGCAAATTTGGCCTTGGAATACAGAATGAAGCAGGGCAAAGACTGATAGAGTTTTGCCAAGAAAATGCGCTGGTCATAGCAAACACCCTCTTCCAACAACACAAGAGAAGACTCTACACATGGACATCACCAGATGGTCAACACCAAAATCAGATTGATTATATTCTTTGCAGCCAAAGATGGAGAAGCTCTACACAGTCAACAAAAACAAGACCAGGAGCTGACTGTGTCTCAGATCATGAACTCCTTATTGCCAAATTCAGACTTAAATTGAAGAAAGTAGGGAAAACCACTAGACCATTCAGGTATGACCTAAATCAAATCCCTTATGATTATACAGTGGAAGTGAGAAACAGATTTAAGGGACTATATCTGATAGATAGAGTGCCTGATGAACTATGGATGGAGGTTCATGACATTGTACAGGAGACAGGGATCAAGACCATCCCCATGGAAAAGAAATGCAAAAAAGCAAAATGGCTGTCTGAGGAGGCCTTACAAATAGCTGTGAAAAGAATAGAAGTGAAAAGCAAAGGAGAGAAGGAAAGATATAAACATCTGAATGCAGAGTTCCAAAGAATAGCAAGGAGAAATAAGAAAGCCTTCCTCAGTGATCAATGCAAAGAAACAGAGGAAAACAACAGAATGGTAAAGACTAGAGATCTCTTCAAGAAAATTAGAGATACCAAGGGAACATTTCATGCAAAGATGGGCTCGATAAAGGACAGAAATGGTAGGGACCTAACAGAAGCAGAAGATATTAAGAAGAGGTGACAAGAATACACAGAAGAACTGTACAAAAAAGATCTTCATGACCCAGATAATCACGATGGTGTGATCACTGACCTAGAGCCAGACATCCTGGAATGTGAAGTCAAGTGGGCCTTAGGAAGCATCACTATGAACAAAGCTAGTGGAGGGGATGGAATTCCAGTGGATCTATTTCAAATCCTGAAAGATGATGCTGTGAAAGTGCTGCACTCAATATGCCAGCAAATTTGGAAAACTCAGCAGTGGCCATAGCACTGGCAAATGTCAGTTTTCATTCCAATCCCAAAGAAAGGCAATGCCAAAGAATGCTCAAACTACTGCACAGTTACACTCATCTCACACTCTAGTAAAGTAATGCTCAAAATTCTCCAAGCCAGGCTTCAGCAATACCTGAACTGTGAACTTCCTGACGTTCAATCTGGTTTTAGAAAAGGCAGAGGAACCAGACACCAAATTGCCAACATCCGCTAGATCATAGAAAAAGCAAGAGAGTTCCAGAAAAACATCTATTTCTGCTTATTGACTATGCCAAAGCCTTTGACTGTGTGGATCACAATAAACTGTGGGAAATCCTGAAAGAGATGGGAATACCAGACCACCTGACCTGCCTCTTGAGAGATTTGTATGCAGGTCAGGAAGCAACAGTTAGAACTGGACATGGAACAACAGACTGGTTCCAAATAGGAAAAGGAATTCGTCAAGGCTGTATATTGTCACCCTGCTTATTTAACTTCTATGCAGAGTACATCATGAGAAACGCTGGACTGGAAGAAACACAAGCTGGAATCAAGATTGCCGGGAGAAATATCAATCACCTCAGATATGCAGATGCAGATATGCAGATGACACCACCATTATGGCAGAAAGTGAAGAGGAACTAAAAAGCCTCTTGATGAAAGTGAAAGAGGAGAGTGAAAAAGTTGGCTTAAAGATCAACATTCAGAAAACGAAGATCATGGCATCTGATCCCATCACTTCATGGCAAATAGATGGGGAAACAGTGGAAACAGTGTCAGACTTTATTTTGGGGGGCTCCAAAATCACTGCAGATGGTGACTGCAGCCATGAAATTAAAAGACGCTTACTCCTTGGAAAGAAAGTTATGACCAACCTAGATAGCATATTGAAAAGCAGAGATATTACTTTGCCAACAAAGGTCCGTCTGGTCAAGGCTATGGTTTTTCCAGTGGTCATGTATGGACGTGAGAGTTGGACTGTGAAGAAATCTGAGTGCCAAAGAATTGATGCTTTTGAACTGTGGTGCTGGAGAAGACTCTTGAGAGTCCCTTGGACTGCAAGGAGATCCAACCAGTCCATTCTGAAGGAGATCAGCCCTGGGATTTCTTTGGAAGGAATGATGCTAAAGCTGAAACTCCAGTACTTTGGCCACCTCATGTGAAGAGTTGACTCATTGGAAAAGACTCTGATGCTGGGAAGGATTGGGGACAGGAGGAGAAGGGTATGACAGAGGATGAGATGGCTGGATGGCATCACTGACTCGATGGACGTGAGTTTGAGTGAACTCCGGGAGTTGGTGATGGACAGGGAGGCCTGGTATGCTTCGATGCATGGGGTCACAAAGAGTCGGATACGACTGAGTGACTGAACTGAACTGAACTGATAGAGATAGTGCCTTTCTTAAAATTCCTCTCTAATTTTATGATTCTGGGCAAGTTTCTTAATCTCCCTGGACCTCAATTTCCTCATATGTAAAATATTGATATTAATACACCTAGTTCACAGGGTTTGATGAGGATCATCTGATTTAATATTGCAAAACACTTGGAGAAGTACCAAGCATTCAGTCATTCAATATGTACTCAATAAATTAAGTATTAATATTAAGGCAATTGTTATATATCTATTATTATTATTTAGCTTCCATTATTGCTGTTATTGTTATCATTGATATATGCTGAATGGCAGGTTGGAAACCTCATTCGAAAAACTCTGAGTCCACAGAGAAGGTGGGCTCCATCTTTGCTCTCTGTGAACTAGAAGCATTACAAACACACATAGTGATGTGCTACAAATAATTTTTGCTACACAAAAGGTTTCCCCCATTACTAAGTTTATAATAGTAGGCAAGGACTGTGTATCCTGCCCGTGGCAATCCCTGTGGGAAGGGGTTCATTTGTTAAGCATCAGGGCCTCAAAACATTGCTGGTGCATTTGAAATGAACACAGTCTTTCTAAAGAATGCCTTAGTCATATGTATCACAGTTTTAAGTACATATACCCTTTGACGCAGTGTTACTCTTCCATTTTTAGGAATGTGCTCAAGGAAACAACCGGATGAATATAAAAAGCCTAACTCATAGTAGTCCTAAAATATTGGTTGATGAACTCTGAGTTTATGACTATACAGTTAATATCCTTTGTTATTTTAATATGGAGAATTATACTGATTGATCTTCAAATGTTAAACCAAGCTTGCATACCAGAAATTAACCCCATTGATCATGGTGTATTATCCTTTTTACATAAAACTGCATTCAACTTGCTAATATTCTCGTAAGGATTTGTATACCTGTGTTCTTGAGAGATATCGGTCTGTGGTTTTCTTGTCCTGTAATGTCAAGTTTGGTTTAGTTTTTGTGTCAGAGTAGCATTGATCTCATAAAATTAACTGAGAAGTGTTCTACCTTCCTATATTTTCTGAAAATGTTTGGTAAGATTAACATTATTTTTGTCTTTAAATATTTAATAGAATTCACTATGAAGGAGTTTTCTTTATGGGAATATTTTTAATTACAAATGCAGTGTAATAAACATGTGCTGTGCTGCACTCAGTCCCTCAGTCACGTCTGGCTCTTTGTGACCCCGTGGACTGTAGCCCCCAGGCTCCTCTGTCCATGGGGATTCTCCAGGCAAGAATATTGGAATGGGTTGCCACGCCCTCCTCAAGGGGATATTCTCAACCCAGGGATTGAACCCAAGTCTCCGGCACTGTAGGCAGATTCTTTACCAGCTGAGCCACCAGAGAAGCCCAAGAATACTGAAATGGGTAGCTTATCCCTTCTCCAGGGAATCTTCCTGACCCACAAATCAAGCTGGGGTCTCCTGCATTGCAGGCGTCTTCTTTACCAGTTGAGCTACCAGGGAACCTATTTAGATTTTCTATTTTTGTTCTGTCAATTTTAATAATTTTTGACTTTTAAGAAATTTATCCATTGCATCTGAGTTGCCAAATTTACTGCTTAGGGTTGTTCTTGGTACTTCTTTATTTTACCTTTATTGTGTGTAGCATCTATAGTAATGCATCCTTTTTCATTCAGACTATTAATATTTTGTGTTTTCTCTCATTTGTTTATCAGTCAGACTAACTATAGGTTTATTATTTTATTGATCTATGCAGACAGCCAGATTTTATTATTTTCCTCTATTTATAAATTGCTTTTCTATTTCCCATTTCATTGATTTCACATTTTACCATCACTTTTTCCTACTTTGGTTTTCATTGGCTTTATTTTTTCTGGCTTCTCAAAGTAAAAGTCTAGATCACCTTTAAATCTTTGTTGATACGAATTACATTTATTAATTTAAAATATAAATATTACATGTTTTATTGTTATAAATTATATATTTTATTGTTACAATCAGTAATAGCTATTGTCTCTTCTGCACTTTGCCCAACGGTATCACTATAGACATTCAGATATTTGTTGTTTCCCAGTAACTGGTCCCAGGATTTATTTGGAGTCATACCATGCCTCTTTAGAGTCCATAGCTCAAATGCAGTCTGGTAATGATATCTTTGGCCAAACTGTGTAAAAATATTCAAGACAGTGACCAGCCTACTTAAGTTGGATGACGTACTAAGCATAGTGTAATCTGCTTCTAAAAACCGTGTTTGCCTATGTGACCACAGAAAGAAAGACCTGCCTCTTTAGTAGAGTCTTTAGGAATCAAGAGACAGATCTGAGAGGTAATAATTCCCTGAGAAGTCCTGGATATTTTGGTTCCCTAAGAGACTGCTCGTACATACTAGAGAGTCAAAGAAAATTTTCTATGGTGGTTTATATTCCCTATCTAGTAGGGTTTTTTCTCTCTCCAAATGGTGACTTTACTCATCAGTTGATAACCTTCCAGCATGACATTTATTTCTTTTAAAGTGCCAAAATATTTATTCTTTACATGAATATTTGTTTTATATCTCCCAGGAAAGAAAAAATTACACTAAGTTTCTTGTCCTATACACCAGCCCTTGCAACTGAGCCTTAAGCAATGCTTTTTCAAGTTCATCTTCAGATCTACTCAGCATGAGTGCAAACAAGATGAGAAAATGGTTCATTACTTATTTTTAGGAAGGATGAGTTCCAGAAAGAAAACTACGAAGATAGTTGCCTTGTGGTATATATTTTCAGATTGGGCAAAAGGAACAAAAGGAGATATTTTAATTTATGTATGCTTAACAGGCAGCATATTAATACACATCAATTAATACAAATTGATTTTCTGTCTGCAAAATTTAGAAAATACCTATATAGTCAGTAGGTTTTTTTCTAAAATAGCATTCCATTAAAATTAGCTTCAAGCCACTCTGGGAGACAATCACTTTTGTTGTTTGTCAGGCAAAAGATTTAATGTTTGTATACATACAAATACATTTGTTTGTATATATACAAATACATTTGTATGTATACAAGTAAATGTACACAGAACAAACATGTAAAGGATTCAAAACGGAATAGTATCTAATCTACCAGTCAGTGAAGAAGTAAACATTTTGTGATTTTAGAAGCAATATTTAGCACAGGTTTGGCATTGCCAACATGACTTTACTCTCATCTTCACACAGAAGCATGATAAAAGTGTTTCCCCTCAGTTTAACATTGCAAGGGATGAATAAGATTGAATGTTTCTTAATGCCAGAGAAGAAATATTTTTCCTCTGGATACACTGGTGTGGAAAAGTCTTTTCAAACTGAATTTTTAAATTTCTGTTTTTGAATTCTTCGATCATATGGCTGAATAATGGGGGGAAAATTGTTATGGCTCAAATATATATATATATATATATTTCTGAGTTCATTTGTGAGAGGAACAGTTCAGGTGAACGGATGAATGAGTTCAGTTTTCGGTGTTTCTCAGTCCTGCCATCCATGAGGTTACTCCGTGATCCTACCACAATCAGCTCTGTTCTCCTCAGTTCAGAATCAACTCTCTTATCAAATGTTCTCTTCACTCCCTCAAGTCTTTTTCACCCCCAAAAGCTCTCTTCTCTGACATGCACTAACTTTTCCTGTCTATATGGCCCCAAAGTGGCTCTTTAGAAACTCTTTTTGTGGTCGTCTTGATACACTTGGTTTATCTTATTAAAAATAGTAATGATATTGCTTATTTCTCTCATGAAATTTTCTGTAGATTTATCTACTAATAGAAAATACATATGTGGTCTCCATGTGCAACTCAAGGGAAAAATAGTAATATAAAATAGATGAGAAAAACAGCAGGGAAGGGAAAATGAATTTCCCATGAACTAAGTTCAAGAGATTTTAGAAATTCACTTTAATTGATAGTCCTTAGCATCCACTCAAGAAAAAAATCAGAAAGAATATTACTTATCATCATAGCATGTTCTGGACGCAGTTTATGTTAGCTAAACTGAAATCTAGTTTAAAATTTCTCCCCGTTCACCCAAACTCTGGAGCAAAGCCTTGCTCACAGAGTATACCACTGATCAGTTTTCAAACCATTTCTTTTGAATCTTAACTGTCCTGCAGCAAGGGTTAGGCCAAATGCATAATCTGCTAACCTTTTTCTAATAATCTCTAATATGATTAGCTGCTCTAATGTCCTAAGCTAGACTGTTTTTGCTTAACGCCAGTCATCTTTATTTCCCTTCTCTTCTTTCCCTCCCTCACTCATTCTTTTTTATTTTTTGGCTCTTCTGCCATTAAAAAATGTTATGCTTATCACATATTTTTTGAAGGAATCTTGCCTCAGTTCTTTTCTCTAGAGGGGGCAAACATGTAATTATTTACATTTCTCCCCATTGTCTTAAGAAATCGCTGTCAAATACCTTCTGTACCAAACTCTGCTTTGCCCTGGGATGCAATGGTGAGCAAAGCCTAAGTCTGGTCCTGCCTTCAGGAAGCTTATAGTCTAGTAGGAATGGGTGACTTGGTCACACTAATGTCTATATAATCACAAATGACTCGGTGTCCTGAAAGAAAGGAAATTGAGTTTCTAAAGAAGAATAAGAATGAAAGGGAGGAATAAGAATGAAATGGGATGTTGGGAAAGGGCAAAAGGACAGCTGGTGATGACATCTCAGGGATGAGCAGATTATGTTTGTAACACAAATCTGATTAAATTCTACCCTTACCTCAAATTCAATCTAACCCTTTCAGTGGCTTCCCATTGCTCTTGAGATTATATTCACAAGCTCTGCTTATTGTGAAAGGTTCTCTTGTTGCAATACCTCCTTCTTCTACATACTGGTCTCTTTAGCACTCTTTTAAGTATTAGATGTTTTATCTCCCCTCCTGACACAGGGCACTGCACCTGCTCTTACATCTTTAGTTCCTTCTTTCTCTTCATGTTCTGCTTCCTAAAGAGGTTTTTGTGGGCACAGTTTTAGGGCCTTATTGCTCTCAAAGACTGCCTCCAATCATTCTTTATCAGACTGTTTTGACTTATTTACTTCATAAAACTTTTCATGTAAAATTACACTTCTCTTTGGCTAACTTGTTTACTCTCTCCTCCACTGGAATATGAACTGCGAGAGAGGCTACTTTGTGGGGTTTTACTTATCTCTTGGGGCTTTCCAAGATGGTAAAGAATCTGCCTCCAATGCAGGAGACCTCGGTTCAATCTCTGGATCAGGAAGATCCCCTGGAGAAGGGAATGGCTACCCATTCCAGTATTCTTGCCTGGAGAGTCCTGTGGACAGAGGAGACTGGCAGGGGTCACAGAGAGTTGAACACGACCGAGCCACTAATGCTTTTGCTTATCCTCAATTTTAGTACTTGGAACAGTGCCTGGAAATGAATGAATGAATCAAAAAAAGATCTGTTTTTCCAATTATACCTAGACATTTAAATGACTGCATCTGAATCTGTGTTGTTACATAATATCTCATAAATCGGCTGTTAAAACATTTACTTCAATTCAACAAACATTTACTCAATACCTCTTATATTCCAGGCATGTGCCAAGCACTGGTGAGAAGGTTTGGCAGGAAAGTCACAGTTTGGTGAGAAAGAAAACCTGACAAATGCTTCCATATATTTTACAAGAGAGAAATGCCAAGACTTGCTGGATCTTTGCTATAACTGACCATGTGACCTTAAGGAAGGGGAATCATCCCAGGCAAAGCCTTACCTCCCTGAATCTCAATATAGAGTTTCAGCTCTAGAAAATGCATAAAATTACATTATACAATTAATTTTCAGGTAACATGACAAGAGTAAGAAAACATTTGGAAAATTGAAAGATCTAGTCTTCCAGAAGGTATTTGCAGTCTTTGACAGAGGAGTGATGGGAGATGAAGGGGGAAACTTACTTACTGATCACATTGGGAAAAATTTTGTCTGTCGAGTCTGTAATTTAGAACTTAACCACTAGCAATAAAGGACTCTGGAAGATTCTAATAGGGCCAAGGTATGATTAGCCATGTGGTTTAGAACGCTCACTTTCGTAGCCATGCCCAAGATAGATGAGACAGAGTTACTAGTTGCTAGATTTTAGAAGGCACATGCTGAGGCTTCAATTGTGCCTAATACTCATGTCTCCATAAATTGAAGTACTAAAGTCCTAATACCCAATAGTTCAGAGAGTGACCTTATTTGAAGATAGGATCTTTACAGAGGTAATCAAGTTACAGTGAGGTCATTAGGATGGGCCCTCATCCAGTATGACTGGTCTGCTTATATAAAGAAGAAAGTTGGGCGCAGAGATATACACAGAGGGAAGATTATATGAACAAATATGGGAGAAGACCCCCATCAATAACAATCCAGAAGAGATGCATAGAAAACAGTCTTCTCACTCTTTAGCAGGAAATAAGTCTGTTGATACTTTGCTTTTGGACTTTAGCCTGGAGAACTGTGATGATAAATTTCTGTTTCTTATGCCACCTAGGCTGTACTTTGTTACACAGTCATAATTAACTAATAGGGGGGTGAGTGAGGGTCTAACTAGCTTAGGAAAAATGAAACTTGCAGAGTCTGAAGAGGCAGAATGGTCCAGTGGAGATCATATACGTTCTAAGCTGGAGTTTGAACCTTGGCACTGATATGTTCAGCACTTTGAAGAAGATACGTAGTCTCTCTGAGTCCTGGTTTTTCAACCAGGGATAATGCCTATTTTGTAGGTTTGTTGTGACAATTTGAGGCAGTATTTAAACATCAATCACAATGCTTAGCATATAAGAGATGTTATGTAAATATTGTTGCTGCTGTTGATGGTGATGATGGTAGTATTATTAAAAATTATTACTTGACAGTTATGAGAAGGTACTGGAGAGTCTAGAGATATTAACCAACAATGGATCCAATCTCCCAATCACTTGAGTGATTAAAAGGACATTACCAGGTGGGAAGTTTGTTAGCATGGAGGAACACTGGCTTTCACTTGGAAAAATGTCTCAAAATATTAATGCTACAAGTTGTTTCTTCTATAATCTCTAGGAATGAAGACACTCTTATAATCATTCTTTTCTGTGAACCAAACAGATTTGTCACTGAATGAGCTTATATTTGTTTATTTGAGTATGTCCTTTCCTAGACTAGTTGTTCCTGGAGGGCAAAAACCATGATTTGGTCTTTTTATCCCTGGAGGACCTAGCATAGTACATGTAGCTCTAAGTTCTCAGAAATATTTGATGGCTGTATAAAAAATGAACTAATGTAGAAGTCCATCTTTGTTTTCCATTAGGCACAAGAAAACTTGCAATGTCTGGGGAAGAAATTGAGCGGGGGGAGTGGTACACTGCTCAACAGATCACCTCCCTGAGTTCAAACAATCCTACACAAATTATAAACACTGTCCCTTAAGAAAACAATTAGCAATAAAGTGTGATTCTTCCATAAAAATCTGTTTTAGCCAGCTGGCTCATCTGAGTACGATCTAATAAATTGTAGGTACAGGGAAAAGACTACCATTTTGGGGCCCTTTTGTCTTAATACAACTGATATAACTTGTCCTCCTGTAACATGACATAGATCTAATTTTCTGCAGGTAAAATTTAGTTTTAGTTTTCCTCCTTTCTGAGAAAGTTCTCAGGCATTATTACAGGCAAAAGTACTGATAGATGTTTGATACAAGTTTTCTTTTTTGTAGATTATTTATTTTTGGGTGAATTATTCAAAGTCACCAAGTCGCGGAGTCAAGAGCAATGGTAAACAAGTTCATCTCTGTTGTTGCCTACTCCTCTGCTCAGCCATCACACAGAGGGGAGGCTGATCTCAGAGAGGCATCTTCTGTCAAATATTCCAGGGCTTCACAGCCTCTCTGCTGAAAACAATTTGACATCTTACTTCTTTTTTGCAGTGTAAGTCTATATTCTTCTTTAAGTGCAGACGAAGAACCCTACACATTCTTGATAGTAATTGGTTTCTATGATCTTAAAAGGATTCATAGGTACGTCTATGGGGTTGCACAGAGTCGGACACGACTGAAGCGACTTAGCAGCAGCAGCAGTCATAGCAGTGGTGCATCCCAGGTGGCTCAGTGGTAAAGAATTCTGCATGTGAATGCAGGAGACACAGGAGACACGAGTTGAATCTGTGGGCCGGGAAGATCCCCCCAGAGGAGAAAATGGCAACCGACTCCAGTATTCTTGCCTGGGAAATCCCATGGACAGAGGAGCCTGGCAGGCTACTCCATGGGGTTGCAAAGAGTTGGACATCACTGAGCGACTGAGTGCACACACACACACCTATCATCTCTGACTCCCTTCTTCTGTCACCAAACTTTAGTGAAACTGGCCTCCAAAACCTAATCTCAGGCTTGCACATCACTATATATGTGGTAAAAGGTATTCTTTACTTTCAAAGATCTTGCTTTAAAGTCTTGAGGAACTGTTCTCTACTTATTTCTATCATAGAAATGTTTTTTAAAGGGCTTTAGGCATTTTGAATAAAAGAATTACAAGAAATGAAAATTACAATGTCATTGTGCCATTCTTAACTAATTAAATTAATTCAGAATGTACTTTTCACACACTGAAATTTATAATATCAAATTATGTGCAATTATATGCAATGTCAAAGAGATATTAGAGAGAAGCCTATTTGAATTTTCTATTTTACCAAACTTATTTGGTTTTAAAAGCACTCATTTTGTAATATCTTTTCATTCTGATGGGCTAAATGGCATACTAGACTATTCCTTGACAGTTTTATAGATGGTTATTGGAAAAGATTGATTGTCATTGTATTTCCAGTGTAAGATTTATTAATATTATTAAGATTTGTACAATAACATTAATAATTTTATAGTGCAGTACTCCTCAACTTTAAATGCTTTCATATCTATCTCTACATAGTCCTGTCACATTGAGAACATTCTGTATGGAAAGGATAACCCAGCATAGGCTTAAAATCATAAACAGGCATATTTGTGGAATAGCATGAAATCCAAAGTGGCTAAAGCAAAGGATGTGCAGCGGGTGAGGGAAGGCGTAGCTGGAATTAAGTTCAGCAGATTTTGATGGGACATGCATGATACACGGAGGAGTCAGTCCTTATTACTATGGAAAGTTGGGAGTTATAGAGAATGACAATGACGTATTTGTATTTTTAAAAAGAACTCTGTAGAAACTAATGCAACATTGTAAAGCAACTGTATTCTAGTAAAAATTAATTTTAAAATAAAAGCAAATGAAAATTTTTAAAAAATAAATAAAAAGAACCCTTGCATCAGGGTAGAGGGTGGATTTGAATTAAAAACAAAAAAAGAAACAGAAATGTTATACAAGATGTTGTTTCTATAGTTCCAAAAAGAGTAGATGAAAAGCTGAACATAGATATTAATTAGCAGTGGAAAAATACGGAGATATCAGATTCAAGAGACATTCCTGAGGCAAACTGATGAGATTGGAGGGAGAGGAATTGAAGACAAAACATAGCTGTAAGACATGGTTGATGAGAGTGCAATTGAGAGCACGGAGAGCATGGTTGCTTTGGCTCCAATTTACATTTTTTGAACAAAAAGAGATACACCATGGATTTATAATGACCACTGGTAAAAAGTCTAGATCCCTATAGTGCTTTAAGTTGTGTATATAATATTTTCAAACACATTGTCTTATATTAGAGCCATCTAATAACTCTGTGAAATAGGTAACTACACAGATAAGGAAACAAAAACCCAGAGAAGTGGATTTTGTTGGTAAGATAACCTGATAACAAGTGAAAGACTCTTATTTGTTTACCATGTTATTTTTTATTAAATACATCCAATGAAATACAGAAAGTTATATGTAGAAACAGAACTATTTCAGATTTTAAAACTTAAGACATATTTGGATGCTTTATATCTGCTATTTATTTTAAAAAGTGGAAATTTAGAATTGAAATTATTAAAGACTCTGGTGAAAAAATAAATTCAGTAGCTAGCTACACAATATTCTTTTTTATGTGTAAAGTTTTATGTGGAACATGTTATTCTTTTGAAATAAAGGCAATAATGAGTAAGTTTTGTTGAGTTGTTAGAAATAATTATTGATCAGTCAGTTAACAGCTGAATATTAATGAATGGCTATTTCTATCATATTTGTTCATGGAAACTTTTGATATCTTTTTGAGCCAAGAGTTACAGTATCAATAAATAGCCATCAGAATCCCAAAGACAATTACCACCATATATCCTGAGTCATCAGTGAGTAGTTCTACTAATAAGTTTATCTTTCTTTTGACATATTTATATACAAACCACATATTCTCCATGTGTCCATTAGAAGAAGAATTACTGTAAAACATCTTATTCTATTTCCTTACTTTTCAACTATTAGAATAATGGTCTGAGTATTTTTGACTGTAAGGAGATCAAATCAGAAAATCCTAAAGGAAATCAACCTTGAATATTCACTGGAAAAATTGTGGCTGAAGCTGAAGCCACCTGATATGAGGAGCCGATTCATTGGAAAAGATCCTGATGCTAGGAAATATTGAAGGCGAAAGAAGAGGGTAGCAGAGGATGAGATGGTTAGAGAGCATCACTGACTCAATGGATATGAATTTGAGCAAATTCTGGGAGACAGTGGAGGACAGAGGAACCTGGTGTGTTACAGTCCATGGGTTTCAAAGAATGAGACACGACTTAGCAACTGAACAACAACAACGTCCTAAGTATTAAAATAGAATACTATGGTGAAACCCAAACCAGATGACTTATTCGAAATGGAGTATATTTGGCTATTAACTTTGTTTTAATACACAATTAATTTTCCTCAAATGTTGGACTGTGTGTTTGGACATCAGTCTTTGAAATTACTCCTTGTCTATTCTCAGAGAACTTCCAGATGTATAAGCTGGATTTAGAAAAGGCAGAGGAATCAGAGATTAAATTAGCAACATCTGCTGGATCACAGAAAAAGCAAAGGAATTACAGAAAAAACATCTGCTGCTGCTTCACTGACTATGCTAAACTCTGAGTTTGTGGATCACAATAAATTGTGGAAAATTCTTAGAGATGGGAATATCAGACCACCTTACCTGCCTCCTGAAAAATCTGTATACAGGTCAAGAAGCAACAGTTAAAACTGGCCATGGAACAATGAACTGGTTCCAAATTGGGAAAGGAGTACATCAAGGCTGTATATTGTCACCCTGCTTATTTAACTTATATGCAGAGTCCATCATGCAAAAGCCCAGGCTGGATGAATCACAAGCAGGAATCAAGATTGCCAGAAGAAATATTAACAACCTCAGATATGCAGATGATACCACTCTAATGGCAGAAAGTGAAGAGGAACTAGAGTCTCTTGATGAGGGTGAAAGAGAAGAGTGAAAAGCTGTATTAAAACTCAACATTCAAAAAACTAAGATTATGGCACCTGGTACCATCACTTCATGGTAAATAGATGGAGAAAAAGTGAAAATCGTGACAGTTTTTCTTTTCTTGGGCTCCAAAGTCATTGCAGATGATAAGTGCAGCCATGAAATTAAAAGACACTTGCTCCTTGGAAGAAAAGCTATGACAAACCTCGACAGTGTATTAAAAAGCAGAGACATTAAAAAACAGGTAAAGAATTTGCCTGCAATGCAGGAGACCTGGGTCTGATCCATGGGTTGGGAAGATCCCCTGGAGAAGGAAATGGCAACTCACTCCAGGATTGTTGCCTGGAGAATTCCATGGACAGAGGTGGGTTATAGTCCATGGGATCACAAAGAGTCAAACACCACTGAGCGACTAACACAGACCTAGGTACTTCAGATATATAATATAGATATATAATACATGAAACACAATAATTCTGAGGGTTAAGTAATGTTATTATCCCATTTTATATATAGAAACTGAAACTCAGGGACATAAAAATGGTAAATATAAATGTAAATATTTTTAAATTGCAAAATTTAAAAATTATACAAAGAGAATATGAATACTACTTACTTCATAGGGCCTCATGCTGAGGATCAAATGAGCTAAATAAAATGTCAAGCATCTGGACCCAAAAACCACAATGTGAGTTTAGATGTCATTATTGTTTAAGGCAACAAAATTTTCTGCACTTAAATACATACAAATGTAAAGGAAAAATGTGATTGATGTTGAGCCCATTCTTATTCTGGTAGCTAATATGAGTCTTCCATGGAAATGTGAACCACGGTACAACATTCCAATGAAACTTTGTTTTGTTTAAATTATTTTCAAAATTTGAAATGAAGTTTTTGATAAATAGTATACTATTAATGATTATCATACATCTAAATAGAATTTTTTTAATTGAATTCCTAAAGCACAGACAATTAAAAAAATGAAATTACAATTCATACACATACTTTTTTGTAGAGATATATGATGAGGTGATGAATAAAAGGCATATATATGATATGCCATAAAAAACATATATATTATAGTTAATTTTCTCTGGAAAAAGTAAAAAAAAAGACGAACACTTTTGCCTCTTAAGAAAAATAATGAATATATGATGGGCATCAATTTTCTATAGCAGTTAGATGCAACTTAATACATTTAAAAGATGGATGAAGTAATTTATTTTAAAATATCTGTACTCACGTATGTTGGGAATTAAAACATTCAGAAGTCAGTCATTAAACTTGTGATGAAAACATTCTAATTTCAATTAAAAATATGCAACAGTGTAAATAGTTACTCAAAATTATTTTAGAAAATATGAGCCAAAAAAAAGAAAGACTGTTTAAAGAACAGTATACTTAGATGCAGAAGACCCACATATCAGGCCTGGTCTAGTAACTTATTAGTTTTAGGATCTTAGGAAATTTACCTAATGACTCTGAACTTCAATTTTTTTTAACTGCAAAATGAGATTAGTTATGAAATTTAAATAAAAATATATGGAAAATTCTTAAAAACCCTAAACTACTCTGTAAGTATTAAAATATGGGAAAGGTCCTCCCTGGTGTGGCTCAGATGGTAAAGAATCCTCCTGCAATGCAGACCTGGCTTCAATCCATGGGTTGGGAAGATCCCCTGGGGAAGGAAATGGTTACCTACTCCAGTATTCTTGCCTGGAGAATTCCATGGATAGAGGAGCCTGGGGGGCTACAGTCCCTGGGGTCACAAAGACAACTGAGCAACTAACAACACACACACAGAAAAGCCAACCATGAAAAATACCTGGAAATGTTTCTTGCAAGATTCTTACAGTCTAAGATGTGGAATGCTTTCAAATGTATTAAATGTTTTTTAAAAATTTTGTATATAGAAATTATTTTACAAGTTTGTTCTCCTGGTGTACAAAATGTGCCCTAAGTTATCTCTGAAAAACATAAATACATATAATATTTTATGGTCCATAGTTGAACTTGTGCAATTTTTGTTAAGTTTGACCCCAAAGCAAGAGATAGATATTCCTCCTTAGATTGTAAACTGGCTCTGTAGATAGTTTCAAAAGGATAATTTATCAAAAGATTCTATCAGTATCATCAGAATCAGAGAATGGTTTTTTAAGGTCATTTCATTAAAAGCTAACAATCATCTGCATGTATAAATCTGGGGTGTTTGCTAAAATTTGTCTTTACCTTACAGTTTTACGTTTTTTTTTTTGCCTTTTTACAAGTTGTATTTTTATATTCTCATTTACTTGCACAAAAAACACCTCAAGTCACACTTGGCATGAAATTAACACCATGAGCAGAACAGCTACATGATGATATTAGAAACAAATTTGAAATTTACTCAGGAAACTTAACTATTGTGTCAGCTTGTGAATTTCCACATCACTCTTGTTATTTCCTCCTGATTTGGAAATGGGATCTCTGCAGTGAATATTAAATCATTAGTATTTTCTTGATAGCATGTTGTCTAGATTCTTCATTGTACAGAAGCATCACAATAACACAAATAGTCCACAATTTGTCAGAGTGACTCTAAAATGGCTTCAGTGAGAGACATTCACAGAATAGCAATTTGAAAGAATCAAAGGATTACACACAAGGGAACTACCGTTCCATGAGTTAGTATTGGTTTTCAGCTCCACGTGGACCATAGCAACATAATCAAATAACTGTTTATTTCTACAAAGCAAAAGTGTAGAAATAGGAAGTTCAATTTAAACCTTCTTCTAAATTTGGTTCATTTAATCCATGGCTTGCTTTCTCATGCTCAAAGATGGTTGCTATAGATGTCTCTAGACATTCCGTTTATTAGTACATTCCAATTAGAAAGAAGGTTGAAGGGCAAAAGGCAAGTGTCAGTTGAGCCTGTTCCTCTTTCTCCTTTTCCTCTTTCCCCTCCTCCTCCTCTTCCTCTTTCCCCTCCTCCTCCTCTTCCTCCTCTTCTTTTAATCAGGAAGACTATAGTTTGTCTGGAAGTTCTACCCACTAGATCAGTAGATTTCCACTTGTAGCTCATTGTTTGCAATTGCATTATATGGCTATTTCAAATGCAAAAAAACCTGAATGATTGTGTATTTTATCTTGGCTCCTTGTTGCCCCAGTTAAACCTGGTGTTCTGTAAGTGAGGAAGAAAAGAGAATGCACAAAAGTAGTGTCTAGTCTTGTCTAACTCAGTTTTAACGATGCATTTAAAAAAAAAGTTCTTGCAAAGGTTCACAAAATTCACTCCAATTAAACTCAAATAATTTCTTTGTATTTGTAGTTTTCCGACATCTTGTTATGTACTCAATTGCATATCCCTCCTCAAGATCGAATATTGTATTTTATTCTTCATTGTGTAGCTACTATAGTACCTAGTGGGTACTTGTGTGTATGTGTGCTTAGTCGCTTCAGCCATGTCTGACTCTTTGCAACTCTATGAACTCTAGCCCACCTTGCTCTTCTGTCCATGGGATTCTCCAGGCAAGAATACTGGAGCGGATACAGATGGCTAACAAACACATGAAAAGATGCTCAACATCACTCATTATCAGAGAAATGCAAATCAAAACCACTATGAGGTACCATTTCACACCAGTCAGAATGGCTGCGATCCAAAAGTCTACAATAATAAATGCTGGAGAGGGTGTGGAGAAAAGGGAACCCTCTTACACTGTTGGTGGGAATGCAAACTAGTACAGCCACTATGGAGAACAGTGTGGAGATTCCTTAAAAAACTGGAAATAGAACTGCCTTATGATCCAGCAATCCCACTGCTGGGCATACACACTGAGGAAACCAGAAGGGAAAGAGACATGTGTACCCCAATGTTCATCGCAGCACTGTTTATAATAGCCAAGACATGGAAGCAACCTAGATGTCCATCAGCAGATGAATGGATAAGAAAGCTGTGGTACATATACACAATGGAGTATTACTCAGCCGTTAAAAAGAATACATTTGAATCAGTTCTAATGAGGTGGATGAAACTGGAGCCTGTTATACAGAGTGAAGTAAGCCAGAAGGAAAAACATAAATACAGTATACTAACGCATATATATGGAATTTAGAAAGATGGTAACAATAACCCGGTGTACGAGACAGCAAAAGAGACACTGATGTATAGAACAGTCTTATGGACTCTGTGGGAGAGGGAGAGGGTGGGAAGATTTGGAAGAATGACATTGAAACATGTAAAATATCATGTAAGAAACGAGATGCCAGTCCAGGTTCGATGCATGATACTGGATGCTTGGGGCTGGTGCACTGGGACGACCCAGAGGGATGGTATGGGGAGGGAGGAGGGAGGAGGGTTCAGGATGGGGAACACGTGTATACCTGTGGCGGATTCATTTTGATATTTGGCAAAACTAATACAATTATGTAAAGTTTAAAAATAAAATAAAATTAGAAAAAAAAATAGAGAATATTAAAAAAAAAAATAAAGCTTAGAGCAATTTATTCAAAAAAAAAAAAAAAAAACAGAATACTGGAGCGGGTTGCCATTTCCTTCTTCAGGGGATCTTCCCCACTCAGGGATCGAACCTGGGTCTCCTGCATTATAGGTAGATTCTTTACTGTCTGAGTCACCAAGGGAGTCCAGTGGGTACTTACCCATGACTTTTCTTATATTAGGATTGTATCATTCCAACTCTGGGATATATTAAAATGCCTGATACATTACTAATAAGTTTTGAGTATATAATAGCTAAAATTGGGACTTCTCTGGTGACTCAGACAGTAATCTGCCTGTAATGCAGGAGCCAAGGATTTGATCTCTGGATCGGGAAGATCCCCTGGAGAAGGGAATGACAATCCACTCCAGCATTCTTTTCTGGAGAAGTCCGTGGACAGAGGGGTCTGGTGGGCTATAATCTATGGGGTTGCAAAGAGTCGGACATAACTTAGCGACTAATGCTTTCATTTTTGTTTTTTTTTCAATAGCTTAAATTACTGGGGTATTAAGTGATGACCACTAGGTAAACTGTCTCGAAGCTTCTGTACTTTGAGCCTAATTACCTTGATTTGATTGCAAGTATGGGATAGTCCATGTTACGTCTGTAATCAAATGAAAGTTTCTTTAAATTCTATAGTACTTCACAATTTTCAAAGGTTTTACACACAGGATTTCATATAATCTAATAATAACCCTTTTTTGTTTCTTATTTTGCCCTCCCCTTCTCCCTCTCCCCACTGGTAACCACCAGTCTGTTGTCTATCTGTGAATCTGCTTATTTTTTGTTTTATTCACTAGTCTGTGGTATTTTTTAGAATCCACATGTAAGTGATATAATTCATTATTTGTCTTTGTCTGACTTAGCATATGCCCTCCAATCCATGTTGCTGCAAATGGCAAAATTTCATTATTTTTAATAGCTGAGCAATATTCCATTCTCTCATCTCTCTCTCTCTCTCTCTCTCTGTGTGTATATATATATATACACATATATATATGTGTGTGTGTGTGTGTGTGAAAAATTAACTTTTTAATTAATTCATTAAAATAACAGAGACTGCTCTAGACACTGGAAACATAAGTAGAAAAAAAAAGAATCTATTTTCTAGTAGATCATAGTCTAGTGTGAGAGACAGAGAATAGTGTATGATAAAGGCTTTAAGTCTGTCTCCTTACCTTTCAATTGGGTTAGGGCTGTCTGCTTCCCATCATTATTATACAAGTTCAGTCAATATGTATCCAAACCCACCATGTTTTAAAATGTTAATAGCCCAGAACAGTGTTGGCTGGGAGCAATCACTCAGCAAGTCTTTTCTCTCTCTTACCAATTCTCTTTAGAGGAAAACTGTACATATTCTTGAAGTTTTTTCTATAAGGAGATTCATGCATGCTCAGTCACTTCAGTCATGTCTGACTGTTTGGGACCCTGTGGACTCTGGGGGCCCACCAGGTTCCTCTGTCCATGGGGATTCTCCAGGCAAGTATACTGGAGTGGGTTGCCATACCCTCTTCCAGGAAATCCTCCCGACCCAGGGACTGAACTCAGATCCTTTACATCTCTAGCATTGGCAGGTGGGTTCTTTACCACTAGCACCACCTGGGAAGCCCCATCCATGAGGATGATGTAGAGACAATTTGGGGCTTCCCTGGTAGCTCAGCTGTTAAAGAAAATGCCTGCAATGCAGTGCTGCTGCTGCTAAGTCACTTCAGTTGTGTCCGACTCTGTGCAACCCCATAGACAGCAGCCCATCAGGCTCCCCCGTCCCTGGGATTCTCCAGGCAAGAACACTGGAGTGGGTTGCCATTTCCTTCTCCAATGTATGAAACTGAAAAGTGAAAGTGAAGTCAATCAGTCGTGTCCGACTCTTAGCGACCTCATGGACTGCAGCCTACCAGGCTCCTCCGTCCATGGGATTTTCCAGGCAAGAGTACTGGAGTGGGTTGCCATTGCCGTCTCCCTGCAGTGCAGTATCCTGGTTCAATTCCTGGGTTGGGAAAATCCCCTGAAGAAGGGAAAGGCTACCCACTCCACTATTCTTGGGCTTCCCTGGATGGTAAAGAATCTGCCTGCAATGAGGGAGACCTAAGTTCGATCCCTGGGTTGGGAAGATCCCCTGGAGGAGGGCATGGCAACCCACTCCAGTAATCTAGCCTGGAGAATTCCAAGGACAGAGGAGCCTAACAGGCTACAGTCCATGCGGTCACAAAGAGTCAGACACAACTGAGTGACTAAGCACAGCAAAGCACAGCACAGGGACATTTCAGGAAGCTATAGCATTCAGAGTCTTTCTCTGCCAGGCTTCTTCATCAGAACCATGGAACACAAAACAATGATCTGTGTGACTATTTTCTTCCTGGAAAGGAATAGAGCTAGTACTATGCTAGATGCACAGGAGATAGTCTAATTCATTATATATTATATAAACACAGTTTGCATAACAAGTGCTTGTTTTGGAAGTACCAAAGATACCCCTGGATTTGATGATTCACTTTTGGAGAGGACACAGGACTCAGAATATGATTCTACTCATGGCTGAGACTTATTACAATGAAAGCATACAAAACAAAATCAAAGAAGGGGACAGGTGTATTAGGCAAAGTTAGGAAAGCAGGTGCACTCATCCAACAGTTCTCTCCCAGTGGAGTCTTATTCAGTTCAGTTCAGGCCCTCAGTCATGTTAGACTCTTTGTGACCCCAGGGACCGCAGCACACCAAGCTTCCCTGTCCATCAACAACTCCCAGAGCTTGCTCAAACTCATGTCCATTGAGTTGGTGATGCCATCCAACCATCTCATCCTCTGTTATCCCCTTCTCCTCATGCCTTCAATCTTTCCCAGCACCAGGGTCTTTTCCAATGAATCAGTTCTTCGCATCAGGTGGCCAAAGTATTGGAATTTCAGCTTCAGCATCAGTCCTTCCAATGAATATTCCGGACTGATTTCCTTTAGGATGGACTGGTTGGATCGCCTTGCAATCCAAGGGACTCTCGAGAGTCTTCTCCAATACCACAGTTCAAAAGCATCAATTCTTCAGTGTTCAGCTTTCTTTATAGTGGAGTCTTATGGGATACACTATTTCTCCAGCAAGAGTTATGACAACATGTTCAATTGTTGTCCACCATGAATGTTTATTAAATACATAGCACCCAAGGTTTCTACTGGGGTCAGGTTACATAGACATTCTCTGCCTAGAATGTACCATGGTTTCATATTCTCAGAAGGAAATAAGGTACTCACTATAAACCATAGGTTTTGAGCAAATAGTTTAGGAACAGTGAGCCACTCTTACCTGTTATGGAATACAGGGAATCCTCCCAAAATCCAAGTGCCCTGATTCCACACAAGGGTCCACCTTGCAGGCAGCCCTTTCTATGGATATCTGATTTAGCTGAGAAAGTTGCTTGGCCTTTTAGAGGCTTGCTATGCTTGGCAAGCAAGTCACTTCAGGTGGTGACTGCAACCATGAAATTAAAAGGTGCTTACTCCTTGGAAGAAAAGTTATGACCAACCTAGATAGCATATTGAAAAGCAGAGACATTACTTTGCCAACAAAGGTCTGTCTAGTCAAGGCTATGGTTTTTCCAGTGGTCATGTATGAATGTGAGAGTTGGACTGTGAAGAAATCTGAGCACCAAAGAATTGATGCTTTTGAACTGTGGTGTTGGAGAAGACTCTTGAGAGTCCCTTGGACTGCAAGGAGATCCAACCAGTCCATTCTGAAGGAGATCAGCCCTGGGATTTCTTTGGAAGGACTGATGCTAAAGCTGAAACTCCAGTACTTTGGCCACCTCATGCGAAGAGTGGACTCATTGGAAAAGAGTCTGATAATGGGAGGGATTGGGGGCAGGAGAAGGGGATGACAGAGGATGAGATGGTTGGATGGCATCACTGACTTGATGGACGTGAGTTTGAGTGAACTCCAGGAATTGGTGATGGACAGGGAGGCCTGGCGTGCTGCGATTCATGGGGTCGCAAAGAGTTGGACACGGCTGAGCGACTGAACTGAACTGAAATGTGTTCCTGGGTCTTTTTGTGCATTGGAGTTTACAATGTAAAGTCAACCTCTGAAGAACAATTTGGCAAAGTGAGAAATTTATTTATAAGGCTCACTTCTTAAGTTGTTCATCCTATAAATTCAGAATTTAGTGTTTTGAGATTGTATAAAGTAAAGGCACAGTTACGTGACTTTTTTTTTTCATGGCTGAGTTTCTATATGAATCAGTCCAACATACTAAACTTCTTTGAAGTTACTGAACTTAGAAGAGCTTCTCCTGGATTTCTTGCTGTGATATGGGATTTGTGCTTTCAACTTGATTTCTCTCGCTCAAATAATTTAGCTTTTGGCCACTGGAAATAATTGTACAGCCAAAAATAAAACCTTACATCTCTCTAAACAAAGCTAGAAATTATAAAATCAACAGTATCAAAATATAATCCTTTTTTCTTTTTCTTTTTTTTGAATTTTATTTTATTTTTAAACTTTACATAATTGTATTAGTTTTGCCAAATATCAAAATGAATCCGCTGCAGTGTATTTTTCTTAAGATATTCTTGCTGGTATTATTTTGGAACTGTTGTTAGATGGCCTTTTTCCAAGAAAGTGAGTGACTATTTTAGGGAGCAGAAAAGGAGAAAGAAGTGTGTGGGAATAAAATATTTAAATTGCTGTTTTCTTTGTAGCTGTAATAGTGCCTTTAACTTGTGTGACTACAATATTTAGAACTCAATGGTATTTATCCCTATCTTAAAATATTTTGAGAAACATAATATTTTTCAGTTGTATTTCTTTGAAATACGATAACAATCGATTAAAAGTAAAAAAAAAAAAAAAGCTTTTTCCTTGATGCAATATTAATATCTTCGTGGAATAGCTCTACTCAAGAAAGAGAAAATGGAAGATAAAAATATTTCTTTTATGCTAACATTTTAACTTTTGGAGGAGGATTTGAGACTGAATCCTAGTTGTTTGTTTTCAGTATTTATTACAGTTTAAATTAAAATGTGTGGGATTTAGTCATAATGTCTTAATACCATTTCAGTTTATACAGCTGAGCAGTTTCAGTGCCTTCAATACAACATTTATCTATATTTTTAAAAGGGTATTTTTAAAGCTAGAAAACAATACAACAGCATATACTTTTAAACTGTTATTTGTCTAAGCAGTATTATATTAAAACGTCTACTGTTTCTAGTGCTTCTTAATAATTGAAGACATGACTTATTTCCAGGAGACTAGCTTATTAAATCGGAGAAGGCAATGGCAACCCACCCCAGAACTCTTGCCTGGAAAATCCCACGGGCAGAGGAGCCTGGTGGGCTGCAGTCCATGGGGTCCCTAGGAGTCAGACACGACTGAGCGACTTCACTTTCACTTTTCACTTTCATACATTGGAGAAGGAAATGGCAACCTACTCCAGTGTTCTTGCCTGGAGAATCCCAGGGATGGGGGAGCCTGGCGGGCTGCTGTCTATGGGGTCGCACAGAGTCGGACATGACTGAAGTGACTTAGCAGCAGCAGCAGCAGCTTATTAAATTCTAAGAGGAACAATAGAAAGAAGTATAAAAAGAAAAACTAAGAACAGTGTGTGCGTGTGTAATTGGGCACAGAGAAGAATAATGAAAGTGATAAAATAAATTCAAAGACATGCATTTTTCAATGTACACTCTAATGTTTGGTATCAAGTAAAACTATATAAAAACTGTAGATTATATTATGTTTAGAAAATACCAGATTTCTAAGATTGTTCCAATTTTATCACATTTTATTCTTTTCTATCACAACTGACTTACCAAAATGTGCTTAAGTGCATATTTAATTTTAAGCTTTTAAATATTTTTAAATAAATTAATTTTTAACATTTTGCTATGGCATACATTAATCTAAAGAAACAGAGAAAAATTGCCAAGTCATTATATGTTTGATTAATATTGTTGTTGTTTTAGTCTCTAGGTTGTGTCTGACTCTTTTGTGACTCCATGAACTGTAGCCCATTAGGCTCCTCTGTCCATGGGATTCTCCAGGCGATGCTACTGGAGTGGGTAGTCATTTCCTTCCTCAGGGGATCTTCCCAGACTAGGGATTGAACCCATGCCTCCTGCATTGGCAGGCAGGTCCTTTACCACTGAACCACCAGGGAACTGATTTCAAAAACCACGCACTTGAATCACTAAAATTTAGAGAAATTCTCAAATTCTCATAACTTAAGTATTCTCTGCTACCTTTGGAACTATTTTTTATAAAAATACAGAGTAGAAGGACTTCCTTGGTGGTTCAGTGGTTAAGAATTTGCCTTGCAATGAAAGGACACCGGTTTGATCCCTGGTCCAAGAACTAGGATCCCACATGCTGAGGGACAACTGAGCCCTAGCGCCATAACTAGAGAGAATTCCGTGCACCACCGTGAAAGATCCTGTATGCTGCAACTAAGACCTGAAACAGCCAAATAAATAAATATATATATATTTAAAAATATAGAGTAGAATCTAGCTAATTCTATCAGTATTTATTAAGTGACCAGGGATTCCTTGGTGGTGCTTGTGGTGAAGAACCTTCGTGCCAATGCAGGAGATGTAAGAGATGTGGGTTCAATCCCTGGGTCAGGAAAATCCCCTGGAGCAGAGCATGGCAACCCACTCCAGTATTCTTGCCTGGAGAATCCCCATGGACGGTGGTTGGTTGAATCTACCTACATGGATGAACTGAGGATATGGAGGAACTTAGTATTCAGAGCACCAACCATATATTAAGTGTAGATTTCTTCTTCTTCTTCTTCTTTTTTTTTTTTTTTACAGCTTGGAGGGTAAGATACAGCAACTTCCCATTGTTCGAGGGTCAACTGTACAAGGTATGACTGACATTACAGTGGATTAAAAAATAAAGACAAAAATCTCCACCATCATGGTGTTTAAATTCTAGTGAGGAGAGATGGACAATCTCCACAGTAAAAATAATACAAATAGATTATCAGGTGGCCCCAAGTACCACAGAGAAAATTAAAGCTTGGAAGAGGGCTGTATTATTTCTCTAAGGTTACTGTAAAAAATCACTTCAAGTTCAGTGGCTTAAAACAACAAAAATTAATTTTCTCACAGTTCTGGAGGTCAGAAGCCTGAAACCAAGATGTCTGTAAGCCTGTCCTCGCTTCTAGAACTCTAGGAGAGAATCGTTTCTTGCCTTTTCCCGTGGCTCTAGGCATTCACTGGTTTGTAGTAACATTACCTCAATCCCTGCCTCTGTGCTCACATGGTGTTTTACCCTGTGTTTCTGTCTCTTCCATATCTCTGTGATTCCAATTCTCCCTATCCTTATAAGGATACCCATGGATAGATTTAGGATCCATCCAAATCTAATATGATTTCATCTTAACTTGATAACATCTTCAAAGACTCAATTTCCAAATAAGGTCCCATTCACAGGTTCCAGGTAAACCTGGACTTTTGGGGAGACACTACTGCACTCACTATGGAGGCTAAGGAATGCTGACTGCAGAGATAGAGGGAGAAAATGAATAAATTATTAAGATTCATGGAAAGCTTGAGATTGGACCTCAAATCCAACATATCCAAAGTGGAAGTCATTGTAATTCTCTCTTAAAACCAGCTTTGGAACTCTTGCAAATACTGATTCTGGTTCTCACCTAGAAAACAAGAAATCATCTTAGACTTTTAGGTCTTGCTCAGCCTACCTCCATTGCCTAACAATCTCTAAACCTGTTAATCTTCCTAAAATCTACCAAGATATCTCTATTCCTACTCTACTGTCTTTATTTAGGCCATGCTTCTGTCCAAGTTCCCCACTCTTATTCTCTACACTGCCTTAGAGGAAATTTCAATGAGAACAATGTTTTCATGTCACCCTCTTGCATAATTTCCTTTAATAGCACTCCAACATTTGAGATAAACTATGGTCTCTCCTACAAGTACACAGACATTTCACCAAAACTCTAAATCTTTGAGACCCCATGGACTGTAGCCTACCATGTTCCTCGGTCCATGGAATTCTCCAGGAAAGAATACTGAAGTGGGTTGCCATTTCCTTCTCCAGGGGATCTTCCTGATCCAGGGATCAAACCTGGGTCTCCTTACTCACTCACTCACATGACTCAAAAACACTTTCTGTGATTTCCAAAGACTTTCTCATCTTGTATCAACCAACAACCCCCATTCCTCACCTACCACAATCAATCAAACAATGTGTAAACCAGTCATTCTCAACTAGTGGCTACCTGCTAGACAGCCATGGCTGTCACCATCATGCCCACCACTGAGTGAACAGCACCAGTGTATGTGACAGAGGTAGGTGATATGATTCATATTATAAACTAGAAAGTGGAAATATGAGAGCTTAATGTTTTTGCCGGGTCTTTTGTCATACACAGGATACAGTTTTGTTACATTATAAACTAGAGTTAATAATTTTTGCCTCTCAGAACTGTCATTTGGTGGATCATCTTAATTTAAAAAGATATTTAGTACAGACACTGGCACCCTAGCAGGTATTCAAGAAATGATAATAATGATGACATGCCTTATAATGTTCTGACAGAAAAGAAGGAGGTGTTCATAGGAAAGGTTTTGCCCAAGATAAATTTGGTCCTGAGCCTGTAACAGCACTGAAGAGTACTCTTTCCATCCTGACAGATATCTACCACCTAGACTCAGGGAGGATTACCTAACACAACCACAAGATAGGAAGAGTTTTAGAGTTGTTGTTGTTTTAATCATTAAGTTGTGTCCAACTCTTTTGCAACCACATGGACTGAGGATTCTTTACCATTGAGCCATCTGGGAGGCCTAGTATAAAGAGGATTGTCCCAATCAGTCATTAAACAAACTTGCTTTCAGGATCTTTTATGCCAGATTCTAAGTTTACATAGATTTATTTATTTTTAAAAATCCTATTCTAAAAAAATTTATCACACAAAAAGACATTGGTCTATGTATATATCTATATATGAATCAATAGTAATTTTCATTTCTCAACAAATATTTATTGAACACTTACTCCATACTCATGATCTAATCAGTATGAAAAATATCCCAATGTTCCAATCTACAAGGTAGAGGTTTAAAATGTCAGTACTATCGATGCCTACACTCTCCACCAAACAACAAAAAAAGTCAGTATTCAGGCTGCATAAAATATTGCCCAGATCCCACCTGTATCCACTCTTCTCTTAATCCTCCCACATTATTTGCATATGTCTCTATCATGAACTAGTTCATGAGCAATTATAGAAAAAAAAAAGTGTGTCTGGTTTATTTTTAATCCCTCACTGCTTCCTACTCAGTGAAAAGCAAAATAGTTAAAATTTAGCCCCAGGCTAGTACCTGAAAAATGGCTAGTAATAAAACCACAGTTATTAAAAACGGTGCAGATCACAAACATGAAATAATAGCTGTCCTTTCAAGCCTTCGCTGTGGATACTCTGGGACCTTCACTGTCTAGGGCTTGCTTTCAGACAGGCAGGCCGGCCAGTGGACTCATCTGTCAGCTGAAGGAAAATGTCCTTTTCTCAGTGTCAGCTCCACTCCCTTGCATAACTTTGCTGCTATAAAAGAAGAGGGATAAAAGCCTTCTTGGGGGCAAGGGCTGGCTTGGTGTTGAAACCAACAGCACCTCGAGTGTGGGGTCACTTGTATGACTTGCGTGGAATTTCTTTGCTTGGTTCTGGATATTCTCAAGCATCTAAACACATGCTTGTTATTCTTCAGTTGCTCAGCTGTGTCTGACTCTTTTCGACCCCATGGACTGTAACCCACCAGGCTCCTCTCTCTGTGGGATTTCCCAGGCAAGAGTACTGGAGTGGGTTGCAATTTTCCCATTTCCTTCTCCAGGGGATCGATCTTCCTGACCAGAGATCAAACCTGCATCTCCTGCTTGGCAGGCGGATTCTTTGGGAAGCCCAAAGAACTACCAAAAGGTGATCCCAAAGTGTTTTTTTTGTAAGAATTTCATATTTGAAATTGGAAAAAAAAGCGTTTATGAAATCATCATAACAAAACTAGAATACAGTTTGATTTTCTTGTCTTTATTTGATCATTTGGAATTTAGTTTCAATACCTTCAGTTCAGTTCAGTCTCTCAGTTATGTCCAAATCTTTGCAACCCCATGGACTGCAGCATGCCAGGCTTCTCTGTCCATCACCAACTCCCAGAGCTTACTCAAACTCATGTCCATGGAGTCAGTGATGCCATCCAACCATCTCATCCTCTGTTGTCCCCTTCTCCTCCTGCCTTCAATCTTTCCCAGCATCAGGGTCTTTTCCAATGAATCAGTTCTTCGCATCAGGAGGCCAAAGTGTTGGAGCTTCAGCTTCAGCTTCAGTCCTTCCAATGAATATTGAGGACTGCTTTCCTTTAGGATGGACTGGTTTGATTTCCTTGCAGTCCAAGGGACTCTCGAGAGTCTTCTCTAACACTACCAAGCATCAGTTCTTCAGTACTCAGCTTTATTTAGGGTCCACCTCTCACAACCATACATGACTTCTGGAAAAACCATAGCTTTGACTAGATGAGCCTTTGTTGGCAAAGTAATATCTCTACTTCTTAATGTGTTGTCTAGGTGGGTCATAGCTTTTCTTCCAAGGAGCAAGTCTCTTTTATTTTTTATTTTTTAGTTTCAATGCATAAGGGGAAATTACCAAAGAATTTTCAATTTTTAATGCCTCAGGAAATTTTCACCTGCCCGTGACTGGATTAAAGGTGGGATCTATTTTAGACAAGGCCACTCACACAACAAGACTCTTCCCTGTTTATAGCCTACGTTTGGTCTGTCCAGGGTATTTCATAAATAAATAACTAGGTCACTGTTATTTATGCAAATTAGTAAAGTCAAGTCAAAGGTATAATATTTCTTCAGTTCACAGTCTTAACCACAATTTTTAATGTAACTATATTTTTTCCCAATGATACCACACAAAAATTAAGCAGTCATTTAATATGAAGTATATGTTGTTTATTTTTCATTTCTTAGGAAAATCAAATTTTTTAGATTTTTACCTAATCAAAACTTCCTTTTAACCAAGTATTTCATCCATATCATAACTCTTCATCCAGGAAGTATACTTATTACTATTTATTTCATTCATCTTTCACCTGTCTTTATCCATGTTGTCCTGCTTCTATCAAAGGCTAAATTTTAGAAGAAAAGATGGACGTGGACTAAATAAATGCCTGTTGTGGGAAGGCAGAGCAAGACTGTGGAAAAAAACATGGGCTGAGAGACAGGCTCACTGGATTGTATCATCAAGCATTTAATGACTTGATTGCACTGAGCAAGTTTCTCAACCACTTGGTCCTCATTTCGTCTCCTTTTGAAAGAGGAATAACAATACTAATCTACCTGAATTTTGTGAGATTACATGAGTTGATGCCTTTAAAATATGTGGCACAAAAATTTGATTTTCTCTTTCACTATCTAGAGATGTTATGGAAGGACTAGATAGAAAAGTTTAAAAGAGATAAATAAATGTTTGAATATTCTGACTATTTGCATGCTCTCTATTCATATTAACATGCTGCTGCTGCTGCTAAATCGCTTCAGTCGTGTCCGACTCTGTGCGACCCCATAGACGGCAGCCCCCCAGGCTCCCCCGTCCCTGGGATTCTCCAGGCAAGAACACTGGAGTGGGTTGCCATTTCCTTCTCCAATGTATGAAAGTGAAAAGTGAAAGTGAAGTCGCTCAGTCGTGCCCGACTCTTAGCGACCCCGTGGACTGCAGCCTACCAGGCTCCTCCGTCCATGGGATTTTCCAGGCAAGAGTACTGGAGTGGGGTGCCATTGCCTTCTCCGTCATATTAACATGCATAGTGAAAACAGGGCTTCTCGAAAGTACAATTATCAGTAAAATAAAATGAAAGTGAGTATGATATGAATTTTTTTTTCTTTATGGATAATGAACTTACTTCTGTTTTGCTTCCTGGTTGACAAAGCTTTTTTCTTGACGATATGAAAGCAGAAATTGGGATGAACTTTTCTTAATTGGCCAATAAAAAAAGACAAAACCCTACCTCAAAGCAAAAGTTATGACAGAGAGATATTCTTAATAGAATGCTTAGCATAGACAGAAAGTTGCAAATAGAATGTTCTGGTGTCAAAAGGATGGAGAATGAAGAACAAAAAGAGACAAATTTTTAAAGATAGAAATGCTCTCATTATGAAGATTGATTATTTAAGCAAAGTTAGTTTTTTGAAGCTTATGGACCTGTTATGTTTAAGATGGCAAACAACAAAATGTTACTGCTAATTAGACATCCAATGAAATGTCACATGGAAAGGTTAACTATTTTAAAGAATGTTATGTATTCTTGTAGTTAAAATGTCATTGTTATTAGTTTCAAAACAGAGTTCACTCACAAAACAGGAAAGAGTACATGGTCCAGAGAGGGAGGCAGAGATATTTTACATTTTGCCCAGTATAGAAAAATATGAGAAAAAAAGATATAGTGAACGTTCATCCATCATTTGAAACATTCACACTTGACCATTTCTATAGTGACTTCGACCCAGAATTATTTTGGTTCATGCAGATCTGACCCCAGGCTTCCTTGGTGGCTCAGACGGTAAAGAATCTGCCTGCAATGCAGGAGACCCAGGTTCAATCCCTGGGTCAGGAAGATCCCCTGGAATAGGGAATGGCTACCCACTCCAGTATTCTTGCCTAGAGAATTTCATGGAGAGAGAAGTCTAGTGGGCTACAGTCCATAGTATTTTAAAGAGTCAGACATAACTGAGCGACTAACACTTTCACTTTCAGCTCTGACCCCAGGCAGACTTGCAAACAACAAAAAGTATATGTGTGGAGGATCTATTATTTGCCAAGTATTGCCCTAGACACTGAAGAAAGAGAATGAACAAAACAAGTGAGGCTCCTGGCCCCATGGAGGTTATATTCTAGTGGAGGACGACTTACAATAGGGGAATCATCACATACTCTAGAAAGAAAGTAGGGTTCAGACACTGCTATTTCCCTGACTGCCCACTATAGTAATGATGGGTGGTTAAAATTTCTCTGAGGAGAGGGAGTAAGCATGTGGCTATCTCACGCAAGTGTCTTGCATACACAGGTGACATTTGGCCATGGTGCCTGGTCTTGCCTCCCCTCACTGCCATCTTTGGCCATCGCTGCTGTGGGCACGTGACTGGAAAGAGAATTAGGAATTATGTTCTGGGCACTGAGCAAACCACCTGAGGAAAGCCATCACATTTCTCCCTCCTAATCAGCCTGTGAGACAGCAGAGCTACCTCCATCCTCCAGATAAAGCAAGAGGGATTCAGGAAACTGATGAACGCACATGGGTCTCTCAGCTAATAAACTCTTAATAATTCAGTCCCCAATCCAATCCCTGAGGATTCCCAAAGCTAATGATTTGCAGAAGTAACTGTTACACTTACCCTTTAGTGAGAGTGTGCTCAGCACCGGCGATTTTCTATGTATGAACTCATTTGGTCCCCACCACAGCTCTATGAGATAGAACTGTTCTCCATAGTGCTCATCAAGGAAACTGAGGCTACAGAAGATTAAATAACATGTCCAAAATGTTGATGGTTCCATAATAAAAGTGAATCCTTGATATTTCCTTCTCTCTCAGGAGCTTGTATATTTTGCCTGAGGTTATTGATTTCAATCATGAGTCAGAATCAATATGCTTGATTAAGAAACGTATTTATGAAAGTAACAGAAATGTACAGATGAAATAAAGATGAAACAACACAGATGTAGAATGTATAAAGACAGACATTGCATTCATTTTTTGGATTTACCTTAGAATTTTTGTTTAGACATTTTATGCTGACATTTATTATAACATTGCCTTTCAAATAGAACCCACTGAATACAAGCGGTGAGAAATTCAGTGGTGTCATACTGGTCTCTATTCTTCAGAAAACAAGAGGCTATTGAGACATTGGTTTGTGGAGCCTCAGTGACAAATGCTCTTAGAAAGCAGCAGTGTGCTTGCCAACCGGTGCATATTCTGTAAGGCCTTTGTCTCTTAGGGATATCGAGTATCTATTAATAGCCTACACTTGCAATTTGTGGCAGAGGCAATATTTTAGTGATTAAAAGCTGAGGTTGCAATGCCTGCTCTGCAATTTACTACAACTGATGTGCTGCCTACTACAGCTGTTTTTGTTAATTGCTCATTAGGTTGCTGAGTGCTTATTATGGGTCAGGGACTATTCCAGGCACTTTGCATTTAATCCCCTTAATGGTTCCAAGATGGATTATTGATCCCATTTTATGGAGGGGAAAACTGAGCTCAGAGAGGAAAAACAAATTGTTAATGGCCATGCAATTAATAAGCTGCAAAACTCACATTTGAAGCCCAGATGTCCAATTTAACAGCCAGTGTTTCCTCCCCAATGTGACTCTGTAGAACTGAAGATGGATGGTAATGTGACCATGCAAGAGCTGGTATCAGCTTTGTCGTGAGGGCTAGGATGGTAGATCCTATACAAGCTCCACGAGGCACTATTACCTCAGTCCTATCAAATTCTTAGAGGTTTAGATGAGTAGCCCAGCCTAAGACCGAATGTGCAAGGACATATTCTGGGGTGTGTGAGAAAGACTGTGGATATCAGAGACAAGGGTGGAAAGGTTGATTCTGATAGATGGAATGGGGACTGAATTACAAGGTGGGTCAAGGTCATCAGGGGATGCCTTGGCCAGTTGCTTCACCTGAGGCTATGTTTCCTCCCTGTTCTATGAAATGGGAATGATCATACCTAACTCTCTGGGTGGTTACGATCAAACATGTGACTATAAGTCCAGCACCCAACTCCATTCCTGCGCATACACCAGACGCTCCATCTAACACTCTCCTGGCATTCTCCATGGCAGTGACCCTGGAGGGCCTTCTATCCAGGCCATGGTGTTAGGGAGAATAACAGACACACCTTGACATCATGGCAACAGTACTTCCATAGACCCAGGACTTACTTGCCACTCGAAACAACCCTGTCCATCTCACTCACTGTGACTGGTGGACAATTATGACAGATTAGGTCCTGAGAAGGCACAATGGAAGCTCCACCAGTGCCTCACTTGGTGGTGGTGGTGTTTAGTCACTAAGCCATGTCCAACTCTTTGGACCCCATGGACTGTAACTCACCGGATTCCTCTGTGCTTGGGATTTCCCAGGCAAAATAACGGAGTGGATCACCATTCCTTTCTCCAGGGAATCTTCCCGAGCCAAGGATCAAACCCACGGCTCCTGCATTGGCAGGCGGTATCCTTACCACTGAATCACCAGGGGAGCCCCTGTGCTTCACTAGATGATTGAAAAGCACTAAAATAGAAAAATTCATGTTCTCTTTATAAGCCTAGATGTTTTCTTCTCAAATGAAATTCCCCAGAGCCTGTTCTACTATAACAATGCTCCTGACTCTTCATGGCCGAGACAAAGAAGGCCTCTGGCTGGCCCTGGGTGCTTCCCCCAGGCTTTGAGTGGCTCCAGGAAATCCAGGAGCCTGTCTAAGCCTCAGACTACTCATTTACGGCCAGGTAACACTTCCTCTGTCTTCCCCCCAAGATAAAACAGGATAAAGTTAAGCCAGGAATGTATGGGGACTATATCCAGTCACTCACTCATATGTAAAAATGCCTCCTATTTTGGGGGAACTCAAAATTGTTCCCAAAGCCTTTGTTTGCCAAATACCCCACTTCCTTGCTAAGCTTAAATTATATATTGCCTCTTTTAGACCGAGTTAGATCCCTACGAACCAGCTCAGTCAGACTAAGTGACTTTTCTGAAGATCACAGCTCAAACAGGGATGCACCTGAGGAGAATCTTGGTCTCAGAACAGCAGCTCATTAGAGAATGCTTCTCCAATTCTTCTCCAGGGCTTCCCTGATAGCTCAGTTGGTAAAGAATTCAACTGCAACACAGGAGACCCTGGTTTGATTCCTGGGTCAGGAAGATCCTCTGGAGAAGGGATAGACTACCCACTCCACTATTCTTGGGCTTCCCTTGTGGCTCAACTGGTAAAGAATCCACCTGCAATGTGAGAGACCGAGGTTTGATCCCTGGGTTGGGAAGATCCCTGGAGAAGGGAAAGGCTACCCACGGGCCTGGAGAATGCCATGGAGTCCACGCAGTCGCAAAGAGTCAGACATGACTGAGCAACCTTCTCTTCACTTCACTTTCCTCCTCACTTCTCCAGTTCTACCATGGGCCTGCAAATCCCAGGGGATCTCCATTCACCAAAAGTCTGATTAGCTCTAATGCCTCATTCTTTGGAGTGTAGTCCGTGAACCGGCCTTATTTGGAGGTAGTTAATATTCATGAAAAATGCAGAGTGGCAAACCCTATTCAGACCTGCTGATTCAAGACAGGGATTCAACAAGAGCCCCAGGTGATCCACCGACACAATGAAGTTAGAAAGTCCTGCCATGGAGGACTCCTTTCATTTTCCAGGGAGGGAAACTCAGCTTCAGCCAAATGACTTTCCAGTGCATCCCACAACAGAATCCATTTTAGATTCCAGGATTCCAATTCAGCAGTTTAACTTCGGGCACTGTTGTGAACCTCTCAAAAGTAGGGGAACACATGTATACGTGTGGCGGATTCATTTTGATATTTGGCAAAACTAATACAATTATGTAAAGTTTAAAAATAAAATAAAATTAAAAAAAAAAAGAAACACCTGGAGTAACAGGCAAATTTGGCCTTGGAGTACAGAATGAAGCAGGGCAAAGGCTAATAGTGTTCTGCCAAGAGAACACACTGATCATAGCAAACACCCCCTTCCAACAACACAAGAGAAGACTCTACACATGGACATCACCAGATGGTTGACACCGAAATCAGGTTGATTATATTCTTTGCAGCCAAAGGTGGAGAAGCTCTATACAGTCAGCAAAAACAAGACCAGGAGCTGACTGTGGCTCAGGTCATAAACTCCTTATTGCCAAATTCAGACTGAAATTGAAGTAGGGAAAACCACTAGACCATTCAGGTATGACCTAAATCAAATCCCTTATGAGTATACAGTGGAAGTGAGAAATTAATTTAAGGGACTATATCTGATAGATAGAGTGCCTGATGAACTATGGATGGAGGTTCGTGACATTGTACAGGAGACAGGAATCAAGACCATCCCCAAGAAAGGAAATGCAAAAAAGCAAATTGGCTGTCTGAGGAGGCCTTACAAATAGCTATGAAAAGAAGGGAAGTGAAAAGCAAAGGGGAAAAGGAAAGATATACCTATTTGAATGCAGAGTTCCAAAGAATAGCAAGGAGAGATAAGAAAGCCTTCCTTAGCGATCAATGCAAAGAAATAGAGGAAAACAATAGAATGGGAAAGACTAGAGATCTCTTCAAGAAAATTAGAGATATCAAGGGAAAATTTTATGCAAAGATGGGCTCAATAAATGACAGAAATGGTAGGGACCTAACAGAAGCAGAAGATATTAAGAGGTGTCAACGATACAAAGAAGAACTGTACAAAAAAGATCTTCACCACCCAGATAATCACAATGGTGTGATCACTCACCTAGAGCCAGACATCCTGGAATGTGAAGTCAAGTGGGCCTTAGGAAGCATCACTACAAACAAGGCTAGTGGAGGTGATGGAATTCCAGGTGAGCTATTTCAAATCCTGAAAGATGATGCTGTGAAAGTGCTGCACTCAATATGCCAGCAAATTTGGAAAACTCAGCAGTGGCACAGCACTGGAAAAGGTCAGTTTTCATTGCAATCCCAAAGAAAGGCAATGCCAAAGAATGCTCAAACTACAGCATAATTGCACTATCTCACATGCTAGTAAAGTAATGCTCAGAATTCTCCAAGCCAGGCTTCAGCAATACGTGAACCGTGAACTTTCAGATATTCAAGCTGGTTTTAGAAAAGGAAGAGGAACCAGAGATCAAATTGCCAACATCCGCTGGATCATCGAAAAAGCAAGAGAGTTGCAGAAAAACATCTATTTCTGCTTTATTGACTATGCCAAAGACTTTGACTGTGTGGATCACAATAAACTATGTAAGATTCTGAAAGAGGTGGGAATACCAGACCACCTGACCTGCCTCCTGAGAAATTGTATGCAGGTCAGGAAGCAACGTTTAGAACTGGACATGGAACATCAGACTGGTTCCAAATAGGAAAAGGAGTACTTCAACACTGTATGTTGTCACCCTACTTATTTAACTTATATGCAGAGTACATCATGAGAAACACTGGGCTGGAAGAAGCACAAGCTGGAATCAAGATTGTTGGTAGAAATATCAATCACCTCAGATATGCAGATGACACCACCATTATGGCAGAAAGTGAAGAGGAACTAAAAAGCCTCTTGATGAAAGTGAAAGAGGAGAGTGAAAAACTTGGCTTAAAGCTCAACATTCAGAAAACTAAGATCATGGCATCCGGTCCCATCACTTCATGGCAAATAGATGGGGAAACAGGGGAAACAGTGTCCACCTGTATTTTTCTGGCCTCCCAAATCACTGCAGATGGTGATTGCAGCCATGAAATTAAAAGACACTTACTCCTTGGAAGGAAAGTTATGACCAACCTAGGTAGCATATTCAAAAGCAGAGACATTACTTTGCCAACAAAGGTCTGTCTAGTCAAGGCTATTGTTTTTCCAGTGGTCATGTATGGATGTGAGAGTTGGACTATAAAGAAAGCTAGTAAGGTGGACTATAAAGAAAGCTATAAAGAATACATTTGAATAACTTCTAATGAGGTGGATGAAACTGGAGTCGATTATACAGAGTGAAGTAAGCCAGAAAGAAAAACACCAATACACTATACTAATGCATATATATGGAATTTAGAAAAATGGTAACGATAATCCTGTATGCGAGACAGCAAAAGAGACACAGATGCATGGAACAGTCTTTTGGACTCTGTGGGAGAGGGAGGCGGGGGATGATTTGGGAGAATGGCATTGAAACATGTATAATATCATATAAGAAATGAATTGCCAGTCCAGGTTAGATGCAGGATACAGGATGCTTGGGGCTGGTGCACTGGGATGACCCAGAGGGATGGTATGGGGAGCGAGGTGGGAGGGGGCTTCAGGATTGGGAACATGTGTGCACCCGTGGCAGATTCATGTTGATGCATGGTGAAACCAATACAATATTGTAAAGTAATTAGCCTCTAATTAAAATAAATAAAAAAAAAAGAAAGCTAAGCACAGAATGCTTTTGATGCTTTTGAACTGTGGTGTTGGAGAAGACTCTTGAGAGTCCCTTGGACTGTGAGGGGATCCAACCAGTCCATCCTACAGGAGATCAGTCCTGGGTGTTCATTGGAAGGGCTGGTGTTGAAGCTGGAACTCCAATACTTTGGCCACCTGATGTGAACAGCTGACTCATTGGAAAAGACCCCAATGCTGGGAAAGATTGAGGGCAGGAGGAGAAGGGGACGACAGAGGTTGAGATGGTTGGATGGCATCACCGACTCAAGGGACATGGGTTTGGGTGGACTCCGAGAGTTGGTGATGGACAGGGAGACCCGGCATGCTGCAGTTCATGGGGTCACAAAGAGTCAGACACGACTGAGCGACTGAAATGAACTGAACTGAACTGTGAACCTCTCCGGGCCTTTGCTTCCACGTCAGTGAAATGAGGGTATTCACAACTGCTTACTTCCTTCTAAGTATAAAATATGATGATATCTGTGAAAGCATCTGATTAATGTCAAAGGCTAATGCAAAAAAATATGTGTGCCATTATAGCCAATGAAACTATTTTGAATCTTCAAATATTGTGTGTGTGTGCGTGTGAGTGCGCACTTGTGTGCTCATGAGTTCTCAGAGCAGAACTGGGCCATGTATGACAATTTTTGCCCTACTTAATTGACAATGTAACCTAATTCTCAGACTAGTTCCCCAAAAAAGAATCCTTTCTCTTTTGAATCTCAGAAGGGCTCTTAAAATGGATGGGCCCTCTGGGACTCACGGATGTGTTTCCACTGCCACATAGTCAAAGAAGCCTAAAATCACAGGGATTTATATCAAATGGCATTAGATTTGGGAGCATGAGCTCAGGTGGGTGGCCTTTTATTTTTCTAATTCCTAAGAGCCACCCAAATCGAGTGCAGTGTAGAGGGGAGAGAGAAAGAACAGGAAAATAAAAAGTTGGGAGAAGAGAAAAAAGACAAAGCGGGGGAGGGTTCTGTTGACAGTATCCATCCATTCACTAAACAAATATTTACTGATCAGTTTCTATATGGCAGACATTGTTCTAGGTATCTTAGACACAGTCATGATCAAGGCCAGCAAGGATCCCGCCCTTAGATGGTCTCGTGGTAGTGGAGAAGGAGTCACCTGTAAAAGCAAACAAACGACCAGGACAACTCAGGATCATAAAATGTGTGCGAGGGGGACTTCTCTGGCTGTCCAGTGGTTAAGACTTGCACTTCCACTATGGAGGTCAGGGAACCAAGATCCTCAGTTCTGTGTGGTGTGACCAAAAAAAAAAGGAGAAAAAAATAGTATTACATATTAAAAAAAACCAAAAACACTGCTTTGAGGTACATGGGGTAGAGATGGAGTTCTGCTTTTGATTGGGGGACAGCACCTTTTGGGTCACGGTCAGGAGTGTGGGCATCAGTCTGAGTGTGGTAGGGTGTCGCTGCTGGTCCAACTCATATTCTAAGAGCGGAAATTACAGTCTCAGGATCCCAGCACAGCAGCTCAGGTTCATAGACACAAAGCAAGGGGACAGCAGTGTCTTTCTTACTTTTTTCTAACTTTCATCCCCTTTTCCTTTGAGATGTTTATTAAACACTTACTACACATCAGTCAGGCTTCCCAGGTGATGCTAGTGGTAAAGATGCTGTCTGCCAATGCAGGAGACATAAGAGAAGCAGGTTTGATCTCTGGGTTGGGAAGATCCCCTGGAGGAAGGCATGGCAGCTCACTCCAGTATTCTTGTCTGGAGAATCCCATGGACAGAGGAGCCTGGCGGGCTACAGTCCATAGGGTGGAAAGAGTAGGGCATGACGGAAGTGACTTAGTGCACATGTGTGTGCGTGCATGCACACACATGCATGCATGTGTGCACACACACACATCAGTTACTGTCTCTGAGAGTATGAACATTTGGTTCGCTTTCTTTTTTTTTTTATTTTATTTTTAAACTTCATATAATTGTATTAGTTTTGCCAAATATCAAAATGAATCCACCACAGGTATACATGTGTTCCCCATCCTGGACCCTCCTCCCTCCTCCCTCCCCATACCATCCCTCTGGGTCGTCCCAGTGCACTAGCCCCAAGCATCCAGTATCGTGCATTGAACCTGGACTGGCATCTTTCTTATCAAGTTTGATTCATCTCTGTGAATTAGTACCAGATACCTAATCAAGAGCAATCAGTGATCCCCATTGCCAAGAGCAACTCCGGTTTGCTGTACTGCAGAACCTATAACATGTAAAACTAAGATTCCATCCAGCTGTATGGAATCAGAATCTTTAGGGGTGGGCCTGCCCATGGGTGACAAATGATGCTGAGAACCAGGCAAGCCTCTTCTCTGGGGCTCTTTCTGTGGTACCAGCATCTCATCTCTGCTTCCTCAGTTGCCCTTAGTGTCTAGGGATCAGATCAAAGCCCCTCTCCTATACCAAGTCTCCTGAGCATCTGTAACTCACATTACTCTGAGTGCTATTCCTGGACTTAATCCCCATTGCCCCTCCCAGATGAAGGATACTGCCTTGAGGACTTGAGCTGATCCTTTAGCATTTTGCCCTCCCAGGATCTTGCCTCCCACTCAACAGAAATGTAACAAATGGTTATTGCTGATGATAAAAATAACCTCACTACAGAGAAACCTCAAGGGGCAAAGATGTCTCCACTATATTTCAGGATGGGAAGAAATCATCGTAAGGATAACAATGAATCAATGACACTGATAATGGTTAGTTTGTACCGAACAAACTGTGTGCTAGACACTGGGCCAGCTATTTGCACCACCTCATAATCTAAATTATTCTCTATCTAGTCTTTACCTTCATGACTCAGAATTTGATCCTAAAATTCGGGAAATTCCATTTCCTGGTGGGAAATTCTCTTAGTAAACCTGGATTCCTAGAGTAACACAGTGGTCCTTTTCAATCTCTCTGAACCTCAGTTTATATATTTGGAAAAATGGAATGATAAATCCTTGACTTTTCTCAAGGTTGTTGTGAGGATCAAATGTGACAAGTGCTCTGTAAACATAATAAGGAAGGCTAGACATAAAAATGAAGAAAAATATTATTTGTTTCTGGCGCAACACCAGAATTCCAAAAGAAATTGATTGTTTACTTCTGTGCTCCCGAATTGGATCTTATTTATTTGCAACATTGCCACTTTACTGGTTAAATCTGGACTTATCTCAGAAACAGGTCATAAGTGAAACAGAGTTTGATTCAATGTAATATTGGAAGGCTGAAAAGCCCAGGGAAACAAAATTCAATAAGTATCGACCAAGGTCCTTCATTCCGAGCTCACTTTGACAATAACCTTTATTTTTCAATTAATTAAACCAGCATTTCTCCTACTCAAATAACAGGCTGGACTTGGCAGAGCCTGGTGCTCAGCTCTTGCCTCTGCTTCTCTCTCCGTGCTAGCTCTGAGTGCATTCTTCCATCCTGGAGTGGAAGGTGTCACCCACCCCACCTGGCGGGAAGGAGAATGTTCACCATGCTTCCGCAGCGTGATGGCCACCAAGGGAAAGAGTTTCTCTTGGAAACAGCCTTTCTGCCTGGTGCAGCTGTGCCTAAACTCAGAGCTCAGGATGTGGCTCTGTGGGAGATAGGCTTGAGGTTCCCCAAGGAGAAATGGAGGCATATTAATTGAGTGGAAACAGGAAACCCTTTTGTCTCCCCGATAATATGAGCACTAGTATTGGAGATGGTTCATTTTTTTTCCTGTGGAGTTGTTTTTTTTTTTTTTTTAAACACTGATAATATTCCCAAGAATGGTCATCTATAAAGTATTAATACCTCAGTGTCAATTTGTCTATTAGATGTCTTTTCTGACAGGAAGGAAGTTCTGGGTTCATAGAATACATATTTACACATTTCAGGCTGTGTGTAAGGCCTTTTAACTGCAGCATCTGACTCTTCACCATGCCTCCGTATGGTTAAGAACTGAAGGTCAGAAGAAGACAGCAACTCCCACAGGTCGCACAGTTGGCAGGTGGCAGTGATGTTTTGAGCACATATAAATGTGGCCTTTATTCTATTATTCCTCATAGCTGTATCAAACTGTATCAAATAAGGGAGAGTAGGTAGAGGAACCAGAGATCAAATTGCCAACATCCCCTGGATCATTGAAAAAGAAAGAGAGTTCCAGAAAAACATCTATTTCTGCTTTATTGACTATGCCAAAGCCTTTGACTGTGTGGATCACAATAAACTGTGGAAAATTCTGAAAGAGATGGGAATACCAGACCACCTGACCTGCCTCTTGAGAAATTTGTATGCAGGTCAGGAAGCAACAGTTAGAACTGGACATGGAACAACAGACTGGTTCCAAATAGGAAAAGGAGTACGTCAAGGCTGTATATTGTCACCCTGTTTATTTAACTTCTATGCAGAGTACATCATGAGAAACGCTGGACTGGAAGAAGTACAAGCTGGAATCAAGATTTTTTGGGACAAATATCAATCACCTCAGATATGCAGATCACACCACCCTTATGGCAGCAAGTGAAGAAGAACTAAAGAGCCTCTTGATGAAAGTGAAAATGGAGAGTGAAAAAGTTGGCTTAAAGCTCAACATTCAGAAAACGAAGATCATGGCATCTGGTCCCATCACTTCATGGGAAATAGATGTGGAAACAGTGGAAACAGTGTCAGACTTTATTTTTCTGGGCTCCCAAATCACTGCAGGTGGTGATTGCAGCCATGAAATTAAAAGACGCTTACTCCTTGGAAGGAAAGTTATGACCAACCTAGATAGCATATTCAAAAGCAGAGACATTACTTTGCCAACAAATGTCTGTCTAGTCAAGGCTATGGTTTTTCCAGTGGTCAGGTATGGACATGAGAGTTGGACTGTGAAGAAAACTGAGCACCGAAGAATTGATGCTTTTGAACTGTGGTGTTGGGGAGGACTCTTGAGAGTCCCTTGGACTGCAAGGAGATCCAACCAGTCCATTCTAAAGACCAGTCCTGGGTATTCATTGGAAGGACTGATGTTGAAGCTGAAACTCCAGTACTTTGGCCACCTCATGCAAAGAGTTGACTCACTGGAAAAGACTCTGATGCTGGGACGGATTGGGGGCAGGAGGAGAAGGGGACGACACAGGATGAGATGGCTGGATGGCATCACCGACTTGATGGACATGAGTTTGAGTGAACTCTGGGAGTTGGTGATGGATAGGGAGGCCTGACGTGCTGCAATTCATAGGGTCAAAAAGAGTCGGGCACAACTGAGCGACTGAAGTGGAACTGAATAGTAATAGTAATAGTAGTGTTAGTCGCTTAGTTGTGTCTGACTCTATGCGACCCCACAGACTGTATCCCGCCAGGCTCCTCTGTCCATGGGATTCTCGGCAAGAATACTGGAGTGGGTTGCCATTCCCTTCTCCAGGGGATCCTCCTGACTCAGAACCTGGGTCTCCAGCATTGTATACTCTCAGATGGTCTCTTTACAATCAGAGCCACCAGGGAAACCCAGAGGAGAGTACACTCATTCTTGAAAGAGTGAGGAGGAACCCTGAAATCGCAGTGTCTCTTTTGTAGCACCTCAAAGTCCTCAATGGAAAATATTATGTTTGTACTAGTTTTAAAAATAGCACCAGTCCCCTTACACATTATTCTAACACACTTTTTGTGGCTCTGGGGTTTTTCCTTTGGGCTTTCTGTCCATGAGGTTTGCTAACTGGGTGAAACAGATTTGCTCTGCCACCATTTGAAATATGCATTCTTCCTCCATCAGGGAAGGAGATTTCCAGGGACATGGTTTTTACCTGGAAGATCTATAGCCATTAATTAGCCTGCCTCCCTGTTATCTCAGCTCCTTGCCTTCTTACCTTTTGCTTTTTCTCTTGATTATGAGCTATTATGTTGAGTAGAAAGTGAGAAACTAGCCCAAAGTTTCATTTGGTTCCTTTGCTGTGGATATTCTCTTTTGCCCATATTTTCTGGCTAGAATGAATAAACCTGGGTTCCTTTACAACTACATTGTTTTTCTCTGATATTGGAAAATATGCCACTGAACCATTCTGCAGTAAAAATTCCCAATCCATTGAGGAGAGATCTAACTATATTTTTGGTGGTAATTTAACTCCAAGTTAATGCCATCAATACTCAGTGCAACTGAGTGTGATGCCATTAGAAGCTTTCCTCCCTTTGTAGGTTCACAGATTTAGCTTTTCTAAGCATGTGGTGTTGATGCTAATGAGATTATGCCCCTGAATCAAATACTGCAGTTATTGATGCAATCATATATTTTTATCCAAGACTCTTACAAAACCCACTTGATCTCCCCAGATCAGTTTGATGCCTCAGTGCTTAAGAAGAAAACTAATATCAAATGGAAGGGGCACAACTTTGCTACTATATTCTTTGATGTTTTTGCTCTACTTTCTTTCTGTTACTCATTTCAAAATACTCACACTCATTTATCGAATACATTCCTAAAGTGATACAAGCTCTATTTGTTAGGGATTGAATATTTGTGTCTCCTAAAACTCACATGTTGAGGCCCTCTAACCCCCAATGTGTATTTGAAGACAGAGTCTCAAAGTGGGACACAGTAAAGAGACAAAGTAGGTAATTAAACAGTTAACCCCACTAGGGGACTCCAGGTGGTCCTAGTGGTAAAGAATCCAATCCGCTTGTCAATGTAGGAGACATGAGATGCAAGTTCCTGGGTCGGGAAGATGTCCTGGAGGATAAAATGGCAATCTGCTCCAGTATTCTTGCCTGGAGGATCCTGTGGACAGAGGAGCCTGGCAGGCTACAGTCCATAGGGTCGCAAAGAGTCAACATGACTGAAGCAACCTAGCACATATCGCTAGGGGATTGTAAGTAAAGAAAAAAGTATGAGACCCTGTAAGTTAATGATCACTGAAGAAAGCAGGTTTGCTTAACCACAAAACCAAGCAGGCTTGCTTAGTAACAAAAGCATTCAACAGAAGTATGAGATATGCCCGAGGACAATAAAAGAATAACGGCATGAGAGCCACATCCTGTCCAGTGAGCTCAGTAAGTCAACGGCCCTTAGGACATGCTCTCTGCATACATAAAATAATAATAACTTATGGAAAGGTGACATTATACTGAAACCTGAGATGATTCACCATTTTTAACACATATTACCACTTTTTAGCATATATTATCACTTTTGCCAGAGAAGGCAATGGCACCCTACTCCAGTACTCTTGCCTGGAAAATCCTATGGATGGAGGAGCCTGGTAGGCTGCAGTCCACGGGGTCGTGAAGAGTCAGATATGACTGAGTGACTTCACTTTCACTTTTCACTTTCATGCATTGGAGAAGGAAATGGCAACCCACTCCACTGTTCTTGCCTGGAGAATCCCAGGGACAGGGGAGCCTGGTGGGCTACCGTCTATGGGGTCGCACAGACTGGGACACGACTGAAGTGACTTAGCAGCAGCAGCAGCAGCAGCATCACTTTTGTGCCAGGACAGTCCTGGCTTGACCATGTGGGGACAAGAGGAGCCTGTCAGGCTACAGTCCATGTGGTCCCAACGAGTCAGACACAACTTAGCAACTAACACTTTCACTTTCACACAGTATATAGTAATAATCCAATTTACTGAATGAATGGATAGGGTTAATGAGATTCATTTCTGTATTCCACAGTCACACATACTCTAATTTTTTCCATGTTCCCCCAAATTTGGTCTTATTCATGAAGAGTTATCAAAACAGAATCATTATCAATGACTAAGAATGGATCAGCCCAGAATCATCTTCTTCTAGAAATGTGATTCAGACTTTGCTTTACTTAGGTCATACAGGTTAGCAAGTACAGTCACATGGAACACTTCCCTGTGTTTTTCTCAAGGAACAGACAGCCTTTCTGTACAGAAATATAAATCAACATCCTCATTTCAAAAGTCTATGCACATCGATTCTACTTGATATTCGTCTGCATACTCTTGGAGCAAAGCTATCTTTATGAACAAATATCAGCTCAAGTGAACACAGGAGCTCAAAAAAGTGATAAAAAGAACATAAAAATTTGATGGGCTTCAAGTAATAAACTGAGTCCACAGTCCATAAACAGGTGCACCTTCTATGGTGCTCCAAATTGACTTCTAAAGATTCTGTTAGTTGCTCAGTCATGTCTGACTCTTTGCAACCCCATGGTCTATTCATGGGATTCTCCAGGCAAGAATACTGGAGTGGGTTGCCATTCTCCAGGGGATCTTCCTGAACCAGGGATTAAACCCTGGTTTCCAGCAATGCTGGAAGATTCTTCACCATCTGAGCTACCAATGATTCTGTACACATGGACAAAATAAGGTCTTTTTCTAAATGAGGCTTGGCAGGGATGTGTTTCAACCCCCTTAAAAACATGGGTTTTAGTAAGCCTGAGACTTTGACATATAATATTTTGTACAAACTGAATCCTAAATGAATGTCTTTTGATGGAATGATTGAGATTTTAAAAATCAAAGCAATAGATACAAATTTAATATATATCAAGTTCTGTGCAGGGTGTAGAAATTATTAAATCCTCAAATAATTTATAGTTTGCTTTTATTCAATAAAGTATGATGATCATGATCATGCAAATAAGTCAATCAAGATATAATTAAACAGTGGCAACAACAATATCAAGAGTGCCACAGGCTTTATGGAATAACCTGCCAACTAAGCTGGTCAGGCAGCAGCTGACTTATGGGAAGTATGTGCTTTCACAGAGCTCTGATCACTTCATGCCCAAACTGCTGGCAGACATCACTAATCAGCCACCAGACTTTATCCTGCTGGGCCAAGATGCATCCCTCAAATCTTTCCCAATGCAGTGTTCTTGGCAGACAATTAGCTAGAGCTGGCTGGCAAGATTAAATCTGTTTGTTAACCCTGTCTTATATTATTCTTCACATGATATGGTTTGGGCCCCCTGATCTTATTTATCACACTCTCTTGGATTCTTGGCAGATGGTCTGGATTTTTCTCATTTAACATCTATGTCAAGCTCCTTCTGGAAAGTCACTCTTTGCTGTAGAAAAAAGAAAGTTAAATACTACTTAACCCAGACTCCCTTGCAGCTAGAGATCTATATTTTAGTTCCACTTGAATTTGGAACAGAGAAAGAGAGAGGCAGGGCTGGGCCAGAGTTCTGAGATCACAGCTCCTGAACATAGGGTCCCATATTGCAGTGGTCAGCTATGCTGACCGTGGCAGAGGTGGGCTGAGGCTGGGAGCCAAGAGTTGTTCCCAGAACCCCCTCCTAGAGCTTTGTCTTTAAGTCCTTCCAACTAGTTTGTAAGCCACCAAATACTTGGCACCAAAATCTTTTTCTTTTAAATCTAGTAAAATGCTCCCGTTGTCTATAACTGAACCCTAATCTGTAGAGAATTTGTCCCTTAAAATAGCTATTAATGTAAAGTCTGCCCTAAACCAATAGAATAGCTTTCTATTTTTGCCCTTATCCAGAAAACAGATTTCTGTGAATGGATACTGGTATCATGACAAGTACTGAAAAACTTGAGCCACCAGATGAGTAGCTAATAGTCTGTACAATTCTCTCAATTCCTCTGAGTCACAGGTTCCTCATCTGTGAAATGAGAGAAATGCCAGCCACTTCTATCTCTAGCAATCTTTACACTTGATAAAATTATTTTCTACCATGGCTCTTTAAATAGCTAGTTATCCATGAAATTTTAAAAATCTACTGATCATCTACTCTGCATCTTTCTTGCATAAAGTGTTTTTTTTTTTTTGTTTTGTTTTTTAGTAAATTATTGATCACTGGAGAGAGAGGTGACCTGAAGTTACTTCTAAGATAAGCACCTCATAGCTTAAGGAAATTTGGGGGTTCCTATTTCCATTTTACAGATAAAGAAACTTAGGATCATGAAGAAGAAATTACCTAAATTCAGATATCTATGGGATGACACTTGTTTCTTATTCTACAAACAGTAACATCCTCCTTTCATTATTTTAGTTTTACCAAAGAGAAAAGGAGAAGAACATAATGCAAAATTGGGTGCTTATTCTTTGAATGGAATGAAGGAGGTAAACTAATGTTTACATTTTTATTTCTCAGCAAAGCTCATTTAGTACATGACCAGCTCCTGAGCCGTCTTTTTGATACTTATTCAACTTCAAACATCTAACATTTCATGTCTATACATTCTTGCATGCATGCTAATTCACTTCAGTCATGTCCAACTCTTTGTGACCCTATGGGCAGTAACTCACCAGGCTCCTCTGTCCATGGGATTCTCCAGGCAAGAATACTGGAGTGGGTTGCCATGCCTCCCTTCAGGGGATCTTTCTGACCCAGGGATCAAACCCCCATCTCTTAGGTCTCCTGCATTGGCAGGCAGGTTCTTTACCATTAGTGCCACCTCAGAAGCCCCTATACATGTTTATTCATGTCTAAATTTGATTGTAAGCTTTTTGATAAGTATCTGATTTTAACATTTTCAGTGAACTTTGAAGCACCTTGTATCATAGAATTCAATAAATGTTTTTTATTATTTACTTAAATTATATTTAAAAGCAAATAAACTTTTAGCTCCATAAGGAGTCAAGTGGATAAAAATTTAGGGTACTTTTTTTTAAAAGTCTGCTCTGACTCCATCATTATTATTATGTAGCTGTTGTGTTTGTTATTTTTCCCCACTTCATTCAAGGTAATGTTCAAAATGTATATTCACTGTAGAAGAATAAAGTAACAGATTTAAAACATGAGAGATGATTAAAAAATAAAAAGATATGCATTATAATTCTTTTAGTCAATGTGAGTTTTAAACCAGATATTGAGCTTCCTAGTAGCAAAAGCAAGAAGTAGACCATAACATTTGACCCCAAAAACACTAAATACTACATATAAATTTATAAGGTGCTTAAGATGACAGGTTTTCCTAGAACTGAGTGGAAAAGACCACTTAACAGAAGTCAGAATAACATAAACAATTACAAAAATTTGCATAACATCTATAATATAGAAACTATGTTATCTACATTACAGTTCACCTAAGCCACACAAAAATTCTGATATATGTTTATGTTTACTAGTAGTGTTTCAATTTTTAAATGAAAGGAAGAGAAAGAGGAAGAAATGATTGAAGAGAAAGGAGGGATGAGAGAGAAGGAGTGTGAGAGACTGAATCAGGTTTGTCTGGATTCAAAGCCCATGTTTTGCTGCTGAACCAGTCACCTTCTTGCCAACCAACATATGACCTGGAGCAGGTTGCTTACACTTTTCCCCATGACATTCAATGATCATGATCTTCAGATATGGAATAATGACCCTATCTTTCCTGCTATAAAGGGTCATGGAGACAAATAATGAAGTGCATGTGGAAGCCCTCTGAGGTACTATTATAGCTATTGAAAATCTGATAATTGCACTACTAATAATATTAACAACTATTATTAAATTACCAAAAAGAATATAGAATTATCTAAAATCAATGGTTTGATTTGCACATGGTATAAGAGATATTGTTGATTATTCTCAAATTCTCATGGTGTTCTCTGATTTCTGGCTTCCTTTCCTTTCAGAGGTGTAGCCAGCATGGGGTGAAAAGAGGAAGGGAGGAGTTTGCCTAGTGACTCTGCTAAGAGAATACTTGCAAAATATGTCTCAGTTTTATCTTCTGAGGAAATTAGGAGTCTAGTCTTGCCTTGGGGCAGGCTAGGATTACAGTTGTACATGTCGTCGCCTTGTCACAAACAGCCACTACCTGGGCCTGCGGTTGCCTTAGTAACCTTTCTCAGTAAGCGTTTAAGGAAAGTGTCCTAATGTAAGTGTTGTAGAAAGAACCCATGTGACATTTACCAGACTAAGGAGATTCACTTTCATGGCCCAAAGAATGTGCTAGGTGGGGTTCCTAATGGCCAGTGAATGTCTTCCTTAGAAGAACACTAATCCAGTGTAACATCTACAAAACCTACCACCATGCTCATTTCCATGGAAAACAGGGTGCTTAATGGAGAAATGCATGGAAAATAAAGATTTCTACAAAATTCAAAGGGCAGAAGAAACTGTACTACCTAATATCACACTATTGAGTAAGCCAAGAAAGTTACAAATTCCTCTGGAGGCAAGAATAAGGACAGACTTTTTATGTCTAACTCCAATATGCTACTGGAGATCAGTGGAGAAATAACTCCAGAAAGAATGAAGGGATGGAGCCAAAGCAAAAAGAATACCCAGCTGTGGATGTGACTGGTGATAGAAGCAAGGTCCGATGTTGTAAAGAGCAATATTGCATAGGGACCTGGAATGTCAGGTCCATGAATCAAGGCAAATTGGAAGTGGTCAAACAAGAGATGGCAAGAGTGAATGTCGACATTCTAGGAATCAGCGAACTGAAATGGACTGGAATGGGTGAATTTAACTCAGATGACCATTATATCTACTACTGCAGGCAGGAATCCCTCAGAAGAAATGGAGTAGCCATCATGGTCAACAAAAGAGTCTGAAATGCAGTACTTGGATGCAATCTCAAAAATGACAGAATGATCTCTGTTCGTTTCCAAAGCAAACCATTCAATATCACAGTAATCCAAGTCTATGCCCCAACCAGTAATGCTGATGAAGCTGAAGTTGAACAGTTCTATGAAGACCTACAAGACCTTTTAGAACTAACACCCAAAAAAGATGTCCTTTTCAGTACAGGGGACTGGAATGAAAAAGTAGGAAGTCAAGAAACACCTGGAGTAACAGGCAAATTTGGCCTTGGAATACAGAATGAAGCAGGGCAAAGACTAATAGAGTTTTTCCAAGAAAATGCACTGGTCATAGCAAACACCCTCTTCCAACAACACAAGAGAAGACTCTACACATGGACATCACCAGATGGTTGACACCGAAATCAGGTTGATTATATTCTTTGCAGCCAAAGATGGAGAAGCTCTATACAGTCAACAAAAACAAGACCAGGAGCTGACTGTGGCTCAGACCATGAACTCCTTATTGCCAAATTCAGACTTAAATTGAAGAAAGTAGGGAAAACCACTAGACCATTCAGGTATGATCTAAATCAAATCCCTTATGATTATACAGTGGAAGTGAGAAATAGATTTAAGGGCCTAGATCTGATAGATAGAGTGCCTGATGAACTATGGAATGAGGTTCGTGACATTGTACAGGAGACAGGGATCAAGACCATCCCCATGGAAAAGAAATGAAAAAAAGCAAAATGGCTGTCTGGGGAGGCCTTAAAAATAGCTGTGAAAAGAAGAGAAGTGAAAAGCAAAGGAGAAAAGGAAAGATATAAACATCTGAATGCAGAGTTCCAAAGAATAGCAAGAAGAGATAAGAAAGCCTTCTTCAGCAATCAATGCAAAGAAATAGAGGAAAACAACAGAATGGTAAAGACTAGAGATCTCTTCAAGAAAATCAGAGATACCAAAGGAACATTTCATGCAAAGATGGGCTCGATAAAGGACAGAAATGGTAGGGACCTAACAGAAGCAGAAGATATTAAGAAGAGATGGCAAGAATACACAGAAGAACTGTACAAAAAAGATCTTCATGACCCAGATAATCACGATGATGTGATCACTGACCTAGAGCCAGACATCCTGGAATGTGAAGTCAAGCGGGCCTTAGAAAGCATCACTATGAACAAAGCTAGTGGAGGGGATGGAATTCCAGTTGAGCTATTCCAAATCCTGAAAGATGATGCTGTGAAAGTGTTGCACTCAATATGCCAGCAAATTTGGAAAACTCAGCAGTGGCCACAGGATTGGAAAAGGTCAGTTTTCATTCCAATCCCAAAGAAAGGCAATGCCAAAGAATGTTCAAACTACTGCACAATTGCACTCATCTCACACGCTAGTAAAGTAATGCTCAAAATTCTCCTAACCAGGCTTCAGCAATATGTGAACTGTGAACTTCCTGATGTTCAAGCTGGTTTTCGAAAAGGCAGAGGAACCAGAGATCAAATTGTCAACATCTGCTGGATCATGGAAAAAGCAAGAGAGTTCCAGAAAAGCATCTATTTCTGCTTTATTGACTATGCCAAAGCCTTTGACTGTGTGGATCACAATAAACTGTGGGAAATCCTGAAAGAGGTGGGAATACCAGACCACCTGACCTGCCTCCTGAGAAATCTGTATGCAGGTCAGGAAGCAACAGTTAGAACTGGACATGGAACAACAGACTGGTTCCAAATAGGAAAAGGAGTTTGTCAAGGCTGTATATTGTCACCCTGTTTATTTAACTTCTATGCAGAGTACATCATGAGAAACGCTGGACTGGAAGAAACACAAGCTGGAATCAAGATTGCCAGGAGCAATATCAATAACCTCAGATATGCAGATGACACTACCCTTATGGCAGAAAGTGAAGAGGAACTAAAAAGCCTCTTGATGAAAGTGAAAATGGAGAGTGAAAAAGTTGGCTTAAAGCTCAACATTCAGAAAACGAAGATCATGGCATCCGGTCCCATCACTTCATGGCAAATAGATGGGGAAACAGTGGAAACAGTGTCAGACTTTATTTTTCTGGGCTCCAAAATCACTACAGATGGTAATTGCAGCCATGAAATTAAAAGATGCTTACTCCTTGGAAGGAAAGTTATGACCAACCTAGATAGCATATTGAAAAGCAGAGACATTACTTTGCCAACAAAGGTCCATCTAGTCAAGGCTATGGTTTTTCCTGTGGTCATGTATGGATGTAGAGTTGGACTGTGAAGAAGGCTGAGTGCCGAAGAATTGATGCTTTTGAACTGTGGTGTTGGAGAAGACTCTTGAGAGTCCCTTGGACTGCAAGGAGATCCAGGAGATCCAACCAGTCCATTCTGAAGGAGATCAGCCCTTGGATTTCTTTGGAAGGAATGATGCTAAAGCTGAAACTCCAGTACTTTGGCCACCTCATGTGAAGAGTTGACTCATTGGAAAAGACTCTGATGCTGGGAGGGATTGGGGGCAAAAGGAGAAGCGGACGACAGAGGATGAGATGGCTGGATGGCATCACTGACTTGATGGTCGTGAGTCTGAGTGAACTCCGGGAGTTGGTGATGGACAGGGAGGCCTGGCATGCTGCGATTCATGGGGTCGCACAGAGTCGGACACAACTGAGTGACTGATGTGATCTGATCTGATTTGATAACAAAAACTGATGAAGAGGACACAGGAAGTGCAGTTTCCTTTTAAGAAGATCTCAGTGAATGTATCAACTAAACTGAGAGAGAAAGGAAGATTTTGGGGCCAATCATCTGTTTCCCTTGCTTTCAAATGTTTTATTGACATCATAGGTTGTTAGGGTTAAAAGCAGGGAGGCTAGTCTCCAGGCAACCATTCAGAGAACAGGGATGATGGCAGCTCTTTTATCTTTAATCTGTGATTTTAAAGGTTTCCTTGGGGATCATTATTCCAACAGCAGGAAGGGGAAATCATGAAGGAACCCACAGGAAGAATTTATGGCTGTGTTTATAAGTGATCTCATCCATTTCTGTTCTCATTTACTGGCTGAAATTCAGGCACATGGGCAAATCTAAAGGCAAGGCAGGTTGGGAAATGTAGTCGAGCTGTGCATTCAGAAAAGGGAAAGAAGATGGAAATGGATTTTTCTCTGACACCTTAGGTTTCTTGCTACTAATATAATCTTAATTTTTTGGTAATTAAACTTCTCTCCTCACTTTAAGGATTGTCCTAGAGGTTTGACATTCCTTTGAAATGACACTTTAGAATAAATATTTTTTATAAAGGTCTCATCTACACTCATGCAAGATTTTCTGGATATTTGCAGATTTCTTAAGCCCACTATTTAATCATATAATTTTTCAATGGCACCTTGGGATCAGGAACCAATCCTTTTCTAAATGCCACTTATTTGCAGAAGTAAGCAATAGCATCTTTCTTAGCAGTTCATTATAAGACCACTTCAATAAAGCTATTGGGAAGACAGGCACACCTCTAAAGTAATCTAAGCCAAATTAGCCGATACCTGCAGCTGACAAGAAGGATAAGAGTACTCAGTCCCGCTCTGTGTCTCTGACATCATACAGCGTCTGGAAGAGGCATGTTGATTTTCACCAGCATGAATATCAGCAGTTGCAGACACCTTATTAGAGGAGGAAAGTGATGGACAAGCACGGCCTATAAAGAGATTGACATTGCTGGGCACGGTGCTGAGGATTAATCCTTCAAAGCTGTGGGATGCCAAGCAAAACCAAAATCCAACCATCACGGAACACGTTAAAATCAGTAGGTCTATACACATCTCTAAATGATTACTTTGAGCAGAGGGGAAGTGTTCCATTTACTACCTGCTGTAGAGAGTTTAGTTGTTAACAGTGAAGAGGGAAGAAAAGTTTAAAATAAGCTGTTTTTAGTATGCTTTAAGACCATTATTCAAGAATAACATAAGAGGATAGTTGTAAAACCAAATGGATGACATGCTCCATTTCTTGTCTTCTGACAATAAATGACCAAAGTGACTTCTGTACTTAGAAGTAATTCTATTTAGCAGTGTGTGTTCACTGTCTTCTCTTATTACAACAACCATCCAATAATGCACACTTAGGCTTTAACTTGTTTCAGACAGTGACTTTCAGGTTTCTTTACAGATGAGCACAGGTTAGGTTTGATCACTGGTTTCATAATGCTCAGTGCTCAGACTGTATCTGAAAGAAAGAGTATGGATAGGAACCGTTAAAAACTAGTATAAACTTATTCAAAAGGAGATTAATAAAATTCTTTACCCTCTTTTTTTTTCAGTCTTTGTCTTCTTCCTCCACCTGCAAATTCCTAGTCTTCCCTCATAGCCCATGATGCTCTCTCTCTGAAGCTTTTCCCAACTCCAGTAAAAAGAGTATGCTCCTTTGTCTTTTGTTTTTATCACACTACTTTCATTACATTTTATGATGTATCTCTTCTCATCTTGAATTCTCTAGGAAGGAAACCATGTCATTAATGGAATCAGCATATGGCTGTTAAAAACAGGGTCTTCAACCAGACAGCCTATTACCAAACACTGGTTCCACCTCTGTGCCACCATGAGTATAATCTTAGTATCATCTGTAAAATGAGGAAAATGGGAATACCTGCTTTGTTGTGTCATTGCAAGCATTAAGTGAGATAGTAATATACAAAATGCTTTGAATAGTACCAGGTTCAGTTAAACATTAGCCATTATTTCTTTTTAATATCACCATGTCTTTAATGTCAAGTACAAAGTAGATGTACTCGGATTGTGTATAAAAAAAGAAATTCTATAACAATTAAATACTCTAAGGTATTTACTTTTGCATGGTTCTTCAAATACTTGTGAGGAAATGGGAACACATGTGTTCAGGAACTGAGCTTGAATGCCCCCTTATCCCAAATCTTAGTTTCTTCAATAAGCTTCCACTTATTTTCCTAAAATATCTTATAAGAAATCAAGAGTATTTGTAAACATATTTATATTTTACGGAGTTCTAAAAGAGAATTCAGGCACAGAGCAGTGGCTGTGGTTGGCTAGATTTATATTAGATGACTTTCTTCATTTTGACAAAATTAGGTATAACGTAGGAAGCAATAAAGAATCTGCTCTTCTCATTCACTTTCCATTAGCTGGCCCTCCTGTGGAGACATTAGGTGCTAATTCCTGTTCTGCCTCCTATGTGCACGTGTCTGACAGTGAATTTTTATCTATAAAAAATTTTTGCCATCTGAACAGGGAGTGGGAACTCAGGTATATGTGCAGGGCATGGGGATTCGTGCAACGCAATGTCCATGTCCTGAGAACTCCATCTAGCAGCCTGAAGCGCTGCTCGAAATGCATTCATTCATTCAACTAGTACTGAGAACGGCGACATTATGGCATAATTTTAGGGGCTAGGAATCCAGTGGTGACTAACCTAAGAGTATAAACAACAGACAGACCATAAGCCAAATAAAGTCCATTGGAAATAATGATGCACTGTGGGGATAAATGAAACAGAAAAGGGGGTCAGATAAGGTAGGGGGCATGCAGTTTCAAATGGGAGGATCAGGAAAGGCCCCATGGAGGCTTCTGAGATTTCTGATCACGTGTGCAATGGACAGAATAACTGTAACGTTGTCCCCACCTCCAGTTTATGTCAAAACTGTAACCCCAGTGTGATAGTATTTTAATATGGGCCTTTAGGAATAATTAGGTCATGACGGTAGAACCCTCCTGAGTGAGACTGGCGTAAGAAGAGGGCAGAAAGCCAGTTGGCTTTTTCCCACCACATAAGCGACTTAGCAGCAGCAGCAGCAAGGATACACTGAGAAGTTGTCAGTGTGTAACCTAGAAAGGGGTTCCTACCAGAACCTGACCCTGCTGGCACCCTCATCTCAGAATTCAGCCTCCAGAACTGTAAGAAGTGTTTGTAGTTTAAGCCACCCAGTCTATGGTAATTTGTTATAGTGGCCAAACGGACTAAGACAACGTTTACGAAGCACATATATGGAAGAGCTTTCATCTTTTTTGAAAATAGAGTCTGTTCTTTTATGGTGTAACTTATTTCATGGAAAAGAAATGTTTTTAAACATTTGCCTATCTAATACATTTTGAATACTGAGGAAAGTGTTTTCATTGCTTTTTCCCTGTATAAATAGCAATGGATTTCTCAGGCAAAGAAAGAGCTCAAGAAAAAATAAAATAGAATTTTAAGAGGTCAGTAAAACTTAAGGTTATATTTATTAGCGTTCAATAACAATTCCCAAGACAAATTACAAAATTCAAAATAACAAATTGGCTTAACGTTTGGGATCATCTAATAAGCAAAAGGAATATTTTCTTAAAATTCTGTGATAGCTCAAATTAAAAATAACTTAAAGGTATTCAGCTCCATCAAGGCTCTGTCTCCATGTTGTACTACAGATGATGCAAAATTCTCTTTGTGCATAAAGACTCAACTTCTGGGACTTTGGAAGACACTTAGGGTTTTGAGAAATTAATACATTTATCTCCAGTGAAAAATAACAGTCCTCAAACTCATCAGAAGCAACAATTCAAATTATTACTGAATATGAGCATAAAATGCACATTTGGAATATGCATGGAGTATTTTAAAAGATGGAAATTGATTTCAATAACTCAGATTTACATTAGTGCTTCATAAACGTAAGCTGCCTTGCAATCACTTGGGTGCCTGTTAGAAGTACAAAGCGTCAGGTCTGATCCCAAGATGTGAATGTGAAAGCAGAACCAGAGAATCTGCATGAGAATCAAGCACCCTAGATATTCGGGCCCCAGGGATCCCCAGATTGAAAACAGTGGTCCTGGATGCGATGAAAACAAAGAAACAAAAATCCACTTCTAATAAGGAAATATTAAAGCACTGTACATACATTTCTGAATATTTTCACACACTTTGATTAGTGGCTCAGCAGTAAAGAATCTGTCTGCAATGCAGGAGACGTTGGTTTGATTCCTGGGTCAGGCAGATTTCCTAGAGGAGGGCATGGAAACCCAATCCAGCATTCATGCTTGGAAAATCTCGTGGACAGAGGAGCCTGGCAGGCTGTGGTCCATGGGGTTGCAAAGTGTTGGACACTACTGAAGTGACTGACCATGCACACAATTTTATAATTAATGATCCACGTGTGCTTTGACTCATAAAACGAGCACTTTCTATTTGGAAATTATCAAAATATCAGTGTAAGGCTAAAGTATTCCATTCTCACCTTTCTGTCTTCCCTAAACCATCCTGGCATCACTGGATCCTCACTTCTTTCCTTGGGGATGACTTAACTGATGGGTAAATATGAAAAGGATAACTTCCCTGTTCTGCTTAATTTCTCTCCATTTTCACTCTGGAAGCAAACTGCCCAATGAGAGCAGGTCTCTCCTGTGCTCCTCCAAGCCTAAGTCTCCCCAGGCAGCACCACCCTACCCAGGCTATGTGCGAGGGTCCATCCAGGGCAGCATTGCCTCTGACTGAGAGGTTCCCTAATTCTGGACCAGTCAGCAGGACCACGTGGCTCTCATACCACACTGAAGCTTCTGACCTGGTTTCTATCATTAACAGACCACATTAACACACCACACTCCCACTTCTTTATATTAGTTCTTATTCCTTTAGAACAAGGTGTGGGTAAGAGGGGGTGATGCTTATCCTGCTCCTTTCAGAACCTTGAGAGTCAGAGTCAGAAGGGCTGTTGTCAGATACACATGTCAATATCACAGTAGGAATATTGGTCGTTGACCCAAAGATTGAAACCAACAAGCCATGTCTGCACCATTTTATTTAAAAAGAAGCCTATAGTGTTGTATTTCTTTTATCCTTTTATTTATTCCATACTATAAAAAGAAAGAAACTGAAGGTAAAAATTCATACTATCCAAATCACACGTTGAGGTGTTGAAAAATACTTAAAAATTTATAGGCAGCAATAACACAGGTTTATGACTAACTCTCAGTCTCAGCTTTAGGATGTTTACTTAAATCTCTAAAGTGTCATTCAACTCATCTATTATCTATCTGATTTGCACTTACAACAGGCATAAACATTTAGTTAGAATATACTGACAGAACAATATTGGAAAGTCATTTCATTTCTCTAACTTTCAGTTTCTTCATCTGTAAAAATTTTTTTCTCTTCATATATATTTTTGCAGTTTTTTTAAGTTTTATTTTTTGGGTACACTGTACAGCATGTGGGATCCTACTTCCCAGACCAGAAATCAAATCCATGTACCCTGCATTGGAAGCATGGAGTTTTAACCACTGAACTGCCAGGGCAGTCTCTTCTCTTTGCAAATTTGTGACAAAAATATAATGGGAGTACCTATCATAGTGATTTATAAGTAATAAAAATCATTATGAATTATTATTACTTTTATGAATTAGTATTCCTATTACTCAGGAATTTTTCTTTTTTTTTTCTCAAGGAATCAGGTAACTCTGCTCTATGCATGCAGTGTGCTCAGTCACATCTGACTCTCTGCGACCCCAGACAGTAGTCCACAAGGCTCCTCTGTCCATGGGATTCTCCAGGCAAGAATACTGGAATGGGTTGCCATTCCCTTCTCCAGGGGATTTTACTAATCCAGGATCAAACTCACATCTCCTGTTTCCTGCATTGACAAGCAGTTCTTTACCACTAGCGCCACCTGGAAAGCCTAAGGAAATCCTAGGTGCCCTGGGACAGGTGCTCTATATGCTGTGCCGTGCTTAGTCACTCAGTTATGTCCAACTCTTTGTGACCCCATGGACTGTAGCCCACGAGGCTCCTCTGTTCATGAGGATCCTCCAGGAAAGAATACTGGAATGGGTTGCCATGCCCTCCTCCAGGGGATCTTCCCAACCCATGGATGGAACCCAGGTTTCCTGCCTTGCAGACAGATTCTTCACCAGCTGAGCTAACTGGGAAGCCTGCTCTATATGCTGCTGCTGCTGCTAAGTCGCTTCAGTCGTGTCTGACTCTGTGCGACCCCATAGACAGCAGCCGACCAGGCTCCCCTGTCCCTGGGATTCTCCAGGCAAGAACACTGGAGTGGGTTGCCACTTCCTTCTCCAATGCATGAAAGTGAAAAGTGAAATTGAAGTTGCTCAGTCATGTCTGACTCCTAGTGACCCCATGGACTGTACCCCACCAGGCCCCTCCATCCATGGGATTCTCCAGGCAAGAGCACTGGAGTGGGGTGCCACTTCCTTCTCCAATGCATGAAAGTGAAAAGTGAAAGTGAAGTCGCTCAGTCATGTCTGACTCCTAGTGACCCCATGGACTGTACCCCACCAGGCCCCTCCATCCATGGGATTCTCCAGGCAAGAGCACTGGAGTGGGGTGCCATTGCCTTCTCCAGTGCGACCCCATAGACAGCAGCAAAAACAAACACACAAATATAAACTCATGTTTCCTGTGCTCAAGAAGCTTTTACTTAAAAGAAGAGATGCAAGAAACAGTGGAAGCAAAAAATAGTGAGAAAAAGAGAGAGGATAGGAGAGTGGATTTTGTGCAGTAAGAGTTACAAGGAAAAAGGAGATTAAAGACATGAGAGGAGAATGGGTTCAATATATATAAAGATATCCTAGACTTGCATGGATGGAAGGGGCAGGCAGGTAATTTCAGGAAGGCAGACACATGGGCAGAATCAGACAGGAGCAAACGTGCTGTGAGCGCTCCAGTAGTCAGGCAAGATGATTTCCTGTCCCTTGGCAAGAAGCTCACTAAGGATTGTTCTTCTCTTCAAGGTAACTTGGATGCATACCAACCTTTTAATTACGATTTTTGATAAGAATCAAATATGGCAAACATATGGTTTTTAAAGATCTCTGTAAAAAAGTCTCTGGATTATCTTTAGCCAACTTTTCTAGCTTTTGAAGGATAAGCAGAACTAACATGGACCAACTGGTGGTGAGACAGGACAAGAGCAAGTCCGATTTTAAGGTTCAGAATTCTCTCCTACAAAGTACACTTGTCATCAAGTTAGAAAATATTTGGAGAACATTATTTTAATTAGGAGGCATAGTACATAAATGGGCTTCCCCAGTGACTCAGTGGTAAAGAATCCACCTGCAATGCAGGAGACACAAGAGACATGGGTTGGATCTCTGGGTCAGGAAGATCCCCTGGAGGAGGAAATTGCAACCCACTCCAGTATTCTTGCCTGCAGAATCCCAGGGACAGAGGAGCCTGGTGGGCTACAGTCCATGGGGTCACACAGAGTCTGACTCAACTGGGGGACTGAGTGCGAGCACAAGCACAAGCATTACATAAATGTTCTCTAGCCTCCTGAGGACTCCAGGGGAGAGAGGAATCTCTCATTTGTTTACTTTGTTTCAACTTTAAGTAATCTTATTTAGTCAAAGAGACAAAGCAGAGAAGGAAATAAGAATGCCATTAACTTTGTTGTACCTCTCTACCTGGGATTTGCTTTCACTCTTTTCCAGCATAGTTATGATATAGTCAGCACTCATCCACATTTTGGAGAAGGTATACAAAGAAGGAAATCAGTCCTGAATATTCATTGGAAGGACTGATGCCTAAGCTGAAACTGCAATTTGGCCACCTGATGTGAAGAATTGACTCATTGGAAAAGACCCTGACTCTGGGAAAGACTGAAGGCAGGAGGAGAAGGGGACGACAGAGATGAGATGGCTGGATGGCATCGCTGACTCAATGGACATGAGTTTGAGTAAGCTCTGAGGGTTGGTGATGGACAGGGAAGCCTGGCATGCTGCAGTCCATGGGGTCGCAAAGAGTCGGACACGACTGAGCGACAACAGAGCTGAACTGATGCGAAGAAGCAAGCAAAGGATGGCTAATTAGTCAATTCCTATCCTACATCCCTGTGTATATCTGGAATTGTACTCCAGCCAATAATGGTACGTCTGTGCCTGTATGATGCCAAACATAAAGCACATCCCAGAGTGAAGAAGATAGCACTGCAAGGAAGCACCACTAATGACATCATTTATAATGAAATGAGTGAGAGTTCTTTAAAAGGAGGTGACATGCTATAGATGGCATTGCATAAGATCTCAAGCAATTCCTGTTCACTTCAAAAATCTCCCTCCTTTCCTAGCCTGAGGAAATTCTTTTAAATGAGCTGACAGAATTTCCTTAAGTAATTATTCCAGCACTTAAACTGTTCCCTAAAGAACAGTCCTTCTGGAATTGTACTAGGGTGAGATTTGTTTCAAGCAAACATTTCTAGACTCACCTTAGATAGCCATTGGCAAGAATGGTTCTTATTGTTGTAAAATGTGTGCATTTGAAATATATTAGCTAGGCAGGTCAATTGAGAGGTTTACAAAGATTTTGCAACTACGGAGTTTCTTTGCTGATTCTGCATCTTCATTGAATATACCTAAAAAATACCAATAAAGTGCTAAGCTATTCGTTCATTTTACCATTGATGTATTCTAGGAGAGATATATAACAATACTGAAGCCAGTGTACTATTCTGATCATTATATTTTTAGTCTAAAATCTTGTTAGGGACCTATAGCTTATGTACAAATTTGTAATGGAGATATATTTTCTAAAAGATTTTAGCTTTGCAAATTTTGTTGTCATAAAGGAAGGCATTCGGGTCATTCCCCTTGTCTCTGTGAACATTTTCAATAACAGGAAGGAGTTAATTCTGCTTTTCACTGAGGTGATGTTTAAAAGGCTCTGCTAATTTCTCCTTCAATGCACCAGTGATATTTAGGGATTGCTGAATATAGTGAAGACAGATGTGGGATTTGGGTGTTTGTTCAGGTGCTTCTGGTTTCTAATTATTTTATCATTATCCATTTCCCCCCTGTAATTTGTTTAAATTTGGAATCACATCACCAATATATCTCATTGCTGCCAGGTCTTCAATATTCTCCTGTTTATTCATTACAGAGTTTCTGTTACCAAGTGATTAATAACCATGAATTTACTGAGATATAAAGTCACTCATGTACTTAGTTCTATTCAAATAGATGTCTGGAAAAGCACTTATTCCAAATATACTACCTTGACCTTTCTAATCCGGGAATCTTAAGAGTATTTCCTCAGTTGTAGAAACTTAAGGGAAAAGGGCTTCCCTGGTGGCGCTAGTGGTAAAGAACCTGCCTGCCAATGCAGGAGATGTGGTTTTATCCCTGGGTGGGGAAGATCTCCTGGAGGGCATGGCATTCCACTCCAGTATTCTTGCCTGGAGAATCCCATGGGCAGCGGAACCTGGTGGGCTACCATCCATAGGGTCACAAAGAGTCAGACACAACTGAAGTGACTTAGCACAGAGGAAAGAAAGAAAAACAACCTAGCACTTACAAGGAAGGTTGGAGAGAAAAAAACATGAGTTCTAGCTTCTGAAGTCTGTGGTTCATTCCGGTTCTGCTATTTGGTTGCTCAGAAATGAGACATGTTCCTTAGCCACTTTGAACAAATGTTTTCGCCTATAAAAGTGGTTATTGAAAATAACCTACGCACTCTCCGATATGTGGCAGAACCCGGTCTAGTATAAATTGCAACACAAAGTACTCAGAATCAGCATAAGGAAAATTATGTTTTTAGCAGTTCTGCTCTCAATGTTTAAGAGGATTTCTACCAGAAGTTTTGTTAAGAAGGGAGAGTGAAGCAGTCATTAAAAAATCTGAGTTACAAAAGGGTATGTGCCTTGTCTCAAAATTATTCCATGATTCAAAACCACTGTATGATTTTGAAGATCTACGAAGTTGACATTTTGATTACCTCGATCTTATGGATGAGGAAACTGAGGTTCAAGAACTTTGGTGACTTGCATAAAGCACACAGCCAGCATGTTTCAGGGGTAGCATTTGACCAGTGTGTGTCTGTTTTCAAGGTTCAGTGTCTCCTAGACTCAATATTGTCCTGCCCCTAAAACCAAGTTCTACCATTAAGTCACAAAGGAACTCTGTGGAGCTCATTACTTCTTCACGACCTGTAATAGGGGGTTTGACTGGATGGGATTTCGTATTTGCCTGCTCACAGTATCTCTGATTCTTGGTCTCAGACTTCGTCACATACACAGAATAGCCCACATTTCTACTTTAGATGGACACAGGCATACCTCTCAAAAGAGACATTATGTTCCCTCCCTACTATGTAAATGTGTCTCAGTAAAATGCATATATTAGTAATGCTCAGGAAATATTTATTAATAATAGTCATAATTTTATGTATTCTAATTTTTCTCCTCAATGCATACAGGCCCAGGAATTACTTCATCTAGGGAAAAAAGGTTTTTGTTCAATAAATAATCATATGCCTACTAAACACCAGTCTTGATGGTTCAAAATGGTCATGATGATAGATGAGAGGTGGAAATCATTTCATAAAGGAAGTGCATCTTGATTGACAAAAAAGCAGAACAGAAAGAGCATCATCAAGCCACAATGAGAACTTCTTATCTGTAATTATGAGTCCTCATGTTAGATTACAAGGCATTAGCAATTCAGCCCTAAGGCAGGGCTTCGTAACATTAAGCTTGCTAACATGGTCTTTAGTGTTCACCTTCAGAATGTCCCCTAGTCCACAGCACACGGTGGCAGTGCAATGATCACAATGCAGAGAACCCTGGGCACTCCTATGTTACCGCAGGGCAGGCAAACTTGTGCCATCACTTTGAAAACTAATTTGATCTCAAATACATATAAAGATACTCCAAACAGTCCATTGTCTTGTTCCAATCATTTTTTTTCTAAGATCCCATCCTAAGAAAATAATTCAAAATATATAAGTAATTTCACACCCAAAGATTTTATTACAGAATTTTTCAAATACTGGACAAATGCAAATAATTTGCATGTCCTAAAATCAGGGTAAGTAAATTATGTTACACACATTTATAGAATATAATGTAGGTATTAAAATATTTATGAAAGATCTATAATCTAATTTAAAAAATTTTACTCCATTGTTGAATTTAAAGCTACATCAAATTTTTTACATGCAGTATTATTAAGTTTAAAGAAACAAATCTATGTGTATAAAAATCTGAAAGTAAATAAGTGAAAATATTACCAATGGTTATTCTTTGAATGGTGAGATTATTGGCATTTTATTCATGTTTTTTCCTTTTGTGTATTTATAAACTTCTTATAGCAATTGTTTATTACTTTTGTAATGAAAAAACATTCCCCTTCAGGTTTGATTTCCAATGCTATAATCTTTTCATACTTAAATGCACTCTGCTGCTGCTGCTGCTAAGTCACTTCAGTCGTATCCAACTCTGTGTGACCCCATAGACGGCAGCCCACCAGGCTCCCCTGTCCCTGGGATTCTCCAGGCAAGAACACTGGAGTGGGTTGCCATTTCTCTCTCCAATTCGTGAAAGTGAAAAGTGAAAGTGAAGTCACTCAGTCGTGTCCGACCCTCAGCAACCCCATGGACTGCAGCCCACCAGGCTCCTCCGTCCATGGGATTTTCCAGGCAAGAGTACTGGAGTGGGGTGCCATTGCCTTCTTGACTTACAAATATATGTAAATAAAAAGACTTTATATGTATATAAAAACACAAATTGTGTTTGATTGTACCTCAACCCAATGGTTCTCAGTATGGTGGGAGGTGATTTTGCCTACCCTTCTTCCCCTTGGGGGATTTAACAGTGGTAGTGTGAGTCTCAGGACATGTGCTACTGGCATTTAGTAGGTAAAGGCCTAGGATGCTGCCAATAGCCCTATCTTGCAGAGGACAGTGTCCTCCACAAAAAGTCACGCAGCCAACAAAGGCCAATAGTGAAGTTCAGAAACCCTGCCTTTTATACAAAATGGTTAAAAATTAAATTAGTTCAATACTATGATGGGAAATCTGAGTTTATTACCAGAACCTTTGAATAAACTTGCCTATCTATCACCTATCCATCCATCTACTCACTCCCAGACACAGACAGTATGTAGATAAGTGCTCCTCTTATGTGGGGCTTGAAGTTTAGTGAAAGAGAAAGGCAGAGAAATCAAGGGCTTAATGTAGTTTGAAGTGCTAAGATGGAGTGCTTTGGAATAATAGAAGTAGGAACTCCATCCAGCTAGGCAGTTCAAGGGAGGTTTTCTAGAAGAGATGGTTCCTTAGTAGAGCTTAAAGAAGGAGTTAATCAGGTCAGGTGGTACTAGAGGTACGGAATTCACCTGTCAATGCAGGAATTACAAGAGACACAGGTTTGATCCCTGAATCAGGAAGATCTCCTGGGGGAGGAAATGGCAACCCACTCCCAGTATTCTTGTCTGGAAAACTCCATGGACAGATGAGCCTAGCAGGCTACAGTCCATGGGGACACAGAGTCGGACATGACCGAGCGACTGAGCACAAGTACAATCAGGTGAGGACCAATAATGGGCATTTTATTCTAGAAGGAGGGACGATCATAGAACAGGCAAAGGCATGATGCAAGAAATAGCACAGGGTGCTTGGGAAATAATGAGGTGGGTGGTATTGCAACATAAAAGTAACGGTGGGAAAGAGGCAGAGAAGCCACAGGGCTGGAGTATCTTTTCTGCCTCAGGAAGTCAAGGAACATTTTTCAAAGAAGGTAGACTATGAGCTAAGAGTTGAAGGTTTAAAAGATGTTTTTAGGAATACGAGGAAGGAAAGGCATTCTAGGAGAGAGAATTGCAAAATTGTGGTAGCTGGAGACAACACAAAATGCTCAGGGAACGTCAGTATAGTGTTGCTGAAACATGAAGTTGAGAAGAAAGAGGAAAAGAAAAAGGAGAAATGGCCAGAGATGAGGTTGAACAGGAAGCATTGGTCTGATAGAGACTTTATTTTATAAACGAAATAGAAGAATCTTGAGCATCAGCTCAGTCACCAGGTCTAGAAAAACTTCCCTCTTGAGAATATGAAGTCAGATTGGAATAAAGCGGGATGGGGGAGGAGTTCAGATGAGACAAGTGTACTGATTTAAAGGGACAAGCCATTAAATATGCGGTGAGAAACCCACGGATGCATATTTGTTGTGCCTCCATGATATACTTTGTCTTTCTCTGGATCCTGTGGAAACACAGGGAAAATTCACTCTATGCTGGGGTGGCATTTCTCCTCTTCTCCAGCTGAGGAGAAATATAAATGAACACAAAGTTAAGACTTGGGGAAGGATTACTATTATCAAGGGTACATTGTATGACATACATCAGAACTGACAGAATTCAGATTAAGGAGGAAATGTGGTATTAGAGAGAGGGTAGGTTTTGATCTGGGCTGAAATGGGAAGATATGGGTGGCATTTGAATAAGAGAAGGTATTGTGGGAGAAAAGGAAAGAATACGAGGCAGAACTTAGAAACTGGGATCAACACGAAGCGTTCTTGAATATTCGAAACTAGATTATATCAAATGTCAGTGGTTCCCAAGGATGTACGATGCTGAATGCTTCCAAGTATCACTCAGATTCAGCTCAAAGGTCACTTCTGTGAGTCCTTTCTGATATTCCCCAGCTTCTGAATAGTATTGGTCAGTCTTTTCTAATGTCTCCCTATACCTTGTAAACATTTGAGACCAGGAAAATTTACTCAACTAATTTGTCTGTGTGTAAACCTCTTTAGCCAAAATTATGCCCTTAAGTTCCCAATTACCAATATCTTTAAGTTTCCAGTACACTGCCTGGTACACAGATCACTTAAAAAAACCTTTGTTTCATGGATGATTGAATGAACGATCATATTTAGTAATAGGTACAATGGAAGTTAAGCATAAAGGCAGCAATGATACTAACTCTTTAAGTCATACAACGTATTTGGTGATAATTTTAAGAAATATCATTTAATTTACCTCTCACAATAATCCTATTTAGTAGCTACTATTATTCTCCCCATCTTTGAAAGAATTGATGTTCAAGGTGGTTATAAATCTTGCCCAAGACCATATGGACCATCAAAATCAGAGCTGTGAACTGACTTCAGGTCTGTCACACTTCAAAGAACATGAAATTACCCACTATTTATATATTTTCCATTTTCAAGAGAATTCAAACTTATGGTGATTTTACTTAAAAAAAAATTGTTGATTCAATGTATTTGTCCTCGACTCAAAAGACTCAGTATGTTAATAATATGAGGACCAGTTTACTTTAAAGAGTTGAAATGTGTTTTTTAACAGACCTACAAGATAAGGGTTTATAAACTCAATGAAAAAAGCAAAATGCCTTTTGTATCCAAGAGGCAATGAAACCTAAACAAAAATCAGTAAGAAGAGGGGACCCTAACTGTCTAGCCCCAGCATTGACTCATTGTGTAACACGATCATGTGGATGGCTTCATTTATATTATAGTCGTCAAAATTATCCTAGAAATTGGGAAATTAGGGGAAGGGAAAACATTGCACAAGCACACACATCCTATTTTAAATCACTTGCTAATTTGGCAGATAACTTCATCAACAGCAACCCCAAACAAAGGACTAGGTATACATCTACTCAGTGAGACCAAAGGGCTCAAAAAACCTAGACAAGTTTCCCAAAGACAAGATCTCATCAACCTGAGATCATTTCTCAACCAGCTCTTTCATTGCCAACTCTCAGTGCAGGGGTTGGCACCTTAGAGCAAAAGGTCAAATTCACCCTGCTACCTGCTTTTGACCTTTCAGCTATGTTGTTTAACATTTACAATGGTTAAAAAAAATATTTTATGACATGAAAATTATATGAAATTTGGATATGTGTCCATAAATATTTATTGGAAGACAGCCACACCCATTTACTTTTATACCTTTTGTGCTGCAACAACAAAGTTGAATAGTTAAATAGACTGCATGACCCACAAATACTACGATACTTACCATACAAAAAGTTGACTGGCAACTGTTCTAGAATAAAGCTTGCTGCTGCTGCTAAGTTGCTTCAGTCGTGTCCGACTCTGTACAACCCCAGAGACGGCAGCCCACCAGGCTCCCCCGTCCCTGGAATTCTCCAGGCAAAAACACTGGAATGGGTTGCCATTTCCTTCTCCAATGCATAAAAGTGAAAAGTGAAAGTGAAGTCGCTGAGTCATGCCCGACTCTTAGCAACCCTATGGACTGCAGCCTACCAGGCTCCTCTGTCCATAGAATTTTCCAGGCAAGAGTACTGGAGTGGGGTGCCATTGCCTTCTCCAAGAATAAAGCTTGGCAGGTGCCAAAGATCTCAGTGAAGAAATCATTGCAAACATCACGGATTTGGCTTTTTAGATTTATTGCTTAACCAAGTGGTTCTCAAAGTGTGCCCTGGATCCTCAGCATCCACTGCTGCTGCTAAGTCGCTTCAGTCGTGTCCGACTCTGTGCGACCCCATAGATGGCAGCCCACCAGGCTCCCTCGTCCCTGGGATTCTCCAGGCAAGAACACTGGAGTGGGTTGCCATTTCCTTCTCCAATGCAGGAAAGTGAAAAGTCAAAGTGAAGTCGCTCAGTCGTGTCCAACTCTTAGCGACCTCATGGACTGCAGCCCACCAGGCTCCTCCATCCATGGGATTTTCCAGGCAAGAGTATTGTAGTTGGGTGCCATTGACTAGGAAATGCCAATTCCCCAACTTCTCTGGTTGGTGCGGTTCCATCTCTGGTCCAGGAATTTCCATGTGCCACATGATGCAGCCAAAAAAATGAAAGAGATGTCAGTTCCCAGATGCTAACCAAGATCCACTGAATTTGAAAATCTTAGGGTGGGGACTGCTGCTGCTGCTGCTGCTGCTGCTGCTGCTGCTGCTGCTGCTACTGCTGCTAAGTCGCTTCAGTCGTGTCCGACTTTGTGCAACCTCATAGACGGCAGCCCACCAGGCTCCCCTGTCCCTGGGATTCTCCAGGCAAGAACACTGGAGTGGCTTGCCATTTCCTTCTCCAATGCATGAAAGTGAAAAGTGAAAGTGAAGTCGCTCAGTTGTGTCTGACTCTTCGCGACCCCATGGACTGCTAGCAATCTTTTATTCTAACACATCATCTTGGTGATTCTTATATGTGTGAAGTTTGAGAACTGTTGATACAATGCAGGAATATGAACATGTTATCCTATCATAATAACAAGAAAGGCATATCTTGGCTTCTATTTGTATCCCAAGCACAGAGCTAGATATTTCACTTATGTTTGAATTTCCTACTACAATCCTGAAATGTTGGGCTTATTAGCCTCATTTTACAGAAGGAACTCAAGCTCAGGAAGGTTAAGTAACTTGCCCTTCACTTTACTCTGCCCTCTCCCTTATCATGTGAGAGAAAGCAGCTCCTGAGAACCCTGGGAGGGGCCCTGGTTCACCAGCTAGGCTTTAGCATTCTCTTGCTGAATATAAAATGTCACAGAGTATCAATGTCAGAAAAGACTACTCTCTACCTGTGATTAATCAAGATAAAAATTAGACCACTCTAATCATAGCTGAGAAGAGGAAAAACATGAACTTTGTTTAAACCACAAATATAACCAAATATCCACCATCCTAGCTAATGTAGCTTGCTTTTTGCCAATTATAGTTTCAGCCTCTGTCTAGGGTTTACTACTTGTATGTAAGATTTACTAAGCCAATTACACTGGCTTTTTGACTGTATTTAACCCGGAACAAAGCCCTACTTCCTAAATCAGAGTCCCTTAACACAAGCTCAAATCCCATAAGTCATTTTGAACACTCTGTTTTGAGATGCCCCACAGTTCTCCATGTTGTGTGTTCTTGGCGGAAAAGAATGTGCTGTGTGCTAAGTCGCTTCAGTTGTGTCTGACTGTTTGTGATCCCTGGACTCTAGCCTGCCAGGCTCCTCTGTCCATGGGATTTTCCCAGAAAGAATATTGGAGTGGGTTTCCATTTCCTCCTCCAGTTCATCTTCCCAACTCAGGGATCAAATCTGCATCCCTTAGGTCTCCTTCACTGGCAGAGGGGTTCTTTACCCCTAGTACCACCAAAGTTTTTGGACCACAGGTGTGTTCCTGGTGACCTTTGGCTGGAAGTCATTGAAATGTACAACTCCTTCACCCCCATCCCTCTTCACTAAGATTCCAGCTCTCTGCTCCATGATGGAGTAGGAAATGGGTTCCCAATGTAAGCAAAACTAAAATAAATAGAATCCCCAAACCCATCAGTACCAAGCACATTGCCAGGTTCAGAGCAATAATTGACACAGATTGATTATATCTTAAGTGGATTAATGGGCTTTTTAGAGTCAACCTGATGACAAATAATGACTTTGGGAAACTGCCATTTTTCTTTTGAATTACAGTTTATATTCCTATTTTTAGCTTCCAGTCTTTATCAAAGTCTTTTGATCCCTCAACTCATCAGATTTCAAATGCCACCATCTTTGTGTAGCCTTCCCTGTATGAGATGGCTCTTCTGCTTGTGTTTTCTAAAGTCCTTGCTCCCTCCCACCAGACAATTTTTAAACTTGGGTTATTCAGGAGCTATTTGGTCTTTAAAATGAAAACTTTTTAAGGACAGTACAATGCCCCAGGTTGTCTATGGCTCTTCACATAGTAGGTGCCTAATAGATATTTGTTCAATTTCATTTAGAAATCCAAGGTCCTCCCCGCACCCAACACGCCTGTTATGGAATTGAAAGGGCTACTTTCCCAGCCATATCAAAGCCCATCTAAGCTGCGCTTTTTTATCTCTCTGCTGAATGTCTCATTTGAAATTATTTCCCAGGGCCATAAAATTCTAATGAACAGCTGCCTCTGATGCCTTTGGTGTGTGGCTATCTCTGCTTTGCAGGGTAATTCTGATGTGAAATCTTAATAGTAGAAAAAAAAGAAAGAGTTAAAAAAAGTCATAATCAACTAATCAATAGTTTCCAAGCTATTTTGGAGACTTGAAAGAGTCACTAGACGCTCTCGGTTACGTAGCACAAGGAGAAGTGCATTCGCACTATTACTGTATGGGAATAAATTGCACTCAGGCTCTCATTTTTTTTTTTTTTTAGTATGTTCTACATATCAAGAATTGTGCTGGGGCAGCAAGTTTAATTATATAACTAAGGAGAGGAAATAAAACTATGTTAATTCTGTTACATTTACATTTTATCTGTTGTTGTCCTAGGACTTCTGCATTTTATACCATGTTCCTATGTTGATATTACCTCACCCAGTACCCCTCATACAGAACTTGTGCAAACATTTTTCTGGCATATGAATTTGATAAACTTCCCTTCATCCATAAAATCCCAGCTTTCACCTCCTCTGGGGAGTCATCTCTGATCATTTCTATCTCTTTCACTTGGGCTTAATTACTTTCCATTCTTCCTCTGTATCTTGGACTCATTTGTACTGATTTATCTACCATAATATATTGCATTTTCCTTGATTATATTCCCCATCCCTTTATATAACTTGAGAATTCCTTGAGGGTAGCAACTGAGTCTAATTAATCATTGTATCTTGGCCCTACCGGAGTACCTGGTATATTAAAGACAACTGAGAAACATCTGTAAATGTAAGCCATTGCTGAAATACAAATAACAATGTTGGTAATTATTGAATGTGGATGATGGATACATCAAAGTTTAATGCTTTTCTCTGCATTTTTGTGTGTAAAGTTTTCCAAAATAAAATGTTCAAAATAATTGAAGACCTTTTAAAATGTCAGGTACATCTTTAGGAACTTTAAAATTCCCACCATAAATGAAGATACTATATCAGTATCTTCAGGATTTCTCAGCTACAACCTCTGTGTGCCCTAGATTTCCTTCTTATCTCATCAGAAAAACATCTGAAGCCAAACAACATTGTCCTGAAATAAGAAAACAATTATGCCATTGCAGAATAGGTGCAGGTTAAGGATATTATATTAAACATGAGTTTCTAGAAAATCTGGAAATTGACAATTCACCTTAAATATTTTATTGATGAGGGCAATCAATGGATTCCTGCCTTTGTGGTTTCCCACCTGAATTGTCCCTGGTACCTCTACCTACACTCTCTTACCTCTGAATTCATCTTCACCTACTTCCAAACTGACCTATCTGAAACATGAATCTGCCATCCTGCTCATTGGTTCCCTAAAGCTGAAGACTTTGGGTCAATGGCTTTTTATCATTGAGAAAGTATATGTGCCCTCTTGACATTCACCTCAATGGACTCCTTCAGACACATCTCATTTCAACATTCTGATGCCCACCTTCTATAAGCCACAGCTCTTGTCCATCAAAGCTACTTTCTGTCAGTGCTCAGGATCACAATTGAAACTCTTTGCTCAGCCTGGAGTGTTATTTCCTCATTCTGAACCCCTTCTCACACTGCTAAGTCCTGTATAACAGTCTTTTTCTCAATGAAACCTTCCCTTTAGCCCTTTCCAGAATGTTCCACTCCATTTGTGCTTCTGCTGCCCATTTCTTGGGGCGTTTATGTTCTTCTGTCTTGTTAAGTGATTAGTTTCCCTTTTCAGAATGTAAGCTTACCGAAGGTTCATTCCTTCAACGTTTATCTTGTCCCTTTCCACCATCTCAATCAATGCCTAACAAAGGACACTGCCTATACTTAGAATCCAATACCAAGTATGACATGAGACACTGTGAAATGAGATTATTCTTGTAAGTGTTCTTCCTTGTTCCCTTTATTAATGAAGGGAATATGTGAAACCTCAAATCATTATATTAAAATCCCATTAGTCATTTTAATCCTTCTTACAAATTGCTTTTGCTACCTAAACCTTAAATTTCAACTGAAAGAGAATTATTTTTTAACATAGGGCTTTACTGAAATAAGAATCTAATTTATGTGGGAGCAGAAATGTTTCCCTTTCCCTTTTCCTATTCTTGGCAAATTCTCATTAACCATTGTAGATGATAATAGTAAGGCAACACTGCTTTATCTTGAAACTAATACAGAAGGTCTCATCCATATAGACTCAAAATGACTTTCTAAGTTGATCAATGCAGAGTCACACTAGAGAAAATACTACAATGGTACCAGAGAAGAATCATTGCCCCACGAGGACGATATGAAGCTCCATGTTACCCAAAAGAAGCTCATGGTTCTGCTCTGGGCCTCAGCTTTACTTCTCAACCAAAATAAATGGCTAATTCTCTGGCCTTTTCCTGAGCTATATTTTCTAAGTCGTCAATCACAGGGAAATGTTTAGCAATTTATATTGGGAAAGCTCCTTTTGGCCTTTTTATCATTTGCTGGTAGAAAGGATGAAGGACTTAATAATCTAATATTTTGTGACTTGCTCTGTAAATGCTTTTTTCTTATATCTCCATTTGATTGGTGATCACAAAGCCTAAGTTCTGTTTCTTCTTGGACACTGCCACAATCTGAGAAAACACAGACAGGAGGCCTAGGCTAGATTTCTTATGACTTCATTGGGTCTCATTGTTTGATTGTACTTGGACTAGCCATTCATGGTCACTGAATATGTCACAGATACATTCAAAATTCAGTGAGGATCTTAGAGTGAGGGGACTCAGGAGACCATTTGGCTTCCTTTTGTTCAGATCCTGCCTCTAAGGTATGATAGGGTATGTAGTTTGATTTAGCTTGCTTATAAACCATAATTGGGTCCTAGCCTTGGGTTGAAAAATTGTGTATATATTTTGTAATCTTATTTCCTATGAATGCATTTCCCTCAGATATCTCATCGGAGAAGGCAATGGCACCCCACTCCAGTACTCTTGCCTGGAAAATCCCACGGGCAGAGGAGCCTGGTAGGCTGAAGTCCATGGGGTCATTAAGAGTCAGACACGACTGAGCGAATTCACTTTCACTTTTCACTTTCATGCACTGGAGACGGCAATGGCAACCTACTCCAGTGTTCTTGCCTGGAGAATCCCAGGGACGGGGGAGCCTGGTGGGCTGCTGTCTATGGGGTTTCACAGAGTCAGACACGACTGAAGTGACTTAGCAGCAGTAGCAGCAGATATCTCATAGGGTGTTAGTGGACAGTTCCTCTAACCAGTCCATCCAAAAGGAAATAAGTCCTGAATATTCACTGGAAGGACTGATGCTGAAGCTGAAACTCCAATACTTTGGCCACCTGATGCAAAGAACTGACTCTTTTGAAAAGACCCTGATGCTGGGAAAGATTGAAGGTGGGAGGAGAAAGGGATGACAGAGGATGAGACGGTTGGACGGCATCACAGACTCAAGGATATGAATTTGAGTAAGCTCCAGGAGTTGGTGATGGACAGGGAAGCCTGGCATGCTGTAGTCCATGGGGTCACAAAGAGTTGGACCTGACTGAATGACTGAACTGAGTGAACAGTTCAGGACAAGATTCAGGAATTCAGGAAATTTCCCACCTATGTTTTTGTTCATTCTCTTCCCAATATTAGAAAACAGAAATAAGTGAAAATTGTTTGTAATAGGAAAAAGCACCGTATAGGATTCGGAGCTCTTTGGATTTGGTTCTGTCTCCATTCCCAATTAGTGTTGTCTTCTAATAAATCAGTTACCCTCTCTGGGTTGCAGTTGTCTCCCATGTAAACTGAGTCAGTTGGACTAGATCAGTATTTTTTAACATATACTTTGGAACAAAAAAGGAAATTTTCCCCTATATTTTTCCACTTGTCAAGGAAATATACCACCTGTATGGTGGTAACCTGCATCTTTGTTATCTTAGCACAACCAAGACTTACATATTGAACCCAAAGTTTGCCCAGTTTATTGGACATTTTGGGCTTCCCAGGTGGTGCTAGTGGTAAAGAATTTGCCTGCCAGTGCAGGAGATGAGGAGATGTGCATTCAATCCTGGGTTGGGAATATCCCTTGGAGTAGGAACTGGCAACCACTCCAATATTCTTGATAGGAAAATTCCATGGACTGAGGAGCCTAGTGGGCTACAGTCCATGGAGTACAAAGAGTTGGACATGACAGAGAAACTAAGCACAGCACACTGGACATTTTACACAATATTTTAAATGTGTAGGCACATCATCTATATATGTGTGTACATAGAAACAAAGTGTGTATTGAACTGTGGAGTTGGAGAAGACTCTTAGAGTCCCTTGGATAGCAAGGAGATCCAACCAGTCAATCCTAAAGGAAATCAATCCTGAATATTCATTGGAAGGACTGCTGTTTAGGCTGAAGCTCCAATACTTTGGCCACCTGATGCAAAGAGCTGAATCATTAGAAAAGACCATATGCTGGGAAAGACTGAAATCAGGAGAAGGGGATACAGAGGACGAGATGGTTGGATGGCATCACCAACTCTATGGACATGAGTTTGAGTAAGCTCTGGGAGACGATAAAGGACAGGGAAGTCTGGCATGCTGCAGTCCATGGGGTTGTAACTGAGGGACTGAACAACAACAAAATTAGAAATAAAGATTCATATATGGACATGGATATTATTATTTGGGTATGGATATGGATACCTACCCCAAGAAAGATGTTTCAGACTATCTCAAAATTCTCTGATTCTGGTTAGAAGAGTTAAGTTTACAATTTTACTTTTTGTATTGTTGGAACTCAAATTTGAAGATTTTGTCTGAAAATCTTTACGTGACATAAGAAAGAACTTAAAGAATAAAAGCTGAGTCATTTGCAAACTTGTGACTTTTGACTTTAAAAGTCTGTATTACCAACACTGGCAATAAAAGAACTGCGTGCTATCTTATAACCACTATAGGGCTGTGAGAGTCAACTTTCTCAAATATCTCTGTGGTGTTTTTCCTTTATGCTTCATCTAGATCTGAAACAAGACCATCTTGAGTATAGCGCACTAAAACTGAGGGCTATGGCTCAACGGATTCCAGAAAACAAAAACTAATATGGCGAAGAAATGAAACAGAAGCAAACTATTCCAATCACATAAACTAAAATGATCTTATCTGTATTTTGTCACGACACCACTAGAAAGGGTTGAGGCCGACATCTCAAAATAATGCAAGATCGTTGTGCAGCACTTGGAGAAAAGTTTGTTTCTGTATTGCTTCCCTCTCAGGAGAAATGTGAGGTTAAATAAAATTATTCCCACAGTTAAATAAAATTACTGTGTAATATGAGAAAAAAAAACAGAAATTCTATTTTCTGAGGGTTTATTTAATCCTATTACAATATTATTCTTATGTGTGCCTGAGCAGAACTTGTTACAGATTGAGAAGACTTAAAAAAAAAAAAAAGATATGAAAATTGCATGAGAACTTCTGATGTTCTTACACTGGTCTAAACAGTAGAATCTAATGGACCCACTTGTAGAAGGAAAGACTTTCTAAAGATAAGATACACTGACCATTATTAACATATTAACAGCAACAACCTGTATACCGGATGTAGTTTGGGATGCTGTCATCTTAGCTAAGCTCCTGAACTCCGTCAGGAAGATTAGAAACACAGGCAGGCTTAAATATTTTCATCATCTTCCCACATTACACACAATATGAGAAGTGAATATGCGTAAATAACTCGGCAGTAAAAGATCTTATCCTTATCCGGAAGGTATTAGCAAATGTCTCAGGAACACCATTTTTTCACTTGAGAATAAAGAATGGCTTGGATGTAGAACTGACATCAATAATTAGGTTTTAAATCATTCAAAGCATATTATTTCAATGAAAAATAATATATACATATGTAAGTATATATATATATCACTATTAAAAAGAAGTTACAACGTTTTTTAACTTGCCAATCTTTGAATAGTAGAACTGATTTTTGGTAGTAAAATTCAGGAGGATAAAATATTAATTGATAGCAGCAATGCTGTCCTGGGCTTATATGGGTTTTCACTCAAGAGACAAATGAGCGAAGTGGCTCACTGGGAAATGTAAATGAAACACTTTTGCAAATTAAGTGTTCAAAGCACATTTTTGCTAAGCATTCATTAACTCAATTTTAAATCAAAAGCTTACCCATTTTTTATCATAATCAATAACTCAGCTCCACCCGCACATCTCCTAACTAATGAGGCACGTACATATTTCTCTCACAAATCAGGGTACTCCTCCAGAGGATAGAATTACTAATGACATTAAGGCGTGGTAAACTTGACAACCAAAACAGCAACCTGTATTATCACCCTGGAGTAAAGAGAGCCCTAATTTCCCACCTTAGAAGTACATTTAACCCATAATATCACCCTAAACTCAAATAAATTTCAGATAGAAAGATAATGGCACAATATCCCTTCCTTTCCAATGTCAAATATCTGGGTACACAGAAATGAACTGTTCAGTGCTAGGGTGCTCCATGTCAAGCATGCATATTTTAAAACTTTTTGCGTATTTTAAGCCTCCTCAACTCTGCAGCGTCTGTATCCAGTTCTGAACCAGACCTGACCAACGGCACAGATGGGAGCGACCACTTTACCTTCTGAAAAATCAATCAGTCCCAGCAAATGAAGCAGCTTCAGAGATGCACATATAATCACAACAATACCCACTGTTTGCAGTCCTTCCGACTCCCACTCAAGAGTCAACATCCTTCAAGCAGGTAGAGGCATCCCAGCCTCCGAACTCCTTCGGAATGGAGGGAGTTAATTAGAGAATCCGAGTAATATCTCGCTTGAAACAAAGACTCGCAAGGGGGAAAAGTGAGCAGCTCCTCAAAGATGCACCGGGCAAAGCAGCAGCCCCCCGGGGTGAGGACCGACCTGGGCTGAAGTCCAGGCTCTCATACTGATGCTGGCATTTGCCTGGTGGGGTCCCTCCACCACAGCCCGCCGGCCCCGGGACTCTGCGCTGCAGCCAGCGAGCAAAGCTGCGAGGGGAAGATCTGTTGGAGAACTGGAGACTTTGCAGTGTCCGTGGAGAGAAGGGACACTCCTAGGAAACTTGCCCGGGAGAGCACAGCGGCGCTCCGTGCGCTGACGCTGCAACCCCGGGCTGGGTGGGTAGAGCTGTCTGCGCGCTAGTTTGCTGCCTAGGAAGCTTGCGAATGTCCCCTTTTCCCCAGAGCAGCTGCTCTCTCTTCCCTGAGCTTGCTCCGCGAGGCAGCTCGACCCGCTCACTCTCGGGATGCTAGGAAAAATTCAATTTTGGTGGTTGGTGTCTATGGCCTCTTTAAAAAGCCCCATGGAAGCCCAGGGGCAGCTTTTCTAGAGAGAAAAGTGCAGAGGCAAAAATATTCATAATTCAGTGGCTTTTTTCAAGCGGGAGCATCCAAGCCGCCGCCCACCTGCCACTCCACTGGGGCTGTTCTGGTCCCTGCTGACACATGATTGAGAGCATTATTAGGGAGATTGATTTAGTCCTCATATTTACAAAAGTGGATGGGGGTGGGGTGGGGTGCGGCAGAGCAGGACCTGGGAAGAACACTGCTGTTCAGTAACTGTCCCCTGGAGGGTGAGCGCTACTATCATCCTTAAATTTTTGCTTTAGCCTGTCTCAGAGCAAAGTTTCACAAACTTCCCTGATGATAAACGTTACTCGGGTGCTTGTTAAAAGAATCTTTTGTGGAGACTCTGATTCCGAAGATTCTGGAGCTTATGTTCTTAAACTAGGAGTTAGGTGATTCTTAGCATCAGGTAAGCGTGGGTCGCGCTTGTCCTGAAAAATCCCACAGGGCGTTCTATTCCGAACCACACCTAGCAGCCTAGGGAGCTTTGGGGGCATGGATTCTGGGCCATGTCAGAACCACACCAGCTTAGTCATTCTGTGGGTTATCTCCTTTGTGCTGAAACCCAGCCCAAGAGTGGTGGTGAAAGGAATCAACTGGGACTCTGTATGTGAAAGGATTTTTAGCTTCTGAAACTCACTAGGAGACATAAGGGGTTTATCAGTAATGTCTGAGGCCCCAGGAAACATTTCCTGGTTCTGCCACTTCTTGCTGTGTGATATTTGGAAGACATTTAACCACTCTGAAAACAGTTCTTGTTCTGTGAAGTTGTGCTTATGATACTTCAGTGCTTTATTTAAAGTTTTCTATTTAAAGGGAACTCTGGGAACTTAGAATGGTCATAATAATAATACTACTACTTTCTGAGCATTTATTATGTGTTCATCCATATTGCTGCTGTAGGATCTTAGTTCTCCGAGCAGGGATTAAACCCATGCCCCCTGCAGTGGAAGCTCAGAAATGTAACCACTGGACCACCAGGGAAATCCCAGTCCATATTAGTCCATTAACTCATCCCTACATCTCTATGTGGGCTTTTCAAGTGGTGTTAGTGGTAAAGAACCCACCTGCCAGTGTAGGTAGTTGTAGGAGACATGGGTTTGATTCCTGGGTGGGGAAGATTCCTTGGAAGAGGGCATGGCAACTCACTCTAGTATTCTTGCCTGGAGAATCCCATGGATGCAGGAGCCTGGCCGGCTCTGGTCCATAGGGTTGCAAAGAGTCAGACATGACTGAAGTGACTTCATGCACACACGCACAGCTCTGTGTGGTAGGTATTATGGTCATCTTCATTTTACAGGCGAGGAACTGGAAGCGTAAAGAGGTCAACTTGCCAAACCTGGGGGTGCACTGTTTGGTAGGCAATAAGCATTCATTCTTTCATTCAGTTATTCTTTAACATTTATTAAGCTGCTACTCTGAGCTATGAAGAGGTCATGACAACCTACTCCAGTATTCTGGCCTGGAGAATTCCCATGGACAGGGGAGTCTGGTGGGCTGCAGTCCATGTGGTTGCAAAGAATCGGACATGGCTGAGCGACTAAGGACAGCACTGAGCTATGGATGATACGTGAATAATAAAATGAGAAATAACGTCTAATCCTATTCTTTGGGGACTTACAGGTTAACAGAGGAGCCAGACATGAAATGTGATCCATAAATGTTCTCTCCTTTGAGTAGATATCTTTGAAGATACAGTGGGAGCACAAGAAGGGAAAGTCAGCTCCACCTGGGGAAAGGTGGGTGGTAGTAACAGGACAAAGACTTTATGGAGGAGGTAAGGATCAATGATGGTAGCTTTCATCAGTATTGGAAATAATAGATCATATACAAGCTTCAGGGTAAGTAGGCTTGGGTTAAATCCTGATTCTGTCGCTTGCTTGCTCTGTGAGTTGGGGGAAACTGCTCCATCTCTGAGTCTCGGTTTTCTAAATCCAAGTTGGGGATGCAGCTGCCTCCTTGTCATGGCTGACACGAGAGTTAACAGAACATGGCGAGCTGAGCCTAGCTGCTGGTGCTCCCCTGCTCAGCACAGGGTAGTTGTGGGATTATGACAGACGTGCCAGCTCTTTAGAGGCTCTGCTGGGTCTAGATGGATAAGATGACTTTGCTCTTCTCTGGTCCTGCTGCTCCTAAGTCTAGTTCCAGTCTTTTTCCTATAAAGACTTTTGAACATCCCAGCCCACAGGGCTATTTTTCTCCTCTGGATTCCAAGAATATAACTGGTACACACAACTTTAGGTCATTAAAACTGGCTCTGAAAACAGTGCTTTTTGTTATGCATAATATGCTTATAGGAGATATTCTTTCTATCAATCTGCCTAACCATTTATCCATCTAAACAGGTTATTTACAGTTGTGTCACCAAGCCAGTGAAGCAGCAGTTCTCAGAAGTTGATGAGAAAATAAATGTTTTAAGTAACCATTCTCTGAAATTCCTGGCAACATATAGCTAGCTATAGGAAGTCAAAAGTTAAAAAAAGCTGCAAAAATTAATTAGGTCAGTCAAACTATAACTGTAATTTTTAATCCTACACAATACTATATTACAGTTGAAAAAAACTGAGGTACAGAGAGGTTAAATGATTTAGTCAAGACCACACAGCTAGAAAGTAATTGATCTAGAGTTTGAATATCTTTTTGTCTGACCTGCATGCATGCTCAGTCATTCAGTTGTGTCTGACTCTTTGCAACCCCATGGATTGTAGCCCACCAACCTCCTCTGTCCATGGAATTTCCTAGAGAATATTGGAATGAGTTGCCATTTCTTCTTCTAGGGGATCTTCCCAACCCAGGGATTAAACTCGAGTCTCCTGCATCTCCTGCCTTGGCAGGTGGATTCTTTATCACCGAGCCACTTGGGAATCCCTTAGTCTGACACTCAAATTTATTATTCTCCCTTTACACCCTTCAGTAGATTTCAACAAATATTTGTCAATTGACCTTTTGATTTAAAAAAAAAAATTTTATTTTATTTTTAAACTTTACAATATTGTATTAGTTTTGCCAAATATCGAAATGAATCCGCCACAGGTATACATGTGTTGACCTTTTGATTTATAGAGTTAGGCAAAGTATTTTAAAATTGCCATATCTCATTTTCTAGGAAAGAAATCCCAACCTTGCTTGAAATTCAGATAAAGCACCATGGGTTAGATTTTGTTAATTTCAGGCAGTATTTCCCTTTAGGACAATGACATTCCTAGTGTAGGATTCACCAGCTGAGAGTCTTGGGGGCCCATCCCTTTCCTCTCTACATTGATTGCATTTGTCACTTGGTTTTCTGAACTCTTTTTGTTGGTTCCAGCTGTAGGATCCTGCAGCTCTCAAAGAATACAATGGTTCTTTCACATGCAGCCCCCAATGCAGGATTTGTAAGCTAACACCATTGAAGAGTTTCATTCTTCATCTGAGAAATCTAGGGAAATGGGGAACACTTGGAGAAGAGTTCAAAACGCCCCTTCTCCAAGGGGCGTTTTGGAAAAGAATAGTTGATTGCATATTATTAAAAAAAAAAAAAAAAAAAAAAACCAACTCCAGATTAGGGTCTATCATTTTGTTGCAGTAATTTTTCAGCCCCAACCCATGTTATTATATTAAAATATGCTCTGGCTTTTCCCCTCCATTCCCAGGCTCACTCCTTTCTTTACATTGTGAGGAGTATCTAGCATGGACATCCCTGGTGGCTCATCGGTAAAGAATCTGTCTGCCAATGCAGGAGACGTAGGTTTGATCCCTGGGTTTGGAAAGACCTCCTGGAGAATGAAACAGCTACCCACTCAAGTATTCTTGCCTGGAAAATTCCATAGACAAAGGAGCCTGGCAGGCTATAGTCCATGGGGTCGCAAGAGTTGGACATTAGCAACTAAACCACCACCACCACATCCAGAATAGGAAAGGTATATCAAAGGATTAAACTAACATTTCACGCCCAGTTTCTCTAAGCTGGGCACCATACTATGTACTTTACATGTATAAATTAATTTATTCTTACCACAAACCAGAGTTAGATATTGTATCCCTATTTCAAAGAAAAATAAAAACCAAGGCTTGTTGAGATTATGGTATTTCCACAAAGTCACATTTAAAAAGGGGGATATTGAGGATTTATATTTGATATACTCCAAAAACTAATAGCCACTAGCATTTATGGATAACTTATAAATGTTAGACACTATTCTAAAATTTTTACACACATTAACCAATATAATTCTTTCATAATTCCCTGAGATTAATATTATTACTTTGGTTTCAAGGAGACAGAAGAGTTGAGATTTGAATTTAGGCATCCTGGGTTCCAGATTCTATGCACCTCACCATTCATCACTGCTCCAGTCTCAGTCCTCGTTGCACCATGTTGAAGGGTTCTTTCACTGAGGCTCTGGCAAGGGATTCTGAACAATTGCCAGAAACTTTTAGGAAAAGTAAAATGTACTCAAGGAGGCATGACCAAACCAATTAACTAGTCTGAAGAAGAGAGAGGATCAGGGAGTACATTTTTAATTTCCTTGCATCAATTCATCCTTTCAGTAATCTTGATTGAGTTAATTTCCCTGAAACATGAAATTGATCATTTCCTTTTCTTTTTTGTAGCTTCAGTTTGAAGTTTCATCAAGTGATATTCCTTAGGTAAGAAATGATCCTTGTACTATTGATATGCAAATATAAAAATAAATATAGCAAAGTTGAGAAAAATGTTAAAGTGAAAGTGTTAGTCATTGATTCGTGTCCTACTCTTTGCCAACCCATGGACTGTAGCGCATGGAATTCTCCAGGCAAGAATTCCGGAATGGATAGGTATTTCCTTCTGCAGGGGATCTTCCTGACCCAGGGATCAAATATGGGTCTCCTGCATTTCAGGCAGATTCTTTACCATCTGAGCCACCAGGGAAAGCTGTAAAAATGTTAAAGTTGGATAGATTTATTTACCTACCTATTTTATCTTCAAAAATACAGGTAGAATGACAATGCACATAGGAACAAGTGAAGTCAAATTTAAATTTAAAAATATTAATTTATATTTGTGTAAATATCTAGACAGCATATTAAACAACCTAGACAGCCTAGACAACCTAGACAGCGTATTAAAAAGCAGAGACATTACTTTGCCGACAAAGGTCTGGTCAAAGCTATGGCTTTTCCAGAGTCGTGTATGGATGTGAGAGTCGGACTATAAAGAAAGCTGAGTGCCGAAGAATTGATGCTTTTGAACTATGGTATTGGAGAAGACTCTTAAGAGTCCCTTGGACTGCAAGGAGGTCCAACCAGTCCATCCTAAAGGAAATCAGTCTTGAATATTCATTGGAAAGACTGATGCTGAAGCTGAAGCTCTAACACTTTGGCTGCCTGATGTGAAGAACTGACTCATTTGAAAAGACCCTGATGCTGGGAAAGATTGAAGGCAGGAGGAGAAGGGGACGACAGAGGATGAGATGGTTGAATGGCATCAGCGACTCGATGGACATGAGTTTGAGTAAGCTCAGGGCATTGGTAATGGACAATGAAGCCTGGTGTGTCCATGGGGTCAAAAAGAGTTGGATAGGACTGAGAGACTGAACTGAACTGAACTGAAATATCTGGAAATCATTTAGATATAAAATAATCTAATCTTTTTATCTTTTACAGGTTTAAAATTGAGGTGCTGAGAGCAGAATTAACTTGTTCAAGGTCAAAGGATTTAGGAAGTGGACAAAACTGGCTTAAAACAGCCCATATTTCATGATTCTGAAACTGTTAATGACAGGCAATATCAGAATGAGAAGTTTAAAAGAGAAGTTAAAAAGCAATTAAATTCTATTGGAAAATTTTTCTATTCTCATTCAATAGGAGTTAAGAGAAGCAAGGCATCAGTGTGGTTAGCATCACTGAGAAAGTTCCATTGAAGAGAAAAACTAATCTAGGTCTCTAAAAATAAGTGAGAGAGGAGGAATGACTTTCCCAGAAGTGTAAATGGACACACACTAGGGCAACACTCATGATGGTGGTGTGGCTGGACTGAGGCCTCCTCAGAAGGCAGAAGAGAAAAATGGTCCTGGGAAGTTGTTGAAAAGACCCCTTAACTTAAGGGATCTTTTAGGGCAGATAATGAAGACAAGGTTGTTGTATGACCTTTAGAGTCTCTTCTAATTTTAAGATTTTCTCAGTGAACTAATGAAAACTATTAACCTTCTGATGTCATCTATTCTATTCCAATCCTTATTTCCACCCTTAGTATATCATATACCTCATTGATAGGTTTCCCAATTACTTGCAAAGATCTGTAAATGTTCTCTGGACAAACTTCCACTCAAACATGACAGAACTCAAGTTATTTTATTTAGCTGCAGGGCTTCTTCTGAAAGGTTAATAAATGTACCTAGAATGCTTTTCTTAAAAATATGTATGCAGCTGCCCATTAAGCAATTAAATATCTAGTCTCCTGGTTTGAGTGTCCCATTGAATCCATGAATTGGCAGTAGAAGTGAAGAATGCTCACTTTGAAGATGCAGATCATTGCCTATCTTCCTGTGATGCCAATATTAATACTTTCTGTCCCCTTGCCAGATACCAGGATCATACTGCCCCACTGCTGCTGCTGCTGCTGCTGCTGCTGCTAAGTTGCTTCAGTCGTGTCCAACTCTGTGTGACCCCATAGATGGCAGCCCACCAGGCTCTGCCGTCCCTGGGATTCTCCAGGCAGGAACACTGGAGTGGGTTGCCATTTCCTTTTCCAATGCATGCGTGCATGCTAAGTCACTGTAGTCATGTCCGACTCTGTGTGACCCTATGGACAGCAGCCCACCAACCTCCTCTGTCCACAGGATTCTCTTGATAAGAATACTGAAGTGGGTTGCCATTTCCTGTTCCACACTGCCCCACTGTGTAGTGCTAATCTGTAACTATACTTCTCTGTTGAACTTTTGAAAGAATAATCCCCTGCCAAGTTTGATGTTCTAGTAAGGTATAATACTATGCTAAAGCCATGTTTCAATGGAACATTTCTCAGAGCTGAGAGACTGTCTCCTGGGCTATACCTTCAGCTTGACTTGAATAAAACTTTTTCTTCACCTGAGTTATAGACTGGTTATTGCTTTTCCACCTGCACTGCTTGGCAGAGTTGACAGGGTATCAGAGAAACCCACTTGAGGTCACCTGGAGTCTTCTTTGAACTGATAACCAACACAGGCCCCTTGAGCCCCTCTGGCTTCCCATCATTCTCCCAGTGCTTTGGTGAGTTCTCCTGATATCCAGACCTCATTGATTTAAAAAAGTGGCAGTTCTGAGTTTTGCCTAAACCATTAAAATTTTAAGACTTGAAATCTTATGGGGTACCAGTATATTTCCTAGGTGGAAGGATTCTATAGGGAAGTTGCTAGACAGAGAAAGCAGAAGGAACTTTTGAATGGACACATGTATTTGTATGGCTGAGTCCCTTTGCTGTTCCTCTGAAACTATCGCAATGTTGTTTGTTAATCAGCTATAACCCAATACAAAATAAGAAGTTTAAAATACACAAACAAAAAAGAAAGCAGAAGGAAATTCTGAGTCAACTGTGTTGGCTCAACTTTTTTAAAAAAATGTAGCTTTAAGTTGGAAAGATTTGTAGTTTATGGTAAAATGAAACAAAAAGGAGGAGGGGATTGTGCTGCTAAACCCTACCAGCTCCTGGATGCACAGCCACAGGGGGGAACGCCAGACAGCTTCATGTACAATGGATACAGTCAATACTTGCAAGTATTTATCTTGCCCCCAAATCACCAGGAGGGGGCTCTTTTGACATGCCAAAACTATTTTCTTACATACTCAGAGAAACTAACTTGATAAAACATCTTTTCACAATTCTGACTCTAAGAGAACAAAAACTGTTCCTGGAGAACAGCTTGAAATTATAACTCTTACCATGTCCTTGAAATGAAAACATAGCCAACACCCCTTGAGACTACAGTCTTGGCTCAATTAGTGGGACCCAAAACTGAGAAGAAAAAGGAAACAAGGCCTTTTTAAATTTCAGCAAGAAAACCATGCAATCTCTGCATCTATCTGGATATATATATGTCTGTGTGTATATTAAAAATATAGTATGTCTCTACCTCTGGAATGTATTATCAAAATTATTCTGTAAAAGAGCTCTATTTAACTGATTTAAAAGTAAGCACTTACAAATCAATTATTTCTAAATATAACATAAATTGGCCCCAAATTTAAAGGATCACATGACATAGGATTAATCTTGAATGAATAAAAAGAAGTTTGTGTTGCTGATTTAATTAAACAGATATGTCTTTAGAGTCATCAATGTTAAATATACTTTTATTGTACCTAGGGCTTCCCTGGGGGCTCAGATGGTAAAGAATCTACCTGTAATGCAGGCCAGCCAGGTTCAAACCCTGGGTCAGGAAGATCCCCTGGAAAAGAAAATGGCTACCCACTCCAGTATTCTTATCTGGAGAATTCTATGGACAGAGAAACCTAGCAGGCTACAGTCCATAGGATCTCAAACAGTTGGACAAAACTGAGCGACTAACACTACGATCAGTTCAGTTCAGTTCAGTCGCTCAGTCATGTTGAATTCTTTGCAACCCCATGAATTGCAGCACGCCAGGCCTCCCTGTCCATCACCAACTCTGGGAGTTCACTCAAACTCATGTGCATCAAGTTGGTGATGCCAACACTATGATACACCTACCTAAAAATAATTTTCCAATTTTTGGTAATTTGAAACTTTAAAGTTTCATTGAATCAATTTAAATGATGGAAATTCATTGAATTCTAGTTCACTTTTAAATAAGATAAAATACTGAAACTTTAATTGCTAAGGAAGTCTATATTTACCTACTTTTGACCACTTATTACAGCAATGTTAAATATATTTGAGACTATTAGTAAATACATTTTATGCTTGACTGAAATATACTATGAAGAGGAATATTTTCCTAAAAATAAATTTTTATAAAGGACTGTATGAATAGAGGAAGATGTATGATGTTGGTAAGAGAAAGTATAAAACATTGACTTTTTTTTTTGTTTTGTTTATTTTTTAAGGACAAAGAAAGTGATTTTGTCCTGAAACTGGCTATTTCTAAATGGAAAACAAAAGAAGGGACAAACTAATAAGAGTATAAAAATTTATGGAAAAGGAACCTTGAAAAAAGAGTTTTATGTGACATTAAATTGAATTTACTTGAGTTAGCGAATTTTAATACAATATTAAAGGTAAAATGGTAGAAAACTAGAATTTGCTCCTTGCCAAGAAAAGGGATTTCCTGGTGGCTCAGGTAGTAAAAAGTCTGCCTACAATGCAGGAGACTTGGGTTTGATCTCTGGGTCAGGAAGGTCCCCTGGAGAAGGCAATTGCATCCCACTCCAGTATTCCTGCCTGGAGAATCCCATGGCTGGAGGAGCCTGGCATACTATAGTTCATGGGGACATGACTGAGTGATGTCACAAGAAGACAAAGTTTTCTTGAAATATTGACCTGCTATTTTGACAACTGATTGTAAAGCTTCTTAATCTCTTATAACTTTCTGTATTTGCCTTTGACTATATTATCATCACTTTGGTTAAGTGAAACACTGCTTATGATCCTACTTCACTGAATGTTTAAAATCTTTTGATATCTTGGACAAACTTCCTGAAGTCAAACTCTAAACAAAGTTCTTTTAGCCAGGGCGTAGCAGCCAGGATTTATAGCCTGGTCTTTAGACCCTTAATTCACTGTACTTTCTACTGTAACAGGGAACCTAAGATGTCTACATAATCAATAAGATATAAACAAGGAAGGACAAAGCACTGTAGAAGAAAGAGATTCCTCCCAGTGAGATCAGACAAATCCTCAATAAACAGAAGCCATTTTAATTGGCCATGAAGGTCACAGATATCACTTCCCAGGTGATGCTAGTAGTAAAGAACTTGCCTGACAATTCAGAAGACCTAAGAGATATGGTTTCAATCTCTGGGTCAGGAAGATCCCCTGGAGGACATGGCAACCCATTCCAGTATTCTTACCTGGAAAATCCTATGGACAGAGTAGCCTGGCAGGCTACAGTCCACAGGATTGCACAGAGTCAGACATGATTGATGTGACTTAGCATGCATGCAGGCACAAATACCATTCATGAGTGCTAGCTGTTGCTAGGACCCCAAATCAGACAAACTGATGACTAGTGCCAAGATCTGCTTCAAGTAGCAGCAAGTGATCCTGAGGGCTGTGTCTGAGTACATCTGTTAAGCAAAAAGACTAAGCCTGATTTTTTTGAAAAAAAAGAGGTAAAGTAAATATCCCTGTAGTTTAAACGGTAAAGAATCTGCCTGCAATGCAGGAGACCAAGGTTCAATCCCTGGGTCGGGAAAATCCTCTGGAGAAGGGAATGGCAATCTACTCTAGTATTCTTGCCTGGAAAATCCCATGGACAGAGAAGCCTGGCAGGCTACAGTCCATGGGTTCACAAAGAGTCGGATATGACTGAGTGACTAACACACACACCTCAGCTCCATAAACAGAGGCCTGGAGAGTTAGAAAGGGAATCATTTCTCTTCTGAGAAGTACATGTTTCCCAGAACTCCTAGTCAATCGGTGTGGTAGCTCATCACCGCTGGAGATTGCTTGAGTTTTTAATTTTTTTTTTAAATCATTGTACTCATGTAATGCCAAAATCAGTCTGTAGTAGTTTCCTATTGCTACGGTAACAAACTATCAGAAAATGGGTGGCTTGAAACAACACAGATTTATTATCTTACAACACTGGAGGTCAGAAGTCTGAAATGGGTCTTACTGGGTTAACATCCAGGTGTCAACAGGGTTATGCTCCTTTAGAAGGCTCTAGGTAAGAATTTGTTCTCTTCGTGTTTTTAGGTTCTAGAGTCTGCACACATTCCCTCTAACTGGCCACCTCTAACTTCAGTGCCAGCAATGGAGAGTTGAGTCTTTCTCAGGTAGCATCATCCTGAATCAGACTCTTTTGTCTCTTTCTTTCATTTATTCTTGTGAATCCATTAGCCTTGTCTGAATAACAAGGAAAATCCTTCTTTGTTAAGGTCAACTAATTGGCATTGCCCTGTTACCCTTTAATTACCCTGTCATACAATCTAGCATATCCATGGGTTTTGGAGATTCGGATGTGAATGTCCTTGGGGGAGCATTACTCTGGCTATCATACAGTTACAATATATAAATTACTTTTAACAGAAACACCCCTTTAAATAACAAGGGAAATGCTAACCCTAAACTGAAATCCACAAAAATAAACTGTATTTAACCAGGAGCAAGCCAACTGAGACACGTGTATGTATGTGTGTGTGTGTGTGTGCATGTGCATGTCTGTTTAATATACATAAAAAGAATCTTGTCTTTGAGAAGCAAAGAGAAGCTATAATTAGCATTTCTGTCTTTGAACTCCTAATTTTCACTAAGAAAAGACTCTGAAGAAAGTATATTTGAAAATATTAACAAGGAACAGCAAACAATTTAGAAAATTTAAGCTAATACTCAGACCAAGGGACATTCTACTCTCATGTTAGTGTCAGAAGCAATTAGATGCGGAGCAGGTGTTCTCTGTGAGCCCAGAGCTAACCTAGGAGGCACAGGAGATAGATCCTTAGAGTAGCAGAACTGGGATAGTGTTCCCCCTTTATAGAATTTCTAGGAGGATAACAGAAGATAGTAGAGGAAGAGGCACTTCTTAACAGGGAAAAGGCACTCACATGTAACACTCTAATTAATTTGTCCAGACACCCTGGATGGATAAGGCTAGAAATGAGCTAAGATCTGCATCTATGGAAGTTTTCATTTTTACTTAAAGCTGTCAGTCCTCTGGACATGAGCAAGTCACAAATCTTTAGGAAAGACTTTTCACTGCGATAACAAAGCTGTGGTAAATGAGGGGCTTTCTTCTTTGAAGATCTGTTTCATGCTTTCTCCTGAGGACACTGAATTTACAAGGATTGGTTCTTACACACTTGAGCTAAAAATCAATTCTAACTTTTTCCAAAAATCTACACGTATCCAGGACTTCATTATAATTTTATGTGGACTTTCACAGACTTTGTCTCATTTATTCTTTTTATCAATCCACTTTAAAAAGGAGAGCCCTGAGGTTATGAGGGTCTGGCATATCCAAGGTCAAAAACAAGCACGAAAACTGGGTTTTAAAACTTAGTGTTTGGCTCCATATCCATATTTTTTCTCTAGTATTTACAGAATGTTTTCTCTGTGTTGGAAAGGTGAGAGCTTTTCAGTGATTTATATTATTTTTTAGTGATTTATAAAAGTGGAATAAAAGTGTATACCTCCCAGTATTGTCAGGAGCAATAAATGGGTTAGTACACAGAACAATTAAAGCATTCAGGCCATTGCAGAGAATACAGCGAGTGCTCTATTTATAAGAGTAATTATTAGTAATTTTTCACAAGCCATCTCTGATGTGTTGCTATTATTATATGCATTATATGGAGAAACTGCAATTTAAAGTGGTTATGACACTTAATCACTTTATCTGTTATGTGACCAAGTGAGCCTTGAGATTCCTCTCTCACATAAGCTAGCTTCATGTTGACTTTCTGGGCTTGGTTTTTGGAAACAGCCACTCTCAATCACTCAGCTAGTCCTGGGCTTCCAAGTGAGGCAGAGCCTCAACTAGCCAAGCTTCACAACTGTTCAGTCTATCTGGAAAGGTTCTCAGATTTCAGATGCCTATAGCTCAGTGATAACTTCTGCACTTGAGAAATTTGACCTTCACATTATTCCGATTTCATATCATTCGTGTGTTTTTCTTCATGTAGTCTTCAAAAGAGCTGACACTAATTGTGTGCCATGCAAAATAAAAAAAGGAACTGTAGGGGGCAAATGCTACTAAGAACCTTACAGTCCAGAAGGGGAGGTAAGAAACACACATAAGTCACTAAATCCAAGCAAGAATATTAGTGAGAAAGTGTGCAAAAGAGGAGTGGGAGTTTAGAGGAAGAAAAGGAACAAGGAAGTAGGAGGGTGAGGTCCATTAGAGAATGCTTCATGAAGTCTGAATTTGAGGGTTGATCATTTCTTTCAATGAGTCAGTCAACAGCATTCATTGTCTGCTGCTGCTGCTGCTGCTAAGTCTCTTCAGTCATGTCCGACTCTGTGCAACCCCATAGACGGCAGCCCACCAGGCTCCCTCATCCCTGGGATTCTCCAGGCAAGAACACTGGAGTGGATTGCCATTTCCTTCTCCAATGCATGAAAGTGAAAAGTGAAAGGGAAGTTGCTCAGTCGTGTCTGACTCTAGCGACCCCATGGACTGCAGCCTACCAGGCTCCTCCATCCATGGGATTCTCCAGGCAAAAGTACTGGAGTGGGGTGCCGTTGCCTTCTTGGATTCATTGTCTACTGCTTGCTAAAATATACAAAACCCATCAATTTAATCCAATCAACAAACCCCGTGTCTCCACTATAAAAAATATGTATAAATATAGCTTCCTTGTACAGCAGAAACTAACATAACATTGTAAAGCAACTATATGCTACTTAAAAAGAAACATTTAAAAAATATAACCTTTCTCTAATTCTCACTAATTCTGCTAACATAGCCCTAGACTCAAGCCACTATGTGACACATCTCCATCTGATTTTCCTGCTTTTATTTTCACACCTCTACAATCTATTTTAACACAGCAGCCAAATTAGTGGGTATTTTCATGTAACTTTCTGGCTTATCATCTTCCAGTGGAGAGTTGTCCATTACATTGGGGATAACATTCAAACTCACCATGTTTAGGCCTCTCTTTGATCCTGAGACTAATCTCATTTGGCCCTCACCCTAGATCATACATGCTAGCAAAGTAATGCTCAAAATTCTCCAAGCTAGGCTTCCACAGTCCTTGAACGTCCAGATGTTCAAGCTGGATTTTAAAAAGGCAGAGGAACCAGAGATCTAATTGCCAGCATCAGCTGGATCATAGAAAAGGCAAGAGAATTCCAGAAAAATGCCTACTTCTGCTTCATTGACTATGCTAAAGCCTTTGACTCTGGATCACAACAAACTGTGGAAAATTCTTAAACAGATCAGAATACCAGACCACCTTACCTGCCTCCAGAGAAATCTGTATACAGGTCAAGAAGCAACAGTTAGAACCAGACGTGAAACAGTGAACTGCTTCCAAATTGGGAAAGGAGTACATCAAGGCTGTATACTGTCACCCTGCTTACTTAACTTATATGCAGAGTACATCATGTGAAATGCCAGGCTGGATGAAGCACAAGCTGGAATCAAGATTGAAGGGAGAAATATCAATAACCTCAGATGCATATGACATGAGATGACACCACCCTTATGGCAGAAAGCTAAGAGGAACTAAAGAGCCCCTTGATAAGAGTGAAAGAGGAGAGTGAAAAAGCTGGCCTAAAACTCAACATTCAAAAAAAGAAGATCATGGCATCTGGTTCCATAACTTCATGACATATAGATGGGGAAACAATGGAAACAGTGACAGACTTTCTTTTCTTGGGCTCCCAAATCACTGCAGATGGTGACTGCAGCCATAAAATTAAAAGACACTTGCTCCTTGGAAGAAAAGCTATGATCAACCTAGACAGCATATTAAAAAGAGACATTTGCCAACAAATGTCCATCTAGTCAAAGCTATGATTTTTCCAGTAGTCATGTCTGAATGTGAGAGTTGGACCACAGAGAAAGCTGAGTGCTGAAGATCTTTTGAACTGTAGTTTTAGAGAAGACTCTTGAGAGTCCCTTTTACTGCAAGGAGATCAAACCAGTCCATCCTAAAGGCAATCAGTCCTGAATATTCATTGGAATGACTGATGCTGAAGCTGAAGCTCCAATACTTTGGCCACCTGATGTGAAGAGCTGACTCATTTGAAAAGACCCTGATGCTGGGAAAGATTGAAGGTAGGAGGAGAAAGGGATGACAGCGGATGAGATGGTTGGATGGCATCACCTACTCAATGGACATGAGTTTGAGCAAGCTCCAGGAATTGGTGATGGACAGGGAAGCCTGACGTGCTGCAGTCCATGGGGTCGCAGAGTCAGTCGCAAAAGAGTGACTGAACTGAGCTGAACTGGACCATAATTCTCCTCTCATATAGTCTTTCAATTCTTTGAATAAACTAAGATTATTCCCAGCTAAAGGCTTTGGTATTTCAGGACCCTCAGTGTGGAGTACTCACTCCTCCAAGGCTGTCTCCTTATTTCTTGCTCTTTCTCATCACTCATTTCTAGGCTCAAATGCTGTTTTTTCAGTATTGATAAGCTGTGTCTCCTGTCACTACTGCCAATCACTCTAGTAAATTGCTGTTTTATTTTCTCGATAGCACTCATCACCTTCCCTGAACTATTTTTTTTTAAACATGTTTGTTTGCTCATTCATTTCCTGTCTCTTTGCACTTGTATAGAATACTTCCAGTATGACCTAGGAGAGTGCTTGGTGACTCTAGGCTTTTCACAACTATTTTTTGCATGAATAAATGAGTGGCATAAGACAGTGCTCTTCACTCATGCAGGCATTTGAAACCACATGGATTGCCTCAGCAATAATCATAATCAGAGATTAGCAAGTAGACTTCATTTTATAGTACATTGAGTTCAAGAGAGAAATGTGGGAGTGTTCAGACTATGAAGAGTCATGAGTATCTATAAGAGAGTTGAATGATGAGGCTCTAATAAGTTTTTCTGGGCAGTAGAGTGGCATGATTACAGAAGCCTGTAATCATGTTTGTTTCTGGTCATAATTAAAACAAAAGCAATCACAGCAGTGAGAGAAGAAGACACTTGAGTAGGCTACTGCAAAGGTCTAATTCAGAGGTCACATCAGTAGGTGGAAAGGGGACAGGGATGAGCACAGGCACTAGGAAAGGTGCAGAGATGAACCTGGAAGAACAGTGTGGAACAGATATTGAGAAGAGGAGGCATCAAAAGTGATCAGAACTGATTGTAAAACATGGAGATTTATTTGCTAACATTTTACTGGAACTGACTAGTGAGGGGGAAAAAAAAGGTAGTGGAAATGTATTAAAAAGATGCAAGACTACTACGTGAACTTGAAGTCAAAACTAAACAACCAAAACTTAGGAAGGGACAGAAAGAAGGCAGCTTTAGGTGGGCCCACAGCAGCAGTAACTAGACTCTACTTGAGGAGGTTACATTTAACTAATCTCATTTCCAGGCACCCTTGAGCATGGTATTTATCTATCTCTAAATTTCATATTTAAAAAGGAAAATCCTGCTTGGCTCACTTGGGTCAGGAAAATACCAGTGGATCAGTCAGTTATAACCAGAAGGCACATCACCTAGGGCAGAAGAGCACTCTCCTGGTTGGTGGTATTTTTAGGAGACAGGAAACTCTTGAGTGTTCAGCTGGCCACACCAAGTCATCCCTGGGTGAAAATGGAAATGAGAACATGCAGGGAGATAAAGATAACTGAAGTTTTGATAGAGTTATGCTTGTGTAATGAGCAGGGTAGCCAAGGAGAGCTTTGAGTTGATAACTTAAAATGTGAAAGTATACCTTGGGAGAGAGGATAGAGCTAGAGATAAAAATCTGGGATTCATCCATTAAAGGTAATTGTTGAAGTGACAAGCGTGAATAAGATATTCAAGGAAGAGGGACATATATAGAGAGAAATAAGAGCAAAGAATCAACATTTTATAAGAAAGAGCAGCGAAGTGTACCAGAACAAAAATAGAGGAATCTAAGAAGATTTTGGAAAGTAATATTTTCATAAGAGTCAAGAGATGAGAGAGTTCCAAGGAGAGAATTGACCACCGTATTAAATGTGGAAACCCAGCCATTCTCCAGGTTAAAGTGTAGTCCTGTTTTGTTAAGTTGCTAAGTTGTGCCAAAGCCTTTGACAGTGTGGATCATAACAAACTGTGGAAAATTCTTAAAGAGGTAAGAATACCAGATCACCTGACCAGCCTCCTGAGAAATCTGGATGCAGGTCAAGAAGCAACAGTTAGAACTGAACATGGAACAACAGACTGGTTGCAAATTAGGAAAGGAGTACATCAGGGCTGTATATTGTCACCCTGCTCATTTAACTTATATGCAGAGTACATCATGAGAAATGCTGGACTGGATGAAGCATAAGCTGGGATCAAGATTGCAGGGAGAAATATCAATAACCTCAGAAATGCAGATGACACCACCTTTATGGCAGAAAGCAAAGAAGAACTAAAGAGCCTCTTGATGAAATTGAAAGAGGGGAGTGAAAAAGTTGGCTTAAAGCTCAACATTCATAAAACTAAGATCATGGCATCTGGTCCCATCACTTCATGGCAAATAGATGGGGAAACAATGGAAACAGTGACAGACTTTATTTTATTTATTTATTTTTTTTGGGCTCCTAACTCGCTGCAGATGGTGACTGCAACCATTAAATTAAAATACGCTTACTCCTTGGAAGGAAAGTAATGACTAACCTAGACAGCATATTAAAAAGCAGAGACATTATTTTGCCAACAAAGGCCTATCTAGTCAAAGCTATGGGTTTTCCAGTAGTCATGTATGGATGTGAGAGTTGGACTATAAAGAAAGCTGAGTGCCAAAGAATTGATGCTTTTGAACTGTGGTGTTGGAGAAGAGTTTTGAGAGTCCCTTGGACTACAGGGAGATCCAACCAGTCCATCCTAAAGGAAATCAGTCCTGAATATTCATTAGAAGGACTGATGCTGAAGCTGAAACTCCAATACTTTGGCCACCTGATGCGAAGAAGTGACTTATTTGAAGAGACCCTGATGCTGGGAAAGGTTGAAGGAAGGAGGAGAAGGGGACGACAGAGGATGAGATGGTCGGATGGCATCACTGACTCAGTGGACATGAGTTTGAGTAAACTTTGGAGGTTGGTGATGGACAGCGAAGCCTGGTGTGCTGCAGTCCATAGGGTCGCAAAGAGTCGGACATGACTGAGGGACTGAACTGAACTGACTGAACTAATGCCGTGTCCAACTCTTTGTGATGCCATGGACTCCAGCATGCCATGTAATCCACCATGATTACAGAAGTGTCCTGTTCACTTTGTGTCCTTGATTACAAGTGTCCTCTGTCCTCCATTATCTCCCGGAGTTTGCTCAGATTAATGTCAATTGAACCAGTGAGGCTACCTAACCATCTCACCCTCTGTTGCTGCCTTCTCCTCCTGCCCTCAATCTTTCCCAGCAAGAGGGTCTTTTCTAGTGAGTCAGCTCTTCACATCAGATGGCCAAGGTATTGGAACTACAGCTTCAGCTTCAGCATCAGTCCTTCCAATGAATATTCAGGTTTGATTCCCTTGAGGATTGACTGGTGTGATCCTGGCACAAATTGGTTTGTGGTTGGTCACAGTGCAAACATGCAAATATGTGTATATATGGGGAGGGGTATTTGTCAGTGTGTGTACATGTACAGAGGACTGGGGTGCAGGGGAGAAAGGAGAGAGATATTGCTTTAAAGGATTTTCAGCTATGATTATTATGTTTTTCCATTCAGTCCAAGACAATTTTATAAGTATAATTGGCCATTCAGTATATGCCCAACTTTGACACACGTGCAGGGGATACCATCTGCACAAATGAGCTAGGCTCTGCTCTCTTGGAGCCTACAGTCCAATGTCAAATGCAGAGAAGTAAGCAAGCAGTTATTAAATACTATAATGGGAGCAAGGGCTTCCCTGGTGGCTCAGCGTTAAAGAATCCACCTGCCAATTCAGGAGATGCAGGTTTGATCCCTGGATTGGGAAGATTGCCTGGAGAAGGCAATGCAAACAACTCCAATATTCTTGCCTAGGAAATCTCATGGAGAGAGGAGCCTGGCAGGCTACAGTCCACAGGGTCGCAAAAGAGTTGGAAATGACTTAGAGACTAAACACAGCAACACTGAGTCTTTTATGTAAGTTCCTAATCTCATCTCTCATTACTTCCCCCTTCCTCATTCACTCCAGGCACTCTGGTTTCAATGCACCTTGATCATCAAAGGCTGCTCCTGCCTCAAGGTCTTTGCATCAGGGGTTTCCTCTCAGTGGACCAATCTTTCCCCAGTTTTCTACATGATTCACTCCTTTGGCAATATCAGGTCAATATCCCACAATCCCCTTTAAAAGTATTCCCAATCCCTGCCCTGAGAACACACTTGACATGTAGTAGGTGCTAGATAATGCACTGATGAATGTTGCCGAATTCTCTACTCAAAGCAGCAAACATTCATCCATAAACACACACAGTTTTCCTCTTAACACAAATAGATGTAACATATCATCTTTAAATGTTTCATATTTAAATGTAACATTTAAATAGAGTAAATAGAGAAAAAAATACAGATTTCCTCTAGAAGAAAATACTATGAAATTGTTTGAGACACTGCTTATGAAGACACTAAAAATGTAACAGGCACCTGAAGTTCAAAAAATGTTTGAGTGATATGAAAAGGTCACTAATCTGCCTTTTGAGTCCTGAAATGGAGAATGCTTAATGGTTTTTTTTTTGAGTGCCGAGACAGATCCAGGTATAAAGTTTGGGATTTGAACTGGCCGAGTGGAATTGCTCTACTTCATTGAGAAAGGTGGGATTTGAAGGGCAATCCTTCCTCCTGTTTCCAAGCTCTTTCATGCCTATGGTTCTGTGTGAGGTATGGCATGGAAGTGAAGAGGTAGAGACAGAGCCTGCAGGCTCCTTAAGAAACAACCGTCATTTATTGAGTGCCTACTTTGTTCAAGATATGGGAGCAGAGAGGCCGAAAATATATCATCACCATTTAATTTTCAGAAGGGCTCTGTGAGCTGTATATTATCTGCTCTCAGCAGACAAGGAAACTGAGAGAGGTTTAAAGGGCTTTCATTTTTGCACCAAATTTGTTGGGCTGAGATTGAACCTAATCTACTGTAACACCTCTTTCTCCAAGAAGCGCTGCTTGTTTGTGCTTTGAACCACTCATTCCTTCTTGCTGCAAAAGTAGGAGACATTTTTTTTTTTCCCCTTAGAAATTGTTTTACAAATGGTAATTTGGTTTCTAGGTAAGTTCATTAAAACCCTTTGTAATGCATAATGCAGCCAGAAGAACATGATTGTTTCTATGGAAATATGTGCCAGGAGTGCTAAACTGCCAACTTAACAAATGAACTTTGGGGATGTAATCTGTTTTCTTTTTCTCAGAGGAGATAAATAGGTGGAAATGTTCCATTCCTCAACACACTCTGTATCCTCTTTGCAGGTACCTTTTGGTTGTGTTGCATTTTCTCCCACCACCGAAGTACAAAATCTGCAAGGTTTTCTATTGCACAGAAGTAAATGCTGAGCCCCAGAGCCAATTTCTCATTTCAGACACTGCAGATCTCAGTGTGCAATTGTAAGCTCCAAAAATGACTCTAAACACGTCAGCCAAAACAAACTGTAATTTGTATAAAATAAATCTTGGAAGTACGTTTTTCTGAACACTAATGCTCCTGTCTAAGAGTGTAGTTGGGGAAGTCAACAACGGGGGGACAGGGAGCTCAGACTCCATTCAGCAGCAGTGCTGTATCCATACAAAATACTAGTAGGGAATAATCAAGATAAACGGTCTCATCTTTCTCTCTTTGCCACTTCTAAGAGTGAGGTGTTAAAGAAAGCTAAGAACTCCTCCTAGCCAATTCAGAACAGAGTTATCTATTGCAGTGCTACTCAAAGTAAAGCATTGGCAGTACCTAGGAGCTTGTTAAAATGCAAATTCTCCAGCCCAACAAGTCTACTGAATCAGGACCTCTGGGGAGGGGTGCAGCAATCTGTGTTTTATAAGCTCTCTGGGTGATAGCAATAAAACTAAATTTTCAGAAACCTTAACTAAAAAGAATAGCTTAAACTATGACTCACAGAAGAGGGTTAAGTCCCTGTAGCATCACTTGATAGAGAATTCTTTTGGGATAAGTCATACAACCACTCTGAGTTTCATGTTCCTTATCTGTAAAATAAAGGATTGAACTAATTGATGTGATAGCCCTAATATCAGAGAAACTTGGGTTACCATTACACGAATCTCTCTTAGAGCTAATGTGATAATGATGATGACGATGATAAAACAATAATATCTTTGCCATGTGTGTGCCATGCACTTTGTGAATAGTCACTTTTGTTGACCTATGCCCTTTACTGGTAATTCTTTTGATTTTAGTACTAACAAAACCTAGAGAGGTTATGTAACTTCCCTAAGGTCACAAACAAAGTAAGTGACAGTGCCAGGATTTATCTGTCTTCCCAGAACTGGTATATTTCACTAGTGGAAGGAAAACCAAAAAATCACTGCAACCCACAAGATTGGGCTAGCTGGACCAGACAGTTTGTTTCCTTTAAGGTTATAATGCAATTACTTTGGATACAGTTAACACATATATTGACTTCCTATAAAAGCCACTTTACCTAAGAGTGATGAATAAACAAGGCTGCAGTTGTACTAAGCTGCTGATTTATCGACAACTCTGAGATGTATTGTTCCTGGTGAAAAGATGCAGAAAAATGGTAGCTGGAGAGAACTTTGGAAAGATTATAACTTTAAAAGGTTATTATAGGCAAAAGGAATTTAGGAGCAAAGCAGTTAAATAATATGTCAGAGGTCACATAGCTGCTTAGTGACAGAGATGTGACTGAAATATATCTATCTGAGCTGGTGCTTTTGCTGTTGCTGTTTTATTAAATCAAACTGAATATTCCTTATTTTAGGAGTAGCCACATACTATGCACCCATGTTCAAGGGAAGTGTATAAGGAAAATGGGGTGCAACAGTCTTCAATGATAAGCATGGATTATTAAAACTAATAAGGTCAGAATGATAATTCTGGGCAAAGACAACATAAGCAAAGGTATGGGGTTCTGGAACCAAATGCTGTGTTTGAGGAGCTACTGGAACTCTTAGAAGACTCCACTCTACTAAAAATTACAAAGAATAAATAGGGAAGCAGTTGGAAATGAGGCTGGAGAGGTATAGAGTGACCAGGTCATGAAGGGCTATATATGTTATTCTGAATGCATGTGAAATACATAAAAAGTTACTAAAGACTTCATGTAGGAAAATGACAGTCAGATTTGTATCTTAGCTCCCTCTGGCTGCAGTGTGGACTATGAGACATGTGGGGAAAGGAGGGAGGAAGGGGAATCTGAGACTTAAAATAGTGAAACTGGTTATACTTACAATATTTTAGGTAAAAAAAAAAGGTAAACCTTGTGCAAGGTCAATTCTAGTAGAACTTAGTACTGGAGGAAGATTTAAATGATTTTTTTCTTTTGAAAGGTAAAATGACCATGATTTAGTGCTTGATTAAATAAGAAGGTATAAGGTGACTCCCAGATTTGTAGGTTGGGTAACTGATAGATAATGATGAGATGGAGAACAAAAAGGGATGCATTTGGTCATGTGGAAATAGTAAACCCAGCACTGAGGTCACTGTCATTAGCTCATCACTACAGGGATATCTGGAGAGATAGTCAACATATATGCTGCAAAACATTGTAATGAATGATTCTGCTTAAAGCAAGGGGGTAGCATGGTCAAGGTCAGTATCCTGGAGCATATTCCAGAAGAGAAGCCTCAACAATTGCTATGTAGAGGGAATAGAAAAGTTGGAAGGAGAAAGGGAAGGCCTTGTAAAAAAAAAGAAAAAAAAAGTTTTCACACTTAGTGAGTGATAATTAAATGCATAGAAGCTGCCTGCAGAGCAGGAGACAAGGGTTTGATCCTTGGGTCAGGAAGATCTCTTGGAGTAGGAAATGGCAACCCACTCCAGTATTCTTGCTTGGAGAATTCCTTGGACAGATGAGCCTGGTGGGCTATAGTCAATGGGATCCCAAAGAGTTGAACACAACTGAGTGATTAACACTTTCACACTTCCATTAAAGTAAAAACAATTTCATCTTTTCTCAACATAGGTCATTCGTCCAGAAGAGCAATATGGATGGAAACTCAATCGAATGGGGATGTTGGATATGGAATTAAGAAAAGGAGTGTTTCTGTTTTAAGGGTTTAAAAAAATATTAAAGGAAAGGGAGAATGTGGAATGGAATGACATCAGCCATAACTTATAAACATATTGAAGGGCCAGCAAAGTAAAGGAAGGTAAAGTCGAGAGAGAACAGTTGATGGGGTATCTCTGAAAGTGGAGGAATCAACAAATGTTATCTGGAAATGGCTTAGAGAAATTTTAACTCATATGAATAACTAAAGTATAGACCTTTTCATATCAAATGCTACTTTTATGGGAGTTAATTCCATACTACAGCTGGAGTCTCCTTGTAGAACACCAGGGATTTCAAGATGATAATAGTCACTGAAGATTGGATGTCTGGAAAGGCTTAAAATTTTTTTTCTGACACTCATATGGTGACATGGAGTGTCTCACTAACATCCAGAGGCACAATTATTCTGATTTCACAAGCACATTGCATATCTCTCTAATAACCAGGAGAATATACCCTGGCAATACAGGTATGACAGATAAGACTAACAGTGATTATTGGGCTTTCCCATTTTCCTTCACTTATTAAAATGTTTTTTAAAAAAATATCAAAGGGCCTAATTGTAGAAGGCTTTGTTTAAACTCTGACTTAACAGATGGTTAAGAGAATTTATAGTTAATATTTATTTATTACATAAACTTCCTTGAAACATAGTGTGTATATGTTTGTATGTATAAGTAAATCCATACATTTCTATTATATATGTATAAACCTTTTTTTTCAATATTTAACTTGCCTGGAAGCTCAGACCAAATGGATTTCCAAATTGTGCTGACAGTGGAAAAAGTTCGATGAATTTCACGATGAATATGGTTTGGCAGAAATTTGTTTGCAAATATAGCAATCAAATTTGAGGCAGCTGGTCTCCAGCTTCCTTGCATGGTTTGAATATAGAATGACTTTGGATATACAGTGAAAGACCAGATCCTTGCCAGGTATCACCCTTCCAGGGAAGTTCTGTCCGATCATTGTGAACAGTTAGTGAATTAGTGTGACTCTAGAATATACAATTTCCCCTGACATTTTAATTTCTGAAATTTGCATGTAACTTTTGGTTAATCTGCTCATTGAAAATATTTATTTTTTTCCCTTAAAGGTGGTTATAGGAGAGCAATAAAAGCTTTAGAATGGAGGAGATTGAGGCATAGAGAGATTATGTATCTTGGCCATGGATACAAACTGGGACGAATCTGTATTTAAATTTGTTTAATACAATTTATTAAAGGGACTTAAACCCAGGTCTATCTTACTTGAAAGCTGGTCAAGAACACATGTTTATTCACTATCCACCATGCTGATGGAGACAGTATTCTAAGTGCTAGGATATAACAGTAGTTAGAATAGACAGGTATCTGCTTTCAAGAAGCTTGCATTCCAAAAGAGGGAAATGGACACCAATCAAGTAGATTAAGGAAATTTAGATGCTATAAATGTCATAAAGCAGATGAAATACGGCAAGGTGGTAGAGACAGACTGGGGAGTTGCTTCTTGCATGTTTCTTCTAGAAGGTAACATTTGAATTTCTTCCTACCCTTGAGTGGCAACAACACATAATGTGTGAAGAAAGAGCAACTGCAAAGGCCCTGAGAGTTGAAGAAACTTGCTCTTGACCAATTTTCAAATCAGACACCTACTATTATTAACCCTAAGTGTCTCCCTTCAAATTGCCAACATCTGCTGGATCATGGAAAAAGCAAGAGAGTTCCAGAAAAACATCTATTTCTGCTTTATTGACTATGCCAAAGCCTTTGACTGTGTGGATCACAATAAACTGTGGACAATTCTGAAAGAGATGGGAATCCCAGACCACCTGATCTGCCTCTTGAGAAATCTGTATGCATGTCAGGAAGCAACAGTTAGAACTGGACATGGAACAACAGACTGTTCCAAATAGGAAAAGGAGTACGTCAAGGCTGTATATTGTCACCCTGTTTATTTAACTTATATGCAGAGTACATCATGAGAAACGCTGGACAGGAAGAAACACAAGCTGGAATCAAGACTGCCGGGAGAAATATCAATAACCTCAGATATGCAGATGACACCACCCTTATGGCAGAAAGTGAAGAGGAACTAAAAAGCCTCTTGATGAAAATGAAAGTGGAGAGTGAAAAAGTTGGCTTAAAGCTCAACATTCAGAAAATGAAGATCATGGCATCCGGTCCCACCACTTCATGGCAAATAGATGGGGAAACAGTGGAAACAGTGTCACATTTTATTTTTCTGGGCTCCAAAATCACTACAGATAGTGACTGCAGCCATGAAATTAAAAGACGCTTACTCCTTGGAAGGAAAGTTATGACCAACCTAGATAGCATATTCAAAAGCAGAGATATTACTTTGCCAACAAAGGTCTGTCTAGTTAAGGCTATGGTTTTTCCTGTGGTCATGTATGGATGTGAGAGTTGGACTGTGAAGAAGGCTGAGCACTGAAGAATTGATGCTTTTGAACTGTGCTGTTGGAGACGACTCTTGAGAGTCTCTTGGACTGCAAGGAGATCCAACCAGTCCATTCTGAAGGAGATCAGCCCTGGGATTTCTTTGGAAGGAATGATGCTAAAGCTGAAACTCCAGTACTTCGGCCACCTCATGCGAAGAGTTGTCTCATTGGAAAAGACTCTGATGCTGGGAGGGATTGGGGGCAAGAGGAGAAGGGGATGACAGAGGATGAGATGGCTGGATGGCATCGCTGACTCGATGGACGTGAGTCTGCGTGAACTCTGGGAGTTGGTGATGGACAGGGAGGCCTGGCGTGCTGCGATTCATGGGGTCGCAAAGAGTCGGACACGACTGAGTGACTGATCTGATCTGATCTGTCTCCCTTCAAGAGCCCATGATCTAATTCTGTCACATGATAAATGATGGTGTTAGATATCAAGAGCTGTGATGGAGATGTGTTCAAGATTCTACAAAGGAATGGAAGAGTGGAAGTTGTGGTTAGAGTTAAGGGTGCCAGGGAAGGAGATGTGGGTTCATCTGGGTCCTGAAGGAAAAGTAGGATTTTTCCTGGGATGCAGGACAGGGAGTGGATGTGCCTAGAAAGAACAGCATGTGAAACAGCAGTGAGGTATGAAGGAACATGAGGCTTCCCAGGTGGCTCAGTGGTGAAAAATCTGCCTACCAATGCAGGAGACACAGGTTCAGGTCCTAGGTCAGGAAGAGTCCCTGGAGAAGGAAATGGCAACCCACTCCAGTATTATTGCCTGGGAAATCCCATGGATAGAGGAGCCTGGTGGGTTACAGTCCATGGGGTTGCAGAGTCAGACACAACTGAGCATGTATGAGGGTGCATGAGGAACATGGGGTATTCTGTACATAGTCAGATGAGCTAACTTGGGCTTCAAAAGGGAGAGTGGCAGGGGATAGGGCAACAAAATGCAGCACCTGGAAATTATTTAGCTTGACAAGGTCTTGCAACAAGTTCTTCTCTCAGTTTTTAAGGATAATGTCACTAAAAATGCTCTAAGTGAATTTCCTGGCAGTGACTGGCTTTCCAAGCTCTCTTAATGACTGAGATGAAAGATACTGTTAAAGTCAGTAGTTCTCAGCCCTGGATGCCCATAAGAATCACTAGTTAAATTTATAGTAAATATAAATTAAAATAATTTTTAATCCCTGAACAATTAAAATCAGAAGATCTGGAAGTGGAGTTTAGACTTTGGTGGTTTTCTAGGCTCCCCAGGTAAAACTAATGGGTAATTGGTGTTGAGACTCTGAAAGATCAGCAGAGAAACTGAGTTTTCCTAAAGACACTGGGCGTCTAGTGTGTTACAGAATCTATACAGAAAAAAGTCACCCACAAAAGAAGGAACCGGCAAGGATTGATTTGAGGACTTATAGTGTTCCAGGGTTTAAGGAAAGTCATTTTGAAAATTCAGCAAGTGAAAGAAGTGTAATCATTATGCAACCAGGCTCTGAAATGTAATGGAGAGATGTGAACTTAATGGTGCCCCCTAACACTCCTCGGTAATTATCTCAGAAGGAAACAATGATGCCAAAGGGAGACCCTGACTCTCCCAAGCCTCAGTAAATGAGAAGTAATCTGACTGAGAAAGTGATTGTGAATCATGCCTTGACTTGCTTTTCCATAATGACACCTGAAGCAGGCTTGTTTGTTCTATAAACCTTAGTTAAGCAAAGTTACCCTCCAAGACACCAGGGGTTTTCCAGAGAACACTTACTTTAATTGGAACTCATCTGTTTTTGTTCCTAATGAGTCTCCCATTTTATACCCTGCTCCTAGTTTCAAATAAAATGCCCCTCGCCCCATCTGGGATGATTAAAAACCCATTTAAGCCTACAATATATGGTAGCTGCCAAAATGTTTCTACCAAGCAATGCTGCTCAGAACTGAGGCCTGCAGGCAGGATGGGAATACAGAAAAAAACTTGATTGCTCTAGCTTATAAAATTCACATCCAATTATCCCTGGTTTTTGTTGTTTAAAAAAAATCTTAGAATTATATTCACTTTCTAAGATTTGCTATCATACTCTACCTCCATCTCATCCTCTTTTTGTCTTCCAGTTGGTTTCTCATTAGGAAAGTATGATAAACAGTTTTGGGAGTCCATACCATTAAGTCTTATCAGTGTTTATGGCTAAAACTTGGTTGTCTATTCTGCTTGTCATAAGGCTGCTATGCTACAAAATTATTTCATTAAAAGTAAAGCTCTTATTTATGAAATTAGTCATTCTTATGGGTCAGAATTAAGGCAAGTTCTTCTTGTAGCTCTGGGCATTTTCTTTTTAAGAAATTGTAAGGTGCTAATCAGTTTCTTTAGGAGGAACATTTAAGTAATATAGTGTCAAGAACCTTTGTTCTCAGGCTTATAAATCTCTTTCATTCTCCTCCATAGTGTGGGATCTCAGGATTTCTGCTGTCTGTTTTGTACATTTTGAACACTGTTGGACTAGTGTACTAGGAAAAACATTCACAACTAATAGAGAAGCGGATGTTTCTTGGATCATAATAATCAACTAGAGTGAGCTAATTTGCTCATTGATCTGTGGTTCTTAATCATTTGAAAATCTGATTAAAGGTGTGAAACTCTTTGGAAAGGGCCAACACACTCATCCTATTTCACACATCAGGAACATAAATGGTGGGCTCCATGACATATGTACCTGCACCTGGCTCAGTGAATGGCACAAGGCTGATACTCAATAAAAATTTGTTCAACAAGTAAATGAATAGTGAATGAATGTGTAAGCAGTTTTGGCAGGAAAGTCTTCTTTACATAAAGGATGTCACTTAATAAAGCTATATTTTAACTAAACTTAGACCAGGTACCCTCATGCTCTACTTGTTTCTGCTTCAAGCACACCTTTCAGAACTTTTGATCACACAATTACCTTTCCAGCTGGTTGGTTATTTGCAAGATCAAAGAAGTAGAAATGAAGAATAAATAATTAGCAGATGACCAGATCTCTACCCTAGCTTACGCTTCAGTAACTTTGCAAACAAACTGTGTGAACAGATAGCATCCAACAAGATCACGAGGCACCAACAAGCCTGCACACAGAGGGAGATGGCTACAGTCCAATCCCCTAGCTCAATGATTAACTGCAATTACTTCCCCCTTTCCATTTAAAAAAAATCATGGCTGAACAAAATCTTCAGAGTTGGTTTTGGGACATGAGTCTGTCTTCTCTCCATATTGTCGGCTTTTCTGATTAAAGCATCTTTCCTTTCTATAATGCTAATACTTGCCTCTAGATCATGGGCTTTTGAGTGGCAAGCAGCCGAATCTGAGTTAGATAATAAATGAAATTTCAGGATAAGTTTGGATGGCCATGAAGGCTAGTTTCAATAAATTCTGAATTAGGAGACTCCACTATGAATGAAAAGCCCTGGAGACTTTCTGGCCCTGGAGACTTTCTTTCCTTTTCTGTGTCAAGAGTTGATCATCTCCTCCTGGCAACACAATTTAAATCTAGAAAGAGCACGCATGTGTGATTAGGTTTCTAGGTAGAGAATATAATCATTTCCAGACTCTTTCATAGAAATTAACCCACATTTCCTTGATGGAATCTTCCATTGTTCCTAAATTCCTCTGTAATGCATTTAATTACCATCTCTTGTTTTTCTCCCCACATTATCTATTGCAATGCATTTTAATTTATCTTTATTCTCAGAAGACATTGTTTTTCCTCTATTTCCAAGTTCCTAGGGCATGTTAGTCATATCCTGCCAAAGGCAGCTGGAAAACATTGGCTCAGCTTCCTCTCTATGGCTGAGGCAGGCTGCCTGCTCTGAACTTCTTCAGACACATGCTCTGAAAAGGGTCTATTTATAGGAAAAAAAGTTCTGCCCACCTCCCCCTTCCCACTCAGTTGTCCTAACTGTGTCTATGCAATTTTAAAAGTCTTGTTTACTAACATCTTAGTCTGCTTGGGCTGCTATAATAAAATACCATAAACCGAGTGGCTTAAACAGCAGAGATGTATTTTTTAGAGTTGACTGTTTAGTCTGTTTAGAGTAGTCCCAAATCAAGGTGCTGGCTGATTTTGTTCCTGGTGAGAGCTCTCTTTCTAGCTAGCAGATGGTTGACTTCTTAGTAAGCTCTCACATGGCCTTTCCTTGGTATGTGCACACACCATACACACACAGAGAGACAAAATCTTCATCATCTTATAAAGCCACTAAACTCATTATGAGGGCCCTGCCCTCATAATCTAACCTAATCCCAAAGACCCCATCTCCAAATACCATCACACTGAGGTTAGGGCTTTGATATGAATCTTAGTATTACATTCAGTCAACATTAAGTTTATAACACCTACTGACTGAGGAGAAGAGTAGTGCTGAAAGAAGAGGAAATAGGAATTCTTTTGAGAACCTATTGTGTACCAGATATAGGTCATGTGTAATTTGTTAAACCCTAACAACATTATTGGGTAGCAATATACACTTCAATTTTATAAATGAGGACCTTGAGGTTCAGAGAGGTTAAGTAACTTGTGCCTGGTCATGTATTAGGGAACAGTGATACAGGGACCCTCCCCTAGGTCTCATCACACTAGCCTTAGATGGATACAAACACCAATCTGAAGACTGGATGTGTTAGTCTCACATATGGGAATTTTCAAATAACACCAACATCTAAGACCCACCCTCCATTATAAAGATTCATCTAGACTGAGGATAGGATATCTCCACAGGAGATTCTGACTCACGGTCTGTTTAGAAAGCAATTTACCTCAACTCACTCCTTCCCAGGATTACTAAATACTTAGGTTGTCTTTCAGGTATGACAAGGACCTTTGACGTTCTAAGACAGATGGAATTTCAGGGATTATCCCTGCCTCCCTGGGAAGTAACAAGATTATACAGACCACAGAAGTTCTCTGTGAAAGTAATTATAGTCACATACCTACTGTTTCTTGGACATGTCTCTGTCACTAATTAAGTACGGAGGGTCTTGAAGATACTAGAGAAGCAATAGGAGACATAGATATCACCATCAACAGCAGCAAGGAAAAGCACCAGGCATTTTCTCTAATTCCTTCTGCAGAAATAACATTCACACTTTTTTTCTCCTCTACAGGCTATGGGGTCACAGAGTCAGACATGACTGAGCAACTAAGACACACAAAGAAAGAATACTAGATATGACTATAAAGTCTTGTGTTTGATTTTAAAATTAAAACAACAACAAAAGGGTACAAGGAAAGTTTTGGAGGTGATGGATATATTTATTACCTTGATTGTGATGGTGCTAATATACAGATTCTTTACCACTGGGCCACCAGGGAAGATCTTATATTAAGTATGTAGAATAGATGAAAATTTTGTAAGACAAGATACATTTGAAAATGAAAACTATGATTTTTTTCTGTACACAAAGGTCTGAATAATTCATCAAATTGTATGGGTTAATTATGTGTAGCTTTTTCCACACCAATTATACCTCAATAAAGCTGAAAAAAATCTGCAAACAGAGTTATACATCTAAATCAAACATTGTACCATCTCTAGAGATAGCTTGGGGAGACATGTGTTTACTTTAACGGTGTAACTGAGGCTTGAACACCTTTTTAAATTCCCCATGCAAATGCTTACAGAATTTGTGGCATATTCTTTGAATATCCTTTGCCAGGAAAACCTCTGATCTTCATGCTATGGATTTGATTTTTGGAAATAGCAAAATTGTATTTGGAGACAAGTTCTGCAATCAAGTTAAATGATCAAACCAGGGAATTCTGCTTTGAGAACAAAACTGGGACAAACCATCGACTAATAAGAATACCTTTACTACTAGGTTTGCAAAACTTATTTTGAGACGAATTAGAGTATGGGTATTTTCCAACTGGTTTTTAGCAAAAATGGCATAGTATATTGTGTGAAGGTGTTGTTGTTTAGTCACTAAGTCATATCTGACTCTTTGCCACCCCAAGGACTATAGTCCACCAGGTTCCTCTGTCTATGGGATTTCATAAGAAAGACTACTGGAGTGGGTAGCTGTTTCCTTCTCCAGGTTATCTTCCTGACTCAGGGATCAAACTCACATCTCCTGCATTGGCAGGCAGATTCTTTACCACTGGGCCACCAGGGAAGATCTTATATTAAGTATGTAGAATAGATAAAAATTTTGTAAGACAAGATACATTTGAAAATGAAAACTATGATTTTTTTCCTTTTAGTTTTTTAAGATTTTCTTTGTACACTTTGATTTTTATTTGCCATAAGATCAATTTCAGTTGATGTTAGGTAATTTGATGCTATCAGGTCAAAGTCTGATGAAACCAAACAGTTTTAGAGTTACTTTGGGCTGAACCAGCCTGTCCCACAATTCATCTTTCAGGAAAAACAATCTGGGCATATATCTCATTATTCTACTCAATATCTCCAGATATTGTAGCAGAACTTATGCATAATAGGGAAATAATTGGGCAAAAGATGAATAATAATTTTGATTATAATTAAAGCAGCAAGAGAGAGGAAATAAAATGCAGTCATATTAGATAAACAACTGGAAATAATAGGCATCTTTACCCTCTGGTGAAATAGCACACTAACCCAGCATCATGCTTTTTCCTCATTAACTTTGGAAGTGCTCCTTCTACCGTATTCACTTCCCCGGTGCATTGCAGGGGATCTGTATGCACTCTGACTGACTCAAGATTTCATACAATCCTCGTTTCTGAAATGTCTTCTGATCATTGAATCGTAAGGTTAGCCATCTTCAACTTGTCATCATTCTGATCTTTTAAGGGCCTGGGATTCTTGAACAAAGCTATTATTTCCCTCAGTACTTTTCCATCTTCTTGTTCATGGTATTATTTACAGTCAGCTTTGGAAAAATAGCACCAATCATCATAACAGCTTTGCATACTTACATTGCACCTGTTTCTGCACTATAAATGATTATTTATAATTTAGATTTATAGAAAATATTCATGGTAACCAGATCTCTGGGCACATATGTGCCTACTGAATGCTTCTATTTCCCAGATAGAACAACACATTTATAACAAAAAGCTCTTTTTAACTTTAAGCCAACAAATATTAAGGCTCTTTTATATTGGCTGTATAGATGATACATGGCTCTTTTACTGGCTGTAAAGATGACACTCCCAACTTTGGCCTTAATGAAGCATAACCAAGCCCATTAAAATCCTATTTCCAAAGTGCCTTTTGAAAAAGTTCCTTACTTTCTCAGTATCCCCAGATTCAACAGATGTCTTTTTGGATGTACGTAATGTTTTTGTTTGTTCATTTTAGAATCTAATTTCATCACGTAGCTTCTGTGGTATAATCGAAGCAAGCTGGATAAATTATCTCCTAACTGGTTCATCGTGAAAGAAGCCCAAACTGGTCTCAAAATATTTTTGATATTGGAGTCTTTCATAAAGAAAGAAAGAAGAATCAAACAGAAGCATGATAAGAATTTTCTAAGCTAATTTGTAAGTGAGCCAACTGTGGCATAACTGAACAAGGATCTCACATATTGATGCTACACAAAACTCCAACATCTCAACAGAACATGAGCTGATAGAGGGCAGAGATCAAGAGGCCTCATGGCTCTTGATGTGCTAAGCTCTTAGCATTATGCTCGGCATAGAGTAGGTATTAAGTAATTGTTTGTTGAATATAACTTAATCTTAGCATTTCTGTGTGTGTGAAGTTGCTCAGTCGTATCCGACTCTTTGCGACCCCGTGGACTGTAGCCCGTCAGGCTCCTCTCTCCATGGGATTCTCCAGGCAAGAATACTGGAGTGGGTTGCCATTTCCTTCTCCAGCATTTCTAGGGAGAAAAAAATGGTCTGAAGTTCAGGGTGAAGACTCATCACTGGACTCTCCAAATACACAGGTGTTTTGCACGTTTGGCATTCCTTATCATAGAACAAGAACCTGGAGAACCAGATTAGGGTTTTAAAGTAGGGGTTTGGTTATCACACAGAAAGTAAGACTAAATCATGTCCACCTTCCATATTGGAAATGAAGTAGTCCTTGAAAGTACATTTGTCCTGTGTCCCTCAAGATGTCACTTGGTGATGGAAAAGTAACCAGTTTGTTATATAGTGTGATGTTAACAGGCAATGGCAGCTTAATGTGTTGGCTTTTCTAGGTAACACATTCACCTTACAACAGACTTCTTTAATCTAAGGGCATGACTCATTCTACTCGTGGGAATTACAGCAACTTGGGCGTAGAATCTCATGGTCCAGGGCAATGTCTTGACTTCTCATTTTTCTTCAAACTTCATCATGTCTAGTCCCTCAAGTTCTGTTCATGTTGCTTCCAGACTTTTTATGGATTGGGTCTCACATCTTCTCTCTCTCTCTCCTAGACTGTTGAATTGGTCTTTCTCTTGCCCTTCCTGCCCCAGTCATCTCCATAAATCCAGCATTCACATTCTATCCAAGGTGATTTTTTTAAATACAAATATACTTCTACCCCTGAATCACAGGAAAGCAATGGCTGCAACAATCAATGTCTGCAGGTTCCTCAAAAAATAGTGTTCGAAACTTCATGTCCTTCATTAGGGAAATGCAAATCAAAACAACGAGACACCACTTCATACCCACTAGGTCAGTTATTAGTTTAAAAAATGGAAAGTAACAAGTGTTGGTGAGGATGTGGGAATAAAATCTTACTTGTGCATTGCTGGTAGGAATGTAAAACAGGGCAGCTCCTGTGGAAAACCATTGGTGATTCTTCAAAAAGTTGAACAGAATTACCATATAATCCAGCAAGTCTACTTTTAGATATGTACCCCAAAGAACTCAAAGAAGATACCGAACAGATATTTGTAGATCAATTTCCCCAGTTGTGTGATTTACATGATAGCAAAATTGTGGAAACAATTCAAATGTCCATCAATAGATGAATGGATAAACAAAATGTAGTATAATATATATATATATATATATATATATATATATATAATGGAACGTTATTGAGATTTTCAAAGAAATGAAATTCTGAAAACATTATGCTAAGTGAAATGTAAGACATACAAATGTTTGATTCCACTTATTTGAGGTACCTGGAACAGGCAAATTCATGGATATAGAAAGTAGAATATAGTTATCAGTGACTATGGGGAGGGACTATTGAGAACCATTGTTTAATGGATATAAAGTTTCAGTTTGAGATGCTAAATATGTTCTGGAGCTGGATAGTGATGATGGATGCATATCATACATTTAATGCCACTGAATTTTAGAATTAAAATGCTGAAAATGGTAAGTTTAATGTTACATATTTTAAATAAATAAAATAATAATTATTTATAATTATTAAATAAAATTTAATAAAATAAAATTAATTGAATGAAAGTTCCTGCTTCACCCTTGGTGTTCAGCAGCTCTACAGTCACTAAAACAATCTTCCTTCGCACCATACACCCTGTCTGTGTTAACCTGACACTTGATCAACTTTCCGTGACTCCTTCCCTGCTCTCTCACAAGTTAGATGTGGGGCTCAGCTTCCTTGGCTTGGGTAACCTGCAATGCTCTACACATCCTTTATCCCAAGCACAGTACACTGGAATGGTATGTTCTTGACTGCCACAAAGATAAATAGCTTCTTATTGGAAAGAACTAAGTCTTTTAGATTCTGAGTGTTTTGAATAAAACATCTGATATGAAGTTGGTTCTCAATAAATACTAAGAGAACAAGCTTGGGAGAAAGCAGCTAATTTTCAAAAACATAAAATGTCAAGATTAAAAGAAATCTTAAAACTTATTTAGTCTAAAGTGCTTAAGAAAATAATTAAATGCTAACGACATAGGAGAAGGCAATGGTACCCCACTCCAGTACTCTTGCCTGGAAAATCCCATGGACGGAGGAGCCTGGTAGGCTGCAGTCCATGGAGTCGCTAGGAGTCTGACACGACTGAGCGACTTCACTAACACTTTTCACTTTCATGCATTGGAGAAGGAAATGGCAACCCACTCTAGTGTTCTTGCCTGGAAAATCCCAGGGATGGGGGAATCTGGTGGGCTTCTGTTTATGGGGTCGCACAGAGTCGGACACGACTGAAGCGACTTAGCAGCAGCAATGACATAGTAGCTAAAATGTTGCCTTCCAGAGGTCTAATTTTCACTTGAAATACAATAGCATTTTTTCATTTTATCATTGATTTTACTATTTAATAACTCATATCTGAATTATATATTCATCATGTCTATGTCTTCTAAACTTTAATGAGTCTTACAACATCTTCATAGGGTTTTCCCTTCCCATGGACTAGTTGTGGTACTGTCTAATTAAGTTCATGTTTAGCTTAAGCAATATTGTCAATTACATAGCAGTTTTATGTGTAGTTTCTTTTTTTCTACTATGTTAAATAAGTAATTAACTATAAACTAAAAAATCACCCACAGGCCACCTAAAGTCATCTTGCTACTTTTTATGTGCACCCAGCCTATAAATATTCAACCTGTACAAGCATCTTAAAAATAAATTCAAACTAATTTTTCATATTATGTAGCCCCCAGGCAAATTCAACTTCATCTGAGACTATTTAAAAAAATTGGTAGTGCAGAATGACAAAGCCATATAGATTGTGGAGGGGAAAGTCAGAGGTTAACATTTAAAATATTTTCAAGATAATTTTGATTGTTTTAACTATATATTCAGTGGTACTTTTCACTGACTTTAGCATGACCTAGCATAAAATGAACAGAGAAGGCAATGGCACCCTACTCCAGTACTCTTGCCTGGAAAATCCCATGGATGGAGGAGCCTGGTGGGCTACAGTCCATGGGTTCACTAAGAGTCAGACACGACTGAGTGACTTCACTTTCACTTTTCACTTTCATGCATTGGAGAAGGAAATGGCAACCCACTCCAGTGTTCTTGCCTGGAGAATCCCAGGGACAGGGGAGCCTAATGGGCTGCCATCTATGGGATTGCACATAGTTGGACGTGACTGAAGTGATTTAGCAGCAGCAGCAGCAGCATAAAATGAAAATCCACAGGAATTTAAACCTGGAATTAGATCAGCTGATCAAGAAAATTTGATTATTTTTTCTTTGATGCATGTCAGAAATAGCACATTTATAGTAATACAATAAATAAAATTCTAAAGTGTGTTAGTTGCTCAGTAGTGTCTGACTCTTTGCGACCCCATGGACTATAGCCCACCAGGCTCCTCTGTCCATGGCATTTTCCAGGCTAGAATACTGAAGTGGTTTGCCATTTCCTTCTCCAGGGGATCTTCCCGACTCAGGCATCAAATCCAGGTCTCCTGAGAGTTCCAGAAAAACATCTATTTCTGCTGTATTGACTATGCCAAAGCCTTTGACTGTGTGGATCACAATAAACTGTGGACAATTCTTCAAGAGATGGGAATACCAGAACACCTGATCTGCCTCTTGAGAAACCTATGCGCAGGTCAGGAAGTAACAGTTAGAACAGGACATGGAACAACAGACTGGTTCCAAATAGGAAAAGGAGTTTGTCAAGGCTGTATATTGTCACCCTGTTTATTTAACTTATATGCAGAGTACATCATGAGAAACGCTGGACTGGAAGAAACACAAGCTGGAATCAAGATTGCCGGGAGAAATATCAATAACCTCAGATATGCAGATGACACCACCATTATGGCAGAAAGTGAAGAGGAACTAAAAAGCCTCTTGATGAAAGTGAAAGTGGAGAGTGAAAAAGTTGGCTTAAAGCTCAACATTCAGAAAACGAAGATCATGGCATGCGGTCCCACCACTTCATGGCAAATAGATGGGGAAACAGTGGAAACAGTGTCAGACTTTATTTTTCTGGGCTCCAAAATCACTACAGATAGTGACTGCAGCCATGAAATTAAAAGACGCTTACTCCTTGGAAGGAAAGTTATGACCAACCTAGATAGCATATTCAAAAGCAGAGACATTACTTTGCCAACAAAGGTTCATCTAGTCAAGGCTATGGTTTTTCCTGTGGTTATGTATGGATGTGAGAGTTGGACTGTGAAGAAGGCTGAGGGCTGAAGAATGGATGCTTTTGAACTGTGGTGTTGGAGACGACTTTTGAGAGTCTCTTGGACTGCAAGGAGATCCAACCAGTCCATTCTGAAGGAGATCAGCCCTGGGATTTCTTTGGAAGGAATGATGCTAAAGCTGAAACTCAGTACTTTGGCCACCTCATGCAAAGAGTTGACTCACTGGAAAAGACTCTGATGCTGGGAGGGATTGGGGACAGGAGGAGAAGGGGATGACAGAGGATGAGATGGCTGAATGGCATCCTGACTCGATGGACGTGAGTCTCAGTGAACTCCAGGAGTTGGTGCTGGACAGGGAGGCATGGCGTGCTGCAATTCATGGGGTCGCAAAGAGTTGGACATGACTGAGCGACTAATCTGATCTGATCTGATCTGCACTGCAGGCAGACTCTTCACCGTTTGAGCTGCCAGGGAAGCTGGGCAAAATTCTAAAGGTATTTTTCTAACCCCTGCTAAAACTGTCACAAAATAGCTCTAGAGTTTTTTCCCTCAAAAAACATCACAAATTATGGGGCCTAATGACTCTAAGGAGAAGGCAATGGCAACCCACTCCAATACTCTTGCCTGGAAAATCCCATGGATGGAGGAGCCTTGTTGGCTGCCGTCTATGGGGCTGCACAGAGTCGAACACGACTGAAGTGACTTAGCAGCAGCAGCAGCAATGACTCTAAATTATGGGGTTTAAGTGACTAAATGATCTAATGGTCATTTAATATGTCTTATCCTGTTATTCCATAATTTTATTTCATATATACCCCCAAAAAGTAAATAAGAAAATTAATGCCTCAAGAACGAAAACATCAAGACAATGATGAAGACATTAAGTATCAGTCATTAAAAAACATTCAAAGACCTAAAGGAAATCATGATCATAGAAGTAATGGAAGCTGTAATGACAATGTCTCATCAAAGAGAGTGTATCAATAAGGATATAGAAATTATTTTTAAAAAGACCAAATGGAAATGCTTAAATTAAGAAGTAACATAACCAAAATAAGTGAAAGTGAAAGTCGTTCAGTCATATCTGACTCTTTGTGATCCCATAGTCCATGGAATTCTCCAGGCCAGGATACTGGAATGGGTAGCCTTTCCCTTCTCCAGGGGATCTTCCCAACCCAGGGATTGAACCCAGGTCTCCCACATGGCAGAAAGATTCTTTACCAACTGAGCTATCAGGGAAGCCCCAGTGAAGAAGAACTAAAAAGGCTTTTGATGAAAGTAAAATAGGAAAGTGAAAAAGTTGGCTTAAAACTCAACATCTTGTCCCATCACTTCATGGCAAATAGATGGGGAAACAATGGAAACAGTGAGAGACTTTACTTTTGGGGGCTCCAAAATCACTGCATATGGTGACTGCAACCATGAAGTTAAAAGATGCTTGCTCCTTGAAAGAAAAGTTATGACTGATCTAGACAGCATATTAAAAAGCAGAGACATTACTTTGCCAACAAAGGTCTGTCTTGTCAAAGCTATGGTTTTTCCAGTAGTCATGTGTGGATGTGAGAACTGGACTGTAAAGAAAATTGAGTGCCGAATAATTGATGCTTTTGAACTGTGTTGTTGGAGAAGACTCTTGAGAGTCCCTTGAATAGCAAGGAGATCCAAACAGTCCATCCTAAAGGAAATCAGTCCTGAATATTCATTGGAAAGACTGATGCTGAAGCTGAAGCTCCAATACTTTGGCTACCTGATGCAAAGAAGTGACTCATTTGAAAAGACCATGATGCTGGGAAAGATTGAAGGTGGGAGGAGAAGGGTACAACAGAGGATGATATGGCTCGATGGCATCACTGACTCAATGGACATGAGTTTGAGTAAGCTCCAGGAGTTGGTGATGGACAGGGAAGCCTGGCATGCTGCAGTTCATGGGGTCACAAAGAGTTGGACATGACTGAGTAACTGAACTGAATTGAACCAAAATAAAACGTTCATTATTAGACAGTGAAATGATTGGAAGAAAAATTTTGTAGATCACATATCTGATAAGGGACTTGTTCTAGAATAGGTAAAGAATTTCTAAAACTCAATAATCAAAAGGAAAAAATTCTATTTAAAAATGAGGAACAGATCTGAATAGACATTTATTCCAAGAAGATATACAAATGATCAATAAGCACATGAAAAGATACTGCACATCTTTAAGTCACTAGGGAAATGAAAATCAAAATTACAATAAGGTACAGTTTCACACCCATTAGTAAGGCTATAATCAAAAAGACAGATAAGAACAAGTTCTAGTGAGGTGTCTAAAAACTGGAATCTTCATACACTGATGATGGAAGGTAAATTGTGTAGCCTCCTTAGAATGCAGTCTGATATTTCCTTAGTTAAACACAGCGTTACCTCATGATTTAGCAAGTAACTATAATTTTATATCATGGTTTCTGTTGTTCACTTTTAATTAATTCATTTTACAGATAAAATTTAATTTATTATACTAATAAAATCACATCTACATTTTTTCAATTTAATATGGTTTGAAATTAAGTAAGTTAATGCTTTTTCCCTGTAACATTATTACCTGGTGTAATGAGTCTTTAAATACCAATTGGTATTATTCATCAACAGAGTCCTCTCTTTAACAGATTCTCTGGTTCAAGATGATTATGTGACTGACTCATGTGACTGACATGAAAGTTCAGCATAATTATGAGTTTTCTTCTGAACCATGAGTGAAAACACTGAATTATATTCAGTACCATGTTTTTTCATTTTATTTTTGGAAAACTGGCAAGCCTTGAATAGAATGTATAGTTATTCTCTGACAACTAAAAGTCTGATTAAACCTATCAGATAGTAAAGTTTACAGTAGGATTTTCAAAGCTTGAATTTCATCTGAATGTATTTCCAAAGAAATACCTATGTGTTGATACCTTTTCTAAAGTCTTCACTAAATACCAGACAATAAATCGATTATTATCTGTACTAATTGGCTATACTTAGACTGAGTAGAAAGGTTTCCTTAATGATTCCTTTAAAATTTCATCCCTACTGCTGGCATTTAGTGAATGTCAGAATACTTAATTCAGGAGTGAACTTTCTGTTTTTTTTTTTTTTTTTTTCAGTAAGATTCTATTGTTACTGACTTTATCTTGATAAAAATAATTACCTCATATCTTAGAAAATACATTTCTGGATCCAGTAAGTGTGTTACTTTCTTAAAGTGACAAATCCCTCATGGGACTTTTTTACGTTTGTTTGCTTTTTTGTTTTCAAAATTTTAAGAAGGGGGGGCGGTCCTAAGATGGCAGAGGAATAGGAAGAGGAGACCACTTCCTCCCCTACAAATTCATTGAAAGATTATTTGAACGCTGAGCAAATTCCACAAAACAACTTCTGAATGCTAGTGGAGGGCACCAGGCACCCAGAAACTCAGCCCATTCTCTTCGAAAGGAGGTAGGACAAAATATAAAAGATAAAAAGAGGGACCAAAGAGTTAGGAACGGAGACCCATCCTGGGGAGGGAATCATGAAGGAGGAGAAGCTTCCAAACACCAGGAAACCCTCTCACTGGTGGGTCTGTGAATCTCAGAGGGCAACATAACCAGGAGGGGGAAAAAAAAAAAAACAACTCTCAGATTACGTGCCTAACTGCAACTCCCAGTTGAGAAGTAGCCCAGACACTCTTGCCCGCCACCAGCAAGTGGGAGCTGAACAGGGAGGCTTGGGCTACATGCTTAGGGTAAGGACCAGACCTGAATGCCCTGAGGACAATCTGAGAGACCTAACATGAGATAACAACCCAAACTGTGGGATAGCTACAGAGAGAAAAAAAAAGAGAGAGAGAGAACTTTCCCATGAAAAGCTTTAAGGCACAGTCTGGCCCGCTCACAGAACAAAGGATTGAGTGAATACCTGCTGTGGACCCCCACCCCCACCACCCACCCACCCCTTACCCCCGGCCAGGGGAAGAGAGGCGGGCAACAGCCAGAGCTGCAAGGTGAGGGGCAATCTCGGCCCCAGAGACTGCATCCTTCACCAAACTGTGCGCAGGCTCTCAGTTGCTAACCAGGTCTTCTTGGGATCCTGGATGGTTGACATCCACCAGAGGGTCGCAGTCAGAGATCAGCTCTCTAGAGGAGACACATGGCACACTTGAGAGGGCACTCTCACGGCTCACCCAGGAAACTGAGTGGCTGGGACCAGGGTGGTGATAAGATGCACCACCCACCTGGGAGAGTGCACTCACCAAGCACCTGATCACTTGAGCTGCTCGGACCTGGGAAAAGCACAAAATACAGGCCCAACTGAGTCTGTGCCTTTGTGGAGTACCTGAGAACCTGAACCTGAGTGGCTTAGACCTGGGAAGTACATGCAACCCAGGGCCTGCTTTAGACAGTTCCCTTGCAGATCAACCTGGAGCCTGAGCAGTGTAGACCAGGAAAGCACATATTCTATGAGTGGAGGCAAACCCAGTGTGGCCCAGACACTGCAAGCACTCCCCACACACACCAGTGATATCTGTTTGCAGTGTTCCTCCCTCCCCACAGCACAATTGAACAAGTGAGCCTAAATAAATGACCACCTTCACCTCCTTGTGTGAGGGCGGAAGTTAGATACTGAAGAGACTTGCAAACAGAGGAAGCCAAAATAAACAAAGAGGTAACCACTTTGGAAGTGACAGGTGCAAGAGATTAAAATCCTGTAGTTAGCACTGGCTACATTGCAAGGGACCTGTAGACCTTGAGAAGAAGTATAAGCTGGAACAAGGAACTATCTGAAACTGAATTTGACTCCACACTGCCCTCAACAGCTCCAGAGAAACTCCTAGATATATTTTACTACTATTGTTTTTTACTTTTCAAATAACTTTAAGTTCTTTATTACTCCTTTAATTTTCATTTTTAAAACCTACTATTACCTTGTAAAAAAAAAAAAAGACCATATTTTTAAAGCAAATTTCATATTTTTTAATAACTTTTGCGATTTTGTTTTGTTTTTTAATATTGTATTTTTGAAAGTCTAACCTCTACTCGATTTTAAATCTTTGATTTTGGTATTTGTTATCAATTTTGTACCTTTAAGAATCCAATCTTTAGTACTCATTTTTACTTACGAGTGTGATTACTGACTTGATTGCTTTCTCCCCTTTTGAGTCTCCTTTTTCTCCCCCAGGTCACCTCTATCTCCTCCCTCCCCCTCTCTTCTCTACCCAACTCTGTGAATCTCTTTGGGTGATCTGAGCTGTGGAGAACACTTAGGGAACTGATTACTGGCTGGATCTGTCTCTCTCCTTTTGACTCCCCCTCATCTCCTCCTGGTCACCTCTATCTCCTTCCTCCCTCTTCTATTCTCTATGTAACTCCATGAACCTCTCTGAGTGTTCCAGAGTGTGGAGAGCACATAGGGAATTGATTACTGGCTAGATTGCTCTCCCCGCTTTTGATTCCCCTCTTCTCCTCCTGGTCACCTCTATCCCTCTTCTCCCTCTTCTCTTCTCCATGTAACTCTGTGAACCTCTCTGGGTGTCTCTAACTGTGGAGAATCTTTTCACCATTAACCTAGATGTTTTATCATCAGTGCTGTATGGATGGAGAAGTCTTGAGGCTACTGTAAGACTAAGACTGAAAACCAGAGGCAGGAGGCTTAAATCCAAAACTTGAGAACACCATAAAACTCCTGACTCCAGGGAACGTTAAACGACAAGAGCTCATCCAAAAGCCTCCATACCTACACTGAAGCCAGGCTCCACCCAAGAGCCAACAAGTTTCAGAGCAAGACACACCAAGCTAATTCTCCAACAATGGAGAAACAAAACACTGAGTATTAAAATACAGGTGGCCAAACGTCACACCAAACCCACAGACACCTCAAAACTCACTACTGGACACTTCATTGCACTCCAGAGAGAAGAGATCCAGCTCCACCCACCAGAACACTGATGCAAGCTTCCCTAACCAGGAAAACTGGACAAGCCATTCGTCCAACCCCACCCACAGGGAGGAACCTCCATAATAAGAGGAACCACAAACTTCCAGCATACAGAAAGGCCACCCCAAACACACCAATCTAAACAAGATGAAAAGGCAGAGAAATACCCAGCAGGTAAAGGAACATGATAAATGCCCACCAAACCAAATAAAAGAGGAGATAGGGAGTCTACCTGAAAAAGAATTCAGAATAATGAGAGTAAAAATGATCCAAAATCTTGAAACAAAATGGAGTTACAGATAAATAGTCTGGAGACAGGATTGAGAAGTAGCAAGAAAAGTTTAACAAGGACCTAGAAGAAATAAAAAAGAGTCAATCAATAATGAATAATGCAATAACTGAGATCAAAAGCACTCTGGAGGCAACTAACAGTAGAATAATGGAGGCAGAAGATAGGATAAGTGAGGTGGAAGATAGAATCGTGGAAATAAATGAAGCAGAGAGGAAAAAAGAAAAAAAAAAGAATTAAAAGAAATGAAGACAACCTCAGGGACCTCTGGGACAGTGTTAAACTACCCAACATTCAAATCATGGGAGTCCCAGAAGAAGACAAAAAGAAAGGCCATGAGAAAATACTTGAGGAGATAATAGTTGAAAACTTCCCTAAAATGGGGAAGGAAATAGCCACCCAAGTCCAAGAAACCCAGAAATCCCCAAACAGGATAAACCCAAGGCAAAACACCCCAAGACACATATTAATCAAATTAACAAAGCTCAAACACAAAGAACAAGTATTAAAAGCGGCAAGGGAAAAACAACAAATAACACACAAGGGGATTCCCCTAAGGATACCAGCTGATCTTTCAATAGAAACTCTTTAGGCCAGAAGGGAATGGCAGGCCATACTTAAAGTGATGAAAGAGAAAAGTCTACAACCCAGATTACTGTACCCAGCAAGGATCTCATTCAAATATGAAGGAGAAATCAAAAGCTTTACAGATAAGCAAAAGCTGAGAGAATTCAGCACCACCAAACCAGCTCTCCAACAAATGCTAAAGGATCTTCTATAGATAGGAAACACAGAAAAGGTTTATAAACTCGAACCCCAAACAACAAAGTAAATGGCAATGGGATTATACTTATCAATAATTACCTTAAATGTAAATGGGTTGAATGCCCCAACCAAAAGACAAATGGATACAAAAATGAGACCCCTATATATGCTGTTTATAAGAGACCCACCTCAAAACAAGGGACACATACAGACTGAAAGTGAAGGGCTGGAAAAAGATATTTCATGCAAATGGAGACCAAAAGAAAGCAGGAGTAGCAATATTCATATTTGATAAAATAGACTTTGAAATAAGGCTGTGAAAAGAGACAATGAAGGACACTACATAATGATCAAAGGATCAATCCAAGAAGAAGATATAACAATTATAAATATATATGCAACCAACATACGAGCACTGCAATATATAAGGCAAATGCTAACAAGTATGAAAGGGAAAATAAACAGTAACACAATAATAGTGGGAGGCTTTACCATTCACAGAAAATTAGCAAGGAAACACAAACTTTAAATGATACAATGGAACAGTTAGACCTAATTTATATCTATAGGACATCACCCACAAAACAATGAATTTCACCTTTTCCTCAAGTGCACATGGAACCTTCTCTAGGATAGATCACATCCTGATCTATCCAGGATAGATCACAGCCTTGGTAAATTTAAAAAAAATTGAAATCATCTAAAGCATCTTTTCTGATCACAATGCAGTAAGATTAGATGTCAACTACAGGAAAAAAAATAACTATTAAAAATACAAACATATGGAAGCTAAAAAACACACTTCTGAATAACTAAAAAATCACAGAAGAAATAACAAAAGAAATAAAATATGCATAGAAACAAATGAAAATGAAAACATAAAAACCCAAACCTATGGGATTCAGTAAAAGCAGTTCAAAGGGGAAGGTTCATAGCAATACAAGCTTACCTCAAGAAACAAGAGAAAAGTCAAATAACCCAACTCAACACCTAACAAAACTAGAAAAAGAAGAAATGAAGAACCCCAGGGTTAGTAGAAGGAAAGAAATCATAAAGATTAGAGCAGAGATGAATGAAAAAGAAACAAAGGAGACCATAGCAAAAATCAACAAAGCTAAAAGCTGGTTCTTTGAGAAGATAAATAAAATAGACAAACCATTAGCCAGACTCATCAAAAAAAAAGGGGGTGGGGAGGGGGGGAAGAATCAAATCAACAAAATTAGAAATGAAAATGGAGAAATCACAACAGACAACACAGAAATACAAAGGATCATAAGAGACTACTACCAGCAGTTATATGCCAATAAAATGGATAACTTGGATGAAATGGGCAAATTCTTAGAAAAGTATAACTTTCCCAAACTGGACCAGGACGAAATAGAAAATCTTAACAGACCCATCACAAGCACAGAAATCAAAACTGTAATCAGAAATCTTCCAACATACAAAAGCCCAGGACTAGATGGCTTCACAGCTGAATTCTACCAAAAATTTAGAGAAGAGCTAACACCTATCCTACTCAAACTCATCCAGAAAATTGCAGAGGAAGGTAAACTTCCAAACTCATTCTATTAGGCCACCATCACCCTAATACCAAAACCTGACAAAGAAGCCACAGAAAAAGAAAACTATAGGCCAATATCACTGATGAACATAGATGCAAAAATCCTTAACAAAATTCTAGCAAACAGAATCCAACAACATATTAAAAATATCAAATATCATGACCAAGTGGACTTTATCCCAGGGATGCAAGGATTCTTCAATATTCACAAATCAATCAATGTGATACACCACATTAACAAATTGAAAGATAAAAACCATATGATTATCTCAATAGATAGAGAGAAAGCCTTTGACAAAATTCAACATCCATTTATGATAAAAAACCCTCCAGAAAGCAGGCATAGAAGGAACAAACACCAACATAATAAAAGCCATAGATGATAAACCCACAGCAAACATTATCCTCAATGGTGAAAAAATTGAAACCATTTCCCCTAAAGTCAGGAACAAGACAAGGGTGCCCACTCTCATCACTACTATTCAACATAGTTTTGGAAGATTTAGCCACAGCAATCAGAGAATAAAAAGAAATAAAAGGAATCCATATTGGAAAAGAAGAAATAAAACTCTTACTGTTTTCAGATGACATAATCCTCTACATAGAAAACTCTAAAGACCCCACCAGATAATTATTAGAGCTAATCAATAAACATAGTAAAGTTGCAGGATATAAAATTAACACACAGAAATCCCTTTCATTCTTATACACTAACAGTGAGAAAACAGAAAGAGAAATTATGGAAATAACTTCATTCACCATTGCAATGAAAAGAATAAAATACTTGGGAATAAATATACCTAAAGAAACAAAAGACCTATCTATAGAAAACTATAAAACACTGATGAAAGAAATCAAAGATGACACAAATAGATGGAGAAATAGACCATGTTCTTGGATCATAAGAATCAATATAGTGAACATGAGTATACTACCCAAAGCAATCTATAGATTCAATGCAATCCCTATCAAGCTACCAATGGTATTTTTCACAGAGCTACAACAAATAATTTCACAATTTATATGGAAATACAAAAAACCTCGAATAGCCAAAGCAATCTTGAGAAAGAAGAATGGAACTGGAGGAATCAACCTGCCTTATTTCAGACTAGACTACAAAGCTACAGTCATCAAGACAGTATGGTACTGGCACAAAGACAGAAACATAGATCAATGGAACAAAATAGAAAGCCCAGAGATAAATCCACGCACCTATGGATATCATATCTTTGACAAAGGAGGTAAGAATATAAAATGGAGAAAAGACAATCTCTTTAACAAGTGGTGCTGGGAAAACTAGTCAACCACTTGTAAAAGAATGAAACTAGAACATTTTCTGACATCATACACAAAAATAAACTCAAAATGGATTAAAGATCTAAATGTAAGACAAGAAACTATAAAACTCCTAAAGGAAAGCATAGGCAAAACACTCTCTGACATAAATCACAGCAGGATCCTCTATGACCCACCTCCTAGAGTAATGGAAATAAAAGCAAAAATAAACAAATGGGACCTAATTAAACTTAAAAGCTTCTGCACAATGAAGGAAACTATAAGCGAGGTGAAAAGACAGCCTTCAGAATGGGAGAAAATAATAGCAAACAAAGAAACTGACAAAGAATTAATCTCAAAAATATACAAGCAGTTTCCAGAAAAATAAATGAACCAATCAAAAAATGGGCCAAAAAACTAAACAGACATTTCTCCAAAGAAGACATACAGATTGCTAAAAAACACATGAAAAAATGCTCAACATCACTCATTATCAGAGAAATGCAAATCAAAATCACAATGAGCTACCATCTCATGCTGGACAGAATGGCTGCTATCAAAAAGTTTACAAACAATAAATGCTGGAGAGGGTGTGGAGAAAAGGGAACTCTCTTACACTGTTGGTGGGAATGCAAACTAGTATAGCCACTATGGAGAAAAGCGTAGAGATTCCTTAAAAACCTGAAAATAGAACTTCCATACGACCCAGAAATCCCACAGCTTGACATACACACTGAGGAAACCAGAACTGAAAGAGACACATGTACCCCAGTGTTCATCGTAGCACTGTTTACAATAGCCAGGACATGGAAGCAACCTAGATGCCCATCAGCAGATGAATGCATAAGAAAGCTGTGGTACATATACACAATGGAATATTAATTCAGCTATTAAAAAGAATGCATTTGAATCAGTTCTAATGAGGTGGATGAAACTGGAGCCTATTATACAGAGTGGAGTAAGTCAGAAAGAAAAATACCAATACTGTATATCAATGCATATATATGGAATTGAGAAAGATGGTAATGATGACCCTATATGTGAGACAGCAGTAGAGACACAGATGTAAAGAACAGAATTTTGGACTCTGTGGGAGAAGGTGAGGGTGGGATGATTTGAGAGAATAGCATTGAAACATGTATATTATCATATGCGAAATAGATCATCCATCCAGATTTGATCCATGAGACAGGGTGCTCAGGGCTGGTGCACTGGGATGACCCTGAGGGATGGGATAGGGAGGAAGGTGGGAGGGGGAACACATGTACACCCATAGCTGATTCATGTTAATATATGGCAAAAACCAATACAATATTGTAAAGTAATTAGCCTCCAATTAAAATAAGTAAATAAAAATTTTAAGAAGAAATAGAGAAGTGAAACATTGTTTAAATATACAAATTTCATTGAACTCCCTGAAAAGAGAAAGAGAATGTGAGATGGTACCAAGTAGAACCTGAGAGGAGATTTACAGGAAAGGCCCAAAAGAGCTTTGACCTTGACTTATGATTATGAACAATTTCCTCAGGAAATAAAAGCACAAGAATTTAGTGTGTTAATAGTTATATGAAAGTGAAAGTGAAGTCACTCAGTCATGTCCGACTCTTTTCGACCCCATGGACTGTAGCCTACCAGGCTCCTCCGTCCATGGGATTTTCCAGGCAAGAATACTGGAGTGGGTTGCCATTTCATAGTCACCATCATTTAATTTGCTGTCAAATGTCATAATTCATCATTTGTCATATAGGGTTTGTCTGATCTCTACACAGGAGGGGGAGGCAGGGGAGAAGAGAAGGGGCGGGTCCGTCTCTGGTGCCTGCTTAGGTGGTCAAAGCTTAGGAAGTGAAGGAGAACTAAGTGGCCAGTGGAGTTAGAAATCTTATCCTAGGATGAGCCAATTGTCATAGCAGTTGGAGTCAACTTTTGTTCTCAACTCAAAGAATTTAGCAAAGGACTTAGACACAGACAGAACTTGCCAGATGCCAAGCAGACACCAGTGTGGAGCATGGAATGAGAACAACTAAGGGAGAGAGTAAACTGAAAAAAAGTTGATTTATTTTTTTTCTCTCAAATATTTAATAACTATTTATTGAATATCTTCAATATGCCAGGTCTACAGTAGAATTTGGTAATATAATTATAAGTAACACTGGCACAATCTTTGATATCATGTGGAATAGATTCTAGGAGAAAGAAAAATATTAATCTAATAGTTCTGAAAATAAAATCAAATTACAATTATAAAGAGTGACAAAGGAAAAAGTTGCTATAAGAACATATAAAGAGGAGATATGACTTCTACGTACTGCATCTCTAAGGATCCCTTTCCTTCTGGTTTTCAGTTAGATTCAATCAATGGTTGGTGCCGGTTCTAGGTAGCAATTTCTTATGGCAACAAGAGGAAATTAATACAGGAATCACTGGCTTGTAGGCAGCACGAGGCACCAAGGTAATTTTCCAGTAGTGGGAATGGTATGCCAAAGGATTGTTTTCATTGGAAGAGTGATATCTGTAGAGTAGATTTTTATAAATATTGTGTTTGATGCAGTCACTTATTCAGAGATGGTTTTGACAGTTGTGCTGATATTTCAGACAGGATCCCTCATCATTTTGAGTTCTAATCTTCTTGAATTTAGCACCAAATCATTCCAATGCCGAATAAGACTCCATTGCTCTTTTGTTAGTTTAATGGGAAATTTTAAAATAAATTCAGATTCTCCTTTGAAGAACAGTATCAGAGCTCTTTGCTGCTAAGTCGCTTCAGTCGTGTCCGACTCTGTGCAACCCCATAGACGGCAGCCCATCAGGCTCCACCGTCCCTGGGATTCTCCAGGCAAGAACACTGGAGCAGGTTTAATTTGATATAAAAAAAGGCCTTTTTATATACTCACTCCTTTTTTATCTTATTCAACCTCATGGATATAAGTAACTTGTATATGGAGAAGATTCACCTTTTACATTTCTAGCTCTAAGCCCTTAAGCTTTAGACTTATAACTAACTGCCTATTGGATATTCTCATTTGAATATTTAGTAGACGTCTCATAATCAACATGTGCTAAACTGAATTCCTGACCTCCCTCCTCCCTAAACAGCTCCTCCCAAGGCTTTCTCCTTTCCATTAATGAAATGCTTGAATACTTTTAGTCTTTTAAGTCAACAACACTGGAGTCCTCCTTAGGAACCCTGATGTCTCTACCTTCAGATCAGCTATCCCTACCTTTACCACTTCCCATCACCTCCACTGCTGCTACTCTGATCAGAAATCCTATCTTCTCCAACCGGAGTTTCTGTAATAGCTTTCTAATAGGTATACTTGCTTCTATCTCTACTCTCTAGATGTTCTGTTTCCAAAGCAGCAGAATAAGCCTTTTAGCATGGAGTCAGAACATGTCACTTAGCTGTATAAAGCTATGCAAGAGCCTCCAATTTCAGTTACTTAGCCAAAGTCCTTAAAATTGTCCATAAAGCCTGATGTAACCTGGCCACCACTTGTCCCTCTGATCCTTTACTCCACTGCATTCATGAGAACCTCCTTGAATGAATATGTTCCTACTTCAGATATACTGTAATACAGGAGTGGAAGTACATGTAACCCCCAGAGAGGGACTAGTGAGATGGCTAGAGGTGTCTCTCCTCCCTCTCTCCCTCCTTCCTTCCTTCATAACTTCCTTGTATAATTCATATGGTAAAACATTTGGTACCTTCTCATACATGTTATGTAGCTGATAGAAGCTAGAGATAGGAAAATCAATAAAATACCAGCATTCACAATTCAGAAGGGAAAACTCTTATGTAAACCAACCAATACAAAGCAATGTAATAAATGCAGACATAGAATTACAGGGTGCAATTAAAGAACAGCATGTCAAAGTTGGGGACAATAATTCTTTACCATATAAGATCATTCTAACCAGTGTAGTGTGGAAGTACCCAAATATTCTACATTATTCAGTGATCTGAATGAAGCTCTACAGGGTAAACATATTTCCCCAGTAGCCATGTCAGTGTTCTCTCACAAGGCATGAGCTAACCACTGAATTTTGTTTGTTTTGTCACAATGCTAGAACATTATAATTTCCTATATTTTTTTCTTTTCATGAGTTAGGGATGATGATGGTTATAGGGAGCACTGCCATTCTGAAATCATACTGAGACTAGAAGTCTGAGAAGAGTTTTAATTAACACCTCTCTAAAATGCTTTGCTGAATAATGATAACTTGAGAACCAAATTGTAATCAAATTTTGATGACTTTCTCTATAAGGCAAAGTTCCCAAGAAAATGGAAAATGAAAGGCGTGTATACAGTATATTCCCTTCACAAACAACAAGATTTTTTCCTAACTCTTAGCATCTATGATAAAAGAGTGTTAAACATTTTATCTTTCTAGAGAATTGATGTCTAATATTCTGACATTAAAATCTGAATATTTTGTAAATTTTTTTAAAAAACAGGCTTCAAACAAATTTTGAGTGACTCTGTATATATTTCAAAGTATATCTCTAAATTATCTTTTCAGCAAAATTCATTCATAAATAATTAGTCATATACCTGCGTGTGTGCTAAATCACTTCAGTCATGTCCAGCTCTTTGTGACTCTATGGACTGTAGCCTGCTAGATTCCTCTGGCCATGGTGATTCTTCAGGAAATAATACAAGAGTGAGTTGCCATGCCCTCCTCCAGGAGATCTTCCCAACCTAGGAATCGAACCCAAGTCTCCTATGTCTACTGCATTGGCAGATGGATTCTTTACCACTAGCACCACCTGGGAAGCCCAGTCATATACCTACTCCATAGTAATAACTAAGGAAGTGATGCATGAAGGCAAGCAAACACAGCCGATAAAAGTAGATACTGTAAATCCAAGAAGACTGATATCATATCAAGTATCTTTTTACAAGAAGAAAACTGGAAAATTCACAAATATGTGGGGGTTAATAAAATACTACTGAACAACCAATGGGTCAAACAAGAATCAAAAGAGAAGTCAAAATATATCTTGAGACAAATGAAAATAGAAATACAATATACTGAAAAATGGGTGGACTTAAGCACATTATACTAAATGAAACAAGCTAGACAGAGAAAATAAATACTGTATGGTGTCACACATGCGATATTTAAAAAGGTCAAACTCATAGAAACAGAAAGTATAAAAGTGGTTGCAAGGGCCTAGGAGTTAAGGAAATAGGGAGAGTTTGTAAAAAGGTACCAGCTTTCAGTTTATAAGATGAATAGGGTCTGAGAATCTAACGCATAGAATGCTTGTTATAGGTAATAACACTGTATTGTATAATTGAAATTTTTCAAAGAATAGAACTTGAATGTTCTCACTGAAAAACCAAAGAAAATGATAAATATGTGAGGTGATGGATATATTAATTAAATATATGAGAAAATCTTTTCACAATGTGTGTGTGTGTGTATATATATATATATATATATATATATATATAAAATCATCATGATATACACTTAAAATATATTATACCTTTGTCAATCATAATTTAACAAAGCCAAAATAAACAGATTAATGGAGAAAATATCAGAATGTCCTGCACATGGTAATAGTAAACACTGTTTTTAAAACTTGTTTTAGCTATATGAGAACACAGGCATATACATAGATGCTCACTGAATTTCCTTGTCAAATGTATTCTTATTGTGAGTTGAGACAAAAGAACTTAGAAAAAATATTTTTAGGCCCTGGTTTCCTCCACAATGCTACAAAGTCACCATTTCTCCAATATATCCATACTTTGAGCTTCTTATTAATATGCAGAAATGTCTCGTGTTTATTAATCGGCAATAACAAAACACATGTAGTATCCTATATGGTATATGTATTAGCCACTCAGAAGGGACACTGAAATAGAGAACCAGAGGTCTCCATGTCTACCAAATGCTAAAAGATAAATCAATGAATATAAATAAAAAAGATATAAAATTAGAATCATATGCCCAGATATTTGCATGTGGTAACAATGAGCTGAGATAAACAGGGCTAAACGACCTTTCAGAATTTGTCCTGCCCCTTTTAGTCCTTGGTTCTAAAATATATTCCTCATCTTAAGTCACAAACATTCCTCTAAGAGTATATTTGACTTAATTACCTATACCTTTAAAATGTAAATGCAGCCTTTCCAAGAGAAGCCTACATTTTAGATAAATAATTCTATCAGATTGCCTTCCTTCTAAGATGAGGGTAAGTCTAATGTTGAAGTGAAGACGGTAGAGATGGTAAGGAATCTGCCCTAGGGCACACAGATGATGAGGGACCCTCACTTAATCTTTTTAAATGTTTGGTTTACTGAGTATTAATTTATTACATTTATTCCTACTTCAGAGGATTGTTTTGAGAACTAAATGTGATAATATCTGAAACATGTAGGACACTTTCTGTGATGTGTTAGTGACTCAGAAAAAGTTAGTCTCTCCCATGCCCCACAGCCAATCTGTTCTTCGCTGTAAATTCAAAGTTAGAGATTCTGCTTAAAATAAAATACATTTATCTATTTTTGGTTGCACTGGGTCTTTGTTGCTGTACATGGGCTTTCTCTAGTCGCAGAGCAGGGGCTACTGTCTAGGGTGGGGCTCAGGCTTCTTATTGTGGTGGCTTCTCTACTTGTAGACCATGGAATCTAGGCACCTGGGCTCAGTAGTTCTGGCTCACAGGCTTAGTTTCCCCATGGCATGTGGAATCTTCCTGGGCCAGGGATACAACCTGTGTTCTCTGCATTGGTAGGCGGATTCTTATCCAATGTACCACTAGATTCTTAAACAACCCACTCAAAACTGGACATAACTAATGATGCACTTGAAAATTTCCTTAGGGTTCTGAAGAGCAGAAACAGAAGTTTCTGTGTCCCACTGGGTGGATTGAAATACTTTCCTTCTCTGTTAAGGTTGAGGTTTGCTAACCATGGAAACCAGATTGGAGGGAAACCAGTGAATCTTGTTCCTGCTGCTGAGCCTCCATTGTTAGGATCCTTCAGGAAGGTCACTGTCAAATATGCATCTAATTACACTGGTTGGTGAGCATCTGTAGGGAACATGAATGGGCCACCCTTCCCCACTTTCACACTTTTATTAACATATTGATATGGGAGCCTTGAATTGCAGAGAGACCTCTCACTGGATGTAAATGATGACTTTTTCAGTCAGATTCACTCATTGTTATTTTACTTGAACTTATATCATATGAAAATTTTAGTCCTAATAGTTTACACAACTTCTATACCCAACACATTCATTATTCAGTTCTTTCTGTAGAATTAAAACTTAAACTTTGTTTTTGTTAAATGATCTGGTGGGAGATGTCATCTAATACCCAAGATTAAACAGTCTGTTTTTAGTCCAACCACACATGAATTGACTGACTTACAAATGCTCTAACTGGAAGATTTCAGAACTTTGGTAGTTTGCTTTTATCATTATCATTTTTAATCTACTACTCTTGTTTTTGGGGCTCCAGAATCACTGCAGATGGTAATTGCAGCCATGAAATTAAAAGACGCTTACTCCTTGGAAGGAAAGTTATAACCAACCTAGATAGCATATTTAAAAGCAGAGACATTACTTTACCAACAAAGATCTGTCTATTCAAGGCTATGGTTTTTCCAGTAGTCATGTATGGATGTGAGAGTTGGACAGTGAAGAAAGCTGAGCACTGAAGAATTGATGCTTTGAATTGTGTTGGAGAAGACTGTTGAGAGTCCCTTGGACTGCAAGAAGATCCAACCAGTATATCCTAAAGGAGATCAGCCCTGGGTGTTCATTGGAAGGACTGATGTTGAAGCTGAAATTCCAATACTTTGGCCACCTCATGCGAAGAGTTGACTCATTGGAAAAGATCCTAATGCTGGGAAGGATTAGGGGCAGGAGGAGAAGAGGACGACAGAGGATGAGTTGGCTGGATGGCATCACCGACTCAATGGACATGGGTTTGGGTGGACTCCAGGAGTTGGTGATGGACAGGAAGGCCTGGCATGCTGCAATTCATGGGGTCGCAAAGAACTGGACACCACTGAGTGAACTGAACTGAGCTGAACTATTAAATTACATATATAAATTGTATATGGTTATAATAAATGTGACAACTACTTCAGCTCAATAAAATGTATAGTTAATAATTGCATCTAGATTAAAATATTTGTTGACTAGAATTTATGTAACTGAACTAGGATAAAAGGAACTTACTTGTCTGTTCATTTACTATAACAAATACAGCCAATGTCTTAGCCATATTTCCTTGACTCATTCTGTAAGTCATCTAAGACACTACAGCTGCCTGAGGGTGCTCCTTCCTGGAACCCAGCAAAATGCCTACCCAGGAGGTAACGGCATGGGAGCAACAGTAACTCACAATCACCCAACAAGATATAGCACTGTCCTACTGGGCAGTCTCTGAGAGGTTCTCTGTGAGACTGAGCCCCACGCGCCCATTACCCTCTACTAATCTTCCCTTCTTCCTTGTCTCCCTGTGTCATTCCTTAAGATGGCTTCCTGGGGTGACTTCCCAAACAAACTCCTTGTACCCACATGCTTGTCTTGGCATCTGATTCAGGGGACCTGAACCAAGACATTTACTTGTTAATTGTTTTTGAGATTTATTGAATCCTTGTTCTGTGCCAAACGTCTTTCATTTATTATATCTGAAACCTCAGCAACAGTAGTTCTATTATTTTAATACTCATTTTACAGAGGATAAATGGAAATTTAAAGAGATTAAGATAACATATAAATCATAGTAGGTGGCAAAGCGTAGAATCAGTTTCTATTCTTCCACTGCTTCTATTGTTCCATTGCCATCCTTTGCTTTTATGCTGTGATTGCTGATTCATAAAGTGAACATGGACTACATTGTTACACACTTGCATTCTCTAAAGCTCAAATTTCTGAGTGGGTTTTGATCTAAATGACTCAAAGTTGTGTCTTTTTGCTGTGACACAAGCATAGAAGGCTCCTCTTGGCTGGACAAGCTCCCATTGAACTCTGTACCTCACATACTCACTGCTCATGGCTTCATTTTCATCAGATGGGGAACGAAAAGCCTTGATCTAAATGATCTTTGGGATCCATTAAAGAGTCAGTGTTATACAAACCTGAGTGATGTGTAGTTTAGTCCCTCTAGCCAATCCTACTGCTCTAGGTTTTTTTTTTTTTTTTTTTTTATGTTGAATTATCTTTAAAAACACGTCTAAAGTAGAGATCAGCAACATTTTCTGTGAGGTGCCAGACAGAAGGTATTTTAGGCATTGTGGTCCTTAAGGGGCCTGCTGCAATGACTCAATCCAGCAGCTGTAGTTGGAAAGCCTCAAAAGACAATAGGCAAACAAATGCGTCCCAAAGAAACTATACTAAAACAGGCAGCCAAGCCTCTGGACAGTCTCCATATAGCACACAGAAAACACTTCCCTGAGGCCTTCATGTCAAAAGATGCAGATGAGAGATGGCAGGAACATTCCAAATGTGGCTTTTATTTTCTGTCTTCCTGGTCTCCTAGAAAGTTGGGAGAGCCTTCTCATAGAGCCCCTCAGAGAAACAAAGGAAAAAGAAAGCTTTTCTTCCTTGTCTGCGCCTATCTGAGTGGCTTTTATTTGACGGGGCGTGTTTTGTGTTTGTGTTTGTGCTAGGCTTAAAGGCTGAGAACAGTCAATATTCAATGTCGCTGTCATCTGGAGAACACATAAATACTGCATTTGGGATGTACTTTTCTTTTGAACAAAGTTTCTGAACAGGTTTGCTTGCTATGGGTCTATTATTGGCATTTTCATTATAACCCCTCTAACACCAAGCTGTTTCAAAGGACTGATGACTCAGAACAAACATTTTCTTGAGTTTGAATGGGGCATACTTAATGTTTTTCAAGAGATTCATTTCTTTGTAGAAACTTTCCATGAAAAACTCCCTAAGCCTTTTTTAGGGAACCCATAGGACCCTATTAAAGAAATTGCTGCCTTTTAGTCAGCTCTCTGAGCTGACAATGAGTAAACATAGTCCAAAATTATTTCTGATCCAATGAGTATTGAGAATGTCTTCTAGACTAGTGACATAATTAATGACAGTTCAGGAAACCTATGTAAGTATCTTAGGACTATGGAACAATGAAACAGGCTTCCTTTTGAAGCCATGAGTTCCTTGTCATTAGATGTAATCAAGGAGAAGTTAAATAAAAATGCACCAATGATTTTGTTTAGAGATTTTGCACCAGGTGAGGGTTTGAGCAAATAGGCTCCCAAGGCCCCACCTACTCACCTGTTAGGGAGATCTGAGGGAGGGGCCAGAAAAATCTGTCTGGACTACACACCTTGCCTTCCCTCCCATTTCCTCCTTGAACTGGAGAAGCTTTGCTTTTACACAATTTACATTTGGGGCATTTAGGATGTTTCCTTTGGAGAAGGAAATGGCAACTGACTCCAGTATTCTTGCCTGGAGAATTCCACAGAGAGAAGAGCCTGGTGGGCTATAGTCCATGGAGTCGCAAAGAGATGGACACGACTGAGCAATACTCACTCACTCACTATACTAATAATACTGTTTTTAAGTAAAGAAAATACATTTTAAAGCAGAAGAGATTTCAAGTTCTTCTAACTCTTTAAGATTTTAAATTTCCTACAAGTAGGCTTTGACACAGAGTAAACTCGAACTCTTCCCATTCTGTCTTTCCCTGAAATGTCCCCTGATGTACACTTGGAAAGTATGAAATCTGTTTACTTTTGGTAAATTTTATAGTTGACTTCCAATGAAAGAGCAAGAAATTCCCTATAGGTCTTGCATTCATAGGAAATAACCGTCAGGTTTAAGGTTTTGACCATCATTAATAAGTAAACTCTTCAAAAGTCAAGCAGAGCTGTGTTCATAGAGAACACAGTCCTTTAGGAACAAAAGGAAACCTTTAGTTAATAACCAAGGCCTACCGCAGCCTTAGGGACACAGTATTTGTGGTATTTCCTCACCTGACTTTTAAATGTTTCTCCGTCTTGAAAGCTGAGATTCTCCCAAATAAAAATAGAATCGGCAAAAAGTCATGAGAGACTCTTCTCTTTTTTCTTTAAATGACAGAAATTTATTTCTCTCTTAGGTAAAAAAAATAAAATCAATTAAAAGTAGGAAGGTATTAGCATAAAGTGAAAAAACCCAAAATATTACCATCAAACATATATCAAGTAGGGTAGGAACTCAATAAAAATGTACTGAATTAATGAATGACTAAGGTCACTATTAAAGACTATTTATATTAAATCCTTTATAAAAAGAAACAATCTGAAACAAACATCTTCTAATTTAAATTTTGGGACAGTGTGTGTGTGTGTGTGTGTGTGTGTGTGTGTGTGTAATAGTAATTTGGGTAAACTGCTTCTACTGGTAAACTTTAAAGCAATAAGCAGGCATTCTGCTTATGTGGAAGCCAATACTGATGAAAAATATTGACTTACTTATTATGCAGGCTCTGAAGGAAACTACGGATGTTTTTCTGGCAAAAGCTTGTGAATTTATGGTGAAAAGAAATTTGCTTTGTATGGCAAGTGTCATAAACACATAGCTACATGGTAAACAAATATAATTCCATTTTTTTGAGTAATTAATGTTTTAAATGTTTGCACAGGGCCATAAGAACAACAACAAAAAGAAATCTGTGTTTGCCATGTAAAACCTAAACAGTTGGCAGGCGGGAAAGGGAGATATTTTTCACAAATCATCTCTAGGATTCAGTTCACACTTAGAAAGGCGTCCCTTTGTTGAACCCTAGAGCTCTGGCATAGAATAGAACCAAACCTAATTATTACCACCCTAGAGCTTCAGCAGGAGAATCACTTATATTTCTTTACTGATCAGTATTAAAAACAAATCGGCCAGAGGCTTTAGTTGTCCTGGATGGAGACTGACTCTTCAATAACACAAACTCTGTTGAGTGTTCTCTCTGGGCTCTGTATGCTCTTTTGCTTTGTTTACACTTCCAAATGCAGATTGAATAAAATTAGAATGACTTCTAGCTTCCGCCAAAGTCTCCAATGCCCTAAGATCAAGGGGTATCCCTGTCTTTAGCCTGGTCATCCAGAGCACGGTAGCCTGTGATGCTTCTCAAAGTTGAGTTCTGGGTGGCTGGCACAGCCTTAGGGATCCTTAGTTCTAGCTATGGCTTCCCTGTGTCAGTCCACCAGCAGAGGGACACATTCATTTTCAAGGCATGGTGTAAGTTCCATCTGTTATCCTAAGTGTTAGTGGGGATTACACGCCAGACAAAAGAGTTACTGAATGAATTAAAAGTAAATGTCACTTCCCCAAACTCAGATGAGTCAACACAGCTTGGGGAAATATTTCTTTTCGCCTGAGTTACAGCATTGGAGTTGGGCAACATGGCACTTTCAGACCTGGTTCATAGCTGGAGAACCTCACAGCTACCCTGCCCCAGATGCTAAGGATCACTGGATGGTCATTTCTCGCTGAAAAGTGAAAGTGAAGTCACGTCCGACTCTTAGTGACCCCATGGACTGTAGCTTACCAGGCTCCTCCGTCCATGGGATTTTCCAGGCAAGACTACTGGAGCAGGCTGCCATTTCTTTCTCCAGGGGATCTTCCCAACCCAGGGATGGAACCCAGGTCTCCCGCATTGCAGACACCCACTTGACCATCTGAGCGACCAGGGAAGCCCATTTCTCACTACCAGTTTACAGAGCATATAACGGGAAGCCTACATGAGATCCACATACAGCACGACACAGTCCAACACACTCAATAGGACAACCTCATAATGGCCCAATGCAATTCCCTTCTTTTATCTTCGGCTCCAGTTACATTAGCTTTTAATGGACATGAAACCGGGCTGGCAGTTGCTGAAAGTTTCTCAGATGCAACTTTTCATGTGAGTGCCTCAAGCTTCGTTTCCCATCTCAGTGGCTAGTCGATTCCTCTCCTCATCTTTTATACACTGAAGAAAATTTGCCTCTCTGGTAAACTTGTCAGAACTGCTAGTTTCCCAAATACTGAATATTTTACCTGGCCTGCAATTATTAAAGCTAATTTCAATATGTATCAAAATTTCCATATTTCCAAAGTATCCATATTTCCAAAGTTGGAAATATGATATTCCATTGATCATTCAAATATAGAAAGCACAATGGTTGGAATTACCATATTCTCTGTAACAACTACCAACAAGCAGTGATCATCTTTGTCGACCATCCCCATGTACCTCTGAGATTTACAGCAAAGCAGAAATGAATGATGACCTTAGTTTCACAGTTTATGCCTCATGTTCATACTCCTGTGGGCCCACCACTACTTAGTGCTGGTGATATAGAGTCACTGGAAAGCCAAAAAATATACAATCTCTGACCCCAAAGCTTCATTAACTAGGAGGCTAGTTATGGTAGGAGTGGAGACTGTTTAGGAAGAAGAACATTTACTGATGCAACATTCAGAAAACGAAGATCATGGCATCTGGTCCCATCACTTCATGGGAAATAGATTGGGTAACAGTGGAAACAGTGTCAGACTTTATTTTTGGGGGGCTTCAAAATCACTGCAGATGGTGATTGCAGCCATGAAATTAAAAGACGCTTACTCCTTGGAAGAAAAGTTATGATCAACCTAGACAGCATATTAAAAATCAGAGACATTACTTTGCCAACAAAGATCTGTCTAGTCAAGGCTATGGTTTTTCCAGTAGTCATGTGTGGATGTGAGAGTTGGACTGTGAAGAAAGCTGAGCACCAAAGAATTGATGCTTTTTAACTGTGGTGTTGGAGAAAGCTCTTGAGAGTCCCTTGGACTGCAAGGAGATCCAACCAGTCCATTCTGAAGGAGATCAGCCCTGGGATTTCTTTGGAGGGAATGATGCTCAAACTGAAACTCCAGTACTTTGGCCACCTCATGCGAAGAGCTGACTTAATGGAAAAGACTCTGATGCTGAGAGGGATTGGGGGCAGGAGGAGAAGGGGATGACAGAGGATGAGATGGCTGGATGGCATCACCGACTCAGTGGACATGGGTTTGTGTAGACTGCGGCAGTTGGTGATGGACAGCGAGGCCTGGCATGCTGCGGTTCATGGGGTCGCAAAGATTCAGACGTGACTGAGCGACTGAACTGACTGACTGACTGAGACTAGACTGTGTGTTATTGTAGTGGGCACCTTTTGTGCTCTGCCTAGATCCCCGGGGGTCCCTGTAACTGCCTTTTAGAGCCTCCGGCTGCCTCAGTACTTTCACTTCCTTATTGGCCTGCATCTGTGACTCATCTTGGGTGAATGGCCCTTGGGTTGCTGGAGCCCTTGTGTCCACAGGGGCAGACAGTAAGAAGTGCCTTAGGTTGATGGCTCCACTGTACCCTGTAGCCACACTGATTAGTGAAGGAGAAAGGAGGCCCAGCTTTTTTTTAGGTCATGGCAAGCTCTGATGCATAATTTGCACAATAGAGTTACTCTCTACAGGGTCATGCTGAGAATGGGACTTTGACTGGAATCATATCCTTGCTTGAATTTCCCTTCCCAACTTTCCCTCCCCCAACTTCCCTCCTCCTTTCCCTGGGGAGCACTTACTTTCTGAAGAAATCACTTGTCTCAGAACCCTTGTCTCAGGTTCTGCTTGAAATATACTCTGCAGGACATTTTACTTGTGTTCTAATACATGTTATGCTTTTTGTGTATATTACATATATGCCAGCAAATTTGGAAAACTCAGCAGTGGCCACAGAACTGGAAAAGGTCAGTTTTCATTCCAATCCCAAAGAAAGGCAATGCCAAAGAATGTTCAGACTACCGCACAATTGCACTCATCTCACACGCTAGTAAAGTAATGCTCAAAATTCTCCAAGACAGGCTTCAGCAATATGTGAGCCATGAACTCCCAGATGTTCAAGCTGGTTTTAGAAAAGGCAGAGGAACCAGAGATCAAATTGTCAACATCCACTGGATCATGGAAAAAGCAAGAGACTTCCAGAAAAACATCTATTTCTGCTTTATTGACTATGCCAAAACCTTTGACTGTGTGGCTCACAATAAACTGTGGAAAATTCTTCAAGAGATGGGAATACCAGCCCACCTGACCTGCCTCTTGAGAAACCTATATGCAGGTCAGGAGGCAACAGTTAGAACTGGACATGGAACAATAGACTGGTTCCAAATAGGAAAAGGAGTACGTCAAGGCTGTATATTGTCATCCTGCTTATTTAACTTCTATGCAGAGTACTGTTTCTCTATTCATGAGAAACCCTGGGCTGGAAGAAGCACAGCTGGAATCAAGATTGCCAGGAGAAATATCGATAACCTCAGAAATGCAGATAACACTACCCTTATGGCAGAAAGTGAAGAGGAACTAAAAAGCCTCTTGATGAAAGTGAAAGAGGAGACTGAAAAAGTTGGCTTAAAGCTCAACATTCAGAAAACGAAGATCATGGCATCTGGTCCCATCACTTCATGGGAAATAGATGGGGAAACAGTGGAAACAGTGTCAGACTTTATTTTTCTGGGCTCCAAAATCACTGCAGATGGTGACTGCAGCCATGAAATTAAAATACACTTACTCCTTGGAAGGAAAGTTATGACCAACCTAGATAGCATATTGAAAAGCAGAGACATTACTTTGCTAACAATGGTATGTCTAGTCAAGGCTATGGTTTTTCCTGTGGTCATGTATGGATGTGAGAGTTGGACTGTGAAGAAAGCTGAGCACCGAAGAATTGATGCTTTTGAACTGTGGTGTTGGAGAAGACTCTCGAGAGTCCCTTGGACTGCAAGGAGATCCAACCAGTTCTGAAAGAGATCAGCCCTGGGAGTTCTTTGGAAGGATTGATGCTAAAGCTGAAACTCCAGTACTTTGGCCACCTCATGCGAAGAGTTGACTCATTGGAAAGGACTCTGATGCTGGGAGGGATTGGGGGCAGGAGGAAGAGGGGAGGACAGAGGATGAGATGTCTGGATGGCATCACCGACTTGATGGATGTGAGTTTGAGTGAACTTCAGGAGATGGTGATGGGCAGGGAGGTCTGGAGTGCTGGGATTCAGGGGGTCGCAAAGAGTGGACCAGTGTGGACACAACTGAGCGACTGAACTGAACTGATGCCTTTTTATATACAGTATTTTAATCTGCACAGTTCTAGGAGGAAATTGAGGATCAATGATTTTATTTAACCTGTCCAATATCACAGAGCTATAAGATATTAGAGTATGTGTCTCCTGAACCTTAGTCTTATCTCTTTATTTATTGCATTTCCTCAGCATGGCAAAGTGTATGGAATGCATAAAGGCTACTTTGGGAATCAGTGCATTTGGAGATAGATGGCTTCCTTGAACAGGGCCTGATAAAAATGCTAACTGTTTACCAAGAAGATATCATTTGAGAAGCAAAGGATAAGCACCAGTTTTGCATTCTGTGTTTGCTGAAAAAGCATCACGCATATCTCTTGGCACTGGAAGCAAAATGAATCTTAAAAACTGCTACTCAAGTTGTTTCATGCCTACTTTTAAAAATAAAGTGCTTGAGATACAAGTTGCTGGATCCACTGTAACATGGTCTTTACTGGAGACAAATCTTTGCAAAAATTAGATCAATAATGTCGCCCTTTGCTCCCTACCAAGGAAGTTAATAAGCTTGGCAGAAAATGATGAAGATCTAGAAAACCTTCATGTTGGATTTTTTATAGCAAATTAGTTCAAATTAATGACCTCAAATGGGTAGAATTATAGTTCCCATTCAGCTTGATCTTTCTCATTAATTACTTCCACTGTGTCTGCCACAATCAGTTTTACAAAATAGCCCTGAAAGCAAACAAAAGAGTTGCTTTCCACAACTTTCACAATAAAACATTCCTCTTCTATTGTCATTAAATGTACCCTAAAGATTCCACTGTCTTTTGCTTCTTTTTCTTCCTCAAATTTGGTTCTTGGGGAATTTAGAGATGCCTCAAATGCAGGGTAGCTGATGACTCACATGAGAAGCCCTGCCTACAGTCTCAGGGCTATGACTTTGAGCCTGGCCTCCTCCTCCCACTTTCTGGGAGCTTCCAGGCCAGACAAATAAACACGCCCACTTTACCTTCCGTTGAAGGGCTTTGAACACCTTCACCAATGTTAGGTGATGGCAATGGGTGAGGCGTGGGGGGACACTAAGAGTTCTGAAGTCAGAGTCCTAATACACAGTAAAAGAGATGACTTATAAGTCATGAAACTCTCAGAAAATGGGTTGATAAGCTCTAAAGGTTGATTGCACAAATGCAGATTCAACTAATAGACATGAAGTGCTAAGGATTTTATAAGCAGCTTTGTGAGGAAAGTGTGATTACTTTACAGGTGAGTAGTCTGAGGTTGAAAACTTGCTCACTCCAATTAGCAGAAGAGCTGAGACTCGAAGCCATAAATCTCCAGTCTGAACTCAAGACCCCAGCTCTTTCAGGATGTACCGTTGGCCTTGACTGTCCTAAATGGGAAAGGCTGCCTCAGGTGAGGCTGTGGGGAATTCTCCAGGTCACCATCCCATGTTTACCTGGGTGAGTTGAGGCAATTTTGCCAACTGCCTTAAAGTGAAGCTGAAAGTGACAGACATGGGGGCAGATATATCTGCGGAAACAAGCTTCAAGAGAGAGTGTAGCAGAAAATATTTTATAGGCATCAATAGGTTTATCATTTCTGGATCCTAGAATCCTCTATAAGAATCCAGTATTCCAATTTATACTATTCTATTTATTAAGCTCATTCTTTTGGGTGTTTCCACCTCTTTGCAATCCCATGGGCTGTAGCCTGCCAGGCTCGTCACTCCATGGAATTCTCTGGGCAAGAATACTGGAGTGGGTTGTCATTCCCTTCTTGAGGGGATCTTTCCAACCCAGGGATTGAACCAAGGTCTCTTGCATTGCAGACAGATTCTTTACCTTCTGAGCCACCTGGGAAGCCTATAAGCCAGATCTCTGACTTCAGAGCATCTACATTCTAATAGGAAAGAATAAACTAGATTATTTCAGGTAGTTATAACTGTTATTTTAGGGAATTAATGATACAATGGGGCGTAACATTTCATGTCTCATATTTATTTTCAAGTCTGTTTTCACTAATAGACTGTGAACTCCTGGGGGTGGTTCTTTCATTTTTTATTCATCTTTATATACCTGATGGGCTTCCCAGGTGGTGCTAATGGTAAAGCATCCACCTGCCAATGCAGGAGAAATAATGAAATGTAGGTTCGATCCCTGGGTTGGGAAGATCTCCTGGAGGAGTGTATAGCAACCCACTCAAGTACTGTTGCTTGGAGAATTCCTTGGACAGAGGAGCCTGGTGGGGTACAGTCCATAGGGTCACAAAGAGTCGAACACAACTGAAGCAACTTAGCATGCACACACATGCCTAATATCTAGCATGATTTTAGGTACTTAGTAAGTGATCATTTAATGAATGGACAGACCAGTGAGCATAGGAAGCAGGCTATTCATACAATTCTCCAAAAGTTTGTTGGAGGAGGAAGAGTAAGTAGCTCAAGTAATAGGCCTTCCTATTCTCTCCATTGAATTGAAGCCAAATGCTTTCAGACTTTCTGTCTTTGAAATGGTTGGTGTTCCCATAATATTAATAAAAGGGAGACTTGACTATCACGTTTTCCACTAGTGATCACTGTCCATGAATACTTTAAGGGGAACAAGGTCAAAACTGGCTATTAGACAGCAATGATTTAAAAATAATTATAAAGCAATATTGATTTAGGGCTTCTGGACCTGGGGGATTGGGGTTTCTTTGTTGGGTTTAGAAGGCAAGCTAACTGTAAAAATGTTGCAGCTGATTCTCTTACAAAAGGGAAAACAGTCACATTTTAAAAGTGCATTTTAACTTCTACCTACCACTTATCTTTTAAAAATTGTGTGAGACCTAAAATCAAAGCACTGCTTTCACAATGTAACCATACTCTTCTTTACTACAAAGCTGCTTTAGGCAGGATCTGTATGAAAGACAAGTTAAAGAAAACACAGAATCTGCACTTCAGCTTAGCCTTGACCAAGTCAAAATTTGAAGTTACTAAGGACTAATGCATCAGATCTCAGGCACCTTGAAAATTCACACACAGGACTGCAGGTGTGTGGATGGAAATGGCTAGAGAATCTTTCAAATGCCTTGTTCAAAATGTATGGAGTCTTTTTTTTTTTTTTTAAATAGCATGCATTTTCCTTTTTATCTATGTTACTATTATGATTAGTTTTCTTCATATGATAAAATAATTGCATTTTTTTCTTGAAATAAGACTGAGATTTGAAGAACTTAAAAAATCCTATAAGGCCAGGCCAAACAATATTCTACGTATCTTTATTTTCTCAGCTTGTCTTCTTCAACTTTTAACTACAAATATGCTTTTAGCGTCAACCCTAAAGTTTTATACAAAGGATACCTGATAATGTCTATGAATATCTACAGATACACAAGAGTGACAGATGATATTGTAGAGTCAGGTAGTGAGGATTTAGGTTTTGTATACGAACAGCTGACACATTCGACATACATTGTTGATTCTTGGTGAACTGAAGCCTTTTTTTTTTTTTTAACTTCTCTCAGGCCTGTATGTTTCATGAAAAATTGGCCCATTAGTGAGAATTAGCAATTATTATGTGTCCCCTCTCCACTTTCCTTGCCCAATGAAGTATTCTATCAGAGATTTCTCAGGCAGCCTCAAACTTAAAGATTTAACTTCACATTTCCAAAAACTAACCATGCAAAGCAATTTCATATTAAAGTAATTGAATTTGGATTATGGAGCAAGCAAGCCAGAAGAAGGGCCTTCTAAAATAAGTGACTATTCCTATTTTAAAAATCACACATCTGGGAAAGACACAAATACAATTTTACTCCCTGCGCTCTATTTGCTATTGACCACAATTTTGTTTCAACCAGCTAGGAACTCATCCTGCTGCTGCTGCTGCTGCTGCTGCTAAGTCACTTCAGTCGTATCCAACTCTGTGCAACCTCATAGACAGCAGCCCACCAGGCTCCCCCGTCCCTGGGATTCTCCAGGCAAGAACACTGGAGTGGGTTGCCTTTCCTTCTCCAATGCATGAAAGTGAAAAGTGAAAGTGAAGTCGCTCAGTCGTGTCTGACTCCTAGTGACCCCATGGACTTCAGCCCACCAGGCCCCTCCGTCCATGAGATTTTCCAGGCAAGAGTACTGGAGTGGGTTGCCATAGCTTTCTCTGAGGAACTCATCCTAGGGAAATGCAAAAAAGCCAGAAATGATAAAGTTTTTGGTCTTCACCGTAACTAGAAAGAAAACAACTTCGGAGAAAACAAGGGAGCATAAGTAGACAGCATGTATACATATCTGGAAGGCAAACATTATTTATCTAAATGAAACATATTGTGGATTTGGCAGCCAACAGCTTCTGTGATGAAATCAGCATGAAGCAAAGGAAGTTGGGATCAGGAGAACAGGGTTTGACATTATCCCTGCCACTTGCCTCTGTGCCCTTACCTATAAAATACAGGCAAGATACCTAATCTTCTTGGGGAGCAGGTGAAAGGATTAGGTTAGATTATCCAAGTGCAAACAACCAGCACAGTACTGCGTAAGGCCACACTCTCAGTCTACATCCATGTCCATTCTCTGCCTCCCTCCTCCTATCTTTGGACTGCTTCAGAGCTGTCTTCACACCTGTGAAACGGGAACAGTCTTACAGGTCTTCTTTGTTGTCCTATGACTCTAAAATGAGGGTCAGAATGTGACTTCACAATGCTACTATTGTGCTTGGGAGAAAATAGAAAAGATAGAGATAGGTCTTATGACCCTAAAAAGAAGAGGGGAAGAATTTTCCTTAAGAAGAGAAATCAGAATTCTAACTGGCATAAATATATTTATAACCATGCAGAATTTACTATCTAGGCAGATTCATTCACTTCATACTTTATGTTTAAAGGCTTCATTAGGCTACCTGGAGGAACATTCAATGTATTTCTCTAGTCTGTTTACTTTGCAGAGATTTTTTGAGAAGTAGTTACCGGAGGTGTTTCGAAGCACCAAGAAAGAGCCGTATTATCAGGAAAGAAAGTTATCTTGGCCTGTGACAGTACAGTGGTCTCTCATCCTCAGATTTACCTAATGGGGGAAGAGATTCTTAACTAGTTCAATTAAAATAAAATAACACAAATGAATCATGACAGAGATAAACAATAGTTTTTAGTGGTATGTTTTACTTTGTACTTGTGTTTTTGCTTTACAGAGTAGGAGAAAATAGAACCAACTTTTTTTTTGAAGACTGATAAGGAGAGGCAATGGCACCCCACTCTAGTACTCTTGCCTGGAAAATCCCATGGACAGAGGAGCCTGGTGGGCTGAAGTCCATGGGGTCGCTAAGAGTCAGGTACGACTGAGCGACTTCACTTTCACTTTTCACTTTCATGCATTGGAGAAGGCAATGGCAACCCATTCCAGTGTTCTTGCCTGGAGAATCCCAGGGACGGGGGAATCTGGTGGGCTTCCGTCTATGGGGTCGCACAGAGTCGGAAACGACTGAAGTGACTTAGCAGCAGCAGCAGGTACTATAAACTGCTAAACTTTTTTCAGATTAAAAATATAAAAATGATCATTTATGTATCAGGTACTGTGCCCTGTGTTTTGCATGTGTTGTGTCCCTTCATCCTCATATGCTGAGGCACAGAAAGGGACATTTGCTAAGGGTAGCCAAAACTCAAATCCAAAGACACAAAACATACTACATCTCACTACTGTACTATGTTGTCCAGAACACTTATTAAAACTGAGCAAAATATCATTGATCTCTATTGGATGAATTAAGATTATAGCTGGGTTAGATCATCCCATGTTTTATAATCCTGGAGCAGAAGTTCTTCACTGTGGTCCTGGCAGATATGACCTCTACAAACATCTGCAGATAACTTTATGACTGGCCCTGCTCACAGTTGGATGATCCTAATAGAGTCACAGAATCCGTAGCATCTCCTGGAAGGGGCAATTGGCATCTTCTTATTCATTTAACTCACTTTTATCTCCCCAACAATCTTTCTCCACATCATTGTTGTAAGATTCTTACTTGAATTCTCCAATAAATGATCTTATTGCCTCTGTTTTCTCATCAATAACCTGCACCTGTGTTCCATCTCATCTCACGTTGAAAGAAATGCAGACTTGCCCCCAAATGTCCCCATAGCAAGAACTCTAACCCCCTAAACTGCCAATATTTATCTCCAAATTCACTTGCCAGGATACATCTTGTCCTCCTTCTGGGACATTTTCTCTGCCCTCTTGCTCACACCTTTCTCTATCATCTAAGTCACTTTGATGAGTTTGTAGATTTCTCTTGCCCTGGGTATTCTCCCACTCCTCAATACTGTTAAGTGATCCTTACATAGCTAAGGATTAGATATGGGACCATCATCTCTTTGACCTGGCTAATATTCATCTTGAAAACATTGGGATGATCATCACAACCCACACTTTCCAGGTTTTTGGTGAGGATAAATGAAATCATGCATTTGGAAGTGCCTTTGAAGGGTTATTAAACAAATATAAGACATCCTCATTGTTTATTTTGGGTCTTATGTATTTTCCAATGAAGGGGATGCATAATTTTTGCTTTCAGTTTTATTCTGAGACTAGCACTTTATTTTACTTCATGCTCCTTTATGAATAAGAGCGCTATAGTGTGTTCTGGAGGGACACAGAAATCCTGTTCTATTTTTCAAACTAGTAAGTTTTGGATTGAGCTGCAAAGAAGCAGCTGAGGATAGCAGAATATGCTACCCCCAGATATCCCACTTTGGCATAAGGATTATTTTGAGCTGAAGGCAGTTGAGAATAAGCAGATACTAGTTATGATCTTAGGTTACCCTGATGGCTCAGCAGTAAAGAATCTGTCTGCAATGCAGGACACATGGGCTCGATCCCTGAACTGGGAAGATCCTCTGGAGAAGGGAATGGCAACCAACTCCAGTATTCTTGCCTGGAGAATCCCATGGACAGAGGAGCCTGGCTGGCTGCAGTCTACAGGGTTGTATAGGGTCGGGCGTGACTGAAGCGACTAAGCAGCGGCAGCAACAGTAAAGATCTCTGCCCTTTTCCTATTTACCTAAAAGCAGGACATACAGTTTTCAAGTGTCCTTCTCTACCAGGAAGAACAAAAGTTAATCACTGGAGACAACTGTTTACCCTACCAGCCAGGAGACTGCACCAGAGGTATGTATAAAACACATTTTACTAACTAGCCTTTGTCTCTGCTTTTGGAAGCCTAAAACTGCTTTCCTCTGCCCTGTCATCTCTCTGAAAATTTATTGTTCTTTGATAAAGATGTTATACAAGCCAGAGTTCTAAACTACTTCTTTGACTTCATTTTTCCCTGGGTATCTCCACTGCATACATGAGGTATATATTATAAAATTCTGCTTGCTTTTGTCTGATTAATTTATCTTTTCATATAGAGATCTCAGATAATAACTTAGAATGGTAAAAGGAAAATTATTTTATCCTCTCCTACAGAAGTGTCTCTGTCTCTGAGTGGGGTTTTCCAGGCTTTCCAGAATTGTGCGCCCACCATGTCTATCTGCCTCTTATTCCCACTAATTTTTATTATACACAGATATCCTACTCTTATTATCCCCCTGAATGTCCTCTATACAACTCCAGAGCATGCCATCTTTGGTCTTGGTAAGTTTTCCTGTTTCCCATGTGTAAATTTTGTGACTTATTCCTCATTAACTAAGACAACTCTACTTTCTCATCGGTGTCTGGTTTAAATTCTACCTCCACTGAAGAGACTTTTATGATGACTCCAGACATCACTGATCAGGCAACTCAACAGGATTATTTATTATTCTGTCCTGAACACTAATTGCCTGTATTACATAATGAAGTATCATATGCACATCACATCATTAAATTCAACTGTCATTTCCAGGGGAAAATTATGCCTGAAAATGCTCTTGATAGGTTTAATAGTTCATGAAAAAAAATAATGTATGGAGAGTACCTGTATATATGAGGGGTTTCCCTCATAGCTCAATCAGTAAACAATCTGCCTGCAATACAGGAGACCCAGATTCAATACCTGGGTCAGGAAGATACCCTGGAGAAGGAAATGGAAACCCACATTAATATTCTTGCCTAGAGAATCCCATGGACAGAGGAGCCTGGCAGGCTACAGTCCATGGGGTTGCAAGAGTGGGACACAACTTAGCCACTAAACTACCAGCTAAAAATGGCACAGAAAGGTGACTGAAAGATAATATGACATTGTGTATTTCTAACAACAAGAAAAAGTACAAAAAGTCAATTCTCATTATTTGCAGTAGCTATGTTCTATAAAATTGCTGTGAACACTGAATTAGAAAATATTGAACCACTGCTCTAGGGGAAATACAGGGTTAGGTTCCTGTGAGCCTCTGGTCACAAGATTTTCATCAACCCATCAATACATAACCTTATTTTATATGTATTTCTATTTAAGGTTACATTATTTCATATACATTGTTAATTCATTAATATTGAGTTCATAGCAACAACACTATAACTCATACCTGAACAAAACTTGTCTGCCATATGTATTTTCTCCAGAAGGTAACTCACAACCTTCTAAAGTGTAGAAAACTACTCAGCACTCTAACACTGTGTGAGGACCATCTAAAAGAGTGGAATCACCAAAAAAAAGCACAAAAATGTGAAAAACATGAAATTAAACAGATGGTGAAAAGGATATTTGTTGACAGTGTGAGAATGTAAACAAGAGCATTTCCATGTTCAACCTCAGCTAGGAATGCACGCATCAGACTCAAAGTTTTCCATGCTCTATGGATGTCCACAATGACCACAAAAGTGCCATGAATATCGATGGGGTTACAAAGAAACTTCAGTGAGTTGATGAGTTTGAAAATGTACACTATATGAAGACTGAGCATTAGATGTATGTATAAAGAAAAAAAATGGAAGGGATTGTGTAATTTCTTTAAAAATAACTTTTAGGGTCTTTTAAATTGCTATTCTTAAATAGAAAGTGAAAGTCGCTCAGTCATGTCCAACTCTTTTTGACCCCATGGAGTGTATAGTCCGTGGAATTCTCCAGGCCAGAATACTGGATTGGGTAGCTTTTCCCTTCTCCAGGGGATCTTCCCAACCCAGGGATTGAACCCAGGTCTCCTGCATTGCGGGTGGCTTCTTTACCAGCTGAGCCACCAGGGAAATCCAAGAATACTGGAGTGGGTAGCCTATCCTTTCTCCAGCAGATCTTTCCGACCCAGGAATTGAACCAGGGTCTCCTTCATTGCAGGTGAATTCTTTACCAACTGAGCTGTGAGAGAAGTCCATTCTTATATAGGCATTGCTTTAATACCCAGGAGAAATGTATGTTTAAAAAGTTTAAGTCAGGCACATTAGTTTCATTAACTAAATTTCAAAAGAAGAGAAAGAAAAACCTGCTCACAGGGATTATCAATACAATTATTTTCCAAGGTGAGATAGGTCAAAGGTCAAAGTGAGCTCAGGTCTGCATTCACATCCTACTTCCACCACTTAACAACCATCTAACTTTGGCAAGCCACACAGCTAGCCAGGTTCTAGTTTCCTTACCTTTGTGTGAAATCTTTCTCCTTGAGTTGTCCCTCAATACAGAGCACTTCCTCTCTATTTTATAACAGAGTTTTTGAAGTTTATGGTTGATGTTTGCATCTTTGGATATAGTGCTTCTCATGTTTAACAGGCACACAAATCCCCTGGGAATCTTGATACAATGTAGACTAATTCAGTAGGTCTGGGTAGGGCCTGAGATTCTCCATTTCCAACAAGCTCCCAGATGCTGCTGATGCTGCTGACTCATGGACCACACTTTGTGTAGCAAAAACAGAACAGTTCCAATGACTTCTAATATCCACGATCTACTTTGCTTTGAAATATTTCCTTTCTTCCATTTTTCAGTAGCCCTTATTTATTGGCAAAACTCGGAATCCTAAACCTAACAGGCTTCATGCAATTAAAGGAAGAATCACAGCCAAAAACTGCTAACAACTCTCTGGGTTTCTCTATGCTACTCTCCTCTCAGATCCACTGAGCATAGATTGTAGGTAAGTTTGAATGAAGGGCACATTTAAGATGTGTTCTTAGATAAGATAGCTGATGTGAAATCATAGCTCTCAAATGCATATTTTAACTATTAGGAAAATGGAATTGTGGAAAAATGAACAGAGAAATCGGAAGAGGAAAATAATATGAATAACAAATTAAAAATACAATTTGCCTTTCAAATATAAATAATATCTGCCATTTATTAAGCACTTCCCATGTGCCTGGCATATCATTACATGAGTAATGAAATTCTCTAGAAATGAGTGATTGATTATCTGAGTAATTTGATAAGCTCAGGCAGCTATTGCCTTTGTTTTGTGCTGTATGACATTGTTGAATTTTTTTTTTTTTTCATGCCTGCGAAGTGGCAGGCATTTAAATAGGAGAATGGGGAATTTTAATTTGATGTGGTTGACAAGATGTTTGATGGGGCTGTCACAATGACAGCAAATTTTCAGTGCATTTATTGAGATTACCTGTGTTGACTGAAATTCAAAAAGCAGTCAAAAAGGTTTTCATTCACACTAACCTACTTTGAGTATAAAGCGAAGGAAAAGAATAACATAACGTGGAATTATCATGATTCCTAGTAAGAAAACTCTTGTACAACTTGTGTTGAGGAATGAGGAGAATCTCAAATAGAAGATGACTGGGCATATTTAAGAGATCCGAAATGGACCTCCTAAAGGAGCAAAGCCCCGGACATCAGTAGAGAGAGGGGCTGAACCTTTGGAATCTCTTAAAGTTCTTATTATTTTGCCGAAACATATCATAAAATATGGATCTTCACTTCTCCATTTTTGTCCTGGCTGTGAAGATGTTAGTTCTTTATACTTTGACATTTCTGTTCTGGGTTTCAAACACAGAGTAGTCAACAGCAGAAGAAGGTAGGATCTGGACTTTTAAATCAAGTCAGGATATTCTGTTTGAAAAATGAGAGATCTTTGAGGGAGAGAGTTCCTGGCTAATTTATTAAAGATAAAATATACATTTGATACATTTTTACTAAAACCTGACGAGGTCCATTGTACCCTACCACTGTAAGAGCATGAGCCCTAAAAGAACAAAACATAAAAGGCACAATCTTAGGACTGTCACTTTCTCTACCTGAGAAAGTATCTAGAATGGTTCTTATTAATAATACAAGAAGTGAAGTGAAGAGAAAGTCGCTCAGTCACGCCCATCTCTTTGTGACCCCATGGACTTACAGTCCATGGAATTCTCCAGGCCAGAATACTGGAGTGGGTAGCCATTCCCTTCTCCAGGGGATCTTTCTGACCCTGGGATCAAACCCAGGCTTCCACCATCACAGGCACATTCTTTACCAGCTGAGCCACAAGGGAAGCCCTATTAGTAATAATATATTTAAAATTAATAACATGAAGTTCCACTGGCTTTAGAATAGATTATCTTCTCACTGACAAAGTACATATTATCTCTATCATTATATTAAAATTTATTTAGAGCATCATGGCATCTCTTTTTCTAAGACTTTTCTTACCACTGCATTAATTTATATAAACATGGTTTTTTCTCTTATCATCTGTAACAAGACTTTGAGCATAAGGGTAAGGGCTATGTCATGACTTTCTTGGGCTCGTGCAAAGTCTCATGAATGCCAAGCTACATTATTAGTTATAATAAAATGATAGCTACCATTGTACTGAAAATCTCTATATGAAAGACATTCTGATAAATTTTGTACACATATAATTGATATTTCTTACAATAACCCATCTGAGACAGCTTTATTATTTGTTTTTGACATGTGAGTAAATTGAGTCTCAGAGAACTTAATGATGAGTCTCATGTCACAGAAATACTGAGCAAAAGACCTGGATTTTCTCTGACTCCAAACAGATCCATCATCACCATCAGTGCTGGACAAGCATTTATCGAAGAAAATAGTATTTGAGAAAATTTTATAGTGCTGACTATCTGCCATTTTTAGTCTGCTGTTTTGTCAATCAATTCTAATTCCACATGCCAAAGTCATTGCCAGATGTCATTGTAAAGGTACCCCCACATCCAGAATTGTGGGGTAGTTTCCAAATTAATTTGCTAAAAAATCCTGGACTAGGTAGTCTGGTTTTCAAGATCTTCCTCCATTAGATAATTCCAACATTATATTTATTATTATCCTTTAAAAATTCAACAGACCAGTTTTTTTTTTTTAATGCTAGTATCATGTGTATTCAAATATTCAAGGACATTTGCCACTCTCCAATGTATAAGGCAGGCAGTGTGGTGGGGTGGAAACAGTCTGGGACTGGGTTTGAAAGTTCTAGGACATTTTAATAACAACATGTCTTAATTCTTGTCTTGATCATCTGTCTACAACTGTACTCCTATGTCCACAGTCATTCAGTATCCCCTTACTTTAGATTTTTTTTTTCCTTTATAGCACTAAATATATGCATCCACCAGGTTAAGTAATGCTACATTATTCTATGGTAATATACAAACTCCAAACCTCAGTGGATTGTCAAAACAAAGATTTTTCTTGCTTCCTTCAGAGATTGATGTGGGTTAAAGGTCGCTTTTCTATCTTGTTGTCAAATGATCTAGCACATGTAAACTCTAAAGACAAAAAAGTGAAAGAGGTATATCACCTCGTAACTGGCTTGGCCTGATAGTGACATGCCTCGCTTTTGCTCAGTCCACAGACCAGAACTAGTCAGATGGCCCTAAAAAATTGCAGACAAAGCTGGGAAATGTAGAGGAGCTCATGTGTATTTCGTGAACACTATCACTGCCATACTACCTTACAATCAAACTTACATTTATTTGCTTTTCTCTTCTCTTCATTGTAAGAAAATTTCATCCTATAGTCATAGATTTTATTTGCTATGGTAACAAGATCAAATAGAACAGTGGGTGCTATACAGTGGACACTCAGTAAGTAGTTGTTAGATAATACTTATGATTGATTAAAGATGGCCACAAATTACTTGATTTTCTTTCATTGAGAAGTGGGTCTATGTTCCCTTTCCTTGACTCTGGACTGACTTATGATAACTTTGAGCATAAAACTATGGTAGACATATACTATGCCAGCCGCAGGCCTAGACTCTAAGACAGCTGACAGTTTTTACTTTTTTTCTAGTTGAGCCCTACAAAATAATGAAAGATGTCTGCTTATACTGCGGCAGTCATGCTGTCAGGAGGCAAAAGCTAGTCATTTGTGGAGGATGCATGAAGGAGAAGAGAGAAAGATGTTCAAACAGCCTCCCCAGCTATTTCAGCACCCTTTTCTTCACTTCACTTCTTCTTAGCTAAGGTCACAGGCATTGCGAAACAAAAACACATCATCCCTGTCTAAATATTTGATCTACAAAATAAGATGTATAATGATAAATTGCTTTTTTAAACTACCAGTTTGGGGGTTGGTTTATTATGCTGCTGTTGCTGCTGCTAAGTCACTTCAGTCGTGTCCGACTCTGTGTGACCCCATAGACGGCAGCCCATCAGGCTCCCCTGTCCCTGAGATTCTCCAGGCAAGAACACTGGAGTGGGTTGCCATTTCCTTCTCCAATGCATGAAAGTGAAAAGTGAAAGCAAAGTCGCTCAGTCGTATCTGACTCTTAGCGACCCCATAGACTGCAGCCTTCCAGGCTCCTCCGCCCATGGGATTTTCCAGGCAAGAGTACTGGAATGGGGTGCCATTGCCTTCTCCGGGTTTATTATGCTACAGTAAGTAATTGCACTAATCCTTCACAATGACTGACTTTGCCTGTTCAGTCTCAATACCCACAGTCTCAGCCCTAATGCATGCATTCTCTCTCAGGACCTAGGGCCCAGCCTTTTAAAAAGATGCTATCTTTTGTATGTTAATGTACAAATAATTCTTTACTAAGACATCTTTACTTTCTCTCTGGTCTGATTTTGAGGACTGTCTTCTCTGAGATACTCTGAGAGCTCTGTATGAAAGTTGTGTATGTGAGCATCTCTCATAGCACTCAGGACATCTGATTACTTCCATATGTCTGTTATTTATTTGCTATGATCTGCATAGCTGTGCTCACCATGTGACATTCCAGTGCACATTCTCAGGAACCCCTCCTTATTCCCCATCCCTTGTCTTCTATCCAAGGAGACAATTTGAAACACAAGCAAATGAGACTGATACTTTTTGAAGGGTAATTTTTAATCCATTCTCATGTATTAGAGACAATGTTAAAAGCCAATCATTAACATTTGCTTTTATTAGTTAAAGTTTACTTGTGGGCACAATTTACAACTGAACATCATTTATCTCAGAGCTCATCCTGACATACCCACCTATCCAGCAGCCAGAGGTGATAGTAGCTGCTTTATATATGCATATGTTCAAAAGCATTTCTGTTTCTATTGCTTTAAACCTTTAAGGATTTGACTCAATCTTTATGATTTATCCCTGAGTCACAGATACCCAGTTGAGATAACCAGCAAAACTAATATTTAAGCTTAAAAGTGAATAAATGCAAATAAAATTGGCAATGACATAAAAGCTGAAAATAATATTTTGGAGGTATTCTTAAATCTCTTTTTTAACTTTCAAGCCATTTGAAGCTATAATACAATCAAAATATCATTATTCTGGCAGTACAAAAGAATTGAATTATGGGGGCATTGTATTTTTTAAGTTTCTTTTTTTATGTGGACCATTATCAAAGTCTGTATTGAACTTGTTATGGTATTGCTTCTGTTTTCTGTTTTGGTTTTCTGGCCACAAGGCATGTGGGATCTTAGTTCCCTGACCAAGAATTGAACTCACACCCCCTGCATTGGAAGACAAAGTGCTAATCACTTGACCATCAGTCTCATATTTGGTACTATTTTAAATCTCACTTAAATATAAGAAAATATTATTATACATGGTCATAATTGCAATTTGATGGAAACTAACATGAAAAAATTAGGAAGAACATTTCTCTTCCCTCTCCCAAGTCAATGGCTCTGTGGCTTTTTGGTGGCAAGATAAAAAGAAGGTACACATTTGTCTAGCATTTTAGATATTAAGATATAAAGTAAATTTGGAAAAGTTAAATCAAAGTTCCCATAGGAAGGGAATAAAGCAAAAAGAGATCATTTCAAGCAAGAATCATACATTTCCTGGAATATTCTCAAAAAAAAAAAAAAATAGCAATCTATCTTAAAAACTAAGTGGATCATCAGTTCAGTTCAGTCACTCAGTTGTGGCTGACTCTGGGATCCCATGGACTGCAGCACTCCAGGCTTCCCTGTCCATCACCAACTCCTGGCGCCTACTCAAACTCATGTCCATTGTGTTGGTGATACCATCCAACCATCTCATCCTCTGTCGTCCCCTTCTCCTCCTGCCTTCAAACTTTCCCAACGTCAGGGTCCTTTCCAAAGTGTCAAATCTTCACATCAGGTTGCCAAAGTATTGGAGTTTCAGCTTCAGCACCAGTCCTCCCAATGAATATTTAGGACTGATTTCCTTTAGGACTGACTGCTTGGATCTCCTTGCTGTCCAAGGGACTCTCAAGAGTCTTCTCCAAGACCACAGTTCAAAAGCATCAGTTCTTCGGCACTCAGCTTTCTTTATAGTCCAACTCTCACATCCATACACAACTACTAGAAAAAGCACAGCTTTGACTAGATGGACCTTTGTTGGTAAAGTAATGTCTTTGCTTTTTAATATGGTGTCTAGGTTGGTCATAGCTTTTCTTCCAGGGTGCAAGGGTCTTTTAACTTCATGGCTGCAGTCACCACCTGCAGTGATTCTAGAGCCCCCCAAAATAAAGTCTGTCACTGTTTCCATTGTTTCCCCATCTATTTGCCATAAAGTGATGGGACTAGATGCCATGATCTTCGTTTTCTGAATGTTGAGCTTTAAGCCAACTTTTTCACTCTCCTCTTTCACTTTCATCAAGAGGCTTTTAGTTCTTTAATTTCTATCATAAGGGTGTTGTTATCTGCATATCTGAGGTTATTGATATTTCTCCTGGCAATCTTGATGCCAGATTGTGCTTCATCCAGCCCAGCATTTCACATGATATACTTTGTGGGAATGCAAACTAGTACAGCCACTATGGAGAACAGTGTGGAGATTCCTTAAAAAATTGGAAATAGAACTGCCTTATGATCCAGCAATCCCGCTGCTGGGCATACACACTGAGGAAACCAGAAGGGAAAGAGACACGTGTACCCCAATGTTCATCACAGCACTGTTTATAATAGCCAGGACATGGAAGCAACCTAGATGTCCATCAGCAGATGAATGGATAAGAAAGCTGTGGTACATACACACAATGGAGTGTTACTCAGCCATTAAAAAGAATACATTTGAATCAGTTCTAATGAGGTGGATGAAACTGGAGCCTATTATACAGAGTGAAGTAAGCCAGAAGGAAAAACACCAATACAGTATACTAACGCATATATATGGAATTTAGAAAGATGGTAACAATAACCCGGTGTATGAGACAGCAAAAGAGACACTGATGTATAGAACAGTCTTATGGACTCTGTGGGAGAGGGAGAGGGTGGGAAGATTTGGGAGAATGGCATTGAAACATGTAAAATATCATGTAAGAAACGAGTTGCCAGTCCAGGTTCGATGCATGATACTGGATGCTTGGGGCTAGTGCACTGGGACGACCCAGAGGGATGGTATGGGGAGGGAGGAGGGAGGAGGGTTCAGGATGGGGAACACATGTATACCTGTGGCGGATTCATTTTGATATTTGGCAAAACTAATACAATTATGTAAAGTTTAAAAATAAAATAATAAAATAAATAAATAAATTTGTATAGAGAAGAAAAAAAAAAATAAATAGAGTAAGCAGGGTAACTATATACAGCCTTGACGTACTCCTTTCCCAATTTGGAACCAGTCTATTGTTCCATGTCCGGGTCTAACTGTTGCTTCTTGACTTGCATACAGATTTCTCAGGAGGCAGGTCAGGTGATCTGGTATTCCCATCTCTTTAAGAATTTTCCACAGTTTATTGTGATCCACACAGTCAAAGGCTTTGGTATAGTCAATAAAGCAAAAGTAGATGTTTTTCTGGAACTCTCTTGCTTTTTTGATGATCCAATGGATGTTGGCAATTTGATCTCTTCCTCTGCCTCTTCTAAATCCAGCTTGAACATCTGGATGTTCACAGTTCACAAACATACTGTCGAAGCCTGGCCTGGAGAATTTTGAGCATTACTTTCTTAGTGTGTGAGACGAGTGCAATTGTGCAATAGTTTGAACATTCTTTGGCATTGCCTTTCTTTGGGATTGGAATGAAAACTGACCTTTTCCAGTCCTGTGGCCACTGTTGAGTTTTCCAGATTTTCTGGCATATTGAGTGCAGCACTTTCACAGCATCATCTTTTAGGATTGAAATAGCTCAACTGGAATTCCATCACCTCTGCTAGCTTTGTTCATAGTGATGCTTCTAAGGCCCACTTGACTTTACATTCCAAGATGTCTGACTCTAGGTGCATGATCACACCATCGTGATTATGAGTCATGAAGACTTTTTTTTTCTATAGCTGTGTGTATTCTTGCTACCTCTTCTTAATATCCTCTGCTTCTGTTTGGTCCATACCATTTCTGTCCTTTATTGTGCTCATCTTTTCATGAAATATTCCCTTGGTATCTCTAATTTTCTTGAAGAGATCTCTAGTCTTTCCCATTCTATTGTTTTCCTCTATTTCTTTGCATTGATCTCTGAGGAAGGCTTTCTTATCTCTCCTTGCTGTTTTTTGGAACTCTGCATTCAAATGGGTATATCTTTCCTTTTCTCCTTTAGCTTCAAACATCTATAATCCTTTTACAAATATATGGCAATATAGCATTACAGAAAATATGGTAGGTCAACCCAGCCACGTAAACACTGAATAAGAATTAGGGGTGATGACAGTGATATTTTCCTTTGGCTTATCACACAGATTCAAAAATACCCAATTTATCTCGAGACATTCTAATTGAACAAAGCTATTAATACTTGGTACAGTGAGTGGTTGGAGATCAGAAGTATGCAGCCAATTAAAAATATCATTGAATGTTTTTAATTTATTGGCCTCTTCTGTTTTCTATAATTCAGTTCAGATTCAGCAGCTCACTGAAGGGCATCACATCCAGACTCAATTTATTCTCTAAAACCTGCTTATATGCCACCTACTTCAGAAATGGCTCCTGGGGTTCCTTCCTAGAACCACTCTTCTCTTCTCCTAAACTGCCATACAGAGCATGCATCAGGAATTCTATATTTTCCCCTCTGAATTGCAATTATTTCTGGGCATTAGTTTGTCTGCTAGCCTAGAAGCTCTTCAAGGAGCAAAGCACATGTTTTATTCACATTCGATCCTCTGTGGGGCACAGCACTTGGGCAGTGCTTATTTGAACACCAAAAGCAAAAAGTGCTATTTTCCTTTCACTTATTTTTCACATCCATGTCCTTTTCTAGATTAGATCTTTGCAAGGCATTTTGTTGTGTTAAAGAGAAAATGTTAAATTCTGATAGAGAAGTGAGATAAATGACAAGTCCAAGAGTAAACAGGAAACATTCTTTTCTGCTGAAGTATCTGTTGTATATTTCAGTTACTTGAATTTTCAAGTCCATTCAGTTTCATGATTGACAGATTTTTTAAAAAAGAATTAAAAATGGTAATTGTTTTCCCTAATGAAATACTACTACCACGTACTTGTCACTGGATGATATAGCCAAGAAGTCAGATTGTAGAGAAAAAATACTCATTGCTTTGAATCATAAAGTGCAGGTGTAGAGTAGATGTTATCCAAATATTATTTAGTTCCTTTTCTTTTATATTATACATAGTGGAAAATGTTTGACCAGTTTCAGAAAAGCAGTAAGAACTGCAATTCCTCTACTGAGTTTTGAAATCCTTTTGACTCCAAAACATAATTTTAATTACAGTCTTTAACTTATTAAAGTATTGAGTTTCTGAACAACAATTAAGTTTCTACTAAAATGTGAGAGTGTATAAACGTGTAGTGCTGAAAACGCATGGAAGATGATGATTCTCAGTTGCCAAGTCATACCCAGCTCTTTGCAAGCCCTTGGACTGCAGCATGCCGGGCTCCTTTGTTCTCCACTATCACCTGGAGTTTGCTAATTGCCCTATGTATCCTATGCTCTTCCCAGTAGCATATTGGACATCTTCTAACCTGTTGGTGGTGGGAGGCGGGGACTCATTTTCTGGTGTCATATCTTTTTGCCTTTTCATCCTGTTCAGGGGGTTCTCAGGGCAAGAGTAGTGGAATGGGTTGCCATTTCCTCCTCCAGTGGACCATGTGTCATAAGAATTCTTCACTATGACCTGTCCATCTTGGGTGGCCCTGCATGGCATGGCTCATAGCTTCACTGAGTTATGCAAGTCCCTTTGCCATGAAGAGGTTGTGATCCATGAAAAGGGATTCATGGAAGTTTAAGACTGATTTTGCTCCCAAGCTCTTCCAGTTTAATACCAATGGTAAGGGGTTTGAGAAAGGTACACTACATCTGCTTTACAACATGCAGTAAGATTTAGGTCACAAAAGAGCAGCGAGTTTCAAACAGAAAATGAGTTCATCTGCAGGAAAGACTGGCTCCAGAGCATATTAGAGTTGCTGGGATTCTAGACTATCTTGGATACTACATGATAGAGCTACAACTTCAATACATTGGGATTTGAATTTAGAGGGAACATCAGTCAAATTCTATTTCCTTCATATGTCTTGTCCCCATTTTCTCCTTTCTATTTTCCCTGTTTCCTTCCTAGTGTACCAACTTGTCATCATATTTCCTTCCATCAATAACCCTTATATTTTAGATAAATTTTCTCATACTTTCCAAGTTTTAGAATTCAGAATCATGCTCATATCTTTTGCTAAGAATTTTGAATGTCTTCAGTTTAACCTTTAAATCCTCTTTTGATAATATCTTTGAACAAAATGCCTTTAATCTAGAATTTATACATGCAACTAAAATGCCAATGGATGGTCTTTCCAAGAAACCTTTGGAGCTTCTGAAATTACATACAAAATTTGTATGAATTTTTCTTTGATTAGTGTCCATGGCTTTTGTAAAATGCTCAAAGGGAGTCCTTGTTCTACTGCACTGGAAATTCTATTGCTTCTAGACCACTGTGAATAATGGTCTAATAATGTTTTAATGCTGTGAGAATATCTTTTTTTAATGCTGTGAAAAAGCAGCATTTAATGTTTGCAAATTTTCTGAAGGTATTTAGTTGGTGACCCAAAAGAGGGACCATAGAATCACTCCTTTTATAAAGCTTTAACTAGTGAATAACTCCCTATCCCTTACCAGAATTTCAGCATTGAGTGAAAGTCTAACTTCCCCAAATTGTTATGCTTTCTGTACCTCCTTTGTCTTTCTCAGGCTTAAGAGAACCTTCTGTTGACTTAAATCAGAGTCACGTTCAGAGGTGTGATCATTGCTGACTTGACACTGCCACTTGTGAGTTGCCAGGACAGTTGCAAACTTCTAGGGCTGGGAGAGGTAAGGTCCACGGTGATTCATGTGTGTAGGTGACAGAGAGAGATAGAGAATAACAGAGACATACAGAGAGAGAGGCAGACAGAGAGAGATACAATCTCAAACGACATTCTCATCAGACTTCTCAAACAGGGGACCATGCAAATAAGCATAACTGAGTGAGACATCTAGTGGGGCCATTGGTAAACAAGAGGGAGGTCTAGCAGCTGCTTCTTCATTTCCACTGATCTCAATGATTGGACAAGAGATTAATGTTAAGTTACATAATTTCTGTGAAAAGCTGAGAGTATGAATTTGTGTGTGAAATTTTCTAAGATGTGTGCCTTGACAACCAATTAGAAACATTTAAAAGAACAAAGATAAGACATACCTTAGCTAATGCAAACTCTACAGGCCCAGGTTTATGAAATTTGGGGTAAAGTTAATCCTTTCAATTATTTTCTTCAACCATACTTGTAGTAAATTTGGCTATTTAGTATCCCCGGCAAGCACCTTGAGATTCCTTATTTTGTGGCTTATTTTCATAAAGTTTCCTCAGTTAATAATTCATCATCTTCCCTTACCCATATCTTTACTCTACCAAGCCCAAGTAATTTACCTTCATGAGAGAAATTTTCCTTCTAGAACCAATAAATATGCTGTTTTTACCACATCCGTGACTAAGTGTCATATATTTGCCAATAAGTTTTTTTTTTTTTTGATGTGGCTGTTATTTTTCCATGTTCACGTGTTTGTCTCATCTCTCTTCATTATTCATTTATTCACCCTACAAACACCTGTTCCCCACTTTGTATTATTGTATTTGGCACTGAAGATGAAACAGGGAATCATATGCTTTCTGCTCTTCCAGAACTCATCATAAATGTATGTCTAATATCCTGATATTTCATCATAGGATTATTATAAACTATAGGGAGAGTGGAACTCTCAGGCTTTTTGTACTGACCTACATTATTGACTGACTGGTTGTGTCTCCTCAAAGTTCCTGTGTTGAAGCTCTAACCCCAATATAATGGTATTAGGAGGTGGGGCCTTTGGAAAGTCATTAGGCTGTGATGAGGACATGACCCTCGCTGGTCTATGATATTTTGTTATAAGAGCCTGGGTTAATTAAGACAAACAGTATGTAGAGACTAATTTTTTATACTTGGTGAATACTCAGAAATATTTATTGTTTGGCTACTCTTTTTCACACGTAATCATTATAACTCATTAACAATATATTCTTGCATTTCACAGTATGAACGTTATTGCCACTGGGTATCTGTATAGGGAACCAGGGACCAGTGATGATTTGTTCATTTGCCTACATTGCCACCATCCATGTAGAATATTCTTAGTGATTCAAAAGAAGCACATAGTTCTGCTGTGAAGTCGATTTTCAATCATTTTTTATTTGCATTTATTTGGGAGAGCTCTTGCAATGCCTTTCATAGTTTGTCATTTGTGAAAGAAACCCTTGTTAGCCTAAAATGTAGCTGTAACAATTATTTCTCAAAAAAAAGAAAGAAAAAAACCCTTAACACAAGGCTTTTAAACCTTATTTGATTACCTCAAAAATTTTCCCAAAGAGTGAATATGGACTGAAATCCACTTTTCACAAAAAAAAGATTAACCATTGTTTCTTATAATCTTAGTCAGTGAGAGTCGAACAATAGCATCTCCATTTGAAAGAGACTTTTGCTACAAGGTTGAAATTAACTTTAACTTCTTTTTAAATGGTTCAAAAATAACTCAGCATAGTGGTTATCTTAGAGGTGAGAATTATCTGTTTTATTAGCTCTCTTAGGATGTATTTCACAGAAAAATTCTCATGACTCACTAATGTATTTCAAACCATTGTTTGGAAAGCACTGGATAAGAATTGCAATGATAACAGCTAAAATATATGAGGACATTGAAAACTGAGGTCCTCATTATTGTAGCGTGTTGGTTATCTGTATCTCATTCAAACAGCATATTTTAATAGTGTCACATTGACATCCAAACAAGAAAGAACAATTTGAAGAGTTTCAGACATTACATACTGTTTAAACCTATTGTGATAATGTTTTATATTCACAGACATTGAAAAGATAACCTAAGGAACAGAAAAGAGATAAAAGTGTGCATAAAGGTAGTCAGTGCTTGATAGATATATAGCTTAGGGCAATGACCTGAGTTCAAATAATAAAAACCTGTGTGTGTGTGTTTGTGTGTGTGTGTGTGTTTTGTCACTCAGTCACGTCTGACTCTTTGTGACCCCATGGACTTCAGCCCACCAGGCTCCTCTGTCCATGGGGATTCTCTAGGCAAGATTACTGGAGTGGATTGCCATGCCTTCCTCTAGGGGATCTTCCCAACCCAGGGATTGAACCCAGGTCACCAACCCAGGTTTCCCACATTGCAGGCAGATTCTTTATCATCTGAGTCACCAAGGAAGCCCAAAAACCTACCTAGATCATCTGAATTTCTTTCTGACTGTTTAGAGGTTAGCTAGGTAATAAAGAGGAAAGAACAAAACTTCCAGTGTCCAATCAAGAAGCATAACTTGGAGCAGTAGGTGTTGAGTCTAAAGACTGGTGTCCTAGAACAATAGAGAAAGAAGAAACCAAACTGGACAAGAAGGAAATGGATCCTCATTGCTCAGAATCCTATCTCTTTTACAAGTTATGGACACAAAGGAAGATAAATCTGTGAATGTTCAGAAATTAAATAGGTAACACATCAGAGTCACTGGGGTCAATCTCTAGAGTGGACCCATATGGGTTTCTAACACTGCTGCATAGGATATTAGTTTTGTCCACGGGCATAGGGCTTCCCTGGTAGTCCAGAAGGTAAAGAATATGCCTGCAATATGGCAGACCTGGGTTTGATCCCTAAGTCAAGATGATCCCCTGGAGAAGGGAATGGTTACCCACTCCAGTATTCTTGCCTGGAGAATTCCAAGGACAGAGGAGCCTGGCAGTCTACAATCCTTGGGGTCACAAAGAGTTGCAACATGACTTTAACACCCCTTCCTTGGGCTTCCCAGATGGTGCTATGGTAAACAACTTGCAGGCCGATACAGGAGACTTTAGCAAAGTAGGTTCTTTTCCTGAGTCAGGAAGGTCCCCTGGAGGAGGGCATAGCAACCTGGCCTATTGGGCTACAGTGCATAGGGTTGCAATGAGTTGGACAAGACTGAAGTGACTTAGCACACATAGCACTCCTTTGTAACTCATTTCATCACCTGTAATGGGAGAATAATGGTACCTGCCACATAACACTAGGGGTATTTAACAAAATACTAAAGATACAATGCCTGGCATTTTCCAAGCCCTCATGCAATCCAATCATAATGCCCAATTATATTACTAATTAAATATATACAAAGGATTTTATCCATCTTTTGATAGTCAGTAAACCCCCAATTTTTTTTTTTTTTTTTCTGTAGCAAAACTCTTTTCCTACCACTATCTATATGGATAACACCATCTACGTGGAGGGCCTGGGTTTATCAGAAGCTGGGAGAGTGGCATGAAACAGATTCTTTTTCACAGCTCTAAGAAGGAGCCACCCTGCTGACAGACCAACCTGCTTCCAGAACCACAAGACAATAAATCTCTATTGTTTAAGCTACCCAGTTTGTGAAACTTTGGAATGTCATTATGGCAGCTCTAGCAAAATTATGCATCATCTGTTCCACAGTAAAAGTTGTGTTTTAAATTCTGGAGTGAGTAAACATATCCTGCTACTCGATTAGAGCCAGGAGAGTAAGTTGTGCCAGTATTACATCAGTTTTTTCATCTGCCATTCAGCGATGTACCCCCTGTTCTTTCAACCAATGCTTATTGAGTAATATCTTCATCCATATTCTTTATATTGTGTCATAGAAAGTATGATAAATACCACTGAGCAGGAAATGCCAACCTCCGATTTTAATATGTGGTAATTCTTAGGGAGACATGGAACAATTACCTGAAACTAATTTATTTTCCTAAATGAAATTTCATATATTCCACCAAAAGGTAATGATTTCACTTTTAAGTACTCATTGAGGGACAAGAAGACCAAAAAGGCCAGATAGGCTATGTTAACTTAAATCACAAAATAAAGTAGATACCTGTGGGAGAGAAAATAGAAAATACAGTTTCTGATTATTTTAGAGTGCTTGGGAAAATGAAGAGAAGAGAGAATGGAAAAGGTTTTATTTATTTATTTTTTGTTTTGTTTTGTCCAGATTTTCTCTGAATAACTCCTGGATATATAATAAACAGTGATAGAAAAAGAGATATCAAACTTTTATGGACTTATCCTGTGAGTTAAGAATACCCTACTCCTTTTATCTCCTGCTGCTGCTGCTGCTAAGTCGCTTCAGTCGTGTCCGACTCTGTGCGACCCCATAGACGGCAGCCCACCAGGCTCCCCCATCCCTGGGATTCTCCAGGCAAGAATACTGGAGTGGGTGGCCATGCCCTCCTCCAGGGGATCTTCCCCACCCAAGGATTAAACCTGAGTCTCTTATGTCTCCTGCATTGGCAGATGGGTTCTTTACCATTAGCGCCACCCGGGGAGCCCCAGTATTCAGGTATGATGTTCTTATTCACATGACCCTTGAGTCTATAGTAATGTGAAATATATTTAATTTTCATACAAACTGAACACATGTATCCAGATGTCAGTGTCAAGGAAACTACTCTGAGTTAAATTTCTACAAGTTTAAAGAGTTATACTACCATCTCAGAATTAGAAAACTGTAATTGAATAGAAGCTTGGACATAATTAATTCTTAAACCGTAAAATTTTTCACTTTCCATTTCAAAGATTGTCACTAAAATAGTAAGTTTTTTTCCTTTCTTGCTAATCCAACAATTTCATATTGACAGCCTGTCATCATGGGAATTTACTATCACATTACAGCTTTACACACTTTAATACAAATATTTCCAAGCCAAAATTAGATACACTGACAAGAAATATGGCTTTTAATGATTTACGTTTCTGCTTTGGAAAAAGAACAGTTCTCTTAAATATATCATACTGTCAAGTGGCTTCTGAACTTTTTGTTGAAGCATTCAAATGGACTGCTTTATGATTTCTGATCAATAAAAATAGTTCTTTGACATTTTTATATCACTCTCCCCACAAAAATGAAAGAAAATACTAAAATATTTGGTCATAGCAATTAACAGTATGCGAATTGGAAACTGGTAGACCAGGATGTAAATCTTGGATTTTCTGTTAACTAGCTCTGTGGTTTAGGTCCATGGTTTACCTTCTTATGCCCTAGCTGTTTCAGCTCTAAAATGGGGTCCTGGAAGAGTTTCAAAAGAATAAACAATACAATCCATGGGAAACTAAGATGAAGAGTTCAATAATTGTTGAACTATGGGTTCAATAATTGAAAATATGGGTTGAAAATATGGGTTCAATAATTGTTATTTGAGGTTATGATCATTACTTATTGAGTACTACTGAAGAGCCAGGTACTGGGCTAGAGTGTGAGGCTATAAAGATGAAGAATTTACATTTCTCTTGAGACACTCACAAATTATGTTGTGAAGCAAAAAAGAGGGGGCATATGTGAAAGCACATCGAAAAATAGGAAACTCAACATAAATGAAAAAATTGTCAATACAAGTGATTACCAATGTCCTCGGAAATAACTTAATACCCAAATGTGGGTCATCAGCTCACTTATGGTAGCCTGGATGGGAGGGGAGTTTGGAGGAGAATGGATACATGGCTGAGTCCTTTTGTTGTTCACCTGAAATTACCATAACAATTGTTAATCAGCTATACTCCAGTATAAAATAAAAAGATTTTACAAATGTTATGGCTTTTGCGTTAAAAAAAACATACTGTCAATAGTTTAATCTTAAATACATTGAGCTCTTGCTCATTAATTCAATAGTACATTCAATTCATGCACTTAGCAAACATTTACAAGTGTCCACTCTATTCTGGGCACTCACTTTCTGGCCTTTATGTTTTTATAGCAACCTCACGTTTTTCTTTTGGAGTACATAGTCACATATTTCTTCCCTTTTAATGTCAGTTTACTCCTTATTTCATGTTTGACCTTCTGGGGAGGGTTTATGAAGCATTCTGAGCAGAATGGTCTGTCGGTAACTTACAAATATTTTTCAAAAGATTAAGCTTCCCTAAGTCATCAAAGCACCAGTTCTAACTGAAGAGGCTGCCATGAAAATGAATATAGGACATGGTTTTGGCTAGGCTTGGGAAAACAACCACTTGAGAGCCTAGATTTTGATAAATAATTACATCAAGATCTATTGGAATTGCTCTCAAATATTTCATACACATGGTAAGACCCATCATCCATCGAAATTGGTTTGATTTACAGCTCAAGATAACAGAGTTTCTCATGTTTAAATGCTAAAACACCTTATTTAAAATTTTAGTTCACTACTAATCAATTTTCTTAATGCTCCACTAAAGAAAACTTCTTCCCAATTTCCACAAGTGTGAGTAACACAACCATATTATCTTTCCAAGTTACTGACTGTACAATATTGTGAAAGTTAAAGTATAATGGAAGGGTTTAATGTTACCACTGAAATGAGAAATTATGTGTTCGTATTATTTGTAAAATCTCTATAACTCAAAAATTTTATTTTTTTTAAAGTAAATGCAAACATCAAATGAGTTAAAGTAGATTTTATAATTTACTGTTTTAAAATAATATTAAAATGTAAATATAGATGAGATCTTTTTAGCATGACCCTGGAATAATAAAAGTATATTTCAATATTTGTGACTTTCAGCATTTAGAAAGTCCCTACTTGCCAAGGTGCTTAAGAATATGGAAGGAAAATAGTATAATTTAGGAAAAATACATTAAAGGTTAATAATTAAAAACCTTTTCACTTTTATAGGATCTATGGGTTAGAAGAACCCTATTCTTGGCTTCATTTATTGTTTCTGTGGATTGCTTATAGGATAAACTATAATGAAGGGGAACATCCAAGAATTCATTTTATTGTGGACAACTCTAATGGTCCCAAGATTTTTCCTTCTGCTGAGCAGAAACTTATCTGTAGCTTCCATTCATTAAATTTTAGTCTTCACTTTGATGCTAAAGGAAAGAATCCTATTTTCCTTGTGCTTCTTAGTCCTTTAGCCACTGGAAGGCAGATACTTAGTCCCATTTTTCTCCTTATCAGCATAAACACTCAATTTCATCAACTTTTCTTTGTTAAACATGGTTGTGACTCATTATCTAGGTGCATCTCCTCTGAACATGGCCTAGTTTGATTTTTCTCAAAATTTTTTCATAATATGGCTCATCAGTATAATTTATCAAGCTTTATTTCCTATAGTTTTCATTATGAAAGAGGGGACTTTGGTTGTTGTTCAGGTAAAGAGAAACATTTTTAATGTTAAATTTATTAAATGTTAATATTTTATATTAAAATATAAATTATTTGTTAAAATATTTAAAATGTGATAGTATATATACAGAAAGTTCTCTGGCTGTTCTAACAGGCTCTCATCCTCACCCTATCCTGTCACTATCCTTCATGTAAATGATGCTAAGAATTGAATACATTGCTCTGAATGTAATTTGATCAGCAAAGAACTGAGCAGAACTGACAGCTACTTCCTTCTGTACCCAACTTCTCTCCATATCCTCTGGCACAATTCCTGTCCATGTCACAATTATCTCTCTGGACAACCTGCACAAGCTCCTATCTGGTCATCTCTTCCCCTCACGGTAGCGGTGGTGGTTTAGTCGCTAAGTCATGTCTGATCCTTGTGATTCCATGGACTATAGCTCCCCAGTCTCCTCTGTCTACGGGATTTCCCAGGCAAGAATACTGGAGAGGGTTGCCATTTCCTATTCCAGGGGATCTTCCCAACCCAGGAATCGAATTCACATCTCTTGCATCTCCTGCATTGGCAGGAGGGTTCTTTAGCACGAATGCCACCTGGGAAGCCCCTTCCCTTCATACATGCCTACAATTTGTTCCCCACTAGGTAGCCAAAGGACTCTTTTGAAAGCATAAAATAGATAAAGTCATCATCTGTTTGAAACACTCAAGAGACTTTCCATTTTAATAGAATGAAATCTAACTCCTTGCTCTCTGTTGTCTACATAATCTCACCTAGCTCAGTCTCTGTCCACCACTTACAGTGCTCTGGTCTAGTTACATTTTCCTCATGTCTCAATCAGGCCAAGCTGATTCTACCTCAGGGCATTTGCACTGCCTGTTCTCACATGGAATCTCTTTCACCACAAATTTGGATTGCTGCCTCCTTGCCATTCAGGTCTTAGTTTACCTGTGCCCTCCTCAGGAGGCTTTTCTTGGCCACTGAACACAGAATAGCTTCCCTCATTACTTTCTATCATGTCACCCTATGTTAATGATATAAATCTTGCCACCATTCACATATTATTATTTGTTTGTTTACTGTCTATTTCTCTATGAATAAGACCCATGATAGCAGGAATCTTAGCTTCCCAGGTGGCAGTAGTGGTAAAAAGCCCGCCTGGCAATGCAGGAGACCCAAGAGACACGGGTTCAATCCCTGTGTCTGGAAGATCCCCTGAAGAAGGAAATGCCAACCCACTTCAATATTCTTTCCTGGAGAATGGACAAGGCTCCACGCACAGAGGAGCCTGGTGGGCTACAGTCCATGGAGTCACAAAGAGTCAGACACAACTGAAGTGACTTAGCACACATATATAGCAAACAGCAGGAATCTTAATCATTTTATTCCAAGCAATTCTTGGTACATAAGTATTGTTGAAGGGATGCATGTATGACTAAAGGATAGCAGATTTATGGCTGTGGATAAATCAAGTGTTTAAGATCTAAGAGTTTGGGTTTGAATTGCTGATCCATACTTATTAGAGGTGAGACACAGAATAAACAACTTAACATTTCTGTGTCTGAAGTTATATATCCAAAAAAATTGAAGATAAAAATGCTATTTTCCTCTTAAGTTTATTGCAAGGATTAAATAAACTGACTTTGTGTGAAATGCATATATAACTACTATATACATTTAATAATTAATAGTAATGCAGCCTAATTTTTAGTGTTTGACAGCTATGCTGCTGTTCACGTTGTATTTGAAATATAATATAAAATTCTATGAGTCTTTTTGGTGTTGTTGTTGTTCAGTCACTCAGTCATGTCTGACTCTTTGAGACCCCATGGACTGTAACCCACCAGGCTCCTCTGTTCATGGGATTTCCTACATTGCCATTTCCTCCTCCAGGATATCTTCCCAACCCAGGGATCGAAATTGTGTCTCCTGCATTGGCAGGAATATTCTTTAGCACTGAGCCACCAGGGAAGCCCCCCTTTTTCTGTGTACTGCTGTGTAATATAATTTCTACCTTTCTGGGCTCATGCTGTTGCCTTTTGGGGTCCAAAATACGAGATCGGTCCTGGGATTTCTTTGGAAGGAATGATGCTAAAGCTGAAACTCTACTGCTTTGGCCACCTCATGCAAAGAGTTGACTCATTGGAAAAGACTCTGATGGTGGGAGGGATTGGGGGCAGGAGGAAAAGGGGATGACAGAGGATGAGATAGCTGGATGGCATCACCGACTTGATGGACGTGAGTCTGGGTGAACTCCGGGAGTTGGTATGGACAAGGAGGCCTGGCATGCTGCAATTCATGGGGTCACAAAGAGTCGGACACAACTGAGCAACTGAACCAAACTGACTGAACTGATAGGATTTTGTATGGATTGGCTTTATTTTGTCTTATTATGTTATCTGAACCTGTTGAATGGAGAAGAAAATAGCAACCTACTCCAGTATTCTTGCCTGGAAAATTCTATGGACAAAGGAGCCTGTGGGGTTCTGGTCTATGAGGATGCAAGGAGCTGGACACGACTGAAAACTGTTGAAAATGCTGACGACAATTTTGTTATTCATTAAATGTCATTTTGGATATTTGGAACCAGGGCCTTCATCTAAAATCCAAGATACTCAATACCCTTTTGCAGTTTTCTTTCTCTTATCACTAGCAGAGGCCTGTGAATGCCCGACCTGGGTCTGCAAAGTATGTACCATGTTGGAGGAAGGACAAGGGCTACAGGGAATTGGGCCAGAAGCAGACAAATGAAGCAATAAGGACACCTCAGCTGGCAAGGATCAGGCTTATGGGAGAGATGTGGAAAAACGGAACAGAGTTACTTAGCAACTTTTTTTTTAATGTCTCATTTTGAAATATTTGTAAATTCATAGGAAGTTGAAAAGATAGTGCAAAGAATATCCTTCCCCAGTTTTCTTCTTGATAAGGACTTTCACAGAGCAAATTTGTTTAACTTTGATGAAGTTTATTTGCTGGTTATTTTTTTTTAATGGATCATATCTAAGAACTTGTAGGTTTTAAAGATTTTCTCCAATGCTGACTCCTAAGAGTTTCATGTTTTACTTTTAAATCTATAGTCTATTTTAAATTAATGTTTTAAGATGTGAAGTTTATGCTGAGGTTCTTTCTCCTTGCTTTTTTTTTTTTTGCTTTTGCTTATTGTTGTGTGATTTCTCCAATATATTTGAAGAGATGATTCTTTCTCTATAAAAATTGCTTTTGCCCTTTTGTGAAAAATCACTTGAGTATAGGTCTATTTTGGGGTTCTTTATTCTGTTACAGTGATTTGTGTGTCTATCTTTCTGCCTGTACCACAGATTCTTGATTACTGCTGCTATAAATCTTGATGTCAGGTAGAAAGATTGCAGCTACTTTACTCTTCTTTTGCAAAATGATCTTAGCCATTGTAGTTTCTTTGGTTTCCTATACAAACTTTAGAATGATCTTGCCTATGTGTACAAATATCTTGCTAGTATTTTAATAGAAATTGTGTTAAGCCTATATCAATTTGGAAAGAATTGACATTTTTGCTATGTTGAGTCCTGCCAGTTTACATGTTTCTCCATTTGTTTAGATCTTAGTTTCTTTTATCAGCATTTTTTTAGTTGTAGAGCCAAGTGGCACAGGGTGCCCAGGTTCCCTGTGTTATCTCCACTGTTACTGTTCGAGTTGGGGATTTCTGCTGGGCCTTCTGTAACATCACCCTGGTGTGTTGGGGTGACTTGTTACAGCCAGGTGAGTAGAAGTCTAGACTGTCCACTAGTCCTTTGCTGTCAGGGCTGGGAATAGGGTCATAGTGGTTTTGGTGATGTTTAGCTGGAATAGAACTATTATCTGAAATTCTGTTTTGCTTGGGTGCCCTGTCCTGGTCCTTTGGCTAAAGGGAGCAAGCTTTGCTTTGGGCTTCTTTTGTCTGCACCTATTGGTGGTTCCAAGTTGCTGGGTTCCTCACTTACCTGTGGTCCTGGGTTGCTTTCTACTCTACATCTATTAGAACATCTTACTTTTGTTTTATATATATATAAAATCTTCCAGAGTTTTTAGTTATGCCTAGCAGGAGGAATCGGAGAAGGCAATGGCAACCCACTCCAGTACTCTTGCCTGGAAAATCCCGTGGACGGAGGAGCCTGGTGGGCTGCAGTCCATGGGGTCGCTAAGAGTTGGATATGACTGAGCGACTTCACTTTCACTTTTCACTTTCATGCATTGGAGAAGGAAATGGCAACCCACTCCAGTGTTCTTACCTGGAGAATCCCAGGGATGGGGGAGCCTGGTGGGCTGCTGTCTATGGGGTCGCACAGAGTCGGACATGACTGAAGCGACTTAGCAGCAGCAGCAGCAGCAGCAGGAGGAATAGGGGAAAGTACAGGTAATCCATCTCTTTGGAAACAGAACTTAGAAATTATAGAACAAATATTATCTCTCTGCAATATGTGCTTCTGTTCTCTGCTTTACTGGGTTATTAGAAAAGGCTGGTATTAACCCCACTGCACTTCTGAGGAAGTGGGACAAGGAAGTACCCTATCCAGTTGCATCTGGTCAGTGTGTGTGTGTCCTTAAAATGTGCACAGTTTTAAAGACTGAACTTTCTTCATGTGAATACAATAGTCATTGTTATTAAAAATCCCGCGAATGCCTGGGTTATACTGAATCCAGGTAGAAGTTAGAAAATATGCTAAGTTTGGTTTTACTGTCCATATAGCAATATTGCATGAAAATATGCCAGTTGGAGTCATGTTCCTGAGTTCTGACAGAATATTTAAGAGCCCTGGTTCTCCTAATGTCTTGCTATTTTTCTTAGAACTATGGCACTTGATTTTTCTGGATGTTAGTTTACAAACCTGCTCGTGAGAGAGGTGATATATATATATGTGTGTGTGTGTTTATATGTGTATGTATATACTTGTGGCTGATGGGTGTGTTGTAAAGCAAAACCCAACACAATATTGTAAAGCAATTATCCTCTCCAATTAAAAATTTAAAAAGGAGGGAACACGTGTACGCCCGTGGCGGATTCATGTTGATGTGTGGCAGAACCAATACAATATTGTAAAGTAATTAGCCTCTAATTAAAATAAATAAATTTAAATTTTTTTTAAAAAAGTGCTGATAACACCTTCTTTGCTTATTTCTCAAGGTTATTGTAAAGATCTAACAAGATAACATATATGCAAATATTTTATAAATTTTTAAGCTATTTATAAATATAAAATGTTATTTTCATTTTCATCATTATTACTCAAATGGCTGTAAATATTCTCCTTATCCAGCAGAAGGGAAAGCAATAAAAATTATGCTTTAGGATGGAAATATGAGCAATCACAAGTATAGGCAATGTACATATAATATATTCAATAAATTTGAGCTTATTTTGTAAGAATATGATATATACACAAAGATATAAAGAATTACATGTAATTATATAAAACAATGAAATTAGTTATGAGATTAATTTTCCTGGAAATATAAAAATTAGATTTGTTGTCCAATGGAGTTTAAAGACACACCATGAAGAAGGAAAATTGTTCACTTTAATCCCCATTTCATTCCAACATAAGACATCTATTCCTATGAGGCCAGTCTCTTTAAATATACACTGTGCTTCCCACTCCATTATTCCCCTTCATTCCCTCCTACCCATTCTTCAGGATGCTACCAATATCCTCACCCCCTTCATGAACTTTCTCTGACAATTCCAGCCCACATTACTCATCCTTTTCTGAAATCTTATTGCTCTTATAGCCAGTATCACAAATTTAAGCATTTAATTATATATTGTCTTGCATTATCTTCTAATTGTGTCATGAGTATTTTTCTCCTATGCTAGCTTGTAACTTCTTAGCAAAGGACCAAGTCTCATGTATTTCTGTTTCTCCTTCAGCATTTAGAAAATACAGCATATAACAGGTGCTCAAGGAATAATTGTTAATTGACTAAATGACTTTTATAGGCGCATTATAAATCTTTAGCTCTACCATATTAAAGAAATACAGAGAACAAGACCACCGATGCCCTATTATGACCCCAAATGATGAAGTCATTCAATATATCTGGACTCTGACAGCTACTGAGATATCTTGTTGATAGAGTAAACGGTACTGGTGAATTAAAGGGCCATCCAAAATAGCTCCCATATATTTGAACTTGAGAGAGTTATCACAATCTACTGAGCAGACTAGTTTAAGAAAAATATTTGAATTCTATCCTACCATTTACTTATGTTAGCATCAACCTTTCAATATCTATTGCCTCAAAGTAAACCAAGAAGACCAGAAGGGTTAATTTGTAATGGAGTGTTATCCTGTTTCACACATGGATTGAATCCCTGGGAAATAGGACAAAAGAATTTTATTAGGAAGTTTCTGATTCTTGGAAAAATCTGTAATGTTCTTTTATTTCATTTCAAGAAAAAAAATGCACATCTTTGAGGAAGTTACTACTGGGATCTTGGAAATCATTTAATCTAGTCTTCTCACTTATAGACCAGAAGCCCTGGAATTAACACAACAATGTTTAATGTCACAAGGTCCTTTTATCAGTTATAAAACATTAAAAAAACATTGTTTTGTTTTGTTTTGTTTTTACTATTTTTTCTTTTATCTACTAGATTTTCAGTAAGCACCTCAAAGTCAAAGGCCATATATTTTGTAATCAGAGTGTTGAGTCTAAATTCCAGATTTCTTACTTAGTAGATATGTGACTCAAATTAAATGTAATGGTTTCAGTTTTCTCCTGGGTAAAATGGACAAAGCAATATTTAGTTTTCAGGATTCTTGCTGAGAATTCATTGTCTCCTTTAAGAAATGGGCTTAGCACTATTCAAGAAAACACATAAAAGTATAAATAATAAGTAACTCTCTCTATTGAGGCTTCCCAAGTGGCACTCGTGGTAAAGAATCCACCTGCCAAAGCAGGAGAAGCAAGAGACGAGGGTTCGAAATGTGAGCTTGATCCTGGAGTAGGGACGATCCCCTAGAGTAGGAAATGGTAACCCACTCCAGTATTCTTGCATGGAAAACTCCATGGATATAGGAGCCTGGTGGGCTACAGTCCGTGGAGCTGCAAAGAGTTGGACACAACTGAGCACACACACACACATATGAGAGCCATTCTTTTTTATTATAATATTGTAATAATCACTATTGTTTACCTCATCTTTAGAGGAGGGCACATATTATTGATTAAAATGTAAAAAATCATCAAATTTTAGAACTAGACTAAGATGCCTTAGTAGCATAGAAGAGGGAGCCTCACAAAACTCAATTATCAGAAAGTATACCTGAAGACACGCCTGGAAGAGGAAATAGCAACCCACTCCAGTATTCTTGCCTGGAGAATCCCATGGACAGAGGAGCCTGGTGGGATATAGTCCATAAGGCTGCAAAGAGTCAGACATGACTGAGCAACCTCGCATGCATACACATACTTGGAATAGAGAATTCTTGTTATGAGTGTTAGAGTTTAAAAAAAGTCACTCTTGGGGACTCTGGAGACAAGGTGGTTGGATATATTTAGATGTTAGATACATTTATCAGGAGGGAATATGGTGAAGAGAAGAGTATGACATTAGAACGTCACTGAAAGTTATTTCAGTAAAATAATGATGTATGTTAGGAGATATAGGGCAGATGGAATTCATATGAGAAAACGTCGGCCTTTATGTCCTTATTGACTGAAATGAGTCAGTTACTGAGGATGAAGAGTCAAGGATGATTCTCAAATGTCTAGTCTTGGAAACTCAGTATATAGTGAAATGATGAGTTTATGTTGAGCCAGGATGAACTTGAGATGCATTATGGGGAGATGTTTCTTGCTACTTCTCATATGTCCTGCCAGGAAGAGAAAATTCCTCTAGTATGATACTTCTGACTTTCTCTCTTTTTACACATTCTGCTCTTGGGGAGGAATGATTTCTTTGATTGGAAAACTGGGAAAAGACACATGGGCCAAGTTACTCCTCCATTATGAAGAAATCTGCCTCTGGATAGCATGATCTCTCCTGTTTTACTCCTTACTGTAGATTTGTAGGTTGTGTAGGAGCCTGACCTTTGGAGAACAAACTGCCTAGTCCAGATCAATCTGTGGTTCATATTAGCAGTCCCACTTACCCAGATTTGTAAGCTGTGTGTTTTAACCTAGTCATGGCTTGACTTTCATCTTTACTCCTTGTTTGTTAGATTTATTAGTGCTGAGGCAGGAAGGAAATGTGTATCTTACTGAAGATTCTTCGGACACCACACGACAAAGCCATCTTCCTGAAACTTATCATGATTTTAAGTGCACATCTGACACCCTCTTGGGCATCTCAAACAACTGACTCATTTAAATTTGTAAATGTTGAACCAATTATAAGCACGCTGTATGTTTTATATTCCTCCAAAGTACATAATGAGTGCTTAATAGGTATCTATAGAGTTTACATATTTCACATTAAGAGAGAAAGTAATTATCCTGACTGAAAAGATACTTTTAGAGAAACTTAAAGATATTAATTTATTGAATTAGTAGTTTGTGAATTTCCCCCTTTCAAATTTTGACAAACTAGATTGGCTTTCTGTTATTAGATTTTTCTCTTTTTTGTCAAGGAACTTAAGCTCATGCTTTATATGGTAGGTGGGATAATTGATCTCTAAAGATTGTGCTGCTGTGCTGTGCTATCTCATTTCAGCTATCTCACTTCAGACTCTTTGTGAACCTAGGGACTGTAGCCTGCTAGGCTCCTTCCTGTCTGTGGGATTCTTCGGGCAAGAATACTGGAGTGGTTTGCCATTTCCTTCTCCAGGGGATCTACCAGACCCAGGGTTCGAACCCACATCTCTTATGTCTCTTGCATTGGCAGGCAGGTTCTAAGCTCATGCTGTATGTTGTAGGTGGGATAATTAACCTCCAAAGATTACCACACCTTAATTCCCACACCATGTGATTATGTTGTTATATGGGAATTAAGGTTGCAGATGGAATTACAGTTGGTAATCAGCTGACTATAAATTAAGGAGACTTTTCTGGATTCCTTAAAGAAGAAGGCAGGAGAGTTAGAGTCAGAGAAGATGTGCTAACAGAAGCAGAAAGCAAAATGATGCAGTGACTTTGAATGTAGAAAGGAGGCAGAAGTAAGCAATGGGGTCAGGCTCTAGAAGCTGGAAAAGTAGCAGAAACAGATTCATCCACAGAGCTTTCTGAAGGGAATGCACATCAGTGATATCTGATTTTAGCCCATGAGACCCATTTCGGACTTCTGAACTGTAGAACTGTAAGATAATAAATTTGTGTTGTTTTAAGCTGCTAAATCTGTAGTGGTTTGTTATAGCAGCAATAGAAAACTAATATACCCTGCAACTCACCCTACAAGTTCTTCTTCTCTGAGTGACAGTTTATAAATTGATTGACTCCCATCCAGACTGCCAGAGATGAACCTTGGCTCCTCCACTTCTCCACTTGCTCGTTCTGTGACCACAGGCAAGTTGTTTAATTTTGTGCCACTATTTCCTTTTTTCCTCATTATAGAATGGGGATTATAATAATACCTTCCTTGAGTAGATTAAATGTGTTAATACATGTGAAAGCATTTAGAACAGTAAGCACATAGTCAACACTATAAAGGGCTTCCCTGGTGGCTCAAAGGGTAAAGAATCCTCCTGCAATGTGGGAGACTGGGTTCGATCCTGGGTTGGGAAGATCTCCTAGAGGAGGGCATGGCAACCCACTCCAGTATTCTTGCCTGGAGAATCCCATGGACAGAGGAGCCTGGCAGGCTATAGTCCATAGGTCGCAGAGTCAGACATGACTGAGTGACTAAACACACACACACAGACTATAAAAGTGTGTTATTATGCAGTATTATATCTATCTATACATATTATTTTATAACCAGTTCAAGTCTCTCTTCTTCCATAAAAAAATGACTATCTCTTCTCTTCCTTAAATCCAGAGAAGTCTTTATATTTACAAGTTTTAATTGAACTTGGCACTTTAATTTTTACTTAATCACTTTTGTACATATTGAACTCTCTCTCCTAAGATACAAGATCCTACAAAAAGTCACTGATATGTGTTTTTGTTCATTTTACTTTATATCAATCTTGTTATCCCATAGTTTCTGAGCTAGCATTTTGCATATCACAGATACTCAATAAACATATTATGAGCTGTGTGTTCATTGTTCAGTTGTATCCGACTCTTTGTGACCTCTTGGGCTGTAACCCACCAGGCTCTTCTGTCCATGGAATTCTCCAGGAAAGAATACTGGAGTGGGTAGCCATTCCCTTCTCCAGGGGATCTTCCCAACCCAGGAATCGAACCTGGGTCTCCCTCATTGCAGGCAGATTCTTTACCATATTTTGAGCTACCAATGGTATTTTCCAACTGTACCAATTTCAAGAAGCAAACTAAATCACCCATTATTCAGCCAAGCAACACTCAAATAAAGTATTAATCAAAGCCTGGATGTGTCACACAATTAATACAAAACATTATCTGCAGTTATTTGGTGGGGAGTACAGAGTTTTGATGAGTTTACTCTAGATCTTCAGCTTTAATTTAAACCACATGTTGGAGCAAGTTTTTTTTTTAATTATTTGCCCATGAAGTCTGTTCTCTATAGTCCACTCTGAAGGCTATTTCTTTGATATGCAAGTATGATGTACTGTGAGGGCTGAATTTAATTCTGTGCAAAGACGTGCCTAAATTTAGCATTTCTGAAATTCTAGCATCTCTCCATTAAGACTGGAGTGTGTTGTTATAAAGTTGACTACAGAGGGTTTTCTGGTGGCAATGGTCAGCTGATTAGTGTTTCAAAAACAGAATTAAAAAAGTACAAATGTTATTGCCACAGGTATCAATATTTTAAGTCCTAAAATGAAAATTCATATTAATGGCTGTGTTCATTTTCTTGGATTTATCAACAGTTAATCTCAAAACATTAATAATTATTGTAGGGTTATTAAATTCTGTCATGACATAAGAAATGAAATTCAACTGAGGTCAACTTGTCATTAACCTTGATGGTATTTTTCTATAATACCAAACAATCACTCTTTAAACAGTTCTAAATTTTGTTAAAACTGGTGAATAAAAAATTACTTATTGAGTGGAAGGAAAATTAAATCTTCTAAACACTATAAACTCTTATTTAGAAACTCTAATAAAAATGCCAATTCACATGGTTCTGCTTTCGTATCATTACTTTAATTTTCCAATATAATATTTGAAAAAGTAATATAGATATCTATAAGGCAAAACTAAGTCTTTTTTACATACTTATGCTATGCTGAGGATAGAACATTCATTCACATGAAGAACTCACTGACTTTGGAGAAGGTACTTGGGCAACTTTTTATATAAAACAAAAAGATAGCAATGGGTCATACATTAAGATATTGAAGACAATATTTGAAACTTGCATACTTTATAAATGAAGGAACTGTGCCTTCAGTTTGCAAGCTTTTCAAAGCTCTGTGTCAAATGAAGAGATGCATCTTTACTTCTGATGCCACTAATTTCACACTCAAAAATTAATTTTCCTTTCAGAAGGCAGACCACTGATGCTGTCATGGATATGAAATCTACTCTTTTTGTTGTTGTTGTTATTGAAGTATGATTAACTTACAGTATTGTATTAGTTTAAGATATACAACACAGTGGTTTGATATTCTTATATATTATGAAATGATCACCACTATCGATCTAGTTACCATATATCTCCATGTCACAATATTATTGACTATACTCCCTACGCCATACATTACATCTATCCCCATGACTTGCTATTTAAGTCTACTCTTTTTAGTGGGTCTGAATTGATCTACTAATGCAGAGGCTGACTTTCTTAGATTTGTTTAGCCTTTGATGTGAGTAAATTTGTTTCAATTTCTCTTTTACTCTTTTAGAAATAACCATAATGATTTCTTCTCATGCTGACTTTTTAAGTGTTTAAAGGAAAACAAGGGTTGATAGCTCATCAAGGCACATGAGACTCCCCTAAGAGTTGACAACCTCCACTTGGAGAATGCATTAGCCAAACACTTCCATTTTCACTGGAGGCTGTTATTAGATGCACTTAAGCAAAGAAAGCTACTAAGAGCAAAAAACACCCAGAGTTTTTTTTTTTTCTCCTGTAAAGGCATTGTTATACCTTTTGCCCCACCTTTCAAAACATGTATCACTCAGAGACCAACTCTATTAACAGGTCATTTAGATTATGATGAGTTATGATGAACTCAAGCCTCTAATATTCTAGCCCAACAATGTGCTTTATCACAGCAATATCACAAACATATGCCCTAAAGAGTAGTCTTACTTCCTCTTCTCTTGGATACCACTAGGATTTACAGCATCTAGAGCAAGAGACAGAAGTAATAAAGTCTTATAGGAAAAAAAAAATTGTTACATAAAGTCATTAACAGAGATGAAGAAATGATGAGCAGTGGGTGAAGCCAAGATTACTAGTTCAATTAGACCTGAAGAAGATGGCTCTAAATCTGGTGTCCCCTGGTGGAAAATTTGCTTATAACTAATGTGCACTGAATAAATAAAGGACTGTGGAGTTCCTGTTGGCCACATTTTTGTTCCCATTGATAAATAAGTAAAAATTAAAATTATAGATGTAGATGATTTCATGTAAGTGCTAAAGTAACGATGTTTAGACATTGTCACTGCCACTTGAAAAACTCCCCCAGAATAGTTTAGCTAGTAAGTCATATAGGTGGGATTTGAATGCAGTTCTCATTGGTTTCAAAATCTGTGGTCTTTATTCTACATCATATTGGTCAACCTTTTGTTCTCCTCTCTCTCTCTTTCTTATCCAGGGAAAGGTAAGAATTGGTAACAGGTGAAGACTTTTTGCTTCATTAAATATTTTTATCCCCATGGAAGATTCAGATTCATTCTTTCTCTCAATCTCTTTCCCCTTACTTCTCCAAGTAGCTGGCCTTTGATTGAATCATGGCTTACCCAAAACACACACCGGAATCTTAACCCCAGAAGCTGTGGTTACCTTGATTCAGAAAATGGGTCTTTGCATATTTAATTAAGTTGAAGACCTAAAGAGGAAGAGCTTATAGTGAAATATCTAGACAGTCCCTATACGTAACCACATATACTCCTATAAGAGAGAGATCTGTCTCCCTCTGGGTTTCTTGGTATAGAAGGGTGACATACACAGAAGATGGGGAGGTGATGCAACCAGAGAGGCAGAGCCTGGTGTAAGGCAGTCACAAGTCAAGAAGCACCTGAAGCCACTATGAGCTGGAAGGGAAAGGATGGATTGTCCCCAGGAGCCCCTGGAGGGAGTGTGGCCCTGCTAATACCTTGATTTCAGGCTTCTGGCTTCCACATCTGGTGAACAAATGTTTCTGTTGTTGTAAGCCAGCAAGTTCGTAGTAATTTGTTATGACAATCACAGAAACTAATATAACTCCCCTCTTTTCAAATTCTGAAATTGGTGGCAGGGGAAATTGAAGTGTAAACACAGCACAATGCTGACTTCTAGCCTGTGAAGAAATAGTAAAAACAGATAACTTTAGGAAATATAGGCACACTTTAGGAAATATAGGCACACTTTACCTCTGCATAAGCCTATAAAGCTCCTGACAGTTAGACTGTCTTTTTCCACCTTCTGTCCCCCAAGGTAATCTTCTGATTGTTGGAACATAGCCCGTGATCAATAGGTATTTGTTGAGCAAATCAGCCTGACTTTGCAGTGGCTCCAGCAGAACTGGAACATTTCAAGAAGGCATAAAAGGTCATTTATCCTGAGAGAAGAGTTAATTCTCATCTGAATTCTCTTGGATACACTAACAACTGCTCTGACTGGTACCGGCATGTTAGAACTAGCCAACCTTTGTAACTCGAAGAAAAGAAAAGGTAAGTGAGAGATGTAACACTGAATTTGGAGAGTCAGTTATGACTTAGTCATCAAAGGTAAACATATTTTAATATACTAAGTAACTCTTTAAAATATAACAAAGTAGATATTTCAGAAATCTTTAAAATGTGAGAGAAATGGGAATGGCAGGGCATATATAAATCTAGATGGTATTACATGGGAAAATTCTCCCACAGTATTTCTAAAGTTAGGAGAAACCAAATCAGATCCAGAAACAGACTGGGTGATTTTTAGTGTGGATCCTCCACACCCAGGAAGCTCGTTGGCCAGAATGCACCAGGTCCACCACCCTGGGACTTTATAGTCAAAGTCCACTCTTCCTAGTGGGTGCTGGCAAGACCAGCTGCCAAATGTTTTTAACATCATTTCCATTAATTTACTTTCTCTAGAACAGATATTCTCTTCTTTCCATCCCCAGTGTTGTGGCTCCAGTCCCTGCCTCTGTTTGGATATTTGCTTCCCACTTGGATGCCCAAAGGTCTTCCCTTGTGACTCAGCTGGTAAAGAATCTGCCTGCAATGTGGGAGATGTGGGTTTGATCCCTGGGTTGGGAAGATACCCTGGAGAAGGAAAAGGCTACCCTCTCCAGTATTTTGGCCTTAAGAATTCCATGACTGTATTCCATGCAAAGAGTCGGACATGACTGAGAGACTTTCACTTGGATGGCCAAAACAGCTTCTTCAGAGACCCCTCTTCCTACAGACATTCTCAGGACAAAATTTCTGGAAAATCAATCCAAACATATAACTCCTCTATTAAAATGTGTATATACATAAAGGTAACAGGAAAACTGGGCATCCAGGTAGCACTAGTGGTAAAGAATCCTCCTGCCAATGCAGGAGATGCAAGAGATGCGTGTTCAATACCTGGGTTGGGAAGATCCCCTGGAGTAGGAAATGGCAACCTGCTCCAGTATTCTTATCTGGAAAATTCCATGGACAGAGGAACTTGGTTGGCTACAGTCCATGGGATTGCAAAGAGTCAGACACAACTGAGCACACATACAGAACAAAGGAAAAGTTATTTCTTGCAGTTTCCTGTCACTCACAAGATTAAATATAGATCTCATTTTTATGTATGCAAAAATATGCAAAATTACACATCAGTTCAGTTCAGTTCAGTTCAGTCGCTCAGTTGTACATTCACATGTGTGTGTGCTTAGTTGCTCAGACATGTCTGACTTTTTGCAGCCCCATGGACTGTAGCCCTCCAGGCTCCTCAGTCCATAAAGATTCTCTAGGCAAGAATACTGGAGTGGGTGGCTGTGCCCTCCTCCAGGGTATTTTCCAACCCACAGATCGAACCCAGGTTTCCCTCATCATGGGCAGATTCCTCACCATCTGAGCCACCAGGGAAGCCCTATATCTATATTAAATAAAGAATAATAATGTCAATATTATAACCATATAATCTATATATTAATTTGAACCCCATCTGCCTCTGCTGCTACCTCTGACTTGCCTTTGGAGTCTATTTTGTAGCCATACACACTTCTCATGTCTTTTTGAAATTACCAATTTCCTGACACTATAGCAAGATTTTTATATAAACTTATTCCAACCCTTCTCATTGTCCATAAGATAAGAAAGTGAATGTGTTAGTCACTCAGTCGTGTCTGACTGTTCGCGATCCCATGGACTGTAGCCCGCCAGGCTCCTCTGTCCATGGAATTCTCAGGCAAGAGTATTAAAGTGGGTTGCCACTTCCTTCTTCAGAGGATCTTCCTTACCCAGGGATTGAACCCCAGTCTCCTGCATTGCAGGCAGATTCTTTACCAGCTGAGCCACCAGGAAAGCCTATCTGTAAGATAAGACCCAGTACTATCTGGCCCCACTTATCTCACAGCTTTGTATTTCATCACTCGCTCCCTCTCTGTGTTCCAACATTACTAACCTGTCCATTACTTAAAGATATCAGGAAACAGACTAAGTGTGTTCTGTATGGACACATTGGTGAGGCCAAACCTACAAACATATATTCTGATGGATCAGGGCATCTGCTCTATCTGATTGATGGGTTTGGGCTCCCCAAAAGGCAAAGTCTGAGATAAGGAATTGGAAACAACAAGTTTACTGGGGAGGTGACCCCAGGAAGCAGGAGTGAAGAATCAGGAAGAGTGATACATGGATGGAGAGAAACAGACATCAGTGTGCCTTGCCAAGATTGCTGCTGAGGAAGCAGGGGCTCACAGATGCTAAGACTTCTGAGATGCCTATGGAACGCTCCCAGGTGTATCCAGGAAAATCAAGCTTTGGTCCTTCTATCAATGACTGAGTTGTGTAGACAAGCTAAGGGAGTCCCAGTGACATTACTGTACGCCAAGAGTAAGAGAAGACCCACTGGTTTCTGGCCCCATGCATCTGGCAGCCTCAACTTTCATCCCTGACTCTCCCTCTCTGTGTTCCAGCCCTGCTAACCTTCCCATTACTCAAATATGTCAGAAGACAGGCATAGAATGATTCTTTCTCCTCCATCTTCCACATTAACTCCTTATCTTACAGGTCTCAGATTCAATGTCATTTCCTCAAGACACTTTTCCTATTTTACCCAGACATGATCATCAGGCACATATTTTTCTCCCTGCTATTGCAAGCTACTCTTATTCCCAGAACTCAGCAGCATTTATTATTTGTTCAATGTCTATCTTGCCAGCGAAACAAGAAGCTCCAAGAAAGTCACGTTCTGTTGTATCCCCAGGGGCCCTCTCAGTGCTGGGGATACAGCAAATATTTGTGAAATAAATGAATACATATTTGAAAACAGAAAGAATTTTGGACATTGTCACATCCTATTGTAACAGATATCTTGGTTAAAAATGAAACCATACAAAGGGAGGAAATTAAAGTCAATGTCCCTCATAAACTTTTAGCAAGGTTTACCATATTCTAGTGAATAAGATTTCAATGATTGTAACAGTTCACATTATTTTAAGTACAACTAGAAAGAAAAATAATATTTGAAAATAAACCATGAAATGCCATGGACTAAAAGACACATCCAGTTTCCAGATGTTAAAACCAAAAAAATGGGGAAGACCACAAGGCAACACATACCAAACATATCTTAAATCTTCATAATTCTTTCCATATTCACCTCTCCCTCCTTGGTTCACAGAGCCACCATATCATCCCTGAGCTATTGAGGCTGCAGTTGGCTAACTGGTATCTTCCCTTGCATTTTTCAACTTCCAGCTCATTCTCCACTCAGTCAGAGTGATCATTTCAAATTGAAAACTTGATTATATAACACAAATACTGCATGAACATATGCTACTGTTACTTAGTCACTCAGTCATGTCTGACTCTGCAACCCTATGGACTGTAGCCCACCAGGCTCGTCTATCCATGGGATTCTCCAGGCGAGGATATTGAAGTGGGTTGCCATGCCCTCCTCCAGGGGATCTTTCCAACCCAGGGATCAAACCTGGGTCTTCTGCACTGCAAGCAGATTCTTTACCCCTGAGATACCAAGAAAGCCCGCATGAACTCATACCTGCTATTAAATATTTTTTCTCTGTTATATCACACACATTTCCTCTTACTTTATATTCCTCTGATAGGGTTTCTAAAATATGCCACCTCTTTCATTTACCTGGACTATTCTTCAACTCACTGTCCTCAGTCTTTCTCCACTTCCTCATCTTACTGGTTTTAGTATAAATGTACCTTCCCCAGAAAGACACTGTGTGATCCTGCCACTGTAAATCAGCAACCCCCTTCCTCCACTCCTGACATTATTTTTTTTTCCAAACACATACCTCATTTTTTTCCTGTGTGGCACTCATCTCAAGCTTCAGTCTATATATACAAGTGTTTTAATGTATATAATGTCTATCCCTTTCACTGAAATTTGAGCTTCATAAGAAAAGCCACCGTGATGTCATTTGCCATCACATTCTAGAACATGACAGAAATCAAAGTGCTAAATGATTATTTGTTGAGTGAATGAGGCAATGGGATAGACACATTTTGCCAAAACAAGGACAAAAGGAAATCCAGTACATCATTTGAGACGTTGAATGCTGCTTGAAAAGAGCAACATATTTTCCAAAAATTAGGCAGGGGACAAACATAAACTTGCCTTCCAAAGGCTTTGTTTAAGGTTAATGCATATTGTACTATTTCAGGTAAATTTGGACCTTCCATTTAAGAAAAAGAAAGAAAGAAAGCAGTTTTTATTGTTTTAGTTTTCTCCAAGATGTTTTCTTTTTTAAAAAAGAATTATTTATTTGGTTGTGTCGAGTCTTAATTGTGGTGCACAGGCTCAGTAATTTTGGCATGGGAGCTGAGTTGCTCTGTGACATGTGGGATCTTCCTGGACCAGGGATCAAACCCACATCTCCTGCATGGCAAAGCAGAATCTTAAGCACTGGGCTACTAGGGAAGTCCCCCAGACAATTTCAAATTATTTTAATCATAGTTTTACTGTAATAATTTTATCTATTCTTATAAAAATATTAAAAAAAGCAAACACATTCATAGACCTCAGTATCATTTGTTATGTTTTATTTTGAAAACTAATCAGATTCAAAATAAAATGTGAATTATGAGACCAGAACATTACAAATAACATTTTTTCTCAACTGTGTTTGTGAAAATATTGGGTGAATGACTAATGAGAAAACATCACTATGCTAGATTTACAAAAATTATAGAGCAAAACCAGACTGATTTTAATAGAATCGGTGCCAATTACATCTTACGCGTCAATGGCAGTGAAAGTAAACTTGATTTTGACACATGTAATTGTGTTAGGAATAATTTCATATAGAGGAAAATGTTATTCATCTTTAATATCCTTGCAGACATATTGCTCAACCATCGTCCAATTTTCTAAGGCCTAGCTGCAGCTTGCATAAAATGAGGGCAGTCGTTCTATCCTTGAATATTGCTAATGCATTATTCCTACAAAAATATATGTATGCTTCTACCCATGCATTCATTCATCCCTTTATTCTTTCGGCATTTATTGGGCATCTTTTATATGGCAGGCACAGTTCTAGGCTTTGGATATGCAAAGATGAATAACTCTAAGGGTTATAGCCAAAAAACACATTAACAAGCAATTTATTTTTTAAAGGCAAGCACCAATAAAAAAGGAGTAAGTGGTAAACATATGTATAAATATTGGATACCATTTCATCTTGCTTTTCAGTTTCCAGAAAATGACACTAAGGCTTAAGGGAATAAAAAAGTTTTCTGAAGATTTCATAGCTAATGAATACAAAGACTGGGGCTTGAATTCAGGTCTTGCAATTCCTGTAAGGAGGAATTCCCTTTTCTGAGTTGTCTCTGGTACCATGCCATCCATTTTCTATAAATCTGATTACATAAACCTCATTTAATCTTCATGACCATGAAAATGAGTAATCACTTTTTTTTTTTTTTTACTTTTAACTTTATATTGGAGTATAGCTGATTAAAAATGTGTTAGTTTCAGATATACAGCAAAACAATTCAGTCATACACATACATTATCTATTTTCCAAATTCTTTTCCTATTTAAGTTGTTATATAATATTAAGCAGAGTTCCCTGTGCTGTCTAGATAGCCCTTGTTGGTTTTTCTATTTTCATTATGTGTTGAGGAAACTGAGATTCAGATAGTTTCAGCAACTGTTCAAGTCACAGAGTTAGTAAACAACAAAGCCAGTATTCAAACTCCAGTATTTCTCATCCCCAAACCTATGCAGTGTCTCTAATCACTAACTTCCTATCTATTCCAGTCCACTCAATCCCATGTATTTGTGGAATAATTTAATTATCATAACTAACTCAAATATTTGTACCAAGCACTCCTGAAAGAGATTTCCTATGAGTTAATTTAAAGGTACTCCCATGAATCAACTTATTTAACCCTCATAGAAACAATAGGTAGGTATTACCTGGGGCTTCCCAGATGGTGCAGTGGTAAAGAATCCACCTGCCAATGCAGGAGACATAAGAGTTGTAGGTTTGATCCCTGGGTTGGGAAGATCCCCTGGAGAAGGAAATGGCAATCTGCTTCAGAATTCTTGCCTAGGAAATTCTGTGGGCAGAGGAACCTAGTGGGCAGAGTCCATAGGGTCACAAAGAATTGAGCACAACTGAATGACCGAGCACATACACACACATACACACACACAGGATTCCAATAGCATCCTGAGCACTATCTGCTCTCCTAAAGACGGCAAATTCAAGGACTAAGCTCTCTGTATTACTCAACAGAGGTCAGTCTAAAAAGCAGAGTCATCTATGTGTAATTACTGATCAGCCAGAAAAATAATGCCATTTTCAAATCACATATACAATTCATTACCTGTTCCAAATCCAGAGCAGTTGACATTATTTTTCTTTTTTATCCACTTTGTTATGCAATATTTATTATTGCAAAGAATGAATTTGAGTAACTGGAATCAGAACCATCTATTTAAATTTCCGCTGTGACTTCTCCCCTCTCATGGCCACCCTCAACCACTTGTAGAGATTTCTGGCAGAAGGAGAAAGAGCCAATGAGGGAGGAAGAAATGTGGTTTCTTTCCCTCAGCATTAGGCCTCAAGATTCCACACGGCAAGTAGAGGCAGAGAGCATGGCTTCACAATAGAAATAAACAGCAAGGTTGCTCAAGTAATGACTAGCTAGGTCTCTGAAAACTTCTCAGGTAAGCATCAACTTGAGCTTTGTCTGGAAACAGAGGTACAAATGACTAAATATAGTGTGACTTATGGGCTGAAATCATCTGAAAGCACTAGGAAAGAACTTATCATGTAGACATGTAGGATAGAGGTTAAAACTCATCAGTTAAAGGCATGAAAGCACCTTGCCATCAGAAAACACCTCAGAAACTGTAAAGGTTTTGAGATAATATTATAAGCAAAGTTAAGTGTTAGTCGCTCAGTCATGCCAGACTCTTTGCAACCCCATGGACTGCAGCCCACCAGGCTCCTCTGTTCATGGGATTTTCCAGGCAAGAATGCTGGAGTGAGTTGCCATTTGAAAAGCCTGTATGTACGTATGCATAGATGTTTGTCCCTACACAAATCATTTGCTTTGTACTACACAGGCTGATTTTGAGGCTTTCTCCAGTAAAATTTTAAGATTGAGCAGACAGCACTATTTAAGAAAAACAATTTTGTGTTGTTTATGACATATCATCAGAGAAGACATTACTCTACATAATTCATGGGTGATACTGTGGTGCTTCCAAGGCCAGACATAACTGATATCAGATTTTCAGGAAAATGAGTTATTTTCCTAATGGCCTTTAATTAAAATCAGAATGTGACTTAACTTGTATTCTAACAATAAAAGTGTTGACTCTCATTTTCCTCCTGATTTAAAGGAAAACATAACCTGAATACAAAATGTGCTCCAAAATTAGAAAAGCAGTTAAACAAATGGTAGGCACTGTGCCCCAGGATGACATGCAGGAAATTTCATCACAACTAATATATCAGAATATCCTGCAGAACCCTTCTGACTTCAAGATTTGTGAACTAACTAAGGGACAGGTGGGGAAAAAGAAAAAAGAACTCAGTCGCTTGACCAAACTCAATCAAATACACATTTATAAACAGTGTTTACATTTTTTAGAGTTACTGAGTTAGACACACTATGTGCTAATCAGAAAGAAGATAATAGCACAAAGATGGGAGTATCATGCTGCCTGATGGCAAAAGTATAGTATTGGCACAAAAACAGACATAGAGATCAGTGGGACAGAATAGAGACTAGAAATAAACCATGTGCACATGATCAATTAATCTATGACAAGGAGAAAAGAATATAATGGGTAAAAAAGTCTATTCAATATATAGTGTTGGGAAAACTGGAAAACTACATGTAAAGGGATGAAAATTTAGAATATTTTCTTACACCATACACAAAATACACTGAAAATGGATGAAATAGTTAAATGTAAGAACTGAAAGCATAAAACTCCTAAAGGGAAGCTAGGCAGTACACTCCTTGACATTGGTCTTAGTGATATTTTCCTGGATCTGTCTCCTCAGGCGAGGACAATAAAAGCAAAGGTAAACAAATGGGATTGTGTTTGTGCTAAGTCAGTTCAGTCGTGTCCGACGCTATGGAACCCTATATAGACTGTAGCCCTCTAGGCTCCTCTGTCCATGGGATTCTCCAGGCAAGAATACTGGCCTGGATCACCATGCCCTCTTCCAGGGAATCTTCCCAACTCAGGGATTAAATCCACATCTCTTACATCTTCTACATTGGCAGGAGGTTCTTTACCACTAGTGCCACCTGGGAAGCCCAAACAAATGGGATTATATCAAACTAAAATTGATCAGGAAAAGCTCTGGTGATGGCTAGAAGATTTCTGGAGCTCTTAGAGGCATAAAGGCCTGCTCAGTTGGATGCACCCTGCAAGAGGAAAGGAAAGGAAAGCAGATTTGGAGTGAGAGCACCACTGATAGGAACAGCTACCTGGGTTCTGCAGCTGCTCCAAGGAGCCTCACCTTCTGTTAATCACACCTTTGTGGGAGAGGTCCCACACTGACCTACAGAGCCAACAGGTTATTACATAGATGGCACTCTCTGACTTCTGAGGCTAGGTTAGAAAAGATACTGTGGCTTCTGTCTTATACTTTTATGATCACTTGCTCCGGAGGAAACCAGTTGCCATGTTGTGAGAAAAATCAAGCAGTCCCATGGAAAGGCCCATGTGGAAATGAAAGGAAACTTGCTGCCAACAGTTTACTCATTGCACAGAAGAAGGAACTGCGACACAGAGGATAAGAGTCTTGCCCAAGTTTACGCAACTAGGAAGTGACAGGTCTAGAATTAGAAACCCAGAGTCTGTGTCCTTATCCGCTACATGATACTGCCTCTAAAGTGGAGAAAATGGAAGGAAAAGCGCCAGCAATTGTATGAATGTGACAACCGCAACAAAAAAGAATAATAAAATTCAGAAAACATTTGGATATGAGGGCTTTAGAGAGGTTGGGGGGAAGGTTAAAAATGAGTCTAATTTTTACATACGCGTAACAGGGACAATAGTAGGGTAATTAAGATGTGTTTCAGGTGCTGGCAGCTTCGGAAGTGGTGTGTGTTTACGAATGTATACAGGTATTTATTCACCAAGTCTAGAGAGTAATGTAGTGAGTGGAGTCGTCAGACAAGAAGAATTAAAAAGAGGTTTCACACCACTAACATATGATTAAAAGGTGGCTTCTCTCAAATGAAAATATTCATACTAAAGGCATTTCCTCATGCCACTTCTTTTTGACCATATCTTATCTTTACTAATCAGTCTAGGTGTGGACAAAATCTAAAATTTTTCAGAAAACTGACCCTTTAAAAAGAAATATTAAGTAAAATCCAATTAAACTAGGTCAGTGAAATAAAAATAATTGGACCGGTTGCTTTGCAATAGCTGGAATACAAACGAATATTCCAAATGTATATCCCGTGCTTCATTAGTGTGTGAGAAAAAATATTCTAGTTGGAGAATTAATGTCATCTCCATGCTTCTCTCATAGCTAATAACCACGAAGAGAAATGTTAGCTTTTTATTTTTTGTGTTTTGTTCCACAAATGTATGTGACTTTATTTCATTTTAATGTGTCATTCACATTAATAAATAAGATGCTCTCTTTGGGGAGCTGTGAAAAGTAGATGTCACAGGTGTTATTTTTGAAGAGTTCTGTGTGTATTCATAGCTGCTTAGCTGAAATGCACCGCTGCAGGTAATAGCCAAGAAAATTCAGCACAGATGCTACAACAAAAATTCCCAAGAAACCAGCAAAAACAAAATCGGACAAATCCTAATACATAATGTATAACACGACAATATCCTATTTAATGTGTTTGCAAATTTGAATATGTCACTTGGCTTATCTTTGTATTTTACTAAAACAAAATTAAAAACTCAAAGATTCTCTGGGGAGATTTACATTTACTATACACAAAAACAAAATGCTCAAGGAAAGTTGAATTCCTTTTATGATAGAGGAACAAAATTTACTAAACAATGGCCTAAACAATGCACTTTACTGAACTATTGGTAAATGAATGGATACTCTTATTCTACTATCCTGTCTTGATTTACTGCCAATCTCATGATTTAATCTCATTTCTTACTGCCATGCCATTTTTGTTCCCATTTCACTTGCATAGGAGAAAAAAATTAGATTCTAAAAATCAATATGTTGATAAATCCTGAGTTAATCTTCAGTCACTGTTGTTTACTGTTTCCATATTTTATTAATAGTCACATTTTATTTCTAAATGTATCCTGCTGCTGCTGCTGCTAAGTCGCTTCAGTCGTGTCCGACTCTGTGCGACCCCATAGACGGCTGCCCACCAGGCTCCCCTGTCCCTGGGATTCTTCAGGCAAGAACACTGGAGTGGGTTGCCATTTCCTTCTCCAATGCATGAAAGTGAAAAGTGATAGTGAAGTCTCTCAGTCGTGTCCGACTCTTAGCGACCCCATGGACTGCAGCCTTCCAGGCTCCTCCGTCCATGGGATTTTCCAGGCAAGAGTACTGGAGTGGGGTGCCATTGCCTTCTCCAAATGGATCCTAATGCTCACTATTATAATGCTCACTTATTATAGCTGTTTAATAAGCTATACTCATTTTAATCTTATTAAACTTTTATGCTATTTGTTACTATGTGTTGTCTTAATCAGGTATCTCCTCATCTGGACACCAAACTTAATAATTTTCATTAGAGAAACCACTAAGTATCATGATCAAAAGCACAGATGCTGGTTCTTCAAGAGTTAATCTGAAAATAGTTATTTTGAATATAAAAAACAAATTTCTTTGTATTTTATATTTTAGACATTAAATATATATACATTTATAAATATGTATTTGATTTTCTGTTGATATTCTCATCTAATTCTCAACTCAGAATAATTTCAACTTAAAAAGAAGACAATTTTTATTTGTTTAATAAAGCTTCTTACAGTTTTTACATTGTACAATAAATAAATAGCTATGAAACCTGACTGGAAAGTCTCATGAACAGGAATGAATGAAATCCTCAAAGGATGCTCTGTCTGTGCACCTGGCCAGTCTCAAGAACACACAGCCAATTCAAAGTTGAACAAACTATATGACAAAGTTCCAATTTTCTGCAAAGCTTTTGTCAATGTCCATTCAGGCATCAAACTCTGATTGCCTCAAAAGAAAAACAGAAAAATATACAATTCTACCAAAAAAAAAAAAAAAAAAGCAAATAGCATGTCTTAAAAAGTTAAACATAGACTTAACATAAAACCGTATGATGATTCAACAACTTCACTTCTACGTATCTTCTTAAAAGAAATGAAAACACACATCGAAATGAAGACACTTATGCAAAGTTCATAACAGCTTTATTCTGAGTGGTAAAAATGTGGAAACAACCCAAATGCCCATCAACAGGTGAATAGATAAACAAAATGTCCTACATCTACACAAGAAAACATAATTCGACAATGAATAAAGCAAAATCTTAATACCTGTTTTAACACAAATGAACCTCAACAATATTATGCTGGGTGAAAAGAAACCAGGAACAAAAGACTACATATTTATGATTCCATTTATATGAAATGTCAAAAAAAAAGGGCAAATATATAGAGACAGAAAGTAGACTCATGGTTGTTTGGAGCTGGGAAAGATCGAGGAGTAGATGTAGCTAAATACACATGAGGTTTCCTTTGTAGGTGATAAAAATGTCCTGTTTGTAGTGATAACTAGATAAATATAATAAAAATCCATTGAATTATACACTTAAATATGTGAACGTTAAAGTATATACATTATAACTCAGCAAAGTTATTGAAAACATATAGTATAAACATAAAACTAACATTACTATGGTTATAAAAATTCTATTAATATAATCTGAATATGGTTCAGATCATAGAGAGAGGTGGCCGAAACATAGAAACTGTGGTTTATGCTGATCTTTAAGTGACTGAAGTTAGGCTCTCTTTAAAGATGTTTGGTAAAAGAAAATGAAAGAAAATCTTTCCCTTTGAAAGGTAAGGGAGGTCAAAAGGTGGGGGGCACAGAAGAAGACCAGGGTCAAGAGTCCCAAGTGTACCTAAATCATAAGAATGAGCTTCATGACTCTTGGGGACCATTGCCTGTGTATACCCTCGTGAATAGCAGTTAGAAAATCTCTTTAGGAGGGAGGTTTACAAACGTTAATGTTATACCATATGGGGTTTGTTTGAAATATGTAGTGGGAGATAATGAGGTTAGTTTTGGATATGCTGAATCTAAGAGGACCTCATCCCATAGAATTGAATTTGCTTAGCATGCATCTCTATGTAGCATTCTGGAGTGCAAATACAAATTTGGAAGTTTTCGGTGTAGTTTAACTCATGGGTGTCCATGACTTAAAAATCAATAACAAATCAAATTCTTTTAAGTGTTACACAAAATATTCCCAAGCAGTTTGTTCAGTCTGGGGCTCTGATTTTAAATCTGAATCAAAGCCTACCAAAACATAATGCAACTCCTTTAAGAACATAGTATCTGTAAACAAAGCTGTCTTTGTTGACTTGAGACTATTTGCTGTTCTCTCCAATTACCTTCAACCATGTGAAAATTCCTTTGAGACACAGCCTCACCCTGCAGTTATTAGTTTCTCCTTGGTTACCTTTCTACAATACACTCCTTTTAAGATACCCAGAATCTGAAAAAATTGAGTCAATTTACAGATGAACTTGTAGGAAAAAAGAAAAATAGTATAACTATTCTCCTTTATTAAATGTTCATTCAATGTAAATTCACTCAATCCTGTTGTGTAGTATTTGAATATTCATCTAATTTGTAGGGCTGTTAAAATATTATCAAACAGGGGTAGAGAGATTATGAGGGGATAAAACCATGATTTGGAGTCAAGTGAACTTTGACTTAACAGCTTTTTCATTTACCAACTTTATAATTTTAAATTTAAATTACAGAATTTCTCTGAGATCCAGTTTCTTCATCCGTTTAAATATATTTATGTCCTCAGTATGGTTTTGGTGAGAGCTATGTGAGATAATATATATAAACCCAAGTAAATTGGTTGCTGACTATATACTTAGTATATGGTAGACAGGATGATTATGGTGATTTCTTTTAATTACACCATTGTTTTCGACATCTAATGAGATCCTAAATCAAATAAGACATTATTCAGATAGATTTAAAATTTCAATATAGCTAAGTTTTTTGGAGCAACTCGAAATGTGTTTTTTCCCTACCGTCCTCTCTGTGTTATTTCCCTCTAGTCTTCTCTTCTTTGATCTCAGCTGCTTTTGGAAACACTGCTTACTTATTTGAAACTACTCTTATTCAAAGTAAGCAAGAATTTAATTTTTTAAGAAAGAAGTACATAAGGAAAACAGATATTGTTCATATCTCTGTATTGTTATTTAAAATACACATTCATCATTTATGGAAAACACCAAACATTCTTGAACCTAATGAGGTCTTCCAGACATAGCTTCAGCTCTACCGATAACTATGTAGTTTGGGGTCCTTTTTGTGTGTGTGTGTGTGTGTGTGTGTGTTTCATAATGACCTTTATCACAGGCTTTCTTCAAAATTGAAGTATAGTTGATTTACAGTGTTTCAGGTATATAGCAAAGTGATTGAGTTATGCATATACATATTTGTATATATATATTCTTTTTCAGATTCTTTTCTATTATAGATGATTACAAAATACTGAATATGGTTCCCTGTGCTATGCAGTTGGTCTTCATTGTTTATATATTTTATATACATATATAGTAGTGTGTATCTGTTAATCTTACATTCCTAATTTATCTCTCCCCCTCTCATCCCCTTTGGTAACCATAAGTTTGTTTTCTATCTGTGAGTCTATCTCTGCTTTGTAAATAAATTCATTTATATTCTTATTTTTATGATTCCAGATATGTGATATTGTATGATAATTATCTGATTTACTTTACTTAGCATGATAATCTCTAGGTTCAATCATGTTGATGCAAATGGCATTATTTTGTTCTTTTGTATGGCTGAGTAATATTCTCTCTCTATATATATACCTTATTTATCCATATATACATTCAGTTTAGTTCAGTTCAGTCGCTCAGTCATGTCCAACTCTTTGTGACCCCATGAACCGCAGCATGCCAGGCCTCCCTGTCCATCACCAACTGCCAGAGTCCACCCAAACCCATGTCCACTGAGTTGGGGATGCCATCCAACCATCTCATCCTCTGCTGTCCCCTTCTCCTCCTGCTCTCAGTCTTTCCCAGCATCAGGGTCTTTTCAAATGAGTCAGCTCTTCACATCGGGTGGCCAAAGTATTGTATATATATAAAAATATATATCTTTCATCCGTTTATCTATCAGATCAGATCAGATCAGTAGCTCAGTCGTATCCGACTCTTTGCGACCCCATGAATCACAGCACGCCAGGCCTCCCTGTCCATCACCAACTCCCGGAGTTCACTCTGACTCACGTCCATCGAGTCGGTGATGCCATCCAGCCATCTCATCCTCTGTCCTCCCCTTCTCCTCCTGCCCCCAATCCCTCCCCGCATCAGAGTCTTTTCCAATGAGTCAACTCTTTGCATGAGGTGGCCAAAGTACTGGAGTTTCAGCTTTAGCATCATTCCTTCCAAAGAAATCCCAGGGCTGATCTCCTTCAGAATGGACTGGTTGCATCTCCTTGCAGTCCAAGGGACTCTCAAAAGTCTTCTCCAACACCACAATTCAAAAGCATCAATTCTTTGGCGCTCAGCCTTCTTCATAGTCCAACTCTCACATCCATACATGACCACAGGAAAAACCATAGCCTTGACTAGACGAACCTTTGTTGGCAAAGTAATGTCTCTGCTTTTGAATATGCTATCTAGGTTGGTCATAACTTTCCTTCCAAAGAGTAAGCGTCTTTTAATTTCATGGCTGCAGTCACCATCTGTAGTGATTTTGGAGCCCAGAAAAATAAAGTCTGACACTGTTTCCACTGTTTCCCCATCTATTTCCCATGAAGTGGTGAGACCGGATGCCATGATCTTCATTTTCTAAATGTTGAGCTTTAAGCCAACTTTTTCACTCTCCACTTTCACTTTCATCAAGAGGCTTTTGAGTACTTTCTGCCATAAGGGTGGTGTCATCTGCATATCTGAGGTTATTGATATTTCTCCTGGCAATCTTGATTCCAGCTTGTGTTTCTTCCAGTCGAGCGTTTCTCATAATGTACTCTGCATATAAGTTAAATAAACAGGGTGACAATATACAGCCTTGACGAACTCCTTTTCCTATTTGGAACCAGTCTGCTGTTCCATGTCCAGTTCTAACTGTTGCTTCCTGACCTGCATACAAATTTCTCAAGAGGCAGATCAGGTGGTCTGGTATTCCCATCTCTTGAAGAATTTTCCACAGTTTATTGTGTTTATCTATATATCTATATGTATCTTCTTTATCCATTCATCTGTTGATGGACATTTAAGTTGTTTCTATGTTTTGGCTACTGTAACTAGTACTGCTGTGAACACTGGCATGCATGTGTATTTTTTGTCTTTTCCTGATGTATAGCCAGTAGTGAGATTGCTGTGTCAAATGGTAACTTTATTTTTAGCTTTTGAGGAACCTCCATGCTGTTTTCTATGCTGGCTGCACCAATTTACATGTCCACCAACAGTGTAGAAGGGATCCCTTTAGATTATTACAGATTATTGAGCAGAGTTCCATGTACTATCCAGTAGTCCTTTTTGGTTATCTATTTTAAATATAGCAATATGTACTTGTCAAAACAGAATTTTAGACCTGGGGCTTTAATTTTGATGACTGTGCCCCAAAATTATAAACCTAATATGTATCATCAAAATGACCACTTGAATATGGTCATCTGATTTCAATCTTTATGACCACCTTGGTAATGCTACTTCCCTTAATGGGGGCTACTATGGAATGAAAGAAAACAGACACATATAAATAATGTATCAAAACAAGGAAGCTTGAATATCATCACAGCTCCCTGTATCACTGAAAGTTTCATTGGAGTTTGTGTTGCATGTCAGTCGCTCAGTTGTGTCTGACTCTTTGCGACCCCATGGACTGTAGCCTGCCAGGCTCCTCTGTCCCTGGAATTTTCCAGGCAAGGTTACTGGAGTGGGTTGCCATTTCCATTTGTGAGAAGAAAAATGATAGAGGAATTGAGTTAATATACGACCTATAGCAATAAACACGTCAAACTTGAACCTGCTCTTGGCAGTCAGTACAATAACCTTCTGTCTCATTAATGCCAGTTACTTCAGGTTTCTCTGGCCTTGCAGTTTTGCTTATACCATTTCATTTATAAATGATTTTAGGTTTGTGGGATGTTTGAGATCTGTCAATATAAAGAGTTTTGTTTTCTCTCTCTACAAACTTAAATAACATTTTGTTAGGTATAATCTCATATTTGCCTTTCTAGAGGACTTTAAAAGGAAGTTTGTACTTTGCTGAAGATTGAGAAACACTCAACTAAAAAAATTTCAAGATTCCTTTCACCTCTAAGTAGCAACTCCCTTTAGGTGCAATGATTTTCTTGCCTTTTTCTAAATAATTCACAAAAGACTCGGGAACCACATAATCTTGTTTTCTTGTGACTCCTGCCTCATATCTTGTTGGTGAAATAGTAGATACCAACTTTGACCTAAAAATATAGCACAGCTGTTAGAAAATTACAGGAAAATATTACAAGGTGCTCAGAATATAAGTACATTTTTAATAATATAGCTAATATTATATTAAATGTGTTCTAGAAACTTTTGACAATGCATATATTTCATGGCTTCACAGCTCTTAGGCTCCACACACTCCCTTACTTCTTTCTGCTTAGTGAGGTCTGTTGTTCAAGAGAGATCAATACTAACCTCTTCTGCAGAGAGTTCTCTGTGCCCCTCCCACCCCATTCACATGAAGCGTCAGATCAATTTCTCTTTGCTTACAAACTTTTACCACTAGTGGCACTGATCATAGCTCCATACATTTATCCTTCCCATGTCATCTCTGTCACTCTTTTATCAGTTTTCTCATGGCAAGCATGGTGTGTTATAACTATCTTCCTTCTCATTACCTGACGTAATGCTATGCACATAATAATGTCCAATAAATATTAGTTCACAAAATGAAATACAACCCCATCCTAAAAGTTATTTGCAACTGCTTCAAATATAACTTCCCCAATTGAAATGGATATAACTTAGTCATTTACTTATTGTGGTACCAGGGAATGAGCTCAGACTGTAAAGCCAGGTTGACAGATCTGAAATTTAATTCCATGTCTAATGCTCTTAGTAGTATGATCCATGATGGCTCAGTGGTTAAAGAATCTGCCTGCAATGCTGGAGACAAAGGAGATGTGGGTTCGATCCCTGGGTTGGGAAGATCCCCTGGAAGGGCGTGGCAACCCACTCTAGTATTCTTGCCTGAAGAATCCCATGGACAAAGAAGCCTGGCAGGCTACAGTCCAAAAGATAGCAGAGAGTAGGACACGACTGAAGCAACTGAGCACACATGCATGCAGTGTGACCTGAGGTGAACTACTCTCTGTTTGGCATCTCAAGTATGCCATCTCTGAATTGGGAACAATAGTTAGAAACCTTGCAAGTTTGTTCTGAAGGTTAAGAGAAATCATTAACAGATTTTAATTTCTTTACACAGTACACATCATAAGGCAAAGTAATCATAAGGAAGTGTTAGTTCTTTTGTTCCTTTGAGTCTGATGGACTTTTTCTGTTAAAATGATTCCAATCATCAGAATTTTCAAATCTCTCTTATTTGCTGATATCTTAGTAATTACCACAGAGGGAGGATATCTTGATTTATGAATCAATTCTGTTTTTCATTCCCAGCATTTCACTGTCCCTAGATGTTTCCCCACTTCCAGCAGCAGCCAGAGAAGAAAGAACACAGGAGATAGAAAAAAAGAATCAATCGATTCTTGGCTTCGAGTTTCAAATAGCTAAGCTCCAACATAGACAAAAGACTTAGCAGAATATATGATTAGAGAAATGTTTACCTGCACTCTCGTCCCATCCTCAGACAAGACCAAGATTCCACACGGCTGAATTCAAAGGTGGGAAGTAAGGGAGAGAGTGTAAATCCCTGACAGATTTAGGGAATGAGCTTTAGGGGTAGTGTGACCTTCACCTTCAAGTCAAGCCCAGGGAACTGGCAATCCCCTGGAGGTCTTTTCATCTAGCACAGGCGGGAACAGGCACAGGTGGGCACAGAAACAGGCTCCTGCCCTGGGTTTGCCCGGGGACTGGACTGAATCAGTTTCTCAGAGTCTGTGGCACCGGAAGAGTTATCTGATGTCCGAAAGGGGCTCAAGGAAGGGTTTATTACAGCCCACCATGGAGTCAGGTGCAGTAGAGTGTTTCCTGTCTACTCTGCAGTGGGGTGATGTGGGGAAGTGGCTTAGAGAACTGTGGTCCTGAAGAGCTCCTACAGGCAGGAATGAGGCAGGACACAGTAGGGACAGTGCAGAAAGGTAATTAAGGCCCAGACATGATCCACACCCCATCCCATACTCACAAGCCGCCACCAGGTCCTTACACAACATAAGCTCCATATAAAAAGAAAGAGGGGGGTGTGCTGATTCAATGCAATCACATTTCTAATACCTAGTGGGATGAGAAACTAAAGCAGAAATAAAGTTTCTTACAAAAAACAAAGTAAATATGCTGTCCTAGGTCAGGTGTCACTAGAAGCTGAGTCTAAAAATGGAATTTTGGTGCATATGATTTCTTAAGGGAGTATTCTAAAGAAAAGGGGAGTGAAGAAAAAGAAATGATACAAATGAACTTACTTACAAAACAGACTAATAAACTTAGAAAATGAACTTACAGTTGCCGTAGGGGAGGGACAGGTAGGGAGTTTGGGATGTTCATGTACACACTGCTATATTTAAAATGGATAACCAACAAGAACCTACCATATAGCACATGAACTTTGCTCAATGTTATGTGGCAGCCTGTATGGGAGGGGGATGTGAGAGAGAAGGGATACTTTATATTTATGGCTGAGTTCCTTATTTGTTAACCTGATACTATCACATTGTTAATTGGCTATACCCCAATACAAAATAAAATGTTAAGAAAGTAAAAACGAACAACAACTCTATCTCTCTGTCTATCCATATATCAGAAGTTGTGATGGACCAAGAATTATGAGGAAATTAAGCCTGGACTGGAGTTTAAGATACTAATTTTCTTTTAGAATGGGAGAGGAAAGGATAAAATGAACAAGGAAAGAAGCAGCTTTTAGAGGGATCCAAAGATCAACATCTTTAAATCTATCTTGCCCTAACTATCTCCAAAATTTTTACAGTGTTCAACTTTTGGGCTTTAATCCTGATAATACTGAAGAGTCATCATGTTAGAGTTCTAATGAAGAAACACAGGTGCACTGGTTTACTGCTCACAGCTTTGATCATGGATAGTTAGAGGGGATAAACAGAGAGCCAGGAATGGGAGGTCCAGATTTCCAGTATCTCTAAATAAGGAGAAGCATTTGTGTCACTTAGAGAAAGTAATATATGAAGATGGACTGCCAGAAACAAGAAGGAAAGGGAGAAGGCTTTGTTTATAATCAAGAGATCTCCAAGTAGGGAAACAATGCTGGGATTCTTGATACTGTCTGTCTGCTGGTGGGTGGTTCCTGAATTACTGAGGTTAGAATCAGAGCCAGCTGAATTTAACCAGGTCTATATACTTCTCAGTTATCTAGAGACACTGAGACTATCCACTAGACCCTAAAGGCAACCTACAGTCTTCAGTTCGGTTTCGTTGCTCAGTCGTGTCCAACTCTTTGTGACCCCATGAACCGCAGCACGTCAGGCTTCCCTGTCCTTCACCAACTCCTGGAGCTTATGCAAACTCATGTAGCTTTGAGTCAGTGATGCCATCCAACCACCTCATCTTCTGTCATCCCCTTCTCCTCCCTTCTTCAATCTTTCCCAGCATCCGGGTCTTTTCAAATGAGTCAGTTCTTCACATCAGGTGGCCAAAGTATTGGAGTTTCAGCTTCAACATCAGTCCTTCCAATGATTATTCAGGACTGATTTCCTTTAGCATGGACTGGTTGAATCTCTTTGCAGTCCAAGGGACTCTCAAGAGTCTTCTCCAACACTACAGTTCAAAATCATGAATTGTTCAGTGCTCAAAATTTTTTTATAATCCAACTCTCACATCCATACATGACTACTGGAAAAACCATAGCTTTGACTAAATGGACCTTTGTTGGTAAAGTAATGTCTCTGCTTTTTAATAAGCTCTCTAGCTTAGTCATAGCTTTTCTTCCAAGGAGCAAGTGTCTTTTAATTTCATAGCTGCAGTCACCATCTGCAGTGGTTTCAGAGCCCCAAAATATAAAATCTCTCACTGTTTCCATTGTTTCTCCATCCACTTGCCATGAAGTGATGGGACCATATGCTATGACCGTAGCTTTCCAAATACTGAGCTTTAAGCCAACTTTTTCACTCTCCTCTTTCACTTTCATCAAGAGGCTTTTTAGTTCCTCTTCACTTTCTGCCATAAGGGTGCTGTCATCTGCATATCTGAGGTTATCAATATTTCTCCTGGCAATCTTGATTCCAGCTTGTGCTTCTTCCAGCCCAGCATTTCTCATGACGTACTCTGCATATAAGTTAAATAAGCAGGGTGACAATATACAGCCTTTACATACTCCTTTCCCAATTTGGAACCAGTCTGTTGTTCCATGTCTGGTTCTAACTGTTGCTTCTTGACCTGCAAGTAGATTTCTCAGGAGGCAAGTCAGGTGGTTTGGTATTCCCATTTCTTGAAGAATTTCCCACAGTTTGTTGTGATCCACGCAGTCAAAGGCTTTGGCATAGTCAATAAAGCAAAAGTAGATGTTTTTCTGGAACTCTCTTGCTATTTTGATGATCCAGAAGATGACGCCAATTTTACCTCTGGTTTATTTGCCTTTTTCTAAATCCAGCTTGAACATCTGGAAGTTCACAGTTCATGTACTGTTGAAGCCTGGCTTGGAGAATTTTGAGCATTACTTCACTAGCATGTGAGATCAGTGCAATTGTGTAGTAGTTTGAACATTCTTTGGCATTGCCTGTCTTTGGGATTGGAATGAAAACGGACATTTTCCAGTCCTGTGACCACTGCTGAGTTTTCCAAATTTGCTGGCATATTGAGTGCAGCACTTTCACAGCATCATCTTTCAGGATTTGAAATAGTTCAACTGGAATTCCATCATCTCCACTAGCTTTGTTTGTAGTGATGCTTCCTAAGGCCCTATAGTCTACTTGCCTCAAACTGATTAGGAAAACAGAAAAGGGAAGCTTGTTTCCATACTCCTTTGACCCCTAGGTGTTGATATAAATGTTCTTCCCCTTCTTTTCTTTTTCTCCAACAGCCATGGAAGAAAACCAGAATCTCATCCTACTGATAGTAAAATAACCAATCTGCTGCCATTTTTGAGATCTGTGTTTGCTTTTCTAATGTTTCTCTGATTGTAACCCTTCCATGCTTAATGTTATTCTGTAAATGTTATCAATACTTAAAACATAAAAATAAAGATTTTTGACATACTTGACAGTATCTCTTCCACTGAGTCTAAATTCAAGGGAAATATATATCTGGTAATGTACAAAGGAGCTGCAAAAGGAACATGGAAAACGAGGCTTGCTGACCACACGTGGGGATAAGAAACTTTGCGGATGGCAACAGCACAATCTAGTTCTAAGTAGGACTCTCAAGAAACAGGTTCTTTCAGCACCAGTGACAAAGAAAATCTCATCAAGTTGGATTTCACACAGACACAGGTCTGTAATTCAGCTGAGGCAAACAGCAGGGAAAGTCATTTCCCTGCCTACTTCAGCTGACAAAATGATGCCTCTTTTCTTGTTTATGGTTTGATGTTTCTCTTTTGCTTTTAAAGGCTGAATGAAATACAGAGATTGCATCTATCTCTAAAGAAAGGGAAAGATGTGTTTGGTTGGAGAGACTGGAAGAAACACTTCAGTTAGCTTCTCTGGGTCCTAATCTAGACTAGGTTCTAATATCACAATTTGCTCTATTGTTGAGGGAGAGATTGTTCAACATGTCTCCTGTAAGTAGTAAAAACGATTACACAGCTTCAGCCCACATGTGGGCCCGTGGAATGCCCTAGGGTTGAATTCAAACACGTGTTAAGACATGAGAATTTTCAGTAATGCTCAATATTTGTACAGGCAACATCTAATTACTGGAGTTTTTCATTGTTATTGTTGTTTTAAGTAAAAAGTTTGCAAAATCTAATACACAAGGTAACATCCTAAACCTTAACTGGATTTTCAGTCTTATAACTTGAGCAATCAAATCAATATTAAATCATTCTTATATGATTTTTCCCCTATTCTGAAACCTTAGATGGTTTGAAGATTCTAATTCTCACAGTTTTTTTGCTTTTTTAGTTTGATGCTGGTGGATTTTTCTAATCAGAACCTCTTATGCTATGCTACAACACTTTGGCTTATTCTTGACTCTACTTTGGTTATGTTCCTCCTATCTCACCTATTACCTATTTATCCAGTTCAAATAAGATGTAAGGGCAAGCCAAAGTCCACAGTAATATTTTATCTCTTATCAGAGTCACTGAGCTGGTCAATAATTTCTAGGTTCCTAAGCATTAATCTATTCCTACTAAATTAATATCTGAGGTTTGTCCCCAAAATCTGCGTTTTTAAGAAACTCTGAAGTTCTACATACATGAAAAAAATCTGAGAAGCCCTGCTTGTAAGCTCTTTAGAGAATTTATCTTGTACTGCTGGAATGTGCCTGGCTATTGAATGTTTGATTAATACTTGCATAAAATGAAATAAAGTCACACACTAATTCATTTAAACAAACACCAAATAGACACACTATCATGTATAGAATAGGTAAACAAGGACCTGCCATATAGCATAGGGAACTGTAATCAATACCTTGTAATAGCCTACAATAGAAAAGAATTTGAAAAAGTATATGCACACACAAGTGGCTGAACCATGCTAAGAGATTGCATCTATTTTTTCCTTCATCAAAAAATCGAAGTTAGTCCATTTTGATCTAACTCTAGACTTGAGATTGCTTTCTGACTTTCTTTTGGCTAGTCATACGAATCAGGATAAAATGGGGAAGCCAGACAGTTTGATATGGTCCAGAATCATCTGTAGTCTGTTTCCTATCCCCGCTTCGACCTTGTCAGATCTCTGTCCATAATCTGTAAAACTACCTTCTCACCTTCAGAATATGAAAGTACTTGGACAGAAGTGCTGTGTCCAACGTATAATCTCCTTCTTTGTCTTTCTTAGCATAGATTATGCTATTCTCTGAGTTAATGTGATCATCCAGATGACTTATCTTAAATTAAAAGGCACAATTCATCTGTGTTTTCTAAGTTGCAAGCAAAAGTACAAATTGTGACCAAGACTAATTTGCCAAGTGTTAAATTCCTTATTTCCCTTTCATGTGTATATACAACATGCAAATCTATTGTACCACAGAGTAGTCTGGATTGCGTGTGTGTGTGTGTGTGTATGTGTGCACGCGCTCAGCCATGTTTGATTCTGTGACCCCATGGACTGTAGCTTGCTAGGCTCCTCTGTCCATGGGATTTGCCAAGCAGGAATACTGGAGTGGGCTGCCATTTCCTCTCCAGGGGATGTTTCCAACCCAGGGAAGATCAAACTCACATCTTTTGCATCTCCTGCATTGGCAGATGAATTATTTACCACTGCACCACTGGGAAGCCCAGGACCTAAATAAAATAATGTGACTTTAAAAATGTATATATTGCTTTTATTGACGATATCTAATTCCACAATTTTATTTTTATCTTAAACTCAATATATTTTAAAAACAAAAACAAACTCTTCACTGTCTCCCCTTTTAGGTGATGATCAGCACTGAAATATTAACCACAATAGATTTCTAACTTAGTAGTTATAACAAAAGTTATACTGATATAACAAAAGTTATGTCATATACTGAGTATTTCCTATGTCCCCAGATACAAATACTAAATATTTACTAGTTGTTATTTTATTAAAAACTCAATTCTACAGAATACTGAACCATTAATACCACCATTTACATATGAAGATAATCAGGTTTAGGAAGGTAAAGGAATTTGCCCAAAGTTACACAGCTAACAATTCTCAGAGACATGAATTGAACACAACTCTCTTTGACACTAAATTCAGAGCTATTAAACCTTGGAAACATAGCAAAGTCATTCCTCCAATCAAGAATCATCAATGGGGATAAAACTTAATATTAGTCAGAATCAACATGTCAAAAACAATCTGAAATAAATGAGATTTTGGACCTTCTGAAATTAAACTAAAACAGAATGTTAAAATTTTAAAAAGTCACACATTTATGGTTGTGTACTTTGATGGGTTGGAGAAGGCAGTGGCACCCCACTCCAGTACTCTTGCCTGGAAAATCCCATGGAGCCTGGTGGGCTGCAGTCCATGGGGTCGCTAAGAGTCAGACATGACTGAGTGACTTCACTTTGCCTTTTCACTTTCATGCATTGGAGAAGGAAATGGCAACCCACTCCAGTGTTCTTGCCTGGAGAATCCCAGGGACCACGGAGCCTTGTAGGCTGCCCTCTCTGGGGTTGCACAGAGTCGGACACAACTGAAGCGACTGAGCAGCAGCAGCAACTTTGATGGGTATGTGATATATTTAATAATGAAAAGATGTATAAGAGAGAAATACATTTGCACCATCTTTTATATATTCTACAATAATTAAGTTCATATATACACCTGAAAAAAAATGAAATAATTTTTAAAAATCATCAATGATTTCATGTCCTATGTCAGGGGAACAAAAAACCCTTAAGATTTAGTGATCTGGCTGCTTCTTGTTAATTTAACCCTTATTTTCACCAGTCTCTCAAAGGGCTCCCCACACTCCCAGGCCATTGTCCCTAAAGTTCCTACCACGGCTCAGTGAGCTTCTGTCACCTTCCTTCACGTGGTTTTCTGCAGAATGCTCTCCTGAAAAGCATTTCCTGTCTCTCTTCCCATAATCCCACTGCTACTTCACCCTCATGATACCTTCCATATCCTGACTCTAACCACACACAGTTTAATATAGTTGCAGAATTAATATCCATACTTTAGCTCCTATAGGTAATAGTTTCTCGTTGGGTGGACTCCGGGAGTTGGTGATGGACAGGGAGGCCTGGCATGCTGCGGTTCATGGGGTCACAAAGAGTCGGACACGACTGAGCAACTGAACTGAACTGAACTGAAGTTTGCATTCATATTTTTTTGTTTGTTTGTTTGTTTTTTTTAAATTAATTTTATTTTATTTTTAAACCTTACATAATTGTATTAGTTTTGCCAAATATCAAAATGAATCCACCACAGGTATACATGTGTTCCCCATCCTGAACCCTCCTCCCTCCTCCCTCCCCATACCATCCCTCTGGGTCGTCCCAGTGCATTCATATTTTATCTAAAGTAAACTTATTCATTGAAAACAGGGTCTGTGGGTTCACAATTTGTCTTTTACCTGAAAACAGAATATAAAACTCATAGAAAGCTCTGAATAAATTCTTTTCATATAAGTGATAATAAATGAGAACTAATTTTAAGCATAAAAAATGACCACATGAATTTTTAGAAATTTCATATTGGTTTAAGTTACTTCAAAATAGTAGAAAAGGGATCAAACACATATTTTTCCAATAGTTATTGAGATGTTTGACAATTCAGCTTCAGTAGGAGTTTAATTATAAAACGAAAGTAATAAAAGATGAAAAAAATCTAATCCAAAAGATTTCTGCACTATACTGAAAGACAGATCAATAATAATAAATTGGATTTTTAGCCTTTGGGAATACATGGGTACCAAAAAGAAAAAGCAAACCTTAGAAAAGATATTCTGGGCTATCTCTAGTGAATGAACAACATTAGTTTAAAATCAATGTTATATTTCACTGGAATGAAATAAGATGTATTAGAACCTCAGCAAGATAAACAAATGCTTGATGTCTAATAATAACTCTAATAGATAAAAGTTTTTTAAGGGCACATGTGTGACCAAAATATTGGAAGGAGGGCCAATTCAATGGTTAATGTCATTAAGTTATTTAGAACCACTGACAAAAATATAACACTTCCCAAACTCTTGGCCAGGGTCAAGCCTAGGTGAACAATGAAAGAGATGACATATGAATACTTCATTTTCCTTTTCACTCTCTTCCCTCCACTTTATACCACAGTCATCATGAAGCTAGTGAAGCCAAGCTTTGTTGTAGTTTAATCACTAACTTGTGACCAACTCTTTTGGGACCCCATGGACTGTAGCCCATCAGACTCCTCTGTCTACAGGATTTCCAAGGCAAGAATACTGGGGTGCGTTGTCATTTCATTTTCCAGGGGATCGTCCCATCCCAGGGATTAAACCTGAATCTCCTGAGTTGGCAGGAGTATTCTTTACCACTGCACCACCTGGGAAGTCAAGCTTTAGGATCTCCATTTGACTCAGGCCCCATCTAATTCTCTACATTTGTATCCAGTAGGTCAGTGTATTTAAATTCCTTTTCTTATGGAGGGCCCTCCAAACTGTTTAAACTTCAGGTCTCACAATCCTCGGTTAGTCCCTTGACCATAAGCAAACACTCTCTTGGAATGTAAGAAACTTTTAAGATTGTGTTTGGCAAAGATTTCCTTTATTCTGATTATCTGAAGATCATTTATTTATGTTCCAAAGAACAGAGACAAATTCTCCTTATCTCCTGTCATGTGGGGAGGAGGAAGGACATTTGAGGGAAAATGGAAATAAACAAGACAGTCTCAGGCAGTAAAGGTTCAGGTTGCATTGGAATATCTGTAGAGTTTTCAGGGTATCGACCTAACTGGAAGTTGAAAGACTGAAAAGGGAAGCTTTAGGCATCAAAATATTTAATTTCTTCCTTGGCAGTAGAAATATTGGTCTTTTACTTCTAGAATGACTGTAACTTCCTATCTCTTGTTCTATGACTTCTGTCACTAATAACTGAATATATCACACTTTCCTTTGGGTATTTTTTCATTACCTATTTCTTGCAACTTTGTGGTTCCCTACATTCATCTTACAATTTTTGCTGTAAGTAGTTCATTCTATCTCGGGTTTACCATTCCCAAGATAAGCAAGTGATTGGTTCTAACTGATGTTATTCCTGTTGAGTCAAAGCTTGCAAAGTAAATCATCTGGGAAATCATTTTCTAGCCATAAATTGGCTGCCCATGGATAACATGTCCTGCCCTAGCCAAATGGATATCTGGGTGTGAAGAGATGAGGACAGAACCAGACTACTTGTGCAGAAAATGTCATTGGCAATTATAACTCCCTTGGCAGGGACTGTGGATAGAAGAGTTTCCTTCAGAAAAAAAAAAAAACTAGATATGGCAGTCCTTGAGCTAGTCAATATAGTCTTTCATCTTTACTTAGGAAGCTAGGCACATTAGGAACTTAACCAATTTTGCTTTTCTCTTCTGGGATTTTCCAAAAGTATAATAGAATCCAAGATTTCAATATATCCTCACCTGCCCATTTATGCCCCACTCACCAAGGATAATACTGTATTCACAAACAAAATAAAACAAAACTAGTTAGTTCTTTTTGGTCTGTTTAAAGTTGTTTTCAACTCAGTTATTCACAAATAAAGTTTTCTTCTTCCTAGATATCAAATAGCTTACCTGGTGGCTCAGATGGTAAAGAATCTGTCTGCAATGCCAGAGACCTTGGTTCAATCCCTAGGTTGGGAAGATCCCCTGGAGAAAGAAATGGCAACCCACTCCAGCGTTCCTGCCTGAGAAATCCCTGAGACAGAAGACCCTTGCAGGCTATAGTCCATGGGGTCACAAAGAGTCACACACGACTGAGTGACTAACACTAGATATTGAATCATCAGAAGAAAAGACTTGAGACCCTATTTCAAGTCTTTGAAACATCTATTTGATGTTGATGAAATCATCAAAGATTTGATGAAACTTGAGATATCTATTTCAAGGATGCCTTACATAGATCTACTTTTACATTTTTCTTTTTTTCTCATAGCACATGATTTTATCCTTATATCTACGTAAAATGTAATTCTTCTCAGTAATATAAACAGTTGAAAACATATTTTCTTATATTTTCTTATTTTTTTAATTTTCATAGGCTTAATGATAATAGAAATAACAATATTTTGTGATTTATTAAACTAATAATAATGCAAGTATACAACTTGCTATTTGTGTCAGAAACTGTACTAGCATTCCCATGTATTATCTCTCTTGCTGCTGCTAAGTCACTTCAGTTGTATTTGACTCTGTGTGACCCCATAGATGGCAGCCCACCAGGCTCCGCCATCCCTGGGATTCTCCAGGCAAGAACACTGGAGTGGGTTGCCATTTCCTTCTCCAGTGCATGAAAGTGAAGAGTGAAACTGAAGTCGCTCAGTCATGTCCGACTCTTTGCAACCCCATGGACTGCAGCCTACTAGGCTCCTCCATCCATGGGATCTTCCAGGCAAGAATACTGGAGTGGGGTACCATTGCCTTCTCCGATTATCTCCCTTAATCCTCCCTAAAACCTCTGAGGTAGATTCTATTCATTTTATCATATTACAGATGAGGAAATGGAGACTCAGGGCTATTAAGCAATTTGCTCAGTTAATAGGCAGAGTTGTTGTGATTTAAACCAGGACGCCTCATTCTATAGCAGCAACTTTCAAATCTGGCTAGACACTGGAATTACCTGAGGAGCTTTAATACCCTGGGTCCCTCCCCCAGAGTTTCTGATTTATTGATCTTACAAGTATTTTTTTTTCCCCTCTCCCTAGGTGATTCTAATATGCATCCAAGCATGTAACTACTGCTCTACAGCCTAAGTTATTAAACACTAGGCAATAAATGAGTTAATGAACAAGCTATCTCCTCATTGTCCATTTTTTAAAATAAGTATGGACTGACAGTTCCATTTAAATAAAAATAACAATAATATTTAATTGGCCACTCAGAGAAAATAATGAAACCAATTTCGTCAAAATTGATTTACCCTGACTAGACCACTTGTCAAAGAGTTAATGCTATTTCCCAAAGAGAGGCAGTGAGTGGATTCTGTAAATGGCCAGGTCAGTCTCATTCACTTTTTCATGTGGACAGGGACTGAACAGGGAAGCTACAGACGGCATCAAACTGACTTTAGCTGTTCAAATGGGCCCCTTGGTCCATTTCTTTGTTTTATGCTTTCCAGTTCCCTCACCCTATTACCCATAATGCCTCGTTCCTCCTTGCTTTGTCTCTGCTGCAGAGTGGGAGCCGCACTGCTTTCAACAATTAACAGAGTAGGCTCTGGAGCCAAATCTTTTCTATTAGTCACAGTCAATCTGAAGATACAGATAAAAGAACCTAGACAAAACTGTAAATACTAATCAGGCACTAATTCTCTATGTGTTAGTCACTAAACTGATAGTAGAAAATGAGTAAGAGAAATTTCAAAGCACTAATAACCTTGGAGGGAAAATGTGAAGACAAATGGGGAAGGATGAGTTGTAAAGTTTTAACTTGTTTCTTGGTGTGTGTGTGTGTGTGTGTGTGTGTGTCTATCTCCTAGTGTTTGTAATTCAGTATGATCAAGCTAAAGTTTGAGAACCACTGCCTTCTTCAACTAGTCCTACCTGTTCCTCAGAGGGCTGAGAAATAATGCATAAACAGACAATGGTGAGACCACGGGTGGTGATGAAACTGACCCACACATAATGCAGCCGCAAGTATAGGCAGCCAAAAAACAACCTCTGCAGCAATCAACCTAGAGGCAGGACTTGGAAAATGACTGTCAGTTTCCCTAACTTTTATCCCTCAAAAGTTGGTTTGCAACTCAGAACGAACTAGAAAAACGATAAATATGCTTCTTGAAACAGTCACGGGAGATGACCTGCTTCTACTTGGCCCACCCTCAACTTTTCCATACCAACAACATGCAACCAGAGCATATCTCAAGTTTTACGCCTTCTCACTGTAAAGCTTTCCCACTCTGCCTGCTTTTGAGTCACCGTCAAACACAAGTGGGGTGGTTGACGCCTTTACAGCAAGATCTGAATAAATAACCTCTATTTGTTCTTTCTGACGAGTCTTCACTTATTTCCACAGAGCAAGAGGAGGAGGCATCTGTGCTGTGCTGGAAATTTGAGCCCATCCTCTCCAGACAGGTGAGCTTTCCTGTATATGTTTCCTTGAATCCCCTTGTCTCTCCCCATTAAGATGTCTTCAGGGAGGCAGCAGCCATGACTACAGAAGGGGTGATTGAAACCTGCAGCGAGTTTGGAAAGATTAGCTTGATCTTCTGCCAATGTCACAGTGGTGTTTGAGTAAGAACCTCAGACCTCAGCAACAGTCTCAAAAGAGGGATGAACTCCTGAATTTAATCACCTTTACACCTGACATAAGAAAAACCATATCATCCATAGAATTGACCTGGAAATTATGAGTCATTTTTTTCTTCTTCTTAGCATCATACAGAAGGAGGCTTCAAGACAGAAACCAAGTTCAGCTAGGGGAAAATAAAGTTTTATTTTGATCCAGTTCACTACTTAAGTGGTGCTAACTTGAGTTGGCTACTCAAAAATTTGGAGGAAAGGGCATATTTGCTCTGATAGAGGGAAAATCCCACACCTGATTCATGGAGAAGACTATATTTTAAGCAAGAAATTTGAGAAGAGGTTTGATATATGCACGTTTGCTGCTGCTAAGTCGCTTCAGTCGTGTCCGACTCTGTGCAACCCCTGAGATGGCAGCCCACCAGGCTCCCTCGTCCCTGGGATTCTCCAGGCAAGAACACCGGAGTGGGCCCCCATTTCCTTCTCCAATGCATGGAAGTGAAAAGTGAAAGTGACCTTTACCTTCCCTCTAAACCCCAGAGCTATTAGCACAAACACCTTGTTAAGTTAACCCCAGAAGATAAGACAACAATAATACAGAAATCACCATGGTGACCATGCCCCAAGCCTTCACTGGCTGAACCAGCTCAGTGGTGAGAATATGATATTATGATATAATGCACCCCAGTCATTTCATACTAACCCCGAGACATCACTTCACTCATAACTTCCTAGATGTGAAGATGAGCTTCTTTTGGATTTCTACAATTATTAAATATGTGTCTGAACAATTTTAAAAGGGCATAACCAAATACCAAAAGAAACTATTTCTTATTAAGGCTGACTAATAAAAAAATGTCTTTTCCTACTACCTAACCTACATTTCTTGAACAGAAACTGGGTCTTTTACTGAATTCATTGTTCCTCTTCATCTACAAAACTGATGTTTTAAAGATTTTTTTTTTTCTAGAAGAATGAAGCAGCATTAGCACAAGTAATTAGCAGGTTTAGTTAGAATTTAGAAACTGAGAGGCAAACGAAATTAAAGTTGGGCAAATAAACTAGTAAAAGGTGCTAGAGTAGTGTGTGCTTGTTAATTAAGTGTTGTTATTCAATGTGTCAGCAATACCAACCCAACACTTTGTGTAGTTTAGAAACACAGAGGAGGAAAGGCTGATGCCCAAGGGAGCAGAATGGGAAGGTGTTGAGTGTGGTGTGAACTTCCTGGGACGGCATGAAGAAGCAGGCATCTCTGGGATTGTTCCAGCCTTCCCTTACAGTGACCTGCCTTTCCTTTCAGTGAAAGCCCCAAGGTGGCGTGGGAGAGGGAATCTGAACTGCTTCTAGACTTTGGCAAAGCTATGCTTGGGAGCCTTAGATGTCAATATCCGGTTATAAGAGGTTATCTTAGCCTGTTTGGACTCTAGGATAAAGTACCACCGAGTGGGTGGTTTATCAACAACAGATATTTATTTCTCACAATTCTTGAGGCTGGAGATCTGAGATCGGGGTCCCGGTATTGTTGGGATGAATGAAGGCTCTCTTCCAGGTTGCAGACTTCACTGTGTCCCCATATGGAGGAAGAGCTAACTTCCTAGGGCCTCTTTTATAAGGACATTGATCCCATTCAAAAGCACTCTGCTCTCATCACCTAATCACCTCTCAAGACCTGACCTCCTGACACCATCATTGTGGGCATTTGGTTTTCAGCATAGAAATTTTGAAGGCACATGCACTCTGACCATAGCAGAGGCCAAAGTGTTCATAAAAAAGCTAAGCTTATTGATTAGTGTGCCATAACAGCTGCCGTAAGTGCCCCGAACAGGGTGGCTTAAGCAACTGAAATTTCTCACAGTTCTAGTGGCTGGAAAACAGACCTAGGTGCTGGCAGGGTGGTTTCCTCTGAGGCTTCTCTCCCTGGCTTAGAGACAGCATCTTCTCCCTGTAACCTTCACATGGTCTTCCTTCTGTATGTGTCCTGATCTCACACTATAAGGACATCAGTCATATTGGATGAAGGACCATCCCAATGACCTCACTGAACTTTAATAACCTCCTTAAGACTTGATTTTATTTTTTTAAAGTCTTATTTGAATTTGTTAAAATATTGCTTTGGTTTTATATTTTGGTCTTTTGGCTGTGAGGAGTCTGGGATCTTAGCTCTTCAGCCAGGGATTGAACCCACATCCCCTGCACTGAGGGCAAAGTCTTAACCACTGAACCATCAGGGAAGTCCTGAAACTCAATTTTAAATACAGTTACATTCTGAGTTACTGGGGGGTAGGCCTTAAACACATGACTTTTGGGGCACAGAATTATGCCCATTCAGCCTGCTGGAGAATTTTGTATTTTTAAATAAATGGAGAAGGAAACCATTTATTTAAAAATAATAAACTAGCTTCTCATGAATACACATGTCATCTTTTCTGGAATTGTCCAGATGCTTTTATAACCCCCACTTTCTAGCAAAACTGGTCAGTGAAGGCAAGAGAAATTACAATCACTAAAGTGATTAAATCTGTATTCAACCCAGGTATCCCCTGCTCACAATTTTTCCTCTGTTCCACTCTTCTCTTGCCCTGTCCACAGAAGATAGAATAGAAATGCAGAAATTTGTGGTGTCTATACTCAGAGATTGCATTCTAATGATTCTTTTTCTTAAATTTTTAAAAATTTATTTATTTTTGACTGCACTGGGTCTTCACTGACGCTAAGACTTGTTTCTAGTTTCAGCAAACAGAGGCTGCTCTCTACTTGTAGTGTGCAGGCTTCTCACTGCAGTGGCTACTCTTGTGGAGCAAGGGCTCTGGGGCACATGGGCTTCAGAAGCTGTGGCACATGGGTTCAGTAGTTGCAGTTCCTGGGCTCTACAGCACGGGCTTGATAGTTGGGGCACACGGGCTTAGTTGTTCCACAGCATGTGGGATCCTCCCGGATCAGGGATCGAAGCCGTGGTTCCTGCATTGACAGGTGGATTCTTTACCACTAAGCCACCAGGGAAGCCCTCTAGTGATTCTTACTGTGTGTTAAATACTAATTTTCTTGATTGGTGGATGATTTAATTACTTAAATGTTTGAAATCATTCTTAGTTTTTCTTTATTTCATTATTTGATGCTGGGTAATCATGCACCCAAGTTTAAATCACTGTCTTCTTGTATGTATGTGTGTGTGTGTGTGTGTGTGTGTGTATATATATATATATATATATATGTATGTATGTACAGGAGTGGATTGCCATTTTCTTCCCCAGGAGATCTTCCCAACCCAGGGATTGAACCCAGATCTCCCGCCTTGTAGGCAGAAGCTTTACCATCTGAGCCACCGGGGAAGTCGTATATATATATAGAAGAATTTTATACCTGGAAAGGTAATATTCCTTTTGAAGGTATTCATCATTTTGAAGGTACTATCTTGTAATGGAATCCACAAAGAAAGAGAATATATCTTATTAAAACACTGTGTGACCTAATTCTAATTCTGGCTGTGTGACCTTTGGCAAGTCACTTAATGTCTCTGAACTGCACATTCCTTGTTGGTTAAAATGTGATAATGTAAGAGAAGAAGTAAATGAGATACTGTATGTAAATCAAAAAGCATGCTGCCCAGTATATTGCTTTTCTCTACTCTAGGTTAATTATGCAAGTGAAATGAAACAAAATTTGTAGCCTAAGGAAAATAGAACAGGGTGTAATTTTTACAAATCTATATTTTCCCCAGTTGTGCAGGGTCATCTGATAACTCTGAGCACAATAAAAATGGAAATGGGGCCAGAACTTCATATTTCCTAAATTATAATTTTCCAGGTCACCTCTCTGCATCTTAAGATAAACCTGGTACTCAAAACAGAATTGTGTGGAAGATGGGGAGGCACAGGGAAGCAGAGACAGGAACGCAGGTGAAGAGAGGCCCTAGCACACCATCTTGGGACTTCGTGCTTTATGCTGACTTTGGCATATCAGGATGTAAACTGAACTTGAGGTATCTGCCACCAATTCTAGCTTTTACTTCCAAGACTAGATGTGGGGCAGTTTCTATGAAAGAATTTCCTCTCTGAATTATTTTAAAACTATGTTGAATACTTACTGTTGATTTTGTGTAAAACATATTTTCTTTTATTTATTTTTTGAATGCCAGGCACTTTAGATTTAAGGACTTGGGAAACAGTTCTAAGCAGATAAAGACAAATATGTCTGTCCTCACAAAGCTTATAATTTCAAAATTGTCTTTTTCTAACTGTGTTAAGATTCAGTCATTTGTTTTTAATGCCATGGTAGAGTGTAGCTGCTCTTAAACATTATGACCTCTTAGCACTCTTAAAAATTTTAAGAACCACAAAGAAATTTTGTTTATATAGGTAGGTATTTTAACTATTAGGGTTTACTATATTAAAAATTGAAACTAAAGATTTTAATATATTATTAATTTATAAAACAAACCTAAACCCATTATGTACCCCAAATAACATATTTTATGAAAAAGAAATATATTTTCTAAAACAAAGAAATAGTGAGAAGAGTCACATTAGTTTGCATTTTTGCAAATCTCTTTTCTGTCTGGTTTAACACAATGACTGGATTTTTATATTTGCTTCTTTAATCTGTTGTATCTATAGAATGCAGTCTTTGGAAAAACTTCTCTGTATTTGAGATTTTGAGAAAAAAAAAAGGCAAATCACAATACTGTATGGCTGATTCCTTAATTTGAACAATTCCTTTTCAGTAATTGCAGTTCAGTACAGTATTAGGAGTGAATATGTGGCTTCTGTTCATGATTCAGACTCTTTGAGTTTATAAATTCCCTGCAATTGTCTTGAGCAGATGAGCCTGTAGCCTTTCCAGTCTAGGTTAACTTCAGTTTTCCATGACCTTTCACCAAGCATAAACACATCAAAGATGCTAATGATTAAAATAAATGTGGCCTGTTATGTTATCTAAACAGTGTTCTTTCTTTGGAAGCCCAGGATGGCAGTCAAAGCACTTCCTGGAGACCATCATGGCCTTGAGGTAAGCTTTCACTGGCCTTATAAGGCCAAAGATGGGTTGCTAATAAATCAGGTAAGTGCTGGGTGTTGGAGTAAGTGGTTTCATATATAGTATTTCATGTCATGCTAGTGATTTTTGTTAAGAGAAGCACTGCCTCCAGTTCTTTGTTGCAAGGCTTGCATTTGTACCAACCCAAACATACAGTCATTGTCATGACTCTTTTTATGTTTTCATAGCACTTTTTTCTATCTAAAATTACCTTATTCATACTTTGTGTCATCAAATGTTCAAATTACCACACAATTGCACTCATCTCACATGCTAGCAAAGTAATGCTCAAAATTCTCCAAGCCAAGCTTCAACAGTATGTGAACTGTGAACTTCCAGATGTCCAAGCTGGATTTAGAAAAGGCAGAGAAACCAGAGATCACATTGCCAACATCCACTGGATCATCAAAAAAGCAAGAGAGTTTCAGAAAAACATCTACTTCTGCTTTATTGACTATGCCAAAGCCTTTGTGTGGATCACAACAAACTGGGGAAAATTATGAAAGAGATGGGAATACCAGACCATCTGACCTGTCTCCTGAGAAATCTGTAATGCCGGGCTGGATAATGCACAAGCTGGAATCAAGATTGCTGGGAGAAATATCAATAACCTCAGATATGCAGATAACATCACCCTTACGGCAGAAAGCAAAGGAGAACTAAAGAGCCTCTTGATGAAAGTGAAAGAGGAGAGTGAAAAAGTTGACTTAAAACTCAACATTCAGAAAACTAAGATCATGGCATTGGGTCCCATCACTTCATGGCAAATAGATGAGGAAACAATGGAAACAGTGAGAGACTTTATCTTTTTGGGCTCCAAAATCACTGCAGATGGTGATTGTAGTCATGAAATTAAAAGACACTCACTCTTTGAAAGAAAAGTTATGACCAATCTAGGCAGCATATTAAAAAGCAGAGACATTACTTTGCCAACAAAGGTCCATCTAGTCAAGGCTATGGTTTTTCCAGTGGTCATGTATGGATGTGAGAGTTGGACCATAAAGCTGAGCACAAAAGAATTGATGCTTTTGAACTGTGGTGTTGGAGAAGACTCTTGAGAGCCCCTTGGACTTTAAGGAGATCCAACCAGTCCATCCTAAAGGAAATCAGTGCTGAATTCTCATTAAAAGGACTGATGCTGAAGCTGAAACTCCAATACTTTGGCCACCTGATGTGAAGAATTGACTCATCTGAAAAGACACTGATGCTGGAAATGATTGAAGGTAGGAGGAGAAGGGGATGACAGAGGATGAGATGGTTGGATGGCATCACCGACTCAATGGACATGAGTTTGAGTAAGCTCCAGGAGTTGGTGAAGGACAGGGAAGTCTGGCGTGCTGCAGTCCATGGGTTCACAAAAAGTCAAACTGAACTGAACTGATACTTTATTTATCATCTGCACAGCCATCTTATCTGACCTTCCACCTTCTCCCCAACATTCTCCACACCACCAGAGGTCCAGGAGTTCTGTTCCCTGAAGCATTCCCAGAAATTAGGATATCTCCCAGCAGAATAGGTGCCCAACATATGTTTGTTGAATAAGTGAAGTGGTTAATTAAGATGCTGAATATAAGGGACTCTCCAACTTGTCATTGTAGGGAAACTCTGGCCTACAGGTTATATTCTTTAATTACCAAATCATTGGCACTCTGCTTTGGTGTTATTCCCATTTTTGTAGCCTCTCCTTGATCAATTACTTTTTGTTAAATGAGATGTCCTGCATAATGAACATTTTACAAAGTTACATAAAGATTAAGGGTTTCCCAGGCGGCTCAATGGTAAAGACTGTGTTTGCCAAACAGGAGGTGCTGGTTTGATCCCTGGGTCAGGAAGACTCCTGGAGGAGGAAAGGGAAGACCCCCATTACAGTGTTCTTGCCTGAGAAATCCTATGCACAGAGGAGCGTGGAGGACTTACAGCCCATGGTGTTGCAAAGAGTCAGACACGACTGAGTGACTAAACAACAGTAAAGCTCATTCCAGGCTTTGGAGGCCTAGAAATTCATCATCGACCTCAATCTATATTTATAAGAGTATGCTGAAGACCACCTAAACAGACGTTTCTGTTCCTTTGGCTCCCATCACATATGCCTTGCATAACCATCTATGTTTATTGAAAGAACTCCTGGTCTGTTTTTGTTAAACACTGACCTTCAAGTGTTTGATTTAATAAGCTGGGGAATTAGAATAAATTGTATTGGCTTGTTCCATCATCTATATTACAAAGAGCTTTAAGGAGTGGCTAGAACAACATAAAAACTCAGGGCTTCAAACATCTATCATAGAGATGAAGAGGGAAAGTCAAGGGAAAAGATTCCAGTCTTAGAGATCTGCATGTGGAATGAAGAGAACAGAAGCCCATGACTTTTAGGATCTTTCCCCCGAGTTTAAAAAAAAAAAAAAAATTGTCAAAGGAAAAATCAACTTAGTACTTGCTTTAAAAGCAGGCAATGTTTCAAAACATGATGAAGTATACTTATGTTAACAATTTTTATAAATACCACCCAAGAAAGAAAAGAGCATTTGTGGCAGTCTTTTTCCCTCTGCTGCTGCTGAGGCTGCTAAGTCGCTTCAGTCACGTCGGACTCTGTGCAACCCCATAGACGGCAGCCCAACATGCTCCCCCGTCCCTGGGATTCTCCAGGCAGGAACACTGGAGTGGGTTGCCATTTCCTTCTCCAATGCATGAAAGTGGAAAGTGAAAGTGAAGTCGCTCAGTCGTGTCCGACTCTTTGCGACCCCATGGACTGCAGCCTACTAGGCTCCTCCGTCCATGGGATTTTCCAGGCAAGAGTAGTCGAGTGGGGTGCCATCGCCTTCTCCGTTTTTCCCTCTACCAGGTCATATAGAAAGCTGGATGGAGGATAAAGACCCTATTTCCTGAAATGTCCTGCCCTCCAAAGAGACTACAGTGTACTGAATATGGGTATTTCCCCGCCCCTTCTCATACACATGCCTAGAAGTGGACCTGGCACGCAGTAGGTGCAGACATAATCATTGACATTGTTTCTGGGAGAAATAATTCTCACCAACCACATTCTCAAACCAGTGTAGCCCATCTTTTGCTTATATCATGATCAGCAAGGGGCACTATGACTGAGGGCTGTTTTTTACATATCCTGTTGCCTCCAAAGAAACAGAGAATATGCCATTTCTTGATATATTTTGTGTTAAGAAGAGAGCACTATGCGGTAAGTAAAAAAGTCAGGATTTGGAGTCAGTCACTTAAGTTTTAAGCTTCCTTTTCCTGATATGTAAAATGGCTATCAAAGCTAATTACTTCATAGTAAAAGCAAATTTAAAGAATCATGCCTGGGACAATGCTGCAAAGCTTGACAGATGCAGGGGCCCTGGTAGAACATGGCTTTCTTCCAAGGGCTGCCCTCTTTTCAACCTATTCCAGAACTAGAAAGCTACCTGCTTGTGTGGGAATCTATCTAGTAGGAACTCTACTTTCTATTCCTTTGGGAAACCTACAAACCCTCAGGTCTCTCTTGCTTCCTAGTGATGCAGAAGCAGGGGAATGAAAATGGCAGGGGCAGGAGTCGGGCAGCAGGCACTGCATAGCTAGTCTATAGGGGAAATTCATTCATTAGGGGATCATATAATGTGCTTGTTGAAAGCATATGTGCAATGTTTGGGAGAGAGTTCACACTCAGTAAAGTATCTGTTACCTTTTCATTTTGCAGATGAGAAAATGTTGGTTCCATAGGATCACATAACTGTCTCCAGGCTCACCTCTCTGGGAACTGATGAAAGTGCGATTTCGGAAAACAAGAAGTCAGAGCTCTCTAACCACAGAAACCCTAGTTTTTCTCCACACTCCACTGCTTCTGGTGCAAGGAGCATAATTCAAGTATAAACTTGGCATATCTTAACTCTGACTCACTCTCACATGGCAGCTGCTGATGTTCAAGTGTTGACCTTGGAAATAGCAGTGAATTTACAGAAATTCTCAACACTGGAGAATTTTCCCACTACACAGACCTGGGGTTATTATAAATGTAAAATATTTAGGGGCAGATTCTCTTAAGTTTGCTATTTTAAAACGTGTTTGTTTGGTACAAGTTGATGTTCTTGGGACAAATGTGTCAAAAAATGTGAGATAATGCAACTTGTGTTGAAGCAGAAATGCTAATTAAATCAGTGCGAATGTAAATGATGTTTTACACACTACTGACTTGGAGACTTTGTAAACACCACTCCCCTACCTATTCTCTGTGCTGTGTTACATAAAATGCCAATGTTGTATTGATAGCCTGCTCATTGATCCTCAGTTCTAAGATTTTTTACTACTATTTCCTGCCTCCTACTATGCATAAGCTGTATAAAACAACTTGAAGTATTGTAAAGCCACTAAACCAGTGATTGTCAATCATGACCTTACATTAGAGTCACCTGGCAAGATTGTAAAAAATTACAGATATCCTGGCCTTACCTGCAGAGGTAATTAATTCATCTTCGATGGATACCAAGCATCATATTTTTAAAAACCTCATAGATGATTCTAATGTGCAACTAGGTTTGAGAATTGCTGCACTGTTTTTCTGCCTCTGAGCCACTGCTCAGCTAAAATTGCTTTCTTTCTCATCTATGAAACTCCTGGTAATTCTTCAAAATGCAAAATTTGGAAGCAGCAGTTCCAAGAAGCTCTCCATTGGGTAATGTAGGTCCTCATCCTTTTATTTAAAAATTGCCTTATGTACAAATGAACTTGTCTATGGAACAGAAGCAGGCTCACAGACACAGAGAACAGAGTTGTGGTTCCCAAGGGGGAGGGATGGTGGGAAATGGATGGAGTGAGAGTTCAGGGTTAGCAGATGCAAACTAGTATATATAGGATAAAAAACAACAAGAGCCTATTGTACAGCATTGGGAACTATATTCAATATCCTATGATAAACCATAATGGGAAATAATGTGAAAATAAATGTATATATATATATTTGAATCAATTTGCTGTATAGCAGAAATGAACACAACATTGTAAATCAATTATATACTTCAACTAAAAAATTACTCTGTGGTTCATCCTAATCCTTAATAGATTTCACCCTACTGTTAATTCCTTGAAAGTGAAGATAGGGGACGAAAGTTATTTTTATTTATATCTATGGTGCCTTGGAGAAGGCAATGGCACCCCACTCCAGTACTCTTGCCTGGAAAATCCCATGGGCAGAGGAGCCTAGTGGGCTGCAGTCCATGGGGTCTCGAAGAGTTGGACACGACTGAGTGACTTCACTTTCACTTTTCACTTTTATGCATTGGAGAAGGAAATGGCAACCCACTCCAGTGTTCTTCCCTGGAGAATCCCAGGGACGGGGGAGCATGTTGGGCTGCCGTCTATGGGGTCGCACAGAGTTGGACACGACTGAAGTGATTTACCTTACCTTACCTTACCTTATGGTGCCTAGATTATCCATATAAGAGCTATATATAAATATGTTAAAGAATGAATGCTGCTGCTGCTGCTAAGTCACCTAAGTCGTATCCGACTCTGTGCAACCCCATAGACAGCAGCCCACCAGGCTCCCCCATCCCTGGGATTCTCCAGGCAAGAACACTGGAGTGGGTTGCCATTTCCTTCTCCAATGCATGAAAGTGAAAAGTGAAAGTGAAGTCACTCAGTTGTGTCCGACTCTTAGTGATCCCATGGACTACAGCCTACCAGGCTCCTACATCCGTGGGATTTTCCAGGCAAGAGTACTGGAGTGGGGTGCCATTGCCTTCTCTGAAAGAATGAATGAGTGAATGATAAAAAGATTAATAGAATGGAATTAATACTCTGGGTTAGGGTTAGATTTGATGCTTTTGAACTGTGGTGTTGGAGAAGACTCTTGAGAGTCCCTTGGACTGCAAGGAGATCCATCCAGTCCATCCTAAAGGAGATCAGCCCTGGGATTTCTTTGGAAGGACTGATGCTGAAGCAGAAACTCCAATATTTTGGCCACCTCATGCGAAGAGTTGACTCATTGGAAAAGACCCTGATGCTGGGAGGGATTGGATGCTGGGAGGGATTGGGGGCAGGAAAAGAAGGGGACAACAGAGGATGAGATGGCTGGATGGCATCCTGACTCGATGGACATGAGTTTGAGTGAACTCCGGGAGTTGGTGATGGACAGGGAGGCCTGGCATGCTGCGATTCATGGGGTTACAAAAAGTCGGACACGACTGAGAGACTGAACTGAACTGAATACTCTGGGTACTTGTCCTGATTCTGCTATTTGTAGATTTTTAGTATAAATGATGTCATATCAACTGTAAATAGATTTAAAAGGCCATAGTATATAAAGTTGAACACATGCGTTTTTGACCCACTAGCATCACTCATATTTATGTGTCCCACAGAAATGCATAAGCATGTTCACAGCAGCACATTTTCATAGCCACAAGCCAGAAATAACCCAAATGACAACCAATAGTAGAAAAATTAAATAGCATAGATGACAGACTAGCTAAAATGATTATGACCTAGAGTTCACACATAGAATACCATGATGCAACAATGTGGATGAATGCATAAAGATAATTTTGAGCTGATGAAGCCAACAACAAAGGAATACACAGTGTATGTTTTACATTTCCATAGAGAACCAAAAGTAAAAATGTCATCTCTGCTGTTAGCAATTAGGAAAGTAGTTGCCATAGAGGGAGGGCATAATGAACGGAATTGAGCATGAGGGTCATTTCTGGGGTGCTGGTTATATTCTCAGTCTACTCAATGGTTACACAAATGTGGCCAGTTTGTAAAAACCCATCAAATTGTAAATTCCTGACATGGGTATTTTGATGAACACAGATTATGCTTTAATTTTAAAAAGTTAAAACGTACTTTGGCATAAATGATATGATGTATATACTTATACATTAAGTAACTTCTGTCTAAAACTCAGGAACATTTGTTTCATATATTGGGCAATCTACTTTCCAGATATGGTTTCTTAGATGGAGTCACTGGATTACATGGCAGTGTGGATCAATGTTTATTTGTGATTCAAAAAGTGGGAGGGAAAAAGAGAGAGGAGGAGGGAGGAAGAGAGAGAATAAGAAAGGAAGGAGGAGAAGAGGACCATAAAGAAGGCTGAGCACCGAAGAACTGATGCTTTTGAACTGTGGTGCTGGAGAAGACTGTTGAAAGTCCCCTGGACTGCAAGGAGATCAAATCAGTTAATCCTAAAGGAAATCAATTCTGAATATTCATTGGAAGGACTGATGCTGAAACTGAAGCTCCAATACTTTGGCTACCTGATGGGAAGAGTTGACTCTAGAAAAAACCCTGATGCTGGGAAAGATTGAAGGCAGGAGGAGAAGGGGACAACAAAGAACAGGAGTTTTGGATGGCATCACCGACTCAATGCACATGAGTTTGAGCAAGCTCCAGGAATTGGTGAAGGACAGGGAAGCCTGGCGTGCTGCAGGTCATGGGGTCACAAAGAGTCGGACATGACCAAGCAACTGAATAACAACAATGGGGAAGATAAGTGAAATAAAGGATGACTTTATGCTGTTATGGTAGGCTCTCTGAGTTTGAAAAGATTTAAAAATAAATCATTTAAAATATAAAATGAGAGCATTTTGTTGCATGTGCTTTTAGGACTTTCACACAAAATGTTTATCAAGATGGACAAAAGGCCAAGAGCAGGAACTTCACCAGGAGTATAAGGACAGCTTGTATTCCCTCCCCTTGTTCTTACAGCACTTGCTATTAGATGCCTGTACATGTGGCAGAAGTGGATTTGCCTCTTGCTTTTGTAACCATCCGAGACTTCCAGTGTTTACCCGTATCCTCTCACTTGTGGACTAGAGACACTGGATTAGGATAACCCTCTTACCCTCTCCGAGCTTTCATTTCTCTTCCATAGAACAAAGGGTTGTACTAGATGACATTCCCAGTCTTTAACTGAGATCTGCTTAATAATTGAGAGTGTTCCCTTCCTCTTTCAAAGGTGTTGTGGTTTGGAAAGCAAATGAAACACTGCTCACTGCTCCCAAGGACTCTTCCAGCATTAGCTTTCTAGACCTCAGTAGCTCTGAAGATGTGAGGCTGGACTCCACGGGACTCGAAACTACACAGCAGAGGCAACTGACAGGATGGTAGAATAGAGTTGTTTAAAATGTCAAGATAATCCCTTTTTAGGGATGGGAATTCATTAATAGCCTCATTGGTAATTATTACTTTTCTCTTTGGGTGGTGGCTGGGAGTGGGGCAGAAGGGAAATGTGGTTAAGCTATTTCAATTTTAAATGTCTCTAGGTTTTTCCTTGGAGAAGGTGATGGCACCCCACTCCAGTACTCTTGTCTGGAAAATCCCATGGACGGAGGAGCCTGGTAGGCTGTAGTCCATGGGGTCGCAAAGAGTCGGACACAACTGAGTGACTTCACTTTCACTTTTCACTTTCATGCATTGGAGAAGGAAATGGGAACCCACTCCAGTGTTCTTAGAGAATCCCAGAGACGGGGGAGCCTGGTGGGCTGCCATCTATGGGGTCGCACAGAGTCGGACACGACTGAAGCGACTTAGCAGCAGCAGCAGCAGCAGCAGCAGCAGCAGCAGCAGGTTTTTCCTCAAAGGTGCTTATTTTCTGGCATATACAAATTTAATATTTTATTTTAAAAATGGTCTGTGTTTAACAGTAATTATCAACTTATGTAGCAATATGTATTATCTTCTATGTGCCAAGAACTAAAAATTATCAAGGCAGATTTGTGAAACAAGTAGAAAAGGACAATATCTTCAATCCTTCTGCTTCCCATAATCTTACGGATCCCAATGGGACTCTCATTCTCTCATACTCGTATTCCGCAGTACATCATGGTGCCTCACTTATTCTTGCTTTGTATTCTGCCTAACCTCCCAGGTTATGCAATTCAACCATTCTTTCCTTGGATCCATTTACCTCCTTGATCTTCCACCATCCTGATCAATGCTACTGACTCAGTAAATCTTACCACCTACTATCTTCTGAATAACGGAAGTCTCAAGTAATTAAGGTAGTATTATTACATTTTTTTTCTGATTCTACAATAACCTTATTTTACATGATCTCAGCTAAACTCATGGGACTTTTCATCATTATTTTTAATAAGTGGTACTTCATTTTCTATCTACTACTCTCATGCCACCAACAAAGAATCAAACTAACATACACAGGAAAGCTATGGCTTTTTCCTTTAATAAACAGATCGATGCCATTCATGTCCTTTCCCATTTAAAGTCTCTGTATCATTTTTCATACCTTTCTACTTCCCTCCTACAGTGGAGGGAAAAAAAACAAAAAACAAAAAAACATCTTTCTTCTTTCCCAAGTTGCTTTAACACCAACTTGCTTCTGTGCAATTTTTCCTTAAACCATTCCCTTCAACACCATGTAATCTAGCTGGCGTCCTCAAAATGAAACCAAAGGAACCCGAGGTTCCCCCAAACCATGTGTTCCCAAAGTCAATAACTTGTCTAAGTGCACTTTCACTATCACCAAAGGGAATTAAAAACTGGACAGCCTGTTCTTGAAATTACCTTTCTTCTTGGCTTCTACTCACAAATTCTTCCTTTTTTATAGGTTCCTATTCTATCTCCTCTACTCTCGTTTTCTGAAAATATATACCCCTGAGCTTAGGTTCTCCGTCTACTCCCTTCTCAAGATGATCACTTCCATTATCCTCAAAATCCATAACAGCCTTTTTCACAGGAAGGCCACATTCTGACTCAACATAGAGTACTGTACAACTCCGTGAAGCACCGCAACATCTAGCCTTGAACATAGTTGGGCTATACAAACAGAAACTACATCATGGATGAGACTTCCTGACCCAGGCATCTGGCCCCTGCTGGCAGCACCAGCAGGCAAAGCTGTAAGCAGATGCTGATGCTTCTCAAGGCACCAGTAGGACTCTGGGATGGAGACCTAGGCCAGCAGGAACAACCTCATACACTGAGTTCAGGGAATCTCCAGGATCTTTTAACAATAAACTACTCAAGACAGAATCTGTGTTGATCTTACAAGGTGGACCATTTAGAAAAGATGGTCAGGTTCCCCAGACTTACTCTTATAAAGTATATCATTGCTGCTCTCTGCTGGTCAAAAGCATTATTCTTCTCAATTAAAATTAGCAGAGATGTTATGGGTCAAAGAGGGAAGAAGTAGGGCTTTCAAAATGATGTGGATGCTTGATAGATAACTACTGTCATTGAGATGACTTTATAGGCTATGCTACATATTCTTATGTAGAAAAACTAATTCAGTGAGGATCTATTGAGCCACTATGGCAAAGATGTTCAATTAATCACCACTTTTCTCATTGTGGTAAGAACACTTAACATGAGATTACCCTCTTGACAAACATTTAAGTGCATAAGACAGCATTGTTGACTACAGGCACAGTACTGCACAGCAGATCCCCCGAATGTGCTCATCCTGTATAAAGGAGCTACATCCTCATTAGGCACAGCTTTCCTCTTCCTCTCCCCACATCCCCTGGCAACCACCATTCTACTCTTTGTCTCTATGAGTTTATTTTAGATTCCTCATATAAGCTCAAATCATGCATTTGTCCTGTGACTGGCTAGTTTCACTAATTAATATTTATATTTATAGATCTTTAATTACTTAAGCATATGACCTATATCACATATTTCAAGCAATTAGTCACCATTTTTTAGTGCCAAACTTTCTATTAGCCATCATATTTGCATTTTTGCAGGATCATTAACAAGGAAGATTATTATCTTGATATAGGGAAAAATCCTAAAATGTTTTCTGAATCCTGAAATAAGATTAAATTTAATTATATATATTTATACAATTTTTTAATTGAAAACTTACTTTTGAAAGTATACCAGTAATTGCTTTTGCTTACTCAAGAATATTTGCATAATAAATGGACTGCACAGTGAGTGACAAGATTCAAAAGCCCTAACACAACAGGTTTTGCCTGGGCTTCTGTCCCTTATTAGCCTTGGATCAATTACTGACTATCAGTGACCTCAAATTTCTCTTTTGTCATATAGGAAAAGCAATAATATCTGTCTCATGTTGTTTATAAATAGTTATTAAAATATCCCATATTAAGTGCTTGATAGTCCTTGGCACAAAGTAAATGGTCAGTAAATCTTCACTGTTATTGTTAATTTTACAATTCAAACTAAGTAGAAGAATTTATTATATTTTCAAAAAGAAAGTTGTTTTACCACAGGTTTAAAATATACTCTGTAAGTATCTGGAGAAAGTTGTTTTTAGAGAACAGCCTTAGCTCTGACACTAACTGTGTAATTTAAAGAAATGTCTTAAATTTTCTAAGCCTTGAAAATGTTTGAAGATGCTTGCTTTGCCCCAAGGTCCCAAGATATCTCTGGGGTTTAATTTTATTTACAACTGTTTAATGGCCTATGGTACAAAGTGTTTTGTCTTCTGACCTTCTGTACCCCACCTAATAACTTGCCTGAAGAACAAATAACCACTGGAGGAAGAGAGTAATCTTTTGGGAAAATGAGCAAAGAATAATTTTTGGAAGGAACAATGGGAGCAGAAAAATACACAGACTCAAGCACGCATCTTCTTTTCAAGCATCACCACACTGAAATTAGTATTAGTTCAGTAAACAGGGGTTGGGCCATCACAGGGTTTGTGAGCTGGAAGTTCAGTGTGCTGAGTCTTGAGAAGACTGTCCAGCCGCTAGAGATGGGTTCTAACCAGAATGTTTCACTTAGTTTCTCTCCTTCCCTCCCTCCCTCTCTTAGAAAGTATCTTAGAAATGCTAGTTTGATAGTTTAATCACTTAGTTTGATTACAGTTCTCCTGGGATGCAGTTCAGTGAACCAAACATCTAAGAGACATGCTAGGGACTCATTCCAATGCAAGCTAACTCATGAAGTTCTGTGCCATTGCCGGAGGGTTCCAGCAGTTTGGAATCTATAGTAGATTCTATAGAGAAAGCAGCTTCAGTCAAACCCCTGAGTCCTGATACCACTCAGGGAGAAGGAGTGGTTCAGGCCTAACTCATAATTTGGCAAAATTGTGTCTTCAGCGGTGACCGCTCCTTCTTTTTGAGCACATTTTCCAAGAATCCTCCTAACTTCATTCTGTTCATCTATAGAACCTCAGCTACATCCATGCTCTGCCCAGACCCATCTTCCTTAGCTGTCTCCCTGTGAACCTCTCATCCCTTCTCAAAACTGACTCTATGTTCCATCCTGTTGACCATCCTATTAAACTATCAAATACATTAGGTTAATGTCTCCTGTTTCTGTCCTGTTTTCTTGGTGAAATAGTCTAGCAGTAAGGACCAAGGTGGAACATGGTAAAGGATCAACTCTCACGGTTAATTTTCAAGGGCAGAAAGACATCCAAGTCCCTTTAAAATTTTGGTATCTGAATACTCACTGGTACACTAGAAGATCCAACTATCACAATTGCAAATCACTGTATCTTCATAGCGGAGAAGACAGTGACACCCACTCCAGTACTCTTGCCTGGCAAATGCCGTGGATGGAGGAGCCTGGTGGGCTGCAGTCCATGGGGTCACTAGGCATCGGACTCAAGAAATAACCCTTTTGGCCAAAAGAGAGCAGCATTGAGTGCCTTTTCCTGATGTGGCAAATAGCCTAAGCCTTTAATGCCTGTAAGAGGCATCTCTCAGCTCTCAAAAGTTGACTCTTCAAGCTTTCTAATCAGGAGAGTCAGAAGGGATTCTTTTTCTTTCTCCTCAATTTTTTTTCTTTCATTTATTTTTAAAGCAGCATTACAAATTTGAAGATACCATATCTTTAGGGGGGAAAAGAGCCTTCTTTTGATTCTGTATTTTATCAAATTGGCAAGCTATTAATTTCTTATATAGTCTTATAAATTGTTTTTAAAGAAATATCTTGTATCTCTCTTTGTGTAATTTAAAGTAATGCTTTATTATGTCACATCCTCTGTTCTTCATCTGTTCAATGGGTATAACAATTCCTAACTTAGCACTGAATGCTATGTTGGTAATGTAAGAACTCTTTCAGTTCAGTTCAGTCCTTCAGTCGTGTCTGACTCTTTGTGACCCCATGAACCACAGCATTCCAGGCCTCCCTGTCCATCACCAACTCCTGGAGCTTACTCAAACTCATGTCCATTGACTCAGTGACGCCATCCAACCATCTCATCCTCTGTCGTCCCCTTCTCCTCCTGCCTTCAATCTTTCCCAGCATCAGAGTCTTTTCAACTGAGTCAGCTCTTTGCACCAGGTGGCCAAAATATTGGAGTTTCAGCTTCAACATCAGTCCTTCCATTGAATACCCAGGACTGATCTCCTTTAGGATGGACTGGTTGGGTCTCCTTGCAGTCCAATGGACTCTCAAGAGTCTTCTCCAACACCACGGTTCAAAAGCATCAATTCTTCTGTGCTCAGATTTCTATATAGTCCAACTCTCACATCCATACATGACTACTGGAAAAACCATAGCCTTGACTAGACGGACCTTTGTTAGCAAAGTAATGTCTCTGCTTTTTAATATGCTATCTAGGTTCATCATAAGTTTCCTTCCAAGGAGTAAGCGTCTTTTAATTTCATGGCTACAATCACCATCTGCAGTGATTTTGGAGCCCAAAAAATAAAGTCAGCCACTGTTTCCAGTGTTTCACCATCTATTTGCCATAAAGTGATGGGACCAGATGCCATAATCTTAGTTTTCTGAATGCTGAGCTTTAAGCCAGCTCTTTAAAGGATAATTATTATTGGATTATTGACATTGTTGTTTTGGTCACTATGAACTATAGCCTGCCAGGTTTCTCCATCTATAGAATTTCCCAGGCAAGAATACTGAAGCAGGTTTCCACTTCCTTCTCCAGGGGATCTTCCCGACCTAGGGACTGAACCTGAGTCTCCTGCGTTGCAGGCGAATTCTTTACCACTGAGCCTGCAGGAAAGCCCACGATTATTGACATAATAATGGGAAAAAGTAGTGAAAAACTTAGTAACAGGAAAAATTTTCCATATTAATGGGAAAATTTCAAAGTTGGTATGAACATGTTTAGAAACAATACTTAGAGAAAAGTGTATTTTCCCCAAATGAGTCTTTTCTTCTATCTTACCTTTTTGTTTTTGAATCCTGAAGCATCAACTTTGAGACTAATAGAAACTCTGGATGACCTTATTTCCTAGTACATTATTTGCGTTCCCTAGGATGGAGTCAAAATGAATATGCCCAGTCATTTCTATTTCCATGCCTCTGCTGGTAGTGTTTCTGCCACCTCCTGGAATTCTCTCTATATTTCCAATTTCCTCTAACCTCTGCTTCCTTTGGATCCCATTCCAATTGTTTAAATATTACTATTTCCTCAGAACTCAGTTCAGATGCCCTCTTTTCCATCTGATTTTCCCATCTAATTTTTTCTTATTGTACTTATATCTTGCTTTGAATGACAAAAGTAATATATTTCTGTATTTCTCTAGACACACATGATACTTTTTCATGCTGTGGTCTTTCTGTTGAGAAAGTCTGTCTTCATTTGTATTACCCCTAGGAATCACTCACTAATCCTAAAAGCTCAAATCCTGAAGTCTTTCCCAATACTTCCCCAGGCAGAGGTAAATCACTTCTGTTTTGTTCTCTCACAATTGGTTTGCATCCCTCTGGCAAGTAGAATAATTGCCTACTAAAGACATCCAATCCCTAAGGCCTGTGACTCTGTAACCTAACACCACAAAAGGGACTTTGCACATGTGATTAAATTAAGAATCTAGAGTTGGAGAGATTATTCTGGATTGTCTAGGTGGGGTCATCAAATTCCTGAGGGTCACATGTGAAAGAAGAAGGCAGGAGATTATCAGAGTCATTGCAGGTTTAATTAGTTAAGATGAGGTTACTAGAGTAAAGTGGTCTCTAATCCTATACAACTGGTGTCTTTACCAAAGTCGACATTTGGACAAAGACATGCAAACCCAGGTAGAATGCTATATTAAGGTGAAGGCAGAAATCAGGTCTATGATGTGTTTATGAACCAGGGAATGATAAAGATTGCCAGTAGACCACCAGAACCTCGAACAGAGGCAAGGAGTAGCTTCTCCATCACTGCCCTCAGAAGGATCCAGCCCTGCCAACACCTTGGTCTTGGTCTTGTAGCCTCCAGGCTGTGAGACAATACATTTCTTTTGTTTAAATCCCCTGGTTGGTGTACTTTGTTATAGCAGTTATAGGAAATAATAGAACCACTAGGGTCTGACTCATTCACTTTTCCAGTCTTCTTTCTGACTTTCCCCACAGCAATGTTCACTAACCTAGCCAGTTTAACATATGCCTTCCAGCAAGAATGCATTAGCTCAAGTTAGTTTGGTGAGAAAGTTCTTCTTTAGCCTCAATCACTTTTAGCCCCTTGGAGTTCCAATTTTCTCCAGGAAGCCTTTCCTGCCCTCCGGAGCCAGCTTCCCTCTCTGCCCCCACCAGCATGTATTATCTGGAACAATCATTTGTTTCTTGCTTCTAAAAACTGCATAACGCTATTGATCTTTTTGGTCAAGTGAAGTATGTATGTCAATTAACTCTGAATGCCTTAGGGACAAGAGGTCTGGTTTTTGCCCCTTTCCCATAGCAAGGAGTATGTAATTATTCTTATCATACACATTCAATGTGCTAAGTCATTTTGGGCATATCTGACTCTGTGACACTATGGACTGTAGCCCACCAGGCTCCTCTGTCCATGGAGATTCTTCAGGCAGGAATACTGAAGAGGATTGTCATGCCCTTCTCCAGGGGATCTTCCCAACCCAGGGATCAAACCCAGGTCTCCTGCATTGCAGGAAGATTCTTTAGCATCTGAGCCATCAGAGAAGCCCCAATACATTCCATAACTAGATATTAATTTTCATTGAATGGTAGTACTTACGTAATGATATTTTATAGTAAAGAACCCACCTGCAATACAGGAGGCCAGGGATTGAAGTCTGGGTCAGGAGATCCCCTGGAGAAAGGCATGATTACCCACTCCAGTATTCTTGTCTGGAGAATTCCATGGACAGAGGAGATGGGGGCTACAGAATTGGACACATCTGAGTGACTAACACTTTAGGTGAAACCTTGAGTTTTCTTTGTAAAACCCTAAGCAGAGAAGCTAGTTGCGCCATGCTGGATTTCTGACTGATAGAACTATGAGCGACAAATGGCTATGTTTTAAGCCACAACGTTTGTGGTAATTTAATACACAGTAGTAGAAAACTAATACACTGCATATCATCTTCTGGATTTTTTTATTATTATTATTCTATAGGGTATCTGTGCCTTTCATTTTCTTTGAATTATTTTACAGCTCTGTAAGTCATAGATAACTGATAATCACACAGATGATTTTTGTCCAGTTACATGCAAATGAATTTTATTCATCGGAAATACAATCTCCCTCTACCCCATGGCATAACAAGTATTGCACCTACTTGTAAATTCATTACAGCATTCTTGATATGCCTGTACGTGGGTGGTATTTAAAATTCTTTTTTGATCCAGTTGTAACATCCTGCTGGTTTTCATATTTATTAATGAGTTTAATAAAATATTTGACATGTGTTCATTTTATATCTGTATAAAAGTTATGTTTTTACCCTCTTTTGGAAATGTTAGTCTCTCAGTCTTTTCCAACTCTTTGCAACCCCATGGACTATAGCCCACAAGTCTCCTCAGTCCATGGGATTCTCCAGGCAAGAATACTGGAGTGGGTAGCCATTCCCTTCTCCAGGGTATCTTCCTCACCCAGAAATCAAACCCAGGCTCCAGCATTACAATCTGAGTCTTTACCATTTGAGCCCTGAGGGAAGCCTTTATCCTCATCTAAAAGGTATCATTTAACAGAGATCCATTCAGGAATATCCAGAAGATACAGGGCAGGAACAAATATCTATCTCATAACTTAGGTCAAGAAGAGAGTTAAATGCCATACTCAAATTCTCATCTATTCCTCACACCAAACTCCTGATCCTGGTAAAAGGCATTCCCATTTAAAACAAGGAAATGAAGACTCAAACGTATCACAACTTTTATTGAAGGACACAGTGTTTGGAATCTTGAAGCTGAGACTTCAACATAATATAATTTTGGTTACTTCTCATTCCCTTTTACCATATAGTTTTCCAGTCTAACAGGCTCACCTGCTTTTACCTAATCCCATACCCCTTCCCTATTTCCTTAGTCCATACTTGATGTCAACATTTTCCTGATCACTCAAGCTTCACAACATAGAACTAGTCTGTCCTTTCATTTCCCTTTCTCTCTGTATCCAACTGGTTATCAAATGCTGTGAATTCAGCATCTGCCATCTCTTCTGTAGCTACCTCCACTTTCTATTTCTGCTTCCAATCATCCTCATTCTTTCTCACACTAACAACGGCCCAGACCCAACTGTTGGTGCTTGACACTTCTACTATTTGAAGGGCCATCTTCAGGGAAAATATAGTCATGTGTTATGAATATAAAGTTAGATATTTCTTTAGAATGAGAAAAGAACCATAGCAACTATTGCTTATTCTTCGTTTTATTTCTATTGGACTACAATTGCTTTACAGTGATGTGTTAGTTTCTGCTACACAATGGAGTGAATCAGTTACATGAACTTCCCTCCCATCACCACCATCCCACCCCTCTAGGACATCACAGAGCACTGAGCTGAACTCCCTGTGCTATAAAGCAGTTTTCCACTAGCTATCTATTCTAAACATGGTGATGTGCCTATGTATACTAATGGTCCAATTCATCCCACCCTCTCCTTCCCTCTGTGTCCACACATCCATTCTCCACACCTATTCCTGCTTGGAAATAGGTTCATGTGTACTATTTTTCTAGATTCCACATATATGTATTAACATATGATATTTGTTTTTCTCTTTCTGACACCTCACTCTATATGACAGACTCTAGGTCCATCCACATCTCCACAAATGACCCACTTTTGTACCTTTGTTTTGAGATCTCTTATGGCAATTACCAACCTAGACAGCATATTAAAAAGCATTACTTTGCCAACAAAGGTCTGTCTAGTCAAAGCTATGGTTTTTCCAGTAGTCATGTATGTATGTGAGAATTGGACTATAAAGAAAGCTGAGTGCCAAAGAACTGATGCTTTTGAACTGTGGTATTAGAGAAGACTCTTGAGAGTCCCTTGGACTGTAAGGAGACCCAACCAGTCCATCCTAAAGGAGACCAGTCCTGAATATTCATTGAAAGTATTGATACTTAAGCTGAAGCTCCAGTACTTTGGCCACCTGATGCGAAGAGCTGACTCATTTGAAAAGACCCTGATACTGGGAAAGATTGAAGGCAGGAGGAGAAGGGGATGACAGAGGATGAGATGATTGGAGGGCATCACCGACTCAATGGATATGAGTTTGAGCAAGCTCTGGGAGTTCATGATGGACACGGAAGTCTGGTGTGCTGCAGTCCATGGGGTCACAAAGAGTCAGCCACGACTGAGTGACTGAACTGACTGATGGCAGTTTACCAGTAATGTTCACATAGTAATGGTTTCTGATTGTAACCTGGCCCCTCCCCACTCCAACCTTCCTGCAACCTGAGAAGTCACTGGGGCCAAGAAAATGACGGTCCCTAAAACTTCACACTTCCTTCCAGCCTACTGTCAATTCTTCCCCCATTCTTAGTAAAGGAAATAAGTTATGCAATAAGAGATCCAGAGAATTATCTGGGCTTCATGGAGATGGGGAGAGGTTACAAACCCAGGAAATTTTAAACACTCAGATTCCTGAACTACAGCCCAATCTCCTGAATAAAACTTCAGAGCATCTGTGTTTTTAAAAAGCTCTACAGGTAAAATGGATGCAGCTGGCCTATGAATTAAGAGTTTAAAAACCACTTCTCTAGCTCACCTGAAAAGTGACTCTATGTCCACTAGGGCTAAGTTCTCCAAGGGCAACGGGATCCTCCAACATTTCCTGGGCACAGTAGGGAATGCAGAAGCCATAAAAAATGCAGGCGAAAAGGGTTCTGATTAAAATCTGAAATTGAAGCAACTGTTTTTTTCTTTCTGAAGTAACTACATATGCTTTGATTCCAGTAAAGTAATGTGCTTGACGAGGATCATCACAGCACAGAAAATACCCTGGTACTCAGAGATGAGCAATGAGTCTCAAGTACAAGAGAAATCAGATAGGACCCCCAAAAATGTTTCCAATAGTGATACCCAACTAAAGATTTCACGGGGCTGGAAGAGATTGGACCATACTGCAAATATGTCTGTATATTATTTACAATTTTAATATCACTATGCTTAAATTATGCTGTTTAATTCAGTACATATAATCCATTTTAAATTGTGAATTTATCCTCAGTTATACATTGGCTTTATAAAATTCATTATTAAAAGAATTATTTCAGGAACTGTAAAAGAGAAAATTCCTTAAAAGTGGGACAGTGAAATGAAGACTCAAGACTCTGTTATATAGAGAGGGATTACCTGTTACCAGTACTATATTTACATTTCCATCACATATGCCCACCCCAAATGAAATACAGGTTGGAGAGTCCTCTATATTTCTACAATGATGAAAATAAATCTTCCTATACTTTATGTCATAGTCTCAGAATCCCTGAATAACCACCCACAGATAGAAAACCAAGCAAATTTATTAGCAGAGATGTGTGTCTACACATGGCAAATCTCTGAGAAGTAAAAAAAAAGAAAGAAAATGTTGTTAGTGAAAGAATGATTTTCCTTCCAGAAACTAATAAAAGATTTTAAAACATAGTAGAATTTTTAAAATGTATTGAATATATTGAATAAATGCAAAACAAGCCAGGCAGTGGTTTAATAGTAAGCACAATGGAAGTGAAAGTGAAAGTTGCTCAGTTGTGTCCGACTCTTTGACCCCATGGACTCCATACAGTCTGTGGAATTCTTCAGGCCAGGATACTGAAGTGGTAGCCTTTTCCTTCTCCAGGGGATCTTTCCAACCCAGGAATCAAACTCAGGCCTCCCACATTGTAGGTGGATTCTTGACCAGCTGAGTCACAAGTGAAGCCCAAGCATACTGGAGAGGGTAGCCTATCCCTTCTCCAGCGGATCTTTCTGACCCAGGAATTGAAGTGGGGTCTCCTGCATTGCAGGCGGATTCTTTACCAACTGAACTATTGGGGAGGGCCACAATGGAAATGGTTGTAAGTAAATATTTTTTTGTTCATTTACTCTATTGAAACGCATTCCGTTGTTTCTCGTGGTTACTGGGAAGTTCATCTCTGTTTGCCCCTCCCTGCTCTCTGTTTCAGGAAGTAGACTGAAATATTAAATGTTCCTACGCCCTCTGGTTTCTGGTTGGGTTCAGCCCCTGAGGTGCCCAGGCCTGATTTGATAGGAAGGAGGAGCCGGAGATGGGGTGTTTTAGGCTCCTTCCCTGAATCCTAGCTGCAGGTGGGTGTACTTCTTGCCTGGAGGTCACCGTTCCATCTGTTGTCCTCTGCAGACAACCCCTACTTCACCACCCACCAGCTTCCAGCAGCTGCTCCTCCTCACTTCTCCGGGTCTCAGGCTAACCACTTGGTCCTGCTGTCACAAGCCTAAGAGACTAAACTATTTCTTGTGGCTTCCATATATGCTTTAGAAGTAGTTCCTTTATTAAGCTCCTCTCAAATTACCCACTGCCTGTGTTACTCCCCTCCCTGACTTTTTGATTGATATATTTACTCCCTGATTGATATATTTACTGAATATTATAGTCACCAAAAGCCTTTCGCTTATGAACTGCCTGAAAATTAACTGCCCACATGAAGGTTTTCTTCTATTATCGAAGTTTTTTAAGATGTACTTATTCCTAATTTGTTCCAAAATAGATTTATAGGGGGATTCTTTTTTGAGGTTATAGACTGAATCATTAAAAAAAAAGAGGAAAGGGAAAATCAAGTAATATTTCTATGAATCTGTTATTTTAAGTAGATTTATGCCCATACAAGGAGAAGGCAATGGCACCCCACTCCAGTACTCTTGCCTGGAAAATCCCATGGACGGAGGAGCCTGGGTAGGCTGCAGTCCGTAGGGTCGAGAAGAGTCGGACACGACTGAGTGACTTCACTTTGACTTTTCACTTTCATGCATTGGAGAAGGAAATGACAACCCACTCCAGTGTGCTTGCCTGGAGAATCCCAGGGACGGGGGAGCCTGTTACGCTGCAATCCATGGGGTCGCAGAGTCAGACACGACTGTAGTGACTTAGCATAGCATAGCATCCCAAAATAACCTTCAGAGAGCAAAAATAGAATATATTTGCATCAACAATTTGAGATATTGGGCAAGAAGGTGAGTAGTGGAGCTAATAACCTGGAAATATGGAATGCTGATACTACCAAAACCACCTTTGGATGATTAATGACACACTTTTCTTCTGCTTGTATAATGTGTATATGTTTAATGATGTAGTTGTGTTTATTTAATATTAAGGCATGCTTACACTATTCTTCCATATAATGATTTTACCAAATGCTAATTATCTTCCTAATTTTTAACATATTTAAATTCAAACAATAAACTTCTGTCAAGATGTATTGTTCATAGCCTTTTCCTTTTTTCGGTAAAATGTGTTTTTCCTAAAAGAGAACTGGACCAAATTCAAAATGTGATACTCTGGGGGAAAAAAAGTATCTGAAGTAAACAACATTAAGAAAGGCCAAGTAAAGTGACAAACCACAGCAAACAATAGACAATTTATCCCTACTGAGAAAGATAGCACAATTCAATTTGCTAAATTATTTTTTCTCTGAGCAGTAATATGAATGATCTATCTGTTTTGATGAACAGTCAAACTTTGCTGAATGGAAAATTGCACCGCTTCTAACCTGTCAAATTTGGATACAATAAAAGAAGATGTGAATTGAATTGGCTTTGAGCATGCTGCATTAAAAGATGAATTGTTAGCTTAGAAATATCTTTCCAGTAGTTTTATTTGAACCAAAATACTTTGCTTAAGAGGAATTACATAAGTGCGAAAACTAAAATAGTAATTGATTATGTCTTGGTCCCTATATTTGAAATGTTCTTGAAATTCTAAATACAGTAAAAGGAAAAGAAGATTATATAAAGAGAAAGATCCAGTTTGATCAAAGACATTGGCAGTGAATTAGAAAAGGTTTTAGAATTTCAGACTAAACAATTTAGCAAAACTTTGAATTTCAGTGTCTTCATGCATTTATGCATTTTACTGTTTATTGAAGTACTCTTATGTGCAAAGTTTGTTCAAGGAAGTGGGAATTAGATATTGAAACCTCCCTGTCTTCAAAGAAAAGTATTTGGAGTGTTCCATCTAGTAATTGGAAGTGCCATGTATTTGAACGTGCTTTAAGTGACTACTTCAGAAATACATATTTCTGCCTTAATTTTTTTTTTTTTTTTTTTTTTTTGGGTCCACATCCCATGATATATGAGATCTTAGCTCCCTGACTAGGGATTGAATCCTTGCCCTCTGCACTGGAGTCATAGAGTCTTGACCACTGGACTGCCAGGGAAGTCTCTGTCTCATTCTTGTGGAACCTGAGAGATGAATTCTAAGTTGAGACCTGAAAGATGAGGAGGAATGATTTAGGTGACAAAAGAAAGGTCACAAGGGAAGGAGTTTCCAAGGAAACATAGCAACATTTTCAAAAGTCTAGAGACGAGAACGCCCTGGACCATTCCAGAAATTTCAAGCAGTTCAGTTTGACAGGAACAAAGATATGAAAAAAGTTGTGAAAGAAGACATCGTTTATGTAAACTAAGATTAGGAAAGAAGTTTTAGAAAGCTAAGGTGAAAAAAATATATATATATCTTATTACTATTTGGCCCCAGAGTCTCTGTTAAGATTTGTTTATGAACATATTCAAGTTTTGGATTGGGATATAAGAATCTGAAGAAAGCTGGTAGCAAACAATGAAATCAAGAAAACAGAGAGCTAATTGACCTGCACTGGAAATGAACAGAATTTTATGGTTTGAGGATATGAGAAAGATAAGAAGGAGAAAATAAAAGAGTAGGACTAGAAATATTAAAGGAGGACAAAGTAGGAGAGTGGGGATTTTAATTTGGTTATTTCACTGTTCTGAAAATGACCTTTTATCACCCCTCACTCCAAACATTCACTATTGTTTTCTACAAAGACAAAGGACATGTTTAGGTTGTAGTGTTTTGTTCTGTAGTTAGGGAATTCAAAGAAAGAATCCAAGTTCCATATGGGTTGTGATATCAGGGAAGAGAGAGATTAATGGAATTGCTTGTTAGAATCAGTACATAGACTAAGTAGTGTTTTTAGTGGACGGAGAACTCAGGAGTGAGAGATGACTCTGGGACCTGCAGAAACCTTGGAGAAGGCAAGAGACTTTCCACAAGGCAGAACTGGAGGCCAGTACCATAGGTTTCAAGGAGAACCAAGCTCCAGTCAATACCTAGGATATGTAGAACTTGGGGATTTATGATGCAAGGATGATAGAAGTGTTAGGTGGGGTAGTGCTTGAGTCTATTTGTGCTCTGCATATACTGTGGAAATGGGTTTGGAGGCAGGCATGACTGTAAGAAGGGAGGCTGGTTAAGGAGGTATCTAGCTGGGTCACTTGCAAAGCTACTCTCTCTGGGAGGGCTTTCTGAACTATAATTTCAGCTAGCCTAATGGCACCCCACTCCAGTACTCTTGCCTGGAGAATCCCAGGGATGGGGGAGCCTGGTGGGCTGCCGTCTATGGGGTCGCACAGAGTCGGACATGACTGAAGCGATTTAGCAGCAGCCTAATCCCAACCAGGGTACTCAGACCAGGTACTAGACCTTCATAAAATACGTTATTTCTTGTCTTGGAGTAATGTGCAATATAGTTAGATGATTCTGTGTGTGTGTGTGTGTGTGTGTGTGTAAGCACTGGGGAGGAAATAATTATAAAGAAAGCAAAAAATAACAATACAATTAAGCTGCTTATTATGCTAAAATAATTTGTGAGTATAAAATTGTGTTATTTACCCATTTAGAAAGAGAATTGTCAAGAGTTCAATTGAATCATATCAGAAACTTATTTTCTGATAAATTTTTTTAATTCTTGTAATTCTGTTCTGTTAGAAAATTAGAAGTAAATCCAGAGACTATCAGTCTTAATAAACAGTTAATGAAGGAGTTTGAAATAAAGGCAATCTGTTGAATTGGTGCTTTGCAAAGATGGGCCCTGAGCTAGCCATTACTTCTTGTTAATCGACACAGAAGCTAGTGAATATAAAATTTATATCCCTGTTATCAAAATGTTTAAGTTACATCTCTCCATTCATTCTGTATCTTGTCATCACAGAGTTATGTTTCTATATAAAAATGTACCTCCTAAAAGGACAGAGAGCCTTCCTGTAATATTGAAAAGTTTCTTTTTAAATAGTTGCAAGGACTATGGACTTCAAGACTAGTAGTGTGTGTTAATGTGCTTTTATTAGAACAATTGCAGTGGAAATCTGTGTTCCTTAAAGGCTTACTTGTAGTTTGGCATGGGAGATTGATTTTAATATGAATCCTAATGACATTGACATTATTGATCAAACTCTCAGTAATTTAATTAGTATGAAAAAACTATGAAGATTTTAGTAAAATTAGAACTATAACTAATGACTTCAACAGGTTTCCACAATCACATCTGGCCCTTAGCTCTCTGTCTTAGTCTACTCAGGCTGCCAAGACAAAACAACATAGTCTGGGTGGCTTAAACAACTGAAATTTGTCTTCATAGTTCTGGAGGCTGTGAAGTCTGAGATCAGCGTAGCAGCATGGTCAGGTTTCGGTGAGGACTCTCTTTCCAGCTTGCGCACAGCTGTCTTCCAGTTGTCCTCAATGATGTAGAAATAGGGAGGAAGATCTCTCTGTATTTCTTTATAAGGGCACTAATTCCATCATGACGGGATCATCCTCATGACTTCATCTAAACCTAATCATCTCCAGATGGCGCCATCTCTAAATACCATCACAGTTGGAGTCAGGACTTCTATGACATAGGAATTGGTCAGGGTGTGGGGGTGGGGCACAATTCAGCAGGAAGCAGTCCTGCTGTGCTTGTTTGACAGCCTTCCCTTCCTGCCCATGAACAGTGAGGGCTCCTGTCTAAGGCTACACACACCCCTCTGTGCCCTGGCTCTTGGGAGTTCTTCTTGCACAAGGACATCCCTCCAAGGATTCACACCCTTTCTCTTCTACATCCTTAATATCCCCCTTCCTGCTGGATCAGTATACAAAATACTATGTTGTTCCTTTAAATATGAAAATAAAATAAAAATTCAAGACCTTTTGACTATATCCTCCTCTGGTTTACTGATTCATTCCTTTACTCCCCAATTCAACAAATCATGCCAGTTAATATGCTTAACTCACTATCTCTAGCTTCTCTCTTTCCATTTTCTCATTTCTAAAGAGAAATAACTCCATGACTCAAAATTCAAGAAAGGTAGAAAGCTATGTATCTACAATCTAACATTTCTCACCACTAGCCTCTCTACCACCTTCCCCCTGCCACTAGAGACTCTTCTCATTCTATTGATCTCCCTGAACCTCCTCTGTGTTCTCACTATAACAACCAGAGTGAATCTTCTGAAACACCAGCAACATTATGTTATTCTTCTGTACAAAACCTTCCAGTGGTTTCCCTTGAAACTCAGAATAGAATTCAAAGTGTTAATAGTAGCTTACAAGGTTTCACATCACCTGCTAACTTTTCACTATATTCTTTCTCTCTTCTTTTGCTTTAAACATGCCAGCAGTCATCTTGCTCGTCCTCCAACGTGTCATCATGTTGAGAGACTTACACTGGAAGTCTTTGCTGTCCTGAGTACTCCTCCTCCAGCTGTCCACAGGGCTTTTGTCCTTCCTCCTTTGCCTCTTTCATATCATACCTTATCCTTAAGGCCTTCCCTGAACATCTCTTTAAAATCATTAATCCTCTGTCCCCCACCCCTACTGAAAATTTCCTATCCTGCATTAGTTTATTCTGCTTTAGTATTGTGATAACATTTGTCTTCTAACGCAATATTTATTTAATTATTTATATATGTATTGTTTCTCTCATTGCAGTAGGATGTAAGTTCCAAGACAGTGGCAATTTTTGTCTGTTGTATTTTCTGCTGTACCCCCTGGGTACATTAATCATTAATCGTTTCTTAATGAAGAGTCACATTCTTCCTTATGGCATAGATTTTAAAGTAAGGTGACTCGGTGGATTTACTTTAAAACAAAAATCCAGAGCTCAACTTTGTCTCTACAATAGTTGTAGTACACTAGAGATGCTATGATAGATGAGATATGACCTTGCCTTTAAAGGAATTCAGAGTACAGTGGGACTGTTGAACAAGAGTAAATGAATATTTATACATGAACATTATAAATTCTGATTTCCCAGATGAATCAGTGGTAAAGAATCCACCTACCAAGCAGAAGACTCAGGTTCCATCCCTGGATTGGGAAGATCCCCTGGAAAAGAAAATGGCAACCCACTCCAGTATTCTTACCTGAAAAATCCCATGGACAGAGGAGTCTGGTGGGCTGCAGTCCATGGGGTCACAAAGAGTCAGACACGACTTAGCAACTAAACAAGAGCTAAGAAATTCAAAGTAAGTTGGATCTCAAAGGATATGCTGAACCATCATTATGCTTTCAACTCATTTCAGAATTGTGATCAACCTGTTAAATTAGAGTTTACATTAACAGCACAAGCACTGTATGATTCATTACTGCTACAACTCTTAATTGACATTGAAACAGCAACCTAGAGAATTTAAATGAGTTATTCTCAGATCTGCAACAGAGATAGGTATCTGCTTATCCAATAGCAATCTTTGTTAATAAGACAATGTTGATGTTCTTAGTAGTGATAACATTCTCAGCTGAAAGAATCTGTTTCCGCATTTTATGCAGCTTGATCTGACCACATAGTAAAGTTTAGTCTCGTGTGGTAGTAAAATGTGATGTGTAAGAACTACAGGGCTGCTCCTTTCTCTCTGCCTTCCATTCTACGGAAGGCATGCTCTTCTTGTCACTTACTCTTTTATCCTTTCTGCTGTTTGGAATGAGAGAATGATGGCTGAAATTCCAACAGCTATATTTGACAATGAGGTGAGCATATAAATGAAAATTATGCTCTATAGCAGGAGTTATCAAACTCTGTAAATGGACAAGAGAAATTTTAGGCTTTATGGGATACATCTGGTCTTCACTGCATATTTTTCTTTATTGTTTGTTTGCTTTTTGTTTTATATTCCTTTAAAATATAACAACCAGTTTTAGTTTACAAGCCATACAGAAACATTCTGTGGGCTAGATCTGCCTGTGTGTGGTAATTTGCTGAGCCCTGCTCTAGGCTGGGGAAAGAGAAGGACTGAGGGTTCCTCTCAATGGTGGAGCCATCATGCCAGACATTTTTTACCTGCTTCAAAATTCCCTTTACATGAGAGAGAAATTAATATCCAACCATTTGAGCTACTGTTGAGTTTTCAATAATATGCAGCCAAAAAAATTCTAACTGATAGATCTCCCTTGAAGAAATGTTCATACTACTTCTGCCTAGCAACCTTAGAAGACCTTCTTTTGGGGAGAAACTCTGTATACAAAACATGTTGTTGGGAGCAAACTACAAGGAAACATTTAGGAGAGAAGGTTGAAGTGAAGAATTGGCTGTGGAGGTTACAGAAAGACATTTTGATGCATATTTTTTCATTGATAATATCAAGCAGAGACAGTTGATTGCAGTCCTGAAAGTCAGGCTGAATAGTTTGAACTTGATTCAATAGGTACTAAAGAGTAATTGTAGGACATCAGCAAGCCATGTTTCAGAGGGAGTCATTTGGTAGTGATGTATTCTAGGGCTGGAATATTGAAATGCCATGCTGATGATTCTGGAAAACTAAGGTTTAAAAGTTTAAAATGACAATGGGAAGTAAAAGTTGATTTTGAGAGAAGTAGCATGGAGAGGGACAGAATATGCAGACCAGTATTTGTTAAATAAGTGTATGTAAGCTTTAGGTCAGGACTCCAATACACCTACAGGTAAAAATTCTGATCTTATATCTCCTATAACTATTTTTGGCTGCTGTGTTCACTTATATGTTATTTCCTATATTTAGTCATTTCAACAGAATAATTATTGCAAAACCCAGAAAATCAGGTGACCTGACATAAGTTTATATATTTTAGTTGAATTTCCTAATCTCTTTCAATAAATAGGTTAAGAAAACTCAGTTTCTGCCTAAATTTTATTTATTATATCCAGATCAATAGATTCATTCAATAATACTTCCCAAATTTTTAAGAGGATTGTTGTTATTTAGTCACTAAGTCATGTCCGACTCTTTGTGACCCCCTGAACTATATAGCCTACCAGGCTCCTCTGTCCATGGGATTTCCCTGTCCACTCAAGAATACCTGAGTGGGTTGCCAATTCCTTCTCCTGGGGATCTTTCCAATTCAGGTATAGGACCCACATCCCCCACACTGGCCAGCAGATTTTGATCACTGAGCCACCAGGGAAGCCCTTTAAGAGGATAATATATGCCAAATGCTAAGATCTCTACATATTATTCTTTCTTCAGTTGTCATAACAATCCCATGAAAAATGTGTGAAAGAGAAGGTCAGCTTCTCACAAAAGATTCAACTTCACCTTCAATAGTGTAAAGTGGTTACTGGAGAAAACCTAGCTAGGAACTGTATTTCCCATACATATAGCATTTTAGTGATGCTTTGTGGCTGGATTTTACCAATGAATGTCAGCAAGTCACTGATATCAACATCACTTCCTGGTCAAAATGGTCAGGAAAATGCAGAAGATATTTTTTGAATTTTCTTTGATAACTAGGGGGCTTCCCAAGTGGCTCAGTGGTAAGAGAATCTGCCTGCCAATCCAGATGTGGATTTGATGCCTGGGTAGGAAAGATATCCTGGAGAAGGAAATGGCAACTCACTCCAGTATTCTTGCCTGGAAAATCCCATGGACAGGGGAGCCTGGTGGGCTACATCCCAAGGGGTCACAAAGAGTTGGACACAATTTAGCAACTAAACAACAACAACAACAATAGCTGAATCTAAGATGCCCTGGAGGTAGACTCCAAAGCTACTCTAGGGGATGATGAAGCAATTAGTTGGGGACATAGTATTTCCCTGAAAGATTACACAGGAAAGAGCTACTCAGGAGAGCTACCTGATACACCCCAATCATGACAAAAATGAGAAATATACATTCATTTTCTTAAGCCACTGATACTTTTGAATCAAGTTCAAAAGTATGAACAGTTTGGTCTGTTCAAACTGACAGAGACGGTCTTATTAACATTACCATTTATACTCATGGAAATAAGATTTGAGAAGATTGAGTACCTTGCCTAAGATATTAAATGGCAGAATTGAGATTAGATCATGGGTTATATCATTTCAGAGTCCATGCTGTTAACCGTAACTCAATTTCACCACCATTTTATATAAATTTATGAACATTCCATCCTATTTTTTTTGTAAGCTAGAAATAAATTACAAAACCCTGCATTTTAAGGTGTGCAGTCCGTGTTCACAAGCCCCACAGCCAGATAATATGATAATATGTATTCCTAATGGTAAGACACATTTCACTTAAAAAGTAATCTTTTCTTTGAGGGACTGAATTATCTGGGATTTGACATTTTGCTCCGTATTTTTTATAATTGCTCTCCAAGTTTTTCTCACTGCTGGTATAATATGACTTTGAGGAAAGTATAAGAGCTAAGTAGTTAGAACTAACCAGACCAGAACATGACTTATATGATCTTGAGCAAGACAAATAACCTCTCTGAGCCTTAGTATTTCCTCTGAAAAATCAGCTTTGTAGGATGATTCTAACTATTAGAAATAATGATGTAAATCCTAATGAATTACTCAGTGCACACTAGATGGCTACTTAATTTAATCAACAACTATTTATATAAAGCCAACTATATTGAATTAGAGCTTCCCTGGTGGTTCAGTCAGTAAAGAATCCACCTGCAATGTGGGAGACCTGGGTTCTATTCCTGAGTTGGGAAGATCCCCTGGAGGAGGGCATGGAAACCCACTCCAGTATACTTGCCTGGAGAATCCTCATGGACAGAGGAGCCTGGCGAGCTGCAGCCCATGGGGTCACAAAGGGTCTGACATGACTGAGCAACTCAGTACCACACAACACACACAAGACAGTATTTCAAGCACTAAGACTAATGGAAAAAACAGGCCAAAATATCTGCCTCTCTGCTTGCAATATATTGCATTTCATTATATATTTCTTTCTAGCAGTTCATAATAAAGAAGTCACCATTTAACAATTCAATGACCAAGATGGAATAATAAGCTAAGATTTATACTCCAATCTAAAATAAGGAGCAACAATATAGAAACAGGCAAAACACACTCCACAACATTTTAGAAAACATTGTTATGTTGTTAGTTTTCCCAAAGATGACCTATCAATTCAACACAATCAAAATCAAATTCCCAGAGATTTTTTTTTTTTGGTAGAAAGGAAAAAGCTACTTCCAGATTCATATGAAAATTCAAAGAATCTATAATATCCATGAAAATTTTAAAATAATAAAGTTGGAAGAATAACAGTATCTAATTTCAAAACTTACTATATAGATACATTTCTTGGTACTGTGTGGCATGGGAATAACAGCAGACAGATTAATAGAATAATAAGAGATCATTGAATAAATAAAATTTGATTTTTAATAACAATGCAGGCAAATCAATTTAAAAAGGTAGTGTTTTTGACCAATGACATTAAAAAATTAGCTATCCATAAGAAAAACAATATCTTTAATTTTTACCTCACAATAGATAAATATCTAAAATTATAACATTTCTAGAGGGAAAAAAATCTTAGTGATGATAGATTCAGCAAAGATTTTCTAGGTATCAAAACAGAAACATAACCTATTATAGAAAAAATGTTAATTTGGACTTCATAAAATCAGAAACTTTTGCTCTTTGAAAAATATTGACAAAAGAAAATATATCTAAAGCTTATACAGGGGGGAACAAAGAAATTGTGCCCAGAAATGTAAGGAACTCTCAAAACATAATAATAATACAACAAACAACCCATTAAAGAATGATAAAAAGCTTTGAGCAGGTACTTTACCAAAGAGATAACACAGATGGCATAAGAGCACAGGTAAGATGCTCAATATTCTTAACCATTAGGAAAATGCAATTTCACACCACAATGAGATACATTTACATTCCCAGCAAGCTGGCTAAAACTAAAACTCTGATCATACCAAGTGTTGGTGAGGAGGTAGAGAAACTAGAATTCTCATAATTTGCAAGAAAAACTGTCAGAGAACAGTTGGAAAACACTTTAGCTGTTTTTTGTTTTGTTTTGTTTTTAATAGGTTGAACATATACCTACAACATGATCCATCCATCCCAGTCCTAGAGATTTACCCAAAAGAAAACATGGGCATACAAGGGTTGGTACACAAATATTCATATTGGCATTATTCCTTACAGCACCAAATTGGAACAATCCAAATATTCAACAAGAAGTGAAGGGATAAAATGTTGTTTATCTATACTCAGCATTAAAAAGAAATGACCAACTGATACATACAACAAGGAATCTCAAAATAATCACACAGAATATAAGAAGCCAGAGAAGTGTACATACTTCATAATGCCATTTATTTAACATTACACAAAAATGAACTGGTATAGTTTATATGGAAAACTGACCTGTAGTTGCTTAGGGAAGGTGGTGAGGAGGCTGGGAGTAAGAAATTATAAAGATATATGAAAAATCATTTGAGGTGATAGATGTACACATTCACTATTTTGATTGAAATTATTTCATGGGTATTTATCATATTATAAAGATGCAAGAAAATTTATCATATTATACACTTTGAAGATGTTCAGTTTATTGTATGTCAATATGCTTTAATGTAAAAGTATAAAACAAAAAGAATTATTATTTAGGATATTTTCCTGATTCAAAATATATCACAGTTTCCTTGCTTCCCACCATTCACCATTCACTTGCACGAGGGCTAGAGATCACCTTGATGATCAGTAACAGGCAGTGTCCCTCTACTTCCCAGCGCTAAAAATTCTCTTTGTAACATAAACAGATATGTTAAATGTTTATTTGCTGATTTTTTCTTCCATGTTGACATTCAAAGCATTAATGCCCCTCAAAGATTAGTGCATCACAGTAATCACTTTGGTTCAAGCATATTTACAAAATTATAAGTTGATCACATGCTCATGACGAAGAAAAACTCAAATTATACCCAAGAGTACAGAATGCAAAATGAAAATCCTCTTGCTTACCTCCTACTTCTAAGTACCTCTTTAAGATTCACAGTGAGGCCAACAGTGACAAAGATGATGACCTGCCATTTCCAGTTCTAACTGACAATTGCATTCACTTATTTTCTTTTGTGAACAGGAAAGTACTTAGATGGAAATTATGCGGTGATTGATGGTACCATGGAAGACCGCTGTTACTTTGATGAGGCCACCTCTTCATCCTCAGGAAATCAGTGTCCTGTCACTGTGTAGCTATTATCATCACAAAGCTGGGCTGCTTTAAACCACTTTGCCTTTCAGGAAGTAAATGCTCATTTTGTTTTGCTTTGTTTTGTTTTAACAAAGGGTGTTCTTCTAAGGGATGCTTTGGCCATTTGCTTGATCAGAAGAACATAATTTTCTTCCAGAAAAAGAGAAAGAATAGAGAGAGAGAAAGAGAGGAAGGAAGGAAACAATGAAGAAAGGGAGAGAAAGAACAAAGGGAAGAAAAGGAGGGAGGAAGGAAGGAAGAAAGAAAGAGAAAGGAAGGAACACTAGCTTCACATTCTAGAGCAGTTTGCATTTAATCATGCCTTTATCCCAGTCATGTCTGGTAATGGAATGGTACAGACTGGGAAGCCTTTATCTATGGGGACAGACTATAAAGGGAGTCTTAGAAGCAGTGTCAGAGAATCAAGAGTTTCGGGCCTTAGTAGCCCTCCAGGAAGGAGTGTTGAATTCTGTCTGACACCTCCTGAAGGTTGATGGCTGTGGTGGACTCTCAGGTGCCCCAGAGAGAGATGCCCATACCTTGAAAAGGCTATGCAAAGGTAGGCGGGGTTTCTGGGCTGGCCAGGCTATAGAAATGGCTATGCAAGGAGAGGAAAGCCAGCTTCACAGAGACCATCTCAATGTTTCTCCTGTATCCTGAGGCCTATTGTCCTAAAAGAGATGGAGGCTTAATTTCCAACATTTGCAAAAAATAACTGAACAGCTTCTGACAGATTAGAAAGATAACAGTATTTATTGAGTTCCCATTATCTATTTTCCCTAGTTCCTACTGTCTAAAATCCCTAATTCTAAAACAATTAGGAAGTTTATATTTGTAAGCATTATATCTCAGGACCACATTAACCTGAAAAGAAAAAGAAAGAAAGTTGAGTCAAGGCAAGAATTATCAAACAGCCTATCTGCCTCAGCCTTCATTGTCTTTTGTAGGAACTCAACACCACCACTTTTAAATATGAATTTCTAGTATTCATGACATTGTACGGAAGGCAGTGATCAAGACCATCCCCAGCAAAAAGAAAACCAAAAAGGCAAAATGGCTGTCTGAGGAGGTCTTACAAACAACTGAGAAAAGAAGAGAAGCTAAAGGCAAAGGATAAAAGGAAAAATATACCCATCTGAATGCAGAGTTCCAAAGAACAGCAAGGAGAGATAAGAGTCTTCCTCAGCGATCAATGCAAAGAAATAGAGGAAATCAATAGAATGGGAAAGACTAGAGATCTCTTCAAGAAAATTAGAGATACAAAGGGAACATTTCATGCAAAGATGGGCCCAATAAAGGACAGAAATGGTATGGACCTAACAGAAGCAGAATATATTAAGAGATGGCAAGAAAACCCAGAAGAACTATACAAAAAAAGATCTTTATGACCCAGATAACCATGATGGTGTGATCACCCATCTAGAGTCAGACATTCTGGAATGTGAAGTCAAGTGAGCCTTAGGAAGCATCACTATGAACAAAGCTACTGGAGGTGATGGAATTCCAGTTGAGCCATTTCAAATCCTGAAAGATGATGCTGTGACAGTGCTGCACTCAATATGCCAGCAAATCTGGAAAACTCAGCAGTGGCCACAGGACTGGAAAAGTTCAGTTTTCATTCCAATCCCAAAGAAAGGCAATGCCAAAGAATGCTCAAACTACTGCACATTGCACTCATCTCACACACTAGTGAAGTAATGCTCAAAATTCTCCAAGCCAGGTTTCAACAGTACATGAACTGTGAATTTCCAGATGTTAAAGCTGGATTTAGAAAAGGTAGAGGAACCAGAGATCAAATTGCCAACATCCATTGGATCATTGAAAAAGTGAGAGAGTTCCAGAAAAACATCTACTTCTGCTTTATTGACTATGCCAATTGCTTTGATTGTGTGGATCAGAACAAACTATGGAAAATTCTGAAAGAGATGGGAATACCAGACAACCTGATTTGCCTCCTGAGAAATCTGTATGCAGGTCAAGAAGCAACAGTTAGACCCGGACATGGGACAGCAAACTGGTTCCAAATAGGAAAAGAAGTACGTCAAGGCTGTATATTGTCACTCTGCTTATTTAACTTCTATGTAGAGTGCATCATGTGAAATGCCAGGCTGGATGAAGCACAAGCTGGAATCAAGATTGCTGGGAGAAATATCAATAACCTGAGATATGCCGATGACATAACCCTTATGGCAGAAATTGAAGAAGAAATAAAGAGCCTATTGATGAAATTGAAAAAAGAGAGTGAAAAAGGTGGCTTAAAACTCATCATTCAGAAAACTAATTTCTGTGGCATCCAGTCCCATCATTTCATGGCAAATGAATGGGGAAACAATGCAAACTGTGACATACTTTATTTTGTTGGGCTCCAAAATCACTGTAGACGGTGACTGCAGCCATAAAATAAAAAGACACTTGCTCTTTGGTAGAAAAGCTATCACCAACCTATACAGCATATTGAAAAGCAGAGACAGTACTTTGCTGACAAAGGTCTGTCTAGTCAAAGCTATGGTTTTTCCAGTAGTCATGTATAGATGTGTGAGTTGGACTATAAGGAAAGCTGAACAGTGAAGAATTGATGCTTTTGAACTGTGGTGTTGGAGAAGACTCTTAGGAGTCCCTTGGACTGAAAGATCATTCAATCCTAAAGGAAATCAGTCCTGAACATTCTTTGGAAGTACTGATGTTGAAGCTGAAACTCCAATACTTTGGCTACCTGGTGGGAAGAGTTGACTCTTTGGAAAATACCCTGATGCAGGGAAAGATCGAAGGCAGGAGGAGAAGGGGACGACAGAGGATGAGATGGTTGGATGGCATCATCGACTCGATGGACATGATTTTGAGCAAGGTCTGGGAGTTGGCGATGGAGTGGGAAGCCTGGTGTGCTACAGTCCATGGAGTCGCAAAGAGTCAGACACGACTGAGTGACTGAAATGAACTGAACTGCCAGTATTCTGGGGATTTTCTAAGAACAATACAAAAGAGATTTTAATGACCCAGATAAACACAATGGTGTCATCACTCAAAGTTTCCTGGTGTATCACATATGCTCACAAATATAATCCTCTCAGATGCCAGGAAGCACCTGACAGTTTCTTACTTGTAGCTCAGGTTCCCTTTCAACCATGACTGTTATTAGAGCTGGTGACAGGAAACACAGCTAAACCACTTCTATCCTGCCAATAGCATCAGGAATGTTGGATGCACAAGTAAATTTATGTAAAAGTTCTTCTTTACATAAAGTGATGTATGGATGTGTAAGTCAAATTGTATCTATAGTTTTGAACACCTATGGCACTCTAATAAGGAATTAAAACCCCAGAGGTAATGACTTACGCTATTCATATACTGTTATCAAACTCTATACCAGATCGTTTATATGCAAAATAGATATTAGAAAAAAATTTCCATTCCATATATGCTAGCTTAATGCTACCAAGGGCTTCCCAGGTGGCGCTAGTGGAAAAGAATCTACCTGCCAATGCAGGAGACTTAAGAGACACGTGTTTGATCCCTGGGTTGGGAAGATCCCCTAGAGAAGTAAATGGTAACCCACTCCAGTATTCTTGGCTGAGAATCCCATGGACAGAGGAGCCCGGTGGGCTGTTGTCCATGGGATTGGAAGAGTTGGACATGACTAAAGTGACTTTGCACAATGCTACCAAATTTGGTCACAGACTTGAAAGGTTTTTGTTTGGTTCTATTTATTTTTCATGGTATTGTCTTATACTTGCTTTTTTACTGCAGTGTTCTCTTCATTGGCTTCTGATACAGAAACTTTGTTCTAAACTGAAAGACCAGAATGGCTGCCCCAATGTGATACTCAAACACTCTCTCAGTCTCTGGCCCTGATTTTTCAGATTCAAAGTTTCTTGTGTATCTCTATGCTTTCTTAATTTAAGAGTTATTTTCTAGAAGAATCCTTGTTGTCTTAAGGAATTAGACAGGTAGGCCTATTCCATAATGCCGGCAAATATTCTACCACATACCAGAGAAGAATATACCTACTCTATTTCTATAGAGAGAAAAATAGAACTTGTCTTTATTTAGAGTCTAAGTGACGAGGAGTTCAAATAGAATGTTTGTAGGAAAAGAAGGAATATTGAGACTTAAACACCTTCAAGGAAATAGTAAATTATATTTAGGAGGGCTTTACCACTGAGATTTATTTTTACTAACTGCCCTGATTGCCCATTCATGGAGTTCTGTGTGGAGACATCGACAATCATAGGTTAAACATGGTAAGTTTTTCTTTAGCAGCAATTTATCAGCTACTTCTGGCAGGATAAAGGGAAAATTTTTGTTTCATTTTGTTTTGTTTTTAATAAATATAACCATGAGTATACTATGGAATAAAATACATAATTTGCTTGAGATGTCTTTGAAGATATTTTGCATATGTGGTCAGTCACTAGTGTAAGCCCCTAGGCTTCTCTGGAAAGTTTAGATAAGCATGAAAATGTCATATTTGGGATTGTCAGGATGCATAAGAGCATTTTACCCAAATGTAAATTTTCTATATTTTAATTTTTAAACATTATACCCTGGGACTCAAGGCAGAGTTGGAGCAGGGGAAACAAAGAGCATCGGTTTCAAAGACTAAACAGGCTACACTGTTATTATTATAAAACAATATTATAATAAGCGCAGTTTAGACATCTAATGAAATCTGAAATTAACTTCACTATGATCACTTGGTCTGTATTGTAGCTATGTGTGTTTTAAACTTAATTGCCAAGATCTTATTTCACACATGAAAAATAAAACACAAAAATATAATTTAAAATATATTTCTAATATTTATGATAATACATCTATGGCTTATATATAATGTTTTCTATACTTAAAAGATAAATTTCCCCTTTTATGCATAGGAAAATTTGATTTGTCGTTCTAATTCTTCAACTCCCTTTGTCAGATATTTCTTGTATCTCCAACTGCTATATTTAATTGAGAGTAGATTTTATATGTAAGTGGAAAAATGGTTTGAAGTAGAAACAAGTTTTGATTTAATATGCCAACTATTTTGCTTTCTTTACCTTTAACTTGCAATTCTGAGAGATGGTAATATTTTTCAATTCAATTGCCCTTAACAACAGAGATAACAAGTAGTCTAGATTTAAGTTACACATAAATCTACATAAATGCTTCCATATCATTTATTGATTCTTTTTTGCAAACTTCTAATTGTGCTTTCAGGTAGCTAACTGGCCAAATCCAACTGCATGTACTGCAAAGTGAGTTTTGCTAAACCACTGGGGTAAAGGGGTCCTATCTGAGGAAATAGTCAATGTTTTCCTAAAACAACTTCTTAACAAGCTCCTAGACAAATGGTGACCTATGTAGACTCAATAAAAGCAAATTTTGCAAAACAGCACAGTACTCTGTGTTGACAAAAGGATTCTTTCTCTTTGTTAGAGACACTTAGAGAGCCGTAAAGCTGGAACACTCTTGAATAACTAACTATAGCCAAGCAGGAATCCTCTTAGTGGGCAGTTTCCAAACCATTAAACTTTCTAAAATAATTAGTATGAACATGTGTCCATATACTATATAAAGCTAAATGCATTTTTAGAAGGGTTGAGAGGATCAAAATTCACTCAGAATCACTTATAAGGAGAATCCAGGACCCTCACAAAATTTCAGTGTAGTGATTAAGAACATGGATTTAAGGTCAGAAAACCAGAACTTGAGTCCTGATCCTTCATCTTTCTAGCTTGGCACCTTTGGCCAGGTTACCAGCAATGGCTTATTTGTAGAGTAGGAACAGCCAGTGTGAGCTCCATGATTCCTGGGAGGAATAAATGCACTAATGCACGTGCAAAGGGCTTAGAGTGCTTGACTTTCTGTACATGCTCAGCGGTAGCTCTCACAAGTTTCTGAGACTCCAGGAACTAGCTGAATTCCTACAAGGTCTTGTCTCAGTTCTTTGGGCAGTGGGGAACTTGTGCTCTGCAAACTTTGATCATGTAGTCAATATAACTTCATTTAAAATTACTACATAACTTTCCTAAGAGTGAATATCTTGTGAGCACTTACCATGTACCAGGCTCTATTGAGAATGTTTTAATTAACTCATTTAATAGTCACATTAACCATTATAAGGATGGAACTGACACTCATTTTACAGAGAAAAACAACAACATAGAATTGCCTTGTATTGCAAAACTAGTGGGAGATCCAAGAGCTCAAAAAGATGGGATTGGGATACAGATAATCTAACACAGGAGCACATGTTCTACTATCTCTCCTACTGAGATGTTAGGTCCTTAAGGGAAAGATTATTATAAAGTTTCTTTGAAGCCCCCTAAGCACTCAACATGGTACGCTAGTATAGCATACATATTGGTCTTTAAGAAGCTCTCCATTTCTTTGAGGAGATTGAATATTCAAAGATAATAAAGCACAATAACATTCACAAGGGTTTCACTGGTGGCTCAGTAGGTAAAGAACCCACCTGCAATGTGGGAGACCTGGGTTTGATCCCTGGGTTGGGAAGATCCCCAGGAGGAGGGCATGGCAACCCACTCCAGTACTCTTGCCTGGAGAATTTCATGAACAGAGGAGCCTGGCAGACTGCAGTCCATGGGGTCGCAAAGAGTCAGATATGACCGAGCAACTAAGCACAACACACAGCACATACCATTCATAAAGACTCCACTTTGATGCAGGTATTAGGTTCAGTGCAATGCTGACCTTGTTTATTCTTCAAACTGACTTTACACCAAAGGTGTTCTAACATACAACACTCAGTGTTTTTAGTATAAAACATAGACCCTGTCCTCGTACTGAGTTAGAGCAAAATGGAATTCATTAGAAGATATTCATTCATTAGCTCTGAGAATTTCCGAAAGTAGAAACATCATTCTAGAGTGATTGTTGGTCAGACTCAGTGTCCATCCACACCTCCAGGACTGTTGATGGGAGCAGCAGGACAGCTTGCTCAGCTAACACTGGGCATCTAAAAACCCAACGCTTCTCTCCTTGGAACTTAAGTGACTCTACCACCACCCTTAACATAAAGGCACTCTTAGCAGCCCCTGTTTCCTCACATTTAAATCAAAGCCTTGTGATGGTGCATGATTGATGGCCAGAGGATTAGGCTGGATGTCTGAGCCCTAGCTGCAAGGGAAGCTGAAAAGTGAGTTTGTGGATTAAATTTGGAGAGGGATACTCATAATGTGGGGGTTCTTCAGTTACTGGAACAGTATTTTAAAAAGTGATAGGCAAGGGGAAAAAAAAGACACATAGAAAATATCTACTACACCTCCATTTTACAGATGAGGAGGAGACTGTGGTGGAGGTTAGACCATTTATTCCACATCACACACATAGCAAGCAGCAGACTGAGCATACAAGTGTAGATCTGCCTGTCTCTGACTGTTGTTCCACTGCACCAGGCTGTCTCCCACACAAAGAACTAACTGTATATCTGAGAGGTCTAAACAGTCAGCAGGGTGGGGCTTCAGAGAAGGAAGGCTCTCTTCCGGCTAACAAGTATTAGTTGCTCAGTCATGTCCAACTCTTTGCAACCGCATGGACTGTAGCTCACCAGGCTCCTCTTTCCATGGGGATTCTCCAGGCAAGAATACTGGAGTTGTGCTGCCATGCCTTTCTCCAGAGGATCTTCCTGACCCAGGGATCAAACCCAGGTCTTCCAGATAGGGTGATCCTAAAAGACTCCTGGAAAGAAACATCATTTGAACAGTTTTCTAGAATCCTAATTACAAGATAGTAAGAAACCAGTTTTAGGAATGATTTAGTTTACATTCTTCAGTGAAGGAGGTAACTGAGGCTTGGGGAGGGGGGTGGTGGAAACTGTTCTGTCCATGGTCATAAGTTCTTACTGAAAGTAACTTAAAACCCATCCCTGTGACAGTACGTTCAGTACTCTCCTCAGAGAGCTGCTGACCTCAGCTGGGTGAGATCACTTGCTAAGTCACATCTCCAGCAGAATTGTTGAATAAACTTCCCTTGAATTGATAGGCAGAGTGGGAGAGAAGAGAAAGTCATATGCTGTGATCTTAGCAAAAAAAGAAGAAAGAAAAACTTCTATTTTGTTTGTGGCTCCTCAAACACTTCTTTCCTAACTGTGCATTAGAAGGTAAAAGGTTCTTGCTTATGACAAAGAAGTGTCCTTGTGTCTGCACTCTCCACTTCTTTCCTGCTAATGCCAAGTAAAGAAGGCAGGGAAAGAAAAGGTCACCTGACATCTACTTAATGGGGCACTGACGTCCTTGAGTGCCCACATGGCCTGTCCCAGAAAATGTCAGATTGTACCCTTACTGCTCTTAGTTGGCAGTTAGTTGAATAGCTCTATTGTCTGGTCAATGGGTCCACTCAATCTTTTGCCTCTCATTTTAACACCCACACACAGTCAACAAACTTGGGGACAAAATGATGGAAAGGGTGACCATTCTGTTTTCTCAACAGGGTGACTATATAAAAGGTGTGTCTTCTCTGGCCTTAGGCATGATGAAGTTCCTGAGAAGTTTAGTCCTTTAGAAGAAAACAAAGGCTTGGAGTTTAGACAGTACTGTGGTAGGATCACAGCTCTGCTGCTGCTATGTGACCTTGAACAAAAGATTTAGAGTCTGAGACTTAATTTGTTTCTCTGCAAAATTAAAATAATGATAAATTTGTAGGAGATTAAATAAATGTAGATAGTTGACATTTATTAGGGACTTGTTATACATGAGAAATGACCCATCTTACCCTTTTTCATTTAGTCTTTTAACCAAAGCTGGTCTCCTCTAATAAACTCTCATTTGCTCCCTGGTATTTATTTGTGTGGTATTAAATTCTAAGTGTAAAATGCATTGGTAATATTAACCCATGTAATTTTCATAAACTTTCTTAAGAGATAGCTTTGTTACCTTCTCTTTGCAATGAACATCCCCTCAGTTATACTAAATTTTAGACAAATGTCTTCCTGACGACAGGCTCCTGACCTCCCTTTTCTTAGAGTACTGGTACTATACAAAACTTAAGATTGTAAATTTTCTCTTTCACTCTTTGAGATGTAAATCTTCTACAACCCAGAAATGTCTTTCTCAAGGACTTGATTATATTTTCTCTGAAATGTAATCAGCAACAAAGAGAAGGCTTCTATTTCCAATCTCTGCGGGAGAGGAGGAGCCTGACTTCCATCAGCAACAATTACCAAACACAGATGGTTTAATAATACTGACCAACTACTCCCTCTAATATCCTGTAGTACTTTTCCATTAGCTCACTCCAACTTTTAAAAATCCTTCCGCCTTTTATCTCAGAGTTGCGTTTAATCTCTCTCCTCTGTTGCAGTAGTCTTGACCCTTGTTGCAATAGTCTTGGATAAAACTTACCTTGACTGTTTAATTTGTCTGGTGAAATTTCCCTTTTACACTGGCCCAGAGTCACCCAACTAGACAAGGCAAAGCTGGGATTTACATCAAATCATTTGTGCCCCTTTCATATGGACTTGAGAAAGGATTCAAGTTTAAGATGGTAGCCTGAAGTCTTATCCTAAGAAGAGCACTATGTTGCAAACATAATCTAACTCAGATGGCTTTGAATTTTGCTTTTCTAAAAACTGAGAAAATTGGACTACATTCCTGGCTGCACAGCTGAACCTGGCAGATGTCTCATAAGCCTCCAAGCACAAGAGAAAGGGGGTCCATGAGCAGCCTACATGGGGGTTTCAAGGTCATCTATATTTAACAAACAAAAAAGTGGAGTTCTGTTCTGACCTTATTAGAAAGAGATGGGTACTGCTGCAACCAAAAACAAGTGAAATTACTGCATTCTGACATTTTTAAGAGCTTTCAGTTCTAATATTTTCAGGTTCTCTCTAAACTTCAAGCCCCCTTCTAAGATATTAAATTCAGCATTTCTCTCCTTCTCTCAGGGTCTGCTTTCAAAACTCTGCTGTCTTATATCTTAATCTAACAGTATGGCTGATAAACAGTTATCCAGTGAGCAGATACCCTAAGACAATACATAGTTACGTTTTAATAGACTCCACTTTGAATATAATTTTCAAGTCTATAAAAGAAAATGATTTCATGGTAATAATTCCAGATCCCTGGACCAGAATGACTGGTGCAATTAACCTTATTATTCAAGTTACTGATTGCCTACTATATGCATTTCAGTGCAGAGTAAAAATAAATTAACCCTTGATCTCCTGGGCTTATACCTAGAGAAAACTGTAATTCCAAAAAAATACATGCACCCACAATGTGCATTGCAGCACTACTTACAATAGCTAGGGCATGGAAGCAACCTAAATGTCCATCAACAGGAGAACGGATAAAGAAGACATGATACATATATGCAACAGAATATTACCCAGGCATAAAAAAAGGAATGGAATTGTGCCATTTGTAGAGACTTGAATGGACCTCGAGACAGTCATACAGGGTGAAGTAAATCAAAATGAGAAAAAAAAATATTGTATAATATTGCTTTTATGTGGAATCTAGAAAAATGATACAGGTGAACTTATTTGTGAAGCAGAAATAGATACACAAACCTAGAGAATGGACGTATAGATACTGGGATTGGAAAAAGATGAATTGGGAGACTTGGATTGACGTTTATATACTACTATGCATAAAATAGATAACAATAAGAATCTACCATATAGTGCAGGGAAGGCTACTCCGTGTCTCTGGTGCCCTAACTGGGAAGGAAATCCACAGAAGAGGATATATGTGTATGTATAACGGATTCACTTTGCTGTACAGCAGAAACTAACACAATATTATAAAGCAACTATACTCCAATAAAATTTTTAAAAAGTATACAATCTAGTAGAAGATATTTGCCATTCTTCAGAATCCTTAGAATTCTAAATTTTAAAATGCAGAACTGCTGGTTGGGTTCCTTGGAGTTCTAGTTCATTAGGAATGCTTTAAGCATAAAGTGTGTGAATGGTGTCTTATCATATCATATATTATGGGTAACTTGTGATTATGGGATTCCCAAGGTCAGGGGAGCTATCACTCAACTTTATATCTCTTCTCTCTGACCCTCCTTACAGGCAGCTTGAACATATTAGGGTTTAAAACATGGCTAAAAACATTACTAAAACTACTTCCTGTGTTAGCATTATAGCACATTTAAAAGGGCAAACTTTAAACAAAGTTTCCAATAATTCTGCCATATTTCATGAGTTATCACAATTTTTCAAATTAAATTCAGCATTCAACTGTTAAACTCAGCTTGAACAAGTCCTGTCTATTAGCAATACAGGGAGGTTTATCAAAAACATCTTTTCACTATTAAAGCTTCAATCTAGTTCAGCTACAAATCCCTGAGGACTTATTTAGCATAAGAAACTATCATTTCTATCTTCATTACAACATATTTTAATTATCTTCCTTAGAAATAAGGTCTTACCTCTTAATGAAAGTTGTTAGTCTGGGGGCTCCAAAGGGCATAAGCCAGTTTCAAGACTTACTTTTGATTATATATGCAATTATAAGTTAGAAAATATGTTTCAAAGTCAATGTAAGTTTTTCATCATTTTCTCTAGTTGAAAAATAAATATGACAGAATGAAGATTTATTGTTTCAATTTCACCTCTTGTCCAGAGCAGTGTTTTTCAAACTTGATGATGTCATCTCTGCATGTTACCTAGTGTCCTCTGGTGTCAGTTCCATTACTGCTACTAGCGTTTGTATGAGGGCAGTAGATTCATAGACCTAAGTTTATTTTCAGGTATAGTAACCATTTGTCTTTTATAGTTACCCAAGTTCTAGGAGCTTAATTTCTTCATCTATGGTCCTATTTGGGGGAGTTGGTGAGGCAATTAAATAACAATACAATTAAAGTCCCAGCCCCATTCCTGAGCCGTGATTGGTATTCAGAAAGTGTCAGTATTTTTACTGCATTGTTTACTTTCCCTTTCAAACATGGATTAGTCTAAAATTTTCTTTAAGTCTTTGCATTTCCAACTTCTCATTCTCATGAGTGTATTTCCTGTGTCGCTGAAAAGAGGGATTATGAAAAGAGTAGGAGAAGAGGACTTTCTCTACTTTCCTTCTTCCAACATCAAACATCTATATTTTCCACCATTTTCCCCTCTTCTTTTCTATCTTAGAGGAAGTAGATCATGGAGCCTTTTAAAGACCCATTTTTCATGTCAAGGTTTACCCATGTCATTTGATCTTCCACCAGATGTTGCTGCATTATTTACTCTCTTCTTCTAGTGAAATTTCTAAGTTTCTGTTCACCCTAGTTTATTTCCTTCAACCCTGAAAGTAGTTTTAGTTTTATTCAATGTACAAATCATACTTGCATTAAATCTACCCTAAGGAAATAATAGAGATGTGTCTAAATATTTTTTTGCTCAAGGATAACCATTGTGGAAATATAGTAGCAAACACTGAAAAATGCCTAAATGGCCAAGAATACAGGTTGGTTAAATAAATTAGGAGATAAAGAGATAGAATGGGGGAGGGAATAATGTAATGTTTTAGATAGATAACTAATGACATGGGAAAATGTTGAGTCATGAGTAAATATCTCAAATTTGTTTTTAAGAATCATATAAATTAGTATGTGTGTGTGTGGGCATGTGGGTATATACAACAAGAAAAGATTAGAATTATCATAGAAATGATAATTCTTGAGAGATAAGGGGTGCTTTAATTTTCTGTGAGTTTCTTTGAATTTTCTATAACAAATTCATGCTGCTTTTATAATAGATGAGAAAACAATGGTACTTATAAATGCTTTTTTTGGGGGGCGGGGACCATGTCCTCTTCTAAATGACATCTCATTTTTTTCTTTGTTTTTTTTTTTTTTCCTTTTAGCTATCCACCGCCTTGAAGTAAGGGCTTCCCAGGTGGTGCTAGTGCTGAAGAGCTTGCCTGCCAGTTCAGGAGACTTAAGAGACGATCCCTGGGTCTGGAAGATCCCCTGGAGGAGGACATGGCAATCCACTTTAGTATTCTTGCCTGGAGAATCCACTGGACAGAGGAGCATGGCTGGCTACAGTCCATAGGGTTGCAAAGAGTAGGCCATGACTGAAGTGACTTAGCACTCACACACACACCCCTTAGAGTCTACAACATCCACCTTCACTTCTTTCAGCTCATTTAATATTCATGCCAATACCAATTCATGAAGCCCCCTCTTGAGTCACACACTGCACAGTACAGAGCAGGTCACTGAAGTGATAATGATGTCAGTGGCTGAGGATACAATTGAGACAATAAATAGTTTTGTTCCATCAAGGACTTGTAACAGGCTGCTAGGACACCAAGTACTCTTTCTATTATACCTAATTACTCAAGCAGGAAGTCCACAAAGAACATAAACACACTGAAATGTTTATGATGACAACATTTTAAATAAGTGCCTAAAAACACAATTGCCTAAGGCCTTATAAATCTGTCTTCTGTATCCTTCCAGAATCCATAAACAAATACTTAAAATGCTCTTAAAGTAATTCCAGATTAATTATGTGAATAAGACTTCCAGTTCCAGAGTTTATGACTAGAATTCCAACACCATATTTTCAAATTTGTGTTGCTTAAAAATAAGCAAATCTGATTGATACAAAATAACAGCAAACAGTAAGACAGCTGTGTACTTAGAGTTCTACTTTAGAAACATTAAAATATAATTTTTTCTAATGTTTCAAGTTGCAATGGTTTCTCTCCTTCAAGTGTTCTCCCATATCGCTCCCACTCTGAATGTGTTCACACATGCTAAGTTGCTTCATGCATGTCTGACTCTTTGCAGCTCAATGGATCATAGCCCACAGGCTTTTCTGTCCACGGGATTCTCCAGGCAAGAATACTGGAGCGGGTTGTCATGCCCTCCTCCAGGGGTTCTTCCTGACCCAGGGATCAAAACCGCATTTCTTATGTCTCCTGCATTGGCAGTCAGGTTCTTTACCACTAACATCACCTGGGAAGCCCCACACAATGACTACTTCCAGGCAAATACAAAAAAGAAGGACTATATTATGTCTTCACAGATATCCTCTGTCAATTAAAATGCAAATGTCTATCTATCTGCTTGTCTACCTATTTATCCATCTGTATATTTACAGTATCTTATGTGGTAAATACAATGCTGACCACAAAGTGATTACAGCAACAATTTAATCTCCTGATTACAGGGATACATTTAAAGGTTTATGGTGGAAGAAAGGGATCTGATTTATGTTTGAATTACAACTAAACTGACTTCTTCCACTAAGAAGCAACCTCTTTGCTAATTTTAGCATACACTAGGTTTCAACCACTGAGGTTGTAACTTGAAATAATGTGGTGTAACATTTACATAGAAATTACAGTATATTCCTGTACCATAGAGGGACTTGGATAGGCATGCAAAATGCCTGGGAGCTTAGGAATATATTGCTGAAAAACATGACCTAAAGAAATCTTATCTGAGACAGACAGAGTTAGCCAGTCTAAAAGAGAATCAGGATAGATTTCAAGTTTTGTCAATATCATTTGATTAAATGTCCTTGACTTGCCTGGCTCCACTCTTGGAAACAGTAGTGGTAAAAATCAGCTTTTGTCTTGATATTAAAGTTGATACTTGTCTAAAACTGATAATTGGTAATTTTTCAGGTTATATGTTATCTCATCCAGTTTGATCATTACCAAGTTTCCCTTGTTTGTACAGGGACCATCCTTAGACTGTGCTCTGACTCTCAAGATCTTTGAATTCTCATTTATCTATTCACCCACCCATACATCCAAACCAATCACATGTATCTTGTAAATTACAAGTCATCAAGCTTGATGTGGTGGAATAAAAAGCTGTAAAGCCACTCTATTTATGGAGTTTTCAGTCTAATAGGTAAGCCTAAGATAAAGGTACAGGCAGAATGCTGAGGAAGTTCAGACTGCATGTATTTGAAGAAGCTTGTGTCTTGCCTCCTTCTGAAAACTACACAGTTGGCTTCTGTTCTCACTGCATTCATTACATACATTACTACAGACAACATAATTCTTTTCTTTGGGCCTTTAACATTCATTGTGGGAACATTATTCATTAGATAGTAAAGTCCTGAAACTTAATAAAACAAACATAGAAGAGATTCATGACTAACAGTGGCACACTAGTGCCCTTGGGTCAAACATTTGCTTTACTAAATGCCAAACAGTCTCCAGTTTCTAGCAATAAAACATGATTTCATTTGCTTTCAGCACTGCTAGAATGCATCTACTGTAGTTCTTAGTCAGAGGAGATACAATTATGGCTATGCCTTCACTGACATTGGATACTGTACGTGGACATTTAGACCAATTAGAAAGAAGAATGTCTGGATAATAATACTCAAGAGAGAAAAAGTTGTTGGTCTTTCAACAAGAAAATAAGCCAAGGACAGTTGGAATATTAGACACAGCTCACCTACGTACCTGGTGAGATATGCAGGTAGAAGCTATGAATAGAGAAAACATTTTTAGCAGAAATGATCTGGATAATGGAAGGGTTCGTATCATTTCTTTGCTCAAAGCCACCCAGTGACTTCTCGTTGTTATTAGAATTTCAGAGGGCCTGGCAGAGACGTGGCAGTACCAGATGACACATTTTCTTACTTTTTGCCTTCAGATTTAAGACTCTGCAGGATCAGGGGCCTGCTACTTCTGCAGCTTCTTCCCCTCTAAATCCCTTTCTCTACACTCCGACTGCAAGAGCCATCTTGCTTCTCCCTGAACCTTCTCAAGCATCCCTCTTGCCTTTGCACTTACCGTTCCTTCTACCTGTTAGGCTCTTCCCCGCTGATCTTCGCAGAATGGATTCTTTCACATTCTTCAGATCTCAGCTCCTCAGAGACCTCTCTGACTACCCAATCTGTAGAAGCCCCTCTATCATCCTCCCTTTTCTCTTCCCAGAACACTACACCCTATCCATACTGTTACATTTGACTTTCCTTATGGCTCATTTTGTAGAGTAGAGTGATGCTGCAGAAGCATGCTGGACCCATAACCCAGAGGCTGATGGATTGAAACCATCATTTGCTTAGTTCAGCTTTTGGGGCTTCCCAGTTGGCACAGTGGTAAAGAATATACCTGTCAATGCAGGAGATCCAGGGGTTGTGGGTTCAATTCCCTGGGTTGGGAAGATCCCCTGGAGGAGGAAATGGCAACCCACTCTAGTATTCTTGCCTGGAAAATTCCATGGACAGAGGAGCCTGGCAGGCTACAGTTCATGGGGTGGCAAAGAGTTGGACATGATTGAATTACTGAGAACAGCAGCATGGCTCATTTTGCTACTGTAAACTGTTTTACAATGATAGTAAATTGGAAAGCAATTATTTTTCATTATAAATTACTATAAATCTAGTTATTAGTAGGCTTGTTTATTGTTTGTTTTCTTGTTTTTTGAGAGGTGATGGAAAGCAGTGGTGAAGAGCAGACTCTGGAGTAGGCTTGGGTTTTGAATCTCATCTCTATCACTTACTGTTTGGATGATCATGGGCAAGTTACTTAATTTCCCTGTGCTTCAATTCCTTCATTAATAAGTTGGGCTAAAAATAGTACTCCCTCATAGGGCTGTTGTGAGAATTAAATGAATCAATCAAAGTAAATAACTGGGAACAGAGCCTGGCATAAAACAGTGCTAAATAAATTAATATTAGTAGTAGTAGCAATAGTAGAAGTAGTAATGTTAGTGAAAGTAGTTGTCTCCTTCAATTAGAACAAAAAAAGAGTTGAAATTTAGCCTTTTAGCTCAGTGTTAAATCCATAGAATCTAGAATAGCATTTGGCAATAGTGTATACTCAGTCAATAATATTTGAATAAATGTTTTATAGGAGGGTGCCTTGAGGAAGATAAGAAATTTTCAGGGAACTAGATCTAAAAACCAATTTAAGCCAGTAATGAGAAAAAGAGTCATTGTTACATAACGATGGGGGAGAGACTGGAAAGTGTTGTTAGCACAATTAAGTGTAACCTGGTATTAACGAGGCCAAGGTGATAAGTTTGACACCTTTGCATTTGTTTGGTTCTCTGCTATGCTCGCTCATTCACTCGGCATTCCTACTGCTAGTCTATTGTCTGATGCATCAATGCCTGAAATCAAGGAGAAGGGGAGTGAAAAAGTAAACATCTATGCATTACGGCTAAATAAAATTCCTCAGAAAACACTTCTTTATAAACAGTGGGGAGACTCTTGGCATTGGCAACATGACAAGACACGTCAGTACTAACTCCCCAGTGAATTCAAACCACTGAGCACACATTACCCCATACAAGTAATATTTCTAGGACTTAGCATCTCCCTCCTGAGACTGCAATTGGAATTTGAGAAACTAGGAATTAGTTTTCTCCTTTCCTGAAATATTTTTAGCTGCCACCAGGTGGTACTAGGTAAGCACATCCAAATAGGAAAATGCAATTTTATTATACACAAAATTGCTAAGAGTTGCAAAAAATTGTTTATCTTTAGTGTCTAGAAACATAAATTTTGTGTAACTCAGAGTACACATTATCCTTGGTTTGGACTTTTAAAACAATGTTTGGTTTGGTTTTCTCTAAAATTCAAATTGTACTCAGATTTCAGAGAAAAACTTTATCTTCCTGTGACTCAGACTCTCATTTTAAGAAAGCTTCTGTTTTCCTCCATAAGTCACACAGATTTCTGGGCTCCCAAAAAGTCTTTACATTTTCCCTTGGACATTTCCCTGGCTTTTCCTTCTGCTTTTCCTCCCTGATTCACAGCTTCATGCTTTTGCCTGCCTCAGTTTACTCAACACCAGTAAAAAAGAGGATAGAAATACATACATTACCAATTTCTACAAACGTGACAGCTTGTCAAATCTCTGAATAAAAGGTAGGTAATCATGATCATGAACACCCTCACAGACCTTCCCAACTAATCCTTAGTGGCAAAATACTTCCAGTCCATTTTTACTATCTGAGAGGAGTTTATTCTTTCCCTTCATTTTCTCAAGGCAAATGGGTCCACGCTAGCCATCTGTGACACCAGCTGACAGCAATGAGAAGCATCATAGAAAGAATAATTTCTACGGGTTGAATACAAACTTTTTGTCACTTTTCTTCACTGTCTTTATTTCTGATCCTTTAGCTGCACTGCTAATTGCTCAGAGCTCAGTAGATCTTTGAATGCAGGCTCAAAATACAGATTTTCTTTCTTGTCTAGAGTATTAAGAGATGCCGTTTCCCCTGGATTTCAAACACAAATAGCCTCTTATCTCCAAATTCATAACTATCTACCACTACTTGCTTTCCTGCTCACATGTCCCTTTTATCAAGTATAACTTTAATGCCTTTTGAAAATATTTATTTCCTCTTTCCTTTCTCTCTGCTATTTTCTTGAAAAGTGAAGTCACTCAGTCACGTCCAACTCTTTGTGGCCCCAAAGACTGCCAGGCTCCTCCATCCATGGGATTTTCCAGGCTAGAGTACTGGAGTGGGTTGGCATTTCCTTACCCTTTCAGTAATTTTCTGCTCTAAACTTTCATTATCCTAAAGATGACAGCCACATTATTATAAAGAATCAATGGTTTTTATGAAGGAAGAATATACCTAACCCAGCTTGCACTGAAATAGACCTAGCAACATCTTCAAATATTACTATTTCCAGCAAAGCTTCCTACTGTGGTCAGAGAACCATTGCAGTATATTGGCAGATCTTTAACATCCATCACTCTGGGGAAGTGGGTAATGGGCCCAAGATAGAGGTAAGGGAGAGATGCGTGAGTCTGTGCTCAGTCGTGTTCGACTCTTTGTGACCCCATGGACTGTAGCCCACCAGGCTCCTCTGTCCATAGAATTCTCCAGGCAAGAATACTGGAGTGGGTTGCCATTCCCTTCTCCAGGAGAGCTTCCCAACCCAGGGATCGAACCCACATGTCCTACGTCTCCTTCATTGGCAGGCAGATATAACGTATATAAAATTGATTCTCCTGAAAAACACACATCACCTATCAAGCATAAAATAAAATTAGCTCAAATCCTAATCTTGCTTAAACATTCACTTATTAAAGCAAGATTTAGATAATATTCAAACCAGCACCACTTGAGGCACTTAGATGAAACATAATTTTCCTTCCTGCCTTTCTTAACCCATTTTTTTTTTTAATAGCCCAACTCAGGTTTTGGGAAAAAACAGCCACCAAGCATCATATTTTATGGTAGCATGGGCTTTTAATTTTCTTTCCAGACACCATATGTTTGACTTAAGGCAACATAGGTATTTTCTCATTTCAGTTTCTTCTGGGCAATATGGCAATAAATAGTTCATTTCTTTTGTTATATCTCTAAGGGATAGCTCAGCTGGAGCCAATAAAAGTCAAAGTTATTATTTACATGGGTGTATGGTCCATTTCTGACAATCCTTAACCATAGGATTATATTTGTTTAATTTTTAAATAGTGATCTTATATATTTATTTATACAAACATTCAAATCTCTCATTCCAAACTAAGCAAACATGAAATTCCAGGAAAGGTAACCATGTGTGACTGCAGACAGTAGAATTCAAATGGATCGTCTAACGGCAGAGGTAGTAAGTATATAATAAGATCATTGATATTTATTAAGGGCAAAGAAACACCCAAGAGACTGTTGCAAGTTGCAAAGGGCACAACCTCTAAGAGTAAGACCTACTCATTCATCCTCATTGAGAAGATATCTATTTTATTGAAATGCATTTTATGTTTAAGTATGTGCGCTTGCCCTTTGCTAGGGACAGAGAAAACGGAGTGAGAAATGTTATAGGGTATTGATTACTTAAAGAACAAAAGAGAATCATTTTTCAGGAGCACATCGCCTGCAGGTCAATCTTTACCAGCAACCTGATGACCCTAACATTAGAACAGGTAGATCTTCCTTACTCTTTCTCTCGCATTTCCTTCCTCTTCAGGTTTTTAGCTCTGTTTTCAGGTCATGCACTCTCTATGCTTGATATACCCCGACAATATACTGCTCCTATTTTAATTGCCCTGAGACAAAATGACAACAAATATGGAATAACCTCCTGACTAGGGTAAAACAGAGGAAACTGGCAGGCTACAGCCCATGGGGTCGCAAAGAGTCAGACATGACCGAGCAACTAAGCACAGCACAGCACAGGGCAAAATGAGACAGGCTCTATAGCCAACAGCCCCGGAAGCAAAATCTGACCATGTACCTTCTAGCCTTTGACTTCGGGAATTTCACTCAATTCTTCTTAGTTTCAGTGTTCTTATCAGTCAAATTGGCCCAACAATATTGGCAACAGTCAATGGCACTGATTCTGGTTCATCAGGTTGGTGTGACAGTAATATAAGAAAATATTACAAGTCATGTGGCACTTAGCACTTGGTTAACAGCCTTGAAATATGAACATTACCACTGTAGCTGGAGGAAAGGATCATCATATTCAACAGCTCTGTCAGGCGTTTATCTTCACGATGAATTTTGAGTGGCAACAACACTGTTCCAAAAAATTCCTGCTGCAATTGCCTTATAGACTCAGTTTTTAACAGGGGACAGTTTTTGTTGGATAGAAGGAAAATCCGGGGAAAAGCAAATCTACCAAGCAAAATCTTTTTGACTAACTGATCCTGCTTTTACTCACGCAAACTGCTAAATCCATAGCAGAAAGCAACCACAGAGATTCCAAACAAGCATTTGACTCAAGTAAGACACTGGGTCCCAGGATGGCTTTTTTCTCTCTTCTCAATTGGTATGGAAATATGTTGAAGGTGATAACAATAATAATATTTCATATTAAACAGTTCTTATGTTATTTCTGGACATCACCAGATGGTCAACACCGAAATCAGATTGATTATATTCTTTGCAGCCAAAGATGGAGAAGCTCTATACAGTCAGAAAAAACAAGATCAGGAGCTGACTGTGGCTCAGACCATGAACTCCTTATTGCCAAATTCAGACTTAAACTGAAGAAAGTAGGGAAAACCACTAGATCATTCAGGTATGACCTAAATCAAATCCCTTATGATTATATAGTGGAAGTGAGAAATAGATTTAAGGGCCTAGATCTGATAGATAGAGTGCCTGATGAACTATAGAATGAGGTTCGTGACACTGTACAGGAGACAGGGATCAAGACCATTCCCATAGAAAAGAAATGCCAAAAAGCAAAGTGGCTGTCTGGGGAGGCCTTACAAATAGCCATGAAAAGAAGAGAAGCAAAAAGCAAAGGAGAAAAGGAAAGATATAAACATCTGAATGCAGAGTTCCAAAGAATAGCAAGAAGAGATAAGAAAGCCTTCCTCGACGATCAATGCAAAGAAATAGAGGAAAACAGCAGAATGGGGAAGACTAGGGTTCTCTTCAAGAAAATCAGAGATACCAAAGGAACATTTCATGCAAAGATGGGCTCGATAAAGGACAGATATGGTATGGACCTAACAGAAGCAGAAGATATTAAGAAGAGGTGGCAAGAATACACAGAAGAACTGTACAAAAAAGATCTTCATGACCTAGATAATCACGATGGTGTGATCACTGACCTAGAGCCAGACATCCTGGAATGTGAAGTCAAGCAGGCCTTAGAAAGCATCACTACGAACAAAGCTAGTGGAGGTGATGGAATTCCAGGTGAGCTATTTCAAATCCTGAAAGATGATGCTGTGAAAGTGCTGCACTCAATATGCCAGCAAATTTGAAAAACTCAGCAGTGGCCACAGGACTGGAAAAGGTCAGTTTTCATTCCAATCCCTAAGAAAGGCAATGCCAAAGAATGCTTAAACTACCGCACAATTGCACTCATCTCACACGCTAGTAAAGTAATGCTCAAAATTCTCCAAGTCAGGCTTCAGCAATATGTGAACCGTAAACTTCCTGATGTTCAAGCTGGTTTTAGAAAAGGCAGAGGAACCAGAGATCAAATTGCCAACATCTGCTGGATCATGGAAAAAGCAAGAGAGTTCCAGAAAAACATCTATTTCTGCTTTATTGACTATGCCAAGGCCTTTGACTGTGTGGATCACAATAAACTGTGGGAAATTCTGAAAGAGATGGGAATACCAGACCACCCGATCTGCCTCTTGAGAAATTTGTATGCAGGTCAAGAAGCAACAGTTAGAACTGGACATGGAACAACAGACTGGTTCCAAATAGGAAAAGGAGTTTGTCAAGGCTGTATATTGTCACCCTGTTTATTTAACTTATATGCAGAGTACATCATGAGAAACGCTGGACTGGAAGAAACACAAGCTGGAATCAAGATTTTTGGGAGAAATATCAATCACCTCAGATATGCAGATGACACCACCCTTATGGCAGAAAGTGAAGAGGAACTAAAAAGCCTCTTGATGAAAGTGAAAGTGGAGAGTGAAAAAGTTGGCTTAAAGCTCAACATTCAGAAAATGAAGATCATGGCATCCGGTCCCATCACTTCATGGGAAATAGATGGGGAAGCAGTGGAAACAGTGTCAGACTTTATTTTTGGGGGCTCCAAAATCACTGCAGATGGTGACTGCAGCCATGAAATTAAAAGACGCTTACTCCTTGGAAGGAAAGTTATGACCAACCTAGATAGCATATTCAAAAGCAGAGACATTAATTTGCCAACAAAGGTTCATCTAGTCAAGGCTATGGTTTTTCCAGTGGTCATGTATGGATGTGAGAGTTGGACTGAGAAGAAGGCTGAGAAACAAAGAATTGATGCTTTTGAACTGTGGTGTTGGAGAAGACTCTTGAGAGTCCCTTGGACTGCAAGGAGATCCAACCAGTCCATTTTAAAGGAGATCAGCCCTGGCATTTCTTTGGAAGGAATGATGCTAAAGCTGAAACTCCAGTACTGTGGCCACCTCATGCGAAGAGTTGACTCATTGGAAAAGACTCTGATGCTGGGAGGGATTGGAGGCAGGAGGAGAAGAGGATGACAGAGGATGAGATGGCTGGATGGCATCACTGACTCGATGGACGTGAGTCTGAGTGAACTCTGGGAGTTGGTGATGGACAGGAAGGCCTGGAGTGCTGCAATTCATGGGGTCGCAGAGTTGGACACAACTGTGCGACTGATCTGATCTGATCTGATATTATTTCTAAAAATTGAGACTATATTATCTATCAAAGACTGCTAAGAAATTTAATTCAGTCCTTGGCAAGTCAAACGTACAATATTGAAAGAATATTTTGAATTGATGATTTTTGAAATTAAGTTTTTTAAAAAAATTTCTGACATATATAATGCTCATCCCTCCGTATGTATATTAAAGGCAAGTCGTTGAGTCGTGTTCGACTCTTTGCGACCCCATGGACTGTAGCCCACCAGGCTCCTCCATCCATGGGATTCTCCAGGCAAGAGTACTGGGGTGGGTTGCCATTTCCTTTTCCACCATATGTATATTAGGAGTTCTTTATTTTGATCACTATCTCCCTGACTATAATAGCAGCCTGGACTTTCCCTTCATAGCATTAACCATTGGTAATGAGTAAAGTACTAACGTAATTTGAGATCTAACTCACTAACTAAAGAGGAATATTGCTAAAACCAGGAGTCATAGCTCTTCACTACTTGGTCCCTGAAATCTGGAAAGAAATTGAGCATGCAGTAGACCCTCAAGAAAAATTTTGAGAGGCAGAATGGGCCAGGGGTTGAGGAGACAGCTTTAGACTTAGAAAGACCTAGATTTGAATCTGGATAAAACCCTACCCTCTGCATATTTGGGGAAAATCGTTACGTTTCCTAATCAGTTCTTATTTAATAAAACGAAGAGAATAATTCTTATGCTGTAGAGCTATTGTAAAGAGTAAAAGGAAACATGCGTCAAACACACAGGATTGTACTTGATACAATCAGTGTGTGTGTGTTAGTCTCTCAATCGTGTCTGACTCTTTGCGACCCCACGGACTGCAGTCCGTCAGGCTCCTCAGTCCATGGAATTCTCCAGGCAAGAGCACTGGAGTGGGTTGCCATTCCCTTCTCCAGGGGATCTTCCTGACCCAGGGATCGAACCCTGGTCTCCACATTGCAGGCCACTTCTTTACCCAAGTGTTTCATACATAATTGCTGTCAATATCATGACTATTACATAGTTAATACATGTAAAAGCAATTATTTAATGTAATGATGAGGACCAGGCTTTCAAAGGTATCATCCCCTCCCCACCAGCCCCTGTACAACTCTATCCATATGCCTTTTTAAAATGTACATTCCGCTTCCTGGTCCCTTTTACTCTTCAGCAGAAAGAAGCACCAGCATAATGTCAAAGAAATACAATATTACTAAGTCTGTTTGTTTAAGACTACAGCCCTGTTATCAATTAATATTTTGATGAACAGAATATACTGTTGCTTGTAGCAGTTCATGTCCTTTAGAAACATAAAAATGCTTTTCATAATATTGTATGCAAAATGTACTTATGTTTTAAAAGCCCAGTGATAATTCACTAAGGACAGCACTGTCTTCAGTAAGAAGTTGTCAGCTGATAGTTACATAGGAAAGCAAAGCACACAAATACTTGTCGTGTAAAGTGAAAATGTCCCTTCAGAAAGCCAATTAATTCAGCTCTTCCATTCTCTTTCGTTTTTTTTTTTTTATAACCACTTGATAGAGAAATATTATGTTCACAGAAGTTATGCTTTTTAGAAATTATTTAGGTTTATAAAAAGTTTATTCAAATACCAGAAGTCTAATAAAACACAAAATTCAGAGATTTCATTTTCCCCTTCATTTTCTTTCTAAAATTTGCATTTCTTTTTGCGCTTTATGCCCTCAACTATACCAATGATGATTCGAACATGTTCATCACCAAACTATTGGTGTGCCTGAGTATCTATAATTGTGCAATTCAAGTCCATTCCCATTGTTAAATACTGAGGAAGAAGGGGGAAAATAAAAGTCCAATATGATCTGTGTGAGGAAACATGATTCACAAGAAGTATGAGAAGAGTGTCAAAGATTTCAAAATTTCCATGCCAGTGTTAACAACTTTGACCATTTCATGCTTTTCAATTCTAGGGCTTTTTCATAGTGCTTTAAATCAGTTATATTGTTGTGGTTTCTTTTACTAAGAACCATCTCCTAAACAACCTTGGGACCTGTCAATAACAGTGCTCATGAGCTATGTTTCAAGTAGCTAATCTCTCTTTAGCCCTTTTGCAACATAGGAAACATGACTTCAGGTCTATGGGAAGGCTCTGCCCAACCAGAATGTGGTCTTTGTGACACTTATCTTACCATTGTAAATTAAGTACAATTTCTCTTTGTTTCTTTTTTAGGGGACTGGGGGCGGGGCTAGACAATTATGTTTCAGACATGGGAGCAGGTGCTCAAAATTCAGTGATAAACCAAGAAAGAGGAACAGTAATCCAAAGAGAAAGGTTAGCAAATAGTTACAAGCAAGGTCCTAAACTTCACAGGCTTTAAAATAAACCTAGGCACATTTGTACCTTATATGGTATCCTTAAAAAAAAAAAAAAACCGGAGAAAAGAAATCCTACTGGTCGATGGAGTTGTGAATCTATTTACATATTCTTCCACCTACCAAGTCTCATGCAAATTAATATGTGGTTACATTTAGATGGCACAGCTGCTCTGGGCCTCTTTCCTCACAGCATTTAATTGTGCATTTCAAAGGTTTCATAAGGAAACCTCGAAAGAAAAAAAGTAAATATTTTGAAAAGGAGTTACAATTTGTCAGCAGTAATCCTTCCCTGGGTAGGGAAAGAAAGGCAAATCCTAGTAAATCAGAGAATTGTGGCTTTCAAAAGTAATAGCATTACCCTGAAATTCAATCTGCTAGTATCATTTTTCCAAGCAATCCCTCTATACATTCAATTTTTTTGTCATTTATTACAGTAAGAAACAAAATGATTCAAAAGAGAATTGCTTGCAGTAAGCACAGAGATATTCTGAACAAAGAATTTGATATCAGGCACAAACATGGGGGAAAAATAACACTTTACTTATCTGGCATGCTTAGTCACCTTCTCATCAGAGAGCTTTGTGTATTTGACAGCAGAGGAAGAAGAAATCATGTTTATTGAATGTTAAAATGTGTGATAAGGTGCACTTGATATTTTAAAGAGATCTTATGCTCCTATACAGGAAGCCTGGAAAGAACTCATAAATGATCAGTTACATACAGCTTAATGATGGAAGGTGGACACAGGTCTTCTAGAGCTTTTTAGAGTATCAGGAAACCACGTACTGGGGGCTGGCATAGGCTGATTTGTTTTACTGATGCCATATAATCTCTGAGCACTCTGGGAGATGTTCTCTAGTGCTAAAAGATGGTGGTTGCATGTGTGATAACAGGATGCTAGTTAACTAGGAAATGAAGATCAAGGATCCACATTGCCACGGCCAGTGCACCCCATAATGAAACACAGCTGTATCACTCTTGGAAGATGAACAATCCCTCATGGATAGGAGACAGATTTTCCCAGAGATCAGTTAAGGTTTTTAAATGATGGATGGAACCAATTTAAGAGTGGCAGACTTAGTCTCAAATAATAAAGCTTAAAATATTTAAAAGGAAGCAATGTTTTTATTCCTGATTTATTGGTTTCTTTATACCCTCTTCCTTGATTATTTGGGCACTTCTAAAGCAGAGTGTACACACCCTGGCACACAGTAGGAAAACAGCAAATGGTAGAAATTTTCACTTCTGTTACTGTTATGATTATTTTTCTTACTAGAAAGACGTGGCTTAACACATGAGAAATAAAGGAATAAAAAAAAAAATTAAAAAAAAAAAGAAAGACGTGGCTTAAACACAATTAATTTTATGTTTTTGTATAGAGATCTTAATTATAACTCTTCCTAACATTCATCCATTACACACTTTTATATTATCCTTAAGGACATGAATGGATTTTGAATCCTTTTTTCTATACTTACAACTTACAAGCAGCCATCCAATTATATTCAGAGGTAAAATTTATCATAACTTAGGAGAGGAATTTAACTGGAAGCTATCCCCCCAGTGTGGGCTTTTCAGGTGGCTCAATGGTAAAGATCCATCTGTCAATGCAGGAAATGGTGGTTCAATCCCTTGGTCGGGAAGATCCCCTGGAGAAGGAAATGGTAATCCACTCCAGTATTCTTCCCTGGGAAATCCTATGGACAGAGGAGCCTGGTGGGCTACAGTCCATGGGGTAAGAAGAGTCACACATGACTTAGTGACTAAACAACAGCAACATTCCACCAGTATATAATGTCAGCATTTTCTTACCAGTAAATAGTTTCATCAAAATGTTATATTGCTTTAATTCTATGATGATGTAAGTTTTGATCACATCATTGCTTTAGTTTCAACTTTTTTCTCTTCTGAGAAAAACACGCTACTGAATATACAGATTAATTATAAATAATACCTTGATTTTAGAAACATTCTAAGATAATAAATTGCTTTTTTTCCACTGAGGAAAATGATATAGTAACTTGTGAGCAGCAATGAAATGTATAGAACCTTACATACTTTTATGTTCTATTTATGTAACTTAAAATTATAGTACAAAAGAAAAATTAACATTAAGCCTAATTACATCTATTTTATTAATGACATCTCTCATCTTATTCAATCTCCAGTTGTCTCTTGGTCTGTTCAAGTTGCTGTAACAAAACATACCCTGGGTATCATAAACAATTAACATTTCTTCCTTAGAGATCTGGAGGCTGAAAGTCCAAAATTAGGATGCCAATATTGCTGGGTTTTTGGTCAAGGCCCTCTTTCTGATTTCCAAGGATGGTCTTCTCATTTACATTACAAAGAGAAAAGAAGAGCCAGTTCTCTTCCTTCTTTATAAGGACACTAATTTCACCATGGGGGCCCCAGCCTCTTGACCTAATTACCTCCTATGTTCCACCTCCAATTACCATCACATTAGCACTTCAACATATGAATTTGTGTGTGGGGGGCGGGGTAGGGGTACAAAAATTTTATCCATAACATTCTGGTGAAATGCTGTGGATACTCCTTACTCCCTGAAAACCCATGTCTTTTTCACATGTAATATTCATTCCAACCTAATAGTCCTAAAATCTTAACTTTTTCCAGCATCAACCCTAAGTGTAAAGTCCATAGTCTTACTTCAGTATCATCTAAATCAGATATAGGTGAGACTGCAGGTACAGTTGATCTCAGGTAGAATTCTTCTCTAACTGTGAGCCTATGAAATCAAACAAATCATGTGCTCCCAAAACACACTGACAGGAACAGCTCAGGATAGAGATCCATTTCAAAAGGGAGACATAGGAAGGAAGAAAGGAAACAGGAAAGAAGGAATAGGAAAGACAGGCCCCAAGAAACTTTAAAATTCCATGAGATATTATAGTTGGAAAAAATCCTCTTTGACTTGATGCTTTGCCTTCTAAACTCACTGGGGTGGCAATGCCTCCCTTACAGCTTGGAAGGATGCTGCTGCTCTCTTCCTGGTAGGAATGACGCCCTGATGGTTCTAAGTGACTCACTCTTCCCCCACCACTACTGTTGCAGCCAGCTTGGCCTGTTGAAACCTAGGCTATGACCCTGACGATCTCTGGATCACCTTACAGGTCCTTCTTTTCTTTCCTTGAAGGATTGACAGCACATGTTCCAGCCTCCCTTCATCAGGTCCCACCACCCTCCCTTTCAGTTCATACCAGCCAGTTTCCTGCTGGAGTGGCTGATTAGTTCTGTGGTTCACACCCACATGAATATCCTTATCAAAAAGTCAGTCTTCCATACCTTGGGTCTTGTCTTCTGAACACACTTTCTCATTTTTTGGTAATGTGGACAGTCTGAGATCTTTAAGTTCTGTTTCCTTTCACTTAACAATTCTGTCTTCAATTTATTTCTCTCATACTGTATTTTGCTATAAGCAGTCAGGAGGAACAAAGCCATTCCTTCAACACTTTGCTTAGAAATCTTCCCACTTAATATCCAGTTTTATCACTCATGAGTCCTACGTTTTACATCAAATGTGACCTCTGCTTCTCCATAAGCATTTGTCTCAGGTTCTAAGGAAATCAACCCTGAATATTCATTGGAAGGATTGATGCTGAACCTGAAACTCCAATACACTGGCCACCTGATGCGAAGAACTGACTCCTTGGAAAAGACCTTGATGCTGGAAAAGACTGCAGGAGAAGAAGGGGATGACAGAGGATGAGATGGTTGGATGGCATCACTGACTCAATGGACATGAATTTGAGCAAGCTCTGGGAGATGGTGAAGGACAGGGAAGCCTAGCATGCTGCAGTCCATTGGGTCACGGAGTCGGACACACTGTGCAAATGAACAACAAAAGTGATACAAATGACAGGGCTGCGAACAGAGTTGGCTTCACGGGCAGGCAATCTGTTCAGTTGTTCAGGGTCCCATGCTCAGTAGGCCTCCAGGCTTAATATACCGCTCCAAAGTTGCCATTTTTAGATTCTTAATAGTTTTTTTTTTTTTTTTTAACATGGATTCTGCATTTTCATTTTTCAATGGGTACACAGATGATTTAACTGGTTCTAGCTATGATAGGGGAATAATGGGAGGCTATGGAAGCCCAGAACAAAAGTCTAAATGGATTCTTTGAAAGGCAGAAGAGGTGGTATGGGAATATTTTTCATGAGGAAATAATGGGTAATCTGCTTATTGATATTGGGAGGACTGCACAGAGGAGCAGGTCCAGGTAGATAGAACAAGAAAAGGAACACAGGTAAGATATAACAGCTTAAAGAAGGTCCAAATGATCCAAGTACCAATGAAAATTTGAAAATTTCTTTTCTGTCTAGTTGTTTGTAACAAAAAGTAACAATAAAGACCCATACATGATTGCAGCATTGCTCCAAAAAATGGCTGCAATTATGCTATTGGTGTTGGGTAAGTACTTTTGGCCATCTCATGCGAAGAGTTGACTCATTGGAAAAGACACTGATGCTGGGAGGGATTGGGGATGAGCCATCTCATCCTCTGTCGTCCCCTTCTCCTCCTGCGCCCTCATACTTAGAAAAGTGTGTTATCAGCCAACTGACCCCAAATAATCAAGAAAATATGGAGGAAAATCTCACATTTACCCCTACTTGGGTAACTTGTGAATCTGCAAATCCCTCTCTAGTAGACATTCAATACTGATCATATACTGTGGCTTAAATATTTATTTCAAATCGATAAGAAAGGACAAGCAAAGTTATTACATGTTTCTTAACATTTTCTTTAGCAATTTTAGTAAACTTTTGAGCTTTTCAGAGCATAAAGGGGTGGTTTATGTACAGTAATTTGAATGACTATTCCTGGGGCATCTAGTAGCATAGAAAAAAATTAAAAGAATGGAGCAATGGAAAGGCATTAAAGACACTTTTACAAATTTTAGTTGATAAGTGCCTCTTTCAAGAAAAATAATAAACTCCCTACTATAAACTTTCTCCCTAATTCTACCCATTCGGCACTGATAAGAATTTAAGCACCAATGAGCAATGACATTTTTCTCCTTAAATGATTACTGAATATATGAAATTAAAAGTTTTCCCATGTTTCATTTCGATATTTCTTTTTGGAACCTTGTTCACACTATTAATTTCTGCGTGAAAATAAGGCTTATTGACTACTTGGTATGGCACAGCATACATATCTGATAAATGTCCCAAGAATAAATGGATAAAAGAGTGAATAAATGAGTAAAGGAATGAGCAGATATTTCAGCTCAGCCACAAGTGATAAACCATCTTGGATTCTAAAGGTCTCAATTATAATCTATAAAAAGTTTCTAAACTCTGCATTATTTGCTTAAAATTGCAGTTCCTCTGTAGATTTGGCCATCCTTTGTGGGCAGTTTTTATTCCAATCCCAAAGAGAGGCAGTGCAAAAGAATGCTCAAACTGCTGCACACTTGCACTCATCTCACATGCTAGCAAAGAAATGCTCAAAATTCTCCAAGCCAGACTTCAACAGTACATGAACAGTGAATTTCCAGATGTTCATGCTGGATCTAGAAAAGGCAGAGGAACCAGAGATCAAATTGCCAACATCCACTGGATCATAGAAAAAGCTAAAAGAGTTCCAGAAAAACATCTACTTCTGCTTTATTGACTATGCCAAAGCCTTTAACTGTGTGGATCACAACAAACTGTGGAAAATTCTGAAAGAGATAGGAATACCAGACCACCTGACTTGCCTCTTGAGAAATCTGTATGCAGGTCAAGAAGCAACAGTTAGAACTGGACATGGAACAACAGACTGGTTCCAAATAGGAAAAGGAGTATGTCAAGGCTGTATATTGTCACCCTGCTTATTTAACTTATATTCAGAGTACATCATGAGAAATACTGGACTGGATGAAGCACAAGCTGGAATCAAGTTTGCTGGGAGAAATATCAATCACCTCAGATATGCAGATGACACCACCCTTATGGCAAAAGTGAAGAAGAACTAAAGAGCCTCTTGATGAAAGTGAAAGAGGAGAGTGAAAAAGTTGGCTTAAAACTCAACATTCAGAAAACGAAGATCATGGCATCTGGTCCCATCACGTCATGGGAAATAGATGGGGAAACAATGGAAACAGTGGCATACCTTCTTTGGGCTCCAAAATCACTGCAGATGGTGACTGCAGCCATGAAATTAAAAGATGCTTGCTCCTTGGAAGAAAAGTTATGACCAATCTAGATGGCATATTAAAAAACAGAGACATTACTTTGCCAACAAAAGTCCATCTAGTCAAAGCTATGGTTTTTCCAGTAGTCATGTATGAATGTGAGAGTTGGACTATAAAGAAAGCTGAGCACAGAAGAATTGATGCTTTTGAACTGTGGTGTTGGAGAAGACTCTTGAGAGTCCCTTGGACTGCAAGGAGATCCAACCAGTCCATCCTAAAGGAAATCAGTCCTAAATATTCATTGGAAGGACTGATGCTGAAGCTGAAGCTCCAATACTTTGGCCGCCTGATACAAAGAACTGACTCATTTGAAAAGACCCTAATCCTGGGAAAGATTGAAGGTTGGAGGAGAAGGGGATGACAGAGGATGAGATGGTTGGATGGCATCACCAACACAATGGACATGAGTTTGAGTAAACTTTGGGAATTGGTGACAGACAGAGAGGCCTGGCATGCTGCAGTCCATGGGGTCACAGAGTCGGACACGACTGGGTGACTGAACTGAACTTGTGGTCACATTCCTGTGATATGAGTGGGAGAGTTATATTCCCTTTCCAGACCTGGCTCCAAAGAACTCCCCTTACTATCCCCCTCGCTCTTTCTCTTCCCTCTGCAGTGGGACTGTCAACGCACAAATGGACATAGCAGCTCAAGCCCTGATGATCGTGGAACCTCAGTCAGCCATGGTTCCTGAATGACTATGCGATGCAGTGCTCCCTGTTGCAGTTTTGGACTGTGAAAGTGAAAAATAAGCAGCTACTATGTTAATGACACTGGTATTTCAGGGGGGTTGTTTTGTTTTCTGCTCTTATAGCAGCCATTTTGTTTTCTTTAACATATTCCCCTGTCCACACCAAGCTCCCTTCCATGAAAGGCTTTTCCTCCTCTTGTTCTGATGTCACCTTGTTAATTCCCACATATCCTTTAGATCTCGGTGTAAGTGTTGCTTCTTAAGGGGATATTTTCCCCTCCCTGCCTGGGGCATATCTCTTCTACATTCTTCTTAGTATGTGGCTCTCCCATTTGGCACTTATCCAGGGAATTTTCAATAACACAATGTCTCCTTCCCCAAGGTCACTGATAAGACGCAGACTTCAAAGTGGCCTCAGGATCTGTGGGCATGCAGCCAGGGGCCAGGGCAGAAAGGCAGGTGAGTGTATGTCTTAGGAGAGAGACTGAGCATAGTCGCTTCTGCTGCTGCTGCTGCTAAGTCGCGTCAGTCCTGTCCGACTCTGTGCGACCCCATAGTCGGCAGCCCACCAGGCTCCCCCATCCCTGGGATTCTCCAGGCAAGAATACTGGAGTGGGTTGCCATTTCCTTTTCCAATGCATGAAAGTGAAACGTGAACGTGAAGTAGCTCAGTCGTGTCCGACTGCAGCCTACCAGGCTCCTCCGTCCATGGGATTTTCCAGGCAAGAGTACTGGAGTGGGTTGCCAGTGCCTTCTCCATCAGTCACTTCAGTCATGTCTAACTCTAAAACCCTACAGACCGTAACCTGCCAGGCTCCTCTGTCCATGAGATTCTCAAGGCAAGAATATTGAAGTGGGTTGCCATGCCCTCCTCCAGGGAATCTTTCTGACTCAGGGATGGAATGCACATGCACATCTCTTATGTTTCCTGCATTGGCAGGCAGATTCTTTACCACTAGCGCCACCTGGGAAGCCCGAGAATATGTCTTAGGACACCCAGAGATAACAGGGAGATGATTGCCAGTACAATGCAGGTGAGGATAAATTCAAATGCTAGTATATATAAAGCCTCGTTTATGTGGGCAGCCTTCTAATTCCTTGGAAAGTTCATGCTACAAATGTTTGCTGAATGGAAAACTTTACTGTCAGTACAGCCAACCATTAAGGAACAGTGAAGAGATTTACTAAAAATCTTAAGGTCCACATTCACTTCTGTATCCAAGCAGCTCAGAGTCATCACACTTTAATTTTAGCACTGTGCTTGCTTTGTGCTACTGGATCTTCAAAAAGTTCTTATGAATCAACTACGCAGAAAAAAAGAGGCACTGATATACATGTGAATATTAGTTACCATTCAAGACTCTGAAGTAATAAATTAATAATAGTTTTTAGTTTAGATTTGATTAGTTTAGTTTTGTTATGCTTTCTTTCTCAAAGCTAATAGTCATTTGTCATCTACAAATCAACTTCCTTCACTTGGATTCCAACAGAGAATAGCCAGCTTGCAATGGCTTTTCAAGGATGATGTGACTTTCTTCAGCTCAGGTATCCTCTCATTCTCTCCCACTGGAGGAGGGAATGGTAAACCACCCCAGTATATTTGCTGTGAGAACCTCATGAACTGTATAAAAGGACAAAGAGATAAGACACTGAAAGATGAGTCCCCCAAGCCTAAATGTCCAATATGCTACTGGGGAAGAGTGGAGGAGAATTACCAATAGCCCCAGAATGAATGAAGAGGTTGGGCTAAACCTGATACGACACTCAGTTGTGGATGTGTCTGGTGATGAAAGTAAAATCTGATGCTGCAAAGAACAGTATTGTATAGGAACCTGGAATGTTAGGCCTATGAATCAAGGGAAATTGGATGTGGTCAAGTAGGAGATGGTAAGAATAAACATTGGTATCTTAGGGATCAGTGAACTAAAATGGATGGGAATGGGCAAATTTAACACAGATGACCATTATATCCACTACTGTGGGCAAGAGTCTCTTGGAAGAAATGGAGTAGCTCTCATAATCAACAAGAGTCCAAAATGCAGTACTTGGGTGCAACCTCAAAAATGACACAATGTTCATTTCCAAGGCAAGTGATTCAACATCATAGTAATCTAGATCTGTGCCACTTGATACCAAAGAAGATACTGAAGTTGATCAGTTCTATGAAGACCTAGAAGACCTCCTAGAACTAACACCAAAAAAAAAAAAAAAAAAAAGATGTTCTGTTTATCATTGGGGATTGGAATGCAAAAGTAGGAAGTCAAGAGATATCTGGAATGACAGGCAAGTTTGGCCTTGGAGAATAAAATGAAGCGAGTCAAAGGCTAACTGAATTCTGCCAAGAGAACACATGGGTCATAGCAGATACCCTTTTCCAGCAACACAAGCAATGACTTTACACATGAACATCACCAAATGGCCAATGCCAAAATCAAACTGATTATATTCTTTGTAGCCAAAGATGGAGAAGCCGTATACAGTCAGCAAAAGCAAGACCTGGAGCTGATTGTGGCTCAGATCATCAGCTTCTCATAGCAAAACTCAGGCTTAAACTAAAGAAAGTGAGGAAAACCACAAGGCCAGCCAGGTACAATTTAAATCAAATCCCCTATGAATATGCAGTGGAGGGAATGAATAGATTCAAGGCATTAGAACTTGAAAACGGTGTGGCTGAAGAACAATGGACAGAGATCTGTAATACTGTACACGGAGCAGTGAACAAAACCATCCCAAAGAAAAAGAAAAGCAAGAGGCAAAGTGGCTATCTGGGGCAGCCTTACAAATAGCTAAAGAAAGAAGAGAAGAGGATAGCAAGGGATAAAGGGAAAGATACATCCAACTAAACAGAGATTTCCAAAGAACAGCACACTGAGACAAGAAGGCTTTCTTCAGCGAACAGTGTATAAAACTAGAAGAAAACAACAGAAGCAGAAAGACTAGAGATCTCTTCAGGAAGATTGGAGATATCAAGGGAACATTTTGCCCAAAGATGGGGACAATAAAGGACATAAATGGTAGAGACCTAGTAGACGCTGAAGAGATCAAGAAGAGATGGAAAGAATACACGGAAGAACGGTACAAAAAAGATACAAATGAACTGGGTTACTATGATGGTATGGTCAGCCACCCAGAGACAGACATTCTGGAGAGCGAAGTCCAGTGGGCCTTAGGAAGCACTGCTGCTGCTGCTAACAAAGCTAGTGGATATGACGGAATTCCAGTAGAACTATTCAAAACCCTGAAGGACGATGCCATCAAGGTGCTGCATTTAATATGTCAGCAAACCTGGAAGACCAGAAGCAGTGGCCACAGGACTGGAAAAGGTCAATCCTCATCCCAATTCACAAAAAGCGTAGTACTAAAGAATGTGCTAACCATCAGACAATTGCACTCATCTCCCATACTAGTATGGTAATGCTTAAAATCTTGCATGCTAGGCTTTAGCATTATGTGAACCAAGAACTTCCTGATGTAGAAGCTGGCTTTAGAAAATGAAGAGGAGCCAGAGATCAAATTGCCAATATTCACTGGATCATAGAGAAAACTAGGGAATTCCAGAAAAACATCTACCTCTGTTTCATTGACTACACTAAAGTGTTTGACTGTGTGGATCATAATAAAATTGTAGAAAGTTCTTAAAGAGATGGGAATACCCATCTCCTGAGAAACTGGTATGTGGGTCAAGAAACAACAGTTAGAACCCTGTATGGGACGACTGATTGGTTCAAGACTGAAAAAGGAGTATAACAGGGCTGTCTGCTGTCACCCCATTGTTTTAACCTATATGCTGAGCACATCATGAGAAATGCCAGACTGGATGATTTACAAGCCGGAATCAAGATAGGGGGGAGAAACATCAACAACCTCAGATATGCAGATGATATCACTCTATTGGCACAAAGTGAGGAGGAACTAAAGAGCTTCTTGATGAGGGTGAAGGACGAGAGTGAAAGAGCTGGCTTAAAACTAAATATTAAAAAAAAAAAACAGCAACCCTAAGATCATGGTATTCAGCCCCATTCAGTTCAGTCGCTCAGTCCTGTCCAACTCTGCAACCCCATGAGTTTCAGCTCGCCAGGCCTCCCTGTCCATCACCATCTCCCAGAGTTCACTCAAACTCACATCCATTGAGTCGGTGATGCCATCCAGCCATCTCATCCTCTGTCATTCGTCCCCTTCTCCTCCTGCCCCCAATCCCTCCCAGCATCAGAGTCTTTTCCAATGAGTCAACTCTTTGCATGAGGTGGCCACAGTACTGGAGTTTCAGCTTTAGCATCATTCCTTCCAAAGAAATCCCAGGGCTGATCTCCTTTAGAATGGACTGGTTGTATCTCCTTGCAGTCCAAGGGACTCTCAAGAGTCTTCTCCAACACCACAGTTCAAAAGCATCAATTCTTCGCTCAGCTTTCTTTATAGTCCAACTCTCACATCCAACTCTCACATCCATACATGACCACTGGAAAAACCATAGCCTTGACTAGACGGACCTTTGTAGGCAATGTAATGTCTCTGCTTTTCCATATGCTATCTAGTTTGGTCATAACTTTTCTTCCAAGGAGTAAGTGCCTTTTAATTTCATGGCTGCATTTGGCCCCATTACTTCATGGCAAATAGGAGGGGAAAAGGTGGAAGTAGTGACTGCTTTCCTCTTCTTGGCTTCTAAAATCATTGTGGATGGTGACTGCAGCCATGAAATCAGAAGATATATGCTTATTGGAAGTAAAGCTTTGACAAACTTGGACAGTGTGTTGAAAAGCAGAGATGTTACTGTAGTGACCAAGGTCCATTTAGTCAAGGCTATGATCTTCCCGGTGGTCAGGTATGGTTGTGAGAGCTGGACCATAAAGAAGGCAGAGCACTGAGGAATTGATGCCTTTGAACTGTGGTGCTAGAGAAGACTTCTGAGAGTCCCTTGGACAGCAAGGAGATCAAATCAGTCAATCTTAAGGGAAATCAATCCTGAATACCTGTTGGAAGGACTGATACTGAAGCTGAAACTGCAGTATTTTGGTTATCTGAGGTGAACAGCTGACTCATTGGAAAAGTCCCTGATGCTGGGAAAGATTGAGGGCAGAAGAAGAGAGCATCAGAAGATGAGATGGCTGGATGACATCACCGACGCAATGGACGTGAACTTGGGCAAACTTTGGGAGATGGTGAGGGATAGGGAGGTCTGGTGTGTTGAAGTCCATGGGGTCGCAAAGAGTCAGACACAACTGGGCAACTGAACAACAACAGACTCTCTCAATTCTCTGAATCCCCTATACTCTAGGTACCTGTTTCTGAAAGGCAGGGCACTGTATCATCATGCCTGCTAGTTGGCTCTCATTCAGTGGGGAGTAAGCATCACTCCTATAAGGAAACAAAGTCAGTAACTGGCTACCTGGGCATTCCCAAGCCTCTCTGCTTCCTGTACTTTGTTTTCACTATCTCTTAATCTCACTGCCTAATGTCATATACTTCACCTTGGAGGCACGAATTTTTCAAAGAATTTCAGTATATTTATTGATTGTTATTCCTCTTTAGTTACTAAGTCATGTCCAACTCTTTACAACCCCATGGAGCAAAGCCTGCCAGGCTCCTCTTTCCATGGGATTTTCCAGGCAAGAATACTGGCGCGGGTTGACATTTTCTTCTCCAGGTGATATTTCTCTCCCAGGGATTGAACCTGCAGCTTCTGCATTGGCAGGCAGATTCTTTACCACTGAGCCACCAGGGAAGCCCCTATTTTATGATTAAAGTAATATAAATACAGTAATAAAAATTTTCAATCAGAGAACAATAGTTATTACTAATATACATGCTAGTCAAAGCTATTCCTTTTCCAGTAGTCATGTATGGATGTGAGAGTTGGACTATAAAGAAGACTGAGAGTGGAAAAATTGATGCTTTAGAATTGAGGTGCTGGAGAAGACTCTTGAGAGTTCCTTGGATGGCAAGGAGATCAAACCACTCAGTCCTAAAGGAAATAAATCCTGAATATTCATTGGAAGGATTGACGCTGAAGCTCAAATACTTTGGCCACTTGATGTGAAGAGCTGACTCAATGGAAAAGTCCCTAACGCTAGGAAAGATTGAAGGCAAAAGGAGAAGGGGGTGGCAGAGGACGAGATGGTCAGATAGCATCACCAACTCAATGAACATGAATGTGAGCAAACTCTGGGAGACAGTGAAAGACTGGAAGCCTGACATGCCGCAGTCCATGAGGTCACAAAGAGTCAGACATGACTGAGAGACTGAACAACAACAATACACATGCTATTCTATCTTATTATCACTGTACCATTTCCATGTTTCTTTCCTGGCATGGAGAGCACTACACTTTTCATTTTAATAGAACACACGTTTTCTATTCAGAAGCCTCACATAAATTTTTCCCGCTTAAGGCATCCTATGTAATCTCAGTTTTCGTGTATTTTCCATAGTAAATATTTATCCTATTGCCTTTTCAATAGAGTAGAACCACACCTTGGTCATCTAGCCCAATAAGACAAGACCCTTTTAACTCAAAACTATGCTTTCCTGGAAAAATGAGTAATCTCTAACATTCATTTTATCTCATGCAGATGCCAGATCTTAGCAAGCCTTTCTTGCTTTTCAGGATAATTTCTGAGTTATCCCTGTGCTGGGCTGGCCTCGTGGGCATGCATTATGGCTCAAGCTTAGATGATTCCTACACTTGGCTTAATGTTCTGCTCTTGCCATCATGAAATTCTTAATAATATTTGAATAAAGGAATTGTATTTTTATTTTACACCAGGCTCTATATTTATGCAAATATTGATACTTAATGCAAAGCAAAGACACAGGCCCAAATTTTACATTGTGCTCATTATTCAGTGAAAATAGATATAGTCTTGTCTGTGTTTAATTTAATATTGAGGCAGAAAAGATATAAAGAAAGCAAAGCTTAAGTAGACATCTTGATGAATTTTTATACACACACACACACACAAAACTACCAGCTATTTCAAGATAATGAAGATTTTCAACTCATTGTATGACTACCTTATACTTCTTCCTAGTTAATATCTGCCCATATCAAGGGTAATCACCATTCTGACATATAACCAAAAATTAGTTTTGCTTGCTTTTGAACATCATATTAATGGAATCACACATAAAGTTGTTTAACGTGCTTGGGATTTATTGTTTGCCCTTTGCATTTTTCAATCTCATAACCTTTTGAGTTAATAAATAACTCTCCATGTTTACATATATTTTCCCATATTGTGATTTAGAGAATTTACAAACAGACCAAGGTCTCAGAGTTAGTAAATGGCATTGAATCTAGTTCTGATACTAGTTTAGTTTCTGTTGATATGCAACCTATCTGTGTTTGTTGAACTTACATATTAAACAGCAGTCATGGAACAGAAGTCATAGAAAGGTTCAATAGAACATTGATCCAAATGTCTGGTATATACTAATTGTTTAATAAATATTCCATAAATATATATTGAACTGTGAGTATCCTATCAGTTAGAAACAAAAAACCTATAGCAAAAAATATAGCAAACTATATTTTTCTAAACATTTTTATTAAAGTTATTTATTATTTATTGTTCCAAGAATAGCTTTGGATTCGGTTAGAATCATCATCCCAGGAGCACAAATATGCTTGCGTTTCACTAGTAAGTAAAGAAAACATAGTTATAAATATATTGCTCCAAATATTAGAGTGAGAAATCACAATTTCAACAACTTCAATGAAAAAGTCAAGATACTCTTGTAAGACATTTTTAAAAGAAGTATTAAAAATGATATATGGAACTCTACAGAGACCTCTCTCTCCTATATATGTATACATAAATATATGTGTGTGTGTGTGTGTGTGTGCACTCATATGTATATGGCTACCCATTCTAGTACTCTTGCCTGGAGAATCACATGGAGAGAGGAGCCTGGCGGGCTACAGTCCATAGGGTCACAAAGAGTCCGTAAGGTCGCAAAGAGTCAGACATGACTAAAGCAACTTAGCACGAATACTTGCATGCTTCCCTGGTGGCTCACAGGTTAAGAATCTGCCTGCAGTGTGGGAAACCCAGGTTTGATCCCTGGGTTGGGAAGATACCCTGGAGAAAGAATTGGCAACCCATTCCAGTATTCTTGCCTGGAGAATTCCATGAACAGAGGAGCCTGGCAGGCTACAGTCCATGGGGCTGCAAAGAGTCAGATAGAACTGAGTGATTAACATATATCATCATCAAAATAGTATTTTATTTTACTTTTCATATATATATATATATATACACACACACACACACACACATATATATATATATATATATATATATATATATATATATATATATATACTTTTTCTTTTCTCCAGAAAATCCAAGTAAGCATGGGAAAATCATTCAGTCGTGTTGTGTTTGACTTTTTGTGACCCCATGGATGGTAGACCTCCAGGCTCCTCTGTCCATGGGATTTCCCTGGCAAGAATACTGGAGTGGGTTGCCATTTCCTTCTCCAGGGGATCCTTCTGACTGAGGGATCAAACCCACATTTCTTGCATTGCAGAAAGATTCTTTACCATCTGATCCACCAGGAAAGTGGGCAAGTAAGCATATTAAGGTCAAATTACTGCACAAAAGAGACATTTAGCATTCCAAGAGTAAAATTTTCCAATAATGTTGTCCTTACTTTTCAAACTAACTTCAGGTTGGCAAGTTTCTTCAACCTCCCTCAGAGTCCCACTCATGTGGTTAACAGAAGGAACTAATCACTGAGGGCTTTAACCGGAATAGCCACTTCTATTATGAACACTCCTTTCTATCCACAATTGATGAGAACATAGAGCTCAAACTTAATCAGAAAAAATTCTCAAAATTGCTAATTATTAGACAAATATTAATTAAAACCACAGTGAGGCATCAATTCACTCCAGTCAGAATGGCCACCAACAAAAAGTGTAAGTAATAAATGTTAGAGAGGGTATAGAGAAAAGGGAGCACTCTTGAACTGGAAAGAGGGTTGCTAGAAATGTAAACTGATATGTAAAATCAATAAATTGATACAGCCACTGTGGAGAACAGTACGGAGGTTCCTTAAAAAAAACTAAAAATATAGCTAACATATGAGCCAGCAACCCCACTCCTGGGCATATATCCAAAGGAAACTATCATTAGAAAGGTTGCATGCACCCCAATCTTCATTGCAGCACTATTTACATTAGCCAGGACATGGAAACAACCTAAATGCTCATTGACAGATGAACACATAAAGAGGTCATACGTATATACAATGAAATATGATTCACCCATAAGAATAATGAAATAATGCTATTTGCAGCAACATGGAGGGAACTAGGGATTAACTTACTAAGGTAGATTAGACAAAGACAAGTATCATATGATATTACACATATGTGGAATTTGAAAAAAAAAAAACAACTAAAGATCTTATTTACAAAACAAACATCGACCCACAGACATAGAAAACAAATTTATGGTTACCAAATGGAAAGAGGTGAGGGGGGATAAATTAGGAGGATGGGATTAACATATATACACTACTATACATAAAATAAATAAACAACAAGGACCTACTGTATAGCATGGGGGACTATATTCAATGTTTTATAAATCATAAGGGAAAATAAAAATAATCTGAAAAGTACATATATACATATGCATATATATAGTACATAAAAGTACATATATACATATATATATATTGAAAACACATATATGTATTATATATAATTATAATATATATAATTACATATTATAATTACAAAGACAATATACATAAAAAGTACAGATATACATATATATATATATATATAGAATATATATATGGGCTTCCCAGGTGGCCCAAGTTGTAAAGAACTCACTTGCCAATGCAGGATACATAAGAGATGCAGGATACATAAGAGATGCAGGTTGACTTGGATACCTAACTTGGAAAGATCCCCTGGAGAAGGAAATGGGAACCCACTCCAGTAGTTTTGCCTGGAGAATCCCACGGACAGAGGAGCCTAGTGGGCTATAGACCATGGGGTCACAAAGAGTCAGACACAACTGAAGCAACTTAGCACGTGTGTAATTATATATATATATGTATACATATATATATATAATATTCATATATATATGAATTGAATCACTTTGCTATGCACTCAAAACTATCATGACATTGTGAATCAATTATACATCAAAAAAAATACAGGCAAGTGGAATTGCAGAATAATATTTGGGGATATATGAATGCTTATTTATTCAGGGTAACCATATTGAGGGCTTTCTCACTGTTCCAGATATGATGTTTAGCACTTTATAAACATTTAAAAAAATTAATCTTCACAACACATCTATGTGCCCACTTTACAAAAGAGGAAACTGAGTCAAAAAGTGGTTAAGCAACTTGTCCAAGATCACTAGTGAGAGAAGGACTCATACACAATATGTTGCTGCTGCTAAGTCACTTCAGTCGTGTCTGACTCTGTGCGACCCCATAGACGGCAGCCCACCAGGCTCCCCCGTCCCTGGGATTCTCCAGGCAAGAACACTAGAGTGGGTTGCCATGTCCTTCTCCAATGCATGAAAGTGAAAAGTGAAAGTGAAGTCGCTCAGTTGTGTCTGACTCTTAGCGACCCTGTGGACTGCAGCCTACCAGGCTCCTCCATCCATGGGATTTTCCAGGCAAGGGTACTGGAGTGGGGTGCCATCGCCTTCTCCACATGTTAGATCTTTCTCATTCCAAATCTGGGTTTTTCCACATACTCTTCTTCTACAAACTTCTGTTACATAACATCATTTTACTAGAGAATGTACTTTGAGGATTTATTGAAGATTGCAGATGCTGATGCAACAGTATCCAATATGAGGTTGCACAATTCTTTGTGCAACCCTCTGTCTTAGCAATTATCTGTTATTGACCAAGTGCTTTTAAGTTGAGGCACTAATGCAGTATAAAGCTAACTCAAATCTTTTAATTATTGTGGAACAGAGGTTGACGGGCTTTGAAAACCTTCATGTTAAAAGGACAGTGAAGGATAACGAAAGAGAAAAATATGAAAATGAGAACTAAAACATGATTAAAAGTCAGGAAAGGTTCAGAAGTGGCATCTACAGGACTCCTAAGTGCTCACAAATTTTCATTAATTATACAGTTGCCCAATATTGTGAATTGTGAGCATCTACTGCTCATTTATTATAGTCTTTTTAAAAAGAGGAAACTGCTTTTTGCTACTGCTAAGTCTCTTCAGTCGTGTCCATCTCTGTGAGACCCCATAGACGGCAGCCCACTAGGCTCCTCTGTCCCTGGGATTCTCCAGGCAAGAATACTGGAGTGGGTTGCCATTTCCTTCTCCAATGCATGAAAGCGAAAAGTGAAAGTGAAGTCACTCAGTTGTGCCCAACTCTTAGTGACCCCATGGACTGGAGCCTACCAGGCTCCTCCGTCCATGGGATTTTCCAGGCAAGAGTACTGGAGTGGGGTGTCATTGCCTTCTCCAACTGCTTTTTAGTTGCATTAAGAAATTAAGCAAATTAGGTTTCTCAAAACAGAAATATCTCCTCTGTTAGACATTCACTGGATATCACCTTCCAATTAATCTTGACCTTTCTGAGGTCAATAGTCGCCACTTCATCCTAGGTTCATTTCTATGTTGTAACTTCTATTAATGCTTCCTCATTACCCTGAACATTGGTAAAATAACTACCTTTATAAAATGCCTACTGTGTGGGTGAAGTATCTCAGTGCACGTTATTGCTGTTGTGGTTAAGTTGCTCAGTTGTGTCTGACTCTCTGCAACCCCAAGGACTGTGACACACCAGGCTCCTCTGTCCTCCACTATCTCCTGAAGTTTGCACAGATTCACATCCATTGAGTCAGTGATGCTATATAACCATCTCACACTCTGCCGCCCTCTTATTTTGCCTTTAATCTTTCCCAGCATCAGGATATTTTCCAATGAGTTGGCTCTTTGCATCAGATGGCCAAAGTATTGGAGCTTCAGTTTCAGCATCAGTCCTTCCAATGAGTAGATATGGTTAGTTTCCTTTAGGATTGACCAGTTTGACCTTCTTGCTGTCCAAGGGACTCTCAAGAGTCTTCTCCAGCACCACAATTCGATAGCATCAATTCTTTGGCACTCAGTCATCCATACATGACTATTGGAAAAACCATAGCTTTGACTATACAGACCTTTGTCATCTAAGTGATGTCTCTGCTTTTTAATATGTTGTCTAGATTTGTCATAGCTTTCCTTCCAAGGAGAAGACATCTTTTTATTTCATGGCTGCAGTCACTGTCCACAGTAATTTTGGAGCCCAAGAAAAGAAAATCTCATTGCTTGCACTTTATCCCTTCTATTTGCCATGAAGTGATGGGACCAAATGCCATGATCTGAGTTTTTTTTCAATGTTGAGTTTCAAACCACCTTTTTCATTCTCCTCTTTCACTCTCATCAAGAGGCTCTTTGGTTCCTTTTTGCTTTCTATTCTGCCATTAGAGTAATATTATCTGTGTATCTGAGGTTGTTGATATTTTCCCAGGCAATCCTGATTTCAGCTTGTGATTCATCCAGTCTGATATTTCACATGGTGTTCTCTGCATAGAAGTTAGATAAGCAGCCTTGTACTTCTTTCCCAATTTTGAACCACTCAGATGTTCCATGTCTGGTTCTAACTATTGCTTCTTGAACTGCATACAGGTTTCTCAGGAGACAGGTAAGGTAGTCTGGTCCTCCCATCTCTTTAAGAATTTTCCAGTTTATTGTGATCCACCCATTCAAAAGCTTTACCATAATCAAGGAAGCAGAAATAGATGTTTTTCTGGAACTTCCTTTGCCTTCTCTATGATCCAACAAACGGCAGTTTGATCTCTGGTTCCTCTGACTCTTAGGAATTCAGCTTGTGCTTCTGGAAGTTCTTGGTTCACACATTGTTGAAACCTAGTTTGAAGGATTTTGAGTATTACCTTGCTAGCATGTGAAATGAACACAACTGTAGGGTACTTTGAACATTCTTTGGCATTGCCTTCTTTTTGATTGAAATGAAAACTAACCTTTTCCAGTCCTGTGGCCACTTCTGAGTTTTCCAAATTTGCTGACATATTGAATGCAGCACTTTAACAGCATGATCTTTTAGGATTTTAAATAGCTCAGCTGGAATTACATCACCTCCATTAGCTTTGTTTGTAGTAATGCTTCTAAAGCCCACATGGCTTCATACTCCAGAATGTCTGGCTCTAGGTGAGTGACCACACCATCATGGTTATCCAATTCATTAAGACCTTTCTTTTATAGTTATTCTGTGTATTCTTGCCACCTCTTCTTAATCCCCCCTGCTTCTCTTAGGCCTTTACCGTTTCTGTTCTTTAGCATGCCCAGCCTTGCATGAAATGTTTCTTGGTATCTCCAACTTTCCCGAAGAGTCTCTAGTCTTTCCCACTCTATTGTTTTCCTCTGTGTCTTTGCATTGTTCACTTAAGAAGGCTTTCTGATTTCTCCTTGCTACTCTCTGGAACTCTGCATTCAGTTGGGTGTATCACTCCCTTTCTCCCTTGCCTTATGTGCATGTTACTCACATCTATACCCTTCCACTACAATTCTGCAAGGCAGGTAAGAATTTAAGCCTTATTTTGGAGGCATGATTTTAGAGAGGTTCAGTTCTTTGTACAAATTCCCAAATCTAAGAAGTGTCAGGTCAGGGTCTGGTGCTAGATATGTCTCACTCAACCGCTGCTCTTCCCACTGGTTTACATTGCTGCTTCTATCATATTCGTTCATGCTCCAGGATTTTAATAGATTTCTATGCATTTGCTGATAAATATAGTGAGCCAAGTAAGTGCCCTGCTGCTACGTCACTAAATAGAAAACAAAAGGCCAACAACTCAAGAAGCTGCTGGGCCTGCTCTTTACCTTTGTGAACCATGACAAGAAGGTACACTGAAGCTCTCGGAGGATGACCTATACTCTGTTCTCACTGCTTTCTCAATTCTGCGCAATAAGGAGCCTTGTATGCTTAGGTAGGGACACTCCGGGTAGTATGTACAAGTTCACTCCATACCCTCCACAAACAACACTTGGCTATTCTTCCAGGCTAGAATTACACATACTTGTGTGCAGTCCATCATTCAGAAGTTAGACTTGGTAAAGTGGTTACTGCAGGCCCTGAAAGCTGACTTGAGCCACTTGGGTAAGAGATGCTGGGACCCTGGGTACATAGAATGTGGAATAAAAGGGCAGAACATGGAGTACAAGTGGTCAGGTCTCCTTAGCCCTGTGGATAAGGGCGTGGCTGGAATAGATTCATAATAAACCTCTCAAAATTCTATTACCCATGAGTCTTATGAAAGTGGGTTCTGACTGGACTGTTGGCAGGAAAGAGGAGCATCGCACTAAGTGGGATCATTCCAAGAATCGAAGAAAGAGCTATAATCATCATTTTTATTTTTCTCTTTGGAGTTGATAATTATTCACCATCTACAAGACAACTTCAGCTTACTCTACTGTGATTCCAACTGAGAACATCCAAGTTGCAATGCCTCATTAAGAATGTTATGATTTTTTTCTGCCTGGGTAGACACACTTCTCCAGCTTGCTGAACCTGAGTACCAGCCCGAGAGCTCCTGCCTCTGCAAAGCAGACTGCTGCCCTGTCCACACCCTTGCTGGCTCTCACTCTGTGGGGAGTGGGCCCTACTTCTACAGGGAAGAAAGGTAAGTAATCATGCCTCCTCCTAAGAACCTTATGTCAGATAGTCTATCCACGAATCAACCTCATATATCATCCTTCTGAATTTCCAAAAGAATTTTTCTATATTTTAATAATGCAAGTGAGATGAAGATAGTAGGAGATGAAAAATGGTGTACTAATGTAAATTTTCTAAGATAGATCTCAGTTTTTGGTAGGAAAAATTATCCAAAGTTCAATTTCCTGCAATATCTGGTTCTCTTTTTCCTATTCTTCACCCCTAACACCCGCTAGATAGAGGAAGATGTTATTTTTCTCATGAATTAAGTGAAGGGGAAACTTGCTTTGTGCTCATCCTGTTTGATAAGAGGAGACCATAAGAAATCCTTTTGACTCTGACTATCACCACTCACTTGGTTGGGATACATTTCATTCTTCGCATTTTTTAAAGTATCTCCATTTTTATGTACCTTTTCTTAGTGGTCCACTGGAAAGAAAAAAAGAAGTGAATTGAATCTGAGGACCTGGATTCTCTTTCAACTTTATCATTCTCCTGATGCAGGGTGTCCCTGAGCCTCTTTGAGCCTTTGTTTCTCTCTATAAAACATGACAACATGATGCTTATTCTTACAATAAATATTTAATGACCAAAAAGCTCTGTCTTTTGTAACTTAAAGGAGCTTTGTAAGTAATTCTCTGTCCGGTGGTTAGGACTTGGTGCTTTCATTGTCATGGCCTGGGTTCAATTTCTGGATCTCTGGTCAGGGAACTAAAATCCTACAAGCCATGCAGCACAGCCCAGAAAGAGCTCTGTAAATTGTAAAGGGCTTGCAGAATGGGGCAGTGGAAGTAATGTGATATTAATTAAGTCAAGCAGTCCCAGCCTTAAGACCAGGCTTGCTGAAGATTGGTTTTGGATTCCCGCTATGTAAAATGACTAGACAATTTTTACTTTCTTTAGAGGTTCATTAAATTAAAATGTCAACTATTTAAAAACAATCTAAGTTCAACTCCGAGCCAGGAAATGAAAACTGACCTCTTTAGATTTTAAAATTTAAGATATAATAATTTATATGTAAATAGAAGGAAAGATTGAAGGGAGGGGATGTTTTATTTAAAATAAGCTATATTCTCAGGAAGGAAATGTACCTTATCATTTAGGAGATCGTTAATCATTTAATTCATTTGCTCAATAAATACTTACCGAGCATCTACTAGGAGCATAGATATACTTCACGTGGAATTGGGAGATACAAATATGAGTAAGTTAGTGATTTTTTACCTATTACTGACTTGCCATTCAGTAATGGAGACAGGCTCAAGAACAACCACAGTAAGTGGGATTTTTAGTAGTATTACCTATTTTAAAAGTGATCTACTTAATGTGACATCTATTCTTAAAAGTTCCACTGGAATATAAGAGAAAAAAGAATATATTTACTCCAAGAAAGACTTAATTGTGGATTGTTGGAAGTTTCAATGAAAGGCTAATGACTATCTGTCAAGGATGCAAAGAGAATATTACTGTGTTGGTAACTACTAAATTGAACTTCATTTTTTCACAGTTTTCTGAGTCTAATTTGTCATATTTTGTACATCTTAGCAGATGTCCATGTGAAACTCCAGTACTTTGGCCACCTCATGCGAAGAGTTGACTCACTGGAAAAGACTCTGATGCTGGGAGGGATTGGGGGCAGGAGGAGAAGGGGATGACAGAGGATGAGATGGCTGGATGGCATCACTGACTCGATGGACATGAGTCTCAGTGAACTCCAGGAGTTGGTGATGGACAGGGAGGCCTGGCGTGCTGCGATCCATGGGGTCGCAAAGAGTCAGACACGACTGAGTGACTGATCTGATCTGATGTGATTCTTTTCTGAGGACACGTCCTAAGTTTGAGCATGAATGACTCTGTGCTACATGTACATAGAGTATTTTATCAGTGTCTTTCTATCTTTTTGCTCTTTTACACACATTAATACAGAAAGTCCAGAGGCGGACCCAGAGAACAAGACAGAGCGTTTACTTCAGGAGCTTCTGGTCTGGTTGATGAAGTAAATACCAAGATATGAATTATGTAACTGCTAAATGCTTTGCATGCATCATCCCATTCAACTTTCACAATTTTGTAAAGCAGTTCCATGTTTAGACCCATTTCTCAGATAAGGAGCCCAAGGCTTAAGAGGCTAAGTAACTTCTATTAAGAGTGTAGCAAGTAAGTGGTTCCTCTGGGAGGCAGGACTGTAGTTAACAAATACGTAAACAACACTTACCATATGTTTCACAAATAGTAACTCCTTTGCTCCATCTTCCTAACTACTACATGAATAGTTACTAGCATAATTCCCCTTTTACCGAAGGAAAGATACAGGGGCCCAGTGACTTGTCTGAAGGCATGCTTTTAGTAAACTGTACATAGCTGTGTTTGAAGCCAGGCAATCTGTTTCCCAAACACAGGTGATGACCAGTCCCTGAGCTGCTTCTCAAGGCCAGCTGGATCTGACATCAGAGTCCTTCCAGTTACCGCTGCACTGAATGGCCCCTTCCACCGTGTGCTCTCTCCTGAGGACAAATAGCTGTAATACAACTTCCCTGACACCAAGAGCCGATCATTCAACTGTTTATATATATATTTTGCCCTTTTGTGCTCACCCAACTTTCTTAAAGCACCAATACACCCTTCTCTCCACTGTCGACATACACTTTGCCATTCTTTTCCTGTGTCTTTAATTAAATGTTAACATTCATTTGCCCTTTTCCATTGTATTAAAGATGATAACCTTTGCTTCCTGTGGCATCTAGATAAGCTTCACTCAGGAACAGGAACCACACAGGTCATTGTGATAAAAAGTAAAGAATGGGAGCTCTGATCCATTCCACTGACATATTTTAAAACAGCAGTTTGAATGTTTGTTTTGCACTTACTTCTTTTATGTAATGTCAGGATAATAAATTATTTCTGAATACTGTGATAATGAAAAGATTTGAGTTCCAATTAGTCAGACTAAGTAGCTGTGACCCCTCCCAAGAGTCAAACAGAGTGTGTTGAGAAGTGGTTTGTTTGTTTATTTCTCCTTTAAATAGTTTTGAGTACATTATAGAGAGGGGTCCTGGTTGGGAGTTAGATACTCATAGTTCATTGATTTGGGGGAATGGCATAAGGAGATTGACTGTTTTCCTGCAAAATCCATCTACTGGGAATGGAATGGTTTCTTGCTAAACTGGGAGGATCCTGGACTGAGAACCAGGCCTTGATTCAAGTCTCATTTTTGCACGGATGCATTACGTGACCTTGAGCAAGTCTCTTATGTTCTCAGAATCTCTGTTGCTTTATTGTTTTAAGGGTTGTCATGCATTAACATGGCACTACTGTTCTGATATAAATGAAGGACGATGTTGTGACAGGTACTTTATATAAATTATCTGATTTACTCTTGAAAACAAATTTCTGAAGTCTATGTTTTTATTTACATTTTAGAGAAGAGAAAACTGATCCTTAGAGAGGCTAAGTAACATGCTCACCCTCATGACACAGTTGGTAAATCAGATTGAGGGCTATCCATCTGGGAAAGCTGCACCCTTAACCATTCTGGGTTCCTTCCAGTGCTGTTCAGCTCTGCACTTTAATATTGTACTCACTGTTCCTTTTGACCTGGTTCATTTTGTTGTTGCTACATTTCCCATTTATCTCCTAAACATGTCAAGTGGGCATGGTTTTTAGCAGCCCATTGCAACCTGAGTGACTCTTTCTCAGACAACACTTGCTTTCCCAGACTCTGGAAATTAGACATATTCCTGGTTAGCCAGATTGTGTGGCTGTGTCTATAAGCATCTCTTGAATTGTTGTAGAAAGTAGGGAATTCTCTATGTTTTTATACTGTGGAACTAACTGAAATGTTATGATTTTATTTTTAGAGGTTATGATGTGTTGGAATAAGTGTATTTAAAAATAAAAAAATGCAAAGAGAAAACAAGAGTTAAAAATAAGCCAGGGGAGGGAGAGATGGTAGAAGGAAGATTACCCTTAGAAATGCTTATGAAACCCTTAGAAATGTTATAAAGAAATACTTCTTTATAACAAGTAATAAAATTGAGGATCTAGAAGAACAAAATACTTCAAAATGCTAACACTATTCATGGATGGTGGGATTTCAGGATTTCTCATTTCTTTTGAAACTTTGTTAATTTTTCCCAAATAAATATTCATTATTAGTATGCTAAAAAATTAATATATACACAGAGCACACTCTGGGAAATAGTGAAGGACAGGGAAGCCTAGCATGCTACAGTCCATGGTGTCACAAAGAGTCAGACATGACTTAGCGACTGAACAACAGCAAAAATATATAGACCTGAAAGGGAAGTGAAAGTGAAAGGCATTCAGTTCTGTTCCAACTCTTTGTGATCCCATTGACTGTACAGTCTATGTAATTCTCCAGGCCAGAAGACTGGAGTGGGTAGCCTTTCCCTTCACCAGGGGATCTTCCCAACTCAGGAATCGAACCCAGATCTCCCGTATTACAGGTGGATTCTTTACCAGCTGAGTCACCAGGGAAGCCCAAGAATACTGAAATGGGTAGCCTATCCCTTTTCCGGGAATCTTCCTGACCCAGAAATTGCAATGCAGAGTCTCCTGCATTGCAGGCATATTCTTTACCAACTGAGCTATCAGGGAAGATACATACAGACCTATAGTAAGAAATCACAAATCATCAAGTAATCTTTGGCTAGTTAACATCCTAGAGAGTAATTTGTGTGCGAGCGTGCTGAGTCACTTCAGTTGTGTCCAATTCTTTGCAATCCTATGGACAATAGCCCACCAGGCTACACTGTCTATGGGATTCTCCAGGCAAGAATACTGGAGTGGGTTGCCATGCCCTCCTGCAGGGGATCTTCCTGACTCAGGGATGAAACCTGCATATCTTATGTCTCCTGCATTGCCAGGCATGTTCTTTACCACTAGCGCCACCTAGGAAGCCCACAGATAGCAATTTGGGGCGAATTTCTAAACTAGGCTAACTTCCCAGGCAGTGGTGACATCAAAAAAATATATGTCCCTTTGTTAATATCTCTGGTGTTGTTCATTATTTTCTGCCTCGTTTCGCATTAAATCATCACTGTAACATTTTCCTAAAGAAATGTAACTCCTAAGTAACTATATGACAGGAAGTGTTTGGGGGAAGAGACTATTTCAATGTTAGCTATTTCCATTTTTAAAAACTGTATTTACTTCCTATCAATTAAAATAGATCATAAAAACATGCAATTCAGGAATTGCATCCTCCTTTATTATTCTTATTGTGTCCTCCATTCTGGATCCCTAGACTTCTCCAAATTTCTGATTTATTACAGCTTCTCAGATTCCCTTCTTTCTTCTCATGATTTTTAGCCATAGACTTAATGCCACCAGACTAGTTAGTCCCTCAGTTTTGAGTACATACAGTAATTTCCATTACCTATAGGGTCTTTCCAAGATAGTTACAAAATAATCTCTTCTCCTATCTGGTTCTTTTACTTTCATATCAAACCACGTTTCCTTGGAGTCTTCCCCCGACTTTCTGCCCCATGTTCATGCCTTGCTCAGCCTCTGGTCTTGTGCTTTGATTCTTATCTTTTTCTGGTCCTTGACAGTCTCCTTCTTCTCTTCTGCTTATCTTCTTTCTTGTGGGATCTCTTTCTAATACCTTCTCCAATTACCATGCATATTGAATGCATTATTTTAAATTATCTTTTAATAATGCAAATCCTTAGCACCTATCTTGTTACTTAGAAGACTTTTAAAATTATTCTCTAGGATATATATATATATATGTAGCTCCTCAATAGGAGTATAAGATTTTGAAAGGAAGAAATGTGTGTATTTCCTTTATATCTCTATCAGTATTTTATACAGTGTTGAGAATATAGCAGATATTTGACAAAATTTCTCTAAATCATATTTAGGTTCATGATAACTAATTGAATTGAATTTTCCACGAAATAAATGCAATCCCATCATTTGTAAATCAAATTTTAAGCACGAGATTTTTCTAATTAAACAAACTTTAATAATTAATGTTTCATCTATTTTATGTTTTTATCTCTAAATGGAGCAGTGCTCATGCTCAAATGCTGAACTAGTTGAAAGGAGCTCTTCCTCTGACAACTTCCTGTCAAGTGGTTATTTAAAAACTCTGAGGTGTGTTGCTTTAGGAGACTGACACATTGGTGATTTAATATTGAGTGAAGCCTAAATAATGGATGACAGGGGAGCTATTAATAAAGGAACCTATATTGTGGTGCCCTCAAAGACTTGTGAATAATGGGAGAGTTATCTTAAGTAGACTAACTGTCTGCTAGAGATTATGGACTCATAAAGAATCATTGCCCTTTTTTTCTTTTAGTGCTCTAACTATTTCTGGGAAGTTTTGTACTTAGCTGCTGTTCTTATTAAAGTGCCGAATCCAATATGGAAGGCGGGGTTGTGCTTTTGTAATTTAGTATTCTGATCTGCATCCCCTCTTTCTGAGGTTTTTTACCATCAAAATAATCCAGAGAATTAATATGCAGATTTAAAATAAGCTCTGAATGCTATCAAAAAGCTAAAAGTCTATTATTTGCAGAAATCCAGGCATAAAAATGAAGACATTCTATATAATTACTGGTTATATTCCTATTAGCATTATCCTTTAAAGTAAAATTATTTTAAAATGGTATTTGCAGAAAAATGGCTAGAGGTAGGCTTCATCTAATAACTTAGGTTATAAAAACAAAAAAAATCAATTTTATCACTATTGCCCAATATTGCATCTTGTGTGCAAAACTTTGTATTATTATAAAAAGTTTCTTTCAGTATTCCTTCCAAGTACCTGCCAAAAAGGCTAAAATTTTCAATCTTTCCACATTGCTGCTACTGCTGCTAAGTCACTTCAGTCATGTCCAACTCTGTGCAACCCCATCGGCAGCCCACCAGGCTCCCCTGTCCCTGGGATTCTCCAGGCAAGAACACTGGAGTGGGTTGCCATTTCTTTCTCCAATGCAGGAAAGTGAAAAGTGAAAGTGAAGTCGCTCAGTCGTGTCCGACTCTTCGCAACCCCATGGACTGCAGCCTACCACCTTAAGCTGATAGAAAAAAAAAAAAAAAACATTTTCTTCAATCCTTTGTTCAATGCAGAATTAAACGGAATTTCAAGCATTATTCAAAGACCTAAAGAGATCTCAGCAACCCACTCCAGTATTTTTGCCTGGAGAATCCCAGGGACAGGGGAGCCTGGTGGGCTGCTGTCTATGGGGTCGCACAGAGTCGGACACAACTGAAGCGACTTAGCAGCAGCAGCAGCAGCAGCAGAGATCTCAATGAAAGTTAGGTACAGCAAAATAAAATGCACAAAATTTAAACTTTACCAATGGAAAGTTAACAAAATTGAAACAAAATGAATCCTACTTACATATTTTTAAGAACCTTAAAAATTCAGTAGATGTTATGCTTGAAAAGTAAGGATTTATAAGCAATATTAAGCAAATGTGGAGTTGAGCTGTATTTAGAATCAGAGAAATTGGATTTGAATTCCAGCTATACAATCTATTGCTATGTGACCTTGGGTTGGTCATGTGATATCTGAGTTTTCTGACTTTTATATAAAATAAGGATAATAATGGGTTTCCCTAGTGGCTCAGCAGGAAACAATCTGCCTGCTATGTAGGTAGACCCAGGTTTGATCCCTGGGTGGGGAAGATTCCCTGGAGAAGGGAATGGCTACCCATTCTAGTATTCTTGTATGGATAATAACGGGAACAGAGGAGCCTAGTGGGCTACAGTTTATGGGGTCACAGAGTCAGATACAACTGAGTGACTAACACACACACACACACAGATAATAATGTCATTCCTACCTATTTCACCAGTGGTCTTACAGAATAGGAATGTGAAAATATTTCACAATTATCAAATACTCCCAAAATATAAGTTATTATACCCTCACATTTTCTGCTATGCAAAGTATGCATGTTTTGAATGATGCTAAAGCTGAAACTCCAGTACTTTGGCCACCTCATGTGAAGAGTTGACTCATTGGAAAAGACTCTGATGCTGGGAGGGATTGGGGGCAGGAGGAGAAGGGGACGACAGAGGATGAGATGGCTGGATGGCATCACTGACTTGATGGACGTGAGTCTCAGTGAACTCCGGGAGTTGGTGATGGACAGGGAGGCCTGGCATGCTGCAATTCATGGGGTCGCAAAGAGTCGGACATGACTGAGCGACTGATCTGATCTGATCTGATCTGTGTATGGAATAATTGTACTCTGTGACATTTCAGAGAATAAAGCTGCTTAAAGAGTAACTTACATTGGATACAATGCACTAGACATTTATACAGACATTGATTTAATTTTCAAAATAAGCCTCTAACGTATGTTTGTTTTAAATCCAGTATACAGATGAGGAAACAGCTTAGATGGGTTAAATACTTGTCTAGGTCAGAGCATAAATAGTAGAGTTAGCCTGATCCTAGAGTCTCTCCAAATACTGTCCTCTTCTCCTCCACTGGGCATTGAAGATCTCTTCCATCCAGGACTGATAAAAGTGAGAGTCCACTTCTGGTTGGCATCTACCCCCATGATAAAGACTTGGGTATTTCCTTTATTCGTGTAGACAAAGGATAGAGGATGCTGACTCATTAGACAACCCAGGCAGTATACCCATTCCATAAGTTTTCCCAACATGATGTATTGCTATTTTACCGTGTATTCAATCTTTTCTGTGGTTACTCTGCCTCCTTCCTTGTATCTTCTCAGACAAGGGAGCAAATGGAAAGATGAAAAACAAACTATAAAGGCTGAGTTTGAAAGAAACTACACTACAAAAACAGAAGAAAGTCATATTCTCTAAGTTCCTATTATGTCTTTGCGTCTAGGTTATCTGTTCATAGGACTTCCTGAGGTATATATTATTATCACCGTTTCTTTAACAGAATAAATTTGCATGCAGTCAGTTTAGGTAACTTATCTTAGAAGCTAGTTTGGTTCCAAAGTGTTTCCACAATTCCCCATTTTCCTTTTACAACAGAGGAAACTAGAGAATGTGGCATAACGTAAGCTCATCACTGTCACTGGGGCTGCACACAGTCCCAAGGGAAAGAAAACTAGTTCACGGTGAAAAGATTTATCCTTTTTATGTGTAAAACAAAGATACATGTATGGTATATAAACAAATATACAATATATCTGGGGTATTAAAATTCCATCAATGGTGATTAGGAAATAAAAAAGGCTACTTAGGACGACAATATTATATTTACACTGGCTGGTTCTTGTCAGTGTCAGAACCAGGTCAAAATCATTTCTCAATTGCTTCAACCATGGATCTGCATGCATTATATATTATTCTAGAATACATGGAATAGAGTAGGTGTACTTTTCAACCTCTGGACTGGAGTGCTGAAATGACATCCAGTACAACAAAAGTCCAGAAGAATCAGCAAGATCAAACTGCCATGATTCTAAACTATCAGAGGATCAGAGGGAGACGTGAGAGCAAATCGTCTTTGATGTGCTCACCTCTCCACAAAAAGTTTCCTAGCATCATCTCCTGGAATCCTGCCCTCTATCTATCTTCCAGGGGTCAGTCCTACCACCACTCTTTCAAGAAATCTTTGCTTTATCCAGGTTACATCTTCTTTTTCCTCAGGAACAGTCTAATGTTCCTGTACAGGGTGCCTTACAACCAGATGCTGCATTTACCAAGATTCAGATTTGAATCCAGACCCTGCAACATATGACTGGTACAACTGACTCATCCTCTTTGTGTGTCTCAGTTTTTCCATCTGGAAAATGAGAATACTGATGCATACCCACCTTACAGCCAGGAGGAGAAAATATTTAAAATATTTAGCCCTGTGCCAGGCTGGCAGAAATATTTACTTGATGAGAATAGTTAATACTTTCAACAACTAACTCAGTCTCTCCTTAGATTTGTGATATTACATTGTATGTGCTCAATAAAAATCGTGACTCACAATTCAGATGTCATCTGCAAAAGTCCCAGCTGTACCCTTCCTCTTCCCATCTAACTCTGTCCCTGGTTCATGCTTCTTTCGTTGTGCTATTTATACAAAGATTTTTGATAGATTTCTGTTAACCGAGTATAGATAATATCTACAAGTTCAATTACTTGTGTTGTATGAACATAGCCCCTTTTCCCATCTATATATGCAAAGAGAAACAGCATTGTGTTGACATATCTGGAAGCTAAGACACAAATCCTTACCATTGTAGACAAATTTATTTTTTATTCATTTAAACTTGAATGCCCTGCAAACATTTTGATATGAAATCTACCTTAAAAATTAAAATCCTATGCCAGGCTCTGTTTTTCACAGTCTACACTTGTTGCTTTTTTTCATGCTGTTTTCTCATTTGTTATCAGCCTTTCTCACACACTGAGACTGAGCTCTTGGGACAGTCAAGCAGGAGGCGATGCATTTACAGTCTTTCCAGTGCTCCAGGGCTAATTTTCAGCAAATGTCCTGCGCAGACTTTTTGAAAAGATTGATAGTGATTATCGTGTAACCTTGTATTATGAGTCCCAAGAGCACCAGATTCCAAATAACAGTGAGAATAATATGCACTGATAGCCACGCAGTGTGCTCTGGCGGCCCTTATCTACAGAAGTGTGATAGTGCTTAATCTTATAAGCACATATTGACAGCCAATTTATCTAATTACTCACATTCACAAATTAACTGAAGTGATAACAGAATGTATTATCTTCACTTTGACATATTTTTGGAGATCTTCCGGGAGACCTCTTTGATCATTTCAAGGATGAGCTTGAAACAAAGGAGCTTCTCAGAGTTGTTTAAAAGGATCTGATTTATAAAAGCCTGGCTTATAAAGCATCTTCATTCCCTTGGTGTATTTTTTTTTCAATTAAGGTATGTACTTCAATTAGCAAGTGAGGCATCTTTGTTGTCATGAAAAATGTGAGCTTTTTTATGGTTAAGTTCAATAGCCGATGCTATCACCTACATTTCTTTGAGATTTAACTAAAAGACACATTCATTGATGCAACCTAATGAGTATTCTTTTCTTAGTAACACTTTTTTCTCCTTTATCTTTTGAAATTCGGTGCATGCATCAATTCATCAGAAAGCCTCTCTGGGCTCCTTACATCAGTAGAGGGCTCCTTACATCTGTTGGCGGGGAGGGGATGCTCCTCCTCTGCTCGCCTGAACTCCACACACGCTCTGGTCATTACAAGTCACCACGATCTTCCATCTCCTCAGTTCTTGGAGGACCAAGGCCTAATGTTGGCACATTTCTGCAGGCAAGGTGCTGTGTCAGAGACTAGGAGTAGAAGATGAGCAAGAGGGGAGTCTCTCCTTGAGGGGATTCCATTTAATAGGAAATGCGGAAAAGTAAAGAAACAATTATAACTCAAGGGTTAAAGTTTATGAGCAGGGTATCTTCAAAGTATGAGGAATAGACTAGTGAGAAATCACTTCACAGTGGTGAGGAATTCACAAAGATTAATCATCCACACTAGCTGTTTGTAAGTGATATTGTAAGAGATAACCCCAGGTATAATTCTGATATGCAGTTATTAATTCATAATAAAAATAATACTATAGCAGCCACAAATGCAGCTAATAGATTTATACTGCAATGTGTCCTTGTTGTTTATATGGCCATTTGTTATCACTGGATGTAGCAGCAATTTAATTTGACTCCATACTTTCTAAGCACTGCATATTTGTAACAGAGTGTGCTAACTTCTGTGAAGAATACGAAGTAGAGTAAATCTGTCTTCCTGGAGAGAATGAAGAGGAGAAATTTATCCTGCCTCTAGACCCTGCCTACATGCCAGGCACTGTTATTAGGTGCTCTTTCTATACCAGAGTATTACATTTTCATCAACAACCCAGAAGAAAACTATTATTGCTCCCATTTTAGAGATTAGAAAACTGAGGACCAGAGAGGTTGAATAATTTGCTGCATGTCACACAGCTGATAATCAGTGTTCAAAATCGAGTCCTTTTACCCTATGCCTTGCTTTTTTTCCTGTCTATAATACATTGTTTCCAAAACTATCCAATTCAAGAAGATAAAGTCCATTTTTAATATCCCTATTAAATATCCCTATTTAATATCCTAGGATGAAGAACAAACAAGAAAAATGATATTTAAAAGGGGGAATCAATTAAAGACTTCCTGGAGAAGGTTCCAAGGAATCTTCATAATTTCTGATATAATGAAGTGAGATGCAGACTATCTAACAAAAGAATAGATAGTATCTACCCTTCTGGTAAATCTCATACAGAAATACAAATAATAATAACTATTTTGAATACCTGTTATGAATTTTAATGATAATATTAATGATCAACATTCACTGAGTGATTTCTGCACATCAGGCAGGCAAGAAGATACATTACCTTATATACTCCTCCCTACAACCTATGAAGTGAGTTTATTGTATCTTATTCAATATCCCAGAAAATTGAGGTGTAGAATTTAAATAACTTGCCCAAGTCTCACAGCTAAATAGGTTGCAGAGCTGACATTCAAAACCCACACTCTTAGTATTGTGTTGCATGATCTGCCATTCATAATTGGAAAGTGCTCAACCCAGTTCCAGAACCACAATAAATGCTCAATAATAATTATACAGGCGCTATCACTTATCAGTCAGCTTATTTCCGAAGACATATAGTGAGACTACCAAGAATGACTTTAGGGAAGCCTTCATGGTGTTTAGTGCTGTGGTGGTTGGAGGTATGTATGCACAGGAAAGTTGTGAGCACTAAGTGTGCACACATCAAGGTCAGAAGGAGTCTGACCTGGGTTTAAGAAGTGATTATTAAACAATAAAGCTTTTGTAGCAGACCAATAACCTAATTACAACCCAACTTTTAAAATGCACATTTAAAATTCATGTTTCATAATGAGAGATCATTGAGCTAGACTCGGTAAATGATTGACTTGGAAATTTGTGTGCCTGAGCCTAGCCCTTCAGAGGAAAAATAAATTAATAAATAATAAAGGATTATTAGGATTAATAAATAATAAAGGTTATGGAATGATCCAGAATTGCATAATACAAAATCATTTAATGTTTACTCAGTGTATCTAAAGTAGCTTCTGGCTACTACAACTTTATATAGATTGATTGTGTGATGGGTGGAATTTTCAGTAAGTGAAATTATGTATGCCATGTACAGTCAGCTTAATCTTGATTACCTATATCCTTCACTCCATGACGATGGGGAATTTGTTCAACTGGTTCACTGCTGTCTTCCTAGGTTTCAGAGTAATGCGCAGCATGTAGAAGGCACGCAATGCATATTGCTCATATGAATGAATGCATCAACGAAGAAAAGTGTCTCAGTTTTTATATCCATATTGAAAAACTTGTTCTTTAATAGGGCATTGGCACTTCTAGGAAACTGAGGAAATTTGTGAATTATCTGCTTAGAAAAAGGCACACACACTGCAATGTCTCATACAATTATGAAAGAATTCACAGATGTCCTGAGAGCCATGGATTAGACTTCATAGAATCTGGGATAAAATCTGTGTACTATGTCAATGTTTTTCTCACTGAAAATTTAGGGTTTCTGCTATATTTTTTATAATTGATTTTTAAATATCTCAATAAAATATCTCATATATATGTGTGAAAGCTAACTCTGATTTACACCCTAGAGAGGTTAATGTTTGAAGTACCCAAATCAAGAGTTCAAATTCCAGAGATGGCCATTGCATATCTTGACAGTGTTTTTAGGTGTCCTGCCCGGAGAAGGCAATGGCACCCCACTCCAGTACTCTTGCCTGGAAAATCCCATGGATGGAGGAGCCTGGTGGGCTGCAGTCCATGGGGTCGCTGGAAGTTGGACACGACTGAGAGACTTCCCTTTCACTTTCATGCTTTGGAGAAGGAAATGGCAGCCCACTCCAGTGTTCTTGCCTGGAGAGTCCCAGGGACGGGGGAGCCTGGTGGGCTGCCGTCTCTGGGGTCGCACAGAGTTGGACACGACTGAAGTGACTTAGCAGCAGCAGTAGCAGTCCTGGAAGCACTTTTTTCATTGACATGATAAATTGGTTTCAAAAATTGTAGTTGGATTGACACCAGCAAATGCTGGTGAATGTAGAACAATGGGAATTTTCATTCACTGCTGGTAGGAATGCAAAAGGGCACAACCACTTTGCAAAACTGTCCAGTAGTTTCTTGCAAAATTAAACTTACTGTTTCTATATGTCAGCAATATTTTCCTTGGTATTTACCTAAAGGGACTGAAAATTTTATGTGTATATGAAAACCTGCACCTAGATGTTTATAGCTGCTTTATTCATAATTGTCAGAACTTGGAAGCAACTAAGATGTCCTTCAGCACATGCGTGGATAAATATAGTATGGTATATCCATCCAATGGAGTGTTATTCAGTGCTGAAAAGAAGTGAGCTAAAAAGAAGTAAAGCCATGAAAAGACAAGGGAAAAACTTTGGTTTTAAAATTAGAACACTGGTGACTTTCAAGAAAAAACAAAACAGAATGGTGAAGTGGAAATTTTTGGAATAAGTAATGATAAAAACTTACTGAATGTTTGTTTTATGTAAAATGTTATGCAATAAACTCAAAAGGTTTTGTTGAAAAAAAATACAGTATTTGACAGACTTTCTAAGTTTAAACAATGTTTGAGTTGGAGATTCTTGCAACTGCCTAAGAAGATATTATGGCAAAATACTGTCCAAGAATGATGAGGCTAAAACAAGTTATTAATTATTTATCTGGTTTTTAATTCTTTCATTCACTTCTTACTGTCCAGTATATTCATTCTTCTTTTGGTAAAACAGTAGAAAGTTCTCCCTTTAAGTAAGTACTCTTCCCCAATTTTCACTATCAGCTAGTAGATGACACCACCATCAACTCTAGGTATGGGTCCAAATTAAGTTAGGACAATTGATACAATGTTCCAGAGACAATAACTGATTCATGAAGCAGGGTATGGCTCAACTCAAGTCAATGAAAATAAGGTTCAGGAACTGTGTTAGCCTTTTAGGGAATTGTTTGCTTTTTTGCAGATGACAGTAATAGGTGAGGTCCTAACTAAGCCCTCTTGCTGCTACTTGAGACTAAACCTAGAATAGCCAGGAAGGCAAACTGGTTATAGAATAAATCAGACTGGAAGGCATAGAAAAGAAAGAAATCAGGACTCAGGTGTGATAACATCTTAACTGGTAGATTAAGCCTCACCTGAAGCTTTACTTTTAGATCATTGCCAAAAGTTTAGAAGTATTTCTGAATGAGTTAATATATTCCCATTACTATTTTTACTGGAATCATGTGAATTTTATAAACTTGCCTTTCAAAAAAGTCCTAATGGAGAAGTCTCTAGTAGCTTGTAAAAAAAAAGGGCAGAGATGTAAGTTTATGAATGCAGAGAATGGGCTAAATCTAGAAAGACTGAAACCGGAAACAAAGGCTCTTCAGAGGTACTTTATTTAGCTAGAGCTTGGGCTCTTAAATAATTAATTCTTTATTCCTCTGTGCTCTAGAAGCTGGTTTCTTAGACTCCAGTTGACACTGATGTCATCCAACCCTGTATTAGAACTCATTGTTCAAATGTTTCTTTTTTCCAACTAGATTTGTAAAAGGAAAACTTTCCAGCCCTTGCTGAATGCCTGTCACATAGTAAATACTTATAGATAGCATTATGTTGACTTCTTGAGCAGGGAGGGGTGTGGTGAGAGCATTATTTGGCAGATTACTTTGGCAGCAGTGGGTTGAAAAGACTGGGATGGGTTAAGGAGGAACAGAGAGGGAGCCTAATTAGGTATGCATTTCAGTACGCCAGGGGAGAATGCATAAGGGCTCCGAGCAATAAATCATCAAAATATTAAGATCTAAGTCTAGACAGCCATATGAATAAAATGGACAAAGCCACACAGACAAGTGTTCAGTATTTTTTATCCTGTTCTCTTTTATTCATATAAAGTTCTTAAAACCGTTGCCCATGGTAACATTTAGTGGAGAACTGACCGGCATTTGGAGGCATCTATCAGATCAAACATTGATGAAAGAGCCTGTTTCCTTTTTCTACCCAGTCAATTGTTCTAAATATAGACTAGGATGTTTCTCAGAGCAATAGCAGTGGCTAGAACTGGATTCCAGTAAGGCAGTGTCATTCCCATACACAAAATATAAGCAAGCTTGAAATTAACGAGTATAATCTGAAAAGGTTAAATATTTAGAACATTCCAAGTATTTTCCAATTTTTGTATTTTAGAGTGTTGACTTTGCACTTTCTGACATGGTAGCATGATGCTGAATAATAAGAGGAATTTGTAATCTAAGGAAGTACTGGTTGTAGAGAAAATTTTAATGCATTTGAACGAGAGACACTGTCTTCTAGAACAAACTTCAGAAACAGGTCTGGCATCCATTTCACAGTCGATTGAGGAAACTTTCTACGGATTCAATCTTAAAGGCCAACACACACACCACTCCTTTCATAAAACACTGTTTCTTTCATTTTTCTAATTTAAAGTAATAGTTCATCATTTAGAAAATTAAGAGAAGAAACAGAAAGAATGATGGAACTACCCCATGATTTAATCTCTTACCAGAGCCACTATCAATACCCTTTTAAAATCATGTCAAATATTGGATGAACACACTATATACTTTTTTCGTCATTTGGGTTTTTGTTTAAATGCTACTTCCTTAGAGAAGTCCTCCTTGAACTCTAATTTGTAATTTTCTTCTTCTCTGTCTTTCCTGTTTGTTTCCATAGTTCACTGTTTTTTGCTTTGTGATTATGTATATGTCAGTACCAGTACTGCACATGAGCTTAGGATCATAGATGTTTTGTGCAGTATCATATGCCCAACATGAGGCAAATTCTTGGCATATAGCACACACTCAGATAAAATATATGTTTAAATGTTTTCAGGTACTATGGTTCAGTAGTTTACAGCAGTATCTTCTGCAGCCACACTTAGGCATGGACCCTGCTGTGGAAGACAGAATACTATATGTCAATTTACACAGTGAAAGGAAGTTTACAGGTATGACTAAATTACTTATCATGAGATGGGATAATAATCCTGGATTATTCAGTGGGCTCAATGGAAGCAACAGCAGCAACAGGTGACATGACGACAGAAACCCAAAGAGAGAGAGATTGGAGGGTGCTCTGCTACTACTGGCTTTGAAGTTGGAGAAGAAAACCATAAGCCAAGGATTGTAGGTAGCCTGTAAAATCTAGAAAGGACAAGGAAACATATTCTTCCTGGAGCCTCCATAAGGAAACAGCCCTGCCAGACGTCTAAGTCATCTTAGATGTCTGATCTCCTGAACTATATATAAGAGAATAAATGTATTGCTTTGTACGTGTCTGCTAAGTTGCTTCAGTTGGGTCTGGCTCTTTGTGACCCTATGGACTATAGCCTGCCAGGCTTCTCTGTTCATGGGGATTCTCCAGGCAAGAAGAGTGGAGTGGGTCGCCATGCCCTCCTCCAGGGGAACTTCCTGACCCAGGGATCAAACCTGTGTCTTTTATGTCTCCTGCATTGGCAGAGGGGTTCTTTACCACCAGTGCCGCCTCAAGTCACTCTTTTTATGGTCATTTGATTCATCAGCTGTGGGAAACCAATCTGCCCACTCTGCAGGAAAAAGAAAAAGTCTCAGACAAGTTAATCATCATCTCTAGACCTCACTTTCCTAGTCTGTAAAATGGAAAACAAAGCAGAACCTGCCTCACAGAACAGTTTAATTCTGTAGATATATACAGAACATGGAGAACAGTACTTGGCATGTCCTATGGCTTCACCAAATATTAACCGTTGGGAAAGTACAAATGACCAAGCAAATGCAATGAATATTACTGATCCCTTTCTTATTTTTACATTTGCAAATACAATCTATTGGTGATACATTTCCCAGAATTACTTAGTTGACCAAAATCAGGTATGAATATGTCCTTTCTTTTTATAAGTTTTCAATTTTGCTGTTGGGTTAGCTTACTTGCTGGGAGAAGGGACAGTCCCTAGACGTCTTTATTCTCTGGTTTATATTTAGGTGCCTATTAGGTTATCTATATCTCCCCCCACCTCTCTCTTTCTCTCTCTCTGTCTCTCAGACTTGCCTTTCAGTTGCCTTGTCCTCAGTTTTAAAGATCTCCCTAGGCCTTTATAGTCATGCCTTAGTAATTGGTCTTGTCTTAGTTTGTGCTGCCATAACAAAATACCACAGACTGGATGGATTAATCAACGTAAATTTCTGACAGTTCTGGAGGTGAGGAAATCCAAAACCAAAGTGCAGAAAGTTTGAGTGTCTTTTGGAAAGCCTGCTTCTTGTGGAGACTCACCTTTTCCCTGCGGCTCACATGACTTGATTGTGGTGCTTGCAGGAAGGTAGAGGGAGAGGTGTCATATCTCCTCCTCTTTTATAAGGACATTTACCCCGCCATGAGGATCCTACCCTCACAATCTAATACGAACCTAATTACCTCCCCAAAGCACCACCTCCAACTACCATTATAGTGGGTGTCAGTGCTTCAACATATGTATTTGGGGGACACAAGCAGATTCAGCATATAACACCTTTCTTGATTCTATAGGAGCTCCAGAGGACATCGATGCCCTGACCACCGTATCCTCTTCAGGTTACTAGATTCTCACAGTACTATCCCAGTTTTCACTTGTATTTGGGTTCTAACCACCAGCCCAGCATAATACAATCATAACAGGGAAGATCTTTTTTCCCATCATTGTAGTTAAACACAGGACTTAGGGGATGTGTTGTGTTTGGGATCTGGCCCCATAACTTCTTTTTGGCCACAAGGAAAGTGGCCATATGCCCCTGATCTTTATCTGGGACAGTTCTAATTTATAACTATTGATCTAGAATATTTATTTATTTTTTAAGTTTCGGTTTAATGGCTGCAAGGCATGTGGAATCTTAGCTCCCTGACCTGGAATCAAACCCATACCCCCTGCACTGGAAGGTGAAGTCTTAGCCACTGAACTGCCAGGAAGTTCCCCTGCCAGAATAATTCATAACAATGCCCCCTTTTTACTCTGGAAAGTGTCCTGGTTTGTACAATAAATTGCATGCTTACTCTGACTGGGTCTTTTGATGAGTCAAAATCTCTGAGGATTTATTCCTCATCTATAAAACGCAATGACACTATCCCCCCTCATAGACTGCCGGATAGACCATGTAACGTGACTGATGATCATGGCATACAATACATACTCCCTCTGGGTTAGTTTCTTTCCTTTTCAATAATGACTGAGCACCTTTTAAAACCAAGGCAAGAAATGCAATCAGACCGGGGTCCACTGATTAATTAGGTTTGAAAGAAGGTATTTAAAAATAGCATTTTTCTGGAGGTAGAGACACAGGCTTAGTTAACTTGCAAATGGCCTAATGATAGGAAGGACCATCAAAGTAAAAAAAAAAAAAAAAATCAGAAACAGAAAAGATCTTATTCATCATCAAGTCTAATCTTCCCTCTTATATACTGAAAACTCCCTGCAGGACTATCTGTTAATTATTGTCAGTGGTTAACATTTGTAGATTTCATACCATGTCTAGAACATCACGTCAGCCACCTTACAATTGTTACCTTGAATGATCTTTATAAAAACTCTAGGAGGTAGGTACTATGAACACCTCACTGTGAAGATGAGATTTGCATATTCATGTAGTCAAAATCCAGTCTCTTGCCTTCTAATGTACTTTTGGTGGCCATGTGGACTTTTGGTGAAACAATTAAAATCCTAAAATTTGCATCTGGGAAGCAGAGAGCTCAAAATGTCAAAAATTTCTAAATAATTTACAGGTGTTTCTTCATTGTAAAGGTAGCTTTATTTTATGAACTTTATTCTGCAAATGTTAAATCCTGTTTGTTAGCGGTTCTGTCCTTAACCATCATGGAATGCTATAGTATCTTGAAACACAGTGAGGTCCTCCAAGTTCCTGGGGAGTAGCAAAAACCACACAGAAATTTTTTTCCAACCATCAACTGATTTCAACGTTTGGGAGTTTTGTTGTTTTAACCAATGGTAAAATCATGATGTGATAACTGAACAGTTGACAGAGAAGCACTGAAGCATACTAGAAATTGTTCAGGGTCTTGCAGATAGGAAAACTTCATTCTGCTTTATCTGAAATAATTCATTATGTAAGCTTGAACTAGTTATTTTATTACTTTGTGAGTTAATTACCTTTCTACAAAATAGAAGCTTAGCTAGACTGTCACTATCATCCTTTCAAGTTTGACCAGGCTCTCTGGTCAGACCAGATTCTCTGAAATATGGCCTAGATTCCATGCAAACTGTTACTTTGGCAACACAGCCTGGTGCTTAGAACGAGTTCAGGGCATTCAGAAGGATTCGATTTTGTATTTTGCAGATGGAAACTAATTGAAATTCTGTAGGTAGATCAAGTGAAACAACGAAAGCATGCACAGACACCTGTAGCAGACCCTGAGCCCAGAACGACTTCAGTCTGTCCACAGGACCACACATGTTGCTGTGCGCCGAGTAATTATCTGTCTTTCTTCAGGAAAGTCATCACCAAAAGCAGAGATTTGTTGGGTCAAGGACACTAGGCTGCTTATTTTGGGATGAATCATGTTCAGGACCTTGGAAACTGGAGCACTTTTCCCATTCTGCACTAATAGATGTTTAACTTGATCCAGAGCAGAGGCAACAGTCTCAGAAGGAAAGCGTGTTCATCAGTCGGATCTCACTGTGCCCTGCGATTCTGAGGACAGTTTCAGCCTCTCCTCTCTGTTCCCATCTTTGGCCCATTCTTTTCCAAGGGTTTCTTCCCCAAAGTTTGAAGCACACACAACTGGTCAAACTTTTCTAGCTCCTTTTCACTGCTCTTTTTTGCCAGGAGCCAGCATGAGGAACTCCGCCTGTGGCAAAGGTCATGAGAAAGGAGGCTCGGCACACGCAAAGGTGGGATTGAGCCTCAGGAGTCCTCCTGGAAATTCTCGAGCATCTACCCCCAAAACCAGAGTCTGCCTATTTTACGGCTTTGTGCTCTCACCTACACCTCTGACTTTACGGGGGCTGTCCCCCACCACCTCTCTCTGACAAAGAGTTAACTTACAGCTCCAGTTAATAGTAATTCCTGGGCATGACAGGAGTGTTTCAATCTACAAACTCCTCTGAAGGTTTTCTAGCCTGCCTGACAGGTTTGTGCGGCCACATGTGATTGTTCACAGCCTCCCAACCATGAGAGGCACGAGATGCTTTAAACCTTCTAAAAACAGATTCTTTTGAAAAGTTAGGAAATTATTAGTGTAGTATAGTGGGCTGATTAAAAATTTTATTGGTGAAGGGTTTTTCATTTGTTGAGCCAATGTTTGCTGCTAAGTCTCCACATCCCCTGCCCTTATACACATTGATGAATATATAGAAGAAATAAGTATTAACCTTTGATATTAATCACGTTAGACCTTAGGCTAAGCAGATTCTTTCCTTAATTAAAACCCACTGCACCTTCACCCTATAGGAATGTAACTTTATCTGGTGCCTTCGGAAGGTGGTGTCTGTTTTAAGAATAATCACTCCTGGAGAAATAAGTGTTCTGGTTGACTGACCGCTGTCACAAGGAGAGGGTCATAAATTGTCAGCAGGCCCCCTGGCCAGAAGATGATGTAACACCCCTAAGACCTTTGTATACATCTGTATGAAGCACCTGATTTTGATAAAAGTCAGGACTTCTGACCCCACGTGACTTTTGTATTACATCTATGTGTATAAAAGTGGACCCTGGAAAATAAAGAATGGGATCAGTTCCTGGAAAGACTGGTCTCCTCATGTCCTTCTTTCTCTCACTTTCTGGCTGAATTCCCATCTGGAGCATGGAGGATCGTCAAGCCTACTAATTATGCCTGGGCTTCTAAGATCTGACCGGGGAGGCCTTAGTGTCTCCTCTCCTTTGGGAGAATGGAAGGATGCCTGTGGCCTACTTAGGTGACGCAAATTTCTTGTCTTGAAATTTTATTGGCTTTCCACGTAAACCAAGTTACTCAGCCTCTTTTCTCCACTAAATTTTCTCGCTGAGCTATCCTTATTCAACCATTCTTTATATCTTTAATTCTATCATATCCTGATCGCCGAAGCCGTCCCCCCTTCGAATTCCCTGGATCCACATGGGCTGGACCCCAGCACTTTTTCTTTCTGTGGCATCTTATGAGAACTATCTCTTGCTTACTTATATTTTTGTATTTGAATTTATCACTACTTATGTTTTGATAAAATTAAAAGACACTTGCTCCTTGGAAGGAAAGCTATTACAAACCTAGACAGGATATTAAAAAGCAAAGACATCACTTTGCTGGCAAAGGTCGACAGAGTCGAAACTATGGTTCTTCCAGTAGTCATGTATGGATGTGTGAGCTGGACTATAAGAATGTCCATCGTTGAATAACTGATGCTTTCAAACTGTGGCAAATACACTTGAGAGTCCCTTGGACTGCAGGGAGATGAAAGCATTCATAATCCTAAAGGAAATCAACCCTGAATATTCATTGGAAGGATTGATACTGAAGCTGAAGGTCGAATACTTTGACCACCTGATCTGAAAAGCTGACTCATTGGAAAAGACCCTGAGGCTGGGAAAGGTTGAGGGCGGGAGGAGAAGGGGGCCACAGAGGATGAGATGGTTGGAGAGCATCACTAACGCAGTGGACATGAGTTTGAGCAAACTCTGTGAGATAGTGAAGGACAGGGAAACCTGGCATGCTGCAGTTCATGGGGTCACAAAGAGTCAGGCACAACTTAGCAATGAACAACAACAATTGTCTGTGTCTATTTGTGTCTCCTAAGTTTCATTTCTATAACTTCTACCCCACACAATCAACCTGGACCTGCTCTCTCAACAGGAAAAAACGATTAACTAGCTATCAAGATCAATTCCATTCTATTTATTGATGATGTGTGTTGTGCTTTCACTCATGCTTGAAAACTGAGGTTTACAAAGGATGCAAACATATTGCTTCTTCTCCACTGAACTGGCAAGCTACTGGAGAAATGGACAGATAAATTATGCTTTATTTCAGTGAAGTTGGTTTTACAAAACAAGAGCTTCTCAAACAGCCTATGGCAAAGGATCAGTTTTTGTTTTGTTTTCCCCAGTCCATAGTATACAGATACAGTATTAAAATACAAAACAATAGTTATGGATATTGTGACAATATCAGATTGCCACCAGTTTCTGTAAGTTTGTGCTCAGTTTCTGTATTTTATCCTTGCAAATGGGCAGCTAATAGTTTACAAAATAGCCTTCTCCCACAGACTACAGTTTGTATAGCATTTAGTTAGAAAAGCTGAAAGAAAATACTGTTGGAATACAGATGAGTGTGCAGTTCATCCTGGCTAGGGCATGGGAACAGTCTCACAGAATCACTGGGATCCACTTTCTAGTTCTCTTCTTCCTCCCTCTTTGCTTTTTAAAGACCAATGAGTACATCTGTCTTACAAGTCCAGTTTCCCTTTACTTTTTTCTAGATCTTGTAATGTCTACCTTTAAAATGACTCTTCTGCTCTTCATTTATAACAATTTTCCCCTGCCCCTCATCCAGAACCATCCTATTCCTCAGCAGTGTGCCATCTTTACACTCTACATTGACTCCCTCATGTGCTTCTTCTGTATATGTCTACAGATTTGGGCAGTTAGGGTTCACAAAAGCAGACAGAGCTCTGAACACACCCTTCTTCCCTTATACTCCTGTAACATCTCTCTGTACTGTCACTTAAATCCTCTGTGATCTAGCTCTCATCTAATTTCCAGTTGTTTTCATCACAACTATCTAATTATGTTTGCAGCCCTGCATCACAGCTGAATTATTTACTGGTTTTCAATGGATCCTAGATGTATACATCTTCATGCCCTCAATCATGTTTTCTTTTCCCTTCTGCCTTAAAGTTCTCCTACCTTTCATGATTCCCCAGTAGCCCCACCTGCCCCACCAGACCACCTCCACAAGAAAGAGCTATTCCTCAATGCTTAGCTTGATTCCCACACCTATCCTGAAATCTCCAGAGACTGTACTACAGTTAGTTAGAATAAAGGCCCAATTTGCTAATTTTCTGATGTATTCCATTTTGCTTTCTTTCTGGTATTAGAGACTGTCTCCTCAAAATATGGTGATATGCAGGCACATCACCCATCATCCACGCAAGCTTGCCAAGGGCAGAATTTATACCTTGATCACTCTCAAATAGGGACCTACAACTGTGCCTTGGTTTGTCCCTGTGTCAATTATTTACTTATTCATTTGTCTACATGGAATTTTCTGAACCATCTCAGCCTTCCATGAATGCACAGTGTATCGGGAGAAAGCAGATACATTAACAGGTAATTACCATGCTATTTGGTAAATGCAAAGAGAATGTTTTGCACTGAGCAATATAGTAGACGGAGAGGGGATGTCCAGTTCAGGATAAAGATAAGAACAGTGTCTGGGGAATCATTCTTTAGGAAGTATCATGTGAGATGAGAAAAAAAAAAAAAGCCCAAAGGAAACATGCAGGAAGGGGCCCAGAGGGAAGTATCCAGTCTGAAAGGACAGCCTGGACAAAGGTTCTAAGGAAGGAAACAGCTATATAATGTACACAGGAAGTAAAAACAAGAAATCTATAGAGAATGAAGGTTAAGAGGGGTGGCTACTCAGGAAGCGGGCACATAAAATTTACAAGTGTAAAGAAGCAAAACACTTCTTGCAAACAAAACTGTTTGATAAGCCAACATAAACACTAACAATATTGAAAAGTAAATGATGACTGATCTATAATGCTAATATTCAAAAAATCGATTTCATGTACTGATACTTTATACCTCCCTGGGTCGGGAAGATCCCCTGAAGGAGGGTATGGCAATCCACTCCAGTATTTTTGCCTGGAGAATCCCATGGACAGAGGAGCCTGGTAGGCTGTAGTCCTGAGGGTCACAAAGAGTCAGAAACGACTGAAACACCTTAGCATGCACATATGCACTTTACACCTATCTGATTGTTTTTCCCTTTTGATTCTGCTACTTGACACAGTTCCAAGAGTGGAACTGTGGCTTCTTCTCTTGGGCAGCTGAGGTCTACTTGTTGTGCATGGTTAAGAATCATTTAACCAACCATTATTTCAAATAAAACAATCTAGCAACTGTACCAGAATGAATTAAGTCCCACCAAAATTCATGCCCATCTGGACCTTAGAATGTGATCCTATTTGGAAATAGGGTCTTTTAAGATGAAATCAGCTAAGATGAGCTCATACAGGAGCTTCCATGGTGGCTCAGTGGTAAGGAATTGGCCTGCCAATGCAGGAGATGAAAGTTTGATCCCTGGGTCGGGAAGATCCCCTGGAGAGGGAAATGGCAAACTACTCCAGTATTCTTCCCTGGGAAATTCCATAAATAGTGGGGTCTGGCAGGTTACCTCTCCATGGGGTCACAAAAGAGTCAGACATGACTTAGTGACTGAGCATGCTTGCATTTACACACGAGCTCATGCTGGATTGGAATTGACCCCAAATCCATCTGGTGTCCTTACAAGGAGAAAATTTGAAGGCAGAGGTGAACACAGAGAGAAAGAGAAGATAGCCATGTGAAGATGGAAGCAGAAACTGGGGTGATGCAGCCACAAGCAAAGAAATGCCAAGGATTTCCAACAACTGCCAGAAGATAGGAAGCAATGGGAGAACTCTACGTGGGAGTGTTCAGAGAAACCATGACCCTGCTGACACCTTGATTTCAGACTTGTAGCTTACAGAACTCTGAAATAGCAGATTTTTATTGTTTTGGGCCACCCAATTTGTGGTCATTTATTGCAGTAGCCCTAGGAAACTTATATAACAATCTAAATAGATGAGACATACACACTCTTTCTTAGTTTGGCCTAATCTTCTCAGAAATGTCTTCTCCCTTACTGTCCTAGACAATTTCATTTCCACACAGTGTTATGCTGAATTTCACAAACTGATGTATGACCAGATTCTCTTAAAGGTCTATAAATTTATTCTTGCTCTTTGAATGCACTAAAATTTGCTAAATGAATCTCATTTAATTTTAAATAAACTTGAACTTCCTCATATTTTCCATGTACAAAACTTTTAAGTTCCTTGTATAATAGTATCTTTCTCATATAAAGTCACTCCAGGTTCAAAGCATATTTGTTAAATGTTTCTCAAAGTACTATTTCCCAAGGCATATTGTTTATCTAATCAAGGAATGCTACTTATGTAGGAAAAACATCTAAGTCTGTGAATAGGTATGATATGCATTTTACTAGTGTGTAAGCGTTGATAAAGATGAAGGCTCTAGGGTTCCAACATGTCTTGGAAGGGTATCTCAATATTGAGTTGGCTCGGTAAAAAACACTGTTATTACTCCTCTTTCTGATAATGACAGGCAGCCAGTGAGTTCTACTTAAAGGGCTAACCATGTGTATTTACAGGAAGATTTGCAATGATTATACTTCCCCTTAGATGTCTCTGCCCAGACTTGAGAGTGCCACTTGAGCATTCATTTCGTTTGATAAAGATGGGAAGCCATTTGTCGGGAGGTGAGAGAAAGGGTGGCATGGCACTTGAAGCTGCAATAACATCAATAATTTGTGGGATCTCAAGTCTATTTATCTCTAATGTCCAAACCTTGTGCACAGATGCCTGACTTTCCCAATTGTGGTCAATGTCAAGACACAGATAAGCGTACGCACTCAATCAAAGGAAAGAAGGAAGCTGCTGATAGACAAGGGCACACATGAAGAATATGAGCAAGTTAATGATGTTTTCCTCAATGAGGGGAAATTACCTGTTCGTTACCCCAATGCTTGCATTTGACAAGGGGACCTTGATTCACTGCTGCTGATAAATTGCTTGGTAGCATGAATACCTCTGTGCTCAGACTCTGTCATCTGTTGGAGATACAGTTTTTGTTCTTTCTCCTGGTAAGCTAAGGTACAAATTCCCTAGCAACTTCAGTGGTGTAAAGCATAAGTGGCACTCTGAGCACAGTATTGTGTGCACAGAAGAGCAATGAGATATACTTGTTGAATTACAAATTTGGACTTACACATATAATGCTTTGATTAAGACTTATTTTAACCTGTTTATAAAACAGTTCTTTATCCATGACTATATTATAGATAAATAAGGAAGAATTTAATAAAAAAAGAATTGGGTAACAAGAATTGGTTATAACAACTGGCTACTGGGCGTATGTCTAACAGTCAATGTATATATAAACTTAAAAATTATTTCCTATATATCATTCAATAGTTTTTATGTCTATTTATTTGAATTAAAGATATTTTATTCATTAAATTATTATTGAGAACTTACTATGTCTTAGGCACAGCTGAAGATCTGGGGTTTAATTCATTGTTGAAGGAATAGTAGAAGAATTTAACTAGTTCACTCATTCATTTATATATTCACTCATCCATACATTCACTCATGAACATTCTCAAGAGTACACATCCTCTGCAAAGCATTGTGTTAAGAGTTATTACTTATCTTCATGGAAACTCCCCATTCTAGTATAGAAGGTGGATAAAAAAATAATTGCTTGAAATGCAATGTGTGTTATATATATACACATATATATGTATTATATATTGTATATACCTATATATATGTAATGTATGTTGCATATATATATGTATATATGAATACATGAGGTTTGGTGATAGAGATAATGAGGTGGTCACTTAGCTTAGGAGGAACGATGTAGGGATGAGTGAAAGGGGCAGATGAGGCAGAGAGCTTACTGAGGAGGAAGCACTTAATCCAGAATTTGAAAGTTGATTAGATTTTTGCTAGAACATCTGAGAAAAAAGGCATTCCAGGGAGGGGTGAGGGGATGTGAGAAGTGAAAGAGGGAAAGGAAACAGAAAATTGTGGTATGTTATCACTGATAGGAAGGTATGAGCCTAACAGGTGTGGGAAACAGAAAGAGAGAGAGAGAGAAGAGTCAAGTAAATTGAAGACTAAAAATGTTCCTTGAGTTTGGGATTTAGAAAGTCACTGGTGACATGATAAAAGCTATTTCTGTGAAATGAGGGCAACGATGCTGGATTATAATTAGTTGTAAGACTGCCCCCAGGAGACCAGGCGTTAGCTCATGACGCCTGAACACAGATGGTGCCTAGTAAATATTTCCTGACTATTGAATGGATACATTCATAATATTTTAATATAAATACAAGAAAGAAAACAGTACAAGGCTTTGGGAAAGAGGGTCATGATTTGAGGGAGAATCAAAAGTATATTTATAGACTCATTGACAGGGAAGAAGCAGAGACTCAAGATTCAGAAAAGAGAGAGATGAATACCAGAGAACAAAGCCCAGTGGAAGAAGGGGAGACAGAAGGAATCAGACGCACTGGAGAGGGTCAGCCTTGAAGCAGAAAGAACAAACTTCCTCTTAGCTCAGTTCATCAAGAAACCTGTATGGGGCACTTCTATGTTGCGGGGACTAGAGTTTCACAAATGTATCCAGAATCATCTTACCTTTTGTCAACGTTGTTCCATCTAATCTGTTAACCTTCAACATTTTTTATTATGATCCACAGAAAGAAACAGATCTTATGCTATGACTCCTGAAACACTCATATACACATAGATAACTTATACAAAAGTTTCACAAAACTTATTCCTAACATATGTTTATATTATGTGTCATGCCCTGAGATAGATTGCATTTTATTCCATTTTATTTAAAAATTTTCTGATTAAGACTACAATACCTATTTCACTGCTGTAAGAATTCTTAACTGTTTTTGTACTCTGGACATCTTTAATAGTCTGCTCGAGCCTGTGGACAACTCAGAAGCATTTTTTTATTATTATTATATAAATAGAAACATATTTGGTTACAAAGAAAATCAATTCTATTTCAATGCAGTTATCAAAACATTAAAATGACATTAACAATGGGTCTAATTACTATAATTTCAAAGTAGTGAAGAACACAAAGAGTATTTGAGATATCTATTATGTGATATGAAAATATTTTAAAGTCTGCTGCTACTGCTGCTGCTAAGTCACTTCAGTCGTGTCCAACCCTGTGCGACCCCATAGACGGCACTGGTTATGAAGTCACAAAAACTACAACTAATAATGTAACTTTGTTGTTTCCTCTTATAACTAAACAAAATGCTAAATTTCTCTTAGGGTTAATGAAAATACAGATGAAATGTCCTTTGTATCCAGTTTCATAGACCCCCTGAGTGTTCTGGCCCACCTACCCCAGGGTAAGATCTTTGTGCTAATAGTGGTTTGAGGTCTGACTCCTGGTTCTCCGCATCACTTCCTACATGCTTATCCTCACACACTCTGCTCTTGGTCATAGCAGTCTCCTCACCTTTTGTTAGGCTCATGGGGCATGCTTTGCCTCAGGGCCTTTGCATTTGCTGTGGCCTCCTCTGGGCTTCCCAGGCGGTGCAGTGGTAAAAAAAAAAACCCACCTGCCAATTCAGTAGACACAAGAGATGCGGGTTTGATTTCTGGGTAGGGAAGATGTCCTGGAGTAAGAAATGACAACCTACTCCAGTATTCTTGCCTGGAAAATTACACTGACAGAAGAGCCTGGCGGGCTACAGCACATGGGGTTGCAGAGTCAGACACTGCTGAGCATGCACACATAACCCTGCATGCTCACATAACCCTGCATGCTCACATAACCCAGCACGCACACATAACCCAGCACGCACACATAACCCAGCACGCACACAGAACCCAGCACGCACACATAACTGAGCACTCACACATAACCGAGCACGCTCACATACATGCCTCTATCCACAATGTTCTGCCTAGTGCTCTTCATCTCAGGTCTCTGATCAAATTAGACCTCCTCAGAGATCTCACCCTGACTGAAGGCCCTAGAATGGTGCCCTCACCCTATCAATTCTATATTCCTTTACCCTGTTTTATTTTTCTTTACAGTATTCATTTATTTAGCAGTGTATCATAGAACTATTTGGTTAGTGACACCTCTCTGTAAGTTCTCTGATGCAAGGATTTCATTTTTTTTAATGTTTTTGTGTTGTAAAATGCACATAATATGAAGCATACTATTTTGACCATATTTAACTGTACAGTTCACCGGCATCAAGTATATTCACACCGCTGTGCAACTTTCACCATCAGCAGGAATTTCTTTGGTTTAACCACATCACAGTGTCTGCCATGTAGCAAGTGCTCAGTTAATACTTGTTGAAAAAAATCATCTCGTTAGGCTGATAGGTGCTTAAATATCAGGCATATCCAATGTGCAGGGGGCTCCAAGAGAAGAGAAGGCTCCCAGGGGGAGGTGTTGTCTGGTTACAGTCAATGTCATCAAAGACTGGAGGAAAGGAGAAAATCAAACACTTGGAGAGATGCTTAGGTTTCTATCTAGATAGTCTGAAACCATGTTTATTGAAAATAAATTATTTTTTCAGTCATACATTAATGGCCTTCTTTCAAGACTATTTTTTGCATTTTGTCTTTACTCTCTAAGCTCTGCATTAATTAAGGATTTGAGTAAGAAGCAACTCAAAGTAGGCTTATAGAAATAACACATATGGCAAGGTAAATATCATGCAAGTGTTTGGAAAGATGCATTCCATTAACAAAGAATGGGGCAGGTAGGATCAGCATAGCATTTCTATTGATATAACCATGTTACTTTCCATAAGGAAGATTAATTATTTATTAAATATAGTACAATGATTTAAATCCATCAAGAGGGAAATGTGACATTTGTCTTAGCCTGCCACTCATTGATTTTACTGACTTTTTCCTTATTCAAATGTTTTTTCTCCTCATGCAAATTTTTATATTAACCAGGCTTGAGATAGGCATGATTTTATGATGATTGAAAGAGTATTTCAAGACAAAATGTCACCAAGTCTTATCTGAAAATGCCAGATCCAGTAAGTTATAGTATCTGATACTGAAATCAGAAATTGACTTTTTTTTTTTGGCCCTGCTGTGCAGCATCCTTGATCTTAGTTCCCTGACTAGGGATCAAACCTGTGCCCCCTGCTGTGGAAGTGCAGAGGTATTTTTGCTTGTTTTTTTTTTTTTTTTTGGCTGCATCACCCAGCTTGTGGAATCTATTCCTGGTGGTCCAGCAGTTAAGATTCTGTGCTTCGGCTGCAGAGGGCACAAGTACATCCCTGGTTGAGGAACTAAGATCCCATCTTCCACCTTCCAGGCTGCTGCACAGCTTGGCCAAACAATTAAATAAATAAAATATAAAAGGAAACGGAGTCTTAAACACTGGACCACCATGGAAGTCCAACATAATTTTAGCCTCCAGTTTAGTGAACAAATATTTGATAAATGTCATTTAGTTGGTGCAAATTCCCCTCTACATTATGTCCCTTAGTCCTTCAAGAGCATCCTATAAAGCTATAAAGAAAATGTACATATGTGGTGAAATTACCTGATGCCATATGCAAAACAAAAAATAATTAGTAAATAATTTATTATATACTAAAAATAAGAACATTCAAAGGGTGAGAAAAATTCTTTCACTCATTTATCCTGCCAATATTGAGTTCAAAATAGTGCTCTCTGCTGGGCTTGGTGCTGAACATATAAAGGGAACAAGTTAGACAGGTTTATCTTCTTGGCAACAGACAATGAATAAGGAGATAATGACAAGTTCACAAAATCAGTGAGTTTTCAACTACTTACAAGTGTTATGAAGACAATAAGATAGATAACAGGATTTGGTACACATAGATTTTCAAAGTCCCTTAGAGTAAAGGCAATCTAATCTAATTCTTGGCCCTACCAAGCCCTCATACTTCTAAAGAAGCTTCCCAGAGAAGCAAGGAGAATTCCTACATTTCTTTACATATTCAGGCCATCTGTAGCAGACAACAGATCCCATGGAGCAAACATTACTTTCTGAAATCCAGTCTCTACCAGGAAGTTACTCATGCCAATAACATTCCTCACAAGCAGGATTTCCCAAAGGTCATTCACCCCCTTTTGTCTGTTGCTATTGCTTCCCGATGCCTAGCCTCAAGCCCTTTCTATTTACTTAGAGATACCAGGTGTGATATGATCTGTAAGAAAAAGCCTCCTGGCTTCCATGTAAGTCAAGAAGGTACTGGTTAATTACACTGGAGGATAGTATAGCTGAAAGGGAAGAACGGAGGGAATGAAAGGGAAGTGAGTGAATGAAAAATCACTTCCAAGTGGTTGCCACTTCCAAACTACCGTCCCCATTATTCCTCACAGTGCAAGAATGCCACTTCATAGATAGCCATTCCTTGAACATTACTGAGACCCTTTTCTCTTAAAAGTGTACATTTGCTTGAATGTAGCAATTTTTCTTGTCAAAGTCTACCCTAAGGATAGAACAAGAGATGTAACCAAATATTTATTCAGGTGATGTTCAATTCATTGTTATTTATAGTATTAAAACACTGAAAGTAAGAATCTAAATAGGTCAAAATAAGGAACTGGTTAGACAAGTTACTGCATACACCTACATATTTATGTGTGTGAAATCCTCCAGAGCTATTACAAATGATATTGCAGAATATTTAATGAGAGTAGGTGTGCATAAGAGCAATTTACATACAGCATATACAGTGTGATCCACATTGTATGTGTGCTCAGAGAAAGATTACTTAGCATATGTATCACCAAAAGTTAATAGCAGTGCAGGCATGGATATTTAGTTGCTCACTTGTGTCTGACTCTTTGCGACCCCATGGACTGTAGCCCACCAGGTTCCTTTGTCCATGGGATTTCCAGGCAAGAATATTGGAGTGGGTTGCCATTTCCTCCTCCAGGGGATTTTCCTGACCCAGGGATGGAACCCAGTTCTTCTGCATTTCAGGGGGATTCTTTACTGTCTGAGCCATCAGGGAAGCTCTCAATAGTAGTATATTGGGTAATTTTCAAAAATTGAATTATGCTTTCCCAAAGATTTTTCAAAATTTTCTGAAACCAACATGAGTTAGCTTTTATAATCAAGAAAACATGCTACTTTGTCAAAGCCTCTCCTTCTGAGTGGTGAACACCTCTTGAAGAGGCCACAGGTTCATCCTCTGACACTTTCAGGATGTTAGAGTCAAGTCAGAGGTTACAGCTGGGTCTATAGGTGAAAAGTGTACATACTAAAGGCAGAGCAAAGAATGGAGCTTATAGCAAACTTTGGTCTTTGCAGACACATGATCCAGATGTTGTGTGAGGGTCTCTGTTAAGAAATAACAGGAATGAATCAGAATCACAGCGGCCTTGGAAATCAGCTAATGGGGCTTTTATTATACTGTGAGGAAACTGTGCAGCACGTGTCACTCTCTGAGATGGACTCAGGCTTTATGTGTGTTTTGCATTGTTTTGGTTTAAGTTCCACAGTAGGCCTTGAGGTACCAACTAGGGCTGCAGGTACTGAGCTCTAGGTTTCCTACCAGGGATACAATACAAGATGTGGTGCTGTGCATCTAGCCACGAAAACTGCAATGTGTCAATTGGTATCATGGGCAGGATGTAGGGGTGGCTCCCCTACAGTCTCTTATGGTTTTTGGAAGGGACAGAGAAATGTGAAGTGCTCTTCTCAATCTATATCACACATCACAAATACAAACAACTAACATCACTTCCCTGGGTAAGGAAAAATTTTTGCAATTTGTAAATATTTCACTTAGGTGAGAACTTGAGCCAATATTATACTGTTTTTGAGACTCTGTGATATTATCTGTAAAGTGAGGATAATAGTCACTGCCTCACAGATGGGTACAATGAGTGAATGTGTCTATGTATATAAAACACTAAGCAGAGCGTCTAGAATATGTTAGTGCTTATGGTTAGTCATTAGTAGTAGTAGCAGTATTACTGTTATCAGGCCTCCTTGATGGCTCAGCGGTAAAATTCCACCAGCAGTAAGGAGACACAGTGATGCAGGTTCGATCCCTGGGTTGGGAAGATCTCCTGGAGGAGGAAATGGCAACCCACTCTGGTATTCTTGCCTGAAAAATCTCACAGACAGAGGAGCCTGGTAGGCAACAGTCTAAAGGGTAGCCAAGAGTCAGACATGACTGAGTGACTAAGCACAGCACACATTACTGTTATCAACATCAATATTACAGCCTTTACTCTGTGCATTTGTCGCTGTTCTCAGGGTGATTCATAGAACTGTATTTACTGCCTCAGTGTATTTATTCTCTGAACAAAAATAACTACTTCGTAATAGAGACCACTCTTTATAAGATAGTTTTACTAATTTATGGTGACAATCGAAAGTACAATGATGATTTAAAAATAGAGAGCCCGTAGTCATGTCAATGGCACCCCACTCCAGTGCTCTTGCCTGGAAAATCCCATGGACGGAAGAGCCTGGTAGGCTGCAGTCCATGGGGTTGCATAGAGTCGGACATGACTGAGCGACTTCACTTTCACTTTTCACTTTCATGCATTGGAGAAGGAAATGGCAACCCACTCCAGTGTTCTTGCCTGGAGAATCCCAGGGACGGAGGAGCCTGTTGGGCTGCCATCTATGGGGTCGCGCAGAGTCGGACACGACTGAAGCGACTTGGCAGCAGCAGTCATGTCAGGACCTTTCGTTTCAGGACCTATAGAATAGCTTTGCACATGGACAAAACGGATATTTTTACAGAACAAAATCTGTAAAAACAGAGACAGAAACAATGAAAGAAATTTATATTTATGTGGAAATGTCTTTAATTACAATTACTAAGCAAAAGGTATTATACATTAAAGCTGCAAACAAATCTGTGAAGAGTGTAGGTTGGCACCCCGTAATGGGGTCTGTCCCAACGCATCACAGAGTGGTCAGAACCTGCAAGTCTCAGGGTGAGAGTGGGCCATGGAAGTCGTCTGCAAGCTTGTAAGAGCTGTGTATGGAATCATTGCAAGAACTAGAAACTCTCCACCTGTAATTATTTGCCTTAAATATTTTCTGCAATACGAGAAATTACACACAAGCAAAAACAATGAAACCCCTTACTTATTCTGGTCCTTCAGTAACTGGTTTAATAAACCTGTCCATTATCTTGTTATTGTCTGAACATGGAATCACTGATGATTACAAAATCAAAATCAGAACACTGTTCTTTAGAGTGCTTATTGTGTGAATTGCTAGAGGCCTTATTGGTTGGAGAATATCAGTGGTCAGTTTATTGGAGAAAATTACATGTGCCAAGCCCTTCAGGCAAGAAATGTAACTTTTCCTGCAGGATCACTAAATTCATTGAGTTAGGGAGAGCTTTAACGAATTGTAACAAACATGGATGAATTGTTACTGAGGCAACCATTTGCTGAAATGGCTTTCCAGACAAGGGAAAAACAATACTGGCCCATTTAGTTAGCTTAATTATTTTAATAAACAGTTCATTTTAGTTTTCATTCACTTTCTTTAATTATGGAAGATTAACAAATACTGGTGAATAGTTTCTCTCTATACCACTTTCCACCAAAACCAGACTGTGGATAGCTAAAGATCAAAGTCATTCCTCAAATAGCTTCCTCATAAATTGTTCAGTAATTTGAATACTTAATTTTTGCTTTTTGAATAGACAAATGTTTACTAGCCATAATGCTATACCACAATGACATATATCCTCTGTTTATACCAGTAGAAAAATATAATTTTGGAAAAAGCCATTTGCAATTGGCTATGGATCTATTCTATTTATAATATTGAATATAAACACAAAAATCCAACAGAGAGGAAAATGTCTTTCCAGTTGAATTCTCTATCAAACTGAGACATAGAATGCTAATTCTGCACCAGTGTTGATGAGTTCAAATTCTAAAAATATTCCTTTTAATGCATCACCAAATACTTAAGTTTGAGGTTAGTTGAAACTATTAGAATATTTTTCAAATTTTAGAATAAATGCTTTATTAAAATGCACATTTAAATGAGACACATCTCCGAGACCTGATTCCTTAAGTTGCTAAGTCCTCAATAACAATAATTAAAGCTTCCATCTCATTACTAATAAAATGAAAAATTGAATATTGTTTATGTACTACTAAAATTAAGATTTATTTTTGAAAAAATCTTGAATATTACTGAATCAAAAGTCAACATAGAATGATACTTTACTTAAATCTATTTCATCTATTACATTTATTTCCAAAATAAAGAGAAAATAGACAAAGTAACAAATTCCTTTCTATCCTGTATGAATAACATTCTAGAGCACTGCTATGTGTGGGGTGAAGATCTGGTCACAAATCTTACATTTATGGCTTACAAGCTATTTGACCTATGACTGCTTTATTTAAGTCAGCCTCCTTTCTTTATTAAATGTGGCCATGAATACTACTTTATTAGTTTTCTGGCAGTTACAATGAGAAGACAAATGTCTTTCTCTTGCCTTTTCTGGGGAATGAGGGGTGGACTGGTTTTCCGGAGATTCATTCTGCTCCCAGGTCCCCATTGACTGCCCTACTATATCACATCTCTTTATTGTACACATCTTATAGAACCAGAAAGAATTATATTTGCTCTTTTGATTCTATTCATCTATTACTTGGATAAACAGATAGGTATCCCAAATTAAAGAAACTCCAAATGTGAGTTCTATGAATGTAGTATTTTCATAGCTTTCATCTTTGCTTTGTTGTATTATTTTTGCTCCTTTCTGTGTATTCCATGTTTGTGCTATAACTAAGACCTTTTAAAACTAACATCCAAAAAAGATGTCCTTTTCATTATAGGGGACTGGAATGCAAAGTAGGAAGTCAAGAAACACCTGGAGTAACAGGCAAATTTGGCCTTGGAGTACTGAATGAAGCAGGGCAAAGGCTACTAGAGTTTTGCCAAGAGAACACACTGGTCATAGCAAACACCCTCTTCCAACAACACAAGAGAAGACTCTATACATGGACATCACCAGATGGTCAATATCAAAATAAGATTGCTTATATTCTTTGCAGCCAAAGATGGAGACGATCTATACAGTCAGCAAAAACAAGACCAGAAATTGACTGTGGCTCAAATTCAGACTGAAATTGAAGAAAGTAGGGAAAACCACTAGACCATTCAGGTATGACCTAAAGCAAATCCCTTATGATTATACAGAGGAAGTGTGAAATAGATTTAAGGGACTAGATCTGATAGAGTGCCTGATGAACTATGGATGGAGGTTTGTGACATTGTACAGTAGACAGGGATCAAGACCATCCCCATGGAAAAGAAATGCAAAAAAGCAAAATGGCTGTCTGAGGAGGCCTTACAAATAGCTGTGAAAGAAGAGAAGTGAAAAGCAAAGGAGAAAAGGAAATATATAAGCATCTGAATGCAGAGTTCCAAAGAAAGAAAAGCAAGGAGAGATAAGAAAGCCTTCCTCAACGATCAATGCAAAGAATTAGAGGAAAACAACAGAATGGGAAAGACTAGAGATCTCTTCAAGAAAATTAGAGATACAAAGGAACATTTCATGCAAAGATGGGCTTGATAAAGGACAGAAATGGTATGGACTTAACTTAATAAACATTTGTTAAGTAGACAAACATAAAATTCCTATAGAACATGTGTGATAAGGTTTTGAGTGAGGAATACTATTTAAAACTAATAACCAGGGTCAGAGGAGAAAAAGTAGATTATGTCAGATTTGGAACTGGAAATTCAAGAAGAATAAGTTCTGCGTGCTATGTGGCTTCAGTCGTGTCCAACTCTTTGTGACCCTATGGATCGTAGCTTACCAGACTCCTCTGTTCATAGGATTCTCCAGGCAGGAATACTGGAGTAGGTTGCCATGCTCTCCTCCAGGGGATCTTTCTTACCTGGGGATGGAACCTGCATTTCTTATGTCTCCTGCATTGGCAGATGTGTTTTTTACCACTAGCACCATCTGGGAAGCCCAAGAAGAATAACTAAGGCCAGAATAACAGCAAGTGAAGTAACAATGAGGCAGATACTTGCTTCAGGTGGCGACTATCCATGACTCCCACCTGCTGAAGTTCATGTCTTCATGTAATCCTCTCCCCTGAGCGTAGGCAGGGTGCATTTTTTTGATTCTACCAAAGAATATGGCAAAGGTGATGCAATGCACATGATTCCATTACATAAGACTGCAATGTCTGTGTTGCTAGAGTATGTCTCTCTTTCTCTCACTGGCTTTGAAGAAGCCAGCTGCCATGAATTCTATAGTTACAAGGAACTGAATGTTGCCAACAACCATATGAACAGTGAAACAGATTCTTCCCTCATCACATCTCCAGATGAGAACCCTTCCTAGCCAACATCTTGATTCCTACCTTGTGAGAACCTAAGCATAGGACCCCTCAAACTGTGCCCAGACTCCTGACCCACAAAAACTCTGTCATAATAAATGTGCATTGGTTTAAGTCAGCAAGTTTGTGTTACTTCATTATACAGCATTAGAAAACTAATAAGATTAAGATATAGAAGCAAAGAAGAAACAAAACTAAAGTTTCAAAGATGTGTAGGTACAGAAAACGACATTCATGTCAGATTTTTCTTAAGTCATAAAGTATTCATGAAGTGATGTCTTCATAAGATCAGCTCCAACTTGTCTCAAAGGGGCCAGACCTAGGGGCCATAGGTAACGATAACACAACAGCGAGTGCAATCTTCTTGTGAACCACATAACACAATTCTGTTTCAGAGTCACAGCCTTCTACTCACTGCCCAAACAAATGTATTAAAATATATGTTTGATCACAAGAGGTGAACAAAGATTAGTGCAAATCCTTCATCACTAATGACTAAAGTTTTAATACATATAACATCACTTTGAGATCTAAAAATAATACATAGCTTGGATGTCATAAGCAAGTAGGAGTATTTTCTCTACTCATATTGTGAATTATTACATAGAATCAGCAAAAGGGACACAAGGATAGAGGTTTTTCAAGTATCTTGAGGAGTTTTGTTCATGAAGAGGAAGGGTATTTACATATGGCAGAAATCTCATACGAGATGGAGGTATCATTTAAAGTGGAAGGATTCTAGCTTAGGGAGTTACAGCTCTGTGGGACACGGTGCCTAATTCTACCGCACATGAGACAGCCTGGGAATTTTGAGTTTTCCAGTCTATATGTGGGTCATAGTCACCTTTGCAGGTGTCTGTCAACCAGAGCTGCAGACTTCGAGCAACAGCTGAGGGAGACCCTACAGGTGGCAGGAATTTGCAACCCTGACTTTCTGGAAGTTCTCAGTCTTCAGACATCCTCGTGTCCTCTCTCCCAGAAGGTCCAGATGGCAGGCTGCCTGGCAGCTTTGATCTTAGCTTCCACCATCTCAGTCCGAAGTGGAAGAAATGAATACTCCTTCCTCCAAATACTTCCAAGCTGAAGTGCATTCTGTTAACTAGGGTTTAGTTTTGGAGCATTTGTCATTTGAGGCATCCTGTAAAATTCTTACAAGAGCTAAATCAAAATGTGTGAAGACATAACACCTAAAATTATAAGAGGTCCATCATCAATTTAGGCCACATAGTTGCCACGAGTTGTCTTCTGTTGATACAATTTTTGCTTTTCTTCCTTCACTCAAGTGCAGGCAACTTTGATGCACTTGTGCATGCTAAGTCACTTCAGTCGTGTCCAACTCTTTGTGACCCCATGGACTGTAGCCCACCAGGCTCCTCTGTCCATGGGGTTCTCCAGGCAAGAATACTGGAGTGGGCTGCTATTTCCTACTCCAGGGGATCTTCCCAAACTGGGGATCAAACCCGCATCTCTTATCTCTCCTGCACTGGCAGGCAGGTTCTTTACCAGTGCACCAACTAGGAAGTCCAACTCCTCGTCAGGTACTGTTAGCCTTTGGGAAACTAGGAGGGATAAGAATATTACATACCCTTTATTCTCATGAAATAAGAATGCAGCGTTCAGAGATTGACTGTAACAAATCCATTGGTTATTAAAAAAAAATTATTGTAAAAGTTGAAAAAATTAAAAGAAAGGAAAATTACTTCTTCAGGGAAAAGGGAATGTAAAACTAAAACTAATTTTTTATAAGCACTAATTGCTTAATTCTGTTATTAAGTGAAACACAGATCCACAATTATTACCATTTAAAATGCAATTATGAAAATATAATAAGTTCCCATTTCTTTTTTATCTTTAATCTTCTCCACATTATTTATTAATTAGTTCTTGCAGTAATCCCAAGAGATAAGGGTAATATTACTAACATCCCAGTAGTACAGACTTCAGTAGCTTACCCCAAATCAGTAAAATTGAGCTTAAAATAGAAACAAAATGAACAAGGGATATTAGGTATTTCATTGGATCCAAGAACTGAAGAATTGGAAGATGCCTAATCCAACTTTACATTATATATAAAGTGAGACCTGAGGGGATGAATGACTTGCTATAAGGTCTCACAGCTATCACCAATAGGTCCAATTTCTAAACCACCTGCACTCTATTTCCCATTCCTTCCCTTAGCCATTCCATATCAATTATGCCCGAACTGTGCAGAACTAAGTACCGGGCAAAATGCTGTGGTTCTGTGAGCCAGAGCTATGGTTCTTGCTCATTAGGACTCTTTGGTCTATTAGGGGGTGTACTAAAGGGTTAAAGACACTGAAACAGAAGTGAAGGGACCTACAGACACTAAAGGAGGTTTGGTATAATTCTGGCATTCTCTAGAAATTGGGTCCAACATGCATGGAGAGCAAAGGTATGGGCCAAAAGACATTTACAGCAGGGCTCAGTGGTGAACAATCAGCCTGCCAATGCAGGAGACACGCATTCGACCCCGGGTTAGGCAGATCTCCTGGAGCAGGGACTATCAACCCACTCTAGTATTCTTGCCTGGAGAATTCCTTGGACAGAGGAGCCTGGTGGGTTACAGTCCGTGGGCTAGCAGAGTCAGACACAACTGAGAGACTGAACTGGCACCATGCACACATGAACTCTAAGGGGGTTCAACACACAAATGTCTGCATGGGCTGAGAATTTCCAACAAAAGGGTGAGTCCAGCATGGTGTGGGTACACATGCAACACTGTGAGTGGGGAGGGCTGTGATCTCTGGAGGTTGGGTCCCACTTAAAAGGGGCGGCCGTACTCAGACCTGCTTCAATATTCCTTGTTTATGTGAGCCCAGTGCTGCTAGAGTCACTCTTTTTTTTTTTCTTTTTCCCCCTCAAAGACATCACAGCATAGATTTTGTGAAATTTCCTGAAGCTCCTAACTTGGCTGCTGGCCTCATAGGAGCAGAGCTAGAATAAACTGTCCAGCCAATTAGCAAACATATAACATATGAAGAACATCTTTAAAATGATTTGTGCTTTAATTCACTCCTTTGCCCTTGAGATCTTTGTATAGTCTTGTTAACTTAGTTTTTTTCTGAATATCTGGTTGTGCACTAGTGATGGTTTACACTGCTCAAATCCTTGAAAACTGAGGAATCTCCAAATGCTGCATTTTTTAAAAATCCAGCCAAATGCCATGGTATGGTAAATGTGAACTTATGGTCCCTTTTGTAGCAGTGCTTGAGTATCTAATATACCTTCTGGGATTAATCTATCCCTATTACAGGTGTTAAAAGAGCCCATTTCTACAAGTGGGATATTCAGCAGTTCTTGATGCCATGTACCATTTTAACAGGTTTAATGCAGGTCAGACACAGTTGCAAAGGCTTTGTATAGAGTATCTCATTTATCCAAATAAGCAGTCTATGGCATGGGTACTATTACTGTTGAAATTCATCTGCGAAACTGAGGCTCAAACAGTTTAAACAACTTTCAAAGTCACACATCCATTCCGTAGTTCAGTGTCATTCAGTTCAGTTCAGTTCAGTTTAGTCGCTCAGTTATGTTCGACTTTTTGCGACCCCATGAATCGCAGCACGCCAGCTAGATAATAATAATAATCTTAAAGTCAATGCTTTCGTTATCTCCCTATGATGCCAACACAAGAGTTCAGCTAGTGAAAAACTTAGTAAGTACCCAATACTTTCTCTATACAACAGTGAACAATCTAGAGCACATATTTTGTTCTGAGTTTAGGCTGCAAATCATATTTTCTTTTGAGTCTAGAGTAGAAGTGTTTAGATTTTCTGATACTCTGTATGCAGAGGTTAACACAACAGAAGGAAAGAGGCTGAGTTTTCAGCCTCTTTACAGGCACCATAAATTCCTTGGGGTAATTACTATTATAATGAGTATCCCACCATTATGGTTCTATATATGTGTGTGTGTGTGTGTGTGTGTGTGTGTGTGTGTGTGTGTGTGGAGAAGGCAATGGCACCCCACTGCAGTACTGTTGCCTGGAAAATCCCATGGATGGAGGAGCCTGGTAGGCTGCAGTCCATGGGGTCGCTAAGAGTCAGACACGACTGAGCGACTTCACTTTCACTTTTCACTTTCATGCATTGGAGAAGGAAATGGCAACCTACTCCAGTGTTCTTGCCTGGAGAATCCCAGGGATGGGGGAGCCTGGTAGGCTGCAGTCCATGGGGTCGCACAGAGTTGGACATGACTGAAGCGACTTAGCAGCAGTAGCAGCAGCAGTGTGTGTGTGTATGTGTGTGTGAGTTAGTGTGTTAGTCACTCAGTAGTGAGACCTTTATACATATATATGTATATATGTGTATATATATATACACACACACACACACACACATAAAGCAGATCTTCACAGTAAAAAACTAACAGGGAAAAAAAGCCCATAGTTTGAAATGGAAGGACAGTTCCTTTCACTACCAATTAGTGATGGTGTTGGAGATGCATTGGGTTGGAGCAGAGTAAAGTCAATGGTATGTGAATACTGAGACTTTCCTTCCAACCTTGCAGCCAGCCTAAGTTTCAAATACTTGCTCCATACCCTGTTAACTTCATGAACTTTGGCAAATAATAACCTGTTATAAGCCTTATTTTCTTGGCCTTGTAATGTCAGGTGAAAGATTACATGAAATGCTTATTAAGTTCCTAGTGGAGTGTTTAAAACATAGTTCAGTTCAGTTCAGTTCAGTCGCTCAGTCGTGTCCGACTCTGAGACCCCATGAATGGCAGCACGCCAGGCCTCCCTGTCCATCACCAACTCCCAGAGTTCACTCAGAGTCACGTCCATCGAGTCAGTGATGCCATCCAGCCATCTCATCCTCTATCATCCCCCTCTTCTCCTTCCCCCAATCCCTCCCAGCATCAAAGTCTTTTCCAATGAGTCAACTCTTCGCATGAGGTGGCCAAAGTACTGGAGTTTCAGCTTTAGCATCATTCCTTCCAAAGAACACCCAGATAACCATAAATACCACTTTTTCCCTTTATTGTTTGTTTTCTCATATTGTTTCTCTTCCTTGTTTCAGAGACAGGGGCTGGGGACAATTCTCTTAGAGTTAACTAACCACATCGTGCCCAAGGATGGATCCAATTGGTGAGAATAATGATGAATGTTTCCTAGTATTAGATATTGTGCCAAGTCCTATAATGGACTTGCATTAACTTGTCTAATAAATTGTAGCATTTGAACATGAACTTGTTTCTGTGCTAAGAAGCCCAGACTTGGGCACGGTCATAAAAAACAACAGTAGCTGGCCACTTAACCTCAGTCAAAGTAACTAGAAGCACCATAAACTCTTTTTTTTTTTTTTAAATACACATTTATTTATTATCTCACTGTTTCCATGGGTCATAAGTTCAGACATAGGTAGGTTCTTTTCTCAGGGTCTCACAAAACAGCAATCAAAGTACTGGCTGGGGTTGTGATCTCACCTGTGACTCTGGGTTGTCTTCCATGCCCACTGGTTGTTGATGGGATTCAGGTTCTTGCAACTATAGAGCTCATGGCAGCTTGCTTCTCTGACACCATTAGGAAAAGGTCTCTGAACTCAGGGAAGGTCCATGTTCTTTTTAAAAAGTGTCAACTAATTAGGTCAGGCTCACCTTGAATAATTTCCCTTTTAAAGAACTCAATGTCAAACTGACTACATCTTGATCAATGTGCAAAATCCCTTCACTTGTGCCATAGAACATAACCTGATCATGAGAAAGACATCCATAATGATTACAGAATTCATCCACATCTGGGAGAAAGGAGATTACATAGGATTTATGTTAGGACCCTGTAGTAAACAGAATTCTACCATAAATTCCTGATTTTGTGTCCTCATTTTTTGACAGTGAAACATGAAATAATACAGGATTCCTTCTCAGATGATAGTCATTTTTCCCCTTTGCCCCAATATTGCACCCCTAAATATTTTTTCTTTAATATAGTATTCATGAAATAATGTTTAATTTAATATATGTTAACATATTAATATAATAGGATTATATGAAAATGTCCATTTAGAATATGCACACATGTTTTTATTTAAATATGAATGCTCTTTAACTTCATGGTGTTCCAAAGTGTAGCAACATTTTGGGAATGAAAAAACTGAATATGCCAGTAGCATGAATTATGTTAAGGCTTGTGCAATATTTTTGTATGAAATGATTTTTTTCTTCCAAGTATTCAGTAAGCTCATAGTCAGCAGTTTAATTATTCTTTGCAAGCATAATAACTTCCTGAGAACCAAGAGCACTATCTTGTGACAAAGCTGGTTTCCACATTTTTTTTTAATAAGGAAGGGTTCAGAGTGGTGATTTCTTGATATCCCTGAAGGTTTTTTAGGAGCGATCTTATCCAAGCAGTACATTTTCTAAAGATATAAAGGGAGCCGTAAACTGTTCAGAAAGGCTGAAGCATCTCATTTCTTTCTTACATTTCCTTTTTCTAGGGATAGTTCTCTGCAAGACCACAGGTAGTCATAAAAGCATCCAGACAACCTCCTGCTCCAAATCCCAGGCCTGTTAAGAAATATTCATATCTGCACAAAATTGCTGATGATAATAAAAATAATGAAAATAAATTCTACAGACTTGGAAAGTCCCATGAAAATTCCTCCCTGTAGTTTTAGCACTGTCTTTGCATATTCAGCTTTGAAACTTCCATCTGCAGTAATGCTGAGTGCTCTGCTTGAGTGAATACCTAATCCTTCCAATAAGTTATAGTCACTAAAAAGTGCCTGTCCCATGAAGCAGAAACTGACTATTTTGCTGAATTTTATTGCTGGTTATCAGGAGCAGTGTGCAGGACAAAACAATTTCATACTGACCTCTCTACTGTATCAAATATATACAAATAGATCTGTTCCTTATGATTTTTAAAAGTTAGATTTTTACACTGATTAGAGACTGGAAAGAGACCTTTATGATTTTGGCTGATACTCCTATAGGATGGAGAATTTAATCTGTAATTCAGAATTAATTATTTGGTTTTAAAAAGAAAAAAAAATTATATTCAGGGAACATCCTAGGAGATTCTGATCTAGTAGCTACTTTATGCTGGGGCTTAAAAGGCTGTGTTTCTGTTTTTAATATCCTCAGGAAAAAAAGAAGCAATATATATCTAGCATATGTTAAAGTATATGACTATATTGAATATATAATATGAATCTTAAATATATATTTTAGTCATATTATATATATGTTATGAATATGTACATATTTTAAAAGATATAAATATAAACTCTAGCTACATTTTATCCTAGAAATTCCTTATCAACAAATGTTTTGACACATTCTCTGTTTTGACACATAGAATTGCTTCATGTTCAAGACTGTTCAGTACCTACAGCTTTTTCTTTTTTTTTTAAATTATTGAATAACTAGAAATAACTTAAATGTCCACACTAGGAAAATGAAGGTGAAAGTGTTAGTCACTCAGTCGTGTTCAACTCTGCAACTTCATGGACTGTAGCCCACCAGGCTCCTCTGTCCATGGGATTTTCCAGGCAAGAATACTGGAATGAGTTGTGATGCCCTCCTCCAGAGGATCTTTCCAACCCAGGGATCAAACCTGGGTCTCCAGCATTGCAGACAGATTCTGAGCCATCATCTGAGCCACCGGGGAAGCCCTAAGAACACTAGGGGATTTGATTGAATAAATTATTAATATTATATAGCCATACAATGGAATACCATGTAATAGAAACAAATGTTAGATTTACACAGTTGAAATTGACTAATGATAAATTATCCAAGATATACTGTTAGAATATGGTGTATTTGTAGTATAATCCTGAAAATTTAGCAAAATTTTATAGAGAAGAGGGTGTTTACTTTTCATCTTAAGTTCTCTCTAAGCTAAAAACCTCTACACACAAAATTCTTTTCATTTCGTATTTGCATGTATTAATTTTATAATTTAAATGATAAAACAAATTAAGAATACACACAACAATTCTGATGTTCTGATATTTGTCCTGTGTTAAGAACACTCTAGTTCTCATATGATATTGATGTCCTACAATGAGTTTTAATGACTAGAGTGCTGAACAATCAAATCAATATTACTATTTAAAATTTTGCCCTATGGGAAAAGTATTTATTTTGTACTCAAAAATAATCACACCTCAGTTATCCTTTAATAGACTACATGCACGATGTTGCTTTATAATACCCTTTCTGTGACAGTGAAATAAAATATGATAAAATATACCAGATATACCAGATGCTCAGGAGTGCAATCAATGGGTCACATGGTAATGTTATTTTTAGTTTTTAAGGAACCTCCCTACTGTTCTCCATAGTGGTTGCAACAATATATCCAGAGAAAACTATAATTAGAAAAGACGCATGCACCCCATGTTCATAGCAGCACTCTTTACAATTGCCAAGACATGGAAACAACATATGTGTGTGTGTCTGTGTGTGTGTGTAATATTACTCAGCCAAAAAGAAGAATGAAATAATGTCATTTTCAGCAACATGGATGGATATAGAGATTATTATATTAAATGAAGTAAGTCAGAGAAAGACAAATGCCATATGATATCACTTATACGTAGAATCTAACAAAATGACACAAATGTACTTATTCACAAAACAGAAATAGACTCACAAACAGAAAACAAACTTACAGTTATGAAGGGGAAGGGGGAAGGAATAAATTAGGAGTTTAGGATTAACATATATACACTATTAAATAAAAATAGATAACGAAGAGGGACCTACTCTACAGCACAGGGAACTATACTTAATATCTTGTAATAATTTCTAACAGAAAAGAATTTGAAAAAGAAAAAAAAGTATATATATATATATAAAATCACTTTGCTGTACACCTGAAAGCAGCACATCATTGTAAACCAACTATACTTCAATTTAAAAAAAGGAAAATAAAGTCAGAGGAAAGAGGTGTCCAGAGCATTAAAAGAAAAAAAAAAGTGTACTATTTCACACCACCACTTAAAGATAACACCTGATGGATATCTGATGACATACTGATGATGATAATGCAACTGTATTATTTTCAACAAATAATAATAATAATAAATAAATGTGAAAAATTTGCCCACTTGGTGAATCAATAATGATATCACAACCCTGATAGAAGGCTCAATTCAGGCAGTTGACAGTACTAAATTGAAAATATCCATCTTCTACATTGGCAGATTTTTTTTTCTTTTAGTACTATTATATGTTAACCTTGTGATGAAAAGGCAGGGAGGTGACAGGGCCAATTGTGAGGACTCTGGAAGTTAGGAGCCTTGAGTTTCATCCTAGAAGACGGAAGGACAAACTTGACCACACTATTTAATCTCTCTGCATTTCAACTTTCCTATCCTCTGTGAGGTGAGAAGAACACTTGCCATCCACCCCATAAATGGGTTGAAAGGACTGCGAGGGAGTTCATGGAAAGTACTTTGAACTGCTCAGAAGTAAGCTTTTACAGAAGTACAAAGCCTCACATCAAAGGACTCGTTCTTACCTTTCTGAGGCAATAGGGAGCAGTTCCTGGAAAGGATAATGTATAGGCCTGACAGTGAGTGTTCCTTTTCATTCAAATAATTGCCATGGCAATTTCTTTTCTTTCTTACATGGACATTGTTCACGTGCAGCCTTGACAAAACCCGACGTCCCTTCTCAGATCACTGTGAGGGGTCTCTGAGGCTTTTTTTGGCTCATTCAGCTGCGTTATTCAGCCGACAGGTATAAAACATGCTACCCTCTACCTCTCTCTTTAAGCGTTGCTAGAAAGCAGTCTTCTGGGGGGAAAAAAGTAGAATACATTCCAGGAGGTTATTTATGCCTCCACCTGCTATGGCCATATTTGAGGCAGGACAGAGCTAATTCACTCATGCTGATTGTTCACCCCGACTTGTTCTAGAATCACAGCTCTTTCTCCAGCTATCCATCCTGCATTCTTGGGTACCATTTGTGCACTGAGGCCAATAGAAAAATGTTACATTGGTCCTAGAAAAGGAATCTGCCTGCTAAATAGTGCTGAAATTACACAGCAATTTAAATCTTTCTTCAGATCAACACCTTGTGCACTTTACAGTACTGTACTGGTCCCACATTAAAATTACCTGGATGATTTTAATAAGATGAGTTAAATTAGAGTCTCTGAGGCTGCTGCTAAAGCCTCTGCAGAGAGATGTTTTAAGACTGGTGAATATACATTGCAAGTGTAAATGAATGTAAATGAATGAATGGATGAATAAATTGTTTTCCAGGTATTTCCTGAGGAAGAATCCTGATCTAGAGAGTCAAACATGGCTAGGATACCAGTACCCCTGTAACTGTGAAATACTGGCTCTGTTCTGTGCAACTCCATCAATGACCACTGCATTTCTCAAGGGTCTTCTCAGAGTGACTCATGGATGGCTTATAAGAGTATCAACTAGAGGGATGGCTTATTAAAAATTCGTATTCTGAGGCCCAACCGCTGAACTGAAGACTCAGAACCTTATAGGGGGTAGATAGGTCACGTTTAGGCATTTAAAATCATTTTCTCAAGTGACTGATCCTTGCATATTAAGTTTTAAAACAAGAACTAAAACTCTCTCTGGAGCTTTCCTTTTGTATCTTTTTTTGAGCTTTCTCAGGACCCAGATCCTCTGCTAAGTGTTTAGGGCACATTACCTCTATTTTATCTTCACAAATGACAGCAATTCTTACTCAGAGAAGAGGAAATTAAGGCCAAAAGGAGAGAAATGACTTGCTCAAAATTTCATGCTTAGACACAGGTAAAAGCAGTAACCAAACTGATGTTCATTTTTTCTCAAAAACTCAGTAACACTTTCATCCTTGACACTTAACATTATTCCCTCCAGTCATCAGGTCCTGGCCTCTCCTTATCCCATTGCTCTACCTTTTAACATAGTCTCTGATATGCCAAACACTCATTTCATACTCAGAGGTTCATCTTTACTTGTTTCTGGACTCATCAACAAATGAGCCACTATTTTCAATGGTTCTTTTCTGAAGGTTCTAGGCCTTCTGATGGCCCTTCAACTTTGCTCATCACATCTCACTGAAATCAGGTCGGCCTTGTTGGATGAGCTCCTCTAATTCTGCCCTATTGGCTACATAACCTTCTCCTGCCTGCGTCTCTCCATCTTTCCCACAACTGTAGAGGGAGAGACAGCCTTTGCTGGGACCCCCACCTCTTCCCACCTCCTGAACTCCTGCCCAAACTCAGCCCCACCCTGGACTCCCCCTCTCCACTGGCTTTAATCTCACCTTTGTTTAAATATGTTTAAATTCCCACTATTGTCAAGTAATAATAGTTTGTGAGTTTGAAAAGAGTTTTCTTTCTGTTTTCCCAAGCAATCTCTCCTACACCTCTCCTCTGTTTTCTCAGTACTACTTTCCTCCTTAACTCCACTCTCCCCTTGATGTGGTTCTCTTCAAAGTTATCAAAATCCATCTTCAGGCCAAATCCATTTGTCAATGTTCAGTTCCCTACTCAGCATCTGCTCACCTGACATTTAATCTTCTTTAACTCTCCCCACCCTCAGCCTCTGGGATGATCAGTCTTTGTCGTTTTATTTTGATTTTTCTTCTTCTTTGCCTCTACTTAAACAAGTCTCTTAAACTTTTTTGAACTTCAGAATCTTTACCTCTAAAACAGAAAACAAAATATTGGACTCAATATGTCATACAGAGGCACAAGAAAGTGAAATGTCTATTTTACTTATTGACTTATTCAATAAACATTTATTAAGCATCTACTATATGTATATGACTAAACACTGGAGTGTAAAGATGAAATTGGCATGGCCATTAATGTCAAGGAATACCAAAATGAAGACCTTGACAATTAATCACAGTGCTTCATTTATTCATTCACTTATTTATTCAATTAATTTTAACTGAGTATCTATGATATGTCAAGCAGTTGTCTAGGCACTAGAGACATAACAATAACAAGTCTGAATAAGCACTGCCCTCATGAAGCTTGGGGGAATCACCCATACAGCTAGCTAGCTAGATAGTATCAGTGAGAAGTAACAGATATGAAGGGAAAAATGAGTAATAAATAATTGTGGCAATGAAGTGTGCTAGAACCATGGTCAGAAACTACTTCTTTGTGGAGGTCACATTTTGGTCTAAGGCCTAAATGATGAAAGGAGAATCAGATATTTAGAAAGAGCATATGGAGATGGTGCTGCAAGTACAAAGGGCCTGAAATTTGAATGAACTTAGTATGCCAGAGGGGCATAAAGAAGGCCAGGAGACCTTATGAAGGTGAAGAGAGTTTGGAGAGGTCTTATATGCCGTGTTAATTAAAGCATCTAATTTTAACACTACATGCCAAAGAAAGTCACCAAGAGGTTTCAGGTAGGAGAATGCCATAATCTAATAAATATTTTAAAGAATCATGTGAAAACTGTGAGAATAATTGATTGGGCTTGGGAAACAGTGGAAGCTGGAGAAGTAGTTATGAGTTCATCTCAGTAGATCAGGCAAGAGATTAGTTGAGACGGTATAGGTAGTGGCAATGATGATGGTATGACGTGCTCATATTTTGGTTATAGTACATGCTTTATACTAATATTCATTTGCTTGGTGTTTTATATTTTACCTACCAGAATTTTAGTTCTTTGAGCACACAGATGTCGTTTCAGGCATTGTTCTACCCTCCAGCCTCTGGAACATTTCCTGACATACAGAAGGGGCTTAAAAAAAATAATCATGTGTTGAGTAAATGAATAAATAACTTGGGTGTGGGTGCTGAGATAAACCCATCAAAGTTTACACTTTCAGCACTTGGGCTGAGACTGTGTTCTCAACCAAGGACTGGGAGAAAGAAGAGGTTTGTGGGTGGAAAGTAAGAGTTCCATTTTAGGAGCTCAGGGCTAGGATTTTTTTTTTTTTTTAATTCATTCAAGTTTTATCTCCCCATTTGGTTTACAACTCAGCAAGAGCAGGTGTTCCCTTCAATTCTCCAAGGGTGCTCTCCGGGACCAGCAGTATCAACTTAACCTAGACTTGTTAGAAATTGCCAATTCTTGGGGCCCAGACCAACTGAATCAGAAGCCTAGGGGGAGTCCAGTGATTTGTATTTTAACAAACCTTCCTCCAGATTCCGATGCACTCAGGTTTGAGAAATACTGGTCTAAAACACTGTTAGGTATATACAGTTACCAGGAAGAATTAAACAGTAAAATGGATAGTTTGAGGTAACTGTTCAAATTAGCACACTTCAGATATTTTTTTCTTGCCTCTAGTCAAATTTCCTTTTATCAGTCAGCCTTCCTTAGCTGCTTTAATTAGTTTGTCCACAGAATCCAGTGTTTTCCTATTTTAAAAAATTACATAGCAATAGTAACAATAAAGCTTCCCAGAAACACTCATTGAGCATTTAATTTTAGCTTCAGAGGAGCTATGGAACAGCAGAGATGAGAGTTCATATCACATATGGACATATTTAGCCAAAGTTCTGTTAGATGATTTATTGATGATCACACGATGAGGTTAGGCAGATCTGAGACTGTATTCTTTGGTAAATATGAGAATAAGCCTCAATTTCAAGTTTTCCTCATAATATTCTGGTACTATCTATGTCATAGAAGCTCAATAAATATTCGTTGGCTAAATGAATAATTCCTGAAATATTCTGTACGTTGTAAGAAAACACAGACAAACCTTAGCAAGACAAAATCAAGCAGGAGAGAATGAGAGAAACAGAGAGACTGAGCCAGACACACACACGCACACACACACACACACATACACATGCACACACAAGAATAATATATAATCCTGTTTCCTTTAATTGGAAACTCACTAAGCATCTGGCAACTCACTCACATCTGGCAACACTATCCAGACCCACTATCCAACAACATGGAAATTTTGGAGGAGATATAAATTATAATTTGACATTGACTATCATTTTCTTCCTTATCTCTTTAAGACTATAATTGATATTAACATGATATAATTTTTGATGCTCTTTTCTTCTCATACTATCAGTTAATTGTGCATTTGGAAGTGTTTCATTATTCCTGTATTTTGACCTCTGTTTTGAATTACCCAAGCAGTGCAAAAAACTGGCAACATCTCCATCTCACTGAGATTGCTTCTTGCCAGCATTACCCATCTCTCTTTATTTTAAATATAAAACACATTCCTTCTCTCACTAGAATGCTTTCAGTCTATCAGACAGATGATGATAATGAAACATTCCTATATTTGCATAAAGATGTAGAATTTTAAATGTGCTTTCAAAATAGGTTGTCTGACTTAGCCTAGTTTAGAACACTCTAGACACAATTGTTTGGTTTTTATCCTAAAAGATATTTTAAACCTAAGAAGGAGCATTATTGCATTCATAGTTACATTCATTCAGTACATCCATTTAGTAACTTACTGAAAATTAATGATGCTGATAATGATACCACTAGTAACAGCAAGCATTTTTTGAGTGTCTACTGTGTACCAAGCACGTGGCTATTGAGAGGGTAACAGGCAGGAAGGCCAGGGGTCTCCAAATAGAGGAAATAGCCTGCAAGTGTCAGACATTTTTATCTCTCTTAAGCGGCAGGAGGAAACAAACTAGCAATATTTTTTCCTTCTCTATACAAATTTAAAGGGAAGTTTCTCTTAAAATATTGTGTTGCCATAATGACACCCGGTTTCGCCTGAAGTTAGCTATTCTCGAGTCTAGAGATAACCAATGCCTTTTTCTTATGGAAATGTTTGTCTTAAGCTATGCTAATGTACTATGCCTTTACCCCAAAACTCTGTCTCCAAGTCGGTTCCGCCTCTTGGCCCAGAACCTACTTGACAAACCAGTATGGATATTGTTCCCCTAATCTATGTAAATGAAACTATTTGTATGGTGGTCTGCCCTTCTTCAAGATTCAAGTTAATCATTTTATGGCCCAGGATAAACCATTTATCCCAAAATGCATCTTATGGGTGAGGGGCCTGGTGCCATTCTGAATTTTAAGACATTCCTTTCTTTCATTAACAGACTGCTAGTGACTATATAACATCCAGCTAAACACTAGCAGGGGGGTACTCTTTCTGCCCCCTTCTGATGCCTATGTCAGAAGCTTTCTCTATCTCCTTTATACTTCAATAAAACTTTATTACACAAAAGCTCTGAGCGATCAAGCCTCGTCTCTGGCCCCGGATTGAATTCTTCTCCTCCGGGGGCCAAGAATCCCGGTGTATTCGCGTGATTCAACAACAACCTTTCATCTTGGGGGCTCGTCCGGGATCCTTCTGGACAAGGTAAGGATGCTTGGAGCTTTAGTTCTTTGTTCTCTTAGCGAACACGTTTTCTGCTATGCTTTACTAACTCTACCGTGTGCTTGTGTGAATGAATGGCATGCCCTGCGTGAAACAAGTAAGGAGCCCTGCTCTGCGGTTCCACGGTGATCTCACACGGCTTACGGCAGAAACCTGTCGGGGCGTTATACCGACCTGCCAATGCCAAGAGGCACCCAATGTCTCCTTCGGGAACCGACCAGAAATGAGCAAAGCGTGTGGACCGAACTCTCCTTTCTCGGTCAAACTTTTCGGTCTCTTTGACCATTTCATAACGCCTTGGGAATTAGAAGTACTAACCTAATCTATCGGATCATAGACTTTAAAGGGACTTGTGATCTATACTGTTACTGTATACTGTGGCTTAGGTCCCAAACTTGGATTTGTAGTCAAGAAAGGGTCTAGTCTCGCTAGGAATCGAAAGTTCGGAAGCTAGATGGAGCTCTAGCTCCCAGAACATCTCTGAGGTTAAAGGTTACTCAGATTGGGACTGCGATGGGTTTTTTTCCTTTGGTAATGCCGGCTCTTAGTGGATCAGAGGAGGCTGTTATACTGGTGTGGTGATGCTTGAAAAGAACATCTCAGTTTTATGTTCGCGTTGGTCTTATTGTGGTCAGGAAATACTCAGGGTCGTGCACAGGCACTCAGGTGACGAATGTTTCCCACAATGGTCTTAGCTTGGGAGGCATTCCGGAAGGTTACTCCGATTCACCCCGGGTGACATCAGAGGCAAGCAAGGTTAAGGGTGAAGAGCTGGACGTCAAGTAGGGATGCTATCAAGTCTACCCCTGGTACATCCCCACCCCGTCTCGGTGGTAGAACCGGGAGGGACGAGTACGGCCCCTGCGTCGGTAAGGGACAGACTAAGTCCGACCAGGAAGGAAAAGCTTTTGGTGTAACGTCTGTCTACACCCCCATCTAGAGCAGGGAGGGACGCCTCCGGTAGAAAAAATGGCGCTGGTCGCTTTTTTTCTCTCTTACAGATGGGAGGTAACAATTCCAGCCTCACTCCTTTGAACTGTATCCTGAAAAACTGGGATAGATTTGATCCCCAGGGCTTAAAGAAGACACACCTGGTCTTCCTATGTGATACTGCATGGCCACGGTATCCATTGGAGGACGGCGAACGGTGGCCAGTTGGAGGGTCTCTTAAGTATAATACTGTTCTACAATTAGACCAGTTCTGTAAGAAACAAGGGAAATGGGTAGAAGTAGCATATGTGTTGCCCTTTTTCTCTCTGCGAAATATGCCAGACTTATGTCCTAAGGGTACAGATTTGGGTGTGAAACCTTCAGCTCCCTCCTGTCCTCTTACTTTGCCCCCATACCTGGGACTCCAAACTGGGATTCAAACTGCCCACATGGAGGTCCAAACAACTCCTGTCTCAGTACGACCTCAGACTACTCTGGTTTCAGTAGAAACTCAGACCATCGAAGTAAGCGATGAGATAGAAGACAGGAGACAAAGAGAAGAGGAAAAACAGGTTTCTCCAATCTATCCCTGGGATCATATGCGCAGAGCAGCCAGAGAGACTGAGGAACAGCCACACAAGCTGTTGCCTCTTTATGAAACACCCACCGGGAGAAATAATCAGTCCATGAGAGTTAATAAGCCTTTTTCTTATCAAGAAATACAAAGAATCAAGGAAGATCTGGGAGACTATTTAGAAGACCCAGAAAAATATATCAGAGCTTTTAAAGGTGTTACTTTGCTTTATGATCTCACTTGGAAGGATGTGATGTATATCTTGGGACAAACGCTAACTCCTGAGTCAAAGACTCGAGTTTTGGGAAAAGCGGTTGCTTATGGAGATGAGTGGCTTGGTAATAAATCAGTAGGAAAGAGGGAGAACGAGATAGCGGCCCTCCCCACTGGGAATCAGGCGGTCCCAACTATAGAACCAGACTGGGACTACAACACAGCTAAAGGAAGATGAGATCAGAGTCATTTTGTTAGATGTATTCTTGAAGGACTTAGGCAGGCGCGTTCTAAGCCTTTAAACTATGGCAAATTGGCAGATATAGAACAGGAAGAGAAAGAAGCTCCTGGTAAATTCCTAGATAGACTGAGAGAAGGCCTTCGCAGATTCACTGAGATTGATCCCGAAAGTGAAGAGGGAAAAGTGATCTTAAAGGATAGATTTCTCACTCAGTCGGCTCCAGATATCCGCCGTAAGCTATTAAAACAGGCGTATGGACCAAATCAGTCTTTAGACACTCTGTTACAACTGGCTCAGACAGTCTATTATGGTAGGGAATATGAAGAAAAGAAAGAAAGGCAAAAAAAGACAAAAGAAAAGGCGGAAGCCTTCGCCATGGCTATGAAAAACGTTCTTAAACAGCCTGAGAAAAATGCCCAGAGGGGCCCAGGTGAAAAGGGATGGGCTTGCTACTGCTGTGGAAAGGAGGGGCACCTCAAGCGGGATTGCCCTCAGGCATCTAAGCCGCCCCCGGCTCCATGTCCGGTCTGCAAAGGACCACACTGGAAGAGAGACTGCCCCCAGAGGCGTAGGTCTCCGGGGTCGGACTCTCAAGACAATCAGGACTGAAGGTGCCCGGGGGTCCCCACACAAGCTCCCATCCTAATTACACCTGAAGAACCCCGGGTATTAATAGTTGTGGGGGGCCAATCCGTCGATTTCCTTTTAGATACTGGGGCAACTTATTCTGTGCTTACTGAAGCCCCTGGCCCACTTTCTTCCCGATCCGCTTCCGTAATGAGACTGTCTGGACGAGCCAAAAGGTATTATTTCAGTTATTCTTTATCTTGCAACTGGGATTCTGTGCTGTTTTCACACGAGTTCCTGATTGTGCCAGAATCTCCCTCACCCCTTTTGGGAAGGGATATACTGAGCAAGGTCCATGCCTCTGTTTTCATGAATATGGAGCCCTCCCTTTCTCTCCCTTTAGTTGAACAAAATGTAAATCCTAGAGTATGGGCTGATAGAAAATCTGTGGGTCGAGCACAAAATGCTATTCCTGTAGTTGTTAAGCTCAAAGACCCACACGTATTTCCACATAAGAAGCAGTATCCACTGAAACCTGAAGTTAAAGAAGGGTTAAAACCCATCATCAAAAATTTAAAAGAACAGGGACTATTAATTCCCTGTAACAGTCCTTGCAACACTCCTATTTTGGGTATAAAGAAATCAAATGGTAAATAGAGACTAGTTCAAGATTTACAAATAATAAATGAGGCTGTAATTCCTTTACACCCCGTGGTGCCTAATCCTTATACTCTATTGTCTGAAATTCCTGAACGGGCCAAATATTTCTCAGTAATTGATTTAAAGGATGCCTTCTATTCAGTGCCTTTGGCAGAAGAAAGTCAATTCCTATTTGCCTTTGAAGACCCTACGCAGCCAGCTTCTCAGTTAACCTGGACAGTTTTGCCCCAGAGATTTCGTGACAGTCCTCACTTATTCGGACAAAGTTTGTCACGAGATTTACAAAACTTTAACAGCTCTGAAGCAGTGGTGTTACAATATGTAGATGATATTTTGCTCTGTGCTGAGACAGAGGAAGCTTGTTCGCGAGCCTCAGAAGATTTCTTAAACTTTCTGGCAGGCTGTGGTTACAAGGCATCAAGAAAAAAGGCTCAGCTTTGTCAACAATCGGTTAGATATCTGGGCCTAATCATATCAGAAGAGACTAGGGCCATAGGCCCTGAGAGAATTAAACCTATACTAAATCACCCCCTACCTATGACTTTAAGACAATTGAGAAGATTTTTGGGAATCACAGGTTACTGTCGCATTTAGATTCCGGGTTATGGGGAACTTGCCCGGCCTTTATATAAACTTATAGCTGAAACTCAGCAGGCCCAAACTGACAAACTGGTTTGGTCTCCAGAAACTCAAAAGGCTTTTAAGGTTCTTCAGACTGCTCTCCTGCAAGCTCCAGCTCTGAGCTTGCCCACAGGGTCAGAATTTAATTTGTTTGTCACTGAAAGAAAAGGTGTGGCATTGAGAGTTTTGACACAACCCCGAGGGCCTCACCAACAACCTATTGCTTATCTAAGCAGAGAATTAGATGTAGTTGCACGTGGGTGGCCCCACTGCCTAAGAGTAATTGGGGCAACGGCTTTATTAGCACCTGAAGCTTTAAAAATAATTAATGGACGAAACCTTACTGTACTGACTTCTCATGATGTGAGTGGAATCTTAAATTCTAAGGTTAATATTTGGATGACAGACAGTAGGCTTCTTAAGTATCAGTCATTGTTGTTAGAAAGACCAGTAACTAAGCTTAAAGTTTGTGGAAATTTAAATCCTGCCACTTTCCTTCCTGAGAAGGAAAATGAAACACCTGATCACGATTGTTCTCAATTCCTAACTTTAAACTATGCAGCTCGGGAGGATCTAAAGGATACCCCATTAGACAATCCTGACATGGAAATATTTACAGATGGCAGTTCTTTTGTTCAAGATGGAAAGCGTAAAGCAGGTTACGCCGTGGTGACTGCTGAACAGGTTTTAGAAGCAAAATCTCTCCCCCAGGAAACTAGTGCTCAGTTAGCGGAGCTTGTGGCCCTGACCCGAGCTCTAGAGTTAAACAAAGGGCAGCGGATGGGCCTGATAATCTATGTGAGTCTACTTCTGCTGACTCCAAATATCCTGAGTCTGCCGTTGGATCCTCAAGACAATGTCTTCCTGTCCTGGGCTCACTCCTATGCTGCATTCCACAATCGGTCTAACTGCTGGGTCTGCGGAGCGCTCCCCTCTTCGTCAGTGGAAGGCTTCCCGTGGTGGACATCCCCACTTCAAAGAAAAGACTTTCTCCAAGTCTGTGAATACCTTCGACAACAATCACATGCGATGCCTCTTCGTCATCTGATGACATCTACCAACCCTAAAATGGACTGGTGCAACACTTTGTACTTTAACTATGGACATAATGTGACTTTTAATTCTGGATGTTTTGTTTTTACTGTTTGCTCCCTGCATCTGTAATTGTATAACTAGATTTGTTTCTAGCCGCATGAAAGCTTTTAAGTTACAAATGGTTGCTCAAACTCCTGCTACTACTGTAGCTACCTCCAGCTACTATTTGGGGCCCCTGGATCAGATATCCTCAATATGAGGATTAGGAGAATATGTTGCCTCACCAATTTAGGGACAACGCCCCTTGTCAGCTCAGAAGTAGTTATGGAATGAGAACGACGCCCCTTTTCCCTAGGCAACATAATTCTCCTAAAAGAAAAGGGGGGAATGAGAGGGTAACAGGCAGGAAGGCCAGGGGTCTCCAAATAGAGGAAATAGCCTGCAAGTGTCAGACATTTTTATCTCTCTTAAGCGGCAGGAGGAAACAAACTAGCAATATTTTTTCCTTCTCTATACAAATTTAAAGGGAAGTTTCTCTTAAAATATTGTGTTGCCATAATGACACCCGGTTTCGCCTGAAGTTAGCTATTCTCGAGTCTAGAGATAACCAATGCCTTTTTCTTATGGAAATGTTTGTCTTAAGCTATGCTAATGTACTATGCCTTTACCCCAAAACTCTGTCTCCAAGTCGGTTCCGCCTCTTGGCCCAGAACCTACTTGACAAACCAGTATGGATATTGTTCCCCTAATCTATGTAAATGAAACTATTTGTATGGTGGTCTGCCCTTCTTCAAGATTCAAGTTAATCATTTTATGGCCCAGGATAAACCATTTATCCCAAAATGCATCTTATGGGTGAGGGGCCTGGTGCCATTCTGAATTTTAAGACATTCCTTTCTTTCATTAACAGACTGCTAGTGACTATATAACATCCAGCTAAACACTAGCAGGGGGGTACTCTTTCTGCCCCCTTCTGATGCCTATGTCAGAAGCTTTCTCTATCTCCTTTATACTTCAATAAAACTTTATTACACAAAAGCTCTGAGCGATCAAGCCTCGTCTCTGGCCCCGGATTGAATTCTTCTCCTCCGGGGGCCAAGAATCCCGGTGTATTCGCGTGATTCAACAACAACCTTTCACTATGTTTTAACACGGCTGGTAACATTTATCCACTCCATGAGCAGTACTGCTGTCCATACTTTACAGGTAGTCAAACTACAGCTCAGAGTATAAATGACCTCTCAAATCATACTCATAATTAGTAGTTTGAGATTTGAGCCCAGAAATTTCAGACTCTAAAGCCTGTGGTATTAATCCCTTTTCCACTCCCATCCCCTTAACACAATTACCACCACACCCTGAAGCCTGTATTCAAAGTTAATGGTTCAGGTAATGACAAAACCCATTTTAGTTCACATAGTCAAATGCAATGGGTCTATCTGAATTAAATCGATGCTTTGTTGGGCCATCAGGGCATAAATACACCTGGTTGAAAAGTGAAAAATCCCTTCGATTTCCAGGTTCCAAAGTTAGTCACAGCCACGCCACACTTCTTCCATAAAGTGTGTTGACAATCTCAAATTTTCACACCATTTAATCACATCTCTAATTTTCACCACTGCTGTCTTCCCCCACATCATTTTCTGCCTTTCGCTACTGGTTTTGATGTTGGAACTCTTGTTATTTCAGAAAACATGTCTTCAGCTCCTATTACACAGCAAGCCCATTTTAAGCATGAGAAATACAGAGAGGAAGGAAAGCAGTCCTTTCCCTAAAGTTTCTTACAGTCAGGTGGGGAAGGGAGCATGTAAATAAATAAGGCATTTGTTCTTTTTATATTTTGTTCTCAGCTCTTTGCAACTTGTCTTAGCTGTCATCCTGGGTGTCAGTTGCCGTGGTTCTTTCTGGGGAGAAAAAAAGAAAGTCTCCTGCTTCTACTTCTAGTTAAGGGAATACCATCCTGATGATCAGACATTTGGCAGAGTGCTTAAAGAAAGACAAATGTGTGTGTGTGCATGCACATGTGTGCAAACTATGTAGAATTGCTTCTTTCCTACTAGACCTCAGTATAAGCAACCAATCTGAAGCTATGAAGCAGAAAAAAAGACCTATGGTGATTATGTATAATTTAAATCAAGAAGATAAGAGGCCATGAATTTAGTGCTGAGATTTTGACCTCGCCTTCAATAAGGGTTAGCTTGTGTGGATCCCATTCCCGTTTAAGGATTCTCTTGTTTTAAGAAGCTGTGCCTAACTGTGCTTAATTAGAAGGTCTATTTGAAATATTCTGGAGCTTCAAAGTATTGCTTAATTATAACAAAAAGCCTCTATCTTAAAACTATGAAATCAAGATTACATTTTTACTTTTTTAGGACAGTTTGCAGAGGCAAGGCCTTCTCTAAAGGACCACATATAGCTATCGATAAAGTAGATGGTGTGGATTGCTTTATGCTATAATACATTGATTTAGACCAGGCATTTTAGTTATCATCAGTTTAACATTTAATACTTTTGAACAGCATGTACAATATTCAGTTTCTGAGAAAAGTCAAACGTTAGACGTAAGGACTGAAATGAACTTCAGAAACTTCTAGCTGTCACATGCTCTTCTGAATGCCCATGGTAAATAGAGCTTATTTACAAGGATATATTATTTTTCAGAATCCAGAAGTGGTCTAAGAATCCTTCTCTACACAGTGCTTCAGGCATTCACTGATAACGGGTATGAGTGGGCTCATGACATTGGACCTACTTGCCAATATCACTGTAAATCAAGCTCTTTCATTTACAGAGGACTACAGTCCATAGGGTTGCAGAGAGCCGGACCCTACTGAAGCGACTTAGCATGCATACACACATGCAAAACTGATTTTCAGAATGGTACTGTGACTTATCCAAGGCCAAGCAGGTCAGTAGCCAAGTTGCTTCTATTTCTAAGATTACATGCTACCTCTACTCATTAACCCAACTACTTGGTATGGAGATTGTGTAAGGCAAGGGGATGATTTTTGATTGAGTTCCCAGTTGCCTTCTCATCAACATTAAAATCAACAGGTTTCTACTGACAGGGCTCCTTCCCACCCCCACAGTGTTTCTAGAATTTAACTGCCAATAGTCCAGTTCCCTGTGTTTAAAATTGTCTGCTCCTATTTCTTTTCTTGCAGAGACTATTCTTTCCTTCTGTTTCTATGTAAGACTTGATTATAATATCAAACAAAGGAAAAGAAAATGTTAAAATGCTTCAATGAATACCCCGAGGGACTCTGGCTTTAAATCAATGCTTATATTTAAGTGGGGAATTAAATGATATTGCATTAAAAGAAACTGAAATATGACCCATTGCTGAGAGAAAAGAGAAACATTTTTCAAAAAGGATTTGTTCAAGATGATGTTTAATATGGATCTGCTTACATATCACATAGAGATTTAGAATAGCTCCATCAGTGTCCTTTCAGAGGCAGATTAGAGTAGATGTCAAGAAGAAATCCCTTGTGTTCAGGTCACCACCTTCCACTGAACCAATTACACTCCTTTGTCATGAAATCACTAAGATTTAATACAGCATTGTCACAAAGCTTGAAGGTCATTCAATGACCTTAGCATTATCTCCATCTGACTTGTCATGTTGGTTCTTATTCTTCGCAGTCTTAGTAAGCAACCACCTCAACTTCCCAGTTACTACACCCAGAAACTTAAGAATTATGCTAACCCCTTTTCATGTTCTCACTTGCACATCCCATGCATGAGCAAGGCCTACTGGCTTCAAGTTCGCAACATACGCTACCTCCATCCATCTCTCCTTGTCTTCACTCCTCCCAGCCTAGTTTATGCTGCTCTCCCCTCTCACATCATCTACAATAGTAAACAATAGAATCGTGGCCCTGCGTCTGCTCTACTTCCCCCACTACAGTCTATATTCCATATGTGGTCAGGGAGATTTTCCTATCACTAGAACCACATAATGCTACTCCAAGCCTTGAAACCTTCCAACAGAAATCAACATAGAATAAATCCTAACTCCTTTACACGGCCTGCAAATTTCTGGAGCCTGAATTTTTCCTCAGTCTTATCTTGTAATCTTCTTTTCACTCATTATGTTCCGGAATTCAAGTCCTTTCAATTCATTAAAAATGCTTTTCTCTTCCCCATCTCATTGTCTTTCCACAAGCAAGTCCTTTTTCTGGAAAATGCATTTCCCTGTTCTTCACAAGGCTGAATTCGTCTTATCTTTCTGGTCTTGGTTTAAACATTTTCTTAGCACAAAACACCCCCGAAGCACAGTCTGTTAGTACTCTTCCCACATTACCTTGGGTCTCCCTTTTATCTTCATGAACATGAACCCCCATGTACTTTTCATTCCCAAATGCCGGCACCTGTGTCTCTTTGTCAGAGGATGAATTTCAGGCTGCCAAAATGGCTTTGGCTATACTTGGAGAGCTGAAAGTGCCTATTGATTTATATTCTTCTCCACCCTAGAGTACAGCCTTAGCCAATGCCTGATGGATGAGGAGTATAAATGCTCCAGCTCCCTCGATTCATGACTGGTCCAACTTCAAAGCTGAACTTCCATTCCATTACAGCTCTCTTGCAGGACTGAGCCAAAGTTGTCCTCTGAGAGTCTTTGCTTCATATTGCTGCCTTCCTTTCCTGGACTTATTTCCATTTCTCAACCACATTTCCCTGGAATCACCTTCTGATATTTCACATTGACACAAAATTGAATCTGAAGATCTGCTTCAGGAAAGGAAAGCAAAGAGACTACCCCAACTTTTACCCAATTGTTCTCCAATAATTCATTTTCTCTGTAGCATGTGTCAAAAGCTATTCTTATAGATTGAGTCACTTGTTCAGTTGTTTATTATCTTTATCTCTGATAGACTGTGAACAAATTGAAGGCAGGACTGTATCTCTCTCTTTAGCTAGTATATCCCCAGCACCTAGAACAGTGTTTGGCTCATGGTGGTGGTGGTTTAGTCACTATGTCATATCCAACTGTGACCCCATGGACTTCAGTTCACCAAGCTCCTCTGTCCATGGGATTTCCTAGGCAAGAATACTAGAGTTTGGCCCATTCTAGCTGCCTAATTAATATTTTTAATGATGAATAAATAACAAAACCTTTACCAATCCTCCTCTTCATTAAGGCTGAATTACACCTGTCTCCTCTCTGGTTTCCATAGCTTCCATCAAATAGCTTATTATTAGGCTCCAGGTTTTCATGGAGCTTGACTAAAGGGTAACGTGTCTTAGTCCTGTTAACATAAGTACTCTATGTGGTAATTCTAGTTGTTATAACATACCATTATCTTTTAAGAATTTATGATGTGCCAGGCAGAACTAAGGTAGAGACATATTTTATTAAATGTTAGCAAACACCTTTGTAAGGAAGATGCATTATCTATGGGTTTCAGAAGAGAAAACTAAAGTTTATAACTAAAGAATGTGCCCAAGGTCACCCAGCTCATCAGTGATAAAGGTGCTATTAGAACCCAGCGTGAAGTGTCAGTACTCAGTCATGTTTGATTCTGCAACCCCATGGACTGTAGCCCAACAGGCTCCTCTGTCCTTGAAATTCTTCAGGCAAGAATACTGGAGTGGATAGCTATTCCATTCTCCAGGGGATCTTCCCAACCCAGGGATCAAATCTGGGTCTTCCTGCATTGCAGGCAGATTCTTTACCATCTGAATAACCAGGGAAGCCCATTAGAACCCAAGTTGACTGCAAATTACATTCCCTTAACTCTTATCATGCTGTCTCTGTGGGGTTTGCTTAGCTTCAGCCATTTTATTGGGTATTAATCAAGTGAAAAGACTGAGGTTCTGGGCCTTCAGAGTAGACACCAAATCCCAGAAGGCCATGACTTATTCCAACAACTATTCAGCTCCAGCTGGCCTCGATGCCTAAAATGCCACTGCCATTTTCTGCTCTCAGCAGAGCAAGTACTCTAGCATAGGATTGTTTGACCCCAAAATTATAGCCCATTTCCTGCCAAAGATAAGGGGTGTTAAAGATAGGGAACTTCTTTGCTTTCTATGCCCTAAGTAAAATGGTAAAGGCTCAGAGCCTAGAGAGGAAGAGTATGAGTAGAGGGGAGTTTTGGAAGAGCTGTTGTAAAGTTGAACCACTTCACAAAATAAAGTTTGGTCTTGTTGTCCAAGGAGATAATCTGGAAGAGTTGAAAAGCCCAGGGAATGATGTAGAAGTAGCATTGAATTATTTAATGTATTCAACTACTTCTATGTATCCAATGTGTACATATAGCTAGTATGCACTTCATATGAGAAAGACACACCAAAATAGGAACCAAAAAGAGTCCTTCCAACACCAGTGTGGGAATAGAGATGGTTAACATTGTGGTTGAGAATGTAATGCAGAAGTTAATGCTTATGCTTAGGCGGTTTACTGCTAAACTTAAATTCTGGCTTTATGTCTCACTTATTAGCTGTGTTTTTTAATCTCTCTGTGCCTGAGTTTCTTCATGTATAAAGTGAGGATAAAAATGCTATACCTACCTCAGCATTTGCCTGAAGATTCAATGAATTAGTATTTCTAAATTTCTTTGAACAATGCCTGACACACAGTAAGCACCACTGAAGTTTGTTCAATAAAGAGATAAAAGCTAGAATAAAACAGATACAAGCTATTATAAGCATACAGAAGGGAATTCTTAACTCATCTTGGAGTGAAGCTACAAGGACAAGAAAAGGATCACAGAGATGTAAGATGTGAGGTAAGTCTTAAGCAATGATTTAGAATTCACCAATGAAAGAAATGAAGGCAAGAGAAAGGGGGCAGACAGGCAGAGGAACAGCCCAGGCCAAGTCTGGGAGATGAGAAGCTGCTTGTTATATACCTGATATATACCTGAGTGTGTTTGAACAGGTAATAAGAAAAGAGGAGTGGTGAGATATAATAATATTAAGAGGAATCAAGCCAGCAAAAGCCTTATAGGATAAAAAGGGAGTTCTGACTTATGTCATTCATGAAGTATTTTTAGAGAACACTAAGCAAGAATTTCACGATCAGATTTGTAGTCTACAAAGATCACTTTGACCACAGTGTGGAGGATGGATTTTATTGAGTGGAGCCGGGAACATGGAAACCACTTACTGACCTGCAGGAGTGAGCCAGGCAAGAGTGGCAAGAACTGAAAATAATAAATTATTATGGGAAAGGTGATTTCTGGGAAATGATAGCAAAAGAAAAACCAATCTTGCTTGTGATGGTCAAGCTTGTAGTAGTTTTTTTTGAGTGAAGACATTGACCTCTGAGGCAAAGAGACAGAAGCACAATGTAAAATAACCTTCACAGTGAGAAATCAATGCTCCAAATTAAAAGCCAACAGTCTTCGCCCATTTGATGGGTGGAAGGGCAGTTAAGCACATGCCATTTTCTTCTGACTTTTGAACACTTGGAATAAGCCATCAACTTTTATGCTGCCTGGAACATGGAAGAAACCACTATATATTTTAAAGGGCTGAGGAACTGTATAAAGTGTCTATAAGTAAGTATTGATGAATTACTTCAGTAACATTGTAATAGGAATTTCATGACCACTTGGTCATTTCCACTATGCTAGCAAATTACATATATTATCTCAGTCCTCTCAATAATTCAATAAGATAGGTATTATGAGTACCATTTCACAGATGAGAAATAGAGGTTTGCTGCTGCTGCTAAGTCACTTCAGTCGTGTCCGACTCTGTGCGACCCCATAGACGGCAGCCCACCAGGCTCCCCCGTCCCTGGGATTCTCCAAGCAAGAACACTGGAGTGGGCTGCCATTTCCTTCTCCAATGCATGAAAGTGAAAAGTTAAAGTGAAGTCGCTCAGCCATGTCTGACTCTTAGTGACCCCATGGACTGCAGCCTACCAGGCTCCTCCATCCATGGGATTTTCCAGGCAAGAGTACTGGAGTGGGGTGCCATCACCTTCTCCAAATAGAGGTTTAAAGAAACTTAAATATTTGTTTAAAGTCATAGGAATATCAAGTGGCAGGGCAGAGAATTCACATTTTCAAAGGTTAGGGAGTTCATACTGATTACGTTTGTGGGGTTAGCTTCTGTCATATATGTATTGAACTTAGGCATCCTTTTTAGGGAAATAAACATACAACTTAATAATGCATGCTGCGAACAAAAAAGACTGCTTTTCCTATTTCAGTCTCTTTTTATATACATTATTCCTTGGTTTTCAAATAATATTTTTTTTTCAGTTAAGGCTCAGCATCTGACTTACACACAGATGAGTTATGCCAAACAAGCAAAAATCTGAAAAAAAAAAAAAAAAACAAAATATTGGGAGTAACCCAGACTGACCATCTGATAAGAGTTCCTTGTTAATAGAAAGAGACATAATACAGTTATGACAGGTTGGATGATGTGGAGTAAGTCAGGATGGAATTCAAATCCGAGTTCTGTCTGAGCCACCAGGGAATCCCTATCATTTACTACTGGTGAGATATTAAACAAGTCACATAGTCTCTCTAAGCCTCAGTTTCCTTATCTGTAAAATGGGGATGATGGCTATTGTAACACAGGTTATGAGATTAAAAGAGGTAATATAGGCAAAGTGCCGAGTTCAGCTAGATGTTACAGATCAGATAACACAATGATGAGGAAAATAATGAATATTGGCTCATTTGGTTATTTTTTCCCAAATATAACAAACTCAAAAATTTTGTATTATTGGATTTGTCTAGGTAGAATAATATTCATAGTGTCAGTTTCTCATTGTTTTGTGTGTGTTTGTATGTGTACTTTTAATTGAATTTGTTCTTCATTGAAGAGTGCATTAAGCTGCCTTTTAATTCTCTCATGAGGATAATGTCATGCCCTATCTTTGGCTAATCTCAGGCCATGAATGGGAAAGGTGAATGTTTAAAATCTCTACTAGAGTTATTTTTATACCATGCGCCCTGTGTACAACACAACAGTCCTGCAACTAAATCTCACAACACATTTTAAAAGGTCACTTTTAATGAATTGGGCTTTTCATGTATCAATCTTTCTACATTTACATTTTCTGAAACTTCAGCTGCAGAGTTTTCTTAAACTAACTGAATAAATATTCAAGTCTCAGTGTGTATTTTGAAACGACTATTTGCATAATAATGTTTTTAGATGAAAACAGAATCTCTGGCTGCACATAAACAGGTTTTACTGATCTTTTAATGGGACCAACTGAAACACACAGGCCTTTAACATCAAACAGTGCTCTCAATGTTTATGAATGCTTGTATAGAGATGCCATTTTCCCTTCTAACCTTTTCTTCCTTTAATACAAATGCTACTATGTTTTTTTTTCACTAATTAGCCATTAATGTTCCACAAAATTAATTTGGAAGACATAGATCACTTGAAAGAGTTCTAAATTAATGAGCTTGACTTTATCTTGAGGGAAGCAGGGGAGAACAGAAAGTTATAGACATGTGTTGTCTTCTGCTTCCATTAAGAAGAGTGTTTCTTACAATATCTTTGAGCCTGTGGGCTATTTGAACTAAGGAGCAACTCACTCACCAATGATTTCTTAACACCAGTTTTATGTTAGGCAGTGTTTTAGGCATGCAGTGGGGATGGGAAAGCATGAAATGAAGAGAATGCATAAGATAACACTTGACTTGAAGGGATTTACATTGTAGTTGAGGAGTCTGAACAGGAAACAGGTGGTTAAAGTCTGGTTAGGGTTCCATGGGATGACAACCAAGAATCACTTTGTCAAGTCTTGAGATTGGTAGTCAGGGAGAGCTTCCTGGAAAAAGTCATGGCTAGAGCTAAGATGTGAAAAATGAGAAAGATAGTCTTAGGGAATGGGAGGAGGAGGTGATGAATCGTGTCTACCAAGCAAGAGAAACTATCTAGAAATGCTCCTGTTCTGACAAACAAAAGAAACAATGGCTACAAATGCCTCAGTTCTGGTGCATTTTATCTTGATTAGTAATCTACTAGTATTTCAGTATGGCTAGAAAGTAGAGTTCACAAGGTGGTGTATCAAAAGGTAAATCAAACAATGAGCAGGGGACTGGCGTGCTCTGTTAAAGAGCCTGGCTATGGTTTTATAGAGAAAGGTGGTATAGTCATAAATTGGCTACTGTGAGGAAGGAGGACTAGAAAGCTGCTAAGAAGAAGATGGAGAAACATCTTAGAAGGTGGACTTAATGATCTAAGTGCAACATGGCTTTCTAGTGATGGAAGATGTATTGGATCCAAAGATAATTTGTATAGCTGATAGAAAGTGTTTGGTGATTGACAAGGTATCACAAATTTCACAAAATTAGGGGACTGCCTCTGGACAAATTCAGTGTATCCATCTATAACTTTTTCACTGACTTCTTCGGTCCCATTCATTTTTAAGGGTGGCTTGGGTGAACATTGCCATGAATCACAATAAGCTAAATTAGAAAATTTCAAGAAGGGAAGAGAAAATAGATGGATCAAAAGTTGGAGGAAGGAAAAAGACAGAAGAGGCCTGGAAAGAACTGGGACTCTGGGAGTCAAAGCCCAAATTAGACACCACCTGGAGCAGCTGCATAACATTCAGAATTATCCTGGGTTTTGCATGGGACCTAAACAGAAATAGTTTGGCAAGAGAAACTAAAAATTAAATGCACCTTAGTTCTGCCTATTGTTGTTTAGTCTCTAAGTCATATCTGACTCTTTGGCGACTCCATGGACTGTAGCCAGCCCAGGCTCCTCTGTCAATGGGATTTCCCAGGCAAGAATACTGGATTGGGTTGCCAGTTCCTTTTCCAGAGGATCTTCCTGACTCAAGGATCTCCTGAATTGGCAGATAAGATTCTTTACCACTGAACCACCAAGGAAACCCATGAGGTCATAAACTACTGTTTATTTTTTCATCCACAATGTCAGGAGGTCATAGCCAGACACTAATGGCTCAGAGTCTATGAGATTCATGGCATAGCATTTCATTCTTGCTTTGAAAAATCAGATGAATCTGAGACATTTTGATGAGCTCCCATTCTGCTCTTGCCTTTCCAGGTAAAATGGAAACCATCAGCTAAGAAAGAATTGCTTTTTATTTCTAAATATTGAGCTTGCCATCTAGACAAAGCAAAAGCTGTTGGTAGTAAGTCAAAAACACTGATTCATACTTTGAGACACAGAATCTCAGAGGATATGACATTACTTGTGTTCATACACTCTGAACACATGTTATTTATGATTTACAGGGTGCCAGTGCTTATAAATAGTTCTTGGAAGCAACTATACTAACATCATCTGAAGGACTTTTGGAGCCAAAAGGAGAGACTTGAAGGGGGCTTTTTGTCTTTGATAGGGGTAGAAGGGGTAGAAGCAGGAGGTATAAACGTGTAAGTGGTCTTGGCCTCATGATCACTGCATGATGCTTTTAAGCAGTATCTCTGGAAGCCTAAGATCAATAGGAGAAATAAAATCCTTCCGTAAATAAAGCAGCAGGTTGCTAAAAGACTCACAATTAAAGAAAACAGGACAGAAACTATTGATAAAAACAGGAAAGGAAAAGAAATCATGTAGTTTGGCAGTAATTTATTGAGAATGGGAAAGCAAATTATTTAGCAATCAAAAATGCTCTTAAGATAGGGTGAGACAGAGAGGTAAAACTCTTAGAAGCACTCACAGAGAGTATTTAGTGTTCATGCTCTTTCTCCACCAGCACTCCATACATTTGCCTTACTTTACTATTCTTTAAAGAACCATCATTACCTAACTGTAGAATATGAAGAATGCCTCTTCTTAGTCAAATAACATTACTAAATTACTAGCAATTTATCTTGAGGCAGTTATCATATAGTGGTCAGGCACATAGTCTCAAAAGCAGACTGCTAAGTTCCATTGCCAACTAGATACTTTTTGACATTTTTCTTAAGCTTTCTGTGCCTTTTTTTCATCGTGTATAATTCAGGATAACAGTAATACTCACTGCATAGGTTGCTGGAAGAGTAATTGAGTTATTACATGAAAAATACTGAGAATAGTATCTGGCATATTATAAATACTGTATTAGATTTGGCTTTTATTATTTATTCATATGTAAAAAGAACACTAAACTATGATAATAACTAATATTTCTGAGTGCTCTCTGATTCAGATATCTTGCTGAGGATTCTGTATGCAATATACCTCATGGCAACCTATTAGATAGAATTATGATCATTATTATTATTTTTTGGCCATGCCCTGCAGCTTTCAGGATCTTAGTTTCCCAGCCAGGGATCAAACTTCGGCCCTGGCAATGAAGGCTCTGAGTCTCAACCACTGAACCACCAGGGAATTCCTAGATAGAATGATTATTAACCCCAGTTTCCAGATTAAGAAATGCAGCAACAAAATTCAAGCTGGAAGCTCTTTCTTACAAGCAAAAATTTTGTATACCCTTTTCTAATAATTTCAAATATTTTCTTCATCTTGAAGAACAATTAAGTAAATGAATATATTTTTTGAAAAGGGCTATACCAAGGAAAGAAGAATTAAGGCAGGCTCTTCTTATTTAGTTCAGTTCAATAATTCATATTGCCATAAGCCATGACACTGCCCTCATTGTATTTCACTTTAATGTCACTATCTTACTAGGCAACTTGTATGTATAAATATTTTATACAGATTCTTCTTTTATACCATTAGAATGATGAAGCATATATATGCTAATGGAATTCCAAGGTCCTCTGGTTTTTCCTCTAGGGCCAATTATCAATTATCTACAGCACAGTTATTGTAAGATTAAGCAAGTCTCAATTCCATATTTTCTTAACAGTATCACCTTTTTTAGATGAAGCATTTTAGTGGCAACAGCCTTATGAATAACCTGGATAGATAACAGCATCTCATCACATTGTGACATTGCCAAGGACAACATGGGAAGATTCTTATGGTGCTGCTTTGTTGACAATACAGTTGCCACTATTTTTACTCTTAATTATTAATGATAGTACAACAAATGTTGAAAAGAATAATTGAATAAGCACTCTCCTTATTGATCTGACCTCTTCTAAAAAGCACATGATCCCTTCGACTTCATTTCATGTAAGCGTCTGCCTTACTACACCCTAAGTGTCTGCTTAATCACCCCATTTATAGAGCTACTTCTAGAGAAATTTATTTCTACTGTGGATTGATACTAATGGAAAGTATGTTGGCTGGAAGCAACATGATGCAATGGAGGGATTACATATCTTCAATGGGAAGGAATGCAGTAGGATTCTGTCTTTCTTTCCTCCCTTCCTCCTTTTATTCCTTGCTTTCTGTATTACCCTATCTGTATTACCTACAAGGTGTTACTTCCTTACTGTGTTACTCTATATTGGTGAAAGCCATTTCCATCCAACCAGTCACTCAAGCCAGGATCATACAGTCATCTTCTGTCAGTGACAGTGAGAATGGATGTTTAGTTGCATCAGCATACTCTCCATATTCTGTGATTTGGATAACTGACATTTCCCCAATCCTACATGGAATTCTTTTCTAACAGATTTAAGACAAAAAAAGAAATGTAGCATCCAAATCTATCCAAATTGCAGAGCAACTAAGCTCCACCTTTACTGAAAAGCTAAGGCTGCTACAGATCTTATAACTTTTTCTCATAATAAATCCAAACCCACATGGAGAGTGGATTATCATTTCTGTATTCTACAGCTGTGCCTTGTACATACTTCTACTGTTGTAGTCCCCACACTGTCTGTATGTATGTGTGTATGTATGCATGCATGTAGTGTATGTGCATATGTGTGTATATGTGTTTCTGTTAGACTGGAGCTCTCCACAGGCAAGGTCTTATTTATATATGAATTGCAAGTGTATAGCAAAGTTCCTGGTATGTGGTAGGACAGAAGGTGCTGAATAGAGCCTTGTGGAGTAAAGAGGTGATGGGTAACCTTGGAGATAGCTTTAAGGGACTAGATCTGATAGACAGAGTGCCTGATGAACTATGGACGGAGGTTCATGACATTGTACAAGAGACAGGAATCAAGACCATCCCAAGAAAAAGAAATGCAAAAAAGTAAAATGGCTGTTTGAGGAGGCCTTACCAATAGCTGTGAAAAGAAGAGGAGTGAAAAGCAAAGGAGAAAAGGAAAGATATACCCATTTGAATGAAGAGTTCCAAAGAATAGCAAGGAGAGATAAGAAAGCCTTCCTCAGTGATCAATGCAAAGAAAGAGAGGAAAACAACAGGCTGGGAAAGACTACATCTCGTCAAGAAAATTAGAGATACCAAGGGAACATTTCATGCAAAGATGGGCTCAATAAAGGACAGAAATGGTATGGACCGAACAGAAGCAGAAGATATTAAGAAGAGATGGTAGGAATACATAGAAAAGAACTGTACAATAAAGATCTTCATGACCCAGATAATCATGATGGTGTGATCACGCACCCTCACCTAGAGCCAGACATCGTGGAATGTGAAGTCAAGTGGGCCTTAGGAAGCATCACTACAAACAAAGCTAGGGGAGGTGATGGAATTCCAGCCAATCTATTTCAAATCCTGAAAGATGATGCTGTGAAAATGCTGCACTCAATATGCCAGCACATTTGGAAAACTCAGCAGTGGCTACAGGGAAGGAAAAGGTCTGTTTTCATTCCAATCCCAAAGAAAGGCAATGCCAAAGAATGCTCAAACTACTGCACAATTGCACTCATCTCACAAGTCAATGGCACCCCACTCCAGTACTCTTGCCTGGAAAATCCCATGGACGTAGGAGTCTGGTAGGCTGCAGTCCATGGGGTCGCTAGGAGTCAGACACGACTGAGCGACTTCACTTTCACTTTTCACTTTCATGCGTTGGAGAAGGAAATGGCAACCCACTCCAGTGTTCTTGCCTGGAGAGTCCCAGGGATAGGGGAGCCTGGTGGGCTGCCGTCTCTGGGGTAGCACAGAGAGGACACGACTGAAGTGACTTAGCAGCAGCAGCAGCACACGCTAGTAAAGTAATGCTCAAAGTTCTCCAAGTCAGGCTTCAGCAATACATGAACCATGAAATTCCAGATGTTCAAGCTGGTTTTAGAAAAGGCAGAGGAACCAGAGATCAAATTGTCAACATTCGCTGGATCATCAAAAAAGCAAGAGAGTTCCATAAAAAAACATCTATTTCTGCTTTATTGACTATGCCAAAGCCTTTGACTGTGTGGATCACAATAAACTGTGGAAAATTCTGAAAGAGATGGGAATACCAGACCACCTGATCTGCCTCTTGAGAAACCTGTATGCAGGTCCAGAAACAATAGTTAGAACTGGACATGGAAAAACAGACTGGTTCCAAATAGGAAAAGGAATACATCAAGGTTGTATATTGTCATCCTTCCTATTTAACTTATATGCAGAGTACATCACGAGAAACGCTGGGCTGGAGGAAGCACAAGCTGGAATCAAGATTGCCAGGGGAAGTATCAATAACCTCAGATAAGCGGATGACAACACCTTTATGGCAGAAAGTGAAGAACTAAAGAGCCTCTTGATGAAAGTGAAAGAGGAGAGTTACAAAGTTGGCTTAAAGCTCAACATTCAGAAAACTAAGATCATGGCATCCGGTCCCGTCACTTCATGGCAAATAGATGGGGAAACAGTGGAAACAGTGGCTGACTTTATTTTTCTGGGCTCCAAAACCACTGCAGATGGTGATTGCCGCCATGAAATTAAAAGACACTTACTCCTTGGAAGGAAAGTTATGATCATCCTAGAGCATATTAAAAAGCAGAAACATTACTTTGTCAACAAAGGTCCATCTAGTCAATGTTATGGTTTTTCCAGTGGTCATGAATGGATGTGAGAGTTGGACTGTGAAGAAAGCTGAGTGCTGAAGAATTGATGCTTTTGAACTGTAGTGTTGGAGAATAGTCTTGAGAGTCCCTTGGACTGCAAGGAGATCCAACCAGTCCATCCTAAAGGAGATCAGTCTTGGGTGTTCATTGGAAGGAATGATGTTGAAGCTGAAACTTCAATACTTTGGCCACCTGATGCAAAGAGCTGACTCATTTGAAAAGACCCTGATGCAGGGAAATATTGAGGGCAGGAGGAGAAGGGGACGACAGAGGATGAGATGGTTGGATGGCTTCACTGACTCAATGGATATAGGTTTGGGTAGACTCTGGCAGTTGGTGATGGACAGGGAGGCCTGGTGTGCTGCAGTTTCTGGGGTCGCAAAAAGTCAGACACAACTGAGCGACTGAACAGAACTGAACCTTAGAGAAATCACCTAACTTCTCTCTGCTTAAATTTATTCTTTCATTAAAAAATGAACATTTATAATAATGCATGCTCTGTGTAACAAATGGTCTTGTAAAAATAAAACTACTCGTTAAATTTTTCTATATGCTGGGAAGCACCATGCCAATGTGTGAAAGATTAATAATATACTGAAGATCTAATTAAGGAGGAAGAAGGAAGGAAAAACTATACCCTTGAAAACTCTCCGAGATGTGTACTTCAGGGAAACCATGTCTGTTAACAATCAACAATTTGAGGGAAAGTTTAGGCATATAATCACAAGAAGAATCTTTGTTTCTCCCTTTGGGATATGACATTTAACAAATTAATTTAGAATACTTTAAAACCAACAGAGCTAAGAGGAAATTGAGAACACTTGTTCTAATCACTTCCAACTTCAATGTGGAAGGCTATATATCTAAAGGTTACTACAATGGAAAAATTCAATTACTAGAGACTCCTAATGGTCTTTACTTAAAGTAGCACAGAGCTCTAACATCTTCAGTTACTAATGAAAATCATTATATTTCCTCAAATACTGTGAATGATTTAGTAAATACATATAGTCTCTCTAAACACAATTTCCCAGTATCTACAGAACTCAGGAGCCCCAAGTTTAAACACTCAAACATCACATAATGAGTTTTACATTTGTTATCCCAGAAAGTTCACTCACCTGTGGTTTCTGTTCTTAGATATCTCATTTCTGTTTAATTTCTAGAAAACAGGGAGAAGATTTTGCTTCACAGTCACTCTGAAGATTGTTAATTTTCTTTTTTCCTTCTTTTAACAAATGAATTTTTTAGGGACTTTTGAAAAAATAAGTGTGACACTCTAGATCCATTGAATGCCAAAATTTGAAAGAAACTGATCATCACATCCCATTGCACTCAGTCCTAGAGCATTTACTAAAATAAAGTTAGTCTGGCCCCTACCATTAATATTCAGAGTCTGTTGGTCTAGGATGAAGCCCAGCATTTTGTATGCTTAATGCGCAAAGATTTCAGGCTCATGGATCAGCATTTGTGTCTACAAATTTCTAATTTATATATGAGAACATTTGGGATCCTAATAAGAAAAATGCTTTCCCCAGATTCACCTCCCACCCTGTCCCCAGATTCTCACAGTTGGCTTATGGTAGAGTCATGATCATAATCTAAGTCTTTTGACATCCAGTCTTGTGCTCTTTATTTTATGAGATACTGCATCCTAGATGATCATACTCTTGGGCATGCATATTCAACATACAATTTTTTGAGACCTTAATAATCCCCAATTGACCACATTAGATCACAGTTATGAACAAATGCATAAAATAGGAAATCTGAACTCACAGAATTCAGCCAAGTAGAATAGAATGAACAAATGGGCACTCAAATCCTACAAGTATTCATATTTAGACTTAGGAAAGTTGTCCCATATATCAATGATCTTAGTATAGGCCAGGTCCAAATGAAACACAGGAATTCACACAACCCTCCCAACAATCCTGTGAGTGGTCATAGTTGTTATTCTCATTTAAATATAAGAGGGGGTCTGAGCAGGTAACTCTAACATAACTTGCAAATAATACATGGCTGGGGCAGAATTCAAACTCTATTCTCTCTGATGTTTTTACCATCCACCTTGTTTCCTTCTCCCTCCTATTATAAAACAACAAAAACAGAAGCAGATAATTCATAGCTGGGCATCTTTCATGAACTTTGTAGAATGCCAAGTGCTTAAGCCTTCTATTAATGCACAAGGGAGCAGTTTGTGACTAATGATCTCCTCCATCATCTGTGAGTGGTGCCACTACACTTAGCCCAACTGGGCAGTACAATTCCCCAGGAAAGTAGTCATCACTATTAGCAGCACATAGCCACTCCCCGCCATGATGCTTGGGAAGCCAGAGAGTGCTGGCGTACTGCCTCACATCGGTCCCTTAGCTCTTCTGGAGACCAGCAGTGAAGAAAGAGTGAGGAGTACACAAGGTTGTGATATCTTATGGTACCAGGGAAGAATTTTCTGTTTAAGTTGGAATTATAAAACAGAATGAACCTGGCATTTACAAGTGAACATATATTGGTAGGTTTTCATCCTAACCCAACAATCCTATGAGTGAAAAATTTTTTTTCCTATCCAGAGAAAGTAAAAGATGTTTATGTTTCTTCTCCAAATGTTATTTCAAGTAAGAACAAATCAGATCTGAAAGGAAGGCTGGAAGAAGCACAAAACAGGGGCTGAGAGCTGAGCTTGCTCCAGGTAGTGGTGAGACCTTGAGTTTGATGGCCTTGGGGAAGGCTCTGAGGGCAAGCAACTTCTCTCATCCCATCCCACTGCTCCCCTTCCAACACCTGCTCTGGAAGATTTCCTGGCCTGGAGCCACATGGACCTGGATCTCAGTCCTTAATAGCCGTGGGCAAGTCTCTAGAACATGTACCATAGGGTTGTTATAAGGATTAAACAAAATGTAAACAGTTTATTATGCATTTACTCCTGAAAGTCTGTATTATACCTTTCATTATCATGTTATAATTATTATGTATCTGAAATCACAATTAATTATACTCTATGAAAATACTTCTTTTTGTTAACATATGAATTAAGATTTTAAATATAAAATATGTCAGTGATTATAAAAATATTTAGCAGTTCTTCAAAAGCAAGTGTAAAATTTATTCCCTAAATTCATAGGAGAGAAATATTTAGACATAAATAAACATCAAATAAATGACATGGTAGAAAATATGGGTGTCATGTTGTATCAAGCACGGCTGTTCTGATTTTGTAGATGTGAACACTGAGGCACAGAGAGGATAAATTAACTTGTCCAACTCTCTCTACTAGCAGGTGCCAGAGTCATGGTTTGCATGCAGGCAGTCACACTTAAAGGTCCATACTCATGGCCACTCTACTGCACCACTCTTCCGAAGAGAAATGCTGTCCACTGCACAGGGTTTCCTCAAAATATTGCTGGCCAATGGCATCAGACGTGTCATTAACTAGACGTTATAAATATCAGGCTAAATGGATAAAAAACCTCAGGCATTAAAAAAAAATTGTTAAGAATTCTTTCTTCAAAATTGAGTTCCACTCAATGGAAGAGGTAAATATCAATGTTGGATTAATATCAATAAAACTGACTAATTCTAATCAATTAATTCATTCAAATAGAGTGATTAATATCCATAGATATCTCTTACTGTGGAATAACAAAGTGCCTGGCACTGCGTAGTAATGCATGGTAACTAGCTTCAGTCGTGTCCGACTCTTTGCGATCCTATGGACTTTAGCCTGTCAGGCTCCTCTGTCCATGGGATTCTCCCGGCAAGAATACTGGAGTGGGTTGCCATTTCTTCCTCCAGAGGATATTCCCCACCCAGCGATTGAACCAGCGTCTCTTGCATCTCCTGCATTGGCCAGTGGGTTCTTTACCACTAGAGCCATCTGGGAAGCCAGGCACTGTAGTATGTGCCAATTTAATCTTCTCACTCTCATGAAACAGGTAATATATTTTTTTCTCATTTCACAAGTAAGGAAAGCAAAGACAGACAGAGATCATAACTTATCCAGAGTCATTCTGGAAATAAGTGATGGATCTCGGATTTAGGTCCAGTTTGGCCTAAGTACAAAAAAGATCTTCATGACCCAGATAATCACGATGGTGTGATCACTCACCTAGAGCCAGACATCCTGGAATGTGAAGTCAAGTGGGCCTTAGGAAGCATCACTATGAACAAAGCTAGTGGAGGTGATGGAATTTCAGTTGAGCTATTTCAAATCCTAAAAGATAATGCTGTGAAAATGCTGCACTCAATATGCCAGCACATTTGGAAAACTCAGCAGTGGCCACAGGAAAGGAAAAGGTCCATTTTCATTCCAATCACAAAGAGAGGCAATGCCAAAGAATGCTCAAACTACCGCACAATTGAACTCATCTCACATGCTAGTAAAGTAATGCTCAAAATTCTCCAAGCCAGGCTTCAGCAATACTTGAACTGTGAACTTCCAGATGTTCAAGCTGGCTTTAGAAAAGGCAGAGGAACCAGAGATCAAATTGTCAACATCTTCTGGATCATCTAAAAAGCAAGAGAGTTCCAGAAAAACATCTATTTCTGCTTTATTGACTATGCCAAAGCCTTTCACTGTGTGGATCACAACAAACTGTGGAAAATTCTGAAAGAGATGGGAATACCAGACCACCTGACCTGCCTCTTGAGAAACCTGTATGCAGGTCAGGAAGCAACAGTTAGAACTGGACATGGAACAACAGACTGGTTCCAAATAGGAAAAGGAGTACATCAAGGCTGTATATTGTCACCCTGCTTATTTATCTTATATGCAGAGTACATCACGAGAAACGCTGGGCTGGAGGAAGCACAAGCTGGAATCAAGATTGCCAGGAGAAATATCAATAACCTCAGATACGCAGATGACACCACCCTTATGGCAGAAAGTGAAGAAGAACTAAAAAGCCTCTTGATGAAAGTGAAAGAGAAGAGTGACAAAATTGGCCTAAGGCTCAACATTCAGAAAACTAAGATCATGGCATCCAGTACCATCACTTCATGGGAAATAGATCGGGAAACAGTGGAAACAGTGGCTCACTTTATTTTTCTGGGCTCGAAAATCACTGCAGATGGTGATTGCAGCCATGAAATTAAAAGACGCTTATTCCTTGGAAGGAAAGTTATGACCAACCTAGATAGCATATTGAAAAGCAGAGACATTACTTTGCCAACAAAGGTCCATCTAGTCAAGGTTATGGTTTTTCCAGTGGTCATGTATGGATGTGAGAGTTGGACTGTGAAGAAAGCTGAGCACCGAAGAATTGATGCTTTTGGACTGTGGTGTTGGAGAAGACTCTTGAGAGTCCCTTGGACTGCAAGGAGATCCAACCAGTCCTCTCTAAAGGAGATCAGTCCTGGGTGTTCATTGGAGGGACTGATGTTGAAGCTGAAAGTCCAACACTTTGGCCATCTGATGTGAAGAGCTGACTCATTTGAAAAGACCCTGCTGCTGGGAAAGTTTGAGGGCAGGAGGAGAAGGGGACGACATAGTGTGAGACGGTTGGACATGGGTTTGGGTGGACTCTGGGAGTTGGTGATGAACAGGGAGGCCTGGCGTGCTGTGGTTCATGGGGTCGCAAAGAGTTGGACATGACTGACTGAGTGACCAAGTCCCAGAGTTTGCTCAAACCCATGTCCATCAAGTCGGTGATGCCACCTAACCATCTCATCCTCTGTCATCCCCTTTTCCTCCTGCCTTCAATCTTTCCCAGAATCAGGGTGTTTTTCAGTGAGTCAGTTCTTCACATCAGGTGGCCAAAGTATTGGAGTTTCAGCTTCAGCATCAGTCCTTCCAATGAATATTTAGGACTGATTTTGTTTAGGATTTACTGGTTGGATCTCCTTGCAGTCCAATGGACTGTCAAGAGTCTTCTCCAACAACACAGTTCAAAAGCATCAATTCCTCAGCACTCAACTTTCTTTAGAGCCCAACTCTCATATCCACACAAATCATAGCTTTGACTATATGGACATTTGTTGGCAAAGTAATGTCTCTGCTTTTTAATGTGCTGTCTAGGTTGATCATAACTTTTCTTCTAACAAGCAAGTGTCTTTTAATTTCATGGCTGCAGTCACCATCTGCAATGATTTTGGAGCCCCAAAATATGAAGTCTGTCATTGTTTCCATTGTTTCCCCATCTTTTTGCCATGAAGGGATAGGACTGGATGCCATGATATCAGTTTTATGAATGTTGAATTTTAAGCCAGCTTTTTCACTCTCTTCTTTCACCTTCATCTAGAGGCTCTTTAGTTCTTCTTCACATTCTGCCATAAGGTTGGTGTCCTCTGAGTATCTGAGGTTATGGATATTTCTCCCAGCAATCTTGATTCCATCTTGTGCTTCATCCAGCCTGGCATTTTGCATGATGTACTTTGCATATAAGTTAAATAAGCAGGATAATAATATACAGCCTTGATATACTCCTTTCGAGACTTGGAACCTATCTGTTTCTCCACGTCCAGTTCTAAGTGTTGTCTCTTGACCTGCAGGAGATCAAGATTTCTCAGGAGGCAGGTAAGGTGGTCTGGTATTCCTATCTCTTAAAAATTTTTCCACAGTTTGTTGTGATCTACACAGCCAAAGGCTTTGGGATAGTCAATAAAGCTGAAGTAGATGTTTTTCTGGAACTCTCTTGCTTTTTTGATGATCTAACAAATATTGGTAATTTGATGTCTGGTTCCTCTGCCTTTTCTAAATTCAGCTTGAATATCTGGAAGTTCACGGTTCACATACTATTGAAGCCTGGCTTGGAGAATTTGGGGCATTATTTGCTAGCATGTGAAATGAGTGTAATTGTGTGGTAGTTTGAACATTCTTTGGCATTGCATCTCTTTGGGATTGGAATGAAAACGGACCTTTTCCTTTCCTGCAGCTACTGCTGAGTTTTCCAAATTTGCTGGCAAAATTGAGTGCATCACTTTCACAGCATCATCTTTTAGGATTTGAAATAACTCAACTGGAATTCCATCACCTCCACTAGCTTTGTTCATAGTGATGCTTCCTAAGCCCCACTTGATTTCACATTCCAGGATGTCTGGCTCTAGGTGAGTGATCACACCATCATGATCATCTGGATCATGAAGATCTTTATTGTACAGTTCTTCTGTGTATTCTTGCCACCTCTTCTTAATATTTTCTGCTTCTGTTAGGTCCATACCATTTCTGTCCTTTTTTGTGCCTATCTTTGCATGAAATGCTCCCTTTGTATCTCTAATTTTCTTGAAGAGATCTCTAGTCTTTTCCAGTCTATTGTTTTCCTCTATTTCTTTGTATTGATCACCAAGGAAGGCTTTCTTATCTCTCCTTGCTATTCTTTGGAACTCTTCATTCAAATGGGTCTATCTTGCCTTTTCTCCTTTGCCTTTAGCTTCTCTTGTTTTCTCAGCTATTTGTAAGGCCTCCTCAGACAGCCATTTTGCCTTTTTGCATTCCTTTTTCTTGGGGATGGTCTTGGTCACTGCCTCCTGTACAATGTCACAAACCTCTGTTCATAGCTTTTCAGGCACTCTATCAGATCTAGTCCTTTGAATCTATTTATCATTTCCATTGTTTAATCATGAGGGTTTTGATTTAAGTCATACCTAAATGGTCTTGTGGTTTTCCCTACTTTCTTCAATTTAATCTGAATTTTGCAATAAGGAGTTCATGATCTGAGCCACAGTCAGTTCCCTGTCTTGTTTTTGCTACACAGTCAGCTCCTGGTCTTGTTTTTGGAGGTATCTTCATTACCTCCACCATAGTTTGGTCTCAGGTCAAACAAAAGGGAGGGAACACAGCCACACCCATCAACAGAAAATTGGATTGAAGATTTACTGAGCATGGTGCCCATCAGAACATGATCCAGTTTCTAGTCAGTCTCTCCCATCAGGAAGCTTCCATAAGCCTCTTACCCTTATCTTTCAGAGGACAGACAGAAAGAAAACCACAATCACAGAAAACTAATCATACTTATCACATGGACCATAGCCTTGTCTAATTCAGTGAGCCATGCCATGTAGGACCACCCAAGATTGATGGGTCATTGTGGAGAGTTCTGACAAAACATGGTCCACTGGAGAAGGGAATGGCAAACCACTTCAATATTCTTGCCTTGAGAACCCCATGAACAGTATGAAAAGGCAAAAAGATAGGGCACTGAATGGTGAAATCCCCAGGTTAGTAGGTGCCCAATATGCTGGAGAAGAGTGGAGAAATAACTCCAGAAAGAAAGAAGAGATGGAGCCAACATGAAAACAACAACCAGTTGTGGATGTGACAGGTAATAGAAATAAAGTCTGATGCTGTAAACAATATTGCATAGGAACCTAGAATGTTAAGTACAAGAATCGAGGTAAATTGGAATGTTAAATGTTAAGTACAAGAATAGAGGTCAAACAGAAGATGGCAAGAGTGAATATTGACATTTTAGGAATCAGTGAACTAAAATGGACTGGAATGGGTGAATTTAATTCAGGTGACCATTATATCTACTACTGTAGGCAAGAATCCCTTAGAAGAAATGGAGTAGCCCTCATAGTCAACAAGAGTCCAAAATGCAGTACTTGAGGGCAATCTCAAAAACACCAGAATGATCTCTGTTTGTTTCCAGTGCAAACCATTTAATATCACAGTAATCCAAGTCTATGCCCCAACCAGTAATGATGAATAAGCTGAAGTTGAATGGTTCTATGAAGACTTACAAAGACCTTCTAGAACTAATACCCAAAAAAGATGTCTTTTCATTATAGGGGATAATTAGTTTTTATTTTCTTTAAAAGAATAAAAGATCCCATTAGATATTTTCTGAGAATAAAATCACATTTTTCACTCAAAAGAAACCTAATCATCAACAAAAATTAATATTATTTTCAGGAGCTGAGGATCCTTCACTTTGTATTTTTTAGGAACCCATGGTGCTAAACAGTCTAAGGACAGTCTATGGATTCTTAGTAACTGGGTGCAAATCCCAGCTCGCTTACTAGCTGTATGACTGTGAGCAAGTTAAGATTCTTGTGAGGAGTGAGGGGGGTAAACTTTTCTCATACTTAAGAAAAATCACTGAGTAACTGTAACATAAAAATAACTATAAAATACATTTACTTATTATTTTATATATCTCTGTGAAATCTTATAATTCCAAATCCAGCATTCCTCTTCTTCCACTCCATTCTGTTGTGGAATATTTTTTCTTTCTAATTTTTCCACCTATTTCATATTTTTCACCTCCCTCTGTGGAAGAAAATGACATGTTACACCAACTTTTCATGAACGAAAATATCATAGTTTCCAGGGGGTGGTTATATATAAATTTTGGACCAAGGAATCAGAGAGAAGTAAAATTTTCTGCCTAAAAGCGGAGAAAAGAGCTGGATACTTGGGGATAGAATTGGTGAAAATCTAGGAGTGAGGATAGATTAAGAAAAAAATTCCCTCAGGTACAAGGTTGATGCTGGGAAAGATCGAAGGCAGGAGGAGATGGGGATAACAGAGGATGAGGTAGCTGGATGGCATCACTAACTCCATGGACATGAGTTTGAGCAAGCTCTGGGAGTTGGTGATGGACAGGGAAGCCTAGCTTGCTGCAGTCCATGGTGTCTCAAAGAGTTGGACGTGACTGAGCGACTGAACTGAACTGACTGAACAGGGTCTGAAGAACTTTTAGTAAAGTCTTCACAAGTTATGTCCTGGGAACTGTATGTTGTGTATTAAAAATTCTCCCTACTCTTGAAAAATTTTTCAGTGGAGCCATCATTGTTCACTGCTATTTTTTGTGTTGGTGGATCATTTTTGAGGACCTGATGAGTTTCACATCTGTGTCAGTGAGGCACAGTAAAGCTCACAAGGACACAGTGGTCTGAGATCAGCAGAGCCAAAAGAACAAAAGTGAGTAGGAATCCACAGGCGTCATTCTGCGCTTAGGACTTACCAACTCCATGCATTGCTCAAAGGCTACGAGGCACCAGCTGACATCTGGGTTGCATGCAGATTTAGTGAAAATATTAGCTATGGCTTCATCTAAGTCATGCTTCTTATATCTTGAATCCCTTCCCTCAATAAACACACATCATTATATTGAAGGTCTAACCCCCAGTACTTGTGAATGTGACCCTATCTGGAAATAGAACCTTTGCTAGGATCAAGTTAAGATGAAGTCGCTTCAATCATGTCTGACCCTTTGTGACCCTATGGACCATAGCCCACCAGGCTCCTCTGTCCCTGGGATTCCCCAGGCAAGCCTATTGGAGTGGGTTGCTGTGCCTTCCTCCAGGGGATCTTCCCAAACCAAGGATCAAACCCCGCATCTCATATGTCTCCTGCATTGGCAGGCAGGTTCTTTATCACTAGCGCTGCCTGGGAAGCCCACAAGACTTAGCACACATGCACTTGCAAATGTGACCTTCTTTGGAAATAGTCTTTGGTAGGAGCAAGTTAAGATGAGGTCTTTCAGGTGGACACTAATCCAACAAAACTGATGTCTGTATGAAAAGAGAACATTTGAGCATAGAGACAGACATGGAGAGGGAAAGCGATGTGGAAAACACTTGTGTCCTGGAGACACAAGTCCAGGAATCCCTGAGTCTACCAGAGACACTAGAAGCAGATCCTCCCATAGAGTCCTCAGAGGTGAATAAGCTCTTTAATACATTAATTTAAGCCACCCAGTGTGTGGTCTGTGGTTATGGCAGATTCAGAAAACTATAAATCAATGTTTTGATACATATGAAAACAATACTTGAGGGAATATAGGGCCCACTGGGACTCAATTACAGCTGATAATCACACAAATTATCCCTTTTTGTATATAGTTGTTAAATTTCTTATTGAGTAATCTCATTGCAATATTCTTTGTATCCATATTTTTAAAAAATAGCTAACTTTTATCATTTGGCTTTCTTGGTGGCTCAGATGGTAAAGAAGCTGCCTGCAATGCAGGAAGCCCAAGTTCTATCCCAGTCTGGGTTGGGAAGATCTCTTGAGAAGGGAATGGCAACCCACTCCAGTATTCTTGCTTGGAGAATTCCATGGACAGAGGAGCCTGGTAGGCTACAGCCCACAGGCTAGCAAAGAGTCGGACACAACTTTGTTGAGTGAGTAACACTTGCACTTTTCAGTTTCTACTTTTATCAAATGCTTACTGACAAAAGATACTTATATATGTGGGCAAGTCATTTAATCCACACAACTGCGTGAGCCAGGAATTATTACTATTCCCATTTTACAGATGAGAAAACAAAGAGATAAGAATATTAAGCAATTTGCCTAAGGTTGCAGAACTAGCAAGTAGAACAACTGGGTTTGTACCTGGGCAGACTGATATCAGAGTGTGTAAACTCACACAGTACAGGATGCTGTTTCAGCAGGAGATGAATCAACTCCTCCATTGCATTTCTCTTAACTGTAATTCTAATGGCCTTTCAACAGAAGATTATGGGATGTTAAGATTTCCTTTTTAAAATAAAACCATGTTGGCTGCTAGTGATCAAAATTTTCTTCCTTTCTTTGTCTTCTTTCCTTCTCTTTCATTTTATTCTCTTCCTTCCTTGCATCCTTCCTTTCCCCCCTTCCTCTTTAAATGCTCAATGTAAACAAAAAAATGAATGATCATTTACACAATAAAAAATTTAGTCATATAGCAATACCGTCGGAGAAGGCAATGGCACCCCACTCCAGTACTCTTGCCTGGAAAATCCCATGGATGGAGGACCCTGGTAGGCTGTAGTCCATGGGGTTGCTAAGAGTCGGACACGACTGAGCAACTTCCCTTTCACTTTTCACTTTCATGCATTGGAGAAGGAAATGGCAACCCACTCCAGTATTCTTGCCTGGAGAATCCCAAGGACAGGGGAGCCTGGTGGGCTTCCATCTATGGGGTTGCACAGAGTTGGACACAACTGAAGCAACTTAGCAGCAATACCATATTTTGATGTGTTCATTTTACTTACCAAATAATCTTGGCCAGAAAAAAAGTATTAGATGCTAAATTTATAATTATGTACAGATTTTATATTTAAAGATATTAACAGTTTAGTTATAGTATAATCTGCTAACTCTAAGGAGAGCTGGGAAGCACAATGGCGCACCTAACAGAAGCTTGCCTGGATAAATGCTTCCTAGTCTTACTATTAGAGTAAGCACACAAATACACTCATGTCCTTTAAATCTTATCTTGTATCATTTGATTTTAAGATAATAATGTACACACAGTGTATTGAGTGTGAAGCTCTTCAATTTACCTTGGACAGTGTGTTTTATCTGTCTTCTTTTACACAGTGAATACTGCTAGTTTTCCTATTCAATATTCATCCTTTATTTTTCCCAGTAGAAGCCTGACTGTGTTCAGGATGACAGTGGTCCAGCCATAAACCTTAACTTCCCAGACTCTTTTTCATCCAGAAATGGATTTATGATATAATTTTGACCAAAGATATCTGCTAGGAACATCAGGTATATTTATTCACTCATTCATTCATGTATTTTAATATAGGTGCTACCTTTCCCTTCTTCAATGTTTCTTCTCCTTCCTGTCTAAAATATGAACATGAGGTTGAAACTGGAACAACCATGTTGAAACTATGAGTGAGAAATGTGGATGATCAAAGCCATAAGCTGTGTGGTGATGGTTAAAGATACAGCTTGATCAGGCCTTTAGCCTTTTATTGAGAGAGAAGGGAAAGAAGTCTCATAGGATTAAGCCGCTGCAGTTATATTTCTGTTCCCTAAGCCTAATCCAATTATTCAACTGATAAATGATAGGAAATCAGCTCTAGCCCCAGAGAAAAGACCCACAGATGGGAACATGTCAGGATCCTCTGATGAAATGACTGGATTTTAAACTGAGAAGCTGAAAACAAAACCACTAACATACAAAGTCTGCTCAGTCACACAGGTGGTGCAATCAGCATGTTATTATCTCACTCTGGAATATTCACAGCAGACCAGGATGGCAAGGCAGAGGCCAATCCAGTGATAAAAGGGATTCAGAAGAAACATTCAGTACAGGGAGAAAAATAAAAATAAATTTTTAAAATATATTTGATAGCGTCGGATAAAATTTTTTTAATGGTCACAAAAATGGAACAAGCAGACATTGTAAAAGAGGTGATAATTAGAATAATAATGAACTCTGGGAAACTTTTAAAAAGGATTAGCATACATAAAAAGAAATATTAAAAAAGAGTGATAAATTTGAGAGATTCTTACATAGAGATATGGGGGAAAGGTGCTGGGAAATAAGAGAGAAACAATTTAAAAATTACAAAGTCAATTCAGAAGACCCAATATCTGACTAATAAAAGTTGCAAAAAGACAAAAAGAGAATCACTGGAGGATAAATACATTTCAAACCAATAGAATGAAAAGATTCTCCAGAACTGACATCTTAGATTTTCAGATTGCAAAGGCCTAAAGAAGGCACAAAACAGCAAGAGGCAAGGAAGCCACACAGAGACACATGATTTGTAATTTCAAGATAACATGCTAACAACATCCGGAAGCGGAAAAAGAAACTATTTAGATTAAAGAATGACAGTGGGCTTTTAAACAGGATGCTGGAAATGTGAAAAAGTAAAACTCTTAAAAATCCTGAGGGAAGTTTTTCTTCACTCTACAATTCCAACAAAAACTATAGGTCACATGGATAGCAAAGCTTATTAGAAAATTGAGGATGAAAAATCTCTGAAAAATCTCTAAAAGAATCTCTTCCTTCTGACCTAGGAAGGGACGGAAGGCACACTCCACTAACTGGAGGAAGTGAGTGCTCAGTCACTTCAGTCGTGTCCAACTCTTTGTGACCCTATGGACTGTAGCCCACTGGGCTCCTTTGTCCATGGGGATTCTCCAGGCAAGAATACTGGAGTGGGTTGTCATTCCCTTCTCCAGGGAATCTTCCTGACCAAGGGATCAAACCTGCATCTCTTATGTCTCCTGCATTGGCAGACAGGTTCTTTACCACTAGCAAGGAGACTCCATAGGATGCAACCCTAGAGAAAGCAAAGAAAATTCTAAGTGAGTCTCCAGAGGAGGCTTAAACAGCAGACCTAGAGAACAAGAGCTGTAAACTGGAGCAAGCGGAGAGGATCAAGGAGGGATTTCCCAAGGGGGAAAAAATGGATTTAGGAGATCTTTGAACATGTCGAACTGTACTGACAAAAGAATCACAGTTTGAGACTGAGATTAGGAAATCACTCCTGCATAGAATGTTTAGTAAATTAGAAAGACGACATTATTAACTCCAGGGAAAATGAGAAAGTAAAGCAATTGCTGCTGCTGCTGCTGCTAAGTCGCTTCAGTCATGTCCAACTCTGTGCGACCCCGTAGACGGCAGCCCACCAGGCTCCGCCGTCCCTGGGATTCTCCAGGCAAGAACACTGGAGTGGGTTGCCATTTCCTTCTCCAATGCATGAAAGTGAAAAGTGAAAGTGAAGTCACTCAGTCGTGTCCGACTCTTCGAGACCCCATGGACTGCGGCCCACCAGGCTCCTCTGTCCATGGGATTTTCCAGGCAAGGGTACTGGAGTGGGGTGCCATACTGCTATCTTGAAGAGCTTTGAACAGTATTACATGGCAAGCCCTTCAATATGGAGTGATGACTCCAAGAGAATGGAGGGGACTTGCATGTAGAAAAAGGGATGTTATAAGAAATGGTCATCCTCATTTTCTAAACAAGGAAGACTATAGGTAAATGTCTGAAGTTGAAAGGTCAAGAAATGTAAGAACAAATTTATTATAAAAGTTTTTAGTAGAAGAAACCATTCAAGGGTTCAAAGAGGTTGCAGCCAGGGAGAGGAATTCAGAAGTAAAGTGTCTCAAGTGGGTAATTTTTGGCTTTCATCTTGTGTTTTTCTATTATGAGAGAGGGCCATAACTTTAAGGTACACTTTTATGATATTTTAGTTCATTTACCACTTTGATGAAAGTGAATATGAAACTATTTGACTTTAAATTCATCTTTTGAAAACTGAAAATGATATGGTCTATTGTTTTACCATACAGAATTTTTAAAAAATGTGATATGTATTAACTACTAGGTCCCTTGTGGCTCAGATGGTAAAGAATCTGCCTGCAATGTAGGAGACCTGGGTTTGATTCCTGGATTGGGAGGATCCTCTGGAGAAGGGAATGGCTGCCCATACTAGTATTCTGGCCTGGAGAATCTCATGAACAAAGGAACTTGTCAGGCTACAGTTCATGTGGCCAGAGTCAGACACGAGCAAGCGATGAAGCATACACATATTAATTACTATTTCTAGTGTTTCACCACTATGGATATGTGCAGAACATATTTTCTATACCTTTACCAAGTTACTACCCTTCTAGTATTTTAAGTTAGGTCTTTATTATAATCTTGGTGCTGTGACTTGCATTTACCTACTCTTTTCAGTCAGTTGCTCTTGAAATACTTACTCAGCCAGCACAAGTCTAAGCACCAGGGATACAACAGTGAACATAATAGACAAAGCTCTGCTGATGTCAAGCTTTTGTTCTGAATGTGTCGGGATTGTGTGACCTTAGCCAAGTCACAAAATTTGTTTGTGCTCTGGGTTCCTCCTTGGAAAAATGAGCATATTTCTTGCCCATTCTTTCAAAAGTGAATTTTGAGGACGTGTTGACATTAAAATTTTGCTATGCTAAAGAAACTATCTCCAAAAGTACCATTTTAATACTCAGAGTTAATTTCAAAATTATTTCTAGCACCAACAAACTGAAACTTTTAGGGATAAGGCCATCAATAGCACAGAATGACTACACATTGTCTTTAGTGCTACCAGGCAGATTGCTGAATTCTGCGTCTAGTCACTTGGTTTTGTCTAAATATTGCAGGTTTCTGACAGTGTTATTAGCTGAACATGCAGTCCATATCCATTCCACTCTTTTTCTCTGCCTATATTAAAATCTAATGAAATTATTCAAAATAAAAATGTTCCCAACTGCATATGATGCAAAAGTATGATTCTGCTGAACACAGCAACTACATAATGTACCCCATTCCCTACCCATCAGCTTGAATATTGAGACGGCTTTGTAAATATGCAGAGACAAGCCTTTTTATATTTATTGGTCAGTCAAGAGCTTGGAAAGTGTGGAGGTATAGGCATATAGGAATATAGTATCATTCATTTATTAAACAGTACATTGAAAACAGAAACATACCAGGCATGTTGCAAAATATAAAACCAGCACCTGTGATCTCTACCACCTAGTTTATGCCACCATGACTTCTCCCATCTTAGTTACTGAAAAATCCTCCAAACTGATTTTCCCTACTTCTAATGTATCCTATCTCCATGAAGACATCGTCTAGAGTGATTCAGTATAAGCCACATCATACCATCTGCCCAAACCTTTATCATCTTCAAAAGGCCAAAGTCCCTGCAATAAACTACAAAAGGTATGCACTGAACAAAAGAATCAATCAATCAATCATCAGTTAGACTTAGGTCACACATATGACTCAGTTTTTGCCCTCACTGATTTGTTAGGTGTTAAAATTGACATAAAAAGCAATCAGGGCATTGTAAAAAAGTCTATTCCTGGGATCTAGGACAAATGGCATGAATGAGGACTTTGGGGGAAGTTAGGAGGAGGATTTTATTTTGGCCATAGTGGTTTGGATTCCTTGTACAGCAAACACTTAAACATGAATTAAAGACAAGGATGCCCTGGTAATTATGTATCTAGTTAAACACAAGACTGAAAATTCATCCATAATTCTAAAGTCATACCTATCATCTCCTTGACTCTATAAGATCCAATTTACATTTTCTGGAATATCCTAAACTATCACTCTAATCACAAACCAGTTACTTATGCTGATGTAGTAGGAGCCCCAGGATGTAGACAGATATAAAGGACACACACTTGGCACTGAATTAACATACTGACTTGAGGTATCAAATTTAGAGCAGTGACAGGCCCATCTCAAAAGTGGTAGACACCCTCGTGCTCGGATAAACTCTTGCCTTACATCCAGTAAACTGCAACTTGATTGAGTGGTGGTATCTTTGCACACATATGTGCTTTCCAGGTGGTGCTAGTGGTAAGGAACCTGCCTGCCAATGCAGGAGATGTAACAGATGTGGGTTCGATCCCATGCACATATGTGGTATAAATCCAACTGATACTGTCCATAGTCTTTAGACCCTGAATTCAATTATGATTCAAAAAGGAGAGATCAAATTATGCTTATCATCAGGAGTGCATTGAATCTATTTTTATTACATTTTAATTACTTGAAAATTGGTAGTCTGTGTACATATGGCAACATCCCATTGATCTGAATATTGGATTAAGTGAAACACCCTGGCATTGCCAAATAACTGAGTTAATTACATCTAATGAGACAGAGATGTGGAGACAGCTATGGGTCCTTCATCACAGGCTGCAATCTTTCTGTAGATTCTTTGGCAAAGAAAGAAGAAAAACAAATGTTATAAAAGAGTGGTTTTCAAGTCAAGCCTGTCTCTCTCACCTCTCACCTCAAACCTTCAGTTCTACACCAATGCATATTATTTATTTAGCTTACTTCTAAATTAGACTGGTTGATTCCCAGGTAACAGAATATGATCATCACAAAGACATGAAACAATTAAAAATGTTTTAAATATCAGGGGAGTTCTCATAAAGAAAAGATAGTCTCAGGATAGGTAGAGGTTAGAACTGTATTTCCCAAATTTCAGTTATTCACAAGCATCTTTAATATCTCTACCAATATCCATAGTTCACTTACACTATTGTTATTTTTCTTAAAGTGATTCACTTAAATATATATTTTAAAGGAAGTATTACATCACTACCAGATTGCAAATACATATCAGTTGCCATAACGCGGCAACTATTACAAATATATATATGATGTAACAACGTATTTACAGGTTTTAGATCTGAGCTCAGAACTTTCATCTCTTCAAAAAAGATACAAACAATTGTTGTTTTAAAGACCTGTACCAAAAGGAGACTGTCTCATTTCTATAATCAAAGGATTGAACAAGGATGAGGAAGTGTATTAATACAATATTTATGTATTGTCCATACGTCACCTAAAAGCATCTTGCATCATCATGATGCTTTCCTTAAACTTTGGAAAGTATGATCTAGGGAATGATTTTCTGCAACTCACTAACCATATATCGGGATGACACAGAGACAGGCACAAGTACACACACAACTGAAACAAAATGTTATGAAACAATAGTTACCTTAACCACATCGGGAACTTTTTTCTACTTCATTGTAAATGCTGATAAGGCCCCACAAAAATTATTTCTCAGTCAATAATGGCATATGACCATTAGTGTATAAAACACTGTCTTGGAGGAATGGGATAGAGTGATGTTATCCTCATTTTAGTAGCTGAAGTACTAAAATAATGCAATTTGCCTTAACAGAAGTGTGAATTACAGGTTGGAGACTAATCAAAGAGCTACAGTAATTTCAGAAATGTCTCTATTATCTTTTCTATAAAGTAGTTTTTAAATAATTCCTATCCTGTAGCCTTCAAGGCAGAACCTTGTATGCATCTGTTTTATATGCATTAACAAAAGTATATTCACAGAAAATGAGGCTAATTATTAAAAACAGAATCAGAGCTTAATTGTGTGTGTGTGCGTGTGTATGTGTGCATGTGTGAAATGCCAGGTTAAATGAAATTTAGATGTTTTTAAATACATTTTAAAAATTGATGTTTTTGCTACAGAACTTCTAAGAACCATTAAAATGCTAATAAACACTTCCCAGAGGGGCATATGTTAGACAGTGTTTTGCAAAATGTTTTGAGCATGAAATATTTTCTGGGCAGGATATATTGGAAGATACATTTCTCTTGATGTATGTTGGTAAGTTGTGTTGTTGCTTTCACTGCTTTTCATAGTCCTCCACGCCTCCGAGATGCTCTTTGCTTCTACTAAATGAGTACTCACTCCCTGGTGACCACAACACAAATTTTCGTCTCTATTCCTACCCATAGCATTTCCTTCACTGCTTGCTCATATCCAGCTGTTAAAACGCTTTTATCCTCCAGACAGACTTGCACAAAAAGTAGACAGAAAGTGGAAACAATCTAAATGCTCATCAACAAGAGAATGGTTAAACAAAATGCACTACATCCACACAACAGAATACTATGTAACAATAAAAAAGAATGAATTATTGATATATGCTATATCAATAAATCTCAAACATTAAACAAAAAGCCAGATACAAAAAGCCACATATTCTATGAATGCATTTCTATGAAATTATCACCAAAGGAAAACCTATAAAGACAGAAGTAGATTAGTGGTTGCCTGGAGCTATGGATGGAATAGAAATTAACGGTAAACGGGCAGGAGGGATCCTGTTGGGATGATGGAAATGCTCTAAAACTGGATGGGTACAATAGTTGCACAACATGGTGAATATACTAAATTTTGTTGATTTGTGTATGTGAATTGGGTAAATTTTGTACAATATAAATTATCCCTCAATCAAATTATTAAAAATTTAGTTGCTCGGCCAGCCAATAATCCATTTGCTCCCCCAACCTTCTTCCTTTAAGTGTCTTTTTCTTCTGCCTCAATCTGAACATGGTCTGTCCTTGTTTTGAAAGAATATACCATTTTGTTTTTAAATATGTTGGACTCTTGGCATTTGCCCTTGAACCTGTCCTTGTATTAATTTGAATACTTGTCCAATATCCTTATTAGACTGAAAGTTCTTGTGAACACTAATCACTTTGGACCATGTAAAATACCTATTGTTGAATCTAAGTACAAGAAGCAAATTTTACATAAGGAAGGTTAATCATAAAACGAACACATGTGGACATGCCCAGTCGTGGCTATTATTAAATTGACTGCTTTGAAATCTGAAATGTACCTTTATTACTTAACTTTATATACTAGTTTAATATCACAACATAACAGCTACTAATTCAAGGAATAATAGCAGCAGCAAAGCCAGCACCATCAGGAGCAACTACCTTCAGTGAACAGTTACTTTGGGTTGGTGATGGTTCTAGGTGCTTATCATTCTGTGGCTATTATTGCAGAGAAAGAAATGAGGCATAATGAAGTTAAGCCACTTTCTTAGGTCTTGTGACCTGGAAGCAGAGCCTGAGGCAGATATCCCCTATAAGTGGCTTAAATATTTATGGAGGAAGTTCCTTTAAGAGAATCTAGAAATGAGATGTAGAAAACAAGAAAGGAAAGAGGAAGGAACTAGGGTATCTCTGGGGAAATACCTGCTATAGTCTAATCCAGGGGAAGCTCAAGGAGATAAACAGGAGAGCAGAGTCTATCCTGTCTTGAGGATAAGGGGTATTTATCAACAGTAGGTAAATACACCTACTCTCTTAGTGTGTGTGTGTGTGTGTGTCTGTGTGTGTGTGTGTGTGTGTGTGTGTGTAAAACTCCCAAGCACCTTGGGTGCCCCCAGAGAAGGTCACAGGTGTGAGCCCTCAGTGAGTGCTCACAGCTGGGGGATGGACATGCCCACCGGGAAGAGGGTTCCAAGAGACCTGAGCAGACACCAACAGCATTTGCTATAGCTCTTGACCCAAATCACACCCCTAGAAAGAGAATACCTCAGCTTAAAACCCCCAAATTCTGTCTGACTTACTTCGCTGTTTGTGACAGGTTCTAGGTCCATCCATGTCTTTACAAATAAGCCGGTTTCATTCCTTTTTATGGCTGTGAAATATTCCACTATGCATATGCATCACATATTCTTTATCCATTCATCTATCAGTGTACATTTAGGTTGTATTCATGTCTTGGCTATTGTACATAGTGCTGCAATGAACAGTGAGGTGCATGAGCCTTTTTAAATTATGGTTTTATCTGGGTATATGCCCAGTAGTAGGATTCCTGGGTCACATGGTAGCTCTATTTTTAATTTTTTAAAGGAACCTCCCTACTGTTCTCCAGAGTGGCTGTATCAATTTAGAAAAATGATGCAGATGAACCTATTTTCAGGGCAGGAATAGAGATGCAGATGGAACAGAGGGAATAGACATGTAGATATCAGCTAGGTAGAGGGTGATGGGACGAACTGGGATTGGGATTTACATATACACACTTCAGTTCAGTTCAGTCGTTAGTCGTGTCCGACTCTTTGCGATGCCATGAATCACAGCACGCCAGGCCTCCCTGTCCATCACCAACTCCCGGAGTTCACTCAGACTCACGTCCACCGAGTCAGTGATGCCACCCAGCCATCTCATCCTCTGTCATCCCCTTCTCCTCCTGCCCCCAATCCCTCCCAGCATCAGAGTCTTTTCCAATGAGTCAACTCTTCGCATGAGGTAGCCAAAGCACTGGAGTTTCAGCTTTAGCATCACTTCTTCCAAAGAAATCCCAGGGCTGATCTTCAGAAGGGACTTTTGGATCTCCTTGCAGTCCAAGGGACTCTCAAGAGTCTTCTCCAACACCACAGTTCAAAAGCATCAATTCTTCGGTGCTCAGTCTTCTTCACAGTCCAACTCTCACATCCATACATGACCACAGGAAAAACCATAGCCTTGACTAGATGGACCTTTGTTGGCAAAGTAATGTCTCTGCTTTTCAATATGCTATCTAGCTTGGACATAACTTTCCTTCCAAGGAGTAAGCATCTTTTAATTTCATGGCTGCTGTCACCATCTGCAGTGATTTTGGAGTCCCCCAAAATAAAGTCTGACACTGTTTCCACTGTTTCCCCATCTATTTCCCATGAAGTGATGGGACCGGATGCCATGATCTTCGTTTTCTGAATATTGAGCCTTAAGTCAACTTTTTCACTCTCCACTTTCACTTTCATCAAGAGGCTTTTGAGTTCCTCTTCACTTTCTGCCATAAGGGTGGTGTCATCTTCATATCTGAGGTTATTGATATTTCTCCCAGCAATCTTGATTCCAGCTTGTGTTTCTTCCAGTCCAGCGTTTCTCATGATGTACTCTGCATAGAAGTTAAATAAGCAGGGCGACAATATACAGCCTTGACATACTCCCATTCCTATTTGGACCAGTCTGTTGTTCCTAGTATATACACACTACCATGTGTAAAATAGATAACTAGTGGGGACCTACTGTATAGCACAGGGGTTCAGCTTGGTGCTCTATGATGACCTAGATGGATAGGATGGGGGTGGGAGCATGGGAGGGAGGTTCAAGAAGGAGGGGATATAAGTACACATATAGCTGATTCCCTTTGTTGTTAGCAAAAGCTAACACAAACTTGTAAAGCAACTGCTGCTGCCGCTGCTAAGTTGCTTCAGTCGTGTCTAACTCTGTGCGACCCCATAGATGGCAGCCCACCAGGCTCCCCTGTCCCTGGGATTCTCCAGGCAAGAACACTGGAGTGGGTTGCCATTTCCTTCCCCAATGCGTGAAAGTGAAAAGTGAAAGTGAAGTCACTCAGTTGTGTCCGACCCTCAGCAACCCCATGGACCGCAGCCTTCCAGGCTCCTCCATCCATGGGATTTTCCAGGCAACAGATAACCCCTCAAAATCCCTCCCCCCCAACCAAATCCAATTATTCTGATTTCTATATCAGTGCTTTTCACTCTCCACATTTTTTCTTCAGTATCACATTGTGTTATGTTTTGCCCTTAAAGCATGCACACACACACAAATGCACAAATGCCTCTGTTATGGTTCAGGTTGATCCATTAGCATCTATTTTTAAATTAAGTATTAATTTAAACTAGGATAACAAAGTCAAGCCTATTTGACACCCTTCTTTAATCTTGCCTTTGATGAATAGATTAAAATAATTTTTAATTACATGCATTATTTAAATAGCATCTGAGGAACTTGGAGGTTGCATGAAAACAGTTGACTTCTTCCAACATTTTAAATATTCTCCATGCCAAATCTTTGTTAGACTAACACATTTGCATTCTCTATGAATAAAAATTTGCTTAGAACCTCAGTTCAGACAGTGCTCCATTCACTACACGTTCCAAATGACTCAGTCTGAATTTTGGAGAAATTACTATGCAGCTTCAATTTTCCTTTTATCAGAGATAAAATCATACAGGCAAGTGGAATTTGATGTTAGAAATTACAACCTAAAAATCAAACAAACAAACCAAAGCATAACATGATGCCTGCCATCTAGCACTGCACAAAAGAGCTGGCTTCGTTCCAATGATTGCGTGACTTATTGCAATAATACAAAGTGCTGTTTATAGGGAATGACAAACTCTAAATGAAAATTGCTTGTCTGAGCCCCAGGAGCCTATGTTCATCCATTTCTCTCCTTCCCCTCAATTCAGCATCCCTTCCATTTAAACACAGATATACAGGGGATTTCTACATCCTCCACTCATCTTGCATCCCTCTCTTTTCCTCATATCTCTCCTATTTTACCTATTCTTAAAGCCAGTTTCAGAGCTCTCAACTTTGGAATAAGTAGCCGAGAGTGCCATGGGCGGAGTTCCTCATGCTGGCTCCCGGCATCCAGTGTGAGGAACTCCGCCCGTGGCAAGAGAGGTCAGGACATTTGGAGTAAGAAGAACGTTTGATTGGATGACACTGTGTAAGCATTTCATGTAGAAGAAAATGCTATGGTAGAGGGCTGCCTATGATAAGGCCACCATGCCCTGTGACAATGACACAATAATTGATTGAGCAGGTGAAAATTAACACGGCTTGGGCATATTATGTGATAAATGGTATCCCAAACTGGCTACATTTTAAGCCTTGGGAGTGACAAAATAGGGAAATAAGGTATATGGCTTTGGGGTACAGGAAGTATGAGTCAGAGACCAAGTTCCTGGAAGTATTTTCTCTGAAAAGGGAATCACATAAGAGTGAGGCATCTCATACCTTATTTTAAACCATACCCAGAAACATTTCTCCTCAATGAGCAATTTGCAAAACACTTCCCTAGGGATTTCTGATGTCTGTCAGAAACATCTCTGTACATTTCTTTCTGCTCCTTGGAGAGAAAGGAAGGGAGGTAATATTTGTGACATATGTTATGCCCTTCATCTGTTATTTAGTTTTCACAAAGAATTTTGAGGAGAAAATGTTACTCTTCTTTGCTGACAAGAAAACTGACAAAGAAGCTAAAAAGAAAGCAAAAGGAAATGAAAAACAATAACACAGATTCACTAAAAGAAAGAGCTTGGATTTCAATCCCAACATTTTCGAGCCAGATGTTCACACTCTTTCTACTCTTTCATGCTGCCCAGAGCTTATTACATTTCCTAAATGTGTTCTGTTGGATGTTAATAGGAGTAAGCTTCACTTAAGGTGCAGTAAAAGCAGGCCAGTCTGCTTACAAGACTTGTCAACACTTCTAATACATCCAAGTATGTTCTGAGTCTCCAAACTGACCGACAGCAGTGTTTCCAAAATTCCATGGTCATTGAGGCCTTTTCTTACCTGACCTTTGACTCTACTGAAAACACTTCCTTGGTGGCTCAGACAGTAACAAATCTGCCTGCGATGGAGGAGACCTGGTTTCAACCCTTGGGTCAGGAAGATCCCCTGGAGAAGGGAATGGCTACCTACTCTAGTGTTCTTGCCTGGAGAATCCCATGGACAGAGGAGGCTGGTGGGCTCCGTGGGGTCACAAAGAGTGGACATGACTGAGCAACTAGCATACTTGGTTGCAAGATTTCTCAACACTTCTAATATGTCCAAATATGTTCTGAGTCTCCAAAGGGACCTACAGTACAGTGTTTCCAAAATTCCATGATCAGACAGGCCTTTTCTTGCCTGACTTTTAACTCTACTGAAAACACTTTATAAACTAGTGTTACTCTGGTACTGCTGTTACTCTGGCACTTATGTTATTCTGGTATTACTATTACTCTGGTAGTACTCTACAACAGGAGATGGGAGAGAAGAGCAAGCTAAGGGGCTTAAGTTTTTTTTAATTTCTCAGACTTCTGCATTGCCTGAAATTTTATGAGCTTGCATTAATTTGGGAAAGAAAAAAACAAACTTTTTTCACATTCATTTTACATTAATTTATATGAATTAAAACAATACTATAATAATAATACCAATAATATTATGAATGCTCCCATTAGAAAGTGTTCATAAATACATGAAAATAAATGCGTTCTAATCAAAGTACCATAACTCTTCTAATCACTATGTAAAAGAAAAAACTAGACTCTATTCATTTAATACCTGATGAATGTTTCAGCTGGCCCTCCACATCCTTGGGTTCAGCATCCATGAATTCAACAAACTGTTGATGGAAAGTGGTTGAAATCTCAGATGCAGAACCTAAGGGTAAACTGGACTAGTGTGATTTTATATAACGGATTTGAGTATCCTCAGATTTTGCCATCCAAGAGGGTCCTAGAACAAATTCCCAGAGGTTACCAAGGGAAGACTGTATAATGGTAAGTCAATAATAAACACAGTTATGTATGGCCAGATATTGTTCTAAGTGCCTTATACACATATACTAATTCATTTAATCATCATAACAATCCCCTGACATAAATATTATTATCTCCACATGATAGATGAGGTACAAAGAATGTGGACATTTTAATTTACTTCTCAAAAGACCTACTAGTGCCCAAGCAAGTGTGTGGCAGAATCTGGTACCAGATATGTTTTATTAATTCCATACTGCTTCTTCTTGTTCAGTCGCCAAGTTGTGTCCATGACCCCAGGGACTGCAGCATTACAGGCTTCTCTGTCTTTCACCATCTCCCAGAGTTTGCCCAAGTTCATATCCATACTTATCAGATCAGATCAGTTGCTCAGTCGTGTCCGACTCTTTGCAACCCCATGAATCGCAGCACGTCAGGCCTCCCTGTCCATCACCAACTCCTGGAGTTCACTCAGACTCACGTCCATCGAGTCAGTGATGCCGTCCAGCCATCTCATCCTGTTGTCCTCTTCTCCTTCTGCCCCCAATCCCTCCCAGCATCAGAGTCTTTTCCAATGAGTCAACTCTTCGCATGAGGTGGCCGAAGTACTGGAGTTTCAGCTTTAGCATCATTCCTTCCAAAGAAATCCCAGGGCTGATCTCTTTCAGAATGGACTGGTTGGATCTCCTTGCAGTCCAAGGGACTCTCAAGAGTCTTCTCCAACACCACAGTTCAAAAGCATCAATTCTTTGGCACTCAGCCTTCTTCACAGTCCAACTCTCACATCCATATATGACCACAGGAAAAACCATAGCCTTGACTAGATGAACCTTTGTTGGCAAAGTAATGTCTCTGCTTTTCAATATGCTATCTAGGTTGGTCATAACTTTCCTTCCAAGGAGTGCATCTTTTAATTTCATTTTGCAAAGGAGTCTATATGCCGTTAGAGGGTTTCTATGGCTTATGTAAAAACTAATAAGGGCTCCTACCATTTTGAGTGCATGCTCAGTTTCTCAGACATGTTCGACTCTTTGAGAGGCCATGTGACCCCATGGACTGGAACCCGCCAAGCTCCTCTGTCCATGGGATTTCCCAGGCAAGAGTACTGGAGTAGGTTGCCATTTCCTCCCCCAGGGGATCTTCCCAACCCAAGGATCAAACCCTCATCTCTTGTGTCTTCTGCATTGGCAGGCAGATTCTTTCCCATTGAGCAACCTGGGAAGCCTCCTACCATTTGACTTCCTCTCTTTAACTTTTCACCCCCACCTACTCCTCCTTTTGAGTTTTGGGGAAATACAATATGTACATAATATCAAAAATATTTTAGAATCAAAAAACTATAAAATTTGATTTAGCAAAGTAAAAGCAGTAGTATTTTACAGTTATTTGACTCCCTTATTCATAGCCACTTGCTGAGTTCATATTAAGTACTGCTGCAGGGGATATAAGCATGAGTTACAAACTCTTTCTCTCTGAAGCGCTGCTTGGCTTTACCGAGGAGGAAAGATGTTTAACTGCCAGAAGTTGGGCTTGTTCCTCCAGTGGCAGGGTTATGTTTTGATTCATGCACCGCCTCTCCTCATGAGGTCTTCCTTATTACCAGAGGCACATGAACCACAATATGATGACCAGTCCAGGGGAACTGCAAACTCAACACTGGCTCACAGCACAGCTATCCCCCAAGGTGCTAACCGTCCAATGCAAAGTGTGAGAGACTTGAGCTAAAACAGAAGCCACTATCACTATTACCAAAAAAAAATTAACAGAAAGAGAAAATGGACAAACTCCCTAGACTAGGCTGGAAAAAAAATCAATAACTATTGAAAATAAGAAGGAAAAAAAAAAGGAAATAAGAAGAGATGCTTATACGGTGCTTACCTTGGGCCAGGCACTGCAAGTGCTTTACATATTTTAGCTCATTTATCCTCAAAGTTCTATGATATCAACACCATTATTACCTCCTTTATACTGATGAGGACACTGGAGCAAAAGTATATAGTAGTGATAAGTAGTGCGCGAGAATCCAAAGCAGGTAAGACCCAAGCTAGGGTTCAAACTCAAGTTGTCAGACTCCAGAGTACAAGCTCTTAATACCACCTGACCAACTATGATACAGTGTGTAACAAGTACTGAGTGGATGACCCCACTTGTTGACTACTGCCATTAATGTTGTCACAAGAATGCTAAGGGGTCAGGATTATCCCCACTTGTCAGAGAAGGAAAAGTAACATCGGATAACTTGCTAGTGACTGAGTCTAGACAAAAAATAAGAGTGTTTGAAACCAACTTAGTGTTCTTTCCATGATACTACTGTTTCAGAGGAGTTGTTTTGGGACTTAAGTTCTTCCAAAGTGCAAATCATGTATCACTTATATTGTATCCCCAGATCATAGCCTAGAATTGTAATGTAGAGTTTTATCCTACCCCAAATTGCATTGATTTGAAAAGTTAACCTATTGCTCTTCACATTCATTATTTAAGAAAAAAATCTAGTAATGAAAAAGGAAAATTATGTGGATCACATGTGTGTGCATGTGTACTCAGTTGCTGACCCCATGGCCTGTAGCCCACCAGGCTCCTCTGTCCTTGGAATTTTCTAGGTAAGAATACAGAAGTGGGTTACGATGCCCTCCTCCGGGGGATCTTCCCAACCCAGGGATCAAACCTGTATCTCCTGCATCTCTTGCATTGCAGGCAGATTCTTTATACACCGAGCCACCTGGAAAGTCCTATATGGATCATTCCTACAGTCAAATTTTATAAAGGACTTTTGAAAAGAAAAAATGTATGTGAGGTATTTAGGGATTTCCTGGTGCCAGATGGTAAAGAGTCTGCCTGCAATGCAGACTGGGGTTCAATCCTTGGGTCAGGAAGGCCCTCTGGAGAAGGAAACAGCAATCCACCCCAGTATTCCTGCCTGGAAAATCCCATGGCTGGAGGACCTTGATGAACTACAGTCCATGGGGTCACAAAGAGTTGGACATGACCTCACAAGAAGACAAGAAATGTGAGGTTTTTAGAATTCCTTGCTCAGGAGCCATTCAATGGGATCTTTGCAATGGTCTTTAAACACTTCCTTCTAATGCTGAAAGCCCCTTTCTATCCCCCTTTCCCTTTCAACCTGCCCCCAGAATTAAATAATTCGTACCTAGGTTTTCTCGTGAATGGTGCCCACTCTGATGCAGGCAAGGTGCTGTTTGAGAAAGAAAATGATTGAAGCTCAGAAGTCAAGGAAGCCAAGAACTGCCAAGAAGGAGACAATTCCCCTCTGTACTCTCCTTCCTCACCCCACACTTTCCTCACATATCACACTCCCAGGCTGATTTTCCCTTTCAGAGGAAATGAAGCAAAACACATAAATGGAGTGAAATGGTTTATTCCTCAGAGTCGTAAAACCACAGTTCCTTGTAAAAGGTGAAGAAAATGAGCTCCTCTTATAGATAAGTGAGGCTTTTAGGTAAAATGTCAATATCCCAGGCCCTTGATAACTTCCTAACATATGACTTTCTATAGAGACAGCTTTTTGTCAACCACCATGGAAACTGTTTGACTTGAAGCAGAAAAATGACTTCAAATTATGAAACTCTGACCTTCAAGTATGGAGATGCTTCCTCTGAATGATCTTATTTTGAAGATAAACAAACATAGACCTGCTCAATTTTAAATATGTGTTCTGGATCAAAAAAAAGTTTTTCATTTTTTAAATTGATAAATGACTATGTTTCAATGGGTACTGCATTTTCTCCTATTGGAAAAAATACTGTGCATTTCATATTAATATTCTTTTCCTTTTAAAAGTATCCTCTAAGATGTTGTATAAACACATGCCAAAAATGGACAAGTTCAAAGGAGAAATGAAAAATGCTGGTGTTTGTTCTCTCTGCACTCTGTGTGTACTTTTTAAAATGGTATCATCATTTTGCATACTGCTTTGAAACTTGTTCTTTTAACTTAGGAAATATATTCTAAACACCTTTTCAACACAGTGGTATTTGACAGTCTCAGAGGACATATGCTAGGCAAACGCAGGGATTGATCAGTATGAAAATGAAATAGGGCTCTTGCCCAAACTGAATGAATTCAGAATTGAAGCATGGCCAGGAGAGATGACACTGATCAGGAAGGAATCCAAGCTTAAGAAGGGCAGCAGGTTGGACCCAGAAGAGGCATCCAGGAAACCAAAAGATAGGGCCTTTCTTCAAGGAGGGAGGTGTAAGATCTGGTGAGCAAGAACCAGGAAAGCTAAGAACACATACATATTGGACACTTATTAGCTGTCAGAACTAGTCATTCCAAGCACTTTATGTCCATTAAAAATGTTTTGCTTTCAGATAGTATTCTGTGAGCTAGATGCAGTAGAGAATTTTATAGAATACATGGAGGATCAGGAAGCTTAAATAATTTTCCTGAGATCACATAGCTAGAGTACAGATTGCAGTCAGGATGGTTTTAATCCAGACATATAGCATATTCTGCTTCAGTCAGTCAGTCAGTCCAGTCGCTCAGTCGTGTCTGACTCTTTGCGACACCATGACTCGCAACACACCAGGCCTCCCTGTCCATCACCAACTCCCGGAGTCCACTCAGACTCACAACCATGGAGTCGGTGATGCCATCCAGCCATCTCATCCTCTGTCGTCCCCTTCTCCTCCTGCCCCCAGTCCCTCCCAGCATCAGAGTCTTTTCCAATGAGTCAACTCTTCGCATGAGGTGGCCAAAGTACTGGAGTTTCAGCTTTAGCATCATTCAACCCACAGTCAAATTTCATTCTCTCTCCAGTGCTCTTTTGCACTGTGCCTTTGTTCTTACATATATGGTTAAATATAAGTTCACCTCCCAAAGAATCTTCACAGATCTTGATGCAAAAGAATTAAGAATCAGGTTCTTTAAACTGACAAAGAGTTTATCAAATTAACTGATGAAGTTCATCGTTTATGTTGTTGGAGACTATGTGCATGTGATGTATCTAAGTGTGGGCCCTCATGAGTCTAATGTATGCTTATACAAATACATATTTGCACACAAGTTTGTACATGTGGAGAGACATACAAAATTGCATACCTCATTGTTTTAAATAGTCCTTGAATCACAGTTTTGAAGACACGTCACAGATTAGTAACTACTAGGTATTGATTTGGAGAAGGCAATGGCACCCTACTCCAGTACTCTTGCCTGGAAAATCCCATAGATGGAGGAGCCTGGTAGGCTTCAGTCCATGGGGTTGCACAGAGTCAGACACAACTGAAGTGACTTAGCAGCAGCAGCAGCAGGTATTGATTAGTAGCTGCTAGGAATTGATTAGTAACTACTAGATACAGATTAACAACAACTAGATACAGAATTGAGAAATAAAATTTTCAATCACTGATCCCTGCCTCATCACACAGCTGGAGGCCATAACCCCCACCTAGTTCCATGTCAAATCTTCTGTAGTTGGACCTCTACAGTCTGAGTCACTATATCTGTTTTTGCATATTTGGAGGTTGTATTAACCATATTCTCTCTAATATTTCCCAGCTACTTTTCTCATTCTTCCAACTTCCTACCCAATTTTTCCCTTCTCTTTGAATATTTCTGGAAAGAATGATCTAGCAGTAATGTACTTAAGAAAGTGCTTACTTTATCCCAGTCAGGGAGAGTCTTCTTTTATTTTATTTATTTTTTATTTTTTAAAGATTAGATATATTTATTTTTATTTTTGTTTTTTAGTTTAGTATTTTTTTATTTTATTTTATTTAACTTTACAATATTGTATTGGTTTTGCCATATATCAAAATGAATCTGCCACAGGTATACATGTGTTCCCCATCCTGAACCCTCCTCCCTCCTCCCTCCCCGTACCATCCCTCTGGGTTGTCCCAGTGCACCAGCCCCAAGCATCCAGTATCGTGCATCGAACCTGGACTGCCGACTCTTTTAAAATGATGATCCCATACCTCAAATGGGCACTAAAGCGGTGCCTAGCAATGGTCTCACAATTGCTCAGTAAATTCACTCCCCCAAGTTCTAAAAAGGCTAAACTGTACTTTCTCTCTCTTTAAAACATCCATTACTCCCTACTCCACAAATGCTTTTCACCTCCATTTCATAGTAACAGAAGAAGAGAGCAATCACACATGGTGTCTCTCAACTTCCTGTTATGAATGTACCAACATTTACACTGGTATCCTCTGCCATCTGTAGCTTATAATACAGGGAGAGAAAGTCTCCACTGCAACCAAGGCCAACTCCTCTGTAACAGCAGGGACCTCAGTGTTTTTGTCCTTGTTGTATCCCTAGCCCCTAGAACAGCATACAGTAAAACTTTGGTTAAGTATAAGCTAAATGAAAGTATGTATGATGAATAAATACCCATGAACATGGAAACATTCATCTGTCATAGATGAAGACAAGGGAAAAGGTGAACACAAAGATTTCTATGGTGGCGCTCCAAATTTATAGCATACAGCTGTAATAGGTAATCATAAATAAAACAAATTATAAATAAATGATAAATTCATTATTTATGTTCACCCATGCCTCATTTTCTCAGTCTTTGTCCTACCTGAATTTTACACTATGTACAATAAATGGCCACATTTATTCCAATAGTCATGTACAGATGTGAGAGCTGGGCCATAAAGAATACCAAGCACTGAAGAACTGATGCTTTTGAACTGTGGTGCTGGAGAGGACTCTTGAGAGTCCTTTGGACTGCAAGGAGGTCAAACCAGTCAATCCAAAAGGAAATCAACCCTTAATATTCATTGGAAGGACTGCTGAAGCTCCAATACTTTGGCCACCTGATGTGAAGAGCCAGCTCATTAGAAAAGACCCTGATGCTGGGAAAGATTGAAGGCAGGAGGAGAAGGGGAAGACAGAGGATGAGATGAAAGTTGGATAGCATGACTGGCTCAATGGACATGAGTTTGAGAATACTCCAGGAGATGGTGATGGACAGGGAAGCCTGGCATGCTGCAGTCCATGGGGTCACAAAGAGTTGGACATGACTGAGTGACTGAACAACAAAAACAAATGGGGATCCCTAATGGGAACTTTGTATCCAGCTTTCTGTATTGGAGGATAGACCTTGATTTCTGTGTCCCCAGCCATAGATTTCACAATGCCAAAAAATGCAAGATTTTCTAAGCTCACAGTAGGAACAGATCTTGGTTAAGTCAGGCCTGAATCTTATATAATTTGAAATATGTGCTAGGTCGTTTCAGCCATGTCAACCCCATGGACTGTAGCCTGCTAGGCTCCTCAGTCCATGGGATCCTCCAGGCAAGAATACTGTAGGGGTTGCCATGCCCTCCTCCATGGGATCTTCCTGACCCAATGATCGAACCTTTGTCTCTATGTCTCCTGCATTGGCAGATGGGTTCTTTACGACTAGAACCACCTGGGAAACCTGATTTGGAATATAAGAACCTGTTTAAAAAAAAAAAGAGGGAAAAAACACCTATACAAGATTTGGTGTGGAAGTTAACATTTATTTTGAATGGGAATCGGAGGAGGTCCACACTCGAGGGAATTTGCAGTTTAACCTTTATTTACCTCAAATAAATAATCCTGACCATGACTCAGCCCTACTTGAGAAGCAGACAGGGTGGGAACATGATGGTTTCAATGTCAATAGTATGAATTTTAATCCCAGCTAGACCACCTCTATGTACCTCCAAGTGACTGAAACTTCCAGAGCATATACTTTCTCATTTCTTTAATCTTCAGTTATATAACTGGTTCATAAAAATTGTCAACAAGTCTAATTCATAGACAATGCTGACTGCGGTGCCTGGCATAGACTCAACAAATTTCTTATTCAGGTGTTATGGTGTTACTAGCATGTGATGGTACCTTTTTGCTCACCAGCTCTGGGACCTCCCTGCTTGAGGCCTTACCTCCATATTCATTTGATGTCTTCACGACTGTGGGTCATATTTTGGCATAATTCATTAGTTTTTTAATGAGCTTTGTTTCTGCCTGTGCACCCGAGACCTCCTCCTACCCCCATCTTCCTGAGCATAAGCCTAAACGCTAGAAAATAGCAATATAAAAAAAATACTCATATTAAGTAAATAAAGAGCCAGAATTCCTACAGTTGTGGCTAATACAATTATTCTACAGGGTTCTGTAAAAATTAGATACTATGAAATGTAAAATTATTAGCTTCTCACTCAGAATGTAATTTATCACACCATCATAGATGGTGTACTTATTATGGTATCTACTGCTACCAGTTAGTTTTATAAATTTTAACAAGTCAATTAACCTTCCTGGGCTTCAATTTTGTCATAAAATGAGGGGGTGGGACTAAAGTCTCTTTATTTCTTGTTAGCTCCAAAATAATGTTATTAGTACAAATATCTGGTATATTATTCTCATCTCAACTTGGAACATGCCCAATTTGAATATTTATCTTTGGAGTTAATATGTGGGGGAGGAGGAGTTACTCAAAGGATAACAACACAGCTTTCCTTTTTGTGAAATTCTCCTCTTTGCCTCCACTGTCTTAATACTTTCACTATAGTAGGTGCTCAGGAAATATTATTAAATTTTTAAAATATCTTCTCTAGTAAAGTCTTACTAAGACAGTTTACATTGCTCCTGTAGATACAGTTAAGAGCAGGCTTTGTATCCTAGGATTTTGAAGTAGCCTGGTAAGGAGGAATGAAGACTAGACCTGCTTACCTACTAACCCTCTTGGGCTAGTAGAATGGTAGATCTAGCTTAGCAAAGGGAAATTAATATTGAGGCCTGAACACATGCTAAAGATGGGTCATGGGAAGTAGAGGGAATTCTTCCATGTAAGGGAGGTCTGGCAAAAGGTAATGAGTCAATGTCCTGGTGGTTGTCCAGGGTAAAGCAAAGATGTGTCTGCCCTTGCTGAGACTGGAGCAGGCAGACATGGCATGAAAAATGATATCAGAGCCAATAAAAGAATCTGGAATAGGGGATTCATAGAGACTTCCAGCAGAGAATTCACCTCCCAATGCAGGACACGTGGGTTTGACCCCTGGGTCAGGAAGATCCCCTAGAGAAGGAAATGGCAACTCACTCCAGCATTCTTACCTAGGAAATCTCACGGATAGAGGAGACTGGTTGGCTATAATCCATGGGGTTGCAAAAAGTCAGACACAACCTAGTGACTAAATAATAAAAAGAGACTTCCTAGTCTAATCTTTTAGTGGCTTTCAAGTGTACAAAGAACAAAACCCAAAGTTGTGGCTATGATCCTGGAAGGTGTGCCCTTGACCATCCCTCTGCTATTACCATCACCCTTCCAGCTTACTCTGCTCCACTTCCACCAGCCTCCCTCTGTTCGTTGGACACAAGAAACAAACTTTCAACCAAAGGCCCTTGTACTTTCTTATCACTTTGCTTGGAATTCTCTTGTTCCAGACTTTACAATGTTATACACACTCATTTCTTAAAAAGTATTGGCAGAAGTCACTTCTTCAGAAAGGCCTTTTCTGATCACTCTATTATAACACCCCTGATTCTCTCCTCTTGTATTTTGTGTCTGCCTCTATTAAATATCAGATTATATATTCCTTTATTACTATAGCTTTTTGTCTTGCCTCCCTGATAGGATGTAAATTCCACAAGGACTTGGACTGCACTCATTACTGTGCCTAGAACTGTGTGTGAAACATAGTAGAGACACATATTTAGTGAATGAATGAATGATACTACAACTACTCTGTCTCCCATACATTTCTGTGGCATTTATAGTATTTTCATCTCAAAATTTAGCATATCAGCTTGCAAGAGCAAAGGTTTTGTTGCTTTCCTTAAGTCTGAATCTCCAGTGTCTAGAACAGTGGCCGATATTTGGGAGGTGCTCAACAAATAATCCTCAGTGTTGTTCACTGTGAAAATAAAAAGTTCCTGTACTGTAGATTCACAAAGGGAAATGAATGATCATTTTTCGAATATAGTAACAAGTAGCCACAGAACCAGTTTTAAACCCAACCCAATTGTTCAATGACAACTTCCCATTAATAGTAACCACTCTTTGGAGAGCCTCAAATTGCATAAAACATTAGCAGTGTTTTCCTCTGAACAACTGTATCCTAGAAGCTCAGCTCCCACTTGCTTAGCAAGCAATAAATTCAGTTTTTATTTCAGATATTGAGTGGTGGCCTCCTTTTTTTAAGAAAGAAAGATGATGGTGCCTAACCATAATGGCAAAACACAGAAATTATTTATGATATTCTAGAGCTGGCTCTAAGCAAACATAAATACTAACTCATTTCAATCTGTACAACAAACGAAGGTGGCAGGTACTAGGATTATTCCTATTTAAGATATAAAGAAACTGAGGCACAGAAGACTGGGGTGCTTATCCAGAGTCATACAACTAATACATATTACATACAGGATTTGATTGTTGTCCAGTTACTTTGGCTTAGAGGGTATTCTTAGCATCTATATGCTATGTCCTCTCTGTAAGAACTGATCCATATGATTGGTGTATTTTTAGCAATGAGATTCATCTTGATGATGTTCAATGCTTTTCAAATAATTGCTTCCAACAGCCTGGACAGTGGGGGTAAATTTCAAACAGAGAGGTCAAGGTAGGCCTCTGTGAGATGATGCAAGTAATGAACAAGGTGCTTCTTGCTATTAATAATCAGTGTGATGAACAATTAGGATAAATACCCTTGTGATTTGTAAATGTATCCACTGGCTACTAATCCTGGACCTTCCAAATATCCATCCATTGGCACCACTGAATGGCTGCCAGGGGGTAATGACTCTCTACCACTAATATGCAGACAAGTCATCAAGGTGGAAACCGTATCAATTTATGCACAAGTCCCTCAGCCTGAGGATATTTTGTAAACAGATTTCATCATCTACATCTTAGAATTCTTGAACTTTAGAGTGATTGGTCCAGCAGCAAAATATTTAAGGAGTGCTATAATTTAGATAAATATTTGCCAGAACTTAGATTATGTTTGAAGTTTATTGTCTGGGCACAATAAATTAGATTTTTTCTCTGCAGAGAACAGTGTCAAGATCAAGTCATTGAGTAAGTAATTTACTCTTTCTGGGACTCAGTTTGTTCAACTATGAAATGATTGATTTGGAATTGGTAATTTCTAAAGGATTTCCCATTTTATGAAGCCTTGATAAATCAGAGCTTCAATTACGTGATTTACAGATGTATCTTTCCTTCTTTTTCCCTCTTCCTCATTTTCTTTTTGTTCATTATCATAGCTGTGATTTTACATAGAATGCCTCTACAAAGTAGAACTAAAACAAAAGATAAAAGTCAAGTGCTTAAAAAGCAACTATTTTTAGGCATAGTTGTAAGGAGATTTACTTTATGTTATGGCCTTTATCTGTGTAAACTTTATCTCATTTCTAAATATTTATCTTCTATAGTCATTTTGAATGTCATTTGGATCAATGCCACTATGAAGGTATTGGAACTAATCCAGGTTCCTTCCTTATTCCCCTGTGACCTTGAGCAAATTATTAATCACTCTGAATCTCCATTTTCTTCCATCTGCAAAGCAGAAATAACACCTACAATCTCAATTGGTTGATAAGATAATTCAGGGCACAGTATATGTAATACTCCTCTCACCCTGTTTGTCCAACAGTGAATTCTCAACTCAGTTAAGCTTTCTTCTTTCCCTTGAACTCTGATCCACATAGCTAGAACTATTTGGGTTCCTTCATGCTTTACACCTTCTGATAAAGGCTAGAGTATGTATTTTTGTTGATGACCATCTTATCAAGCCTAAAACCTCACTGAAGCTTGTGCTACACTAGAAATCAATGCTAGATGCACTCGATCCAAAATTCTAGTGTGGATCATCTTACTACCTTTGTCTATGCTCCAATTCTTAGACCCCTTTATAAAGACAAAATAAAACAAACAAAAAGAACCCTTCTTGGATTCAGAGTTTCATCTCTATACTATAACACCAGATATACAGTTTGCTCCCTCACCACCCCTCCTCTGTCCCATCTATTTCCAGATTTCCCACCTGTCACCTTCAGACAAACTAGACAGAAATGGGGCTCTGTCTGAGGATGAACACATATATCTACTTTCTTAATTTTTATCCCAGAGTTCACCTGAAGACTATCTTTGATTTGACTGAAATTTAATGCAGATTCATTTACAGTAAAACATTTTGCCTAGTTTATAAGATAGAGGATTTATACTCTTCTCTCTGCTGTACTTAGTATAGACAGCATGTCAGTACAAATATTTTTGATTATTAAACAATGTTAGTGATTGAGAGTGTCTCACACAGAGAATGTGGTCCAAAAAGTCTTATAGAAAGAGTTAGTGGATACTTAACAGTTTCTCCTCTTCACCAAATATTTGCCATTGCATCATGCTGTAATGTCTGGGAGATGAAAATTATAGAATAGGATATAGAACCTGACGGCCTGAGTTTGAATTCCAGCTCTTTGACCTACTGGCTGAGTAACCTTGAGCCAAGTTAGTCTCTGAAGCTCTATTTTTTCATCTTTAAACCGAGAACAGGACCAGGGTAAAGATTAAATAAGACTATTACCTACCTCAGGCCTAGTGTGAGGATTAAATAAGATTATTAGTATACTAATAGTGATACTATTTATATACTAAACTATAGAACACTTTAGTACACAGCTTAATAGTATACTATGTCCAACACAGGCCTTGCACTTTGGTAACCCTTAATAAGTAAGATATTAACATCATTTATCATTATTTCATTGTATGGATAAAATATGGATTATAGACGTAAAGTAATATCCCAGAATCAAATGACTATTAAGAGGTGAAACAGTGATTAGAATCCAAGCAAAATAATTCTATATCCTCTGAGAAATCTCTGAACATAATAAATCTCTTCTTCTAATAGTCCCTTTGTAGACATTAATGTTTTTGAAATATTAACTATAAAAGATCCTAAATAAGATCAAATTGTCTAAGTATTCTCTTTATTCCACTCCTAGATAAAAAAATTATTCACACTTTCTAATATCTCCATAAATGATTTTATCTTTCTTAAACATTTCAGTTTAGAAAGACCTTTCTGATAGTTCAAATACACACAGCTTTAACATTCTATTGCATTTGAAGAAGCAAAAATGCTAAGAGAATTTTAAAAGAGTCTGCTTTGTAAATTTCAATTAAGCTATTGAGATAGAAATTATAGGTCCTTCCCTATCAAGTCCTCATTAAAGATCACAGAATGGTCACAAAGTCAGTAGAGTTTTCCAACTGGCCCAATTTATTGACAGACCCAGCAAACCTACACTTCTGTCAACAACAAAGGAAAATTAAGAAGTTGGGTTCTGAACATTCATCTTTGAGTATATGGCTAAAGTCTTGTTTAGCTCTCATGGGAAAGCTGTATTACAGTATCATAGATATCTGCTAAATAAAGTGAGCACCAGAAGTGCCAAAGAAATCCTAGTGCATACTCTACAAAGGGCTTAGCAGTTGGTTTCCTTTTTGTCTTTTTATGAACAGGATTATAAATAAAAGATACTGTTTTTCAAGTCATGTGTGTTATTGCACTTTTGTAAAATTTTGCCTTTTATCAAGGTTAGTAGTAGGAAGAAGGATGATTCTTTCTTAATTCAGTAACTACTTCAACATGATTTAATACATATTTGTGTGAAAAGTGGATATTTTCACAGCCCAGTGTTGCATACAGAGATAATGAAATAGCTTTGCCATTGAAATTTTGATTCAATTTCTCCTTGGAACCTGTTAACAGAAAACCACTTTCATTTTTATAGCTGGAAAATAGATAATTTACTCTTGTGAGGTTTTAGGAATATTACAGACCAGCATAACTCTTGAGCTTCCCAAATTCCTCACTATGTAGAGAGAACCTGTGAATTCAAAACCCTGGCCATGTGTGTTATCCTCAAAACTTTGCTCAAGGTAAAAATATTATTTGCATGCACCCTGCTCGTGCTCGTGCTCAATTACTTCAGTCATGTCCAATTCTTTCCAACCCTATGCTTGCATACTCACCTGGTATTAATATTTCTTTTTTTAAAAAAAGAAACACTGAACTTTGAATTGCAAAAAAAAGAAAAAGAACCGGACTATGAAACATTAATAAATTATAACATGATGTGTTTATCTGTTGTTGCAAACCCATATAAGTTTTGAGAAACTCTATCACAAGGATGCCTAAAATAGCAGCCCCAAATGTCAAATTCTAAAGCTACAGGGAAGGACATTTCTCTCTTCTCCTGAAATGCAACGAAAATCTCCTTGAGGTTTGATGAATTAGCCCACTATGGAAGAGAAGGAAAGATGAGCCGAGTAGCAGCACTGTCTGTCAGTCCCAAAGTGGGACATTAATACCCATTTCCTAAGAAAGAATACATGCTATATAAATGATCGAATCTGGATTACCTGACAGACTTATAGAACTTTTGAAATGGAAATTCCCGTGTAGATTATCAAGTCCAATTTTTTCATTTTAGACAACCGAAGAGGTAAAGTGGCTTACCCAAATTTAGAAAGCAAGGGAGTGGCAAAGCAGAAGTACAAGTCTGTAGTCCTACTACTGTTTCATTTTCTCTTGCCAAAGAACCTTACCTGCTAAATGCCACTTTTTTATTTATAAATACATGCCATGCAGGAGATGAAAGTGATGTGGGTTCAATCCCGGGGTCAGGAAGATCCCCTGGAGTCGGAAATGGCAACCCACTCCAGTATTCTTGCTTGTAGAATCCCAAGGACAGAGGAACCCAGCGGGCTACAGTCTATAGGGTCACAAAGAGTTGGACATGGTTGAAGCAATTTAGCACATGCCATGGATCTATGTGTATATGTGTTTCTGCATATCATCCATAGACTGGCAGAGGAGGACCCAGGACATCCTGGACCCATTCTACAGGCTTGTGCAAAGAAAGGGAGCTCAAAGTACTCAAAGATAAGCAAATACAAATATTTCATATTTTAATGTTATCAATTTATTTTGAAGTACATTTTTTCCCATACATACTGAGAGCAAGATAACTACATTATGCAAACACAGTATTGCACGTGCCCTTGAGAACATACTGCATACTGCATATACAATAAAACAAAAAACTACCTTCCGGATGATGACTACACTATAAAACATTTGTAAGTTTAGATGAAAAGGTTTAATTGCTTAGGGAAAAAGAAATTTCAAAATCATCCTCATAGGGGTTTAACCCAAGTTCAAATTTTTCTATCTAATATTCAAATTTCTTTACTAGGTCACTTGAGCAGACAGAAATAAGAAAGGTGAAGGAATCATTATCCCCGGCTTAGATATGTTAAATGATGGGGAGAAAGAGAACTCTTGTTTGAAAATGAAATGAGCATCAGTGTTTGCTTTGAAAACAGCTTTAGAAAAATCTATGAAGATACTATTTTAAATGCTGTTGATCCTTTTTATTCACTAAAACTAGGTTGTAACTTAAAAGTGTGCACATTCGGAGCTACATATTCAAACTATATACAATGAAATATAGCATATTAGTGTGTTTATTTGTTCTATATCTCCAGTAAGCAAACTATGCGGCCAACTTAAATACTGTTGAAGGTTTTCTGACTCTAGCTTTGACTTTGGAGATAAGTCTTAAACTTCACAATGGAAAGCACTACTGCTCTCTTTCTCGGTCAACTTATACATATTGAGTATAATCTGCCTTGATATGGTCATTAACATTTTACTATCTCAAAATACTTTCTAAAATCTGGAATGAAGATATGGGCTTACGTTGAAGTTTATGAGAAAGCACATTCTCTCCACAGTATTAGTACAATGTTGCTCTGGAAAATGCTGATATTGTAAACTATAAAATACAAGATTGAAACTGTTCATACAAATTAGTACAGTTTGAAATATAACAAAGAATAGGGAAATAGTTTCATAAAGGGTAGCAGTCCTTAGGGGAAGGAAATGCATGTTATCATCTGGTTTGTACTCCTGAAACAAAAGCAGTCCTAGAGAGGTATCATCACAAAATGCCGAGTAACAGCTCTCAAAAAAAAGTGTTTTAAGAATGACCACAAATCATCCATGAAATCAGGTAAAAAAGAAAGTACCTCAACAGAGCTAGAAATACTGGCACTACTCTAAGGAACTGTCAGTCTTAGAGAGAATAAAAACCAGGGCATTAAAATGGGAGGTCCCAATCACATTTGCCAGGAAAATAACACACACCAAAAGGCAGAGAAGCCAAACCAAGTTATTGGTGTCACAACAATGCATAAGGCAAAGTCAATTTTAAACAGCAGTTACTACTTCCAGATTTTACGGTTTTATCCTCTTCTTCAAATGGTAAATATTGCCACCAGAGAGGGCTTTCAAAAAGCTTTCCGTAAACTTTAAAATCTCCGTAGCAATCCCTGCTTTATACCATCTCCCCCCACAAGCAGTTACAGATGTAGGCTTCTGTAACCTACATCAGAGTGACACACTTGCTATAATTTGACGTTTGCTGTTTGTCAAGGCAGCTTTATTTATGTCACATGTGGCAGTCATTCTCTGGGGGACTGGATTAGTTATGAACGTACATACATTTACAAATACCTGCATTTTTTATTCGAGTTTAAAATTTGAAGCAAAAAGCATATCAAGCACAAATACGTCAACCGTCACCTAGGGATGCTTTTAAAAATTGCTCTGACAACTTTATAGAAACAATAACTGGCTGTATGCAAAAAACTCTGTGTGTTCTGCACAGTAAGCAAATAATAATCTGAATTTACTCGGATTCTCAAAGAAACATCAAATTAAGGAAAAGATGCAGGCAAGTACACACCTTAGTTTTTTAAAGCAACGAGTCGATTGTTAAGGAAAATAGGGGAATGAGCGTCTGATGAACATAAACAGCAACACTTGGAAAACAATTGACTCTTCGGAATCTATGTTAAAGTCTGTCATATGAGTTGGGGACTCTGCCCCTTAGAGTCTCCGTTGGGATGTAAAATAGGTAATGTTATAAATACTGCTTGAGACAACCTTATAAAAACCTTGTCATTCTTAGGCTCCAAACTTAAACCATAAGAAATTATAATCAATGTATAACCATCTCCATTTGATGAATGCATTTACACAGCAAGAAACAAGTGGACCACACAATATATCCAAATAAAATTTGCTTATACAATAAAAGGGGATATTAGATAAAGTGAAATAACATCAATATGGACTAAATGCTCTCAATACAAGCAGATATACCGGTTATAAACATTTTATCTCAGTTTAAGTGCTAACATTCGGACTCAAAGTGTTTCTCATAGTTTTAACGTTCTTTTGCTCTGAAAACGTTACTGAAACTTACCAAAAAAGTTTATTTTATTAATCTTTCCTACCCTGAAAAACCCACCTCTCCTGAAGTCCACCCCGGAGTAACATTTCTCTGATCTCATTCCAGGTGCCTCTTACGCTCCCTCAAGAAATTTTTATTGCAAAACAGAGAATTTTTAGAAGTCACTAAAAAGCACTCCCTTACCTTCTAAACCTGCTTCAATCAGCCCAAACTGTTCCAATAATTTAACAAAAAGCACAATGACGATCAGAACTGCTATCATCTCAAGCCCTTCCAAGTTCATGGTCAGCTAGGTCATGGTCCGACCACAGCTACTGGAAAGTGCTCCTCTGCCTGGCTCTCTTTGTAAAGCCATTAAACTACATTAAGAAGGCTACTGCCAGAGAAGGGGAGGAGGAGAGCTAGAGAGAGAGGGAGAGAGAGAGGGAGAGAGAGCGCAAGGAGACGACGAGATGGAGAGAGGGCGTGAATGAGAGAAAATGCATTCATCCTGTCTACTGTAGCAGAGGCCAGAAGTGGCAGCCGGATAAAGTCGGGCCTGTCGGAATTATCGGCTTCCTCTTTATCACTCTTACACAGAAAGACAGCCACGCATGAAGTAAGGCGCAGATCAATCGAAGACCCGGGAGGTTACCAGGAAGGTCCCCAGAAAACAGGACGCCCGGCAGTGATGGCTCCGCAGCCCCGGGACCAGCGCGCCCCGCGCCGCCGCTGCCGCCAGTGGCTTTGTTGGGCTGGTCAGTTGCCTTGGAAACGGAAACTAACCGGGGGCTGGACTCCCGCTGCAGACAGGGACCAGAGCATCGAATTTGAAATAAGAACAATCTGAAAATGCCGAAAGGCGAAGTGACAGCTTAGATTCAGCTGCTTCAGAAAGCCTGTTTACAAGTCAGGAAAAGCGAAGTGTGTATTTTGTCCCAACTAGCTGAGCGCAGAGAGAAATGAGGCTTAAGGGACTCTCGTGCAATATTGACTTTATTTTTTCAGTGAATTTGCCTTATCCTGGAGCTCTGTGTGAGTCATTGTGAACTAATATTCCGGTTTGAGTGGTAATCATCACATCGTTTCAAAGCATGGGTATGATAAACTAGTAAGTATTCTTAATATTTGTAAATCTTAGAGTTTAGAGTTACCTTATGCATTAGCTCATTGCCGTTCAAAACACCAAAATATATAGTTAGGTATATTCTTTCATTGTGTACTTTCTATGCTTGTTTGTATGTTTTTAATTGATTTGAGTAAATCTGGAGCCAGAGAAAGTTTAAGAACAGTCAATCAGAAACAAAATTTTTTGGAGTTTCTGTCTAACTTACACAACCATTTCACGTTTGTGTCTCCCTGATTACTGACCAAACAGATCAAGCTCACATTAAAATACAAAATTAAAAAAAAAAAACAAAAAACAAGAGTTAGAAAGCATCTCATAAACAAAATTCAAGTCTCCTGTTTCAGAGGTGAGCAAACTTAGGAGCAAGAAGGAAGAGGAAACATCAGGCAAAGGCAGGGCAGGGTAGCTTTTGAAGAAATAGAGCAAAATGATTTGGAGGAGGGACTCCAGAGCCTGACTTTCTGTATTCAGGTCTGACTACTTACTAGCTGTGTGATCTTGGGAAAGTTACTTAACATCTCCATGCTTTAATATCCTCATCTGTAAAAGGGGACATGGTAATAGCACTTAGTTCATTGGACCCTTGAGGGAATTAATGAGTAATACTGTTAGGACAGATTAAGAGCTCAGTCACTACTAGCTCTTGTTTTTATTACACGTCTCTCCATGCTTATGCATACCACTCAGAGCTGGCAGGGAAATTACCCTGAGATACAACGGTCATCTTATCATATGTGTGTGTGTGTGCTAAGTCACTTCAGTTGGGCCTGACTCTTTGAGAGCCCATGATCAGTAGCCTGTCAGGCTTCTCTGTTCATGGGATTCTCCAGGTAAGAATATTGGAGTCAGTTACTTATTACCTTCCTCAGGGGATCTTCCAGACTCAGGAATCAAACTCACATCTCATTATGTCTTCTTCATTGGCAGGCAGGGTTTTTACTGCTGAGCTACATGGGAAGCTCCAAACCTTCCATGGCTCCCCATCTGCCTACTGAATAAAGTCTACGCTCCTTGGAGCACCATCTTGGTTTCTACATGATCTGGTACCAGCTTGAGGATTGTATCTCGTTAGCCTTCTGTTTATTCACTATACCTGACAGCTCAGCTTCCTTCCTCCAAACTCATTCTGTGCTTCTCCATCATACAGACTTCGTTTAAAAAAAAAAAATGCATGTATTTTGAAAATCCTTTCCACACCAACTCTGCCTGTCAGGCTCATAAAACTTTTCCATGAAACTTCTCCAAGCAGAACTGAAACAACTCTATCCCTTTTTTTGTGTTTTTGTAGTACTTTTTTTTTTCCTCTCTGTCTTACAGTATATTATAGCCGCTTGGGTGAACATCTTCACAAATTAAGGGTAAGTTTCTGGAAGGCATAAATCATTTCTTTTTTATCTTTAAGCTCCCCACATGCCTCCATGGAGGGCAAATCATACTTCATTGATGTGCAGTATAGGTACTTGTTGGATAACAATAGTCACTACTAATTATGTAATTACCACATACCAGATGCTTTATGTGTTCTGCTTTTCCCTGTTAGTCACTCTGAAAACAGATATAATCAGAGGAAATTTACAGAGGAACACTGCACCTCCTAAAATTTAAATAACAGGCTCAAGGTCATGCAGCTGTTGAGTGATGGGACCAAAATTCAAACTCTGATTTGTTCAACCCTAAGTCCCTTATTTCTTCTCATTATTCCACACAGTTTTAAATGAATTAAAAAGCCAAGCATTGGCACAAGTACTTATCAGCCTAGGAATGAATGTTACACCCAAAATGATCCTCCCAAAATGTTTTGTGGCATTCTAACTAATCCATTAATCCCCATAACTTTGCAACATAAGTTTTCAAACTAGTAGTTAACTGAATCCATGGCGCTTCCTTCCTGCTCATTCACAGGATTCTTATCACTTACTTAAACACACATAACCTGTGGTCTCCAGATGGGGTTTTTCTTTGTTTTTCTGCCCTAGGTAACTCAGTACAGCCCTTCAATTTGCCCTATAAATAAAATTCAATGATTACTTTTTTATGTTCACAATTAAAATTGATATCTTGGCCATAAAAGCAAAAATAAATAAGTGTAACTACATCAATCTGAAAATCTTCTGGGTAATAAAAAAAGAAGTCAACAAAATAAAAAGGCAACTTATGGGATGCGAAAAGTATTTGCAAACTATATATCTAATTCTGGGTGGAAATGTCACCCTGTTGACTTGTGAGCTATAAATGTTCACCTTTTTAAAATATAACTTAAAAATATATCTAATAAAGGGTTAATATCCAAAATATATGAGGAACTCATGCAACTCAATAGCAGAAAAAGGCAAATAACTTGATTAAAAAATGTGCATAGGTCCTGAATAGACACTTTTCCAACATGACATACAAGTGGCCAGCAGGTTATGAACAGGTGCTCAACATCACTAATCATGAGGGAAATGCAAATCAAAACCTTAATGAGATACCACTTCACACCTGTTAGTATAGCCATTATCAAAAAATAAAAGATAAATATTAGCAAGGATAAGGAGAAAGGGTAATTTTTTGCGCTGTAAATTGGTACCATCATTGGGGAAACATTATGAAGGTTGTTCAAAAAATTAAAAGTAGAGTTATCACCTAATTTAGAAATATATACTGAGTATATATATATGAAGTAAATGAATTCAGTACTTTGAAAAGTTTCCTGCACTTTCATGTTCATTACTCATAACAGCCAAGATATGGAAACAACCCAAGTGCCTGTCAGCGGATAAATGGATAAAGAAATTGTGATACACACACACACACACACAGGAATATCATTCTGCCTTGAGAAAGAAGGTAATCCTGACATTTGGGACAACATGGATGAACCTACAGGACATTATGTTAAGAAAAATAAGCTAGACTCAGAAAGACAAATACTGCATGATCTCATTCAAATGTGGAATCTAAGAAAGTTGAGTTTGCAGAAGCTAATTGTAGTTACCAGGGGTGGGGAGGTGGGGCAGATGTTGGTCAAAGCATATGAAGTTGCAGTTATGTAGGATGAATAAATTCCAGATATTTAATGCATAGCATGATGACTATAGTTAATTATATTATATTGTATACTTGAAATTTGCTAAGACAGTAGATTTCTGGTGCTACCACGACAAAAAAGGGTTACTCTATAAGGACACATATATGATAATTAGCTTGACTGCAGTAATCATTGCACTATGTATATCAAAATATCATATTGCACATTTTAAATATATATAATTTTATGAAAATAAAATTGATGTTCCTGGACTGAGAACTGTGTATAGGTACTATGCTAGTGAAAAGTGCTAGAATAAGGATCTGTCCACTAGGTCTGGGTGTTACAGTGATGGGTTCCTTTGGACCTGAATTGTTCTTCCCAGTGCAGATGTTTGGAAGATTCTCTTGTAGCTCAGTCAATAAAGAATTCACCTGCAATGTAGGAGTCTGCCTGCAATGCAGGAGATGCAGATTGGATCCCTGGGTTGGGAAGATCCCCTGGAGAAGGAAATGGCAACCCACTCCAGTATTCTTGCCAGGGAAATCCCATGGGCAGGGGAGCCTGATGGGCAACAGTCCTTGGGGTTGCAAAAGAGTCAGACAAGACTTAGTGACTAAACCACCACCCCTGACCCCAGGGGCAAAGAATAAAGTGCAGATGTTTACCACAGACTATTTGGCTCATAAGCTCAGGCCTTTGCCCTTGCTGTTCCCTTTAATAATGCTTATTCCCAGAATGCTCTGTGAATAAGTGACTTTTTTTAGGTCTTAGCTTTTAAGCCCCAAGACAGAGAGGCCCTTGTTAACCACAACATCCCCTGGAATCACTACTCCTTGAACAAGTGCTCTGTTCCTCCAAAGCATCATCACCACTTGATAGGTATATCTGTCTAACTATTTATAGAGTATCTCCTCCTGTTAGAATACAACCTCCTATCTATGAAGGCAGAGATTTTTATCCATCTTGTTCACTGGGATATCCCTTGAACTTAACATTGTGCCTGGCACATAAGAGGCATGCATGTATGCTAAGTCACTTCAGTTGTGTCTGATTCTTCATGGACTGTAGGCTGCCAGGTTCTTCTGTTCATGGGATTCTCCAGGCAAGAATACTGGAGTGGGTTACCATGCCCTCTTCCAGGGATCTTCCCAACCCAGGAATCAAAGCCATGTTTCTTACATCTCCTGCACTGGGAGGCAGATTCTTTACCACTAGAGCCACCTGGGAAGCCCTCATAAGAGGCAATGACTAACTTTTGAGTGAATACTGTAGCTAACATTCTCACCTTCCCTAAAAGCCACCTGCTCTCTCACTGATCTTCCAAAGCCCCACTCCCTGTTATCTAAAGAGTAAAGTCCACCTGGGGATCCTTGCAAGGTTTCTGCATGCTCCCTCTCAATGCTATCACAGCATGGTGTTCCTGGTATCTCTCCTTAAGGGGAGCCATAAGCTTGCACATTCAAATGTCTTGGCTGTGTTCTTTTCTCAGTAAGATTTGCATTTCCTGATGATGTGACCAAGGAAAGCAATACAAGGAAGGCATCAGAGAAGGTCTCTCTGTCCAAAATACCAGAACACCATTGGTATGGAGGGTGAGAAGACCCTGGTATGGCTTCCACTCCCATCCTTGGATTGCAGTTGGAAGGACACTGAAGTCTAAATGGGAGAAGTGACCTTGTCAATAACTCTTAACTTTGAGTCATGGCTTGGACTCAAATTAAAACATTAATGCAATGTCTTTTCTTCCAATAGAGCCTGGCCTTCTCTTAAAAGAGAAATACTAATCAGGTGATGCTAGTGGTAAAGGACACGTCTGCCAATGCGGGAGACATGAGAGACATGGGTTCAATCCCTGGATTGGGAAGATCCCCAGGAGGAGGGCATGGAAACCCATTCCAGTTTTCTTGCATGGAGAATCCCATTGACAGAGGAGCCTGGTGGGTTTAGAGTCCATATGGTTGCAGAGAGTTGAACATGACTAAAAAGACCACGCACCCATGCAGAGTAATCAGTATAAAGAAGGGACCTGGGCACAGACTCCAGAACTTCTACCCCATTCAAGTGACTTCAACTTTCTAAGCCTCCGTTTGCTGGTCTTCAAAATGGAGCCAATATACCTTTCTTGGGGGTATTATGATGATTAGGTACAATAATATTTGTGAATGATACTTACACTCATGGAGCATATAATTTGCTAAACACAGGGCTAAGCACAATGACTGTCCCACCCTCCAAACCACTCTGAAGAAGATAAAGATTTTTATTCTCACCATACAGATGAAAAAGTGGAGGCCTGGGAGAAGTAAGTAAATTGCCTGATGTCCCAAAGCATCAGAGGCCAGTCAGGCTGCCAGCTGTCACTGACAGTGGCCAAATATACACTAATCACTTGATACATGCTTTCCTTCATTAACATACAAGCTCCACAGGGAAAAGTAACCAACGCTTCATTGTGACTTTTTAAAGATGGCTTATCCTGTCTGGCTCGATGTGACTTTAGATGCAGGAAAGTTCCATCCCCCACCCTGGGGGTGGGTGGAAAGGAAGGATGAGCATGAGGTAGTGGTGAAAGAAAGGGGGTGCTGTTATGGTTATTTACCAAAGCTTTACATGAAGTACTTTTAAGAAGCTAATGAGGAGGGTTAGAGGCAGGTCTGGGTTTCTGCTTAAAAGAAGCATCAACAAAGAAACTTTGGGGAGTCGCTCAGGCTCTGCTGCCACTAGGTCTCCTTGGCCTGTTCCCAGAAAAAGGAGCGCACTTAATTAGAGACACTCTGACTCTTGCACTTCAGGGCATATCCCTAAAGTGCTGTTTATTCAAAATCACCAGTTACTGGCAGGAATAAACCCATTTCTGCTTCGTTTTCAGCAATAGGGCTTTTGGAAGGAAAACAATGTTTCCTTCCAAAATGAGAGATGAGCCTGCCCTTTGATGAACTGAGGCAGGGGGGCAGGGAACAAAAGGATTCTAGTTATGTGTATCTGTGCATTTTTGATTCCAAGTTGGGGATGATATTAAATGGGGTGAGGTGGGAGGAGTGGAGGAACTTTCTCCAGATCCTATTCTTAGAGTCTCAGTTAGTTAGCCTGGTCAAAAACTAAACTTCATCTCAACTATTTCTGATTATTCATCATTTATTCACTTGTTAGCTTTATGGTCCAGGTACTGTGCAAGGTGGTATGGGTAATAAACACCTTTCTTCAGTCTTTGCAAAGCTTTAAATCTATTAAAATGAAATTTATCTGATAGTAGTTAATGTTTTTAGGATAATCAGTATTTGACAGATAAGCACTTTATATGAATTCTTTCACTGCATCCTCATGTAAACCCTATGAGGCAGATGCCATTACCTCCATTGTACAAGGTGAAGCTGAGGAACAGAGGGCTTAGTAGATGACATCAGGAAATAGCCAACCCAGGGTTTAAAACCAGGTCTGACTCCAGAGATCATGATCAGATAGTATTTTAGATGCACAGCTGCATCTGGTGATAGCCTTTAAGCAAAGTACCATAAGAGTGGAAAGTCCCACTTAGGTTGGATGGCAGAGGTAGGAAGGAGAATACAACCAAGATCAACTTCATTGCATTGGGCTTATACCATATAAACATTAAGTAAGAGGCTTTCTTTTCTTCATAGCAAGGGCAGTCTGCATTATATGATTGGTGGAGAAGGAGGCTAGTCTTTCCAGAGAATTTGACCGGAGCCTGGAAAATACTCTAAGCCAGCTAAATCAGTTGCACTGACACCTCCATTAAGTGTCTTCCCTTATTTTCAGGCCATCTCCCATTGTGACACATAAAATGAGCCTCAGTTGCCTGCTTCTTCTAGTTCCTCCCTCTTCTTTGATAATTACTTATACCAAAAGAATCTTGCCTGAATCCCATGATTGAGTGAACAAAGGAGGATGTTTGGCCCTTAAAAATGAATTGAAATATAACTAAGCAGCAATGCATCACATGAGAAATGTGTCTTGGTATAACATGAAAAAATAAACACACTTATGGAAGTGGCAGGATAATGCAGACATTAGGAACATACTCGGGTTCAAATCACCCTTCTGCTGCATTAAAGCTTCCTGGCTTTGGGCAGGTTCCTCAAATGATTCATTGTAAAGCACTCAAAACAAACTGTCACATAGTAGATGCTCAATGACTGGTACCTGTTACTGTAATTAATTATTGAGCCCATTGCTATACATCAAGTGCTGTGCTCATTGCTTTACATGAATTATCTCAATAAATCCAAATAACTCAATTAGTTAAATACTGTTATTATTCCCAGTCACCACGTGGATAAGAAAGAGTAGGGTATCTTCAACTGATTTGGGATTCTAAAATGGATACATTGCTCATACCCACCCATCAAATTTACCATCATCTTCACCACAAGTGACACGAGAATAATTTATTTATTTATAATGACCTGACTTTTAAATCATTCTTTAAAAAAAAAAAAAAACAGAAATCTAGCTCTCCCTGTTGCAAAGAAAAATACAGGTAAATAGCATTAAAGTAACTTTTCTGGGCACTGGTTTTTGAGAACATGTTAGTCACTTTCTATTCTAGAACATTCCACAGAATGAAAAGATATGATGAGGTGTTAATGTGGCATCAGACTACACAGACTCAGGTTCAACTGGATTGTCAGAGTCCCGCATTTGCCAAGGAAATTCATCTTCAAGGACATATTCCGCTGTCCCACCAGTCTCATAGCCTGACCTATGCATCACATTCACATCCCATGAACAGACAATGTCCTCATGGTAAGAGACTTCCCTGGTGGCTCACTCGGTAAAGAATCCACCTACAGTGTGGGAGATTGAACATTGGTTCAATCCCTGGGCTGGGAAGATCCCCTGGAGGAGGGCATGACAACCCACTCCAGTATTCCTTCTGGAGAATCCCCATAAACAGAGGTGCCTTGTGGGCTACAGTCCATGGGGTTGCAGAGTCAGACACGACTAGGAGACTAAACACAGCACAACACAAGAGACCAACACTGCACCAGGCTTCACCAGGCAACCTTGTCCTTGGGATACATAGCAAAGGCAATCTGCTCAGTGGATGAAGGTAGTTAAACAGAGGAACAATAGGCAGTGACTCAGACACACTTTGAAGCTGTATTTTAGTGCATCCTTACAGGACTGAAGATAAATGGGAAGAACTGTAAATAGTAGCAATATTATCCAGGACTGGCAAGAGAGAACAGAAAACTGTTATACATATATATTAACTGGCAGTGCTTAAAGTTTAGACTGCATCAGAATTACCTTGAGATCTTCTTCAAAGTGAATCCTCAGACCTCCCCAGAGATTCTGATTTAGTAGGTCTCAGATAGAGCTCATGAATCTCCATTTTTTTATCAAACATTTCATGATTCTAATGCAGGACTTCTCTGGACCACACCATGAGAAACACTGCATTAATCTGCTCAGTCTTATCCAGTAAGTAACATAGCCTTCAGGGAGACATTTCCCCAGCTTATTAAAAACTAGCTGAGAGTCACACATTTTATAAACTTGACAGGGTTAAGAATAGATAGGGGCTCCATCAGTTTCTCAAACTTCTCTAGAAAGCCTTTTTTTTCCTACTAGAAGTAAGATATTTTTAAATCATTTGTGACTAGATACAAGTTTCCATACCATATTGTCAAAGTATTTTTTGGTGACTTATCCCCAGCCTCCATCACAACTTCTTTCACTAAGAAGCTTCAGATGCAAACTTCAGTGGAGACACTTCTCTTCATTGCTACATATCCTAGTTTCCATCTTGAATCTATCTCTGTAGCATCCTCTTTTTAGCTCTAAATGTAGTCACTTAAATGAGGGACAACACTGATATGCAGCCATCTCAATAACCAAGCAAAGTGAAGTAAATAGCAACTGATGGATGCCAAAGTTCAGAAGTGTGAAGCTGATTTAGATAAAGTAGGCATTTCAGTTTGAGATCTAATAAAAAACAAAACAGCAGTCACAAGGAGCCTTTTCCCATTACTCTGCTGGGGATAATCTTTATCTAAACCAATATTGTAAAAGTAACAAAAGGCACAAAGTTGTCTGCTGCATAACTCATTTATTATGAAATTATATAAGACTCAAACAATTGAAACAGGATTATTTATGTGATCATTAAACCCAGGGCAATTTCTACAGATTTTTCATCTTGTTAATGGAAATCTTAGTCACAGATATATATTTAGCCAGGTTTCATTACAAATATTGTTACTTCCAACTAAGTATTCCTTATTACAGTTGACATGCTGTACTTCCTTACTGTGAACCAGTGAAGTAGCTCAGTCATGTCTGACTCTTTGAGACCCCATGGACTGTAGCCTACCAGGAGCCTCCATCCATGGAATTTTCCAGGCAAGAGTACTGGAGTGGGTTGCCATTTCCTTCTCCAGGGTATCTTCCCGACCCAGGGACTGAACCCAGGTCTCCAACATTGCAGGCAGACGCTTTACTGTCTGAGCCACCAAGGAAGCCCTTACTGTAGCAGAGTTTAAAAATTGTTTATTCTTTTATTTTACTGAACCAAAGAAGTAAAAAATATGAAAAGTAATATAGAATAATCCCCTTGACAACTTTTCATGCTACTCATATGTTGTAGTTTAATTACTAACAACTCTAACTTAATCACTTTTTAATAACTCTACTTTTCAACAGGAATATTTCAACTATCATAGCCATGATACTCATATCATGCTAGAATCAAATTTTGCATAATAACTAAGCTTATATTTTATGTGAAACACACATACCAGACTTACATTTAGGAGGACCACACTGACAAGAAAAAATGATTACCAGCACAATGGTAATATAACTCGTTAAATAACAGAAAGTGGCCTCAAAGAGGTAAAAAGATAAACTTTTATACAAATTGAGGTATAATATGTTAAATTTAGCTATGGAAGCCATGAACAGCTTAAAACATTTTTGAAGGGTCATGAGAACCAGCTAGTCCAGTATGATCTGCTGGTTTGATAATCGAGGATGTCACCTCTCTGCACTCTGGCATTACTGTAGTTATTATCTACTGCTACATAGCAAATTATCACAAGCTGAGGGACTTAGAAAAACACGAATTTAATATTTAGCAGCTTCCATGAATGAAGAGTCTGGTTATGGGTTAGCTGAGTCCTCCACTCAGGCTTAATCAAAGTGTAGCATCAGACCACAATCACTTCCGAAGCACTGGGTCTGATTCAGCAAACACTGGTTGCTCACAGAATGCATTTTCTTGTGGCTGTATGACTAAGGTCCCTATTTTCTTATTAGCTGTTGGATAGGGATCACTCCCAATTCCTAGAACTTGTTTTTAGTTCTTTGCCCTCTCTACAGAAGAAGGCAATGGTAACCCACTCCAGTACTCTTGCCTGGAGAATTCCAGGGACAGAGGAGCCTAGTGAGCTGCCATCTATGGGGTTGCACAGAGTCGGACAGGACTGAAGCGACTTAGCAGCAGCAGCAGCAGCAGCAGCCCTCTCTACAACATGGTAGTTTGTTCCTTCAATGCCAGTGGGAAAACATCTCTTATGTTTCAGATCTCTCTGACCTCTTTTCAGGAGTGACTTGATTTGGTCAGAATCACCCAGGATTGTCTACTTTTGATGAACTCAAAGACAACTGATGGGGAACTTTAATTATGTTTGCAAAATCATTTCCACCATATACAGTCCCATAATTATGACATATCAGAATGATAAATCCTACTTAGAATTTATAGTTACCACAGATCACTAGTTACAAATCAAATCTTACTTACACTCAAGGGAAAGGAATTATACAGGGAAGGTACACCAGAGTGTGGAATCTTACGGCCATCTTAGAATTCTGCCTACTACAATGTATTCCTACTCTAATTGCTGAGTTGCCAGGGGTCCCATGGTTATGGGTCACTGAAAGATAATTTTTATTTCATTATTTTGATTCAAACTAAATTTGGGAGGATACTCGGCAGAGAGCTAAGAGGCATTTGGCTGCTGAATGTACAGGAACAAACAGACAGATCTGAAGTCCTGGAGCGAAGCTGCCCACCAGCCACTCACAGCAGCAAGAGGAGAAAATGGCTAGAGAAAACCACAGCTGCACTATGGTTGTCCACTCTGGCACGGACTGCATATTGACCAGCTGTCTTCATCCACGGATGTGTAGAAAGCAAGAGAATAATATAGGAAAGGGTGAAGGGTAGCATGTTTGGTGCCATACCACGATAGCTTCCAGACTGCATTCATTATAGATTAGATTCTCTAGAGAGTAGATTTTGTCTCCTGCTTCTTATTACAATAGCAACTGCAGCCTAGCCCTCTTCTCACTATGGTCATGACCAATTTTACGGACATCTGTTTCACTCCCATCACAACAGATCACAGTGAAATCATTGTCTGAGTACAAATCCTAATTCCTTAACCTTAGTTACCTCGCCTATAAAATATACATGGAAATAACGTCTCAGAGTTCCTGAGTTGAACTTTCAACAAGTGAAGCAACCCAGATGAGTGCCAAGTAAAAAGAAAATAAATGTTATTGGTATTGGTATTTATAATTAGAATGGGTGGGTGTTATAGTTACTTTGCTCTCAAGGTATACCCAGCTGTGTCAGAATTACAGCATCCACTCAATGTGTGCCTGCTAAAACTCTGTTAAGCCAGATTCCCCCATCTGATGTACCTTCAGTCTACACTATTGTTGGAGTGATAGGAACATGCCATTCACCATCTTCAACTCTCAGTGGTATCTTGCTGACTCCAGAATGGAATTCCCAAACCATATCAAGGCATAAAAATTTCCTTCCAGTCAAGGAGATCTCTAGCCTCATTACCCAAGAATCTGTCTTCAAGTCATGCTGAACTACTGCTGTAGTCAAAATATCAGGTTTATTTTTCCAACTGCTTCCTTTTACTTCTGAGAAGTCAACTTAAATATTTTCACTTGGGTGGGATATTTCACAAAACCCTTTCTCCAACCATACAATATTGACCTCCTTCTTTCTGCTTTATATTCATCTCACCTATGATCCTTTTAAGATTTATTAACTGGTTGGCATAACTAACTGCTCTATGAAACTATGAGTCCTTGAAAGAATCATATCTTATTTATCTTTCCAACATCAGGAATTATCCACGTGCATTAGTTGATCAGTAAATGTTGTGGTAAATGAAGAAGGGTTGGAAGAAAGGTCACAAGGGGAACTTAAGGCAGATGAAAAACCCTTCATGCGTTCATATCACCATGCCTAGAATCCCACCATTATTTCATTTTTCATTCCTGTAAATAACTTGAAAGGCAGAAAACATTAATCACTGACACCTTGGTGTGAAAGAGTTTTGTTTATCACTTTTGTGCAGGAAAAGTGGGACCCCTGGCAACCTGGCTATTTGACACCTGATTATACTATGCATAAAGGAGATATTCCTAAGAGCCAGTTTGTTAGCAGGTAAAAAAGCTCATCCAATAGAATAGTTGAACTGGAAAATCTAGAGTGATTCTAAGACAATCCAGTGTATTCTAAGACAGTCCAGTGTTTCTAAGACAATCTCTAGTCTGCAAAATTGTGCCTCCCTTCTTTCCTATTAACGTTTTACTATATTGAACATTCACATTTTTGGGGGTTGGGGAAATAATAAGTAATGGTGGTTCAGATGATAAAGAACCTGCCTGCAATGTAGGAGACCTGGGTTCGATCCCTGGATCAGGAAGCTCCCCTGGAGAAGGGAACAGCTACCCACTTCAGTATTCTTGCCTGGGAAATTTTAGGGGCAGAGGAGACTGGCAGGCTATAGTCCACAGGGCTGCAAAGGATTGAACATGTCTGAATGACTGATCGCACACATACATTTTTGTTAGATGGAAATGCTTGTCATTAACAAGAGGAAAAAAATCATCATTTGCTCAGGGGAACCACGTGTGTCAATTTGCTTTTACAATATCTTGGACTTGATCAAACTCTCAATTCACATGTCAACTGTTCCTTTTTCATAATTTATAAACCCTAATGATTTTAGCATAACGTTAATCAACACATTTGCATTAATGAACATACAAATGATTTTGATTAATTAACATAAAATTGTGAAAATTTGCTTGTTACTCAGTGTCCAAAAACATTTTCCATCATTTTTCTATGACTCTCTACACTTTGGGGGGTTGGAAATGCAATAAAATTCATGGAGAAATCAAAAGGGCAAATGTATTTATATCAACTGCATTTTTTAACAATTCCATTTCAAAAATATGATAAAAATATCTATTCCTATAATATATATATGTATATATATATGAAGTCACAAGGTATAGAGAGGTATATAGAGTATGTGTATGTAAGAATATTCACTGTCAGAACTTATGTATCCAAATGGGTCTTTTACCCTTTAAAGCTGTGTATGGAAGTTATGCAGTTGTTCCAATGATGCTGCCCTTGCTCAAACATTTTCAAGGTCCCCTTTTGGGAATTCCCTTTAGATTCTGGCTACTATCAAGTTCAAACCTTCCAGTCCTCTGCAGCAGTGAAAATGAAAATGAATGAGACTTTCATAACTGTCTCCTCATTGGTAAGCATTTCTGAAAATATTTAATGTTTTAAATATTTAATAATAACAAATTGAAAATATTTAATAGAATAATATATTTAATGTTATATTATAATACATTAATATATTTATAATTTATATAAATATATTATGATATATTTCTAACAATAGAAAACATTTAATAATAGTAAATGACTCCCATGGCAGATGCCTTGTGAACCCTGCTGATGTGATGAGTACCTTGGTAACTGCTTGAGCTTCCCATGGTTGCATCTCTCTCTCAAGAGGAGTGTCATATCTAGCTAACCAGCAAATGTGGGCTCCTGAAGCTTGACATGGCTGGCCAAGATTCCACCTGCATATGGATTCCTCATGAAGTTAATAGAACCTAAAGCTTGCCTGAAGCCCATCTGTGTCCTCACTGTCATTAGCATGAAAAATAATTCAAGCTTTATCCAACTCATAGAAAGGCACAGCCTCTTCTCATCATGTTTTAACTACTTTGTCTTATAAACTGCATCACTGAAAAGGGAGATACTCAAAGAAGGGAGTAACGTGGCTATTTTTTATTGACTTATGGCTACCCACTCCAGTATTCTTGCCTGGAGATTTCCATGGACAGAGGACCCTGGGAGGCTACAGTTCATGGGGTCTCAAAGAGTAAGACATGACTGAGAAACTAACACTTTCTATGCACAGGTTTGCTAGGAAAGGAGGTTTGAAATCCAAGACTAGAATAAGCCTTTCATGTTTTCATTGAATTTCAATATATACTATCCTTGTCTACATTTCCAGGATAATTAGAAGTTCACAGCATCATTATCAGTCACAGTAATCCTAATAATTTCTTGCTACCCAGGATAGAAATGAGTCTCGACGATTCTATTCCATTTGGAAAAAAACATCTTGGATTCACCATTCCCTTAAGCTCCTGACGTTGAAAGTTTGAATTAGGATTTTGAAAAGGTCATTTTTCTATATATTATATCAGTTATTTACTTTTATATTTTGAGACTTATGCACTGTGTATCAAAGTACTTTTTTTTTTTTTACTATTGTACCACTAAATAGCAGGAAAGAAAATGATACAGTAGTCTGTGCTTTCTTTTCATTCTAAAATCCTGTTATTTGTGTAGTGCTCACTGATACATGCCCCTAATAAGTGCAAGTTTCTACGTGAACTTCGGATTCATTTTATTAAAGAGCCTAGGCATAAAATGAAGCTTATTTTTCTCCTTGTGGACTTAATCTTGTAATTTTATAAGGTTAGCACAAACCCTCTTGAGCTTATATTTTTCCCAGACATCAGAAACATGCAGTCATTCAATCAGGAATCGTTTAAGAAAAAAATATATTTAAGCCTTAAATAAGCTATGGAGAAAAGTCAACATAATTCTTCCTGTTAAAAAATGAACTCTGCTCAATGTTATGTGGCAGATTGGATGGGACAGGAGTTTGTGGACAATGGAAACATGTATATGTATGGCTGAATTCCTTCGCTTTTCACTTGACACTGTCACAACACTGTTAATCAGCTATATCCCAATACAAAATAAAAAGTGTTTTAAAAGTGAACTCTGGAACATTGCTATTAATAATTTGACAAGGGCTGTGCACACCTGTGAAGAATGAGGTGCTACACTAAGTAGATAATAAACCTGACATATTTGAAGAGAGAACTTATGAAGTAAGTGCAAATTCTAATATGGTACTTAGAGCTCACGCTCTTCCCAGGCAAAAAAAGGGAAATGCCAAAGATAAGTTTAAAGGGGGCCGAGGCCCTTCTTTCTGCTTGCCAAGATCTACCAGTCTGTCCATTCTTTCCATCTTCAGACAGGCTTTGCTAGCAGCTATGATCCTCTGGTCCCATTTACATGTGGTTGGATCAACCATATGTGAAGTAGGAATAGACTTAAGGAGCAACAGATACATTAATGTAGCATGGAATGAACTTTGCCTGAAGCCCTGCAGTGAAGTTAGGATCCCGTGCGTAACTAGTTTTTGCCTTACATTTAAATCCACCGTTTACCTCTACTGCCTGCCTACCAATTACCAGAATGTCTCTTTTTGCTTATAAAGTCCTGGATCTCTGGAGACTGTCTTCTCCTCAGTGACTCACTGCGGTAATCTAACTATTCACCCACTATGAGTCTACTATGTCTTGCTGAATTTGTCTGATCCTTGAGTCACCTAGTCACCTCTTAAATATCAGTACACATGAGATAATGATAGCCCATCAAAGTTAACACCCTTCTACCCATGGTGAAGTCAGACAAACTTTGTCTTCTAACACCCTACACAGAAATACACATGTATGCACACAATCATATACACAATCAGTTAAAATTCTGCTCCCCAGCAATCCACTGAGTTCCACTGTATAATAATCCTTTTGAGGGTTTTATTATTGAAATATATTTGATTTACAATGTTAGTTTTGGGTTTATAGAAAATTATACATATATAATGCATATTTTAAAAGTTATATATATCAGAGAAAGCAATGGCAACCCACTCCAGTACTCTTGCCTGGAAAATTCCATGATGGAGGAGCCTGGTAGGCTGTAGTCCATGGGGTCTCTAGGAGTCAGACACAACTGAGCGACTTCACTTTCACTTTTCACTTTCATGCATTGGAGAAGGAAATGGCAACCCACTCCAGTGTTCTTGCCTGGAGAATCCCAGGGACAGGGGAGCCTGGTGGGCTGCCGTCTATGGTGTTGCACAGAGTCGGACACGACTGAAGTGACTTAGCAGCAGCATATATATATATATATATATACACACACACACACACACATATATACATATATATATATATACATACACACACATTCTTTTTCAGATTCTTTTCCATTATAGGTTATTACAAGATAGTGAACGTAGTTCCCTGTTCTATATAGTAGGTTCTTGTTTTTTATCTATTCTATACATAATAGTGTGTATCTGTTAATTCTAAACTTCTAATTTATCTCTCACTCCTCCTTTCCTCTTTGGTAACCATACTATTGTTTTCTAAGTCTTTATTTTTTTTTTTAATTATTGTGTCATAATAGCAACATCAACTTAATAGTTTCATAGTCAACAATTTTTTTTAAAATAGAAAAACTAATGTAGAATTGAGGACACTAGAAAAAATGGAATAGAAGTCATTCTTTAGGATAAAAGAAAAGAATAGGTGAATGCTCAGCAAACAGAAAAGGTCAGTAGTATTTGTGGAATTATTTCCTAATTATGTTTATGTGTGTTTTTGTGTGTGATCTAGGTTATGACAAAACATATATTTCTTATTGCAGTTGATGATCAAATACTTTTATAAACTATATATTAGAGCACCTGGAGAGTAAGGCATCATATCTACAAAATACCTAAAAGAAATTTTAAATTTGTCACCTTCATGGATTGCACATTAAGTCGGTACTTCCCTCTAGATGCAACAACAAATGCAATTTCACCTGATAAACTTTTGTTATTTTCAAGAAAGCAGATAAGCAAATCTCTGAGGAAATGGGAATGCAGACAAGTAACTTTTGATGGCAGAATAAAGAAATAGTAAGTCCTGTGTATGAAGAGTATAGTGGGTGAGTTCTGGGCTGGAAGTGCCTCGGTAGATAGGATCCAGTGTAATCAGAGCAGCCCCGTGAATTTGGACAAGTGAACAAGCAACACTAGAGAGAAGGGGGCTCCATGTGTGTAACTAGGCTCCACAGGTGTAATTATTCCACTGTTAACAAGTTGTGGTGAGCTGAACTGGTTGTGTTGAGGTGAAGAACAGTGATGGTGATACCCAATACCTGTTTATATCTTTACAGTTTTCAGAGCATTTTCTCACCTATTATATTATTTTATCATCATAAGAAGAGCTGGAATTAAGAGGAAGCAAGTGAGGCACCAAGGGGGCAAACTTTAAGGAGGTGCTCGTTCTTGGTGTCTTGTAAATGTCCTGAGCATTTTGCTCACATCACCCTGGTCTTAGCTGTTGTCATGAGAAGAGATTTCATTAACTCTGTGTTAGATATCAGTAATATCATTAGATATCAGTAAAGTTAGGTACATAGAACTTAAGTGCAAGTGTCACTAACAGTGTTGAATCTTTAAACACTTTTCCTCCTGACTCCTGGGGAAAAAATGCAATTTTCATCTACTTCAGACAACCTCAGTAAGGACTTATACTGCTTGAATTTGCAAAATCATAAATTTGCAAGATAAAAAACCATAATATCCTTATTTGCTATGAAATGATTGTTCAGGAAGAATGGCAAACTGAAGCCAGTAAGATTTCAGCTTTGGATCCCTGAATTATGTTTGAGACACATCCATTTCAGAAAGACGCAGACAAATTGGAAACCATTTAGGGAACGATTTAAAAAATGATTAGAGAAAATAAAGATTTGATTTATGAGGCCAGATTAAAGCAGATAAATGCCTTGGCTAAGTGACAACCAGGAATATGATAAGAATCTACAAATATTCAGTTCAAATATTAGGAGACTGTAAATATATGCACTGGAAAGGGCTTTTAAGTGTGCTATATGATAGAACTAGGAATAAAATGTAAAATTGTAGACAATAAGAAGAGGACTTTGGGAAAGGGGATTCATTAAGTTGAAAGGTAAAACATAAACTAAGTGGGGGAGACGGGATAAAGAGGGGAAAAGAAAAAAAAAAAGAATGGGAGCATGAAGAATGAGAAAGAAAGAAAAGAAAAGGGAAGGATGAAGAAAAGAGAGAGATAAAGGGAAAGTCGTGGGGGAGAAGGAGAGAGAGAGAGAAAGATAGGGAGGAAGGGAAGGATCTACTCCCTTTTTCTATAAACTACACCAGAGATATTAATATTGATCTCTGAATAGAATTTTAAAATATGAAAGGCATGAATCTTTATCATAACTTTAATAAATAAATGCTCATTGGTCCCTTACTAAAATATAGAATCCAGAAATTGTAAGGAATGCTTCTGTAAAATGACTCTGTTTTACAAAAGAAATTACCAAAAAGAAAGAAAAAAAGAAATAGGAAACCATATCTCATTCCACCACATCTAATAATAGGAAATATCAGAAATAAATTTCTGGCAGGTCTCAGGAGGCATAAATGTCTCTCCAGAAACCTGAGCCAGTCAACGAGATGGCATCAACACCCTACCTCAGGGGAGAAGCCCGCTGGTAAATCAAAAGGAGACAGTAATAGAGAGCTGATGAAGCTGCTCTGAAATTCAGGGCCTGGGCACAGGGCACTTGCCAACCTTTGGCTAGCTTGCTACACATAAGTTACCTTAATTGAAAGTGAATTATAAACCTGCCCTGGCACACATTCTACTTCAAAATCCAACAACAGATAATAATGCTATTAAAATAAAGACATCTGGAAATAGCCTATAGTCCCATTTTCTCTCTATAACTGGCATCTGCCTTCCTAAGGTGTCCTTCATGTTTCCTCTCCTATAAACGGCCAAGTGGTGAAACAGGCACTCCTTTCAGGTGAATTACAAGGTCAACATGGGTTGAGCACTAACTAGGCTCCAAACACTGTGCCAGCCATGTCTCTTTTATGAGCTCCTATGCCACTGAAACCCTTACCCTCCATTTCACAGATTAAAAATCTGAGGTCAAAGAAGTTAAGTAATTTGCCCTAAATCACTTATTTAGTAAGAGAAAGAGTCAGGAAGGAACAGAATTCCAGACTGCATATAGCCAACACTCAGCAAGTTGCCCAGCGCATAACACATAGTAAGCATTTCTATTATACCCAACACTCAGCAAGCTGCCCAGTGCATAACACACAGAAAACACTCAGTTAATAGTATTAATTTGAAGAGAATTGATAATATAATTGAGATGTGAAAAGAATCTCCAACAAGTTTGGCCATGACTTGTTGAATTATATATGAGCCAATTACAGCCGTATGTGTAAGTGAAAGTCGCTCCATCATGTCTGACTCTTAGTGACCCCATGGACTATACACTCCATGGAATTCTCCAGGCCAGAATACTGGAATGGGTAGCCTTTCCCTTCTCCACGGGATCTTCCCAACCCAGGGATTGAATCCAGGTCTCCAACATTGCAGGTGGATTCTTTACCAGCTGAGTCACAAGGGAAGACCAAGAATACTGGAGTGGGTAGCCTATCCCTTCTCCAGCACATCTTCCCAACCCAGGAATTTAACCGGGGTCTCCTGCATTGCAGGCAGATTCTTTACTAACTGAGCTATGAGGGAAGCTCTCACATCTATAAAATGGCATCTTTTAAGGACAAAGTATCTTTTGCCTTCTTTGGTACTGATATCACCACAAATATACCAGATTTCCTCTGTATCAAATAAACAGAAAATGGACCTAACATCTAGATTAGCCTTTCAATAAATGCTAAACTTTTATAAAACGACATATATGATCACGTCATTCTTTGTATGGTATTAGACTGACAGAAATAAGATTGATAATATGTAGTATTGATTACAAATAAATTGAAAATAGTACAGCTTATGGGTTCCCAAGATCATATAGAAAAATAGAGAAACCCAGTCTATACTTAGAGATCTTATAATTCCACTGGAAGACAAGATATAAATGCATGGAAAGGAAATTAAATTGAGCTTTCAATAGCCATTTGAGATTTTTTCCAATAATTTCCATTCAACTAATATTTAGGAAATGCCTACTATGAACCAGAATGTGCTTTAGGCATCAGCCTACAAAGAAAGACTAAAATGGGATCACTGGTCTCAAGAATCCTGTGGTCCACTTGGGGAGAAAACTTGCACAGTTTTAAAACAAAATGATTAGCACTTTAGAGAAAGGCATATGGTGCTAAGGAATACAGATGAAGAAAGGTTTAATTCTGAGTGAGCTTTATGGTTTTATCAAGGAAGACTTCCCAACGGAGGTGAGGCCCAAGCTGGGTCCTGATGAAAAAGTAGGAGTTTTGTAGGCCAACAAGGGAGAACACCCCAAGAAGAGGAAACATCATACAACAGTCTATGCAGGTATAAAAATTATCGAAGACTATGGCAGATACGGATAGGGAAGTCTTACTAGCAAAATTACTAATATTTGGTGGGGGAGGATTTTACTTAAAACTATTCAGTTTCAGTTTTTTGCTGTTGTTGTTGTTCCCCAGGTCCACTTGAATGCTGACAAATACTGAGATGAGTTCAAGGCCATCTCAGTTAGGACCTTAGCATCCTGACCAGCATATTGGAACGTTTCCCTCCTTCACTGTATTCAGACTACATAAGCTAAGGCATTATCTATTGTTTAACTTAGCATATCTAATATATGAGGACCATCATTAACATTTTATAAATCATCTATTATATAATTTCAATGTTCAAATAGTGTTCAAGAGTATATCCACTTTTTGGAAACTAAACAGAATTGCAGAAGAGACATCATGAAATACATGATTAGTTAAAACCTAAGAAGTGAGAGTCATTTCTTTTAAATGCAAAATTACAAAAGTGTATACATTGATCAACATGGATATGTTACAGATATTTTGGAATCTAAATAAGTCTTAGAATCTCATGAATACTGCTATGAGACATTCTTTTGAAGCACTGACTGTAAGGAGCACAGTGCAATCAAAGTTATACAAATTATAGACAATAACATTTACAGTTACAGAATTCTGATGAGAATTCCAGGAATTAAACAGTTGCACTCTTCACTTTCATACAAAAATAAACTCGAAAACTGAGTGAATGACATTCACCTCGCCCATTTCTAAGGTTAAGGAAAGCTTTATGTATTAATTCTCTCCAAGTGAAAACAAGGAATAAGTTCACATATAATCCTGGAGAAATTTAATTGAAACCTCATAAAACATTCCGCATGAATGGTTTTCAACAAAAATGTGATGTCCTTAAAGAATAATGAGCTCCAGAGCTTCCTCTTCAAACATAATCAACAATGTCATTGAACTTGGTCACTCCTTCCTCCTGTGAATGATTGCCTTTTGCAAATGAATTTTAACAGAATCTCCCCTCTTAATTTTGTTGCTTCTGGAAAACAGTCTACTTTTTTCTTAGCCATGTCCCACCCATCACTTCTGCCAGGAATTAACTGCACCTTGAAGACATTGAGATGTTCCTTCAGAAAGCTAAGACCTACCCCTTCCAAATCAGACCTCTATCAGGCACTGAATTAAATTAGATTAACTCCTGATTTAATACTTTAGCCACCTGATGCAAAGAACCAACTCCTTGGAAAAGATTCTGATGATGGGAAAGATTGAAGGCAAAAGGAGAAGGGGGCAGCAAAGGATGAGATGGTTAGACAGCCTCACCGACTCAATGCACATGAATCTGAGCAAACTCCAGGAGATGGTGAAGGACAGGGAAGCCTGGCATGCTGCAGTCCATGGGGTCACAAAGGGTCAGATATGACTTAGCAACTGAACAATAACAAATGTGGCTCCAGGCCACAGCTTCCTACTGACTACTGTTTTTCCAGTTCTGATAATTCGGCCTGATTCATGTATAAGACTGTATCCTACTCTTCCTTGGTTGATAGATTCTCTCATTTTTTACTTCCTACCACAAGCTTTGACTATAGTCTCTGACTGTTTTGATCCCTTGATGTGGTCTTATGAGGCCTTTCTCTCTCTAATCTCCTCCAGCCATTAACAAGTCTTACGGAGTCTTCATCCAAAATAAACTCTTCTGTCTCCTGTAATGTACTATACTAGTAATAATCCCAATTACTTCTTTTCTTTATCCATGAAATTATTTTCAATTTTTTGTTCAATTTTTATAATGTTGTGTTGGTTTCTGCCATACAACAACACAAATCAGCCATACTTCTGACTTCAGTACTGAAACAACTTCTCATTTGTCCTCCCTACTTCTTCTCTTATTCCTTCCAATCAAAGGGGTTTCTTAAAATATATATATATATATATATTGGATCCCCTTATCATGCACACACACAACCATTCAGTGGCTTCCCATTTTATCAGAATAACATTCCAAATGCTTTTTTATGACCTATTAAGTATTGCCTCCCTTAATAGTTCTATAAGGGCTCAGAATTTTGCACCCGTTTTTCCTTCTTCCTGAAATGTTCCTCCCCATTACTCTTTTAATTGTTGATTTCTTCTGAGACTTCTGACCTCTGTTCAAATATTACTTTCTTACAGAGACCTTTCCTTACCATGTTATTTAAATAGCTCTCCCCTCAGCTCCATAGAAACATATAATTTAAAACCTTCTCAACATCTTGTTTGATTCCTTAACTCTTGACACAGTGGGTAACTGTAAAAATACTTCTCTTTATGAGGGTCTTGTCTTTCTCCCAGGAATATAAATTCTTTGAGGCAAAGATTGTAACTTTTTGACATTTTATTTCCAGGGACTAGTATCAAACAAAATACCTAAAATAAAATAAACAAATGCAGTAAAATAATTAAAAATAAATAAACTCAACAGACCTAGTTGAGAATGAACTCAGAACACAGGTGTATTCACACATTCACATACCTTTAATGTACACAATAGCACTAGAAGAAAAGTAAGTTTCTCCAAGTATTTGTATCATTTTCAGATTTTAACAGAAATTCCCAAATCTAAACCCAGTGCTTTGCTTTTTTCATGATCTACATTAGCAAAATCATTGTTTCACTTAAAAGTTTGCCTCTTGCTGACATTTCACCATGCAATTTTCTTCTACCATGTAAGTTATTTTTTAAAAGTCAAGCAAAAAATATAACCACATACACTGGCTTTATGTCCCTAAAATCAGAACAAAGCACTCATTAATAAAAATCTCTTCCTCAAAACTTGTCACATTAAATTAAAGATGGGTTAAAGAAAAAGAATGGATATTTCTAGTGATAAGACCAATGGTTAGAGGCCAAAAGACAATTATCTGCTTGTTTTTTGATAACTTAGTCCCAAAACCTTAGGGATCTTTATGCCACTACTTCATTATATCACATTAGAAATAAATTGCAGCACATGGTAAAGGCATTATTTTCCTAAATATACTAAAAACTGTGCCATAATGAGTTTGCAATACAAGTGATAACTATCAGTTGCAAAGCTAGTACAGGAAGGCAGCCAAAACTCATCTTTCTTTCATCCAACAACCTTTCATAGAACATCTGACAGTCATAGTGACTGAGATCAGGATCTGAGGATGAAGGGTTCAAGACTTCAGCTTTGTACAAGCATGTGGCATTGAACCACTCAGTTCATTTATCCTTAAAATCAGGTTACTATAACATCTATCTCATAAGGTTGTGGTGAGAAATAAGAATACAAAATGAGTAAAATTTCCACTACATAGTAAGATCTCAAAAACAATCTTAGTTTTGCCACAGAATAATGTATCCTGACGGGCATACATTTAAGATATCCTGCATCCTTCAGGGAGGATGAAAGGGTACTTGGTGGAATGGTTGGAGTTAAATAACTTTAGGTTTTTTAAGAACAAACTATGCCCCTTCCCCATTTTTAAAACAGCATTACTGAGGTATAATTTGCATGGCTTTGAATTTACTGATTTAAGTGTACAATTGAATGACTTTTAACAAATTTCATAGTTGCATGTGCACGCTCAATTGCTTAAGTCATGTCCAACTCTTTGCAAACCTCTGCTGTCTAAGGTATTCCCCGGGTAAGAATACTAGAGAGAGTTGCCATTCCCTTCTCCAGGAATTCTTCCCAACTCAGGGATTGAATCCATGTCTCCAGTCTCTTCTGTGTTGTAGGTGGATTCTTTACCACTGAGCCACCGGAGAAGCCCTCATAGTTATACAACCATTGCCAAATTCCAAAGTTAGAATATTTTTGTCACCCCCACCTCCACCAAAGATCTCTCATGCCCAATTGTAACTGCTCCTCTTCACACACCCAGCCCCAGGCAACCTTTAGCTTAGTTTCTGTCTCTGTAGATTTAACTTTTCCTGAAATGTCATATAAATGGAATTATACAATATGTTGTCTTTAGTTTCTGTCTTTATCATGTCACATAAGGTGAAAGTCAGCCTTGTGGTATCCTGCATCAATAGTTAGTCTCTTTATTTGTTAATAGTGTGCCATTCTATGAATATGCAGTGCTGTTCTATTCACCAGTTGACTGACATTTGAATTGTTTACAGTTTTTGAATACTACCAAATGCCAGGCTGGATGAAGCACAAGCTGGAATCAAGATTGCCGGGAGAAATATTAATAACCTCAGATATGCAGATGATACCACACTTATAGCAGAAAGCAAAGAGGAACTAGAAAGCCTATTGATGACAGTGAAAGAGGAGAGTGAAAAAGCTGGCTCAAAATTCAACATTCAAAAAACTAAGATCATGGCATCTGGTTCCTCACTTCATGGCAAATAGATGGGGAAAAAATGGAAACAGTGACTGACTCTATTTTCTTTGGCTCCAAAATCACTGCAGATGGTGACTTCAGCCATGAAATTAAAAGATGCTTGCTCCTTGGAAGAAAAGCTATGACCGGCCTAGACAGCATATTAAAAGGCAGAGACATTAGTTTGCCAACAAAGGTCTGTCTAGTCAAAGCTTTGGTTTTTCCAGTGGTCATGTATGGATGTGAGAGTTGGACTATAAAGAAAACTGAGTGTCAAAGAATCAATGCTTTTGAACTGTGGTGTTGGAGAAGACTCTTGAGAGTCCCTTGGACTGCAAGGAGATCAAACCAGTCAATCCTAGGGGAAATCAGTCCTGAATGTTAATTGGAAGGACTGAAGCTGAAACTCTAGTACTTTGGCCACCTAATGGGATGACCTGACTCATTAGAAAAGACTCTGATGCTGGGAAAGATTGAAGACAGGAGGAGATGACAGAGGATGAGATGGTTGGATGTCATCACCAACTTGATGGACATGAGTTTGAGCAAGCTCAAGGAGTTGGTGCTGGACAGGGAAGCCTGGCATGCTGCAATCCATGGGGTCTCAAAGAGTCAGGCATGATGGAGTGACTGAATTGAACTGAATAATGCTACCATAAACATTCTCTCCCTGGAGAAGGAAATGGCAACCCACTCCAGTGTTCTTGCCTGGAAAATCCCATGGACGGAGGAGCCTGGCAGACTACAGTCCATGTGGTCACAAGAGTCAGACATGACTTAGCGACTAAACTAAACATTTTCTTACAAGTCTTTTTGTAGACACATTTTCATTTCTTCTGGCATGTTCCTAAAAGCCTTCCTTCCCCCATTTTAAGTGAAGGATCTGCCCCTGACTGTCTTCTGTGCACCTTGGGGAGAGTAATGGAGTTCTGATACCAGCTTGTAACTTGTAACTACTGAGGCAGCTCATGTGACAATATGGAGAAAGGACAACAACTCTTGTTTCTGCCCCTTTTCCTATAAATTTCCTTGTGACCTAGGGAGAGAAGTAGCACGCCTCTCAGCACCGAAGTACTAACCAAAGGCAGGAACTAGATGTTCTCTGAAGTATCTTCTACCTTGAAAAGTGTAGAATATTTTCAGTTACTAAAGAATTTAAAAGCAAACCACAAATACAATCACTGAATCATCTCCCTTGCCTCTGGCATTTTTGGGATTGGCGTTATGTGGGAGGCCAGCACTAGTTCCAGAAGAATGATACAGAAAGTGAATGAGAGAATATGGGTATACTCTCCTACAGCATGCAGAACCCAGGATTCACAAATTGGTGCTCTAAATAGACCTCTTATGCTTTTGAGGTTCCTCTTGCATCTCACTATCTTTTTCTGACCATATTTTCTAAGTTGGTCATTTCATTCAAAGTTACCTGGGCACACACACAATATGGACCTAACATCTGGATTAGCATTTCAATAAATGCTAAAGTTTTTTAAAACAACATATATGATCACTTCATTATTTGTATGGTATTAGACTGACAGAAATAAGACTGACAATATGTAGTATTGATTACAAATAAATATAAAAATACAACTTACAGGTTCCCAAGAGCATATAGAAAAATAAAGAGACCCAGTCTATACTTGGAGATCTTATAATTCCACTGGAAGGCAAGATATAAACACATGGAAAAGAAAATAAATTGAGTTTAAATAGTCATTTGAGATTTTTTCCCCAATAGTTTTCATTCAACTAATATTTAGGAAATGCCTACTATGTACCAGCATGTAGGCATCAGCCTACAAAGAAAGACTAAGATGGGATCATTGGTCTCAAGAATCCAGTTGGGGAGAAAACTTGCAAATGCACAGTTTTAAAACAAAATGACTAACACTTCAGAGAAAGGCATATAGTGCTAAGGAATATAGATGAGGAAAAGTTTAATTCTTGGGACAGTGAGCTTTATGGTTTTATCAATGAAGACTTCCCAAAGGAGGCTGAGGCCCAGGTTGGGTCCTGATGAATAAGTAGGAGTTTTGTAGGCCAACAAGGGAGAACACCCCAAGAAGAGGAAACATCATACAACAGCTATGCAGGTATAAAAATAATAGAAGACTATGGCAGATAGGGATAAGGAAATCTTACTAGCAAAATTACTAATATCTGATAGGGAGGATTTTACTTAAAACTATTCAATTTCTGGCTACAACAGAACAGATAACTTATTTTATCAAACCCTTTTAAAAATTATAAATCTAAGTAACAATCATTACCTTCAAAGCTGTTATCTCAATGATTAGGCTTTTCTTTTGTTGTTTGTTTATTCTGACATTTCTCAGAGCACACTGAGATATTTCACTTTAGAATTGCCCTCCAAGATTGTGGCAGAGACAATTTTCAAAATTCATTTTTAAAACTTATTAAATTTGTAACATATAGCAAAACTTATAAAGAGTTTAGTGAACATGCACGTACCAATCACAAAGCTTTAAAAAGTTCACTGTCAATGCAATGGAGACTCTTTGTACCTCTCCTCAATCACATATACCTCCTATGGACCCCCTCTGTCCTTACCCTGCATTTGATCATGGCTATTCCCACATATATTTATGCTTTCATACATATGTATGTTGTCCTAAGTAATATATGATGTTGTTTTTCACATGTAAATATTTACATAAAAACATTTATATGATGATATTACACTGTATGTATTCCTTATCAATTTTCAATTTTCACTCAATATTTTTGTTAGATTTATCTATAGATATTTATCTACATGATATGTGAGTTCTTCACCAATATTCACAGTGTAGAATATCACATTATTTTAAAGAAGCCTTAATTATTTATCCTATTTCCTACTAAGGTATAGTTAGGTGGTATCCAATTCTTTCCTTTATCAATAAACATCTGTTTATCTCTTTTGTGAACATATCAATGTATTTCTGCAGGGTAGAAACCTAGGAATGTTATTTCTATATTGTGACAAATGGACTATTTGTTCATATGTACTATTTGTTACTATGGAACTTCAGAAAACTAAGTTCATGGTATCAGGTCCCATCATATCATGGCAAATAGATGGGGAAATAATGGAAACAGTGACGGACATTTTTTGGTGGGCGGAGGGGGGGGGGATCCAAAATCACTACAGATAGTGACTGCAGTTGTGAAATTAAAAGATGCTTGCTCCTTGGAAGAAAAGTTATGAGTAACCTACATAGCATATTAAAAAGCAGAGACATTACTTTGCCAACAAAGGTCCATATAGTCAAAGCTATGGTTTTTCCAGTAGTCATGTATGGATGTGAGAGTTGGACTATAAAGAAAGCTGAGTGCTGAAGAATTGATGCTTTTGAACTGTGGTGTTGGAGAAGACTCTTGAGAGTCCCTTGGATTGCAAGGAGATCCAACCAATAAGTCCTGAATATTCATTGGAAGGACTGATGCTGAAGGTGAAACTCCAGTACTTTGGCCATCTGATGCGAAGAACTGACACATTTGAAAAGACCCTGATGCTGGAATGATTGAAGGCGGGAGGAGAAGGGGATGACAGAGGATGAGATGGTTGGATGGCATCACCGACCCAATGGACATGAGTTTGGGTAAACTCCGGGAGTTGGTGATGAATAGGGAGGCCTGGAGTGCTGCAGTCCTTGAGGTGGCAAAGAGTCAGACACTACTGAGAGACTGAACTGAACTGATGGGATTCCCAGGTGGCTCTGTAGTAAAGAGCCTGCCAATGAAGGAGATGAGGCTTCAGTCCCTTTGTTGGGAAGATTCCCTGGAGGAGGAAATGGCAACTCACTCCAATATTCTTGCCTTGGAAGTACAAGGGACAGAGGAACTTGGTGGGCTACAGTCCATGGAGTTACAAAGAGTTGAACACGACTGAGAGAATGAGCACACATGCAGTATTTGTTACTAAATTTTCTCCAAAGGATTTGTACCAACTTCCATCCTTCCCATCAGAGTATAAAGTTCTCCTTTCTCCAAACCACCCCAAACCTTCTGTTGCATATTTTAATTTTTCAAAATTACCAATTTGATTTTTAAAAATCAAATTTAATGATCATTGAGTATCTACTCTGAAGAGATCTCCGTGCTTGGTTCTGGATCAAATGGCAAAGCAAGATGTAATAGAATTGAAGGAACCTAACATACAGCCTTAACTCCTGCCACCTGTGAAAAGCAAGGCAATCACTTAACCCTCTCAACCCTAAGTTTCTTCATCTGTAGTATTAAGGGCTGGACAAGAAAATTTCTCAGATCCCTTTCATCCTGATCTTGACTCTATGGTGCTCCATGGGGGCATACAAACCCATAGGAGAAACAGCATATACATGCTGCTAAGTTGCTTCAGTCATGTCTGACTCTGTGTGATCCCATAGACGGCAGCCCACCAGGCTCCCCCATCCCTGGGATTCTCCAGGCAAGAACACTGGAGTGGGTTGCCATTTCCTTCTCCAATGCATGAAAGTGAAAAGTGAAAGTGAAGTCGCTCAGTCGTGTCCGACTCTTAGCGACCCCATGAACTGTAGCCCACCAGGCTCCTCCGTCCATGGGATTTTCCAGGCAAGAGTACTGGAGTGGGGTGTCATTGCCTTCTCCTGCATATACATGAGTAACAGTAATACCAACAAACTATACAAATAAGGCATACAGAGAGTACAGAAGATGGGACCCAAACAAGAAAGAAGGGAGGGACTGGGAAGATTTTATCAAGGAGATTGAAAAAGATGTATCAAAGATGGCATGGAAAACACACTCAAGAATAATGGAGGAAAGGAAATTCAGAGAGAGGAAAGAGCCTGGTTGGAAGACTCAAGATGAGAGAGTGAAGGGAGCAAAGATAGATGGATGGTGAGGTTATGGCACAGGTATGAGTGCTGGGGGGATGAGGCCATGCACAGGGAATTTTTATTATGCCAAAATGTAATAAATCTTCATCATTTCATTGATGATTTTATTTTTAAACCCCCCAAAGCAATTTGGAATCAAGTCTGTAACTAAGGCAGATGGTCAATTTATTTTCATTTGAAAATAAAGCCATAAAACTAATTTCTGTGAGGCTAATCAACTGACTGGATAGTCACTTCTCCAAGATTGTCCAAGGGTTTTGAAAAACAGGAAGAAGCATTGGAGAAATAAGAATGTAGCCTCTTTAACTTACTACTCTGAGTAAACATGTTCCTTTGGATTTTTGAATTCTGGTGGGTTTGTTTAAAAGAGTCAATTGTTTATAGTTATATCTGACTAAGAAAATTCTCATACCTTATGGGATTCTTAGCATTCCCAGACAAAATTTTTAAAGTACAAAATAAATGTTATTCCCAAGAGGAAAAAAAAATCCCTTCTAAGGAGCTATACTTTTTATACTAGAATGGTGGAGAACTTCACTTTGAAAAGTAACCCATGTATCTGATTCTGAATAAACTAAGTTATCATTGGCTAAGAACATGGACACAACAGGTAAAATACATAGGTACAAAGTTTGACTCTCCCATTATAAACTAGGATATTTATTTAAGCAAGCTATTTAAACTCTGTTTCCTAGTCTTAGAATTGTCTTAGAATTGCATTTAGCTGCTTCCCGGGTAGCTCAGCTGGTAAAGAATCTGCCTGCAATGCCGGAGACCCTGGTTTATCCCTGGGTCAGGAAGGTCCCCTAGAGTAGGGATATATAGGCTACCCACTCCAGAACTCTTGGGCTTCCCTTGTGGCTCAGATGGTAAAGAATCCACCTGCAAAGAGGGAGTCCTGGGTTCAGTCCCTGGGTGGAGAAGATCCCCTGGAGGAGGGCATAGAAACCCACTCCAATATTCTTGCCTGGAGAATGCCATGGACAGAGGAGCCTGGTGGGATATAGTCCATGAGGTTACAAAGAGTGGGACACAGCTGAGTGACCAAGCACAGCACATGTGGAGTAAGAAATGGTAACCCACTTCAGTATTCCTGCCTGGAGAATCCCATGGACAGAGGAGCCTGGCGGGCTACAGTCCATGGGGTCACAAAGAGTCGGACACAACTGAAGTGACTTAGCATGCATCTGTAACAAAATACCTGCATCGAACTCCATGTGTTTATGTCACTACTATTTTTCCCATACAGTAAGAAATCAGAGGCTGGCAGCTCAAGGCTTGTACAGTGGCTCCATGTTGTCATCAATAAGCCAATAGCATTGCCTAGCTTTCTGACTCAACATTATATTTTCTTCTCTTTTAAAAATACTTCACTTTGTAGAGCAATGTTAGGTTCACAGCAAAATTGAAAGAAGCTGCAGAGATTTCTCATATACTTCCTACATCCATACCATACAGCCTCCCCAACTATCAACACTGCTTCAATGGGAGCGGTGCATTTGTTACCAAGAATGGAACTAAAAAGACACATAATAATCACTCAACCACCACAGTTTACCTTAAGGTTCACTCTTAGTGTTGTATATCCATGAGTTTTGACAAATGTATAGTGATGCATATTTATCCTCTTAATATATACTATTTATAGACCTAAAATCCTCTGTGTTCTGCCCACTTATCCCTCCTCTACCCAAGAAACCATTGATTTTTCACCATCTCCATAGTTTTGTTTTTTCCAGAATGTCAGATAGTTGGAATCATACAGTATGTAACCTTTTCAGATTGACTTCCCCCTGTTAGCAATATGCATTTAAGTTTCCTTCATGTCTTTTCACAGCTTGAAAGCTCATTTCTTTTTTATCTTGAATAATATTCTGTTATTTAGATACAGCATAGTATGTTTATTTATTCACCTACTGAGGAACTTCCTGGTTGTTCCAAGTTTTGCCAATTTTGAACAAAGCATCTGTAAACATCCCAATGCAGGTTTTTGTGTGGACACAGGTTTCAACTCATTTTAGTAAATTCTAGGGAGCATGATTGCTGGATGGTATCTAAGAGTTTATTTAGTTTTGTAAGAAATGCCAGTCTCCAAAGTGGCTGTATCATTTTGAATTCCTACCAGGAATATATGGGAGTAACTATCGTTCTATATCCTTGCTAGGATTTGGTGTTGCCAGTATTCTAGATTTTGACCATTCTAATAGAATTGTAGTGGTATCTCATTGTTGTTTTACTTTGGGTTTTCCTTATGACATATGATGCAAACATTATTTTCGTATGTTTGTTTGCCATCTGTATATCATCTGTTTTTTTGTTTTTTGTTTTTCATTTTGGCAACAGTAGAAAGTTATACTATCTTGGCAAGCTTGAATTATACAAAACAGTATCATCAACTATATCCACTACATAATACATATGATCTTTGGCCATTATTCATTTTATAACTGAAAGTTTATGCTCTTTCGCCAAACTTTCCCCATATTCTCCATTCCTGTGGCCCATAGCAACCACCATTCTACTTTCTGTTTCTATGAGTACAACTTTTTCTTTAGAGTCATCATGCAGTGTTTCTTTCTGTATCTTATATCACTTAGCATTCTGCTCTCCAGATTTATCTATATTGTCACAAACGGCAGGATATTCTTTAAGGCTGAATATTAGTCCATCATATTCTACATTTTCTCTATCCATTCATTAACTAATAGACACTTAAGTTGTTTCTGTACCTTGACTATTGTGAATATGATGCAATGAACTTGAGAGTGCAGCTGTCACTACAAGATAATGATTTCATTTTCTTTAGACAGCCAGAAGTGAGATTGCTAGATCATGTGGTAGTTCTCTTTTTAGTTTTTATTGAGGACACTCCATACTGCTTTCCATAGACTCTACAGAGTTTACATTCCCACCAACAGTGTAGAATGTTTCCCTTTTCTTCACATTCTCCCCAGCATCTTTTATCTTTTGTTGTTTTGATAGTAAACACCTTAACAGGTGTGCAGGAATCTCACTCTGGTTTTGCTTTGCATTTCCCTCATGATTAGGGATGTTGACACTTTTTAATGTACCTGTTGCCCATTTGTAGGTTTTTTTAGGGAAAAAATGTCTATAAAAAAACTGAGTATATTTGTCTACATCAAATTAAAAAAGCAAAACTTCACAGCAAAAGAAACCATCAACAAAATGAAAAAGCAACCTATTGAATGAGAAAATATTTCTAAGCCACATATCTAATATGGGGTTAATCCAAAATATACAAGAAATGCATGCAACTCAATAGCAAAGAAATGAGCAAAGGATCTGAATGGACATTTTAAAATCATTCTTGATATGTGGCAGCTCAAGGGAAAAGGGCACAAAATATTTCCCTTTGCATTTTTATTCAGAAGGACACTCTATTCAAGACCCTGTTCCTATTTGGCTAAAACTAAGAAACATGGTCACACCTTGTTGCATGAAAAACCAAATACTTTTACTGAAAACATGGTTATCCTAAACAAAATCAGTGATTCTTTAGTGAGAAAAATGTCAAAATAAAATTTTTGTAGGCAACTAACAGAGCTTGCTAATGCCATCATTAAAGAGTTACTTTAGTGAAAGTTAAAAAAGGAATGAATGTAAGTCTTGACATACAGTAAATATCTAATAACTCTTGCCCCAAAATAATTATATTAATGTATGATTGATAATGTTATATCTGTTTTTTCAAGGGCACGTTAATCCTTCATGGCACAGATCAAAGGCCACAGCTACTAAGATCCTTCTCTTGTTCTGCTCCTTAGATGTTTTTCATTATACTCAATGAAACAAACTAATACGACAAACAAGTAGAAAAGGAATTCATTGAAACTGTAGAACTGAGAAGGTAGCTAGGGAACTAGTTTTGGCGAAACTCAGGAACCTAAGGCAACTTCATGGAAGTAAATACCACAAAAGGTGTATTTTAAGCTCCATGAACTATTATAGGAGGGAGTAGCCCTTTGCTTTCCACCAGCGTCTATTTAGGAATGATTGTTCCTAAATAGGTAAAGTGTTTCACTGATAGATGGATAAAGCATGATTGCTGTGCGTTATGAAGTCAGAAGCACATATGTTGTTGACTTTGGCCAAACGACAGTATGATAGCTCAGTGTTACTTAATTACAAAATAGATATTTGTTCACGTTAATGATGCTGAGTATCCATAGTAAGAATGAGAGGGAAATTACTTGAGAGTAAATGGGGTGAATCAATATAGAAGCAGTAATGCATGGTTCTAATTCATAGAATGACAGGTAGAATGCTTTAGTTTGGACATAGTATATGGAAAGGCAGTTACTAGCAGCTTAGGAAGCAGGAAACTAAGAAGCATTATCAAGAGATGAATATATTTAAGTATTAACATGACAAAGTCAAAACCATGCATCTGGGAGTCTAATCTGGTATGTTGAATGAAAAGGAATGCAGAAAGACTGACTTCTTGTATATATGGGTAATATATCTAAATATGGGATCTGAAGTGAAGATGGACAGAAAGGGAATAGGTGAGAGAATTAGGGAGGCATAAAGCTCAACATTCAGAAAACAAAGATCATGGCATCCGGTCCCATCACTTCATGGGAAATAGATGGGGAAACAGTGGAAACAGTGTCAGACTTTATTTTTCTGGGCTCCAAAATCACTACAGATGGTGACTGCAGCCATGAAATTAAAAGACGCTTGCTCCTTGGAAGGAAAGTTATGACCAACCTAGATAGCATATTCAAGAGCAGAGACATTACTTTGCCAACAAAGGTTTGTCTAGTCAAGGCTATGGTTTTTCCAGTGGTCATGTATGGATGTGAGAGTTGGACCACAAAGAAAGCTGAGCACCTAAGAATTGATGCTTTTGAACTGTGGTGTTGGAGAAGACTCTTGAGAGTCCCTTGGACTGCAAGGAGATCCAACCAGTCCATTCTGAAGGAGATCAGCCCTGGGATTTCTTTGGAAGGAATGATGCTAAAGCTGAAACTCTAGTACTTTGGCCACCTCATGTGAAGAGTTTACTCATTGGAAAAGACTCTGATGCTGGGAGGGATTGGAGGCAAGAGCAGAAGGGGACGACAGAGGATGAGATGGCTGGATGGCATCACTGACTCGATGGATGTGAGTCTGAGTGAACTCCGGGAGTTGGTGATGGACAGGGAGGCCTGGCGTGCTGCGATTCATGGGGTCGCAAAGAGTCGGACACGACTGAGCAACTGATCTGATCTGATCTGAGTAGAGAGGAAATGTCAACCGAAATTATTTTTAGAAAGCCAGATAGAAGTATTCAAGATCCCCTGTGAATTCAACCTTGACTGAATTGTTGCTTCCGAAAAGTAGTAAGATGATGAAAAGTAGTAAGATGATAAGAGGCAATACAGCCATAAGAAATAAGATAAAAAGTTGTATTTTATATAGTATGAAATGACAATAGAATATCTCTTAGAAAATATTCAGAATTTGGAATTATATATCGGGTGCCAATGAGAGAACAGAGCTGATGGCATAGAAAGTCCTTTGTCATTTTTCATATTCTATACCTTCCTCTAGTCTTTTCATACACCATATTCTCATGTTTATCAATTAGTCAATTACTTTGTGTATGTCTAATTCTATTAACTTTCTATGCCCTTCTGTATAATGCCATCTCACATGCCCTATTTAACCACAAATCATTCTACACTTTAGGCAGTATTTTTCCTATTTTAAAAAAGGAAACTGAATTTCAGAGACAGCCTACATCCTTTCCTAACTTTTTCCTTTACTTATGAATAAAGGAAACAGTTATTATTGCATTTTTGTTCCTATTCAGTGAGTTATGGATAAGACCATTTTGGGTCCATGCAAAATCATTACTTTTTTAAACTGTAATTCTTTTTACAGATTTATGACCTGCTAAAAATTTCCAAGATCTATTATCTCACGTGTTGGCCGATTTTTTTTTTTTTTTTAATGAATGACTTCTCATTTGAAAACAGTCCATTCACATTTCAAAAATCTTATCAGTATTACCAGATTATTCCTTCTAATTATTCTGGTAGGACTGATCTCAGAAAACGATTTGAATCCATCTGTTATTTAAATTCAAATTTGTTGCACATGAAAGGGCAGAACTTGATTTATATTATCTCTGGTTAGTTCCACTATGTATAGAATAATAAATTGGCAGGCTCTCACACAGCAGCAATAGTAGGTACAAGTCTACAAAATAACTGTCACTGAGATTCAAGATCACACACCTTTACTAAGGGCATCTAAAGGGCATAAACATTTCAGAATTCTAATCAGTACACAATCTGCTAATATACAACCAGTAAAACATTCTTTACTCTTTGGGGAAAAAAAAAAAAATGTATCTCTGCTTTACATACAGTGTAAATATACAGACAAGGGTCCAATCCAGCATGAGACAGTAGCCAAGTTTGTGGGAACCGAAGCTTCAGTAGAAAAATATTTCCATGTATTCATCAGGTTTGCGTCAACCTGGGTATCTCCATGTATTGCACTGTGTACATTACATGTACATAGTGCAGATAAAAGGGTGCCTGTTGGGCTGGATAAAATGTTAGTCACTCAGTTGTGTCTGATTCTTTGTGACACCATGGAGTGTAGCCTCTAGGCTCCTCTGTCCACAGGATTCTCCAGGCAAGAATACTGGAATGAGTAACCATTCTCTTCTCCAGGGAATCTTCCTGGTGCAGGGATTGAACTCGTGTCTCCTGCATTGCAGGCAGATTCTTTACTATCTGAGACACCTGAGATAATATCCCCCCAAATTCATGTCTATCCAGAACTTGTTAAGATGAAGTCATCTGGATTAGGGTGGGCACAAACTTCAATGACTGGTATAATTTTAAGAATATATGAAGACACGAAGGGGGAACGAGGCCATATGACAGTAACAATATAGTTATGAGCCAAGGAATGGGAAAGATTCCTGGCAACTACTAGAGGCTAGAAAGAGGCAAGATAATATTCTTTCCTAGAGCCTGTAGAAGGAACATGACCCTGAAGACCTGTTGATTTCAGACTTCTTGCCTCCAGGACTGTGAGAGAATAAATTTCTGATTTTTTAGGCCACCCAGTGAGTGAGGGCATTCTAAGGAACTGACATAGGCTCTCGGTGACACAATGACCACTCTGACTTGATTTGTTTCCCTTACATAAGCAGAGACTTACTTAGAGTTGCACCACCTTCACACTGACCTCTGCCCATAGACTTGATAAGTAATTGTATAAGGCCAGGATAAAGTACATGCATTTTGTTATTCCTAGGCAAAAGTGTTTCCAAATGAAAAATAATTCAAAGGAAATAGTAATCAAGTTTAAAAGGCCATTTTAAACAGTTTCTTTTAATTCACAATTCTTATTGCATCCCCAGATGTGCAAATTTTCAGCACCCAAGGGATCAGTAAGAAGACATGCTGACACTATTTCCTTCTTAAAACACTTAATTTAATTCTAACACTGAAATCTGCTGCTGCTTTTGGTCCACTCCTCTCCCTCAGTGCACTTCCGCCGTGGCTCAGTGGTAGAGTCCGCCTGCAATGCTGAAGATGCAGGAGACGTGGGTTTGATCTGTGGGTTGGAAGATTCCCTGGAGGAGGGCATGGCAACCCACTCCAGTATTCTTGCTGGAAGAATCCGATGGATAGAGGAGCCTGGTGGGTTCCACTCCATGGGATCACAAAGAGTCAGACAGGACTGAAGTGACTTAGCACACATGCATGGACTCCCTCAGTGCTTCTGGTTCCTACCTGCTCTGGGGTATAAACCTTTCTCTAATTCAGTTCTTGGTTCTCGGCTTTTTGAGCTTTCTTGGGTGGGCTTGCCTCCCATGTGGTTTCCACTAATACCACAGTTCTGGTGGCAACAAATTCACAATTTTCTTTGATGCTTGACCTGATCTGTAGTCTGATATCTTCACTTGGCTTTAGTCAATGGCTGACATGTTAGCTCAAACTTAACTTTGGGAAGAATGCAAGGTCTACATTCAATAAGCTACATTTCATAGTATTAGATAAGATTGTTTACATTGTGCTTTTGCTATCTGTCACCAATATTCAAGGACATGTTTTCCTCCTCTGCCTCATGCCCATCAAAGACAAGAATTCAGAGAAACCATCTAAGTGAAATCTTGGAGGCATGCTTGCAAAGCTGGTATTTTCCCTTACAAAAAAACCCAAAAAACAAAACAAAAAAAACCCTAGCTAAGACTATATAGCAGAAAGAGAAAAGGAGGCAAGAGTGGTGACTCCAAAGAGTAGAAGGATCAACCAAAGAGACAGACCTAGGAGGGTGTAGTCCTCAACAAGTTAGTAGCATTCAATCTCAGGAGAGACCCAGTAATATGGGAGTCAGAGGACTGACCCATCACTTCAGTTCAGTTCAGTTCAGTCGCTCAGTCTCGTGTCCGACTCTTTGTGACCCCATGAATTGCAGCACGCCAGGTATCCCTGTCCTAGACATAAATAAATGATTTGTTTCACATTTTTCTATATATAGGAGAAAGCATTATTTTAGCATATACAAAGGTGCCTTCCCCTTATTTCACTGAATTCTCGAAACAACTTATGAACAGAGCAATGACACTATTTCTTACTTGAAGAAATTGAAAGCTTAAATAACAGGCCCAAGGACACACAACTACTAACTGCTACTGTTAGAACTAGAACACACTTCCTCTGACTATAAATCCATTATTCTTTTTTCAGTTTGCTTTTACATGTGAGCCTTGGTTTATTTTTTTTTTTTCTGCCCTCTGAGCACTTGATGAGTAAAATCACAAACACCTTACCAACCACTCAATGGTTTATGTGTGCTAAGTCACTTCAGTCATCTCCAACTCGTTGAGACCCTATGGACTGTAGCCTGCCAGGCTCCTCTGTCCATGGGGATTCTCCAGGCAAGAATACTAGAGTGGGTTGCCATTTCCTTCTTCAGGGAATCTTCTCAACCCAGGTCTCCTGCATTGGCAGGCGAGTTCTTTACCACAAGCACCACTGATTTATAATATGAGCTAAGATTTTTATTCTTTTGTATTCTCTACTAATCGCATATATGAAACATCTAACCATGTTTTTAGATGCTGAAGAAATATTCTGAGCCTTCTCTGAGCCTTGAATATTCCTCTTAAGGTCTAGTTCTTTCCATTACTTTAATAAGGCAATGCTTTAGCCAGCTTGGAACCAGCAAAAGGTGAATAAGAGAAAGAAAAGGTTTGTGTGAAAGATGGACCCAATTATAGCAGTCTGCATTTTCCTATAATCCTGGTGACAGCAGGGAAGTTGAGAAGCTGCCTTTAAGTCTATGATAAATAGACTTAAATAAAAGCATTTTGCAGGTCCAAAGTCAATAACAATGTATATAATGTACTTGGAATTAAGATGGTAAATAAGGTCACAAATACACTGAAAGCAGAAGTATTGAAAAGTCAATGGCATATTTAGGTAGATACTCCTAAAAAAAGTAGCAAGAGAGGCCAGAGAAATTTCAGAAAGAAAGAAAAATCCATGTACTTGATATACCTCTAATTTGAACAGGGAATGCAGCTCTTCAGGGAGTTATACATCCCCTAATTCTATTATCTCCCTTAAGTTGGTAAAATGGCTTGGTCTTTCCCTACTTTCCACCCCTTCAGGGTCTCTCTCCGCACAATCTGTGCACAGTCATCAGCAATATTTCCTTGGTGAGTAACGGTGACCCTTGGATTTATGTCTTGCAACAGCAGTATGGGCTACAACAACAAACAGCACTCGTCACCCAGGATGCAACCTGGAACTCATGTTACCCACAAAAACCTCCCACAGGCACCAAGCCCACCCCTTCAAGGAGGGGATTTTTGCAGTGTCCAAGGTCCACCCACACGGTTACACTTTTCTAAATCTGAGGACACAGCCTTTACAGTACATGGTCCTAAACCTATAGCACAGGACACAGCCTTTACAGTTCAGTTCAGTCAGTTCAGTCGCTCAGTTGTGTCCAACTCTTTGTGATCCCATGGACTGCAGCACACCAGGCCTCCCTGTCCATCACCAACTCCCAGAGTCCACTCAAACTTATGTCTATGGAGTCAGTGATGCCATCCAACCATCTCAAACACTGTTCTAAATCTTTAAGAGAGGACACAGCCTGTACAGTAAAATCTCCATACAAGTCAGCCCACATTTGCATTCACTTTTACCTGGATGAGACTTGGTCCCTCTTTGGGATCTTCACACTCCTGACACCTTTTGCCCACCACTGCCCCTGTAACCACCATCAAGGTCACTTCATAGATGGGGTGCCCCACATACAGCACAAGAATAACAATCAGGGGTTCAGAAGTGGTAGACAGGGCATTGTTCAAAATGGCATAGCACATGCCACCCATAAAATGCTTATCATCTGGGCCTCAGGTAATTTGGGCTAAATATTGATGGTTTTATGCCCAATTCTCTCACAACTTGAGTCAACTTGCCATAGGTATACCATTTAATCACAGTATCCGGGAACTCTCCAGAATTTGCTCACACTGTGTGGATGGCAGCATTAATCCATTCCATCAGGGTGTGTGTCTGATTAGGCATCCCCTCTATGAGTCACCTAGTGTTCTGCAACCTTTGTCTCAATGAGGGTTCAGTGGTTATAGACACCAATCATTCTGTTTTGTTCCCAGAACAAATTATACCATCCATCCCTCTGTCCCAGAGTTGCAAAAGCCCATGCTGCCAAAGGTTCCCCTTGCTTTTGCCAGAATTGCTTACCTGAGTTGATCAACTCCGCCTGAGTATGTGGTCTGTATGTCGTGGACCCAGTCACACTGGGGGCCCCTTGAGGATGCCCCACCGCACAGTTTTAGGCTGCTGATCCTTCACTTCCTGCTGTACAATGGGCTTCACTGCCAAGTGGGGACCCGCAGTCTCACAGTGTTCCTCATCACTGTCCTTATTACCTCACTTTCAAGGCACTGGGTTCATCAAGGCCACACATTTCTTGCTCCAGCCTATGCGGTTCTAACTCTTCCTCCCATCTCTGCAGTTCATGTACTTGCACACCATCACGCAGGGCACTCTCCATATCAGCTTTCAGGGCAATCAGAAAAATCCACTCCCTGGTGCCAGTGGCAGTACATGCCACTTTGTCTGGCAAGCGGGAACTCACCACCTGTAATGCCTTTTCAGTGCTATCCAGTGACCCATCTACTGCCTCCCAGTCTTCTACTGGGACCCACACAGAGAGGGCACGGCTACCAGGTACCACATACTATGTGGTGGCCCCTGGCTTCCTCCTTCCATTGGAGCCTCAGGGTCCTCTACCTGCTGGGTATCCTGCAGACCATGCCAATTGTCTTGCTGTTCACACTGTGCACATTGTTCTCTGAACCCAGCAAAAGCAAGGCATGAGCAGGGAAGCTGGAAGAAAACTCAAGGAGTCATAGGAACTGCAGACATGTTTATTCTCTCCAGGTGGGTGCAGCAGCTGTATTGCAGCCTTACTATATTCTCTTGTAGTTGACCCAGGGGACGTAGCAATGATGCAGCTATAACACAGCTGCAAGGGCTTTTCAGGTGGGGTTTATGTGTTTACAGAACAAAAGTGGCCCGTGGCCAAGCAGGTACATCATGACACACAAGCACAGTACTGTAAGTGATCTCAGCTGTTACACAACCATGTATTTACAAAACGTGGGGTGAGAGAGAGAGAGGCGGTAGAGTGAGAGAGCCTGACCACTACCATCTGAGCTAATTTGCTCTTTCCCTACAGGAAGCATGAAACCACTTCTTAGAACATGCATTGACAAAGGACCAGAAGTTGCAGTCAGTGAGAATAAGAAGAAAACTTTCCCACAATCACAGAACCTAGTAAGTCTAAAGGATCAGTCTAAGTCAGGAGGATCAACCTACAAATGGAAGCTGGGTGATGAGTAAGCACCTTATTATTAGAATCCTCACATGGACTATTGAACGGAACATTAAGTTGCCAAGAAGAAGACTAAGTATGGCTTTTCACTATGGAAAAATGAAAGGTCAAAAGAACTATGTCAAAGTGTAAGAAGCAAAGTAAGCCCTGAAGCCATCTGGCATGTGGCATTAGATCCATAAATATATTCCTTACTAGGATTTCAATAGCTTAAGGTCTTGGGCTACAAACTGTAAAAATTGGAAGTTTTTAAAAATAGTGGAACAGCAAAACTATGGAGACACTAAACATGTCTGTGGTTGCCAGGGGTGGAAAGTGAAAAATAATAGGCATAGAAGAGAGGATTTTTAGGGGAGTGAAAATACTCTGTATGATATTGAATGACGGATATATGTATACATTTGTCCAAACTCATAGACTGTTTAGCATGAAGAGTGAACCCTAAAGTAAACTATGGGTTCAGGTGATTATGATGTCAATGTAGGTACACCCTTTATTATAAATGCAACATTCTGTTAAATAATGTTATGTATGAGAGAGGATAGAGGATATGTGGGAAATCTCTATACTTTTCTCTCTACTGTGTTGTGAAACTTAAAATGCTCTTCAAAAGGAAAAAAAAAGAGACTTGGGAAAAACAAAACAGTGAGACAGGAAGGTTTTGTTTATTGAAACTTAAAGGAGAAGCCACTAATCAAAAGGAGAAAATAGGCAATTTACTAAGCCTCGCTAATCCTGAGATATAGTTATGACTCAAAAAAGCAGAGAAGATGAAGTAAAACAACCCCAGAACTGATGCTGACCTGCCATATTCTAAAGTATGTTCAAATCCACTTTCTCATTAGAGCATCACAAAGTTATTGATGTGTAGGCAAATTAGGCATCAATACCTCCAATTTCCAGAAAAGGGAATAAGAATAACATCTTCTTTAACTCCAAAAGAAAATAGGTAATTTTTAAAATCATATTGCTGGTAAAGTTAGTATGTGGGACTAACTGCAGGTCCTGATTCCTATGACAGTGCTGTATCCAAATATCAACACAGTAGAGGCACAAATGCTAAAGAATTCAAAATCTGGTAGAAACATCTGGTCACTGAATTCAATTATTATGTGTGTTGGTTTTAAACATATATCCACACATTTTTTGATACTCCTGTCCTTAAGAGATGCAACTTAATTCTTCTCCCCTTGAGTGTGGGCTTGATTTAGTTACTTGCTTGTAGAAAGTGGAATATTAAGAGAAATGATGAGATATCACTTCTGAGATTAGGTTATAAAAAGACTGTGGCCTCCATGACAGGGCCCTGTTTCTTGGTCACTCTCTCTCGACTCCTGGCTCTGAGAGAATCTGGCTGCCATGTCATGAATCAGCCTTTGAAAGACAGAAGCAAAAATCCTTAACAAAATTCTAGCAAACAGAATCCAACAACATATTAAAAAGATCATACATCATGACCAAGTGGGCTTTATCCCAGGGATGCAAGGATTCTTCAAATTCCACAAATCAATCAATGTAATACACCACATTAACAAATTGAAAAATAAAAACCATATGATTATCTAAATATATGCAGAGGAAGCCTTTGACAAAATTCAACATCCATTTATGATAAAAAACCCTCCAGAAAGCAGGAATAGAAGGAACATACCTCAACATAATAAAAGCTATATTTGACAAACCCACTGCAAACATCCTCAATGGTGAAAAATTGAAAGCATTTCCTCTAAAGTCAGGAACAAGACATGGGTGCCTACTTTCACAACTACTATTCAACATAGTTTTGGAAGTTTTCGCCACAGCAATCAGAGCAGAAAAAGAAATAAAAGGAATCCAGATTGGAAAAGAAGAAGTAAAATTCTCACTGTTTGCAGATGACATGATCCTCTCCATAAGAAAACCCTAAAGACTCCACCAGAAAATTACTAGAGCTAATCAATGAATATAGTAAAGTTGCAGGATATAAAATTAACACACAGAAATCCCTTGCATTCCTATACACTAACAATGAGAAAACAGAAAGAGAAATTAATGAAACAATTCCATTCACCATTGCAATGAAAAGAATAAAATACTCAGGAATATATCTACCTAAAGAAACAAAAGACCTATATATAGAAAACTATAAAACATTGGTGAAAGAAAGAAAAGAGGACACAAATAGATGGAGAAACATACCATGTTCAAGGATTGGAAGAATCAGTATAGTTAATATGAGTATACTACCCAAAGTAATCTATAGATTCAATGCAATCCCTATCAAGCTACCAATGGTATTTTTTACAGAGCTAGAACAAATAATTTCACAGTTTGTATGGAAATACAAAAAACCTTGAATAGCCAAAGCAATCTTGAGAAAGAAGAATGGCACTGGAGAAATCAACCTGCCTAACTTCAGGCTCTACTACAAAGCCACAGTAATCAAGACAGTATGGTACTGGCACAAAGACAGAAATATAGATCAATGGAACAAAATAGAAAGCCAAGAGATAAATCCATGCACCTATGGACACCTTATCTTTGACAAAGGAGGCAAAAATATACAACAGAGAAAAGACAATCTCTTTAACAAGTGGTGCTGGGAAAACTGGTCAACCACTTGTAAAAGAATGAAACTAGAACACTTTCTAACACTATACATAAAAATAAACTCAAAATGGATTAAAGATCTAAACATAAGACCAGAAACTATAAAACTCCTAGAGGAAAACATAGGCAAAGCACTCTCTGACATAAATCACAGCAGGATCCTCTATGACCCACCTCCAAGAGTAATGGAAATAAAAGAAAAAAAAAAAAAACCAATGGGATCTAATTAAACTTAAAAGCTTTTGCACAACAAAGGAAACTATAAGCAAGGTGAAAAGACAGCCTTCAGAATGGGGGAAAATAATAGCAAAGGAAGCAACTGACAAAGAATTAATCTCAGAAATATACAAGCAACACCTGCAGGTCAATTCCAGAAAAATAATCAACCCAATCAAAAAGAGAGCCAAAGAACTAAACAGGCATTTCTCCAAAGAAGACATACATATGGCTAACAAACACATGAAAAGATGCTCAACACCACTCATTATCAGAGAAATGCAAATCAAAACCACAATGAGGTATCATTTCATGCCAGTCAGAATGGCTGCGATCCAAAAGTCTACAAGCAATAAATGCTGGAGAGGGTGTGAAGAAAAGGGAACCCTCTTACACTGTTGGTGGGAGTGCAAACTAGTACAGCCACTATGGAGAACAATGTGGAGATTCCTTAAAAAAACTGGAAATAGAACTGCCGTATGACCCAGCAATCCCACTACTGGGCATACACACTGAGGAAACCAGAATTGAAAGAGACATGTATACTCCAATGTTCATCGCAGCACTGTTTATAATAGCCAGGACATGGAAGCAACCTAGATGTCCATCAGCAGATGAATGGATAAGAAAGCTGTGGTACATATACACAATGGAATATTACTCAGCCATTAAAAAGAATGCATTTGAATCAGTTCTAATGAAGTGGATGAAACTGGAGCCTATTATACAGAGTGAAGTAAGCCAGAAATAAAAGCACCAATACAGTAAACTAATGCATATATATGGAATTTAGAAAGATGGTAATGATAACCCTTGGAGAAGGCAACGGCACCCCACTCCAGTACTCTTGCCTGGAAAATCCCAGGGATGGAGGAGCCTGTTAGGCTACAGTCCATGGGGTCACTAAGGGTCAGACATGACTGAGCGACTTCACTTTCACTTTTCACTTTCATTCATTGGAGAAGGAAATGGCAACCCACTCCAGTGTTCTTGCCTGGAGAATCCCAGGGATGGGGGAGCCTGGTGGGCTGCCGTCTATGGGGTTGCACAGAGTCAGACACGACTGAAGTGACTTAGCAGCAGCAGCAGCAATGATAACCCTATATGTGAGACAGCCAAAGAGACACAGATGTATAGAACAGTCTTTTGGACTCCGTGGGAGAGGGCGAGGGTGGGATGATTTGGGAGATGGCATTGAAACATGTATATTATCATATGTGAAATGAATTGCTAGTCCAGGTTCGATGCATGAGACAGGGTGCTCGGGACTGGTGCACTGGGATGACCTAGAGGGATGGGATGGGGAGGGACGTGGGAATGGGGTTCAGGATGGGGAACGCATGTACACCTGTGGCAGATTCATGTCAATGTATGGCAAAATCACTACAATATTGTAAAGTAACTAGCCTCCAATTAAAATAAATAAATTTATATAAAAAAATAGATTCCAGGTGAATTAAACACATAAGAAACAAAAATTAAAAAAAAAAAAAGGAAGACAGAAGTGAGAGACCATGTGTGAGAAGGTTCAGGCAAACTCTGAAGAGGTCATGTGGTAAGGAACTGGGGCATACCAGCAACTTCAAGTGAACATCAAAGTGAATCCTCCCTAAGTCAAGAATTAGAAGAACTAAATTAACTGCTGATCCAGGCAGCAGCTTTACAGCTGCTTCTTGAGGGACACTGAGTAAGAACCAATAAGCTAATTCACAAAATCTGTAAGATAAGAGAGGTTTGTGGTTTTAAGCCATGGATTTTGGGGTATTTTGTTACAGGGATGGATAACGAATAGAGTATGGAACAAATCGATTGACCTTTGCATTACAGATAATCTTGAATTGTAAGCAAATCACATATTTAGATAGGAAATCTTTGTCCTATACCTTGGGACCACTGTCAAAAGAAAAGCAATGGCAACAATGAAGTTAGAGTAGATGAAGGAAAAACGTGGTGTGTATCAAGGAAAGTTAATGGGGCAGTTCTCAAGGGTGTGCTCCCAAGGAAAGTTGGTCCCTCACCAAGTCACTTCCATGTCTTGAACTTTTTTTCATTCCATTTATTCAGTCAGTTCAGTTCAGTCACTCAGTCGTGTCCAACTCTTTGTGACCCCATGAATCACACCATGTGAGGCCTCCCTGTCCATCACCAACTCCCGGAGTTCACCCAAACTCATGTGCATCAAGTCAGTGATGCCATCCAGCCATCTCATTCTCTGTCGTCCCCTTCTCCTCCTGCCCCCAATCTCTCCCAGCATCAGGGTCTTTTCCAATGAGTCAACTCTTCACATGAGGTGGCCAAAGTATTGGAGTTTCACCTTCAGCATCTGTCCTTCCAATGAACACCCAGGACTGATCTCCTTCAGAATGGACTGGTTGGATCTCCTTGCAGCCCAAGGGACTCTCAAGTCTTCTTCAACACCACAGTTCAAAAGCATCAATTCTTCAGTGGTCACCTTTCTTCACAGTCCAACTCTCACATCTATACATGACCACTGGAAAAACCATAGTCTTGACTAAATGGACCTTTGTTAGCAAAGTAATGTCTCTGCTTTTGAATATGCTATCTAGGTTGGTCATAACTTTCCTTCCAAGGAGTAAGCATCTTTTAATTTCATGGCTGCAGTCACCATCTGCACTAGACTTAACTGAGCTAATGACTACTCCATTATAAATATGTAAATTCCTCCGAGGGTGTTTAACTAGTTATCCACCCATTAGTTTGAATTGAAGTTCATTACTTTCATAATAACTCTTTGCTAATGCAACCTGTGTTGATAAATGAAGGGACTGATTAAGGTGACATGGTGTAGCTTCATTTGGAGTACTTTGGGGACATAGGGAGTCTGGGTAAGGGCCATTGAGGGCTATACCTGGTAGAGGAATTATCAAGTGGGAAAACAGTACCCTGGATGGAGTAGAATGATGCCAAAGCATATAACACAAACAAAAAACTTCATAGGCAAGAAAAAAGAGATTTTACTTTTATTCCCTGTTAAAACAAACCTGATACTCACCACAATATGATTTAACCTAAGATCTAATGGACCAGCCTGTATACCTAATTAAGATCCATAATGCAGTTCATATGAGGAAATGATTCCCAACATTGTACCAACAACTAGAATGTAGAACATAACTCATCTGTAAGCTGGGATAAAGGCTAGAACATAGTGGCTCTTAAATTTGGAAAAACAAAGACTTACAAACTTTTTAATGGTATCAGCCTTTAAATTTTAAGGATGCTTTTGTTTTATTCTTTACCCAAATCACATGCTTTTAGTAGTTTCTCAAACTTTATTGTGTATATAAATCACCTGGGGATCTTGTTAAAACACAGACTGTGATGAGACCCAGCATTCTGCATTTTTCTAAAAAGCTCCCAGGTGATATTAATCCTGCTGGAACTAAGACCACACTTTGAGTAGCAAAACTTTCTCCCTCACAATTTAAGAAAGCAACTGTAGATTTCTATGCTGCAAAAGATGACTCAACACTGAACCTCAGGGCTTTGGGTTTTAGCTACAATTAAACCTCACCAAATTAGGATGATATTTAATAGTAAAATTCATACATCTAGGCCTAACAGCTAAATACTATTTTACTTATTTTTAAATATAAGTTCCAGGAGATAAGTAAGTGGGCTAAGAACATAGGTATGAATTAGATACACATGGATTTGAATTCTAGCTTTGTAATCTTCTAGCTGTGTGACCTGGGACAAGTGCATCAGACAGAGGCCAATAAAGAAAAGAAAACATTTGGTATTTTAAACCAAAAATATTTAACATAAGGAATTTATTATACATGTTAATTGCTGTGCTGTTCTTAGTCACTCAGTCATGTCCGACTCTTTGTGACGCTAGGCTCCTCTGTCCAGGGAGGTTCTCCAGGCAAGAATACTGGAGTGGATGGCCACTCCAGTATTCCCAACCCAAGGATTGAACCAGGGTCTTACACATTGCAGGCAGATTATTTACCATCTGAACCACCAGGAAACCCTGAGAATACTGGAGTGGGTAGCCTATCCCTTCTCCAGGGGATCTTCCCATTCCAGGAATCAAACCAGGGTCTCCTGAATTACAGGTGGATTCTTTACCAGCTGAGCTACCAGGGAAGCTAATCAGCATTTTTAACACTAATGTTGATGTTTAGGAGCCCAACAGTGAATATCAGGGCTAGGGAGAGGAGAGCAACAACTGGATGGAGAAAGTCAGTCTTCCCTATGACCTGGCACCCCAGAGGGAGGGACTGCCCAAGGGGAGCTGGAGCCACACAGAAGATGCCACTGCCAGAAACACTGCTTAGCAGGAGTGGGGAGGTACACTGACTACATCTTCCCATTGTCCAGTCCCTTCCAATATGTTCCACAAGCTGAACTTATCCATAGGCTGCCAGCAAAACATCTGCTGAAATGCAGATGTAAGTCAGAGTAAGGGAAGAGAAAAAAATGGATCTGACAAATTGGCCAAGCACCAGCACAACAAATTACTGAGGCTCTAATACTCCATCTAATGTTCAAACACACATCTGTAACATAGGTGTGTTATTTAAATGAGATATGTTACATACAGAGCTCTTAAGTAGGGGCTTGGTACTTCATTTTTACAATCATCATCTTCATCATCGTTTTGTGATTTGACAACATTCTCTTCATCCCTTTCTTTCCTATCACTGATTTCTCATTGGCATGTGGAGTCTTAGATTAAAAACAATATTAGTAATACAATAATAATCCAAATTATGCTATTAAAAATTGTCCATATTAAGTGGAGAAATATCTATTTGTTTCATTTACATGGTAGACTCAGAAAAGCTTACAATTTTCTACCAAGCATGCTGAAGGACCCAACATTTCTCAGTGAAGTAGACTCTAGAACATTTTGAGGACCATATTTTGGATTAGGCTCAAGACATGAGATGTGGGGTTGAAAAAAATGGAAGGTTTAGGGGAGAAGGAGGAAGAAGGAGGGAGATGAAAAGAAAGCTGCTCTCATCCCCACCATGAAGGTCAGCTGTGAGTGACTATGAGGTTAACCAGTGGAATTTACAGATACATGTGTTATCCTTATCTGGATTTCAGGAGTGTTGATATGGACTGCTAATTTAGTTGTGTTGTTCTCTCAACTGGGACCGATCCTGCCTGCCTTTCCAAATGCTGAGGCCCTAACTGTGAGGTTACATTATCGAGGCACTAGCAATGCTCAGTGATGAAAAGAACAGTAGACCTCAGTAGACCTGTTCCCCAAGTGAAGTTATCAAAAGCTTACAAAACAGACGCAGATGTGTCTGCTAGGTTATATTGCAAAGAAATCAGAGTGTTAGTGAATAGCCCCTCTTGTGGAAGAAAACAGCCAAACCCATTTATATTCTGGTCTATGTTTTTGTGGTGTAGAAAATGCAACAGTCTGTCTAGTGCTTCTCTCCTGGCTCATCTTGTTTGGGAGTCAGCAAGCCAAGCCTATACTGAACACAGTCTCTCCCTGCTAACAACCAGCACTGCCTTAGCTAATTCAGTCCAACCTTAAGTTAATTCATTTGAAGATGGAGCTGTTTGAACAGCAAAGGCTATATAGAAAAACACATTAAGGTATTTATAAATGAGAAGCCAACATGTATACTTCTGGGATATATCAGTGCTGCATTGTAATGTTTTATTTATTCATTCCACATTTATTGAGTTAAAACATAGTACAAAGCAATGATCTAAAGACTTTACCATCTGTCGTATGCTGGGGTCCAAAAGAATTGATGCAGAAAATGAGTGACTTCTGGGGAAGGAGGGTGAGCTGGGGGTTGAAGAATTCAAGATGTCTCCATGGTAGAGTAGGGATAAAGCTGGGTTTTGATAGGCTGGTTGGAGTTGGCCAAGTGGAATGAACAAGTATTTCCTGCTGAGACAGTAGCTTCCACAATGCATTGCGGTAGGATTGGAGAAGTTGGCTGAGCACCAGGAGAGTAAGTATAAGAGAGTGTTCAAGAGCCTTACTCTACAGGTAGTGTGACAAAGTTAGAGCCTTGGCTTTGAAACTTGTTAACTTAATAAATAATATTAACTATTGGACTATTGGCCAGGTCATTTAATCTGTTTTATTAAGTGCAAAATAGGAATAATAATACTACCTGACACATGAGTTTATTGCAAGTCTCAAAGACACAGAAACTGCCTAACATATAATAAACATTCAGTCAATATTTGTTGCTCTGTTTTATCATTGAAGAATAGAATGTCTTTATTCTTTCTGTAGATATTTAATGAGTATCTGCTGTACGGAAGGCAGAAGAGTAAACTGAGTCAGAATATGAAATGCTTTGATGGTAGGCCAAGGTGCAGACATTGTCTGGCTGAAATAGGAGAGTTGTTGGAGGGACTGGGGCTGGGGAGGGGCAAAATAAGTGCTGTTTTTAAGGATTAATCTAGAAGTATAGTGCATGCAATGTGTCGTCCAGCAGCTCCTTTTATGAACATTTAATGAAGCAGTGAATGTGAAGAAAGCTGAGTGCTGAAGAATTGATGCTTTTGAACTGTGGTGTTGGAGAAGACTCTTGAGAGTCCCATGGACTGCAAGGAGATCCAACCAGTCCATTCTGAAGGAGATCAGTCCTGGGTGTTCTTTGGAAGGAATGATGCTAAGGCTGAAACTCCAGTACTTTGGCCACCTCATGAGAAGAGTTGACTCATTGGAAAAAACTCTGATGCTGGGACGGATTGGGAGCAGGAGGAGAAGGGGATGACAGAGGATGAGATGGCTGGATGGCATCACCGACTCAATGGACATGAGTTTGAGTGAACTCTGGGAATTGGTGATGGACAGGGAGGCCTGGCGTGCTGCAATTCATGGGGTTGCAAAGAGTCGGACATGACTGAGCAACTGAACTGAACTGAACTGAATGAAGCAGTAGATAAAATTGCAAAGAGGAATGTCTTGGCACCAGAAAATACATTTAATTCCCCAGCAATAAATATGGAAGTTCTAACATGTAACTGAGACTCTCATCAATGACTGACTGCACCATGTGGAATGTATGGACTGCTAACATGGCCAGCCACCAGACCTTGGGGACCTCTGGGTTCCTAAGGATGAAGGGGGAAGGGGTAGGTTACCCATAATCCTCCCCTGACTCAAAATGGCAGAGGGTGATGGGGCAATAGATTGCAATGACAAGTAGCTGACACCACGGGAAACATTTCTATTAGTTCTCCAAGGTCATAAAGTGTGAGGGAAGCAAGTACAAGGGATGGAATTCTCAGGGACATTAACTTTGCTCTAAAGAGCCAGAGCAGCGGTTCTCAACCTGATGTTTCTGTGCTAATTTACATAATGAAAGAGTTTCTCCTCTAGGAAATACTCCCATGGGTGTGTCAGGGTTATGTACAATACCCAGCAAGGTGCCTATAACTCCACCTCCTTCTCTCTCTCAATAACATTTATCAAAATGAAAGTGTATTGTGGTTAGAGAAGTAAACACTCTTATTTATGTAAGAAAGTAAACTATTCATCAACTTTGGTGTTTTATTATTAGTAGAAAACTCTTGTGGGGAAACTTAGAGAACTGATATGAACATACCAGGTTATTAGTAACATTTTAGTAAAGAAATATAAGTTAAAGACTACTTGAGTTATCTTCTATCATTTCTTCTCTATTACCTACAATCCAGATGTCCTTGTCCCATGCTCCAAACCAGTTATTTATCTAAAAAAAGTATAAGTAATAAAACAGATTTTTTAACCTCTGCCCTCTTTGAACATGACAAATATAAATGGTGAATGTAATTAAATGTTCCAGAAAAACTCAAAGCTATAGAAAGATTATTAGAACCAGCATATGCCCACTGGTAGAAGTGGCACATCCCACTTGGCCTGAGGGACAAACTTTGCTGTTGTTGTTCAGTCACTAAGTCATATCCACCTCTTTAGGACCCGATGGACTGCAGCACATCAGGCTTCCCTGTCCTTCACCATTTCCAGTAGTTTTCTCAAACTACTGAGTAGTTTTGAGTAGTTTTCTCAAACCCAATGGACTGCAGCACATCAGGCTTCCCTGTCCTTCACCATTTCCAGTAGTTTTCTCAAACTACTGAGTAGTTTGAGTAGTTTTCTCAAACTCATGGGAGAATGCTCTGTTGCTCCCTTTCCCTCCTGCCCTCAATCTTTCCCAGCATCAGAGTCTTTTCCAATGAGTCCATTCTTTGCATCAGGTGGCCAGGGTACTGGTGCTTCAGCCTCAACATCAGTCCTTCCAATGAATATTCAGGGTTGCTTTCCTCTAGGATTGACTAGTTTGAGCTCCTTGCTGTCCAACGGACTCTCAAGAGTCTTCCCCAGGACCACAGTTTGAAAGCATCAATTCTCCAGCACTCAGACTTTTTTATGGTCCAGCTCTCACATATGTACATGACTACTGGAAGAATCATAGATTTGACTTAGTTGGCAAAGTGATGTCTCTGCTTTTTAATATGATGACTAGGTTGGTCATGGCTTTTCTTCCAAGAGGCAGTGAAAGTGAAATTCTCATAGCCATGTCTCACTCTTTGCAACCCCATGTGGACTGTACAATCCATGGAGTTCTCCAGGCCAGAACACTGGAGTGGGTAGCCTTTCCCTTTACCAGGGGATCTTCCCAAACTAGGGATCAAACCCTAGTCTCCTGCACTGCAGGCAGATTCTTTACCAGCTGAGCCACCAGGGATGCCCTCCAAGAAGCAGTTCAGTTTAGATCAGTTCAGCCACTCAGTCATCTCTGACTCTTTGTGACCCCATGGACTGCAGCATGCCAGGCTTCCATGTCCATCACCTACTCCTGGAGCTTACTCAAACTCATGTCCATCAAGTCTGTGATGCTATACAACCATCTCATTCTCTGTTGTCCCCTTCTCCCACTTTCAATCATTCCCAGCATCAGGGTCTTTTCCTGATGAATTTGTTCTTCGAATCAGGTGGCCAGAGTATTGGAGCTTAAGCTTCAGCACCAGTCCTTCCAATGAATATTCAGGACTGATTTCCTTTAGGATGGACTGGTTGGATCTCCTTGCAGTCCAAGGGACTCTCAAGAGTCTTCTCCAACACCACAGTTCAAAAACATCAATCCTTCAGCACTCAGCTTTCTTTATAGTCCACCTCTCATATTCATACATGACTACTGGAAAAACCAAAGCTTTTTTGACTATACGGACCTTTGTTGGCAAAGTAATGTCTCTGCTTTTTAACATGATATCTAGGTTGGTCATAACATTTCTTCCAAGGAGCAAGTGTCTATTAATTTCATGGCTGCAGTCACCATCTGCAGTGATTTTGGAGCCCCAAAAAATAAAGTCTGCTACTGTTTCCATTGTTTCCCTATCTATTTGTCATGAAGTGATGGGACATGATGGATGATCTTATTTTTCTGAATGTTGAGTTTTAAGCCAACTTTTTCACTCTCCTCTTTCACTTTCATCAAGAAGTTCTTTAGTTCTTCTTTGCTTTCTGCCATAAGTGTGGTGTCATCTGCATATCTGAGGTTATTGATATTTCTCCCAGCAATCTTGATTCCAGCTTGTGCTTCATCCAGTCCAGTGTTTCTCGTGATGTACTTTGCATATAAGTTAAATAGGCAGGGTGACTATATACAGCCTTGACATACTCCTTTCCCAATTTGGAACTAGTCTGTTTTTCCATGTCCAGTTCTAACTGTTGCTTCTTGACCTGCTGGGTGCTGAAGTTGGTTTCTTGACCTGCTGGGTGCTGAACTTGGGCAGATGATGGCAGCAAACTGACTCAGTTAGATCACGGCACTCAGCCCTGGACGCTTGGACCCATTGGTACACTGCCCAAACCTCCAGGCGACTGGAAGAACTTGAACTTTCTGGGCAACCCAACACTTAACATGACAAGTTTTCAGATTTTCATTGACTGTTCTGCCATTTGCCAGTGTAAACTTTTGAGATTTCCCAAAATAAATGATATTGAAAGGAAATAGGCAAGTCGATGAAGGTCCTCCAGAGCATTAGTTGAAGTTTCTCAGCAGAATGAAATCAAGTCACAGGCTTTTCAAGGAACTTCTGATTGGCTGTTGAAATACAATGGTTATAATTCAAGAGCCCTGGCATTACATTAAACAGACACAACCCAGGGGAAATTATGACATAAATGAAATGAGCAGCTCCTGGTGGCTGCAAGGCGCTGAAGTGACTGAGGAGATACCACATGTCCAAGGACAGAGAAGCCCCAGCAAGACGGTAGGAGGGGCGAGATTGCATTTAGAATCAAATCTCACAACCACCAGAGATGCTCAGACAGCTCAAACAAAGCTTGTGTGCACCAGGACCCAGGAGAAAGGAGCAGTGACCCCAAAAGAGACTGACCCAGACTTTCCTGTTAGTGTCCAGGACTCTCTGGTGGAGAATTGGGTCAGTGGTGGGCTGTTGCAGAGTTGAGGGCACTGAGTGCATCAGTGTTTGCATGGGATCTTTTGAAGGAGGTCACCATTATCTTCATTACTTCCACCATGGTTTGACTTCAGGTCAAACAACAGGGAGGGAACACAGCCCTGCCCTTCAACAGAAAATTGGATTAAAATTTACTGACCATGGTCCTGCCCATCAGAACAAGACCCAGTATCCCCCTCAGTCTCTCACATCAGGAAGCTTCCATAAGCCTCTTATCCTTCTACCTCAGAGGGCAGACAGAATGAAAACCACAATCACAGAAAACTAACCAATCTGATCACAAGGACCACAGCCTTGTCTAACTCAATGAAACTATGAGCCATGCCATGTAGGGCCACCCAAGACAGATGGCTCATGGTGGAAAGTTCTGACAAAACATGGCCTACTGGAGAAGGGAATGGTAAACCACTTCAGTATTCTTGACTTGAGAACCTCCTGAACAGTATGAAAAGACAAAAAGATAGGACTCTGAAAGATGAACTCCCCAGGTCAGTAGGTACCCAATATGCTACTGCTGCTGCTAAGTCGCTTCAGTTGTGTCTGACTCTGTGCAACCCCATAGACGGAAACCCACCAGGCTCCCCCATCCCTGGGATTCTCCAGGCAAGAACACTGGAGTGGGTTGCCATTTCCTTCTCTAATGCATGAAAGTGAAAAGTGAAAGTGAAGTCACTCAGTTGTGTCTGACTCTTAGCGACACCATGGACTGCAGCCTACTAGGCTCCTCCATCCATAGGATTTTCCAGGCAAGTGTTCTAGAGTGGGGCCCAATATGCTACTGGAGATCAATGGAGAAATAACTCTAGAATGAATGAACAGACATAGCCAAAGCAAAAAAAAAAAAAAAACACCTAGTTGTGGATGTGACTGGTTATGGAAGTAAAGTCCAATGTTATAAAGAGCAATATTGCATGGGAACCTGGAAAGTTAGGTCCATGAATCAAGGCAAATTGGAAGTGGTCAAACAGGAGATGGCAAGAGTAAACATCAACATTTTAGGTATCAGTGAACTAAAATGGACTAGAATGGGTGAATTCAACTCAGATAACCATTATATCTACTACTGTGGGCAAGAATCCCTTAGAAGAAATGGAGTAGCCATCATAGTCAACAGAGTCCAAAATGCAGTACTTGGATGCAATCTCAAAAATGACAAAATGATCTCTGTTCATTTTCAAGGCAAACCATTCAATATCACAGTAATCCAAGTCTATGTATGCCCCAACCAGTAATGCTGAAGAAATTGAAGTTGCACGGTTGCATGAAGACCTACAAGACCTTGTAGAACTAACACCTAAAAAAGATGTCCTTTTCATTAAAGGGGACTGGAATGCAAAAGTAGGAAGTCAAGAAATACCTGGAGTAACAGGCAAATTTGGCTTTGGAGCATGGAATGAAACAGGGCAAAGGCTAATAGAGTTTTGCCAAGAGAACGCACTGGTCATAGCAAACAGCCTCTTCCAAAAACACAAGAGAAGACTCTACACATGGACATCACCAGATGGTCAACACTGAAATCAGATTGATTATATTCTTTGCAGCCAAAGATGGAGAAGCTATATACAGTCAGCAAAAACAGGAATGGAAACTGACTGTGGCTCAGATCATGAACTCCTTATTGCCAAATTCAGACTTAAATTGAAGAAAGTAGGGAAAATCACTAGACCATTCAGGTATGACCTAAATCAAATCCCTTATGATTATACACTGAAGTAAGAAATACATTCAAGGAATTAGATCTGATAGACAGAGTGCATGAAGAACTATGAATGGAAGTTCATCACATTGTACAGGAGGCAGTAATCAAGACAAACCCCAAGAAAAAGAAATGCAAAAAGGTTGTCTGAGGAGATCTTACAAATAGCTATGAAAATAAGAGAAGCAAAAGGCAAAGGAGAAAAGGAAAGATGTACCCATTTGAATGCAGAGTTCCAAAGAATAGGAAGGAGAGATAAGAAAGCTTTCCTCAGTGATCAATGCAAAGAAATAGAGGAAAACAGGCTGGGAAAGACTAGAGATCTCTTCAAGATAATTGGAGATACCAAGAGAACATTTCATGCAAAGATGAGCACAATAAAGGACAGAAATGGTATGAACCTAACAGAAGCAGAAGATATTAAGAAGAGGTGGCAAGAATACTCAGAAGAACTGTACAAAAAAGATCTTCATGACCCAGATAATCATGATGGTGTGATCACTCACCTAGAGCCAGACATCCTGGAATGTGAAGTCAAGTGGGCCTTAGGAAGCATCACTACAAACAAAGCTAGTGGAGGTGATAGAATTCCAGTTGAGCTATTTCAAATCCTAAAAGATGACACTGAAAATGCTACACTCAATATGCCAGCAAATAGAAGACTCAGCAGTGGCCACAGGACTAGAAAAGGTCAGTTTTCATTCCAATCCCAAAGAAAGGCAATGCCAAAGAATACTCAAACTATTCCACAATTACACTCATCTCACATGCTAGCAAAGTAATGCTTAAAATTCTCCAAGCCAGGCTTCAACAATATGTGAACTGTAAACTTCCAGATGTTCAAGCTGGTTTTAGAATAGGCAGAGGAACCAGAGATCAAATTGCCAACATCCATTGGTTCATCAAAAAAGTGAGAGAGTTTCAGAAAATCATCTACTTCTGCTTTATGACTAGGCCAAAGCCTTTGACTGTGTGGATCATAACAAACAGTGGAAAATTCTGAAAGACATGGGAATACCAGATCACCTGACCTGCCTCTTGAGAAATCCGTATGCAGGTTAAGAAGCAACAGTTAAAACTGGACATGGAACAACAGATTGGTTCCCAGAGGCAAGTGTCCCTTAATTTCCTGGCTGCAGTCACTATCTGCAGTGATTTTGGAGCCCAAGAAAATAAAATCTATCACTGTTTCCACTTTTCCCCATCTATTTGCCATGAAATGATGGGACCAGATGCCATGATCTTAGTTTTTTGAATGTTGAGTTTTGAGCCAGCTTTTTCACTCTCGTTTTCACCCTTATCAATCTTTGTCAGTTACTTTCCCTCAAGTGAAGGGATTAAAGTCTCTTCCTCTTTGAGATGACTTCTAAACCCTCCAGCTGAGGCAATGCCACTTCATCACAATGCATTAACAATAGTCTCTAAATGTTCGTAACATGAGAGAAACGAATTCACACTTTCTCTGTCAGCTTCATGCACTTTTAGAGTGAGTGCATATTGCCATATTTCACATATAGCTAGTGTTTAACAACAAGCATTTTCATACAACATGACCCCAATGAAGAAACAGTGATATATTTTAATGCAAGGAAATCTGGTTGTGGAGCAACCACTGAAAAAATAGCATAAGCGCATTATGTTTTATAGGTGATTTTAAAGGATTTTCCAAGATTATTTTGACTATAGGTAAAATAGTCATGTAATTTGCCACACAAAACGGAAAGCTTTTGAGTAAGACAGGAAATGAATGAAAATTACACTGAGACAACAGGCGTAAAGGAAGACTGTCCTGGTGAATCAAAATGGAATGTCATCTTAATTGTTATGAGCTAAATTTCAAGGCTCCTCAAATTCTTATTTTGAAATCTTTGCTCCCAGTACCTCAGGGTTTGATTGCATTTGGAGACAGAGGCTTTAGAGAGGTAATTTTACCTTTATTTATTGAGGGTATAGATATGGTTGGCCCTAATCCAGTATGACTGATGCCATTAAAAGAAAAGGAGATTAGGACACAGACACATACATGCACGGGGAAAGACCATGTGAGGACACAGCAAGAAGAGAGTCATCTGCCATTCTAGGAAAGAGACCTCAGAAGAAATCAAATTTGCTGACACCTGACATCTTGACCTTGATCTTTTCTAGCCTCCAGACTGTGATAAAGTGGCTAAGCCACCCAGTCTGTGGTATTTTGTTATGTCAACGCCACCAACAAGTATATTAACTCTAATGATTTCATTAAATATTGGCCTCATATGCTAGCAAGGTTATGCACAAATTCCTTCAAGACAGGCTTCAACAGGATGTGTACCAGTAACATCCAGATGTACAAGATGGATGTAGAAAAGGCAGAGGAATCAGAGATCAAATTGCCAACATCTATTGAATCATACAAAAGAACAAGGGAATTAAAAAAAAAAAATTACTTCTGCTTCATTGACTACGCCAAAGACTTTGACTCTGTGGATCACAACAAACTGTGGAAAATTCTTAAAGATGTGAGACTGCTAGACCACTGTACCTGTCTCCTAAAACCTGTATGCTGGTCAAGAAGCAACAGTTAGAACTGGACATGGAAGAAAGGACTGGTTGCAGACTGGGAAAGGAGTATGTCAAAGCTGTATATTGTCACCCTGATTACTGAACTTATATGCAGAGTACATCATGTGAAATACCAGGCTCAATGAAGCACAAGCTGGAATCAAAGATTGCCAGGAGAAATATCAATAACCTCAGATATGCATACCACCATATGATACCACCCTTATGGCAGAAAGTGAGGAGGAACTAAAGAGCCTCCTGATGAAGGTGAAAGAGGAGAGTGAAAAAGCTGGCTTAAAATCCAACATTCAAAAAATGAAGATCATGGCATTCAGTCCCATCATTTCATGCCAAATAGGTGGGGAAACAAAGGAAACAGTGACAGACTCTATTTTCTTGGGCTCCAAAATCTCTGCAAATGGTGACTGCAGCCATGAAATTAAAAGATATTTTCTCCTTGGAAGAAAAGCTATACCTAGACAGCATATTAAAAGTCAGAGACATTACTTTGTCAACAAAGGTTTGTATAGTCAAAGCTATGTTTTTTCCAGTAGCAATGTATGGATGTGAGAGTTGGACCATAAAGTCTGAGGCCAAAGAATTGATACTTTCGAACTGTGCTGTTGGAGAAGACTCTTGAGAGTCCCTTGAATTGCAAAAAGATCAAACCAGTCAATCTTGAAGTAAATCAACCCTGAATATTCACTGAAAGGACTGATCCTGAAGCTGAAGCTCCAATACTTTGGCCACCTCATGTGAAGAGGACTCATTAGAAAAGACTCCAATGCTGGGAAAGATTGAAGGCAGGAGGAGAAGGGGAGGACAGAGCATGAGATGGTTGGATGGCATCACCGAATCAATGGACATGAGTTTCAGCAGACTCTGGGAGATGGTGAAGGACAGGGAATCCTGGCATGCTGCGATACATGGATTCTGAAATAGTCAATCATGACTGAGTGACTGAACAACAACTTTTTTATAAAATAACTTCAAATGGAAAAACAAAAAAAGTAACTCTTTATCTGAATAAAGTGTGCCAGCAAAAGTAATACCAGACATGATACCCACTAGGATCATTAAGAAAAGTAACCCCTCCAACTTACATGGTGGTCCACAGCTAAGCCTGTGTGCCACAACTACTGAAACCCAGGCACCTAGAACCCCGTGCTCTGCAATAAGGGATGCCCCCAGATTGCTGCAAGTACAGAAAGCTCAAGCCCAGCAAGAAAGACCCAGCACAGTCAAAATAAAAATATAAGCACATTTTTCTAAAAAAATAAAAGTAACTCCTCATCTCTAAAAATGACCTAACTTCATTTCTTTTTATAACTAAGTAATATTCCACTGCATATACGTACCATGGCACATCATCGTCTTTATTCATTCATCTATTGATGGACATTTAGGTTTCTTCCATGTCCTGTCTATTGTGAACTGTGCCGAAGTGAGTTGCTCAGTCGTGTCCATCTCTTTGCAAACTCATAGACCATAGCGCACAGGCTCCTCTGTTCCTGGGGGCTCTCCAGGCGAAAATACCAGAATGGGTTGCAATGCCCTCCTCCAGGGGAATCTTCTCAACCCAGGGATCGAACCCAAGTCTCCCGCATTGCAGGCAGATTCTTTACCATCTGAGCTACCAGGGAAGCCTGAACATTGAGGTACATGTGTCTTTTTGAATTATAGCTTTCTTATGATATAGGTCCAGTCATGGGATTTCTGGGTTACATGGTAGTTTTGTTTATAGTTTTTTAAGAAACTGCCATACTGTTCCCATATGTAAAATAGAAAGCTAATAGGAGCCTGTTGTATAGCACAGGGAGCAGCTGGGTGATCACCTAGATGGGGTAGGGGAATGGGGTTGTGGAAGGGAGAGTCAAGAGGCAGGAGATATATGTATACATATTTTGTATTCACTTCATTGAACTGCAGAAACTAACACAATATTGTAAAGAAGCTATATTCCAGTAAAAAAATATAACACTTAAAATCTGGACCACAAAAAGAAAGTAAATCGTACCTTTTCATATTCATTCTTTCATTCTCAACCTCATTATTACTGCTACAAAGCATTTCCATAGACATATTTATAATATTTATATCATTGCCAGCTCTTTTATCCAATGATTTTTCTTCAAATGTTTCTGTTAAAGTCTACCAGATATTGGCTTCAGTTTTTCAATATGATTAATATATTTTAATTTTCATATCATTAATATCCATCTCAGACTAAAAGAATATTTTATTGTTTTCATATTTATAGCAACTTCCTCTATCTTCAAGGTGAGTTTGACCTTGTTTTGCATTTTTTCCAGTGCACTCATCACTGGACAAGGAAATTATGCCAACTAAATTCAAGAGCAGGCATTTACTATTGGTTCTCTATTTCAAAGTAATATTCATGTATGTGGTACACAAGATCTCTGACATAGCCTAACCACTGAAACCATGATTGTCTGGCTGGATTTTTGTAGCGTGAGGATCACATATTTGGTAAAGGCTATATTTCCATCAGAAAGTGTGTGTGTGTGTGTGTGTGTGTGTGTATTTTAAAATATAGTGTATTATATACACCTCTTCTGATAGGAGCCAGTGATTGAGAGTCTTATAGAAAATAAAGACTCTCCACATTTAAAACTGATTGATGATGGTATGTGATGACATTTTTCATTTTGTGGGAAGGCCACATATTAGACAGGTTTCCATTACTGTACAAGCATCAGAACCCTCACTTTCCTTCCATCTTACACTGAGGAATACACTTGTGAATAAGTCAGTTAACTTTTCTTATTTATTTGTTCAACAAATGTTTATTTGTGAATGAATTCTGTGCCAGGCACTGTTTTAAGTGCTGGAAATATAACAGTGAATTATTATATGAAAAGCCATGCTCATGTGGGCTATATTCTGTAAAGACAGGGTAGTGTAAAAGCATATAGATTTTCGGCCTGGATTTCAATCTTGGTCCTTCACTAGTGGGTGTGTTTATCCTAATTATTTGATTTTTCTCAACTCCACATTTCTTATTTGTTGAAATGGAGATGACTGCTACCTTATCAGGTTGTCAAAGGATTGAGTATAATAACCTAAAGTGCCTGGTATGTGATGAGCATTGTTCTTTCTGTAATATCCTGAGGCATATCCCTTTAAAGGGTGTATTAAGTTAAATTGTGTCTTTTCCAAAAAAGACGTGTTGAAGTTCTACCCTCTAATACCTCTGAATGTGACTTTATTTGAAGATAGGAATTATTTTTTTGAATTTTTGAATCTCGCAGTTTTAATATCAGTATTAAGTCTGCAACACTGACTAAATTATTTAAGTGGGAAGTATTGTCTGGGCATGATTTTTGACTGTGAAAGATCATGGGAAGATAGGAATTTTATATAAGTAATCAAGTTAAGATGAAGTTATTAGGGTGAGCTTCAGATGGTCAACACCAAAATCAGATTGATTATATTCTTTGCAACCAAAGATGGAGAAGCTATATAGAGTCAGCAAAAACAAGACCGGGAGCTGACTGTGGCTCAGATCATGAACTCCTTATATTGCCAAATTCAGACTTAAATTGAAGAAAGTAGGGAAAACCACTAGACCATTCAGGTATGACCTAAATCAAATTCTTTATGATTATACAGTGGAAGTGAGAAATAGATTTAAGGGACTAGATCTGATAGGTAGAGTGACTGATGAACTATGGATGGAGGTTAATGACATTGTACAGGAGACAGGGATCAAGACCATCCCCATGGAAAAGAAATGCAAAAAAAGCAAAATGGCTGTCTGGGGAGGCCTTACAAATAGCTGTGAAAAGAAGAGAAGCAAAAAGCAAAGGAGAAAAGGAAATATATAAGCATCTGAATGCAGAGTTCCAAAGAATAGTAAGGAGAGATAAGAAAGCCTTCCTCAGCGATCAATGCAAAGAAATAGAGGAAAACAACAGAATGGGAAAGACTAGAGATCTCGTCAAGAAAATTAGAGATACCAAGGGAACATTTCACGCAAAGATGGGAACAATAAAAGACAGAAATGGTCTGGACCTAACAGAAGCAGAAGATATTAAGAAGAGGTGGCAAGAATACACAGAAGAACTGTACAAAAAAGATCTTCATGAGCAAGATAATCACGATGGTGTGATCACTCACCTAGAGCCAGACATCTTGGAATGTGAAGTCAAGTGGGCCTTAGAAAGCATCACTACAAACAAAGCTAGTGGAGGTGATGGAATTCCAGGTGAGGTATTTCAAATGCTGAAAGATGATGCTGTGAAAGTGCTGCACTCAATATGCCAGCAAATTTGGAAAACTCAGCAGTGGCCACAGGACTAGAAAAGGTCAGTTTTCATTCCAATCCCAAAGAAAGGCAATGCCAAAGAATGCTCAAACTACTGCACAATTGCACTCATCTCACATGCTAGTAAAGTAATGCTCAAAATTCTCCAAGCCAGGCTTCAGCAATACGTGAACCATGAACCTCCAGATGTTCAAGCTGGTTTTAGAAAAGGCAGAGGAACCAGAGTTCAAATTGCCAACATCCGCTGGATCATGGAAAAAGCAAGAGAGTTCCAGAAAAACATCTATTTCTGCTTTATTGACTATGCCAAAGCCTTTGACTGTGTGGATCACAATCAACTGTGGAAAATTCTGGAAGAGATGGGAATACCAGACCACCCAACCTGCCTCTTGAGAAACCTATATACAGGTCAGGAAGCAACAGTTAGAACTGGACATGGAACAACAGACTGGTTCCAAATAGGAAAAGGAGTACATCAAGGCTGTATATTGTCACCCTGCTTATTTAACTTCTATGCAGGGTACGTCATGAGAAATGCTGGGCTGGAAGGAGCATAAGCTGGAATCAAGATTGCTGGGAGAAATATCAATAACCTCAGATACGCAGATGACACCACCCTTATGGCAGAAAGTGAAGAGGAACTAAAAAGCCTCTTGATAAAAGTGAAAGAGGAGAATGACAAAGTTGGCTTAAAGCTCAACATTCAGAAAACGAAGATCATGGCATCTGGTCCCATCACTTCATGGGAAATAGATGGGGAAACAGTGGAAACAGTGTCAGACTTTTTTTGGGGGGGCTCCAAAATCACTGCAGATGGTGATGGTAGCCATGAAATTAAAAGATGTTTACTCCTTGGAAGGAAAGCTATGACCAATCTAGATAGCATATTCAAAATCAGAGACATTACTTTGCCAACAAAGGTCCGTCTAGTCAAGGCTACGGTTTTTCCAGTAGTCATGTATGGATGTGAGAGTTGGACTGTGAGGAAAGCTGAGCGAGGAAGAATTGATGCTTTTGAACTGTGGTGCTGGAGAAGGCTCTTGAGAGTCCCTTGGACTACAAGGAGATCCAACCAGTCCATTCTAAAGGAGATCAGTCCTGGGTGTTCTTTGGAAGGAATGATGCTAAAGATGAACCTCCAGTATTTCGGCCACCTCATGCGAAGAGCTGACTCATTGGAGAAGACTGATACTGGGAGGGATTGGGGGCAGGAGGAGAAGGGGACGACAGAGGATGAGATGGCTGGATGGCATCACCTACTCGATGGACGTGAGCTTGAGTGAACTCCAGGAGTTGGTGATCGACAGGGAGGCCTGGCGTGCTGCAGTTCCTGGGGTCGCAAAGAGTTGGACACGAGTGAGCAACTGAACTGAACTGAACTGAACTTAATCCATTATGACTGGGGTGTGTGTATTCAGATGTGTTATGTGTGTGTGCTCAGTCATGTCCAACTCTTTATGACTCCATTGACTGTAGCCCGTCAGGCATCTCTGTCCATGGATTTTCCAGGCAAGAACTGGAGTGGGTTGCCTTTACCTTTTCCAGGTGATCTTCCCAACCCAGGGATGGAATACACATCGCATTAAGAGGCATATTCTTTACCACTAGCACCACCTGGGAAGCCCATTATGGCCAGGGTCTTTATAAAAAGGGGAAATTTGGACACAGAGACACATATAGGGAGAATCACATGTGAAGAAAAACCAAAGAATCGGGGTGATGCTTCTATAAAGCTAGTACAGTTCTATATTGCCAGTAAACTACCAGCCAAGGAAGAGGCATGGAACAGATTTTCCCTCACAGCCCCCCAAGGAGCCAACCCTGCTGACACTGATCTCAGACTTCCAGCCCCCAGAGCTGTGAGACAATACATTTCTGTTTAAAGCCTCCATGGTATGGTACTTTGTTAAGCAGCAATGCAAATTAACATAAATTGCTTTGCCTTTAGGTGTGAGTTCAAAAAGCACTTTTTATTCTATTTTCTTAAAGATGAGCATGTGATAATCTTAATCACTACAGATAAGGTGAACACACTACAGATAAGGTGAACAAATTGAAGGTCAGAGAAGGCATGCTGTTGTGTATGTATGCTCAGTCGCTTCAGTCATGTCCGACTCCTTGAGACCCTATGGACTGTAGCCGACCAGGCTCCTCAGTCCAGGGGATTCTCGAGGCAAGAATACTGGAGTGGGTTTCCTTGCCTTCCTTCAGGGAATCTTCCCAGTCTCAGGGATTGAACCCATGTCTCTTACACCTTCCGCTTTGGCAGGCGGATTCTTTACCACCAGCGCCACCTGGGAAGCCCCCAGAAAGGGCGTAAGTATTTATAAACTTTTCAGGAGAATTATTATTCTGCAAGCACTGTGCCCTGGCTCTCTCTTCAGATAATAAATAAATCAGGAAAGCATATAAAATACCACTGTAAACATTCAAGACCCTTTAAAGTGTCCATTGTGTTGAAGGAAATTGACCTGTGAAACATCTGCACAGACTGTTTCCAGTGATATAAATTTATTCTTGTGATTTTTAACAACATCATCAGCTCATGACACACACATATATAGCCAAACTATGAAATAGTGTTCTTGGCAATCAAACTGGTCCTAGGGTTCAAACATTTCCTGAAGGATACCATGATGAAATCAGATGAGTGAATCACTTCTGTTTCATGCAATTTACTTTAGATGAAGGGATAAAAGTTGGAAAATTGGTCATTCTTCTACTAGTCACCAACACTGGGTTATCAAGAAAATAAAGACAATGAGATTTTATTCTGCAAAAAAGGCTCAGATTTAATTCATAACCTAATTTATACAGGAACACGAATTTGCAAACAGTTTGCATTATAGATTCATTCACTCATTCAACCATCCATCCACTCATTTAAAAATATTTATTTATCCCTACTCTGGTAACCTCTGTCTCAAAATGTAAACTGATATTTCTTCAGAATTAATTTTTTAAGGAGTTTGATTCAATGAGCATTTTGTTGATACATACCATATCAGTCCTATCAAGGGTACAGGTAAGATTCCTGCTCTGAGGAACTTAGAAGGATGAATAACACCATGGCAGGTGGACACACACACACACACACACACCTACAAGGTGTTTGGGTTTGGGGAGGAGGATCAGGAAAAACACTGCAAGTAGGTGGTATGTAAGCTGAGCTTTGAGGATCCCATAAAATTCCAGGTAAACTGAGAAGGAAAGGCACTGCAGAGGGAGAAAACAGTAACAGAGGCAGGGGAGCACAGGGATGCTGAAAAAATTGTCTCCTGGCTCAGAGAAGCAATACAGAGAGTCAAAAGCAGAGAGGCTATATTTAAGCCTTGAAATACAAAGCCTTGAAAGCCATTCTAATAAGTTTGGCTTTTATGAGGAAGGCAATAACATAATTTGACCTCTGTTTTAAGATGAAAAGTCTAGACTTGTAAAACCTAGATATTTATGGCAGGTAAACCAGTTAGGAGGCTGTGGTGGTCCTTTAGGTCACAGAGGTCCCCATCCTTTTTGGCACCAGGGACTGGTTTCAAGGAAGACAAGTTTTCCATGGACCAGTGTGGTGGCGATGGCTTTGGAATGATTCAAGCATATTGCATTACTGTGACATTATTTCTAATAACACATCAGCTCTACCTTAGATTATCAGGCATTACGTCCCGGAGGTTGTTTGGCACCAGGGACTGGTTTCAAGGAAGACAAGTTTTCCATGGACCAGTATGGTGGCGATGGCTTTGGAATGATTCAAGCATATTGCATTACTGTGACATTATTTCTATTAACAAATCAGCTCTACCTTAGATTATCAGGCATTACGTCCCGGAGGTTGGGCAAACCTGTTTTGTGTGCTTAGTTGCTCAGTCCTGTCTGACTCTTTGCGACCCCACGTACTGTAGCCCACCAGGTTCCTCTGTCCATGCAATTCTCCAGGCAAGAATATTGGAGTGCGTAATCATTCCCTTCTCCAGGGCATCTTCCTGACCCAGGGGTCAAACCCGGATCTCCTGCACTGCAGGCAGATTCTTTACCATCTGAGCTTCCAGGGAAGGAGGCTTGAAATTAGCTAAAGCCAGAAGGAATGTAAATGGATGAAACAAGAAAGTCACTAAAATTCAGGTAGGATATAGCAAAGTATGGATGTATCTTTTTAAAATACATTTCTGAATATTAAATTTCATAATTAATGAAGCTGACATTATATCATATTTGTAAATACCAGTTAAACATTTAGTTATTTATATTTTGCAATTATCTTGTTTTCTGCAGCAAAAATATTGTTTCAGATTTCAAGTTTCAAATATCTTAACAAGTTTTTGAAAAGTTCTTCAGTCCAAGGCCTGTGATTATGTTTACTGAATAAAATAGCCTGGGTACTTCTACACTTGATATGAAACCCAGATGCCATAAAGAAAATTACTGATAAATATGATTATATAGAAACATAAAACTGATAGATTTGAACACATAAAAATTTAAAACAGCTGTAATACACACACAAAAATACTCTATACAAAAGTAAACTGTAAACTGGGAAACATACTCACCTACCTAGCACAGATAAGAGCTAGCATCCTTAATATTTAAAACAAACAAAAGAGTTAATAAATCAATCCAAAAGAGCACAGGCAAAAGAATTAGAAGAATCAAATATGTTGCCTATGTTTCTAGTCTGGGACAACACATAGATGTTGGTGATATTATTTCTAAAATAAGGAACCAGAAGAAGGAAGAGCAGGAGTTTTTGGAGGGGAACAAGAACAGAAAACTATAGAAGGGTAGAAATAATATTTGTTTGGGAGATGATAAATATGTGGTGCTGGGATTATCTATATTGATAAGGTCACCAGGGAAGTAAAATTGGAATCTGAAAAAAAAACATGCCATACACATTCCTATCTTCATTTTTACTGTATTATGTGACTTTTTGAAGACATATATTTTGGGTTTGATATTTTTAGCAATTTTTCTGGATACTCTGTTAAATATATTTATACCACAGGACTACCCAAAAAGCCTAAGGTAGTCTCCATTACCATGCTGGAGAAATATGTTTGAGAGAGACATACAGATTATTGAAAATTCCTAATTGTGTCCTTACCAGTAGACACATTTATGTTGCTGTGAAATAAGCCACTGAACTGAACTGAAGAGGCAAAAATTGTTAATGCCTGCTATTAAATTTCCACTTGTATTTTTTACTACAATTTATATTCATCCACTTTGTTTTTGTTATTATTGATCACTGAGCATGTTTTATTAATTAATGTTTTACATAGTCTGTACTGGGGTTTCCTCTCCCTGTAAACAGGCTTTTATCCTTCCATATAGCTCTTTTAAAAGCACCGTTATCAAGTCTGCTTATAATGACTGTCCTTTGCCACACCTGCCATATCTCTTCACCAAACTTTCAATAAACTACTGCAGAGAGCCTGCAACAGAATTACCTGGAGGGCTTGTTAGAACACATACTGCAAGGTGCCACCCCCACAGGAGTGATTGGTAGTTTGGGAGCAAGCGAGGCTGGGAATCTAAATTTCCTAACAGGTTCCCAGGTGATGCTGATACTGCTGATCTAGGACCTCACTTTGAAACTCAGGGCTCTACCAGAGTGCTGCGTGTCTCGTGCCTCGAACCGATTGCATATGTTCACAGCTAGAGGCACTTAACTCACATGTGTTGATTTTGCGCCCTGTAGGTAGGCAGGAATACAGGCCTTTCATTGGTTCACGTTCCGTATGTGTCACGTGACGTAAACGTAACAGAGCAATTTGGTGTGGGTAGCAGAGCTGAGCCTTTGCTGAGTTTTCCAACTCCCAATACATCCTCCTTTCCTAGATTCCTTGCGGGACGTGCTATTTCCTGTGGAACCAGGACACTGACTTCCCTTGCTAAGGTTCCTTCTGGAAGCTGAAGATGAGCAGGTAAGTTCACTTCCCATATCTAGGAATCTGCTTGGTTGCCGTCTGGACATTTGTGACAGAATCGGTTTTCCTGCGCTGACTTCTTTCGTTGCCCCTTGTTAAGGACCTTGAAGTTTGCCTTTTTGTGCAGGTGAGTCTAATGTCCTGGGCCTGGCATTCCCCAGACTGACTTCAAACACCCCAGGGTACCTTCTCTGCTTTTCAAACATGGATTATTTATTCAGTTGAACAATGTTGTTGCTATTTCTATGACTGCTGCCCATTTGTTCCCTCTCTTGATTTCTGTATGAGTTTCCAGACCCCTCAACCCCCAGCTCTGTCTCCCACACGCTCTGAGACTCAGAGTGAGCATTCTGTTTTGGTCTTTTTCCTCCGTGAATGATTGTTTTTTTCTGGTAAAATCGTGCACCTTGGCTGGAAGGTTCTAATGCCACCTACACGCATGACTTAGATCTAAGTAAGTCAACTATATCATTTTTCCGTTTTGAACCTGGGTCAACACGGTCTGTGGGCTTGCTACGCAAAGTGTAGTCTGAGGATCAGGCTTTCAGGCTGTTAGGGAAGCTTGTTAGAAGTGCAGAGCCTCGTGCCCCACTTCCTATGTGTTGAGTTAGAATCCAAGGTGTAATAAGAGCCCCAGGTGATTGTCATGCGCATTGAAAAGAACTGATTTATAGGATGAACTCCTCCTACCTGTGACTAATTGTGACTCTCAGCATTACCAATCACTATATTTTCCAACTTGATCACGCCACAGATGTAAGTTTACAAAACCATGCTCGGTGAGTTTCCCACTGACAGTGTGAACTACCACCAATAACCTATGATTCTGCAGAAATCCAAAATGTCTCTGTGTACATCTCACACTTGTTGTTTCTTGGTGTATCTTTTGCACAAGGCCTTTTCAACTATGTCAGTAAATTCCTTCATGCTTTTGGCCATGATTTGATGTGGGTGTGGATGACAGGCAGCCCAAGGGTCCCGGGTGCTTGAGTACCACTCCAGTTCAACAATACATTTTAGGTTCTTAATGTAATGCTGGCCCACAGTAGGTGACCATCCAGACCTCTCTCATCAGCATTTATTATGAAGAAGGTGTTGAAAATAGATCAGGCTGGGTGGACTTAGGTTGTGGTGTTCACCAGAGCTTCTGTGGTGGGTGAGGCCAGCAGTGCTGGGGCTATCGGGTAAGTCTGGTTCAGGTACCTATGAAGTCAGTGCTTCTGCTCTGGGTGCTGATGTGCATGTGGTCTTGTGTGTGTCCTCCAAGAGTAGAATCTCGATTGCCCCATCCTATGGAGTTCCTGAAGTCAAGCCCTGCTGGTCTTCAAAACCAAATACTCTGGGGAATTCTCCTCCTGAGGCCAGACTCCTAGGCTGGGGAGCTTAACATGGGAATCAGAGCTCTCTCACCCTGTGGGAGAACTTCTGCAATATAATTGGTCTCCAGTTTGTGGGTCACCCAACTGTTTGGTATGGGAATTTATTATATAAGTGCGTCTCTCCTACTGTTTTGTTGTGGTTTGTGCCTTTACACACACACTTTTTTGCTAGGTATCTGTGTGTGTGTGTATAAAATCGATGGTTGTTCAGCAGTTGTGATTTTCCTGTGCTCATGAGAGGAGGTAAGTTCAAGATCCTTCTACTCTGCCATTTAGTCCCTTCTCTTTTTTCAGAATTTAGAATTAAAATATATCTAATCTTTACAGTTGGTGGACACAATCATATTTATTTCACTTTACTACAAAATATAAGCAATAAAATGATTTTGATTAATTACTCTATATCCTGAGTATATTCAGAAATTAGAACAGTTTCATAATAAGTTTGTTTATGTCTCACCTGGTTTCAAAAAGGGATGTGAAAAGGCTTATCTAGCCAAGGAAAAGTCATTTGAAGCTTTAAAAGAATATTGACTTTGGCATTTGTTTTCTTGAGGCCTTCTTTTTGAAGAATTGACATGCTATGAAGAAAATTTTGTTAGTTTTTTGTTTGTGTGGTTTTTTTTTTGTCCAGAAAATATTCCTAGTCAGTGCATAATTACCTTTCAAAAGTACAAGAATACATTGTAAACTAATGGATTTCCTTAACAATGAACCCTCTCTATGTACTTTGTTGTGTTTTCCATCACAGCCTTTAAGAAAAAGAAGATAGCTGTTTCTAAAAATTCCTCACAGTATAAACCCCATTTCCTTTCTATGTTAAAAATATAGTCAAAATAATATTGTTAATCATATAAATATACATGAAGCAGTCTAAAAATGAATCAGAATTTTTGAATTGAATTTATGAGTCTGCCTATAAGGTTTTGGTTAATAAAAAAAAAAAAAAAAAAGGCAATTATCCTCACATTCTGTCAAGTCGAGGGCCAAGTTTCCGTATTCTCCAGGATCAGTCTCAAGTTTCAGGTCCATAAATCTTTTAAATTTTGCTTTAAATCAGCATCCGTTGCTGGATCTTGGCAGCCCAGAGGTGGAAACTGGCTCAAAGGTATGTTTTTCTTGGCTATCACACCTTTCTTCTTCATCCTCCTCCTCATCTTACTTGCTTTAGGGAGATGTATACTCTGCAGTTCACACTTACTAAATTACTTATTTCCATGTTTCTCCTGGATACTTTGGACAGGAAGAAGGGAAAGCTTAATGCTGTAGTCAAAGACGCTTGGGTCAGATGTCATAGTTTGCAACCTTCCTCCAGTACTGGTTAACTGTTTCACTCACTTTTGAATGCTCCAGTTTCTCCATCTATAAAATTAGTATAATAGTCCTGGCTTCAGTTGCATATAGGTAGGACTGGGTGCAGTGCTCCTTACAAATACCTCAAACATTATCTGGCATGTAAAGATGCTCAAGAAGTGTTAGCCATTATTCTTATCTGCTCCCTGAAATTTGCATCTATAAACCATCCTACAGAGGACTTTACCCAGAGAGGGCCAATAAGACAGTTAATATTAGAAAATGTTAACTCTTTTTATGGTCTGGCTCCTAAAAAGATTTGAGTTGTAATTGCACCAAAGTTTACTTTATCAAAAGAACTAAGTACAGCTTTTACAGTGGCTGTGACCTCAAACACTGAAGTCTCTCGAATTGTGTTATTCTACTTTTCTTTCCTTTTGTCCCACTTGTAAGTGATTCATGTTCTAAAAATCACAAAAGTATTAAAGAATGAACTATATTAATAAGTAAAATGTATAAGAAAGTATAAGACATAATTCTTGTATATGTTATTTACCCTCACCTACTTTATTGTAATGGATAATAGTAATAATAGCAAGCATTTATTGAGCTAAAGTGCTAAACACTATATATGTGTGTGTGTGTGTGTGAAATCTCACTGAATCTTCTCAGTTACTCTTTGATTCTTTGACATTTGTCCTCTTTCCTTTTTAATCTGCTTTTTGAAAATTAAATAGAGGCTAAGAGAAGCAACTTGCTCAAGACCACACAGTACTTGGTGAGAACTTGCTTACTAGCTAGTGAGTGGTGAAGCCCTTGTTTTGATGCTTGTCCATCTGATTCCATGTTTTCTCCTCTTATACTCATGTTTCCAGTCCCTCTGATCCTTGGGTGTTGCATTCTGAAGACTGTCCCATCCCTGCAGCCCTCCCTAACCCATTTACTACCCAGTTGGATACACTCAAGTTGTAGCTCTGAGCCCTCTCCTGAGCATTATGTCAGGCTTGCTTTCTGGTCCAAAGTCCCCACCACTGTGAATAAAAACAGTGCTTCTCAAGCCTTGCCCTAGCCATGTGGGGCCTGACTTTTCAGGATAAATGTATCTACAGTGAACCAGGAGTGTTTGTCACCCTGATTTTATCACCAACAGCACTAGCATTAGGAAATTCACCAGGTGCCTACATTTTTCTTCTGTAAAATAAAAATCCACATTATGCTTACAAGTTATATAGCTCTTCTGGAAATGAGAAAATTGAACTTTTCAAATTCTTGGTTGCAAGCTGTGCTGTAAAACATCATTACTGATTTTTTGATAGGTACTTTCTGGTCTTTGCAATTCAAAGGTGATGGTTTTGACTGTCATCACTCTCCATGTGAACAGCAGGCGCACAGAGGGACCAAAGTTTGAGGTAGCCCTGTCTCTCACCTGAGGGCTGAGGTAAAATGTTTTCTTTGGGAGCAGAAGTGCATAATTAGGAATTGTCTCCATTCTGTCTCCATATTATTTAGGAACCTGTGAGGATATAGTGACAGAGACCCTAAATGCTGTTACACTGGTTTCCCAAATCAGAAAGTACTCATGGCTCAAAGTACTGTCCTGTTGGCCACCATTTTGAGACCAGAGACTAGATATCTGATGAGATGTGAGTGGTTTTGGTTGTGGTGGCTGGGAGGATGAGGTGGGGCTAGGTTTGCATGGCAGGAGTTACTCATCTTTAGACCAAAAAAATGTGACCCCCGTTAGACCTCTATGTCTTGATGATGATGCTTTTGCAATTCTCATTGTTAACATTAATTTAAATAACATTATAAGTATTATACCCTTAATTGGACTTTTGCCTCCAAACACGTTACATCCATAGTTACTTATACATGAAATTTTTTTTTATGTATTCATTTTTCTACCTATCAATGCATTCAACCTTATGTTATTAAACAGACATTTATCTAGAGCCTGTTAAGTGCTAGGTGCTGGGAGATTAAAGCCTCATGGCATGGTTTCTGTCAAAAGATATATATTACTAATTCATGAAAGGCAGAATACTATTATATAATGTGATGAGAGTTATAACAGTGATGGGTAGAAATTGTTCTGAAAAAAACCATTTGGACAGAGTACTTGTGTGTGTGTGTTAGTCACTCAGTCGTGTTCAACTCTCTGTGACGCCATGGTCTGTAGCTTTCCAGGCTTCCCTGTCCATGGAATTCTCTAGGTAAGAATACTGAAGCGGGTAGCCATTCCCTTCTCCAGGGGATCTTCCTGACCCAGGGATCGAACCTGGGTCTCCTGCACTACAAGCAGGTTCTTTACTGTCTGACCCACCAGGGAAGCACTTTCACTCATGTATAAGAACCATCAATAACATGTGTTGGCTTCAACAACATATAATCCACAGGTTGTAGATGGAAGGATTTTAAGATAGTGTCTATTATAAACTTAATTTTCACAATATAACATGTATTTTATATGATAGGAATGGATGAATACATGAATAACAAGCAAATGCATCCATGTTATGGGAAAGGAAGATATCAGAGAAAACTAAAGAGAATCTCAATAATTGTATAAGCAAGTAGATTGTGAAGTGTGAAGGGACACTAACCAAATTAACTGCAATAAAAAATAACGAGAAGGAGGGGACATGTGTATCAGTTCAGTCACTCAGTCGTGTCCGACTCTTTGCCACCCCATGAATCACAGCACGCCAGGCCTCCCTGTCCCTCACCAACTCCCGGAGTTCACTCAAACTCATGTCCATCGAGTCGGTGATGCCATCCAGCCATCTCATCCTCTGTCGTCCCCTTCTCCTCCTGCCCCCAATCCCTCCCAGCATCAGGGTCTTTTCCAATGAGTCAACTCTTTGCATGAGGTGGCCAAAGTACTGGAGTTTCAGCTTTAGCATCATTCCTTCCAAAGAACACCCAGGACTGATCTCCTTCAGAATGGACTGGTTGGATCTCCTTGCAGTCCAAGGGACTCTCAAGAGTCTTCTCCAACACCACAGTTCAAAAGCATCAATTCTTTGCCACTCAGCTCTCTTCACAGTCCAACTCTCACATCCATACATGACCACTGGAAAAACCATAGCCTTGACTAGACAGACCTTTCTTGGTAAAGTAATGTCTCTGCTTTTGAATATGCTATCTAGGTTGGTCATAACTTTCCTTCCAAGGAGTAAGTGTCTTAATTTCATGGCTGCAGTCACCATCTGCAGTGATTTTGGAGCCCCCCCAAAAAGTTTGACACTGTTTCCACTGTTTCATCATCTATTTCCCGTGAAGTGATGGGACTGGATGCCATGATCTTCATTTTCTGAATGTTGAGCTTTAAGCCAACTTTTTCACTCTCCTCTCTTACTTTCATCAAGAGCCTTTTTAGTTCCTCTTCACTTTCTGCCATAATTTGATATATGGCAAAAACCAATATGATACTGTAAAGTAATTCGATACAAATAAATTTTTAAAAGTTTTAGTTGAATTAAATAACATTAGACAATGAGAATCATATAAATGAAAGGTGGATGATTTTATAGTATGAAGAGTGCTATTGGTCAGGGGCATTTATCTTGGGAGGTGGGAAAAATGTATGTGTTGGACTTTGAGGGTGTGAAGCTTTTGCAAAGGACCAAGTCAGGAAAGGACATTGTGAGTGGATGTAAGATAGCACAGCAAAGGAAGATGGTGGGTAATTAATTATACACTGAATTTGGCAGAAGTGCCAGGATGAAGGGAGCTGGAAGGTAGTTTGTACCAAAGGAGAAAGGACTGTTCTCCCAAGGGTTTGGACTTGATGGTGAGTAACAGGAGAAAGTTCAAGTGCTTGGGGCCAAGAACCATCATGACTCTCTCTAAAGTTCAAATACACCAATAAATACTATCTTTATTTTCCACATTATATTGAGAAAAATTAAACCCTTTCCTCAAGCAGTTGTATTTTCTCAATCATATTTAGGTTTGACTGATTTGAAACGATCTGCAATTTGTTTCATACTCTATTTTGTTCTTTCACCCAACAGCTATTTATTCTGTTTCTGTTGGTGTTATTAACCTTGGCAGTGAACATTTATCTAAAACACCTTCAGAATATAAATTACTCAGATTAGCAATAATTTGAAGCCTGGAGATCTGGATAATGTATTTGTGTTCATTAAGGAAATATTCATACCTCAGTTTTAACTAGCTCATATCCATCATACTCAAGAAGACCCACATTCTGAAATATCTGAAATTACAGATGTTAATTTTTATGCAGATTATCCTGTTGTTATTTTTCTCATGTTGACCATTCTGCCCGAGCCTAGCCTCAGTGATTGGTGTAAAATACCTAACTATATTCGTGTTCTCAAAGGTTGCTTGACCATTCTATCATGAATAGACAGTCCTTTGATATAAGCAATAAATTTGAGGCTTAGGAATTAAGTTTTCCACACATAGCAAGAGAAATGTAGTCACCATCTCTCTCAATGCTTAAATGCACCTTCAAAGTACAAGGTTTAAATGTGTTGGTGAATACTTTATGCTCAGCCAGCTAACGCAGAGGTGACAAGGAAGGAACATGGTCTGGCAAAGAGTCACCCCTTTCTCAACATGTTAAAGCACTCCAGCTCACAACTGGCAGGGAATGCTACATTACAATGCAATTATCATGAATCCTTCCATATTTCAGCCATTTATGCAATTGTGTCTACCTCATACGGAAATCTCCCTTGTAGCCTTGTCTTTAGAAGAGAAAGCAAAGCCAGAGGGAAAACAAGGAACTCCTTGAGGTTTGAGAGCTCAAGCTTCTGAGAGTCATGGCCAGGGCACTACAATGAGAGAGAGTTTATAAGTACGTGGGCTGGGTAGCTCAAGAAAAGTGATGTAAGGTATGTTACATAGCTAGCCCTTGAACTACAAAAGATTGATTTTATCATGAGGTTGAGGAAAATCCCACTTTTGCTCTCCAATACATAAGCCTTAACTCTAGAGGTGAGGAGGGGAAAAGATCAGTCCCAATTCCACTGTCCCCGGTATTTACCTCAGGGTGGGGGGGATGAGAATTAGAGAGAGGGGAGAGATGGTTACAGTTGACTCTATCTCAATCATTTCTCAGATAAAACACACATACAAATATTCAGTCTTACTTTGGCTGAGTGACCCTAAAGTGGACTGGGGAAGGGGATTCATCACCTGGCTTTTTATACCAATTTTGTCCTCCTGGTACCTTGTATACCCACTCTATCCTACCTTGTTTTGTTTTAACTACATCATTTAATTATCTGCCTATATCTGTCTATATCTGTTTTATTCTTTTTGTCAGGGTCTTAGCCAAGCATTGTTCTGTATACTAGAAACCTCATAAAATCGGACATATTTCTTGCCCTTTCAAAAGAGCTCAAAAGACAGTAGTGACGAAAGATGGTGGTACTCAAAATCAACACTGGGCCAGGATATTCATTTCTAGAAAAGTCAGGCATTTTATATTCAGATGCATTTTATAACTTGGAGAGTATTTACCATTACTAAAAGGTTGTCATGAAAACATCCCCCAACCAGGGCCAGCTGTATGAGAAACTAGACACATCATGAAAATACTGGGCTCCAGAAAGAGCTTGTAGTACTGGAAACACACCTCTGTAGGAATTCATTTCAAAAGAAGACGCAGAGCTACATTTTACCTGTCAGGAAAATTTTAAGTCTACATATGCAGAGTCAAGGCTGTTAGCCGCCTGTAAACACCGAGTCTACTGGGAACATTCACAATCCTGACATCTTTCCATGTCTGCTGCCTTTGATCTGAGATAGCAAAAATGCCAGCAAGTCCCCAAAGACTCCATATATAAGCAGGCTTGTAGCTATTGTTTGTAACTGGCAGAGATCTGAAATCAAAACATTTTTAACCCTAAACACCTCCTCCGGGGCTGAGATAAAATGCCATTTCAAACTGGTCAGCCTGGGTGTTGTAAAGAAGGCCAGAGTTGAATTCAGAAAGATGTGAGTTTGAATCCAGGCTCCTTTACTGCCAGTATGAGAATCTGTAAGGCCCACTTTGATTGGGGTAGCGGTACCTGCTGAGCTTAGGGTGATGAATGGAAACAATATATAAGAGAGTATTATTAGAATAACTAGAATTTTAGAAGTTTTCAGTAAAGAAAAAACGGTGAATTACAGTAGCAGTGGTCTGACTAAACAATACAAAAGAATAAAGCTCATATTTGTGGTTAAAGCTGCTTCTCCTAGTGATATCTAAAATTATTTGTAATTAAATAAAGCATGTCTAATATACATGCATTAACGAAATGTATCCAAAGGAAGACTAGGCAAAATATATAATAAGACACATACTGTACGCTAGGACCTGTTCTAAATAATTTACATGTATTAAACATTTTTATTAAGTCTAATTATTATTTTCATAAGACACATACTGTAAGCCAGGATCTGGCCTAAATAATTTACATGTGTTAATTCAACCATTTTTACTAAGTCCATTATTATTTAAATATTATCTTCACTTTGCAGCTGCAGATACTAACCCTCAGTAAGGTTAAATAATTGGATCAACATTACACAGGTAGTCAATGCTGTGGTCAAGTAGACTGAAACAGTCTAGTACTAGAGCCTGTGCATTTACTAATGGTATTATACTTCCTTTACCATTCCTAAATAAGGTGACAACTTCTTCTAAAGAAGAAAGGAGCACTATATAGGGTCAATTTAATTATGATCCTTATCCTGTCGTTTTAAGATGAAACGAAAAACTGATAAAATACTCTAGTGTCTGTGTGGTTAATTGGTGAAATGCTGTAGGATAATCTGTATGTGGGAGAAGACAATGGCACCCCACTCCAGTACTCTTGCCTGGAAAATCCCATGGACGGAGGAGCCTGGTAGGCTGCAGTCCATGGGGTCACACAGAGTCGGACACGACTGAAGTGACTTAGCAGCAGCAATCTGTATGTGCTCCAGATTATATATTAAGATAAGAGTGTAAACTTGGAATGTTTAAGAACAGTCTTCATTTGCCTATCCACCCACTCATCCATCAATCCATCCATTCTGGTTGTAGAAAAATGATGCAGAACAAAGTTTTAAGCTGGTTAGACTTCACTTCTAGTTCCACTTTTACCACTCACTAATTGTTTGACCTTGAGAAAGCAAGATTATCTGATTGAGTCTTTCCTAAAGTATTCTTCAATGGGGTATTATGAGAATCAATGATACAATGTTTTAGCCCTCTAAGCACAGTATATGGTACAAAATTAAACTCAATAAATGATGGTTATTAATATTAGTATTCAGAATTTTATATGTTCTGAGCCTATAAAGATGAATAAAACACACTTCTTACCCTCTACAAGATCTAGTGTTTTAATAGGGACATGACATAAGTGTGATAAATGTGGAATGGTAAATTCTATGAGGGTTTAGGTACAGAGGAGTTAGGAATGGAAAAAATGATTAATAATTTGAAATTTTATAATGTGTCAAGCATTGAGATAAGTGCATAGGCCGTTCACTTGCCATCTTCTTTAATTCTCTTGATGACCCTAAGAAATAAGAACTATTATCTCTGTTCTACAAATGAAGAAAATAAGTTTAGAGAAATGAAGTTATCTGCCCAGAGTATATACTCAGGAGAAAAGAGTGGAGACCTTAACCCAAGTTATCTCTAACATGAAAAATGAAGCCTTTAAGCTGAGTCTTCAATGATGGCCAGGTATTCTTGAGCACACAGGTATTCTTGAGCACACCAGTAGCAAAGGATATTCAAGGCACTGGAAGCAGTAAGAAAAATGGCAAAAGGAAATCAAACTGTGTGATGTATTTAGAAACTTTGGGTAATTCAGTGTTCACTTGAGGACTACTTATTAAGGGTCTGTGATGTGCCAGGGGCTGTTTTAGATGCTGGATATCTGAAGCCTAAGAGACACAGGCTGAAATTCCTATTTGGACTTTATTCCTTTGGAGAAAGATACCCAAAGTAACACGTACTCACATAAGATAAGTTCTTTACAAAGTAAAATATAAAAATACAGTAAACTATAAAACCTCTGTTCTAATTACTGTTGAGAAAAATGAAGCAGGAAAGAGGTCCAAGTATGCTGACAGCAGGAAATATTTCTGATTTTCAGGAGACAGGGAAGGCTTAGTGAAGCAGAGATATGAGTGTTGCAGGAACCAAATCATGAAGGATCTTCTACACCAGGCTCAGAGGTTTGGACTTTGTCCTTTTGAAATGGGTGTCTTTAAAAAAAAAAAAAAAAAAGGGACTGGAATGAGCTTCACGATGGTGAGAATGTGGCTGAATTTGAGGCGTTTATAGGGTTGGAAGAAATGAGAGGGTGAAGGAGAGAATATTCTAAGGAAGAATGTCAATACATCACGGTTTCATGAATTTATTGGAGATGAGCTGGAATGAGAATGAGTTTGGTGTATGAGAAACCAGTAGATAACAGGCCATTCTGGGGAAAGCCTGGATCAGAGGAACTACATCTGGAGGACTCTGCAGTTAGCTTCCTGGGAAACTGAGCATGATACCTAACTTCTCTTCCTCTAGTCACCCCTTACAAAAGTTAGGGATAATACAGCCCCTCCCTCATAAAAAGAGTTACACTAAATAATACAGATGAAATATTACTTTTGTGCCTGCTGCTGCTACTGTTGCTAAGTCACTTCAGTCGTGTCTGACTTGGTGTGACCCCATAGACGGCAGCCCACCAGGCTTCCCCGTCCCTGGGATTCTCCAGGCAAAAATACTGGAGTGGGTTGCCATTTCCTTCTCCAACACATGAAAGTGAAAAGTGAAAGCGAAGCCGCTCAGTCGTGTCCAACCCTCAGCGACCCCATGGACTGCAGCCTTCCAGGCTCCTCCATTCATAGGATTTTCCAGGCAAGAGTACTGGAGTGGGGTGCCATTGCCTTCTCCGACTTTTGTGCCTGGTACACAGTAAATCTTCACAAAAGGTTAGCTGTTACTATATGCAGTATCTTGGGAGCTGGGAGGGTATAGCAGAGATTGGCCCCAGGTTTAGGGATTGTTATGGAAGGAAATATGATTGAAAGTACTGTGATTTCAGGAGGCTGATTATATTACATAAATCTAAATATTCATCTCTAATATGAAAATTCATAATCTAAAAGGCCAAGGTTTATAACAGTTTAATGTAGACTAACCCTTGAGATATTACAAAGGTCAAAATAGCTCTAATAAAATTTAATAATTAGGAAGTTTGAGCTTTGGAAATGGAAAGATATATGAGTAACTCAAAAAAAGTGTCATTTTAAATAAATGCAATGCCTATCTCCATACTGCTGCCAAATTTTCATTTTTTTATGAATTCAAATAGGCTAGGAACAAACTTCAGTGCTTCAGAAGAATGTCTGATTGATGGTCATTTCTCTGTAATGAGAGTTATTTGAATGTGACAGCAGGCACCAATGTGTTGGATTCAGCAAGAAGAACATGCATTGTACCATCACCTGTCTTGGAAGGGGTCTTCACATTTGCCAGAAACCCAAATGATAAATAGAATCTTAGTCTCACCTATCACAACAATAAATTGCTACCTACGTGTATCTTAATTTTATCTTAAAATTACGTTTCTTTAAAGTCAATGTCTGCTTAATGAATCAAATTGGACAGAGTTCTTTTTTTTTTTTTTTGAGATTTCCAGCTCAGTAGAAATAAATACCTTGCTTTCCCCAGAAACTGCCTCAGATATCACTCAGTTCTGGTTATGCATTAAAGATCACAGCAAGTAGGCTTTTAAAATGTAATCATAAAGTTCTGTTTAGGGCTACTTGTCTGCCACTAAAAGTGGGAAGAGAAACTGATTTGGTTTTATGATAACAGATTTAACTCTCAGTATTAAGAATTTTTGTCAAAAGTGATGTTGGATTGTAGTAAATTCATGAAATGTCACCCTTTGATCACAAAGAAAACTACAAGGAATTTGAACTAAACAAATCTTAAGGGGCCACCAGAGGAACAACTAGATGGCAGTTATCAGGCAGAGATCAGCTTTTATGTTCAGTTCTCAAAATAAATACCAGCTCTCCCAAAATGTTAAGGAGTAAATATGACAGCTTTAATCAAGTTTGCAAAATAAATTTCATTCTCAAGTTGACAGGTTCCTGGGTATAAGGGACACTTAACTTCTGAAAATTGTACTTTGTATGGTTGTGTTGAGAAGACTCAGTTTAAGTGAATGCAAGCCTACCAGATTATTGGGCATAACAAGTAATTTAAACATAATTTCTCCATTAATTAGTCTTAATGTATTGAATAAAATGGTTCATTAAACAGATTATATTGAAGAGCAATTCTCTTGGTAGCAAATACATCTGTGAGAACATCCTTAAAATACAAAGATGTGATATAAGAAATTTTTGGTGAAATTTTAGAAAGTAGAGATAGAACAGCTGGTTTAATACAACTTGTAGTCAGAATGGTCTGGGGAACCTAGACGCTTGTATGATGAACATCTAGTGTTTGGTTCTTTTCAGCATATATATTCTTTTCTTTTGAGAACAGATGCTGGGTTATCCTTTGGGGAACTGCCTCAATCCCATGACATTGCACACTCATGTTATCTTGGTATCAGTGTGACTTAAGAGAAAGATCAAGGGATACAAGGCCAGAAGACTGAGATCCATGGCCAGGCTCTGGTTCAGTGTAACTCTGGGCAAGTCATGTAACCTTTATGAGGGTCTGGTTTCTCATTTTTAGCATGAAACCAATACTATTAATAGTACTGATATAAATACTTTTCAGGATTATGTTAAGAATTACATAAGTCAGTCATGAAAAAGCATTGCTGCACAGATATTAAAAATACCCAGGGGGTGCTTGCTAATGTAGTTCAGTGTGACCAACCTTGACTGGCAAGCTTATTACAAGGTTAAAAAAATACAAAAGCAACAATTAGTGCATTTTACAGTATGTACATGATACCTTAATCGATTGTTGTGTAAACAGCTTATTTTCATCTGGGAGTTGCCTTTTCATTATTGACATGAGGATAATAAATGTATCTTATGTAAAATGAGGCATCCCATTCATGCCCATTTGTCATTCCCCACAAATCAGATTGACACTTGGGAGACATCGGTCACCCCAGGTGTACTGTGTTGGCTTTCGCTTCTTTGGAGTGGAGTGCAGCCTGGTGAGGGGCTTGAGCAGAGAGCCCCAGGCTGCTCACCATGAAGGTCTAGTGAGCACGATCATGGATATTTTTGTGGAGTTATTTATGCCATCAAGGCTAATTCTGTTTTCCTTTTGTAAGTGAGATAGAACCACTTGCCCATGACGTGTTTACCTCAGGATTGTACAGTACCCTAATGACAGAAGAAATACTGCTTATTTTATATTCATTTTTTTCCCCTTAAACATCGTACATACAAAAGAAGTGGCACAGAATTCAGAGGTAATGGGGAACCAGAAGCACTTAGTGTGTTAATTTAAGGAGTGTGTATAAACTTCATGCAGATTGAAATGTCCCAACAGCTTGCAAATGGGTTGTTCATGTATTCAAGGCAGCAGTTCTGAAGGTACATTAGTCATAAAGACCACAGAATGTAGCTTTTTATGTTTATTGTTCGCTTTCACAGTCTGTCCCACCCTGAGTCTCATAGTCTAACAGGGTGGTACACGGGTGCCTGATTGCCTCCAAGAATGTCTGTGGGAACTGAGCCCCTCCGAGTGGAATAAGAATAGGGCTTCGAAGTAAAAATAGCCTGCGCTGAAATACCAGTTCACCACTTCTGAACTAGGGTGGCCTATTGCTCTTTGGCCATTACTTTTTATTTTCTGATCCTGAGTTTCTTATCTGTAAGCTGAAGGACTAACAATGCTCTCAGCACAGCGGTAAAAATAACATGGGAAATGTATGCAAAAGGGCTTCTTTGGTCCAGTGTAGAGAATTTTATTAACTGAATTAAATAAGAGTTATTAGTATTGACCTTCACAATAAGAGTGCGGGGCAGTTGAAAAAGTCTCGCATTCAAAAGGTATTTCACCCGCTGAGTCATATCTCCCCCTGAGTGAGAAAGGATTCTAAAACCAAGAAGTTTACCACAGTGTCTCATCTCCTGGTTGTTCAGTTGCTCAGTCGTGTCTGACTTTTTGTGACCCCACGGACTGCAGCACACCAGGCTCCCCTGTCTATCACCAACTCTTGGAGCTTACTCAAACTCATGTCCATCGAGTCTGTGATGCCATCCAACCATCTCATCCTCTGTCGTCCCCTTCTCCTCCTCCCTTCAATCTTTCCCAACATCAGGGTCTTTTCCAATGAGTCAGCTCTTCGCATCAGGTGGCCAAAGTATTGGAGCTTCAGCTTCAGCATCAGTCCTTCCAATGACTATTCAGGACCGATTTCCTTTAGGATTGACTGGTTGGATCTCCTTGCAGTTCAAGGGACTCCAAAAGAGTCTTCTCCAGCACCACAATTGAAAAGCATCAATTCTTCGGCACTCAGGTTTATTTAAGGTCCAACTCTCACATCCATACATGACTACTGGAAAACCCACAGCTTTGACTAGACAAACCTTTGTCAGCGTTTTAATACACTGTCTAGGTTTGTCATAGTTTTTCTTTCAAGGAGCAAGCTCTTTTACTTTCATGGCTGGAAATCATCTGGAAATCAGTCTGATTCTTCATGCTTCTGTTCAGGAATATCTTAATACCTCAGGGAAAAAATTTTGTGTACTTTTCACTAAAAGTACAGATATATCTTCTCTCCAAATTATTGTATCATTTATTTTTTCTTCTTTCAAAACTTTTGTTATAGGTAAAAATTCATTTTAAAGGACTTTGAGATAATGAAAAGGAGGCTTCCCTAGTGGTTCAGATGGTAAATAATCTGAGCCAGCAGTTCACATTCTTTACCATCTGGTAAAGACCCGGGTTTTACTATCTGCAGGAGACCAGGGTTCCATCCCTGGGTTGGGAAGATCCCCTGGAGATGGGAATGGCAACCCATTCCAGGAGTTTGAGATAATGACATTGCCAAAAAAATCGCCACTTGCACAATTTTGCTAAAACTAGATTACTTCTTCCCACACAGCAACATGTTACTTTTCCCTAAGGTAGAAATGTTTCCCTACCTTCAAAATGAAACTGAGGATCTGAGGACAGGATTATGCAAGTTTTTTCAGATTCATGTCCAGCTTGGATGCTAGATCATACAAAGCATTTCTCCAGTCCTTTCCACCTATCTATCTGTAGTTTCTCAAACACAGCCTGGTCTTTCAGGAATCCCTGTCTTTTCAAACAGTTTTTCTTCTGGCCATTTGTCCTTCCACCACCTCACCTGGCTCACCAGTTACGGCCTGTCCTTCAAAATCACTTCCTCAGTAAACTGTGTTCTAAGTGTCCCCACCTGCCTCGTCTTGCTGGACTTCTGGCTCTTCCTCTCTTTCCCTAAGCCTTCCCTGCAGACCTGCACCATGCAGCTTATTTCTGTGTTAGATTTGCCTCTTTGCCTCCCTCCCCTCAGTGTGTTCATTCATGCCTAAAGAACAGGTGTGTGTCTTTATCTCCTCACAGGGCCAGGAGCACAGTGAGACTCAGTAATTATTCCTGTTTGGCCCTGTGGTTTACATCCAAGCAAAGCTGTTGTAGGCAACATTAACACTGAGAAATGCCGGAGTAACTGAATAAACGCATACAGCAGATTACTATATCCACAGCAGAAGAGGTTATTTTAAGAACCACTGCTTGTTTTGCGTCTAAGATGGAATAGCAAACGTAATTTCTTTACCATCAAAAGAAGCTACCTTCCAAGATAGGAGAGCCTCTATTTTTTAAAGAAAGGAATTAAATTAGAGGAAGCATTTGCATTTGCACATTAGTCTTCTCTGAATATGCATGGCTGGTTGAATTCTGTCTGACACCTTCACAGAACTCCCTCAAGTAAGCTTTCCATTACTAAATAAATTGCATCCATTCTAATTAAAGATATGCAGAATACTACCCAGACAGAAGAAGTAAGATAGACTGGAAAGCTAGAGCTTCCATGGTAACACTGCCAGGGACAATGTAATTGATTCATATGGTCCCTTTTGCCACGTATTGATTCCATGCCAACGAGCCTTAAAAACTGTCCATCATTTCACAGAGCTATTTATAGATGAAGTCCACCTGTGACAAATGTGACAGAAATACAGGGATAATTACTAAAAAGAATAATTAAAAAATTCCTGCTTTCTAGCTCCCCTCTCCATTAATTATCAACAAGGTTTAAGTAATCATATAGTAAGTATAAGGATACTTGATGGAAATAAAATATTTGTATTAGATCCTTTTGTACAAAGAATCTGCTGAAGGAGGAAAAGAAATAAAAACTCAAGTCTGATGTTACAAGCACCACATCATTGCACAGAATTGGTACCTCATTCTGCCTTATTGCTGGTTGTTAGCATTCAGGTTTATCAAGCAACTTGTCAGAATATTAACCACACATAAAAGGAAGTGATAAATTAATGCCACATGGACACAAAGATTCAGAAACTGAGACAAAGCTACAGTGGCACGATCAGTTTTCATGCCCTTGAAAGCACATCACGACTCCTCTGGTTGGGGTCCTGGTGAGAGAGAGAAGTGAGTTGCGCACTGTCCATTTATTTCTGTAAACCAGACTTCTAAATTATAATACCTCACAGTCCCAGAATTCAGTTTGATGGCTGAACTTGCCAATAGCACCCAAGGCTGAGCAATTGGTTTTCACTCCCATCACTGAGAGATGGGAGTTTGTGGTGGTAGCGATGGAGTGGTGATGATATTTGTTGTTTGAACAGGAAAACACTGGTATCAATAGCCTGGTTTAACTAGCTTGTTCAGACATTTGCTCCAAGTATTCAACATGCTTTAAACTTGATCTTGAATTGCTGCCTGGGTTACACTTGCTAGTAATAGTAAATTCCTAAAGATGATTGCCAAATTACCACATAATTATTTTACCTTAAACCTAGTAGAAACTCAGATTGAGCTCTTTCAGCTGTTTTTTGAAAATTTTCTTAAGATTTCAGACTTTCATATATTTTACTCCTTGGTTAATGAAAAAAGTTAGTGCTATTTATTTTATTTTTTTATTTTTGCTTTTTTTTATTGGAGTAGATTTGCTTTACAGTGTTAGTTTCTGCAGTACAATAAAGTGAATCAGCTGTATATACACATAGACCCCCTCCTCTTGAATCTCTCTCCCGTTCCCACCATCCACCTCTCTAGGTTATCACAGAGCACGGAGCTGAGCCCCTGTGCTATAGCTTCCTACTAGCTATCTGTTTTACACATGGTAGAGTATATGTGTCAATAGTACTCTCCCAATTTGTCTGATCTTCCCTTTCCCCTCAAGTGTCCACATGTCTATTCTATGTCTGTGTGTCTATTCCTGCCCTGCTAATGGGTTCATCTGTACCATTTTTTTCTAGATTCCATATATATATATATATGTTAATATATGATTATTTGTTTTTCTGTTTGACTTCATTCTGTATGGAACCCACTCTGTATGACAGACTCTAGGTCCATCCACATCAAATGACCTAACATCCACTGCAAATGACCTTACTTTGTTCCTTTTTATGGCTGAGTAATATTCCATGGGATTCTGTGGTGGCTCAGCTGGTTAAGAATCCGCCTGCAATGCAGGAGACCTGGATTTGATCCCTGGGTTGGGAAGATCCCCTGGAGAAGGGAAAGGCTACCCATTCCAGTATTGTGGCCTGGAGAATTCCATGGACTGTATAATCCATGGGGTTGCAAAGACTCAGACACGACTGAGTAACTTTCACCATTCTCTCCCTCTCTCTCTCTCTCTCTCTCTCTCTCTCTATCTAGTTTTATACAAATAGCCTGGACATGGAAGCAACCTAATGGACATTTAGGTTGCTTCCATGTCCCGGCTATTGTAAATAGTGCTGCAGTGAACACTGAGGTACATGTGTCTTTTTGAATTATGATTTTTTCAGGGTAGATACCTAGTAGTGGGATTGCTGAGTCATATGGTACTTCTATTTTTAGTTTTTTAAGGAACCTCCATACTGTTCTCCATAGTGGCTGTATCAATTTACATTCCTACCAACAATACAAGAGTGTTCCTTCTTCTCCACACTCTCTCCAGCATTTATTGTTTGTAGATTTTTTGATAATGGTCATCTGACCAGTGTGAGGTGATACCTCAAGGTATTTTTGATTTGCATTTATCTCTAACAGTGAGCAATGTTGAGCATCTTTTCATGTGTTTGTTGGCCATCTATATGTCTTCTTTGGAGAAATGTCTGTTTAGGTCTTCTGCCCATTTTTTGATTGAGTTATTTTTTTGTTATTGAGCTGCATGAGCTGCATATATATTTTGGAGGTTAATCCTTTGTCAGCTGCTTCATTTGCAAATATTTTCTCCCATTCTGAGGGTTGTATTTTCTTCTTGTTTATATTTTTCTTTGCTGTGCAAAAACTTTAAAGTTTAGGTTCCATTTATTTGTTTTTGTGTTTTCTTTTATTTTCATTATTCTAGAAGGTGGGCCACTTTTGATGCCTTATTTTATAGTATATCTGGGTATCTACAGCCATAATAAATTCCTCTAATAAAAATACTCCAATGGATGCATTAAAAAAAATTATTGTACAATATTATCTCTTAGTGGCAGTGATGGAAGTCAGTTCTCTCCTTTTAGAGGATGTGGGTATAGAGTCTGCATCAGTTGAGTCTAGATGCTATAAACTGAAAGTCAAGGCTCTTTCCAAAAGTTGGCCTGTGATTTCCTGTCTTTCCTCTTATTTTTGTTTGACAGAATGGCTCTTTTGCATTTTTACCTTTTGAAATACTACCAAGTATTTATTAATCACCTGAAACCATCTGTCCTTGCCCCTCTAGATTACATTTGATCAGGTCACATCTTCAACCCTCATAGCATTTAGAAATAATTTCCAGATCTCTCTTCAGATGAATTGCCTTGTATTATCCTTAAGAGTTTATAAAGATTTAGCCTTATTGATCTCTATAGTCTTTAAATTTTCTTAAATTTAGAAATGTAGCAAACTACTTGTGTACATACTACACAGCTGCCCATGTAATATTTATTAACAATTTTTTAATCTTTTTCAAGATATAAAACAATACGTATAATTGAAATCATTCTTTTTTCCTTTCCTCCTGTCTAATTTCTTCCCCCTTTCTATTCTTCCCATAGGTAAGACCACTCGACGAATTTATGGTTTATCCTTATAATCCATTTTTCATCTGTATAGATATGTGTCTATGAATATATAGTACTGTGAGAGGTTTCTTGATTCATAGAGATTCTATCAGATTAGTAATATTGTATATATTATTTTGGGTGTTCAACTTTGAGATTTCTAGAATCTTTAGATTATCAGTCTGCCACATTCTTTTTAACTGCTGAATAGTGTCATTGTATGAATTTTAGGAATTTTCCACAGTATCATTGGCTCTATCTTCAAAATGTATATACAGAATCCATCTCCTTCTCGCCATCTCTACTGTTATCACACTGGACCAATCTAATCTGCATTATTAAACATTCTTTTAACTAGTCTATCTGTGACCTCCTTGGAAGACTCAGCGAAACCTACTCTCAAGGTAGTCAGAGGTATTCTTTTAAAACGTAAGTCATATTGTGTCACTCACCTATTCAAAATCCTCAAGTGACTTTGCCTTTCACTGACACTTCAGCAGCAGACACTTCAAAAAATGCTGCATTGAGTCTCCTTTTATTGTTATCTAGGGTCAAATTCCAATAGAGGAAATTCTGCTTATTGACACTGAGTCACACATTTTTTCAATATTACTACATTCCTCCTTGCTAATTTCTAAGTGGTTATACCAATTTACGATCACACCAACAATACATAAACCATTTTTATGCTTTCGTAACACCCTGGCGTACAGCCTTGTACACAGCAGATGGTAAATACTTATTTAACTATTTCCTCCTTTAAGGGACAGTTCTTCAACACCCACCCAACCTTAACTCTTCTTCTATAATCCACTCAGAAGGATCATACTTGAGCTTCTGTGAAAATTTTGTAAATACTTTTACTATTGCATCTGCATTTCATATTGTAATATGTATTTCTACTTCCCCTTCCCCCTCCTACGTATAGATCTATTTGACCACAGGGACAGGGTCTTCATTGCATCATAGTACCTAAGAAGAGAGAAAGAAAAGTCTCTAATTGCGGATCATCTATGGCCAAGCACAGGGAACTTCCCTTGTACACATAATGCTTTCATATTTATAGTTATTACTGATAATAGATACTGTTATTATTCCCATTGTACAGATGAGACAATGGAGGGCCATGATTTTCTCACTGTTAACAGAATTAGAAGAAGGCAGAGCCTGTGCCGTAAAATTGCCTGACTCTACAACCTAAACTCATCCCATCACACTATGTGCTTCTTATATCTCCTTGTCCAATATACAGGAGGTGCTTCAGATATAGTTGCTGAATAAATTCCTTAGATGATACTATAAAAATACTGACGGATTCTGTTCTGTTTGCTAAGTCACTTCAGTCGTGTCCAACTCTGAGCGACTCCATAGACAGCAGCCCACCAGGCTCCCCCATCCCTGGGATTCTCCAGGCAAGAACACTGGAATGGGTTGCCATTTCCTTCTCCAATGCATGAAAGTGAAAAGTGAAAGTGAAGTCGCTCAGTTGTGTCCGACTCTTAGCGACCCCATGGATTGCAGCCTAACAGGCTCCTCCGTCCATGGGATTTTCCAAGCAAGAGTACTGGAGTGGGGTGCTATTGCCTTCTCCATCTGTTCTGTTTAGCCAATATCAAATTTTGTGAATGTTTTATTTACTTTGATCTTAAGTACTTTATTGAGATAGCCTCAACAACTAGAAAAAAATTAGTTTTTCTGTCAGCTCTTCTGTGTGTGTGTGGGGCGGGTGGGTGGTGGTATTGAGGGATTCTGAATATTGCTTCTACATCTAAGGTAAAGTATAGATCACTTTTAATTTGAGGATTTCTTTGATGATTATTGATGAACTGCTTTCCAAGAACGATTCACTAAAATGCTAAGATGGAACATCTTAAAATTTACTCTGACCAAGTTGTTACGAGTGAAGACATTTTTTAACTTGAATTAACAGTTAACGTTTTAGATATAGATTAACCACATATTGTTTACCATACTGGACATATCGATTTCATTCGTATATAATCTCTAAAATCCACTTTTTCCCATCATTCAGTGCCTTCCCCCACCAGTACATATGTACCATATTCCTGTTTTTGTTGCTGATACACAGATAACATTGATTGACTGGAGGGACAGCCCACTGATTTTTACAGTGCAGAAAGAGGCATTTGATAGACTTGGCAAAAGGCGCCTGTTCTAACCTCAGCCCTCTTAAGCTTTGGATGCAAGCTCAGTGTGTTTGCTCTTCTGCTTCTTTAAGTCTGAGGGTCAAAGCTCTTGTTTACTGGTAGTGAAAGGGGGCTGTGGGTGAGATCTGCCGTTTCAGTGTCTACAGATTTGGTAGTGAATTTAAGTAAACAACTAAGAGGTGTTCTGAACATTCATTAATAACTAAATGTCAGCTTGGGGGAAGGTACACGATGTCATTTCTCCCAGCTATCCCACTGGCTTTATTGAAAACCCAGCTTTAAACAATAATTCTCTGCTCTTTTCACTGTCACCCAATTAAGCTTGATGCTTTTATTTCACTTTTTCAAGATCTCTGTATCTCTTCAGGAGGAAAGAAACACGAAATGGATAGTTTTCATAGCATCGCAGGCAGAGAGTAGATTTGTAATGATCAGCAATGACACGTGCTATTTTGGGGCTAGATTTGTCATTCATATACATGTGCACTCCAAGTAGAATTTTTCCTTAGCTTTTAAAAGTCCTTAGGATTCTTGGGTGATTCATGTACATAGAAAAGAAATTTACGTTATTCTCACTAAGATATTTTAAAGTTACTTAAATTTGTCACTGAAATCACTAAGAATTTTAATTTCATTCATCTTATTTCCCCACCCAACAAAATAAGGAAAAATGTAAACCTAGGGGAAAATCATGTGTCATGTGTAGTAGAGCTTTCTTCTTGAGGATTAGTGCAGGTAAGTTAAATTTTTGAATTCACTAAAGTTGATTTATTCTTAGTTTTAAAATCTTACTTAGATTTCATACTCTCTCCCAAATTAACTACTTATAACCATATCAGAGGGTGCAATGGAATTGAGAGATTGGAGTTTCAATCTTCTTACCATTTTGGAATTACCAATGAGTAAGTTAATGTTTCCATGGCTGCCAGATTTATTTTCTGTTAATAGCTGTTCATTGAGTACCAACTAATTGTTCAAATAGATAAGTCCTAAAGATACAGCAGTGAACAAAAAGAGACCCAGAAACTCCCATGTGGTGTTGACCATCTAGCATGGAGGCATGATTAGTCAAGCACTGACAATTATTAAACATTAATAAGTCAGTTAATAATTGAAAGAATCACAGTGTGTAAAGGGTGAAGGAGAATTAGCTGGAGCTAAGGTAGCCCAGACCAGATGGCACAGCAGTAGTTTGAGGGAAGGGGCGATATTTCAAAAAGTTACCTTAAGGAAATGTTGTGTAACCTTAGATGAATGTAGGATGAGAACATTCCAGGTTCCCATGCAATATTGCTCTTTAGAACATTGGACTTGACTTCCATAACCAGTCGTATCCACAACTAGGTGTTGTTTTGCTTTGGCTATGTCTGTTCATCCTTTCTGGAGTTATTTCTCCATTGATATCCAGTAGCATATTGGGCCCCACTCTAGTACACTTGCCTGGAAAATCCTATGGATGGAGGAGCTTAGTAGGCTGCAGTTCATTGGGTCACTAAGAGTCGGACACAACTGAGTGACTTCACTTTCACTTTTCACTTTCATGCATTGGAGAAGGAAATGGCAACCCACTCCAGTATTCTTACCTGGAGAATTCCATGAACAGAGGAGCCTGACATGCTACAGTCCATGGGGTTGCAAAGAGTAAGATACGGCTGAGTGACTAACACTGTAGTTTGTATTGGGCTTCCCTGGTGGGTCAGATGGTGAAGAATCTGCCTGCAATGCAAGAGACCTCCATTCGATCCCTGGGTTGGGAAGATTCCCTGGAGAAGGGAATGATTACCCATCCCAGTATTCTTGCCTGGAGAGTCTAATGAACAGAGGACCCAGATGGGCTATAGTCTGTGGGGTTGAAAGAGTCAGACAAGACTGAGCAGCTAAGCATGCATGCATAGCTTATACTGACAGATTCAAAGGATGAGTATAATGACTGAAAAGGACCATATGAATAAATTCAACTGAATTCAAAGTAAAAATTAAAATTATAGTGTATCTAGTAGAGTTAATGGATACATTCTCAGGGTGTGACTAACTGTGAGAGTATATGGTTCAATCTATTATTCAAAATATAGACCAATGCTCAAACTTTAGAAACCTGCTCTAAAAATGGAGCTAATGGAAGACTTCCGGATTAGTAACATCTTCATCCACAAGAATCCTTGAATCTTGGTAATAAAAAAGCTTATTGCCACTTAATATTTATTGAAAAGGAAGCTGAACCTATGGTTCAAACCCCAGATCATCCAGGAATGAATATTCTTGGAGTATATTACCATATACCCTTTGATATAATTATTATTAAGATAATAATGAAAAAATAAGATAAAATTCATCAACATATACTTATTAAGTACCTACAATGTCCCAGATACTGAGAATACAACAATGACTAGTATGGGCTGAAGTGTATCTCCCCAAAACTCATATATTGAAATCTTCACTCCCAGGATCTCAGAATGTGGACTGAATTTGGAGATAGGATGTTAAAAGAGGTAAATAAAGTAAAAGGAGGTTATAAAGGTGGGGCCTAATCCAATGACAGATGTCCTTTTAAGAAGAGGAAATTTGGACACCAAAATAAACACCAGAAACAAATATGACAAGAGAAAGGCCAGTGAAGCTACAAGAAGGCGACCATCCACAATCCAAAGAGAGAGGCCTGAGAAGAAATGAAACCTGCAGACACCTTGATCTTGAACTTCCAGTCTCAGAACGTGATATAATAAAATTCTGTTGTTTAAACCTCCCAATCTGTGCTATCTCATTATGACAGCTTGAGTAATTACAGTGACAAAGCTGTGGATCTTTCTTCATGCAGTTTACAGTTTCATGGGGAACAGATAAACAAAGACACAGAGAGTAAGTTTCATGATAAGGGGGGGTGCAGGTTGCTATGAAATAACTCATCTTAATTTGGGAGTTAGGGAAGGATCCCTGGATAAACTGATACCCAGGGTGAAGGCTAAGTAGAAGTAACAAAGGCAAGAAAGAGGGTAGCGGTGTGTTTCAGAAAAAGAATACAGACAAGAATGTGTGCAGAGCCCAGAGGACAAGTAGAATACCCGGCATTGCTCCAAGTCCCTCTGTGTGTATTTGCTGATTCTTTTATAGGCTTATCTACTGTACTGTGGTTAAAATATCCTCATACTTCATCCAGATTGATGCAAGTTCCTAAAGTTTGTTTTCACTGATTTCATTCCTGCTGTATATTACCCTGTCCCACCACACCAACCAGAAGAGCCTTCAAAAACCCCAATTAGGTAAGATCTGCCCTTTTTAAAGAGGCTTGGGGACTTCTCACATTACTCAGAAGTAAGTAAGTAAACGACTTCTTACCTGTGAAGCTCCTTGTGATCTAGTACATGCCTACCTCTCACACTTCCTTTAATTCCAGTCTCCATCCCTCTTTCCCATCCCAGGCCACACTGGCTTCCTGTTTCTCCACAAGAGCTTGCTGGATTTACTCCTGCCTTAGGAATAAACTTGCTCTTCCCTTTATCTGGAATCCTCTTCCATCAGGTTTTTGCATGTTTATCTCATCTTTCAGGTCTCACCTGAAACATTACACCCTCAGAAAAGTCATCTCTAACTTAACTAACTGCACTTCCCTCCTGCTCTTCCACGGTGATATCCACCATATGACTCTTGTTTATTTCTTTTTTATAGAACTTATATTAAACCATAATGATAAGTGCTTCCCCTGACTTTCCACTGTCCCTTCTCCCCACACTATAAAACTTCATGGAAAAGGAGACTCATCTGTTTATCCACTCCTCTCCTCAGCATAGTTACTGGCACACTGTAATTATTTTTTAAAAATTTTTGAACATTTTTATCGGGGTATAGCTGATTAACAATGTTGTGATAGTTTCAGGTGAACAGTGAAGGAACTCAGCCATGTATATACATGTATCCACTCTCCCCTAAACCCCTCTCCCATCTAGGCTACCACATAACATAGAGCAGAGTTCCATGTGCTACACAGTAGGTTCTTGTTGGTTATCCATTTTAAATACAGCAATGGCACACTGTAATTATTAAATAAATACATGCTTAATGAATAATGTCATTCAAACTCACTCTGATCGTAAATTCACATCATCGGTCTTTAAAATAAAACAGCAAAAAGTGGGAAATTTTTGAACCATGCCTAGAGAGTAGAAACGCATTTAATCCCCGGGTATAAGAAGATAGAAGCATCAGTAATACCCAGATTGACATGTAATAACATATGGTAGGTTGTTAAGTCTATGCCTGTTATAATGCATTGACCATTTCTTGTCTGTCCACAAATCATAGTGATCCAAAGGGACAGGGATTGATCCAAAGGATTTGCCAACTGGCATTGTCATTTGACTCTTGAGAAAGGCATGTAACCATATAAAGTAATCTGTGAATTATAGATGACAATAACTGGCCATGTCCCTGTCACATAGAAATAGTTTCAGGGGTAATAGAATTTTTTGTTTTAAGTAGCTGAGCTCCCTGAGTAGAGGTGGGAAGAAGAGGTGAAATAGACTGCAGTCAAATTGTTAGCTCTATATATCTGCAACATAATTTACACTGATTTACTGGGTTATTCCTAGCACTAGGAGGGGTGCTTTGGCTCCCTCCTGAAGATAAACTTCATATATTTTCAATGCCATAATAAAGCAGAGCTTGCTGGGACATCATTGATAGATACCCAGACCCTCCAGGTTAAAAGACAGTACTGGGAGCAACTGGATGGAGTGGTGTAGGAGTTGGGTAAACAGTGTTCCACCAGTGTCTGAGCCTCCCTAAAGGATACTGGGTCTAGAGGAAATAAGACCACCAGAATGAAGGGCATGTAGTGCAGTGGTAAGAAGGGTGGGCCCCTGTACCAGAATGCCTGCATTTGAATTTCCATTTCATAGGGAGCGACCTCAAGCAACTGACTTGATTTCTTTGAGACTCAGTTTCTCCATCAGGGACCAATGCTAGAACATATAGGATGGTTGTGAAGATTAAAATGATTCACATACTTAATGTATCTAGATTGGTTTCAAACTTATAACAAGTGCTCAGTAAATTTTTTCATTATCATCATCAAGTACTGGATTGATATGGTGGAGATTAGAGAGGGTGCTTAGATGGGTCAAGGGCTGGATAACACTAGCCAGAAATGTTGCAATCAGATGCCACAGGATTTATGTGTGGAATGTTAGATTTAAAGAATCTGCTGGAGAAATGATTTCATTCCAAATATCACTAAACAATTTTCCCTATTCCCTCATAATTTTCCTGGACACATCAAAATTGGCTCAAATAAGGAATAAAGTATACACACCTTTGGGAGAACTGGAACAAACCATGCCAGCGGAACTTGATGATCTAGTACTTGTCAACCAAGGAAAGAATATACTCTAATTTCCTTCTCAAACTGTATTTTAGTTTATAATAGATGGCATAAATTTTGGGGAATGACTTTTTAATAGCAGATGCTCTAGAAACAACAAAGAAGCTGACTACTAACTTTTCAGAACCTGGCGGTTTGTATGTAATTGCATTTTTTTCATTATGGTTTTGTATCCTCCTTCATTCTTGAAATGGAATCGAATCCCCTCTTAGACAATAATGGGAAATTGAACAACTGCTGAGACAATGAATTTCCCCCCATAACAGACATGAAGCTCCTCAAAGAGTACATGAGAGAGATGCTCTCTTTTCCACTGCTTGCTCTCAATCACCTGGTCCCTAAATTGGACTACAGTTAGGACTACAATTTGACTGCTATTTATATTCCTACCAGATTTATGAGTGATTTTCTTAAAAAATGAGGGGAAGTACTCTCCATATCTTCTATATTACTTGTTGGGAAACCACACAATTCCGTCTGGTGAGATATACCTTGACATAGAAACTCATTAATCTATTCCTTAATTAATATGTCTAAGCATTCCTAATAATAAAATGTGTCTAAGCACACTGTTATGCAATTCCAAGGCTGCAGGCTGCAGTGATTAGAAATACTTAGTCTCTACCTTCATGAATCCTACTTTTTTAACAGCTTCAACACAGAGTACCGAGTTCTATGTACTTCTTTCACCCCTCAGGTGAGGAAGGGGAGATAGATTATCACTTCTTGAACATTTATTGAGCTAGACATTACGCTACATACTCTACATATCTTTGGAGGGACCGCTTACCTTCTGACAAGTATACCCAGGCAACTAGTTTACCACTGTGGCTGTCCATCCGGTCTCATTATCTTCAAAAAATAATTTATACAAACTTTAAAAAGAAAAGAATATTCAGCAAACTCATTTTCTAGACACTACCCCTGGAGGAGGAAATGGCAACCCACTCCGGTTTTCTTGCCTGGAAAATTCCATGGACAGAAAAGCCTGGCAGCTATGGTCCATAGGATCCCAAAAGAGTAGGACACAACTGAACACACACACACCCACCCCTCTCTTACACATCTTAAACTTTAAATTCTCATTTTAGTGGAGAACCCCAAAGAGAAATAACTTCTCTTTGGTATGAGATGTAGGAATTGCATTTTGGAGACAAGAGCCTGAAGATTAATTTCATACCAAGACTCAGACTATGTTATCTTTAAATAGAGCAGGCAAGAGAGGAAGGGAAGGAATATCAATTGATGCCACTGCTTTCTCAAGTCCTTTATGGACAGCTCAGTAGGAACTAAATAATTGGTAATAGCTATTGTGTTTTTCTGTATCACTAAACCAGAAATGAGCGTTCATGGAAATGTCACTCTATATCCAAGAGAAAAATAAGGAACAATGATCAGTTTGACATTTTAAACAGGAGACATTTTTCTTTGGTTCAATATAAAAGTTTCTATGGAATGTGTAATTATATTTTATACCAGATTTCAGGTGTGCTTAATTACTCTATCAACTCTTTTGTTGATGTATCCTAAAATACACTTGGTTACTATTCAGAGAATGTCTTTAGCTTCTCTTCATGAAGCTTGGTAATCCAATCAACAAATGATATGTCATCAGAAATAACTTGTAAATGGGGTAAGAATTAGAGGTTGCACTTTCATTTTGTTTTTGAAGAAGAACAGTGCACACTGTCAAATTCCTTGTTGAGGTTAGTCCATGTGAATCCTCTCTCCAGGATGACCAAGCATTTTGGTTTGCCTGGCACTAAAGCAGTTCTGGGGCTGTGGCTTTTCAGTACTAAAATGGGAAAGTCCCCAGCAAACCAGGATAAGTTGGTCACCTTACCTCTCTCTTCATCAATTTGTTGTAATGATTAAGTAAAACAATGCTTAGTAAAGGCATATTGTTAAAAAAAAAAATGCTTAGTATTTATAAGCATTAAAAAGGCCAGCTATTGTTAAAGGGCTTCCTATAGACAGGTGTTATATGTTAAACAGTTATTTTTGCATGAAGTTTCTCTGCTCCTGAATATCTCAGCTAGCATAACTGACGTTAGAGACAACTCAGAAAGTGAAATGAGTAGAGGTCAGTATATCCCTTTCTCTGAGGTGAAGATGGGGGTCTTTACATACACAAAAGAACTGGAAGGGAGGGTTAGAGAGGCCATTTGTTGTCTGAAAATAGGTTCCTGAGCAAGAACAAGGGGAGCTAGGAGGTTAGCCACAGGTGAGAAAACTATGATGATGACAACTATATAAAAAATATTTTTACAATATATTTTTAGTATAGTAGCATATTATATGGAGAAGGCAATGGCACCCCACTCCAGTACTCTTTCTTGGAAAATCCCATGGATGGAAGAGCCTGGCGGGCTGCAGTCCATGGGGTTGCTAAGAGTCGTCGACGACTGAGCGACTTACTTCACTTTCACTTTTCATTTTCATGCACTGGAGAAGTAAATGGCAACCCACTCCAGTGTTCTTGCCTGGAGAATCCCAGGGATGGGGGAGCCTGGTGGGCTGCAATCTATGGGGTCGCACAGAATCGGACACGACTGAAGCAACTTAGCAGCAGCAGCAGGATCAGTGAGTGTGAAGTGGCATCTCCATGTGGTTCTGATTTTCCTAATAGTGATGTTGAGCACCTATTCATGTTTACACTGGCCATTTTATATCTTCTTTGGAAAAATGTCCTTTCAGATCCTTTGCCTTTTTTAAACTTAGAATATTTATGTATCAACTCTTACTAAAATGAATTCATTCCTATACTCTCTCAGTATTTAAAGAGCCCTTACTATGTTTCACGTACTTTACAGTCTCTAATCTCATCACTTCGTGGCAAATAGATGGGAAAACAGTGGCTAACTTTATTTTGGGGGGCTTCACTGCAGATGGTGATTGCAGCCATGAATTTAAAAGACACTCCTTGGAAGGAAAGTTATGACCAACCTAGACAGCATATTAAAAAGCAGAGACATTACTTTGTCAAAAAAGGTCCATCTAGTCAAGGCTATGGTTTTCCATTGGTCACGTATGGATGTGAGAGTTGGACTATAAAGAAAGCTGAGCCCCGAAGAATTGATGTTTTTGAACTGTGATGTTGGAGAAGACTCTTGAGAGTCCCTTGGACTGCAAGGAGATCCAACCAATCCTTCCTAAAGGAGATCAGTCCTGGGTGTTCATTGGAAGGACTGATGTTGAAGCTGAAACTCCAATACTTTGGCCACTTCATGTGAAGAGTTGACTCATTGGAAAAGACCCTGATGCTGGGAAAGATTGAGGGCAGGAGGAGAAGGGGACAACAGAGGAGATGGTTGGATGGCATCACTGACTGACTAATGGACATGAGTTTGGGTAAACTCCAGGAGTTGGTGATGGACAGGGAGGCCTGGCGTGCTGCGGTTCATGGGGTCGCAAAGAGTTTGACATGAGTGAGCGACTGAACCCCTCAAATTAATATTGTAATCCCTTTAGGTTAGGATACTAAAGATCAGAGAATGGAGTATTTATCCAGCTAAAACTGTGGCAGATTTGGATTTAGCTAACATGAAGCCTGCATGCTTATTTTTCTGAGGCTAGGTGGCCACCTGAGCCTTTTGAGGTATGTGAGCTTGTCCTCTGTTCTGCTACCTTCTCTGGTCCTTCTGTTTCTATTAGGAATGTGCCCTGAAAGTACAATTTTGATGGCTTCTGCAACACAGCGAATAACACTTGACCTCCTTATCATGCCACTCAAAAGCCTTCACATTCTTGGCAACCCCATCATCCCAGCCTCATTCTATGCCATCCCTTAGCCCTGCACATAATACATCTGGAAAACCACAAGATTCCTAGTTTCCTAATGGAGATTTGCACTCTTATTTCCTAGAAAGACTCTACTCGTTCTGTGGGCTCAAAACGTGTCCTTCATTTTGACCCTGCAGTCACGTTACTCTCCCTCCTCTGGGCATGTATCTCTTCTTAATCCAGACAACACCGCTTGTGTAGCTGGTATGTTCTTGATGTATGCAAAGCAGTGGAAATATCATAGTGGACATGATCCAGTCCCTGACCCTAGAAAGCTTAAAGTCTGATCCGTGTCTGTTTTCACCACTATCCTACAAATGATCTGAGCCCAGGGACTGTACCATTAATCTCACCACCAAACACAGTCCCTGAAAAATTTGGATTTTAAGGAAAATAATTCCAATATTTTACTGGAACTACTGATCCTCATATATTGCATATGAAGAAAGACTCTGGCTAATGACAGTAAATGGGGAGAGAATCCAGCATTATATTGCTGAGAGCTGCACATCAACACTTCCAACTATTTGCTATGTGAGTTTTAGGACAAAACAATGTAACCCAAATGTGAAGGTGTGAGTGCACAATGAATATGCAAAGCTGTAAACTAAGTGATAATTTTTGCCTTGATTGTGTGAGCTAACTACTAAGGTCATAATTAGGGTGCATTTCTTATAGTACCAACAAGCATCTTAATCAACCTCTATAGCATTAACTCCAATTACCATTAGTAAACTATGAGGATTCTGTTTTAAATTGCAATGAGTCAGTAAATTCCAGATGGCATTTTGGGAGTAAATGTTAACAAAACCTTATCATTTTCCTGAGCGGTCCTTTAAGACATGGGTGGGGGCTGCATTGAGGCCGAAGCAATAATGGGAGGCTGAAGAGTTATTCGATTTCACAAGTGGTATTTGTACTCTGATGTGAAACACACAGTTATCCTTAAGAACTTTTAATGATTATTTTATAGATGAATTTTAGCTTTATAGCTTTAAAGAAAGACATTTTGTTTAGCTGAACAAACTAATAGACTAATAAACTCAAAATAAAGTCTGATAAACAGGGTCCTTTGAAACTCTCATCATTAACTTACAATATTTGCATAAATTTGAACAAAGATGGATGGCTTTAAATGACTGTCAGTAATTAAGAGACCGAAACAAACAAAAAAAACTAATAAAACATTATATACAAAGACAGGCACATTAGCATATTCTATCCATATCTCCATTGCAGTGACATGAAGACAAATATTCCTGATTACACCTGAAGCAATAATGTAACTGAGGCAATAAATCATTTAAAGAAAGCTAAGGGGGCTTCTTTTTAAACACATTGATTTAGGTATTAAGCCTGTCACTGAAATATAAATATAAAAGGAAATCAAATTTGTTGTGATGATATATTATTCAAAGATTCGTCTCTCCTTCCTGGAAAAATTTAATCAGTAGGTGGACATATGACTGTATCCCAGATGTATTTGTTAGAAAAGATTGTCAGATCATTATCAGAAAACTTCTTTCAAATGTCCGTTAGTATAGATATATATCATTGGCAGGGCACACCACAAGGTCTAAAATCAAGACAAAAGTAGTTTACCTTTAGTGTTGCATTCTTTATTTCTTTCTTTCCCCCCCTTAAAGAAGGTTTAGAAAATACTTTTCCAATTAATGTAACTCTGAAGTCTTATCTTCAAAATGTATAACAAAGTTCACATTACAGAAGAAAATTCAAGTACAGAGAGGCAAAGGAAGGAAGGGCAGAGTCATGCTGTAACAATATGAGATGCTCTACTTGTTTTTATTTATTTTTTAATTTGGAGTGTAGTTGATTAACAATGATGTGTTAGTTTCATGTATACAGCGAAGAGATTCAGTTATACAAAATATACATATATCCATTTTTTTTCAGATTATTTTCCCATTTAGGTTATTACAGAATATTGAGCAGAGATCCCTGTTCTATACAATAGGTCCTTGCGGGTTATCTATATTAAATATAGCACTGTGTACCTATCCATCCCAAATTCCCCATTTATTCACCATTCACCCCAGTAAGTAACCATAACTTCATTCTCTAAGTTTGTGAATCTGTTTCTATTTTGTAAATAAGTGCATTTGTATAACTTTGTTTAGATTTCTCATATGCTGTGCTGTGCTTGGTTGTGTCTGACTCTCTGCAACCCCATAAACTGTATCTTGCCAGGCTCCTCTATCCATGGGGATTCTCCAGGCAAGTACACTGGACTGGGTGCCATTTCCTCCTCCAGAGGATCTTCCCAACCCAGGGACTGAACCCAGCCCTCCCACATTGCAGGTGGATTCTTTACCATCTGAGCCACCAGGGAAGCCCAGATTCCTCATATAAGTGATATCATATCATATATTTGTCTTTTTTCTGTCATTTCATACTGAATGACTTACTTCATTCAGTATGATAATCTCCACGCCCATGCATGTTGCTGCAAATGACATTATTTAATTCTTTTTAATGCTGAGTAATATTTCATTGTGTGTGTGTATATATATATACACACACACATCAATCACATCTTCTTTACCCATTCATCTGTCAATGGATATTTAGGTTGCTTCCATGTCTTAGCTATAGTAAACAGCACTGCAAAGAATGTAGGGTGCATGAATCCTTTTGAACCATGTTTTTCTCTGGATATATGCCCAGGAGTGGGATTGTTGGATCATGTGGTAGCTCTATTTTAGTTTCTTAAGGAATCTCCATACTGTTCTCCATAATAACTGTACCAACTTACATGCCTATCAGCAGTGTAGGAGGGTTCTCTTTTCTCCATACCCTCCCTAGCATTTATTGTTTGTAGATCTTTTTTATTATGGCCATTCTGACTGATGTGAGGTGATACCTCATTGTAGTTTTGACTTGCATATCTCTAATAATTTGTGACTCTGAGCATCTTTTCCTGTGCCTTTTGGCCACCTGTATGTCTTCTTTGGAGAAATGTCCATTTAGGTCTTTTGATTGATTTTTTTTTTTTTTTAATTGAGCTGTAGGAGTTTGTAAATTTTGGAGATTAATCCCCTGTCTGTTGTATTGTTTGCAAACATTTCCTCCCATTCTGTGGGTTGTCTTTTCATTTTGTTTATGCTTTCCTTTGCTGTGCAGAAGCTTTTGAGTTTAATTATGTCCCATTTGTTTATTTTTATTTCCATTACTCTGGGAGATGGATTGAAAAAGGTATTGCTGAGATTTATGTCAAACATTCTGCCTATGTTTTCCTCTAAGTGCCACATAGTATCTGGTCTTACAATAAAGGTCTCTAATCCATTTTGAGTTTATTTTTTGGTAGGATGTTAAAGAATGTTCCAAAGACAGTATCTTCAATAAATGGTGCTGTGAAAACTGGACAGCTACATGCAAAATATGATACTAGAACATTGTAATGTTTTTTTAAAACTCCATCACAAAGAGTGAAGAAGGCCCTTTATCCAGTAAGCCCCTGAATCCTATGCTTTATTGATATACAAAACAGAGTGGTCCTGTAGACCAATGGTGACTATTGATTTGAACCCCAAGAAGTTCAACTTATTAAGAATTGATAGTTTTATCAAAATCTTGTTTTAACTTTTGAAACTATTTGACTCATGCTGTAATGTTATCTTTAGAGTGTTTTCGGATTTTTTAGTTGAAATTATCATGTTCCCTACTGCCATAATTGAATTTTTCCACTGAATTAATGCATAATCTCTTTTACAGTTAAGTGCCTAATTTTAAAGGCATCTTACTCCAGTACTCTTGCCTGGAAAATCCCATGGATGGAGGAGCCTGGTGGGCTGCAGTCTATGGGGTCGCTAAGAGTCGGACACGACTGAGCAACTTCCCTTTCACTTTTCACTTTCATGCATTGGAGAAGGAAATGGCAACCCACTCCAGTGTTCTTGCCTGGAGAATCCCAGGGACGGGGGAGCCTGGTGGGCTGCCGTCTATGGGGTCGCACAGAGTTGGACACGACTGAAGTGACTTAACAGCAGCAGCAGTAGTATAGTGTTGAACTGAATTAGTCATTAGATTACCAGAATCTACAGAATCTATATGAAAACTTATGGCCCCACATCCGCTGATGAAAATGTCTGGGTAATCCATTTAATCACCAAATAATGAAATTTTAGTTGCCTACTCTGTGAAGTGCGATTAATTTATCTTAAATTTCTAGTTTTTGTTTATCTACTGAGCAGTTTTTGGAGGAATAATTATGAACCTATAGACAGTCTCAGATTCTTTGAACAAATTTAGGAAAAAGAAAATAAAGATCTGTGGTCCCTTAGAGACAGTGGATTATTTCAGCATTACCACTATTTGCATAAAGCAATGTCTCTTTTATTATATGAAAAGGAAAAATATATCTTAAATTTAAAAAACATTGCTAGTCCTTAACTCTTATAAAAGACCATAGTAACTAGTGCATTCGGAGAAGGTAATGGCACCCCTCTCCAGTACTCTTGCCTGGAAAATCCCATGGATGGAGGAGCCTGGTGGGCTGCAGTCCATGGGGTCGCTAGGAGTCGGACACGACTGAGTGACTTCACTTTCACTTTTCACTTGCATGCATTGGAGAAGGAAATGGCAACCCACTCCAGTGTTCTTGCTTGGAGAAGCCCAGGGACGGGGGAGCCTGGTGGGCTGCCGTCTATGGGGTCGTGCAGAGTCGGACACGACTGAAGCGACTTAGCAGCAGCAGCAGCAACCAGTGTATTATTTTTTCTTTCCATTTCCTCTTTTCTTTTGGAGACAATTCTACTGTAATTCTTCAACTTCTCCCTATCTCAACATACACAGCTGTAGAAATCATGTGACCCAGAAATGACCAGAGGATTCCATTTTCCTTATATCAGTGATTCATAAAAAGAAATGAACATATTTAAAAATCATGTTCAATCAGTGTTTTTCTTTGGGATTACTCATATGGACCCCCAAGTAAATATCCTTTCTTATTCTGTAAGGATGCTAACTGGGGAATATAGGATTTCTCTGTACAATACTACTAAAGAAGGCTAACTAGAGTAGTCTAGGGTGATGCCAAAATGCAATGGGAAGCAGATAAAACAAAAGATAAGAGACTGATGGAAAGAATCCTGCTGTTTCTGAGTCCCAATTCTAGTGTCTAGATTCCTCATCTATGTAGACCATCCTTGGATGTGAACTAGCCACAGTGTGCTTCCTAGTAGTATAGGCCAATCAGTCTCCTTTGTTTCAGTGATTTATTTTTCCCCTATAACTGAAAAAATAGTCCTGGCTTGCACTTCTTTAATGTTGCTGAATAGACTTGTCAGGGGAAGCACACTGACTGAAACCAGCTACCCTGGCCAGGCACTGTAGTAACCATTTGCATGAGTTGCTTTATGACAGGAGGTCCTGGTAAGAAACCTGGAACTAATAAGCCACCACCAACCGAAAGAGTTCAGGAAAGGTCAAAAGGAGATGCCACATGTCCAACCACCTCCAGAATCCTTCTCTCTGGTATCCATCTTGGCTGAAGAAGGCTTGCACCACCGGGAAGGACTCTGAGTCAGATGATTGGCTAAAGACAACCCAGAAACTAATCCCATCACCATAAAACTCAAGACTACAAGCCACGTGGCAGAGCTGTTCTCCTGGGTTCCCTTACCCTACTTCTCTCCACCCGGATGCCCTTTCCCAATAAAATCTCTTGCTTTGTCAGCAGATGTGTCTCCTCAGACAATTCATTTCCCAGTGTTAGACAAGAGCCCAGTTTCAGGCCCTTGGAAGGGGGTCCCCTTTCCTGCAACTGGTTTGTGTGCTATAACACTCTTATTAAAATTACATTTATTGAGCATCTACTATATGCCAAGCACTAGCCTCACAAAAACTAAAGCCACAATCCTTATATTTAGGAAGTTCTCATTCTGTGAGAAACTTACGACACATAAAACATTAAATGTAATAAAAACTTCTGTGTTCTACTAAAATATATACAGTATGCTCTCTGAACATGGAGAATTGCTTTGCATTTTTAGTCTGTAAATGAGAGTTAGAAACTGTACAGAAAAAACGTCTACAGAGAGTCATAGACACATCTATAGAGGAGGTCATATACACATATGTTGTCGCCATCATCATCATCATCAAAGAATCTCATTGTAAATGCCACGAGGGTGGAAGTGACCTTCAAAGCATTTGAATTTCACACTTAAAGTCATTTCAAAGCTCTAAACTACCTATTCAGTCTAAAGTTTATTTTGCGCAAACTGTCACTTCAGTTCCTTCTTATCTAAAACTTCTCAAAGTGGAAAAATGCTTTTATATTTTGATATTTTGTCTTATGTTGATAGCTAATATATATATATATATATATATATATATATATATTCCACATTCCCTCCATGGAAAAGACTGGTGATAAATACTGTCTGTCTGTGATTGCACATCTTTCCCAAACCATATGAGACACATTCTTATTATCCTAATCTCAAAAGTGAGGATTCTGATACAAAGTTGATTCAGCACCCCATTGAAAGTTGTATCGATAGTAAAGTGTAGAGCCGGGTCTTGTCAGATTCACCAGTGACCCTGCATGGATCAGCTTGATGGGCCCAAGCAATCACATGGTTCTGACAGGAGGGATGCGGAGGGGCTTAGGGTCAGAGAAGGAACTGGAATGTTGGAACAGGGTTTGGAGTAATGAGGGGTGTAAGCTAAGGGATGTGGGAGGTCATTAGAAGCTGAAAAAAGACAGTACCAGATTCTCCCCTGGAGAATTCAGAAGGAGCCTCGTCTGACAGACAATTTGATTTTAGTCCAGTGAAACAAATTTGAACTTCTGATGCGCAGAACTATAAAAAATAATTTTGTGTTGTTTTAAGCCACTCAGTTTGAGGTAATGTATTACCATGACAATAGGTAACGAATACAGCTTCACATGTTTTCCCAGCAAGGGAACTAAAACAATATTTACATGGCATCTGCCTCTGCATCTGCGAGGTGTTCTTTTAGAATCTTTAGCTGAGGCAACTAAATAAAATATGCACATATTAAAGGAATGTAGAAGACAAAGCCAAGTGTTCATAGTCAGGAATCATTAAAAATTAAATCTGAAACAAAAGACTTTACACTTGATGTGTGTATGTATGGTCTGTTGTGTCTGTCTCCTTGCAACCCTGTGGACTGTAGTCTTCCAGGCTCCTCTGTCCATGAGATTTCCCAGGCAAGAATAATGGAGTGGGTTGCCATTTCCTCCTCCAGGGGATCTTCCCAACCCTGGGAAGATCAAACCCACATCTCATGCGTTGTGAGTGGATTCTTTACCTGCTGAGCCCTTGGTGATACTTGATACTCTGTTTAATAAGTTATATCCAGGTAGCTAGGGGACAACTTCTGGAAAACAGCAACCTATCTGGCTCTGCAGTATCTATTTCAAAGTCTCCCTTGGTGTTTCAATCATTACAAAGGATCTTGGGAACATTTGAAATGAAAGAAACATTGAGATTCACATTTCTATCATGAAATCATATCATCAGAGTTCATAAATAGTTTAAATATTTAAAATACAACATTGCCTCTGCCTTACCCAATGATCTAGAGTTACTTTAATGAATTTGATGCTCTTAACGAAAAGCTAAAGATGGCAGTAGATCGATGTTAACTTTAACTCTTAAAGAATAGAGGCTGTCAGTCTAAATAGAAGTGGGAGCTCCTATTTTCCATAGCTCTCTGCCCTTGGGCATGCCATTCTTCCAAAAAGGGGGCTGTGCTTTGCACCCGTCCATTGAAGGGAGGCATTGGACTACGTGAGTAAGTCACAAAAATAACATGTTATTCAAGACGGCTGGGTACAGAAAAGCCCGTCAGCTCTTACTTAAGCTACTTTTCAAAAATTGGAAGCAAACACAATCACACACACCATGGGGTCACTCCCCACAGGGATGATTTGGGAAGTTAGAGGAAGGGAGGCTGAAAAACCAGGCCTCACAAGTTTATTACAGGCAGCTGCAATTTTAACTGAGGCCCGGGCCTCTCGGACTCAATTTTTTTTTTTTTTGTTGAGGTTAAGTCCGGCCAAGTCTATTCAGGTCTGTTTTTCCAGAGTTTAAGCCAAAGTGATGAAAACTGCCTTTGAACTTGAAGGCTCTGTGGTAAGAGAACAAATTAAAAGACATCTGAAGACAGGAAAGAGGAAAACTGACTTTTTTCTTCAATTGACTGTTCAGAAAAACCAGTAATTAGATTTGTTATTTTAAAATCTGACTTAATTTCTTTAATCTGAACATTTCAAAGGGCTTTCAAAAGCTCACAAATCACTATTAATCCCATAACACAAAAATGATCTATGTCATTTTAATGGTATGCTATGTTGTAATAAAATCACAAGTTTTGATCGTTCTTCTGACATTTCAGTTTCTTTTCCCCTTTTTTAATAAATTAATCTGGAGAGAAAAACCAACTTAGTGTCAGTGATTGAACAGTAATTTTAATGCATACACACATCACATGCAGATTTTCATAGAGTTAAATTTATTTTTTTAATTGCCACAAAAAGCAGAGGATAGTCTAGAGTAAATAGTAAAAACTTATATTCTGTTCTGTTTATACTGACTATCCCACCAGCACTTTGATCCTAAACACATAAAATGCACAGGGATTCCTCTCTCTGTATATTTTTCTCTCACAATCTTCTTGTTACCATTCATGGTACAGGGAAATAGACTAGAAAAAATTTCAGAAATCACCTACTCCTATCAGCTCCTCCTTTTACATATGTGAAAATTGATCCACAAAATTAAAGCAACTTGAATGGGTTAGTACAATAACTAGAATTCATGCTCAGAGCTTCTGCTGTTGTCTCTTGTTTCAAAATTTCTTCAAAAAATAATTATGTGGCTTAGGAATATATAATGAATGAGATGAGTGGGTTTTTGTGTTTGTTTTTATTTTGCTTCTGTCACCCAGCATCCATTTTCCTTCAAAAAAAAAAGAGAAAACTTAGTCACCACAATTTACTTTGTAAAAAATGACTCCCACTGTCAGCCCAGGCACATCCAGTAGGGCTTAAGGGTGGGGCATGTGGCCCAAGTCTGAACAACTGGAGTAGGCTGTTGCCCTCGCCAGAGTGTAGATTCAGGATGGGGCATGTGATCCAGAGTGGGCATGAGGAATCTTCTTCTGGGTCTGCCCAGTGGGCAGGAAGCAGCTGCTCTTACCCACTTCGATTGGCCCTAGCAGGATATAAGGCAAGCATTGTTAGAAATCACCTAGCACCATGGAAAGCCAGAAAATAAAGCCATTAGGGTAGAAGCCAAAGCTGAGAGATTAAATGGATTTCTGATGACATATTAAATTAAGTGCCACCTGAAGCCCAGAATTACCACCTGGGCTTCAGTTATGTGCACCAATAAATTGTTGTTGGGAAGCCATGTGGAGCTGGGTTTTAGGCCACTTGAGTCTTATCTAAGAGTACTAGATAAAATACAGGTGGTCTCATTAAATTTGAATTTCAGAAAACAGCAAATAACTTTTCATTATAATTATGTCCCATGCAATATTTAGGAAATCAGACAACTTTAATCCTAACTCCTGGAGCAAGCTATTTCTAGACATGGAGCAAGGCCAGAGAAGAAAGGAAAGACATCTGCGACCACAGCACAAAGACAAATAACTGCAAGGCGAGGTAGTGTACACTTCTCTTTAGAGGAATAGGAGTTAAGAGAAGGCAAGGTATTTATCAGGCTGATGTTCCAAATGCTTTCTTTCCCATCCTATCTCTCTGTTGGTTTCAAGCCAAGGTCCTGGAATTCAGCCATTAAAGAAGGAGGCACTAAGTTATTTTAAATAGGACTTTTCTCGGAGTTCAGTTTCACTCACTCTGTTTCACCAGTCACTCACAGAGGATTGCCTGTGCCTCAGATATGCAAGGCATTGTTGGAGAAAGTGGGTAAGAAGATCTCAAAACTTCCATTTCAAAGGCCTTAATTTGTCCGAAGGAACAGACAGAGGTGGAAACATGATAACATTGGTACAGAGAGAATAAGAAGGTCAATTTTGCAGGAGATTGCATTTGAACTGGACTTTGGTGGAGAGGTATTATGTAGTGGGGAGAGGGGGTACTGCTCATCTGGAAAAGAAAAATGCCCTCTTAACAATTCCTATCTTCTTCCTTCTCCTTCTGTTCCCCCCCAACCCACCCCCCGCCCCACGCTTTCCTTCTGCTTTTCTAATAATAATGAGGTTGTTTAGCAAACTAGCACTGTCAAGGGCAAAGCTAAACACTAGGGAGGAGTCTAGTGGGCTCAAGTGGTTCTGGCTTGGTTAGGGCTCATGAATAATCCTGCAGCCCTCAAATCCATAGAATTTAAGAGCTGGAAAAGGCCTTTACAAAATCCTGATTGTATAGGTGAGAGAACACATGGGAAATCAGACAACTGATGACAGTTGTAGATCTGGGACTATCACTAGAACTCAGTGAGGTTGACTCTCAAATCCAGGCTTGTCCTGCCTTACATGAGGGCATTTAACCAGTAGGTTCTGTGCTCCAATTAGAATGCCTCTCAAAGATTACCAAGTGAAGATATATACCTGAGCTTTATTTTCTAACAACTTAGAATGATCTCATTTAGAGCTTTAAAAAATCAGGAAAAGCATGGACTTTCTCTTTAAGGAATAAAGATGTGTGAGGACTGGCCCATTTTACAAATCTCCTATGCCCGTGCTCAAAGGGAAACCCAAGGGGCTCCCCAAACACATCCACTTCTCTTTTTCTGGGGCAGACCTATTAAGGTGTCACTGTTCAAAAAACTCAGCAGCAAGTGAACTTGCCTGTGTTGGATATGGGTCTGCTGAACTTGAGACAAACCATTTGCCCATTTCAGATGTGAGGGTAGCAAGAAAAGTAATCATTTTAAGTTTCTTAAAACTAGACTAATGTACTTAAGAAAGGTTGGCAGCAGAGTAGTGAGGCACACAGCATCCTGCCTGCTGTTACTTATGGCAATAAGATGCACACTGTAAAACCAGGTTACCAGTGAAAATGAGTCTGATGTGCTAATTCATAGCTCATTCTCTATACTTATGTCATGGGTTCGTTATATAATTTAGCAAGATTCTGGGGCCTTTCTCTAGGGAGGGCAAGTTCCAGAACATAAAGGTGCTAGACAGGCATGAGGGTAGTCCTTTGATGAAGGGAGATTTTAGGTCTTTGTTTTTCAGAAGCTCATGCTATATATACCTCCAGCCTCTGATACCTTAATAATGAAAGAATGGTGCAGATTTTTACTGTCCTCAAAGTATACACTTCCACATGCATGGAAAGGATCCTGTAGCATGTCATGGATGAAAAGGCAAGAAATGACCTATTAATTTAAAATGAGGCATTAAAGGGTCTTTGATGTAATTCATCTTTTAAAAAGCATATACTTTATCCTCCAGGTTACAGTGGAAAACTTTTTAACTGCTCTGGAATGCAGAATGAGGAGAAAAAAAAGATTCGTCGTCGTCATGTTCACTGGCTAGATGAATTCTCTGGGTTTACTTCAGTTTCCCCAAATCTGAAGGCTACATTTTTTAAGAAAGCAGAGTTATTCAAAAAAGATAGTTTTCTCATGGTTGCAAATTCATATTTCTTCAATGGAAGCACATGTGGTTATTTCTTCCCTGAAAAGTAAATGAATCACAGCAAATTCTCATCTACTGCTCTGTCTCTTCTTATTACCATAGTCATGAATATGATATGGTCATATCAAACAGGAATATCTCATCATGGAATTCTGTTCATAGAGAAAACCAAAGCAGTAAATGGCTAATAGGCCTTGTCAATCCTCCAGCGCCTCCTGGTAGGTGGGCTGACTACCTTATGCTGGTTTCCTAACAAAGCTCGTTGAGACAGAAACAAAACTCTCTTCCTCTTCTTTTACTGCTGTTTCTAAAAGTTTTTAGCCCTGCAATGGAACCTTCATAATGAAATGCACACACAGTCCCACCTGCCAGTCTCTCCCCTGCATCCACTTGTGCAGGGTTCTCTTTAGTTTCAGATAAAACACAACCAGGCTCAGATCTTAGAGCTACTCTTCTACTCATTCTGTGGATCCCCTTAGCTCTCCAGGAAGTACCTATTCTCTCTTACATCATCATTTCCCCTCTTCACTAGATTATTAGTATATGAGCATTCTATAACATATCCTAAGGCTTCTGTGGTGGATCAGGTGGTAAAGAATCTGCCTGCAATGTAGGAGACCCAGGTTCGATCCCTGGGTCAGGAAGATCCCCTGGAGACAAGAATGGAGGCCCACCTCAGTATTTTTGCCTGGAGAATTCCATGGGCAGAGGTGCCTGGTGGGCTACAATCCATGGGGTCGCAGAGAGTCAGACATGACTAAGCAACTAATGCTTTCACTTTTCATAACAAATCCTACTTTTAATAAAGCCTTCCTTAGGCCCCTCATTGATTTTAGGGGTTTCCTGTGCCCCTTTGAAATGAAACCCTTTGCTTCAATATCCATTGTTACTCATTCATGAATCCATAGGCCCATTCCAATCAGAATTTAGTCTGTACCACTCCATTGCTATGGTTATGCACAAAACCCCTTTGTGAAATCCAGTCGTCTTTTCTAGTTCTCACCTTGATGGATCAGCAGCATTTGACACAATTGATAATTTTCTCCTCCTCGAAACATTTTCTTGCCTTGGCTTCAGTAAGATGTTCTTGACTCTGCCTCCAGGCTGTTCCTTCTCAGGCTCCATTTTTAAACAGTTTATTGATCTTTAGACACTGGAAGGCCCCAGGGTTCTGTCCTCCAATCTCTGTCATTGTCTATGTACATTCCACCAGAATTATGTTGGCTCTGCATTTACGATATACCCAGGAGCTGACTATGACTCAGGATTTTCACTGTCGTCACTCTAGTCCATATCCTTGTCTTCTCACCTCTGTACAACTGAAGTGTTGTTCTAAGAAGTCACCAAGCTGCCACTTTCTTAAGAATGCCACCGCCTTCTTAATGGTCCAACTCTTACATCTGTACATGATTACTGGGAAAACCATAGCTTTGAGTATATGGATCTTCGTTGGCAAAATGATGTCTTTGATTTTTAATATGCTATGGAGGTTTGTCATAGATTTCCTTGCAAGGAGCAAGTGTCTTTTAACTTCATAGCTGCAGTCACCATCTTCAGAGAGTTTGGAGCCCAAGAAAATAAAGTCTGTCACTTTTTCTGCTTCTATTTGCCATGAAATGATGGGACCAGATAACTCAGATATCACCCAATAAATTTATACCTCTTGCCCCATCACTCTCTATTCCCCTCAACCTTCTTTATTTATTTTAAAGTACTTACTATAATAAAAAATTGTTTATTACTGTTTTCAGCCTCCATAGAGATTATAAGCTCCTTGATTACAGGAATTTGTTTATTCTCTTCTGTTCCCACAGAGTCTAGAACAGTGCTTGTCACCTAGCAGCTACTTAGTAAATATCTCTGGTTGAATGACTCTGTATCCCTGCTGTATAATATCATTTGTATCTGTCTCACTTCCTAACCCAAAATACTTGTGAATCTCATTCAGATTTTGAGTAATTATTTTATTTCCAAATATCCTAATCTCAAACACAATTGAACAAATAAATGTTGGTTTACATACATGCACACATATATAAAATATAAACAATTTTCTAGTGATCAAACCAATATCTAATATGAAAGGTTTTACAGATATATTTTTAAAATGTTAAAGCAATTTCTAGCTATTGTGTATGGACCAAACAATAAATGAATTATACACATTGTTTGAAGGGAAAACATTTTTAGATTTAGTGTAAAACATTAGATCAGTATGTATGGTAATTGCAGTTGATTTATCAAACATCAGAACTCACTGGTAACTAAACTATGAAATAATTTTTAAGGTATCAAATTTTTGGTATAATTTCATAAATAAAAATAGAAACTTCTGATATTATATCCTCTAAACTAGAACTTTTTAATGAAACACCAGTATTTATTTCTTTTCTAATACTGGAGCCCAATGTCTTAGGCAAGGAAGTGCTTGGGGTGGTGGGGTAAAGCAGTTTCTGAAGCTGCACAAACACAAATTCAGATCTTTACTTTGCCACCTTCTAGCTCAGCAACTTCTTTCTTTTCTGTGCTTCAAGAGAATTAAAATGAAATAATGTCTGTAAATCACTATGCATCATGTATAACACATGAAAAGAGCCAGTAAATGTCAGTCACTATCTTTATTATTCTAATTACTCTCAGTCCAAGTATTAGCTGTAAATGTGTAAACTGCTTATAGTTTATTGGGCCAGCCCCAGATCCTATCACCTAATTATCAGGGAAGTCGCAGACCATCACAGCTACTGCCTGTCCTCTTTTAAGTCTTAAAGATAGAAAGCCTTGCTCTCTATGCAAAAGTCAACATTTCTCAACCTCTCTTGCAGGTAAGTGGCTGAGGAGATGAAAACTTAGAGAACTTTGTGAAGATACTTTTTTTGGTTAGAAAAACTTGCATAAAAGGGCACACTGAGACCTTCTTTTGCCTTTTCCTCCTAATCCAAGGTACTGAATATGTAAATATTATCATTGACAAAATAGACAAAAATGTTTTTGTAGTTATGCTAAATGTTCCTGGCTTTTTTCCACTGAGTTGATGTTTGTACTAATAGTAGAAAGTCAGAGGTGGGTAGAACAACTAATGTTTTAGCTGTGGCGTCAAGCATTTTAGTAGCCACTGTGTTCTCCATCACACACTGGCAGAGAACTAATAGGCCAGTTTCGGTTTATAATGTACTGAATGAGCGATAAGTACACTTATTAAATCTCAACTCTTGAGCACACGTCTGTTCAATCTCTGGGTTAGGAAGATCCTGTGAAGAGGAAATGGCAACCCACTCCAGTGTTCTTGCCTGGAAAATTCCATGCACAGAGGAGCCTGGTGGGCTATATAGTCCATAGTATCGGACATGACTGTGTAGACACACACACACTGTACTTCTGTTGCCTACCTAAGCATATTTATCACAAGAAATGGTACTTGTATAATTGAACTGTGAGCTCAATTAGTCACCTTTTTACAAGGGCCAGTGTTTTTACTTGAGAGAACAACTGAGAAACTATCATTATTCTTGGGAATGATCAGTGGGCCTACTCCTTCAGGAAACAACTGACTGTATTTGAAGTTAATGATAAAATCTGAATTTTCAAGCAGAAATTAGAATTTCAGAAAACTCCAATCTTCCATCCTGAGCTTGGAAGTTCTGCAATACTTCTATCTTTTCTGATGAGATTGGTGGTAATATTAATGAATGTGATTTTTATATTGTATAATAAATGTGACAACTTTTGAAAAATGAGCATAACTCTTGTGATCCAGTATTTTCCAAATGACCAATGCATGATGTTACAATACCATGCATGAGTAAAAGATCCATGGTTCATGGTGCATCTAGTAGATTTTTAGAGTGACTGCAATTCTACACAGTTGTGACACATCTCTCCTCTCATGTACTCTTTGTTCACTGCTTTCCAACAAGGCTGAACTCATTTTTTTTTTTTTTTTTCATTAACATGTCTCTGGGCTCTGCTCATGGTACATCCTCTGTCTGGAGAACAGAGTTACATAGCAGATCTTAACTTTATTTAGTTGTTCAGTTGCTGAGTCATGTCTGACTCTTTGCATCCCCATGGACTGCAGAACCAGGCTTCCCTCTCCTTTCCCATCTTTCAGAGTTTGCTCAAACTTATGTCCATGTGACTTAGTGATGCCATCCAACCATCTTATCCTCTGTCATAACCTTCTCCTGCCCTCAATCTTTCCCATTATCAGGGTCTTTTCCAGTGACTCAGCTCTTCGCATCAAGTAGCTATTGGAGCTTTAGCATCAGTCCTTCCAATGAATATTCAGGGTTGATTCCCTTTAGGGTTGACTGGCTTGATCATCCAAGGGACTCTCAAGAATCTTCTCCAACACCACAGTTCAAAAGCATCAATTCTTTGGCACTCAGCCTTATTTATGGTCCAGTTTGCACATCTGTACATGACTACTGGAAAAACCATAGCTTTGACTATTCAGAATTTTTTCAGAAAAGTGATGTCTCTGCTTTTTAATATTCTGTCTAGATTTGTCATAGTTTTTCTTCCAAGGATCAAGCATATTTTAATTTTATGACTGCAGTCACCATCCACAGTAATTTTGGAGCTCAAGAAAATAAAGCCTGCCACTGTTTCCATTTTTTCCCCATTTATTTGACATGAAATGATGGGACCAGATGCCATGATCTAAGTTTTTTGAATGTTGAGTTTTAAGGCAGCTTTTTCACTCTTTTCTTTCACCTTTATCAAGAGGCTCCTTAGTTTCTCTTCCTTCTTTGCCATTAGGGTGGTATCATCTACATGCCTGAGGTTATTGACATTTCTCCTGGCAATCTTGATTTCAGCTTGTGATTCGTCCAGCCCGGCACTTTGCATGACGTGTCCTGCATGTAAGTTAAATAAGGAGGGTGACAGTATACAGCCTTAACACACTCCTTTCCCAACTTTGAAACCATCCTTTGTTCCATGTCCAGTTCTAACTCTGGCTTCTTGACCTGATACATGTTTCCTAGAAGACAGGTAAGGTTGTTCGGTATTCTCAACTCTTTTAAAATTTTCCACATCTTTTTGTGATCCACACAGTCAAAGGCTTTAGTGTAGTCAGTGAAGCAGAAGTTTTTCTGGAATTCCCTTGGTTTTTCTATGATCCAATGGGTGTTGGCAATTTGATCTCTGGTTCCTCTCCCTTATCTAAATCCAGCTTGTACATAGGAAGTACTTGTTTTACATACTGTTGAAGTCTAGCTTGAAGGAATTTGAGCATTGCCTTGCTAGCATGTGAAATAAGCACAATTATACAGTAGTTTTAACATTTTTGGCATTGCCCTTCTTTGGTATTGGAATGAGAACTGATCTTTTCCAGTCCTGTGGCCACTGGTAAGTTTTTCAAATTTTGCTGGCCTTTTGAGTGGAGCACTTTAACAGCAGCATCTTTTAGAATTTGAAATAGCTCAGCTGGAACTTTATTTCAGATCTTTCCACAATTGCCCCTTTTTATAAAGAAACCATCTATAATAGCCCTATTCAAATCAGCTTCCCTCCCCTATGTTCAGATTTCCTCACTGTAATAGTTAATAACTATTAGCCATTCCCTAACAAATTAACCAAGTGTTTCCAGTCTTGTCCAAGGGAATGCAAGCTCTAAGGAGCAGCAAACTTGTCTTTTTCACTAATGTTAGCCAGAGACTTGAACAATAACAATGTCTAGGGTAAATTATGTACTCAATAACTGTTGGTTAAATGAATGGATCAATGAGTGAATAAACATTTTAAAGTTTTTTATTCTCAGGGTCAGAAGAGTAAATACCTGGAATAGACTCACATAGATTTTTGGTGACAAAGCTAGAATTTATATCAGCTTAATGCCAGAATTGAAGGTCTTAAATAGTACCATTTTCTACATTTTGAGTTCTCTAAATTTACAAGTACTTATCTCTCTATTTCCCTTGCAGCCATTTATTTTAGACAATATAATACAACTTAATTTAAAAATACCATATTTTTTGGTTAGGAAGTTGTTCCTCTTTCAAGTAATTTAATTAAGGAGAGAAAGAGTAAGATGTATAGTCAGTTATAAGAAGACTTTCAGACTATACATACATAGGCCATCCAGAATGTTGGAATAAAGCTATTTAATAGATGAAAACTTGCAAAACTGATCAATATTCACAGGGAAAAAAAACAACACAATCTCCCTGGGATATGATTTTGGTTTTCTATGGATAATTTACAGAATTTTAAAATACTCAAAACACAGAGACACAGAAACTTCATAGAATCAAAAAACAAAACAAAATAAGACAACATCTTTAGACATCAAAGATATCCAGTAATTGTTTTGATCCATTTCAAAATCTTTTGCAATTTTTAATAACAGATTTTTCATTAAAGGGCAATGAGTGTCTTTCAGACCTAATAACAACATGTTAGGATGTGCCTTGTATACTAATATGATAGTGTAAAACTATTGCCGTTCAGAGACTTCCCAAATCCTTTGTCTTGATTTCTGTCTTCCCTATCCAGATAGAATTGAGTGCTGATCTGCTCAGGTTTGGGGAAATAGCTTGTTTTGCTAACCATGAGAATGTGTGAAGAGACCAAGTGCAAGAATGGTATTTGGATTGACTTACTTTATAAAGCATCTGGAAGAGAGCAGAGAGGAGGAGAAACTGGCAGAGTATACGCTGAGGATTTTTGAGGAGGGCTTCAGGAGGAGACTTTGGGTATAGCTCTCATGATGTGCAGGTTTGTAGTTCTCATCTCTCTCATGGAAAGAGATGTTTAAAGGTATCTGGAAGAGATGTTTTGCTGTGTTCATTGCAACATAATTGTTTGGGTGCAATTGTTTCAATTCATTTGTTTCCATACAATATAATTTAATCCTTTAAATCCTTTTTTGAGAAATGTTATGAAAGCCAAATTACTTTGCTATTCTATTTTGCACCTGGAATTATTATATTTTATTTTATATGTAACAAACAAGATATGGATCTTTGCATAAGGAAACTCAGTCTAATTATTGCTATAGGAATTTGCTAACCAAATTTAATTTTGGGGGTTTGGTCATATCAAGTGTTGATATGAGCTATATTTCTTTTCACTTTTTCACTTACAGGTATTGCTTTAAGTAAGGATTAGTTTACAGCCCACGAACATGCCAAATTTGCTTCTTTCTTCTCTGATTTTAGAGTTGCACTGCCCAATATGGTAGTCATTTGTCCTATACTACTACTTACCACCTTAAATATGGTTATTGAAATTGAGAAGCTTAATTTTTATGTTACTTCACTTAAACTTTAAAATGGATACTAAATTTAGTTCTTGGAAAACTTTTAAGTATTTTTACAATAATGTGTATGTGGATCTACTTTCTTAACCTATATATTTTATGAATTCCATATACAGATCAGGTATTTCTGATGAAAATTTAGCATATGAATAACAGACATATAAAAGACACAGGATTTTGGAAAACTTAGTACAAAAATAATGTAAAATATCTTTTTTATATTGATTACAAGTTGATAAAATATTGAATAATGATTAAAGTCTTTTAATCTAATATTGATTGGTTCATTCAACAAATATTTAATGAGTATTTGCTATGAACAGACATTGTTATAGAAAGAGATGTGGCAAAGATAGTCATAAGAAAAATGAGACTCGAATTTGTCATAAGAGGGTTTAAAGGACAGAACAGAGGAAGGAGGAATAGTCTCAGTAAAACCTTGAAGGCAGCAATAAAAGTCACAAGCACCGGAGGAGTGAGAAGACCAACCTGGTTGAACTGGAATATATTTTTCAGGAGTGAAAGAAAAGGTAATGAAGCACACTTTTAATATTAAATGTGGTTGATGTGACTCCTTTTATTGGAGTACATTAAATACACTATGTGTGTTACTCGCTCAGTCATGTCCGACTCTCTGCAACCCCATGGAATGTAGCCCTCCAGGCTCCTCTGTTCATAAAGTTCTTCAGGCAACCATACTGGAGTGGGTTGCCATTTCCTTCTCCAGGGGATCTTCCCAAGTCAGGGATTGAACTGGGTCTCCTGCATTGCAGGCAGATGCTTTACCATCTGAGTTTCTGGGGAAGCCCAAAATACACTAAATATACTATAGCACGTTCAACAAGCCAGGAAACATGAAGAAAATAGTACATTTACTATACTTTGTTCAGATTAACAATGGAACTTATTTCTTTACATTTACAGGTATTTTACCTAAAAAGGTATGCTGGAGATTGAAGAGAATTATATTGAACGTATTCCTGGTAGTGGTTTTAAAAGAGGTCTGCAAATTCTTTGACAGTTCTCCCTTCCAAAGGCAATACTTAATTCCTCTCCCTGGGAATGTAGGTTGGACTTAATGATTCCTTTCTAACCACAGAATGTAGAAATGACTTGCTATGTGACTTGCAAAGTCATCAAAAGGATACAGCTTCTGCCTATCTCTCTTTTGCATCCATCTCTCCGAGGGAAGCTGGCTTTCATGTTGTAAAGACACACAAGTTGCTCCATGGAGAAGTCACATGGAGAGGAACTGGGCCCTGCTGATCAAAGCCAGTACTACCTTACCAGCCACATAAGTAAACTATCTTCAAAGTGGGTCATCTATTCATAGTTAAGCCTTTAGGTGACAGAAGCCTGAACCAACATTTTGACCACAACCTCATGAAATATTGAACCAGAATCATTCAGCCAAGCTGCTTTCAAATTCTTGACACCCAGGAAACTGAATTATAATTAATGTTGACAATTATAAACCAATAAGTTGTGTGCAGGAGAAGGGGGTGACAGAGAATGAGATGGTTGAATGGCATCATCAACTCAATGGACATGAGTTTGGGCAAACTCCAAGAGATGATGAGGGCAGGGAAGCCTGGCATGCTGCAGTCCATAGGGTCCGAAAGAGTCAGACACAACTGAGTGCCTGAACAACAAAGTTTTGTGGTACTTACTTAAGTAGCACTAAATAACCAATGAAAGCATACTGTTTATAAATAGATTCTGTGTTTTCTGACCTTTCAGATACTCTGTAGGTATGTGCAATAGGGAATGTCACGATGATGGTGTCATCTTGGCTGTACCAGTTTGGTAACATTGACAAAAAGATCAGATGGCCAAGAGACAGACAGCACTGAAAGGTGACTGGGTCTATTTTAGTCTCCCAGAGTAGAGGTGACCTCGAGAAGGGCAGCAGTAGAAGAGAGAGAGAAATGAAAGGTGGAACCTACAAATGTCAGAAATTATTCATTCAAAGATGACACCACATTTTTGAGCTAGAGTACCTTAGTGATTGACACTTCCTTAGGTTAAAAGCCATAGGTGTTTAGGGAGATGGGTTCAGTTTTGGACAGAGTAAAATTCAGGGTTACAGATGACTTGAGGCTGGAAGAGGGTAAAGAGTCTATGGTAGTGAAAAGGGAACTTTAATAGAACTGTCAATTTAAAAAAAAGCAGAAAAGTTAACTTTTAGAAGTGAGGAAAATCTATCAATATTTGATTGAGTAGTTAAGTCCTGTCTCTATTAATTCATTGTCATCATGGGCCTCCTCCTCCATTAGAGGAGAAATCAGAAGAGCTCTGTATGTTGATCACAAATTACCTCTGTGTATAGAGAATTTGTATGGGGGCTTCCTTTATGGCTCAGCTGGTAATGAATCCTCCTGCAATGCGGGAGACCTGGGTTTGATCCCTGGGTTGGGAAGATCCCCTGGAGAAGGGAAAGGCTACCCACTCCAGTATTCTAGCCTGGAGAATTCCATAGACTGTATAGTTCACAGAGTTTCAAAGAGTCAGACACAACTGAACGACTTTCACTTCACTTCCCTTCATGGAGCATTTGATATACTCAGCTTTTCTTAGCTCTTAATCATGTGACTGTCAAAGAAGAAAATGCTTGTTATCATGTGCAAATGAGATAATTGAGTATTAAAGAAACTAAGTGTCCAGAGCCTGGGCTGAAGACACTAAAGCCCTTGGTCTTACCATTCTATAGCTCTTAAATGGTTGCTCATTATATACACTGGAGAAGGCAATGGCAATCCACTCCAGTACTCTTGCCTGGAAAGTCCCATGGATGGAGGAGCCTGGTAGGCTGCAGTCCATGGGGTTGCTAAGAGTTGGACACGACTGAGCAACTTCACTTTCACTTTTCACTTTCATGCATTGGAGAAGGAAATGGCAACCCACCCCAGTGTTCTTGCCTGGAGAATTCCAGGGACGGGGGAGACCGGTTGGCTGCCATCTATGGGGTCGCACAGAGTCAGACACGACTGAAGTGACTTAGCAGCAGCAGCAGCATTATATACACAACCAGCACCTTTTCTCTTCTGTTCATAAAATGTTCTTACCTAACCTTCTCTCCTGAATATCCTGATACACTCTCACAAAGAATGTCTTCTGCTCTTTTCCACTTACTCCACACGGACTCATTTTCCATAGTTTCTCCACATTCTTGCCTCTTCCTTGAAATCTTCCTCTATACGCCAGTTCCTAAAGAACTTTATCTGACCTCTATATGAGAGTTAGTGCCCTATGGCTTGACAATGAAGCACTTCACTTTTTTTTTGAAGTATGGATGATTTACAATGTTGTTAATTTCTGCTGTACAGCAATGTGAATCATATGTATATGTACACACACATTCTTTTGCTATTCTTTTCCACTACAGTTTATCCCAGGATATTGACTGCAGTTGCTTGTGCAATGAAGCACTTCAGACTCCTGTTAACAACTTGATTGTCTCCATGGCTTTTGGAGAATAGGGGGTATAATTTCTGCTTCTGTGACTGCCTCCATATCTTGTTGATTATTGGTAATCAATCATTTTCATATATTTATTTGATTTTAAAAGTCACAAAGGAGCCATTCTGATCTGTCTATAGCCTCATTTTTGGTTTTTCCAAAATTCCCAGACACTTCATCTTCCCTTACATCCAGCACAGTTTTCCCATAATGGCACGTCCTGTTTTCTATTTTCATCATTTTTCATATGATGATTCTGTTCCTTCTAACTTTAACATTATTTTTCTCCATCTCCCTGGAAAGTCCTTACTCATCCTTTAAGATCATAGGGCATGTTGAAGTTGCTATGCAAGGTTTCTGCTTTGTGTAGCTGCTCCGAGTTGGGGTAGCAACAGCTGCAACACTCTGCTTCAAAGATAGATCTTCATTGTCAAAAGCCAGAGACCCTAGTTTATCCTTGCTCTCTGGGCAGGGAATTCATACATAGGTCAGTTAATCCATGACATTTCCTGGCTACAATAATTGGGGAAACAGTGGGCAGTGGCTTTAGATGAACCAGGTAGATTAACCGCTGCAGTTTTATTCCGCAGTTGGGGAAGAACCAACTATTGATGTGGATAACATGGGGGGAGGGTAGGCAGATATGAAATGTGGCGCTGGTAGTGTCATTTTCAACTGGTGAGAGAAGCCAGCCTGGGGCTGAAGCTGCCACAGGGAAAAGACCAGACCTGAGGAACAGAGAGATGGCCGTGGAGATCTGATCTGTAGCTCTGAATCCTCTCTACCTCTGGCTCTTTTTAACTACTTGAGTCAAGATATTTCTTTAATTGCTTAAGCCTAATTGAGTTTCCCATTACTTATAAATGAAAGTATCCTAAACAAAAACTAGATAAAACTTTAGCTTCCTTTGTACGGCTTTCCCAAATCTCTATAGGCAGGTCAACTTATCAACCCTTTTCTTTCCCAGAACTTTGCTTAAACAGCACTCATATTATTGAAAGTGTTGAATTGTAATGAACTGTTTTATTACCTGTTTCCTGGGTACACTATGAGCTCATTAAGAACAGAGACCAGATCCTATTCAGCATGATATCCACAGAGCCTTGCATACTGCCCCGTTCCTTGCCTTAGAAGTTATCAATATGTGAATGAATGAACCTTTGGCTCCTTTTCCTTGTTCCTTATGTCAGCTTCTGAAAAAAACCAGTATGTTCAATAGTTGGGGAAAATTAGAATGTTAAGTTAAGTGTATGGACTAGCAAAATGCAGTCTGCAGTGATTCAACCTGTTTATCACAGAGTTATTAGTCTCTGCCCCAAGTCACCTTTATACCAATCCCGTTAAGCTCAATTTCATTTTGAAATTACTTACAGCTTCTGCAGAACAGATTGCTTTCATGTACATTCATTCATTTATTCAGCAAGTGTTTATTTCAAGCTTACCTTGTATTGGTCACTGGTCTGGGGATGCAATAGTAAACAAAGTAATTTCCCTTAGAATTCTAGCATAGGGAAGCAAACTATAAAAAAGTGTATGAATACAATGTAGTATGTTAGATGGTGAGAAGGTCTGTAGAGAAAAGGCGAGGGAAATGGGACAGGGAATGGTGAAGGTAGTTGGATCTCAGTTTTAAACAGAGTGATCAGAATAGCCTCACTGAGATGGTGACAACAGAGGCGAGGGAGATGCATGCACATCTCACAGAAAAGTGTTCAAGGGCAGGAAATGTTAAGTATGAAGATTTCAAGTGGATACCTGGTATATGAGAGGAAAAACCAGGAAGCCAGGGAGATGGGGGCAGAATGAACCCAAAGGAAATCACTAAGGAATGGAGGGAATGATAATATCAGAGAAATCATGCGGTTGGTAAAGCTACTGAACTTGTCTGACTGGCTTTTTAATCAGAGTAAATTGAGAAGCTTCCGGAAGGATTTAACAAACAACACAGGATGACAGCATCACCATTAGAAGGCTGGAAGGCATAGCCATGAGGATTATTCTGAGGCTCAAAGAAGCATCTGCCTAGCTCCATGTAGGGAGGCTTTATCTAATTAGTATCTGAATTTGGTATCAAGTTGCTCTGTTTCCTTCTAACGAAGCACAGCATATTTAATTCTTATTAAATATTTTAGCTAACATGTCAGTCATACACTTTTTAATATAAGGGTGGTGGCATATAAGTGGAAATGAAATACACAGTTTCAAATTATGTGTAACGTGATAGAGGGATTAGAAGGCATCTTGTAAAGAGATAGTGTCTAATATTTCACTTTGTTTTTCCTGGGAGAGGACAGCATAATAGAACCACCTTTCTATTTTCTCCTCTTGCAGGCCTGCTGCCTGTGATTGATAGCTATTAAATTAGGTTTTACCTCCCCAGTTTGGTCGAGATTAAATACATTTATAGCACAGCAAGCCACTGAGAGACAAAGGAACAAGTGGCAATTACTTTGTCTATTTTGGTCTTCTTCATAGTTAACCATCATTTAAATATGCAAAGGAAAATGTTTTGAAGACAGGAAAAAGGGAAAATGAATGAAGTGCACTGAGCATTAAACACATTTAAAGCTCCCCAAATCTACAAATATAAGCTAACACGAGCATTTATTTCTTTTTTCCTTTTTTTAAATAATAAAAAACATTCTTGTCTTTTTTACTTATTTTTAAATATGTATTTATTTGGCTACACTCAGTCTCTTAGTTGAGCATGTGGAATCTAGTTCCCTGCGTGTGTGTGTGTGTGTGTGTGTGTGTGTGTGTGTGTGTGTAAGTCGCTTCAGTCATGTCTGACTCTTTGCAACCCCATGGACTGCAGCCTACCAGGCTCCTCTCTCCATGGGATTCTTCAGGCAAGAATTCAGGAGTAGGCTGTCATTTCTTTCTCCATATAGTTCCCTGAATGCGGATCAAACCCAGGTCCCTGCATTGGGAGCATGGAGTCTCAGCCGCTGGACCACCAGGGAAGGCCCGTAGCTAACTTCAAATTCAGGAGCAAGGGAGGAATCCTGCAGAATATGTAAGTTCACTGAGAGTGATTTGCAGTATATAGTCCTCTTTCCCACCCGCTCAGGGGAATATATGTCAATCCTATTTGAGGAGAGTTGATTTGGGAAGAATTCCACATCTGCTGTATAGAGGACAAAATCACATGTTCTTTAAACAGTGATGCCAAGGTTACTACTTTGAAACGAGTAGGTCAAAGTCATACTAATAGGAGGAATTTGTTTCCCATGTGAAATGGTGTTGCCTTTAGAAAAATGAACCGCATTTGCTATAGTGAAGTGCTTTTGCCTCTGGTATTTCATAAGGAAACAGATGGCGGCTTCCACTCTTTAAAGGTCTGAGCTCAGAGCGTAGCACCCATCATGACTTTGTCCCTCAAGAGATCGGGCCCGCACTCCCTCTCACCAAAGTCTATATGCAAGGAAAGCTTGTCTGGCATCCTGCCTAAACATTTAGGGAAGCACTTGCAAAGTGCAAGAAAGTTGAGAGACTGAGACCTGCATTAGAGTTCCTTAAAATGTAGCAGAAGGATGGGACACCAGACAAGGGACTTGAGCAGAGACTGCGGTAAGATAAAATGCTGGGACTGTCTCTAAAGATTTGAAATGTGTGCCTTGCTTCTTAGTTTTGTGGGATTAAGAAATAAATTAAATATAATAGCATTCTCAAGTCCTTCTTCTCTCTTCTGTGTTAAAAAGGGGACATAGAAGAGCTCATGATCTCCTGAGGGACCCAATCAGAGCAGGATCTAGTCAGGTCACACTGACCCATTCTATGTGACACAGCCACAGAACAGCAAGTCCTTCCTTAGCAAGAGAGGTCATGAAGCAGCTTTCCAGTTTTTCTTCTGTCTTTAGGGAGGCAAGTAAGTTCTTTCTGTATCTGCTCACAGATAATAATGGAGCCATTGGACCAGGACATATATTTCAGGGATTTTCTCTCCTTTCCAGAAAATTGTTTCTCAGTGTGACCTAAGTTAGACATTAGAACAGATGATGGAAGTGAATATTTAAAAGTGAAGGCAGAGGCAGGAACCAATACCCTTTAAAGGCGAGTTAGCTCTTGTTTAGTTGCTAAGTCATGTCTGACTCTCTTCAACCCTGTGTACTGTAGCCCACCTGGCTCCTCTGTCCATGGGATTTCCCAGGCAAGAATTGTGGAGCAGGTTGCCAATTCCTACTCCAAGGATTCTTCCTGACCCAGGGATCAAACCCATGTCTCCTATGTCTCCTGCATTGGCAGGCAGACTATTTACTGATGAACCACCAGGGAAGCCCCAAGAGTTAGCCCCTGTAATTTTTGAACCTCCATACAGAAACTCAAAGACTAGGAGAACAAAGGAATTCCTCTAGAATATAGTAATAAGAACATGTTTTTTAGCCAAGAATTATCTGGATAGTTGTTAAAACTATGAGGGGTCTGTGATGTTATGATCTGCATCTTTCTAAGAGTACATGCACACACACACACACACACACACACACATCAGTAGGAACACTGGACCACTGGATCAGGAATTGGGCTTTTTTATTTACTCACAGAGCAGCTTACATCAGTTCTTCATGCCCATGTATTGCAGTGAGAGCCGGGTGTGCCCCGTGCTTATGTTGGGGTTTGTAACTTGAAAAAGGAAGCCTAAAATTATGAACTTATAGCTCATATAGGGTGGCTTTCTCATCTGTCCCTCTGCCCTCTGGTGACAGAAAAAGCAACTTTTGCTCTGCAATGTAAACATTGATATTTGTGGAGGAAAGGGGAAGGTCCCTACTTCAGCATCCTGGGATGTAATCAAATGTCTCCAGGGAGAGAGCAGTTTTATTTCTCTCTGGAGTGCTCCACCTTGAGGGCTGCTAGTCAATCATCCTTTAGCCCATGTGCCAGGGTTCTTTGTTCAGAAAGCCCCAGTTGTTCAGAAACATGAAAATACTCATGGAGAGTTGTTTCCCCACAAGAGTGGGGATAATAAGAATTCTTTTCTTCCGAGGATGGTTTGAAGCTAGAATGAGATTATATAGATATAGAGACAAAAAACAAAGGGAAAAAGGGCAAGCCAGGAAAGAGATGCAGACAGTGTGTGCTTCCTTCAGTGTCTGAGGGGGAAAGCCGTGCCCATGCAGGCAGGGCCTTCCACTGGGAAGTTTTCCTGTTCTCCACATTGTACCTTCCAAGACTGGGAACCAAGCTGGTGCAAATTGCTGTACTTATATTCTGCCATGGTAGTTTTCCTCTTTTCCACTCTATTTTATAATGAGATAGAAACTTGTTCAGAATGGTATTTCTAGGTTTAGTACCAGATACAGTACCTGTAAATGTGAAAAGTATTGAAAAGTTAGTGACCCAGCGTACTATACCTTTTCATCCCAAGAAACAGCTTCCTGTAGCATATTCCTGATTTCAAGGTATGATACACACACACACACACACACACATACACACACACATACATACATATATAGTAAGATGACAATTTTGGTGGAAAAGAATGAAGAGCATAGGTGTACAATCAGTTACACTGAGTCAAAGAGGGCTGTGTTTAATACTGTTTCCATCACTTATTTTTTTTAGAAGCCTTTGTTTGTTCATCTACATAGTAGGAACAATGATAACAATAAGAACATCTATTGTATCCAAATGAGAGTATCTATCTTAGGATACCTAAATGAAATGGTGTATGTACAGTCCTTAACATTGTGTCAAACACTTAGCAGGGCTCAAAAATATTACTATTATTAATTATCATTATTGATTTATTTTTTAAAGGCAATAAAGAGCATAGGAAGGCAAGCAAGCAAAAAAGTAAATGAAATTTTTTGATTTGATTCTATTTGGCTTTGCTCCCTGCCAAGTCATTGTTACAACCAATCTGAAAAAGAGATGGGTTGTGCAGAAGAGATTTAGAAAAAACTGAGACCAAACAACTCTCAGTTCAAGCAGAAATTACATTGCCTACAGCTATTAGATTTGGGCAGAGACGAATGAATAATTATAAAGGAACTGTAATTTTGATTTTCCTTCTGAATTTGTACAGGGGTCATTCTGACATCAAAGTAATTATAAGCAACGAGCCTTCAGTTGTAGCTTTGACATTATGCACAAGCTGGGTCAGACCTTGCACGCGTGCCACAGACTCACTTTTTTCTATCACGTCTTTATCATGTCTGCAAATGTAGCTTTTTTCCTCATCGATTTTTCAGTTTATATTAGACTTTTGAGGGTGGGGATAAAAAACAAGTCCTGGTTTTACAGTCGTAGCCTCCCATAGTCTCCCATACCATTTTTGCATTTTAGTTACCTTTGTTTCCCTAGCTCTAAGCATATGGATACCTATGGTTATTTAGTCGCCAAGTCATGTCCGGCGCTTTGCAACCCCATGGACTGTAGCCCTCCAGGCTCCTCTGTCCATGGGATTTTCCATGGCAAAAATACTAGAGTGGGTTCCCATTTCCTCCTCTAGGGCATCTTCCCAGTCCAGGGATCGAACCTGCGTCTCCTGCATTGGCAGGTGGATTCTTTACAAAACACTGAGTCACTAGAGAAGTCCATGCCTTACTATACTATACTATACACTATACTATATACTATACTATATTATACACTATACAATACACTGTGCTATACACTGTACACTATACTGTACTGTACTATATACTGCACTATATCAATACACTGTACTACACTATACACTGAACACTATACTGTACTGTACTATATACTGTACTGCGCTATCCGTCTGAGCCACAAGGGAAGCCAGTCGTACTGTACTATACTACAACTTTATTAAATTCATTTATTAGCTCTAGTAGTTTTCTGGTGGCATCTTTAGGATTGTCTATCTATAGTATCTTGCCAGCTGCAAACAATGATAGTTTTACATATTATTTTCCAGTCTGGATTCATTTTATTTCTTCTCTGATTGTCATGGCTAGGACTTGCACAACTGTGTTGAATAATAGTGACAAGGGTGTGCATCCTTGTCTTTTTCCTGATCTTAGAGGGAATGCTTTAACTTTTTCACCATTGATAATAATGGTTGCTATAGGTTTGTCATATGTCAATAAATATACCTTTACTATGTTGAGGTATGGAGAAGGAAATGGCAACCCACTCCAGTATTCCTGCCTGGATAATTCCATGGACAGAGGAGCCTGGAAGGCTACAGTCTATGGGATTGCAAGGAGTAGGTCAGTACTGAGTGACTAACACACACACAACATGTTGAAGTATGTTCCCTCCATTCCCACTTTCTGGAGAGTTTCTTCTTTTTCTATCATAAATGGATGTTGAATTTTGTCAAAAGCTTTTTATGCATCTACTGAGATTACCATATGGTTTTAATCCTTCAATTTGTTAATATCGTGTATCACACTGATTGATTTGCGTATATTGAAGAATCCTTGGATCCCTAGGTTCAGTTCAGTTCAGTCGCTCAGTCGTGTCCGACTCTTTGCGACCCCATGAATCGCAGCATGCCAGGCCTCCCTGTCCATCACCAACTCACTCAGACTCACATCCATAGAGTCAGTGATGCCATCCAGCCATCTCATCCTCTGTTGTCCCCTTCTCCTCCTGCCCCCAATCCCTCCCAGCATCAGAGTCTTTTCCAATGAGTCAGCTCTTCACATGAGGTGGCCAAAGTACTGGAGTTTCAGCTTTAGCATCATTCCTTCCACAGAAATCCCAGGGCTGATCTCCTTCAGAATGGACCAGTTGGATCTCCTTGCACTCCAAGGGACTCTCAAGAGTCTTCTCCAACACCACAGTTCAAAAGCATCCATTCTTCGGCACTCAGCCTTCTTTACAGTCCAACTCTCACATCCATACATGACCACTGGAAAAACCATAGCCTTGACTAGACGAACCTTTGTTGGCAAAGTAATGTCTCTGCTTTTGAAAATGCTATCTAGCTTGATCATAACTTTTCTTCCAAGGAGTAAGTGTCTTTTAATTTCATGGCTGTAGTCACCATCTGCAGTGATTTTGGAGCCCAAAAAATAAAGTCAGCCACTGTTTCCCCATCTATTTCCTGTGAAGTGATGGGACCGGATGCCATGATCTTCGTTTTCTGAATGTTGAGCTTTAAGCCAACTTTTTCACTCTCCATTTTCACTTTCATCAAGAGGCTTTTTAGTTCCTCTTCACTTTCTGCCATAAGGATGACCCCACTTAATCATGGTGCATGATCCTTTTAACATGTTGTTGGATTATACTTGTCAGTGTTTTGTTGAGGAATGTTGCATCTATGTTTGTCAGTAATATTGTCCTATAATTTTCTTTTTCTGTCCTATCTTTGTCTGGTTTTGGTATCAGGGTGATGGTGGCCTCAAAGAGTGAGTTTGGGAGAGTACCTCCCTCTGCAATTTTTTGGAAGACTATATGGGCTTCCCTTGTGGCTCAGCTGGTAAAAAAATCTGCCTGTAATGCAAGAGACCTGGGTTTTATCCCTGGGTTGGGAAGATCCCCTGGAGAAGGGAATGGCTACCCACCCCAGTATTTTGGCCTGGAGAATACCATGGACTCTATAGTCCATGGGGTTGCAAAGAGTCGGACACGACTGAGTGACTTTCACTTTCACTTTTCACTTTCATGAGAAGGATAGATGTTAGCTCTTCTCTAAACATTTGATAGAATTTGCCTATGAAACCATCTGATCCTGGGCTTTTGTTTGTTGGAAGATTTTTAATACTGTATCACTCTTTACATTGTGTTATTTGTGTAGCTTGGGTAGTCTCTGACAGACCCTGTGAAAGACCATATAATAGTATCAATTCTTTGAACCTAACCTCCATCATAAACAGAGAGGTTAATCCTATAGGTAAGACTAGAAGGCATAAAATGAAATTTTTGGTTTTACAAACACTAATTTGAAGCTCAGAGCCTGAACACAATCATGAAAGCCATGGTACTGAAATTATGGGAAGGTTTTTTTTTTTTTTTTAATTTCTCCAGTATATTTTTATAATAATGTTTTATTATAAGCCAAAGTTTGGAGAGAATTGGCAGGATTTAAGAGAAGGTCCCATAAGACCAAAAGAAGAATTAGAGTCACCTGCTATCAAAAGAGAAGCTATGTAGGAGAGATACAGGAAATTAAGTTATTTTTCCCCCTTGGGGTTAATGCACCAAGTGAAAACAATATGAACTCAGTTGTATGTAGTTTCTAAATTTTCATTTTGCTCAACTTACAGAAGCTATGGCTCTATGCCTCACTTTTTTCCTTGCATATTTAACACTGTGCCTACCACCAAAGAAAAGACCTTTTGTAAACATGTGTTGAATGACAAAGTAACTTGGTAATGCTAATTTAGTGATTAATTTCTAATATGTTTCCTTAACTGTTTCCCACATCACTCTTTCTGTACACTTTTCCATCCCTGCACTTCATGTCCAAATCACATTTTTGACCTGATTGATTTTTTTTTTAAGTTTCACAGACTAAAGTTATGCTGTTAGCTTTGCACTTTATTTGAATGTATAGCATCCTATATTTGAGCCATGGGATTTGTGTTTTTTTGTTTTTTGGTTTTTTTTATTCAGTGCTTCCTTGCTTTGCCAAAGCTGGATGGAAGACAGGTAAAGGGATATGTAAAAGTACATTTATCTTTTGCATAAGGAAAGGAGTGGAGTCTCTACATTTGGATTATTTAATTATAGTAGATATTCAGTAAAAATAGTGAAGGAAATTTCTTTTTTAGACCCATCTCACAAATTTCTGCTAAAAATTCACCTAAGATTTCTAAAATATAAGAGAGAAACACAAGTATGTAGAAAAAAATAGAACATTAGGATATTATAGATTTTCCATTTTTCCCCTATTGCATAATTTTTAATTTGTCAACATTGCATGTATTCCAGATAGGATACCCAGTACCATATTTTAGGGGACACAAAAGCTGGATAGACTAGATCTAGCCCTCAAATGTGCATAGGATCTCTTATTTTTTAACTACTCTTCATAAATACCCTGCCTTTCATAACAAAGTTTCTTTGTTTTGATTTGTTGGTAAAATATAAAAGAGAAATTTATCCAGGTCTAAGATGAGACATAAAAAATTTTTAAATGTGGAAAGAGATACTGAATAAGAGAAGAATGAAAACTCAGGAGAGATAAATGAAATATAAGAATCCTCAGCAATGTGTTTTCACTTGACCTTTGAAGGATTCTGATTATATCTGGCCTTTTCTCTGTCTTGCTCTAACTCTTTTACATTATTAACGAAATAAAATGAATTTACATAAAATGCTTCCTTTTTCTAACATAAGTGTAAGTTCAATGTTATAGGATTAAAAAATGGCTAATTTTTCCAGGCCATCATTTCTCAGTTAAGCACTATCATTAGTCTGTCTTGTCAAGAGACAAGTAAAACTTCTGTGATAATAACACTGCAGTTTCTTTTTGCTTTATATGAGTTAGTAAGATAAAACTTAACTCATCCATATCTTTCTATCACTCATATCAGAAGTGTTTATGTGTATTAAGTTCAGAGGAGAATTTAAGTAACAGTAATATTTTTTAAAGTAATATTTAAGGAATTAATTATGAATGGATAAAATAAATACACAAGATTTAGGAAGGTTTTGCCGTATATTCAGATTTTATGCATATATAATTTATGGATTATTAACATTTACTATAATTATTTCAGAAGTTATGACATAAATTACATTAAAAACTAGAATTTAGTTAAAACACATTTGCCTTTAGTGATGTATTTCATGTTAATATATATTGAAGGCAGTGTATGGAAATACCACTCAATTTTTAAAACATGCAGTATTAATACATGATAAAGCATGGATGAACTTCCAAAACATTATGCTAAGTGAAGTAAATAGGCATAAAAGATACATGTCGTGTGATTCAATATATATTAAATCTCTAGAAAAAGCAAAGACAGAAAATATTTTAAGGGTTGTCAGTGTTGGCCCAGCAGTGAAGACGAGAGATTGCAAATGGACACTAGTGATCTCTTGGGTATGATGGAAATGTTCTAAAATCAGATGGTTTTAATGGTTGCACACCTTTATAAATTTAATGAAAAGTATTATACACTTAAAATGACTTAATCATATTATATGTAAATTACCCATTAATAAAGCTATTAAAAGTCTGTACTTCATTCTTGGAAGAAGTAGTCAAATATTTAGACTAGCACAGAAAGAAAAGTGTATGACAAGATTTTAAAAGTCTAGAAATACTTGTTGTTGTATTATTCTTTTAGAACAGACTCTTTTTTGTTTATTTTTATGAATTTCCTATGAGTTATTTTAAAATGCAAATCCTTTTGGTTAATATATGGAAAAAACATGTCATTTGATAAAAATAAATCAACATACTTTAAGACATGAACTGGGTTTATTTTCTGTAAAATCCAAAGTATTTTTTAAAAAAGAAACATTTTAATTGAGCATTTAAATTCATTTTTTCTTTTTTCCTCAATATGTTTTACATCAAGTTACATCCTTAATACCTTTCATATTGATCATTATCTTTGTGTTCTCACAAATGCAGTCTAATTCATTCTGAGAGCAAGACCAACTCTTTTTTTTGCTTAGGGATTAGGGTTTTCCTAAACTGGGGTTGAAATTTCCAGTAGCTAAGAAAATGTCTGGCTTAGAAGCCAGACTAAGAAAAGTGGGCCTTAATATAAGGACTTTATGCTAGGAAACAAGTACGCCCATGAGGAAATTTTAGGTAAAGACATAGTTTATTTCCCTGGAATAGTTGTACTTGACATTTACTGATTTAACAAATGTTTACTGAGTACCTACTATGAGACACCTGGGAAGGCTTACCTGGGTCAGGCAATGCTTTAGGCGCAGAGGATAAAACTGAACAAAAAGTTTAAGGTTTTTATCTTCAATTCATTAATTCCATATTTTCAGTAAATAATTATTTAGTGGCTTCTTAAGAAATGGAGATAAAACTGACAGATAACATCATATTAGTTTTCAATGTACAACATAATGATTTGATTTATGTTTATGTTGCAAAATGATTACCACAATAAGTTATCATCCATCACCACATGTAAATAGTGAGTGACTAACACTTTCACGCTTTTAAGGTCTCTCTCTCAGCAACTTTCTCAGTGTTTTTTTTTCAGTTTTATTTTTTATCAAAGTATAGTTGATTTTAAAAGTTGTGTCAATTTCATTGTACAGCAGTGATTCAATTGTATATATTTTTCAGGTTCTCTTCTCTTATAGGTTATTATAAAATATTGAGTATAGTTCCCTGTGTTATCTATTGTTGATTATCTATTTTATATATAGTAGTGTGTATATGTTAATCCCAAACTCATAATTTATCCCATTTCACCCCACTTTCCCCTTTGATAATCCTAAGTTTTGTTTTCTATGTTTGTAGGTCTGTGTCAGTCTTGTATATAAGTTCATTTGTATCATATTTTTTAGATTCCACCTGTAACCCATATATTTGTCTTTCTCTGTCTGGTTTACTTCACTTAGTATGATAATCTCTAAATCCATCAATGTTGTTTTGAATGTTGCAGGAAGGGGAGCCCCTTTTAGGGCTGAAAATGGGTTCTTGTCTAACACTCTGAATTGTCTGAGAAAACACATATGCTGTGTATCTGAAGAGACACACTTCCCATCTGGAGTGCCAGAATTGATGCTGAAAGCTCAGCTCCTCCGGTGCCAAATTAAATCTCGGAGACAAGAGTTTTGGGTGAGGCAGAAGCGGGTAGCTTTATTACTTTGTCAGCCAAAGGGGGCCACAGCAGGCTAATGCCTTCAGAACCATGTGTCCCAATTCGAAGAAGATAGTGAGAAATTTTATAGAAATTGTTCAAAGAGGGCCTGATCAGCTCGTGGACATTCTTCTGATGGATTGGTGGTGAGGTAAGTAGGAGTCTGCATCACCGACCTTCAGGTCCATCTGGTCTGGGGTCTATGTGCTTATGGGCAGCCTACCATTGTTAATTGTTAACTTCTCCCACCTGGGAGGGTGTTTATCTGCAAAATAACTCAAAGGTATTGTTGTGTGTATCCATCGATGGGGAACCAGGACCTTGTCCCAAGGCTGCACTACTGTTTCTCTTGACTATTTCCCCCTGGTCTCACGTCCCCCCTCTTCCCTAATTAACAACTGTTGAATCTGTCATTGGAACTCAGGGAAGGTCACGGAGGCTGAATGAGGGCTATTTTCTGTCATCAAAGAAATAGGAGACACAAGCTTGTGCCCAGGAGCTCCACAGGGCCCTGCTCAGTATCATGAATGGCATTACTTCATTCTTTTTTTATGACTGAGTAGTATTTCACTATGTAAATATGCCACTTCTTTTTTTATCCATTCATCTGTCAATGGACATTTACACTGCTACCATGTGGGCAATTAGAAAACCTATGCTTGGCAAACATCAGTGAAGCAAAACACAGCCTTCCCTACAGTGTGCCTCCTCTGTGGTTCTCCTCAGTTGAGGAGTACAGCAGTCTAACAAGAGAGTACAGTCATCAGGAATTTCTAGGGGATTCTCTGCAGGGCAACAAGCTTGGTCTTTAGCTGGAGTCCAAGCTTTGGATAAGAGTAACTCAAGGGAAGTCTCACTGAAGAGCAACGGTTCTCAAATCTGGTGTCTGTAAAAAATCAACTGCAGGTTCACCAAAATAAAGATTCCTGGAAATCCTGAGGCATATGGCTGGGGAAATGTTACTTTAGGGTTTATAAGGAACTAGAGAGTCCCTTGTACAGCAAGGAGATCCAACCAGTCCATCCTAAAGGAAATAAATCCTGAGTGTTCATTGGAAGGACTGATGTTGAAGCTGAAACTCCAATACTTTGGCCACCTGATGCATAGAACTGACTCATTAGAAAACACCCTGATTCTGGGAAAGATTGAAGGCAGGAGAAGGGGATGACAGAGGATGAGATGGTTGGATGTTATCATTGACTCAATGGACATGAGTTTGGGTAAGCTTCAAGAGCTGGTGATAGACAGGGAAGCCTGGTGTGCTGCAGTCCATGGGGTCGCAGAGTTGGACACGACTGAGCAATTGAACTGAAGAGGAAGGTGAATGCACTAGGAGTAAGCTAAGTCTTGCCCTTATGTGGATAAGAATTATCCAGGAAGGACAGAAACAGGAAAGAATTTTCAACAAAGAGTTTGAAATTCTTTGGGAAACTTACAGCCTGACACTAGCCATAGCCAACGTTAATTCTCATTCTAATGTAAGCATAAAACAAACTAAGGTATGGGGAATAATAATAATTTTCCATTTTCATGGTAAATTGGTTACCATGCTTGAGCAGTAATGGATATGGTAAGCTACGGCAAGAGACTGGTGCTGGGAAGTGTTTGAGTGAGCCTTTCTATGTGTAGGACTCAGACAAATGGGTGTCCAAAACAATTACAAGCACAGGGCTGTCTCTATTATTTTCTCATGCTACTGCTTCTGAATCAAAGGGCATTGTAATATCATTTTTAAAGCGGATATACCAGAGGGTTCTGATTTTACTTGTGTACATTCCTTTTTAAGTGTAATATTCTATTTTGCCAGTCACATAGTTGTCCAGTAGCGACATTAGGCCACTGTGATACTAATAAGTTACAGTGAGATAAGGCATAAACGTCAATGAAATAAAAGTTGATATTTTTTCATCAGGAGAATTCATGTAACTTATGCTTACTTTGCCCAGCATTAAAATCAGCCTGTAGCCTCAAAAACCACCATAGCTGACATGAACAAATGAAACTCATAATTATATTTAGTGGTGGAAGGAAGCCATCGTGGAATCCACAGTATTATTTAGACAATTTACACATGAGATCCCTATAAAAATAATTCAAACTGACAGCATCTAAGTATCATGTAAAGTGGTAAATGCCTTAAATGTCTGCTGGCTAATTGGCCAAGATAAAAGGTAGAAATGGTGGGAATTAAAGCACGCATTTTCTAGCATGAATTTAAACTCAGCTTCTGAAATAAGGTAGACTAGAATCACTGCTAAGATCCCTTTTTTATTTTGATCATTTATAATTCTATAAATTTATTTGCTTAACCCACAAACTGGAAAAAAATATTTAAAAAAAATTCATATCTCTTATTATTTGACCATTCTTCTTAACAAAACAATATTTCTAACATTTCTTCCAATCCAGCTACCTCCAAAGTAACACTGATTAAGCCTTTTCCATTTGATCTATCATTCATTCAACCCAAAATGCACTCAACAGCCATCCTTTTTCAGTCACTGTGAGGGCTAGGAAAGGAACTTCCATTTCAATGAGACTTTCTCCTGACAAAAATTGTCATTCTTGACAGTCCTGAAACACTTTGGTACCACTAACAAACCTAAAACAGCATCCTGCACAGAATTTGCTCTCAGTAAGCCTTGGTAGAGTTAACTTTTTCTTTTCTTTTTTTCTGCTTTTCTCATCTCTCCTTTCAGGCTTCCTTTTTTACTTAGTACAAATTATCTCCCTTTTGAAACATGTTTTATCCTAATGAACTTAAATAAAAATGACTTCATAGTAGCCACTTCTTGCATCACAATGCATCCTTAGTAGCATATATTTTAATGATTTGCACAAATATTTCAAAGTGGTAAAGGCTCTTATGAATGGCTTTTCTTTAAAGGGAAGGTATCCAGAAGAGCTCAATAGGGAAAAGGCTATCAGCAATATTCTATTATGGAAATAGAAAGAGATCAGCATGGTATGAAGGAGGTCTTGCTTTTACTTTCAGGGAAGCGTGCCACATCATCATTAGCAGCATAGTGCAAAGACGTTAAAGAGAGCATCAATTAAATCAATTTACCCCAGATTAATTCTGTGGGTAATGACTCAGAATTTTCTGAGTATCTTTCAAGCAGATGTCAGCATCATTTAACCATTGTTTACAAAGGGTATACCATTTGTCAGGTATTTTTCTTTATCCTCACAACAGCCTGTGAGGGTTAAAGGCAATGCAAAGGAAACTAGAAGGCAAGTTACCCAAGGTCACATAGATAGTTAAGTGGCTGACCTAGGATTCAAAACCTTAGACTGAGTATATCCAGCTCTTTATAATACACCATACTGCTTCTAAATTGGATCATGAAATATAAGTGGAGTCAAAGATAAAAATAGTCATGCTATTCCAAATAGATTCAAAGACCTTCAAAAGAAAGGCATTGATTTAAGATATTATTTACAGAATAAATTTAAACAAAGCATCAAAGCAATGTAAAAGATGGAATGGAATGTGCTTCTGGTGTTTACTTCTTACAAGAACAACCTCATTAGATGTAAGGAAATGTGAAGGATGAGGCAGATTGTTGTCAACTTTCCATGAGCATCTCTTTAATAAAATATATTAAAGAACAGAGGATAAGAGCCACGATACCCAGTAAATTCAAAGAAAGGAAGGGCAAAGAATTCAGAACTGTATGTAAGAAGATGCAGAAGAATATCAAAGAGAACTATGAAAAATTCAGTAAAAAGTTGAGTGCAGAACAAAAAATAAAATTCTAAATAAATGAAAGATCTATCTTAGAATATTCCAATCACTAAAGTGTAAAATTAGAAACAAATAATAAATACAAGAGGATATGGATGAAATACTGATCTTTTTAACCCCATAGTACCAACCAGAGAGTACCAGTTCTCTGGTTTGCTTTGACTCTGATTTTTCCCAGACTAAAGGTTTTGAATGTATATGTACTATACAATGATATTGAAATGCACTCATAAGATGTCAAAAAATGATATTCAGACATATATGAATTCATAGCTGGTCCCTAAAGGTAATTTTGTTATAGATTATGTACTGTATGCTACTCAGATAGCAACCAGGAAAGAGTGATAGAGTCCCAGAGAAGTACAGAGCAAGAATCATCACAAAGATGATACAGAATGGAAATGTTCAAGAAAATATAGGGGAATGCTTTAACTAGAGATCAAATCTCAAGATAGATTAATATTTTGTATATGTTTATTTGATTAACATAATTAAAAATTGAACTATAAGCTGCTAGGACAGATTAGTGCCTACAAGCCACTTTCTCAGAGTAGTAAGAAATACAATAGGAAAACTTATAGACAAAAATAGTGTGACTAATGTTTGAAGTCTTGATCATATAAAGTTTATTCATTGTGGTTTTGGGTGCACCATAACAGTCATTTCATAAAATGTTATTTTACTGTAAGTACTGGGCACATGTGAATAAATGCTTTGTACCTACCATATTATTCTCATAAGTTAATTAGGGAACTGAGATAAAAGAATATTCATAATTCATTCACAGTGATATAAAAGTGTACACACACACACACACACACACACACACACACACATATTTTGTTTAGTTGCTAAGTTGTGTCAGATTCTTTGCTACCCCATGTACTGTAGTCCACCATGTCCCTCTGTCTATGGGATTTTCCGGGCAAGAATACTGGAGTTGGTTGCCATTTCCTTCTCCAGGAAACCTTCCTGATTCAGGGATTGAACCCGCGTCTCCTGGCCTTCTGCATTGGCAGGCAGATTCTTTACCTCTGAGCCACCTGAGAAGCCCATGTTTCAGTTCAGTTCAGTCACTCAGTCATGTCCGACTCTTTGCAACCCCATGGACTGCAGCATGCCAGGCTCCCCTGTCCATCACCAACTCCCGGAGCTTACTCAAACTCATGTCCATTGAGTTGGTGATGCCATCCACCATCTCATCCTCTGTCGTCCCTTTCTCCCCATGCCTTCAATCTTTCCCAGCATCAGGGGCTTTTCAAATGAGTCAGTTCTTCGCATCAGGTGGCCAAAGTATTGGCATTTCAGCTTCAGCATCAGTCCTTCCAATGAATATTCAGGACTGATTTCCTTTAGGATGGACTGGTTGGATGTTTATTACATACATATATTTATAATAAGGGAGCACAAAAATCTGAAAGCAGGGAGGTTGTCCTCAGTTACTGCTGGAGAAAACTATATGAAGGCATTATGCTGGGTGAGACTGCATAACTCTAAGCAAACTCAGAAGAAGTCTAGATTAGGCTCAAGCTACACAATGAAATAATCACAGTCATTTCTCCCGAGAGCCAGCAGAAGTTCCCAACAAAATTTAGTCTAAGTTGCTTCTCATGCTTTGACCGTAAGAAAACATCTCAATTTAACAAACATAATGGTACCTGAAAAACACTTAAATCAGAATTGATTCCACATATATTGATTTGGGGTGAAGATATGCACTGTAAATGTATATCAAGGGATGATATTTTAAAGCTCTAAAGAGCACATCAATTCATAAGCACAAAACAAGGAGATAAAATCTTATCGAATCTTCATTATCACTGTTCAAATTAATCAGTTGGGAAAAAGCCCAGGACAGTGGTGAAGCAACTGGTTTTTTCTGCATTCTGTACAAATGCAACTCAAGAAATGGAAAATAAATAGTTAGACATGAAATTCCTGGAGAAAACAAATTAGGAAAGCAAATAGATATGTAATCAATAGCTCTATTAATGTGTACCAGCATCCTTAATAAAAGCAAACAAATGAAACCTTAAGAACCAAAGCAAAGCATTTGAGAGTGGGGCATACCACAAACAGAAAATTACATGGATCAGGTCAAAGACTTCAACCACAGTCACAATCAGGCTGATTTGTTCTTTTACTCATGCAATTTTCATCCAGTTTCCAGAATTGACAATTCCCAAACCAGTCTGAAGTTTCAGGTCTAAATTCTAGAACAAGTCTGCAAAGCAGGCAGGAGAATCTCTGGATGAATAGCTGAAAGGTTTAGCAATTTCTCAGTTTTGTATGTTAGATTAATTTACTGATTGTAGTTTTTCATTCCCCTGTAATAAAATTGTCTGTCCATATTATTTATTGTCTGATGGTGAGTTGAATATAACTCACTATATGAAACCATGTAATTTGCTTTAGCCAAACTAGATATTAGAAGATCTGATGAAAGCTGAAGCTTAAAATGTACCTGTATAAATGAGCTTTTCCTGTTATGACTTAGTGATTTCCTATGAAAAAGAAAACATTCTCTAAAAACTGTTACCTTTTCAGCCTGAGCATCAGAACAAAAATTCATGGAATGGATCTAAACTGAATCTTCAGTCTTTAGGCAAGATAGGCTGACCCACATTATGAAGCAGAGATATAGCTGAGCCCATTTTAGATAAGACAAAATGAGTGTGAGAATAATTATTCTTGTAAGCATTGTATTTTGGAGTTGTTTTTCAGCATTATAGTGGCAATAGCTGACTGATACAAATGCTTTTGAGTGTTAGTAATTGCTGTCTTAATTACCTTGCTCTTTTCAATCAAGCTCAGCCTTCTACTTTATCTCCAGTAACCAGATTAATGCTCTACTACAATCAATTTCCTTTCTAATCGGAGTCTCTTTGGTTGGATTTTTGTTACAGGCTATACTATGTCCTTGCCTGGAGAGTCCCAGGGGCTGGGGAGCCTTGTGGGCTGCCATCTCTGGGGTTGCACAGAGTCGGACACGACTAAAGCGACTTAGCAGCAGCAGCATACTATGTCTGGATACTCTGCCTAACTGAAACCTACTGTCCACCTGCTTCTGTATAAAAATATCATTATATGCTTTACACATTATGTGAGACACATAAATGATAATAATTAATACCACCATTTATTAAGAAACAGTTACAGGTCAGGCACATTTAGAAATATATTTCAGTTGATTCTTTAAAAATTTTTTTTAAATGCAAGGTAAATTTTATATTTGCCATTTTCTGGGTTAAATTCACTCATTTTTATTATTTCTATATCCCAAAGGCCTTAAACTCAGAAAAGGTAAGTAACCTGCTTAAGACACCTCAGTTCAGTTCAGTTGCTCAGTCATGTCCGACTCTTTGCAACCCATGAATTGCAGCACGCCAGGCCTCCCTGTCCATCACCAACTCCCGGAATTCACTCAGACCCACGTCCATCGAGTCAGTGATGCCATCCAGCCATCTCATCCTCTGTCGTCCCCTTCTCCTCCTGCCTCCAATCCCTCTCAGCATCAGGGTCTTTTCCAATGAGTCAACTCTTCACATCAGGTAGCCAAAGTATTGGAGTTTCAGCTTCAGCATCAGTCCTTACAATGAACACCCAGGACTGATTTTCTTTAGAATGGACTGGTTGGATCTCCTTGCAGTCCAAGGGACTCTCAAGAGTCTTCTCCAATACCACAGTTCAAAAGCATCAATTCTTCGGTGCTCAGCTTTCTTCACAGTCCAACTCTAACATCCATACATGACCACAGGAAAAACCATAGCCTTGACTAGACGGACCTTTGTTGGCAAAGTAATATCCTGCTTTTTAATATGCTATCTAGGTTAGTCATAACTTTCCTTCTAAGGAGTAAGTGTCTTTTAATTTCATGGCTGCAGTCACCATCTGCAGTGATTTTGGAGCCTAGAAAAATAAAGTCTCTCACTGTTCCTCATCTATTTTCCATGAAGTGATGGGCCAGATGTAATGATCTTAGTTTTGTGAATGCTGAGTTTTAAGCCATCTTTTTCACTCTCCTCTTTCACTTTCATCATGGGGTTCTTTAGTTTTTCTTGTTTTCTGCCATAAGGGTGGTGTCATCTGCATATCTGAGGTTATTGATATTTCTCCTGGCAATCTTGATTCCAGCTTGTGCTTCTTCCAGCCCAGCGTTTCTCATGATGTACTCTGCATAGAAGTTAAATAAGCAGGGTGACAATATACAGCCTTGACGTACTCCTTTTCCTATTTGGAACCAGTCTTTTGTTCCATGTCCAGTTCTAACTGTTGCTTCCTGACCTGTATATAAGGTTTCTCAAGAGGCAGGTCAGGTGGTCTGGTATTCCCATCTCTTTCAGAATGTTCCACAGTTTATTGTGATCTACACAGTCAAAGGCTTTAGCATAGTCGATAAAGCAGAAATAGATGTTCTTCTGGAACTCTTACTTTTTCCATGATCCAGCGGATGTTGGCAATTTGATCTCTGGTTCCTCTGCCTTTTCTAAAACCAGCTTGAACATCTGGAAGTTCACGGTTCACGTATTGCTGAAGCCTGGCTTGGAGAACTTTGAGCATTACTTTACTAGCATGTGAGATGAGTTCAATTGTGTGGTAGTTTGAGCACTCTTTGGCATTGCCTTTCTTTGGGATTGGAATGAAAACTGACTTTTTCAGTCCTGTGGCCACTGCTGAGTTTTCCAAATTTGCTGGCATATTGAGTGCAGCACTTTCACAGCATCATCTTTCAGGATTTGGAATAGCTCAACTGGAATTCCATCACCTCCACTAGCTTTGTTCGTAGTGTTGCTTTCTAAGGCCCATTTGACTTCACATTCGAGGTTGTCTGGCTCTAGGTGAGTGACCACACCATCGTGGTTATCTGGGTCATGAAAATCTTTTTTGTACAGTTCTTCTGTGTATTCTTGCCACCTCTTCTTAATATCTTCTGCTGCTGTTAGGTCCATACCATTTCTGTCCTTTATCGAGCCCATCTTTGCGTGAAATGTTCCCTTGGTATCTCTAATTTTCTTGAAGAGATCTCTAGTCTTTCCCATTCTGTTGTTTTCCTCTATTTCTTTGCAGTTGATCACTGAGGAAGGCTAAGACACCTCAGACAGTAAATATTACAACCATGATCCAAATTCAGCTTTGCTTTTTAGGCTGTTTCCTGTCACACATTTAAAACAGAGGAATCATGAAGTTTTGAAGTGTTAAGATACATGCCCATGTTATGTCTGAAGAGTTTCCAAGGGATAAAAATTGTCTACTGTTGTGCTTACTTCGCTAGCAAATATGCCAAAATTGGAATGATAAAGAGATTAACATGGCCCCTATACAAGGGTGACACACAGATTCACGGAGCATTCCAAAGTTTTTGTAAATCAACTATACTTGAAAAAAACTGTCTACTGTGTAGACCTTAGAGTACTGATAAAATTTCCTTGGCTTGTCTAAAAGATGGTGTGTACTATGTCACTTGGCAATATGGTCAGAGAAGTGAGGATGGGTTGGATTAGGTGATGCAATTTTTATTAAAAAAAAAAAAAAACACAATACTCTTCACTGTAGCCATTCTAAGAAAGATTAATGGTAAAATTTTAGTGTTTGGACATTTTCCAAAAGTTTTAGTGTTTGGACATTTTCCAACTGACTGTTCTGATTCTGTTTTTAAGTATAGACCAGCGCAAGTCTGAACATGAGTTCATGCTTGAGCTCTAGAACAATATAGAACTGAGTTTACATCCTGAGTCTAACTTTTTCTGGCTTATTAAAGTTACTTATATTCCTGAAATCTCAGTTTTATCATCCGTAAAATGGGGCTAACAGTAATAACGATGTCATAGAATTGTTGAGGGAATTAAATGAAAAGTATCTTATGAAAATAATTTAACACTATATCCAGATAAATATATTGTGGTTGCCTGAAACTATATATATTGAACTTCTATAATATCAGGCTTCCCTGGTGGCTCAGATGGTAAAGAACAAGCCTGCAATGCGGGAGACCCTTGGCTTGATCCCTGGGTTGGAAAGATCCCCTGGAGAACGGAATGGCTACCCACTCTGGTATTCTTGCCTGGAGAATTTCATGGACAGAGGCTACAGTCCATGGGGTTGCAAAGAGTCAGACACGACTGAACGACTAACACTGTCACTTTTCTTTAATATCACTGGGAATGGGAATTATTCTTTGCTAATGGAGAATGGATTTTTGTAAGGGCAGAGAAAGGCAGGGAAATAGGCACACAGAAGGGGAGGTGGAAAAGGAAAGTGCAAGAAATTTAAACTGATTTGGTAGCTGGTGTACAAAACTCTAAACCAGGGCATGATGGAGAATACCTGGACAAACACAAACGCTGTCCGAAGCAGCATAGAGGGTAAAAATCTTTGAAAGGTATGACTATAGATTACATTTCACATAAGCTACCTAATGCCAGTATAGTCAGTAGGACCAGGAAATGCCATTGTTTAGAGGTGAATAGAAGCAATTTAAAGTGCAGCTCCTTCCACTTTGTACTGGTGAGATTAATCCATGTTTTGAGCTGCTGTTTTCACCTCTTCATTGTTTATCGGGTTTGAGTCTAATTGGCCTTGATTGAAATCATGGGAAGCCACTAATTAAAATGATTAACAATATCAATAATGGCAAAGGGGATAGAAAAGGAAGCCTCCTATTTTTAATGGGCTGAACACAATTTCTTGCTGGCAGAATGAATAGAAGTTAATTGAAGAGTGACAGTGGATAGCAAATTTCTAAAATGTCTGTTTTCATGTTGTAACAAAGGGCACATTTTCTAGAAGCTATACCACAATCACAAATACGGACAAGATTTTTCTCCTCCCCCACTAGCGAAATTAAACCCAATTTCTAACCTCAGATGCTTTCAGGCACATTATTATGGAGGATGTCTTCTTTTGAGTTCTGTGTTTAACACTGGAAATAGTTCAGCTTTGCCATTGACCTTTAAGTTATTCTAATCTGCTTCTATTTACAAACACAATTTCTGCAAATAGGCTTTGACTAGAACAGATTTTAGATGCAATAGCGGGACAAAATCTAGACTCAAGCAGAAACGGGAAAGGCCTAGCCCTCAAGCATCTTTTTGCTACTGGATCTCGACAATGCCCAGTGGCTTGTTTCTAGAACATAAGTGAAACCATTTGGATAGTACATTTTCACCCTCTACCTCAAAGGGGTAGTTTCCTTGCTGATACCCAGCTCCACTTCTTCCTTGGCACAGGTGAACTCGATGTCATGAAAATCGTATGCAGCTACATCTGGATTGTCTTGCTGGCTGGGAGGATGAGATTTACATAGTCAGGGCCTGAGAAATACCCAGCTCTTAATTTCCTTCCTACCAGTATTTAATCCAGGATGGACTCTGATGGCTCAGGAATACTTCATAAGAAATTACTTATATTCTAGAAGCCAGCGGTGGTTCTTCTTAATAACCCTGTATTTCTTTGCATCTTTACATTTTGGGTGAGGGAAACACTTCCAGTTGTGACTTATTAAACTTTTAAAAGATTGTATTCTTTATTTTTGGCGGTGCTGGGCCTTTGTTGCTGTGTGGGGACTTCTCTTGTTGTGGTGAGTGGGGGCTACTTTCTAGCTGTGGTGTGTTGGCTTCGCATTGTGGTGGTTTCTCTTTTTGTGGAGCACAGGCTTTAGGGCACATGGGCTTTGGTAGCTGTGGTGCATGGGCTCATGACTTATTGAACTTTTAATTCATTTATCTTTCCTTGATTTAACAATTACTCACACTTGTACAGAACACTGCTTCCAAAATGCACTCACAAAACCACTACTATTTCCTTCTTGATCTACTACATTCAGAGTTTACAAAAGAATTCCAAGAACTAAGCTCAGAGACATCTCTGCACTTTGAGGGCAAGTTATAGAACTGATAGATGCCTCATTTCTATACCTATAAGATGGGAATCCACATATTATGTACCTAGTGAGATTGCCATGAAGATGTAAAAACTAATCCTTATAAAAGTGCTTGGAACATTGCTGGGCCCAGAACAAGTACCTAATAAATGTTTCCTGATTTACTGTTCAGTGACTACTACTGTTCTGTGAGTTCTTTCGGGGCAGGACAGCAGATATCACACTTAAAGTGAAAGTCATTCAGTCGTGTCCGACTCCTTGCAACCCCATGGACTGTAGTCCATTGAATTCTCCAGGCCAGAATACTGGAGTGGGTAGCCTTTCCTTTCTCCAGGCGATCTTCCCAACCCAAGGATCAAACCCAGGTCTCCTGCATTGCAGGCGGATTCTTTACCAGCTGAGCCATAAGGGAAGCCCAATCACATTTAACTTACTGTTGAATCCTCAGGACATGCAGAGTACCTGGCACATAGCAGATGCTCAACAGTAACTGTGACAAGTCACTTCTAAGACAAGTGACTGTGGCCTCCAATCCTTCAGGTGCAGTCAGTAGAGAAAACCAAATTTCCGATTTAAGTACACTGTTCTTCCTACCTCAGTCCCTTCATAAATTACTTATTTTGTCTCATTCCCTGAACATACTAGTGTTAGGCAGTGGAGATGCTTAGTCATAACTTGCTGGACTGAATTTTCTCTTTTAGGTGATGTTTTCTTGTATTTTAAAATAAAGCATAGGATAATGGGTGGTTTCACTATGTCTCACAATAGTTTCTCAGGCCTTTTTTTTCCTTTTCTTCTGTTTTCCCTTGGCACAATTGTTTTCAACAACAGACAAACATTTTAAAACAAAACACACTTTCTTCAAACAAAATCTTTTATAGAAACCAAATTAGACAACACAGTTCTAAAAGAGATCTCCAGGGAATTCAAAAGCAAGAATTCTGGAACCTTGGACTCACCAGGCAGTTGTTCCTCTTCCTAGTTTCTCTCTCCCTTCTCCTAAGTCCTGGAAGCAGTTTTGCTTAACCTTTAGGATTTCGGGGAGCACCACCTTAAATCTACTTCCTGTGGCTCAGTAATTGTGGATGGTGGCTCAGAGGTTAAAGCGTCTGCCTGGAATGCGGGAGACCTGGCTTCAATCCCTGGATCAGGAAGATCCCCTGGAGAAGGAAATGGCACTCCAGTACTCTAGCCTGGAGAATCCCATGGAGGGAGGAGCCTGATAGGCTACAGTCCATGGGGTCTCAAAGAGTCTGACAAGACTCAGCGACTTCACTTTCACTTTCAGCTCCCATTAACCTAACTTCCTTCTGTTTCCAGCTATAGGGCTATACATAAGGACATAAGGGTATTGTGGATCTTCCAAAGTGGCTTAACTAAACTCTCAGCAATAGGGTTGCTAGCAAGACAGCAAAGAAATGCTAACTCCTTTGTAACAAAAAGGGCTGATAAAGCTTTCATTACTTTCAATCTTCTTTTAATTAAAGATTCTGTGGCTAACGTGATTAGTCAACATGAAGTAAATGAAACTGAAGCTTTTATGTCTTTTTATTTTACAAATGGCTCTGTGTGTGTGTGTATTTGTTTGGTTAGTGGTCTGAAGAAGAGCACTGATTAAATTTTATGCTCTTGTTATTTTTGTTCATACTTGTTAACTCTGTTATCTGACAATAGGCTTCTAGAGTCTTTTTTATGATGATGAAACATTCTGCTCTCAGGCTGCTCTTAATAGACAGTGCTCCTTGCCAGAAATTTTCAAAGTGTTTGTTCACCTAAAAGCAAAGTTTTTCTATCTTAAACTTATCTGTTTAGCCCTCTGATTGAAGATGACCTGCCAAAAGCAGGTTACTTACACCTCAAAGTTCAAATAAGGCCCAAGGAGATATGACGAGGCCATTTTGGTGCTGGTGAAGGCAGTATTTCTTTTCTCGAGCAAAAGTTCTCTAAGTATTCCAAACGTACTTTTATGTAATATGCTGTTGTTTAGTAAGTGAGTGTAAAGTTAGCTTTATGTAATGTGTAGAGACATGATTTTTTTAAACTTAAATCAAGGCAGAATTTTTGTCATTTCTATAAAACATTTAGCATAAAAATTGCATATAATAATTTCTGTGCAAAAGTATGACTCAAATATTTTTGGGGGTACTTTCTGTTTTGAAGAATGGCTAGTTGTAAATGTGAGTGAGCTGGTATATGCACAATTGAGTTACCAATATTGTATATGAAAAAAACCAGGGGATTTTCATAAAGGACCTAGATGGTTATATGAAAAAATGAGAAAGGTAGTTATAAACTATTAGTGAAATATCATAAGTAGATATTTAAACTAATGTGGACATGGAAATAATATAAATTCAAATTGGGGTTCATTTATGTAGGAATTTTATTAATTATAGGTGTTTCACATGTTTATGCTAATTTTAAATACGCATTTGAGGTTATAACTTAGAGAACGTTACTTTTTAAAACAAAAACATGGTTTCAGGAGAACTCCAGGGATACAGCTAAGTTATGTGAAATACTAGAAATGATCAAAAGAGGAGAAAGAAACCAAAAGAGGGAAGTCTGCACCCTGACCTGACCTAGACTTGTTGGTGGCTATTATATCTTGTAGGGGAGTAGCTACTACTTCAAGGCCATGTTCGCAGATATCCCTTGATATCTGCATTAATAAATCTATTCTTAAGTCCTAGAGGAATCTTAAACAGAATTAGGTATAGCAGACCAATGAAACCCTGGGTTCGAAATTCTTTCATCTAATCCACTAATTGTCCCAGACATGGTTGGCTGACTAATTAAGGAATGCTCATTCCCAAACTCACTTCCTTGCCTGCCTCTGCTAGAAAAACTGTGAAAATGACATCTTCCCAGACACCCTTGCAGGTTGGGATGGTCACGTGACACAGTTCGAGCCAATGGGGTATAATCTGCAGTCTGCTGGATTACTGGTAAATTTAGTGCTTTCTGATAGATGGGACTGACAAGCTCAGTGCTGACGTGCCCCTTCTTCTCCTTGCCTTGAGCTTGGATATTATGCCTGGACTTGAGGCATTTGTCTTGTGAGTATGAATAAAAGATATAAGAGATACCAAATCATGGCTCAACATGGTTGATCCACAAAACTACTTCCAAACTTCTTGGTGTGAGAGGAATTTAAGGTCTACTTGATTAAGGGAGCATTTGTTTTGGTGTTTCATTAGAGAGGGAGCATGTATCTAATAGACTTGGTGACAGGGTATTCATTTCACAGTACATCCATTTCACTTTATAAGCAAGTATCTTGACTACTTCTAACTCTAACATGTTTCTCTTTAGAAAATTAGAATCCACACTTAGACTTCTCAAACACTCAGTTTGGAAAATCCAGTGAACTTACTTATTTCTCTACTGAAATTACAGAGAAAAATGAAAGCATTAAATTCAGAACCCTAGCCAAGACAACTAGAGTAGAAGAAAATAAAGCTTCCAAATTCACTAATATTCAACATAATATTGTTGCAGTAGTGTTAACAGTACAAGCGATAGAATTTCCTATATGGGTAATACATTTAGATCATAAATTTGAAATAGTAAAATAGGTATATTTATAAGTACAACCTTTGCATGTGTTCATTATTATGAGAATAACCTTCTCTCAGGTAACCTGAATAGAAGTACAGATCAATAATCTTAATGCAGAAACCATTTCAGGAACTAACAGAAGCTACCAATTGTCAACTAATTGGGATATTGTTTTTGTAAGTGAATATATATAAAATTCCAACTACTCAAATCACTGTAATCATTTTATTTGTCTTATTCTGTAGAGGAATTTCAAACAAAGCCTGCAGTGATTGCTTTGTTATTTCAAATCTGCCCAGTAATTTTCCGGTGTATTAAAAGACATTCAGTGTTGACTCTGGTAGGGGAAAAAAATTCGGTGTCTGCCTGATGGAACTGCTCATTTTCAGTCAACATAATTATTCTGTATTAACACATCTGCAATTTAAACAATATCACACTTTCATTTTTTTCTTTCTTGCTAATAATTAACTTGATGGAATCATACATCTCTATTTAACTTGACTAAATACCCAAATCATTTCTATATTGTGAAAATTATGCTGAGCCAAATGAGATGATTGGGTTTAAGCTAATAAGTATCAGTCACATAACTCAATTGCATGACCTTCTGAAACAAAGCAAAACAAATCAAAACAAAGAGTCTGATTCCTGGAATATATAGCAATTTATGTAATAGTAGAAATTTTTTTTTAATCAAGGGATATAAAATATATTCCCCAAGGCCTCAAAAACTGTTTTAAAAATATGAAATTTCAGATCAGTACCAAAGGCTGTCAAAATAATCTTCCGTGCTCATAGTTTTGACTGCATGTTTCCATTTCTCAAACCTCCAGGGCTGCCTGTCACCTTCTGTATCAAATTTAAATTATTCTCAGTGCTTCGGGGGCTTCCATCTGCCCTTGTTTACAAGGCCTTTCTCAATTTCCCTTTCCCCATTGTCCATTCACTAGAGTCCATCTAATTCACAGGACTTTCCATACTGCAGTATAATTGATTAAAAGAATGATACACTGAGAATCAGAAAGCACAGAACTTGAGCAAATAAATTATATAACTCCCCTGAATCTTTTTTGTTATCCCCTCCCCCCAAACAAAAACAGATCAAGGGCTACTAACAAGTTGGTTTTCCCTTCTCTATCTTTCTGTTATGAACATTCATCCTTCTATGATGACTTTCAAATCTACCACACATTCCTCTTCATTTCAAATATTTTGTCAGATATACTGGAGACAAAGGATCTGAGGGAGAATGTAGGTGCAGAGGTCCTGGAAAAAGATATATTTATTGAACATCTAATCTACTGACAACTTAACTTCATTACTTCATTTAAGAAGTACCTACAGATATCTACAGAGAAAAGTAAGATACTCAAAACAAGTTTTACTTTCCGTCACTCATTAACTTATATTTTACTTTTGTGTATTATAATTCATGGGGTCACAAAAAGTTGGATGCGACTGAACTGATTATAAGTCTACTTGCTCTCAGGTTTTCATCTTTAGCCCCTCTCCCCACTTTTTTCTTTTCCATTATTGCCGAGATCAAGAAATTACTCTCTGTAATACTGTCTTCAACTCCAGGCCCTGCCAATGAGAGATTATAATTGACAAGTTAGAGGCAGCTATGGATACCTTATCCTCCAGGGCTTACAGAGATTTCCCCAGGAGAGAAAAGTGATGCCTTTAATAATTCTCCCTTCCTAGCACTTGTGGTTCACATCATCAGTGATACCAAAATCCCTGACTGATTTTATCCACTGAGGACTAACAGATCAGTTAAGCTTCAAGTAAAGAGCAAAGACTCCTTAGACTTAGTCTTTAGACCCTTAGTCTCCACCCTTTATTTTACAGTAGAATTGTTTATATTTGTTGTGTCCAGTTCCTCTCCTTCCATACTCTCTTGAATTTATTCTAAACTAAAACTTCTCTTAGTAAAGTCCATAATGACTGCTGCATCACCATATATAAGATGTAAATTTCAGTCCTTATCTTAATTGGCATATTGTATCAGCTGACCACGTCTTTTCCTTATAAACTTTTTCCTATCTTTCAGGATACAATTTACTATTTTTCCACTCAATACCTCTGAGTATTCTTCTTTGCTGGTTCTTTGTTATTTTCCTACCTCTGAATGTTGGAGTGCCTCAGGGTTCAGTTCATCTCTCATTCTTTTTCTGTCTTTACTTATCCTCTTGATGACCTCATCCAGGCTTATAGCTTTAAATCCATCAATATCCTAAAAACTCCCAATTTCATCTCAATGCCCTGGGCATCTAAGGATTTATATAAAACTCCTCTTAGATATCTAATAGGCACCTATAACTTTATACGGCCACTGTCAAATTCTCAGTTTTTCCTCTAAATCACATTTCCATTTGATTTTTCCACTCTGATACCTGATAGCTGAATGGATTTGAATAAGTCACTTCTCATATCTGTGCTTCTATTCAGCATCTATAAATCGAGCTTAAAAAATATTTCCCTTGCCTACTCATAGGAGTATTATAGGGATTAAATAAAAGCACATGACAATACCTTACAAATTTTAATTGCTTTCAATGTAAGTTATTTTTCATGAAGATGTTTTATTGTGATTCTACTACATGTGATCATTATTTTCAGTAATTTCAAAGTCATAAAGTCTGGAATTTGCAAAAGTGAGAATTCAGGGCATTAAACTTTGTATATTCTCCTTACAGATATGAGGACAAATGGGTGGGTTTAAACACAGAGCAAAAATGACATAAAATTGAATGCAATTGGCACAAGAAGTATTCCATACATTGAGAAGAATACTCTGTTTTTGATCATGGAAATTCAATATCCTATTCACAGGCAATAGGATAAATCCTTAGACCTGTAATAAGGGCTACTGGTTGTTTGTAATCTGAAGCTAGTTTTCATTCCATAGTTATTGCTGTTCCTGAGTAATGAGTTAACAAGATCACTTTTCCATCTGGCATTCTGTAGCTGAAAATAGCAGTAGCATAAGGTGAAATGTCAGTGGTAACAAAGAGTGGTTTATGTCATTTGTAAAATATGATCACAGACCCAAACATCAATGGTGGTATAAAATCCCAGAAAATATCCTAATGCTAGTGAAGCCAAGCCTGTGGCATAGCAAAAGAGATTAAACTCAGAAAAAAATGGTTTTGAGTCCTGGTTCCAGGACTCAAATGTCACTTAATCTCTTATTCCTGATTTTATTTATAAAACAAAATGATAATCCCTATTTTGCAAGATTGTTTGAAGAATCAAAAGCATGTGAATGCCCTTTAAATTCTACTGGACTATGGTTATCGCCATTTCTGTTGCAGGGAAGATAACTCAAGAGTAATTTTTTCCCCATCAATGACAAATGAAGGATTCCTTAATGAAGCCACATCATGCAGTCACAAGGTTACCAAATATATCAGTGGTGTGGTAACAGTAATCAAAATGTGGTCTTGGTAATTTTCACCAAAAGACATGTGAGAAAATGTGCAAACATCTTTACTAGTTACAGTGTACTGAAATTTCAAGTCCATTTTCTGGTCCAAAGTTAAGATTGAAGGAAAAGGAAACTAGAAGAGAGCAATTCTTAGGGCATCTGAACAGTTAAGATGGTTGAGGACTGTCACTCACTTAAAATACGATTCCTTATAAAAACTAAGCTAACTGAAATAACAGTTTAATATGTTAACAGCTAAATAAAAAGAAAAAAGTGTTTCTCCTTTTACTAACCTTCCAGAAAGCTAGCAGGGAGGATCTACCTCCTGAACTACCACTGGGGATTTAGACATTGAGCAAATCTGTGATAACTGCACAGGTTGGGGAATAAACCAGAGAATTTCAAAATTTAACATTCTGAGAGAAGAAAGTAAAAAGCATAATTCTATGAATTAATGCCACGGCATTGGAAATATATTTTTTTTAATTCTCTAGTAAGCAGCTAGGAGTCCTTATCTAAGATCCAGCCTACATGGAAAGAGAGGAAGGAAGTCAGAAGCTATTGAGAGAGGAGAATCCTGGAGAGTAGAGGGTAGAAATTTCTGGACTGGACCGAGTCTGTCTTATGTGAGCTGGCACTGCTCTGTAATTAGGGGTTTGGGCTCTGTCATCACTCTATCTAGGTTCCCATCCTGGCTTACTCATTTACCAACTACCTGGTCTTGGGCAATTTTATTTAACCTGAATGAGGAAAACAGTAATAACATTTCCCTCATGGGGTGGTCTTAACAAATACTTAAAGCAATAAAGTATTCAAAAGAGCACCTAACACAAGATAAGCACATGATAAATATTAGTCACCATTACTGTAACTACTACCCAGATGACAGATGCTATAATTATCATTATCATTGTCCTCATTAGAACTATCATTTGTCCTGCATGTGGAATTGTGTTTGCATGTGGAATTGTGCATGAAAAGAAAGCCAAAGCTTCTGCTATCTTGGCAGGTAGGAAGAAGGAAACCATTTTGCAAGGCCTTTTAAAACCTGATTCCCTGTTGGCTCAGGCAGTAAAGAATCTGTCTGCAGTACTGGAGATCTAGGTTCAATCCCTGGGTCAGAAAGATCCCTTGGAGAAGGGAATGGCAACCTACCTGCTCCAGTATTCTTGCCTGGGAAATCCCATGGACAGAGGAGCCTGATGGGCCACAGTCCATAGGGTCGCAGAGTCAGACTTGACTGGGAGGTTAATGTTACTTTTAAAAAAAGTACCATGAAAATTTTTAGTGTAAAGAGAGTCTGTATGCCTTAACAAAGAGAATATACACTTCCGTTGTTATTTGTGTGTTTTGCTTAGTCGCTCAGTCATGTCCGACTCTTTGTGATCTCATTTTATAGGTGAGGAAAATGAGATACAGTTTGATCAGCAGAACTGGAATTCCCATCCAGGTTTCTCAGACTAAAAAAGCTCACTTTCCACACTGTGAAACTTCCCTGCACCCTCAACCATTCTAGTCCCACCCTCAGCCCTGCCCTTTGCTACAACAGCGCTATGAGGTAAGGTGTAGCATCCACAGGTCATAGGTAAGGGGCCTGAGGCAACACAGAATGCATACATCAGAATGCATTTCCCCAGAAAGCATATGTCACTCAGCAGCAGCAGTATACAGTAAATGAAGCCTTTTAGCTTTTGATTTTTAGGCTTTGAAGACTATCTTCCCTAAACTGCTAATTAAACACAGTTCCCATCTCCTTTCACCTTTGCAAACCTGTTTGCCTTGGTCCACAATGTATGTTATTGCTTAGCTGCTGCTGCTGTTTAGTTGCTGAGTCATGTCTGACTCTTTGCCACCCCATGGACTGTGGCCCACCAAGACCACCTGCCTTTGAAGCCAGGTCCCAGTCACTCACCTGCTGGTGAACTGGGGAACTTCTTTTTTTTAGAGCCTCCATTTCCTCATCTAAAAATAAGGACCTCTAGGAGTTCATTAGGAGGATTAACCAAGCTAAGCCACAGTAAAGCACTAGAATAATCCATGGGGCATAATTAGCACTCAAATACATTAACTTTTGCTGTTGACATTATTCTTGGACCACTGCCTCAGAATCTTCTAGGCCAGGATGGCTCAAACCTTATGCTGTTTATTAACAGTAGGTCTAGTGTGGGGTCCCTGGGACTGCAAGGAGATCCAACCAGTCCATCCTAAAGGAAATCATTCCTGAGTGTTCATTGGAAGGACCGATGCTGAAACTGAAACTCCAATACTTTGGCCACCTCTTGCAAAGAACTGACTCATTTGAAAAGACCCTGATGCTGGGAAAGATTGAAGGCAGGAGGAGAAAGGGATGACAGAGGACGAGATGGTTGGATGGCATCACTGACTCGATGGACATGAGTTTGAGTAAACTCTGAGAGTTGGTGACAGACAGGGAGGCCTGGCGTGCTGCAGCCCATGGGGTCACAAAGAGTTGGACACGACTGAGCAACTGAACTGAACTGAGTATGGGGTCTGTGATTTCACTTTTTTCAGAGATGTCCAGGTAGTGCCAGTGCTGCTGGGCCAGTTCATACTTTGATTAGCAAGGAACTAGTGTATGCTCAGTCATGTATGACTCTTTCCGACCCTATGGACTGTAGCCCAACAGGCTCCTCTCTCCATGGGATTTTCCAGGCAAAAATACTGGAATGGATTGCTATTTCCTACTCCAGGAGATCTTCCTGACCCAGGGATTGAACCTGTGTCTCCTGCATTGGCTATTTGCCACTGAGCCCCCTGGGAAGCCCAGCAAGGAATTAGAGTACAGTTTCAGGGGCTCTGCCTCAGACTCTGGGGAGGAGGTCCAAGAGACTAAGTGTTTACCTTGCTCTCAAAGAGATTCTAAGGCACTAAAACTTGAGAATGCCGTGAGCAAGGTTTCAGTTGGTTCTATTAACATTATTTGACAGTGCAATTCACTGGAGACACAGCCTGATTGAATTCCTGATTCATCATCATGACTTCAGGGTAAAATGCTTCTGATTCTAAGACACCCTCATCCCTTTCTGTAACAGAGGTAATGAGTCAATTTTCCAAACAGAATAAGTAGATAATCCTTCTCAGTTTACTAACATAATTCCCCAAATATTAAGGAGCATTAGAAAAGGCATCCTTTTTGCAAGCTCAACTAAGCAGTAGTTTTCTAGCACACATATTTGGGGGAAATAAAGACTTCTGTTCAAGGTTGACAGCTTGAGTTAACAGATTCTATTTTACATTGACATTCTCTTCTTTTTCCTGTTCTTTCGATATTTTTTCTTTTTCACATAGCAGTTTCTTAAAAGACTCTTTTGGTTCAATTCTGGGGTAGAAATTCAAGGGAGATTTGAACAAATCAGTCTTTAAAAAGGGTAGTGACCAAGGCAGCTCATAGGGTGACCAAGCACCCTAGTTTATCCAGGACGGTTGTATTGTTAGCACTGAGAGTCTCCAGGTCTGAAGAATTCCCTCAGTTCCAGACAAACTATGACAGTTAGTCACAGCTAATGCAGTTAATGTGAATCTGATTCAATTTTTCCTATTCTTTGTCTTTCAACAAATTGGATTGGCTTGGGTCAGGTGCATCATTTTGTAAATTCAAATAATTTAAAGAAGAAAGTTTGCTTGGTCTAGGGGAACTTGATATTTACTGCTTTAATTTTTAAGTCACTCTTGGGATATGTTTGAATCATCAGTTTCCAAGAGAGGGAGGTAAGCTCAGTACGTTCCTTTGTGGATCAGCTAGTCTGATCCATCCATCGAACTCCATGTAGATTTGCTGCTCATTGATTACTCCTGTGTAGCCCTCATCACGTCCTGATAACCAGAGCAATCATTCCTTTACAGAGTTACATTTAGTTCCTTTCAGAGGGTGGATTACAGAATATGATGCTATTCATGAATTTTCAGACTCCGAAAGAGCTCAAGATAGGCTATGTAAGAACTCCAACGGACATCTCTTCCTATGACACTCTTTGCTTATCCAGAAGATCCAGGCTGTCCTGAGCATTTCCTACATCCTCCTCTGATGAAGCATTGTGAATAAGTCAAATTCTGAATCTGGTGATCTTTTTGTGGCATTTGTACATTTCCTCTTCAGGCATGTGAAACACCATTGTGTCTATTGTATCTATAGATAAAATAAAAAAGAACATTTTTATTCTCCCTCTCTGTCCATGTTACTAAGGTTGCCTTATAAAATAAATCTTTCATTTAGTGAGGTCCAGGTTTCTTCCTTTGCTTCCATCTTCACTTCCCACTGAATGAATCAGGTTTCAGCTTATGATCATTTGTTATGTGCTGCTGCTTCTGCTGGACCGCCCCTAGCAGCCTGACAGAGCTCTGGGCTATATTCCATGATCTCCTTTAATTCCTTGTTGGCAGCTTGCTGGCCCTTTCTCTACCTTCCTACCAGGTTTAATGCCTTTTAGCATGCCAGCTATGTTTTTTAGAATTTTTCCAAAATGAGACCAAAAAAAAATAAAATAAAATAAAATCTCCAGCTCCCAATTTTCAGTGAGCAACTTTTTTCAGACAGTATTTCACCATCATTTACTATCTTAATTCTTCATCTTCTAAGCTTCTCCCTCCAGAAAACAATTGGTAATGCCTTCATTTTAATGAGAAAGTTCTTCTGATACTGCAGAGTTATGGGGCTAAAAAACAGTAGAAGGTAAGCAAGACATACCAGTTCGTTCATGCAAATAAAAATCACCCAACCTGGCCAGCATCTCTCTTTCCTATAGACCTGCCTCTTGCAGAGAGTAAAGGCAGGTGGATGATGCTGTGGTCTGCAGAGTTGGCATATGGCAGTCCCAGAACAAGGTTAATCAAAAACACATGCCAAAACCATCTTATATACAGGACTGTTGGGAATGTACTCCTTCATTGCTCTGTGGAAAAAGAGAATACCTTCTTAAATATGACATTCTCTGAATCATATATATACACAGACAAAAGAATCTCTACTAATCCTCAATTCCTGCCTGACTGTCTCAATAGGCTATTACCTAAATTTTTCACCTCCATCTTATCCCCTAGGAATCCATCCTACATACTGATGCCATGTTGACCCTCTACTATGTAAATTTGATCATTTTTATATCTTGCCTAAAACTGTTCACCTATGACCTAGAGTAGCATTTCAGCTGATTGGCAAGAGGCATTGCATGAAAAAGGGTGGTGTACTTCAATTACCCAGCCACACTGACAGGTCTCACATTACGACAATGGTCACTAACCTAAGTGTCCTCAAGGCTGCCTAGCCAATAAACCACATTATTATGGACCATTACTTCCTCACTCTCCTGACAACTGGTTCATGTTGACTCTCACCTTTTTTGTATCTGCCCTGTCCTCATTCTCAGCTTAAAGTCTCCTGAAAAATACAATCAATCAGAAAAAGAATTACCCACCACTATAGTCACCTACCTAGATTTATCTACATTCATATACCTCCCTCCTTTCTTTAATTTTTATGTTATACTGGAGTATAGTTGATTAACAATATTGTGTTAGTTTCAGGTGTACACAGTGATTCAGTTATACATATATGTTTATCTATTCTTTTTCAAATTCAGGATATTACATAATATTGAGCAGACTTCCCTGTGCTATACAATATGTCCTTATTGGTTATTTTAGATATAGCAGTGTATATGTGTCAATCCCAAACTCCCAATTTATCTCTCTCTTTCCCCCCATGGTAACCATAAATGGTTCTTTCAACAAATCTGTGATGCTATTTCTGTTTTATAAATAAGTTCATTTATATCATTTTTTTGATTCCACATATAAGCAATATCATATACTTGTCTTTCTCTGACTTCCTTCACTTAGTATGATAATCTCCAGGTCCGTCGATATTGCTGCAAATGGCATTATTTCATTCTTTCTATGGCTGAGTAATATTCCATTGTATATATATGCTACATCTTCTTTATCCATTCAGCAGTCTATGGACATTTAGATTGCTTCCATGACTTGACTATATAATCAGCACTGCAGTGAACATGAGGTACATGTACCCTTCAAACCATGTTTTTCTGTAGATATATGCCCAGGAGTGTAACTGCCGGATCATATGGTAGCTCTATTTAGTTTTTTAAGGAGCTTCCATACTGTTCTCCATAGCAGCTGCACCAATTTCCTTTGCCACCAACACTGTCCATTTTCTCCACACTCTTCAGCATTTACTGTTTGTAGACTTTTTGATGATTAACATGCTGGATGTAATTTTTATTTGTATTTCTCTAACAATTAGGGATGCTGAGCATCTTTTCATGTGCCTCTTGGCTGTTTGTGTGTCTCCGGAGAAATGTCTATTCAGGCCATCTGCCAATTTTTTGATTTTCTGAGCTGCATGAACTGTAAATTTTGGAGAATAATCCCTTGTTGGTCTCATCATTTGCAAATATTTTCCCCCATTCTGTGGGCTGCCTTTTCATTTTGTTTATGGTTAATTTTACTGTGCAAAAGCTTTTGAGTTTCACTAGGTCCCATTTGTTTGTTTTGCTATCCATTACAGTAGGAGATGAATTGAAAGAGACATTACTTTGATTTATGTCAAAGAATGTTCCATGTGTTCCTCTAAGAGTTTTATAGTATCCAGTCTTACATTTAGGTCATTATTCCATTTTGAGTTTACTTTTGTGTATGGTGTTAAAGAATTTTTTTTTTTTTTTACACATAGTTGTCCAGTTTTCCCAGCACTATTTATTGAAGAGACTGTCTTTCCTCCATTAATGGCACCCCACTCCAGTGTTCTTGCCTGGAGAATCCCAGGGACGGCGGAGCCTGCGGGGCTGCCGTCTATGGGGTCACACAGAGTCGGACACGACTGAAGTGACTTAGCATAGAGTAGCATAGCATAGTCTTTCCTCTTTTATTGTAGATCAGTTGACCATAGGTGTGTGAGTTTATTTCTGTGAGTTCTATCCTGTTCCATTAATCAGTATTTCTATTTTTGTGCCAGTATCATACTGTTTTGATGACCTTTTAGTATGATCTGAAGTCTGGAACCCTGATTCCTCCAGTTCTGGGTTTTTGTTTTTCCCTCAAAATTGCTTGGCTGTTTGGGTCTTTTTTGTCTCTATATAAATTTTAAGAGTTTTGTTGTTGTCCTAATTCTATGAAAAATGCCACTGGTAATTTGATTGGGATTACATTGAATCTGTAGATTGCCTTGGGCAGTATAGTTGTTTTGACAAGGTTGATTTTTCCAATCCCAAGAACATGGTATATCTTACTGTCTGTCGGTGTCATCTTTGATTTGCTTCATCAGTGTCTTATAGTTTTTGGAGTATAGGTCTTTCATCTCATTAGGTATATTCCAAGGAATATTATTCTTTTGAGATGATGGTAAATGAGACTGTTACTTTAACTTCTATTTCTGATCTTCCATTGTTAGTGTATAAAAACACAACAGATTTCTGTGTCTTAATTTTGTACCCTTCAACTTTACCAGATTCATTGCTGAGCTCTAGTAGTTTTCTGGTAGCATCTTTAGGATTTTCTACATATAGTGTCATGTAATCTGCAAATAATGACAGTTTAACTTGCTTTCCAATTTGGATTCATTTTTTCTTCTCTGATTACCATGGCTAGAACTTCCAAAACTATATTGAATTAAATTGGTGAGAGCAGATATCCTTGTCTTTTTCCTGATCTTAGAAGAAATGCTTTCAGCTTTTCACCATTGAGAATGTTACCTGCAGGTTTGTTATATATCGTCTTTATCATGTTGAGATATGTTTCCCTTATGCTGCTTTCTGGGGAGTTTTTATCATAAATGTGTATTGGATCTTGTCAAAAATTTTCAGCATCCATTGAATTGATAATGTGGTTTTTAATTTGTTGATGTGATGTATCACGCTGATTTGAAGATATTGAAAAACACTTGCATTTCTGAAATATTGTTGGATTCTGATTGCTAGTATTTTGTTGATGATTTTTGCATCTATATTCATCACTGATAATGGCCTGTAATTTTCTTTTTTTGTGGTATCTTTGTCAGGTTTTAGTATTAGGGTGACGGTGGCTTCATAGAATAAATTTGGGAGTATTCCTTCCTCTGCAGTTTTTTTTGAAATAGTTTCTGAAGGCTATGTGTTAACTCTTATCTAAATGTTTGACAGAATTTGCCTGTGAAGCCAGCTGGTCCTGGACTTTTGTTTGGGAGTTTTTGAATCATAGGTTCAATCTTAGTACTTGTAGTTGGTCTGTTCATATTTTCTATTTCTTCCTGATTCAGTCCACTTTCTAAGAACGTGTCCATTTCTTCCAGGTTGTCCATTTTAAAGACATATAGTTGCTTGTAGTAGTTTCTTATGATCCTTTGTATTTCTTACCTCTCCCCTTTGAAAGTTGTTCCTAGATAAGACCAATTAATTGCTCCACCTCTGCAAAAGACTACATTTCCTCTTACCTGCTCAAACACATTGTTCTGCTTCCCCTACATTGTCACTTTTTTCATCAGCATATGAACATGTTGTTATTACTTTCTCATAACCACCATCACCATCATCAGCATCATCAAAACCCCACTTACACTCCTTTCCCATCAAGGAACTGTCCCAACTACTCAAGAGTTTCTGTAGTATCTCTTCAGTTATTTTACTCCAAATCTTTCTTTAACACACTTCAATAAGACTTTCATTTCTAAAATCACCAAAACTTCTCTTGCTAAAGTCAATGATGATGTCCATTTTGCTAAGCCTCACAAGCTCTTCTCAGTCTTAGGCTTACCAGATCATCAATAGTATTTGATAGAGTTTAACATTCCTTTCTCCTAAAAACATCTTCTTTAGTTGGTTTCTAAGACATCAGACTGTATTGGTCTTCTTATTTCTTCTCTAGCTTCTCTTCCTACCTAATTTGCTATTTCTCCCCACTTCTTAAGCTTTAATGAGGCAGTACAGCAGGGAAGACTTTGTATTTCTATTCTCTATACTCACATCCATGGCAGTCTCATCCAGTCTTATGGCTTTAAATACCATGTAAAATGTTGTTAACTCTAAAAAGTATATCTTCCTCTCAGACCTCTGCCTTACCCTCCAGACTCATATGTTTAATGGCCTACATGGTGCCTCTACCTGACTGTCTACCAGTCATCTCAAAATTATCACATTGAAAACTGAGCTCCTGATAGTCCTAATCTCGAATCTCGTCCTCCTCCAGTCTTCCTGCAGTTCAGTACAGGTTGTTGTTCTGTTGCTAGGTTGTGTCTGACTCTGTGACCCCAAGAAAAGCATGCCAGGCTTCCCTGTCCTTCACTATCTCTGTGAGTTTGCTCAAACTCATGTCCACTAAGTCAGTGATGCCATCCAACAACCTCATCCTCTGTCATCCCCTTCTCCTCCTTTCCTCAATCTTTCCCAGCATAAGGGTCTTTTCTAATAAGTTGGCTCTTCCCATCAGGTAGCCAAAGTATTGGAGCTTCAACTTCATCATTAGTCCTTTCAACAAATATTCAGGGTTGATTTTCTTTAAGACTGACTAGTTTGATCTCCTTGCTGTATAAGGGACACCCAAGACTATTCTCCAGAACCATAATTTTATTTTTCTTATTTTTTAATGCCAAAAATATTTGTATTGTGATATAGCCTAATAACAATGTTCCAGACCACAGTTTAAAAGCATCAATTCTTTGTCTCTCAGCCTTTATGGTCCAGCTCTCACATCCATACATGACTACTGGAAAAACTACAGCTTTGACTATACGGACCTTTGTCAGCAAAGAGAGGTCTCTGCTTTTTAATACTGTCTAGTTTTGTCATAGCTTTTCTTCCAAGGAGCAAGCAGCTTTTAATTTCACAGCAGCAGTCACTGTTTGAAGTGATTTTGGAGCCGAAGAAAATAAAGGCTGTCACTGTCTCCATTGTTTTCCCATTATTTGCCATGCAGTGATGGTACTGGATGCCATGATCTTCATTTTTTGTATGTTGGGTTTTAAGTCAGTCTTTTCACTCTCTTCTTTCACCCTCATCAAGAGTCTCTTTATTTCCTCTTTCTTTCTGCCATTAAAGTGGTATCATCTGCATATCTGAGGTTGTTAATATTTTTTCCAGGAATCTTGATTCCAGCTTGTAATTCATCCAGCCTGGCATTTTGCCTGATATACTCTGCATGTAAGTTAACTAAACAGGGTGACAATACACAGGCCTTGACATACTCCTTTCCTGATTTGGAACCAGTCTGTTGTTCCATGTCCAGTTCTAACTGTTGCTTCTTAACCTGCATACAGATTTCTCAAGAGGCAGGTATGGTGGACTAGTATTCCCATCTCTTTAAGAATTTTCCACTGTCGTGAGCCACACAGTCAAAGGCTTTAGCATAGTCAACAAAACAGAAGTAGATGTTTTTTTGAAATTCCCTTGCTTTTTCTCTGATCCAATGGATGTTGGCATTTTGATCTCTGATTTCTCTGCCTTTCCTATATCCAGCTTGTACATCTGAAAGTTCCTGATTCCTGTACTATTGAAACCTAGCTTGAAGGATTTTGAGCATTACCTTGCTAACACGTGAAATGAGTGTGGTTGTGTGATGGTAGTTTGAACATTCTTTGGAATTGGAATGAAAACTGACCTTTTCTAGTCCTGTGGCCACTTCTGAGTTTTCCAAATTTTCTGGAATATTGAGTGCAGTCAGTACTTTAGTTAGCAGTATCTTTTAAGATTCAAAATAGCTCAAATGGAATTCCACCACCTCTACTACCTTTGTTCATAGTAATCCTTTCTAAGGCTCACTTGACTTCAGAAGGCAGAATGTCTGACTCTAAGTGAGTGACCACACCATTGTGGTATTCTGTGTCATTAATTAAATTTGTCTACTTACTGAGGTCGAACACTTTAGTAGTAATATTTTCTTGTCTTATCTCACACTGCACATCCAATCTATGAGCTAATCCTGTTAGAACTACCTTATAATATGTAATACTATATTCACAATCCAATCACTTTAACCACCTCCATTTCTTATACTTCACCCTAAACTTTGTCCATCTTAAGCTTGTGTTTAGTCACTCAGTGTCCAGCTCTGTGTGACCCACTGGACTGTACCCTGCCAGGCTCCCCTGTCCATGGGATTTTTCAGACAAAAATACTGGAGTGGCTTGCCATTTTATTCCCAGAGGTTCTTCGCAACCCAGGGATTAAGCCTGAGTCTCCTGTGTCTCCTGCATAGCAGGCAAATTCTCTACCTACTGAGCAATCAGTCTTGAATTACTGCAATTTTTGGAGATAATCTCCCTGCTTAAAGCTTTGTTCCTTTAATACCTTCTCTACAGAAGAGCCAGAATTGGTCCTATGAAAACACGAGTTGGATGATATCACTCATCTGATCCAACCCTCCAATGGCTTCCAATCCTAATCAGAGTAAAAGCTATGACCTTACAAAGGCCTACAATGTCTTGCATGATCTGGCCCCCTCTTACCTTCTGACACCCTCCAATCTCTCTTCCCACACATTTTGTTCCAGGTCTTGCTAAAATTTATAGTAATCCACCTGCATCAGGGCTTTTGTACATAATTCTCTCTTTTTAATCACTCTCCTTTTCACATCTGCAGAGCTTCCTTTCTCACCGTTGGTTTTTACCCACATGTCATCTCTTCAGTGAGAACATATTTAACTGCAACACCCCTTCTTGGACACTGTTTTTGCCTCATTTGTCACCCCAGGATTTATCATAACCAAATTCACTCTAATCTTCTTTATTAGTTTACTGTCAGTCTCTCTACTGGGACATAAAGTACATGAGAGCAATGACTTTTGTCTGTATCCTCAGTGCCTAGAATGTTTCTGGGCAAAGAGTAGGCACTCAACAAACATCCAATTAATGAAAGATAAAATGAATGTATTCATGAACAAATTAAAACATGAAAAAATTGTAATGCCAGTTTAAGCAAATTTAAGTCAGTCTATTTACTGCAAGATTTCTTAGGGCTTTCAAATTCAATAATGCAGTTTATGCATCTCCTGGGGGAGGATGTAGCAGATAAAATTCCTGATGATTTTTATACACATTTGATCACTGGTCTCTCAGGATATCTTTTGAGATATGTTTCTTAGACCTGTGCCGCTCAAAATGTACTTTGTATACCAGTGCTCATTCAGAATAAATTACTTATATGCAATGAGAAAAATACAAAAATTAAGAGTAAAGATTTAGAAAATTTTGTTGTTTGTGTGTTTTTTCCCTCAGTTCATTTTTCTAGTAAATCATCATCTTGGTTTTTTAAAAATTATTTTTAATAGAGTAATTGTTTTACAATGCTATGTCAGTTTCTGCCATACAATAATGTGAATCAGCCACAAGTACCCACATGTCACTTCCCTCCTGAACTTCCTTCTCACCCTCCCTATTCCACCCCTCTAGATCATAACAGAGCACTAGGTTGAGCTCCCAGTGTCATATCCAGCAGCTTCCCATATCTGTCTTACATATGATAATGTATATGTTTCCATGCTATTCTCTCAATTTATCCCATCCTCTCCCTCCCCTGCTGTGTCCACAAATCTGTTCTCTATGTCTACAGAGAAAAACAAATATTGTATAATCATACATATGGAATCTAGAAAAATGGTGCTGATGAATCTATTTACAAGGCAGGGATTGAAACATAGATATTACTATATTTTTTAAACACTATCCATTCATGACAGATTGAAGTGAAGAGAACTGAAAGTCATTCAGTTGTGTCCAACTCTTTGTGACCCCATGGACTATAGAGTCCATGGAATTCTTCAGGCCAGAATACTGGAGTGGGTGGCCTTTCCCTTCTCCGGGGGATCTTCCCAACCCAGGGATTGAACCCAGGTCTCCCGCATTGCAGGCAGATTCTTTACCAGATGCGCCACGAGGGAAGCCCATGATAGATTAAATATAACAATAAAAAGAAAAAGCTTGGTCCTTACCACAGACATTTGAGAAGCAATTTCTTAAAGTACACATTGGGAAACATGTTCATGTCTAAAAGTGTTTTTATAAAAAGCTCTTTGAGATCCAGCTGCCACTTTTGTTTCTGGGCTACTTTCTTGCCACTTCTCCAGTTGCATCCTGTATGCCAACTGAGTCGACTTGCTTCTCTGTGCCTCACATTTATCCAGGCTGTTTATTTGCATAATAAGCCTTTGTCCTCCTTACCTGCCTGGTGCACTTTTCTTTATCCTTCCAAACCCAGCTCCAAAGGCTGGTTCTATAAAAGAAATCCTCAGGTTCCCATAAACACATCTGTGTTGCCTCTCTCTGCTTCCATGACATTCTGGTAAGCTTATCACAAAGTTGATTCCACTCTCTTGAATTATTTTCTTTCCCACAGACATGCACTGATCACCTGCAGTGTGCAGTCTATAGCAGCGTTCCCCAAACTCTGAGGATGCCAGATGATGTGAGGTGGAGCTGATGTAATAATAGAAAGAGTGCACTAAGTGTAATGTGCTTGCGTCATCCCTATACCCGGAGAAGGCAATGGCACCCCACTCCAGTACCCTTTTGCCTGGAAGATCCCATGGACGGAGGAGCCTGGCAGGCTTCAGTCCATGGGGTCGCTAAGAGTCCAACACGACTGAGCAACTTCACTTTCACTTTTCACTTTCATGCATTGGAGAAGGAAATGGCAACCTACTCCAGTGTTCTTGCCTGGAGAATCCCAGGGATGGGGAAGACTGGCCGGCTGCCGTCTTTGGGGTCACACAGAGTCGGACACGACTGAAGCGACTTAGCAGCAGCAGCATCCCTACACCATCCCCCCACCCAGTCTGTAGAAAAATCATCTTCCATAAAACCAGTCTCTGGTACCAAAAAAGTTGGGGACTGCTGATCTATAGTCTCACTGGTAGAAATAAATAAGTCCAAATTCTTGCTCTTGGGAATTCACTCTCTAGCAAACACGACATCATCTACTAAGTAAGTATTCAAAATTTATTGTTTAACAGATTTAGTAAGATATAATTCTCATACAATTCACCTGACTAATTCCGTGGTCTTTAAAGTATTCCCAGAGTTGTATAACCATCACCACAATCAATTTTAGAGCATTTTCATCATCCTCTAAATGTGGACCCATTAGTAGTCTATTCCTTTCCCTCCCACCACACACCCCCTCCCTGGAGGTCCACTAATCCACTTTCTGTTTCTATAGGATGTTCTGGACTTCCCTATAAATTGAATTATACAATATATTTTTTTGTGTCTTATTTCACTTAGAATAATATTTTCCAATATTCAACCCCATTGTAGCATGTATCAGTACTTTGTTCCTTCTTACTGCCAAATAATACTCCATTGCATGGGTATGCCATATTTTATTTATTCATTAATGAATTGATGAACACTTAGTTTGTTTCTAATTCTTGGCTAGTAAAAATAATACTATTGTGAACACTCACATACAAAGTTTTGCCTGGAAATGTGTTCTCATTTCTCTGGAGTATATACCTAGGAGGGGAATCGCTGGGTCACATGATGTAATGTCCCCCTGCCAAGATATATTGATGGCTAACTCTTGGAATCTATGAATGGGAATTTATCACAGATGTAATTAAGTTAAGGATCTTGAGATGAGCTCATCTTTTAACTGGATGGGCCCTAAATCCAATGACAAGTGTTCTTCTGAGACAGGAAAAAATGTTGATGAAAAGGCCATGTGAAGATGAAAACAGAGACGGTAGTTATGTAACTAAAAACTATGAAACAAACACTTGGAGTCACCAAAAATGCGGAGGCAAAGAAGTCTCACCTAGAGACTTCAGAGGAAGTGTATCCCTATCATGGATTTTATTTAGTCTTCTGAACTCCAGAACTGTATAAAGGTACATTGCTGTTTTTTAGGCTACCAAGTTTGCAGTCATTTATTATGGCACCCCTAGAAAACTCTTGCCTGGAAACTCCCATGGACGGAGGAGCCTGGTAGGCTGCAGTCCATGGGGTCGCTAAGAGTTGGACACGACTGAGCAACTTCACTTTCACTTTTCACTTTCATGCATTGGAGAAGGAAATGGCAACCCACTCCAGTGTTCTTGTCTGGAGAATCCCAGGGATGGCGGAGCCTGGTAGGCTGCCATCTATGGGGTCGCACAGAGTCGGACACGACTGAAGCGACTGAGCAGCAGCAGCAGCAGAAAACTAATATATACTGCAAGCCTATTTTAATGTTTTGAGGAACTTCCAGACTGTTTTTGAAGGCAGTGTGTACCATTTTACATTCCCATTAGCAATGCATGGAGTTCCAGTTTTTCCATATCCTTGTCAATACTTCGTATTATCTGTCTTTTTTTATTACAGCCATAGTATTGAGTGTGGAGTAGTATCTCTATTTTTTAAATTGAAATATAAGTGACATACAATAGTATGTTAGTTTCAAATGTACTAAGTAGTGATTTGACATGGGCACACATTAAGTAGTTGGATAAACGTAGTAACCATCTGTACCCGTACAAAGTTTTTACAGTATTCCTCATCATATTCCTTATCTTGTATATTATATCCCTGTGGTTTATTTTATAACTGGAGGTTGTACCTCTTAACCTCCTTCACCAATTTTGCCTCCCAGCCTTCTCCTCTGACAGGCACTTGTTTGTCCTCTGTATCCATGAGCCTGTTTTATTTATTTTGTTTGTTTTGTAATTTCAGTCAGTTCAGTTCAGTTGCTCAGTCATGTCCTACTCTTTGCGACCCCATGAACTGCAGCTCTAGGCTTCCCTGTTCATCACCAACTCCCAGAGCTTGCTCAAACTCATGTCCTTTGAATCAGTGATGCCATCCAACCATCTCATCCTCTGTCCCCTTTTCCTTCTGCCTTTAGTCTTTCCCAGCATCAGGCTCTTTTCCAAGGAGTCAGTTCTTTGCATCAGGTGGCCAAAGTATTGGAGTTTCAGCTTCAGCATCGGTCCTTCCAATGAATATTCAGGACTGATTTCCTTTAGGATTGATTGGTTTGATCTCTTTGCAGTCCAGGGGACTCTCAAGAGTTTTCTCCAACACTACAGAGTTCAAAAACATCCATTCTTTGGTGTTCAGCTTTCTTTATAGTCCAACTCTCACATCCATACATGACCACTGGAAAAAGCATAGCTTTGACTAGACAGACCTTTGTCAGCAAAGTGATGTCTCTGCCTTTTAATATGCTATCTAGTTTGATCATAGCTTTTTTCCAAGGAGCAAGTGTCTTTTAATTTCATGACTGCAGTCACCATCTGCAGTGATTTTGGAGCCCAAGAAAATAAAGTCTGTCACTGTTTCCATTGTTTCCCCACCTATTTGCCATGAAGTGATGAGACAGATGTCATGATCTTAGTTTTCTGAATGTTGAGTTTTACGCCAGCTTTTTCACTCTCCTCTTTAACTTTCATCAAGAGGCTCTTTAGTTTTGTAATTGAGATTCCAAATATAAGTGAAATCATACAGTAAAATTTGTCTTTCTCTGACTAATTTCACTTAGCATAATACTCTCTAGGTCCATCCATGGTATCACGAATGGCAATATTTCATTTTCATTTATGTCTAATATTCCATTGTGTGTATATGTATGTATATATGCCACATCTTTAACCATTCATCTATCAGTGGACACTTAGGTTGCTTACCATAGCTACTGTAAATAATGCTATAATAAACATTAATGTGCATATATATTTCTGAATTAGTGTTTGCTTTATTCAGGTAAATAACTAGAAATGAATTGCTGGCAATTCTAGTTTTTAATTTTTTGGAACCTTCACACTCACACTGTTTTCCATAGTGACTGCACCAACATACAGTCCCATGAACAATGCACAAGGGGTCTCATCTACATCCCCACCCCTTGTTGTTTGTCGTCAACTAAGTTTTGGTTTGTATTCCCCCCATGGGTAATCATGTTTAGCATCTTTTTCATGTGTTTATTGGCCATTTATGTATCCTTGGAGATATGTCTATACAGATCTTTTGCCCATTTTTCAAATTAGACTGTTTTCAGCATTGGCTTATGATTATTTTGTTATCTATACAAATTGTCCTGATCTTATATAATAATGTGCAAACATTCTCTCCCATTCTGTGCGTTATGTTTGCACTTTTTGATGTTGCCCTTTGAAGCAGAAAAGCTTGTGGTTCTAATGCAGACCTAATTCATCTTTTCTTGTCACTTGAGCTTTTGGTGTCCTGTCTAAGAACCTCTCATCTAATCAAGGTCATGAAGATATACTCTGTTTTCTTATGAATTTCATTTAGGAATATAATCCACTTGAGTTCATTTTTATGTGCATTATGAAGAAGAGATCCAATTTTATTCTTTGCAGGTTGATGTCCAGTTTTCTGGCATCCTTTGTTTTGACACTCTTGTCAAAAATCACTGACCATAAATCTGAAGGTCTATGTACTGCACTGTTTACCTATATGTTTATCCTTATTTTAGTTGTGTCCTTTCTTATCATATACTTTTTTGATTACTGTAGCATTTTAGGAAGCTTTAAAATTGAGGAATATGAGTTCTCTAACTTTGTCCTTTTATAAGATTGCTCTATTAGTCTCTAATTTCCACGTGAATTTTAAGGCCAGCTTGTCAATTTCTGTCAAAAAAAAAAAAAATGCCAGCTGGGATTATGATAGAAAGTGAACAGTGACAGCGTTAGTCACTTATTCATGTCCGACTCTTTGCAACCCCATGGACTGTAGTCCATCAGTTTCCTCTGTCCATGGGATTCTCCAGGCAGAATACTAGAGTGGGTTGCCATCCCCTTCTCCAGGGGATCTTCCTGACCCAGGGATCGAACTTGTGTCTCCTGCATTGCAGACAGAATCTTGACTATGTGAGTCACTAGCAAAGCAGGGATTGTGGTAAATCTATAGATTGCTTTGATAAGGATATCATTTTAATAATATTAAGTCTGCTGATCCAAGAACATGAAATATCTTTCAATTTAGTCTTTCACAATATTTTGGAATTTCAGAGTATAAGCTTTAATTTTTTTTCTTAAACTTAGAATTCCATTTATGACAAAATCAAAAAATATATATTACTTAATTTCATTTTCTGATTATACATTGGTAGTACATAAAAATACAATTGATAGGGACTTTGCTTTTCAATGCAGGGGGTGTGGGTTTGATCCCTGATCAGGGAGCTAAGATCTCACATACCTTGCCTCACTACCAAAAAAAAAAAAAACAAAACCATAAATGCAATACTGTAAAAAATTCAATAAAGATGAGAAAAGATGAGAAAAAATACAACTGATAGTTGTATATTGATATTTATACTTCAAGCTTTCTGGACTTGTTTATTAGCTCTGATAGTTGTGTGTGTGTGTGTGGATTCCTCAGGATTTTCTAAATATAAAATGACATTATATCTACAAAAAAGAGATAATTTTATTTCTTCCTATTCAGTCTGGATGTATTTCTATTTTTTCCTTGCCTAACTGCCCTGGTTAAAACTTCTTTAAAATGTCACGTTAAAATGGCAGCAGTAGACATCCTTGATTTTCCTTATCGTAGAGGGAAAACATTCTGTCTTCCATCTATAAGTATGATGTTAGCTATAGGTTTTTTGTCTATATAATCTATTCTTAGCTTCTTCCATAGATTATGCATTATAAACATGGGATTTTTATCATGAAAAGGTGTTGTGTTTTGCCAAATGCTTTTTCTGTATTTATTGAGAGGATCATATGGCTTTTATTCTTTATTCTATAGATTTTTAAAATTATGTTAATTAATTTTTGTATGTTAAAATAACCTTACATTCCTGGGACAAATCTCATTTGTTCATAGTGTATAATTCTTTTTATATGTTGCTGTCTTCAGTTTGCTAATATATTTCTGGCAATTTTTCTCAATATATAAGAGATATTGGTCTTTTGCTATGTCTTCATCAGATTTTGGTATCAGGTAATAATACTGGCCTCCTAAAATGAGTTGGAGTTTGTTTCCTTACCTTCTAATTCATCTTTAAATATCTGGCAGAACTCACCAAAGAAGCCATTTGACCTGGAGCCGTAATAAATTATTTTAAAATTACTTATTAAATATCATTTCATGTTACAGATCTATTTAGATTTTCTATTTCATTTTGAGTCTATGGGTAGTTCATTTTTCTAAAAATTTGTTATGTTATCTAATCTGATATTTAATTTTGTAGAATGCAGATGTTTACAGTGTTCCCCTTATTTCTGTAAACTCTAGTGATGTCTCCTCTCTCACTCCTGACTATTAATTTCAGCCTTTTTTCTTGATCAATGTAGATAATTTTTTTTTTCTTTTGCAAAACATTTCATTGATTTTGTTTTCCTATTTGACTTATTTCTAAATTTCTTATTTACTTTCTTCTGCTTTGGAGGGTTTAACTTGCTCTTTATACATGCTGCTGCTGCTAAGTCGCTTCAGTTGTGTCCAACTGTGTGTGACCTCACAGATGGCAGCCCACGAGGCCCCCTCGTCCCTGGGATTCTCCAGGCAAGAACACTGGAGTGGGTTGCCATTTCCTTCTCCAATGCGTGAAAGTGAAGTTGCTCAGTCATGTCCAACTCTTAGCGACCCCATGGACTGCAGCCTTATATATATACATATTTAATTTTTTTTAAGTTGGCAAGTCATGTCATTGAGATTCTTCTTCTTTTTTATAATATGGACACTTATAAATTTCCCTCTAAGCACTGCTTTAGCTACATCCAGTAAGTTTTAGTATTCATTTTATCTCAAAGTACTTTCTACTTTTGCTTGTAATTTTTTGACCCATTTATTGTTTTGTGCCTAATTTCCCATAATTATAGATTTCTAGTGTCTTTTTGTTATATATTTCTAATTTCATTCCATTGTAATCTAAGACTATGCTTTGTATGATCTCAATCCTTTTAAATTTATTGTGGTTTATGTGCTAACATATGGTTTATCCTGGAGAATGTTCCATGTGCTCTTGAAGAATATATTCTCTTATTTATAGTGATGTTTAAGTCTTCTATTTTCATGATCTTTTGACTAGTTAAGAATTTATTTTTAATTTTAATAAATGCATTTAAAATATAATACATTAATTCTGTTTTTCCATTTCTCATAAAAACAGTAAAATAAGAAATAATTTGGCATAATCAACAGGTGGATGACTTTCCCTTTTCCAGATTAAAGCTGGACTAATGGATGCTTTCTACTCACAGGATTCACCACATATCCCTTCCTTTGCCTCAGTCAATCAGTTCTAGGTCTAAGCACAAAGGACTGCTTAACCGAATACCCCAGTGTACAAGTCAGTGGGAATCAGAACTCAGTTTACTTACTTTTCATCAGCAATCTAGGTTAATGTCCAGTGTCCTGGGGGGGCTTAATTGACATTTATAGAACATTCCATTGAAAAGCAACAGAATACACATTCTTTCAAAGTGTACATGAAACATTCTCCAGGATAGATCACATTCTGGGCCATAAAGCAAGTCTTGGCAAATTTAAGAAAACTGAAGTCATAAACAAGCATCTTTTTCCAACTACAACGCTATGAGATTAGAAATCAACTACAAGAGAAAAAACTAAAAAAATAAAAACACATGGAGGCTAAACAGTATGCTACTAAATAGCCAATGGACCAAAGACAAAATCACAAAAAAACCTAGAGACAAATGAAAGTGAAAGCATGATGATCCAAAATCTGTGCAATGCAGCAAAAACAGCTCTAAGAGGGAAGAGAGCAATATAATCTTACCTCAGAAAATAAATAAGAAAATTTCCAAATAAACAACCTAATCTTATACCTAAAGCAACTAGAGGAAGAAGAGCAAGCAAAACCCAGTTAGCAGAAGGAAAAAAAAATCACAAAGCTCAGAGCAGAAATAAATGAAAGAGATATGAAGAGAACAATAGAAAAGATCAATGAAACTGAAAACTCGTTTTTTGAAGATAAAGAGAGCTCGAATTAATAAAATTAGAACTGGAAAAAAAAAGTTACAACTTACACCACAGAAATACAAAGAATCATGAGACTATTACAAGTAACTATATGCAATAAAATGGACAACCTGGAAGAAATGGACAAATTCTTAGAAAGTGACAATCTCTCAAAACTGAACCAGAAAGAAATAGAATATGTGAACAGGCCAATCCCAATTACTGAAATTGAAACTGTGATTTAAAAATTCCCAACAAACAAAAATCAAAGACCAGATTCACAGGTGAACTCTATCAAATATTTAGAAGAGTTAACACTTAGCCTTCTGAAACTATTCCAAAAAAAAACTTCAGAGGAAGGAACACTCCCAAATTTACTCTATGAGACCACCATCACCCTGATACTAAAATCAGAAAAATTACAGGTTGACATCACTGATGAACATAAATGCAAAAATCTTCAACAAAATATTAGCAAACCAAATACAATACATTAAAAGGATGATACACCATGACTGAGATTTATCCCAGGGAAGTAAGTACTTTTCAGTATCTACAATCAGTGTTATACACCACATTACCAATTTGAAGAATGAAAACCATGTGATCATCTCAATAGATTCAGGAAAAGCTTTTCACAAAATTCAACACCCATTTATGATAAAAACTGGACTTTAGAACGTACAAGTTATGTGATATTGAACAATTTGCTTACCTTCTTTGTTCCTCTTTCAATCTGGAAGTCAGGCATGAAAACAAATCTTATAGGATTGTAATAAATGTTAAACTATATGGCACATAATGGCACTCTCCTCGAATAGTAGATTACAATGTACAAATAACAATCCTTACCTTCTTACTCTGATTTCTTTTTACTGTCAAACTCTCAGAAGAAAGAATTTGAGCTCATTCTGAAGCCCAAATTGCTGACTTTGTCTTCTCAACCTGTCCAGTACCTGCAAACAACTGGTACTCTTTTGGTAGGCAAGGATGGGTAAGGATGGAGTCGAACATCTTCCTGTTTCTTTGGCTATCAGCTACAATTCCACCGTGAATGAATTGATCACCTGGTCCCATACAGCTGCTCGACATTAGCATCTTATCCCTGTAACACTCAAGTTCTCCATGATGTTTTATATTCTAAGCACCCCCTCTGCATGTACTGCTACTTGAAGCCAGGCTCACTCTCCTGCCTCTTTCTGTTGCTGCCGTCCTTCTTCCATTTATTCAGGTTACTGAAATCCCCAAATCCTTAGGATTCACCCAGCTAAATAATGTACAGTAAACGCTGAATTCCAGGGTCATATTGACAGTGTTAATAATATGCAATAGATATATCTGACACTTCAGGGAACTTCATTTCTCAACGGTGACCCAGACAGTTCCTTAATCTAGGTCAGATAACAGATCGATCATTAACCTAATTCTTATGGACTTGTTCTTCCCCAAAATGAGCTATTATAAATAATTATCTGGCATTTTATCAACAAATACCATCCATTAACTAACATGTTCACTGCCAGTTCAATGATAATTATCATAGTGATAACCCATATCACTAAAAGATCTTGAAATTACTTCAGAATAAAAAGTGGGAGAAAGTAAGAGTTTAAAAAAAAAGTATGAGAGACAGTGAAATAGATCAAATAATACTCAGCATGTTTTAATAATAAAGGTACAACACATTTCTGCAATGTCCTCAAAACTCCATCCCACTTACAGAAAATACCCCATGTAATATTTCCAAATGGAGCTCCTATATTACATCAGGAAAATCAAAATACTTGAGAGGTGGCTGGGTCTTCCCAAAATGTATGCTGTCAACCCACCCTCAAGTCATAATGTGGAACCATCCAGAGCATTGATCAGTAGAAGTGGAACAGATTTATCTAATCCTGAAAGAGAGAACATGTCAGTGTCTATTATTATATTTACCACCCTACACGTTAAGGAAACAACCCCCCTTTCCTTGACCCTGAGACTTTTCATAGTCAGAAATCTTTTCTGACACACAGCATGGCAAAGATCTAAACATAAAATAAAAGAAAACTGATACAGTAGCTTTTCATTTGGGCTTGATATTATTTTTGTTGTTTAAAGATGATTCCACAACAGAATTGCTGCTCTATTGGGCACACAGTATACATTTTGGTTTGATTAAAAAGGCTGAGGAAATGTGACAGATGCCTGAAAGAAATATCTGTTCAACCTGACAACTTTCTCTGCCTTTCTCTCTCTTTAGATTTTCTGTGGGAGCTTATATGTCTATAGACACTCTGCCTTCCCATGTGCAGCTTCCCATGAGAACTGGTACCCCTTCCCTAGTAATGGTGGAACCACTTGCAAGTTACTGCACTAGAATGAATGGGTTGCAAAACCATGACCATCTTATTCCCCAAAATGATACGTGAAAAGAAGCAACACAAGATGTTTATCTTCATGAGCCCGTGCTCAAATGGAGGACCACATAGAACTCATAGGAGACATGCCTGAGGAAGATATCAGAATATACAATGAAAATTGTGGAACTGGTTTTCTGCCAATATGGTACTGGCACAAAGACATATAGATCAATGGAACTGGATAGATAGCCCAGAAATAAACCCACACACGTATAGTCAATCTACGACAAAGGAGGTGACAATACACAATGGAAAAAAGATGGTCTCTTCAAGAAGTGGTGCTGGGAAAACTGGACAGCTACATATAAAAGAATAAAACTAGAACATTCTCTAATGCCACATACAAAAATAAATTCAAACTAGATTAAAGAATGCAAGACCAGGTACTATAAAACTCCTAGAAGAAAACATAGGTAGAACTTTCTTTTACATAAATTACAGCAATATTTTTTCAGATACATCTCCCAAAACAACAGAAATAAAAAAAAATTTTTAATGTGGCCTAATTAAACTTAAATTTAAAACTTAAATTTTTAAATGTGGCCTAATTAAACAATGGTAACCCACTCCAGTACTCTTGAGCTTTTTCATAGTAAAGTGAAAGAGAAATCGCTCAGTTGTGTCCAACTCTTTGTGACCCCATGGATTGTAACCTACCAGTCTCCTCAGTCTATGGGATTTTCCAGGCAAGAATACTGGAGTGGGTTGCCATTTCCTTCTCCAAGGGATCTTCCTGGCCCAGGGATCAAACCTGGGTCTCCCACATTGTAGGCAGATGCTTTACCATCTGAGCCACCAGGGAAACTATAAACAAAACGAAAACACAACATACAAACTGGAGAAAATATTTGCAAACAGTGTGACCAACAAGGGATTAATTTCCAAAATATACAAACAGCATATACAGCTCAATTAAAAAAATAAATCATAAAATGGGCAGATCTAAACAGATAATTCTCCAGAGAAGACAAATAGATGGCCAACAGGCACATGAAAAGATGCTCAATATCACTAATTATTAGAGAACGGCAAATCAAATCTATAATGCGGTATTACTTCACACTGGTTAGAAGTAAAAGTGAAGTCACTCAGTCGTATCCAACTCTTTGCAACCCCATGGACTGTAGCCTGCGAGGCGCCTCCATCCATGGAATTTTCCAGGCAAGAGTACTGGAATGGGTTGCCATTTCCTTCTTCAGTGGATCTTCCTGACCCAGGGATCAAACCCGGGTCTCCTGCGTTGCAGGCAGCCGCTTTACCATCTGAGCCGCCTGGGAAGCCCCCAAATATCTATTTGGCTGTGCTGGGTCTTAGTTGTGGCATGTGGGATCTTAGTTCCCCAACTAGGGATCAAACCTGGGCTCCCTGCCTTGGAAGCACAGGGGTCTCAGCCACTGGACCACCAGGGAAGTCCCTGGCTAGAATGACCATCAAAATGTTTACAAATAATAAATGTTGGAGAGGGTACGGAGAAAAGGAACCCTCCTGCACTGTCAGAGGGAATGTATTAAAAAATTGGTGCATCCACTATGGAGAACAGTATGGAGGTTCCTTAAAAACAACTAAAAATTGAGTTATCATATGATCCAGTGATTCCACTCTTGGGCCTATGTGGAAAAGTTGAAAACTATAATTCAAAAAGAAACACGTACCCTTATGTTCATGCAGTACTATTAGCCAAGACATGAAAGGATTGAGACTGCCATTTACAGCAACATGGACGGACCGAAATTATCATTCTAAATGAAGTCAGAGAAAGACAAATATCATATGATGTCACTTATTTGTGGATCTAAAAAATGACACACAAGAACTTATTTACAAAGCAGAAACAGATTCATAGACATAGAAAATAAATGTATGGTTACCAAAGGGGAAAGGGAGAGGGGGGATAAATTAGGAGTCTGAGATTAAAATATGTGGTTGTTGTATAGTCGCTAATTCGTGTCCGACTCTTTGTGACCCCAGGGACTGACTGTAGCCTCCTCTGTCCATGGGATTTCTCAGGCAAGAATACTGGAGTGGGTTGCCATTTCCTTCTCGAGATTAAAATATACACACTACCATATATAAAATAGATAACCAACAAGGACTACTGTAATCACAGAGAACTGTATTCAGTACTTGTAATAACTTATAATGAAAAAGAATCTAAGGAATCTAAAAAAGAATCTAATAAGCTATAATGAAAAAGATTACACATAAATAATTGAATCACTTTGCTGTACACTTCCAGGTGTACAGCAGGTGGCGCTAGTGGTAAAGAACCCGCCTGCCAACGCAGGTTAGACATAAGACATGCTGGTTTGATCCCTGGGTCAGGAAGATCTCCCTGAAGAAGGGAATGGCAACCCACTCCAGTATTCTTGCCCGGAGAATTCCATGGACAGAGCAGCCTGGCGGGCTACAGTCCACAGGGTCGCACAGAGTCGGACACGACTGAAGCGACTTATCACTGCAGCTGTACACCTAAAACTTACACATTATAAATCAGCTATATTTCAATAGAATTTTTTTTTTTAAAGAAAATTTTGGAATTGAAATTTTGGGACTCCTGGAATCCTTCTGTGCTATAATGACTATGATTTTTGAATAAAAGGAGCATGGCATTTTTTGAAAATTAGAAGACCACCGTGATGCATTTTTGACGTTTCTGAGGACCTCTTCCACTTTGTTGTGTCAAATGGGCATGCTACACTGGTCGGGTCATATTCTGAAAGCTAGGTGGCTCAGGGTCACTGAGGGTGTGGCCATACTGACAAACGAGAGACATAAAACTTTAGGAAACCTCCTGATATCTGCGTGGGCAGAGAGGCTTGGGTAGCATCAGCAGATCTGGAAAGATCCTGCTATTTTTACAGATGGTACTGATGGTAACAAACCCAGAAAATCTGCTCCAGAGGATCCCCTGTGAGAGTTATGAATAGGACAGATTGATGAGCTTCCAGTTAGTTTACTGGAGAAAGTACAGGGCTACATAATCACATGCCTGATTTCTTAAACCCAGGTTCTAAAGAGGTGGAGGAGAGAGATTCCAAGATGAACAGCCAAAAAGGACAAGAAAGCCAGAAGACAAGGATTATCAGTTACTAAAACCATTAAAATGTACTAGGAAGGACAATATGGCAGAGCCTGGTAGGCTGCAGTCCATGGGGTCGCTAGAGTCGGACACAACTGAGCGACTTCCCTTTCACTTTTCACTTTCATGCATTGGAGAAGGAAATGGCAACCCACTCCAGTGTTCTTGCCTGGAGAATCCCAGGGACGGGGGAGCCTGGTGGGCTGCCATCTATGGGGTCTCACAGAGTCGGAGACAACTGAGTGACTTCACTTTCACTTTTCACTTTCATGCATTGGAGAAGGAAATGGCAACCCACTCCAGGGTTCTTGCGTGGAGAATCCTAGGGACGGGGGAGCCTGGTGGGCTTCCGTCTATGGGGTCACACAGAGTGGGACACAACTGAAGCGACTTAGCAGCAGCAGCAGGAAGGACAATAAACATCAGAAAGGCCAAGTGTGCGAGCAAGTCCTGAGCTTACACTCTTGTGTAGCAATGGGATATAATCTGGGCAAACAAGGAACAAGCCTATTGCAAAGTGCAAGCTCTGGGCTTCCACTGCAAGCACACTAGCTCTGAGCAACACCCGCTGTCACCAGTGCAGAGAGGGCAAGAAAGACCCAATCCCCAAAGGAAACATCACAGATCAAGAGAAAGCTCGGTAGGCTCTGCCTTGACCACTCATCCCACACAGTGCATTCTTGTTCTCCTGCATCGGAGACTTGCAGTGATTCATACCTGGAACTGTCTAGGTTGTGAATGTGGCTCTTCACACCTAACAGTGTCCCTCTTTATGGGAACTGGAATCACAGTGGTGGCTGTGTGCCTGTGGATCTGGGGTCACCCAGAAAGCAAAAGGAAATCCAGGCTGAGCATCATTTCTGGCTTAAGAAAGACCTTGGAAAGTGCTTTTTAAATAATTTTGCTTTCAACTGTATGATGGCTGAATTCAGATATTGTGAGTCTCAAGGTTTGGACAAAATTTGATTTAGTTAAGTGAACTCTAACTTTCCAACCAAAAAAGTAAGTCCTGTTTAAGGTGTTTAACGTTTTTAAATTCTTAAAGCAAAATAGTTTTCTTATTACCTTTGAAATTCATATTTTTGAACACATTGTTCAATATTAACTCTTTACACACAGCCACCAGTTTCCAAAACTATTTTTGTCCTACTAAACTTATATTGTAAAATATGCACAGAATAAAACATTTTAAAAATAAACTCTATATCATTTTGTTATAGTCAATAATTCCTTTTTAAAATGTTTTGAATTTTTTCACAATAATTTTTTCAGAGAAAATAAATGTCTCATATATGAAATATACTACAATTCAGTCTCTTCTTTAAAAAAATAGACTACAAGCACACTTTAAAATATAATCCTTTACTTTTCTTATAAAGATAAAGCTTCGTAGAAGTAACATGGGAAAGCAAAATGTTTTTCCTGGTCAGCTAGGGATTCTTCATACAGTTCCTCTACTGCCCTCTAAAGTTCAAGAACAACATGACAACTCTCCTCGGAAGGCAGTACTTCATTCATTTGAAATACCAGAATTATTGAGACCCCAAAGAGAATCAGGTCCATTAGTTCCCAGTCTCAGTGCAGTATGGCGAGGCACATCTGCTTAAATGCAAGGTCTACAGCTGAGAAGACTTGATACAGAATAGAGAACTTAGAAGATAGGCTGTCTTATCCCTGATGCCAGCATTATTAAATGGGTCCCTATTTTTCATATTTTAATACATGACCTCATCACACTAGTAACCAGACATGTGCATTTTTAAAACATTCAGTTCTTTGGGATGTTTCTAAATTGTGTTTTTGTGCTTTTATGTAACTTATGCCATAATTATGACAGTGCTGCATTACAAGGAAAGAACTGGAGACAGTGCAGGTAATACTGAGAATGTACATAAAACATAGTTCATAAAACTATCTTTCAGAACATGTTCTATGTTGCTTCACAGGGTCATCTTACTAGTGTATGCTGGGACATGTGAAGTCTGGGGTCTTTAAGTGCGGTCAGACTCCAGAGACGGAAAACAAGATGTGGGCAAAAAGAAGGCCTTGTAGAACCATCTGGGAGAGGTAGGAAAAGGGGGGAAACTCCCTCTTGTTTGTTTTTTTTTTTACACTGAAAGTGTGGCAGGGAGTAAAGGAAGAAAGACAGGAATAAAGGAAGGGAAGAAAAAGGGGAAAGCAACAATTCAGGGAGTATAAGCAATATAGAACATTTATTGTGCTCCCACTTTTCACTCCGACCTTCTGTTTGTTCACATAAACATGTAAGGTGTTACTTATACTTTAAGAGATGAAAGCTAGTTTGTTCCAGTCATATGGGTGTTAACTGGCAGAGCCAAGTGCCGAAGGAAAGGCAACTGGATGTGGCTTATCTTGCATCTCTCAATGCTTTGACCAGATAGCCTCCTGGGTCCCAGAGAGCAAGGGTAATTACGAACTCAGAGAGTCTTTGTTGACACACTGAAAAGTCACAGGGAGGAAGTGTGTTACAAGAGAATTCTTGGCCAAATTCCTGATTCAAGGCCCAGATACTAATAAAAAAGATTAACAAATAGATTGCCCTCTCCGGAAGCCTGTATTCGTTGGGATACTAACAAATCTAGCTGTCTATCAGCAGGTTGACATGGATGAATAGCTAGGGCTGAGTATCAATGCTTTCAGTTCTGTGATTCTCAAAATGTGGTCCCTGGACCAGCAGCATCAGCATCACATGGGAATTATTATAAATGTCAGCACTTCTCCACTCTCAGATCCATTAAGTAATAATTTTTGAAGTGAGGCCCAGAAACCTGTATTCTAGCAAGTGCTGCAGGGGACTTAGGGGCATGCTCAAGTTTGAGAATCAGGTTTGGACGAGTCCTTTACTTTGTGTAGCTCATGCTCTGGGTTCCTTTTACCATCAGTCCTGCTGTAGGTACTGAGGGAAAACTTTCACCATTCAGTTCAGTCACTCAGTCGTGTTTGACTCTTTGCGACCCCATGAATCGCAGCACGCCAGGCCTCCCTGTCCATCACAAACTCCCAGAGTTCACTCAGACTCACGTCCATCAAGTCATCCAGCCATCTCATCCTCTGTCGTCCCCTTCTCCTGCCCCCAATCCCTCCCAGCATCAGAGTCTTTTCCAATGAGTCAACTCTTCGCATGAGGTGGCCAAAGTATTGGAGTTTCAGCTTTAGCATCAGTCCATCCAAAGAATACCCAGGACTGATCTCCTTTAGAATGGACTGGTTGGATCTCCTTGCAGTCCAAGAGACTCTCAAGAGTCTTCTCCAACACCACAGTTCAAAAGTATCAATTTTTGGTGCTCAGTTTTATTCACAGTCCAACTCTCACATCCATACATGACCACTGGAAAAACCATAGCCTTGACTAGACGGACCTTTGTTGGCAAAGTAATGTCTCTGCTTTTGAATATGCTATCTAGCATATTTGAAACTTTTCATAGACCTAATAAAATGCTCTGTTGTCCTGGAGAAAGGTAACTCAAATCCCCTTTCCTCATGTTAGCTGTGGGCTGATTGAAATTAGGACAGTAAACTATCATTTCTAAGGTCCTAATTGATTTCCTAATTGGGTAGAGGAAAGAGATTAGGCAGTTAGGGAATTACAAAGAAATGGAAAGATACCCCATGTTCTTGGATTGGAACAATCAATGTTGTTTATATGGCCATACTACCTAAAGCAATCTAGAGATTTAATGTGATCCCTATCAAATTACCCATGGCATTTTCCACAGAACTAGAATAAATCATCCTAAAGTTTATATGGAAGCATGAAAGACCCAGAATTGCTAAAGCAACCCTGAGGAAAAAGAATAAAGCAGGAGACATAACCCTCCCAGATGTCAGATTATATTACAAAGCTACAGTAATCAAAGGGCTTCCCATGTGGTACTAGTGGTAAAGAAACTGCCTACCAATACAGGAGATTCAAGAGACATTGGTTCGATTCCTGGGTGGGGGAGATCCCCTGGAGGAGGGTGTGGCAACCCACTCCAGTAGTCTTGCCAGGAGAATCTCATGGACTGAGAAGCCTGGCAGGCTATAGTCCATAGGGTCGCAAAAAGTCAGACACGACTGAAGTGACTTAGCATGCAGGCACAGTGATCAAAACAGTTTGGTGCTGGCACAAAAACCGTCACATGGATTGATGGAACAGTATCGAGAGCTCAGAAATAAACCCACACTCCTACAGTCAACTAATCTTCAACAAAGGAGGCAAGAATATACAATGGGAGAAAGTCTCTTCACCAAGGGACGATGGGAATGTTGTAAATCAATGAAATTAGAATGCACTTTCACACCATACAAGAAAGAAAGAAAGAAAGAAACTCAAAATGACTTATAGACTTAAACATAAGATATGACACCAAAAACTCCTGGAAGAGAACACAGGAAAACATTCTCTGACATAAATCATACCAGTGTTTTCTTAGGGCAGTTTTCCAAGGCAATATAAATAAAAGCAAAAATAGCAAATAGGGTGCAATTAAACTTAAAAGCTTTTGCACAGCAAATGAAAGTATAAACAGAATGAAAAGACTACCTATGGAATATTTGCAAACAATGTGGCTGACAAGGGCTTAATCTTCAAACAGCTCATACAGCTCAACAACAACAAACACCCAGTTGAAAAACGGGCAGAAAAACTAAACAGACATGTCTCCAAAGAAGATGCATGAAAAAGATGTTCAACGTTGGCAATTATTATAAAAATGCAAATCAAAACTATAAAGAGAAGCCACCTCACACTAGTCAGAATGGCCATCATCAAAACATGAACGACTAGATGCCCATTGACAGATGAATGGGTAAAGACATTGAGGTACGTACAGACGATGGAATATTAGTCAACCATAAAAGGGAACAAATTTGAGACTGTTGAAATGAGGTGGATTAACCTGGTCATGTAGAGTGAAGTTAAGTCAGGAAAAAAAAAAAAAAAAAACATCACGTCAATGCATATATAGAGTGAAGTTATATAGAGTGGTCATATAGAGTGAAGTTATATAGAGTGAAGTTAAGTCATATAGAGTGAAGTTAAGTCAGGAAAAAAAAAACATCACGTCAATGCATATATATGGAATCTAAAAAAATGATACTGATGAATCTTTCTGCATGGCAGGAACAGAAACACAGATGAAGAGGATGCTCTGTGGACACAGCAGGTGGACAAACCAAGAGTGAAGCTTTGGCATACATATACCACCATCTGTCAAACAGAAAGCTAGTGGGAAGCTGCTGAACAATACGGGGAGCCCAGCCCAGCATTCTGTGACAACCCCGAGGGAGTAGGATGAGGGGGTAGGAGGAAGGTTCAAGAGGGAGGGGATACACACACACACACACACACACACACACTTATGGTTGATTCACGTTATATGGCAAAACCAACACAGCATTGTTAAATAATTATCCACCAATTAAAAACGGGAAAAAAGTATACAAATGATAAATGCTGGAGAGGGTATAGTGCAAGCAAACCCTCCTACACTGTTGGTGGGACTGTAAATTGGTACAAGCACCATGGAGAATAGTATAGAGGTGCCTTAACAAAATAAAAATAGAGCTACCATATGATCCAGCAATCCCAGTCCTGGGCGTATACTCAGACAAAACTGTAATTCAGAAAGGTACATGCACCTCAGTGTTCACTGCAGCACTATTTACAATAAACAAGCTATGAAAGCAACAGATCACCATCAACAGAGGAGTGACTAAAGAAGATGTAGTACGTATATACAGTGAAATACTACTCACCTATAAAAATAATGAAGTGATGCCATTTGTAGAAATGTGGATGAACCTAGAGATTATTAAAAGTGAAGTAAGTCAGAAAGAGAAAGAGAAAGACAAATCCCGTGTGATATCACTTATCTGTGGAGTCTAAAATATGACATTAATGAACTTATCTATGAAACAGAAACAGACTCATAGACACAGACATCACACTTGTGGTTGCCGCGGTGGACGGGGTGGGAGAGGGATGGAGTGGGAGTTCGGGATTACTAGATGCAAACTATTATATATAAAATGGATAACAATATGACCTGAGAGTCCCTTGGACTGCAAGGAGATCCAACCAGTCCATTCTGAAGGAGATCAGCCCTGGGATTTCTTTGGAAGGAATGATGCTAAAGCTGAAACTTCAGTACTTTGACTACCTCATGCAAAGAGTTGACTCATTGGAAAAGACTCTGATGCTGGGAGGGAATGGGGGCAGGAGGAGAAGGGGATGACAGAGGATGAGATGGCTGGATGGCATCACTGACTCAACGGACCTGAGTCTGAGTGAACTCCGGGAGTTGGTGATGGACAGGGAGGCCTGGCGTGCTGCAATTCATGGGGTCGCAAAGAGTTGGACACGACTGAGCGACTGATCTGATCTGATATAGAATAGGGAACTATATTAAATATCCTGTGAAAACCAAAAATGTCTAACTGAATAACTTTGCTGCATAGAAGAAATTAACACATTATACAACTATAAGTACTTCAATTTTAAAAATTTATTGTGAGCACAGGTGATGTTTTCCCATATGGTGACAGAGATGGAAAATTTAGAGCTTAAACTAGTATTTTAAATTTACTGTTAACACTTTTGTATTATGTGCTTAATTGAATTTTTAATTCTCTGAAGTATTCTAAATTGATAAGCCATGTAATATACCTTTAAATAAAATATTAATTAAAACATACAAAAAATTTAAGGAATTAGGTAAAAATAATGAGAAAATTACTGATGGCCTTTATCTCTAAAGTTTTAGAAGTTAGGCATTTTATATATTGTCATGATTATATTAATGGAGCTTTCCTTGTATTTTCACTTTGTGCTCAGAAACATTTGTATAAACTAGTTTCTACAGGTTGTGGAAGAGGGACACTCAATCCGCTTGATTTGCTTTTTCACAAAGGCATTATGATCACTACATAATTTTAATCCCATATTATATTTGCCAGACAGGTATGTCATTGTTTCCATTTCACAGGTGAGGACATAGGTTCTTACAGCTACTGGCTCAGCTGTGGGATGAGATTCAAGCATTCAAATGGGAGAAGTCCATGACATCATTTTGGAGGCAGACAATGTATCATACTTGGTTTTATATCCCTAGAAATATCTAGTAAAGCATCTGATTACCTGATATGGAAGATCATTAAACAGATTTCCTGACAAAAAACATGTATATTTACTATTATAGTTTGCATTTAGAGAAAGGAAATAGAAAACACAAACCAACCAGTTACATGAATGAGAAAACCAATTTTGTTGTGTTCATCTGCTTAAATTTGTGGGTTTGTATGAGCTTCCCAGGTGTTGCTAGTGGTAAAGAATCCACCTGCCAATGCAGGAGACACAAGAGGTGGGGGTTCCATTCATGGGTTGGGAATATCCCTTGGAGGAGGAAATGGCACCTTGCTCCAGTATTCTTGCCTGGAGAATCCCATGGACAGAAGAGCCTGGAGGGCTACAGTCCATAGGGTCGCAAAAGAGTCCGACAAGACTGAGTGTATGCATGCAAGCCCACACACACAATTAATACCCTTATTAATGCACTTAATTTCCTCTCTGAGATGATTTTACTGAGAATAATTTCTATGTTTGGAAAAATGTGGACTATATAGTTTCAAGAGCTGCATTCTTTCCTCATTGGTTTTGAGACTGAAGGGTTTTCCCCCTCTTTGTTCCTCTTCAAGGAGAGTACACTATATGAGATGTGACTCAGACAGATCTGGATCTAATTAGGCTCTTCCACTAAATGTATGAACCTAGGCAAAATGATGAGCTTTTCTCCACTCCTGGCAAAGTAAGGATTACAAATCCCTATACTCTGATTATTACAAATATTAGAATTAATGTCTGTTAATGCCTAGTGTAATGCCTGTCTTACAGCTAGTATTAAAACAATTGATGGCAGAGTTTGTTCCTTCCCATGGGAGAATTAAACTTTTCTGCTCCATTATCCTTGGGTTTAGCCATATGTCTTGCTTTGGTTAATGAAATATAAGTGGAAAAGATGTGTCACTTAGAAGTTTAAACTTGGCCTGTCTTCTTTGTGACATGATGACTGACACTATTCTAATTAGAAATTGCTGCATAACTCTGAATCCTGAAATGAAGATGACACGGAGCAAAGCCAGACATGCCTGACAATGGAACAAATGACAAACCTTTGATGCTGTAAGACATGAGGATGTGGGGGCCATCTGTTACCACAGCATCCCAAACTTTTATGACAAATGCATGTGTCTCAACCAGAGAATATGGGAATTCTTATAAAAATTTTCTAACTCCCCACCAAGAACCAGGATATCTAGCATTTTCCTTGTCCCTCCTTCTATGGATAAGTATTTTACAATAAAAACAATGTAGGCTCTGCCCTGTAAGAGGCTGTATGATTTACAGAGAATGAAGTATTTTCTGACAGTAGAAGAAACGTTAAACATTTTCAGAAAATGAAGATGAGATCTGATTTCTGTGATGTCCTTTGGAAGTTCATATTTAATAAATAGAAATGAGGTCTTTACAGAAATTCAAATTATACTATCTTATTAGACTGTGTAACTTTAGGGAGTACAAATGAAACCTTGGATAAGACCATCATACTTTACACTGTGGCAAAGTCACTGCTTGGGGAATAACACAAAAGACTTGGAATTCTTAACAGGGCTGTGGAGTAACAGAACTTGATAGAAAATTGACATCTCTCTAGAATACTTCTGTATCGCTTACTCAAATGGCAAGAAGCCCAGGATTTATATATATAGCCAGGGACGGGGGAGCCTGGTGGGCTGCCATCTATGGGGTCGCACAGAGTCGGACACGACTGAAGCGACTTAGCAGCAGCAGCAGCAGCATAGCCTTTAATTATTTCTATCAGGAGTTATACTGAAGAGAAATAGCTTAAATTCTACTTAAGAGCAGGCAAAATGAAAAAAAAAAAAAGTGTTGCTTATTGAGCATTTTGTCGATAATTATACATTCCTCATTACTTTTATTGTCATTAAGTTTTGGAGGGTTTGGGGGAACTACCAGTGTAAACCTGGCAATTTGCTATTCCACAGTCCTCTTAACTCAGAGTCTGCAGATGGGAAAAAAAAAAGTGTTTTCATGTTGATATTTCTGTACTAATAGTGAAATATAGAAGATAAGTTCCCTGAACTCCTTTGGGCAATGCATGCCACAGGCTATGTTCTTACTTTATGGGACGGGCCATTCTTTGGAAAACCAAAGAGCTGGTTCAGAACTCCAGTGTTGTGGAAGCCACACCCCTCTTTCTCCTTCAGTTGCTAAGATTCCTTAAAAACAGGGCATTTTTCAAATAACATCATCTATAATCTTCATACCTTTATGCAAAGGTATGGATCAGGTAAGGGTAAAGGAAAGGACAGGGCAAGAAAAGCGGCAGAGCCTGTGTGTAAGGAGGAAACAAGCATAGTTTTTAAAAGCTCTGCCCTATGCTGTCTTGCTTATGTTTTTCAGAGCTTTCCTTTCGCACTCTATCATTACAGAAATCATTAGGGGCTTAACTGACACCATGCCAACCTCTTCTCTCTCAAATATTATAGAAAGGCACACTATAGAATACATACTTCTGTATGCTTATTTTAAAGATACTTTATAATTTTCCAAGTGTTAAGGGTATCAGATTGCACTTTAATCCAAATCATCACGGAGTTGCATTCATAACTTCAGCATTTGGTTGATGTTTACTCTCATCTTGCATCTGGAAGGAAGCTTGGAGAAGACATAGCAGATGTGACTTGGACCTCAAGCCACTGCACCCCAGCCCATAACATGCTGGGAAGGGCATTAGCTACATATGCAAGCAACTGAAAGCTTGATGAGTCTCAGTACTCTGCTAACTGCCCTTTCCTAACAAATACAAGTTATGGGGTAAAATGATTAGAATAAAAACATAATTTAATAAATTTTCCAACAATCAAGAAACACTTAGACCATATATTGAATACTGACCACCCTTGGTATATTTTTCAGAGACATTTTGGGTGATAAAAAATAAGTTTCAGGGCTTGCAAAACTGTACCCCAGTATATTCTGTGAAATGAGAATTCTATATTGCAACTACACAGATGAAAGCTCTGTGAAATGCTGATATTACAGCTAAGGAACTATTAATCTCCATTTCACCAGTGATTTCTGACATTGACATGTAAAAATTACATGCATATTTTTACCCAGTTTTAGAAGATTAGGAATCTAGATGATGTAGCCATGTTATTTAATTTTTAATTTCTATAAACTCAATTTAAAATGCATAAACCATTTTATCATGAAGAACATATTTCTCTTCAATGCTATGCTATTAAATTCTTATTCCTGCAGCATCTTCTCATAGATTAATTCTCTAGAGGGGGGGAAATATATATATATATATATATAAAATCTACTTTCTTTTCATATGAGGACCCAGAATCCTGCCTTCTACATTAATGGAGCATAGTTCAAATCTGGTATTAATAAATAAACATCTCCAACCCAAAAGCAAAAGGAAAGAAAGGTTCACCTCAGGTGTTTTAATCTTCACTTGAAAGCCAACAACATTCTATATTTCAAGGAGGTAAAATGAGAGGAAAGATTCAAAATTATCTGTCATTTATCTAAATTTCTTATAACATCATGAAAGTAGAGTGTATTAGCCCTATTTTTAAAAGTTTCTGAAACACAGAGATGAGTTTGCATAGCCTATGTGTTAGAACCCAGAAAACGAAGAATCAAACTGGAGTTTCAGCCTCTTGCACTTGAATACTCTTGTGTTTTCCACTAGACTCTAGGACCAAGTTCTTCCCTCTTTCTGAAGGAGTTCTGCCCCTAGAGTACAGGGCAATGTTTCATTCTCTGTGTTCCTACTGCCAGGCAGGACTCTGCACCAGGCATTGCTCTAGGGGCTCAGGATGCAACAGCAGCAGCCTGAACACAGCCCCTGAACCCCAGGGGCTGTACTAACAGTGCTTCTCACCAGCAGTTTCTCACTTGAATAATATGTGCTGAATACATTTTTAAAAATCAGTGTGTGTTTTTAAAAGTCCAGTGCTACAGCTCTGATCTATAGTCAGAATATAATGAATTAGAGTCCTATTATTTATTTTGACTGTATCCCTAGAGCCAATTACTCTTTAGCTTGTCTATTCAGGTTCCTTTTCTTTTGCAAACAACTATCTTTAAACTTTCTGCAGCTCCCTAGGGCAGCTGCATTGCCAAGCTATTTTTCAAGGTTGTACCTGACACCACCAACTTAGTGTCAGAAGCAAATGTAATGAGCATATATTATAGTCTCTCCTCTAGGTCTTGATGAAAATATTAAATCTAGGGACCAAGAATTATTTTCACTGAATGCCACTGAATTTTCTCACATTCTGAATTAAAAAAAAAAAAAAAACCAGCCACTCTCTAGGTAGAACGTCCCAGTTCAGCAATATATCAACTAATCCATGTATCTTTGGGACCACAGTTCCACAGCTTACTGAAGCATGCCATGGGACAAAACCAGCAGCCTTGCTGTGAAGGAAGGTGAACATTAATAAGGCTTTCCTTGACACTCCAAACTTGCTCATTCATGACAGTAAGAGGCTGTGCTATTTGAAAAAATCATTAAGTTAGTTCTCATCAGGATCTCTCAAAACATTAGTAAATCCATGTTGTGATTAATATCCTATGACACTGTGTATAGAAGTTTAGTAAATCCCACTGGGACTCATTGTCCAGGTGCCAAGGCAATCTGAAGTATCTCCTAAGTGTCAAAATAACCACAGTATTTTTGTCCAAGGAATACAAGCCTGCAGGTGTATTACTACATAATTTATTATAAACTCCATTCACATTTTATTTACTTATTTTTCCATATTTGAAATGTTATAAACAAACTCATTAAACAACACCTGTCTTCAGTGTCTCTAACCTTTTAGTATCAATTTATCAACACATCCTCCTAGCATTCAAATATCCCATTTTAATGTAAGTTGATGCAGCCACAATGGAAAACAGTATAGATGTTCCTCAGAAAACTAAAAATAGAATGACCATATGATCCAACAACCCCACTCCTGGGCACAGATCCAGACAAGACTGTAATTCAAAAAGATATACGCACCCCTATGTTCATAGTAGCACTATTCCCAATAGCCAAGACATGGAGACAATCTAAATGTCCATCAACAGATGAATTGATGGAGAAGATGTGGTTAAGTATATCCAGTGGAACACTACTCAGCCATAAAAAGGATGAAGCTACATCATTCGCAGCCACATGAATGCAACTAGAGATTATCATACTAAGTCAGAAAGACAAGTACCATATGATACCACTTATATCTAAAATACGACACAAACGAACCTGTCACCTAAACAGAGACAGACTCACAAACCTAGAAAACAGACTTGTAGTTGCCAAGGGAAAGGAGATGGAGTGTGACATTGGGTTAGCAGATGAAAGCTACTAGATAGAGAAAAGATAAACAAGGTCCTACTATATACAGCACAGGGAACTATATTCAATGGTAAAATAATGGAAAAGAATATTAAAAAGAATGTATATATATGCATAATTGAATCACCTTACTGTACAGCAGAAATTAACATTATAAATTAACTATACTTCAATAAAATGTATTAAAAAGATAAAAAATATCCCACTCTTATTTCTTAGAAAAACCTTTGCATTGTCCTCTTTGTAAGTGATATTTGGTTTACTATTTTTTTTCTTTTATTATTTCTATTTGATGTGTCTTTTTGTAAATTCCATAATCTGGTTAACTTTCCATTTATGAACCATTTCAAATCATCATCAAGAGACTCAGGGCCCTAGGTGTGTCTCACTGTTTATTTACTTATTGAGTCCTTTGTTATTTCTTAGGCAGTCTTTGTCTCAATAGAGATTCCATGACCTCTTTCTACTTAGCACTTGAACCTTCAGAAATCTCAAAGGTGGTTCTCCTCTTGATGTATCCCAGTCTGACACACATTACTTTTGCTTCATCATCCCAACTAAGACCTAAATAACTACTTCCAGCTTTCTGCTCCATTAATAAAATAGGATGAAATAGTTTCATAGTATGAAATAATAAAATAGTTTCTCTAAAACCTAGAAGTACAGTTTTCTCCAGTGTCTTCTACAGTTGTAGGACCACAAAAATCTATATTGTGTAGAAAAAACAATTATCTGTAAAGCAGTAAAATTCTCCTCAATAGAAAGAAAACTAACAAAGCAAACCAAACCAAAACCACATCAAAGGGTTTGCAATAAAAGTATGTTTCAGAGTCATTGAAGGAGTGAAGATAGAAAGAGCAGCTGGCTCCTCAAGTTGCTACCACTCAGATTCCAATTGCACAGTTATTTTGCCCCTTTAAATACTGTGTGTTCAGTAGCCTCAGTCATGCCCCACTCTTTGTGACCCTGTGGACTGTAGCCTGCCAGGCTCCTCTTGTCCATGGAATTATCCAGACAAGAATACTTGAGTAGGTTGCCCTGCCCTCCTCCAAGGGGTCTTCCTGACCCAGGGATCAGACCCGCATCTCCTGTATTGCAGAGGCAGTTTCTTTACTGCTGGGCCACCAGGGAAGCCGTCTAAAACCCTGACGCAGGGAATGACCTTGATTTTAGTCATCTCTCATTCCCTTTTAAAGAATAGGAATGTCCAGGAGAAAGCAGGACAGTGAATGCAATAATAATAAACAATATCTCTTTCAGCACATGTTTCTGATCTCTCTAGGTTGATCAATCTAGGATTTATCAGTTCAATCATAATCCTTACATATTTCTGAAGGAGAGCTTTTCATTAGTATGTTCAGCAGAATTGATCTAGATGGAAATATCCTATAGGAAAAAAAAAATGGATTTCAGAGTTAGGTAAGTTACCACTTACCCTGCTCAGTTTTCTAATTTTAAAGTGAAATTTTAATTAATTACAAATACATAGTGACTACAATATGCAGGTCACCTTGTTACATGCAGTAGATGATCTTTTAGGTGCAATGGATAAACTTTAATGCCTCTTGCCATTTCCTTTTAGAGGCTGTTGAACCAGACCTCTGAACCTTTACATAAGTTTCTGTGATTAAAAAGGAACAGAGATGTGGAAAAGCCCGTTTCCATAGGGCTCAGGTTGGCCAGAAGCCAACTCCTGCTTTTTACATTATCCAGTCAATTTCATCCTGCCACCACCACAAAAGAACAAAAAGTGAAGCGAAATATAAAATACCTGAAGGTAAGGCTGATACGAGACACCATAGTAAATCATGACAATAAATCAAATAATTTGCTGAGTATTGGCCATGTGTTTAACTCTGTGTAAAGGCAAATGTGTCTGGCATATCTCTTGTCCTCAATAACAACATTCCACTACTCACATGGAATCAGTAATGCATGTTAAAGGGGACAAAGGATTGATTATAAGTAGTGTGGCTAAGGGGTAGGGCGTGCTTCCCAGGTAGAGCTAGTGGTTAAGAACCTGCCTGGAAATGCAGGAGACCTGGGTTTGATCCCTGGATTGGGATGATCCCCTGGAGAAGGGAATGACAACCCACTCCAGTATTATTGCCTGGAGAATCCCATGGACAGAGGAGCCTGGAGGGGTCACAGTCCATGGGGTCACCAAGAGTTGGACATGACTGAAGCAACTTAGCAGCAGCAGCAGCAGCATAGCTAAGACTCTAAAATGGTAAGATTTAAGAACAGAGGACCACATGAACCAGGGTTGATTCATAAAAAAAGACTATTTGTACAAATTCTCAAGCATAGGATTAGTCTATAAAACATATACACACATGCATATATCTACATGTACATATATATGCATATGTATATTTATGTAACCTAAATATGGTCATCATATAAAATGAAAAAAAAATATGAAAATATTAAATAGGGCAGTGAGTAAAACAATTCAGAGTGAAAGATACAGTTTCACACACATTCGTAGAAAACAATATTGAAATGTGTTTAAATAACAGACAACATTTACAAAAGAAGAATATTTTAAAATATTGTTAATAATATAGAAAATAAAATAAATTCAGAAAAGTTTAATTATATAAAAAGCCAGTTATTTGAAATTATCAATAAAAAACACAAATATTTAATATTAGCAATAAGAAAGCATACATAAAGAGAACTTGGACATAGACTGAACAAATTTTATAATAAATATACAAACTTAAATAGTTAAATTTGAAGATGTAGATTAAATTATTTGTTTTTTAGGAACAAAATGACTCAAAACTTTAGGAAACCAAAACAGGCTAAGAATCACAGAAGAAATTTTAAAGTAGTCATACAGTCACATCCTGCTGCATCCTAAACACCTGGGTAAAATATTTTTAAGAGGAAAACAAAATCAAATTTTCCAAACTCTACTATTTCCTAGGTTTCCTATTCATTTTATCCTGCTGCTGCTGCTAAGTCGCTTCAGTCGTGTCCGACTCTGTGTGACCCCAGAGACGGCAGCCCACCAGGCTCCCCCGTCCCTGGGATTCTCCAGGCAAGAACACTGGAGTGGGTTGCCATTTCCTTCTCCAATGCAGGAAAGTGAAAAGTGAAAGTGAAGTCGCTCAGTCGTGTCCGACTCTTAGCGACCCCATGGACTGCAGCCTACCAGGCTCTTCCGTCCATGGGATTTTCTAGGCAAGAATACTGGAGTGGGGTGCCATACCAACTACTAATTCTGACACTAAAAATAAAAATAAACCCAAATAAAAAAAGGATAGTTAAAACAACAAATAAGTAGAAAACCAAGTATTTTTACTATAGATAAAAACTCTATGTAAAATAGAAAAAAAAATCTTAGTGGGGTTATGAAATAAGGAATCTTCTTTAACTTGATAAAACGGTAATTAAAGAACCTCATCAAAACATCATACTTTACAATGATGAGTCACCACAAGCAGTCAGTTCCACTAAAATATGACAAGAATACTTGCTTACATCAAACCAGGCAAATAAAAAACTTAGAACTAATAAAGCTGGATAAGGTAGTAAGGTACAAAATAATCATTCAAAAAGTTATAATTTTGTGTACCTCAGCAATAATCAGAGAACATATAAAATCAGAGAATACATAAAAATGTCCAGCTTGCAAAATAACAAAATCTATAAAGCATGTAATATAAGCTTATTTAAAATAAAGACCCATATGCAGAAATCTATAAGACATAAATGGAGAACATTAAAGAAGACCCAAGTAAGTGGAAATACATGAATTATTCCTATTGTGGAGATTCAATGTTATAGAGATATTACCTCCAACCTAGTAACTTATAAAATTTTTCACAAACCTGACAAAATCCCATGGGATCTGTATCATTGCATAAGACATGTCAATTTAAAAATAGGACTTATAGAATAAAGTGAAAAGCAAGAGAAATTTAATAATAACTGGCAAAAACCTATACTACCAGCTATCAAAATAATATTTTCAGCAGTGGGATACTGGTACAAACACAGATAACTTGATCACTGGAACAGATTTAAAAGTTCTGAAATAGAACAATAAGTATTTGGAAATCAAAATTATTGTAGAAAGTATAAACTTCTCAATATATATCATTGGAAAACTGGCTATTCAAATTAAATTTTAAAATATTAGATCCTGTAGAGAGTTGAAGAGATTTAAGGGGAGGTCAAAGAAAGATAAGACTAGGAAGTGGTGCTGTGCTGTGCTCAGCTGCTCAGTCAGGTACAACTCTTTGTGACCCCATGGACTGCAGCCCACCAGGCTCCTCTGTCCATGGAATTCTCCAGGCAAGAATACTGGAGATGGTTGTCATGCCCTCCTCCAGGGGATCTTCCCAACCCAGGAATCAAAAATCCAGGTCTCCAACATTGCGGGTGGATTCTTTACCATCTGAGTCACCAGAGAAACCTGTAGAAGCATACAACATTCCTCGGGGCAGTGCTTTGACTAGATTTGCAGGAGGGAGTGTTCCTACCAGCATGAGATTTTCCTGAGGTAGTGATGTAAAGTCACAGCTCAAGAAGGCAGGAGGGCAGGGGAACTTTCTGGAAGGAGAACTGGGAGAGTGGTTTGTCAACATAATATTGCTGAGCAGCACTGGGGGTCTCACTAAGCTGAAGGACTGCATGGTTTCATGTCCTGTAGCTCTGCGGTTTGTCTTATTTATGTCTCACAGAGGTGGGTGCAGTTTTGTGGGGTCTGCAAAGCAAACCACCATTAAATGGCTAAAATCTGCTCACTGGGGTTAGGTTTGAAACAATTGGATGTGTAAAAATTTGGTGCTGGTGAGATTTTGAGCTGATGAGTCTAAGCTACTGGAGTAAAAAAATCTTGGGGCCAATCTAAAGAGAAATGATACAAATGAACTTACAAAACAGAAACCGACTTCAATAATGAACTTACCATTTGCAGGGGGTAAGGATGGGGATAAAGGATAGTTAGGGAGTTTAGGATGGACATGACACACTGCTGTATTTAAAATGGATAACCAACAAGGACCAACTGCTATATTGAAAGTGGATAACCGACTGTATAATAGCATATGGAGCTCTGCTCCATATTGTGTGGCAGCCTGGATGGAAGCAGAGTTTATGGGAGAATGGATACATGTATACGTATGGTTGAGTCCCTTTGCTGTTCACATGAAGCTGTCACAACATTGTTCATCAGCTATACCCCAATGCAAAATAAAGTTTAAAAAATTCTCAGTGCCAATCTGTAAGAGCCATCTCTACCATACTTTTTTCACATATCTATGTATTTATGCATACCTCTTAGATAGAATTGATATACATGAAAAAAATTAGAAATATAGGAGAATAAATTTATAATATTGAGGTGGATAAAGCATAAACCTAGAAGACATATTTTCAAAAACTAAAGTTGAATTTTATGTATAATATATTTAAATATTTAAATATGTTTAAATATCTATATGGGGATAGATAATAACTGATATTTATATAGCATTTATCCTTTATTGTGCCCATCTTTGCATGAAATAGATGGGAACAATAAAGGATAAATTCCAGTTGAGCTATTTCAAATCCTAAAAGATGATGCTGTGAAAGTGATGCACTCAATATGCCAGCAAATCTGGAAAACTAAGCAACGGCCACAGGACTGGAAAAGATTAATTTTCATTCCAGTCCCAAAAAAAAGGCAATGCCAAAGAATGTTCAAACTACCGCATACTTACACTCATCTCACATGCTAGCAAAGTAATGCTCAAAATCCTCCAAGCCAGGCTTCAACAGGACATGAACCATGAACTTCCAGATGTTCAAGCTGGATTTAGAAAAGGCAGAGGAACCAGAGATCAAATTGCCAACCTCTGTTGAACCATCAAAAAAGCAAAAGAGTTCCAGAAGAACATCTACTTCTGCTTTATTGACTGCGCCAAATCCTTTGATTTCGGATCACAACAAACTGTGGAAAATTTTTAAAGAGATGGGAATACCAGATCACCTTATCTGCCTCCTGAGCAATCTGTATGCGGGTAAAAAGCAACAGTTAGAATCAGACATGGAAAAACAGACAGGTTCCAAATTAGGAAAGGAGTATGTCAAGGCTGTATATTGTCACCCTGCTTATGTAACGTACGTGCAGAGTACATCATACAAAATGCCAGGCTGGATGAACACAAGTTGGAATCAAGATCGCTGGGAGAAATATCAATACCTCAAATATGCAGATGACACCTCCCTTATGGTAGAAAGCAAGGAAGAACTAAAGAGCTTATTGATGAAAGTGAAAAAGGAGAGTGAAAAAGTTGGCTTAAAACTCAACATTCAAAAAATGAACATCATGGTATCCAGTTCCATCACTTCATGGCAAATAGATAGGAAACAATGGAAACAGTGAGAGACTCTTTTTGGGGGGATGGGGTGGGAGGGGCTCCAAATCACTGCAGATGGTGACTGCAGCCATGAAATTAAAGGACGCTTGCTCCTTGGAAGGAAAGTTATGACCAACCTAGACAGCATATTAAAAAGCAGAGGCATTACTTTACCAACAAAGTTCCATCTAGTCAAGCCTATGGTTTTTCCAGTGGTCATGTATGGATGTGAGAGTTGGACCACAAAGAAAGCTGAGCCCCAAAGAATTGATGCTTTTGTACTGTGGTGTTGGAGAAGACTCTTGAGAGTCCCTTGGACTGGAAGGAGATCACACCAGTCAATGCTAATGAAAATCAGTCCTCAATATTCATTGAAAAGATTGACTTTGAAGCTGAAACTCCAATACTTGGGCCACCTATTGCTAAGAACTGACTCCTTGGAAAATACTCTGGTGCTGGGAAAGATTGAAGGCAGAAGGAGAAGGGGATGACAGAGGATGAGATGGTTGGATGGCATCACCAACTTGATGGACATGAGTTTGAGCAAGCTCCAGGAGTTGGTGATGGACAGGGAAGCCTGGTGTGCTGCAGTCCATGGGGTTGTAAAGAGTTGGACACAACTGAGTGACTGAACTGAACTGATCTAGCATTTATAATATTGCTTCTATATATTGACTCATTTAATTTTCACTCCAACTTATGAGCTAGCTGTTGTTATTCCTATTTCACAGTTAATCACTTAATTATATAACACACTAACATTAAATTGATATGCATGATGGCCATGTAAAGTTGTATAGTTTGTATACTGAACAGCTTCACTGGCATGAATTTTTTTCGGGGGGAGGAGTGGCATTCTCACAGACTTGGATGTGAGTCATACCCTCCAGGGTGGTACTGCACATCAGCTGTATAACTGAACTTGGTAGCTTTCCAGAGTTCCTAAATTCATTGAGGTCCTGCCACCTTCACCCTTAATATACTACAGTCCCTAAAGAACTGTGTTCCCACATCAACATCATGAACAGGTGCTTAGCGTTCAAGATCAATTCAAAGGCACTTTCTCTAAAAGGTCTTTCCTGGTCCAGTCCTGGCATTTAGAACAAGGTGATTCTGACCTCTGTCTTCTCTATCCTCCCATCATTCCTTCAACATACAACTCTTACCATAATGATGATTCTTCATTCTTCATCTTGATTATCTATTTACCCTCTTGGTCTCCCTACTAAATTGTAAGCTGCTTGAGATCAGGAATTCTTATTTATCTTTTTATAAATGGTTCCTGGCACTGGATCGGGTACATGGTAAGTATTTCATAAATCTGTTGAATACATAACAAAGTCCAGAGATAGTCTACTACTGCTGCTGCTAAGTCGCTTCAGTTGTGTCCAACTCTGTGCGACCCCATAGACCGCAGCCCACCAGGCTCCCCCATCCCTGGGATTCTCCAGGCAAGAACACTGGAGTGGCTTGCCATTTCCTTCTCCAATGCAGGAAAGTGAAAGTGAAAGTGAAGTCATGTCCGATTCTTAGTGACCCCATGGACTGCAGCCTACCAGGCTCCTCCATCCATGGGACTTTCCAGGCAAAGTACTGGAGAATCCCATGGATGGAGGATACTGGATGGCAAACTGCAAGATATCATTTTCTTTGCTTCTATTTGGAGGTATTATCAAACATTTCCTTGAGGGCATATAGTTGTCTTATCACACATTAATTAGCAAAGAGGCAGTTCTTGGCTATGAAATCTTTACAGTTAGGAAAACACCCCTATCAGCACTTACTATTAAACATTATAGATAAATACTGCAACATTATGTTTTGTGGCAGTGCAAATAAAAGTGTTAGCAAGTAACATAATTACCACTATGTTTTTTTTTTAATTATTCAATGCTAATATGTACTCCATTTAAACCCTTCAAATACTCCTCCCTGGGTAACATCCAAAATTCTTAATATGGCCCAGAACACTATTTATAACCTGGTCCTTTTCTCTCTGAGTTTCTCTCCTCCTATCCCCTCCACTCTCATGATTGCCACACCGTACATGTGACACACAGTCAGACACTTTGCAACTTGAAATTGCCCTGATCCAATCTCAGCTCCTTAAATCATCTCTCAACTTCATGCCCTGTCATATCCTGTCACCTCAGCCAGGAATATCCTTCCTACTCTTGTTAGACTTCATGCTGTTACTCATTGTTAGTTTCGGCTTAAATGCCACATCAAATCCTCTGTGAAACCTCCTCCCACAAAACCAGTGGAATCATGGACGCCTCGCCTGCAATTGTTCTGGTTCTGGGAAATAAAACTCCACGGTATTTACCACAGTATTTGTAATTGTCTATTTGTCATATTTCTTGGCTATCTTCTACCTCTTTGAAAGCAAGAATTGAAATTTGCTTATCTGTGAATCCGCAGTATCCAAGATAAGTACTGATGGCAATCTCATAATAGCTACTTAACCAGTGAGTGGTGAAGGAACAAACAGGAGAATCTGGTTTAGGTCTGTCCCCAGTTTTTTTCCCTTTGGAAAAAGCTCACTGCTGCCTTCCTCTGCTGGGCCAGGTGGGGATTTGATTTTTACCTTCTTGTTTGTTTGTTTGTTTTTTAATCTCTGACATAGGGAGGAAACTCACAGAAAGAATTCCAGAAAAATTAACTTTTCTCTATTTTCTCCATGCCTGTGTATCACACAGCTGACCATCTCAGAGCAGCTTCCTGGAAACTCAGCAGCAGAAATGAGCTGCAATTATTTATCTTTCTTTTTTTTTTTTTCCTTTCCTGTATTAGTTCTGAGGATTTTGATTATTACAAAGAACCTTCTGGACAGTATAGCACTGGAATGGCCCGATGTGTGTCTCCTACTCTTGTTTACAGTGAATTATTCAGTTCCTTTTTGAATTCTGTGGCCGGGCGTTGCAGGCAGATACTTAGAAGTATGCTTTGGGCTTGGATTAGGACACACACTTAATAATTCCACAACTCAAAAGCAACCTCCAAGATAAAAGCTGAATTTATAAATTGAAAGATGCTCTGAACATAGGAGATAAGAAATAAGTAACGTATGTTAGATAGTTTCAGTGTTTTATCTCTCTATCCCCCAAGATCAAAGGAAATCGAAGGATTCATCTCAAGAATCATCAGCAGAACTATGAATTTGGCTCATATTTGTCTTTTGTATAATTCTAGCTCTACCTGAATTTATTGACTGAAAAATTAAGAGACAATAAAAAAGACTTTTTTTTTTCCTTTTTAAGAACACTACTTCACTTAGGACAGAACTTCTCAATATTGTCAACCAAGCTCTCATTCTAAATATTATCCCCAAACGTTACTTTCTTCCCATATGTCATTTCCTATCAGCTATGCCATTTTTAAGTAAAATTTTTTTAAAAATTTAGAAGTTTTATATTTATATAAAAAGTTGTGAAGATGTACAGAGAGAGCCCATAGACACGCACTCAATTTACCCGATTACTTTAGCACATTTGTTCCAACACTTAACATTCATGCTTTACTCAAATTTTTTACTTCTCTAAAGCCTTTTTCTGTTTCAGAACCCCCTGTAGGATACCAATTCATGTGTACTTGTCATGTCCATTGAAGTTCCTCTTGTGACAGTTTCTCAGAATTTCCCTGTTTTGGATACTTGGAGGAGTACTGATCTGGTTATTTTATACAAAATTTCTCAGTCAAGATTTGTTATCTGTCTGATAATTAGTCTAGGGTTATATATTTTCATCACATCATATCAAGGGTGCATACTGTCCACATGCTTATCACTGTAGATGTTAACCTAATCACCTGGCTGAGGTAGCGTCTGTCAGGGTGCTTCACTGTACAATTATACTTTTCCTCCTTTCTCTATGCTGTGTGCTTTGAAAGGAAGTCACGATGTACAGTCCAAACTTAAGGAATAGGGAAATATGGTCCATCTCTCTGAGGGCAGAGTATCTATAAAATGTATTTGGAAATTTTCTGCATGGAGATGTATCTATTACCTCCATTAATTTATTTACTCATTTATTTACTTCAACATGGAAATTCATATGTTAAGTTCTAATAAAACATCACATGATTTTGTTGCTCAAATTACTCTAGCTTTGGCCCTTGTGAGATAATTTAGTTGGTTTTTGTGCCTTTCTGAAAGCACTGTGGTTTGTTTATTTGTTTGTTTAATTCAGCATTTTCTTACTGTCTGTCATGACAAAGTGATCCAGCCTCATTTTGTATATGTTCTGCTCAGTCTTAGCATCAACTCTTTCTCCAAGGAGCCCTGGTTCCTTTTATTGAAGAATGGTATTAATAACCAAAGTCTAGGCAGTAAGTGTGCTCATTGCTACTGGGGTGCTGCTGCATCTCGGCCCAGTCAGTTGACAGAGCAACGAAATATATGTCTGAATACTAGTCCAAATATATATACACACCCATATCTATAGAGGTTTCTATATTTAATTACCTGTACCTATATTAGGGTAAATATGAGTTCATATTAGTGCATCTGACTGTAATCCTTTACCACATGGATTTTTCTAGCCTCCTCTGTTCATGTAATTGCTCAATTCCAGTGTGTGTATACACACACACACACACACACACACACACACACACACATTGCTAACCCATATCCCATATTTTTCTCAAACTACATTTCATTTTTAATTTTTATTTTTTTTGGACCTTGAAAGAAATTGTGTAAGAAAAAGAGGGAGCTAACGTAAAGAAAAGTTAAATGAAGCAAAACCAAAGTATTTCAATGTGGTAAAGAAGCGCTATATTAAGGCAGTTGCAGAATCAGGAAACTTGATTAAAAATAAGGAAGAAGGTACTTGAATTACTGTTATTTTAAGGTATGTTTTAACAGTAAAATAAAACCAATAAAGCACAGTCATATAGCAAGCAGGAATTAAGATATACATAAAGAGAAGAGCATGAGTGTTGGCAGTGGGCGAATGAACTCATACCAGGAGAATACAGGTTCCAGAGAGCTGAGAAAAGTAAAATTGTAATGATCAGTTAAATAGACAGTGGCTAGGAGAAATACTGAAAGTAAAGAAGTAGAGCGAAAGGGTTGGAATATCAGAATGCAGATATCAGTAACAAGGGAAGAACTGTTGATATGTGGAGAAACAATCCCATTACTTTGTTTCAGGGACTTTACATGGGTCAAATGAGGAAAAGTCTAAGTATGGATGAATTAAAGCTTACAAAAAAAGAAATGCAGAGCATTTGGCTAAGCTTAAGCACTGAATAATATCCTTTAGGACCCTATATAGTCTCGGAGAAGGCAATGGCAACCCACTCCAGTACTCTTGCCTGGAAAATCCCATGGACAGAGGAGCCTGGTAGGCTGCAGTCCATGGGGTCGCTAAGAGTTGGACACAACTGAGCGACTTCACTTTCACTTTTCCCTTTCATGCATTGGAGAAGGAAATGGCAACTCACTCCAGTGTTCTTGCCTGGAGAATCCCAGGGACAGGGGAGCCTGGTGGGCCTCCGTCTATGGGGTCGCACAGAGTCAGACACGACTGAAGCAACTTAGCAGTATAGTCTTCGTAAGAAGCATTCTGAGGCTCGTGGATAAGGGTTCCTCATTTATATCACACGATAGAATGTTCATGCTCTTATAGTTCTCATCACATATTGTAATGATTTGCTTATGTTTGTGAGCTAGAGATTGAAGTCTGTAAGGACAAGGTCAATGCCTTAGTTCCCTTTGATCATCATCACTTGGCACTGTGCTTGGCAACAAGCAGTAACTCAGTACGTGTTGAAGAAATAGAACAAAGAGAAAGTGAGGATCCCAGACACTGAGGGTTTATGAACAGAGTTCAAGTAAACTCCCTCCAGCACTAAGTCAGTGCCCTTCCAGTTGATTAAGGAGGTGGGCCCTTGGCATGATGACTTTTTCAATGACATTTTTAAAAATCTTTTTTTATAATGCAATGAGAGGTAATTCAATAATTTGTTTGAAATGACTAAAATATGATGAAAATAAATTATATTAGCACATTTCATCAATCCTATTATTTAGCAGTCCCTTTAATGGGTAGCTCACTAGAGTCCTACATCTTTCTTTTTCAGGAAATAGAGCTAAGATATTATACTATATCAGGCATTTCAGTTGTATTCTAATTTCCACTTGATGCATTGAGAATGTATTTCATTGCAATATCCTTTACTGCAGACAATTCCATTTTTGGAAATTTCTTTGGTGAGGCAAAGGACTGGAGGGTAGATATTCTGAGTTTGTCCTCTAATTAAAAGATGTCACAAGTTTTCTGTACTCTCAGAACATGGGCAACTTTTATCACTGGGAGCTTTTATTCTCAAGCTGCTCACAGAATGAGCTAGTATAAACACTGAGATTTTGACATTCTTCCAGACTGAATGAAGAAAAATATGACATCCCAAAGTTCTTTGATTGGGAGAAAAGGGGAACTTTGATAAGTTTAGTAAGACTTGCAATTTCTTGGCTGACTACAGTTTATTTCTCAAACAATTTAACTTGTATAATCTCCTGTGAAATATCTGAGGGTGTAGAATACATGGGAAAATGGTCTGTTTTGCTTAGAAATATGTTTTTAAATTTTAAGTGGGTAGGTAATGTACATAAAACTTCTGAAGTATTTCCATTCTCATAAACTTACAGGTTTTGGGTTGGTAACATTGGAAAAGTCATTTTGCTCCCTGGGCTTTTGCCAGCTCATCTGTGAATAGTGGATAATGTTAAAATGACTATATTCTTTATTTGCAGAAAGAAAGGTTTGAACAGCAGCTGAGATTTCTTCGAGCACTTAAATTTGATAGGAGAAAAATCAGCTAATGAAACACATTTATTTACTTTCCTGAAGCACAAATACATCTGTGCTTACAGTCTCCACAAATATCCATGCTTACCCCATCATCACCCCCAAAACTCATAAAGAGTTTTTCTCTCTGAAGAGATTAAAAATCCTACCAAAGCAGTAAGGCTGAAGGAAAAAAAAATGGAAACAACTATGGATATAGTTGAAAATATTACAAACATGAATTACCCAATACTCATGTTATACATCTCATTTAGGAAACAGAATTCCTAACAAATAGATTAATTCATTTGCAGTCATTAAAAAAAAAAACACTACAAAAGTCAGTAGTATACACTTTATCCATTTAATATTTGAAAAGTTCTTTATAAGAAAATATTTTTACTTAACCTAAAACATATTGTTCTTAGCTTTGGCGAGAAATAAATTCCAGTTTACAGTCTGAGGCAAATATAAGGAACTGGCATTTATCACAGGCTTCTCATTTCCTACATCAGATCAGATCAGATCAGATCAGTCGCTCAGTCGTGTCCGACTCTTTGCGACCCCATGAATCGCAGCACACCAGGCCTCCCTGTCCATCACCAACTCCCGAAGTTCACTCAGACTCACGTCCATCGAGTCAGTGATGCCATCCAGCCATCTCATCCTCTGTCGTCCCCTTCTCTTCTTGCCCCCAATCCCTCCCAGCATCAGAGTCTTTTCCAATGAGTCAACTCTTCGCATGAGGTGGCCAAAGTACTGGAGTTTCAGCTTTAGCATCATTCCTTCCAAAGAACACCCAGGGCTGATCTCCTTTAGATGGACTGGTTGGATCTCCTTGCAGTCCAAGGGGCTCTCAAGAGTCTTCTCCAACACCACAGTTCAAAAGCATCAATTCTTTGGTGCTCAGCCTTCTTCACACTCCAACTCTCACATCCATACATTACCACAGGAAAAACCATAGTCTTGACTACATGCTCTACATATATATTTAAGATGAAGGAAAAATAGAGTGTGTATTAATGTGTGTCTGAGTACGTGGGAAGTTTGATCAACCTGAAATTTTAGGAAAAGGCCTCTCTGAACAGGTAACAATTGAATTGAGACCTAAGGATCCACAGAAAGGTTATTTAAAACAAAGAAAATAGCAGGTGCAAAGGCCTTAAAAGGGGAAAATATCCCCCAATACTCCCCAATTTATAGTGATGTTTATTTTAAAAAAGTGATTACAAAAAGGATGGTTTGAATGGAGACAGACTATGCCAAGTGTGGCAGAGACTGGCTAGCTACGGACCAAGCTCTTTCTGTTCTTCCTCCTGGCACATGTTAAGTAAGACAAGACAGCACATCTCAGGTACTCAGGTGGTCAAGAGTCTGGCCTTGTGAATAAATGATGACCAGTGGATTCTGGCAGAAGTGATGACAGCCAGACTTGGACTATGAAAACTTCCCAGCATGATCCTCCATGCTTTTCCTCCTTTGGTGACAATTTTGGAAGCCACGTGTTAAAGACCACAGAGTCCCATGATGAAAGAAAGCCGGGTCCCTGGAACAGAGCTCTATACTGATCAGAAACACCTAACAGGACATTACAAAGGACTAGAAATAAACTTTTGTTCTGACTGTCCACCTCTGTTTGCTTTTGGATTTGCTTGTCCTAACAATGTTGCCTCAACTAATATGCTAAGTGCTACCTTAACTAATATACTAAGATGCACTGGCTAGAGGTTTGGGTGCTACTTCAAATAATATAGGCGTAGTTAAACTGCTAGCAATTCCAAAATTAAAAACCCAGGGAGAAATAGTAAATGCAGGGCAATAACTGATCAAATAAAAAAATAAAGATTATGTAATTTAGGAGAGTCATAGAATCATAGATTCACTGGGTAAAAGTTAATTTTTTCTAACTCCCTGCCACAGGGAGAAGTAATATAACCTGAGAAGTAGCCATTTTACCTCCAAGGATAGATTACCTACTAAGGACAACAAATTGTGTTTTGAAAAAGAGTGTGATACAAAGTTTGCTTTAACAATTGAAATCTGATTACTATAATTTCCAACCTAAGTAGATGGCTATTTAAAAAAAAAAAAGGAATGAAATGGAAGTATTAGTACAGATAGTTCCTGATTTATGATAATTCTACTTATAATATTTTTTTCAATTTTATGGTAGTACAAAAACAATAAGTATCCAGTAGAAATTATACTTCAAATCCTTTATCTTTTTAGGGGCTAATTATATTCTCTTATGATCCTAAGCAGTGGCTGTGAGCCAGAGCTCCCAGTCAGTCATACAACCATAAAGGTAAACAACTCATACACATACAACAATTCTGCACCCAGGCAACCATTCTGCTTTTCACTTTCAGTATTGTATTTAATAAATTACATAAGATATTCAATACTTTATTATAAAATAGGCTTTGTGATTATGCCCAACTATAGGCTAATGTAAGTATTCTGAATGTATTTAAGGAGGACTAGGTTATGATGTTTGGGAAGTTAGGTATATTGAATGCATTTTCAACTTATGATATCAGGGGGTAACTGTAAGTCAAGGGAGGTCTGTAAATATAATGTATTCATTGATGTATCATTTTTATTCATTCCTCAAGGATTTCTTTGAGCAGATATTAAAAACATCATTATTGATGATATGCTACCAGTCCTTCAGCCAATATTCCACTTTGTGAATTCTCAGCATTGAGTGGATACATGTGGGACTGGTTAATTAAATGGTCTTAACTTCATGAGGTATAACAGGAAATCAATTGATTTTTCTTCAAGGACTGCCTTTAAATGTTCTGTAGAATATCTCTTCCCTATCTTTGGATAATATCTGGGAATCATTCCCAGCTCTAGAGTCACTTACTCCTGAGGAAAAGTTTAAGGTCTCCAAAGAACTGTATCAGCAGACCTAACACTGCCACCGTAGTAACAAATTCCGTCTCCCAAAGGCTTTGGCTTGTTTTTAATAGGGTAGAGTGTATGTGTGGTAGTCACACGTCGTGTCTGACTCTTTGTGACCTAAGGACTGTAGCCCATCAGGTTCCTCTGTCCCTGGAATTCTCCAGGCAGGAATACTGGAGTGGGTTGCCATTCCTTTCTCCAGGGCATCTTCCTGGCCCAGGGATCGAATCCAGGTCTTCCACATTGCAGATTCTTTACCATTGAGTCAACAGATGGCAGTTCAAATGATCGCTTATAAAACGTCTTAGCAAGTTTTTGGGAGGGGTTGTTTGGCAGCTACAGCCAAAGCCCCAGTATAAAGATTAACAGAAAAAAGGTTCATTCTACTTCCTATTAAATATTTTAAAGAGAACATTTATTATATCCTCTGTATGAATGATTTTGCAATCATTATCACCTTTAATCCTTATAACAATTTTATGAGGTAGAGAGAGTTACTCCCCAATGTCACAGATGATGAAATAGTAGCGTAGTAAATTGGTCCCGATCATCAAATACCTTGTAAGTGACCAAGCCAGAACTCTGCTCCACAGCTGGGTGGTACCATTTTAACTGCCTCAATGTTCAAAGATTCATAAGAATATGAATAGGAGAGACAGTTATTTCTCATTAGTGAGTGCTGGCCTTAAAAATCTTGGCCAATTAACTAGAAGCCTATTAGAAGTCATAAGGGATGAACTTCAAAAATCGATAATCTTCTGAATACCAATGACAACAAAATAGAAAATAAAATAGGGGGAAAGATCTAATGCAAAACTACCACTAATATTAATAATATACTAACAATGTACTATCACCGATATTAATAATACAACTTAAAATATTTAGGAATATATCTAACTAAAAATCTGAAAGTCTTTTATAAAAACGTAAATCCCAATAAAAGTTTAGTAAGACATACAATGGCTTCCCTAGTGGTTCAGTTGGTAAAGAATCCACCTGAAATGCAGGAGACCCAGGTGTGATCCCTGGGTAGAGAAGATCCCCCGGAGAAGGGAATGGCAACCCACTCCAGTATTCTTGCCTTATTAAATCTATTAAAGAGAGAGAGGCTATATATTTATCTGCCAAGTCTGAAAAAGGCAAAGTTAACACATTTTTCCATATTAGTTTATAGATTTAACACAATTCAACATTAAAGTATTCTAGGGGAAAATAATTTTGATCCTGACACAATAATGAATTCTGGAAGAAAACGTGAATTAAAAAAAATCAAAAAGATAACCAAGGTGATACATTTGCAAAAATATGAAAGCAAGTTATAAATCTTTAATACATTAAAAAATATAAATGTGTATGTGTGCTGGTTATTGATTTATTGACTTTCAACTCCATATCTTTTTTTCTTTGGCGTTATTTGAAAACAAAGCTAATCCTCTTAAATATTGTTTGTTTGCCAGTTGGTTGGATGATAAATTTAGTCACTAGGGGGCTGAGTAGGCATTACAGGAGGAAGGTCTTTCCATTCCAATTCTGGTGTGCTTGCTTGATGGAATACTACAGTACACATGGTTTCTCCAGAACCATCTCCTTTTGGGCACAGCAGCCAGCAGCTCCTCCAGCTAATCAAACACCTTATAAGTGATCAAGGTGGGACTCTGCCCCACAGCTGGGTGATGCCATTTTAACTGCCTCATCATTTAAAAAGTCATGAGAAGACAGACAGAAGAAACAATTATTTTAGGCAGTTTTAGTGAAGAGGAACTAAAAAGCCTCTTGATGAAAGTGAAAGAGGAGAGTGAAAAAGTGGGCTTGAAGCTCAACATTCAGAAAACTAAGATCATGGCATCTGGTCCCATCACTTCATGGGAAATAGATGGGGAAACAGTGGAAACAGTGTCAGACTTTATTTTTTGGGGCTCCAAAATCACTGCAGATGGTGACTGCAGCCATGAAATTAAAAGACGCTTACTCCGTAGAAGGAAAGTTATGACCAACCTAGATAGCATATTGAAAAGTAGAGACACTACTTTGCCAACAAAGGTCCATCTAGTCAAGGCTATGGTTTTTCCTGTGGTCATGTATGGATGTGAGAGTTGGACTATGAAGAAAGCTGAGCGCCAAAGAATTGATGCTTTTGAACTGTGGTGTTGGAGAAGACTCTTGAGAGCCCCTTGGACTGCAAGGAGATCCAACCAGTCCATCTAAAGGAGATCAGCCCTGGGTGTTCTTTGGAAGGAATGATGCTAAAGCTGAAACTCCAGTACTTCAGCCACCTCATGCAAAGAGTTGACTCACTGGAAAAGACTCTGATGCTGGGAGGGATTGGGGGCAGGAGGAAAAGGGGACGACAGAGGATGAGATGGCTGGATGGCATCACTGACTCAATGGACGTGAGTTTGAGTGAACTCCGGGAGTTGGTGACAGACACGGAGGCCTGGAGTGCTGCAATTCATGAGGTCACAAAGAGTCGGACATGACTGAGCAACTGAACTGAACTGATAGTAGAGTGTCTCTAGTAATTGCCTCTAGTGCCTCATCAGCGGCTTTCCCTAGAATTACTGCAGTGCCCTCTTCAATAAGGTCAGGACCCAATACTTGGGGTAGGGGCACTTATTTAGTAAGTATCTCAGAGCAGCCGGGGTTTTTCTGGAAGGAGAGAGACAAACTTTGAAAGTAGCAGTCAAGGTGAAGGAAGACACTCCACTGGTTCTGTGGTTTTGATTGAGAGGGCTGGAGAGTAGCACCATTTGACAAGACTGGAGGAGAAGCTGAAAGGAACATTAGGAGGTGTAGTCTTACCAGATTTTGCCAAGGACAGGCTCTGCAATCCAGTGGATGGAGTGGAAGACTCTGTCAGGTTGGAGAAGAGCAGGAGATAGGATCAAATCAGAATATGGAACCAACCCCAGAATGTGAGGTTAAGACTGAAGATGATAATGAGTGATGGGGATACTTAGGAACCTGGAATGGGTATGATGAGTGGCAACAGTGTAAAACACTGATTTTTGGTGGTGGTGGTGGTGGTGGTTGTAGCACAGCCTGGATCCCTATGCAATCCACAAATCAGTGCAACCTTTGCATTTCCCTGTACAGAAACTTCATTCTCCACCAGTTCTGATTATGACTAGCACTGGAGGCTGCTAAAACAAATAGATGTAATTTATTTCCTGTTTCTTCCATAAGAGGAAATGTGTGCTACACAGAGTTAGAGTTTAAATAAATTGTTGTTAACAAAATAGTGTTTCAGTGCTGCTAGGCCCAAGGTTAGTCTTTTTCAAAGTAGAGCCTGTTGACTGCCAACACTGGAAATAACTGGGGATGCCAGTTAAATAGCAAATTCCCACTTATATCCAGAGGTCTGTACACCGTTTTAACCCTCAGCTGACTTTGATGCACATGGTCCAAGGGCCACTCTTTTGAGAACTACTTCTAAGATAAATTATTGTTTTCATATGTTACAAGCTAAACCAAAAACATGTTACAAGCCAAAATAAAATGAACAAACAAGGAAAGAATTTTTTATGCTCTCACACCATCCAAAACCTTTGGATTATACTTCAAATGGAAGTTTATGTCTGTAGAAGGAGCCAGGATATTGGGAGTAAGACTACAGATAATCAGAGAAACAGGGAAGGGATGTCTTGGTGCTGGATATAGGCTGACACATGTTGCTAAGAATCAACAAAGAAAAATCATAGGAACATAGGAAAAAGGCAAGGATTTGTGACAGGAGTAAATCAACAGCTTTCTTTCCTTGTTTAAGGATCCAGTGGGACAGCTCAGCCTGGGGATACGGACTCAGAGCCTGGATTCTTAAACCCTAAGGAAACAAAAGGACCTATCCCAACTCTGGCAATTGATAAACACCCAATGCACTCCCAACCAGTGCTGCCATCTTGATCATGGTTTGACCTTCATCTGCTCTTGACTGAACCAACATCACTGGTCTCTTGCCTCCAGGCTCACCCCAATTCAGTCCTCTCAACACAGCTTAGCCAGATATGACTTTCTTTGTATTTAGTCACTGTAGTCCATATCAAAATATTTCAGTTCCCATTGCTAAGAGAATAATATCCAGTTTCCCTTTAATGGCCATGTAGAAAGGATCTTCTGTCCTTTACCTAAAGTAAACTCGTTGAGGTCAAACCTGGACTTCACACTTATAAGTATGCAATACTGGACAAGTTATTTAACTGCCTTGTGCTGAAGTCTTGTCATCTATAGAACAAATGTATTAAATTACATAGCACATCATTCAAACAAACTGTGATGTAAAAATCACCCCCTGGAGCAGGACAATGGAGCAGTCTAAAGATACATACCTCACATAATTAATTGTCAGAAAGATGAATAATTTGATGCATAGGAAGTATGGGCCTTTAGGAAGAACAGTCTCTATTTTACCCTTCTGTCATTTCTCCACATGTCTTTCATTTTCCAACATTATCAAGTCTTTTATCATTTTATAATCAGTACAGGTGCATACCTCATGCTTTAGCACAACTACCTTTTAGCCCAAATGCATCCCCTCGCCCAAGTGATGAACAGGTCTGTCACATCCTGGCTTAGATGTCTCCTTTCTCCCAAACTGCACCCGGTTTTTACTCCCAACCTTTCATTAAACCCTACATCAAGTCCACACCTCCACTGTTATAGCAAATCCTTCCACTGTCAATGAGTCTTTCACATTTATAGTCCCAGGTGGCGCAGTGGTAAAGAATCTACCTGCCAATCAAAGCAGGAGCTACAAGAGATACGGGTTTGATCCCTGGGTGTCTGGAAGATCACGTGGAGTAGGAAGTGGCAACCCATTCTGGTATTCTTGCCTGAAAAACTCCATGAACAGAGGAGCCTGGTGGGCTACAGTCCACGGGGTCACAAAGATTCAAGCGACTGAGCACAGCACGGCTACAAGAAGAATATGCCCTCAAGTGATGCCAGGAATTATACCATTTCCAAAACTGATGCCACACCCTCCTAAACCTTTACCATAATTGAATACCTTTCTCTAAATCAACTTGCAATTTCACTCACATACATTTATTTCAAAAGAAACGTTTTATGACTATCATAAATGAGAAAACCAGTGCATAGATTATGCTACAATAAATGATAATTGCAACAACAACAAAAAATCCTTGTCTGTCCATCGCCAGCAAAGCAACCATGAATCTCCAGAAAATAGAGATTCTCAGTAATAAAGTCTAATCTCTTTTTCTTTTCCTTTGTGCTTACTCTAGTGTCACTTCCTCCCAGGGGTCATGGAAAGAGATTGTGCACCGGGCATTTTAGACCAGACTTTCCAGTGTCAAAAGGCTGCACCGAGGCCGACACCTCAGCTTTTGCAGAAGCAAAGCTCGATGTCCAGCACCTCAGCTTTTGCAGAAGCAAAGCTCGATGTCCAGCACCTTAATTCAAGATGAAGGCTGCAGGCCTTGCATCAAAGATGCTATGCCTGGCACTATGATCTGAAGCTGTGAGCAAGCACAGTGGTGCCACGGCTTAAGAAGCCCACCCCCTCCCCGCTAACAGGTTCCAATAAGGCGGCCCCACCCACAGCCTGTCCAGAGTGGAGTTCAAATCTCTCCATTCTTTGATCAAAGTGTAAGCTTTCCTGGACCTCTGTGGTGGCACAGTGGATAAAAGTATACCTGCCAATGCAGGGGACAGAGGTTTGATCCCTGGTCCTGGAAGATCCCACATGCCACAGAGCAACTAAGCTCCTGCATCACAACTATTGAGTCTGTGCTTTAGACCTCGGGAACAGCAACTACTGAGCCCATACACCCTAGAGCCTGTGCCGCTCAACAAAACAAGCCACCACAATGAGAAGCTCGTGCGCTGTGGCTAGAGAGTAGCCCTCACTCGCTGCCACAACTAGAAAAAGCCTGTGCAAAGCAATGAAGATCTAGCACAACCAAAAATAAACCAAAAAAATAATAGAGAAGAATACCTTAAAAAAAGAATTAAGCTTTCCTATGCTTCTAAGTCAAACTCAGAGTCCCTTAATTGGCACAGGTTAATTGATCCAGGCAGTAGGACCCTTGTTTGGGGCCACTCAAAAGGGTAGGTAACATAACTACCAATGGCACCCTACTCCAGTACTCTTGCCTGGAAAATCCCATGGATGGAGGAGCCTGGTAGGCTGCAGTCCATGGGGTCGCTAAGAGTCGGACACGACTGAGCGACTTCACTTTCACTTTTCACTTTCATGCATTGGAGAAGGAAATGGCAACCCACTCCAGTGTTCTTGCCTGGAGAATCCCAGGGACGGGGGAGCCTGGTGGGCTTCCGTCTATGGGGTCGCACAGAGTCGAACACGACTGAAGCAACTTAGCAGCAGCAGCAGCAACCCATCTGATCCCAGCACTCTGGTGGAAAATTCTGTACTAATATAGAACAACTCTTTGGATGTGGCAAGCTCTCTCTTGATATCCCTAGCATCTATTATAATGTTGGGCAAACAGCATGATCCAAGCACATGATTCTTGAATTGCTACACTCTTTCAGAAAGCCCTGGCTTTGAATCTTGACATTAAAAAGGAGGGTGAGGACTACAGATTTTTATAAATTTAATTTACTAGTAGAGTGAGGCTTTGTGGGAACAAATTCACCTGAATATTACTTGCCGATGGAATCAGAATTTTCAAATCTAAGGAAATGGCAACCCACTCCAGTCTTCATGCCTGGAGAGTCCCATGGACAGAGGAGCGGGGCGGGCTGCAGTCCATGGGGTCACAGAGAGTCAGACATGACTGAGTGACTCACAACAACAACAACAGTTGAAGGTACAGGTTGTCTATATGAATGTAATGAGATGAAAAAAAAAAAATTCAATGGATTAAGTATTAAAAGAAATGTTGGTTACCCCTAAGGAATTACTACTTTTTCCTTCTGGATATGAACAACTGTGAAATTATCTTTGGCTAGAAGATATATCAGAGAAAAATGTGTGCACAGGCCCTAAGAATAGCCCAGAGACTTATACTGCACTACTTCTACATTCTTTTTCTGTTAGTGTTATTTCCCTTTTGATTTTCTCTTGTCCCTATTTCAGGTTTTGTTTTATTATTTTAACATATTTTTCTTATAAGTTATCTAACATTTCTATTGAAACAGATAAACAATTACATTAATTAAATAATCAAATTAATGGATAAATGAACTGCTGGACAACGAAGCAAGATCCTGATCCATAGTGAGACATCCTTTTATGTTTAACTAGTTCAACTGGGGCACAATTAGTAAAGAGAGTGACAATTGGGTAAGACACAAATTAAAAAGCCCCTCAATGGACAGTGTTTTTCTTTCCACTTAGTCTCTTGTTTGAAGGCAGAGTACTCTTGGCACCAATCAAGGAAAAACAGCTATGCAAAAGAGTGGCGCTAGAGGTGGGCTGGGTGTTTTAGTCATTCAGTCCTGTGTGTTTTGCAACCCCATGAACTGGAGCTCACCAGGCTCCTCTGCCCATGGGATTTCCCAGGCAAGAAGACTGGAGTGGGTTGTCATTCCCTTCTCCAGGGGTTCTTCCTGACCCAGGAACCAAATCCAGGTCTCCTGCACTGCAGGCAGATTATTTACCATCTGAGCCATGGGGGAAGCCCTAGAGATGTGCAGTAGGTATGGAATAAAGTAGACCCCACATCCTGTCTCACAATGAAGTTCAAAGTACATCGAATCACTAAAGAGTAAACAGTGACTCTGATTAAGAAGGAAACAAGAAACCATAACCTAGCTGGCAGACCCACAGCCAGGAAAGGAGCAATTGGTTTTCTCTGCTGCTTAAAACAGTAAAATCACTGTTCCTGTGGGGAACTGGCTTACTTATGAGGCTACATAATATTATAATTACCTTTCTTAAAATATCTTCCACATATATCAATTATAAGTCAAGGGCATATTGTACAGCAATGTATGTATTGTACATACATAACAGAACATGTTATGATAACTTTGAATGGAGTACAATCTATAATAATATTACATCACCGTGTTGTATACCCAAAACTAATAATATACTATATAATATACTAATAATAAACAACTATATTTAAATATTTAAAGTCTTTAAGAACACTATATAAGCATTGGTAATTCAAAACTAATGGAATTATGTTATAACATAAATGGTATACTTTAAAGATCAAACAAATTATTGGCCAAAGAAACTTGAATAAAGTAGTTTCCTATTTTCCTTCCTAGAAATCTCTTAATAGATTATATTTATTTGACAAGTATATGAAATATATCTTTATATAAAGTAAAAAATAATTTGAATATAGCATAATAAATCATATCTTTGAGGATACAGAAGGATTCTAGTAGCATATGTGATAGAGTTATTTCATTTTCAGAAAGCTTATTTAAAATGACAAGTATACAAGCAATTTGAAATAGAATATTATAATGTATGCAAAGACTTTGATTTCAGAGTTGATGAATATAATCATTATTGTAAGAAGTTGACTTATTTTCCAAGTAGTATATATTAGGCTGTTTCTTGAATTTCTCTCTTTGCCACCCCCCTCCCTTACACACACACTCACACACACACACACACACACACACACACACACAAATCAATGTTTGCAAAGAAGGTTTTATCCCTGAAATTTTGGAAAATGAAGTATCCAGGAACACAGACAGTAATCTACAGTTTGGTTAAACGTATTTGACATAATCAGAAATTCAAGTTCCTACCTGGAGTCTTTTAGAAACCCTAACAGGTAGGTAGCACACTAAAAGAGGTACCACAACTACAAAGACAGCAAATAAAACCAACTAGAAGGCATTTAAGCATTCAGTCCCTGTAGTCCTAACATTTCTATGTCTTTCATCTTGGAAATTCTTGCTTTTAAAAGACTGTCATGGAAACTGCCAAGACACCATTTCACTTAACTCTTAACTTGCACCACCTTAATCTGAGGTGTCACAGGTGATAGAACTGGCTGGGGAGCCAAGTGACCAGGGTGTCAGTAGTGTCTGAAATTTACCACTCATTAGCTTACTTCATGTTTAGCAACTCCAACTTAAAGTCTTCAAGAAATCCCTTAGTTAGTTCCTAAAAAAAAAAAAGAGAGAGAGACGTACCTCACCACTTCTAGAGAGAGAAGGGAATTCTTTGTGGAATTCCCCCTGCTGAATAGCCTGGACACAGACTCAGAGTCCTCAGTATACTGAGAGTTAAATGACTTAAATAAGATATTCAACCCTACTGACAGAAAGGACCACCTAACTGGAGGAGCAATGAAGATCAATACCCCTGACTTAGCTCAAAGACAGAGCAGTATCTGCAACTCCATCCAACAAGGAGTCTGCCTTGAAGTTCCCTCCCAGCATGGCCTCTCAGGGTCAACAAGAGAGTCACCTATTGCTAATCTGACCTGAGCTCCTGCACGTTTTTAAGAAGAACATCCAGGAACACTGATTCCTATAAACTAACATGGGTTGTGTCTTCTATCATACCCTATTATCTCACAGATTCGCACCGATGCTCTTTGTCGAAATATAAAAGACCAATAAACTCACATTAAACATTGGGTCAAAATAAAACACAACAATCAAAAAACTTTAACAATGATCTTTGTTTCAGAGGGATTAAATTAGACATACTATATTGAATGTGCTTCCCTTGTGGCTCAGCTGGTAAAGAATCGGCCTGCAATGCGGGAGACCTGAATTCGATCCCTGAGTTGGGAAGATTCCCTGGAGAAGGGAAAGGCTACCTACTCCAGTTTTCTGGCTTGGAGAATTCCATGCACTGTATAGTTCATGGGGTCGCAAAGAGTTGGACACGACGGAGTGACTTTCACTTCACTATATTGAGTGGATATAGAATTGATTCATTATTCTGGTAACTAAAAAGTATATGCAAGTATAAGGGAATTGATTTACTAGAGATTTATAAGTTTATCACAGTATTAAATCCTGTTTTAATGTATGGAAAAATAAATTCAGGAAATGAACGAGTGAGTATTTCTTTTAGTTCAAACTCAGCAATAAAATTACTCTAATGGGTCCTATGTAAAATGCCTGTAAGTCTTCATCTAAGCTTATTATTGAGGCTTAAAATTTTACTTGAGACTTGGTCAAATTAAAACTCATTAAATTCATAGAACCCAGATTAAAACTATTGACTGTGAACAGTTGAAAATTATATCATGACTCCCAAATGAAGACCCTAGTCACATTTTTGCCCCATTCTCAATGTACATAGTGGTTCTCATTTTTTCTTTGCTTCATCTTTTTAACTCCTGTGTTTCAAGCTTTGTCAATACAGAAAGGTCTTTAAGGCAAAAATTTAGGTAAGATCTCTAAACTTGAACTTCTCAATTTCTTATAATTCAAGGTACTTTGGGATTCTTTACTGTCTTGCCATACAACCTCATGTTCTCTTGCCTTCCCAAGATGTTAGGACTCTATAGTTAATTGTGGGATTATGTCTAGTCAGTGACAATATTTAAGTTTAAAAATACTTAGTTTGAAACTGCTTTACTGCCATAATTCAGTGTCCATGGATACTGATGGCAGAATTTATTACTAGATTTCTCTCGCTCTAGCATATCTACCCCATGCACACCCCTTGCCCTAACTTGAGCAAATCACAGTTTCAAGAATCTGCAAACAAATAACTTTTCATGACTTTGCACATGTAAGGAAAAAAGTTACAGAAATCACAGTTGGAAAGGAACATAGCACTATACCCTTACCTTTGCTTAGGTTAATTTGGATGAAAACAGTCACCATCATATCCACAATCTTCTCATTCATGTCTGAGATGTCTCCATTTCCCCTGTGAGCCTTATATTAAGCTTTACCTAATTTCCCATTTGGAAAAAAAAAAACAGCCCGGCAAAATGAATGGGAAGGTTTTGCACCTTTCAGAGGTCTTCAGCGGTGCTCCTAGTCCTGGATGGCCATGATCTTCAACTTTGCTGCAACTAAGTGCTCTACTTTTCAAATTTCACATTTTGGAAATGCAAAAATATGCTTTTCTGGAAGAGGCAGTCTACACAATACCATGTAGACCTATTGTCTGTAAGCACTAGATTAAGCAAGCTCAAACACTGCTGTCAGCACTGCCCCATTATTTGCAATGCAATGTACCTCCTTCCTTTATATTAGGTTCAGATTTTCCCTTGCTGAAATTTAAAAAAAAAAATTCTGTCTGTCTCTGTCACTTTGTCTCCCTAGATAGATACACAAATAGATGAGAGAGAATTTTATATAACACACACACACACACACACACACACACACACACACACACACTATAGCCTAAGGCAGATCACTTGCTGAAGATTATAATTCTAAGTATGGTATCTATCCATTTCTCTCTGGATCCCCAAACTAAGATTCAAAATAATGAAGGCAGCATAAAAGAGACATTTTCTTTATGAAAATTATAACATTGTAGTAACCCAAATCCCTTTACTATCAAAATGAAGCTGAAAACAGGGCAAGCACATTCATCTCTATTTCAAGGTCTGATACATGTTCAAATTGGAAGTGGAAATTAGCATTTTTTCCCTAATTAACAGCCTGGTCTAGAATGAGAAAACTGGAGTGAAGGGGGAGTTCTCTTTTTATAAAGGACTTAACCACCAGACATAAAATAGGTTAGATCTTATCTAAATGAATTGATACTGAACAATTATCATAAATGAGAAATTTTCAAACAATTCTTTGTCATTGCCAGTTTTTTCCCCAAGAACCTATAAACACCAGGATCTCAGTTTTTGAGTGAGAAGATTTTTTTTTTTTTTTTTACTCAAGTTCAACATTGCCTCTTCTATGTTCTCTAAATCCATGATAATCTTTCCTTCTGCCAAAATTTTCTCTAAAGTTTATCTTTATATCTGAAATTTTATTACTTCTTTTCTCTAATAATGTCTCTTTCGGGAATAAATTATTAAGCTAGAAATGTGATTTTTATCTTTAATGAAGGGATTCATTTATTTTTATTAAAAAGCCTTGAAATTTGGCATAGTTTAGACTAAAAGGTACAAACCAGATCATACTTTTCACATCATATATGGCTCAGTATAAGCCTTGGTTTGTCCTAAGAGCATTTTCACATCTTTATGTAAAATGACATAGTTTCTAATACATTGTAATTTTTTATAAGAAATATATACCCAGTATTAGCTTGTGGAATCTAATATTGACCAGTTCTTCTTGATAAACACCTTTTCTTTATTATTAAAAGTGATTTTACAGTCATATACATCAGTTGTATCATTCTGTAGGCATGAAATTAATGTGGTCTGGAAAACTGGGACTTATTTAGTATAATAAAATTCTAGCCCACTGTCTTAGCTTGGGTTTATTACAACACCTTAAAAAGTACAGTGCATCTATATTTCATTTCTTTAAAGAATATTATATTTGATGGGAATGAAAATTAAAGCAAAACACAAACTGAGCTGTAACATTTCATCCATTTTACTCCAGTAGTCTTGTCCTGTATTTTCTTGCCTCTAATACTAGTCTTTTAGACACATTCTCCCAAATATTCCTTTCTCCATGTATACAGCAGTCTTGGAGGGCAGGGTGAAGATGGAGAGAGGCATTCAAAATAAACAATCAAATACCTAACATAACCTAAAGTTCCTTGAGGTAGATACGCAAGCAAAACTGTAATTATATACTTCAACCATCTCAATAAATTATAAATTACATAGCAATTATTGTTATAATAAGAAACATAATCTGCTACACTTTACATTGAAAATATCAGGAATGCAGAATGGATCTATCTAATTATTGGTCAAACAGGAAACTTTAGATGAAGTATTCATTTCAGATCATGTATTGAAATCATATATATTTTTTTTTCCAGAAAACAGTATTTATACTGAGGGACTGAAAAGCCTTTTACTTTTTCTTTTTTATTTAGATATAACGGACATATAACATTATATTAGTTTCAGGTGTACAGTATGACTCAAGGTTATCTTCCCAACCCATGGATCAAACCCATTGCAGGTGGATTCTTTACTGTCTGAGCCACCAGGGAAATCCCAATAAACTTATATATCACAAAATAATCACCAAAATAAGTCTAGTTAATATCCAGTAACACACAGTTACAATTTTTTTCTTTGAATGAGAACTTCTAAGACTCTCAGTATTTTTTTTTTTCCTTCATGGCAAGAAAATGACTGATGGAAGGCTTTGCCAGGATAGCAATGGAGCAAGTCACCAGAGAGACGGTGTAGCTTTAATTCCCTAGAATGCTGAATGAAATCAGACTGAATGAACAGCATTGACCAAGCTAGGCTTCAAATTTCACGTTAGCAGTGTTTCAGAGTTTGCTAAGGGAGAAGCTATGTTAGCAATAGCTCTCAGCGCTTGATTTTTGGAAAAGTAATCAGTGAGCATCCCATGGAACTATGACTTGTACTCAATCACACAGACCATCTATAAATCACAATCTGATTCTAAGCTTCTCAAACTTTCAGTTCAATTCAGTCTCTCAGTTGTGTCCGACTCTGCGACCTCATGAACTGCAGCATGTCAGGCCTCCCTGTCCATCACCAACTCCCAGAGTCCACCCAAACCCACGTCCATTGAGTCAGTGATGCCATCCAACCATCTCATCCTCTGTTGTCCCCTTCTCCTCCTGCCCTCAATCTTTCCCAGCATCAGGGTCTTTTCCAGTGAGTCAGCTCTTCACATCAGGTGGCCAAAGTATTGGAGTTTCAGCTTCAACATCAGTCTGTCCAATGAACACCCAGGACTGATCTCCTTTAGGAGGAACTTTAGAAAGCACTAAAGTCATCTAGGACTTTTGTTAAAAATACTAATTCCCATGCCCTACCCCACTGACTTGCATTATCTGGTTCTATAGGGCTCAAAGATCTGCATTTTAAATATCACTGGGGTGATTCAACCTGCCTATCATCATATATTATACCTGTTTGTACCCAGCCCTGGGCCAATGCCATTAGGACGACAGAATTGCCTCTGTGTTGCTGATCTACATGAGAGGGCTTTTTCTTTTTTTCTCTTTTTTTGGCTGTACCACAAAACATGTGTGATCTTAGAACCCTGACTAAGGATCAAACCCACATCCCTTGTAGTGAAGTGTGGAGTCTTAATCTCTGGACCTCCAGGGAAGTCCTGGGGCTATTCTTTAGGGAGGCAAATTTACCTATCATCCAGTTGGAAGGAAGTCTATGCTGTCTTTCAAGTTCCTCAAGTTGATATTAAAATGATTGCTGAGGTTCAACTTGCATATTGTATATATGCATAGGTGATATATGTGATTCTTAAGGTCCTTTTAAAAATGTCATGAACAAGACCAAACTGTGATTATTTTTAGTCTTGTCTGCACACATACATATGCATTTTGACCATTTTAACAAATTTGCTTTTCATTTTAGTCAAAATCAAAGTAGCAATTTGTCGTGACCTCAAAAATCCTCAAAGAAAACCTATCACTGTTAGAGTAATGTAGTCAATAAAAATTTTTTAAATATTCACTATAGTCACCTAATAAAATGAATATCCAAAACTTCTATTTTAAAAATAATGGTCCCTAGATCTTCAAGTGACTTCATTGATTCAACTCCCAGATGATGATAACCATAAAACCTACACCTATGTGGCACTGTTTCCATTGTTTCCCCATCTCTTTGCCATGAAGAGATAGAACAGAATGCCATTATATTAGTTTTCTGAATGTTGAGTTTTAAGCCAACTTTTTCACTTTCCTCTTTAACTTTCATCAAGAGACTCTTTAGTTCTTTGCTTTCTGCCAGAACGGTGGTGTCATCTGCATATCTGAGGTTATTGATATTTCTCCCGGCAATCTTGATGGAAACAGTGAGAGACTTTGTTTTTCAGTTCAGTTCAGTTGCTCAGTCATGTCCAACTCTTTGCAACCCCATGAATTGCAGCACATCAGGCTTCCCTGTCCATCACCAACTCCCAGAGTTCACTCAAACTCATGTCCATCTCCAAAATCACTACAGATGGTGACTGCAGCAATGAAATTAAAAGACACTTTTTCCTTGGAAGAAAAGCTATGACCAACCTAGACAGCATTTTCAAAAGCAGAGACATTACTTTGCCAACAAAGTTTCATCTAGTCAAATCTATGGTTTTTCCAGTAGTCATGGATGTAAGAGTTGGACTATAAAGAAAACTGAGAGCTGAAAAATTGATGCTTTTGAACTATGGTGTTGGAGAAGACTCTTGAGAGTCATTTGGACTGCAAAGAGATCCAACCAGTCCATTCTAAAGGAATTCAGTCCTGAATATTCATTGGAAGGACCGATGCTGAAGCTGAAGCTCCAGTACTTTGGTCACCTGATGCAAAGAATTGACTCATTGGAAAAGATCCTGATGCTGGGAAAGATTGAAGGCAAGAGGAGAAGGGGATGACAGAGGATGAGATGGTTGGATGGCATCACTGACTTTATGGACATGAGTTTGAGTAAGTTCTGAGAGTTAGTGATGGACAGGGAAGCCTTGTGTGCTGCAGTCCATGGGGTCGCAAAGAGTCAGACACGACTGAGCGACTGAACTGAACTGATGTGGTACTGGGCTGTTTTCAAAGTGATGTCAAATACATGAGTTCATTTGATCTTCACAAGGCCTAGAAAGCATTCAAAGTTTAGAGAGACGTGTTCTTGAACTACTTCTGTGACTTCAGTTTCATAGGTTTTTTCCCCCCAAGGCACTCATCTCATCACATAGAAATTGCAATATTAAAGTGAAAAAATTAGATCAAACCAAAGTCAGAACTTATCATCTTCCCTACAAAATCATTTCTCCTGCTCAGGTTGGCAGGCTGCCATACTTCTGAGTTCAGTCTGGGAGTGAAAAACACCTTCACGTCTGGCCCAGTAGAAGAACCCTTACCTCTCTCTACAATGGTAAACACAAGGAATATGGAACCATTTCTAGTTTGCCACTTGTGTCACACTGCTTCATGATCATATAACTGTGCCCAAAAGGTCCCTTCTGCATGGGAACCCTGGATTCTGTCTTCCTTTCTGCCTGACAAATCCTAGTTTTCCTCCAAATTCTGCCTAAGTGCCATCTCTCTTGGGGACCTTCTTTTTGCATACCTCATCTATGTTATTTATTTATCGATGCAATTTCCCCCAAGTCTAAATGCCTGAAAGGTAAATCATGGGTCTTAAACATTTTAGGATCCTCATGCCATCTCTCAATTGCAGTGGCTGCTAAATAATTCATGGGCTACCTGAAACATAGTATTTAAAATTACTACATTCCTAACTAAATATATTGGACTTTTATTAATAAGAATACAATAACTGGGCTTCCCAGGTGGTGCCCAGATTCTAGTGGTAAAGAATCTGCCTCCAATGCAGGAGATGTAAGAGAAGTGAATTCGATCCCTGGGTTGGAAAGATCCCCTGGAGAAGGGAATGGCAGCCCACTCCAGTATTCTTGCCTGGAGAATCCCCTGGACAGAGGAGCCTGGTGGGCTATAGTCCATAGGATTGCAAAGAGTTGGATGTGACTAAAATGGCTTAGCAGTAACTAAAAATTTGGCAGCAGTCATGAATGACTACTTTTAATGTTGGGGTAAATGTGCTGAAAGCAATTTCCTACAGCCGGTGTCATTTTTATTTTTCATCCACATTTTGTCTTCAGCAAGAGGATAGTAGAGCAGTTAGATATGTAGACTATAGAGCCAGACAGATTGTCAAATCCAGTCTCTACCTCTTCACAGCCATGTGACAATGACCAAGGCATTTCCATCCAGGGCCTCACTCTATTGTGTATAAAACTAGAAATATAACAGTAATTGCCTCACAGAATTTCTGTGGGGATTCAGGGAGCAAATGCATTCAGAATTCTTAAAACAATGCCTGGAACCAAGTGAATTCTCAATACAGGCACTTTAAGAGTCATTAAATCTAATAGCATGATTAATTCCCTGGATCAGAATTATACATACAAAGCAAAGCTAGATATATTTATTCCTATCTCCTCTGTTCATGGTTTTTTTTTTTTTTTTTTTTTTTTGAGTAAATTCGATGGTTTACCTCCATACTTCTGCCAAATGTCCTCTTTGAACAAAATTACCCAATTAAGTCTCTAAGTAAGCACTGTATCATGGAAATATAATGCGAACTATGAGTGTAATTTTAAAATTTCTAAGTATCACATAAAAATATTAAAAATATAAAAGTGAACTATGTTTTTTCTTTAAACAACTATGTCTAAATATTTTCATTTTAACACACAATCAGTATAAAAATTATTCATGGCATCCAATGTGTATTTACACTTACAGCAAATCTCAATTAGAACTAGTCATGTTTTAAGCACATGATCAATGACCAGTGTGTCAGAAAAATGTCTAAGATGCCATCCAACTCAATAACATGCAGTTCTTAGATTTGTCACTGGGTGGTGCTGGAGCCAAATACTGTTCTTGAATAAAGTAAAGGTTCTTAAAAAGATGTGGTTTAGTCTCACTAAACTTCATTGCTTAGTGCCTTGCTCCATTGTTATACAGATTTTAAATCCTACAAAGATAGACATGATGAACTAATGAGATAAAAATCATCACAAGAAACCATCAATGCTAAAAATCAGGCAAATCCCAATTCTCTTCAAACAGATATTGTGAGGTTTGCCAGACTCATTTTATGGGCAAGGTTATGAGATTTTAAAATTTCTGAGGAACTACTTTCTATAATATACTCATTTTTATCAGATATATCACATATAATGGGATCTCTTTTTATCCCTATAAGCTTAGAACCACAGTTTAGAGCCATGGTTCATGTAGCCAAATTTATTTTTCAGTTAAAATCTTGAACAACAGTTAACATAGCACCTCAACATTTTGACAGCTGTCCTGGAGAGGAGAGTTGATGAAATTTAATTTGTTGTCAAAAAAAACTTGGATTAGGAACAATGTGATATTTTTACTTAAGGATGTAGGCATTTGAAAATGCATGTATTATTTTTCTAACATCTATAGCAGAAATGGTTTGCAAGGGAACTATTATTTAAAGCAAATTTCTTACTCCATCCCTTTAATTCAAAATTCTCTCAGTCTCCATCTATCCTATTATACTCTTTGACGCTCAGTCCAAAAACACATGCAAAAATAATTTAAGTTCCCAAGCTCACTGTTAATGCCATCATGCTTACTATGCTACAAAGTTCCTATATCTTTAATTGAGACTAGTCCCCAGCTCTGAGAATTGCACTGTGACAGGTACTACTAGCTACCCATGTGCTAGATGCTAAGTTGATTCAGTTGTGTTGACTCTCTGCGACCCTCTGGACTGTAGCCCGCTAAGCTCCTTTGTCCATGGGATTCTCCAGGCAAGAATACTGGAGTGGGTTCCCATGCCCTCCTCCAGGGGATTTTCCTGACCCAGGGATTGAACCTGAAGCTCTTATGTTTCCTGCATTGGCAGGTGGCTTCTTTACCACTTGTGCCAGCTGGGATTCTTCACATGTTCCTTGTTGACAGAACTCAGATTTCTGCTAGGAGTAGCCACATGCCTCATTAAATATGCATTTTGTTAGTGTTGATTGCAGCCAAGAGTGGTCATCTGATATACTCTGCCCTTTGAGATACAATAAAAAGTTTGCCAGGGATTCTGGGAAAGCTTTTTGTTTCTTTGTAAGCTGAGCGCTGAAGAATTGATGCTTTTGAACTGTGGTGTTGGAGAAGACTCTTGAGAGTCCCTTGGACTGCAAGGAGATCCAACCAGCCCATTCTAAAGGAGATCAGCCCAGGGTGTTCTTTGGAAGAAATGGTGCTAAAGCTGAAACTCCAGTACTTTGGCCACCTCATGTGGAAGAGCTGACTCATTGGAAAATACTCTGATGCCAGGAGAGATTGGGGGGCAGGAGGAGAAGGGGACGACAGAGGAAGAGATGGCTGGATGGCATCACTGACTCGATGGATGTGAGTTTGAGTGAACTCTTGGAGTTGGTGATGGACAGGGAGGCCTGGCGTGCAGCGATTCATGGAGTCACAAAGAGTTGGACACGACTGAGCTACTGAACTGAACTGAACTGAAGGGACAAATTGAGCTGGTACCACCCCTTTCACCCGCTTCCTGCCTTGACTGTGGATAATGGAGTTGATGAAGCTATCTGCTGCCACAAGGCAATGACCATGTGGATGAAAACTATGAGCAGAGAATCAGAGAGATTCTCGTTCTCAGAAGGCAATGCTACCAGCTGATCCAAAACCAGGAGACTACCTCCCTTTAAACTTACTATATGAGAAAACTAGTTCATTCATTTAATTGACTGTTAGTTGAATGCTGTGTTATTTGTAGCCAAATAGATTCAAGGCTATGGTTTTTCCAGTGGTCATGTATGGATGTGAGAGTTGGACTGTGAAGAAAGCTGAGCGCTGAAGAACTGATGCTTTTAAACTGTGGTGCTGGAGAAGACTCTTGAGAGTCCCTTGGACTGCAAGGAGATCCAGCAAGTCCATTCTAAAGGAGATCAGCCCTGAGTGTTCTTTGGAAGGAATGATGCTAAAGCTGAAACTCCAGTACTCTGGCCACCTCATGCAAAGAGTTGACTCATTGGAAAAGACTCTGATGCTGGGAGGGATTGGGGGCAGGAGGAGAAGGGGACGACAGAGGATGAGATGGCTGGATGGCATCACCAACTCAATGGATGTGAGTTTGAGTGAACTCCGGGAGATGGTGATGGACAGGGAGGCCTGGTGTGCTGCGATTCATGGGGTCTCAAAGAGTCAGACACGACTGAGTGACTGGACTGAACTGAACTGAACTGAGATTCCTAATATAAGCACTTTCCCTGTTTCTGCTCCCTAACCTTCATTTTCCTCCCATCCAATCAATATGAATCTTTCTCTTTGTCCTCCCCTCCAAGCCCAAGTTGTCACCTGGCTAATTTCAGAGTTTTTTCCCCTCATAGTTCAGTATTCACGGAGGAGAGCTAGAAAGTTAATCCCAGCTAGTAAGTATATTTTATATTATTGTGTTATTAAGATTATTATTACCATGAATCTGACTCATTAACAACCTTAAAGATGAGACGTCTATGAAAACCAGAAAGGAATAGAAAGAGATAATGATTACCAGCATTTGAGTAATTCTTTATAGAGGGCTTTCACAAATACTCTTTCATTTGACCACAAAACAGCTTGTCACCATAGGTGTGATTAATATTCCATTTTTATAGGTATGGAAGTTGAACCTAATAATTTATTCTTGAAGGTGACATGCCCCTTTTGACTTAAACTTCTTCCTGGAGACCTAGTATGACAATATCATGGCTTAGATCATGCCTGCTTAACACCACTGTCTGTAGGGACATGATGATAAAGATGAACATTTATCAAGTAGGTGCTCTGTGCTAACAGCACTGTTGCATCAAGAATTTTACATATATTGGCTTGTTCAGTGCTCACAGTGATGTTATGGCCTTGCGCTGTTATCATTTTCATAACATGTGAGGAAAGTGAGGTTCTGTCCAGGGGCAATCCACCAGCCTTACCCTGTATCAAGCTGTTCTCACCTTAATCACTCGGCATAGCATATTCCTACCCTTCTATCCAAGGAGATTGGATTTTTATCTTTGAGCCCAAATCAAGCCATTAGACCCTCCCCACCTACTGCATTTGTTTGTTTTTTCCATTGCCACTGGATTAGAAATTTCACTTGTATTTAAGAATGGCAACCATCTGTCTCACACCATGAAAAAATTCAGCATTAAATTATTTGACTTGATTTTCCCATTGAATTAATGTTAATGAATTTTGGCTCTGAAAACCTGTGCTTCAAAAGAACTCCATGGATCCCTAACTTTTAAATTAGCTTAGAGTTTCCTTTCACTTCCAAGAAGAAGGCTTTATTTAAAATGTACTTAATAAAAATGTGTGCACTTCAAAGATAAGCAAATATATTTTCATATGACTTAAAACAGGGCCTTTGTACTTCACCTCATGATATCATTGATACCATATTACTCTTAAAAAGTAAACTCAGGCAATTTAGATAATGCACATTTTCACTTGGACATCGATTTATAAATGCTGTTTTTGTTTCTGATAGTGGAATGGGACATCATGGATCTGGTTTTATCAAAGTTCTGTCAGTTACTAATTATTAGACCTTGAGCAAGTTTCTCATATTCTCTAAACCTCAGTTTCCTGAGCTCTGAAATGGAGCTAGCATATCAGGCTCCTTTTTCTTTGTGTGTGTGTGTGTGTGTTTTTTTTTTTTTTCTCTTTTGAGTATTTAAATAAATAAATAGATATAAATTGGCATATGTCTTTGCATAATATACACTTAACCAATATTAATTCACATTCTTCCTTTAGCCTTTCCAACATGGACATTTTAATCTTGCTCACCAGGTTTGTTAAGCCTTAAATCAGATGTGGGTATTTCTCGGCACTTGAAACTGAGAAATAGTATATTAAGGAAACAATAAATAAAGGTAACTTTTAGGATAAAGCTACAACTTTCATGACCCAAAGGAAAAGTTGAAACTGAATATCGTAAAACCATATTCTATGTTCTTTGAAGTAAGACTTTATTGACTTGCATTTTATCTTTAAACCCTGGTGTATTTCCTTATTCTTAGGTATTGCTTCCTTGAAATGCTTAGACCTACATAAATAGTGATACTGCATTATGTAGGTGATAAAATACATGTGTACAAAAAGCAGCATATTTCTGTGCTGCTCTACCTTTAGGAGCTTTACCTTTCTATCTAAAAGCTCTTTCAATTGTTTTGAAATGACACTGATTAAGTTATAGAGAAAGGCTTTGTTTGATGATACCCTGCCTTAATCCCTATCCATTCCAATTGCCTTCCACCAAAGATGGCAGCCTAGAGGAGCGCATGGCAGTCCACTCCAGTACACTTGCGTGGAGAATCCCATGGACAGAGGAGCCTGGTGGGCTACAGCCCATAGGATGGCAAAGAGTCGGGACGTAACTGAAACAACTTAACATACATAAACACAGAGAGGGCAAACAATGGCTCTCATTGTAAGGAGGCTAACAGGAGCTCACGGTATCTGCAGATAGTAGTTGACACAGTCATTGGATGATACGATTTCTGACTCTCAGAAGAGAAAGTGTCAGAATTTTGCTGCAAATAATTCAAACTGTGGCTTTGGAGGCTGCTTTTTTTATAGTCTCATGACATCTTGTTCATAACTCTCTCAAGCTGTTTTTATATTCTAAATTTTCATTTTATACACGTAAAGCACGTCCCTATTGAGATTTTGGGACAATGCCTAATTTGATTTTATATATGTCTGGAAGAGAATAGTAGATTCTCAATAAATTTTAGTGGAAGAAGGAAAGGGGAAAAAAGGATGGGAAGAAGAAAAATTGCAAGTATAAGAAAAAGGAAGCCTATGTCATTAATATAATTAGAGCCAAAAATTCGTATTTGTTTCACTACACCAAACAACCTCTCTTAAAGTAACTACATTTTGAACTGAGCTCATTACCCAAGTAGTCAATAAAGCAACTCTATTGATAATAGTACCATCAATCCCCTACTCTGTAATGACTTTAGTTAACATCATCCTTTATCTGAAAGTTCTTTTTAGCTTTTATGCTATTTTTCAAACTGAATTCAAGGCACTGTAAATGACCATGGCTCCTTGGTAAAAAGATGACAAAAATATGTAAGCTAATGTATTGTTCTGTGTTTCCCCACAGTGTGGCAGCAGAGACTTAAGAAGTGGGAAAAGCCACCAGTGTTTGGGGGAATATTCATGCAAGAGTCTGGTTCAGGGAGACCCAGCTCACAGAGCAGTTCTCAGCTAGGATATGCATGGGGATCAAAATGCCAATCAATTTTTAGTGCTTCAAACTCTAACAAAAGAAACTATTTGTTAGTGAGCTTCATATGTTTACTGTAACATACTCAATGACTTCACAGAGGGATCAAATCCCTTTTCAGTTTTTAGCAGGTAAAATTTGTTGGAAATGTTACTATTAGTGTTGGAATAAGTAAAGGTAAACACAGTAGGCTGACTTACATTATATAAATCTATTGAAAGAAGATCTAATTAATTGTAATTAGACAATGAAGCACCCTCTATGACAGATTAGTGAAATGAAAATAGAAGCAATTCAGAAAGTGTGCTGTGGTTCATCTGGCAAGTGGGAAGTGAATGGTAGATAAAAAACAGTATAGTATTACCATTCATTCCACAACCATCACCTTCCCACCTCCACTGCTATGGCACTACTCTATTCCAGGTAGAGAAATGCAAATGGCTAGGAGGGAGCCCTGATGTGGAAGAGTTCATTCTTTAGCCGTAGAGGTGAGCAGGTAATTAAATCACCTGGTTAGTATGTGAAATGAGACCAAAACTATTCAACTGTGTATGTAGGTTGTACACTGAGGACTGAAATTACTTCTTCCCCTGTAGATACACTGTTTATGTTGCACTGACTTACTATTCTGCTGTCTTCATTAGTGTACCTTTACTATGCAAGAGATTCTTCCAGGCAAATAACTTGATAGAGGAAATTCAAGAAATTAAAGGAATTCCCAGAAATACCCACCATGCTGGCCATATCATCTTGCCTTGGGGAGTTTAGAGAGCTGGCATAGGATAAATAAGTACTATAAAATAGCATGTATATAAAATGAGGAATAATTGTCCTTGCAATGTCTTTATTTTCAGATTTGTGAAAGCATTTCTACATTTGTATCTTTCTCATTGGAATAGATATCTTATGCTCAAATCTTGTAAAAAGATAAATGACAATAACTTGAGGACATCATTATGAATACAGTTCTGTATTTTTCTTTGTAATTCCAAAAGTAATAATCTTCACATTAATGAAATAAATTGCTGTGTAAATATACTTACCAATTAATGATGTTATTTTTAAAGATTCATTTCTTTTACAAAAAGACATTCGAGCCCTTAATGCTTTCAGAAGAGGAAGTGAGACTCAGAGAGTTTATATGCTCTATTCAGTACCACACAGAGAGCAGGAGAAAGATCAGGTCTACAATTCTGGTGTAAGAAGTAGCATAGTATAAGCATTTTTTCAAACTTAAGTAGTACATACTGTTGTTTTAGTCACAAAGTCGTGTCTGACTCTTTTGCAGCCCAATGGACTGTAGCTTGCCAGGCTCCTCTGTCCATGGAATTCTCCAGGCAAGAATACTGGAGTGGGTTGCCATTCCCTTTTCTAGGGATCTTCTCAACTTAGGGATTGAACCAGAGTCTCCTGCACTGCAGACAAATTCTTTACTGTCTGAGCCACCAGGGAAGGCCATAGATCTGATTTAAATGAAAAAAATGTTGAGGGGTCTTTATGATACACCTGTGAATCCATAATCACTTATATAATAGAGTCAGAAAAACATGGGCTTGAATCTTAGATATTTCTCCTAACATCTGTGGGATTTTGTTCCGTTTATTAAACACATTCAATCCCATTTGTTCATTTACTAATAGTATTCATCACAACAGTATGTTGTGAGAATTGAATATCAGAACATAGGCAGATCATTTAGCCTTTATGGGGCATGCACTAAACGTCCAATATGTTTTTATTATCACCTTAATCATTTCTATCTGCTAACTACTTGTTAGCTAACGACTTGTTCAGCTTTGCTACTTGGTTGTTCTCAGTTAGATCTCATTTAGATATCCACAAAGGAATAAAAAGAAGCAAAACCTTTGGCTTGAACAAGGGTACAGGAAAACTTTGATTTATTTTGCCAGATCTATCTATCAGTCAGACCTGAAGGTAGGAAAAAGATTTAGGAGAGCTAGATTTACTAATAAGTTTAACTGAGGTGCAAAAGTGGCACCTCATATCCAAGAAAACAGGTTAAAAATTGTAAACAGATCCAAGTATGATTTCCTTTCATGAAATAAATGTAGTAGGTCCTCTAAAAAAGATACTTCATAAATCATTGAGGATAATGAAGTCCCTGAGAAATTGAGGACATTAGCCTTGTGTTGTCAGTCAGTATTTCTAATGTGAGACAGTCAAACCTGGGAAACCAGAAAAATCTGAACTGTAAGATGCATCTTTACCTTTTAAAGATAATGAGATTTCCCTGAAATAACCTTAAAAACAAACCATGAGTGATTTGCATATTCTGATACTGTTCCTAAGTTGTATTTATGCTTTCAAAGATGACAGTAACATGATATCTTCAGTTATATTTCCCCAAGGCAAAAACATCTTCAGTTCAGCAGAGAAAAGCATGTTGTCACTAACTCAAGGCAATTGGATCCCTACAAGCCTGATGTTTTTTCCACATGGCACACAGAGGAAAAGGACAGATATTTTAGAAAAGACATCATCAGATTATTGATTTCCACACAATAAAACATAACCACTTCAAGCCAAGTGTATATTTCCATGGAGAATGTAGAGCCTACAAACACAGCCCTAATGGGAAAAATAGTAACTAAATGACTGTGGCTTTTATTTCTTAAAAAGAATTAAAATTACATTTGTGGGTAAACAAACCCGATCAGCCCAGGGTCATTGGAGGGTTAGAGAAGGGAATCAGACACAAGGACAAAAAGAAAGAAATATTAAAGTAAAAGGAGGTAACAGAATGCTAGCAAACAGAATCCAATAACATATTAAAAAGATCATATATCATGACCAAGTGGGCTTTATCCCAGGGATGCAAGGATTCTTCAATATTTACAAATCAAGCAGTGTGATACACCACATTAACAAATTGAAAGATAAAAACCATATGATTATCTCAATAGATGCAGAGAAAGCCTTTGACAAAATTCAACATCCACTTATGATAAAAACCCTCCAGAAAGCAGGAATAGAAGGAACATACCTCAACATAATAAAAGGCATATATGTTAAACCCACAGCAAATGTTCTCCTCAATGGTGAAAAATTGAAAGCATTTCCCCTGAAGTCAAGAATCAGACAAGGATGCCAACTCTCACCACTGCTATTCAACGTAGTTTTGGAAGTTTTAGCTAGAGCAGTCAGAGAAGAAAAAGAAATAAAAGGAATCCAGATTGGAAAAGAAGAAGTAAAACTCTCATTGTTTGCAGATGACATGATCCTCTACATAGAAAACCCTAAAGACACCACCAGAAAATTACTAGAGCTAATCAATGAATATAGTAAAGTGGCAGGATATAAAATTAACACACGGAAATCTCTTGCATTCCTTTACACTAACAATGAGAAAACAGAAAGAGAAATTAAGGAAACAATTCCATTCACCATTACAATGAAAAGAATAAAATACTTAGGAATAAATCTACCTAAAGAAACAAAAGACCTATCTATAGAAAACTATAAAACACTGATGAAAGAAATCAAAGATGACACAAATAGATGGAGAAATATACAATGTTCTTGGATCAAAAGAATCAATATAGTGAAAATGAGTATACTACCCAAAGCAATCTATAGATTCAATGTATCCCTATCAATCTACCAACAGTATTTTTCAGAGAACTAGAATAAATAATTTCACAATTTGTATGGAAATATGAAAACACTTGAATAGCCAAAGCAATCTTGAGAAAGAAGAATGGAACTGGAGGAATCAACCTGCCTGACTTCAGACTATACTACAAAGCTACAGTCATCAAGACAGTATGGTACTGGCACAAAGACAGAAAAATAGATCAATGGAATAAAATAGAAAGCCCAGAGATAAATCCACACACCTATGGATACCTTACCTTTGACAAAGGAGGCAAGAATATACAATGGAGAAAAGACAATCTCTTTAACAAGTGATGCTGAGAAAACTGGTCAACCACTTGTAAAAGAATGAAACTAGAACACTTTTTAACACCATACACAAAAATAAACTCAAAATGGATTAAAGATCTAAATGTAAGACCAGAAACTATAAAATTCCTAGAGGCAAAACACTCTCCGAGATAAATCACAGTAGGATCCTCTATGACCCACCTCCGAGAGTAATGGAAATAAAAGCAAAAATAAACAAACGGGACCTAATTAAACTTAAAAGCTTTTGCACAATGAAGGAAACTCTAAACAAGGTGAAAAGACAGCGTTCAGAATGGGAGAAAATAATAGCAAATGAAGCAACTCAAAAGAATTGATCTCAAAAATATACAAGCAGCTCATGCAGCTCAATTCCAGAAAAATAAACGACCCAATCAAAAAATGGGCCAAAGAACTAAATAGACATTTCTCCAAAGAAGACATACAGATGGCTAACAAACATATGAAAAGATGCTCAACATCACTTATTATCAGAGAAATGCAAATCAAAACCACAATGAGGTACCATCTCACACCAGTCAGATCGGCTGCTATCCAAAAGTCTACAAGCAATAAATGCTGGAGAGGGTGTTGGAGAAAAGGGAACCCTCTTACATTGTTGGTGGGAATGCAAACTAGTACAGCCACTATGGAGAACAGTGTAGAGATTCCTTAAAAATCTGGAAATAGAACTGCCATATGACCCAGCAATCCCACTGCTGGGCATACATACTGAGGAAACCGGAACTGAAAGAGACATGTGTACCCCAATATTCATCACAGAACTGTTTATAATAGCCAGGACATGGAAGCAACCTAGATGCCCATTGGCAGATGAATGGATAAGAAAGCTGTGGAACATATACACAATGGAATATTACTCAGCTATTAAGAAAAATGAATTTGAATCAGTTCTAATGAGGTGGATGAAACTGGAGCCTATTATACACAGTGAAGTAAGTCAGAAAGAAAAACACCAGTACAGTATATTAACACATATATATGGAATATAGAAAGGTGGTAATAATGACCCTATATGTGAGATAGCAAAAGAGACACAGATGTGAAGAACAGATTTTTCAACTCTGGGAGAAGGCAATGGTGGGATGATTTGAGAGAATAACATTGAAACATGTATATTATCATATGTGAAACAGATCACCAGTCCAGTTCTGATGCATGAGACAGAGTGCTCAGGGCTGGTGTACTGGAATGACCCTGAGGGATGGGATGGGGACAGATGTGGGAAGGTGGTTCAGGATGGGGAACATGTACACCCATGGCTGATTCATATCAATGTATGTCAAAAACCACTACAATAAAAAATAAAGTAAAAAGAGGGATAGATATAGAAAGTGAACATTAAATTATAACTTAAAAAAAAAAACACTAAAGAAAAGGCTTTCTCCTCATCAGAGTCTTTTCATTTATCTATTCCCAAATGTCCATCCCCACGTCCTACATGGAGAATGGAGGAGAAAGTAGGGTGATTTTACTCTTTCCCACTGGAAGCATCACTATCTAAGCCTGATCTATCCATTCTTTTGGGGGAGATTTGTGCCTGAAATAAGATTGTTCACTCATTTTCTACCCTTTCAATCACTCATTCATTCATTTTTACTTCCATTCTAAACATGATCTATGAAGTCTATTTATTCAGTACTAATTTCCCAATATTACCTAACACAACTCATTCTCTATACTATTCCATCCATCTTAAATCTCTTTCAGTGGCTTGAACATGTACCTTGTTTTGTCAGAAACTGTTCCCTTCTTTGTCTCACAGAAAATCTTTCTGATGCAGGGATTGAATTCAACCAGGTCTCCCCTCATTGCAGGAAGACTCTTTATCATCTGAGCCACCACCAGGGAGCTCCCTTTACCTCACTAGCTTTCACTTATCCTTTGGGTCCCTGCTTAAACCATCACTTTCTCTAAAGAAGATTTCCAGAAACTCATCAACTTGGCTTGCTCTTAGTGACAGGTACCCCTGCTCTGGAAGAACCCTCTTCATTTCTAGTATCATACTCACTGCAGAGGTAAGTGTCTCCTTCAGTGAGCTGTATCTGTCCTATTCTCTAGCATTATGTGCTGTCATCTTCTTGCAGACCAGTTGCACAGAGTAGCAGCTCAACAGATGATTGTTGCATGAGAGAATAAACAAATCAAGACTCTGAATGTTGACAAAAATATCAAGCATAAAGACCTACAACAAGCTGTAAGTTTGAGCAAGGTGCTATGTGAAGCAAGGGAGTATTTATAGGAGGAACTAAGGATCTATGTATCTTCAGAGAAATTAGTTACTTTTCCCCTTCATTGCCATAAAGAATGATACTTATATCTGCTCTATGATGTTGAGGGCAGGCAGTTTGTAGCTCAGCTGGTAAAGAATCTGCCTGCAATGCAGGAGACACTGGTTCAATTCCTGGGTCAGGAAGATTCCCTGGAGAAATGATAGGCTACACACTTCAGTATTCTTGGGCTTCACTGGTGGCTCTGTTGGTAAAGAATCCACCTGCAATGAAGCACAAGCTGGAGTCAAGATTGCCAGGAGAAATATCAATAACCTCAAATATGAAGATGACACCACTCTTACGGCAGAAAGCAAAGAGGAACTGAAGAGCCTCTTGAAGAAAGTGAAAGAGAAGAGTGAAAAAGTTGGCTTAAAACTCAACATTCAAAAAACTAAGATCATGGCATTCGATCCCATCTCTTCATGGCAAATAGATGGGAAACAATGGAAACAGTAACAGACTTTATTTTCTTGGGCTCCAAAATCACTGCAGATGGTGACTACAGCCATAAAATTAGAAGATGCTTGCTCCTTGGAAGAAAAGCTATGACCAACCTAGACAGCATGTTAAAAGCAGAGACATTACTTTGCCAAAAAAGCTCCATCTAGTCAAAGCTGTGGTTTTTCCAGTAGTCATGTATGTATGTGAGAGTTGAACCATAAAGAAAGTTGAGCACTGAAGAACTGATGCTTTTGAACTGTGGTGTTGGAGAAGACTCTTGGGAGTCCCCTGGACTGCACGGAGATCCAACAAGTCCATCCTAAAGGAAATCAGTCCTGAATATTCATTGGAAGGACTGATGCTGAAGCTGAAGCTCCAATACTTTGGCCACCTGATGGGAAAAATGGACTTATTGGAAAAAGACCCTGATTCTGGGAAAGACTGAAGGTGGAAGGAGAAGGAGATGGCAGAGGGTGAGATGGTTGGATGGCATCACTTACTCAATGGACATGAGTTTGAGCAAGCTCTGGGAGTTGGTGATGGACAGCAAAACCTGGTGTGCTGCAGTCCATGGGGCCACAAAGAGTAGGACATGACTGAGCAACTGAACCGATGATGTTGAGACTGTTTCTTCTAATAGCCCAAAACTGAGTCAAAGTGCTAACTAACTCAATTCCAATGCTGTGTTAGTCTCTTGGTCATACCTGACTCTGTGACTCCCTGGACGCAGTCCTCCAGCCTCCTCCATCGTGGGATTTCCCAAGCAAGAATACTGGAATTGGTTGCTATTTCCTTCTCCAGGGGATCTTCCTGGACCAGGGATCAAACCTGTGTCCTCGGCACTGGTAGGTGGGTTCTTTACCACTGAGCCCCTGGGAATTCAATTCTAATGAATTATCTAAAACCGAGGTCCAATGCCACTCCAAGTGCAGATCAGAAGAGCTGGACAGGTCCTACTGACAACAATCCCTCCTTCACTTTTATCCATAGAAAACTGATGAGATGACTTGGAGAAAACAGCAGAGATGAGATTGGTAGAATTTCATCCCTCTTTTCTCTCAGAACCCTCTAAACTAAACTGGTTGGTAACACCCATGAGTCACTTGTAAACATCTGGGCTGCCCATAAGAAGGAAAGAATTGCATTGATTTCTTCTGCTATAGACTGCTTAGACACAGAACACTCAGGTCCTCCTTAGCACAACCAGCAAATCAGACAAGAACCTGGTTATTTGTGCCTGGGAAGATCTACAGCTTAGGAACATATGCGTTAATATAGACTGATGCCTAGTTACAGTCTAAAGAAAAATGAAAACTGGAGATTGCTAGAACAGTCCAGCTGTGCAAAGAATGTGGTGTAGTGTCCTTAGGGAAAATAGTTCCAACTTTTCCTAGTCCATGAGGCACTAATAGGATGTAAGAGAAGATCCCAATGATGTCTATGCCTCCATGTGGAGGATAATGATGGAACTGGGGCTGCCTGAACAGATAGTAAGTCTAATATAGCTAAAGAGTTCTCAGTGGAGGCAAGACCATGGAAGTTGAATAACAACACCCAGGAAAACCATGAGCACCACACACTCAGAAAGAGATATATATTACAGTGGAATCAGGGACTTTCTCCCCATAAACAGTAATTAACATAGGAATCATGTAACTTTCTTTCCCCTTCACTCTGCCTCATGTACTAGAAGAGCTTGGTCATAAATGAAAGGGGAAGGGAGGTAGAAAGTTTTGAACCAAACATGCAATAAGAATTTCAAGGTACTAAACTTTAATATCTGAAATTAATTAAGAAATTCTAGAAGATTCCCAAGATGTCATTAAGGGGCAGAAAGGAGGATGAATATTAAAATGAGGTGGTTATCAAAAGAAATAAAAGCATCTCACATTTTTGTTCTGAAGAGCTGAGATTTTTTTCAATCAACAAGCTATGTTTCTATCTATTCCAGAACTTTATCTTACCCAGTATGAATTACTCTGTTCCTACCCACCTTCATAGTCAAGGACTTTTATCTAATTTCTTTACCTACAGTAATTAACCCCTGTTGCTGATACATTGATTAACAATCAGAAAGCACTTGTTGAAATGAAGAACACTTCACATCAACTCAAATTCAATTTAACAGAAGGATGAGGAAATACCCAGTGATGTGATACAATGCCGCCACCAGTGCACTTCACTTCACAGTTACACTCTCTGCATCCACAGGCTTCTGTGACCCACCATAGAAGACTCAAACTACAAGACTTCTGTACCAACCACTACCATTTATTGTGGGGTTTGTTATCTACTCAATTACCGTTTATTCCACATAAGATTCCATTTATTCCACATAAGATTCCATGCCTAGGTATTACTATTCCCATCTCACACAGAGAAAAACTAAAACTTTGAGAAGTTAGAAGCCTGTCCCATGGACATGTAGCCAATAAGATATGAAATGAGATTTCTCAACTCAGGGCTTTTTTTCTTCCAAACCTTGTGCCTATTCCACTCTCCCACATATTTCTACAGTGTCTCTTCTCTGAACTTTCATTACAATCAAATATAGCACACCCACTCACTCTATCAAATATTCAGTGACTTTCCACAGAACCAATTAAGTGGCTTGAGCAAATGTATAAACAATTGTGAACATACAATTCAAGTTCAATACTACTGTGAAGAATAAGTCAAAAGAAAATATGATCCCCCATTTATTCTTTCTTTTTCTCAGCAATTAGTTCTAAGACATTAAGATAAACCACTGCATTTTCTTTATAATGGGAGGAGACATTAATCTTCCCTTATCATCAAGAAAACACAAATAGGTTTAACAGAAACTTTGATGGGAGACACAGCTGAGGTGGTAGGGAATCCCTGGGTGGTGGGTAGCAGGTAAGGGTGAGCAGAAAGAAGAGGGCAGAAGAATGAAAAGATTGAACCCAACAGTTCCCAGTTCATGTTCAGCTCTCAATCTCTCAACTCAGTGAGGTGTCAGGATGTAGAAAGGACCTGAAAAGATGTACCCCAACCATATAGGGTGGGAAGAGAGACCACCAGAGGAACCTGTCAATAGACAGTATTTCCAATGGGGCCATCAGCAATGTGCCTGACCAGATTCTATAATGTATGGGAGTGTTCCTACTTCTTGTGAGACAGATATGATTTCCTTTGTAGAGCATAGGTCCTTAAGGGCTAAGCTTGACAAAATACCAGAGCACTTCTTTATATATATGAAGCACTTCTTCATAAATAATGACAGCACTTCTTTACCTCCAAGAAGAGATTCTTAAAATCCTTATAGGTTCTACAAAGATTTTTGCAGAAAGTATAGTGGTCATTTGTCTAGACCATCAAGAAGGTTCTAATAGGCTTGTATCTGAAATTACACAATAGAATCCCCTTAAAGTTGTCAAAGTGGACAGAGTAGACCAGCCAGTCCCAAGTGATCTCTCAGGGTATATTTGGAAACACTAAAACAGATACCTAAAAACCTCTTAACTTGCTTGGAGCCCAGGAAGAAAGACTGTGAACCCTGGCCAAAATCAGATATAATTTCTTTTATATCATTGAGTGCCTCTTATGGACCATGCCCTGTTCTGAACACTTGACATATTTATTAATACACTTAATACACAAGACCATAAGAAAATACCATTACTGCATTTAACCTACTGAGGAAAGTAGAGGACAGAGAGACTGAATAATTTGTCCAAGGTCACAGATCTACAAATTACTGGGGCTTGAATTTGAACCCAAGGCACCTCAAGCTCTCACTTTAAAAACATTTTTTAAAACAATTTAAAATGTCTATTTATTTATTTGGTTGTGCCAAGTCTTAGTTGCAGCATGCAGAATCTTTAGGTGCAGCATGTGGGATCTAGTTCCCTGTCCAGGGATCGAACCCAGGCCCCCTGCATGGGGGCATGAAGTCTTAGCCACTAGACCAGTAGGGAAGTCCCCCATCATATTCTGCTAAAGAAAATAGTGTTTCTGCTCTTATAGATCCAATATGGAACTGACAGAGTCTTTACCTTCTATGGGGCACTTGGTTTGAAGTCTTAGCAAGATACTTGCCACTCAGTAAATAATATTTTAAGAAAGTCAAAAAAGGAAATTTTACAAGGCAATTCATTCATGTTTTTATCTTTAACTCAGTTCATTTTTTAAATGAGAAATGTTGTTTACCTATCTGAGAAAATACCTTGGAAAAATATTTCCACCAACTTTGTTTCAATATACTTTATCTCAAATGTGTGATATTTATAGACTGCTTCAATTTGGGTAAGAAAGATTCCTGGGTTGACTTTTATGAGGTGAAAATGTAAGCTCTTGAGGCATACAAAGATACTGGAGCATTCTTAATTTATTCCATTATCTTTTAATTAAATTGCCCTCTATTATCATTTTGTGAAGTGGAATTGTGAGCTTGTTGGACCATAGAATTTGGCATCCGGTTCTTTTGTCATAATCACTGCATCTTCTTCAATTAATTTGTCTTTCTGAGCTTTATCTATTCTGTGCCTCTAATTACCATCTACAATTGCACCCAGGTTTGAAACACACTGTTTGAAACACTTTTTCAACAAGTAGGCATCCAGCAGCATCCAAAATATTATCAGTGATTGCTCTAAATAAGAAACTTATTGCATATATTTTTCTGAGAATTTTCTTAGTGCCTATCACTGATCTTTGTACTTTAACATAGATTATTTAATTTTATTCTATGAGAAACTACCTTCACAAGTATAATGGGAATAACAATAATCCCTCTAATGACCACATATGGACCTTGTAAGGGTTAGATGAGTTCACAATACAAACTCTATGAACAGACTTGGAACATAGTGTGTTCTATGCAATGTCAGCTCTTATTCTTTTTCTTTGTTTTTTTACTTTGAAGTCACACAAGGATCTCAAAATTATTGTATCTAAAGCTAGTGAAGTGAAGTGAAGTGAAGTGAAGTGAAAGTCGCTCAGTCATGTCCGACTCTTTGCAACCCCATGGACTATTCAATCCATGGAATTCTCTAGGCCAGAGTACTGGAGTGGGTAGCCTTTCCCTTCTCCAGGGGATCTTTCCAACCCAGGTCTCCTGTGTTGCAGGCAGATTGTTTACCAGCTGAGCCACAAGGGAAGCCCATCTAAAGCTAAAATCATCCTATTTCCCAAGGTTATTTGCCACAGCCCCCACTCCTATCTTCCTTTACTCAAATATGGTATTACCATCATCATCTACCTCATATCAAAAACTTGAGTGTAGGCTGGGAATGTAAGTTGGTGCTGCCGCTGTGTAAAATAGTATGGAGGTTCCCCAGAAAACTAGAAATAGAATCCAGCAATTCTACTCCTCTGCATATATTCAGACAAAACTGTGATTCAAAAAAAAAAAAAGAAAAATAGATGCACCCCTATGTTCTTAGTAGCACTATCTACAATAGCCAAGCCATGGAAACAACCTAAGTGTCCATCAACAGATGAACAGATAAAGGAGATGTGGTCCATACATACAATAAAATACTACTCAGCCATAAAAAGAGTGATATAATGCCACTTGTAGCAACATAGACACAACTGGAGGCTTCTGGCACTAGTGGTAAAGAACCTGCCTGCCAAGGCAGGAGACATAAGAGATGCAGATTTGATCCCCAGATGGGGAAGGTCCCCTGGAAGAAGGCTTGGCAACCCATTCCAGTACTCTTGCCTGGACAATCCCATGGACAGAGGAGCCTGGCAGGCTATGGTCCATAGGGTCCCAAACAGTCAGACACGACTGAAGCAACTTAGCAGCAGCAGTAGACACAACTAGAGGTTTTCATACTAAGTGAAGTAAATCAGATAGAGAAAGACAAATACCATATATCACTTATACGTGGAATCTAAACTATGACACAAATGAATCTATTTATGAAACAGAAGCAGAATCGTGGACATAGAGAACAGACCGCTGCTGCTGCTGCTAAGTCACTTCAGTCGTGTCCAACTCTGTGCGACCCCATAGACGGCAGCCCACCAGGCTCCCCCGTTCCTGGGATTCTCCAGGCAAGAATACTGGAGTGGGTTGCCATTTCCTTCTCCAATGCAGGAAAGTGAAAAGTGAAAGTGAAGTCGCTCAGTCGTGTCTGATTCTTAGCAACCCTATGGACTGCAGCTTACCAGGCTCCTCCATCCATGGGATTTTCCAGGCAAGAGTACTGGAGTGGGGTGCCATTGCCTTCTCTGAGAGAACAGACTGGTGGTTTCCAAAGGGGAGGATGTTGGAAGAATGACCGAATGGGAAGTTGGGGTTAGCAAATTAAGCCCCTATATATAGAACAGTTAAACAACAAGATCTTACTGTATAGCATAGACAAATATATTCAATATCCTATGATAAACCATACTAGAAATGAATATAAAAAGAAAAGAATACAAAAAAGAATATATATATATATATAATTGAATCACTTTGCTGTACAGCAGTAATTAATACAACATTGTAAATTAACTATACTTCAATTTAAAAAAAAAACTGAGTATAGGGATGCCTTCTAATTCTTCCATTCTTGCATTGACCAATCTATCAACAAGTTTCAGAGTGCCTATTAAAAATATATCTTTACTCACTCTCTTCGGCACCATTACTCATGTCTGAAGTACTGACATAGTTTAAGCAAGTGCACCCTCTACTTTCGATCTTAATTAACTTCTACTCTTCTCTTTAGAGCAGCCAAAGTAATTTCTACTCATGAAGTGGATGGAAGTTGTTTCAATGATATGTCTTTCTTAAAAGTTCCAGACAATTTGGAAAACATATGTGAATTGCAAAGAGGAAAATAAAAAGACACACCTATAAGGAACATTACAATAAAAAAAAAAGGCCATTTAAATAGCTCTTAGAAGCCTGCTGTCTATCAAGACAATGTATAAACACATCTACCTCCTCTAGGGGATGATGGGGAAATGCAGCACAATTTTGAGAGACATTTTAAACACTAATTATTTCACCCTGTGTCTGTCATCCTTAAAGTTCCATTAATAGAGGCAAATGAGTTGACAGGTGATTGCAAAATAAAAGACTATCTTAACATAATATGAATTAAGATATTTTACTTCAGTCTGCATATTATACCCCAAGCCAACTGACTTGAGTCGTGTTTAACCCTTCAAAAACTCCAGGAAAGAAGTAAGAGTAAGCACTGCATTTAAAAATCTCTTCATAAATGTTTTCTCAATGAATAGTACTGTGATACAATTTATTTAAGCAATTTATGAATAAAGCAAAATACATTTTCACTTGTCATGGTATTTTCTTGTTATGACTAGTTCTTTCTATCCACGACTGCTGCTGCTGCTGCTGCTAAGTCGCTTTGGTCATGTCCGACTCTGTGCGACCCCATAGACGGCAGCCCACCAGGCTCCCCCATCCCTGGTATTCTCCAGGCAAGAACACTAGAGCGGGTTGCCATTTCCTTCTCCCATGCATGAAAGTGAAAAGTGAAAGTGAAGTCACTCAGTTGTGTCTGACTCTTCGCAACCCCATGGACTGCAGCCTACCAGACTCCTCCATCCATGGGGTTTTCCAGGCAAGAGTACTGGAGTGGGGTGCCATCGCCTTCTGCATACCCATGGCAGCGAAGCGAAAAGTAAAGACCAGGAAAATACAAACAATTCTTTAAATTCTCTCACCCCCACCCTATTCATCTATAGCAGAATGGTTAAAATCAAATCCTGTCTTTACTAGTTACTACCTGCTTGATCGACTAAACTTCCAAATCTTTTAATGTGAGATCTTTTCATCTCTAAAGTGAAGATGAAAAATCATAATTCTTACTTCATTAGGTTATTAAAGTTCATTGAGTTAATATATGTAAAGAACCTGGAATATTGCCTAGCACACAGGAAAAGATATCTTGCTTTTTATATTTACTTCTATGATCTTTTTTTGCAATGTGTCAGTACCTCTGATGTTAGAGATGATTAATTATCTAATTCTATAGGGCTTTTTTTTTACTCTTTCCTCTGTCAGATGCTACATTAAATGTGAAATTGCATTGGTAATGGTGATCTGATATGATTAGTTCTAAATAATATTTATGATCTTTCTCTAACACAATTATATCAAGCCCCTGAGGGACAGTTGACCGTTGAAAAACACAAGTTTGAACTGCATGGGTTCACTTATATGCAGATTTTTGTCAATAATAATGCAAAATTACACAGTCTGTCATAAGATGGAGGAACCATGGATATGGAGGGACAACTATAAGCTACATTCAGGTTTTCAACTGCTGAACTGTCAGTGCCCATAACCCCTGCATTGTTCAAGGGTCATCTTTACTCTTTTAACAACATAGACTGACCGGATCATGTATATCTTCTTTAAAATCTTAAAGTGGACTGAGCATCCATGTTGCATAATATTCCTGCCTTACTTCTTTGCCAGCATGATGTTTCCTTCCTGTGAAGGACTCAGGTTTGGTGTGGGTCACCTCCTGCACTGCTCCTTAATTCATGCCACCCTCAAGAAGGTGAAGTGTGCAAAGAAATAGTTGGCATGCTCTGCCATGCTTAGTCCTCTTTTTATCTGTCCCTCAGCTAGGCCTGCCTTGGTCCAGTCATTCTAATGAATGGGTTGGAAGTGTTCATCATTTTGTCTTCCATGCGTGAACCCATTTGGCTCCCACACTAGGCTGATCCCAGGTAACTCAGTGGGAAAGAATCCTCCTGCCAACGCAGGAGATGCAAGTGATCCTTAGAGGAGGAAACGGCAACTCACTCTGATATTCTTTCCCTGAAAAATCCCATGGGCAGGGGAGCTTGGCAGGCTGCAGTTATTGGGGTTGCAAAGAACTGGACATGACGGAGCACTCCTAGGCAGATGGTTTGGCTTCCATGTTTACCCTGGCATTCTATCACTTTGTCCACATTCAGATAGGAATAGGTGCCAGTTGATAAGCCCTTTGAGATCCCCCCAAATGTTTACCTAACTGTAAAATACACTGTGCACTTGAATTTTTCACAAACTTTGTCTAATGCTCCTTTCTGACTTATGCTATAGCCACTACAATTCAGTTCAGTTCAGTCACTCAGTTGTGTCCGACTCTTTGCGACCCCATGAATTGCAGCACGCCAGGCCTCCCTGTCCATCACCAACTCCCGGAGTTCACCAGACTCACGTCCTCTTCCAATTTTGTGAATACATCACATTCTTTTTCATTTTTGGCTTTTATATGTTTTATTCCTCTGTCTTCCTATTCTTCACATACTTAACAATTTTTTATTCTTTGGATTTTATTTCAAATACCACCTTTTGAGAGAAACCCTCTAAGTAAGTTCCTTGTTATTCTCTCTCATAGCATCTCATATTTTTCTATCACTTATGTTTTGAACTGTTTGCTGTGTGTCTCCCTCACCAGATTGCAAGCTTCATGAAAACAAAGATGTTGGTCTTCCTGCCAGTGGATTATTTGGCATCATGTACTGGGCCTAACAGGGGCTTCCTAGGTAGCACAGTGGTAAAGAATCTGCTTGCCCATGCAGGAGACGTAGGAGACACAGGTTTGACTCCTGAGTCAGGAAGATCCTCTGGAGGAAGAAATGACAATCCACTCTAGTATTCTTGCCTGAAAAATCCCATGGACAAAGGAGCCTGGTAGGCTACAGTCCACGGGGTCACAAAGAGCTGGACATGACTGAGCGACTGAGTGCACACACACACACACACACACACACACACACACGGGGCCTTATATATAATAAAGTCAATACACACTTGTTGAATCCATAAATGACTTCTGTCTTAACTAAACAACCATGAATTCATCACATACTATGTGAAAAAATGCATTTTACTAAGTTAATCATGTGCCCTTGCCCTCCAGAGTACTGTTTTCCAATATAGCCAGTAGCTATCCAGCTTGAAACTATTAAATATCCATGTTTTCCTTTCATTAGCTTTGTGAATTTCCATGCCCCATTTGACAAATAACAACTAACAAAAAGAACATCAGAAAGAACTGCTTATTAAAAGAAGGAGCAATTTAACTCCACAAAATATCTCAAAGGAGACTTCTCTGCCTAATTATAACTGCATGTAAATCTTACAAAGCATATGGAAAAACACATGCCGTTACACTAATTTGTTTTGTGTATCTTGTCTTTCAAATGATACAGAAAGATTCTGGAAGTCAAATGTTCTAACTTTTGCTCTGTATTCTTTAAAATGCCAAGTAGTAGTTGGACACTTTATAGGTATTCCATAAATAAATGCTGAATTAATTTTTGAGTTCTTATATTCCTCTTACATTATGTATAATACAATCTTAGATGCTGGCAAAGTAAAATATGTATGTTCTAGTACTTATGAAGTCAAATGTGAAGGAAAAGTAGAAAGGCTTACATTTTTTACTTCAGAGAAAATATTCAATCACTTCTCAAATCCCTATAACAATTTTTAAAAATGAAAGACGCTTGATAAAGTAACTAGTATCATAGTACTCACTGACATAGAAGTGCTTTATTCCCCAGGACGCAGAAGACCATTCTTCTTTCCTTTAGGCAGTAAGGATACAACAGTGTTCATATTATCACTCAAATAATTATTGTTGTTGAGAAAAGCACACTTCTATGTTTGTGGCTGCCCTAAATCAGGGATTTAGAAGTGTCCAAGGCATCAGAGAATATGATTCTGTGCTTAAGCAAGAGCAACAATATACAAGTGAATTAATTAATAGCAATTCAATCCTCAAGTTATTGTGACATATTTTAGTAAATTAACAGTTAATTATTTCCTGTATAATCTTTATAATCATTAGTAATCAGGAAATGGCTGTACTTGATTTGAAAATTAAATTATATTAAGCTTATAAATGATATTGATACAAAGAAAAGTAAGGCTATCATAATATTACTAAATCAAGAAATTAACAAGGTTTTTTTTTTTTTTTACTGTCGTATTTCTTGGATGTCAGATATATAGAATGGATGTGCTGTGCTTATTGTTCAGTCATGTCCGACTCTTTGCAACCATATGGACTGTAGCCCACCAGGCTCCTCTGTCCATGGGGATTCTCCAGGCAAGATTACTGGATTGGGTTGACATTCCCTCCCTCCAGGGGATCTTCCTAACCCAGAGATTGAACCCAGGTCACCGGCATTACAGGCGGATTCTTTACCATCTGAGCCACCAGGGAAGACAAATACATAAATAAGTATCGGAACATAAGAAAATGGAAACTATGTGCCTTTCCTCAATCTGAACATATAATTTCAGTTCATTTTAACAGTTATGAATCACCGATTGTCCCAAGCATCATGGCACATGGGGCACAAATATAAATAAGACTTCTATGACATCTGAGGCTCATATGTTAGCGTCAGTCAGTTCAGTTCAGTTCAGTCGCTCAGTCGTGTCCAACTCTTTGCCACCCCATGAATCGCACCACACCAGGCCTCCCTGTCCATCACCAACTCCCGGAGTTCACTCAAACTCATGTCCATCGAGTCAGTGATGCCATCCAGCCATCTCATCCTCTGTTGTCCCCTTCTCCTCCTGGCCCCAATCCCTCCCAGCATCAGGGTCTTTTCCAATGAGTCAGCTCTTCACATGAGGTGGCCAAAGTGCTGGAGTTTCAGCTGTAGCATCATTCCTTCCAAAGAACACTCAGGACTGATCTCCTTTAGAATGGACTGGCTAGATCTCCTTGCAGTCCAAGGGACTCTCAAGAGTCTTCTCCAACACCACAGTTCAAAAGCATCAATTCTTTGGCACTCAGCTTTCTTCACAGTCCAACTCTCACATCCATACATGACCACAGGAAAAACCATAGCCTTGACTAGACGGAACTTTGTGGGCAATAGTGGAGGTCACATTTACAGAGATTAAACTTACAGCCTGATTCTCAACTCTATGAATTTTTTACAAACATTAAAATTTTACAAAGAAATGTTACTAAAGGATGCACAGAGGACTCCAAGTGCCTACAAAATGTTAGCAACTCACTCTTCTACTATTAGATGCATTTCAGTAAAATGATGGAGCTACTTGGGAGATGCTTTTTTTTTTTCTTTTACTGATTATAACCCACAACAAATCACAAAGGGTTCTTTTTAATGTGTTTTCAGGGGACAGGGTGATGTTGCTTTATGCTTTTCCTACATGCATCTGTGTATCTTAGAACTTGGTCTACAGCATTTTGAACCTCATTAATTAGGATATCACTCTTCAGAGGACTGTGGTATTCAGAAAATGCCTAGGCTGCAGTTTCCTTCCAAGTAAAATTTCCATCAATGGCAGTAAATGAGTATATATTTCCCAAGGCAGTGATAAATACGTGTAACATGATATGCTGAGTATACTAAAATTAAATACAAAACTGGAAAAAGCTTTCTAAGATAGTTTGGAAGGACTGATGCTAAAGCTGAAACTCCAGTACTTTGGCCACCTCATGTGAAGAGTTGACTCATTGGAAAAGACTCTGATGCTGGGAGGGATTGGGGGCAGGAGGAGAAGAGGACGACAGAGGATGAGATGGCTGGATGGCATCACTGACTCAATGGACGTGAGTCTGAGTGAACTCCGGGAGTTGGTGATGGACAGGGAGGCCTGGCGTGCTGCGATTCATGGGGTCGCAAAGAGTCGGACATGACTGAGCGACTGAACTGCACTGAAGACAGTCCCTCACTTATTCTGATATTCCTCTATCCTATTCATCTCCTCACCCTGATATTAAAAAGAAAAGAAGGGGGCTTCCCTGGTGGCTCAGTGGTGAAGAATCTACCTGACTATGCAGGAGACACAGGTTCTATCTTGGGCTGGGAGGATCCCACATTACCACGGAGCAACTGAGCCCGTGTGCCTCAACTATTGAGCCTGTGCTCTGGAGCCTGGGAGCCATAACTGCAGAAGCCAGAGCACGCTAGAGTCCATTCTCCACAAGAGAAGCCACCACAGTGAGAAGCCCTTACACTGCAACTCGAGAGTGGCCCCCACTTGCCACAACTAGAGTAAAGCCTGCACAACAAGATCCAGCACAGTCAAAGGTAAATAAATAAATGAAATTATACAAAAAAGAACAACAAGAAATAAGAGAAAGACAAGAGAACCAGTGCTTCCTACCACTTGAAGTCATGGACTCCCTGACACATATTACACTCCAGCTCATAGAAGCTAATACAGTGCAATGAAGGTATGGACTTGAGCAGCAGAGAGCTGGTTCAAATCCTAGCCCTGATAATACTAGGAGGGTAACCTTGTAAGGTTAACAGTGTAATGTTAAGTTTTTTAATGGTAAACTTGAGATAAAACCTAACTCAAAGGATTATAATGAATGTGAAATGAGATGGATACAAAGAGACTACCACAGTAGTTGTCATACAGTAAGTGATCAAAAGTGTTAAATTACTTTTACATCACATCAGTGGTAGAGAAAATTTGTAATGAATAGAAAATATTCATTATGCTTCGAAAATGTCTACCATGTCAGATTTTAAAACCAAATTTGTATAGTCATAATATGTGAAAGCAGGATAATACATTAAATATTACACATCTTGACTTCTCAAAATCAATCTGTGCTTGTCACTAATTAGTCAAAATTAGGGAGACTACATTGCATTTAATCCCAGTACCACAGGGCCCAGACATTTCCTGCTTCTATTTATGTGTGTGTTTTTCCATGAAGATATCTTCCCAGGTATAAGTTACATCAGTGGGGCTAAAAATTGCCTAAAGAATAACATTTTAAAAACTCGCTAAAGAAACTGCTATGGGGTCAGTCCTAATCAGAACTTAATTTTAATACATTATCATCAAGTGTGAAGGATTAATTTTATAATGATTAATGAAAGCACTTAATTGAATAGCACTCTCTGCTGTCTCCAGCTATATGGGGCATTGCTGTCACTGATTCCAGATCAATGGTTCTTCAGATTAAACCAGCAGCTCTGCATTTCTCTTTCATTTAGAAACTCATCTGTGGCTCAAATCAAATGTTTTGGGAATGATTATACAGTCTTTGTTGACTATTCAGAATCTGTTTTTTGCTCCTCCATCAAATCCAAAGCTCAGTTGGGGGGTGTGGTAAAGATGTCAGTGACACTACATGTTTGTTCCAGCTGCTCTCTCAGGAGGTCATGTGACACACTGCTCAAGCCAATGAGTACTAGACCCTGCTTAGGATTTCTGCAAAAATTATGCTCCATTTTCAGAGGTTTTGTTCCTTCCTCCATATGGCTTTTGTTCCTCCCTTCTGTCTAGAATTGGAAGGGAGGTGCAAGTGCAGTGACCATTTGTACACTTTATGGATAAAAACCAAAGAGACTGGGACAGGATGAAGAATCAGAGGCTCACAAGCATTGACTAGTGATATTGCAGACAAATGGGTTAGATTTAGGTCACAATCGGTCTTGGAGAGGGAAGGGAAGTGACAAAACTCTGTAAGCACAGCAGAAAGGGAAAGGGTACACTGAAGCTTCTTAGAACTCCAGCATCCACTGGTCCAAAGATGGGACACAGAGCATCAGGAATATATACAAGTTCAAGACAGTGGTTAAAGCACACTTCTTCAAGTTAAGATTAGTTCAGAAACTAAAAAATGTCACACCATAACTGAGACAACTTGTGAGATGACAGGAGTGACTGAAAGTCCAAACTAAGAGAATGAGCTACATAATTTTATAGGAATCAATATTCCTAGTCTTCATTTTCTTATATTCTCTTGAAGAAGGTTTATTACGATGAAATATTCTCAGTTCTCCTTCAAGGCTTGTCACACTATTTAATGTCACCCTGGGAAGTAGTAATACCTTAGATTCTTTGGCAGGGTTCTAAGTGGAAAGAGTTGGGAACAACTGTCAAGAGAGACATTATCATCCACATTATAGTCTCAGATGCATGATCCCAGGTGTTATGAGATAAAAGACAAGACTGTTAGAGCTTTGTGAATCTGAGGGTGCCTTGTCTTTCTAGACATTAAATGCATCATGGCACGTGCTAGAAACTTACATTTTGATCATCTTCAATGAGTAGAAACTATTGAGCTTTTGCTCAATGCACAATTCACAATAGTCAGCTAACTCCAAAGGCTTTTCTTTTAGTCATCATTCCTCTATGCAATAATGAATAACTAGCACATATTGATCATTTATTGGCTATCAGGCAATGTGAAATGAAATGTCTACAGTTGAGCTCATTTAATCCTCCCAAGTCCAATATGAGGTTTCATTACCATCTTTATTTCTCAGACATATGGAATCATATGCGGCAAAGGCTAAGTTCCTTAACCTCTTTTAGACTCAGTTTGGGTGAGACACTGAGATATCTCAAAGAGTACTCATTTTTCTCACTGTAATTTTTGGTATAAAAAAATCTGCTGGCAAATATATAATGTACCTTGGGCTCTGAGGTCATATACCCTATGTGCAAGTATGAAAAGTGAAACAAAGTGAAGTCACTCAGTCGTGTCCGACTCTTTGTGACCCCATGGACTGTAGCCTATCAGGCTCCTCCATCCATGGGATTTTCCAGGCAAGAGTGCTGGAGTGGATTGCCATTTCCTTCTCCAAGGTATCTTCCCAACCCAGGAATTGAACCCGGGTCTCCCACATTCCAGGCAGACTCTGTACCATCTGAACCACCAGGGAAGCCAACTACACAAATCTGAAATTGAGAGCAAACAATGCCACAAATATGACTGCATTATTCTTTAAAATATATTATTTACATTTCATTTTTGGTTTAAGTTCAATTCAGTGGCTCACTTGTGTCTGACTCTCTGCGACCCCATGGACTGCAGCACGCCAGGCCCCTCTGTCCATCATCAACTCCCAGAGCTTACTCAAACTCATGTCCATTGAATCAGTGATGCCATCCAACCATCTTATCCTCTATCATCCCCTTCTCCTCCCACCTTCAATCTTTTCCAGCATCAGGGTCTTTTCTAATGAATCAGTTCTTCGCATCACGTGGCCAAAGTATTGGAGTTTCAGCTTTAGCATCAGTCCTTCCACTGAATATTCAGGACTGATTTCCTTTAGGATGGACCGGTTGGATTTCCTTGCAGTCCAAGGGACTCTCAAGAGTCTTCTCCAACACCACATTTTTAGTTAGTAACTACTTCTAAAGATGTTATTCTTTTAATGTTTGTTTTTTTATTTATATATTGTGATACACCAATGTCTAGGATTAAGTAACTACTGTCTGAATGAAAATAGCTTTGAGAAAATGTTTTGAGAGATTGGCAAAAATTTTGGTAACAATTTGATAAAATTATTATTGGTGCTATAATGAATGAACACATAGGGGAGGGGTACATGGAACATAAGATCTCTCATCTTTTTATAAATGTCTTAAAAACTGCAGAGGATTCATTGTGTAGGCTATTTCTAGATCATTGAATAAATGGTTATAAAAGCTTCTAAGGGAATTAAAATATCATGGTAAGATAAGTAGATTCATGAATTTGTTCTCCATTCAATAAATATTTATTGATAATTTTTAAGGACCATGCTAAACAAGACAGAAATCGAGACTCCACTTTCTTTTTTACAACTGTAGAAGTTGTGTCCACATTCAACAAATTAAAGACAGCCATAGAGGTCACCAGAGGAAAGCAAAGGCATGGGGTACACTCAGAGGGAAGAAACATGCCTTGTGGGCTGGGCAAAAACGAAGACCCCAGAGATGGCTTCCCAGAGACCGCCACGTAAGTATACATTCATGTCTAAGTTCTAAAGGTTGGGGTTAAAACCCTTAAAATGTGATTTGAGGGTTCACTGAAAAGCATATCATATTGGGGTATAAAACCACTGGCAGAAAAAAATAAAATCTGATCCAATTCAATGGTTTTGACAGAGCCTGGAGACTCTACCTGCTCTTTGAGCTCCTTATCCTAGGTTTCCAAGTGAATACCAACCTGCTTGCCTTGCTTCATCTAGAAATAGAGGCTAAAGAGAAGGGGTATCGGAAGTGGTTTTGAAAACGGCAATTTTTAAAATTTGTTTTTGCTGTAAAGTTAAAAGAGGGCAGAGTCTTGCATCTGAAAAAATAATTATCTCATGCTGTTGTGAGGTTTACAACATTTACAGTGATGTGATTTTTCCCATTGTTAAAGTTCATACATTTCTGTTACTACAAAATATTATTTTAATAAAAATAATGTTATTTAAAAATGAATGGATTCCTTTTTCATGCAGGCCATAAATGTAACTGGGAAACACATGAGGAGGGAAATATTTGAAATAGAAACTAGATATCAGATACAGCAATAGCATTCTATTCTCATAAGTCAGTAGATGCATTCTCTACTAGAAATTTATTTCAATAATTAATATAACTTCTTTTTTGAAAACCTCTAAACTTGAGAAGTTAAAATCAATCTCTGTGTATTAACTTGCTAACAGCTAATTTAGCACTTTGTCCTTATGTGGTGTTGTTTCTTTTTTTCCCCCAGTTATTGATGGGCAATCAACAATATTAAGACTGCTGAGTAATTGAAACATTTTCTAAATTACATGGATCTCTGGAGATGATGTATTCTATTTAACCTTGGCATTTGATTTAAATTACAGGAATATACCAGATTATGTTATTGAAGACTTAAAAATCAGCTTTTATTTATCTAATTTGTATCTCAAGATTGTTAGGTGTCCCATTAAAAAACTAACCAATTAAAGAAAAAGAATTCTCCTCTATACCTGCCAGCCAGAACCAACAATAATATTTAAACCATCTTCTAAAGGAGTTTAAAATCCCTTTAGAATACTAATTATTGATGTTTAAAGTCCTGGAAATCACAGAGATAGCTAGGCATCTAATATCAAAACAGAAGCCATGTAGTAGTGGCATATTGTGAATGTGAAAGTGAAAAGTGTGAAAGTATTAGTCACTCAGTCATGTCCAGCTCGGCAACCCCATGGACTGTAGCCAGGCTCCTCTGTCCATGGAATTCTCTAGGCAAGCATATTGAAGTGGGTAGCCATTTCCTTCTCCAGGGGAATTTTCCAACCCAAGGATCAAACTGCAGGTAGTTCTTTACCATCTGAGCCACCAGGGAATGTGGGTTCCTTCATTTAAACTGGTTGCTAGAATGTTCTCTAAGGAAACTCCTGAGTAGTGCTGATAGACCTGGTGGCACGTCCTCAGACCCCCTTCACTGGTGGCACACCTCTGCTCCCGGGCACAGTGATGCTTTTATCAGTGCACAGACGTGCCCCTCTCCCAAGAAAGGCCCTTGGTTAGAAATGCCCAACTTGGGGAGGAGGGGCTGAAGCCAATGCCTGAATAATGCAACGTACAAACGGCCAGGCTCATCCCAAAGTGTGATAATTACATGGTGCCATAAAAGGCCAGAATTTTCTACATAATCAAGCTGAGGCTAAACTTCAGTCGAACTGATCTCAGTTCTAGTGCTGTCCTCTCTGCTTCCCTCCCTCTCTCATGTGTCTGTCTGAGCACATTCACCATAAACTACCTGCACATGAATCTGACTCTGTGAAATCTAACCTAAAATAGAATGTTTCCATCACAATATCATTAATATTTAAATGTCTTCAAAGCCCAGTTTACAGGCACTTTACATTGTCATCTCACTAAAGTCTTACAATTTTGCAGGGTGATCAACTATCACTGCATGGGGCTGAGGGGTTCCCTGGAATGTAGGACTTTCAGTGATAAAACCAGAAAAGACTCAAGCAAATCAGGAAACATTGGTCACCCTATCCTGTCCTCAAGTCTCCCCTTTGCCCTTTCTGATGAGCTGAAGCTAGCAAAGATGAAAAATGAGCAAAGTCTCAAAACAGCATAAGTGAGACCCAGGACCCCAACTCAACTGTGTCTGATTCCAAAGATAATGCTTATCCCAACACATTAGATGGTTGCCTACTGTTTGCCCTACTCCCTGCAGTCTTGTTTGCACTCCGAAGTCTTCCTCTTTAATAAAGTGCTATAAAAGCAAATTGTGTGTTTGCTTGACAGATTAACTGACTTTAAAGAACAAAAGAGGCAAACAGAGAAAGAAATCAAAATGTGGTCCAAACCAATAGCTTGTCTTGCTTGATAACTGACTTAATTGCCTTATCCTATTTTAGACTATTTTCATTTGTTATATTCAAGCACAAATTTAATATCCGATAGGAAGATATCATGATCAGTAATGACTTTCGGCAGATAGCCATGTTGATTTTACTGAAACTGATTTGGAGTTTACTAGGGATAGATAATAAAGAGAAATCAGAAAAAAAAATTTTAATAAGGAGGGTTCGGGATGGGGAACACATGTATACCTGTGGCGGATTCATTTTGATATTTGGCAAAACTAATACAATTATGTAAAGTTTAAAAATAAAATAAAATTAGAGAGAAAAAAAAAATAATAAGTGCCTCATTTATTACAGGTACTTTGTGAGGTAGGTATTTGATTTTCTCCTTCTCAGTGAATCTTATACAACTAACATCTTATGAAATTGAGGTTGGACAGACAAAAGTGGTGTAAAAGAAATGCAATCTGGAATGATTTTCACAAGCACTGGGAAGTTAACAAGAAAAAGACTCAAAGTAAAACAAATGCTCTGGAGAGCCACTGAGCTTTGGAAAGTCATGAAAGTGGACACATAGGACATAAGATAGATGACTCCTGTAGAAGGCTTCAGGCTTCAAAAAAAGCCTGCTGCTGCTGCTGCTAAGTCACTTCAGTCGTGTCCGACTCTTTGTGACCCCATAGACGGCAGCCCACCAGGCTCCACCATCCCTGGGATTCTCCAGGCAAGAACACTGGAGTGGGTTGCCATTTCCCTCTCCAATGCAGGAAAGTGAAAAGTGAAAGTGAAGTCGCTCAGTTGTGTCCGACTCTTTGTGACCCCATGGACTGCAGCATACCAGGCTCCTCCATCCATGGGATTTTCCAGGCAAGAGTACTGGAGTGGGGTGCCATTGCCTTCTCTGCAAAAAAGCCTAAAGCTCCTTAAATGATGTTCACAGTTATATAGAAAAGTATTTGAATATGATCTTTGAGTCTAAACTGATGAGTTTGAATTACAACTTGGCCACACACTAAGTATGCGACTCTATAAGTTATTTACTATCTCTGTTCCTCAGCTGCTTTATCTATAAAATGGGAATGTTACCTACTAGATAGAAACTATGAAAATTAATGACTAAATGCATGTAAAGCACTTAGCATAGCCCTATGTTTACAGTAAGCATGTATACAATGTTGTGTTCAGTCACCGTGTCTTGTCCATTCTTTGCGACCCCACAGACTGCAGCACACCAGGCTTCCCTGTCCTTCACTGTCTCCTGGAGTTTGCTCAAACTCATGTCCATTGAATCGGTGATGCCATCCTACCATCTCATTGTAGCTGCAATTATTTCTGTGAAGACAGATTCCTTGTCGTTTTGTAGTTTAAAGAGGAGATCTATATTGTCTTTAGAGATGGAGAAGGTGGGACGATTTGGGAGAATGGCACTGAAACATGTATAATATCATATGTGAAACGAGTCGCCAGTCCAGGTTCGATGCACAGTACTGGATGCCTGGGGCTGGTGTACTGGGATGACCCAGAGGGATGGTACGGAGAGGGAGGAGGGAGGAGGGTTCAGGATGGGGAACATGTGTATTCGTGTTGATATATGGCAAAACCAATACAATATTGTAAAGTTAAAAAATAAAATAATAAATAAAAAAAGAGACACTAAAGTACATCGGAATATCACATCAGCAACATTTGACCCTTAAATAATTATTAACATAGGATTTAGTAGGAAAAGGGATTTTGCTAAGGGCTTTGCATGGATTTTATTTTCATTTAATTTTAACAACATTTTGATGTAGAGAGCTGTTATAACCATTTTACAAGCAAGGAAATAAAGGTTCAATGAACTTTAAGAACTTACCTCAGATCACAGCTGTAGCGTAAAAGCCTATATTAAAAATGAGATATTCTGGGGCTTCCCTGGTGGTACAGTGGTTAAGAATCTGCCTTGCATTGCTGGGAGCACCAGTTTGATCTCTGTTCCAGGAAGACCCCATGTGCTGTGGGGCACTGAGCCTGTGAGCCACAATTACTGAAGCCCATGAGCTCTAGAGCCTGTGCTCAGAAACAAGAGAAGCCCACACACCACAAATAGAGTCACCCCCGCTCGATGCAACTGGGCAAAGCCTGTGCACAGCAGTGAAGATCTGGCATGGTCAAAAATAAAAATAAATAAATAAAAATTAAAAAAAAAACACACATGTATCAACATGTTAAGTTTATACTCCTGACAATCACATAACGGTGCCTTTTTAGGGAATAATGTCAACAGGTATAGAATGATGACAATGATAACTGCAACTTTGCTGTGCACTTCCAGCTCTTACAGTGCTTGATAGTGTTCCAGTAGCTAAAGTGACTGCTGAATGCCTGCCTGTTGGGAGTATCAGCCCACAGCACATTTCTTAGCAGAGCACAGACCAGAAGAGCCAGGGGGCCAACTGAGCTTCTTCCCAGCTGAAATATCAGAGACAGCTCAGGATCAGCAAGTGTGGTGCTGTACTGTAGGCAGGGTCCCAAATGAGGACAGAAGTTGAGTGAAGTATCCCTGAGTAGAGTCAGGTCCTTATCTTTATGTCCCTGGGACATAATGCCATCAATTCATCCAGAGTTGATCCTAGTCAAAACTCAGGTACATCCAATGCTCTGCATGCGGCTTACTCCCTTCCATACCATTCCGTATTCCATCCAATCCACCCTTTTCTATACCATTCCATTCTGTTCCTTTATATTCCACACTACTCTATTCCAGTCCATTCCATTTCAATGTATTGATTACTTATTCCAAGTTACATTCTAAAAAAGAAGTAGTTATTGCTACAAAGGTGAAAGTGATTAGGTTTTTCTCTCAAGGAGCCCTCAGGCTGACCATGTTTCATTCAATACATAGGTTCATAAAACCAAACACTTACGTAGTAACTTACAACATATCTCAATCTGTGAAACGGAACACATGATAAAATAATCTGGATATTTTTGAATATGTCTGGCTTCTAATATAAGATTCAGTCACATGGTTCTTCCTATTCCTAGACAAGTCTACTTAGAAGATTTCATTCTTGGGAACTTCATTGTGAGAGTAAAAGAAGTCATTTTCAAGATATATTTCCAGTGAACTGTGAAAACTGGAAAGGCAATTTTCACTATTCTGGAACTATTTCCAACTAAGAACCAGAGTCTACAATCTTAAAGTTCTCTTTTCTTTTGAACCTGCTAAAACATCACTGCTAGATTTTATACAGATCACACTTTTCTGTGATTTTGGCCAATCCCTCCTTTTTGTAAAGCAGCATGACCACAGGTAGCTAGAACAAATAGAGCGTAGGTGTCATTTTATTTGCAGGAATTCTAGACTCGATTTTTGAAACAGTCTGCTTAATTTCTGCAGAGATTTGAAAATCCCCCTCGTTTCATTAACTCTATGTTTAAAAACTGTATTTCTATAATAAATTGACTGGAGAAAGAAAATGCATTCAACACTTTATGTATTGCTTTGGGGGACAGAGTTTAATCTTTGGGTTCCTCATTCTCTGCTACATGTTACTCTTGCTTTTATTCTAGAGTTTTTCAAAGATAAGCCTATGTACTATCTAAATCAGCAATCCCTGGGGTGCTTTTTAAACATCTACTTTTGGATTCTACCTTACTCCTAAAACCTTGGCTCTTGGAAACTAGTATGCCAAAGTCTCCAAATACTCTCCCTCATTGCATCTTAGCCTCTATAGGCTTTCCAATCCACTGGAATAGTTATTAGGTCCAGTGATTGTGCCATGGCCTTTCCTTAATCTATCTGATGGAGGCTCCTGGCAGCTCACCCTTACAAACTCATGCAATTAGGCAACATGAGAGCAAGGAAGGCTCAGGTGGGGACATTCCACTGGCTCCAGCATGCTTCATTTACTTCCAGGAAGTCAATATGAGAAAACAGGGCTGACAGAGCATAAATGCTAACACCCATGGGCCCAGCTGATGTTCTGCAAATATTTGAGATTTTGCAAGTTAAGCAATGTTACAAGTTAACATGCTATACAGATTCTGATGTATAGCTGCATTTGTTAATCCTGCTTTCTTAGTATGATTTTATTTGTTTTACCCTGTAGTTTATGTTTCATCTCAATAAACGACAACAATAACCAAGAGGTAAAAGAAAGGAATGTTGTCTATGTGCCTGCTAAGTTATTACCTCATTAATCTGCACAGCACTCCAAGGAGAGGATACTTCTGTGTTTATAATAAAATAAAGCAAATAAAACAAAAAGAGGCTATTTATTCAAAGTTAAGAACACTCAACACTGGATGTGAAGCCCTATTACACCCAATGAAAAAGTCTATGTTCTCTTCTGCTGCACCATGTACTTCTATTCCTTCCCCTCATATATGTACCACTTAAAGAGAATGACTATGAAATTACACTGAGGGTATATAGTATTGAGACAGAAATTTCTATAAAGTCACCCAAGAATCTCATTTCCTCATGGTCACACTCCATATCCATTTAGTGAAGAATCAGGGTCTACTCTGGGTACCACTCATTGAGGATTAAATTGGAAAAGATATTCCAGATAACCTTTTATTCCCCAAACTCTACAGTAGATGAAGGGTCTAGCCATTGTAAACACTACTCAAAGTTTTTATTGGCATTTTCGAATTTGTATTTTGGACCTCAAAGTTCGCTGTTGAAGGCTGCTTTTAATGTGGTACCTACTAGCAGCTTATGAACAGTACTGCACATCCCTGAATATCGTTTATGTGCTGAAGTCCATGGTACAAAAAGAACAGTAGGAAAATTTTAAACATGAATCACCATGGGATCCTCCAGGAAAGAAAACTGGAGTGGGTTGCTATTTCCTTCTCCAGGGGATCTTCCTGACCAGGGATCGAACCTGGTTCTCCCACATTGCAGGTTGATCCTTCACTGTCTGAGCCACCAGGGAAGCCCCATATTCTAAAGCACAGAAACTTATCAACTTTGTGTGTTAGATACAGCTCTTGGCACAGTACAGAAACAAACAAATCACCATCTGAACTGGGTTGAATAGTGTTGCCTAAAAATTTCACATCCGCCTAAGACAGAGTTAATGTGACCTCATTTGGAAGTAGGGTCTTTATAGATGTTGTAATCAACATAGAATGGGCTCATTCTGGGTTACAGTGGGCTCTAAATCTAGTAAGTCTGGAGTCCTTATAGGAAGAGGGAAATCTGGACAAGAAAGAAACAAAGAAAAGAAGATTGGGAGAAGCCAGAGGCAGAGACTGAAGTGTTGCATTTATAAGTCAAAGAATGACAATGATTGCCCTCCATCACCAGAAGCTGGAAGTGGCAAGGAAACATTCATTCCTAGAGCCTGCAAAGGCAGTATGACTGTGGGATTTCTAGCTTCCAGAATAGTGAGACAATACATTTCTGTCTTTTTAAGCCACCCAGTTTACAGTATCTGTTTTACAGCAGCCCTAGGAAATGAATATGTCATCCATAAATATCCACCTATGACATGCAAGCCACAATGCTCAGTGTTGAAAGTATTGTTTCAGTCGCTAAGTCATACTCAACTCTTTGTGACTCTATGGACTGTCGCCAACCAGGTTCCTCTGTCTGTGGGATTTCCCAGGCAAGAATACTAAAGTGGGTTACCATTTCCTTCTCCAGTTGAGAGTATGGACCAGTGGAAAAATGAACCTGACTCATGAAGCCCATATTTGTGCCTGTAGGTGTAGAGGAAGAAAGCAAATGAGTTCCTCTTTCTTTTAGCTCTAGCCTATCACTTCTAAAGAGCCAAAGACCATTATTTCTCTTCCTCTTCCTCATTCTTCAGCTCACAAACTGCTACCTACACAGTAGAGTTCCTAGTATTTTCTTCTCTCTCCAATATGTTATGCCTTGTGCTTATGTTTTCCCTGCAATATAATAAAAGGGTACAATGTATAATACACACTCCACAGGGAACACATATTAATGTCAGCTTTATCAAGCCTTGGGTCCCAGCACACCTGAGCTAGGTCCTAGCACACCTCAGCTAGGTCCTAGCACACCTCAAGCTTCTACACACAGGTGTGTGCCTGTGAGTGTGGCAGGACCCAAAGCACAAAAACATTATTATAAAACTGTGACGTCCACTGCAAAACAAACAGCTTTACAATCCATACAGTGCATGAAGAGGCATTGGACTCCTGCAAATGCATCAGACCTCCCAGGCTTTCCTATTTCAGCTCTCCCATCACATCAGCTAAACTGTCTTTTGTCAAACTTGAAGACCATCTTTTATAAGGTGATCTTTATAAAATGTAGTTCTCCCTAAATTAAAGGAATCAGCAGATAATGCTCCATTTAGAGAAACAAAGGGAGGGAAGTGAGAGAGACAGGGAGAGAAAGAGGAAAGGGAGAAAGGAAGAAAGAGGGGGAAGAAAGAAAGGAGAGATGATAAAAATGGAAGGGAAACAAAAATAATGAGTGAATTTCAATGGCTCTTCAAATTCTTAACATTGGTTTCCTTGGTGTCAAAAATCTTTTTAACTGTGACTTTGTTTATAGATTTATAAAAGACTTTATAAAAAATGGAAAGACCACTGAAATATTCATGTCTGAACTGAGCTAACATTCATTGAGAACCTACTCAGTTTCAAATGCTGCACTAGACACACTTTTAAAGAACCCTATTGGCATTTTGAAATTTATATATGATAAAATCAAGGCTCACAAATTGTTATAATTTGTGTACAGCCATACACTATCATAAGGGTAGAGAAATCCGGCTGTAAACTTAATCAGGTTTTCCTGTTTGAAAATCTAAATGCTCTTTCCACCAAACCACATGGCCTTCCCAAATATATTTTTTGCATGAATCCTAGGGCACATGTTATCATGAGAGGAAATTTTTTTTAGCTTTTATAGAACAAGCACATGGCCAAATAAGATAAGAAGTCTTTCATTTTATAGTTAAAAATCACACTGCCACATGATGACCCTTAATAACAAAAATAGACAATCTCACAGGAACACAGCATTTGAGCAGCACTTTCCCAACAATGAGCAACAGCTAAAATTGTAATTCAACATGAAGACTCACATCAGGTGAGTATGTGCAAGAGAGTGGTTGCTCTCCATTAGGGATCATCAGAAGTCTAAAGCTATTCAAAGAAGTAGCATCCACCAGAAGTTCCCCATAGAAATTAAGGCCTTTCTGATAGAAATACAATATAAACAAAGCACTGACCTTCAGGAGAAGCTTGGAACACAGAAGAGACCCTGAAGGTAGTGGGGTTGAAGGGTGCAAGAGAGGTACCTGGACAGTAACTGGATGACCACCTCAGATCTGCCTGCCTCAAGAGTGCTCTGGGAAACCTAGGGGTCAAAGGCTAAGGAGCTAGTTGTGTACATCTGATTCCTCCTCAACAAAAAATCATTGTGGTCAAATAAATTTTAGAAACTGCATTCTCTATCATTCTATCAGAAATTCACAACATTCTTTAGCCGAATAAAGGCTTTGAAAAGCCATGGATTAAAGGAAACAAAGAGCTTCCAATAGTAATTTAGCCAAAGATTCTGTTCTATTTATTTGCTTTAACATTAATTAGCATATCTGATGGAAAAAGACAGATTTGAGTAACACTGATCTAAGGTAAAATCAGTTGATACTAAAGAACATTGGATAACTCTGCCCCAGGGGCAAGCTTAGCTTAAAGTGATCATTTTCCTCAAAGTTATCAAAAAATATGTTTACATTCTAGAACCACAAAGCTTCCAACTACAAAATTATTTGCAGGTGGATTTAAAATGTACTTTGTTAATGGAACAGGAAAGGATTTTAATTAATGCTGTTTCTAATCTGTATTAAATTGTCCACTTTCTGGAAGCAAGAATAATGCTTCTTTCTGAACTGCTGAGTCCCAGGACCTGAACAAATTTCCAATACATGGGAGGAGCCCAATAAATACTCACCGAGTAGTTGAGTGAATGATTAAGTGAATACATAAATGCAATTCAGTTATACTGTCGATTCTCATGATTCATAGTTTCTGTATTTGTAAATGAGACTGCTTGCTAAAATTTGCCTATAATTCCCCAAATTGATCCTTGTGATTGCCATGTGGTCATTTACAGATGTGTGTATGTGAAAGCATCCAAAATTTAAGTCACCTGATAGTCACATTCTTAGCTGACTTGAAACAAGGTGACATTGTGTCTTACTTCCTTAAGAAAAACCAAAATCCTCCCTAACTTTTCTATGTCACACTTTCTGTCATGTCTCTCAGGAGCTGAGGGCATTTTTAGAATCCAGGAAATGGAAAGTCCAGATTCATTTATGTGATTCATAATCCCTTTTTATGTACAGTCAAGTTATGGATGGCTGTCCTTGGGGAGGAATGGCTTCCACAGATGTGACTATTACCTAAAATGAGAACTCACTTGGTATCATGATTTTTTTTAAGGTGACCCATGAATATTTCAGGCAGTCCCCAACCCTGACAGTATATGGATAGAGGATGGATGGACTTCTGTTTATAAAACTTTTCAAATCTGTAACTTGAGGTCAAAGATAACTTAGGTATAAAAAACATATATCCAGGGACTTCCCTGGTTGGCCCAGTGGCTAAGACTCCTTGACTGAATTCCTTGCGGAGGGTCTCAGAAAGCTGGAACTCAAGTGTCAGCTGACTGGGCTGGAAATTCTAGAGATGAATCCACATCCAACTTCATTCAGGTTGTTGGAAGAATCCAGTTCCTTATGGCTGTCAGTCTGAGTGTCCGACTCTGCTTGTTGCTCTTGTCCCCTCAGGCTGCCCTTTTCTCCCAGAGCATGTTTTGCATTCCTTCTCCTATGACTACCTCTGTCTTCAAATTGTTAATAATACACTGAATCCTTTTCATACTTCAAATCTCGCTGCCTTGTTCTTCTGTCCCTAGTTGAAGGATCATGTGATTAGCTTAGGTTCACACAGATAATTGCCTAACCTTAAGGTCAACTTTAATATGTAATAATTGCTGGAAGGATATTTCAAAATATTAAAAGATTCTATCAACACTCAAAGAGGAGAGGATTACACAGGATGAAGGATCACTGAAGGCCATTCTTAGAATTCTGCCTACCACATTTTATTGTGGTAACATGATTTCATTTTGCATGTGCAGTCCAAGTCAAGAGGAGTCAAAGTTGACAATTTTCCCCAGCTTAAACCCTGGTCTATATAATGCTAAAGAAGTAAGGCAGAGAGAGTAAGAGCAAGAGATAGAGAGAAAAAAAATTCAATAGAGCAGAAGAGAAAGAAATAGAGAAACAGGCTTACCAGGACCCCATATATTGACCATATTCTTTTTCCTCTCTGATTTGCTAATGTATGTTCTCTAAAAGAAGACATGAAACATATAAAATGTTTGTTTTTCTCAAGTTATTTGCATCTCCTAATTGGTATGTCATTTCATAATTACACTCTGGTACCAAATCTGAAGTTCTGAGCTATTCTTATGTCTTCCTTCCCTGTTAAATTGTTTATGCTGTGCAATGTTTGAGTCTGTAATTAAATTATTGTCTAAAACAAATTAACCATATCCATGCATACATTAGCATATCATTAAGTGTGGGAAAACATAGACATGCCATAGAACGTCTGGCTGAACAGTGCTCTGCACATCTGGGCTTGAGTTTCTAATAATTGGCCTCGATTCTGGAGATAGGAGGAGGCAGAGAACATAATCCCAGGAAAAAGAGACAACACTCCCTTACCTGAAATAAGGTGAAGGTGTAATAGTTGGAAATATTTTCAAGCAAATATCAACTCCAATCCCCCTTCTTTTCTCACTATGGGAAAAAATACATTTTTAGTTTCTTAATGTTGGACTTGGCCACATGTCATGCTTTAGCCAACAGAACTCTAGTGAATATGATGTGACAAGAGGCCTTAAATATATTTGAGGTTTGGCATGCCTACCATGCTCTGTGACCCACTATGACAAAACTAAGCCCCTTGCAACTGCATACTGCTGCTGCTGCTGCTAAGTCACTTCAGTCGTGTCCGACTCTGAGAGACCCCATAGACGGCAGCCCATCAGGCTCCCCCTGTCCCTGGGATTCTCCAGGCAAGAACACTGGAGTGGGTTGCCATTTCCTTCTCCAATGCATGAAAATGAAAAGTGAAGCTGAAGTCACTCAGTCGTGTCCGACCCTCAGCGACCCCACGGACTGCAACCTACCAGGCTCCTCCATGCATGGGATTTTCCAGGCAAGAGTACTGGAGTGGGGTGCCATTGCCTTCTCCGAACTACACACTAGGATACATAAATACCAAGCAGAACTGACAAAGCCTGCTGATCAACTGAGTCTCCCAGTTGAATCTGGTCTTGATTTTTTGAACCAAAGTCACCTGCAGACCTGTAAGTTTCAAGACAAAGACTTGCTGTTGCAAGTCTATTGATTTTGGGGATGGTTTGTTATACAGCATTACTCTAGAAATAGCTAATAGAAAAGAGAAAGGGAGGGAAAAATCTAGACATACACATTTTATTTAAAATCTAATTCAGTTAAATATATTCCCTCTCTCCCTCTCCCTAAACACACACACACACACACATATATGTATATTTCAGAGAAAGAGGGAGGGAGAGAGACAGCACATGCCTATATATGTGTGTGTAGTGTTTTCTTAACAGTGTACAACACCTATGAAAGTACTCTGGTTGGTAGATAATTTATACTAAAATTTATATTTAAAGAGGTCCTTATATAGTAATACGGAGAAGGCAATGGCACCCCACTCCAGTACTCTTGCTTGGAAAATCCCATGGGCGGAGGAGCCTGGTAGGCTGCAATCCATGGGGTCGCTAAGAGTCGGACATGACTGAGCGACTTCACTTTCACTTTTCACTTTCATGCATTGGAGAAGGACATGGCAACCCACTCCAGTGTTCTTGCCTGGAGAATCCCAGGGACAGGGGAGCCTGGTGGGCTGCCGTCTATGGGGTCCCACAGAGTCAGACACGACTGAAGTGACTTAGCATTAGCATATAGTAATACTGTTCAGAATGAAATGTAACAACAGTACAGTTTGAACTGTTATTTCTGCTTGTTAGACTTATCAGCCACTGTATCTTCCTATTCATTCACAATTTTAAAGGGATATCTTATAATTCTATAAACGCAGGCATATGTAGAAAACTTCCATTTGATTACTAGAAAGCTAGAACCTTCTAAATGCTCCAAATATATATTACATCTAATTTTTTGAGATGTTTGATTTTTATATGTAACAGAAAAATATTTGCAGATTAAAGGTCACAACCATTACCCTTACATTCCCTTGCATCAAAGTAATATCAGAAGAAAAACAATAATAGGGCAGAAAGAACACTTCAAAAACACTGTTGAAATAAATTTAAATGGATGGGAGAGCACATTACTGGCTATAAAGACTTCTGACCATAAGATTTCCTACTCAAGATGAAAATCAAAACAATGATGCATGATGCAGGATGCTTGGGGCTGGTGCACTGGGATGACCCAGAGGGATGGTATGGGGAGGGAGGTGGGAGGAGGATTCAGGATGGGGAACACATGTACACCTGTGGCAGATTCATGTCAATGTATGGCAAACCAATATTGTAAAGTAATTAGCCTCCAATTAAAATAAATAAATTTATATTAAAAAAAAACAATGAGCAGCAATACTACATAATCCCAGGGACTAAACAATAGGGAAAGTGTGAAATGTATACATTCTTGTAGACTTTTGTGTTTAAAATATTTGGGATGGTTTCACATTGCTGAAGTCATAAAAACCAATTGCTGGAGCAGAATGAAGGGTGCTGGCAATGAATAAGTACATCTTACATTTGGTCCTTCGACGGTAGGGACAGCACAGTATGCAATGACATGTGGCTGAAACTAGGAAATCTTCTCTCATTTATAAAATTATCATTTAGACACCATCATTTTTAAACTCCATTTTAATTCATATTCCAGATTCAAATGTTATATCTTCGGTTTTAGAACAGGGCTTCTGAACCTCAGCATTACAGATATTTTTTGCTAGCTAATTCTTTGCTGTGGGGGTAAACCTGCTCACTAGCTGTTCAGCAGCATCCTTGACTTCTACATATTAGACGCCAGTGTGTGAGTGTTAGTCACTCAGTCATATCCACCTCTTTGCGACCCCCATGGACTGTAGCCCACCAGGCTCCTCCGTCCATGGAATTCTCCAGGCAAGAATATTGAAGTGGGTTACTATAAGCACCATTTATTCTGGAGCTCTGACAATCCAAGATGTTCTCCATACACAGCCACGTGTCCCCTGGGGACAAAATCACCCTTAGTAGAAACGTAATGCAGTTTGCTCCTTCTTCCAATACTGGATATTAATCATAAGCCCTGAAATATCCACAATTTTTGTGATATTTACTCTTTGTCAGATGCATAGTAACTCATTTTGCTCCTCACAAGAGTGAAATGCCTTCTATATTATTATTATCTCCATATTATTAATGATAAACTGAAGCATAAAGAAGTGACTTGATCAGGTAGTATCTGAGCCTGGATTTGTACACAGGAATTTCTCCCCTTATGCAGAGAAAGTCCTATAGGAAATGGGCTTCAGGATATCAGGATTCCAGCAAGACCTTGGACACATGAGCAGTGTCCCCTAGGAGCTATTTTGCTCATTTGTTATATATGGGAGCTGAGCTAGATGACCTCAGAGGATCTGTGTGTCCCTAAATTATAGTCAGATCTATTTGGCTGGATTTATTTCAATAAAGGCAAGCTAACCACACGTTAGATAATGTGCAGCTACAGCAGCTCACTTCCTAATGGCATCCATCCATCTTCATTGATTGAAATCCACAATGCTTTAGTACATACATTTCCTAAAACCTGTCTGCTAGGAGAAAACTCTGTAGGGAAGAGAGACTGCTCACAAAACAGTCTTCAAATTTCTCCATGGATCTCTTCACAAAGTTGTCAAGGTCACAACCAATCACAGACATGGTTGGAAAGAATACACTTAAGTTTTTCCTGCATAGTCAATGGGAGAAAGGAGTTAACTGCTGGCCAGATGACAGTGAAGATTAACATTTCAATTAAGTGCCAGAAAATGTGATCAGCCTGAAAGTGTCAATTAAATTAATAATGAATACTGAAAGAAGCCAGTTTCCTCATCTGAGATGACTACTGTTAAATGCCATTCTCAAAACATTCTGGAAGACTACCCAGCATGTTCAGTTCAGTTCACTTGCTCAGTCGTGTCTGACTCTTAGTGACCCCATGAACCACAGCACGCCAGGCCTCCCTATCACCAACCCCCGGAGTCCACTCAAACCCATGTCCATCAAGTCGGTGATGCCATCCAACCATCTTATCCTCTGTTGTCCCCTTCTCCTCCTGCCCTCAATCTTTCCCAGCATCAGGGTCTTTTCAAATGAGTCAGCTCTTCACATTAGGTAGCCAAAGTATTGGAGTTTCAGCTTCAGTATCAGTACTTCCAATGAATATCCAGGACTGATATCCTTTAGGATGGACTTATTGGATCTCCTTGCAGTCCAAGGGACTCTCAAGAGTCTTCTCCAACACCACAGTTCAAAAGCATCAATTCTTCGGCACTGAGCTTTCTTTATAGTCCAACTCTCACATCCATACATGACTACTGGAAAAACCATAGCTTGGACTAGATGGACCTTTGTTGGCAAAGTAATGTCTCTGCTTTTCAATATGCTATCTAGGTTGGTCATAACTTTCCTTCCAAGGAATAAGCATCTTTTAATTTCATGGCTGCAATCACCATCCACAGTGATTTTGGAGCCCAGAAAAATTAAGTCAGCCACTGTTTCCACTGTTTCCCCATCTATCTGCCATGAAGTGATGGGACCAGATGCCATGATCTTAGTTTTCTGAATGTTGAGCTTTAAGCCAACTTTTTCACTCTCCTCTTTCACTTTCATCAAGAGGCTCTTTAATTCTTCACTTTCTGCCATAAGGGTGGCGTCGTCTGCATATCTGAGGTTATTGATATTTCTCCTGGCAATCTTGATTCCAGCTTGTGCTTCTTCCAGCCCAGCGTTTCTCATGATGTACTCTGCATAGAAGTTAAATAATCAGGGTGACAAGATACAGCCTTGACATACTCCCTTTCCTATTTGGAACCAGTCCATTGTTCCATGTCCAGTTCTAACTGTTGTTTCCTAACCTGCATATAGGTTTCTCAAGAGGCAGGTTAGGTGGTCTGGTATTCCCACCTCTTTCAGAATTTTCAACACACAGTTGAAACATCAGAATACATGTATTCTGTGTATTCAACATCACAGTTTATTGTGATCCACACAGTCAAAAGCTTTGGCATAGTCAGTAAAGCAGAAATAGATGTTTTTCTGGAACTCTCTTGCTTTTTCAATGATCCAGCAGATGTTGGCAATTTGATCTCTGGTTCCTCTGCCTTTTCTTAAACCAGCTTGAACATCTGGAAGTTCATGGTTCACATATTGCTGAAGCCTGGCTTGGAGAATTTTGAGCATTACTTTACTAGCATGTGAGATGAGTGCAATTGTGCAGTAGTTTGAGCATTCTTTTGCATTGCCTTTCTTTGGGATTGGAATGAAATCTGACCTTTTCCAGTCCTGTGGCCACTGCTGAGTTTTCCAAATTTGCTGGCATATTGAGTGCAACACTTTTACAGCATCATCATTCAGGATTTGAAATAGCTCAACTGGAATTCCAACACCTCCACTAGCTTTGTTCGTAGTGATGCTTTCTAAGGCCCACTTGACTTCACATTCCAGGATGTCTGGCTCTAGGTGAGTGATCACATCATCGTGATTATCTGGGTCATGAAGATCTTTTTTGTACAGTTCTTCTGTGTATTCTTGCCACCTCTTCTTAATATCTTCTGCTTCTGTTAGATCTATACCATTTCTGTCCTTTATTGAGCCCACCTTTGGCATGAAATGTTCCCTTGGTATCTCTAATTTTCTTGAAGAGATCTCTAGTCTTTCCCATTCTGTTGTTTTCCTCTATTTCTTTGCACTGATCGCTGAGGAAGGCTTTATCTCTCCTTGCTATTCTTTGGAACTCTGCATTCAGATGGGTATATCTTTCCTTTTCTCCTTTGCTTTTCTCTTCTCTTCTTTTCACAGCTATTTGTAAGGCCTCCTCAGAGAGCCATTTTGCTTTTTTGCATTTCTTTTCCATGGGGATGGTCTTGACCCCTGTCTCCTGTACAATGTCTCAAACCTCCGTCCATAGTTCATCAGGTACTCTATCAGATCTAGTCCCTTAAATCTATTTCTCACTTCCTCTGTATAATCATAAGGGGTTTGATTTAGGTCATACCTGAATGGTCTAGTGGTTTTCCCTGCTTTCTTCAATTTAAGTCTGAATTTGGCAAAAAGGAGTTCATGATCTGAGCCACAGTCACCTTCCAGTCTTGTTTTTCCTGACTGTATAGAGCTTCTCCATCTTTGGCTGCAAAGAATATAATCAATCTGATTTCAGTGTTGACCACCTAGTGATATATATATGCATATATACATGAATAAATGTATTTAAGAGTAAATTGTTATGTATATAATGTATCCTTTATTTGACATGTGTGGATATGCTCAGTCATGTCTGACTCTTTGCTACTCATGGACAATAGCCCACCAGGCTCCTCTGTCCATGGAATTTTCCAGGCAAGAATACTGGAGCAGGTTGCCATTTCCTACTCCAGGGGATCTTCTCAACCCAGGGATTGAACCCTTGTCTCTTGCATCTCCTGCCTTGGCAGGTGGATTCTTTACCACTAGCACCACATTTAATTGTTACACAAACCAAAAAATGCTTTTTACATCTTTACTTCAAACCCTGAAAATTTTTCCTCAGGGCATGATTATATTTGGAAAACGTATAAACATATTTAGCTTATTCAAGAGGAATCCAATGAGGCAGATGATACGGTTGACAGATGTCTCATTAGCACTCTTTGGTTCTTCCAGCTTTTAATGATAAATCTTTCCATATTGAATAATTTTAATTTCTACCTGAACCAAATCCACAGCCAGTCACAGTGCCTTACTGTTATGATACTAACGACTTTCCATACTTAATTATTAAATGATCTTTAGAGTTGGCTACAGTTCATAAAAATGTGACAGTCCAATGTGTCTTAGTGCTGTGAACTGTTACCAAAAGACTAAACATCCTTGACAGCCTGATAAAAAATTAATTATTATTCTTTCAATGGAAAGGATGCAACTCTGCCAAAAGCTATTAATTGTGGAGATTTTAGAGTTCTCAATTTCTCTCTTGGAGAAGACACATTGGCAGGCTGGTTCATGAGGACTGAATAGCATATACAAAATATCTAGCCTTGCCTGGCACACACTGTTTTTTTTATACCTTAGTTTCTTTCACTGGTCCTAAATTTTTTTTGTCTTCCTTCCTCCCTCAATAGCAATTCATCTTTAAAGAACAGAGGTCATATGGCAGTTCTATTTCCAGATTTTTAAGGAATCTCCACACTGTTCTCCATAGTGGCTGTACTAGTTTGCATTCCCACCAACAGTGTAAGAGGGTTCCCTTTTCTCCATGTCCTCTCCAGCATGTATTGCTTGTAGACTTCTGGATCGCAGCCATTCTGACTGGCATGGAATAGTACCTCATTGTGGTTTTGATTTGCATTTCTCTGATAATAAGTGATGTTGAGCATCTTTTCATGTGTTTGTTAACCACCTGTATGTCTTATTTGGGGCGTTATAACATGGATATTATCAGATGTGAAATGGATCACCAGTCCAGGTTCGATGCATGAGACAGGGCGCTCAGGGCTGGTGCACTGGGATGACCCAGAGGGATGGGATGGGGAGGGAAGTGGGAAGGGAGTTCAGGATGGGGAACACGTGTACACCCGTGGCGGATTCATGTCAATGTATGGCAAAACCACTGCAATATTGTAGAGTAAATAGCCTCCAATTAAAATAAATAAATTTATATTAAAATATATCAAAAATAAAGAAAAGAGGTAACAGTGAAAATCAAAGAATGGAAGAAATATTGGATTGTGAGATATGAACTAAGAGATACTTAGATACAGTTAAAGTATTCAGGTTTTTCCAGGCAAGTTCAAATGGCTTAAGTATTTCCAGTTTCAGCTTCTCATTGGGTTACTGTGTAGGTTGACAGGGGAGAGCTTTCTGAAAAGCCTATTTGTTGCAAAATAAAGGTATTCTTATTCTTACAGCTAATAAATATGGACTTCCTGTGGTAAAACTTTATTAGTGAACTGTGTGATTAGGAAAATGTCCATTAAAATACTTATTTCCCAAATCCCACTCATTTGAAGAAAAACAAGCTTTTAATGTTACAGTTTAGTGATAATCCCTTCAAACCACAAACACAAGGTGCGGCAGTCAAAGTACTGAGTAAATTAATTCAGTTAGGATACAGTACTGGATAGAGCAGAAACGTAGGTACAAATTTTTAAAAAAATACTAATAAAATACCTTACTCTTCTTCCTTTGAAGTCAACTTAGAGGATTGATGTTGTTTGCCAATTTTGCATTAGATGAATTATTTTAAGCATCTAAAATTGATCACTCCAAGACTGAATAAGTATACTGTGCAGAGATCACTTTGCTGTTTTCTTCTGTTATTATAAAGCATAAGAAATCCCTACCTATGGAATATTTCTTCCCCATACCCTGATCAAATGTAACTACGGAGTCTGAAAATCTCTAGGACTGTTAATACTTTCATTTTCAAAGGGGGTAGAGGTTGAGGAGGATGTGGAGGACAGAGTGTTATCTGTACTTGCCGAAGCAAAGCCTATTTTTTTAAATATCTCATTTTCTAGACTTCTTTTGGCAGACTGACCTTTCTGTGGAGTAGCTTATCTTGCTGTGATGCACTATTCCCAGGCCTCCTGGCATTCACACAGCTATGAAGTGGAGTCAGAAAATAAAGGGATTGTAGGAAAAAATGTATACAATCAAAATAAAGTTTCTGCTTAGAGTAGGATGTTGAAGAAACTCTGAAACATCAAAGGTGGTTTTTCAGCTTCCTAACTCACATCCTACACAGCTGTCTTGAGAAAAGAAAGTCACAAGAAGCTCAGCCTCCTGCGAAATAAGCACGAGGGGCTGACTGATGGGAAAAAATAAAATCTTTCCTACAAGGGCAGAGAGCACTGATGAAAAAGGCCAATCAATGCAGTATAGTTGCAGAACTGTAGAAAATAACCCCTGGAAGCTTAAAATGGGGCATAAAACAGTTGAAATAATTTGTGGCAAGCACAGGTATGTGTGGCCTAAAACTTGTTTATTGTAGAAAGATTGGGAACTTGAGTCAGCCACTGCAGCTTCAAAATGCCATCCATCTCTCTCCAGCTGTGTGCCAGTCTCCACTAGCATATCTGTAAACTGAAGCCAATAACAGCAGTCTTGCAGAAGTGTGGAGAGGACTGACTGAGATAATGTGTATGAAAGTAGCTTTTGTAATATTTGCATATCTTACACCTGCACAGAAGTTTGTTTCTTTTTCCTAGGACTAATGTCAGTGCTAGAAGACATAGCTCTACAAGGAACACAGAAACAAAGCCGGGGACATCGGAGATGCAGGTGCCCCACCTGAGACCCCTATTCTGATTGAGAAAGCACCTAGGTAGGTATGTGATCTCAGGGCATGCTATTGAGATTTTTCTGAGCTTCAATTTAGTCAGCTATAAAATGGGACCACAGCAATTCCCCATCTCATGTGGTGGTTACGAGCATTAAGGCAGGAAATGAAGGCAAATTTCTTTGTGTGTTAAGTTCAGCCTCCGTTATTATTTCCATCATCATTAATATGGGGCTCTATCTTCTCCCTTTCTCTTATAAGGACACTTGTCACTGGATTTAGGGCCCACCCTAAAGCAGGATGATTTCATCCCAAGATCCTAACCTCAATTACAGTTGCAAAAACTCCTTTTCCCAATAAGATTACATTCATAGGCTCCCCAGGGTTAAGAGGTGGTCATATCTTTGGGGGAACCCCAACTCAACCCAAACGTGAAGAATATAAACTGACATATTATGTAATGCCAAGTAATGACAGTGCTCCAGAGAACAAAGGTTAAGGATGAATGGGGGATGATTTTTGGAAAAAGCAATGAGTAAAAGTCCTTCTAAAGGTGATATCTGAGCCAAGAGCTGAGTGATATCACAAAAGAGTAAGACATGGAAATACACGGAGAACATATGCCCTAGGCAGAGTGAGCAGCGAATGCACAGGGAGACAGGAAAACCAAGAAAGTTGGGGTGGCTGGAAGCACAGCAAGGGAGCAAGGCAGTAGGCAAAGATATGAGGAGAATGGTTAGGAACTAAATGTGTCCCCCAAATCCATATGCTGAAGTCCTAATCCCCAGTGTGGTAGTATTAGGAGGAAGGCTTTGGGGAGGTAATGAGTTCAGGAGGGTGGAGCCCTCAGTCATGAGGTTAGTGCCCTTATAAGAAGAGCCATGAGAGAGCTTCCTTCTCGATTCTGCCCTCCACATGAGAGGACGCAATGGAAGACAGGCATCTGCAACTAGGAAGACTGTCACCGGAACCCGGCCATGCTGGTGCCCTGACCTTAGACTTCTAGCCTCCAGAGCCGTAAGTAATAAATTCCTGTTGTTGACCAGCCACCCTGTCCATGGTATCTTGCTACAGCAGCCTGAACTAGAAAGCATACAGCTCATAAGGGGGATTTTGCATTTTATTCCAGGTTTGATGGGGTGCCAAGGCAAGGCTGAGAGCAGCAGAGCTGTCTTCATCTTTAAGGCAGACATTCTATTTTAAGCCAAACCTGTGGCCTAGCCCTAAACATTTAAATAGTATGTTCTCAAATATTAGCTCTAATAAGGAGCCAATACTCCAACAGCAATTCTTTGCTAATATTAAAACTAAATTTGAGATTTCCTACCATTTCTTTCACCATCTTGCGCTTCACTGAACATTTCGTGCGCCCACATAAAGGATTCCTTCTGCCTGCCTGCCCTTCCCCTGAGTGCCTCCTCCCTCTGCTCTGGTTGGTCAGAGGTCACTTACCGTCCATTCCATGCTCCAGGGCACCTATTCCCTGGGCACTGCCTTCACTGCACTCTCACTATCTGTTTATAAGCCTAACTCCCCCGCTGCACTGTGCAGTGCTTTATGGTCACATGAATGTCTTATTCATCCTTGGAGTCCCAGAAACTAGCACATTGCACAATGGGTGCCTAATAAATGTCTATTAATTATGTGACTGAATCTTGGTCTTATTTAATTTGATTCTGCCTGGATTTATTTAGTCCATCCACCATTTAATTAAACATAGACTCTCTTTTGGTATTTAATGATCTTGCAGAGGGTACGTGCCAGGACACAATCTAAACATTTTTCTAATGGTTCACTAGAATTGCTCTCAGGTATGGCCTATTGTTCTCGACTTGCAAATGCCTCAAAAAGCAGATGCACTGTAGATACTTTCCCTACATTAAGTTTGAGATAAAAGGCAAAGAAGGATGAATTCATCTGTCTGTGTCCACCCACCAAATCCCTGCCACAGAGCAGCCAATTATGTGATTCAAGGAGCTGCTTTCTTCCATTCCTGTTGTATACTGAGCTCACTGAGCTGTGCTGTATTTTCAGGCACTGAATTCTAAAAAATCAATGGAATCTGAGAACCATACACTCTCCCCAAATACACACACAGTAAAGCGGTGAAAAGAGTCTGCTCCCTTCAATTGCTCGATCATGAATGGACCCACCAGCCATGGCCTTCATGGTACTGCACTTTGGAAACCTTTGTTTTTTGATGAATCAAATTCTCCAAATTGAGTGAATTTTCTCTAATGAAATCTTCAAAGTGAGTAGGTACAGTTGTGTTAAAGCATGAGAGCTGTGGAAATAACACAGAACCATAATGGGTACATCTTACAGAAGGAAAAAGACACCTGAACCATTTGAGAAAACATAGGTTCTCAACTATCAGTGAGAGTAAGAAATATTTCATATAGATTTCTCTTTCATGTTTGAAAATGTCTTTCTTCACATAAATATTGAAAGTATCCACTTAGCCTGAGCATCTAAACAGAGAGGCCAACCCAATACATCTAGGCGAAAATAGAATCACTGTGACCAGCCTCCCCTATTATTCCCATGGTTGTCAGAGTTCATATTTCAATTCCAGACCCAGGTCTAGTTCTAGTCAGTCTATCAGAGGCTAGAAGCATGCTGACCCAGGTGTGCCTGTGGACACAGCTGTAAAAACACATGCTTAGTTAACCATGGAGTGACTTCAGATCTCAAATGTTGCAGGGAAACAGTATCTTTTTTGGTTTGTTGCATCACAATATACTACTGATATAAATGAATTTTGCTCAAAAAGTTTGTAAAGTCACCAGATTTTGTTGTTGTTTTGTTTTTTCCCATAGGGACAAGAAACATTTTAAAATGAATTTTGAGAACATTGAGAAATGTTCATAGATTAATGGCTTTCAAGTTGGGGAGCCTTCAAGGGATAATTTCAATGATGCTGATAGATGGTAATTCTTTTTTACATAATTCTTTCATTTTATGGAGTGTTTTTTCAACAAATGTGTTAAGTACATGGTTCAGCTATCACTATATTCATATTTAGAAATTAGGACCATCTAGTCTAGAGGAGTTAAATAATTTGCCCCAGTTCTCCCAGTCGACTTGTGTCAGAGATGAGACACAACTCAAGTCTTTCATCTCCTAACTTACATAGGAATAAACAGTCAAATCTCCTGAGAAGGGTTAGCCTTCTCAAGGATGGAATGGTGTGTTTTCTTTCTTCCAAGTGATTTCAGAAATGGTTGCCATTACTGATTTCTCAAACTGCCAGTTACTTTGAAATAAGGCTTGGACAGTTTACTGCAAAAGATCTTCTGGGGAATACTAATTCCAAAATGAGTCAGTAGACATTACTGAAAACAACATTAAAAAGTTGTTAAGGAAAATTCTGGGTTAAGCTATGTGAAACTGATTTCTTTGTGCAACACTTACTGCCACCTTAAATAAAAACATGTGCATCATAAACCTTCCAGCAGTGGGTATACAGCACTTTCCAAATATGCTTGACCACATGACTGCTTTATTATTTTAACCCTAGATAAATATTAAGGAATACTCTGCTGATGGAAATTTTAGTGCCATATAGTAACAGACTTTTACAGATTTAATATACACCACAGAAAATGCTCACAGGGTAAATTATAGAGTGACAACACTGATGTAATTACCTTGGCTATTTTCACCATGGATATTACTAGAATTGCATCTTTCACAGTCATTAAAATAGAAAGATCAGAAGAGTAAAATATACTCTTGTGTAAAAAAAAGAAATATAATGAAAATTGCCCCATATATTCTTGATCTTTAACATGGTTATAGAAAAATGTCCTGTACAAAGAAAAAACTTTTTATTCTAATAATATTTCATTGGGTTGGCATTGGTGATTTTATGAAAAATTTGAGCTTTAAACTCCCTGATAATCAATATTTTGCATCTTAATGTCAGAAAAATAGACAGAACAATGTGTCCTGTCCAGGTGACATGGAATGGGGAGTAGGAAACTGGTTCCAAGAGGATTCAAATCTACCACTCAGGTCTCATCAGCATCACTTGCTGATCCAGAGTAGTACTAGGCAGTGCTGTAAGTGTATCCTTGACATCACTGCACATCCTATTTTTCAATTTTGAATCCAAAGTCAAATGTTTCCCAATTAGCTTAAAAGTAACAAATTTAGGTCATAGTGAGCTCACTTTCTTTCCTGGATTTTGTAACCATAGAAAAACAAGGGGGAAATGAGTAAAGGTGTCAAAAGGTACAAATATGTAGTTATAAGTTCTGGAGATGCAACGTACAGCACAGTATAGTTAACATTGAAAAGAAAACAGTGAAAGTGTTAGTTTCTCACTCTGTGACCCTATGGACTGTAGCCTGAGAGGCTTCTCTGTCTGTGGAATTTTCCAGGCAAGGATACTGGAGTGGGTAGCCATTCCACTCTCCAGGGGATCTTCACAATACTGTATTGCATATCTGAATGTTGCTTAGAGGGAAAATTTTAAAAGTCCTCACCACAAGTAAAGCGAACTTTAACTATGTGAGTGATGAATGTAAATTAAACTTACTTTGCAATTATTTTGCATTATACACATGTATCAAATCATTATGATGTATACCTTAAACTAATCCAATATGATATGTCAATTATATATCAATAAAACTAGGGAAAAATGAGAAAAAAATAAGGTACACAAAAATAAGGAAGGAATGGGATTCTTCTACAAGTGGTCAGGTGCTAGACTAGCAATGAAGAGATGCACATGGGCCTTACAGATGAGGAGAAAGGGGAAAGGTTGTGGATGTCCATGATGAAGGTTCTGGCTGAAAGCCTGAATAGAAGCTATTGTAAAGGGATCTGGTCCTGATGCTTTCTGATTTCAAAAGTAGCTAGGGAGGTGTGCTGTGGCCAGAAACTTACCATAAACCAGAGTGCATCACTTCCAAGGGCTTGGCTGCAAATCAGCTTTACTTTGGATATCTGTAGGCATCATGCCTGTTACCTTAAATGAGGTGCAGTCCGTGTACCAAAGCAATACAAACCATACACTGCTAGCCCCATTAGAGAGTTCTGCCGTATTGAGTGACATTAAAAAGCTATGTCTAGGTACACAAACTAAGCACATCAACACCATTTATTTAGAGAATACAATCAAAAGTGAATAAAGAAAAACAGTGATCTCTCACCTATTTAGAGCCATGCCATGATAATAAATTAATTGGAACATGAAGCAAAGATTTTATTGATCATGCTTTACCAGACGCTATGATGTTAAGACTGTGGAGATTAAAAAGAAGTAAGCAGCTTGCGAGGTTATAAGCAATTCTTACTCTGGCCATTTACTCTTTGATGATGTGACTTCCTAATCCTTCTCAATCTGTTCAATGTACTTCATTGAGTCACTAAGTTAACCCACATGCATAAGGATCTTCTCCTATACCTTTTTACCTAGTGGATGAGAGAACAGGCTTTGGAATCAGAGGGACCTTAATTTACATAGAAGCTCTGCCATCTGTTTTGAACAAAACAATAAAGTTTTCTAAGCCTCTGCTTTCTCATGTGTAAAAATCAGGATAATAAAAGCCATCTAAATGGATCTATTTATGGCCAAATGGAATAAATATAAAGCTTTAGAACAGCAGGTAGCACATAATCATCAGTAAATAAAGGGTGGAAATAATTATAATAATAATTATCACCTACTTTTAAGGGTGATAAAAGGGAACTCAGAGTTCATTCAATCCAAATCTTTCACTATTTGGGTGAGGACACATTGAATTGCTTAGTTATAAATAGTCTCAAAGAAGCTTTTTAATGTATTTGGCAATATAGTGTAGACCCACCATGTGTTAAGCTCTGTGGCAGGCACTGGAAATCCAAAGTGCGTACATTCTCCATGAGTGCACAGATACTACTTGTCCATACCAGATTTATTCAAGAAATAACTGATGGCAGCTGCCTCTTCAGAGGGGAATGATGCACATGATGCTTGATGGAGGTCTCAACAGTGTTGATGAAAGAAAAGAAGCGATGACTCTGCCATAAAAGTCAAAGGTGGCAACTTATTGGGTCCTGAAGAAAGAAAAGGAGCAGGGTGGACCATATCCTTGTAGGATGAGAGTATCAGCTCCATTTTATTAATTTGAAAACCAAGAACTTGAAACAAAACTACATCAGTTGTCCATGGTCACCTAACGGATTAGGGGCAGAATTGGAACTGAAATTCAGATCCTATGACCCATATCTACTAATACTTCCATGCTTTATCATTCAATTTCTCCTATTTTCCCAAACAAGTAATATGTTTTCAGGAAGAAGTAATTTCAGCATTTTAGTTCTACTGTGATACCTTTTTATTTAATTTGTTCATTTTTCATGGAATTGTTTTCCCTTACTTGACTTATACTTGCTTTTATTTCATTTCACTTTGACTTTTTCCTTCTTAATCAGGTGCTTCTCATTTGAGAGTATTTCATTCTTTGTATACAGCAATCTGCTCCCCAGCCTGGGAGTTAATTAATGTATATTCTAAAAATAAGCAAATAATGTTAATGCAAAGAGCTTTCAATGATACTTCATTGATACTTTGCTTCACTTGGTGTGGCCTTACTTACAATGTCCTGACCTTAAGGGCATGTTCCCATAGGTAATTTGTAAAACCATCTCTGCATTTGATTTTCTGATTTCTCTATGGTCCTGTTTACCATAACTCTGATTAGAGGCCGCTGCAGCAAATGGACCATAGCTGTTTTTGCAATTGAGCCTTATTAAAATTTAAAGTGTATCCATAAATACATAAGTGCCTATTATAGATAAAAGTTCTAAAAATTAAATATTCACAGATCAGCTCGGTTTACAAAACCACAGACTCAAAATTACTGAAAGCCAAATAATATTAGTACTTAGTATCAAATTATCTTAGTTATGTGTACCATAAGTATACTCTATTGATGTTAAGCAACTTCTTTGGTAGCTTGAGAAGCCATTTTATTTTATTTGGGTAACTCAGCATATATAGCTCTCATTCTTGGGACACTGTTGAAATGTTAATGTCTAAACAATGATAAGATATCATCTAATATTATATTATTAATGCATTTGCAAAGATACTATTTTAGGCTTATGTACTTCACTGATTGACTTTATTCTGATGGACTTTAACCTTTGAAAAGGTTAGCAAATGTGGGCATATTTCTTTTTATGACTATTCACAGATGATAGCAAGCTTTAATTTCTATAACTCTCTAGGAAGGCTCAGCCAGAAAGTACAAAACCGTTTACCACTGTGAAGTGTCTAGGTGGATGCCTCCACAAATGAACGATGAAGCCTTGTTCTCACTGATACTAAGATTGTACTATATAATTAAAATGGAAAAATCAATGCTTGAAAAAGAAAACAAATGATACAATTAGAACCACATTTTGATTTGTCTTGGAAACATTTTTTGGGGGGTATTAAAGTTACTGGTCTATTAAATTGCATGGGAAAAAATAATAGAGCTCATTGCATGGAGCGTTTCACTCTGCCATAGTTGGAGTTGCACACTTATTAGTTAGGTGCACTGGAACAAGTTGAGGAAAGACAGATTAGTAAGGAAGTAACCTTTCCCATTAGTAGAGCTTCAATGTCCTTAGGACCTTTTGGAGAATCAATGGGGCTATAAAGAAGAGTGAAGTAACCATTTGCTACCCATTTTCCAAAGTGAACACCAAGAACTAGAAAATGATGGTTTTCCTTTCTGCACCCTTTTCTGACTAGGAAAGAATGAAAGAGGGAGTGACAGGGAGAAACCAGTCAGGACGAAAAACTGAAGGGATAGAACCGCAATGTCCTTACACAACACAGACAGGAAAGCCTGTTTGATCATTTCCTCAGACCAAAGCCTAAACAGAACTTCAAATCTCCCCTTATCCCTCAAAAGTGATATCAGAAACAACTCATAGGACTTGTCCTCTTAATTTTGATCATTTAAACTTTGATGAACAGCGATGATTTCACTGGTTTTCCTCATTTGGAGAAATATGCCAGTTTGATGCACATTATATATCATCAGAAACATCAGACCAAAAGAGTTAGAGAAGCCAAAGTTAAGACAATTGTATTACTTACTACCATTATGAAGGGAAGGATTGTAATAGATGCCGTGAATTAAACATGTACTATTTACTAGGAACAGTATGTTGTGTTTCAAATACTTAATACAACTGAATCATATATGTCAGTCTGCCTCAAATCAGTTTTTTGGTAACAGAGACCATCGCTTTTTGCAATATCTTGCTGCCTTCCACTCTCCATTTATAAGGAAGATTTCATCCCTTGGTTCATGGGTGAGCATACAATCCAAGGCTGGTTAATGAGAACTCTATAATGATGATTAGTTTAGGAGTAAACACATGATGACAAGTGTCTGACCAGAGTGACAGAATCCTGGGACTTTTCCTAAAAGTATCCAGTTTTGTGAAAAACCTCTGGTCATCTATTGCAGATCTATGACTAGTAAAATATTTCCTTTACTTTCTTTCTTCCCATTTGTCCTCTCCTGTCCTTCTTAGTCAAATTAGTAGTAAGATCATTCACCATGAAAACTACTATGGAAAGGTAATTTTTATATGCAAAAGAAATAAAATGAAGCTTTAACATACTCATTGAAAAGCTGCTAAACCCTGGGATATGTAAGACTATCAAAGTATTATTGAAGCATATAAGTAATTCTAGAATAGTCAGAATGAATGATTAGAGTTTAAGTGGCTATCATTAACATTTAATTTACAGCGGTGGATAAGCCTTTCACCATGATATTAAAGAGCCATTAGCAAGAATAAACATATGTGCACATTATATCCAAATGATTCCTCCACTTCTTGGGATAGTTTGGGTTCACTTTTCACTAAGAGAGCATTCATTGTTTATGTCTAATAAACATTCATGCTTAAACTCCTCCAATCAAATGACATGTAATATTTGGAGATTTAATAATGACTTGATGACTTAATATCAGAACCAATAATGGATTACATGTTTATTGTGTATGGAATAGAAATGAGACAATTTTTTCTAACAAACACAAAAAGAAAATATTAAAAAAGCATTTGGTGAACTTCATATTTTATACAAGGTGAATAATAACAACAAACCAAGTTTAACCAGAATTTTGTTTGAAAATATTAGACTATGTGCATAGATGAGATTGCAGCAATAAATTTCAGATTTTACCTCAGCAAGAAAAAATGTTGTAGTCAAAAAATTATTTCAAGCTCAAGATACCAAAGTGAACAAAAATACTCTCACATTTATATTCCACCTCTCAACACTTGCGCAAATACACAGAACCCAAAATATCTTGCAATTATCTTAATTACCATTACCTTTGATTTATCTTACAAGGGTAATGCATTTGAAATTGTAATTTCTCATCAATGTCAGCTAGATTTTACTGGATTTTTAAAATATTACTTCTTTGTTGGTTGGTCTGGTATTTTAACTATGTTTAATTCAATGAATACAGATAGTAAAATAACCAGTTTTCACTTCAAAGGAATAATTTTTGTAGGGCTGTAATTTTACAGTGCTAATCAACATTAGATTCTATTAAAGACAGATATGTTTTGCCACAAATATATTTGTATTCATTGGTAGAAAGAATCGGTATATTAAATACTGATCCAAACTCATGATGACTTCTATCAACCTAGGGCTTTGTAGTTTCCTGTGTTTGAAGCATGTCTCCAGATAGGACAAAAAACATAATGAAATGTACACTGGAAAAAGAATCTGAAAAAAATCATATATTTATTTCAGGTTTGTAACTAGTTGGCTGTGTGACTTTAGGCCTATTGCTTAACCTCTCTGTACCTTATCCAAATTGAGAGGGCTTTTACTTGCATTACAGATGCCCCAGAATTAAGATGAGAAGTAAATGGGATAGTAAATATAAAAGGCAATGAAAATTACAAAATGCCAAATTAACAGCTGGCCCTGTCAGTCATTGACTAATCAAATACTTAATAAGAAACTACCATAGAGAAGATTCAGAAAAAAAATTACTCAAATTGGATAATGAGAGAAAAACATAAATTATAATCAACCACTATAAGAAAAGATCCATTCAAATGCTATGGGACTTCAGAGGAGGGGAAAGATGACTAAGAGGGAAAAGGAGAAAAGAATAGAATGACGCTACTAAAGTGGGTTTTGGGAAATACAAGGACCTAGATTTTAAATAAGAAGATATGTGGCACATGGGGGAGGAGGTTATGGGTTTGATAGGATTTGGATTTGATTTGATAGGAGGATATGTGTTTGATAGCTAGAATAGGATTATCTATGGCAAGTTTTGATCATATACATGAATGTCAACTCTTTAGTTAACTGAGGGGATCCCTTAAGGCTTTTGAAAGAAAAGGAGGATAAGAAATAATATAACCAAATACCTTTTACTGAACAATCAATATATCTAAGATATTAAGGTTTTTATCTAGTACCTCAATATTGTGATATAATTATTACTGTTAAGCTCACTTATAGATTAGAAAATTGAAAGTAAGCCAAGAATTATCTGAATATAAAATCCTATCTTTCCATTACATCCTACTCATTATACTCTTTTGAAAATAGATGATGGTTCATTTTATTTCTTTTTTTTTTTTTAATTTTTTATTCCTTTATTTCTCATGTGTTCCCCATCCTGAACCCTCCTCCCTCCTCCCTCCCCATATTTAAATATTTGTACATTGATGTTTCCAATTGTTGAGTACATAAATATGGTGCTTGCTCCCAAATAAGAAGTAGCTCCTTCTCCAGTAGACTTCATCAGAAATCAGAGACCATAAATAAGCATACACATATGAACTGGCTCAGCCTTTCAAAGAACTACTGCTTAAAATGCTAAATATTAATATTTAACTTAGATGGAAAACCACACATCTTTGAGAAGGATGAGCATTGACTCCCCTTCCACATGGCCCCAAATCATAGGTACTTGAGTCCTCCATCTGCCCCTCTCACACGTAGGCACCTGCTCATTTCCACACCTGTTCAGGGTTTAATAAGTGAGGCATCAGAGTATACTCATTAACAGGGTGAGCTTTAATTCAGACAGCTGTAGAGGAAAGCCATAATTCTATCTGCTAGCTGTGGGACCTGAGGTAAGTCACGCAGAAAATGGAGATAAAAATATCATAGAATAGTTTGAAGCTTTCATAAATATAAGTATGTGAACTCTCTAGCCTCAAACCTGGAATTTTGGCACTCCAAAATGGGCACGATTTGTGTTATACAACTACTTATGTTTTATGTCCACATCAGTACCATCCCCCACCATATGCACTAAAGTCTTTGATTTGTATATCAATAGCATTCATTACAGTTTCATAGCTATTCAGTAATCATTTAGAGAGAGCTCTATGTATCAGGCACTGTACTGCATACTGGAGAGAAAAAAGGATATACAATAGGTGTGAGGTGAAGCCCCTATTCTTGAGAAGCTCTTAATACAGTGAGGAGTACACAGAATTCTAAAGAGATTACTGGAAAATAAGATAGGATAAGAACACGGGGAAATTTGTGACTAATTCTGTCCAGGCAAATTATTAAAAGCTTCAAAGAAGAGGGAAATTTCAAGTGAATCTGGGTATCCAAGTAAAATTTCTCTACCAGCTAACACAAAGGGGTTAGGGTTAGAATTGGGATGCTGCAGGTAGAGAGAATACTAGCTGATGTGGGGGAAAGCAAAATAATTTAAGGAAACTAAAAGACATTAGAGGTGACTGAAGCATCCGTCACATGAAAGGAAAGGTAAAGAAATGAAATGATAGAGAGAGTTGATCTTTAGACTGTGGGAGGTCTCTTGGACCACATAAACAGACTGGAAAAACCAAACAATATTTTTCAGTTAATGCTGGCAACAGTGGGAGGGATGGATTGGTGTCGGGAGAGAGTGGTCGCAAGAAGACCAGTTAGAAGACAAGTATCACAGTCTCCATACAAAAGATGGTGGATGGATTGATCCAAGACCACGGGGGTAAAAAGGAAGAGGCAACAGTGATAGCATCTGGGGGCAGAAGCAGCACAGGTGACTGAATATGAGGCAAGATAAAGAGAAGATGATACGATTTCTAGCTTTAAAAAGTAAGCATGTTAATGAAATAAAAGATGGAACCAAGAAATACAAAGGTATAATTATTTACAGTTATATTAGCCTTCTTCTCATTTTTCTCTGACCCCTAGCCCAATCCATACTAGCAAAAAGAAATTGGACTTTTTTGTTATACTTTTCTTACACGTAAATTATGCCTGTCTAATTCAAACTTGCAGAATTCTAAGTTATGCTAGGATTTAATTAATTTTCCACAATTAAATATGTGATGGCTCTTACAACTCAACTCTAAATTTAAATAGTCATTCAGATAGTGGTATTAATACATATCTAGCAAGATTTATATATATATATATATTAGCAAGATTTATATAATAAAACTTGTCTACAGAAAGATCTTGAATCCATTTCCTTGATGATCCTCTCAATAACCTAGTGAATTGCATAAGCAGACCTAAAAGCCCCCATTTTTAGGTAGATTGAGAGATTTAAATCTAATGAGAAAACAGGCAGACACTGGTTGCTAGGGTAGAGTCAGATTTTTTTAATATAACATCAGAGAATCCACAAATGTAGCCCTACAGATATATAAGACATGGATAACTGCAAAAGATCATGCATCAAAATATCTCCATATTATGTAATATCAGATTTGTGCATATCAATAAGGAACTGCCTAACTTACCAACTACCTCCATGATGACTATCAGTATAAGAAACTAGCATTCCCAATTATAATTTTCAAAAAATTTAATTATGAAAGTGAAAGTGGAGAGTGAAAATGTTGGCTTAAAACTCAAAATTCAGAAAATGAAGATCATGGCATCCAGTCCCATTACTTCATGGGAAATAGATGGGGAAACAGTGTCAGACTTTATTTTTTTGGGCTCCAAAATCACTGCAGATGGTGACTGCAGCCATGAAATTAAAAGACGCTTACTCCTTGGAAGGAAAGTTATGACCAACCTAGATAGCATATTCAAAAGCAGAGACATTACTTTGCCAACAAAGGTCCGTCTAGTCAAGGCTATGGTTTTTCCAGTGGTCATGTATGGATATGAGAGTTGGACTATGAAGAAGGCTGAGCACCGAAGAATTGATACTTTTGAACTGTGGTGTTGGAGAAGACTCTTGAGAGTCCCTTGGACTGCAAGGAGATCCAACCGGTCCATTCTGAAGGAGATCAGCCCTGGGATTTCTTTGGAAGGAATGATGCTAAAGCTGAAACTCCAGTACTTTGGCCACCTCATGCGAAAGTTGACTCATTGGAAAAGACTCTGACGCTAGGAGGGATTGGGGGCAGGAGGAGAAGGGGACGACAGAGGATGAGATGGCTGGATGGCATCACTGACTCGATGGACTTGAGTCTGAGTGAACTCCAGGAGTTGGTGATGGACAGGGAGGCCTGGCGTGCTGTGATTCATGGGGTCGCAAAGAGTCGGACACGACTGAGTGACTGAACTGAACTGATGGACACTTATTATATTTGAAAATCATTGTGACATAAATAGTGAATTGCCTACTCCATACTTATTCTTGCTTCTATTTTAAGAACAGAACACTGATTTTCTTAAGACAGGAAAAATACCCTTTTTTTTTTTTCCCTTCTCTACTCTCTAAAGAAACTAGAAGTGGTCATTGAGATACAAATGGAAGTCACTGGTGGGCCATCTGGGGAGATATTTTAATGGGAGTTAGACTTATGTGGAAATTGAGCCCACTGCCCTTGCCCCATTCCTTTTTTTTTTTCCTGTTTTTTTTTTTTTTTGGATTATATCTGTAAGGGCCATAGTTCAAGAATCAAAATATATACAAATCCTTGTAGAACAAAAAGGAAGTGCTCACCTCTTCCATATCAGCCCAGCTCAGCCTACAGCTGATCTTACTATGCACAATAAAAAATAACACTAATTTCTACAGTGTTATGTGGATTTTCTGATGTGTGCAACCAGAACTGATTAATATGTGGTACAGATAGCTATGCTTAGAGCTAGGGAAAGCAAAGATAAGAAAAATGCATAAGTGGTATGAGAGACTATTATAGGATGATATAACCCTAAAACCAGTACTTTTTTACCCCCACCCCAATAGTCTAATATAAATTGAAAAACTGATGAGGAAAAAAGTTACATTTTCAGTCATGGTAATCTTGAGTGTTATGAGGAGAGGAATGAACACTCGATCACATGAATTCTAGTGATCAGTCATGCGGTAGCTTGAAACCATATATTTTTCTAGGTACCAGTGGGGAAGAAAGATAGGATTCTTACTTCCAAACAGTTTATAAACCAGAAGGAGAGATGAAGTAGTACTTGACGATAAACAACATATATTATAGCCCCAGAAAGTGCTACTGAGCAGCTTTCAACTCAACAAATATTCTTCCATGAAGAGATGCCCTGGGGAGAGATGTGAGTGAGAAATGATGTTACAGTAATTTAAATCCTAGCTTCCTAGGGGGAGGAGAAACATAATTCAAGGAGTATTAGAGTGTGAAGACTTGTGTGAATTCAACAGTCATGGTTTTTCAACTTTCCGGAAGTAACATTTTATCGGAGAAGGCAATGGCACCCCACTCCAGTACTCTTGCCTGGAAAATCCCATGGGCGGAGGAGCCTGGTGGGCTGTAATCCATTGGGTGGCTAAGAGTCGGATACGACTGAGTGACTTCATTTTCACTTTTCACTTTCATGCACTGGAGAAAGAAATGGCAACCCACTCCAGTGTTCTTGCCTGGAGAATCCCAGGGACGGGAAGCCTGGTGGGCTGCCGTCTATGGGGTCGCACAGAGTCGGACACGACTGAAGCGACTTAGCAGCAGCAGCATCATTCCCCTAAAATTCATCTGTTAAAGTCCTAACCCTAATCTAACCTTGTTTGGAAATATTATCATTTCATATATAATTAATTAAGATGAGATTATTCTGGAGTGGAGTGAGCCCCTAAATCAAAACAATTGGTGTCTCTCTACAAAGGAGAAACTGGCCACACTTGTGCACACAAGAATGCCAGAGGAGAGAGGCTGAGATATGGGAGATGCTTCTACATGTCAAGAAATGTCAAAGTCTGCAAGCACACCACCAGAGGAAACATGGAACACATTCTTCCTTACAGCCCACAGAGGGAACCAAACTTGTTGGCACCTTGATTTCAGACTTCTAGCCTCCAAAACCATGAGATGATTTTTGTTGCTGAAGCCAAACACTGTGTGGTACTTTGTTATGGCAGACTTAGCAAATAAATACAAATCTCAACGGTATCTACCACTTTCTTGAGAGACATTTCCGAACCACATGCATTAAGAGACTGATGTTCTCGGCAACTTCAGTCATGAGTAAACCCATCTTGTTAAATATTTCAACATGACCCTTGAGAGAAAATAGGGGAAAACTTTGCTTTTTGAAGAGCCAACAGCCCTCTTCAGAAATTGCTTATAGTGAATGCAGAGAAGGAACTGAACAGAAAAGAAAGAAGTTTAATATACTGGCAGTACAGTAGTACAGTATTGGGGGATTTGGGAATTCATTATCAGGACACATTTTCAAAAACTGAGAAAGGGCTTTTGTACAAAGCAAATAAGATAAAGTTCAGGGGTTAAAGGTGGAAAGAATCCTTGTGGGGCCAGAGAAGGAGCTAGCATTAGAGAACTTAAAGATATTCTATCCATCAGGGTCCAGTCAGGAAAACAGAAACCATGACGAGTGTTTCAGACAGAGGAGGTTTAATAGTGGGCAGTGGTTACTCAGGTGCTGAGATGGCTAAAGCAGAACATGAGGTCTTTCACAGTGTGTTGTAGCAACCCAAAGCTCAACAGGGTTTCCTTATGAAACAGCTACCATTCCTCAGGCTGATTTAAAAAAAAAAAAAGTCTGGAAGAAGGGGATACCAACAGTTGGTGCTCAGATCTCTCAGAGGATGGGGGTCACTGGACCACTGAGGGGGCCTGGTTGCTTTCTCAGACCATCCTGAGGGCCATGGCTGGGTACTGGAGGGAGTGGGGTGGAGCTGTCTGGTACCTTCTCCTGCTTCAAGTGGAGTAAGGTTTGGTCTGGAAGTTTCCACACTGGTTGGAAGCTGGAGCCATAGCTCTCTGCCTCTAATGGAGAGCCAGACCCAACCTAGAAGCCAGAAAAAAGTTCCTCCTCCAACCTGTCTCCTCCTACCCCCCTGCCAGAATACACCCAGAAATTGGCTGGCAATAAAGTCTGGGAAATTGAGTTTTAGGCGTTTTAATCCCAGCTTCTCAGAAAAGAGAAGATAAGGAAGTGGCTTGGAGCTAGGAGTCCACAGGCAATAGATGCAGATATGTAAATGTTTTGATTTTTAAAAAGTATGGTAAAACGGGGTACTTGAAGTACCTGGGCACAGAGAATGAGTCTAGAATGTATGGGAAGGTCAGTCAATGATTGTGATCCCCTGATATGTGCAAGGAATGGATCTAGATGCTAGAGATAGTGAAGTGAGCAAAAAAGACAGTAGTTATTTAAAGACTATTTAACTTGAGTAATGAGTGTATATGAGGGAACAGTAGGAAATTAGACTAAAGAGAGAGAATAGAGGTCTAGAACAGTATCCTAGGTCACATGGGACACCAATAAGAAGGAAGTACAGATAATCCAATAAACCATGTTTAATCTTCAGTGTTTTTGAAAGTGGGTCTGCATATCTGTCAGTGGGTTAGTAGCATTAATTTAGAGTGCTTCATAGAATATATCTAATTTTCCTAATAGTCAAACTTGTTTAGTCGCTCAGTCATGTCCAACTCCTCACAACCCCATGGACTGCAGCACACCAGGCTTCCCTGTCCTTCACTATCTCCCAGAGTTGCTCAAATTCATATGTCCATTGAGTCAGTGATGCCATCTGACCATCTCATCCTCCATCACCCACTTCTCCTCTTGCCTTCAATCTTTCCCAGCATCAGAGTCTCCTCCAATGACGACTCTTTGCATCAGGTGGCCAAAGTATTGGAGCTTCAGTTTTAGCATCAGTCCTTCCAATGAGTATTTAGGGCTGAAACTTATTCAAACTTAGTACTTTATCATTATTAACATCAACATTATCACTATTATTGATATACTATTTATCAGGTGCTGCTCTGTGGCAAGAATTGATCAGTTTTCTTACATCATATCAAACCCTCAGACACACTATGGAGTGTGTATTATGACCCCTGTTTTATGTAGGAAGAAACTGAAGATCAGATTTAATGCTATTTGGTCAATGTCATGTGGAACCTAGATAGGAGAAGCAAGTCTGACTCCAAATCCATTTCTCTTAAGCACTGAATTCTACAACATCTCAGAAAAGTCACCAGACAACACACACTCCTTCAAGACATTCATCAGCAAGGTCACTTCAAGACTCAAGTAGTACCTGGCAGCTTGAGTCACTTCCCCAAGTTCTTAACTCAGCTCATTTATAATCCCCTCTGAGTATTACTTCCCCTCCTTCTCACTTCTTAAGTTTGTCACAGTCCTCTGAGATGACAGGCTGAATGATGGTGATGAGAATGTGGTAATGTAAAGTCCATAAACAGGAGCGGCTGCCAGGAGTGGGCAAGAAGAGGTTCACAGAGGACACATCTGAGACAGAGCAGCCCCAGCTGTTTTAACATTTGTGCAAATTACCACTGGTGCGCCTGCATGCCCATGCAGACCTGATTGCAGTTTTCAGAAGAAAAGACAGTTAAACTCAGAAATGGAAACGTTATGGCCAAGAATTGCTCTATTTCCTCTATTTCCTTAATGGCTTGGCTCTTTATCTTACACATATAAACACCATAGACAAAACCTCCACGTAAATAAGCAGCAGGTGCACTGGCATTTTCTTGCCAAGATATTATGCGAGTATTAAGCCAAGCTGATCAGCAGAAGCACACATCCATCGGTTTCACTGCAGAATATAGCTGGGTAGACGGGAGCACTGAGCAGGCAGGTTAAATTAAACCTCATCTGGCTTATCGAAGGGCCACTTACTGCCCAAAGCTGGAAGGTGTCCAGGGGTACAAGAGGTGTAATTGCACTGAAGGAAAATCCAGAGCTTGTGAAATTCTGTAATGTTTAAGACTTAATGGAAATGCAAAATGATTTAGGATAAGACATGGAATTGTAAGGATCCTAATAACATCTATCTAGCACTGTGCTGACTGTTTTGCTTATATTAACAATATAAGTTAAATATTATAAACTCATTATTGCCTCAAACATATACAATATGTATGGTGGACTATTTTATTGATATAGAAACTGAATCCTGGAGATGTAAAGTTACTTTCCTAAAATAAAGATATTTTAGATATATAGGGATGCATACATATTATAGATATAGAAAACAAGATGTAGAAAGAGAATTTTAATCTAAAACTGCCTAGGTTAGTAACTATGATAACAAATTGCTATAACTCACATCTTGATTGCTGGAAATTCTTCTATTTGAAACAGCCAGATTATTTAAAAGCACACACTTGTACTCAAAAATAATTTCATCTATTGCTAAAAGAGTCTATGCATTGTGAAAATTTCTGACAAGTGTGTGTTTGGGGGCTATGATGGGGTATGTTTTGGGGCTATGACCAGTTTGACCTCTCTTTTTTTAACAAAATTTGATGCTTATGTGTTTATTTTTTTTTAATAGATCAGCAAACCTTGGTTTGTTCTGCCTGAAGAGTTTAAAGTAAATTTACCATGGTCTCTTTTATTTATCCTATAATGTATGCAAATTCTAGGGTAAAAGAAATTTAAAGCATGCAGCCAGGGCAAATCGTTTTCAAATTCTGTATAGAATATCATGTAGATAAGCCCAAAAAACCCATAATAAGATAATTTTGCCAAAATGAGTCTTAATATTTTAATATATATGCATCTCAATTCATGCATTCACTTCATTTCTTATCATCCTCCTTTTAAGCCTGCATGCATATTTTATAAAACAACAGTATTGAAAAATGTATGAATTCACCAAGATTTCTTATTCTAATGTGACTTTATGTATTTGCTTTTCTCATTTCATTCCCTCCATTTCTTAGCTGCACTTCAAAACTCAATTTGGTCCTCTTCTCTCTAGCAAACCTTTCCTGACGTCTCCAGCTGGGTCAGGTATCCACCTCAAATGTTCCAAGAACATCCTGGACAAATTATTATTATCACCATTGTTTAGCTGGGCAATAATACTATGGACAGTCAACAGTAGTAATAAATACAAACAGTTACTAGCAATAGGAGCAGTAGAACAGTGATGCTGACATCAGAATTTACATCTCCAGCAGCAGCAGTATTTGCTATGATCTGAATGCTTCTTATGTGCCAGGCACAGGATCACCAGCTTTAAATATAATAACTCTAATCCACTGAAGTCCCATGGATTAGCATTCATTAATTAAACTGAATTTCTTTTAATTTCTCCTTTATCTTTTACTATTGCTCCCTTATTACTTTTTATTTTCTGCCTTCATGCCACCCTTTTCCCTTCCTTAAGTAGTTTATATAACATATATATATATATATATTTATTTATTTATTTTTTGCAAGGAATTATCTTTTGTATTTATATCTGTTCTGTTTTTCTGATTTCTTTTTTTTTTAATTTTATTTTATTTTAAAACTTTACATAATTGTATTATTTTTGCCAAATACCAAAAAGCATTGATTTCTGAGTTTTCCTATTAAATTCCATCTTTCTTTTCTTAAAGTTCATTTTTTTTAACAGTTTGAGCCTAGATACTTAATAGATATAAAAATTAAACGAATTAAGTATTTAAGCCTATGAACTTACCTGGTGCATTGCCTTAGTTGGGCCCCATAATATCTAAATCTACTCTCATCAATCCTGAGACATACTTTTCAGGTTATTTCGATTTGTAACACTTCTTAGAATCAAGAGAAGCCTTCACCAAAGGATGTATATATGCATATATTAGTACACTAAGCTCCGCTTTGATCAGATTCCATTGGATATCAGCCAGGCTGCAGTTTTGAAACAGTGGCTACTCTCAGAGCCTACACAGTGTGGGGAATGATGTTCCTCCTGGAATCACTCTAGTTGAGTTATCTGCATTACTGGTGTGTAAGAACTGAGTTTAGTTCCTGTTTTGAATATCTTCTTCTTCTTTTTTTTTTTTTTTTCAATTGAAAATATTCTACAAACACTTTCTGGGAAGATCAAGAAAGCAGTACTGTAAAATATAACAATAAATCAGAAGACAATTCTAAAGAAAATCATGGACCACTCTCCTAGTGGATCAGATGGTAAAGAATCTGCCTGCAGTGTAGGAGACCTGGGTTCGCTCCATGGGTCGGGAAGATCCCCTGGAGGAGAGTATGGCAACCCACTCCAGTATTCTTGCTTGGAGAAACCCCAGGGACAGAGGACTCTGGTGGGCTACAGTTGAGGGGTTGCAAAGAGTCAAACAGGACTTAATGACTAACACGTACACTTATTTTCACTTCATTTTTCTCTTAAGTAATGTACTTGGTGTAGAGTGGAAGATATTTTAAAGCATAAAAAAAAAGAGTTGTCATAATCTATTGACAGAAACTTTCTTAATGATCATAAAATATGAATACCACAATGGATGTTGTCTTACATTTGATGAAAAATTTCATTTAGTGTCTTTCAGTCAGTTCAGTCCAGTTACTCAGTCATGTCCAACTCTTTGCGAGCCCATGGACTGCAGCACACCAGGCCTCCCTGTCCATCACCAACTTCCGCAGTTTACCCAAACTCATGTCCATTGAGTTGGTGATGCCATCCAACCATCTCATCCTCTGCCATCCCCTTCTCCTCCTGCCCTCAATCTTTCCCAGCATCAGAGTCTTTTCAAATGAGTCAGCTTTTTGCATCAGGTGGCCAAAGTGCTGGAGTTCCAGCTTCAACATCAGTCCTTCCAGTGAACACTCAGGAATGATCTTTAGGATGGATTAGTTTGATCTCCTTGTAGTCCAAGGGACTCTCAAGAGTCTTCTAAATACCACAGTTCAAGGGCATCAATTCTTCAGTGCTCAGCTTTCTTTATAGTCCAACTCTCACATCCATACATGACTACCTGAAAAACCATAGCCTTGACTAGACAGAAGTCGGTTGGCAAAGTAATGTCTCTGCTTTTTAATATGCTGTCTAGGTTGGTCATAGATTTTCTTCCAAAGAGTAAGCATCTTTTAATTTCATGGCTGCAGTCACCATCTACAGTGATTTTGGAGCCAAAAAAAAAAAAATAAATAAAGTCTCTCACTGTCTCCACTGGTTCCCCATTTATTTGCCATGAAGTGATGGGACTGGATGCCAAGATCTTAGTTTTCTGAATGTTGAGCTTTAAGCCAACTTTGTCACTCTCCTCTTTCACTTTCATCAAGAGGCTGTTTAGTTCTTCTTCACTTTCTGCCATAAGGGTGGTGTCATCTGCATATCTGAGGTTATTGATATTTCCCTTGGCAATCTTGATTTCACCAGGCAAGCGTTTCTCATGATGTACTCTGCATATAAGTTAAATAAGCAGGGTAACAATATACAGCATTGACATACTCCTTTTCCTAATTGGAACCAGTCCGTCATTCCATATCCAGTTCTAACTGTTGCTTCCTGACCTGCATACAGGTTTCTCAAGAGGCAGGTCAGGTGGTTGGTATTCCCATCTTTCAGAATTTTCAACAGTTTATTGTGATCCACACAGTCAAAGGCTTTGGCATAGTCAATAAAGCAGAAATAGATGTTTTTCTGGAACTCTCTTGCTTTTTCAATGATCCAACAGATGTTGGCAATTTGATCTCTGGTTCCTCTGCCTTTTCTGAAACCAGCTTGAACATCTGAAAGTTCACAGTTCATATATTGCTGAAGCTTGGCTTGGAGAATTTTGAGCATTACTTTACTAGTGTGTGAGATGAGTGCAATTGTGGTGGTTTGATCATTCTTTGACATTGCCTTTCTTTGGGATTGGAATGAAATCTGACCTTTTCCAGCCCTGTGGCCACTGCTGAGTTTTCCAAATTTGCTGGCATATTGAGTAAGCACTTTCACAGCATCATCTTTTAGGATTTAAAGGAGCTCAACTGGTTTACAAGTGTTACCGGGAAAACTGGTCAACCACTTATAAAAGAATGAAACTAGAACACCTTCTAACACCATACACAAAATAAACTCAAAATGGATTAAAGATCTAAATGTAAGACCAGAAACTATAAAACTCCTAGAGGAAAACATAGGCAAAACACTCTCTGACATAAATCACAGCAAGACCCTCTATGATCCACCTCTCAGAGTAATGGAAATAAAAGCAAAAATAAACAAAGGCAACCTAATTAAAATTAAAAGCTTTTGCACAATGAAGGAAACTATAAGCCAAGTGAGAAGACAGCCTTCAGAATAGGAGAAAATAATAGCAAATGAAGCAACAGACAAATAATTGATCTCAAAAATATACAAGCAACTACGGCAGCTCAATTCCAGAAAAATAATGACCCAATCAAAAAATGGACCAAAGAACTAAACACACAGTTCTCCAAAGAAGACATACAGATGGCTAACAAACACATGAAATTATGCTCAACATCACTCATTATCAGAGAAATGCAAATCGAATCCATAATGAGGTACCAGCTCACCCTGGTCAGAATGGCCGCGATCCAAAAGTCTACAAGCAATAAATGCTGGAGAGGGTGTGGAGAAAAGGGAACCCTCTTACACTGTTGGTGGGAATGCAAACTAGTACAGCCACTATGGAGAACAGTGTGGAGATTCCTTAAAAAACTGGAAATAGAACTGGCATATGATCCAGCAATCCCACTGCTGGGCGTACACCCAAAGGAAACCAGAATTGAAAGAGACACATGTACCCCAATGTTCATCGCAGCACTGTTTATAATAGCCAGGACATGGAAGCAACCTAGATGTCCATCAGCAGACGAATGGATAAGAAAGAAGTGGTACATATACACAATGGAATATTACTCAGCCATTAAAAAGAATACATTTGAATCAGTTCTAACGAGGTGGATGAAACTGAGCCTATTATACACAGTGAAGTAAGTCAGAAAGAAAAACACCAATATAGTATACTAATGCATATATATGGAATTTAGAAAGATGGTAACGATAACCCTATATGCGAGACAGCAAAAGAGACACAGATGTATAGAACCGTCTTTTGGATTCTGTGGGGGAAGGCGAGGGTGGGATGATCTGAGAGAATAACATTGAAACATGTATATTATCATATGTGAAACAGATTGCCAGTCCAGGTTCGATGCATAACACAGGGTGCTCAGGGCTGGTGCACTGGGATGACCCAGAGGGATGGGATGGGGAGGAAGAAGGGAGGGGGTTTCCCATGGCTGATTCATGTCAATGTATGGCAAAAAACCACTACAATATTGTAAAGTAATTAGCCTTCAACTAAAATAAATAAATTTTAAAAAGAGAAAGAAAGAAAAAAAATAAAGTAGCTCAACTGGAATTCCATCACCTCCACTAAAATCATGATTTACTAGAAGTTTATACTTCTGTTTTCATTTCCATTTTGATCAATGTGTCTTTTAAAAGGATTTTGAAATATCTAAGTTATACTGACATTTTGCTTTCCAGTTTCATTTTAATTTCTATCTTTATGACATGAAGACCAGAGAATGGTCTCTATATTATTTATATGCTTAAATAATTGACTGAGGTTTTATAGTAGCTCTCAAAATGGTTGGTATTGCCTATGTTTCATGGTCATTTGAAAATAAGGTAGTTTTACTTCTTTTGAGGGAACAGAACACTTATACACTTGGTAGAATTTAATTTAAATTGGCCTATAAATGAAATAAAATTCTGTAATCATAGTCAGAGTTGAAAAATTAAAGAAGCAATATGATTTGAAGGAGAGTATCTTTAGTTATTGAAGGTGAACACTCAAACCAGGAGTCTAAAGGCAGAAAATGTACTTGAGGAAGTAAATAAAATAAATGGTGAATAATGGATGAGACTAGATTTGAGGATGGAATCAGAAAAAATTGTCTCTAAAGCAGAATGAAGACTTAGGCCCATTCCATCCTTTCTCTTCTCTCTGTGTTTGCCTTATTTCAGCATTTTTGGTATTTCTGTCTTAAATGTTTGTCATTTCTGAGACTTTTGTGAATTATCTCTAGAATTATTAACCTAAAAACTTTCTTTAAATCTATTTTGTATTAATTCACTCTATATACCATTGCTTTAAGTAACACTATCCATGAACTAATGGAATGATACAATGTATGGCATTAAATATGACAATTGAAAGAGTTTGCCTACATATGTTCCAGAATAATTTCACTTATTCTTTGCACACAAGACTTTAATAACACTCAGTCTTGCACTGCTGGTAGGGCTGGTATTGCCCTCAAACCGACTGCAGGAGGTAAGTCATGGAGGTGACGCTTTGGCAGCCAGGGGGCTTAAATTAGGAGTCACATGGACAAGTAGATGACAGGTCAGAAACCTAACACTGAATTAAGAGTCCAAGATGATTTGGAAGTCTTAGGAAAGTTTGGGACAACGTCACTTATTTTGTCTTGAGTTAAAGTCAATACTTTCTATATTACAGGTTAGATTTTCAAGAACCTAAGAAGGAAAACATATCTCCTTATAGTTTCTTATACCCTCCAAATAATCCATCTATTGAAAGAGAATAATGTCCAATACCTTGCTTTATCTTTTCTTTCCTTTTTTTTTTTCCTACAGCTTACTTCTTAGTAGATATTTAGGCATACATTAAGTTTTCTGTGATACACACGATTTGTCATTTCCAAAAGGGATTACAGTTGAAGAGTTCCTAGATTTGTTGTTCTGCCTTTTCTTCCTTTTGTGCATGAAGCTAGCATTCATTTACCAGTCTTCTAAAAGTGACCACATTACTGAATTCTGGCTAAAGGCATATGCATAGATGTGATGTATGCCACTTTCAGAAAGGCTCATGAGAGTCTCCTGCATGAGATCTTCCAGTGCAGGTTACCTGTAGAATGGCCTTGACAATTCACCTTCTGAAGATGGTGGAGCCACAAGACAGAAGCTGGAATCCCTGAGCTACCACTTGGAGGAAAGCTGTTTAATTATGTAAACTTTTTATCCATAAACAAGCAAGAAAACAAACTTAAATTTGGTTAAACCCATTGACATTTTTTAGTTTATCTCTTACAAGAACTGGCCTACTAGTGTTAAGTTTTGGATGTCCTCTGATTGGAAATAATCTAAAATCCTTGAAAAATTGTGAATACCAAAGTAGAGACATTAGACTGGGCTTACACACTGACTAAAACCAAAGTTCTAAAAATTTATTAATGCACTCAGAATTATTTGAAATTTTGCTGAAAGTTATTTCTGAAAATATATGTCAGAGATATACTAATCTCTGACTAGTAATTAATAAAATTTTAAAATTCTTATAAGTTATTTAATTTTTATTATTCATTTTATTGAATTCTTACTTTCCTCAATAATACATTTTCTCTAGCTCTTGAATAATAACAATTGTGTTATGAAGATAATTATCTTACATTAATATGCTAATTTCTTCAGAGATTATACTCAATTGAAACACTTCAGGTTTTAACCACTGAAGATTTAATTAGGTTAATTAAAATATCATTGTATTTTATTTTTACTTTAAGACTGTTCTATTATCATTTAATGATCTTGATAATAGCAATGGAATTTATTATTTATTGAGCATACTTTCCCTCTAAAATATTAACAACAGACTGGTTCCAAATAGGAAAAGGAGTACATCAAGGCTGTATATTATCACCCTGCTTATTTAACTTATATGCAGAATACCTCATGAGAAATGCTGGACTGGAAGAAGCACAAGCTGGAATCAAGACTGCTGGGAGAAATATCAATAACCTCAGACATGCAGATGACACCACTCTTACGGCAGAAAGTGAAGAGGAACTAAAAAGCCTCTTGATGAAAGTGAAAGAGGAGAGTGAAAAAGTTGGCTTAAAGCTCAACATTCAGAAAACGAAGATCATGGCATCTGGTCCCATCACTTCATGGGAAATAGATGGGGAAACAGTGGAAACAGTGTCAGACTTTATTTTGGGGGCTCCAAAATCACTGCAGATGGTGACTGCAGCCATGAAATTAAAAGACGCTTACTCCTTGGAAGGAAAGTTATGACCAACCTAGATAGCATATTCAAAAGCAGAGACATTACTTTGCCAACAAAGGTCCATCTAGTCAAGGCTATGGTCTTTCCTGTGGTCATGTATGGATGTGAGAGTTGGACTGTGAAGAAGGCTGAATGCCAAAGAACTGATGCTTTTTAACTGTGGTGTTGGAGAAGACTCTTGAGAATCTCTTGGACTGCAAGGAGATCCAACCAGTCCATTCTGAAGGAGATCAGCCCTGGGATTTCTTTGGAAGGAATGATGCTAAAGCTGAAACTCCAGTACTTTGGCCACCTCATGCGAAGAGTTGACTCATTGGAAAAGACTCTGATGCTGGGAGAGATTGGGGGCAGGAGGAGAAGGGGACGACAGAGGATGAGATGGTTGGATGGCATCACTGACTCGATGGACGTGAGTCTCAGTGAACTCCGGGAGTTGGTGATGGACAGGGAGGCCTGGCGTGCTGCGATTCATGGGGTCGCAAAGAGTCGGACATGACTGAGTGACTGAACTGAACTGAACTGATGTTTAACTTCATTAAAAAATTAATCAGCTACATACCTGCTGTGTTTCTTCATGTTTTTTCTTTAGGTTGATAAATTCTACACCATAACTAATGTCAACTTATTCTAGTCATAACCTGCATCACACACAAGCAAAACCACTTTAGCTAGAAGGTGTTAACTTGTTCCTTGTATGTGCTTTGCTGGTTGTTACCTTAGGACTTCAAGCAGTTGGCCACATCTGGAAAACTCTTGACTCTGAGCAGGAAAGTCAAATGTCAATTCATAAAGAATGTGTAGACTTCAAGACCCTTAATGATATGAGGTCATGCAATTTATATATATATTTGTATGTGTGTGTGTATATATTATATGTAAATATTTACACACACTCATACACATACATACATATACATATATGAGCAAGAAAGTCAAAGAGGAAAGAAAGAAAAGAGGAAGAGCCAGAAACTAAGACAGCAAAATGAAAGGATTTAAATATGGCTGATGCTTCAACACACCATCCTTCTCATTAGATGAATGATCAAGAGTAATTGAACAAGAGAGAGGGAGGTGACTCTACTTCTTGCTCATGTCAACTTCTGGAACCTCACAGAATGTGTCTTCCAGTTTTAAGTATGCTTCTAGTCTTTAATCCTTTCTTCCCCTAACTCTTGTCACTGAAGGTCAAGCCAATGACTTCACCTTGTATCAACCAAAGAAACAGTAGCTAGCTTTATCCAGCATTGGGATGATACAATCCACAATTAATTAATTCAAAGGTGATGTCTGTGTCTGTAATGTTGCACCTTCTTAAATTATGTTTACCTTGAACACTGACTTGAGAATATTACTATTTTGCCTATTGCAGGTGCTCAGTAAATTGTAGAATGACTTACTGAGTCAATAAATAAATGCTACTACTTATTAACATTTGTCTCTGCTCCTAGAAGGCTACATATTTTTAGCATTTCTTCCTTCTCCAACTTAAACAGATCTATATCAGAGATCCTGAGGGATGAACTGATTTAAGGCTATTTCATATAAAATCTATTTATGAGATGGAAACCCAAGACACATGAAAATCTAGTGCTCTGCTTTGCTGCTTATGACAGCTTCCCCACTAAGCCAGAACACAATGTCTTATATTTTCTGAGAATACAGAAAAACACACTTAAAGCTACAGTGCCATCTGAGCATTACACAAACACATGATGAGTTGGCAATGTGTCCAAAAGAAATAAAACTACCTCAGATGAAAGTTGACACATTAAATTGATTTCATCCCCAAAGAATATATTAAGAATATCATTTGCATCCTTCCCATGCCTTACTTTCATTCAGATTCCTTTGTGCCACATTAAATATTGATTTAAGCTTATTTATTCATATCGTATTTGTAAATTGCTTGCTATACAGCCTATTAATTTCTTTTGTGATTGAATTACATATATTCACTCATGTATTTGTTTATCATTCAATGGTTATTTTTTTATCATATATTCCACATTCAAAATTCCAGATGCAGTAACCTACTCGGATTAACTACACTGAACAACCCTGCTTTTCATTGCTGAAAACCCTTGAAACATATTGAGTGCAAATTCTATCGATACTTCCTATATTCTCAAAGTCCATAGATAAATCAATGCATGTTGAATACAATGGCATTCTATTATTATTATCCATAAATTGCTTTTTGGTCTAGAGATAAAAATTTAATTTAACTAAATGTTTCCATCAATCGTGACTCATGTAGCAGAACAAGAATATATAGCACAGTAAAATTACTTTTGAAAAATAATTTTTTTAGTTAACTGGGACACCATCCAATAAAACCATAGTTTTTGATACAGGAGCACTTAGATAAGTTGAAAGCCATTACATTTTACCATAAGAACTATCAAACTGACCTCAACTATTACACTACTAAATATATCACTCCCAATTATAATAGCAAGAGCCCCAATCTATGCAATAATAATATATTTTTATTGATGTAATAAAGTGGCAGTATCTTTTTATCATGGAATTTTACCTAGGTAACTTAAAAACTGCAAGAGTTTTCAATATATTAGTTCATAATGTTTGTAAAGAAAAGGTAATGAATCTTTATTGAGGCTTGATTTTGAGCCAGGAACTCTTTTAGGCCTTATTTATCTCACTTAACATCCACAGTACTGCCTTTAAGTATTATTCCCTATGTTGCAAGTAAAGAAACTTCAGTTCAGAAAATTTAAACACTACATCCAAGATTATACAATTTACAGGCAAGAAAACCTACATTTAACTCTAGATGTCTTATTCCAAAACCAGCCTCTATTGAATAAGGAAGTTTTGTTCAAGATATTTTTTAAAGTCATTCTCTATGAAATGAAGAATTATTTCTTGATGGGAATGTTTAATATTAGCTAGAGCTTATTTTTTAAAGATAAACTAATAAGTGTTACTGAATAAAAATGACATTTAGCCTAGCTTGGCATCAAATAGGCACTCTCCTCTGGGTAATTATGTAAAATGCCTCATGTAAAATATAAACAAATGTTTAAAAAGTGATCATTCTCAGTATTTCCACAAACTCATCATCTCACAATTGCCAAGTATACATTTAAAAAAATATTATTCTATAAAGGATGGTAAACTCCCAACATGCGTTTCCTTTCCTCTAGAAAATCAACTCAGCCACTGTGTCAGCAAGGGGCCATTTATACACTGTCAGGAGGGGCCATTAAAGATATGGTACACAGAAATTTGATTTCCTTTCCTGAGTATGGAAGGAGAGAGAAAAGGAAACCTGGTAACATTTATGCTTTTGTAAGGACATGTCACCCGTTTCAGGAGCAAATGACCAAGTTCAATGAGTATGCTGGGAGTTTATCCATGGCAACTGACACTCAACTGGAGCTCAATTTAGAAACCCTAGAACATGTTATTTTATTTTCTGTGCTGTCACCTTGCATGATGACATTAAGTATATACCTGCAGAGAAAATAATACCTGTTTGTGAAATGTTTAAGTGAAACATTATTATATTTCTAAACAAACAGAAATAAGCACCTTGGTAGAATGACATAATACAAGGCTTACAGGAGGTTTATTCTGTGATTTGACAGCCTGAATCGACAACTTGACTAATTCACAGTTCTAAATTTGAAATACCTTTCTTGTTAGAAAAATTCCATGACCCGTCTCCTGAGAAATCTGGAAGAGACTTCAAACATTTCTTTGGGTGTACATCATTTATCCATAACAAAATGTACTGAACTCTGAACAATAAAATACAAAATATTTTTGAGAGGAAAGGAGATAGGAATGAAACGTATAAGAGCTTGGGCCTAGTCATGTAAACCTACAATCAAATTCTGGCTTTGCCAAACACAAACTATAAGTACTTGAGAACATTTTCAAAGTCTCAGCTCTTAAATCTGTAAAACAGTAATAATAAATAACATAACAAATAAAAATATTTGTTTAAGGATTTAACTGGAAAATAATAGAATGCACTCAAATCTAGCTTTTCATAGGGCACTCAATAAGAAATGCTTCAATAAATGTTAACTCTCATTATTAATTGTATTGGTTGGTTCAGACTCTCATCATCTCTCTTGGAGAGCTGCCTCCTTCAGTTCAGTCTGTCCATCTTAAATGCTTGGCCAGACTTTCACGATCATATCATTCTCCTGTTTATTTACCTCTTAGAATTGCCCACCATTTACAAATAGTGTTTTTTAAACTTCAGGTCCTGATCCATTAATGCATCATGAAATCATTTCAATGATGAGTCAGGATGAGAATTAAAAAGGAAAAGAGTGGAATTAGAATGTAATGGGATAGACCAGATACTAACAGAGCACATTACGCAAAGTAAGGATAAAGGTTATTTTTGAAAAATTTTAGACGGTAAAGCGTCTGTCTACAATGCGGAAGACCCTGGTTCGATCCCTGGGTTGGGAAGATCCCGTGGAGAAGGAAATGGCAATCCACTCCAGTACTATTGCCTGGAAAATCCCATGGACAGAGAAACCTGGTAGGCTACAGTCCATGGGATCACAAAGAGTCGGACACGACTGAGTGACTTCACTTGAAAAATTTTATTACAGTTAGTGTATATATGTGTGTATGTCTGTCTATTTGTGATTGTATGTGCATACATAGGCTGCTGCTGCTGCTAAGTCGCTTCAGTCGTGTCCAACTCTGTGCGACCCCATAGACGGCAGCCCACCAGGCTCCCCCGTCCCTGGGATTCTCCAGGCAAGAACACTGGAGTGGGTTGCCATTTCCTTCTGCAATGCATGAAAGTGAAAAGTGAAAGTGAAGTCGCTCAGTCATGTCCGACTCTTTGCAACCCCATGGACTGCAGCTTACCAGGCTCCTCCATCCATGGGATTTTCCAGGCAAGAGTACTAGAGTGGGGTGCCATTGCCTTCTCCAATACATAGGCTAGATTATAGTGAAATATATTCCCTGGTGGCTCTGTTGGTAAAGAATCCACCTGCAGTGTGGGAGACCTGGGTTTGAACCCTGGGTTGGGACGATCCCCTGGAGAAGGGAACAGCTACTCACTCCGGCATGCTGGCCTGGAGAATTCCATGCACCGTATAGTCCGTGGGGTCACAAAGAGTCAGACACGATTGCGAGACTTTCACTTTCTTGTCCTATTAGATGATAATCAAAAATGTTTAAGCAGCACTGGGTAATACGACACCCAAACTCTGGAGCTCTACTGCCCACATGGTGACTAGCCTTGGTCACTCTCCACAGTCACTCTGTTTATGACCCAGTGACCAGAAAGTAAATACCACGTATTTCGCCTCTTTTATACTTCTGAAGTGGAATGAGTAATATAATAAGATGGGAACTTGATTATATAAGATGTAGGATTGAATAAGTTGGTGATTTTTTACATTTATTTATTTTAAAATTTTACTGGAGTACAGTTGATGTACAATGCTGCATTCATTTCAGGTGTTTAGTAGGTTACCAGAGGGGAAAGTTGCTGATTTTAGTAACTAAATTTACTGGTTCACTAAATGGAAATTTACATGATTTAGACTACAAATGGTAAGAGTATCATATCATGGCCTTTCCTACTCTAACTGTACAGAAAAATGAATATAATTTACTCATTGCTGAATATATTATATACCAAAAATAGCACAAAAATAGTAGTCTGAAATTTTCTGTTGCCTGGAATTGTATAAATATTAGAATAATAATTTTCCTTTTGTTTGATAAAAATATTTCTCTACAGATGAATTTTCAAAGAAAAGATTTCCAACACAAATCCATGTATCCACCTTATAAATAAACAATTAATACATGATACAAAGAATGCAAACAGGGCACCTGGTACATAATGCCCCTGAGATAACCGAGAAGTCTCCAATTTACATTTAGACAGCCACTCAAACGTGATGACAATGGTCTTTGGGGAAGGATGAGAAGAGAAAGGATCAAATACTTTAAAATTAATGTGTGCATCCTTCCCCAGATAACAGTATTCTTAGTTTCAAAGATCCTCATTGGCCTTTCTCTATAATTTCAGAGAAACCAGAGTAATGTTGAGGACTATTTACAACACTAGACATTTCCCTAAGTAAGGCCCTTAACTAAAAATCTATAACTGATCCAGTTCTAAGTAGGAAAAGAAAACTCACCTGTGAAATCAGACTCATGTACATGTCAGTGGTATTTTCTTTATACCTTTGAAGACCTTTCCCTTTGAAGAAAAACTGCCCTCAGAACAGCCAAAAGTGAATTTGTAATGCATACCCATCATCTTTAAAAACTGAGTTCACAAATCAAACACTGTGAACAATTTATAAGCATGCTCATTAAAGGCTGTACAGCAGCAAGAATGGCCAACAATTTCAGAATTTAATAAATTGCAGTGTCAAAGTCTGAGTTCAAATGCCAACTCAACTATTTTCTAGCTTTGTGACTTTGGAAAATTTTACTTAGGCTTTCTGTGCCTCAGTATCCTCATGGGTAAAATAAGGTAAAATATTGACTTTATACAGTAGAAGAGATGCTTAAATAAGGCAATATATATAAAATGGTTATGCCAGGACCTGACCTATAATAAGTACTCAATAACTGGTAGCTATTAAGGTGAGAATAGTCATAATCACAGGAACTAGTATGCAGTACAATGCCAGGGATATATCCTTGGCCTTTCATAAAATAAATTATATTAAGGAAACCATTTTAACATTAGCATTTAAAGTTATGGTGTACTATTTTAATGCCGTTCTAATATGAACTTATATATAAAAGATAAATGTTCATGGCTAAAAACTGAACAAAGCCCATCATAAAAATGGTTTTTATTTTACCCATTTCTTCTGAGTTCCAAACAGAGAAGAAATGAGGAAGGAATAGAATGAGTGAACAATTTGACTTTATGAACTTTAGAGAGACAGACATTGTGCTGGCATGACACTGAAGAGTTACTTAAGTATTTCATTGTAAGATGATTTTTGTGGTGTTAAATTTCTTTTCCTTCACGGGAGCATTAACAAACACAAAATATTTCTCAGTCATCCTCCTATCACCAGAATATCCATGATGCCTGGCAGATAGCTGGCCAGTCATTAGACTTACAATGAATGATAATGATACATGACTTATACAAATAAATAAATAAGGGTTTACCACTGAGCAATCTACCTAGCCCATGGTTAGTAGACTACTACTACTACTACTACTACTACTACTACTACTACTAAGTCGCTTCAGTCTTGTCCGACCCTGCGACCCCACAGACGGCAGCCCACCAGGCTCCCCCGTCCCTGGGATTCTCCAGGCAAGAACACTGGAGTGGGTTGCCATTTCCTTCTGCAATGCATGAAAGTGAAAAGTGAAAGTGAAGTCGCTCAGTCGTGTCCAACTCTTAGCGACCCCATGGACTGCAGCCTACCAGGCTCCTCTGTCCATGGGATTTTCCAGGCAAGAGTACTGGAGTGGGGTGCCATTGCCTTCTCCAGTTGGAGAATAAATCATTACTTTCACTTTTTTATTTTCTCTTCCCTTATCACTTAGACTTCAGTAAGAGTAAATTTAAATGAGTGTACTTTTCCGTCTGGGCTTCCCAGGTAGCTCAGTAGTAAGGAATCTGTCTGCCAATGCAGGAACTGCAGGAGCCTCAGGTTCAATCCCTAGATCTGGAAGGTCCTCTAGAGAAGGAAAGGTAACCCATCCCAATATTATTACCAGGATAAACTCATGGACAGAGGAGTCTGGCAGGCTACAGTCCAAGGGATTGCAGAGTCGGACACAACTGAGCACGCATGCACTACTTTTCCTTCTAGAATGTTTAGATGTTAGGCCTAAAAAGTTTGCTTTCCTTTAAAAATAAAATAAATTTTAAAAGACATAATAGGCTTTTATTTTATTTTTTCTAAATTCACTGAGGACAAACAGTCACCCCAAATTATTCTAGTCATGAAGAATTCACATGCCATAATGGAAACTTAAAATCCAAACCATTATACATACATGAAGAGATTCTCATAAAATGACAGGGCAGAATGTGTTGAAGTGACAATTTATATAATTTAGACAGCAAATTACCTGAATTAACAATAAACACCATTTATCGAGTACCTACCATTATTACTGATCCACAAAATGAGCAATTATCTAACCTTCTGCTCAATTTAGAAAATACAAGGCTTAGGCTCCAGACCACACACTACTGAAGGGAGAATCCTAGATTCAATTATAGGACTGTCAGCCTTCAAAGCTTGATTTCTTTCCATTACACTTCACTGCGGGGATAACAAGTTGGAAGGAATAAAATAAAAACTTTTAGAAAAGGAAAGAATGCCAGTGAGACAGAGAGGCAGGATTTCAAGGAAAGATAAAATAATGTATCGAGCGGTCTGAACTTTTGTAGCAGAGCAAGATGCATTACTTTTTCCAAGCAAGTCTGACCATTTCCTATGATTGACTGAGTTTCATTTTATTTCATTTTTAAGGAGAAAACAAAAGGGCATGGAGAAGGGAAGTAGCTCAAGGGTAGAAGCAGCTATTGTTAAAAAACAAACAAACAAAAAACTTAACATAGTGATTCCTTACATTTAGCAAGGACTTGGCAAATATAGGTGCTTCATAAATATTTCTGGAATACACAAATGTGCACTGATTGCTTACCATGTACCATGTGTTAGGGACAGAATAGGAAAATTATACAGGTGGTTGTAGAATTCCTGGTAGGGGATTATAGAGAGGGAAACCCAGGAAACTTTGGGAGACCACTGCAAGTTAATAATGGCTCATTTCATCCTAAAATGAAGCAGGTTTGCTTAACAATAAAGCCATAAATAACAGCATGAGATAAGCCTCAGGTTATTAAGTGAAAGAGAAAAATGCTACCACCCTTCTATTGATTTAAATAAGAGCTATGATAGTCCTAGCTTGACCTCGTATGGTCAGATACCATCCTGCTCTATACGAAGGAGGAGCTCGTGATGTAAGTCTGACACCTACTGAAGAATGAGGAAGAAGACAGTCTTTTCCTCCTCCCACACTTTCCTCTAATTATAAACAAGTAGCCCACTTAATCCTTGGGGCAGAGTCCCCTCACCTGCCAGCTTTCATCTCTATATTAATAAATCTACTTCTTGCCTATTACTTTGCCTCTCATTGAATTCCTTCTCTGCTGAGACACAAAGAGTCTGAGCCTCAGCAAGTCAAGTCACCAGGTGAATAATTCTAATTTAAAACTGTGGGTTCAAGTCCCAGTGTGGTTTCAGGCTGAGTCTGAGTTCCAGCGCATGGGCTCAAGTGCCACGCAGAGGTACACGGGTTCACAGTCACTAGGCAAGTAGTCTCCTCATATTACCTGACATGTCACAACAAGCCTGCAGGGTAGTTGCTATTCTCATCTACATCCCTTGTGAGGGATGCAGAAACCAATGTGTGGAGAGAGTATGCTTTGTGCTCACCTCCAAGTCAGAGGAGAACCTCGCCTCACCCAGGAACAGATCTTACCCACTGGGCTTCTTGAATGACTGGAATAATCAGGGCTTTCTTAGCTGATTCCAATTCCAGCATATGAAACTAATTTTCAGTTTAAAAGTTGATTATCAAGACAGAAACTGCCCTAATAACATAAATAACACTTATACTACTGAAATGAAGTATACACAATAGAAATGAATTGTACTATATTTCACTGTATTATAAGAATGGGAACCGATGACCCCAATAGATCTGAAGCTTCCTCTTCGCTCGTTACAAATCATGCTAGTTAGGCTGTCAGGAAAAATGGAAAATGCACTTGAAAACTCATCAGTACCCACATATTACAGGAAGCCTTTTCCACAAAAACAACTGTGCTTGAATACATAATAAAAGTCTGTAGAGTCCATTATTCCCAAAATCATAAAAGGAACTTTCAAGAGGCTTAACTTACTGTTATTTTTATGAAATGAGGGTGTTGGAGAGAGAGCAAAACTTTGAAACAATGGAATAGAAACTCATAAGGAAGAAATATGATGAAAGAATGTCACTATGAAATAATGCAATGGACCATGATTTTGATTTAATCAAATGATTACCAATGAATACTTACTGGTAAATTTAACATTTAATCTTAAAGAGGGTCTTCAGCTTTTTGGTGAAGCAGAGAAACTGCTTCTTAAATTCATGGATAACAAAAGCATTGATTAAAGATAATGCACATTTGTGACACTGTACTAGTATTCATTCACATTTCATAATTCACTCACATTTTGTCACATCTCTGCAGTGAGGTGAGTATCAATGTCTCCCTTGTGTAAAAGATGGGACTAAGATGGGGAAGGTAAGAACTTGGTCTATTCTATCAGCATTCTGTCATATTTATTTGTAGTGAAACCCAGCAGGACCATGTGGGGCCCTCCTGGGCACAAAAGCCTCTGTGTAGCATTATTGCTGCTGCTAAGTCGCTTCAGTCATGTCTGACTCTGTGCAACCCCATAGACGGCAGCCCACTAGGCTCCCCTGTCCCCAGGATTCTCCAGGCAAGAACACCGCAGTGGGTTGCCATTTCCTTCTCCAATGCATGAAAGTGAAGAATGAAAGTGAAGTCACTCAGTCGTGCCCGACTCTTAGCAACGATGCTGCTGCTAAGTTGCTTCAGTTGTGTCCGACTCTGTGCGACCCCATAGACGGCAGCCCGCCAGGCTCCCCCGTCCCTGGGATTCTCTGGGCAAGAACACTGGAGTGGGTTGCCATTTCCTTCTCCAATGCAGGAAAGTGAAAGTGAAGTTGCTCAGTCGTGTCCGACTCTTAGCGACCCCATGGACTGCAGCCCACCAGGCTCCTCCATCCATGGGATTTTCCAGACAAGAGTACTGGAGTGGGGTGCCATTGCCTTCTCCTAGCAACAATGGCTTGTAGCAAATAAGCTTCATTCAGCCTCATTGACTTTCCCTGGGAAATTCAAATTCAAAGGGTAGATTCAAATAGTTGTTAATCAGGGTAGGGAGCCAACACACAAACAAGGGAGGAGCAGTTAAGAAACAATAGTGCAGCCTTTGGAACCAGGGTCCTGGTTCCTCCTGAAGAAATATATACAACAATGTCTTTGAGTTCTGCAGGAACTAAGGTTCCCACCTCAGCAGGTGCTGAGGCTAAACTTCAGGCTGAACACAGGATTCCTGGAGCACCTCCCTGTTAGCTCAGTTCAGTTCAGTTCATCACTCAGTCGTGTCCAACTCTTTGTGACCCCATAGACTGCAGCACGCCAGGCCTCCCTGTCCATCACCAACTCTAGGAGCTTACTCAAACTCAGGTCAATCGTGTCAGTGAGGCCTTCCAACCATTTCATCGTCTGTCGTCCGCTTCTCCTCCCACCTTCAATCTTTCCCATTATCAGGGTCCTTTACAGTGAGTCAGTTCTTCACATCAGGTGGCCAAATGCAGAACTTCAGCTTCAGCATCAGTCCTTCCAGTGAATATTCAGGACTGATTTCCTTTAGGATGGACTCGTTTGATCTCCTTGCAGGCCAAGGGATTCTTGAGTCTTCTCCAGCACCACAGAGTTCAAAAGCATCAATTCTTTGGCACTCAGCTTTCTTCACAGTCCAACTCTCAAATCCATACATGACCACAGGAAAAACCATAGCTTTGACTAGACGGACCTTTGTTGGCAAAGTAATGTCTCTGCTTTTTAATATACTGTCTAGGTTGGTCATAGCTTTTCTTCCAAGGAGCAAGCATCTTTTAATTTCATGGCTGCATCACCATCTGCAGTGCCAGCCAGTCAAGAAAGTCACATACCCTGCAGCCATCACTCCAAATTTTGCCTGTAAAAGTTCTCCCTCAAAACCATGTGGGAGTTTGGTGGTTTTGAGCATGACCCATTCTCCTTACTTGGCCTTGCAATCAACCTTTCGCTGCTCCAAACTCCAACATTTTGGTTTGTCTGGGCACATCAAATTTTGAACTTTCATTCAGTAATAGTTAAAACAAATTTCCAATTGCTAATATTTAAATATTTATTTGTATAAAGTCTTTATTCATTTTCGATTATGTATACCATGAGAAGAGGAATAGTGGCTTTCATTTATCTCTATACATCTGGTGTCTGACTCATTAGAGGTGTTAACTCAAGTTAATGTTCCCAAGGCATAGTGAGGCCAAATGAACTGAAACATAGGAGTTTGAAGCAGAGAAAGGTTATTGCAAGGTCATACAAAGAGATGAGATGGCTCCTGCCCTCAAAAGCCTCGTGCTCCCCAAAGCATTTTTGCAAAACATTTTTAAAGGGCTGGTTACATGGGGATGGAGGTTGCAGAGCCTCTGATCAGCTTGTGCTCCATTCTCTAATTATCTGATGGTGAGGCATCAGGGTGGTATCACAGGGGTTATCAGGGCTCCAGGAGGTCTGGGGCTATGTGCTCATGGCCACCAAGTAATTCTTCCAGGTGGAAGGTTGGGGTTGGTGGTGGGGTTCACATCTGCAAAACAACTCAGGACATTTGCATCAAATAATATTATTAATATCCATATAAGTATTTTAGAGAGGAGATAAAGCAGAGGATATGGGGGAAGGCCTGTCCTGGGAGACCCCATAGGGTCCTGCTTGGTTACACAGGTGCTCAGAACATAAATGTCAAATAAATAAATGAAGAAAAGAGGGAAAGCAGAAGTTCCAAAATGCATCATATATGCATAAATCATTCTAGACTCTTACATCTCCTGGTGTCTCGCTTTGAGTGAGTATGTGAGTTAGAAGGTGATAAGAGTTAGAAACAGCATTGAGATAACAGAACTGATAGGGAGAGATGAAAAAAAAGTCTAAAGAAGGTGTGACAGGAACTAATTAAATGGCCTCTAAAAAGAAAACCTTCAAGATATGAGATCTTGCCTTTGATACTAATCAACTTATTGGAAATGCTTAACAGAAAAACAGAGAGAAGGCTAAAAAAAACTGATACTATGGAGCTTTCTAAAGCATTAGCCACTTTGGTAACATTTCTTTAGGATTGAAGAGAAAATACACCTAGCTTTAAAGTCACCATATAAAAATGTGATTCTCCTGATTTTAAAATGATCCTTGGATTCTTCCTTAATATAGAAAACCATCATTTACGCAAGCTATTTGTTAGTTAGTATAAGCTATCAAGTCTCAGTATCATTATTTTCAAGTAGTAGTTCCCAAGAGATATTGTTTACAACATCATTGTTTACAACAAAAAGCAAAAGCTGCAGACTTATTCTCGCTAATCAGGAATCCCATATTATTTACTCATCAACAAATTTATCCTTGGACTCAACTTGAAACTGTCACTGTGATATTGTGATTTACAATAAGAAGTATATAGTTGGTCTTTGTGCCCTTTTCCCCATAGGCAAGAGCTCCTAAAACCCTCAAATTCCACAAATGGTGAGAGCAATCAAGGTGTCTTTTGTTATGTTAACGAGGTTACCTGGGGACTGCACTTAAGATTGAGGGCGGGTTGCCAGGAGGACAAATCACATGATTAGAGGGCTGACAATTTCAGACTCAGTCCTCAACTTTAAAGAAGGGAGAAAGGATGAAGCTGATTTAATCACTAATGCCCACAGATTTAATCTACCATGAATATGTAATGAAGTCTTCACAAAAACCCAAAAGGACAAGGTTCAAAAAGCTTCTGGGTTGGTGAACACATGAAGGTTGGGGCCTAGTGGTGCTCTGGAGAAGCACAGGAGCCCCATGACCCTTTTCATGTACTTTGCCTTGTGGTTGCTGTTCAGACCCTGAGTTATGTCTGACTCTTTGCCACCACGGACTGCAGTACAGCAGACTCCTCTGTCTTCCACTGTCTCCCAGAGTTTGCTCAGATTCACGTCCACTGAGTCAGTGATACTGTCTAACCATCTCATCCTCCACCACCCCTTCTCCTTTTGCCTTCAGTCTTTCCCAGGATCAGGGCCTTTTCCAATAAGTCGGCTCTTACATTTCAGGTGCCTTCTATCCCTGGTGGCTCAGATGGTAAAGGAGATACAGGTTGATCCCTGGGTGGGGAAGATCCCTGGGTGGGGAAGATCCCCTGGAGAAGGAAAGGGCAACCCAGTCCAATATTCTTGCCTGGAGAATTCCACGGATAGAGGAATCTAGTGGGTTACAGTCCATGGGTGGCAAAGAGTCGGACACTACTGAGTGACTTTCACTTTCACTATGTATCAGGTGGTCATTGGTTCACTCAACTGAGTTGACTGATTGAATCAACTCAGGGCTGATTCCCTTTAGGATTGACTAGTTTGACCTCCTGGCAGTCCAAGAGACTCTCAAGAGTCTCCTCTAGCACAATTCAAAAGCATCAGCCTTTTGACTCTCAGCATTTTGAGTGCTTTGGCACTCAGCCTTTTTTATCGTCCAATTCTCACATCTGTACATGACTACTGGAAAAACCATAGTTTTGCCTATACAGACTTTGTTGACAAACTAATGTCTCTGCTTTTTAATATGCTGTCTAAATTTGTCACAGCTTTCCTTCCAAGGACCAAGCATCTTTTACTTTCATGGCTGCAGTCACCGTCCACAGTGATTTTGGAGCCCAAGAAAATAAAGTCACTGTTTCCATTTTTTCCCCATCTATTTGCCTTGAAGTGATGGGGCTGGATGCCATGATCTTAGTTTTTTTAAACTTTGCCGTATACATCTTTTCTATCTAGCTCTGCTGCTGCTGCTACGTCACTTGAGTTGTGTCCAACTCTATGCAACCCCATAGATGACAGCCTACCAGGCTCCTCCATCCCTGGGATTCTCCAGGCAAGAACATTGGAGTGGGTTGCTATTTCCTTCTCCAATCTAGCTCTGAGTTATATCCTTTTGTAATGAACTGGTGATCTAGTAAGTAAAATGTTTCTCTGCCTTCTCTGAGCTGCTCTAAAAATTTTATCAAAACCAAGAAGGGGGTAGGGCTTCATAGGTGGTTCAGTGGTAAAGAATCTGCCTGCAGTGCAGGAAACCTGGGTTCAACCCCTGGGTCAGGAACATCTCCTTGGAGAAGAAAATGGCAACCCACTCCAGTATTCTTGCCTGGGAAATTCCGTGGACAGAAGAGCCTGTCAGGCTACAATCCATAGGATTGCCAAGAGTCAGACACAACTTAGCATCTGAGCATGCACTAATACTATATCTTAAAGTAGCTGCGGCTGCTGCTGCTAAGTTGCTTCAGTCGTGTCCCACTCTTAGCGACCCCATGGACTGTAGCCTACCAGGCCTCTCCGTCCATGGGATTTTCCAGGCAAGAGTAGTGGAGTGGGGTGCCATTGCCTTCTCCAATCTTAAGGTAGACCATGTCAGAATTGAGTTAAACTTTAGGACATCCAGCTGGTATCACAGAATTGCACAGATGTGTGGAGATGTTGGAATTGGTGCCAAGACCTTTACCCACCAAGCATTATTTTGTATCTGCATTAAGCAACTAAGGCATTTACTCCAATTAAAGATAGTACAATATGGCTTGTCTTGTTGCTACCTAAACTGTTAAATCTTAGAATAAGCCTGGGATTTACCCACTAAGTACAGAGAACTTTAAACCTTGCACTATTTGTTATGAGTGACCTTGTAAATTCCACAAAAGCACCCGGATTCTCAGTTTTTTCAGATTAAACCGGATAATTCCTAACCTATCTCATGGGGCTATTAGAAGGACCATAACTATAACATAAAAACACACTTAAACCATAAAGTGCACTTTTAGAATCAACCAGTTCTCTTTTTTTTAAATCATCCCACCTCATTCCTACATCCAAGTATCAATCTGGGAGCTAGAAAGACACTTTTCCTCACTGGGGGCAGCAGACCCAGCTGAGGAACTGGAGAGTGAGACCTTTGGGGAGCAATATCTGCCCTAAAAATAACAACAAAAAACACAACTTTAATAATGGCTAACAAATAAGAGTGGTTATGCTCCATCAGAGATTTCCAAACCATCATACGTAATCTGTACTAAGACAAACCTATCTTGTTCCAAGTCTAGTATTGACTACTACAGAAACGATCTAGAGCATCATTCTGCTTGACAGGCTCACAGAAACAACAACCTCACTAATTTGAGAAACTGTACAAAAGCCATTATGTACTAGGGTGTGAGGAAATGTTATTAAACAGTAACAACACATGCTTTTCCCAAAGAGTGTACATCTAACCCAAGTAAAAGTTCACATAACCAATATTTGAAACCTTTCAGTATGGGGCAACTTCAGTTAAGTTCACTCAGTCGTGTCCGACTCTTTGTGACCCCATGCACTGCAGCACTCCAGGCCTCCCTGTCCATCACCAACTCCCGGAGTTCACTGAGACTCACGTCCATCGAGTCAGTGATGCCATCCAGCCATCTCATCCTCTGTCGTCCCCTTCTCATCCTACCTTCAATCTTTCCCAGCTTCAGGGTCTTCTCAAATGAATCAGCTTTTCACATCAGGTGGCAAAGTATTGGAATTTCAGCTTCAACATCAGTCCTTCCAATGAATATTCAGGACTGATTTCCTTTAGGATGGAATGGTTGGCTCTCCTTGTAGTCCAAGGGGCTCTCAAGAGTCTTATCCAACACCACAGTTCAAAAGCATCAATTCTTCAGTGCTCAGCTTTCTTTATAGTACTACTCTCACATTCATACATGACCACTGGAAAAACCATAGCCTAGACTAGATGGACCTTTGTTGGCAAACTAATGTCTCTGCTTTTTAATATGCTGTCTAGGTTGGTCATAGCTTTTCTTTCAAGGAGTAAGCGTCTTTTATATTCATGGCTACAGTCACCATCTGCAGTGATTTTGGAGCCTCAAAAAATAAAGCTTCTCACTGTTTCCCCATCTATTTCCCATGAAGTGATGGGACCGGATGCCATGATCTTCGTTTTCTGAATATTGAGCTTTAAGCCCACTTTTTCACTCTCCTCTTTCACTTTCATCAAGAGGCTCTTTAGTTCTTCACTTTCTGCCATAAGGGTGGTGTTATCTGCATATCTGAGGTTATTGATATTTCTCCCGGCAATCTTGATTACAGCTTGTGCTTCATCCAGCCCAGCATTTCTTATGATGTACTCTGCATATCAGTTAAATAAACAGGGTGACAATATATAGCCTTGATGTACTCCTTTTCCTATTTGGAACCAGTCTGTTGTTCCATGTCCAGTCCAACTGTTGCTTCCTGACCTGTATACAGATTACTCAAGAGGCAGATAAGGTGGTCTGGTATTCCCATCTCTCAGAATTTTCCACAGTTTATTGTGATCCATACAGTCAAAGGCTTTGGCATAGTCAATAAAGCAGAAATAGATGTTTTTCTGTAACTCTCTTGCTTTTTCAATGATCCAGCAGATGTTGGCAATTTGATCTTTGATTCCTTTTCTAAAACCTTTTCTAAATAAATGCCTTTTCTAAAACCATTGAATATCTATAAGTTCATGGTTCATGTACTACTGAAGCCTGGCTTGGAGAATTTTGAGCATTACTTTACTAGTGTGTGAGATGAATGCAATTGTGTGGTAGTTTGAGCATTCTTTAGCATTGCCTTTCTTACTACTTTGTCAGTCAACTACATTCTATTTTTGTGGCTTTGACTTCTAAAATGCCATTTTTTGCATTATCTTGAAGTCTAGTTTCCTGTTTTCTCTATTCATTAATCAATCTTCCCTTTTGAGGTCAAACTGTATAAGTCAAATTACTATTCCTTGTGACTGCCCTTAAATGTTTAGAGATAGCTAGTATATCTTAGCTAAGAGTTTTTTTCCTCATTCAAATGAGCAACTATCACCATTATTTCTATTTTCTGATATAAAAAGAATGCAAAATAAAATTCATGCAGATAACTGCCAATCTCTACCAACAAAAAAAATTACTGATTATCTATTGGGTTGGCCAAAAAGTTTGCTTGGGTTTTTCCATAAAATGTTACAGAAAAGCTTGAATGAACTTTTTGGCCAATCAATATTTAATTTTAAGGAAACTAAGAACCCTCTCTCTACACCACTCTCCTAAAGTCTTATTTATCTACAGTGTTTATCTACCATGCTAAGGGTGCAGGTAATTATCATATCAAAGTCAGGTAAAATCTTATTTATCTATAGTGTGTATCTACCATGCTAAGAGTGCAGGTAATTACCATATCAAAGTCAGGCATGGTGAAGCAAATTCTCTAATAACATTTAATTCCCAATAAGTTGTCCCTAACCTTCCTTTCTCTCTCAGTCATGGCAACTCTCAAATCATAGAGTGAAGAGGAGAATTTCTGAGGCTGATTGGGTATTAGGGCTTTGTCTTCTTTTTCCCTGATATTCTATGATATGTAAAACCCACCCAGATAAGGCAGAAAAAGAACACTAAATATCTCAAGCCTTATATTAGACAATGAATTTAAAATATGCAGAATATTTCAAATTTTTATAGCTTCACTTCAGAGAGCTGTAATCCTAAATGTAACCACCTACCAAAACAGCTTTAGTAGAGGTACTCTAGAAAAATAATCTGGTAATGAAAGAAAATTAAAATACATTATGCAATAATTATCATTGAAACTCCCCTAGTTCCTAGGAAATATTGTCAAATATCTAGCCAAAAATGATGTTTTATACTTATGGGGATACTCTTACTTTTTGTTTGTAAGTTATAGTACCAGATACCTGAAATATCAAAATTTGGCAATCATAATTTGGAATATTCCTAAACTTTAAGTTCATAATAAGCATAGAAGACTTAATAGAACTAATCATTTTTTCATCCATGCAGAAGCTGTTGAGCATCTCTTTATCCAATCAGAGCTGTTGGATTTAGTGCTATGCCAGCACTGAGAATGAGACTAAAAATGGTCTCCAGTAGAATTAATGCACAAACATATAGCATTCAGGGTGGCAAGGAAAGCTAGGCAAGTGTTCCAGAGAAGGTAATAGCTGGTCTGAGTCTTGAAGGACCAAGAAGCACATGAGGCTTAATCTAAACCACACACTAATTGAGGAAAGAAGAAATAAAATATTAATGAAAAGGGATTGAACTAGACAAGCAGACTGTACATACAGTAAGCCAGGGAGAGAAGTAACAAGAAGCTACATGCAAGAAATAGCCATTTATCTGGATTTTGAACTATGTACGAGACTTTAATCATTGAAGGAAAGAAGGCAATTATGTTCCCTTTAATTTTCTTCCATAATTCCTAATTATTTCATGTCAAGATTTCTTTAACAAGTAGGTAATTACTTATTAAATATCTCTATCCTGTTCTAAACTGTGAATTACATGAGGATAGGGGCCAAGGATGTTTTATCCTCTGTTTCTTTGCTGCCATTTCTAGAATGTTAGATGATGTTGGTCACTCAGTAGTGTCTGACTCTTTGAGACCCCATGGACTATAGCCAGCCAGGCTCTTCTGTCCAAGGAATTCTCCAAGCAAGAATGCTGGAGTGGGTAGCCTTTCCATTCTCCATGGGATCTTTCTGACCTAGGGATTGAACCCAGGTCTCCTGTATTGCAGGCAGACTCTACCATCTGAGCCACCAGGGAAGTACTTGTCAAAGTCTGTGTGTTTAATAAATATTTGTTAAACAACTGACAAATTAAATTAATAAGTTGATTTCTTAAAAATTATAAAAATGTATGATATTTTATAACATATTCATGTTTTAGTGAATTGATAATGCTCCACTGACTAGAAATAAAACTAGGAAGAGCAGCAGGAATTAAGAAAGGATTAATCAGAATGTAGCAACAGATAGATTACTGTTTGCTGATCATGCAAAATTTAAACTCAATATTATTGAGATTTTCTGAGTATGAAAGTGATAAAAAAAATATATATATATATATTAAGAATTTGCTCAGGTTCCATGTGCCAAATGAGTTAAAGGAGAAGTAACTGTAGTCAATCTACTTGGAAAGAAACAAAACCCTGTTCTAATGTATTTCACTGACGGGTGGAGTGGGAGAAAAGGAATGGCTACCAAGTAAACAGCTGTTTGTCAATAGGAGGGTTCAAACTTGTTTGATAAGCAGAAGTAGCTACAGAACTTGCTGGGCCCATGACAGAATGAAATTGCAGGGAACCATGTTTAAAAAGCACTTATAATTTCCAGACAGCAACAACAGTACATTAAAACAAGTACTAGCCTCTTCTAAGCTTGGACAAGGACTGCATATCCATGAGGCTGGCCCTGTTGACAAACATCCCATATTAAGGAAGGAAAGAAAAAATAAAAGAAGGAAAGAAAAGAGGGATGGAAGAGAAAAGGTTTTGAGAATTTATGTGGCCATATACTCAAGTTGCACTACACAGAAATGCATAAATTCAAAACAACCTTAAATTGCATGGTCTGCCATAGCTTTCAAGTTCTACTAATATGTAATCCCAACAGGATATGGCTCTCTTCAATGCATCTAGTGAGGTTATTAGTTTATTGTTTTGTAGAAAAGGGAACTACATAACATCTTTGGACTACTGTATCAGTAAAACTACATTTACAAAGAAAATTGGTCCCGCACAATTGCATTCATCTCACACGCTAGTAAAGTAATGCTTAAAATTCTCCTAGCCAGGCTTCAGCAATATGTGAACCGTGAACTTCCTGATGTTCAAGCTGGTTTTAGAAAAGGCAGAGCAACCAGAGATCAAATTGCCAACATCCGCTGGATCATGGAAAAAGCAAGAGAGTTCCAGAAAAGCATCTATTTCTGCTTTATTGACTATGCCAAAGCCTTTGACTGTGTGGATCACAAGAAACTGTGGAAAATTCTTCAAGAGATGGGAATACCAGACCACCTAATCTGCCTCTTAAGAAATTTGTATGCAGGTCAGGAAGCAAGTTATAACTGGACATGGAACAACAGACTGGTTCCAAATAGGAAAAGGAGTACATCAAGGTTGTATATTGTCACCCTGCTTCTTTAACTTATATGCAGAGTACATCATGAGAAACGCTGGACTGGAAGAAACACAAGCTGGAATCAAGATTGCGGGGAGAAATATCAATAACCTCAGATATGCAGATGACACCACCCTTATGGCAGAAAGTGAAGAGGAACTCAAAAGCCTCTTGATGAAAGTGAAAGTGGAGAGTGAAAAAGTTGGCTTAAAGCTCAACATTCAGAAAACAAAGATCATGGCATCCGGTCCCATCACTTCAGGGGAAATAGATGGGAAACAGTGGAAACAGTGGCAGACTTTATTTTTTGGGCTCCAAAATCACTACAGATGGTGACTGCAGCCATGAAATTAAAAGACACTTAGTCCTTGGAAGGAAAGTTATGACCAACCTAGATAGCTTATTCAAAAGCAGAGACATTGCTTTGCCAACAAAGGTTTGTCTAGTCAAGGCTATGGTTTTTCCTGTGGTCATGTGAGAGTTGGACTGTGAAGAAGGCTGAGCACTGAAGAATTGATGCTTTTGAACTGTGGTGCTGGAGAAGACTCTTGAGAGTCCCTTGGACTGCAAGGAGATCCAACCAGTCCATTCTGAAGGAGATCAGCCCTGGGATTTCTTTGGAAGGAATGATGCTAAAGCTGAAACTCCAGTACTTTGGCCACCTCATGCGAAGAGTTGACTCATTGGAAAAGACTCTGATGCTGGGAGGGATTGGGGGCAAGAGGAGAAGGGGACGACAGAGGATGAGATGGCTGGATGGCATCATTGACTCGATGGACATGAGTCTGAGTGAACTCCGGGAGTTGGTGATGGACAGGGAGGCCTGGCATGCTGCGATTCATGGGGTCGCAAAGAGTCAGACATGACTGAGCGACTGATCTGATCTGATCCTTATTTCAGCAGCAGGACATAACATCTGATGCTACATAAAGAGAAATAGCATTCAATAAAATAATTATCCCACTATCCTATTGAATATTGCTTAGCTCAGAACCACTGTGGCCAGGTACTGTATTCTACTGTAAAACACGCTAAGTTTTAGTTTTCCACTTTAGCTTCAATGGTTTTCCTCAGACAATGGAGGATAATGATTGATTGATTGACTGGAATTTTAAAAGGGCTGGATATATGTTAGGATTGATAATCACTACTGGCAAAAAAGAAATAGAACTTAGGTTTGTTGACTTCTGTTGAACAGAGCTCTCAATAACTTTGTTCATGATTATCTGCATTCCAGGAATTCCTGAATCTGAATTCCTGGAATTCCTCATCCCTTGAGTTCCTCTTTTTTATAAGGCACAGAGCTGAATCTTCAATTTTACATTTCACTGAAAAATGTATAATTATAGCAAAACAAACATGCAGGCACAATTAATAGTTATCATGTCTGTTTAAGGATCCTGAAAAGAGAAACTACTGTAAGAGCTGACTGAAAGTCAGAGGTTTTTTTTTCAGTATTTGGGATGGAGAAGGAAGGTAAGATAATCCATGGCTATGGAGCTTCTAAATTTCTTTTCAAAGAGACAATCTCATGATTGCATGCGATGGCAACTGAAATGAAATGAATAGGAAGGAAAAATACTTGAGTTTCTTGAAATCTTCATATCATAATATCCCAGGAGTTCTGAGAAGTCATGCCCAATCCCTCTTGAATACTTTTTAATCCTTCTCTAAAATGCTGCTGCTGCTGCTAAGTCGCTTCAGTCATGTCCGACTCTGTGCGACCCCAGAGATGGCAGCCCACCAGGCTCCCCCATCCCTGGGATTCTCCAGGCAAGAACACTGGAGTGGGTTGCCATTTCCTTCTCCAATGTGTGAAAGTGAAAAGTGAAAGTGAAGTTGATCAGTCGTGTCTGACTCTTAGCGACCCTATGGACTGCAGCCTACCAGGCTCTGCCGTTCATAGGATTTTCCAGGCAAGAGTACTGGAGTGGGGTGCCATTGCCTTCTCCACTCTAAAATGCTACACTGCCTATATTCATCTTGCAATTGAAATAATTTTTGCTACTTTTATAAAGTTAAAAAAAAAAAAAAAAGCCCTGCCATTCTATAGTTACTGGGGCAAGGAACAAATGAGTGTTTGTATAATCACATTGGAACTGTAAACTCAAGAACAGAATTTTTAACTCATGTAGCCATCATTAGGCTGGATGCCCATATTCATTAACTTTATCCTAAAATTGCAGGAATTAAAGACATGATGCATTTATTACCTATCAAAGGGCAAAGGAAGAGTGAGAGCCTTCAGTGGTTTTGCGGTCTGGGCTCCAGGTTTGTATGCTGACAATCTGTCAGTGTCCTGTTCTTTTCTTAACCTTAATTAGAATTCTCCATTCAGAGGTTGCAGTTCTGTAGTGCTCTTGACAGTATGGGCTCCAGAACTGGCACAAACATGGCTAACCTCATCCTCATAAAAGGATCATTACATTCTCCTGCTGTTCGCTTCAGCACTGCCGATCTGCTTCAATCCCCATGCCAGGTCATATTTCCCACTGCCCCACAGCACACTTGAGACAGCTGGTGAAAGTTTGCAAGCCTGGCTGAAGAGGTTATTTTTTAACAGATCAAGGCAGACACATGTCCTTAAGTGGAACTATGCCAAGACCTGAAACAGGGCAATTTGTGCAATTCTCTGAGTCGTGAAGATTTTGAAAATTCTTATTTCATAGCAGCATTAATACCATATCAACAAAAAGAGAAACAATGCAAGGAATTTTCACCAAGTGAGCCATGACTGAGGCTGCTCTTTCAAGGTGAAGAATCATTTTCTTCTATTGTTGTCAAGGTAACATAGGAGGTTTTTATTTTATTTTATTTTTTTATTGGAGGATAGTTGCTTTACCATGTTGTTAGTTTCTACTGTACAGCAAAGTGAATCAGCTATACGTGTACATATATCCCCTCTTTTTTAAATTTCCTTTCCATATAGGCCAACACAGAACATTGAGTTCCCTGTGCTATACAGTAGGTTCTCATTAGTTACCTATTTTATATGCAGTATCAATAGTGCATATATATCAACCCCAGGATTTGTATTCAAAAACACTTTAAAAAATTTATCACCCAACAATTTTCTGACTTGATGTATCTTGTAGCCTACAGATGCCTGCTCTGTTGAAGGATAGGAAACAAGGCTTATGAGCCAGTTGAAAGAGAAATAACACAAGTAAGTTGAAAGAGAGGAAGCCAAGTTTCTTGTGATCTAAAGTGAGTTCATAGACATAATGTGAAGGCAGTTACATTTGCTCTATGAACAAAACTATTCTGTGCTGTGTGTGTGCTGCATTATGGAATCCTCACAGCTACACCATGTGTTAGGATGCTACCACACTACATACTACTCTACAGATGTGGGAAAAAACAATTCAATATCGTTTTAATGAGCTATCAGTCAAGGTTGCAAGATAATTCCATTGACAACAGTAAAAACAACAAACAAGAAAAACATCATAATTGCTTTGAGCAAAAGTTTTGGATTGGGAAACATCTGATTAATTACTTCATGACCTTGAGCAAAGTTTAACCTTTATGAGAATGATACTTATATCAACTGCAGAGCTGGTGAGCAGACTATACAAGACACAATATGCTGAGGGCCATATCTGGCAGGGAGTGAAGCTTGAGTAAATGCAAACCAATGTTAGAAATTATAATGAGGAGATCAGGAGAATTAAGGAGGAGAAGGAGGAAGAGTAAAATGCAATCAATCAATTTGAACAGCACAAAATAATGGGTGAATATTTTATTTGACCATAGGAATGAAATACGCTACATAAGCTTAAAAGTATTGATAATAGAAGAAATCATAAGTGATTAAAAATCAATAGAAGTGTCTGGATACAAATTTAAAATTTTGCTTATAAGGATTAACCATAAACAGAATTAAAAGGCATGGTGCCAGTTATTTGAAGAGGAAAGGAGAGTAATTAGAACAATAAAGTATACCATTTCTGCTCCCATGGTGTTCAGAATTTAACTGGAAATTGGGATCACATTCACATAAAATAACGTATAATTTTGGAACATCATAAATATGCAAATATTAGAAGGAGTTAATCATATGTATACGTCTGGGAAAATAATGAGACAAAGAAACAAGCTTCACTAGATGCGATCAATGCTGAGTGGCTTCCAGAATTGAGTACATCTCATTATAACATCCACTTAGGTACAAGGAAACTTGTAGGTTATTGATCCATGTATATCGCACAGAATTCCTTATTGTCCTACCAGACTGGGCTTTATAATGTCATAGTGAGGTCTTAAATTTAGAGTTCTGCTTCCTCTTCTATTCAAGGTTGGTTAGCTAGTTTTTCAATGTTATAAATGACATACCTACATTTAATGAAGATTTGGGCTTGAAAATGCCTAAAGTCACAGACCTATAATTATACCTGATCTCTCTTTACACACTTAGAGGTAGTAGTACATTAGAACACAAATGCACAATTCTAAGTGTCTCTCGGGCAAGACAGTATTTATAACAAGTAGATTGCTTTTACTAACATACTTTAAAAACTCTTCAATGCATTTTTGCCTACACAACACTTTGTGCTTTTTAAACTAATTTTCTAAATTTACAGTCTGATCTACCTGACAGTTCTTCCTAAATGGTAAATAGTTTACAGTCTCATGGTTCCTTGCTGGAATTATATTCATGTCCAGGTCTTCATTATGTCCCCACTTCCAAATTTGTTTTTGCTCCTCTAGCTCTGACTTATGAAGCAGGTTCTCATATTTGGACGGGTTTACTATTTTAAGACTATATATATCTCAATGTTTCACTTAATTAAGAGAATTTTGTTACCAATAACATTCAGACCTAAGCATTCTGCAGACTTTAAGCTATAAAGCTTTCATGGCAGAGTACCTCTCAGTGTACATACTACAAGTACAGCTTCAGAATAAGGATGTGCATGATCATGAACCTGCCATGTGGTTTATGCGTCTCCTTGAGACCAGTGAATGATGATATCGTGATCTTAAATTGAAACATAAATCATAGCTGTAAGAAGTTGCCCATACTAAAATAATTGTGCTGATATCTCTGAAAACTGATTAGCAAAACTAACAGTAAATGTTTAATAAGAAGGCAATGGCATCCCACTCCAGTACTGTTGCCTGGAAAATCCCATGGATGGAGGAGCCTGGTGGGCTGCAGTCCACGGGGTCTCTAAGAGTCAGACATGACTGAGCGACTTCACTTTCACTCTTCACTTTCATGCACTGGAGAAGGAAATGGCAACCCACTCCAGTGTTCTTGCCTGGAGAATCCCAGGGATGGGGAAGCCTGGTGGGCTGCCATCTATGGGGTCGCACAGAGTCGGACACGACTGAAGTGACTTAGCAGTAGCAGTGCCATAGGTAGCATGCCTACAGATTAGTGGTGCCCATTGTTCGATGCTACTAGCATCCCACAGGTGAGATTTTAAAACAATACTGGTGTCCTGGTTGCAAGCCAATTCTAATGGGTGACTAGTGTTGGATATCACTAACTCAATATATGAAAGAGAAAGGGCCAATATGAGGAGATAAATACAACATATCCTTATCACTCTGACAATCACTGCTCACAAATGGCTTTGGCAAGAACTATGTGGTAACAGTCATGAGATTCTCCTTAGCTGAAAGGAAGCTGCAATGGAAATGGTGAATTTGTCCTTGGAAAGTAAATTCTAGGTCCAAACAGGAAGGTCAGCAAAATCATACTGCACAGTATCACCATGATCATGATTCAATACTTCATTCCCTGATGAGTACCCCATACCCTTGGCACACTGTTTACTGTTAATAGAGAAGGAGCTCTTTTGTTTTTTTTCCCAACACTCCTGGCAGCAGAATAGAGACTTTTTGGGGAACTCAGATAGGGTACAGGTTGAACTTTAGGGAAAATGAAAAGGGGCTTCTTGGCTTCCCTCTTCCACAGAGTAACAATACATGCTTTCATCTAAAAGTTCTTAGCCTATTCCCAATTTCTCCCTGGAGTATCTTGTTATGGGAGCCTCATTGACTCAGAATAATTTGATATGGCCTGTTTTGTAATGAGTTGGCTGCTACCATGATCACCATGGCATAAATACCTAATGAAATGAGAACTGTCTGTCTCCTCTATGCCCAGCCAGGCTAGCCAGGAGACTATCCTGGAGGAAACTGTCCAGACAGAATGTCTTCTGCAAGAGTTTATGTTAATAGAGTTTAAACTAAGAATATATATTTTTTTCAGTCTCAAGAACTATGGCATTAGCAAGGATGCCTACTTTTGTCTAGTATTCTGCTAATGAAACACTCATTAGCTATGTCCTTCAGGGTTTATCACTTACAAAACTATTTCACCAGCTGGGCAACTAGAATAAGATCAAAGGCTGAATGCAGAAAAATATCTCTATAGTAACACAAAAATTGGAGTCCATTGTTTTTGGTCAAATGCTCCACACTGAAGTCTTCTATTCAGCAAGTGTGGCAACTGTCAGATATCTTCTAAGGAGATTAGTTCTCCTCTAAAATAGAGACAGATTGCAATGTGATATTTCACATGCCTTTCAGCAGGTGACTTTACTTGCACACCACAGTAACAGACTGGCTATCTAACTAGAAAAGAAATTGACTGTTTGCATTTTGTATAGTACACTGGTTTGATGGGAAGATCGGCTTGTAAACAAAAGGTATGAGTTAAGGCAAGAATGAGAGTGAAAGTACCATAAACCACTGGATAAACTTGTCAGATGCCACCACTGGAATAAACGAGCTCAAGTATGTTTCTCCCTCTCACTTCATGGTGGCAAGTTGACTGTGGCAGCTTTAAACTTATATTCTCCCAGTTCAAGTTCAGCAGGAAACAGAACCTGTTTTCCTGACACCATTAATGTAAGTTTCGTCATGTGTCATTGACTGCAAGAGGCAAGTGTCTATTCCTGAAGTAATTACTGTGATCAGAGGACTGAGTCCTCTGATTGGCCAGGCTTCTCTTTTTTGCTCACTTCCAGAATAGGGGAAGAGACCTAATCAACTCCAACTGACACCTGGAATTGTTGAGAAGGTATGTTTCTCCCCCCAGGAAGTTTTCAGAGTACTGTTACGAAAGAGCAGCACATAAATGCTAGAAAGCCACAAAAATGTGCACTGTCCCACAAAAGATAGCCACCACAAAGGTTTGGAAGTAGAATTTTAAAATAATAAAAGGCAAAAGGGTACATGGAAAGATGTTCTACATCCTATGGCATTAGGGAAAGTGTGTATTAGTCAGTTGTGTCTGACTATTTGCAATCCCATGGATTGTAGCCCACCAGACTCCTCTCTCCATGGAATTCTCCAGGCAAGAATACTGGAGTGGGTAGCCATTCCCTTCTGCAGGGGATCTTCTTGATCTGGGGATTGAACCCAAGTCTCCCACATTGCAGACAGATTCTCTAGTATCTAAGTTACCAGGAAAGCCCTGTCATTAGGGAATTATTAATTAAAACAAAAATGAGATATTACTACACATCAATTAGCACAGTCAAAATCTAAAACACAGACAACACCAAATACTGGCAAAGTCTTAGAGCAACAGAAACTCACATTCATTGCTGTTGGGAATGCAAAATGGTACAGCCACTTTGGAAGAGAGTTTGGCAGCTTCTTACAAAACTAAACATATTCTTATCATATGACCCAGTAAACTGAAAATTTATGTCCACTTGCACATGGATGTTTATATCCGTTTTATTCATATTTGCCCAGACTTGGAAGCAACCAAGATGTCCTTCAGTAGATGAATGGATAAATAGACTGGTACATTTAGACAATGAAATATTTTCAGTGCTAAAAAGAAATGAGTTATTATACCGCAAAAAGACATGAAAGAAATGAAAATACATATTACTAAGGGAAAGAAGACAACTTGATAAGGCTACTACTGTATAAGCTTCCAACTATATGACACTCTGGAAAAGGAAAACTACCCAGTAAAAAATTAAATTAAGAAACGAGTGGTTGCCAGTGATCGCTGGGGGGTGGGAGATGAGTATTTAGAGCACAGAGGACTTTTAGGGCAGTGAAAATACCCCGTATGACATCATAATGATGTATACACGTCATTATACATTTGTCCAGACTCATAGAGTGTATGGAGCCTAGAGTGAAGCATAATGTAAACTATGGACTTTGGGTGACAAGGATGTGTTGATGCAGGTTCATCAGTTGTAACAAACATACTACTCTGGTGGGGGGTTTTGATAGTAGAGGAAGTTTATGTGTGTGGAGGTAAAGGATCTATGCTCTCTGTACCTCCCCCTCAATTTTGCTGTAACCTAAATCTATTCTAAAACTAGTTTACCTAAAAAAAGGATAAGGTTCCAGAAGCCAATACTCCTGACTTCATTCTCGCCCTTCTTAGCACCAAGGTCCCTGGCAGATCAGAAGGAACCAAGGTTTTGGAATTGACACAGGGTTTTAATCCTGCCAATCACATTTTCAAAACAGTTTGATCTTGAGTCAAATGCCCAGTCTTCAAAATCTGGATTAAAAAGTGTAATAATCTGTATAAACCACATGGTTAAGCATCCAGTAATCTTAGCAAACACTGATCACTATGTACCAGAAGCTGAAATAAACACTCTCGATATTATAACTTATTGAACCATTATTTAACACTCAGATAAGCACTATTGCTTCCCCTATTTTAGAGATAAATAAACTGAGCCAGAAAGTGCCTAGGGAAGCTGCATAGGGTAACATGGCTATTAAGCACAAAAATTTGAACACAAATCCAGGTAATTTCGATCAAGCAGCTTTGTTTTCACCAATATCCCTTTATGTACCATATTCATACACAGTAGGGTTTATAACTCTTAATTTCCTTTTTTCCTTCTATCTATTCTCTGCCTACTCTTCTATCTACATTGGATAGTAGGTGTTCCACCAACTATATGACAGTTTCCTAAGTTTACAAATAAGTGGGCAAGGGAAATAAAGTCAAATTAGAAATTATAGATTCTAAATAATTTCATTTTGACTATGTTCTAACTTTGAATAGATTTTAGTTTCTGAGTAAGGAGCTACCTAGCTCAGCTAACATATCTGAGATTCATATCAGACCAGTATTTCACTTCCTATTTAATTCCCTCCATCTCTCCATTTTTGCTCATCTTCTCTTACAAAAGTAAGACAGGAAGAGTAAAAATAATATCTAACTCAGGCTTTTTGTATGAGACAATTTCAGGTTTTGAAGGGTGATCCATTTACGGAACAAAAGAGTCTTAAGTGAAATAGAACAAAAACAGAAAGAAAAATAATACAACATTAATCTGAAAGTAATGAATATTCAGAGGATGATCTTTAGCTTCAATTACAGAAAAAAAATAAAATAAAACAGTGCTCTTCTCATCTGCTTCTAGATGCATCTTGGTTTATGGAATAAATTATTCCTGAATCAAGCACATCAAATGTTGGTTAACAGTATTCACCCTCTGAGTTTTCACCTTAGATAAGGTGAGCCCATTTTATAAGATCAATCAATTCTTCTAAAAGGTGCAGGGTTTTTCTGTTGTTATTATTATTTTTTTTTTTAGAACTCATTTAATGAAAATAGTATCTGTCGTTAAAAAAAAAAAAAAAAATCCAAAGGAAGTATTACAAATCGCAAAGTTAAGACCCGAGCAGGACTGTGAAGATGCTGAGCCGTCTATGCTGGAGACGGCGGCCGAATCCCCGGCGAGCGCACTTCCGGTGCCCGGCTGGCTTCTCAGCACAATGTGCCTTTCAGGTGCTTATTCTCCCTCCGCAGGGCCTCCTGGCTCATGGTACCCTCCTCGTAGCTGTGCCTGAGCTCCAGGAGCTGGATGCTGAGGGCGCGGGCCTCCTTTTTTGAGGCATCCAGCATCGCCTGGGACTCCTCGTGCTTCCGCCTCCAGTCGTCCAGGCTCTTGTCAAACTGCTGCTGCTTCTGGTTGAGTGCTGCAGCCGCAGACCGCGCCTGCCCGAGATCAGACAGGGTGTCCCCGAGCTCAAGCTGCAGTCGGAGCCTGGCCCTCTCCAGGGAGGCGTTTCTGGCATTGGCCACCCCCATGGCTTCCGCAGCCTCCTGCAACCGAAGTGCCAGCTTCTTCTTGGCATCCTCCAAGTCCTCAGCACGCTGGATGGTGTCATCCTCGTACTTGGTCCTCCACTTCACCATTTCAGCATTGCCTTTGAGCAGGGCCTGCAGCAGGGCCTGTTGTTATTTTTTTTGTTGTTTGTTTTACGATTTCCTAGCTATTGCACAGAGCTTCTTTCAGCTGCTGAATTCTCAAAGATTCAACATGACTCCTTCTCTTCCTTCTTTCACTGACATTTTTTGAGCACCTATTGTGAACAGTACTTAGGCCTTGTAGATATAAAGGTGAAAAAGACATGATTCTTAAGAGATCATAAATAGATCTAAACATAGTAACATTAGGGAGTTTATTCACTGCACCAATGATATTGACCAATGTGCTCAATGAATATTCATAAGGGTGCCCAGTTCAACTCTGGCCATCAGGCTGTGAGCGGAAGTAAGACAGGCCAAAGTATTTAATTACTGGTTTGAGACTTTTCAGCAAACTTCTTGTCTAGATGAGAAGAAGCAACATGGTCTAAATTGTACTGTTTCAAAGTGGGTAAACAGTCATCAGCCTGGGTTCACAGGAGATTGTATAGAAATCAGATCCCCACTGAGAATTTCTGTTGCTGTAAGAAACTTCAGGGCTAATTTGGGGCATGGTATAACCTATCCTATTCTGATTAATACCTTCATAATGTGGGTTAGAGACAGGACATAATGACATCATTTCGGGTCTTACTATGGGGGCTTCCCTGATGGCTCAGCCAGTAAATAATCCACCTGCAATGCAGGAGATCTGGGTTTGATCCCTGGGTTGGGAAGATACCCTGGAGAAGGGAATAGCTTACCCACTCCAGTATTCTGTCCATAGAGGAAAATCTCATGGAGATAGGAGCCTGGTGGGCTACAGTCCATGGTGTCACAGAGAGTTGGACATGACTGAGAGACTAACACTTTCAAGGGTTCAAAACTATTTTTAAGTATTTACCACATACCATCTCATTACCTCTTCACAACAATCCCATGGTGTACATATTATAGTTATCCTCATTTTACAGATGTGTCAACTGAAGCACAAGTAGGTAATCAACTTTTCCCTGAATAACGATAAATGTTGGGATAGGAATTAGGCCTAGATCATGTGTCTTCAAGGTTCATGTCTTTGAAAGTGAAAATGTTAGTTGCTCAGTCGTGTTTGACTCTTTGCAACCCCATGGACTGCAATCCACCAGGCTCCTCTGTCCAGGGGATTCTCCAGGCAAGAATACTGGAGTGGGTAGCCATTTCCTTCTCCAGGGGATCTTCCTGACCCAGGGATCTAACCCAGGTCTCCTGCATTGCAGGCAAATTCTTTACTGTCTAAAAGTAAATTTGCCTGCATTGCAGGCAAATTCTTTACTGTCTAAAAGTAAATTTGCCTGCATTGCAGGCAAATTCTTTACTGTCTTTACTACCTTTACTTTACTTTACTTTAGTAATTTACTTTACAAATTTACTTTACAAATTCTTTACTACTTTACTACTACTGTCTAAAAGTAAATTTGCCTGCATTGCAGGCAAATTCTTTACTGTCTAAAAGTAAATTTGCCTGCATTGCAGGCAAATTGTTTACTGTCTTTACTACCACGGAAGCCCACATGACTTTAAGGACTATGCAACTGAAAATTTAAATATGTGTACAATTGTACAACGGAAGTAAAAGACCTCAAGGTTTCAATTTTGAATATTTGTACTGCCTATTCCTTAAGAAAATACTTATTGAGAACCCACTATGTGCTGGCCACTGTATTCAGTGATGAATTTCAATCCTGGCCAGAATCCTCAAGAACCCATGGGAAATGAGGCAGCTGCAGGGACCACTCTAAACCTCCTGCTTTCCAGAACAACCTGGGCTGAGGCACCGAGGAGGTACCCCAGAATGCTTGCTGGCTCAACAAATCCCCAAATATAAAATTGTCATTAGAAAACAGCAACAGTTTGTCGTTTGGTTCTGCCAACATGTTGCTTCACTGTCGCTACTTTCCTAACAGTCCAGCTCTCATTTTCTGCTCACTGTTTAACACAATGGTCTATACCTCACAGAGTTTCAAATGACGATAGGCTGTTTTGTTATACTGTAAGTCCATCTATGATCACAGTAGTGCAATTGATATTTATATTTTATAGTATAATACTAAAACTTTCCAAGTGTTTAGATTAATTCTAATGGGCAAATATTTTAGTAAACCATAATTGTCTCAAAATTAATTTTACTAACACTTCCTGTATATATAACAGAAGACATCTACTGACTCAATAAATGGTGACAGCTATTAAAATTACATTTTTATTTCTACTATTGCTTTCAAGAGTTGTCCATTTTCTGAGATAAAGATTGTCTCATTTAACTTGAAATGTTGCTAAAGTCTTAGCTACATCAAATATGTGTGAAGGTTTTGAAATCCTCCCATTCCTATTACCTACCCCTCTGGGAAGAAGAAAAGAAAAACAAACAACAACAAAAAAGAAAGCCCAACAAAGCTGCCTCTACCTGGGTTTAAGCCAGGAAAGAAGAACAAAGCTTTGGTTATGATGATTACCTATAGCCCTGAATTACTCTGTTAGAAAGATGGACCCTAGTCAGGGGACAGTCTTTTGTTTGCTTAGAAAAACATCTTCACCCTTAATGGAGTCCTTACTTATGACAGTACTAAGGAGAAGCTGGAGGTATGAGGTAAGGATCTACAAGATGGGAAAAGACCAAGATATTGTAAAGAAATGAAGAATGACTGAGCTCCAGGCTGATTCAGAAGCAGGAAATGGCAGCTGAGGAGGTAAAGAGACTGTGTTTGGTGAAGGTCTTCTAGCACCAGGAGCCTGCAGACTGGGTCTGAGGAGTCTGAGGGGAAAAGAAGTGTCTAATGACACATTGCATCAAGTGATTCATGATGAGGGCTAAGTGTAAAGCCATTCCACCTACACTATCTTTATAAAATATTGCTCATGAGTGCCTCAGTGCACCTTTCTAGGAACAGACCCTGCTTCCTGACACACCACAGGATGAAAGCCAGGCTTCTCTCGGAAAGTTGAGGTGAGGGCTATGCCAACAAACCCTGCCATCAGAGGCCACTTCCCTTCAGCCTATAGTCTTTATCAAAGGATGCAAACTTTCCTTTCAATTGGTTCCTTCATAATCCACACCTCACCTGGGCTCTGTCCAGTTCTACTGTATTCATCCAGTTAGAGTTTTCCTTTGGTGAGCAGATTGGGAAGGGGGGAGGTGAGCAAAAACAAAAGGTTGAGGGAATTTTCTTAAAAAAAAAAAACAAAAAACCCACTGTTATTTCCACTGCTTCAACAGCAAGACATCTAGATATTACATACTTTTATGACATTGTGTCTTTCAGAAGAAATGAATTAGACTCTTTCGTGCTCAGTTGCTCAGTTGTATCCAGCTCTTTTCAACCCCATGGACTGAAGACTGCCAGGCTCCTCACTCCATGGGATTTTCCAGGCAAGAATATGGGAGTGGGTTGCAACTTTCTTCTTCAGGGGATATTGCTGACCCAGGGACTGAACCCACGTTTCCTGCATTGCAGATGGATTGTTTACCACTGAGCCACCTGGGAAGTCCTAGACTCCATGTGGTAAATATAAAAATAAGACATATGATATATGGGAAAACAAACATTTAGCTTAAAAGGAGAGAAAGAAATAGGGCAAGAAAAAAAGAAAAAATGCATCTTGATTCAGGACAGTCATAGATAATTATAAACCATTGATTCAGTTGGGAGAGTAAATTATTTCTGTATGGCTGAAAATCTAGAAAGCTGTCAAACTAGCAGTTAGCATGCCACTGACTATTCTAGATTAAAACAGCACCTGCCACCATTAAGTGAAGGCAGAGGAGGAGGAAGAATGAAACACTATTTTTATCCATAAACCATATTCTAAACAGCATATTAGAAGAGACAAAAATTTCCTAAGGTGGGTATAATTATGTCCATTTTAGCATCGAGGAAAACTGGGTCTTAGGGAGATGAAACCAGCTTGCCTAAGGAAAGCAGCTAGTTACTTTTCAAGAGTTACTGAACTCTTACTCTACTCCAGGCTATATACAAGATCGGGGTCAGAAAACTTTCACTAGAAGGTGCTGGATAATAAATATTTTAAGCTTTGCAAGTCATACCGTCTCTGTTGGAACTACTCAACTTTGCAGCTATAGAGTGAAACCAGCTCTAGGCAATACATTAAAGAATGAGAGTGGCTGGCTCCAATAAAACTTTATTTAGAAAAGCAGGCAGCAAGTCAGATTTGACCAGGGGCTTATCAATGTACTAGAGGATGGGGACACAACAGTGAGCAAGTCACCTCACTAATGTGTCAGAGTCGGTTTCTTAAAGGCACTGTTTTTCTTCTCTCTGCTTTGCTTAGACAATGCCTCCTCTCCCTTCCACCCCCTCAAAGAAGAGCTGAGATTTTTTTTATTTAGAAAGGTTTAACTGAACACATTAAATATTTGTAAAATCTCCCCATCTCCCCATCTGGTTCTTTTTCATTCACACACCACTGGGGCCCTGTAACTCATCCAATTTATGGATTTTCACTTTCTCTCTGTCTCTTCTCACAGTTTCCCATCCAAGTGCAAATATCCTCCTAGACCATTTTCTATTAACCAGAGCCATATTACAGCTCCTGGAAGACACATTACAGTGCATTTATTAGACGTCTCTTCAGGGGACAGTGATCTCAGAACACATCAGAATTTATGAGGTTGATGTATTTGATTAAACTGTACCACCCCTGCAGCCCCAGGCCTGGATTATCATTTCACTGTCAACATTCTTCAAGTCTTGATTTCGACATCCCTGTCACATAATTGCCCATCTTTGAGCTCAGCTTCTCTGTGAGGATAGGGACACCTTAGGGAATTTTCTGGTATCTCTGAGGTCCTATTTTGAATACTTATTCCTTTCCCCATGTTAAAACATATAAAACATTTTGAAACTAATATACTTTTTTTAGGAAAATTATGTTTCAGTGCTCTACAATCTTTTATCTATAATTTCCTTTCTTAGAAAGGGAAACATAATCAAGAGGGATTTTTTATGAAGTTTCTATTATAACTATGATTTATTATTTGTATGATACTTTAATTTCAGAGGTTTCTTAACTTACTTTCCAATTTCACAACTTCCCCTGAGGTGGGGGTGGAAACACAAATAACAATAACAATATGAAGGAATTGATGAAAGAATTGATGAAATAACAATATGAAAGAAGTGATGGCAGCTCCATGTATTAAGTATTTAATAGGTGCTACAGACTATATTTAGTACCATAAATACACTGATTTTTTTTAACATGCAAACAAAAACAGTAGAAAATTCATGAGCAAAATATAAGAACAATAACCAGCTTGGATGGCAGAGCTGTGGAGGAGGACAGCACAGACTTCTCCACTGCCTTCCACAGGTGCTTCTTACATTTTACTAGCATGGTTCTGGTTTTTAGGTGTGGGGTCAGTAACTATTTTGAGCAGACTTTGTCTGGCCACACTGACTGCTATGCTAACTTTCCTCATTTACCTATGAAAGGTGAATTGTTTATCTAAGTCTCCCAAGGATCCACTTCTATTACTTGGTTTATCTGTTTGTTTTAGTCCTTGGGTCCAGTTTCTTCTTATGCCACTTGTTTTTCTAGGATACCAGAGATTATGGATAGAAAACTGTAGGAAATACAGATAACATTTTCTTCTACTAATAAAGCTAATACTTCTTGCAAAATTAAAAAAAAAAAAGGTGTATTGTTTCAGATGCCAGGACACTTGACCTTTAGAAATCAGAATTTTGAGCTAACCTATTAAAACTGGGGGCAAACTCAAAGCAGGTTCTAGAAGAGAATACTAAATATATGACTTGATTACAAAGGAAATAAAACCTCATTCCTAGAGATTTTGAATAGATGTGGGTGGGATTCAGGAGCATACTTTTTTTCCGTTGTTTTTTTTTTTAAACAGAAATTTCTAGTGATTCTGTTTTAGGTGGTCCTTGACATCACATTAAAAAATATGAATCTAAACAGAACTACTGAAACTGCCTTTCTTCATTCTTTTACTCTCTGCTAACCAGGTCCTCTGATTCAGTCCACTGGGAGGGCTTGTCCTGGTCGTGTCAAGGTACCGCTTCCTTCCTGAAGCTGGTAAACAACATAAAAGATATCAGGTTGAGACAAGAGGCTAACTCAATATCAACATACAACAACCTTTTGTATTTTTGTACTTGGACTGGAACCATCTAAGTTTTGACCGATCTTAATGCTTCCTAAACTTTCTGAACTATCGACTTTTAAGGTTCATCTTTTTTCCAGTCTTGCCTACATTCTTGCCCAAATACTGGAGCAACACTTATACCTTGCATGTTCTCATACTATTGGGTTGGCCAAAAAGTTCATTTGAGTTTTTCCATAAGATGCAATGGAAAAATCCAAACAAATGTTTTGGGCAACTCAATACTTTTATTTTTACAGGATTGTGAATTATTCTTTACAATTTGGTATCTGAGTAGACTCCCTCCAGACTACCATATGCTCCATCCATTCCCAATGAGAGCATTGTTCACAGGTTCCTTCTCAAATCTAGAAATAGCCCTTATTCCCAGCCTTGAATTATGTTTCCTTGCTTGTCTACTGGCTAATGGACATCTTCCCTTGGAAGTCCCAAGAGATCTCAAACTCATCATATCAATACCTCAGACCTGAGCCCCTTTCTGAGTTTTTTTTTTCAATTCTATTTAATTTTGCTGTCACTGATTCAATTAGCAATATTAACCAAACAGAACAAATACCAGGTTCCATCACATAGTTCTTATTTTTTCTTTTGCCCAGCATCCACTCACTCACCAAACAACACTGATTCTATATTATTTTAAAGCTAACCCTTCTACTTTATGCTTACCACAGATGCCTCAGTTCAAGCTCTCAATATTTCTCAGGTTCCAGTGTCAAAGTGTTCTCTCTGGTCTTTCTCTCTGGCTCCAGTCTCCCTCCTTACAATTCTTTCTTTACATTGCAGCCTGAATGATGTTATAAAACCCAAACCTCATCATGCTGTGCTCTCATTTTCTCCTTAAGACACATTATGTTTTCATACTGTGAAAAGAATAAATTTCAATATCCATACCATTCAAAAAAATAAATATATGGCCTAGACTCTGGCAGTTTATCCAAACTGACCTTCATCTCCACATATATCTAATATACAAAAATCCGGTTATAATAAGCACTTAAAGTAACCAAAATGTTTCTAGCCTCTACCAGTCCAACTCAAACTACCATTGTATTTTTCTAACCCTAAGCAAGATCCTCTTCTTTCGTCCTTCTCACTTCCTAGAGATATTCTCCACTTGATTCCCCTCAAAATGAATTTTAAAAGCATAATTATCATGCCAATCCTTTGCACGATTCACCAGTGGCTGAACCAGGAATTAAAAAAAAAAAAAAAAAATCCATACTCCATCTTTGGTCTGTAAAGCTCCATATGATCTGACTCTCACCCACTCTCTGTCCTCCTCTTTCCAATCTCCCATTCAAATCATGCAATCAAACTGATATTCTTTCTGATCCTCAAACGAACCAAGCTCATTTCTGCTTTAGGGACTCTGCACTTGGAACCTTCTTGTAGCTTTCCCTTCATGTATATGCATGGCTGGTTTCCATTTATAGAGGTTTTGATTGTCACTCTATTAGAGAAGCTTTCCTTGACCATACCAGCATATGTTGGCTGTGCTCACAGTAACTTCATATTACATTATTTTGTTTATGGCATTTCTCACTATAGAAAATCACCATTAATTAATTAGCTTACTAATTTATTTATGCCCCTCCTCCCACCCAACTATAAGCTTATCACAGACAAGGCACTAGCTCTATATTTCTTGTAGAATGTCTCAACAATTTTGTATATATTACTTTTCTGTTTGGAATATGATTCTCCAACCTGTCCACTGATCACTTGACAGGCTCTTTCTTGGTCACACTTCAGTCCTTGGTTTCAACAGCTCTTCTGTAAAGAAGTCCACTCTTTACCCTAAACAGAGTAGCTCTTACCCAGAGCTGACTCTGCTATATATAGCCCATGCTTTGTAACAGCACTAAACTGCTTCATAATTGCATGCATGCCCTTCTTTCTAACTAGATCTCCCTGATAACTGTATCTTGTTCACCATAGTATCCTCTGCATAGTACAATAAATTTGTTGCCATAATCTATACCATAGTGTAGAAAGACTTTGTGACACTGTGATAATCAGAGTGACACAGGCTTAAAATTAAAAAATAAGGTGAGTTCAAAGTCTTACTCTGTATGTATGTGTTTATGTATATATTGGTATGTGTTTCTACTTTTAATATAAAGATGCACAAATATGTAAAACATGGATAATCCTCAAGTACAATCATTTAAAGAAATTCTGTATAATTGTTTTCATTATTTAGAATATGTTTTTAAACATATCTGATCATTTACTGCTGATTTTAAAATTGGTTGTAGTTTATTTATCTTGCTGAATTTGATTTGTGAATGTATATACTCTTCTAAATTGATATATTTAGTATGAAGAAGGAAGAGTAAGAATCAATTAATATATAATACCTAGTTCATATAAGGGGCTTTAAAATACTTCCTAATTGAATAAATGAATAAAAAGATTCAGTGGGGAACTAATCACTGGATTTCAATTATTTCAATGTTTATGAAACCTATTAATGGATAAAAAATAATGTCTGTCTATAAGCATTTATATAAATGTTAAGTGTACCCTTGTATCTACATATCTATTAAGCTTCAACTACCTTTTATTTTTGGGAATTGCATTTAATATATTTATTTTCAGGAAAAAACAACTTTAACAATCCTTAAGAGGCTCATGATCAAGTCTCTCTGTTGGTGACGCCAAAGAGCTGTAAAAAATCTTTTATCACCTCTCATTATATGGATGAATAAACTTATTTCAACATTTATTTACTAACATTTACAGTTTCTTTAGTTTTCCAAATTCTGTTTTGAATCCCTCCACTGTGTCAGCAAAATGACCTTGGAGTGGAGTTGCATCTGCAAGTTTGATAAAGCCATAGAGATTACTGCAGTTCATTCAGGTATTTTGAATATCTTTAAGAATATTTGGTAGAAAAAGAAGAGAACAAGAAAGAAGAAGAAATGTAAGACTTCAAGAAAGAAGAAAATGAAAAATCCAATCAAATTATTTACTGGTTGGAGACTGAGAATAGATCAGGAATTACATTACATAAACAAAGAGGCCAACCCTCTTTTTAAAAATTTTGCAGCCCATGACCTCTGCTGCTCCAGCACCCTGTCAGTTGAGCTAAAATCACTGGATACAACCAAAATTAATGGAAAAGAAATTGGTTGAGTGGCCATTTATGGTCCAACTCTAAATAAATTAGAATTAAGTAGTAATGATTGAAAAGAGTCCCAGATTATATACATGACAATGGTGTCTCTGACTAGGAATGCAACTTTCAATCTCAAAGAAGACATAATTCAAGAGTAAAAGGACTTAATAAAATCAAAATTATAGTAGTTGTAATTATCCCAATAGATTCTAAGAATTTGCACATTTGCAATTTGTGTCCCTGAAATGCTGAAAAGAACTTAGTCTATTTATGTGATAGTCTTGTATAACTTCAAAACTGAAATTAAGTAATTTACATGTGATTTTAGGCTGAAACTTGAGACTTATGTGCAGTTATAGGAGTCCAAAGAGCATATTTTGGTTCACTGATCATCAATGTCTAGTTTTTCAGCTTCACAGTAATTATTTTGTGCAAAGAAAATTTTAGTTAAGTCAGTGATCTAAAAATGAAGTAAACTGTATTACTTTTATAATTATATATCTTCTATGACACTGCATAATTGTGGCTAATGAAATTATCTATTCCTACAGTACAGCAGTGGAGTCCTTCTTTGCCTCAAGTCAAATAACTTGCCCAGAAACTTAAGAGTGTAAGTGCTTACCTACTTTTCATTCCAATTTTAGGTGATAATGACATTGACTATAGCTAATTTTTAATGCTCTTATTCTATGCTAGACAGTGTTTCAAGTGATTTTATATATATATGTGTGTATATATATATATATATATACACACGTTCACACACACACTCATCCTATAAGATAGAATGCCTCTATTTATAGTCATTCTTGCTGCCTCTATTTCTAAATGAAGAAACCAGAGGAAAAAGGAGGTCAAGTAATCTGCTCAAGTTTACACATCTAACTAATCATTTTGGAACTGGAAATTTTACTCAATAGTTTTGTGATTTCAGAGTAAAATGCGTATCCTTTGCAATCCAACAATAAATGGTAATGCCCCTCAATCTTGTTTATCACAAAAGCATTTCTCTTCAAATATCAGAAAGAAATGGAATTTAGCAAATCAAATTAAACTGAAGATCTATTTGCTATTGGACTTCTTTTTTAACAGTGAATAATAGCCCTCTTTTATCTTTTATTTCAATACAGATTTTCATATGTTAGCTGTGGTTAAAATAAACCCAACATGGAATGCCTTTGAAAAATAGAAACTGTTATTTGGTCTTAAAAAATTAAGATATACTTTGATATTCCTTTTGCCATACTAAATTTAGACAAATTCATGCAATTCCTTTGAAAATCACTAAGGGACAAAGAGATTGGAAGATAAACTCAAGAAAAGTAAAGGAGTTGAGTGGAAACAGCTTTCACTTCAATCAGTTACTCCCAAAGCCTCAAAGCTGTCCAATTACATCTCTCCAGATCTCCAGTTGTGTCAGAACATTCCCAGTGCAAATGAACATCACAATCCAGTTAGCATAGTTTTAAGTGTTGTGCCTTGAGCATTCTCTAAATTTGAAAGGACACAAGAATGTTTCTGGGGACAGAATATTAAGACTTCTTTGGTGGGTTTTCAGGTGGGCTGATCCCTGGAAGGCAAATGTAGTTCTGATTGAAATGAGGAAACATTGTCTGCCTATGGCTCAGAACCTCAAGAGAGCAAGGGACCAGGCATGTCATAAACACAAACACCAACCCCTCCAGGGGACAAGGCCATCTGGTTTACCGCAGACGCATTTGTCAGAAATTACAGATTCCACAAGTTCTCATTTACTCTGTTGGTCTGTGCTGTGTTTAGAATGTCATACTGTTCAAGGCTCGCAATATGGCTCAGAGGGTCAGTAAGCTTTCCTAGGGCGCTCCAGGCTCTTTCCCAAAGTCAATGAGTAAAAGGCAGTAAATGAGGCAAGTGAATTTTAGAACAGAGTCCTTATGTGATTCAGTCCCACATCCTGGGCTGCCCTGGGCCATGGCCAAAAGCTTCATGGTGTGATCAATACACCTGGTCTTAAAACGCTCTATTTTTAAGACTCCCTTTAAAATGCTTATTTTACCGACTTTAAAAACCACTACAGGATTGGCGTTCTCTCTACCTATAGGAGAGGCCCAGGCGGTTAGACCCTGCCCCGGATGTGGGTGCGGCTCTGAGGTAAAAAAAAAAAATAAAAAAATAAAAAAACAAAAACCACTACAAATTAGTTTCCACATGGAAACAGAGATACCCACTTCCCAACCAAAAATATAACAAGTTTGTTTTTGTAGGTAAACAAAGATAGTTACCTAACCCCTGCCTCCATCACCATCAACTCACAAGGGTCAGAGGACAGTGGCCATGGGTGGGTGAAGGGGAGTGAGGCCTCTCCCAGCCAGATGATGCTACCCCTCTGCTGACCTAGAAATGCTGCCCAGTACGTTTCCCACTTTCCATTATCTTCTCTTTCGGCAGGAAACTACATACAAAGAATAAGACATGCTTTCAATATTAAAACCAGCACTTTGGACAAGTTTAGGGGGGAATTAAAGCCATGCATGAATAGCTAAAGAAAGTATTATTTGAATGGTGGACTGGGGCCTTGGTCATCCAGATGTGGGAACTCAGAGAAAGGAAATCCCAAGATGTAACAACTTCATAATTTCCAAATCATGGTACTTGATTTGAGAGTGCAATACAACATTAATCTTGAAACTCCATGTATACAGGACACGACACTTTTAACACAGCCCTGAGGACTGGTGCTGATTAAGGGAGTTTTCTTTTTGAGAAACACATGACTTGAGAACAGTAATTAGTAGATGTATTAGTTTTCTATTACTGCTGTACCTAAACCTAATTATCACAACTTCAATGGTCTCAGTCAACACAAATCTGTTTCTTAGGATGCTATAGGTCAGAAGTCTAATGTGGGTTTCACTAGACTGAAATTAAGGTGTCAACAGGACTACATTCTTTTCTGGAGGCTCCATGGGAGAATCCCTTTCTTTGATTTTCTTGCTTTCAGTGGCTGGCTGTCTTTTTTGGATTGCTATCTGCTGCCATCTTTGAAGCCAGAAATGGTGGGGTGAGTTCTTCCTATATCACATCATGCCAACATTTTCTTTGGTCTCCCTCTTTCACTTTTTAGGACTCTTGTGATGACACTGGACCCACACAGATGTTCCAGGAAAATATCCTTATTTTAAGGTCAGCTGGTGAGCAACCCAAATTCTTTTTTGCCATGTAACATAACACATTCATATAATATGTTCCAGTCCATTAAGTCTGCATATATCTTATCTACTTGGTGCTAATACATTCCCAGAGTCCCTGATTCTCAAAGAACACCAAGGCATATGACTGGGAATCTTTCCGCATTTCTAAATAGTATGTGACAGCTAAAATACAGTCCAAGAAGGTATCAATTGAAGTTGGTTCACTGCAGAACATGTAGACTGGTAGTGGGTGGTGCTTTCTGACAATCAAAATTTAGCCTCACCACCGACTTAGCCAAAGGCTATCTGTTTTATCCATATTAAGAGATACACAAAGTACTGGAAAGACAGATGAGAGATAAACTGGTTTTCTTGGATTTTCTTGAATTAAAGAAAAAACTTCTACAAGATTATGTTTAATTTAAGCTTTGAGATATGTAGGAAGCTCAGCAAGATGAAAAGGAATGGGTAGGAGAAAATCATTAAATAAAAGAGAAATACCCAACTCTCAATGTTGAGAAAAATACATTTTGATCAAAAACATACTTAAAAATATCTGAGGTATTTATGCTTGAATCAGGCACATTGATATTATCAACTGGGTGGTCTCAATAGAGTGAAATAAATAGAGATGTATCCTTTTGGTTTTTCCCATAGAGTTACAGATAGCCCTCCCTTTGCACAGCACCAGCACTATATTAAATGAAATATACTCACTTTGACCAATTCCTAATTTTACATGAGTTTCAGTTAACATGGTTCTGTACAAAATAAAGATTGCCTGTATGTCCATTTTTAATCAAATATTAAAATAATGACTAAAGAATATACTCATTAATTCAGAATTGTTTGAAGACCAGAAAATTTATGAATAGTAAATAAAAGAGGATTAGATTTAAAAGTGATCCTGAAAAACTAGAGCAATATATAATCAAAGGAAGATGATTTTCCTAACAAAATATGTGTGTGCATGTGCTCAATTGCTCAGTTGTGTCTGACTCTTTGCAAACCTACGGACTGTAGCCTGCCAGGCTCCTCTGTTGATGAGATTTCCCAGGCAAGAATACTGGAGTGGGGTGTCATTTCCTTCTCCAGGGTCTCTTCCCCACCCAGGGATTGAACCTAGGTCTCCTGCATTGACAGATTCCTTACCACTAGCACTACCTGGGGGGCATGGTGGTAATCAAAAGTAAGATGATATTTCTTAACAAGATACCCTCAGGGTAAAATAGCGATAGGAAAACACTATCACATCAAAATACAGACACTGATCAGTTAGGGATAATAATAGAAGAATGATAGATGAATTTTACTGTCCTACACACAGACACAAGAACAAGGAAGACATGCAGTGAGCACCCTACTATGTGCCCAAACTGAGCTAATCTAAATACACTTGTGGTCATCACACTTAATACCTGAAAAATCTCTACATGATAGGTTTTACCATGCTCATTATTTACATTTGAAAAACTTGAGATCCAAAGGAGTTAGATAAATATCTTGGTGCTATTGGAGATGGGCTTTGCATCTAAAACTCTCTGGCCTGAAAGATTATCCCATGCCTATAATTTCCCACTTCATACCAAGAACACTGACATGCATAGAGTATGATGTGCAGTAGCCAGGCAGAAACTGTTACACCCTGCAGATAAAATATATTGAGTGGATACCACCATTGCCATACTACAGATTTCCTTTAGATTATAAAACCATTTGGACTACAAACTACTTTTCTGCTAAAAGTTATGATTGGTCATACTCTTTGGAAAATTTGCGAGTTTTGGAGACTGGGTTTCCCTGTCTTAACACTGCAAATACAAGAATGGTAAAAATGTGTGAGACAAAGATTGGTAAAGATGCTTGCATAAGGAGGCAGATGAATCTGAAGAATGTACTAAATACACTAGAATTTTTGTCTGAGAGAATGCAGAGGTTTAAAAACACAGTACATTTTTTTATTAGGGCTACCATGACAAAGTATCAAAACTGTCATGATGAAGCCACACACTGAGTGGCTTAACCAACAGAAATTTATTTCCCCACAGTTCTGGAGGCTAGAAGATCAAGATCAAAGCAACAGTACAGTTAGTTCCTTCTGAGGACCATGAGAGAAGATGATGCTCCAGACCTCTCTCTCCTTGGCTTACAGATTGCCATCCTCAACCTGAGTCTTCAAACTTTCCCTCTAGACATGTCTGTGTCAACATTTCTTCTTCTTATACGGACACCACTATCCTGGCTTGGGGCCTATTCAAATGACCTATTTTAACTTAATGACCTCTATAAAGATCCTATCTCCAAATACAGTTCCATTCTGCAGTATTGAGGGTTAGAGCTTCAACATATGAGTTTTGGAGAGAGAACACAATCCAATCTATGACACAGAGGGGAAAGAAATCATATTAGGGACTTTATCCCTATGAAATCAAATGTGCATATAATACACAAAATACCAGCAGGAATATAAAGTCATTTATATAAACAAGCAATCAAGGAATTAACAGGGTACTGTTAATGCCTATTAACATTATTGATGAAGATAAATCTGTAGCCCCTAATATCTGTATCTTTACAGATTTACACGGTTTATGCTCCCCTCCCCCACATTAAGACGTGCTCTAACTTTTCATTCTATAATCTCAAGAATAGGCATGTAGGTGTACCACACATATTTCTTGGGAAATAACATTCTTCAAGGTCATGTGACTTTGGTGGGATCCCTTCATGCCTAGGCATATTGTTAGGGAGATTGGAAAATCAAGAACAGAAGAATCTAATGCCTCCAAGCATTAAATCTAAGATAAAGACCAAGATCACTGTTTGCTTTCTTAGAAAACTAAACTAGAGAAACTGCATGCTTTGCATTTTCTCAATGTTTTAAATTCTCCTCATTCAACAGCCTTCACAAAGGCCACTCATGCAGTAGAGTAGTGACATTATTGCTTTTTTAAAAATAACTCCTCAAAATGTATGATTCAGACCTGTCAACTCAAAGTTAGAATTGAACATTCCACTTTCCTTCCATATATTTTGTGAGAGAAAGAAGATTGATTTTTTTTTTAAAGCAGCCATTTTCTCTGTTTTGTTTTAGGCTGAAATTGGTTGTCAGGATTGAGCATGGTTGAAATATTATGTTCACTAAATGAATGGAACTGGGTTGTATTCCATAGTATGCCTTAAAAGTGAAAACAAAACAAATTGTTTTTGTGCAGAAAACTAGCATACTGATAATGGGCTGATTTGAGCCGAACCCCTGAATCACTGAAGCATTAACTTTCAAAGCTGGACGCTGACTTTTTGGGTTGTCTGTAGTGGGCACTTAATTTAACTAAAGAGACAGTATCAGATGGAAACAATTAAGCTCTATTGGTATATTTTAGATTGACATCTTATACACCATTGCTTTTTAATGAAAAGCTCAGTATTATGTTTGACAGATCAGTTGTTCATTGTGTATAGATGGGGCAGAAAGGGACATGCAATATCAAAGCTGATTAACTCAGCAAAGCAGTCAATGATACTGTTGCCTTTTATCAAAGCCAATGGCTTCAGGTATGCCGGCTTGATAGAGGTAAGTGCAACCACAACACAATCATAATAAATGGTAACTGCAAATCATAATAAGCACTATCAAAGGGTATTATTAAAAAAAAACACCGAGGGAGTATATTTTGCTTTGGTGATACCATGAAAGTCTCCTAACAGACCTAATACTGTTCTTAATTTTTAAAAATGGCAAGCAAAGAACATATAAGTCATCTGTTCAAAGATCTGCAGGAGAAAAAAGGTTCATTTCAGTGTCACAGGTCCTGTTTCCATCAGTTTAATTTTGAAAGCCTTCCAGCTCAGGGACTACTCTACCATGCTGTAAAATAAAGGCTAATTGAGATTTCTTCCTCAATCTAGTATATCTTATAACTACATAGGTAGACAGTTGCAGTCAGTGAGTCACCCACCTTATACTCATGTCCTTGGTTAGGCCTCTGCCACCTTGAATAGGGATGATGTAGGCTAACTAACAGTATATTACAGAAATGAGTGTGTGGTGTCAGAGGCAAGGTTATACGAGAAACTGCAGCCTCAGGCGTGCTTTTTCTCTTGGCTCACCCTCTGTGGGTGAAGCTAGTAACCATATAAGCGGGCATTTAAGCAGCCCCGTGGAGAGCTCCACAGAGAGGAACTGAGGCCTCCTGCCAAAACCCAGCACCATTCACTTACCATATGAATGAGCTACCTTGTTAGAGGATGCTCCAGGCCCTGTGAGTCCTTGAAATGACTGTTAACTTGAGAAATCCCAGCTAGAAAACAGTTCAGCTGCTGGATTCTTCATCAACAAAAGCTATGAAATAACAAATGCTTATATTTTAAAATTTTAAGATTATATATTATGCACTAATCGATTAACTGATACACTAATAAACTCTAACTCTGAAATAATCTCTTAGAATCCCTCAGTGTTGCCCAAGTATTACAAGTAAATATGGGCTGGGTGAGGCCACCATTTCCATAAATGGTGAGGAGTGTTCCATGGACATATTTACAGGAGAGAATGGTCCATAGGGAAGCAATTCATCCATTTGTCAGTGGATCCAGCTAGGACCCCAATGACACTTTCATTCCTCCTGCTGTTCAGAGAAAATTAATTCAGCCTTGAGCTGAATAGAATAAATACAAACTAAAAAGATTATCAGAGTGTGACTCTGTATTCATGCAGACAGCACTCTCCTTGACATGAAGGATGAAAACTGTTAAGGCATATGATATACAACCTGCCAGGGTATAAAACCACACCAGCAAAACATATTCTGGTCAAATAACCTCACCAGCTTAAAAGCAACTCTTCTACAGTTGACATAAAATAGATGTACCTTCATTAGTGACTATTTTTACCCTTCCACATAGAGAGATATGGGGTAGGGGGACACTTAACTATCTAAAATCATCTATATATACATCAGATCAGATCAGTCGCTCAGTCGTGTCCGACTCTTTGTGACCCCATGAATCGCAGCACGCCAGGCCTCCCTGTCCATCACCAACTCCCGGACTTCACTCAGACTCATGTCCATCAAGTCAGTGATGCCATCCAGCCATCTCATCCTCTGTCGTCCCCTTCTCCTCCTGCCCCCAATCCCTCCCAGCATCAGAGTCTTTTCCAATGAGTCAACTCTTTGCATGAGGTGGCCAAAATACTGGAGTTTCAGCTTTAGCATCATTCCTTCCAAAGAAATCCCAGGGCTGATCTCCTTCAGAATGGACTGGTTAGATAGACATATACAATATTAAAGCCCATCAAAACAGCTAATATGTTACAATTAATTTTAGGTCAGCTATGTGTTTATTTTGGTCTTCTCTGATGGCTCAGATTGTAAATAAACTACCTGCAATGTGGGAGACATGGGTTCCATTTCTGGGTTGGGAAGACCCTCTGGAGGAGGGCACGGCAACCCACTCCAGTATTGTTGCCTGGAGAATCCCCAAGGACAGAGGAGCCTGGTGGGCTTAGTCCACGGGGTTGCAAAGAGTCGGACACAGCTGAGCGACTAAGCACAACAGCACATGGGTTTATTTTGGAAAAGGAATCTAAATCATTGAGAAGCAAATTCCATGGTGCCAGCTGCTCTTAAAGGAACATAACCACTGGTTTTAATATACATTTAGCAGACAACCTCCATCCCTCTGAGGTGAAGCACACCTGTAATGTTCATGGAAATAGAAAACTAGGCTTTCTTTCTCTGGGTGTGGCCACCTCCATGGGATGGACTTCCCCAGTTAAAAACTAGTTAGTTAAAAACCGTGAAATTAAGAGTAACATAGGTAGAAATAATGAAAAAAGGGAGGAAAGGATGGAGGGAGGAAAAATACATGAAAATTAAAGCCACAGAGAAAGAAAGGAGGCAAAAGGGAAAGTAGGGGGAAAAAAGATTAATGATTGGAGTAAAATAAAGCAAAAGAATAACATTAAAGGTGGGCATTTTAGAAACAGAGGGAATACTCCTAACTCATTCTATGAGGCCAGCATTACTCTAATACCAAAACCAGACAAACACATTACAAGAAAAGGAAACTACAGACGAATCTCTCTTTTGAACAAGCATGCAAAATCTTTGACAAAATATTAGCAAATAAAACCAAACAATTTGTAAAAAGAATTATACACCAAGACCAAGTGGGATTTATCTGAGGTATGCAAGGCTGGTTCAACACTTGAATATCAATTAATGTAATCCATCAAAACAACACCCTCCCCCGCAAAAATCATAGGTCATACCAACAATGTCGAAAAAGCACATGACCAAATCCAATACCCAGTAAAATACTCAGTTAACCAGATACAGAGGGAAGTTTTCTCAGATTCATAAGGACTATCTGTAAAAACCCTGTATAACTCACATAATGGCAAGGAACTTGAAGTTTTCCATCTAAGATCATGTACAAGGAAAAGACGTCCCTTCTCACCACTTGTTTTCAACATCATATTGAAAACTGTGGCTAATGCAAAAAGATAATAAAAGGGAATAAAAGGTATACAGATTGGAAATGAGAAACTGTCTTTGTTGACAGTTAATATAATCATATACAGAAAATTCTAACAAAATAAGAGCAAACAAAAAATTATTGGAACTAATAAACAATTATAGCGAGGTTGCAGGATACAACATTAATTTACAAAGGTCAATCACTTTCTTATATGCCACCAATGAACAAGTAGAATTTGAAATTAAAAGCATAATTCTATTTATATTCAGCATTCCCCAAAATGAAATACTTAAGTATAAATCCAACAAAATATGTACAAGAGTTATATGAAAAAACTACAAAACTCTGATGTGTAAAATCAAAAAAACTAATTGAATGAAGTATTAGTTTATGGTTGTAGATAGAAAGAATCAATATTATCAAGATTTCAGTTCTCTCCTATTTAATCTATAGGTTCAATGCAATCACAATCAAAATCCCAAATTATTTTCTGTATATCAACAAAACAATTCTAAAGTTTATATGAAGAGGCAAAAGACCCAGAACAGCCAACATGATACTGAAGGAGAAGAACGAAGTCAGAAGACTGATAACTACCAACTTTGAGACTTACTATAAAGCTACAGTAATCAAGACAGTTCGATACTGGCAAAAGAACAGGTCATTGGGACAGAATAGGGAATTCAGAAATAGACTTACATAAATAAACCCAATGGTTCTTTGACAAAAAAGTCAAGTCAAGACAATGAAGCTACAGTCTTTTCAACAAATGGTTTTGGAACAAGTAGACAACCACATGGGGAAAAAAAAAAAAAGAACCTAAACACATGGATGAAAATTAACTAAAAATGGATTAAAAAAAAACCCTAAATGTAAAATAGCAATCTATAAAACTCCTAGAAGATAATATAGGGTAAATCCTAGATGAGTTTTGGTAAGGTGCTGAGTTTTTAGATATAACACCGAAGGTAAGATCCATGAAAGAAATAAGAGATAAGCTGGAATTCATTAAAACAAAAAACTCTGAAAGACAATGTTAAGATAATGAAAAGACAAACCACAGACTGAGAGGAAATTTTTCAAAACACACATCTGATAATGAATTGTTATTCACAACAGGCAAAAACTCAAAACTTAACATTAACAATGTGATTTTAAAAGTGGGCCAAAGATCTCAATACACATCGCATCAAAGAAGATACATGTGCATGTTAAGTAAGTCACTTTAGTCGTGTCTGACTCTTTGCGACCCTGTGGACTGTAGCCTGTCAGGCTTCTCTGTCCATGGGATTCTCCAGGTAAAATACTGGAGTGGGTTGCCATTTCCTCCCCCAGGGGATCTTCTCGAACCAAGGAGTGAACCTACATCAGGTGGGTTCTTTACTACTAGCCCCACCTGGGAAGCCCAAGGAAGATATACAGATGGCAGAAAAGCATATGAAATTATGCTACATATCACATGTCATTCAGGAAATGTGAGTTAAAATGAGATAACACAAATTAAAATGGACAAACTCTGAAACACTTACATAGAGTATGGATGTCGAGCAACATAAATCTTCATTATTGATAGTGGAAATGAAAAATATCACAACCACTTTGGGAGACAGTTTGGTAGATTCTCACAAAATAAGAAAAATATTTCTTACAATACATTCTCTTGCTAGATCCAGCATCCATGCTCCCTGGCATTTATACAAACGAGCTGAAAACAGAAGTTCACACAAAGACTTAAACATGGGTGTTTATAGTAGCTTTATTCTTAATTGCCAAAACTTGGAAGCAATCATGATGTCATTCAATAGGTGAAAGGGTAAATGGATTACGGTACATTCAAACAGTGGAATACTATTCAATGCTAAAAAGAAATGAGTTACCAAATCCTGAAAAGACACAGAGGAACATTAAGTGTATATGACTAAGTGGAAAAAGTCAGTTTTTCAAAAGTTTTTTTTTCAAAATGTTACTATCCAACCATATGACATTCTGGAAAAGGCAAAATTGTGAAGACAGTAAAAAGATCAGTGGTTCCCTGATCAGGAAATCTTGCTGGCTCCCTATACTCCAACCATTGTTTATCCCTCCCTATTGCTACCTTGGACTAAGCATGATCTCTTGTCTAGATTGTTTAAAGAGCCTAAGAATTGGTCCTCTGGCTCCTATCTTTATCCTTTCTCATCAATTGTGAACACAGACACTGTGATTCTCTTAAAAAGTAGGTCAGGTCATATCATGACCCTGATTTAACCTTCATTGTCTTCCCAGTTCATTTCACATAAAACCATGCCAGGTTCTAGAACACTGGTTTCCCAGCTACTGCCCTAACCTTAGCTCCTTTATTCTTTCTCTTGCTCAGTCCAGACAGTATGATTCTTGGCTGTTCCTCCAATAGAATGGGCAAGTTTCAGCCCTAAGGCTTTGCATTCAGGGCTTCCTGCTCCTGGGAATGTTTTTTCCCAAATATTTTTATACTTTCACCATCTTCACATTTTGCACATTTATATATGGCCACTCTTTTCACTGTAGCGTTCTTCCCTTCCATCCACCTCTACTTTGCAATACCAAAATTCATTACTACCTAACTTACTGTCCAATTTACTTATTTTTTCCCACTGGAGAATAGAAACCCCACCAGGGCAGAAATCTTAGTTTGCATTGTCGACTAATTTCAAATATCCACAACTGTTCCTGAATACATAGTTCATGCCTATATCAGTTTCCAAGGGTTGTCCTAACATATTATGGCAAACTGGGTGCGTTAAAAAACAGAAATTTATTGTCTCATACTTATGGAGGCTAGAAGTCTGAGATCAAGGTGTCAGCAGGGCCATGCTCCCCAAGATACCTGTAGAGGAGGATCTTCTCCCTAGATTTCTTGTAGTTTTCTGACAGTCCTTGCTGGTTCTTGGCTTTCAGCTCTTCAGTCTCTGTCTCTATGATCTCACAATGTTCTCCCCATGTGTCTCTGTGTCTTCTAAGGACAGTAGTCATATTAGATTAAGGGCCGACTCTACTTCAGTATGACTTCATCTTAACTTAGAATTTTAGTTACATCTAATTAATCAGTTAACCTAAGTGATCAATGACCCTATTTTCAAATAAGATCACATTCTGAGGTACCAGTAGTTAGGATTTGCAAAGATCTTTTGGGGGGACAAGATTCATCCCCAAACAGTGTCCCAATATGTTTTACAATAAGTCAGTTGAAGTCTGAAAGTGACACAGGGGCTCAGAAACATTGTTTTGCTGAGGATGATATGGAAGGTCCATTATGATGGTTAATATCTCTGAATAAAGATTCATTAAAAACATAAAAGTAGCTGCTTTCATAATTACTTTTGAGCTTATAAATTTTTACCCTGTACCCTTTTTGATGGGCTCCCTGGTGGCTCAGTGGTAAAGAATCTGCCTGCCAATGCAGGAGACACAGGTTTGGTCCCTGGGTTGAGAAGATCCTGTTGAGAATGAAATTGCAACCTGCTTCAGTATTCTGCCCAGAAAATCCCATGGACAGAGGAGCCTGGAAGGCTAGGGTCCATGGAGTTGCAAAGAGTCAGACATGACTTAGCAACTAAACAACAAAACCAACAACCTTTTTTTGATAAACATAAAAAATGTGTATTATCCCCTTTTTAAAAAATATGCCTTCATATTACAAAATAAAGCTAGTGATTCTTTAACATAATCTTCGATCATAATATTGAATATGTTTAAAATACACACAGCCACCCCACATTCTCTCTCCTATGAAAATCACAATGAAATGGGTCTTAGTTTCAGAAAATAAGATAGCAAGAAAAATAAGTTTATTATGTCTGTAGTGGAAAATACCAACATGATACAATAAATATGACAATTATTGCTATTTTTTCCATTGGAAAAATATGCTTTTCTTTTAATTTCCCTAAAGGTCTATAGCTTATTTCTAGATTACATGCTATCATAATTTCTTTTTTGGAATTTTAAACAATAAACCATTATTGTATCATAAATAAATTATAAAATAATTCTTTTCCTTAAAAGCTCAATAGAATTTTTCTGCTTTAATGCCTCCTATGCCTCTTTAATTCTGTATTTATATTTATGACAGGAACCAGTTTTCAGTTAAAAAAAAAAAACAACTCCTGTGATGTAAGGATGGGGAATACATTATTCCACCCTCCTTTGAATAAACATGTTCAGAAATTGATCTCCTCTTTCTAGATTTGTGACTTTCCAAACTCCTCCAGGCAAGAAGAGGATGCTCCAATATGACTTCTGATCATTGGTTTCAACTTTTCTGACATTAGCAAAGTCTTTGGGGAAATCCAAAATTCATCTATCCCTTCAGGTCTCTGTGAATTTCAATTACCTGACAGATAATAAGAAGATGCACTTATTTTGCTAACAAAACTTTTAGAGAAAATATACTAAGGACAGAAGGGACTCCAAAAGAAACAACTTGTCTAGAATTTTCTAAATCATGATGGCTTTGGTGTCAGTGGTGGAACATGAGATGTTTTTAAGTAGTAATACACTATTTTACAAGTTGATTTTAAGAGGAATGTATTGTATTTGTTTTGTATGTGTATTAATTCAGTTTGCTGAGGTAAAAGACTCAAAGAGCTATTATTCTTAGTTTGGGTGGGGAATTTCAGCAAACTCAAACTAGATGTGTCAAGAAGAAATAGCTATTTTAGCTTGTGATTTCATAGATATTGCAGTTTAAGAGAATGTGCATTTATTTAAAAAAAATAAAAGGTCAACTAATTTAAAGTCTATTGAAAGGACACAAATAGCATGAAAGCAGTCCTTAGATCTATCTAAAATATGAAGATGATACCAAAAATCGCTGAAGTTTAGGAAACATTGATGTAGCAGGTAAGCAGACTAGAGAAAGGGGTAAAGTGACTCCTCTGCTCAAGAGTTACTGCTCCAGTTGGAAAATAATTCTTTCCTTGGCTCTTTCGCGCTCTCTCTTTTTTTCCTCTGCTTATCCCTCTGCTTTTACTTCTGTCTCTGTATATATGAATTTATATATTTTCTATATTATTACCACTTGTTCACTGGTCTGCTTCCTCTAGTAAATTGTGAGCTGCTTAGGATCTCACTTCATTCATCTTCGTGCAACCATCAGCTGGTAGGATGCCCAGCACACAGTAGGGTTAAATAGATGTTGAGTAACAGCAGAGCTGGGGCTCAGTCTTCTAGCGTCTGATCTCCGTCACTAACTCTCCTGCCCACTTTCACCTAGCCTAGAACTATTTCCGCTGTACCATCCGTTCTACATTTATTGTTTGGATAGTCATTTCCAACATCAGAAACTAAAACAGGGATAATGATGTCCTCCACATTTTAAAAAAACAAGAGAAAAACTGTAAATCAATATCCAGTTAAATATTTCAATGTAGAAAAAGATTTCCAAAAATTTAGTGCTTGATAAACAAATGGTAAACAGGGCAGTACCACTGATTTAGAGCAAGTAGAAAAACGATAATCTATTTATTATTTACATATGCTTTGATCATATCCTAGATGTTAACCTGTATTGCATGCAACATAAGACATGTAATCAGACAGTCCAAATTCTGATTGCAGCTCTGCTTGTTACTTCTGTCTGGATTTGCTCAGATCATGAACACCAACAAGAAGAAAAGTAACAACCTCAGGTGACATGTGCCTAAAATAAACCAAATAAGGCCTGGGTCCCAAGGCCAGGCTCCTTCTGTTGATTGAGTTAATCAAATACATAGATTAAAAAGCTATGAATGATTGTATTCATTATCTATTCAATAATTAATCCCCTACTCAGTAACCAGAACTTTACCCAGTATGAAAGTGAACGTATTAATTGCTCAGTCAAGTCCAGCTCTTTGCAATCCCATGGACTAAAGCCCACAAGGCTCCTCCGTCCATGGGATTCTCCAGGAAAGAACACTGAAGTGGGTAGCCATTCCTTTCTCAAGCAGCTCTTTCTGACCCAGGGATCAAACCCGAGTCCCCTGCATTGCAGGCAGATCCACTGTCTTTAAGTTTTTCACAGTGTAGTGCCTCCAGTACTGCAGCCTGCAGTAAATCAGAGCTATTGCAAAATGTTAAGTTCTATAATAGGCAGATACATTCATACTTTAGAGGTGTAGAATAATCAATTTGCTCTTGAAGAGCAAATAGAATCAGGAGCCTGCCCGAGAATGATTACAACTTTGGAGACAGAAGATGAGAGTTCAAGTTAGGAGGTGTATCACTCTGGGCATTTTATAGTAAACTATAAAATTTATTTATAGGCTATGTATAAAATTACAGTTCTCAGAGATTGTCTTGTCCTCTGTAAAATGGGTACATAGTACCTACTTGCTGAGATGATGATAGGAAGAAACAGTAATATAAAGGGTATAGTGTTCAATGCTTTTTTGAGTAAGCAAAGATAGGCAACATGTCTTCTAGGCTAGGAGGCAGTGTGGGGGACATATTAATAATCAACTCTGGAGATCCAGGAAGAAAGTCAGGAATTAGAAAGTGAGTTTTAAAAATACTAATACAAATCAAAAGAGTAGAAATCAGAAGTAAATAAATCACAAGAAAAAGATGGATAGGTGAAAAATAAGTCAGGCTGTAGAAAAAAGTCTTAGTGCTTTCCCCCTTCTTTCCAAGGCTATCCTCAAGTGCTGTTATTTGAACAGAAAAAAATAGAAAACAACAACAAAAAGAAAACAGGAAAAACAGCATGAATGTCTACTAGCTACAAGATTTGGTTAGCGACCTAGCCCTAACCACTGTTCCAGCTAGTTCCTCTAACTAGTTCCTCTAGTCCCTGTATCTGTTGTCCATGGGCTTGGCCAACGTTTTGGCCTCATGGCCTTGATTTATAACCTTGACCCCTTGTCCTTCAGGCCTGGTTTTTGACCTGTACCATCAAAGCTCTCCATACCTCCCTTGATATTCAGCCAGCCTTCTGTGTGGTTACTGATTACTATTTCCCTGAAAGCTTGGCTCTAGCAGTTTAATAAATGTCCTCCCTTTCCCTATTTATGTGAGATATTCCAGGCTCTAGAAAGGAAATCTCACCAGTACTCACAGTATTAAACTAAGAACACAGACAACTGCCTTCAGTAAATGTGAAGTAGGCCAAGGAAAAAGCAGTACATAGGAAGTTTCACAATTGTGGCAAACAGCTGCCATGCACCAACCAAAGATACTCAAATTCAAATTAAACAAAGAAAGACACTATTCTAGACAAATAATATATGTCTGCAGGCTTGGGGGGCTGAATCTGCAAACCCTAGATAAATACTTAATTGCTGCCCAGATATCTCCAGCTAAATCTGCAGCCACCTCTAACCCTGGAGGGTACTTTTCATATGAAAACATGCCATAATTTTATCATCTTACAATTTCTCTAAAAATATAAACTAAGACTTAAGTTGGTTTTCACAATAGACTAAAAGGCTTAAGCTGGTTTCCTTAAGATCCAACCTACTAGGGCACAGTAGATAGCATATTAAAAAGCAGACATTACTTTGCCAACAGAGGTCCATCTAGTCAGAGCTATGGTTTTTCCAGTAGTCATGTATGGACCTGAGAGTTGGACCATAAAGAAGGTTAAGCGTCAAAGAATTGATACTTTTGATCTGTGGTGTTGGAGAAGACTCTTGAGAGTCCTTGGACTGCAAGATCAAAGGAGTCAATCTTAAAGGAAGTCAGTCCTGAATATTCATTGGAAGGAATGATTCTGAAGTTGAAGCTCCAATACTTTGGCAACCTGATGTGAAGAGCTCACTCATTAGAGAAGACCCTGATGCTAGGACAGATTGAAGGCAGGAGGAGAAGGGGATGACAGAAGACAAAACGGTTGGATGGCATCACCAACTCGATGGACATGAGTTAGAGCAAGCTCCGGGAGTTAGTGAAGGACAGGGAAGCCTGGCATGCTGCAGTCCATGGGATTGCAAAGAGCTGGACATGACTGAGCAACAACTACTAGGGCTCAGAGGCCTGAAGCTTGCCCACTAGGGTTACATCATATAAAGGAAATTGCCGTTTGATTTCTCAGAGTCTTTGTCGATACACAAGAACGTTCTGAGGTTACAGCCAGCACTTTTTTCCTACTGGGCAAGCAAACATAACAATTAGAATGACCTGTGTATGTGTGTATGTCCTAAGTCGCATCAGTCCTGTCCGACTCTTTGGGACCCTATGGACTGTAGTCTGACAGGCTCCTCTGTCCCTGGCATTCTCCGGGAAAGAACCCTGGAGTGGGTTGCATGCCCTCCTCCGGGGGATTTTCCAACCCAGGGATTGAACCCATGTCTCTTATGTCTCCTCCATTGTCAGGCGAGTTCTTTACCACTAGTGCCCTCTGGGAAGCCCTTACCTAAGAGGGTATAAACCCCCTATAAGAACAGCAAAGGGCCTGCATTTAAGAAGACTCTCAAGGAAAGCTCATCTTAATTAGAGACTTTGAACTAGGGACTTTCATTGGCAACTGGACACCCCAAAGATTTGGAAGCCAGGAAATCTGACCCCTCAAATGCGTGTGTTGGTGCATTCCCAGCTCTGGTTTGCTGTCTGCACGCAGCTGAAGTTCTTGTTTTCATTACTCATATTAGATGTTTTCCTTGCCTGGTAGCTTTCTATCAACCACTGTCACCCAGGTAGCAATTTCTAGGTAATTATTTGCAGATATACAAATGGTATATAATTAAAATCCATTTGCTATTCATCTTGTAATGACTTTACCAAAAGTGCTCATTTTCTCTCTGGGGCAAGAAAAAAAAAAACACCTTACAAACATGATAATCCAGGTCATAATTGATTGATATTTTCAATTCTTCTATGTGTTTCTCAGCATTTCACCCACCTACCCTGCAACTCTACCCCAATTAAAAAACAAGTTTATTAAACATATGTGTTCTTTTTTCCTAGTGAAATCTGAGTCCCCAAAGTACTATACAAAAGGGAACATGTCCCTATTTTCCCCATCATTACTGAGGGGGATCTATGCCTTTGAGTCACTGTGCAGAACTTTTATGAAATAAAAAAAATGTATTCATATTGTCTTAATTTAATATTTTTATATATAAAACTGGAGCATGACTCCTGCATATAAAGGAAAACAGGATTTGTAGTGGAAAAAACATTACAGATTATTAATGCAACTATGTATCTCTTTTTAAAATAATTTTTAAGATACCAGTCAAGGTTAAAACTAGTTTGAAAATAATTTGTATTAAGGAGGGAGTGACCTGAATGTCCCACTAGAGATTCATTGGGTTGCACATGAATTGTCAGGATAGGTTCTACTTAAGAAAATTCGTATCAGTTTCTGAATATGACTTGCATTTTATATATCTACTGCCCTCACTTAGAAAACTTCCAAACACAATATGCAAAAATACATAATTAATTATATTTTTATAAATGTTTAAGAATCAATGCAATAGGTTGTCTATAATAATTTAAATGGGTAAAGTAAATTTGTGTTTAGCCAAGTACAATACAAGCAGTAAATGCTTCCTTATGTCCTATGAAATACTATAGCTTCCAATACAGTTTTAGATAGATATTTCCCTTGATTCATTTGAAACCACAAAATCATAAACATTCTAAATTAGACAGCATGGGTCTTTGTTTTAAAGATTAGGAAAACAGATTTAGAAATTGTGAGTGGCTTATAGATGATGAATTATAATACACACCAGATCAAGTCTGACTTCTAAACAAGTATGAATTGATCAGTAAATGGCATTATTAAATATGTTAGAAAAGGTATTAAACATAAGACATGCATTATATAAAAGGAGACCTTTCCTTTCAGGGGAAAAAATGTTCTATTTGTCTTTCATATTTATAACCCTGTAAAGTATAGCTCAATATTTTACAAATAGTAAGTACTCAACAAATTTTGAATGGAATAGCACTTTAAATTCCTACTGTCAAACAATTCAATTTCTTTCTCTCCCTTTTCCTCTTCCTACCACTTCTCTCTCTCTCTCTTTCCTATTCTTGGCTCCTAAGTATATGATGGTTCTCAAACTTTAGTTGTTGCAATTGCTTTAGTATCACTTGAGAGTTTAAATTCTGCTACCCTCTACTCTCAAATTCAAACTGTGGAACTGGAGAAGACTACTGAGAGTCCCTGGGATTCCTAGGGGGTGAAACCAGTCAATCCTAAAGGAAATCAACCCTGAATAATCATTGGAAGGACTGATGCTGAAGTTGAAGCTCCAACACTTTGGCCACCTGAGGTGAAGAGCTGACTCACTGAAAAGACCCTGATGCTGGGAAAGACTGAAGGCAAAAGAAGAAGGGAGCAACAGAGAATGAGATGGTTAGGAGTATCACTGATTCAAAGGACATGAATTTGAGCAAACTCTGGGAGATAGTGAAGGACAGAGGAACTTGGTATGCTGCAGTCCATGGGGTCACAAAGAGTAGGACACAACTTACAGACTGAACAACTACTCTCAAAATCCTTTGCAGTTGGTTCTGGAGAAACTTAAGAAGTGGTAGCCTATGGACTTGGAAATACCTCTTTGGAGTTACCAACAGGTATTTCTTTTTGGAGCAGGGTTCAGAGCCATTCACAGTGTTCATTGAGTCAGAGTGGAACCTGAAAAGTAGTCTTTCTCTCCGCTCCATCCCAGTGAGGTGCAGAGAGATATGCTTACATATGTGTGCATACCACCCTAGAATCTGTACAGAAATAGCAAGTCTCAACCTTTCCTTTTCTCCCAGAGAGGCCATGCATGATGGGAGGGAAGGTCATGGCCAATGGATCAGACAGACCTAGGGACTTCAAATCCTGCCTCAGTGATTGTGGGCAAGTAACTCCTAAGTCAGTTTCCTAACATATAAAATAAAGAGAGTAAGAACTAGTTCAGAGGGAGTTTACAGAGCTAGAGTAAATTATTTTTCCTAAAATGCCCTTTCATAGTAGATGTTTCAGAATTTCAATTTTTTCCCCATTTTTAGACCCTAACTTAAGGGAAAAAATACCTTATTATTAACTTCATATACCTGTTTGTACACTAGCAGAAAATGTTCCTGTGGCTTCAAAAAATAAGTGAGTGTCAAATTGATTATCTGTAACATTCATTCTTAATCCGGGACTGGATTATTCTGATTTATACTGACTTGTTTACTACTACAGACTGAATATTTGAGCCCCTCCCTGCCCCTAACATTCAAATGTTAAAATCAAATCCACAACATGACAGTATTAAGAGGTGGGACTTTAGGAGGTGATTAGGTCGTAAGAGTGAAGCCTTTAAGAAGAGGATTGTGTGTGCTCAGTTGTGTCCGACTCTTTGTGACCCTGTGGGCTATACAGCTCGCCAGGCCCCTCTGTGCATGGGATTCTCCAGGCAAGAATACTGGAGTGGGTTGTCATGCCTTCCTCCAGGATCTTCCAGACCCAGGGCTCAAACCCATGTCTTTTAAGTCTCCTGCATTGGCAGGCATGTTCTTTACCACTAGTGCTGCCTGGGAACCTGCCAGTACTTTGACCATGGACTTCTGGCCTCAAGAACTGTGAGAAATAAATGTTTGCTGTTTAAGCCACCCGATCTGTTTTTGGGGTTTTGTTTATAGTACCCTGACATCTGCCTATTTATAATTTGCTATAGGATTTTGCTAAAACTGTCAGTTGAACATATATCATATGACATGACAAAGTTATATTTCATATTTTAGTAGATATCAAATTGAATTTTAACATGTCAGTACAAAATCTTTGGAAATATTCATTTTCACTAAATCTTAAAAATAATAGATTTTTTCCATTTTTTATAAATAAAAGGAAAGTATAAAATCTGAAAATTGTCACTATTTTTCAACAATTGAGGAGGAACACTGTAAGAAGATGACTCTCTGACGCTGAAAATTGAATGTCAACTTTTTTTCACCACTTATTCTTCCCAACTTAATATATTCTCTCACAGGCTTAGAATGACTCCAACCTGCCAATGACTTCATTAAAACCTGAATATACTCAAAGTAACTGAGACTAGAGTTTCCCCTGCTTACCCCAAAGCTGCCTAACTTTATGACAAAGTAACAGACAGAATGTAGCAGTTAAGCCAGCTCACATTAGACAGGGCTCAACATATTTTTTTAACCTAAATGATTTGAAGTTCCAATTTATTAAGCAGCAAACCAACAGTATTTTCAAGGACAAACGGAATTTTAAAACAATTGATCATGGCTTTGTTGTTTCTCCTTCACTAAGCACTAAAATGATGATAATAAAAATATTATACATTAAACAATCTCTATGAACCTGTAAATACTACTTAATGGTTCCGTATCTTCCATATATATAAAACTGAGATCATTATAGCACCAACCTCCATAGGGTATGCTGAATGTTGCTGCTGCTGCTAAGTCACTTCAGTCGTGTCCAACTCTGTGCGACCCCATAGACGGCAGCCCACCAGGCTCCCCTGTCTCTGGGATTCTCCAGGCAAGAACACTGGAGTGGGTTGCCATTTCCTTCTCCAATGCATGAAAGTGAAAGTGAAGTCGCTCAGTCGTGTCCGACTCCTAGAGACCCCATAGACTGCAACCTACCAGGCTCCTCCATCCATGGGATTTTCCAGGCAAGAGTACTGGAGTGGGGTGCCATTGCCTTCTCCGGTGCTGAATGTTATGTAAGTTAATAAATCTGTCCAGCTTGTCACACTGTAGATGTTATGAGGATGTGTGTTATTACTATCATACCATTAATAAAATCTAGGGATTTCATCCCAAGTTTCTGACCCCATGTGCTCTTGCCCTAACTCAGAGCCTTTTCTGGGGAGGTGCAGGAAGCTGCCTGGGCCATCCAAGCACAAGCATGAATTACCTTGACTCTGGTGGCTCAGATGGTAAAGAATCAGTCTACAATGCAGGAGACTCTGGTTTGATTCCTGGGTCATGAAGATCCTCTGGAGAAAGAAATAGAAACCCACTCCAGTGTTCTTTCTTGGGAAATCCAATGGACACAGGAGCCTGGTGGGCTACAGTCCATGGGGTTGCAAAGAGTTAGACATGACTGAGCAATTAACACTTTCACTTGACAGAGGAGGTCCTAAAAAAGGATTGGCCTGCCACTGTCCATAAGTCAGGTTAAGTGGAAGAGAGAGAAGAAAATATGACATGCCTTTCAGTTAAATGTACTTAAAGCAAAATCTACAGGCATTTCAAAGACTAAATAAAGGAAATGATGAGCATCATCAATAGTCAATATGAGATGCTGAAAAATTACTGTCCCTGTAACACAGCAAATTATCACAATTACCCAACAACAGTTTACAAAACCAGAGTGATCACCGATGTCAGGGTCTGTTCATCTTAGCCCTCCCTCTGTCTGGAGTGAATAATTGGTTGATTAGGCCAGAAAAAGCCTCTGGCCTACAAACAAGGAGCTAGGGTTGCCAGATTTAGCAAAACAAGAAAACAGGCTACACAGTTAAATTTTGTTTTCAGAAAAACAACAAACTCTTTTTTTAGTATAAGTGCATTCCAAATGGTGTATGGGTCATATTTATATACTAAAACATTATTTGTTAATTATGACAAGCAAATTTAAGCAGGTGTTCTGGATTTTACCTGGAAACCTTAGTAGAAACCTACTTTCCAATGTTCCTTTCCAGGGCAGATTATTTAAGAAAGGAAATTGTTATGGAATGAATATTTATTTGTATCCCCACCTCCCAGATTCATATGTTAAGTCTCTAACTCCTAATATTATGGTATTTGAGATGGAGACTTTGGGAAATAATTAGGGTGAGATGATGAGTGTGAGACTCTTATGATGGGATTAGTGCCGGTTTAAGAAGAGATGTAAGAGAGTTTGTCCCCTCTTAGGGCAACACAAAGCAGAGGCCATGGGGGCACACAGCAGGGAGTGGCCTCCTAAGAGCCAAGGGCAGAGGCCTCAAGAGAAGAAAGCTTCCTGGCCAGCCCTTGATCCTGAACTCTCATGCTTTTAGAACTACGAGAAATAAATTTCTGTGTTTAAGCCATCCAGACTATATTTTATTACAACAAACGAGCAGACTAAGCCACTGAGCGGGTTTCACCGCTGAGCCAACTGTGGAAGCCCTCAGCTTCTACAGTTTTCCTTTCTAATTAATTTCACTTTTCTGCCATTCCTGGCCTCTTTTCACTCCAGTCTCAAACTCACTGCCTTTCCAAAACTGGGTTCCATTTCACTTTTCCCTAGACCACACTCTTCCAGGTTCTAGGCACTGTTGTACAGCGCCCTACTTACAAACTGTCTTCACTTAAAGTCTCACCAAAGCAGATTAAATAAAGCCCTTGTCTATCCACTGTCAGCCCCCTTCTCTGTTGCCCGTTGAATGTTATTTTTACCACACAGTGGTTTTAGTGGATTCAGGCAAGACTGAAAACTGTTACACTAGGCCGGTGACTGAATGCTGAATTTCCATTTTATTTTCCACTTCAGAAAAATATTTGTTACAGATCACTTAGAAAACTCAGCCTGGATTTTACAATTCTTCTACAAGTTTTGTGTGCAACTTCTAAAATCTCTACCTTGTTAAAAAAAAAAAAAAAAACTTTACTAATTGTTTTAGCATACACAAGGACTTCCCTATTGTCTCAGATGGTAAAGAATCCATAATGCAGGAGAGCTGAGTTCGATCCCTGGGTCAGAAAGATCCTCTGGAGAAGGAAAGGGCTACCTATTCCACTATTTTTGCCTGAAGAATTTCATGGACAGAAGAGCCTGGTGGGGTCCATGGGGTTGCAAAGAGTTGGACATTAGTGAGCAACTAACATTCTCACTGTTTTTTTTTTTTTCATTTTATCACACACATATTCACCCACACCTATTTGGATTTTTATAGTTCAATCTCCATTAGGTAGCTGAGCTCTTGACTGGAACCTAAAGGTTTTTTTTTCTCCCATTCCTGACCTCTTTCCCCCTCAATCTCTAACTCACTATTTCTTCCTGTCCCTCTACCTTCCCCCTACTTGTCTCCCAAACACACACACACACACACACACACACACACAGAGTATTAACTCTTACTCATTTTTCATTCACCTTTAAGCATAATTAAGACAGTGCTATATACACAGCAGTTACTCAATACATCAGCTGTTGTTTTCTGACAACACTAACCTGGAATTATGCTCAATTATTTCTGACTTATGAAATTATTTCTGAGTTATTCTCTTTTATTAATCTCAGAGGAAAACAAGAGAAAGATTCTGCCTGGAAAATAGTGCAATTACTCTCAAGGAATTTCCCATAAAATATTCTCAAAAATATAATATAAAAAGAATTGTGGTTTATGAAATTTACTTTAGGCCTCCCCATGTTGATCTTTTCACTCTAAAGCTTATTTCATTTTGATCCTTAGCTTAAGCACAGAATAATTTGCTTGCTTGGATTACCATTGAGTCTAATAAGTGTTGGTCGTTAATAAAACTTTTTCAGAACATGATAATGGCTTAGGAAAAGTACACTTATATAGTAAAAGTTGAAGGGAAATGATTCTTGGGAGGAAAAGCTTTCCAAATTATGCAAAGAATGAAATTTACTCAACTTTTAAAGATCCAATGGGAGAGAATCTATATGCAGTTATGCTTGTTTAACTGACTTAAGCTCAGCTTTTCCACCCAAAATAGACACATTTTACATAAGAATGTTATATATTGGTTTATTATAAGTTGCATGAGCCTGGTTTCCTCTGTAAGTATTGCTTACTTTATTTCATTTCAAATTCATTCTTGAATTCATGTCTCCTTTGTGCTTTTTTAGAGAAAAGATATTTCCCCAATGGATGAATTTTACTTCCTTTCAGTCTGCTTCTTCAACTCCTCCAAAATTCTAAATTCTGACTATCAAACACAATTTAACAAGCTGAGAGTAGGTGTGTTCCTAGCCTGTGATTACCCAATACCCTATGCATACCATTATCCTGCTGAGTTGCAATCATCTCTTTCCTTGGCTGTATTCCCTGCTAAAGCATGAGTTTTTCAAGTCCACAGCTTGGTTGTTATCCCATAAGGCACATGATTCCTAGCACATGGCTGGGACTTGATCTATGGCCCAATAAACAAACCAATAGATAAACAGGGACTTCAAAATAGGCATGATGACTCAGGCACTCAAAAACGAAGTAGTGAAGAGGTTGAAAGCAAATAGTCTCTGGAAGAGAAAATGAAAGTCACTCAGTAGTGCCCGACTCTTTGCGACTCCATGGACTATACAGTCCATGGAATTCTTCAGGGCAGAATACTAGAGTGGGTAGCCCTTCCCTTCTCCAGGGTACCTTCCCAACCCAGGGATTGAACCCAGGTCACCTGCATTGCAGGCAGATTGTTTACCAGCTGAGCCACAAGGGAAGCCCAGGGATACTGGAGAAGGTAGCCTTATTCCTTCTCCAGTGAATCTTGTGACCCAGAAATTGAACTGGGGTCTCCTGCATTGCAGGCGACTCTTTACCAGTTGAGCCACAAGGGAAGCCCAAGGATACTGGAGTGGGTAGCCTATTACTTCTCCAGTGGATCTTCCTGACCCAGAAATCGAACTGGGGTCTCTTGCATTGCAGGCGGATTCTTTACCAACTGAGCCTCTACAGACAGGTTTTTAAATTCCCATCAAAAACATTTCATTCTATCACCAGAAATATCACCTTGAAAAGCTCTGTTAGTTTCTGGCATTTGTTATTGTTTGAAGCTAACCACAGTTATATTTGAGCCTTCCCTGGTGGCTTAGACAGTAAATAATCTTCCTGCAATGCAGGAGACCTAGGTTTGAGCCTTGGGTTAGGAAGATCCCCTGGAGAAGGGAATGGCTACCCACTCCAGTATTCTTGCCTGGAGAATACCATGGACAGAGGAGTCCATGAGGTCACAAAGAGTTGGACATGACTGAGTGACTACACTTCAATTTACAGTTTTATTTATCTTTTTCACTAATATCCTCTGTGCTTCAATGTTTAAGGTAATTTCTATGACAACAGAACAGAAACAAATGTCTCCCTACTAATATAATGAGTCACACAGAGGAACGGTTTTAAGTAAATAGAAAATTATACTATACTGAATCACCATTGAATTTTATACTATCATAACTACATGATTTTCCACTTACATTTCATTAGCACTTGCAAATTTACAGTGCCTTTTCATATAAATGATGTTATTTAAAAAAACTATAGCTTTTAGTTATACAAAGCACTACAGGACTTTGTGGTTTTTTGAGAAAATCTTAAGTACAGAATTATAGAAATTAAAAAGGTGGAGTTCCAGCTGATTTAAGCTAATAGAATTTTATTTCCTCATTGTCTCCCCAAGTGTTATGTGGATCACAGTTCAGAAACCTAAGTGAGCCAGGATGTTTATAGGCTAGAGGAATTTATCAAGAGAGGCAGTCCCTATAGGGGTGCAAAAAAGAACCCTGGGCTGGAAATAGAGCATTAATTTTCAAAGAAGACAAATTGTGTCAACAGTCTTCACAATATGACTTTCAAGTTAAAGCACCCCAGAAGAACAATAAATCAATAATCAGCTCTATCAGATGTAACTGATTGTATTTCAACACTGAAGCTAATATACAAGACAATTATCTGGAGGAATTAACTAGCCTAGTTTCATGACTCCTAAAGGAAGCAATAATACTAACTAGTCTCAATGCAACAAGAGCACTGTCAGTTATAAGCACATTAATGTAGAATGTCCTTATTTGATGTCCTGCTAGAGTCCAATTCACTGCTAGTATCATTGGTCTAAATATACCATGGACACCATAGGGTTTTGTTACCATATCTTAATCAGCAGAAAATGCTAAGGTGTCCTTTTAGGTGACATTAAAACTGAATGAGGCAATGGCACCCCACTCCAGTACTCTTGCCTGGAAAATCCCATGGATGGAGGAGCCTGGTGGGCTGTAGTCCATGGGGTCACTAGAGTCAGACATTACTGAGTGACTTCACTTTCCCTTTTCACTTTCATGCACTGGAGAAGGAAATGGCAACCCACTCCAGTGTTCTTGCCTGCAGAATCCCAGGGACGGGGAAGCCTGGTGGGCTGCCATCTACAGGGTCGCACAGAGTTGGACACGACTGACGTGACTTAGCAGCAGTAGCAGCAGTGACATCATAACTTAAAATATATATATATATTCTTTTAAATTTGGAGAAAACTGGATACTTGTAGAGAATTCAGAGAACATTTCAGTTCTGGGTCCTATCTGCAAAGTGTATGCTACACTCCTGGGCAGTTTGACATGAAAATTACTAATGTTCTGATGTCAGCAAAACATATATATATTTTAGACACCCTCCAAGCTCACTGCCTGTTTTCTAACATTACCATATCGATCTTCATACCGTTTGAATCTTCATCATAACATATTGAATGGTTATCCTGTGTCAAGAATTGAACTGCTTTCTCCTTCCCCTGATTCTGTTCATTTGCTTTCAAATTATCAAGTGTCTGGTTTATTCCAATCACTTCCTTATGGTTTTTCCTCAAACTTCCTTCCTCACTGCAGACACAAGGATTATAATACAGATAAACAAATATGACTGCAAACCTTTCCTATTTCAAATCTTTCAGCTATGCCCTTTTCATTCATCTAGAAAACATTTGCTTCCTCACTAGGCTTCATGCACCTGCAAAAGAGTCCAAGCTTCTTGGCATGGCATAAAAGGTATTTCTGGTTTCTATCTAAGGTACTGAGTATCATCTTCTAGTATTCTCCTCACATTTACCTTTCAGAAATAGCAAGTACACGACAGTGCCCTGAAGACAATATTCTGTTTTACACACCCGTGTCTTTTCTTATGCAGTCCATTCATCCTGAAATGTCTCAGTTTCTAGGGCACTTGATGACTTTCTATCCAGCCTTCAAAGCATGCTGTAATATTACCCTGTGAGGCTCTCCTTTCTATCTTCAAGAAAGTAAATGTACTACTCTGTATTACATTAAATCTGCCTTTATTGCTCACATCATAAGCTATGCATTCATCTGTTACGTGTTTGTTTCCCCCAACAAAATATGAAATTCCTAAAGGCATGAGTTTTGTCTTATTTATCTTCATACACCTATAATTCAGTATAAAATCTACCTTAAACACACAGTAGGTATTTGTAGACTGCAGAAATGAACTTAAGAGAAAAAGTTAACAATTCAATAGAAACCATGTTTTATTTGCATTACTGGTACTTTTAACAACAAAAACCCCACAAGCACGGATGATGATGCCATTTCCATAGGTTATTATAATTCACTTTAATTTTATATAACAGAATCCCCCAATTCATTTTTATTACACCTTGGAGAGTGTTATTTACCTATTTGTCTGTTTATTTAAATAGTAATATTTTACTAAGAAAATAAGTAGTTATGTAAATATTAGCTAAAGATGACCTATCAAACAGGGACTCTGCAAAGAAATTATTTTCTTCTTAGAGTCAAGAGATAAATCAATAGCAACTTAATATTTAAGATGAAAGCCTGGATACTTTATGCGAACATACCAGTATTTCAAATTGAAAATTGCATGTAGTTAATTCTAGAAACACTTCATAAACTGACTTTTCCATTCCTCTAATATTAACATCTTTTAAAATAATTTCTGCAATTCCACAGTATGTGAAATGCTTTGCTACTTTTTATCATAATATCTCCTCAATCTAGGTCAACTCAACTCTATCTGCACGCACCCAACTTCTGGACCAATTGATTCCATGATATTCATGCTTTACTTAGAATAAAGCTCTCCTAAGTTCCTAGCTTATGAGACACTATTCATTTCATCTGCTCTTGTTCAGTGATAATTAATTTTTCGCTTGCACCATTTGTCTCAAGGGACCTAACAGAAGCAGAAGATATTAAGAAGAGGTGGCAAGAATACACAGAAGAACTGTACAAAAAAGAGCTTCACGACCAAGATAATCATGATGGTGTGATCACGGACCTAGAGCCAGACATCCTGGAATGTGAAGTCAAGTGGGCCTTAGAAAGCATCACTACGAACAAAGCTAGTGGAGGTGATGGAATTCCAATTGAGCTATTTCAAATCCTGAAAGATGATGCTGTGAAAGTGCTGCACTCAATATGCCAGCAAATTTGGAAAATTCAGCAGTGGCCACAGCATTGGAAAAGGTCAGTTTTCATTCCAATCCCTAAGAAAGGCAATGCCAAAGAATGCTCAAACTACTGCACAATTGCACTCATCTCACACGCTAGTAAAGTAATGCTCAAAATTCTCCAAGCCAGGCTTCAGCAATACGTGAACTGTGAACTTCCAGATATTCAAGCTGGTTTTAGAAAAGGCAGAGGAACCAGAGATCAAATTGCCAACATCCGCTGGATCATGGAAAAAGCAAGAGAGTTCCAGAAAAGCATCTATTTCTGCTTTATTGACTATGCCAAAGCCTTTGACTGTATGGATCACAATAAACTGTGGAAAATTCTGAAAGAGATGGGAATACCAGACCACCTGACCTGCCTCTTGAGAAATCTGTATGCAGGTCAGGAAGCAACAGTTAGAACTGGACATGGAACAACAGACTGGTTCCAAATAGGAAAAGGAGTACGTCAACGCTGTGTATTGTCACCCTGCTTATTTAACTTTTATGCAGAGTACATCATGAGAAACACTGGGCTGGAAGAAGCACAAGCTGGGATCAAGATTGCCAGGAGAAATATCAATAACCTCAGATATGCAGATGACACCACCCTTATGGCAGAATGTAAAGAGGAACTAAAAAGCCTCTTGATGAAAGTGAAAGAGGAGAGTGAAAAAGTTGGCTTAAAGCTCAACATTCAGAAAACGAAGATCATGGCATCTGGTCCGATCACTTCATGGGAAATTGATGGGGAAACAGTGGAAAGAGTGGCAGACTTTATTTTGGGGGGCTCCAAAATCACTGCAGATGGTGACTGCAGCCATGAAATTAAAAGATGCTTACTCCTTGTAAGGAAAGTTATGACCAACCTAGATAGCATATTGAAAAGCAGAGACATTACTTTGCCAACAAAGGTCTGTCTAGTCAAGGCTATGGTTTTTTCAGTGGTCATGTATGGATGTGAGAGTTGGACTGTGAAGAAAGCTGAGTGCCAAAGAATTGATACTTTTGAACTGTGGTGTTGGAGAAGACTCTTGAGAGTCCCTTGGACTGCAAGGAGATCCAACCAGTCCATTCTAAAGGAGATCAGCCCTGGGATTTCTTTGGAAGGAATGATGCTAAAGCTGAAACTCCAGTACTTTGGCCACCTCATGCGAAGAGTTGACTCATTGGAAAGACCCTGATGCTGGGAGGGATTGGGGGCAGGAGGAGAAGGGGACGACAGAGGATGAGATAGATGGCTGGATGGCATCACCGACTCGATGGATGTGAGTTTGAGTGAACTCCGAGAGTTGATGATGGACAGGGAGGCCTGATGTGCTGCAATTCATGGGGTCGCAAAGAGTTGGACACGACTGAGTGACTGAACTGACTGACTGACTGACTGAAGTTCCTAACTTATGAGACACTATTCATTTCATCTGCTCTTGTTCAGTGATAATTAATTTTCCCCTGGCACTATTTGTCTCAAGGGTCAAGCAATATAATAAAATGAAAGGTGGTATTTCATCATCTATACATCTACCAACATCTGCTCATTCAACAAATATTTGAGTTGCAACTTTCCAGTCATTATTTCATTATAATTTCTCAATAATTTCCATCTCTTAAGATGGATGCCATCTTATCTCAGCCTCTATCAATTTTTGTCCTGTCACTAGAAATTCCTAGAATCATTAATGATTTTAGGATATGAATCAATTTCCCCTTTCCTCCCATCCTTTTTTCATATCCTTAGGTTACTTATATGATCTTTCATAGTAATGACTCTTCAAACATGTGGATTCCATGTGTTTTAATGTGGTACACTTTCGTTACTTACCAGCCTATGCTGGAATCAAGACTGCCAGGAGAAATATAAGTAATCTCATATACACAGATGATACCACCCTATTGGCAGAAAGTGAAGAGGAAGTAAAGAGTCTCTTGATGAAGGTGAAAGAGGAGAGTGAAAAAGCTGGCTTAAAACTCAACATTCAAAAAAGATCATGGCATCCAGTCCCATCACTTCTTGGCAAATAGAAGGGTAAAAAGTGGAAATAGTGACAAATTTTATTTTCTTGAACTCCAAAATTACTGTGGACAGTGACTGAAGCCATGAAATTCAAAGATTCTTGGTCCTTGGAAGGAAAGCTATGACAAACCTACACAGTGTATTAAAAAGCAGAGACGTCACTTTGCCAACAAAGGTTCACGTAGTCAAAGCTTTGATTTTTTCCAGTAGTCGTATATTAATGTGAGAGTTGGACCATAAGGTAGGTTGAGCACTGAAGAATTGATGCTTTCAAATTGTGGTGCTGGAGAAGACTCTTGAGAGTCCCTTTGACAGCAAGGAGATCAATCCAGTTAATCCTAAAGAAAATCAACCTTGACTATTCATTGGAAGGACTGAAGCTGAAGCTGAAGCTGAAGGTCTAATACTTTGGCCACCTGATGTGAAGAGCTGACTCATTGAAAAAGACCCTAATGCTGGAAAAGACTGAAGGCAAGTGGAGAAGGGGATGCCACAGGATGAAATGGTTGGATGGCATTTGATTGAATGGACGTGAGTTAAAGCAAACTTAGGAAAGCGGTGAAGGACAGGGAAGCCTGGACAGTCAGCACAAAATCTGACAGGGCATCAGTCTTGAATTCTCAGTGTCCAGAACTGTGAGAAACAAATTTCTATTGTTTATAAGCCACCCAGTCTCTGGTATTTCTGTTATAGCAGACGGAATAGACTGATACACTACAGGTCTCATTCAGTGGCAGTTAAAAACTATCTAGGGCAGATACTGTGTCTTTCATTTTTTATCTCCCATAATATTGAGAACCATACACATTATATTTTATATGATTTTAATAAATATATACTAGAAAGAAAAAATATTAGAACTGGAAAGTTCTTTAGATACCATATTGTTCAAATGTTTCATTTTTACATTCAGACTTTGAAAACCTGGAAAAGGTAAGTGACTCCCACAAGGCCACAATGAATGTGATAAACATGTAACAGGGAAGAACAAAGCTGAGTCCCTATTAGATCTGTTCCTTTTGCTTTCACCTGTGTGCTCTGCTGCCTATGCTTAGTCATGCTGGCTCTGCACCTTTTGTAAAAGAATGTTGCCTACAGCCTGAAATACAGAGGCTAGCTTATCCTCGGGGCTCTGACCTTTAAGAGTCAATTCATACCGAGATAAAAAGTTGCAGAACAGAGAATAACATTTGTCTTGTTGGAGGTTTATAGGAACATCCTGACCTGACCTTTGTGGACAGCTGCAACAACAAAGTATTCCTAGACCAAGCAGTTTGCAACAACTAACCACACCCCTCTCTCACCTTGCCTTTAAAAATGCTTTGGTGAAGCCCTTTGGGGAGCTCAGTGTTTTGGGGGCATGAACCACACCTTCTCCTTGCAAGCCATACAATAAACTTCTCTGCTCCAAATTCTGATGTTTCAGGTTTTTTTGACCTCATTGTGCATCTGGCACAGGAACTTGCAATCAGTAGCAAACAAACAATGTAGAAATAAAAATACAGTTTTCAAAAGTATCACACATCATTTATTCATGTGACAGCTATTTAAAAACCTTAAGTGATATAAAGTTATGTTTTCAAAGAGACAAAAAAGATGAATAGAGTTTTAGAATTTTAGAACTTAAGGAGACAGAGTTCATCTACCTAAACTAATCTCATTTATAAAAAAGCTACAGAGTCTCAGAGGGATAAAATTCCTTTGCTAAATTCACAAAATGGTAAAGATCTGGTTTACCAACTCTGAATCAAGTTTTATTACCACTACATCATATTGACTTTAAAATAACTCACATTATGTTATAAATTTCAATTCCCATTTTTGAAGCAAATTAGTAAAAACAGCAACTAATAAGCTATATTCAAAAATTAAACAAAACTTCAGAATATACCACAAATATCCAGGTTGCAAATTTTATTCATGTTGATTCAGCTTCTCTCAACCTAAAAATGTAAGAGGGCTAAGTCTGGAGAATCAGTAATCTAAAATTCCATTTTCTTTTGTCAAAGCACTACAACACATGTATAAAGCGATTTTAAAATAAATTGTTCTGGAAAATGGGGACTTTGACACAACAAGGAGGTCATGAAATCCACAGCTTCTTCATACTTCATCAAAATTTATTCAAATCACTGTAATAGATTTTCTGCTCTTAGGAAACGAGCAATAAATGACAGCGTCCTTCCCAATGGCAATTCTTGACATTCTTATTAAAGTTTTGTGTTAAGTGCCCAGATATATTAAATCAATCCATTGTTTTCCATCCACACAGACAGTCCAGAGTTCTAAAGGAGAATGAAAGCTGAAAGGAAATCAATCATCAGAATGTGCTTCTTTTAATACATTATGCTGTTGGTTAATTGGGTTTTAAAATAATCTGATATAAATTCGAACTTGAATTCAAAGTCCTTGAGAAAACTATTGCCAAGAAATGAGAAAGTAATATTTTCCTAAAACTATTCTTTGAAAACAGTGAAAGAAGTACTTATCCATAAGGATTTAATATGGTTTCCTATTTGAAAAGCTGCAAGAGCCCAGGCAGCACCTGAAAGTGAAACATTATATTGTAGATTTTACTTATTCTTCTGGTATAGGGTCTATATTTTTTTCCTGCTGAGCAGCAGACAATGAGATGTAATACTGACATTCTCTTTGAAATTCTCCAGGTTCTACTAAAGAACTCCCTCTGTAGAGGTAGAAAGTTCATCTGAGAACCCCAGAAAGGTACATAACTTCAGTAAAGTCTTTAGATCAAATCTTACTTTTTCTTCCAGCAGAAGTTGACAAAGAGAAAATAACTGATGACTTCATGATGAGCAAATAAGAAATAGTATTATGGAAACCATTATACATGGGTCCAAAGCAAAAGCTACAAATTATTTAACACTAAGCAATAACAACCCCGGATAACCATGATAGTGTGGTCACTCACCTAGAACCAGACATCCTGGAGCGTGCAGTCAAGTGGGCCTTAGTTACTACATTACTACAAACAAAGCTAGCGGAGGCTACAGAATTCCAGCTGAGCTATTTCAAATCCTGAAAGATGATGTCATTAATATAATGCACTCTATATGCTAGCAAATTTGGAAAACTCAGAAGTGCTCACATGACTGGAATGGTTCAATTTTCATTGCAATCCCAAAGAAGGGCAATGCCCAAAGAATATTCAACCATACAATTGTGATCATTTCACATGCTAGCAAGGTAGTGCTCAAAATCCTTCAAGCTAGGCTTCAACAATGATCTGAGAATTTCCAGATATACAAACTGGATTTAGAAAAATCAGAGAAATCAAAGTTGAAATTGCCAACATCTGCTGGATCATGGGAAGCCCCTGTAGCTCACATGGTAAAGAATCTGACTGCAATTCAGGAAACCTGGGTTTGATCCCTGGGTCAGGAAAACCCCTAGAGAAGGGCATGGCAATCCATGCCAGTATTCTTGCCTGGAGAATAGAAAAAGCAAGGGAATTCCTGAAAAATATCTACTTCTACTTCATTGACTACACTAAAGCCTTTGACTGTGTGGATCACAACAAACTGTGGAAAATTCTTAAAGAGATGGGAATACCAGATCACCTTACCTGCCTCCTGATAAACCTGTATGCAGGTCAAGAAGCAACAGTTACATACAGAGGTGGAACAATGGACTGGTTCAAAATTGGGAAAGGAGTATGTTAAGGTTGTATATTGTCACTCTGTTTATTTAACTTATATGCAGAGTACATCATGCAAAATGCCGGGCTAGATGAATCACAAGTTGGAATCAAGATTGCCGGAAGAAATATCAATAATCTCATATATGCAAATGATATCACCCTAATGGCAGAAAGCAAAGGAGAATGAAAGAGCCTCTTGATGAAGGTGCAAGAGGAGAGTAAACAGGCTAGCTTAAAACTCAACATTCAAAAAAAAAAAAAAAAAATGATGGCATCCAGTCCTATCAATTCATGGCAAACAGATGGGAAATCAATGGAAACAGTGACTTACTTTATTGGGCTCCAAAATCACTACAGATAATAACTGCAGCCATAAAATTAAAAGATGCTTGTTCCTTGGAAGAAAAGCTATGATAAACCTACACAGCATATTAAAAAGCAGAGACATCACTTTGCCAATACAGGTCCAGCTAGTCAAACCTCTGGTTTTTCTAGTAGTCAGTTGTGGATGTGAGAGTTGGACCATAAAGAAGGCTGAGCACTAAAGAATTCATGCTTACAAATTGTGGTGCTGGAGAAGACTCTCCAGAGTCCCTAGGACAGCAAGGAGATCAAATCAATCAATCCTAAAGGAAATAAACCCTGAATATTCATTGGAAGGACTGATGCTGAAGCTCCAATACTTTGGCCACCTAATGCAAAAAGCTGACTCATGGGAAAAGACCCTGATGCTGGAAAAGATTGAGGACAGGAGGAGAAGGGGGCGACAGAGGATGAGATGGTTGGATAGTGTCATCAACTCAATGGACATGAGTTTGAGCAAACTCAGAGAGACAGTGAAGCACAGGGAATCCTGGTGTGCTGTGCTCCATGGGATTGCAGAATCAGACAGGACTGAGCAACTGAACAACAAAATAGCAACCTAGAAATTTGACAAAACTGTGAATTTGTACCACTGAATCATAGCATCATTTTCGTACCAAAGCAATGGTGAGTGACTGTCTTTTTGTAGGATATACAGTGACTGACACTTGAAAAGTGTTTAATAATAGCTCTGGTTATTGTTATTTTGTTGTTGTTACTGAAGTGGCAGTAAAGAAAGGAGCAAACTAGTGTATATAAATCAGTTACTAAATGTCAAACTCTTGACAATTTATACCAGTTTTAACACTCAATGGTTCTGCAGTTTTAACACTCAATGGGCATTCTTATCTTCATTTTTAAACTTAAGAAAAAGGAGGTAAATAGTAAATACTTTGAGGAAGTTCACTCAGTAATTGCTAAAACTGAGATTCAAATCGCATAAATAATTGTCCACATGGATCTCTGATATGTCAAGCCCTGAGCTAAGCAAGTTAACTGGGCTGTCTCATTAAACACACAGGTAGTAAGTGGCTGAACAGCAATTCAAACCGAGACTGTCCAGTGCCAGAATTTCAAGTTTTTAACTACCATTACACAGTGCTTATTAATTTTAATGTCCATGTTCTTTCTTCTACACCAATCAGGGGTTAAAACACAGAGGAAAATTCACACTTTTTTCTTCTCTTCCTGTCCTACTATTCCCCAAACCATAAGACAACATAACACACCAATGCCTTTGGAGATTCAAAAGATGCTAATGATCCTTTAGCTGAACTAAAAGGTCCATTTCAATTGTCAAAGAAAATGCTTTCTAGAAGGATAAAAGAGCTTTACAGGGAGCAGAACTGCACATGTCTTAATGGATACTTCTGTAATAAATTCTCCAATTAGGATCAGTCATTGAGACCAATGATATTCATCAGCAACCCAAGAGACAGTCAGCATGCAGTTAAAAGCAATTTAAAAGCAACTCCAAATGTGTTCTAGATTTGTGCCTTTGCTTTAGATGGCCTTCAACGCACTACCCAGGTTCAATTTTTTTTTTTTCTTTTCTGGCTGTACTTGGTACAGGCTGTTCAGATAATTTTTTTTTGGCATCCTTTGGAAATACAAAATTTTGTAACCATGTAAAAGAGAGTGAGTGCTGTAACATTCCCTCATTTCTAATGTTTCCATATTTTTATTACAGGAGTGAAAACTCTACAAGGCAAACTGCAACATGATCTTGGCAACCTCTCCTACAAATACAAGCACAGTCCCAGACAACTGACATTCCTTGGGCACCAGATATTTCAATTCTTGCACTTTGGATTTCGGAAACTCTGTTCTAGCTTGTCATAATTGAGGCTTTGACAGCCAAATACATCTGCTGTACATTTTATAGAAACATTCCATCTAAACACATATTTTCTGTCACAGCCTAGATGTCTCATTGTGCGAACATGAGCGAGAGTAAGTCTTGAAAGAAAAGATCCTCCAGAGAGACTCTTTTTGGCTTAAGAGAAGTCACTTGTAAGAATGTAGCAAAGTATGAGCATATAAGGTATTCCCGTGGAGAAGGAAATGGCACCCCACTCCAGGACTCTTGCCTGGAAAATCCCATGGACGGATGAGCCTGGTAGGCTATAGTTCATGGGGTCGCGAAGAATCTGACAGGACTGAGCGACTTCACTTTCACTTTTCACTTTCATGCATTGGAGAAGGAAATGGCAACCCATTCTAGTGTTCTTGCCTGGAGAATCCCAGGGACGGGGGAGCCTGGTGGGCTGCCGTCTATGGGGTCGCACAGAGTCGGACACGACTGAAGCGACTTAGCAGCAGCAGCAGCAGCAGTATGTTCTGATAACACTTTTTTAAAAATACCCTAAATTCATTGATGAACTGGTTAATATTGAGTGAAGGATTATCTTAGAGAAAAAAGGCAAAATAATTACATGGGATTTTTTAGGCACTGATATAAATTATTCTGCTGATTAATTGGGTTTTAAAAGAATGTGATATAAATGTGGACATGAATTCAAAGCCCTTGACAGGACTACTGCCAAGAAATGAGATCGTAAGAAGACTTGGATGTTCAAGATTTTCCAGGATATGAAATGATTGAATTTTTCCATCAACTACATTTATTTCTATTTCTCTATGTTGCCAATCAAACAAAGGCATCAGGAAATGCAATCCATTAGACTTAATCACATTGAGTTCAAATCATATTTAACTATTCAATTGAAGAAAAGTATCAGCAAAGCTAATTTGAGAGCTGAAAAATAGCAATAATCAGATTGAAACATGATAATAGGATAGGAAATGCCTAAGAAATGGAGAATCAACAAGTGTATATAAATGTCAGTACAAGAGGCAATCTATATCATTAAATAATTTTGAGGAGGATTTACCTTTGATCAAATTTTTTTTTTATATTGTATCTCAAAACTTTAGAATTCTCCTTCCTAAACTAGACAAAATTGCAAATGAAGAAACATCAATCTGACAAGGATATTGATAAATCATCAATAAAATTTCTTCTTGTTCAAAGATAACACAATCAAATTTTAGGAAACTTTATAAGAAATTTGAGAATTGAATATATTTTAAAAATATTGTGAATCCCATTATACATAAATGGGAAAATGTTTGTGTCATTCCTTAGTTTATGGGTTGAGAGTTAAATACAGCACCTGAGTCAAATTTGGGGATTTTGCCGGTTGTTGAGTATGCCTATTCTAAGCATTTATTCTGGACCTGAGGAAAAGACCACAAGATGAGTTTCAGGACCCCCTGAACCCTCTATGAGATGGGCCTGAGTGAAAACTCCATTCGTCGTAAGCCCTTAATATGACTGGGGGACCAAAGAGACCTTTAGGGTCTCCTGAAATTAGTGTCAGTTCATAGCCAGTCCTCAGGAATCCCTGGAAGATCTATTTCTTTCCCCCACTGCCCGCCCCCCACCCCCCCCCCACCCCGCCACACACACACAATTACCTTGGTAAAAGATCCAAGTCACTCTGGGAAAGGATGGGAGATAGATTAAAAGCAAACATTTTTGGTAGAAGGGCAGAATCCTTTCTCAAGGGGATCCAGCCTCCCCTTCATTCAAGGGATTCTGTAAACTGGCTCAAGCCTGAGAATTGACTGGAGGGTCCATGACTCTATCATGGTTCACATTAGACTTTTGTTCACTTGTCCTAGAACTCTTCCATTTCAATCAAGTAAGAATTTAGCAGGCTTCTCACTTTCTAACTTCTACAAACACTGTGATCAACAAGCCAGTGTCAGGTAGGTATCTGTGAGTCTGCCTACTCTGATCACTGCTCTGACTCTGATTTTCATGATGGTAACCACACTCCCTTGCCTTGGGCAACTGAGCACTCCCATTTGCCTCTGCCACTTTAGAATCCAATTACCTTTTTTTTTTTTTTTTTAAATTTATTTATTTTAACTGGAGGCTAATTACTTTACAATATTGTATTGGTTTTGCCATACAGCAACATGAATCCGCCCCGGGTGAACACATGTTCCCCTCCACTGCATTTTGGTTTCCCAATTCAGCAGTAGCAGTTCACATGGTGTTTTCTGGCTTACAGAGAAAAGTTATGAGAGGGCTCTTCAAGATTGCTGGTACTCCCCTCACAAATTTATTTCTCACAGTCATAATTAAACCCTGATGGACCCTCCTAGGATGGATGAGTAGATCTAAGTGACAAACCCACTTTAACATTTCTACCTTCTTAAACCTTTGAATCTCTTCCCCTATAGTATATCAGAGCAGGTCTAGCGTTTTAAGTTAATTTTACTGAGGATCACATTTTGGTCCATGTTTTAGTCAACAGGCAATCAAACAAACTGTTAAGAGTTCTCTCCAATTCTCTGAGCTGCAACATTAAATCTAGAATCTCTGCCTAGTGGGTCTCTTTGGATTTCAGAGGTAAAATGTTCCTGATTTGGGTGTATAACTCTGACTCATTTACTAAATGACTTTTTAGTTTGAACAGGGCCCAGAATAAGTGAAGGTTCTGCAACAGGTCTGGGCTTCTGCACAGCTGTTCTGACACTCGGGTCATATGATAACATGATCAAAATATTTTCCCCTAAATGTAAGTATTAGAAAAGAGACTTCTAAGCTGTATATGGGTCTTCACAAGGATTCTGTCCTGGTTTCTAAAAACCAAAAAAATATTGGAAGAACTATTGAACGCTATAATCTTTCCATTTCCCAGTATCTCCATGAACTGAATCTATGCAATGCAATTACCATCTACAGAGATCCAGGGTCACTATGGATTCTAGAATAGTAAATACAGAAGCAGAATGAACTTCTGCCTGATAAATCACAAATCAAATCTAATATTACTTTTGGACAAAATGGGGTTGACGAATTCTAATGGGATAAATAAATATAGAATTCTTATCCAACCCATGCTATAGAACATATAATGAGTAAACTCTGAAAGATCTAGGCTTATGGGAAGTGCAGCTTGTTCAATGGGAAGGGAGGTATACTGGGAGAAGTGAGGCCTGGGTTTAAGCCAGGTCTGAACAGCAAATAAATTATATGCTTATTAGCAATAAGACTGTCCATTTCTTAGCCTTCGTTTTCACATCTGAGAGCTGATGAGGTTGCAGAACATAAATCCAGTAGAGAATATCCACATTCAAAGCTGTACTGATACCCACACTATTTTTGCTTTGCAGATGTGGTCAAGGCCTAGGTTTACTGTGAGAATATCTGAGTACTCTGGAATCTTCAGTTGATCTTGTAAATTGTCCTGGAGTTGTTTTAGTAGATTTAGCCAACTATGTGGGTCTTAAGTTGTTTTATATTTTACTTTTTGTTTTTGTCTTTCGATTTTAGTCTTTAAAATGGAATAATAACTTGTATTTTTAAGATACTTTATTTTTTTGATTTTTGAATCCTATGATTTATTATATTTCCTTTAAACATCTTAAGATTTGAGGAATAAGAATACAAAGATCATATATAAATTGGCCAAGACAATTCATTTTGCTGAGTATGCTAATTGGTAATTAATTTACTAATAGTCTTCTGAGACTGTGGACTCAAAGAATATTTCAGTTAAATATTAAAATTTTCCTACAGTACTACAGCTAACATTTATTGAATGCTACTATATGCCAGATACTGTGTTAATATTACTCTTCTTTACTCACAAAAACAATCCTTAAAGCCATAATAATCAATAATTATCAAATATCTTTTGCATAACAAGCATGCTTATATTTACTACAAGCCAGGAAGTTTTGAGGTATATTAAACATACTATTAAATTTAATCCTCAAGATAGCCATTATCATCCCCAACTTGGAGATGAACAAAGAGACAGAGCAATTAAATAAACTGCCCAAGTCATATACTTAGTAAGCAGCAGAAATTCAAACCAGAGACTCGTTCTCAATTCTGTGGGTTTAACCATTGTATTAATTCATTAATACAAGTTAATAAAATTTGGCCATCAAGTTCACTTAGTACCTTGCCAAAGTCATAGATTCTAAATAGTAGAGGCCAAATTCACATCCAGAACAGTCTAGCGCCAAGGTCTAAGATTTTTACCACCGTCTAACACTACCTTCTATGCTAAAGGCAAAAAACAAACAAGAAAGCAAAACTGAAGTTTTGAGAGGCTGATGAAATTATTAAGACAACTAGAAAAATGTTGATGAAGTTACCACAATAAAAATTAGGGGGGAAAAAAAGAATATCTAGTATCTGAGACACCAGTGCACTTTGACTCTGGTACAAAAACCTTGAAATGCCAATGTGCCCACAGGAAAGCTCAGTTTAGTTCAGTTGCTCAGTCATGTCCAACACAGGAAATCTATTTAGAATCAAAACAGAGTCCAAGAGCTCACAGGCTGCGATCAGCAGACCTGTCATGCTCTGATGTGCGACAGATTACAATCTGAGACCTTAAATCTGCCTTTTTCCCCATGCTGTTTTCAGGTCCCAAGCCTGTCTGCCACTGTTTCACGTTGCCTGGGATGATCTGCTAGGCTCGTACTTAAGTGTGCCAACATGCCTTCTTCAAAAACAGAGACTGCTCCTCTGTCATGGGCAGTAAAGATGACAACTACCGAACTATTTTGCCATTGTGTACTAAGATAAAAGCATAAGACTCTATGATGAGATCATTAATTCAGATATTCTGGTTATACAGTTCAGTTCAGTTGAGTCTAACTCTTTGCGACCCCATGAACCACAGCATGCCAGGCCTCCCTGTCCATCACCAACTCCTGGATTTTACCCAAACTCATGTCCATCAAGTCGGTGATGCCATCCAACCATCTCATCCTCTGTTGTCCCCTTCTCCTCCTGCCCTCAATCTTTCCCAGCATCAGGGTCTTTTCCAATGAGTCAACTCTTCACATCAGGTGGCCAAAGTATTGGAGTTTCAGCTTCAATATCAGTCCTTCCAATGAACACCCAGGATTTCTCTCATTTAGGATGGACTGGTTGGATATCCTTGCAGTCCAAGGGACTCTCAAGAGTCTTCTCCAACACCCCAGTTCAAAAGCATCAATTCTTCTGTGCTCATCTTTCTTTATAATCCGACTCTAACATTCATACATGACTACTTGAAAAACCATAACCTTGACTAGACGGACCTTTGTTGACAAAGTAATGTCTCTGCTTTTTAATATGCTGTCTAGGTTGGTCATAACTTTCCTTCCAAGGAGTAAGTGTCTTTTAATTTCCTGGCTGAAATCACTATCTGCAGTGATTTTGGAGCCCCCCAAAATAAAGTCAGCCACTGTTTCCCCATCTATTTGCCATGAAGTGATGGGACCAGATGCCATGATCTTAGTTTTCTGAATGTTGAGCTTTAAGCCAACTTTTTCACTCTCCTCTTTCACTTTCATCAAGAGTCTCTTTAGTTCTTCTTCACTTTCTGCCATAAAACTTTGCATTAAAACATGCCTGTGGCTTGCTGTCAGTTTCCACATGACTTCAAATGCCCCTTCTCTCTATCTGTTGCACTATCATTCAGTCTCTTGAATATGGCAAATTTACTTACTCCATGAAGCCTCTTCTCATTCTTCCAGCCATATAAAATAATGCTTTGTATTCTAGTAAGCAGGGTTCATATCATGATCTTTATCACTGTAATCTGCTGTTTTTCTTGATAGCTCCATCAAGTTGGTAATCTATTAAGGACTACATCATAATCCCTTAATGGGACTTGTGTATATTAATCTCTAAAATGACTGAGCCAGCAGTGAAGCCCACTTTCAGTCTCTAAAATATTGCCCATTCTGAACTGAACTCCAATTTCCCTGAGTTGTCAATCTAGTTCTAACAGCCCAGAGAGCATCTTATCTGGTTAAGTGTCTTTCTTGCTATCTTGTTAAATGTACCCTCCTACTCCAGCTAAGTCCAACTCCTCTATAGCTCTATCCATCTCATTAATGAATCTAAGTTGTTGCACAAGTTGGCATAAGTAAAAAGTAAAAGGAAGCACAATGTAAATCTGTACAATTATTAGGAATACTGAATCTTACACTAAATTACTGTAGGAATAATCCCCAAAGACAACTTTATATTTCCCATCAGATGTTCTTTTTAAAAAAACAATATTTTAATGAGATAGCTTCAATTTGACAGTCATTGAAGAAGCTAGATATGCAACACTGTGCCTAGCACCGTGGGCACTGCAAGGGCATGGGACATGGTAATATGATATGTGACATGTTCCTGGTTGTCCAGCTGTGACCGCCCTCACTTTCCCTTTGAGCGACACTCCCTCCCGCACCAGATATAAAGTTACTTAACACAAGTTACTGATTATAAGTCAATCATCATTCTATTGCCCATTGCTTTAAACGTAAACAACTTTATTCTCTCACTGAATGGCAAACTGGGGAATCATTCCTTGAAAAGGCACAGTCTCCCGTGAGATGGGAAAGGTTAAATTTGCAATTTTATTTTCTCCCAACTTCTTCTCCTCATTCCAATTTGTTTAGAATCAAAAGAGCTGGGAATTTTTAAGGAGAAACAAAATAAAATGGAAAAAAAAAAAGCGATTTAAAGACGCTCCAGAATTGTAAAGTATATTCTAAGAGAAAAATGTAAAAACACATTTAATATTAACTCTGTCTTTCAATCTAATTCTCTTTAAGCTGCTATTTGTTTTACATCTTAATCATGCCTTAGTTTAACCATGTCATGTGGAAACACAATACAGATATCCACACATACTTTGCATTGAAGAACATACATAAATGTTTCTACAATTCTCCAGGAAAAATGTTTCCCATAATTTTTCTTTCCCGTAAGAATAAAACTCTCATAATTATTTTTTTTTCAAAATTATCAATCCATTTCTCCTGTGTCTGCATGTTTAGTCACTTCAGTCACGTCCAACTCTTTGTGGTCCTATGGGGGCTGCAAGCCTATATAGCCCTCCAGGCTCCTCTATCCATGGGATTCTCCAGGTAAGAATGCTGGAGCGGGTTGCCATGCCCTCCTCCAGGGGATCTTTCTGACCCAGGGATCAAACCTGCATCTCCTGCATTACAGGTGGATTCTTTACCACTGAGCTGCCAGGGAAGCTCCATTTTCTTCTATCTTGATCTAAATGTGAGGATAATATGTGATCCTGATTTCGATGGGGGAAGGATAAAGGTGGGCACTTTTCAGGGACCTCTACTCTGTGCCTGTTGTTGTTGTTTAGAAACTATGTCATGTCTGACTCTTTGTGACCCCCTGAACTGTAGCCCACCAGGCTTCTCTGTGCATGGGGTTTCCCAAGCAGGAATACTGAAGTGGGTCACCATTTCCTTCTCCAGGGAATCTTCCCAACCCAGGGATTGAACCTGTGTCTCCTGCATTGGCAGGCAGATTCTTTATCAGAGCCTTAGATCATAATCCTCATTTTATTCTATTTTCTCAAAATGATCTAATCTTACAAATGACTAGTAAGAAGTGGACAGTTGACTGAAAAACTCATGAAAAGAAGAAATCTTCTTAAGTTCACATTACATGTTATAGAAAAGAATCACCACATTCCTCTTTAAGGTCTCAGTTCTAGTGGTCAGTATCCCCCATCTTCTAGCTGGCTCTTCATTTCTCTTACCTTCACCTGCACAAAATACAGACTAAAAATCTCTCTAATTGCTCTCAGCATTTCAGCTCTGGCTCTCAATCTGTGCACCTCACTCAGCCACACCAAGATTCACACAAAAAAAGCCATCTTCTGTTCCTCAGGCATTTCCCTTGAGTGGTATCGTTACCACAACAGATGCATACATTGATCTCGTCATCCCCAATCCCTGAAAAATCTCTAATAATTGAAGAAAACCCTATGAAATATATTCCAAAAGATTAATTCTTCAAGCCATTCCTCCTTTATCATGCTGTAATGTCACATTTTTTTGTAGGTAACACATGTTATAATTTATCACCTAAAAATGATAATTTAAATATGCAAAGCAGTGGTAAGAACTTATACTGAATATTACCTTTTGGATAGGAGAGATTCTGCAACTATCTGAGGCTCTTTAGAAATGGTTCAGTAATTTCTCTGCTTTTGTAAATTATGGGGAAGATGCAGTTTATATGCATGGTGATACCCTACCTGCAGTGGAAAGAGCCACCAGACACACCTTCCTTATTCCCAAGGTGTGAAGCACAAATGTGTGATGCCAGCAGTTCACATCAATTTCTAACATGAAGAGCAGAAGTTACAGGTAAATTCAATAAAAAATTAAAAACTGAATAATTTTTTGCCAATATTTTGATTTACACATAGACCATTTCAAGGAAAAAAAAAAACTCATGGCAATCATTAATTGCCCTAGCTCTACATAGTAAAGTATGGGTATATGTCATATTTATCACATTTATTTTCCATGTACATCCGTGAAGACAGACAAGCCCTGTACATCACAGGAAGTCAAACATTTGTGGTATGATTTTAAACTTCCTTGTGTTTGTTCAATGACATATACTGCCTTCCTGATTAAACACTTTATGAAATGCTACTTTAGTTGTAATTAATATACTCCAGATCTTTCTTCAGTATTGATTTAATAATGTCTTAACATTCTTAATCAATTTAAATGAACATAAGGAAAGACAGGAGGTTGCAGCCCCCCACCTTGGCTTAATGGCTTGCATTTAAGGCTGAAACACTTTGTTTCTAGGTAACCAGATACCATAACTCACATTTATTTCTGATTAGGCATCAGGTATATTAGAGAGATAATTATAAAACTGTATCGGAATGGCCTGGAGGAAACACATCAGAACAACTAAAAAAAAGATCATGCAAATAATATTAGTACCTGAACCATGTGCTGCTGCTGCTAAGTTGCTTCAGTCGTGTCCAACTCTGTGCAACCCCACAGACGGCAGCCCACCAGGCTCCCCCGTCCCTGGGATTCTCCAGGCAAGAACACTGGAGTGGGTTGCCATTTCCTTCTCCAGTGCATGAAAGTGAAAAATGAAAGTGAAGTCGCTCAGTCGTGTCCGACTCTTTGTGACCCCATGGACTGTAGCCTACCAGGCTCCTCATGTACACAGGACTAATTTTCTACTATCATTCTTAAAGTCATGTGAGTGATAAGGAGACAGTATCTAGGAACATCATCAATGAAACCACAGTTTCATTGAAACTTACATTAAAAAAATACACTAAGTGCCTACAAACATTCAACATATAATATCATCTAGTGAAGATTCAAGGAAGAGACAAAAATGAGAAAGAAATATAACAAAGTATGACAGCTATAATGTAAGTATGTTCAAAGTAAGCATCTCTCTCTCTCGGGCAATAAAGGAATCATAGAAAGAATGGGATGTCTTATAAGCTGGTTAGTTCCCTTACATTCAGGATGCTTTCAAGCATATGCTATAGGACTATTTTCTTATCAATTGTGTAAACAGAAGTTCCTATACTGTGTAGGCCTGAAAAAGTCCCTTCTAGGCTAAAAATTATGATTATTCATTGGTTATTTATGTCTTGGTTTTTTTTTTGATCCTTTTCAAAGCCCCTTTGGCAGATGCCTATGTTTCTCTGTAGGTAAGATAAAGAATAGCTCTTCTTATTTGTACCCTTGCGACATTTTTCTCCAACAGCACTTTGTGAATTTTTTATACCACTCTGAACTATAGAGCTGAATCAATTGTGGGGAATGTGCTGAATGTCCATCCATAAAGGGAAACAAGATTAATGACCTCTAAATGTGAATGGGCAAAAGCAATTTACAAGAGTGAGTGAGGGTCATATTTTATTGCAGGCAGGTGCCTTATTCCAACTTTGCAAACAGTTACCAAAAATGCACACAACCACGAATCTTTAGCCTTTCCCTCCCCATGCAAAACCATTGTGTGTTCTGGACAAATGACGTCTACCATGTTTTAACCCTTCAATCTTCATATGTTAATAAAGACTAAAAGAGATTGCTAGAGTGCGCCTTGTAGTAGAAACCAACAGCAAAAGCATTTTCCTTCCTAACACACTCTACAGCATCTGTACTGCATCCAGCAAGAAAAGGAGCATCAAATTGTGTCTCTCACTTCTTGGAAAACCCTTAGTGTGTGGGTTAACTACTCGTGCATTTGAAAATTTTTCTTTCACCTTGGACTTTGTCCTTGTTCCACTAAACTGTGAATTTTAATCAGTGTATCAGATGGTGTTTTGTTTTCATATTTTGGTAGTCATAGTAGGGAGTGGTAAAAGGTATGTGATACATGAAAACTCTGGTAAAATCTTTCTAGTACAAATTGTAATATAATAAAAATAAAAACACTTATGGTATGGGACCCTATTTCTCACCTTGACGGTAATGCCTTTAGTATAGTTTGGGTACACTGTATAGTATGGGGCTTCCCTGGTGGCTCAACTGGTAAAGAATCCACCTGCAATGCAGGAGACTTGGGTTTGATCCCTGGGTTGGGAAGATCCCCTGGAGAAGGGAAGAGCTATCCTCTCCAGTATTCTGGCCTGGAGAATTCCGTGGACTGTATAGTCCATGGGGTCACAAAGACACAGACACAACTGAGTGACTTTCACTTTCAGGATAGTTTGAGCAAAGCCAATAGTGAAAGTGAAGTCGCTCAGTCATGTCTGACTCTTTGCGACCCCGCAGACTGTAGCCTACCAGGCTCCTCCGTCCATGGGATTCTCCAGGCAAGAGTACTGGAGTGGGTTGCCATTTCCTTCTCGAGGGGATCTTCCCAACCCAGGGATTGAACCCGGGTCTCCCACATTGGAGGCAGATGCTTTAATCTCTGAGCCACCAGGGAAGCTAACCTGGGTGAATTAGTCTACTTGTGAACCTTTGAGGTGAGGGCAAGAGATTAATGTCTGAAACTAAAGCCTAGATGTATAAGCTACCTTTTGCTGCATAACAGATAACATGAAACTTAATAACTTAACACAACATGAAACTGTTATCTCTCAGTTTCCATGGGTCAGGAGTCCAGGCACAGAATAACTAAGTTCTCTGCTAATAGTCTCACAGGGACAAAATCATAGTGTCAGCCAGGCTCTCTCATTATCTCCAGCCTGGAGTCCTTATGCAAGCTCCTGTGGCTGTAGAATTCAATTCCTTGCAGTTAAAAGATCAAGATCCTATTTTTCTCCTGGCTGACAGCACAGGGCACTCTCTGCTCCTTGAAGCCATCCACAGTTCCTTGCCATGCATCCCATTCCATCTTCAAAGTCAGCAATGAAGAATCCCTCTTTCACTGAATTCCTATCACATTCAAATCTCTATGGCCAGAAAGAGTCTTGACTTTAAAGGTTATTGTGATTTAAAGGTTAGGTTAGACCCACTGAATGTAAGACCCTTGTAGCTCAGTTGGTAAAGAATCTGCCTGAGATGCAGGAAACCCGGGTTTGATTCTTATGTTGGGAAGATCCCCTGGAGAAGGAAATGGCAACTTACTCCATTATTTTTGCCTGGAGAATCCCATGAATAGAGGAGGCTGGCAGGCTACAGTCTATGGGGTAGCAAGAGTTGGACACATTTTAGTGACTAAACCACCACCGCTTAATGTAATCTCCTTGGGATTCCCAGGTGGCACTAATGGTAAAGAATCTGCCTGCCAATGCAGGAGACCTAAGAGATGCAGGTTAGATCCCTGGGCCAGGAAGATGCCTTGAAGAAGGGCATGGCAACCCACTCCAGCATTCTTGCCTAGAGAATTCCATGGAGAGAGGAGCCTGGCGGACTACAGTCCATAGGGTTATGAAGAGTTGGACACAACTGAAGTGACTTAGCACATTCTTAAAGTTAACTATGCTAAAAAAACAAAACCTAATTATGGAAATGACACTGAGATATGACATCATCATCACAGGTCCCTCACACAGTCAAGGGAAGGATATTATATAAAGGTGTGTGTCTTTGCGGGGAGGGTCATCTTAGAATTCTGCCAAATACATAGGCATTGAATGGAGCATCATGAAACCAGGGTATAAGCCAAGACAAGTTAGCTGTTATCTTTAGTAGGGCTTTCCAGAAATGGCAGCAAGAGAGCATCTCTGAAAATAGGAGTGAGGACAGAATCTTAGTTAAGATTAAGGGTTAAAACAGGATATTTTGACCAAGTAATGACATTGTTAAAAGTATTCTATTCATAATAGAGGGATATGAATATGTGTAACTTAACATCCCTACCTGAAAAGATTCTAGCCTGTATCCTTCTGTGCAATTGGGTGATTGAGCTAAACCCCAACAATCCTGGGTAAAACCAAGTTGTGAAATGTGATGAATGCTAAATGAATTAAAGGGTTCAACACAATTGGAAATATCAAAAGAAAATTCTGCATTTTTTTAAAGAATCAAATAAAACAAAAAACAAACCAAAAAAAAAAAACCAACCCAGAAAATAGCTAAATGGAGCTTCCTCAGTATCCTCACTATGGATTGCAGATTAATAGATTAACAGGGCTCGGGACTATCTACGTTTGGAATCCCAGCTCTCTAACTCACTAGCTATTTCACCATGGGGCAAGTTATTCAACTTCATTTTCCTCACATAACTTCACTGTAAAAACATATAAAGTCGGTGTGCAATATATATGTACCCTAAATATAAGAATATATAAAATTATATATATATATATTATATAACATAAATAATTTTTAATGCCTGACTTAGTTAATATGTAATAAAGATCAGCCATTATTGCTAGCATCAGTGTTCATATTACTCTTAATATTTGACTATTAGAACTAAAATTTGTATGCCTCTGTCCTACCACTGATAACTCAAAGTTCCAATGCACTTGCCTCTAGCACAGCACTCTGTAGTTATTTGCTTGCACATCTATCTAATTTTTGGGGTGGCAAGTTTTCTTAAGGGAAGAGAGCTATGCTCCCACTGATGTAAACCTCAAGACCCACAGTAGACAATACATATGGGTTGCTGAATATCACATATGCCTTAGTAGGAAATCACTTTTGCAGTATGAGTTTTCAGTTATGGCAGACACTGCCAGCTGCCCATTTTACATTTATACTTATGACTAATAGAACTTGGATTTGTTTTGGCCAGCCTCATTGATCCACTGTCCTTGTGGTATAGTTCTGTCCAAAAGATGTCAGGGTAAGTACTTGGGATTCCCCAGTCTAGAATGAGTTTGTGAGGTAGGAGATGAAATGGCCATTTTTTGCTTTGGGGGCATCAACTAGAAGAGGAAAAGACACAAATGAAGGACGGCAGTGTGGAAGACATACGGAGTCAGGGGCATTGAGGACTTAAGACTCTGTAGCATTAATACTGGACAGGGTACTCTTGTACTTCCTGAATTGTGAGAAAAATAAACGCCTACTTTGGAAGCTACAGTAGTGAGATCTCTGTTAAATGCAGCCAGGCACAAGTTTCTAACTGATACATCATTTGATTCAGCACTGAAGGGCAAAGATCACCAAAGAGCTTGCAGAATATAATTAATCCATATTAATGCCATCCTTCTGCCACGAGATGACATGTAATTGGATATAGAACCGCTGTACAAGTCACTTGAGCAGGGTGAGAGGAAGTAAACAAGGAGAATAATGCCTAAGGATATGCTTAACTCAAGCAATGTGGAACAATCATCCATTGCTGGGCAACAGAGAAAGGTTTCAATTTAGCATCTCATTTTGCATCTCATTTTGCGTATGATGTGTCTTATAATTCAGCCTGTGACGGAAAAGTGTAAGTGTGGCTACAGACCTCAGAGAATAATAGAGGAAGATTTTTCTACAGTGTCATGATGCATTAGCATTTTTAGGCAAATACACACATTTGTGTATTGTAATGTATAGGTTTAAACTATTTATCAATGAAATGTGTAATATCATTGATGTTAGAAACACTTGAGTTGGAGCAGATTGCCTAGGTTGCAATTGCACCTCTGCAGCTTATTAGCTACAGACCTCATCTTCGAGTCTCAGTTTTCTCATCGGCAAAATGGTTATAATAAAATCTACCCACAGCAGATGACCGTATAGTCTATTATACAGGGTGAAGTAAGTCAGAAAGAGAAAAACAAATAATGTAGTTTAATACATATATCTGGAATCTAGAAAGGTGGTACTGATGAAGCTATTTGCAGGGTAGCAATGGAGACGCAGACATAGAGAACAGACTTATGGGCACGGGGTGGCAAGGGGAGGAAGAAAAGGGTGGAATGAATGGGGAGAGTAGCATGTTCATATACACCACCACATGTTAAATAGACAGCCAGTGGGAATTTGCTGTATGACTTAGGGGACTCAAACCAGAGTTCTGTGACAACCTAGAGGGGTGGGGTGGGATTGGCTGGGAGGTTCAACAGGGAGGGGACATATATATACCTATGGCTGATTCATGTTGATGTATGGCAGAAACCAACACAATAATGATAAGGCAATTATCCTTCAATTAAAAACAAACAGATAAATAATAATAAAAAGAGAAAAAAATCTACCCACAGGATTAGAAGGATGCTATGAGTTTCTTAACAGGAAGTACATAGCAAAGAGTGTGGCACAGTCATATATGCATTAGCCAATATTATTTTTACAATGTCATAAAAGTAAACATGCTCTCAACTGTCCAGGTGCAAAACAGTGGGCTTATCACATCTATTTCCACACATGTATTCCATTTAGATACACAGAGAACCCATTGTTCTGGTATATGCGGTGCTCGTTTACATGTTGCAGAGCCTTCTGAATTTTAAAAAGCACCAGCAGCATCAGCTATAACAGCTACCACTTATTGAATATTTACTATGTGCAGGGGCTGTGCTGCACACTTCACTGGCATTCTCTCTTTAATCCTCACAAAGAATGTAGTATTATTACCAGCCCTCTAAAAGGATTAGCAACTTGCCCATGGTAACAAAACAAGCAGGCAGAGGAATTAGAATCCAAATCCATATCTCTGTTTCCAGAGCCTGTATTTTTGGTTTTGGTGCTGTTATTAGCTTAGATGACATGACATTTCTGGGGAAAAAAAAATTAATAGTCCATGTTTTGGAGACTCAAAGAAGTTTCTATTGATATGGGAAAAATACTCTTGAGCTAACTTCCACAAACAAACATCGTATTTGCCATTAATCTTTTCTACTTATATTCTAGAACAGTAACACAGGAAAAACAAATATTGGAATAAAGAACAGTTATTTTTAAAGTTTAAAACCTGATATACTTGCTCAACTAAGTACTGCAGATAAACCAATACTGTCTACTCAATCACATAATGAAGTCAGTTAGTTAGAGGGTACAGAAAGAAATCTAATAAATGTCTCCAAAACACACGTGTCCCCTAAACCAAGCAGTCCTCAGAGCATTCCATAGCCATCTTGCTTGTTATCCGCTGAGCATGCTCTTTAGGAACCGCTGGTTCAATTGCCTGAATCGTGTGCCTAGTCCAATGACACCTAGTCAAGAGGAAGCAAGTTGAAATCCATTCCACACTCCATTTGCAATGGCGGGTATCCTGATTTACAGCTTAGTCAGCCTGGAGAAAGGATGTGTGTTTTCGTAATTAGCACTAAGGGATGATCTCTTCTAACAAGTACCTTGCATCCAAGGCAGTGCCATCTTGTTCACCACCATCCAAATACCTGGGAAAAGAGCTGGTGCATGCTGCTGCTGCTGCTAAGTCACTTCAGTCGTGTCCAACTCTGTGCGACCCCATAGATGGCAGCCCACCAGGCTCCCCTGTCCCTGGCATTCTCCAGGCAAGAACACTGGAGTGGGTTGCCATTTCCTTCTCCAATGCATGAAAGTGAAAAGTGAAAGTGAAGTCACTCAGTCGTGTCCGACTCTTAGCATCCCCACGGACTGCAGCCTACCAGGCTCCTCCATCCATGGGATTTTCCAGGCAAGAGTACTGGAGTGGGGTGCCACTGCCTTCTCCGGAGCTGGTGCATAGTAGGTGCTAAATAAATGTTTGATTTAAAAAAAAAAAAAAAAAAAGCAATGACTAGCATGCAAAAGAAGGAAGGGAAAATTACTCCTCACACTTCGCTCCCTTCCTGCACCCTGCACAGTTCAGGGCTGATGCTACTGCCTAGAATATTCTCACCCAGAGTATCTATGCATTGTTATAAAAGGGAAGGCCTGGGGCTTAGTGCGTGATTGTACCCAGAATGCATATGTAGATGTGTGCAGCATAACAAATAACAAGATTAGATCCCATGTGAGCTCTCTTTTGCATAATAAAATTCCACATGTTAAGATGCAGATTTATTTCAAGCCCTGGAAGTGCTGACCATATGCCTCAGTGGCTGAGGAGATGGCTACTTAATAGATAATCTGAAACGCGCGCCAGAGAACTAATCACAGCCATCTGATCATCACGCCCCATCAAAAACCAGAAATGAGGAATCAGGGAACACAGCCAGCAACTGACAATACATCTCACAGGCAGGGAGAGGCAGGAGCATAAAGGGATGGGATAATAAAATGAACATCTCCCCATTCTAATAATAACAAAATAACAAAAATAACAGTAACAATAATAATAGCACAGCTCTATTATAGTGCTGCTATTGTTCAATTGCTCAGATGTGTCTGATTCTGTGACCACCATGGACTGCAGCATGCCAGGGTTCCCTGTCCTTCACCATCTGCCGGAGCTTGCTCCAACTCATGTCAATTGAGTCAGTGATACCATTCAACAATCTCGTCCTCTGTCATCCCCTTCTCCTCGTGCCTTCAAACTTTCCCACCATCAGGATCTTTTCTAATGAGTCAACTCTTTGCATCACTTGGCCAAAGTATTGGAGCTTCAGCATCAGACCTTCTAATGAATATTCAGGATCAATTTCCTTTAGAATTGACTGGTTTGAACTCCTTGCAGTCTAAGGGACTCTCAAGAGTTCTCCAACACCACAGCTCTAAAGCATCAATTCTTCAGTGTTCAGCCTTACTGGGAAACATGAAACTGAATAAACATGCTATTACTGTAAACTTTTTTTTAACTTTTCATTTTATATCAGCGTATTATTAACAGTATTGTGTTTCTTATAGTTTGTACAGCAAAATGATTCAGTTATATCTATACATCTCCTCTCCCTTGGGAAATTGTTCAGGATATTGATATTCCAGATGGCAGTATATGTTCCAAAATCTACATCCTAAAATGTGGAGTCTCTATACGTAGTTCTGTCGACAGTCCAAGCTTTTGACTACTATCCTACAGAACATGGAACATCATAGATGCCAAATACTTCTTCACTGAACAAGCACATAACACAGTGTTATATGGTTATTAACTGAATTTAATAGCTCATAGCATATAACTTATAACCCTACAATATATTCTTAATATATTGATCATTATGAATGGAAATGTTTTAAAAGGTCTTGAGTGTTTCTCTGCCATCTTACTCAGAGACAGAGAAACTGTTACTAGAGAACAGTTTCCCCTTTTTTAATGACTGAGAGTCATGATCCAAACTGCATGTCTTTGAATGGCATGCCTCTTAGCCTCTGTATGAGTTTGCTACAGTTACCATGACCAAGTGTGTGGCTTAAAGAACAGAAACTTATAGTCTCACAATTCTGGAAGCTACAAGTCCAAGATCAAGGCATCAGCCTAGCTGACTCCTCCTGAGGGCTGTGAGTGAGAAGCCATTCCATGCTTCTTCCCTACCTTCTGGCGATCTTTGGTGTTATTGCCTTCCATATGCGTCACTCCTATCTTTGCATAAATCTTTACACGGCGTTCTCCCTGTGCGCATCTCTGTCTAGTCAAAGTGCAAGTCACTCAGTCATGTCTGACTCTTTGTGACCAATGGACTATCCAGTCCATGGAATTCTCCAGGCCAGAATACCGGAGTGGGTAGCCTTTCCCTTCTTCAGGGGATCTTCCTAACCCAGGGATCAAATCCAGGTCTCCCACATTACAGGCAGATTCTTTACCAGCTGAGCCACAAGAGAAGTCCAAGAATACTGGAGTGGGTAGCCTAACCCTTCTCCAATGGATCTTCCCGACCCAGGAATCAAACCGGGGTCTCCTGCATTGCAGGCGAATTCTAAGTTCCCCTTATATAGTCACCAGTGATATTAGATTAGGGGCCCACCCTACTTCAACATGACCTCATCTAAGCTAATTACACCTGCAATGGCCCTCTTTCCAAATAAGGTCACATTCCAAGGTACTGGAACTTAGGATTTCAACATATGACTTTGGGGAACTCAATTCAACCCATAACAGTCTCTTATCTATGTGCCTTTGTACACACTCTTCTCCACACTTAGAACACTCCCTCAACCACTGCATCCCTGTTTCTCCCATACCCTGTACAATTGGCTAATTAATCACTCAGGTCAGTGCTACTATTTCCCTTCCTTCAAGAAGCTTTCCCTGATGTAGCTTAAAGAATCTCAGCTAATATTATGAATAATATCAGATAAATATAAATCACATTCAGCAGTCCTAATACAATGATAGCAATGCTGAGTTTTCCTAAACCTGCTCAGTGATCATTTGCTTTTTAGTTCTCTCATAATGTTTTTAATCTGTTTTTTAATTAAAGAAAATTAAGGTTGCTCATGAGTATTAGTTTATTACCTGTGTTGGTTTATTATTTTCTGGTGCATACTTTGCTGCAATAACAGATCTACTGGTCTGTTGTCAGATTAACTCCCTTTCTACGTTCTACACTTTGTGATTGATCTCAAGCGAGGCAAAAATTATCTAATCCTCATTTCTTCATCTTGAAAATCAAAATACAATTCTTAGGTTGTAAAGCTGATGTGAGGATTTAGAGATACACCTGGGATAGTGCTTGACTCATGACTGGTACCTAGATACTCATTATTTAATAATTATCATAACTAGAACTGTCTTTAATATATGAACTTAGTATTATCAATGTTTCATTTAGGCTATATTTTTATTTTCCTAGTCTACAGGGCCAAAAGTATAAAAGTTTATCTTTTGGACCTATCTGTAACAAGAGAATAACTAAACTCTGAAGAGGGTTCTTTCTATAAGCCAGTATGTCAGCTTTGGTACACAAGCCTGTGAAATCTGAGATCCTTCAGAAACTCTTCTGGTTTATCTTTGCTCATAATTTGAGTCTGATTAATCTGTAGCACAGTGTTACTAAGGTGTCATCAAATATCTTTAAATATCATTTAGTTATGATACACAATTACAGAGAAAAATACTGAAAACAAGGAAACTCCTCCTACTACCAAATAGGCTTTCCAGAAGCAAAACATTTAAAAATCTCATAAAACACATTTATGTCTATAGGAGGTAAGTAGATAGCTTATTTAACGTGAAGAATTCACTACTTTATCTTAAATAATGTGACCAGTGCTATATCAGACACAGGAAGACATAACAAAGCTCCAGAGTATCACATAATATGCATTCTTAATATAACACACTCTGGTCTTGGGAGGGAAGGAGGGGCAGCAGAGTGTCATGAGCACCAGATTGAGGGTAACAGGCCTATATTCCCTTCCTGTATTGCATCGTGACCTTCTCACAGCTTTAATACTTTCATGATTCTATAAGTGCTCTCCAATAAGAGGCTAGTAATGTGTGGAATGACAACACTCAGTGTGCAAATGTATCCTATTGAAAAAACTGAATCAGTAAATAGACCAGTTTAAAGTCTCTCAAAATTATATGCATAATTTATATGCAGTTTACAAAGTAGTCCACTGATTATTAGATTAGCTTCACAAATTTCACCTGAAAATCTATCTGGGAAAATTTAACTTTAGCTCCTTTGCAATCAGTTGGGTAGTTTAATATAATGAAGTGTGGATGTAAGAAATGGAATAAAACCTATTTACCTAATGTCTTAATTTTTCAGTGAAAAAAAAGATATCATATAAATGTTTTGGATGCTATATTTAATACAGATATTTATATTAATATTTAATATGAACCTAAGTAAAAATAGGAATCATCTAGACATTTTAGCTTGGACTAATAACACATATGACAGTTTATGCCTTAAAATAGTTTAAAAATACTGCTGATTTAATATTAAGTCAAATCTAAGGTTCTTGGAAGCCTGAACATTTCATCAGTATGATACACTAGATAAAAATAATTTTTTAAAAAATCTACCATTGCGTCTTTTATGAATTCATTTAATTGGTTTGGTAACTACAGAAATATAAAATGGAGTTGTCTAAAATATAATTTTCAGCAAAGATAATAACATATTTATGTTCCAAGGTATTGATGATACCTCATCTTAAGCTGAGAACAAAGTATGGCTATTCAGCAAATGATAATCATTAGAATCAGTGATTGATTGATTCACCCACTCATTGATATATTCAATCAATGACTTTTAGTGAGAGCCTACTCTCCTTGTGGCTCAGCTGGTAAAGAATCTGCCTGCAATGTGGGACACCTGGGTTCAATCCCTGGGTTGGGAAGGTACCCTGGAGAAGGGAAAGGCTACACTCCGTATTCTGGCCTGGAGAATTCCATGGACTGGATAGTTATGGGGTCACAAAGAGTCGGACACAACTGAGCAACTTTCACTTTCATTCTACATCTGAGATAAAGACATGGATATCAGAAGTTAAACTTCCAGAAATGCTAAGATCTTACATCCTCAGGAGGCCAGATATCTTAACCATACTTTAAACTCTGGGTAATTTGTATGCAACTGGCACTCAAAAACTGGTTATGGAGAAAATAATGTACTACATTTTCTTTAAAAACTGATGATCTGTGTATGATTGACATTTTAGTGCACTAGTGCACACATTTATTTTACCAGAACATCTCATTGCCTAATCATATTAAGACAGGAAGATAATTTTTAAACATATTTTAAACCTGAATAGTGGCTGAAATTTGCTTCCATTCAACTTTCAACCATCACTTTTTAATTCCATTTAAAAAAATTAAGACTTGTTTTTAGAACAGTTAGAGGTTCACAGCAAAATTGACTAGAAAATAATAAATTTCCCATATACTGTCTACCCCCCAACAGCATAGCCTCCCTCTTTATCAACAGCCCCCACTAGCGTGCTACCTCTGTTACAAGTGATGAACCTATATTGATACAATATAATCACCCCAAATCCATCATTTACATTACAGTTTACTTTTGGTGGTGTACAGTCTATGGGTTTGCATAGACACACATATATCTACGTTACCATATAGAGCATTTTATTTGCCCTAAATATCCTTTATGCTTTGCCTAGTCATCTCTACCTAGTTCCCAAAACCCTGGTACTGATATGTTTACTGTTTTCATAGTTTTACATTTCCCAGAAAGTCATATAGTTAGAATCTTACAATATGTAGCCTTTTAATATCAACTCCTTTCAATTAGTAGTATGCATTTAAGATTCTTCCATGTCTTTTTGCAGCTAGATAGCTCACTTATTTTTAGCTCTGAATAATATTCCATTGTCTTGATTACCACAGTTTACTTTTCTGTTCATCGACAGAAGGATACCTTGATGGCTTCCAAGTTTTGATGTTTATACATAAAGCAGTTAAAGACAACCATGTGAAGGTTTCTGTATAGACATAAGTCTGTAACTCCTTTTGGTAGATACCAAGGATGATGACTACCAAAGATCCTTACTGATGAACAGCATGGTAAGAGCATGTTTAGTTCTGTAAGAAACTGTTGAACTGTCTTCCAAAGTGGCTGAACCATTTGCATTTCCACCAGCCCTGAATGAGAGTTCTTGTTGCTCCACATTCTCGCCCACACTTGATGTTGTCAGTGTTCTGGGTTTGGGCCATTCTTACAGGTGTTAGTGATATCACATTGTTGTTTTAATTTGCCTTTCCCTGGTAACATGATGTAGAGTATCTTATCATATGCTTATTTGCCATCTGTTTATATTCTTTATGAGGTATCTATTGAATATTATAGTCTTTGACCCACTTTTAATCAGGTTGTTTTCTTATTGAATTTTAGTAGTTCTTTGTGTATTCTGAATATTAATCCATTTAAAAAATTTTACTAAGGATCTTTCATTTCTTCATTTAGTCCTGAGAAAGCTAGAAAAATTTACCAAGTATTGAAACCTATCCCATTTCTATCTATATTTCTTTCTTTCAATCTTAACTTCCATTATTTTATATATCAAATACATTCTCTGAGTTAATTTCTGCACATGGATATCTGTATAATAATTGTTACATTTTATGTACTTCCTAGAGTTTAAAAAAAGGAAAACTGTGGCACCTAGTAGGGACTAAATAAGTCACAATATTTGGTACTACTATTGTTATTGCAAATCCACTGCAGAAAAAGTATGTTTACTATAACAGAAGAAAATCTGATGTTAGATGTTTAACATCTAACATTTAGGATGTCATATCCTAAATGTTTTAGCTAGTTGTTTTCATTCAGATAGATGAATTAATCTCCTTGGGCTCTGGTTTCTATATTTGTAAGCTAATGACAGTATATGATTGATTAGAGGTAGTATTAGATTAAGTAATTAATGAAGGTAATCTAATTAAAAAAGCAAAGAGACTTTGTTTTCATTCTCTTTCATCTTTTATCTACTCTATACTCTAGCTTCAGGCTAGTCACTTTATTTATTGTAGCTGTCCTTTCCTGCCACCAAATTTTTTCTTGGGCTAGTCCCTTTAACTAGAATTTCTGTAGCTTCATCTTTACTCATCATATAAGACTCATCTAAGATGTATCTTTTATTAAAAGTCCAGGGAAATTTTACTAAGAAATAACCTCAAAACCCCCTCTATCCCCCTATATCATATCAAATACAATCCTTGTATATATTGTCCTTATTTATACATACCTCTTCATCCCCTCATCTAGACTGTAAGCTATAAAAAGCAGGTATGGACATGTTATTCTTCTTCATGTCTCTTAAATTACCTACTCCAAATGCCCTGCATATCAGAAATATTCAATAAACTTTGGTTGAGCTAACTATGTTATGATTTTTATGTATATTTTAGACCCTATTAAATAACTCTTTACTTTCCATTTAAAGTAAGTTCTATTAATACATTCAGGAGCATTTCACATCAAGCAGCATACATAACAGTATTTAACTTTCTATTGATTTGCCCACACATCTTTTCAAAACTTCCCTGAAGATGTGGAATCATGGGTTAGGACAGTTACCGAGGACAGTTGGAGAAGACTGGAGTATGCACAGCTCAGAGGAATTTCCACAGTGAACTGGTGTGCTCTGCTTCTGACATTAAGAACAAAACAAAACAACTCAGCAGAAGGAAAGAGGCTAGCACCATCAGTTTGGACACAGAGGTCAGAGCTGGCTCACTGTGCTTGGGGTTGGTTCTCCAACACTTCCCTAACTTGCTCAAGCAGTCCCTAGCCAGAAGTCCAAATAAGGCCTATTCTTGAAACCTAGTGCCATTTTCCAGTAGTGGCTGTAGAGATGAAAACATAACAGCAATACTCATTATTCTCATTTACATAGCATTCTCACTTTCTTGCTTGTACTGCAACCCAGTTCTGTGAGATTGTTGTTATCAAATCGGTCCTTTCTGTAAAAACTCTGTGGCTCAGAGTGACTAAATAAACTGACCCCAAGTTACTAATAGATCCATTATTCTCTGACAACCCCCACTCTCCTCCTAGTACACCACACTTCACAGATTCTTTTTATCCTTATTACTCAACTGATAGCCCTGGAATGTTGAGAGGAAAATAACAACAACAACAAAAAGAAAATAGCAGATATGCAATACTACCTTTAAATCAGTGCCAAAAGGCAAAGGAAAATATATCAAACAGTTTTGGTATAAGATATTACTGAGAGCCTTTATTTCTCAAGGGGGGAAAAAAATGAATGTTTTAGGTCTGAACTTAAGGCTGAGGAGAGCCTTTCTAGCTGCGAAGGAGAACTCTCCCATCTTGGGAGGGGTGACATAACACAGTCTTAGTAGTCTGCAGGCACTTCAGAAAGAAGTCGGAAGCTCACTTTCAGAAGTGTGCTAGGGCTTCCTCTTTTGGACCAACGTACATTAGCCAGAGTGTGACTGCTCCTGGTATTTTAAACACCCTGTCACCTTCATCCTGAAATTGAAAAGAACAGAAAGCAGAGGTGGGAATGCCCTGAGATATCTCTGACTCTGCATGCCTATAGAGCTTGGGGAGACATTGACAGTTGTTATATTTTTGTTTAAAACCTTTTCCAGTCGTGGAAAAATACAGCTGCTCTTTGTTTTTTCTACATAGTCATTTTTGTTTATTTCTGTCCATAAAAATTTTTCCAAAGTCACATGCTTTAGTCTCTGAATATACAGTGTTTCTCCTGTTAAAACCCACAAAATATATTCTTCCCTGACCAGTAACACCATGGAATAAAATAACTGTTGCCCACTGGCCTGAAAGATAGCACACGATAACTTCTGCCTATAAACTGACTTGCTAAACAGCATTGGGAACTTCTCTCCCATTATAAATGTAGCATTATGTAATCCACCCAGAAAACTGATAATAGCACAAAGGCAGCATTAATTAGGACCCTATTTCTTTCAACTTAGGCCTCCCACATAACATGATCTTCATGTAATTTTGGTTTGTGGTCTAAAATAATTGTTTCTATATAAAAATGATTGTAACAGCTTTGCAATTACATGTGTTCACTCTCCAGAACCACAGATCACATACACAGAACCTACAGAAGGACTAAAATATTAACCAAGGAAAAGATACAAGCTGGTATTGCACAAATAAACAGTTGTTACATCTGAGAAAAAGCAGGAGAAATACAAAATCCCCTAGTATATTCAATGAGAAACTTAAGCAGTAGCTCTAATAATTGGGTAAGGGCTATTTGAAAAAGAAAATCAAACACAAAGTTCAGTTAGTTCAGTCGCTCAGTCATGTCCGACTCCTTAAGACCCCATGGAATGCAGCACACAAGGCCTCCCTGTCCATCACCAACTCACAGAGATTACTCAAACTCATCTCCATTGAGTCAGTGATGCCATCCAAACATCTCATCCTCTCTTGTCCCTTTCTCCTGCCTTCAGTCTTTCCCAGCATCAGGGTCTTTTCCAATGAGTCAGGTCCTCACATCAGGTGGCTGAAGTATTAGAGTTTCAACTTCAATATCAGTTCTTTGAATGAACACTCAGGACTGATCTCCTTTAGGATGGACTGGTTGGATCTACTTGTAGTCCAAGGGACTCTCAAGAGTCTTCTCCAACACCACAGTTCAAAAAGCATCAATTATTTGGCACTCGGCTTTCTTTATAGTCCAACTCTCACATCCGTACATGACTACTGAAAAACCATAGCCTTGACTAGACAGACCTTTGTGGACAAAGTAATGTGTCTGCTTTTTAATATGCTGTCTAGGTTGGTCATAGCTTTTCTTCCAAGGAGCAAGTGTCTTTTAATTTCATGGGTGCAATCACCATCCACAGTGATTTTGGAGCCCAAAATATTAAGTCTGCCACTATTTCTACTGTTTCTCCATCTATTTGCCATGAAGTGATGGGACGGGATGCCATGATCTTAGTTTTCTGAATCTTGAACTTTAAGCCGACTTTTTCACTCTCCTCTTTCACTTTCATCAAGAGGCTCTTCAGTTCTTCTTCACTTTTTGCCATAAGGGTGGTGTCATCCACATATCTGAGGTTATTGATATTTCTCCCAGCAATCTTGATTTCACCTTGTGCTTCCTCCAGCCCAGCAAGTCTCATGATGTACTCTGTATATAAGTTAAATAAGCAGGGTGACAATATACAGCCTTGACATACCCCTTTTCCTATTTGGAACCAGTCTGCTGTTCCATGTCCAGTTCTAACTGTTGCCTACTGACCTGCATACAGGTTTCTCAAGAGGCAGGTCAGGTGGTCTGGCATTCCCATCTCTTTCAGAATTTTCCAGTTTGTTGTGATGCACACAGTCAAAGGCTTTGGCATAGTCAATAAAGCAGAAATAGATGTTTTTCTGGAACTCTCTTGCTTTTGATGCTCCAGTGGATGTTGGCAATTTGATCTCTGGTTCCTCTCCCTTTTCTAAAACCAGCTTGAACATCTGGAAGTTCACAGTTCATGTATTGCTGAAGCCTGGCTTGGAGAATTTTCAGCATTACTTTACTAGCATGTGAGATGAGTGCAATTGTGTGGTAGTTTGCCTTTCTTTGTGATTAGAATGAAAACTGACCTTTTTCCAGTCCTGTGGCCACTGCTGAGTTTTCCAAATTTGCTGGCATATTGATTGCACCATTTTCACAGCATCATCTTTTAGGATTTGAAATAGCTCAACTGGAATTCCATTACCTCCACCGGCTTTGTTCATAGTGATGCTTCCTAAGGCCCACTTGACTTCACATTCCAGGATGTCTGACTCTAGATTAATGATCACACGATCGTGATTATCTAGGTCATGAACATCTTTTTTGTACAGTTCTTCTGTGTATTCTTGCCACCTCTTCTTAATATCTTCTGCTTCTGTTAGGTCCATACCATTTCTGTCCTTTATCAAGCCCATCTTTGCATGAATGTTCCCTTGGTATCTCTAATTTTCTTGAAGAGATCTCTAGTCTTTCCCATTCTATTGTTTTCCTCTATTTCTTTGCACTGATCACTGAGGAAGGCTTTATCTCTCTTTGCTATTCTTTGGAACTCTGCATTCGAATGGGTGTATCTTTCCTTTTCTCCTTTGCTTTTGGCTTCTCTTTTTTCACAGATATTTGTAAGGCCTGCTCAGACAGCCACTTTGCTTTTTTGCCTTTTTTTTTCTTGGGGATGGTCTTGAATCCTGTCTCCTGTACAATGTCATGAATCTCTGTTCATAGTTCATCAGGCACTCTATCAGATCTAGTCCCTTAAATCTATTTCTCACTTCCACTGTATAAATGTAAGGGATTTGATTTAGATCATACCTAAATGGTCTAACGGTTTTCCCTACTTTCTTCAATTTAAGTCTGAATTTGACAATAAGGAGTTCATGATGAGCCACAGTCAGTTCCTGGTCTTGTTTTTGCTGACGGTATAGAGCTTCTCCATCTTTGGCTGCAAAGAAAATAATCAATCTGATTTCGGTGTTGACCATCTGGTGATGTCCATGTGTAGAGTCTTCTCTTGTGTTGTTGGAAGAGGGTGTTTGCTACGATCACAGCTCACCGCTCCCGCACAACAGCAGCCACTGCTCCAGCACCATGCAGCCGCCAAACACAAAGTAGATGTATTTTAAATTGATAATTAACACTATATGAAAAAGAGACATATTGACTATTTTAAAAATGTTACTATAATAGCTATTTACCAAGGAACTGTTTCAAAACAATCTTATTTGAGGTAGGCAAGTGGGAGAAGGTTAAGACCTAGAGTGGGGGCCATTTTAGAAATATCAGTGAAAAGGATAAAGCAATTCTTCTCATCAAGACTTATAAAATGATTTTAAATGAGTTTTTTAAACTGTTAATGTGTCTTTGTCAAAAGTAGTTTGAAACTCATTTTCATTCTTGATCCTTTTTAAAAAATAAAGTATACACGGGTGACATTAAAAATACATATCCTATCAAGGAGACTGCCACCTTCTTTTTTAAAACCTTTTTGGTGAAATGTAAGGTGGAGTTTCATGACAGTCTCAATTATGAAAAGCTGACCCTGGCCCACAGTAGGGAATAGGGGAGAGGGAGGTGCGAAAATTTGGGAGCACTGAGATGGCTGATATCTCCTGTCTACTCAGAGGCAGCCAGGATTACATCAAAGCTATTGTACCTGCTTTCTGTATGCCTTCAATGGCACAGGACTGGTCTTATAAATAGCTTCTAGGTGTTGTTAATTGAGTCATACAGATCTTGAACCTGGGATCATGACCTTGCTTGTGCTAAGGCCTAATACCTTTAGTTGAGATTAACACCCCTTCACTTCTGAAAGATCCTTTAGAATCCACCAATCTTCCTGCAGGTACTTGCACACATACTTTGGGACCACCTCTGACCAAATCCATTCCGGAAGAGTTTGACATCAAATACACTGATGTCTCTGTGTTATTGATAGAAACATTTATTCAGCTTCTGAAATCTCCCTGCTGCTACTGCTGCCAAGTTGCTTCAGTCGTGTCCGACTCTGTGTGACCCCAGAGACAGCAGCCCACCCGTCCCTGTGATTCTCCAGGCAAGAACACTGGAGTGGGTTGCCATTTCCTTCTCCCTACAACACCACTATTAGCAGGTAAGAAATCCAAGGCACAGAACATCAGAATGAGATTTGAGCCCAGGTTCTCTGGATTTCTATCCATTGGTTAGTGCCCCTAAACCACACTGGTCACATGTAAACTACTCCACAAATGCTCTTTGGTGGGTCTACCTGTAAATAAGAAACAGAGGTCATTAAAAGCAAAAGAAGTGTCCTCTATAATCTAGTACTTAAACAGTCACAGACATGGTAGGAAACTGAGAACATACTTATTCTCATAATATATTCAATCCAAAAAAATACTTCTTTTCATCTTCTCGCTATTTAAAAGCTTGAAGAGTCTTACGGTGAATAAAAATGTTCAGATGTAAACCTACCTGGGGAAACAGTCTAGCAGAGCCGTTAAAAGCATAGACTCTGGGGTCAGACACCTCAGTTTATCTTTTGGCTTTGTAATTTACTAGTTGTGTGACTAAGGGCAGTTTACTTAATCCCCTGTATCTTAGTTGCTTCTCAGAGATACACATAAGAGATTAAAAAAGGACATTTATAATATAAATATAAGTCCTGTTCCTTTATCTAACCATGCCATGTATAATATACTATGGATTAATTTTTAAAACATGCACATTGTGAAGATTTTGTGCATTAGAAACTTTTTTGCATTGTTTTTTTGTTAAAATTTTTATTTTGTTATATAGTTTCAAAATTTCATAATGACTTTCGTGACTCTATTTGGTATTTCTTAAATTTTTAATAGTCAGAAAAAAAAAAAAAAAAACAAACACAAATGAACATGACACAGCTCTCTAGTCCTTGGAAGATCTTGACTTAAACACACTGATGCTTACTTTCTTCATCTATAGCATGGGCTGGCTATTAATGGTTACATATAGTGTTTTTCTGGTGAATATTAAATAAAATGTAAAGGACCTCAATCAATCACTGCCATTGTTATTTTTCAGCAAGGAAAAATCACTCTTTTAAGAATCTATTACTGGTTCTCTGATTAGCCAATGTACTGTCAAATTTCAGGTAAAGGATCTGAAGTAAGAATTTTATAAACTTCCACAGACTCTTTCATGTCCTGAGCCTCTCTGGTTAAGACAGAGCAACATTCTCTTTTTTTTCCTCAGTACTAGAGACAGTGGAAAGAGAAAGCATAAAAAACAAGAGTGTGGGACTGAACATATTATAGTAGGTACTACAGTTATAAACCTAACTCTAAAAATAAAATTGCAAACTAGGAAAGAAGTCAGGAAAAGCTGAAGAATGGTCACTACTGCTTTTTCCTTCACAGTCTTGCCCCTCCCCCACTCCCATGTTTTAAATAATTATACACACTTTCTTAGTAGAAGCCTTATTGATCCCTGGGTCGGGAAGTTCCCCTGGAGAAGGAAACGGCTACCCACTGCAGTATTCTTGCCTGGAGAATTCCACAGACAGAGGAGCCTAGTGGGCTACAGTCCATGGGGTCACAAAGAATCTGACACAACTGAGCAACTAACACTTTCACTTTTCATTGGAATGAAAGCCAAAAACATGTCATGACACTAAGAAGAATCACAAATATGGAAATTTAAAGTGGAGTATCCACTAGACAAACAGGCACTTAGCTGATGACCCTTCACATAATGAAATTTCTGTTAGGGGCATTATGAATTGCTGTTTGCAATGGGCAAGAAGGTAAATCATAAAGGCAGATTAACCATGTTGCAAAACTTGTGCAGGGATGCTGAATGCAGAAGACCTGAGTTATCCAGGTCTTTATTTCCTATGTATGAGCTCAGTTGCAGCAAACTATGCATATGCCTTGAAGTCCTGATCTGGCCCCTAACCACACATGGAGTCCCTTTGTCTTTTGTCATCTTCAATTATTGTAAATGAGGAGGGTAAAAACTAACTTTAACATCAGCTGTAGCAAAATGTAAATAAAAGATAATTTATTAAAATGTATGTAGTAAAGATACTCACAAGTCAAAACGATCATTGACAAAAAAGCCTCATTATTTTCTTTGGCCGACATTTTGCTCCAAGCATTTCTCTGACTGTACCTACACGGCACTCATTCCTGCCTCCAGGAGAATATCACAGTCTTTTCAAACATTTTCTTGGAGCCAAAACAAGAGAGTACTTTTCAAAGGGAATGCATAAAAATAAAACTGGAATGTCTCAGCTTTGTTACTTTTTTAAGATGAGAGCATAACGCACTGAGGTAACACTGCCTCTCTCTATTCAGAGGAACAGCTTGATGATAAGATATATGGTATTTTGTCCATAATAACTTTTGTTTTCTTCATGTCATCAATTGAGCTTGGTCTTTACCTCATTAGAGCATTTGCAAATGCATCACTGCAACAGATCATCTCTCCGCATTACTGTATCCATTATCTATAGAGCAAGTTCATCCAATTTCCCCAGCCGTTTATGAGAAAAAAACAAATCAAAAAAGGCCTCCTTTCCCATATATCAGTGTAATTTATGCCAATGTTAGAGCCCAAGTGTTTGTATTTTCTCTGGCTTTTCTATTTGCTTGACATATGAAGTAGCAAAGTTAATATTCTTTGGGAAAAAAATTCTGCTCTGGTCTCTACTGATTTAAACATAAAGTTCAAAAGGAGATGGTATCTTATAAAGACTCTAAGCTCACTGCATTAAATTAACAATACTAATCTCTGTGTTTCACATGGTACTTCTCCAGAGCAGTTTTATAGACATTAAGTGAAAATGCCAAAGCTGTCTTTTAGATAAAAAACGATAATGGAAACTCCTTTCGACATTCCTTCAGGTCTTTCATAGAATAAAGAGGTGCCAAGACATGAAAAGGAAAAGCTGCAGAAAGCTTCCATGATTTCATAGGCCTGTCTTAGTCAATTTGAGCTGCTGTAACAAAATACCACAAACAGGGTCGCTTATAAACAATATATATTTATTTCTCAGATTCTCGAAGCTGGGAAGTCTTAAAATGATGGCACCGGCAGATTGGCTGTGGCAGCTGGCAAGGGCTTACCTCCTGGTTCATAGTTGTTGCGTCACATGGAAAGGGCTAGGGAGCTTTCTGAGGTCTCTTTTATAAGAATATTAATCCCACTCGATCCTCAAGATCTAAACTTCCTCCAAAGGCCTGCCTCTTAATACCATCACATTAGGCACTAAAATTTCAACACATATTTGGCAGGGCCACTAACATTCAGACCTCAGTGAGACTTTCATATAATTCCTGTTCATCTCACTTGAGCTTTCCAATTCTCCTCTTCACACTTGTCCAGAGGGAAGGTACACATTTCTCTGGAGTCCCAAGTACTTCTATTCTTGATTGTACATGTTTAGTAATTCAAAAATGATCTTCTGAAAATCTATGATATGCTCTGCTAGAATTAGAGATACAGTATATAAATAATGGAATCACTAGCCTTACTGGACTCTGGATCTTGGGGTTGGGTTTCATGAGGGAAGATGCTGGAAAAACAGCCAGGGATAAAAAGAAAAAAAAGCAGCACTATGATAAGTGTTTTCACAGGGTGCTGTGCTATTCCACTCAGTAACCATGTGCCCAGACATGATTTAATGTTTTTGTATTAAGTTTTCAAATCCATGATGCTTGCCTATGTGCCCAACACAACTAAATCTTATTCTGCCAAAAGATGAGATGACAATTAGTTGCTTCTTTATTCCATAATTTGGTTGTCTCCAGAATGGGTGTAGGAAGAAAATATTATTAAATAACACTATGAAAATTATTTTTTTAAGAGAATGAAATTGCATTAACCCTTTGTGGGCACATCGACTGTATGTCAGTAAAGCACAGAAGTACCTGATAGGAGAGAAAATTCTACAGTGGCACAGGCTGTGCCTGAGACACCCTCACGCTGCAAAGTCTGCTAGTCTGCGTGTGCCTGGTTAGGCAAGGTTTACATATCACACTATTCAATGCCATTACATTCCAATTCACACTCACAAAAGAGACAGAGAGAAATAAATTATCTGAAGATAGAAGCTTGGATTACAAACAATACTATTTCTGCACAGGCAGAACAAGAACATGGCCAAGGTTACTCTTCTGCTACCTGGCAAGATATTGCTTTCAGTTAGATGGCAAGGAAAATGAATGATTTATTCAGATCAGGCATGAATGCCTAATAATGTGAAATTATCAAGTCTTGTATGGATGTGAGAGTTAGACTATAAAGAAAACTGAGCACTGAAGAATTGATGTTTTCAAACTGTGGTATTGGAGAAGACTCTTGAGAGTCTGTTGGACTGCAAGGAGATCCAATCAGTCCATCCTAAAGGAAATCAGTCCTGAATATTCATTGGAAGGACTGATGCTGAAGCTGAAGCTCCAATACTTTGGCCAGCTGATGTGAAGAACTGACTCATTTGAAAAGACCCTGATGTTGGGAAAGACTGAAGGCAGGAGAAGGGGATGACAGAGGATGAAATGGTTGGATGGCATCACCAACTCAATGGACATGAGTTTGAGTAAACTCCGGGAGTTGGTGATGGACAGGGAAGCCTGGCGTGCTACAGTGCATGGGGTCTCAAAGAGTCAGACACAACTGAGCAACCAAACTGAAACTGATGGATAGGGTTTCCCTGATGGTCCAGAGGTTAAGAATCCACCTGCCAGCGTAAGGGACACCAGTTCTATCCTTGCTGCAGGAAGATCCCACATTCCTCAGCACAACCAGGTCCAGGCCCCACAACTACTGAACCTGCATTCAAGAACCTGTGAGCCACAACTACAGAAGCCCACATGCCCGAGAACCCATGCCCTGAAACAAGCGAAGCCACCACAATGAGAAACCCATGCACAACTAGAGAGTAGCCCTTGTTCTCTGCAACTAGAGAAAGCTTGCATGCAGCAATAAAGACCCAGCACATCCATAATTAAAAATAAATACATCTTTAAAAAGATGCTATGGATATGAGAGTTACATTCTGTATCTAAAAAATGAACTTCACCCTAAATGCATGATGTGGATGGACTTTTAACAACTGCTGTATGAAGGCATGGATGCAAGGGGAAATATGCATTATGTTCAGTAAGTGAGAGTTATGCTATTCCATGACAGAATTTGTCTATGCTAAAATATTTGTTAGTTTTCTATAACGATTAGGCATAACTGATAAGATTCCATTTTCCCCCCCATTGGTAGTAAAATAATCTTCACTCAGGATGTGCTATCAGGACAAACAAGGCACACATCTGAAAGCAGACTGTAACATATTAAATATATTTCTTAATGCTAAAAGAAAATCAATTCTATTTAATCTAAATTTTGCACCTCAATCACATCTGATAAAATAAGTAGACAGAACTTTATGAATAAAAAGTTCTTTAAAGATTTTAGTGGCTTGTTATGGTTCCCACTGGTTTAATCATTCTTTTTCTTTTAATAAAAATGAAATAAAAATGGGTTACTCGATGTCATTTTGTTTCTACTGTTTCTTACAGGTCATATTCAGAGTTGACTGAGCACCATAAGTGTTCAACAGACTTTGAATTTTTTTTTTTATCACATGCCTCATAAAACTAATTTAGAAACCTAAAAATGTGTCACTAAGATTTTGAATTATGAACAGTCAGAGCTTACTGAATTTCCCAAATCTAACAAGAATGGTTGGCTATGAAAGCAAACAAATACTCATCAGCTATAGCCAGCCACATTTAAGAAACTCTTACAGGGATCAAGAAGATTCTGAACTGCCTTGACTGATACCATGCCAATTTTTCAGAAGGCAATAACATGTTTTTGGAAGACTTTTCTTTCTGCATGGGTGCCTGATATAATTCCCATCACAGTGATTGGGATCTACTTTAGAATTATAATGGAGATCAAGTAACTGTGTGGAAAATTCCCACCACTGGCCCATTTTGAGTTATTTTTTACATGGATGTTCTTCCTATATTACGTCGCTCACAGAATCTTCATCACATCTCAACTGTCAGCAGAATCTACTTGTTCAGTTGGCTATACTTCATCATTTTTCCATTGCTATTAATGGATCTATATGATTTATGGTTCCCCTTCTGTTAACATTACTCAGCAGGTGTGCTGCAGTACTTTGAGCTCTACACCAGAGTACTAAGCCTGATACTTAACACTGTAATGCACAAGTCAGGGAGGAAGGACAGGGAAAAAACCCAGATAGCTTGCAAAAGTAAGCATTCATTTTAAAAGTCTAATGATTTCCAGAAAGAAAGTTAGATACTTACAAAATTGAGTGATACCCCAGGAATGCCCCTCTTATTCAAAGGCCAGACTTCAAGCAAACACATTCCCTTGGGGCCGAGTTCTGAAGCTTGAATTATATAAAACAAATTCTTTTGGATGTACTAAGAACCCTGCAGTAAAGCTGTGTACTTAGCTGACCTCTTAGAGCTTGAGTGATGCTTACTTAATATACAAAGTAGCCATAGGAGAGAGAAGTGATTTAGGACACTGTATGTAAGACCAACTCTGCCCTGTGATCATTTCTTAACCTCTGCCAGCTGTGGCTTCCTCTTTTGAGAAGGGGGATAATAGAATCTATTCCTAGAATGCTTGGGGACTTTAACTGAGGTAATAACCTTCTGACCACAATTTATCACTTGGAGAGGAAAAAAAATGGTCACTATATATTAAATACATGTTTTGTTTTTAATCAGCCTTGCATATATCTGTGGGTAGGGATAACTGTTTTCTCAGTCATGTCCAATGCTTTGTGACCCCCAGGCTCCTCTGTCCGTGGGATTCTCCAGGCAAGAGTACTGGAGTGGGTTGCCATTCCCTTCTCTAGGAGATCTTCCCAACCCAGGGATCAAACCTGGATCTCCCGCATTGCAGGCAGATTCTTTACCCTCTGAGCCACCAGGGAAGCCTTTCTAATTTGTTTCTGTCTAGTTCAGATACAGTAAGTTTTCTTACAAGGGTAAGAGGGAGGGGCAGGTGACTTTTGAAATAAAAACAATGTAAGTTAATTAAATTAGAGTGTAACGGTAAGAATGCTTTTTTTTTTTTTTTAATGAAAGATTTTAAACAGAGAAAAAAAGCTAATTCTTTCTTTAATATAACAAGTGTATTGGGCTTTATTCCAAATCCTACATTCTAAAAATTTAACTTACACCTCTGGCAAAATTTTTTAAACATATTTAAACAATTTTATATTTGAGAAGTACACTCTCTTTAAAACCATTATTCTAATCTTGAGTCAGCAATTAGTATAGTACTAAAATACTGTATATACTGAACTGCTGCTGATGTTAAGTCGCTTCAGTTGTGTCTGACTCTGTGCGACCCCATAGATGGCAGCCCACGAGGCTCCCCCATCCCTGGGATTCTCCAGGCAAGAACGCTGGAGTGGGTTGCCATTTCCTTCTCCAATTTGTGAAAGTGAAAAGTGAAAGTGAAGCTGCTCAGTCGTATCCGACTCTAAGCGACCCCATGGACTGTAGCCTACCAGGCTCCTCCCATGGGATTTTTCAGGCAAGAGTACTGGAGTGGGTTGCCATTGAACTAGCTAATGAAAATAAACTATCCCCTTACATTATATTCCAAGGAAATAGCCAACTTTAAACAGTTTTTTTAAACAGCTGTTTAGCATAAGTTTTAAGCAGCATCTAATTATTACTTGATTAGGTAGTCCATCATTTCTACTTGACTGAGTTGTAGTCAATGTCACAGAAGAATTAAGTTTTCATGAAAGTTAACCGACAAGTTACTGTACACATGCTTTTATAGTTTTAAAAATCTCAGCTCATTTTCATTGAGAGGCACTAGCATCTATTCTATGCCTTGCAGGAAGTATTCAAAAACATAGACAGAAATGAAGATAAAACTTCAGTTGCTAAGTCATGTCCAACTCTTTGTGTCCTATCAGAATAGACTAAATCTTTTAAACACTTTAGCATGAAAATTCTACCAACAAATCAGATTTAGAATGAAGAATATTAATGACTTGTCAGCAGAGGTCAAGTAATACAGCTTTTTGTTATACTCATTGAGTTAAATCCACATCTAAATCTTTTCTGAGTAGTAACCAGAAATTTGGCCCTGGCAGACATGGAAGTTCACAGACCAAGCAAGATTCAGTGTGTGTGTGTGTGTCTGTGTATGCACACATGTATACTTTCTACCTTTTCTAGAGGATCATATGGGTGGTTGTGGTTTAGTCGCAAAGTCGTGTCCTACTCTCACGATCCCTTGGACTGTAGCCTGCCAAGCTCCTCTGTCCATGGTATTCTCCAGGTGAGAATACTGGAACGGGTTATCATTTCCTTCTCCAGAGGCTCTTCCTGACCCAGGAATTGTAGGCAGATTCTTTACCAACTGAAATATGAGGGAAGCCCCTAGAGGATCATGGATGCTGGTTTTTTCTACATGTAATTCATATAAGCTTTCTGGAGGGTTAAATTGATCTGTATACTTCTGAGTAAAAGTAACTTTGAAGCAGTAATAGTGTATTGTGATTATTGGGGCAATTTAGTCCCTAATGGTTATGATGAGTGATTAATGTTCCCTAATTATTTTGAATATTACATCTTGGAAAAAAAAGTGGTGTTATCACTTTTGCAAATTATTTTAGAATGCAGAACAGCAGTATACTTAGCTCTTCCCAACCGTAATCTCCTTTATTATACCTCTGAGAACTGAAGCTTGGATTGTGCATCCTTAACTAATAAATCAAGAACTGGAACATGTTTTCTTGCTCTTTTCCCGGAGGTTTTCACCCTATCCTATACTACCTGCATCTCTAGATACGACAGCCTTGGTCATGTCTGGAAAAATGTCTCTAATGCTTGGTTATCTGTGGACCCCATTCAGAGTTGTATAGCATATGTATTCTACCTACTACCTCCTTCATGAGTTTTACTGTATCTGTATAGCCTCTGGATTGATGTTTTAAAGATAAATCATTTTTAGTTACATAAATGTATTATAAAATACAAATTTAATTTTCATAAAATTATTATTTTGCCATAATGGAATAAATCCATAAAATATCTTCTAAACAAAATGAAAGTATATTCTCAAAATTTAGATTTACCTTATTGTCTTGTTCTCTTGTTAAAATTACAGAGTAACAAGTTTTGGCATGGTAATGAAGACATATTTGCAGTTAACTCAAAGCTGTCCGCTGATGATACAAAAAGACTGAAATATAAAACAAAAAAGGTCAGATACCTTATGATGTGTTCCAACTGCATTTTAATGCCAAGTTTGAGAGTCATGTAAAGTCAGCTTACATCTACTAATGTAAGTAAAACACACTTGGAGGACATGTAAATTAGACTCTAAAGATTGAGAAAGGGGTTCCTAGCCTGAGAATGGAATTTTATCCTGAGTATGAACACTGAAATGTTACGTAAATTTGGTCCAACAGCAAAGATATACTGAGACAACTATGCCAAGAATCAAGGCACTCAGTGAAGTTGGCCTCCTGGGACCTCAGCTTCCTCTGTCAAATGAAGGGAGTGGATTGGAAAGTCACCGCCCCTCATTTCTGGACTCTGGAACTCATTGTCTTCACTGTCTCATTTCATTATCAACATTTGTGACACTTCTGTCTATTAGTTCCCAGAGTTTGGGAACTTCTAATACATAAGAATCCCTCTTTTCACAAAGATAAACCAGGGCATGCGAAATGAATTCTATCATCTTCCTAATTCAATCGTCTGCCTATAAGCTTAAGAGTGGCATTTTCAAAGTCACATCATAACCTGGAGAAGTCATCCTCAATTCTTGTCTGGAAAATGACTTTTCTCTTGGAAATCCTAGTAAGGACCCTTAAGTACCTCTGGGTTTTTTTGTAAACAATGATTATTTTAGATGAACAGGAGATCCTCCTATCCTTTCCTCATTGCTGAGGAGATATTTCAGGCTTCTTTCAACTAGTCCAAATTCAGAATATAGCTATGTGTAAGAAATTCTGTCAACAGAAATATATTCATTCAAGGAATGCTATACTCCTTCACTTATAAATAAATCATCTCTGAGTCTGAGGTCTATTTTATGCTTTGTAACTTTTTATTTCTTAAAGAAGATTTATAAGGTATTATTGCACTCTATTCTATTTGAGTGTTTCAGATTTGGCCTTACTTATCATCACTTGCATTTGGGAAGATGGGGCTCAATAAACTTGGAATATATATGTTAGAAAGCAAACTTGCACAACTTTGGACATAGTGCATGAAATACTAGCATTTCTTTAAATATTCCAGCTGGGATTATTTAATTAACATTGCAATCATACTTTATAACAATAAAGGATTATTTTTAAGGAAGAAGCAAATATCTCTGTGCATATATATGATTGAGATGATTCAAGGGACACATAAGATTGAGTTAAATGTCTTTTTACCCATCAATCTTCGAAAATACATATTGGGGGGGAAAATGACTCAAATAGGCTTAGCAAAGATAATGGATATCTATAAAAGTACTTTAAAAATACAGTTGAGAATTAGATTATGACAGTAACTCATAGAACAAAACAGAAAAGTAAAGACAAAGATTTTTCTTTGAACCAATAAATAATCAAATAAGTTGGAAATGCAGATTGAGAGTTTCTCAGGCCACAGATTACCGATTGATTGTTTTCTCTTTCAAATCCACATTTTCAACATCACTCATCCAAAGGCTTAAATTGTAAAAGGCACCTGGCCTGACTCACTTGAAGAACTCTATTTTAACTCAAAGAATATATAATTAGAATACTAGTATTCTAGCACTTCAATATATTTTTTAAGCTGTTTGAAAACTACTATATTATTACAGAAGGTTCCTTTCTGGCACAGAAAATGGAAAAGCTGCTCAATGTGTTCATCGTGCTCTTGAATCTACCTTTTGATTGCCCTTTTCTCTCCATTTCCAGGCCATCAGTATCTCTTGACTGTACCATCACAGTCATCTGTAGCCATCTGCTGCCAAGTAGCCTTCTTAAAACACTGCTACGTAATGGTGCATCTCTATTCAAGGGCCTGCAGGATACCCTGTTTCACTGTAATATGTTCAAACCTTACAACTTCTCCCCAGTGCATATCCAATAATTTCTCCCCAACACTTTGCTTCACTAACAATGCTGTCCAACTCCCACTTTGGCTTCCACTGCTTTAATCCTGATTGGAGCAATCACTCTGTTTATATCCGTGACCACATTCCACCTATTTCTGTTCTTGACTCTCCCTAGCAGGGGGCACAGACTACTCTGGATGGGTCAGAGAGTAAATACTGGAGGCTTTGCAGGCCTAGCACTTTCCCTTGTGTGTGTGTGTGTGTATGTGCTCAGCCACTCAATCCTGTCCCACTCTTTGCAACTCCATGGACTATAGCCCACCAGACTCCTCTCTCCATGGGATTCTCCAGGCAAGAATACTGGAGTAGGTTGCCATTTCCTACTACAGGAGATCTTTCTGACCCAGGGTTCGAATCACATCTTCTGCATTGGCAGGTGGATTCCTTACCACTGAGCCACCTGGGAAGCCCTAGCCGTTTCCCTTACAACCACTCAACTCTACCATTATAATGGAAACAACAGCCATAGGCGGTGTTTAATGAATGAGCAAAATTCCACTAAATCTTTATTTTTAGATACTAAATTTGAATTTCACATAGTTTTCCTGAGTCATGAAATACTATTCTTGTGATGTTTTCTTTTCAATGACTTAATGCAGAAACACTTCTTAGTTAATGGACCATACAAAAACAGGCAATGGGCTAGATTGGTCTATGGACTCAAGTTTACCAACTCCTATTCTATTATATATCTCAAAAAAGCAACCAGTTGTTAGCATGATTAAATTTAACTTCCACTCAATTCTGCCATGGCTCCCAGTTCCACTCAGAGCAAAGGTCCAGGTCTTCACAATGGCCTATATAAAACCTTTAAATTCTGATCTTCCTTCTCTGCCTTTATCTCCAATTACTCTAGCTACCCTCTGGTTTTGCTCTGCTCCAGTTAACTACCCTGCTTTTCATTCTTGAATACACACAACACAAGCCTGCCCCAGGGTCTTTGCACTGGCTGGTCTCTCTGCCTAGTATCTGTTTTTCCTCATATGTTTCTGTGGAGCTCTTGTATGCTTTAAGATTTTGATCTAACATCATTCTCTCCAAGAGTCTATCCCGACCACTCAGTTTAAATTTTAACCACCTATTGTGCATTGACTGTGTGCTCCTAAAATTGATATACTGAAGCTCTAATGCCTAGTACTTCAGAATGTGGCTGTATTTGGAGATAACGCCTTTAGAGAGGTGATTCAGTTAAATGAGGCCATTCGAGTGAAACCTAATCCAATTTGATTAGTATCTTTAGGAGATGAAATCTGGACACATAGGAAGATATCAGAGGCTTATCCTCAGAGGACAAAGGCCATGTGAGGACACAGTGAGAAAGTGGCCATCTGCAAGCCCTGGAGAGAGTCTCCGAAAGAAACCAAACCTGCAAAAACCTTGATCTCAGACCCCAGGCTCCACACATGTGAGAAAATATATTTCTCTTGTGTAAGCCACCAAATCTATGATATTTTGTTATGGAAGGTGTAGCAAACTAACACACACCATAACTTCCACAGCCCTCCCAAACCTACCTCACCTTGTTCTGTTTTAACCCAGAACACTTATCTCTCACTAACATGCTATTTAATTAAACAACTTAGCATAATACCATCTCCCTTTTACATGAGGGCAATGATCTTTCATTTACGGATGTATTCCAAATTCCCAAAATACTGCCTACGAAAAAGGTAGGCATTTCACAAATATCTGCTGGATATATGATATCTAACAACACATTATCTTGATACATCTCCTTCCTCTGTTTCTGTCTTCTTCTTGGAAAGGCCAAATTGCCAAGTCAGCATCTCTAAATGCACAGCTACTAAAATCCAGTTCAAAAGCCACTACTGCTAAGAGTGTCTCTCTAGACATCAGCAAAAAAAATGGACTCCCTCTTTGAATTCTAATACACAATCTATACCTCTCTCCTGCTACTTCACAATTCAAGTCTGTAATAAGATTGTTATATATGTTTTAACTTCTCTACAAGCTTCTTTCTGGTGCGAGCTGGTATCTCACGCATCTTCAAATTCCTCACCATACCCACTGAGTGTGCACATGAAGTTGAAGCATAAGAAATGTTCAGTGAACTTACTGCATGCATCATTATTACAAAAGCATCTGCTACTGAACAATAACACTGTGCCAGGCTCTATCTTGTCTTCAAGTTATTTGCAAAATTAGCAAACCTGTATGAAGGTGGCATTGTCATGCCCTTTTATAGATGATGTCGCTGAGCCTAAGAGAGGTGAAGTAATTTGCCCAAGGTCACCCTGCTCATGAGTGGTGAAGCCAGATTTTAAACACAGGTATACAGTCTATTAAGGTCAAGATCGGAAATATACAGATTCACAAGCAAAAAAGGAAAATAAAATGTTTCCTTTGAAATAAAAATTTCAGTATCATGTTAAATGAAATGAAGGCAAAGGAAGGCATATCATTACCTAAATTCTTGGAGGCTTGAATGAACTGACTTCACATTTGCAATGACTACTTTTCTTCTTCTGAATTCTAAACAAGTAGTGGCTGTACAACTTCTGAAGTTTATATAATGACTCAAATTTTAAAAATTCAAATTCATAATGGCATACCTCTTCAGATGAATCTTATTTTCTTTGTAATGACTGAAGTCTTAAAACATAAATGAATGGGTTATGTGAAATATATATGACTCTCTTAAAGATAGAATTTTCATACCTACGCATACCTCCCATCACCTTATAACATCTCATTAAGAATTGTAAAAATCAGCAAGTTCTTAATACTGACTTCCGAAGTAGACAAGTCTACTTTTCATTGTTGTTTTTAAACTCTATTATACTTTATAACCAGGAAATAGGCAAGATGGATATATACAATTATTAATTTTGGTTAGGGAAAAAAGGCTTTACTTACTAATTTTTAAAAATTTAAGGATTTAGACTCATGAATTTTCAGCAAAAATATCTCTATTACACATACGAAAGCAATACACAATGCTGTGGCCTCTTTTTAGACAGAAGACGATTTTTTTATAAAAGAACACTAAAGCATAATTAAGCAAGTATAGAGCTCTTACATTTTATTATTTTTGAAGAATGTCTTTGAGTTACATATTTTAATTGCTTTTCAAAAAACTTAAATTGATATAAATGGAACACACTTTGACCTTTTCTGAGGAATTGAATTCAACCGAATGATGTTAGTTGCCATGTTTTGCTCTGATATTATTAGTATTCACAGGGGTGGGATTGATGGTGAAGCTGAAGCTCCAATACTCGGGCTACCTGACGCAAAGAATCAACTCACTGGAAAAGATCCTGATGCTGGGAAAGATTGAGGACAGGAGGAGAAGGGGGCAAAAGAGGATGAGATAGTTGGATGGCATCATCGATTCAATGGACATGAGTCTGAGCAAACTCTGGGAGATAGTGAAGGACAGGGAAGCCTAGTATGCTACAGTCCATGGGGTCACAAAGAGTTGGATATGACTGAGTAACTGAACAACAAAAGGGTTTCCCAGGTGGTGCTAGCGGTAAAGGATCTCCCTGCCAATGCAGGAGACATAAGAGACGTGGGTTTGATCCTTGGGTTGGGAAGATCCCCTGGAGGAGGACATGGCAACCGACTCTAGTATTCTTGACTGGATAATTCCGTGGGCAGAGGAGCTTGGCTGGCTACAGTTCATTGGGTCTCAAAAGTCAGACATGACTGAAGTGACGTAGCACGCACACATTAGTATCCAAAACAGGGTTTAAGACAACTTGACTGAGTACTGATCCCAACTACTGTCCTAGAAAATGCTGTCTTTAAAAAGTACCTGTTAGCAGCCTGAATTGGGATCACCCAATTCTTCTGATGAGGAAGAAAGTGTCATGGGAAGAATGTAAACTTGCTCAAGGTCACCTACTTAAATAACATGGTGCTAAGATTTAAGTTCAGGTCTTTTTGGCTGCCAAGACCAAGTATTTCTATCAGAGCAAGACATCACCATAGGCACTTATCACAATGTAAGGCTAAGAGAACAATGTCTTCTGGAATAGTAATGTAATGGACCAGTAACGGGACTAACCAGCTCCCACAATCTTGAGAAAAATCACTCGAGTAACTCTGACCTTACATTCTCTTCTGAAAATAAAGAAGTCAGACCTAAAGATTTTTATGATCCACTGAGATTTTACACATCGATGATCCAAGAGCATATTTCAACACAACTATTTATATAAGTAGCATAATCTACATAATGTTTCTATTACTGTCATTGTGTTGTACACTTTTCACTGTATTGAAACAAGCTCCTTAACCATTCAGGATCACAGACTAAGGCTTTACTTGGAGATGGGCTAGGAGGGCATCAATGGATGACACATTTGCATGTATTTGGGTATTTGCCCAGCCTGGTAGGCTGCAGTCCATCGGGTCACTAAGAGTCGGGCACGGCTGAGCGACTTCACTTTCACTTTTCACTTTCATGCATTGGAGAAGGAAATGGCAACCCACTCCAGTGTTCTTGCCTGGAGAATCCCAGGGGCGGGGAAGTCTGGTGGACTGCCATCTATGGGGTCGCACAGAGTCAGACACGACTGAAGAGACTTAACAGCAGCAGCAGCAGCAGCAGCCGGCTATATAGTTTCCCTTAAGGAATCTTAAGGGATAATCTTAAGCATAAAACTGATCTTTAAAGCCCTTTATAGAACTGGCTATATAACTCTTTGAAGGCTTTTGACTTTTGTTTAGCTTGGAGAATTATAAAATGGTGAGGAAACTCTTCTATGCGTACCTTGAAATAAAATAGGCTCTATGTATTGCAAGGACGTATTACAGAATAGAAGCACAACTGATGTGGTATGTTTTAAATCTCTTATCCTTACCTGGTAACTGTGCAAAATGGAAATCTTTCCGTTGTAGAGGTGGCAATATGGAGCTGGTGGTGGTAGTTTAGTCACAAAGTTGTGTCCAACTCTTGCAACCTCTTGGACTATAGCCTACCAGACTTCTCTGTTCATGGGATTTCCCAGGTAAGAATACTAGAGTGGGTTGCCATTTCCTTCTCCAGGAGATCTTTCTGACCCAGGGATCAAACTAACATCTCTTGCATTGCAAATCGCAGGCGGATTCTTTACTGCTGAGCCACCAGGGAAGCCTAGCAATACTAAGCTAGGAGAACGTAAAACTTTTTCAAACATATGCAAACTGGAGAAGAAAACTGTAGATACAAAACAGATCAACTGAAATCCTGATTTTATATCTATATCTATCTATCTAGTTACAGTACATTCAAGGTGGTATCTTTTTTTGTTCTAGGAGGTTTATCATAGTTTCAGATTGAAAGAATCTAGAAACGTCTATATTATTATTTTAAAAACATTAAAGTACAATCATTACACATATACTATGTTCATTGTACACAGAAAATACAAATACACAGAACTTTATACATAAATCACTCGTAAGATATATGATTTTGAAACAAATGGGGAACTATACATTACCTACCCCTATCTTAAAATGTGTAGTTCTATCTCCTTTGTGTACAATTAGAGAGAATTCAGACTTGCAGGGCTCTGGATTATCTACAGCAGTTTCTACAATGGGAAGAAGTACAGGGCAGAGATAAGAAAGCAGAAGAACTACAGCAGAGATTAGAATGAGTAGCTGACATGGCTGAGATCAGAAGCGATACAGGCAAACAACTACAAGCCTACCAACTTTGCGGAAATCAAGTAGTGAAACAGAGGTCTAAGATGTTGTAGCTTTGTTCCCTAAAAAGTACTGGTATGCAATTTAGTCAAACACCCAATGACTACTGATTAAATATTTAGTATGTGCCAGGTATGATCTACACACTAGATTGCAACAAAGAACAAAATGAACAGGATCCTTTGAAAGAAGTTCACATCCCATATCTTTAGACAATTATAAATAAATATTTAAGATCATGGTCATTTCTGTGGAGATGACGACCATATATTCTGTTTGTCAGGAACCGCCTTGGTTTGTGCCCATATTCCTGCTGTGGATTATTAAGGTCGCCTCCTTTTACCCTCCAAAGTGCCCCTGTTTTGGTCATCTTGTCTATAAAAGAAATTTCAAAAAGGTGATATAAAAGAAAGTCATTATAGGAGGGGTTATTTTGGATTGGATGATCAGGAAATGATTGAATAAGATAATGTTTGAGCTGAGAAAGTCATCACACAGGTCTTCAGAATGTGTCTGAGCTTGAGGAGAGAGAACTGTATAGTGAAAGAGAGATGCAGTTTGGGTTCTTCCAAATCTAATTTTCTATCTTAGTCCCACCACATCCTGGATTTGGCTAGGTTTCCCATGGGATGCTCAAGTGGTATCATTTAAGTCCAAAAATGTGAGTCAGAAAGGAACACATTAAATTATATGGGGAAAGAAACTGATACTTATTTATAATATCCTGCCACAAATCTATATTTTTGAACAGATATGCAATAAACACTGTGTAAGGGTAAATGCTAGATAATTAAATATCTTTATGTCACTTAGAAGACTCAGGTCTACTTGAAATACAACTCCAACACCAGAATCTATAAAATAATACAAGGTTGATGAGTAATTAAATGACGAACAATGGAGGATAGACAACTTGTACTGCTGCTGCTGCTAAGTCACTTCAGTCGTGTCCGACTCTGTGCGACCCCATAGACGGCAGCCCACCAGGCTCCCCCGTCCCTGGGATTCTCCAGGCAAGAACACTGGAGTGGGTTGCCATTTACTTCTCCAATGTGTGAAAGTGAAAGTGAAGTATCTCAGTTGTGTCTGACTCTTAGCGACCCCATGGACTGCAGCCCACCAGGCTCCTCCGTCCATGGGATTTTCCAGGCAAGAGTACTGGAGTGGGTGGCCAATTCCTTCTCCAATAACTTGTACAATGAGAGCTCAAAGGGGAATGAAATCAGTGCATATCAGAGAGTGAAGACAGATCTAAGAGAGTGGAGGAGAAATAGGATGTGAACAGGTGCTTAACTGATTCACTACCTAATTGCTCAGTAAGTCACAGAACCACTTACCTGGACAAGAAACAGAACCTTCTGACGGGTTTGGTGGTAGTTTTTGCAGCAATCTGGTACTGTGGGCAATTTAGCTTTTCAGCAAAACTTCCTTCTGAAAATAATCCCCCAGTTTTTCTCCTTCCCAGATGCTTTCTCACCTTCCTTGTTTGGTTCTCCTCTCATTGGCTTCTCTCTGTCTAATTTTTTCAGCAGAACATATTTTATAGGCTTAATGCCTCATCTAGGTTGCTCATTGTCCTCACCTCTCCTTGGCTAAAACCTCAGGAGACAAGAAGCTGCTCTCTTCTTTTGGAAATTTTAGCACATGGGGGTTTGTGGAGTTATCTCTCCTGCATTTATTTGCTGCACTAACAGAGTAATGCAGGGCAGGCAAGAATCACAAAGAAACAGCTTACAAAAACACAAGCTCCTAACCACCATTAATACATTTTAGTTGAATCAGTAAATGGCAAATATAGTTACTGAAAACTAACATAATAAAAGGCAATATTTTAAAATGCAGTCATTTTATTGGTTATCTTATATTTATTCCTAATTACCAGACAGCATAATAATGATTAGGCATCCAGTTACCTTTAGGGAAAATGTATTTTGAAAACAGAACATCCTATGGATATCAGACCAGTGACAATGAGAAAAGTTACTCATTTATTGAATGTTTGCCAGCAAGAGAAATATATGTAGGAATATCTCCATTTACAGGGAGTTGACCCTGCTCAGAGCAGCTGGGTGACCTTCACAATTGTAGCAAAAAGGAGAGAGCTGCAAGTCCAACACAAGGTTCCTAACTCTTCCCCTAGGCATGCCGCTGCTCTCCAGAAGCACAGCTGGAGGTTGACCAGAGAACAGCTCTCCTGGAAACACATTCTAAGAATTATTATTTTTTGTTTTAATGTAATATAGTCATTAAGACTATGATGAAACAACATTAGAGGAAGTAAAACAGAGCCAGAGAGTGAGCCAGACATGAGATACATGAAGAAGGATGTCAAATGATGGAATGCCTTCCACGAGTCAATGCTTCTAAGCAAAACTTGGCATAGTTCTTCTCCTCCTACCTTGGCCCCTCATTCAGTTCTCTTGACTCACGTTCAGCCCCCCTCACCTATTAATATATGTTGATCTGCTGCAGAGTCCTATGAATTCACTTTTTAAACATATATACACTAATACATCTAAAACAGATAACTAATAAGAACCTACCATACAGGGAACTCTGATCAGTATTCTCTAATAATCTATATGCAAAAAGAAACTAAAGAAGAATGGACATGTGTATAATTGATTCACTTTCCTATACATCTGAAGCCAACACAATATGGTACATCGACTATACTCTAGTAAAAATTAATTTAAAAAAGTAAAGTGAACACTGGTCCCACATAAAGAACATCTTGAGACATTTTTATGGTATTAAAGTATCTTTATCAGGTAGAAGAAATGGAGAACAGTAGGCACAGAGCAACTGTTTGCAAAGAATGATCAAAACTACTTTGTCAAATTTTTTGGCATACACTGAAAAAAATATATCAATGTTGATTTCCATCATGGGCAGCTGGACTTTGCCTTCTTACACAATAAAGGACAGTTCCTCATAGCTTAATCCCTTCCCTGCAAACCCACAATGTATCCCCACGCTGGAATAAGAAGCTTGGAACGAAAATATACTTTATGAAAGAAAATCCATTATTGTGCGCAGCAAGCACCAACCATAACCATACCATCCTGGGGGTGTAATACCATCTACCTCTAAGAGAAACATCGCATTGACTTCAGGTATCATTTAACATGGCTGATCATGGTGACATCTCCTCAAAAAATGCAGTCCATTTGTTTAAAGGTGTAGGTTTACATTACTTCTAAAGTTGAAGAGACACAGAGAAATTTTGGACAGAAGCTATATGGTCAAAGTAAATAATAAACAGCTATAGTGAAAGATGTGTTAGATTGACAGGAATCTTATGAGTCACCCCAAGCATATGAGCTTGCTTGCGCCTCTTTCAATATCTTTTGTGGGGCAACAACATGACCAGTGTTAGTAACTTTAAACAAAGAAAGCCTTGTCAGTGTTGGTGAATATAAAATCATAAATATGGCCATGAGCATATTTCTCCTACTTAGAATAGTTTCCCCACTGGCTTGTAGGATGAGGTCAGCCAGTGGAAGCACAAGCAACAATCTGAAGATTGGAGAAAGACCAGCAATTTTTTTTTCCTGTGTTCCCTTCCTGTCAGGTCACCATGCATTGGCTGTGTCCCTGGACTGAAGGCCACATCTCCTGTCAAGCCTTCTGCCCACAGATTCCCTCTCCCAGCTTGAGAAACATTTTCCGTCCCTTGGCACTTCCGCCACTCACTGTTTCTCCAGTACCCCATCTCCCCTTGTTGATTTCCTTACTCTGCCCACACACATGGCCCCTTCATTAAATTATTGTTTGAGATCTCTTTCCTGCCAGGAACATAACTGATACATATCATAATCAATGTATAATATCCTCAACAGCCTGTGTGTGAAATTTCAATATTTCTTTGCATATTTAAATGAGGCACTGATGTGTAACTTTTAAAGCTGTGGCTCAGAAATCTCCGATTACTTTAACCAATAGGGGCAAATACAGCTCCTTCTATGAATGTGAGCTCTTCCCTTGAGACCAGATGACTAATTGTGTCCACGAGTCAAGAAATGCATTTTAAGAGTTTAACATGACTATGACTATAAAATCAGATCATTGACTACTTTGAAGTTCTCACAATGATCAAAACAATCTCTTTTTTGGAAGTCTTCAAGCCCTACAAGTCTTACCTAACGCACTAATTAAGTGGTAAAGAATCTAAAATACAAAGTTATCATTAATATGCAGATTTTCTTAAGAAATGAAAGGGGCAACCAATATTCTGCATATATGGGTTGTTTACCCATTGAACATAGGGATCTTCTAACCAGATCTGGCAGGAACGGCAGAATTTGAGACTAGGCAATAAGCTGCAGGCTTCAAAATATCCCATAAAATCAAATTTATTATCAGAGGCCAAAATATTTCTTCCGATAAAAAGTTTAAAATGTAAACCCTAACTAGGAAAAGCAAGACAATTCATACATTCTTTGACAGTCAAGATAAACATCATCCTTTGCTTTCTTCTCACTTAAGTATAGGTTTCAATAAAAGAAGTTCAAGAAAATTGAACAAAAATTGGTAGCATTATATGTACATTTCAATAATGCAAATTTTACACAGTGGTATAAAAAATATGATCTCCCTTTATCAGCAAAGTTTGAATGAGTTAAAAAATATAAATGTAATCAAGAGTAGCATAATTTCAAAGCAGGCAGGCCAAGTGAATATGAACTGTTTATTCAACTGTCACATGTCAGGGCCACGTGAACTGTGAAATAAAAACTCTTGTCACCTTGCCAGGAAGAAATTTGAGTTTTATGAATTTTTAATTATGTGATATTTTCAGGAATGCATCCTTTGCATGATATGCATCAGATGAAAACAGGGATTAAAAAAAATGAGGTCAGAGGAAACTGAAAACATGATTCTGTGATTTGTAATCATGAGGGAAAAGAAGGAAGTGTGTATAGTAGCTAGAATCAGGTTTGTCTTAAGTGTATTATTTGGCTAAATATCGCCCTTTATTTTCTCTTCACACTTTAAAAACGTAGCATAAAAAAAGCAAAAATCTAAATCTTTAAATCACTTGCATTGTGAATGGCTTGATCCACAGTCCCTTCAACAATGATAAGACTGGAAACAACTCAATGCATATTTGTAAAACAAACTGTTTCTCTCTCTCTTTAAAGTCCTCTGCTTGAAGAAATGATGAATGCTTATGTCATGCTTTTAGTAATATAATTTTATTACATCTGAAGTACTGTAACCCACTACTTAAAGAGCAATTCAAAGTTTAATAGAACGTTTTGGTTTGAACTGCCTCTGTTACCCTCAGGTGGAGAGTTGAAGTTCCACCATACCTGTAGCCTGTCATCTTGAAGCCTGAAACAGAACTCCAGGCAAGAGCCACCTCACATGTATGTTTTGGGAATTCCTGCTAATAGAAAAATGTGTTCAGGTCTTGAGTTTTCAAGAAAACTACGTGCAGAGAATTGATGTGCCCAAACAACCTCCCCAAAAGAACCATAAAACATTCCAATATTAAATTTCACACATATAGAAGAACCAATTTAAACTTCAGTGTCTGTAACATTATTTACCCTTTTAAATGGTTCAGCATTTATATGACAGGGTGTTTTTTTTTATTCCTACAGTATACAAATTGCCCATCAATAGAGTTAAGTCTCATACTAATAGACTAAAATCCTCATAAATCATCTCCACTTCTTTAGATGCACAGAAACATATTGCTCTTCAAATTTATTGTGAGACTCTTCTAGATTAGAATATAATACTGTACACGAAGATAGAGATCTTAAACTGAAAACAAATTAGGATAACTGATGCTGTATCACACCTTACTACACTGAACATGGTAGCCACTAACTTTTAATATTTTCACATGGATTTCTGAGATTTATTATATACAAAAGAATCATTCAAAATTCTTATATTTTTCACTATAAGTAAGGCCAATACATGTGTTTATAAAATCCACTCTTTGGCAAATGATTCCCCATGATAAAAATATGTAAAAAGTTTCTGGTAAAGTGAAAGCATCTTATTTTATCTGGACAAACCTTTATTACTGAATTGAACTCTTTAACAAAGAATATTTTTTAAAGTAATTCACTGCTTTTGAATTATTTATTTGTAAGCCATCCCAGGCACTGCCAAAGTTGTATGAAAACCTCCCAGAAAAGGAAACGGCTTTCCTGTAACTTGTGATAACACTAATAAGACACATCAAAGGAGAGTTTGTGTCCGTGAAAATTTCCTTGCTCTTCAAATTTTCTGTTTGTATAAAGGCATGGACATTTTGATATCAAATGCAAGGCAACTGCCAACAATACAGGTTATGTGTTATAGAAGTAACCTGTTTCCAAATGTAAACCAAAATCACTATTTTATTAGATCACATCTTCAATTTAAGAAGTGAAGATAAAGGCCTTGTTGTACAATGAAAAAAAAAAAAAAGCATCCAAGGCATATTCATATCTTTTAAAATTTTTGATAACTACAAAGACATATGCTGATTGTTCAGGATACAATTAGCAACTGCTTGTATAGCCGACCTTAAAGCAAAATTTTTAAGCGAATTCAACTCTGCTTCCTACTTCTTCATTAATTACTAGCTAAGGGACTTGGAAGTGCTCTAATGAATTTTACATTAGACTCTCCAATATGAACAGTGTATATTATCACAGTATCTAGTAAATGCATAAATTGGCTTTTCCAAGTTGCATCTTGAGCAGTTGTAAAGATTCTAGCTAGATTTTTACAACGTTTAGTATTAGACACTGTGCTGAAAAGAATTTTTACAAGAAAAAAGTTGGTGTAATCCCATTTCCTAGGTCATAAATCTAACTACTTTATAATAATCTATTTCTCAAAGTTCTTATGCTTTTCTCCTGTGGTTCAGAAAGAAGAAATTCTACCTATATTGATCTCTAAATATGCATTAAATAGGCTTAAAATATTTCTGCTATACTAGCTTTCCATAAATTTCATATTATAAATTACCACGCAGTCATTAGCCAACCACTAGACTTTGGATTCAATGCTTATGGTTTAAGACGTCACAACCATCTACCATCTTCATAAAATTCTTTGAAATCAGAGTTTCATGAAACTACTCAGACTGAGCAAGAAAAGGCAGAGCACTGCACCCAAATCCATTAAGAAACAGGTAGAACCTTAAAATTACCTTATCAAAGTACATACTATGGAAAGCTTTCTTTTATAAAATATTTCTCTAATTTTATAGCAAGATGAAAGACCCCCTATTGAGCACCTTTCAATAAGACACAGTCTCATAAATGGCACACCATCCATAACTGAATGTTCACAGCAAATACATTGATACCATTGATCACAATAGACATGATACAGCAAAGTCATATTGCGACTAAGAATAGAAATGTAAAAACTGGGTAAAAAAATACAACAGAGCTCCTGGTTCACCAGAGGCAGGTACAGACTCTCAATGACTATTTCTTAAAATCGTCAAAAGCCAACACAATTTTCACTACTTAAAGATTAGTATCTGATAACAATCTGTTAAAAATATTTATGAACATTTAATAATACTCTCAGAAATCATTTGATTTTCACAGTTATCCCCTTAAAACTGATTTTTCCTGATCAGATTGTCAACATAATTATATATGCAGTTCTGCTATTCACCATAGGAGTACTTTCTAAAGAAAATGTTGCTCAAGTTCATCTCTCAACCTTGCACCATGGTGTATAGGCATTTTTACTAACTCTTCTTTCTCATGATTTAGATTTAAGAAGATAAATGTAAGTTGAAAAAATAAAGCTAACAATAGTTCTTTATGGCCAGAATCAAAAAGAGGTATTATATCAACCCAGCTTTGCTCCGCATAAGTTTGACGGTCCATTAAAAATATCTATTATCAAAGCCAAGGTAGTTTTGGTCCCACCTGTCACTATATTAATGACAGCATTGCTTAGGAATTTCATGGGCAGCAAAACTGCTGGTTTAGGCTAATAATTTTGGAACATCTTAAAAATATTTTCTACCAACACTTAGATTTAAATAGAGTTTCTATTTCAATCGTGCAAGTTGTTAAACATTAAAATCCATTGCAATGAAACAAATATCAAAGCTCTCATGGACATTATACTCTTCAGCTGTTTTCACATTTTGCAAGGAATTCAGAAATCCAAAAGAAATGTCCTTAACTCTTTCACTGCTAAGCTCTACAATCAAACGCTAGAAATGATCTATGGATTATAATGATCAAAGAGTTCTAGAGAATTTCTAAATACCTGCAGGAAGACTAATTTTGTGATTTTTCAGCAAACTGCAGCAAGCAGGAGAGAGGGAAAAACCCCCTCACACTATCATGCTTTAAAAAAAAAAATCTTCCCACTCTGCAGACACTGCTTCCTTAGATTGAAGCACATTTAACAGCGACACTGCCAAAAAGACATAAAAGATATATCCACAGATTCCAGTTCTATCCCCAAATTAGAGCTGCACTGCACACATTTTTAGAAATGTGAATCTCAGCAAACACTCACGATTGTATTTTATTGACAACATTAAAAATAAACACAACACAGAAATAGTGAGCCTTTCCTCTTTCATTTCAACTTCAGTACCATGCTCTATCAGCCTCTATTTAAAAAAAAAAGTCATTACCTGTATGAAGAGAACCTGTTAATAGTCTGAGAAGGTACTGGGCAAATTTCAATATTTCACGTTTACATCGTTTTCTACAGCCACTCATCTTAAGCAACAAGGTATTCCTCTGAGAAGAGCCAGAAGTCTTTGCCAATAAAAAAAAAAAAAAAAAGACAGTCTCTGAGGGAAAACTTCTGTCTCAGTTTATGTCACAGGCTGCCTTACAACTCCTGTGGAATTAGCTGTTAGTGCCTGAATCAGAAATTCCTTTAAAGAGCTAGAGAAGCCGGATACAGATAGCACAGTAACAGGGTGGTAAGAAAGGGCTGCTTCTCGGTTTGGTCACCAAGTTCTTCTGTGGCAACAGATAGGCTGCCGATTCACACTTGTAGTAACCCACTGTGGCTCAGCTCAGCGTCCCCTCTCCAGCAGCAATCGCAACCTCACAGACCATTCAGAGGGAGGCGGGGCCTGTGATGCCAGCTCATCAATGAATCAGCATGTAAGCAGGTGAGGGGACAGATGACAGGTCACTGGGGCTGAAACCCTTTGGATATCAGTAAAGGGAGCCTGCTAACGCAACTGAGCCTGCTGGAGAGGGATCTCAAGTCCAAGACTGTGCAAAATGATCCCCACTCCCTGCAGAAAAGCAACTAGGAAAGCATGCTCTTCAAGGTCAGACACCAGACAATTCCCTGATACAGTGTTAACCAGATTCAGAAAGCCTAAATGGTGAAAAGGCTCATTTGAGAAGCTGATCCTGATTCTAAACAAGCAGAGTTGAAGATTTACCGCCAAACAGAGACAAAGTTCCCTTGTCACCGATAAACATATTCCACTTCACGGGCACAGGGTTGAAAAATAAGCTGTTACCTAAATTTGGCTGTGTTTTCTGCACTGTGCAGGCTCAGGGATTTGAAAATTAGGAGGGAAAAGTCACCGTTTATTTTAAAATACAGTAGACTGGAAATCACAACTCTTAAGCCCTTATGCTTGTATCCATGCAACAGAGCTCGAACACTAATTAACTGCATTATCCTAAAAGACTGCCTCAGTTTCTTCACATTTCTAAAAGGCAAAATGCAACTTGTTAGCTCCTTACCAATTGTACTTAATAGCAGAACAGTTGTGAGAGCTCAGAATTCTCACAAAGTACTTTTTTATTAAAGACAGTGTTACAAAGGTAGGAAGTTGCTATGAAAGCTAGAAAACTACAGGCTTGTCTTCTTTGAATGTGCAGTTTGACAGGCTTGTCTTCTTTGAATGTGCAGTTTGGGGGATATTTTGTTATTGTTGTTGCTTCTTATTCCTGATTGACTTGAGCAGTTTCTAGGATTTGTTCTGCACTCTGATTTATTTTCTTATAGTATTTGCTTATTTGGTTTTGCTTGTTGTGTGTATGTATGTGTGTGTGTATATATATATATATGCTAAGTCACTTCAGTATATATATATAATCTCCTTGGTATTTAGTATATGTGAACGTGCACCCTCTTTATTTTAAATACACAGGCCATTTTTTCCTGACAATTGTCATAGTTCTACTTGGAACTAATATTTCACAACAATACTATACATGAAATGATATCCTTCTACAATAAAGAAAGTAGTCCTGGAACCATAGACATAACCAGATTTAGTAGAAACTCACTCTCTTCTATCAGAGAAGGCAATGGCACCCCACTCCAGTACTCTTGCCTGGAAAATCCCATGGACAGAGGAGCCTGGTAGGCTGCAATCCATGGGGTCGTGACTGAGCGACTTCACTTTCACTTTTCACTTTCATGCATTAGAGAAGGAAATGGCAACCCACTCCAGAGTTCTTGCCTGGAGAATCCCAGGGATGGGGAAGCCTGGTGGGCTGCCGTCTATGGGGTTGCACAGAGTCAGACACGACTGAAGTGACTTAGCAGCAGCAGCAGCACTGTCTTCTATAGCTCTCCCACAGTCCCACCAGACTCAGTGATACAATCATCTGAATGAGATAATGAAGCATGCTTTCCAAGAATTTTCAGAAATTTACTTGAAAGTATCTGAGATTGTTTTAAAAAAGGATAGGTTTATACACAAAAATTAGCAATATACTTTATTTAAAGTTCTTTCTCCAAAGCATTTGCCATGAGTGTTAGTATCCCAAAGTTTGAAAGATGCAGAAGAAATATACCATTGTAGTTCTATAGCTAGGGCTAATTATTTTAAAGCCCCACTTTTTTAATCTATAAAATGGATAATAGGACACTTTGTTCATTTGTTGGAAAGTTAGATGTGGTAGGGACTTCCCTGGTGGCCCAGTGGCTGAGACTCCACACCCCTAACAAAAGGGGCCCAGGTTCCATCCCTGGTCAGGGAACAAGATCCCTTGTGCTGCAACTAGGAGTTCATATGCCATAACTAAAGATCCTGCATGCTGCAATGAAGATCCAAGATTCCAAGTACTGCAACTAAGACCTGGCACAGCCAAACAAATAAATCAAATAAATATATATATTTTAAATGATATAATGTAGATGGCATTAAGCACAGCACTTTCATTCATTTATACAAAAGTTATGTATTGAGCATTTGTTATGATCTATACATGGTTTTAGATTTCTAGGTGCTGGAGACACAGCAGTAATGAAGAAAGGCAAAGCTTCTGCATACAGAGTTTACACCTCAGATCAGAAAACAACAAATTAACAGAGTAAATAAGAAAATATCACATATGAATGAATGCTATGGAGACTGTTCAAACCAGATTAACAAAACAGAAAGTGAGTAGTATGTATACAAAATTTGAGATATATTTTTCAATTAACTCATTCACTTAAACATATCCATTTAAAAGAAGAATTTCACTACAGAGCCTTCAGAGATCAACGGATAATACGAAAATACTAGAGATCAAAGGATAATAGAAAATGTAACTCTACAAACATAAATTTGCAAATGTAGGTGAAATGAATAGTCTTTAAAAATAAAGCTACCCAACAGGAAATAGTTTGAACAGCCCTAAATTGTTAAGTAAATTGAGTTTACAATTTTAAAAGTCCCCCAAAAAGAAATCTTCAGACCACATGGTTTCCTTGGAGAATTCTACCAACAATGTGAAGAATAATTAACATCAATTCTCCAAAACATCTTCAAGAAAATAGAAAGGAGGCAACAGTTGCTAATTCATTTTATGAACTCAGTATTAGCCTAATAAAGGCAATACCAAAAAAGGAAACTAGAGACAAACATCTCATTAATATAGACTCAAAAATCCTTAATAAACATTAAGAAAATAATTTAGCAATATATAAAAAGAATTATCTGCCACAGCCAAGTAGGGTTCAGTCTAAGGCTATGAAACTGAAAGAGTTAAGGAAAATATAATCAAAATAATTTACTGCATTAACAGACTAAAGAAAAACAATCATAGTCATTATCTACTGATTTAGAAATAATATGTAACAAATTTAACATGCATTCATAATTTTAAAAAATCTCAATGAAATAGGAATAGAGGGCAACTTTCTTAACTTGATAAAGCACATATGTCTACAAAAACCTACTAGTCACAGTATACTTAATGATGAGGGACTGAATGAAATAAAATTATCCCATTGGAGAATGGCATGATTGTCTACATAGAAAATACAGGAAAAAAATCTTAAAAAAAAACCCAACTCCTAGAATGAATAGTGAGTTTAGCAAGGTCACAGGATGCTAGCTAAAAATTAACTGTACTAATGGGTAGTCATCTATACTAGCAATAAATATGGATGCTGAAAATTAAGACATGGTACCACTAACAATGGCTCAAAAAATGAATGCTGAGGTTTAAACCTAACAAAACACGTAGCAAATGTATCTGCCCAAAATTACAAAACCTTTGCTGAAGGAAATAAAATATTTAAATAAACAGAGAGACACTGTGTTCATGTATTAGAGCACTCAACATAGTAAAGATGCCAATTCTTCCCAAATTGATACACAGGTTCAACACACTTCCAATAAAATATGAACAAGATTATTTTTAATACAGAAAAGATCATATGGATTACATGGAGAGAAAAAGGAACTAGAATAGCTGAAACACTTTTTAAAAGAAGATTAAGCCTTGAAATAATTCTACCTGATTTCAAAAGTTATGCAGCTTCACTAATCAAGACTGTAGTACAGGTAGAGAGATGGGCACATAGTCCTATGGGACAGAACAGAAAACCTAGAAATAAATCTACACAATTATCCACAACTGATTTTTGACAAAGATGCCAAGAGAAAATCAATGTAGGATAGAGAGCTTGTCAACAGGTGGTGCTGGGGCAACTGGACATCTACAGGCAAAAACTTCACCAAGATCTCACATCTTATACAAATATTAGCTCACAATGGATCACAGAATTAAATGTAAAACTGTAAAAGTTTAAGGAAAAGTAGAAAATATCTACAATTTGGGACTAGGCAAAGATATTTTTTAGGCTTGACACTAAAATCATTATCTATAACAGAGAAATTTCTAAGCTGGATATCATCAAATTTAGAAACTGTCGCTCTTTTCAGATTTCATTAAGAGGATGAAAACACAAGCTCCAGAGTGGGAGAAGATATTTGCAAACCGCATTTCTGACAAAATATCTGACTACTATTTAAACAAAATATATAAAGAATATACAACATTCAACAGTAAGAAGCATACAACCCAGTTAGAACATGAACAAAAGACATGAAGACATATCATCAAAATAAGATATATGACTGGCAACAAAGCACAAGCAGAGATGCTTGATACCATTAGTAATTACTGAAATGCAAAACAAAACTACAGTGAGGCATTATTACAAATCCAATGTGTAATGGCTGTGAAAAATTATTGTCAAGACCAAAGGCTGGTGAGGATGCAGAGATACTGGATCATTCACACACAGCTAGTGGGAATGCAAAATGGTGTAGCCACTCTGAAAAACTGTAGTAGCTTTTTAAAAAAAAATTCTAAACATATATCAGACATTTAACTCAGCAATTGCACTCCTGAGCATCTATCCCAAAGCAATGAAAATATATGTTTAGACAAAAATCTTTACATAAATTATTATAGCGTTTTTGCCAGCCCCAAACTGGAAATAATCTATAAACAAACAGTGGAACACCCATACCAGCAAGAAAAAAGGAATGAACTATTGGTATCCACAAGCTGGATGAATCTCAAGAAGATTATGCTGACCAAAAAAAAAAAAAAAAAAAAAAAGCCAATCTAAAAAGGTTACATGCTGCATGATTACATGTATGCAACATTCTCAAAATGACAAATTATAAAAATGGATGACAGATTCAGTTCACCCAAACTCATGTCATCAAGTCGGTGATGCCATCCAGCCATCTCATCCTCTGTCGTCCCCTTCTCCTCCTGCCCCCAATCCCTCCCAGCATCAGTCTTTTCCAATGAGTCAACTCTTCACATGAGGTGGCCAAAGTATTGGAGTTTCAGCTTTAGCATCAGTCCTTCCAATGAACACCCAGGACTGATCTCCTTTAGAATGGACTGGTTGGATCTCCTTGCAGTCCAAGGGACTCTCAAGAGTCTTCTCCAACACCACAGTTTAAAACCATCAATTCTTTGGCATTCAGCTTTCTTCACAGTCCAACTCTCACATCCATACAAGACCACTGGAAAAACCATAGCCTTGACTAGACAGACCTTTGTTGGCAAAGTAATGTCTCTGCTTTTGAATATGCTATCTAGGTTGGTCATAACTTTCCTTCCAAGGAGTAAGTGTCTTTTAATTTCATGGCTGCAATCACCATCTGCCGTGATTTTGGAGCCCCCCAAAACAAAATCTGACACTGTTTCCACTGTTGCCCCATCTATTTCCCATGAAGTGATGGGACCAGATGCCATGATCTTAATTTTCTGAAAAGTGGATACCAAAGAGTAAGCAAAGAGTAGGGGTCAGAGGAAGTGAATGTGCAAATGATACATGCAGATGGGAACATGTTAACGGATATTGATTACTGTCAATGTCAATATCCTAGTTATGATATTCTGCTAGAGTTTTATAAGATGTTACCATGGGGAAGAACTACTTTGCCACGTATCTCTCCATATCATTTCTTACAATTAATTGCTATGAATTTATAATTATCTCAAATAGTTCACTTAAACATTAAATTTAAAAATTTAAATACCTTTTTAACATCTATTATAGGTTCTGAATATACACAACCAAACAAAACCAGTGATTCATCGAGCTTACGTTATAATGGGGCTTCCCTGGTGGCTCAAACGGTAAAGAATCTGCCTGCAATGCAGGAGACTAGGGTTCAATCCCTTGGTCATGAAGATCCCTTGGAGAAGGAATTGGCAACCCACTCCAGTTTTCTTGCTTGGAGAATTCCATGGACAGGAGAGCCTGGCAGACTACAGTCCATGGGGTCACAAAGAGTTGGACACAACTCAGCAACTAACACACACACACACAGAGACACACACACATTATAACGGTGTGGGGGAGACAGTAGAATTGGGCAAGGAGAATTTAATATGCTGAATGGAGGGAGGGAATGGTGGTGCAAGTAAAATGTGGTGATCATTGAGTCCTCACTGATGTGATATTTGAGCAAAGATTTGAAGGAGGTGCAAAAGGGAGCCACATGAATACCTAGAGCACACATATGGGTGCCTTCTCGGTGTATGTAGCTTTCTGCAACCTCTGGACAGTCAGTTAATATACTCTACAAGTCACTCTGTTAGGGAGCTTTCTTGAAATCAGCCTTTATGTCTCATTTCTGATGTTAAAGCACAGAGCACCATCTGACCAATTTTTCCTCTAGGAAAAGCAACTATAAATCACCAGTTTTGTTGGTGAATCCACTGCCTGTGTCTATTTACTGTTGGAGTATGTAAGGAAAATATTGTTGCTTAATGCTATCCTCAGGAACACATGAAACATAATTAGGAAAATAAATACAAAATGTCACAGAGCATTAGAAAGGAAAAAAGAAAAGTGTTCTTAATTATCAGCTAATTTGGGTTAATATAACCATTACCTCCCACAATATCAATAATCAAGGTTGCACGTTCAAAAACAACAGATGTCCTTAATGTTTCAGAAGTGCTTGAGTAAAAGCCACTTTATTTACAGAGAAATGTGAGCAAACTTTACAACAGCTCACAAGGGCTCAAGGATTTTCTAGATGAACAAACTAGTTAACATTTATAGCACGTGGTACAGAGGATACTAAAACTTCTTGCAGTTTAGATACAGTTAAATTTAATTGAAAGGCAAGTGGTATATCATGTTGTAAAAACCAAACATCTTAAGATGACAGATGACTCCACAACCAACCACTGGTCTTGGTAAGTTACAGGTGACTGTGAAAATGCAGGCTCATTTCAAGATGCATCTCTCCTAGCTACATGTTGGAATTTTATTTATTTTTCTGGCCAGCTCTTCTTGAGAAGCCCAAGTTCAGGTAAAGCACGTCTTAAATGCACTTGGGTGACCCTCACTGATCCTTAAAATTGAAAAATAAACATGATTTATTGGTTAAGGGGAAAATGTTGGCTTTCCTTCAAGGAAGAGAGAACCCAGTGATTCCCCCCAGTGATTCCCAAGAAGACTTTTGCCCCAGTGAAGTTTTTCCCCAAATGCTGCTCCCCTCAATACATCTTGATGTAGTCGGTGTTTCTCAGTGGGAATAGACACTGTTATGCTTTTCAAATTGTCACAAGTTACAAATTAAACATGTGCAGCTTAAAAATAGCTCACCATGGGGCTGCAGAGAGAAGCAGAGCAGAGCCTTGCAGCAAAGTCACAGGTTTTGAAAGTGGGTCTTGATAAAATATCAGACTAGCTAGTTGTCCATCAGAGAGGACTGTGCCAATGCCAGGGCCATTATTATTCCAGAAACATTGCTATTCACCTACTTCAATGAATACAGAACATATCAACACACTATAACTTTTGCATCAACTTTGGAAACAGCTTTGAGAATATAAAGCATGCCAAAATCAAACACGCTGGCCAGAAATATACCCATTTCATGTGCCCAGGGCTAAACCAATGAAAAAAGAAAACCCACTGAATTAATATTCTAGGTAATACCTAACACTAAATTATCCATAATTTGGGCTTCCCAGGTAGCACTAGTGGTAAAGAACCTGCCTGCCAGTGCAGGGAATATAAGAGATGTGGGTTCAATCCCTGGGTTGGGAAGATCCAATGGAGAAGGGAATGGCAACCCACTCCAGTATTCTTGCCTGGAAAATTTCATGGTCAGAAGAGACTGGCGGGTTACAGTCCATAGGGCAGCAAAGAGTCGGACACGACAGAGCACACATACACACATACAAATTTACCCCCACACAATGAGACCAAAACTACCGACGTGAGAATTCTGCATCACACTGGAATATAAAGGAGATGATACATTACAAATATTTAGATGCAAATAAATCCATAAAAGTGTGCATTTAAGACAAATTATAGTTTGTCTTAAAAACCCAGACAGCTGAATTTCCAGCTATTTTTTGTCTTGTTTTTAAGAGGGAGAGCCATAATTTTTCATACCTGAGACTTGAGAGGTAAGTATAAAATTGTTTACGACATACTTTAGGGAAATAGTCCATTGTAAATATGTGCCAGCCAGAGCTGTGTGAGGACTCCCTTACTGGGGCTCCATCCACCCAGAGCCCTGTCTGAAAGCCTGATTATTATTATTGTCATGGGAGCTGGGAATAGATGTGTTTTGCTGTTGGAGAGCCCTGAAAGTCCAAGTCAGAGGCATGTGTCATACTTCAAAGAAAATAAAAGCACACTGAAGAGTCCTCATCAGCAGAGACATGGCTGAGGGCGTGGGCACAGAAACGGGTTTCTGGGTCAGCATGCAGAACTTGGAAGGCTGGTAGACTGAGGTGCTAGCTGCATGAAAGTTGCCTCTTTCTCAGCCACAGATTTACTCCCAGATTATAAAAAGGACAACGTGAAGACTCCTAAGGCCCACTATTGCACAAAATTAGACTGAAAAGTATAAGCTGGAAAAAATTCATATTAGCTTCTTTTCTTTATAATAGATTCCATCATCACCACCACCACACACACACCCTCACCCACCCAGAGTTTCTAATGGGTCATACAGAGTAAGGAAAGTGAAAGTTTTAGTCACTCAGTCATGTCTGATTCTTTGCAACCCTATAGACTATGGCCACCAACGCTCCTGTGTCCATGGGATTTTCTAGGGAAGAATAATGGAGTGGGTAGCAATTTCCTCCTCCAGGGGATCTTCCCAACCCAGGGGTTGAACCTGGGTCTCCGCATGCAGGAAGATTCTTTCCCACCAGGGAAGCCCATAGAGTAACAAACTGGGTTCTAATTTAGCACTTGAATTAAATATCAAGTTATTTACTTTTACTCAAACTCATTTTACTATTAGGCAGCTGTGTAATCTCTGGCCTAAAAAATATATATGTTGGGATTATAAAACAATATACTACAAGCATATATCAATTTTAAAGTGTTCATTTATAAATGCTTTTATTTATTGAGATCCCTGGAACTTATTTACTTCAATTTTATCTACACTTCTCTACAGTTTTTCTCAAAGTACATCTTTGGCCTATTTTCATCAGAACTAGCTGGAATGCCTGTTTAAAACAATTCTTGGCCCTCACCTTCAACATACAGTCATAGAATCCTTGGATTCAGGCAGGAAATCTTACAAACTTAGTATCTCCTGAGTCCTCAAAAACAGAATTTTGATAATCAAAACAACTTAAGCTGACTTCTACCCTAGAATAAAGTCAAAGAAGAGCCAATTACAATTTGAAGATGATAAAATTATGATTCTATGAATGTTTCAATAATCTACCAGGCAGCCTAAAGCCATCTGCAATTGTTGAGAGGCTTGGATATCGTCTTGGTAATCCATCCCCTGCTTTTCATTTCAAAACAAATTACACGTGAGTGAAGGAAGCTTCATTTTCTCTTATATCAGAGACAATCAACAAGGTGGGTTAACACAATTAGGTTGCTTATTTTGGCTTCACCAAAAGTCATCAACCACAAGCTGTCCTAAATCTAATGGACACACACATAGGCATGGTGACAATGTCTATATACAACATTTTATTAGAATGGCCAATGTAATTAAAAAATAATTAGGCCACAAAGACGATTTGGATTAGGATAAAGCATGCTAGTTCTCTTCCCTCCTGCCTACTATTATATTTTTTGAATATTAGTCTTTCTTTTCCAATTACCATGTGTTTTTCTTTAATTTGGTGAATATAATTATGAGTAAGCTGAATCCAGTCAATATCTGTTTTTGTTTCATAAGGAAGAAGCACAGGACTTTCTGCTTCATTCTCCTGTGAGGTGAGATATCAGAAAAGATAATTTTGAGTCTCAGGTAACAAGCTAAAGAGCAGTGTATAATTTTTTAAAAATTGAAAGGAGCAATAAATGTATTGGCCTCATCCTAACTCTCAACTAATACATACAGATGATGAGCTGATTCAGAAAAAAAAAGAGAAAGAAAAAGAAATTATTGAGTTTCTACTACTTTCCAGGCAGAGGTCAGTAATTAACTCTTAAATGATGTTAAGGTACATACTGGGCATTTAGAAATGTGAGCTTAGCTGTCAGAAGAAAGGTCAGGGTTGTAGGTTACATGTGGAAGTCATCCATGTAGAAGTGACAGTTAAAGCTGACTACAGATAGAGCTCCTAAAGGACACAGAAGTGACCTACAAGGCTGTTGTCACAGCATCTCAGTTATAAATGGCTTTGCCCTATTTTTCACTCAAGATTGAATTGCCTTACACTATTTATCATAAAAGTTTATTTTTAAAAGAGATGTAAACTTAAAAAAAAATCAAAGAAGAACTTAGAATAAAAACAAGAAAACAAAGAACTAAAGATTATGAGAAATAAGTGATAGTAAATCTGAAATTTTCTTGATTTGTTCAACAAAAAAGAATTTCTCACTTATTTGAGTGAGTGAGTGAGTAAAGTTGCCTACTCGTGACTGACTTTTGCCATTCCATGGACTGTAGCCCACCAGGCTTCTCTGTCCATGGGATTTTCCAGGCAAGAATACTGGAGTGGTTTGCCGTTTCCTTCTCCATCTCACTTATTTAAACAGCTAGAAACATATGTAATGGCATTAGACAATCATTGAAACATATTTATTCATTAATACACATTTATGATTCTCTTTTGCAAAATTCCTGCTAAAGTTTCCATTGATGATTTTATAACTACACTAATACTACAGGCCAAATGCCAAAAAAAAAGCACATATTCTAGTCCTGAAGCTAATCATCACCTCCATCGTGCTATGATAACCACTAGAGCTGCCACAACATGCCACTTTCAGATAAAACTGACAGGGCAGCACACTCGGGCACACCATTATGGGAAAGCAAGGTCACAACAACAGAATACAGCCAATGCTGTTCTTCCCAAATTATGTATTCCTGCTTTCATTCACATAAAGCAAATTATATTATACTCAAATTTAAAAAATGGTACAGATGAACCTACTTGTAAAGCAGAAATAGAGACACAGACAGACAAACATGAACACCAAATGGGGAAACGGTGCAGGGGGCTTGGCAGGTAGGATGAATTAGGAGCTCAGGATTTACATATACATGCTTCTATGTATAAAATAGACAACTAATGAGAATCTACTGTATAGCACAGGGAAAAAAGCAAAGAAGGTACAATCTGTTTGTAGGATATATATTAAGTTAACCTTAGAAATGTTTTCCAATATACATTAGTGAAAGTGAAGTTGCTCAGCCGTGTCCGACTCTTTACGACCCCATGGACGGTAGCCTACCAGGCTCCGCCATCCATGGGATTTTCCAGGCAAGAATACTGGAATGTGCTGCCATTTCCTTCTCCAGGGGATGTTCCCAACCCAGCGATTGAACCCGGGTCTCCTGCATGTGTTTTTACCCAGGTCCTCCTGGGTAAAGCACACAGACGCTTTACCATCTGAGTGAGCCACCAGGGAAGCCAAAAACTGTTTGATTCCACTTATATAAGATACTTAGAGGAGTTAAATTCATAAACTCAGAAAGTACATTGGTAAATGGCAGGGGCCAGGGGCAGAGGGCTGGAGACTGGGGAGGAAGTTAGTGTTTAATGGGGATGGGATATCAGTTTAGGACAATGAAAAATTCAGGAGATGGATGATATTATGTGACTTTTACCACAATAAAATAACATTTTCTAAAAAAGATTTCTTTAGGACTTCAGTTCTAAGTTCAATTTTGACTAGCTGAAGGAAAAGAATGCCTCAGAATCTGCTGTGCCTCTTGAATGTCCTTGAGTGTGCTCCACGGATTCATTTCCAAACAGCAGTCAGAAGAGAATCACACTGCACAGACTCCCCTGGAACTTGCTGCCAGACCCCCCTCTCATCAGAGCAGCGCAATTAAATATTCAGGATCCTGTCACAGTGGTGTCAGAGTAACACAGGACTCTGACCTTCTGCAGGAAAATCAGTCTGGGAACAAATGCATGACAATGGGTGACACTAACCGTGCGCTGTAACCGAAAACCACCTAATGCAGTTTTCATGTAACAAACTCTCCAGGACAGTAACTGTACTATTCAATTTTCACTGCAGTAGTCACACTAAAAGCCTTTTTAATGCATGCTGCAAATTCATATTCAGATCCATCCACAGCTGACCCCCTGCTCCATGTTTAACTCCAGAGCTCATGCAGCAAGAGAGGGAGGTTGTGAGACAAGCACCAGACTGAGAGTTAGCAGGCATTCTGGATTTCTCAAAGCCCAGAGTTGAGTGAGTTGCTTCAGGTTTCAATGCCCTGCTGTGTAAAATGATGGCACTGGATTACATAATCCCTGTATTCTTTTCTAATTCAACAAAATTAATGACTATACAAAGAGATCTAAAACATAAGTATTTTAATAGCCATATAATGTTTCATAATATGAATGTAATTCAGTCTATTTACCATCCTTCTACTGACAGCTATTCAGGACTTTTCAGGTGTCCTATGCTATCGCAAACAATACTACGATAAATAACTCTATGGATACATTCTTATGATATGGAGTTTTTATTGCTGTAGATTTATATCATTTATTTAGATGCATGCCTACTACATTATGTTCAGATAGAAAACGCGTTACAGAGACATGTATGTAATATGACGCATTCTGTGAAATAAAGCTACATGCTCTACCTGTGTGTATATCATTTGCAAAGAATGGTAACCTACATTGTTGGTGGGAGACAACAGAAGACACACAAAAAAGGAGACTGTCACAAAACAGTTGCTCTCATGGTATAGTGCTAACATTGGGAATATACCACTATGGAATTTATGAAAAGATGAAAGATTTTAATATACATATATGAGAAAGATATGCAGATTAAAAGAAAAATTCATTTCATGAAGTTATAGGAAACATAGGCAAATTTTTTCTGGTATTTTTATGTACTGTTTTTGGACAGAAGTAACATATAGACAAAAGGGGAAAATAATAAATCTGTAATATGAACTTCTCTTATAGGTTCTATGCTTGCAAAATGCCAATGACATCTATTGAACACTTTTTATGGGCAGGCCATCACTGTGAAAATTGTGTCCAGTTATCTAATCTTCACAAGAAGCTCCTGAGGTAGGTTTTCTAATCTCCACAAAAAGGATGGAGGAACTGAAGCTGAGATTCACTAACTCTCCTAAATGTGCTGTGATATTAAGTACCATGAATGAAAGTGAAAGTCACTCAGTCATGTCTGACTCTTTGCAACCCCATGGACTGTACAGTCCATGGAATTCTCCAGGTCAGAGCACTGGAGTGGGTGTCCTTTCCCTTCTCCAGGGGATCTTTCCAACCCAGGGATTGAACCCAGGTTTCCCACATCGCAGGCAGATTCTTTACCCTCTGAGCCACCAGGGAAGCCCAAGTATCATATCCTAAATATATTTCACCATTTGCCTGACCCCCAAATCCATGCACTGAAGCATCATGGAACATCAGTGTCCAACTCTCTGTCTGCCATGGAGACTGACAAACCCACATGCATCACTCCTATGACTGAGAGCAAAAGTACCACGGTTTTCTACAATGGGAGTGCTGAAATGCAACAGATAAACCCGATGTGTGAGAAGTGCTCAAAGCAAAAGTTAATAAAATTGCTTAGAAAAATAACAAATATTATTGAATAATATAATCTTTACTACTCTGAAATATTTTTAATGAATACTATAGTTTCATAGAGGGACCTATATACTATATTACACTTAAGGAATTTTGTAAGATGGAGCTTGGCAAACTGAACAGCATTTAATTTCAACTGAGGTAGGTCTACTGTTAGTCCTGTAGAGTAACTACTTGTGTGTCAGTGAAGTAGGTTTACAGGAAAAAACCTTTTCTCCCCAATCTTTAATCAGTCTGAGAAGTATGTTTTCAATATTTTATAATTTTGCCTTTAATAAAATACTGTTTATCTCATGAGCATTTGGGCACATTTTGAAAATTCACTCATCATCTATGAGCACAGATGGATTTTATCTTTTACAATATGATTCCTGAGACCTTTCTCATATAGCTTTCTCTCAAGAAAAATTCTCTCCATACCCTTCTTCTGAGATTAGCCTAGAATCTACATTCTGCTGCCAAAACACAGATTCATTTCTACAATGTTCCATACAGGGCCATGGATGGCTGCTATCATGTAGGATTTAAGGGCAATTTCTCCATTTAGAAACTTGAAAAAAAATCTGGCCATAGCAGCCATCAGTCAACTCAGTCTTCATTCTCATCTTTTATTTCTCAGCATTCTTCACACAGAAAAGAAGGTCACATGTGTACTTACTCTATTGCTGGACATCTTGTAAAGAGCAAGAAACAAGGACTTGGACCATCTGAGATTCCTATGCAAGCTCTTTGAACATATTATCCATGATTTTGGCATGTCACTTTAGAATGTCTATGCCTCATTTTTATCATGTGTAATATACAGATGACACCACCCTTATGGCAGAAAGTGAAGAGGAACTAAAAAGCCTCTTGATGAAAGTGAAAGAGGAGAGTGAAAAAGTTGGCTTAAATCTCAACATTCAGAAAACGAAGATCATGGCATCTGGTCCCATCACTTCATGGGAAATAGATGGGGAAACAGTGGAAACAGTGTCAGACTTTATTTTTGGGGGCTCCAAAATCACTGCAGATGGTGATTACAGCCATGAAATTAAAAGACGTTTACTCCTTGGAAGGAAAGTTATGACCAACCTAGGTAGCATATTCAAAAGCAAAGACATTACTTTGCCAACAAAGGTCCGTCTAGTCAAGGCTATGGTTTTTCCAGGGGTCATGTATGGATGTGAGAGTTGGACTGTGAAGAAAGCTGAGCACCAAAGAATTGATGCTTTTGAACTGTGGTGTTGGAGAAGACTCTTCAGAGTCCCTTGGACTGCAAGGAGATCCAACCAGTCCATTCTAAAGGAGATCAGCCCTGGGATTTCTTTGGAAGGAATGATGCTAAAGCTGAAACTCCAGTACTTTGGCCACCTCATGGGAAGAGTTGACTCATTGGAAAAGACTCTGATGCTGGGAGGGATTGGGGGCAGGAGGAGAAGGGGACGACAGAGGATGAGATGGCTGGATGGCATCATTGACTCGATGGACGTGAGTCTGAGTGAACTCCAGGAGATGGTGATGGACAGGGAGGCCTGGCGTGCTACAGTTCATGGGGTCACAAAGAGTCGGACATGACTGAGCGACTGAACTGAAGTGAACTGAATTCATGACACCCATAGAATAAGCCTACCCAATAAAATTCTTAAGAGAATTGAATGACATAATGTATATTGAACACATTGGAAAGTATCTGGTATATAGCAGATATCACATCAGTGGAAGTTGCTGCTGGTACCTTTATTTTTAGATCCAAAATCGAGAAGGAAATCTTTCAAAGCAAATATTAAATAGAGTTGGAGGAAGCATCTAAAGTTCCTCAGAGTACCTTAGGAGAACCGTCTCACATACTGCTATGAAGATCATTTGGATAATAATAAGAGTTAATATCAGTTTATAAGCAATATAGGAATATATCTGCATTCTATCATGTAAACATTGACTACAGTGATGGGAAAAAACTTGCTGAAACAATTGTACTTCACAGTTCAAGAGCATGGACAGACCCATGGAGGGACTTCAAAAGATTACAAAATGGTATGAGTACGTGCACATTTTTGACAAAAGAGTTTAGCGCTTCCATTCAATGCTGAAAAGTTTTGAACAGTTTAGAAATAAGATGTGATTCTACACTAGTTATACTGAGGTAAACAATTTATGTCATCAGATTTTGTTCCCTCTAGACAACTGAGGAATATACCAAACTATAAAATACAGTCGAGTGCCATGTTTAGTCATCTTTTGGGCAGGGGGTGACTGTCCCCTTTGATAGCATCTGAAAATTATAAACTTCCTCTTAAGATGAACTGTAGTTGACTGTATCGTCAATGGTTCCTAGTGGCAGTTTCTCCCTCACAGAGGCTGGAAATGATCCTTTCTCTCCCTTTCTGGATACAATCTCTCCTGGCATTGATCTCCACCCCCTCCCATACCTCCCCTGTTCTCTGTGAGGTCATAAGAATAAGCCCTTCTTTATCACTGGCCATCTAAGGCATGGAAAGGGAAGGAAAGAAAGAGGAAAGGGAAGGAAGGAAAATGGGACAGAGAGGCCAGATTCATACACAGGCGTGAAGAGAGGGGGAGGAAAAAAGAGTGGAAGGGAAGGAGAGAGAGAGAGAAAGAAAGAAAGGGAAGAGAGATTATGACTTGGTAGTTTCTGGCATGTTAATATTTAATATGTAGGTTTCTGAGAGACAACGCTCCCAAACCCCTCAACTCCTTTACCCACTCAGCACATTTTCTCTGAAATAAAGAAGTATTTGATCTACAGCTTTTAAAGCTACCTATGAATCACATTTTAAAATCACCTATGACTAATACAGCAATTTTATTTTTTTATTTTTTTCAGTTGTTTTTTTAATCAAAGGTATATATATTATTCAGTGAGTCAAATAGTTCCACCATACTTATTTTGAAACTTTACAGTTCCCCCAATGTCCCCACTATCCACATACACTATTTTATGGGTTCAAGAGGCAAACCTTTTCAATTATTTATTATTCAGTGGCATCCTCATAATACTACGTCTTGATATTTTTTAATCATAAAAATGAAAATATTTCCCTTCACAAACACAACCACACACCCCATCCCCACCAGTAGAATACACCTTAGTTCCACTTTTCCTAATACAGCTAGACCACAATATTCCTTGAATCGATAATTAATGCCTACATTATTCTGATAATGTAAATGCTGCTTATAACTGAGATATATATTGTGCTATCGGGAGCTTTCCTTATTTGGGACTGCTTTTAATTTTTCCTTTCCTTTTTTTTTTTTTTAAGGAGAGTCTGTTTATAAGCACACCACTTACTTACAAATGTAAGTTATTATGACAACTGTTTTTAATTGCTATACCCTCCTTGATGTTCTCATGGCCTAATAAATAGCTCAACCATAGCATTGATAATATTGTAACATTATTATATAATAAAACATGAACTCCTTGAGACATGGGCTGTGTCTTGTTCATGGAGATATGTCTCCCCTGCATCCTACTTCCCTCAATACCTAATCAACTGGCACTTATTTAATTCCATTTTTGTTGAAAAGGAGGCAAAAATTTTTTGCTTTTATCAGTTGGAGACAAGCATAGGGAGAGGAGAATTGAGGAAACGGTTAGGAAAGAAGTAACACATGAAGTGGAGGACAGAGGAGCCTTGAGTGCTTCAGTCCATGGGGTCGCAGGAGTCAGACACGACTTAGTGACTGAACAACAGCTTTTTGAGAAGAGTACCCTGAATAGCTGCCCTTAATCAAGAGTCATCTACGAGCGGGCATCATTTTAGGTGAGGTGTAGATATTATATCATCCCCATGAGGTAGGTATTATTATCGCCATTTCACAGATGAGAAAAAGATGTCCAGAGTTAAATAATGTGCCCTCCATCTCATGAGCTGAGGTTCAAATCTGATCAATGCTTGTGTTGTTAAGCCATATCACTACACTGAGGGAGTAGCAACCACAGTATCTACAGGCATGTCGATTTTTAAAAATTTGAGTGAAAAAAAAAAAATCCAAAGTTCTAGCTTTAAATTGCTACAGTCCTCACTCTTTCCTCTTCATTTAAATGGACTTGTTTCACTCAAATTTTTAATAATACAGCAATTTTAAAATAATTTGCCCTTTTAAAGTATTATATAGTATCAAATTACAATACTATAGTATCAAGCTACTTATATATCATACATCAGTGTAGAGTGTGCTTCTTCTTTCAGATCAGATCAGTTCAGTCACTCAGTCGTGTCCAACTCTTTGCAACCCCATGAATCACAGCACGCCAGGCCTCCCTGTCCATCACCAACTCCCGGAGTTCACTGAGACTCACATCCATCGAGTCAGTGATGCCATCCAGCCATCTCATCCTCTGTCGTCCCCTTCTCCTCCTGCCCCCAATCCCTCCCAGCATCAGGGTCTTTTCCAATGAGTCAACTCTTCCCATGAGGTGGCCAAAGTACTGGAGTTTCAGCTTTAGCATCATTCCTTCCAAAGAAATCCCAGGGCTGATCTCCTTCAGAATGCACTGGTTGGATCTACTTGCAGTCCAAGGGACTCTCAAGAGTCTTCTCCAACACCACAGTTCAAAAGCATCAATTCTTCGGTGCTCAGCCTTCTTCACAGTCCAACTCTCACATCCATACATGACCACAGGAAAAACCATAGCCTTGACTAGATGAACCTTTGTTGGCAAGGTAATGTCTCTGCTTTTGAATATGCTATCTAGGTTGGTCATAACTTGCCAAACTAGTTATTTGTTGCAGAATGGATGAGAAGACCACATTCTCCTTGGTGAACTAGAAAAAAAAAATCCCTTCTATTCCACTATTGCTCTTTTGAATTGATAGAACTTTACATGGTGTATCATTGCCCTTTCTGCTATAAGGTAAGTTATTTTCAATTCAGTTTAACAAATGTGAATTGGGTCATAATGCTTTCCTTATATCAGGCCCAAGAAGTGCATGAATTACATCTGCTCTAGAAATTGTATAGGACTACCAATGTCAGGGGTGAACTGCATCAGTGAAAAAAGTACTAACTGAGAAAAACTTATTGTGTTAAAATTCATTTGCTTTCCCCTTGAAAAGATTCACAGTTTTCATAATAAGTATTTTTTAATATTTTCTTTGTGCTTCAGGTGCCATCATTGCAAAATATTTCACTTGACTTTTACATTATTCATTCATTCATTCATTCCAACATTTATTAAGGAAGGAACTATAAAATCAGATTACTTTGATATAGTTCTAGTTTCTTTAAGATCAGCATTAAAGTAGAGGGATCCATCTAACTGGAGGGAATTAGGGTGCAAAATTTAACACTGCCATGCGAAAGCCTCTTCTATAATTACCTCAATCTTATGGGGAATAGCTAAGGCTAAGAATAAGTCAAATCATTCTTGGTCAGATTTGATAGTAAGATAGTGGTCTAAGAGACCCCCAACTTACTAGCCAAAATAATTCAGTTCATATATGGGGGCAACATGGAATAGTGTCAAGTTTCTGATAAAAGGCAGAGACATTTGGTTCCTTGAAACTATAAAAAGGATTCATTATTAGGTGACTTTAGGGAACTTACAGAAAAGGCAATGGCACCCCACTCCAGTGTTCTTGCCTGGAGAATCCCAGGGACGGGGGAGCCTAGTGGGCTGCCGTCTATGGGGTCGCATAGAGTCTGACACGAATGAAAAGACTTAGAAGCAGCAGCAGGGAACTTAATCATAAGATGACCCAACAGACATACCTTAACAAATAAATCAGTTGGGAACACATTCTCCACCTCCCAGTCTGATTAACATTCAAATTTCCCTACCTCCAATGTTGGTCCTGACTCATCCCTGCCTCCTAAAATGGCTTGTTGATAGGACTAAATAGCTATGACCAAATATTGCTGTCTCTCAGTTAATAACAGCTATTCCTCCCTTCTCAGGTAACTGACTATTAAGAGCTCAGAATAAGTTAGTTTAGAAAATCTTCTAAGAAATCACTTTTCTACAAACCCAGATAAAGGCAGTGAGGCAAGATTTTGTGTTGGGTCAGTTTGCCTACTGTCCTTCCAAAGGAGAAACTACCAGATTGGAGTTACTTAGTTTATGTCACCCTGTACCTCTAACACCATTTAGTTTTACAGGCTTCAAAGGGTGCTTGCAGATTCCACGTTCTTCTCTAATACTCAGTTTTCCTAAGCCAGTGTTTCTCAATCTTGATACTAATTTGGGTCAGATAATTTTTGTTAGGGACTTTACTGTACATTGTATATTTAGCTGAATCCCTGGCCTCTACCTACAAATGTCAGAAGTCCTCCCTGAATTGTAACAACCTCAAATGTCCCCAGACATTACCTAATGTCTCCTGGGGAAGCAATACCCCTACTGAGGAAGGACCATTGGTTCATGGCTATGACTTGATTAATGAGATCTCTGTGGATTCTTGCTTACAGCCAAAGTGACTCAGATTTTACATTTGATTTTGACAAAATTAATTGCATAACTTACTATATATTAGCTAAATAGCTCCCTAGAATCTAATAGGTGATAAGCAGTAAGTTAAATGCACTGAGTATCGTATGACCCTCTAGAAAAGCTGAGTCTTTATCTTTGCAAGAGTTTGACTATATCAGAACCAATGGGACTCTCCCTGATGGGAAACCCACCTTGCAAGTTTTTGGCCACCTACACTCTACCAGACGCCTAAGACTGAGACAGAGAAGCAATAGTCTCTCATTTCACTTCTGCTACCTTGCTTACTTTTCTTGACTGGGTTGAACTGATGAGAGTCTGCACATATTAACTTATTAACCTGATACCTTATTTCCTTTGTTTTCTGATTTCAAGACCCTTGATCAGTGTTCACATACATCAGCCCTCTATTTCTGCTTATAGTTCTTTCTTTAATATAGTTTCCATTTGAAGTTTGTTTTGTACTCTGAATCTAGGATTAACAAATTGCTTCTTTGTGTTGTAGTGTATCATCAACATTACTTGGGATCAGTTCAAGTCTTCTCCTAGTTCTGGCATCTTTTTGTCTCTCTTGTCCTGAATCTTCACATACTGTGGCATGACAGATACACTTAGAACACACAGATGTCAGAGAAGTTTACTAGTGGGGCAAAAAGATAAAAACTGTAAAAATCCAAAAACACATCCATTTATGATAAAAACTCTCCAGAAAGCAGGAATAGAACGAACATACCTCAACATAATAAAAGCTATATATGACAAACCCACAGCAAACATTATCCTCAATGGTGAAAAATTGAAAGAATTTCCTCTAAAGTCAGGAATAAGACAAGGGTGCCCACTTTCACCATTACTATTCAACATAGTTTTGGAAGTTTTGGCCACAGCAATCAGAGCAGAAAAAGAAATAAAAGGAATCCAAATTGGAAAAGAAGAAGTAAAACTCTCACTATTTGCAGATGACATGATCCTCTACATAGAAAACCCTAAAGACTTCACCAGAAAATTACTAGAAATAATCAATGACTATAGTAAAGTTGCAGGATATAAAATCAACACACAGAAATCCCTTGCATTCCTATACAATAATAATGAGAAAACAGAAAGAGAAATTAAGGAAACAATTCCATTCACCATTGCAACGGAAAGAATAAAATACTTAGGAATATATCTACCTAAAGAAACTAAAGACCTATATATAGAAAACTATAAAACACTGGTGAAAGAAATCAAAGAGGACACTAATAGATGGAGAAATATACCACGTTCATGGATTGGAAGAATCAATATAGTGAAAATGAGTATACTACCCAAAGCAATTTATAGATTCAATGCAATCCCTATCAAGCTACCGACAGTATTCTTCACAGAGCTAGAACAAATAATTTCACAATTTGTATGGAAATACAAAAAACCTCAAATAGCCAAAGTGATCTTGAGAAAGAAGAATGGAACTGGAGGAATCAACCTACCTGACTTCAGGCTCTACTACAAAGCCACAGTTATCAAGACAGTATGGTACTGGCACAAAGACAGAAATATAGATCAATGGAACAAAATAGAAAGCCCAGAGATAAATCCACGCACATATGGACACCTTATCTTTGACAAAGGAGGCAAGAATATACAATGGATTAAAGACAATCTCTTTAACAAGTGGTGCTGGGAAAACTGGTCAACCACTTGTAAAAGAATGAAACTAGACCACTTTCTAACACCATACACAAAAATAAACTCAAAATGGATTAAAGATCTCAACGTAAGACCAGAAACTATAAAACTCCTAGAGGAGAACATAGGCAAAACACTCTCTGACATACATCACAGCAGGATCCTCTATGACCCACCTCCCAGAATATTGGAAATAAAAGCAAAAATAAACAAATGGGACCTAACTAACCTTAAAAGCTTCTGCACATCAAAGGAAACTATTAGCAAGGTGAAAAGACAGCCTTCAGAATGGGAGAAAATAATAGCAAATGAAGCAACCGACAAACAACTAATCTCAAAAACATACAAGCAACTCCTACAGCTCAACTCCAGAAAAATAAATGACCCAATCAAAAAATGGGCCAAAGAACTAAATAGACATTTCTCCAAAAAAGACATACAGATGGCTAACAAACACATGAAAAGATGCTCAACATCACTCATTATCAGAGAAATGCAAATCAAAACCACTATGAGGTACCATTTCACACCAGTCAGAATGGCTGTGATCCAAAAGTCTACAAATAATAAATGCTGGAGAGGGTGTGGAGAAAAGGGAACCCTCTTACACTGTTGGTGGGAATGCAAACTAGTACAGCCACTATGGAGAACAGTGTGGAGATTCCTTAAAAAACTGGAAATAGAACTGCCTTATGATCCAACAATCCCACTGCTGGGCATACACACTGAGGAAACCAGAAGGGAAAGAGACACGTGTACCCCAATGTTCATCGCAGCACTCTTTATAATAGCCAGGACATGGAAGCAACCTAGATGTCCATCAGCAGATGAATGGATAAGAAAGCAGTGGTACATATACACAATGGAGTATTACTCAGCCATTAAAAAGAATACATTTGAATCAGTTCTAATGAGGTGGATGAAACTGGAGCCTATTATACAGAGTGAAGTAAGCCAGAAGGAAAAACATCAATACAGTATACTAATGCATATATATGGAATTTTAAAAGATGGTAACAATAACCTGGTGTACGAGACAGCAAAAGAGACACTGATGTATAGAACAGTCTTATGGACTCTGTGGGAGAAGGAGAGGGTGGGAAGATTTGGGAGAATGACATTGAAACATGTAAAATATCATGTAAGAAACGAGTTGCCAGTCCAGGTTCGATGCACGATACTGGATGCTTGGGGCTAGTGCACTGGGACGACCCAGAGGGATGGTATGGGGAGGGAGGAGGGTTCAGGATGGGGAACACATGTATACCTGTGGCGGATTCATTTTGATATTTGGCAAAACTAATACAATTATGTAAAGTTTAAAAATAAAATAAAATTTTAAAAAAATTAAAAAAAAAATCCAAGAACACATTCTCAGATACACGTCTTCAGACTTCAAAGCTTTTGAAAATATTACATCATCACACTAGATTATGATTAGAATATTTGTAGTAATAATTCGGGGCCTCTGATAAAAGAGTAAGGATATTCTACTTGGGTAGAGAGGAAAGTAGGTACTGTGCTTAGAGTTCCATCTCATCTGGTTAACAGAGAAGTTATAACATGAGAAGGGAGCTCTGGTTATCTGAAAAATACACCTATTTAAAATATCACCTTACTTAAATATTTATTATCAAATTTGTATTTATATCTATTAGGTTGAATCACATAAAATGGATGTTTTTACAGGCAAAAATTGATTTACATTTTCAACCCAAGTAACTCGAAGAAGTTCTGAAACACAAGAAAACACTTCATACAAACTAGGAGAGCTTCCTTCAAAGAAAGTACATCTAAACTTTCATAAAAAAATTTTACTTCTCTTTTGCTAAGTATTTAAAAAGTTCTATCTTTGAACATGGATATTCTTATGATCACAGGAATACAAGAATGATGAAGGAAGTTTGTGGAATTACTCTAAAAACTTTCCAACCAAGGTATAAATAAAACTAAGCAATTATGTTAATGAGCAAGCCTATTTGCAATGAACCCTTTCTGAATCCTCAAATTTCAGTTTTGCCTAGGTTCAATTCAGTTCTTTTGTTCAGTCGCATCCAACTCTCTGAAACCCCATAGACTGAAGCATGCCAGGCCTCCCTGTGCATCACCAATTCCCAGAGCTTGCTCAAACTCATGTCCCTCATGTTGGTGATGCCATCCAACCATCTCATCCTCTGTCTTCCCCTTCTCCTCCCGCCTTCAATCTTTCCCAGCATCAGGGTCTTTTCTAATGAGTCAGCCCTTCACATCAGGTAGCCAAAGGATTGGAGTTTCAGCTTCAGCATCAGTCCTTGCAATGAATATTCAGGACTGATTTCCTTTAGGCTGGACTGGTTTGATCTCCTTGCAATCCAAGGGACTCTCAAGAGTCTTCTCCAACACCACAGTTCAAAAGCATCAATTCTTTGGCGCTCAGCTTTCTTTATGATTCAACTCTCACAATCATACATGACTACTGGAAAAATCATAGCTTTGACTAGATGCACCTTTGTCAGCAAAGTAATATCTCTGCTTTTTAATATGCTGTCTAGGTTGGTCATAGCTTTTCTTCCAAGGAGCAAGTGTCTTTAATTTCATGGCTGCAGTCACTATCTGCAGTGTTTTTGGAGCCCAAAACAATAAAGCCTTTCACTGTTTCCATTGTTTCCCCATCTATTCACCATGAAATGTTGGGACCAGGTGCCATGATCTTAGTTTTCTGAATGTTGAGTTTTAAGCCAACTTTTTCACTCTCCTCTTTCACTTTTATCAAGAGGCTCTAGTTCTTCACTTTCTGCCATAAGGGTGGTGTCATCTGCATATCTCAGGTTATTGATATTTCTCCTGGCAATCTCGATTCCAGCTTGTGCTTCATCCAGCCCAGCATTTTGCATGATGTACTCTGCATATAAGTTAAATAAGCAGGGTGACAATATACAGCCTTGACATACCCCTTTCCCAGTTAGGAACCAGTCTGTTGTTCCATGTCCAGTTCTAACTGTTGCTTCTTGACCAGCATACAGATTTCTCAGGAGGCCTGTCAGGTGGTCTGGTATTCCCATCTCTTTAAGAATTTTCCAGTTTGTTGTTGCCTGGGTTAGTGCATCTTAATTTTACATGTCAGAATTTGCACTTTTCAGATTCTAATCTCTTGCAGCATCATCAGTGATACAAATAGCATTAGTCATTTTCAAGATGACAGCCCTCAGAAGTAAGAACTTAATAAACAAAACATGCCAAAGATATATACTAAGTTTCACAACACAACTGCTATCCTAAAGTCAAACTGAAAGTCATTCAGTTGTGTCTGACTCTTTGCTACCCCATGGATTGTAGCCGACCAGGCTCCTCTGTTCCTGGAATTCTCCAGGCAAGAATACTGGAGTGGGTTGCCATTCCTTTCTCCAGGGATCTTTCTGCCCCAGGGGTTGAACCTGGGTCTCCTGCACTGCAGGCAGATTCTTTACCATCTGAGCTATCAGGGAAGCTAATAAGGAATCAATAAAGAAGCAATATTTTGTAGGGAAAACCCCATAGTCACTAATCATTATGGTACCTAACGCTGGAAATCAATGAAAGAAACCATATTCAATATAGGAGACGGAATGTAAGAAAGTCAGAGAGGAGAAGGAAAGGAGATAGAGGGAAACTTAATTATATAAGATACCCTGGATACTCTGAAATGAACTCCATTCATCTCAGAGGAACATGAAGACATATAAGGGAGTCAATTTAAACTTATTATCTGCCTGCTGCCACTGCAGCTGCTGCTACCAGATGCTCCATAGAGAACCTATGGGGAAAAAAGCTTATAGATTCTCCTTGCATGAACTTGGAGTGATGGTCGTGAGAATGGATGTAAATGTGAAAATAACAGTACTTCATAAAGGCCAAGGTTTGTATTACCAGCTCAATGGATCTAGTAATTTGGAGCTAGTTCACTGAAAAAAAAGCTCAACAAACATTTGCAAAAAAAATGAATGAATGTGACTTTCCATCAGCCATCTAGAAATCGATGGTGCAATAGAGGTCAGCACTGCACCATGACCCTTTATCAGCAGTGGAGAAAAGAAACTTCTGTGACAGGAAGAAGAAGCAATAGTAGGAGGGCCAGTTACTTGATACCTTTTCTGTATCTGTAACACCAGTTTATTCACCAACTGGTGATAAGAGTTCTTTTCTAATATTCAGGGCTCTGTTTAAACACAACTCTATCTTTCATTCTCAAGAAATGTACATTAGGATATTTCATTAAATATCACATACCACATAAGTATGACATAAAATATCGCATGAAGTATTTTCCGTATTTCACTAATGTCCCCATGTAGAATATAAGTAGAATAAAGGGGTCAAGAGAATAAAAGATAGTATTCAAGCTTCAAAAGACAAATGGAGCCTCAAAGCTGATAGATGTCAAGAAAATTTAAATTCAAACCAGACTCTCCCATCTTGATTTTCATATCCAAATGCTGGAATGTGTGTCTGTTCACTCATTAGAACCTTCCTTCCTCTCCTGTTTTTCTTCTTCTTCTTTTTTTTTTTTTTCAGTTAGAAGAATCTATCCATGATTACCAAATTATTCTCATAGGTTTAAATAATCATGCTGCACAATAAAAGGGAATGATTCAAAGTTGTTATGTAACTTTAAAGCCTTGATTCAATGTTTCCTTCAATTGTTCAGTAAGCTAATTCCAATGTTTACATACAAAGTAAGTGTTCAGTGAAGGCAGTGTGGTGTAATGAACAAAATAAGTGTTTGGTGAAAGCAGTGTGGTGTAATGATTTAAAGTTTGGATGCCTGGGAATGCATCTTTATCTTTACTAGCTATGCATCATTGGCCAAATTACTTCTGCACTTGAGGGATTGACAGTGATTTATATTTTCTTCTTTGTGTTTTTATTTCTCAGTATTTGAAAATTCCAACAACGAACAAAGTAACTCTATTGACAAGGCATTAAGTAAAAAGGAAGCATTAGACTAGGTACCACCTTTAGTGATACACTTTACAAAGTTCAATGTCAGCTTTAATCAACACAGTTTGCATATTTTAATCAGTTAAAATAAAATATATTTCAGCCACACAATTTTTGAAAATAAGTAATTTTAGGGGCAAGTAAGTATCAGAGCTGAAGTTCTTGATCAACTGGCAGAAAAACCACATAGAAATTCACCCACCTTCTAATTATCAAACACTTTTTGGTTTTTAGCATTATGTTGTTGAGCTCAAGCCTCCAGAAATAACTCCAATACATCCAATAACACTTTTTCTGCCATACCGATAAAGCCTAGTTATAAATTCTGCACTTACTATTCACATGGTCTACACAATCATTTCCTTCTTCCATAATAATAAACCAACATAAAGTCATACTCATGACCATATTAAAGATAATTTCCTCCCAATTACATGTCATATTCGTAAGACATGACTTTGCATTTAGATAATGCTTATCTTTGAAGGTACTCTAAGCACAGCCTATGTGTTTTATTTATGCGAGCACATCACTGGTGTAAAAAGAGACAGATTATTTTATCTCAAAGATATCCATTTTCTGATTTGCACTAAAACCTAAGAGTTCTTAAGATCGTAAATGTCATATTTGGTAAAATTACTATTCCATTGAGCTCATTATTCAGTCTTTCATCAGAAAACAAAACAAAACAAAACAAAACAAAAAAACAAAGATATTTGATGAAATACCACTCATTTATTCATTCGATGGCTAGGCACTGAAAAAGGTATAAAAATGCATTGAAGCCAGCTCTGAATTTTTGACTCTTAGGGTCCAACTGAGAAGAGAGATGTGAAAACCACTCCAGTGCATCAGAGGCAGTTATATCCAAGGTTTGGGGATGTGAGATGGAGAGCGGAGAGGAAGGACCATGTGTTCAGGGTAGGCGTTACTAAAAGGAATTTGCAATGAATTTTAGGAAAATGAGTAGGCTTTTTCCAAGTGGTTAAGAGAGAAAGCAAGAACACCCCATATTCTGAGGAGGGAAAGAGCAGCACCTGAATAGCACAGAGACATGAGCGAACCTGGAGGGGAAAGGGAACTGAGTGCCACGGGCTCCCTGATGCCAAAAGCACTCTTATTTTTCATTAGTTTATGCAGGTTTAATCCCACATACCATTTGGGCAACCACCAGAATTTTCAATTGAAAATTGAGAAATCACAAGTCAGTTCAAATTGTGAAAGCAGATTTGGCAAGACTGCATTGTTGGCTGCTGCCCTGCATTTCCCTGATTTGAGAGAGGATGGTGGCTGTCTGACTGTCTTGAAACCACCCCCGTGCACCTCACCCGCACCCCACGTAGGCTGTTACATCTCTGTGAAGTCTCATGAAAACGTGCTACTGTGGCCATTTTACTGCATATATCACATTTTGCTATTTTCACATCCCATGGTAATATTTTTGTGCCACTTGATGATTAAACATTATTTCAATTATCATAACTATAAACACATCTGCAGTATGTCTAATGTCAAAGAGAGGAGGCCAAAGGATTTCAGTGTTAGCAACATGTAAGAAAAGGGCCATCTTCAGACAGAATAAGTTCCATAAGGATCATTACATCTATATGTCTATGGGTGTGCTAAGATGCTTCCATCAGGTCCAACTCTCTGGCACCCTATGGACTGCAGCCCACCAGGCTCCTCTGTCCATGGGATTTTTCAGGCAAGAATACTGGAGTGGGTTGCCATGCCCTCCTCCAGGGGGTCTTCCTGACCTGGGGACTGAACCTGCATCTCGTATCATCTCCTGTATTGATAGGTGAGTTCTTTACCACTAGTGCCACCTGGGGAACCCATCTACATGTCTATGTATGCATGAATATGCGTCTACTCACCTACCTATGTACTTACCTACACCTTTACTTTATATACATTTCATTAAGCAAACATAGAAAGATCTAATGGGTCATCCGCTGCCTTAGTTCCCGATCTCATTTATTTTCCAGGGGTCATAAGTTCACATAGATGGTAAAAGTTCTTCAAACATGCTGATTCAGACCCCACTTACTAAAAAACTAAAAAAAATTTACTAAAACTAAATTTTTTTTTCTGTGCTATTAAAATTCATCTATTTCCCAAATTTCTCAGGCAGAGTCTGTGGGACCCAAATGAGTAAACAAGAGCTGCAGGAGAACATTATGCTAATAGCCACTGCTGCTTCTCCTTTTCTGTATAGTAATTTCTCTTTTGACAAGTTTTTAACTCCACAGCAGGTGATATTAGGTGTAAGTCTTTAACTTGGTGTATTTATGGAGAAATAGCATGTTGGGAAATGGAAGAAACAAGGTTAAAAGAAAAAAAAAAAGAATTCACAACACATGGAAATTCACAAATATAGTTATAAAATTTGCACATATAAACTACTGGCCACTCATACAAGCTCCTCTCCAAGATAAGTGCAGGTCTTCCCTCCTGACTCTTCCATCAACTTCAATGTAACAGACTCCCCAGAGAAATTACTGGGTTGTTGCCCTTTTGATATTGAGTCTACACTATGAAAAACACACTGCTTCCCTTGAGTTTACATTTTCAAGGCCTTTTCTCTGTGATAGCATTAAGGCCTTGATGTGCTGCGATTATATTATGATCCATAGGAAAGGAGCCAAGGATATCACTGACTCAATTTCATATTCAGGCCTTGTTCTAGACTGCTTCAAATTTGGGAAAGGAGTACATCAAGGCTGCATATTGTCACCCTGCTTATTTAATCTATACGTAGAGTACATCTTTCATGCATTGGAGAAGGAAATGGCAACCCACTCTAGTGTTCTTGCCTGGAGAATCCCAGGGACGGTGGAGCCTGGTGGGCTGCCATCTCTGGGGTCGCACAGAGTCAGACACGACTGAGCGACTTAGCAGCAGCAGAGTACATCATGTGAAATGCCAGACCGGATGAAGCACAAGATTTCTGGGAGAAATATTAAAAACCTCAGGTATGTAGATGACACCACCTTTATAGCAGAAAGCAAAGAGGAACTACAGAGCCTCTTGATAAAGGTGATAGAGGACAGTGAAAAAGCTGGCTCAAAATTCAACATTCAAAAAACTAAGATCATGGTATCCAGTCCCATCACTTCATAGCAAACAGATGGGAAAAAAAAATGGAAACAGTGACAGACTTTATTTTCTTGGACTCTAAAATTACTGCAAACACTGACTGAAGCCATGAAATTAAAAGACACTTGATCCTTAGGAGAAAAGCTATGACAAACCTAGGCAAGTATTAAAAAGCAGAGACATCACTTTTCCCACAAAGGTCTGTATAGTCAAAGCTATGGTTTTTCCAGTAGTCATGTAGCTGTCAGAGTTGGACCATAAAGAAGGCTGAGAGCTGAAGTATTGATGCTTTCAAACTGTGGTGCTGTTGAAGACTCTTAAGAGTCCCTTGAACAGCAAAGAGAGCAAGCAAGCAGTCAATCCTAAAGGAAATCAACCCAGAATATTCATTAGAACTGATGCTGAAGCTGAAGCTGCAATACTGTGGCACATGATGCAAAGAGCCAACTCACTGGAAAACACCCTGATACTGGGAAAGATTGATGGCAGGAGGAGAAGAGGGTGACAGAGGATGAGATGGTTGGATGGCATCATCAACTCAATGGACATGAGTCTGAGCAAACTCCAGGAGATAGTGAAGGACAGGGAAGCCTGACGTGCTGCAGTCCATGGAGTTGCAAAGACATGGACATGACTAAGCCACTGAACAGTGAACAATACTGGAAGGGCCAGAATAATGATGCAACTTCTAGGGAAGATCATCAGGATAGGGGAATGCCTCATGGGTTGGAGAAAAGATTCAAAGGAGGTCCTGAACTGGGATAGAATGTGTATAAATGATGGTAAATGGTTTTGAGGATTCAGAAGCCATGCATCTCTTCTCTTTGATCAGACATACCTGAACCAACTATCACAGAGCCCAGGTAATAAGTGATTCCTGAGAACCAATGAGATGTAGAAATAGGAAAAAAGGGTTTTGTAATCATGAAAGCCAGAGTTTGAATTCCAGCTTTCCACCTTTTTAATACTATTTACCCAAAGAACATTTTCTTGGCCTTTCTCAGTCTCAAGACCACCTATATATAACCCTAAAGTGCTGTGAAAAGAGTTGTAAATAATGCTTGTGAGATAAACAGTGCATGCTTGGCATTCATCATACATGAATTCTCATTACATAAACAGCAGCTAAAACTTTAGCTGAACTGTGACTATACAATGAAGTGTTGCATTTCTGCATATAGCTGCGAGAAAACATCATTTGACAGTGCCTCCCCTATGTAAACTCTGTGAGGCCCATTTTACATCTCCAGTTATCTTCAAACTTTTAGAGTTCCAGGGGAAAAAAAAATACTCTTTTCTGTTGGCCTAAGGATTGCTATCAAATTATTAGATTTAGCACGCAGGCTTGTGTTCCCTTAGTAAAAATCGCACCTCATACATAACATTTCCCAGTATTTTTTTTTTTTTGGAGTGAAGGGCTAATGAAGACTTCAAGGTAGCCGTAAATATCTGTCACTCATAGAAGAATAAAAGACACATCAGCCCCATTTGAGAGCTCCAAGGAGCGAGTGGCACAGCTTGCTTTACATCTCAGCATTTGGGTAGTATGCCAACCACATCATATCAAAAGCCAAAGAAAGGACTTTGTATTTCTGGCCTAATCTTTTCTCCTCTACATTATCTGCTGAGCTTCCTCTTCTCAGTCCTCATTCCTTCCTTTTTGGACATGCTTTATAAACATCTTAGCTTCATAAAAGTTCCTGTGAGACATCAAAACACTCCAACTCTGTATTTACTCAACCCCATTCAGCCTCCAAACGTATTAAATCTTAGTGATTATTTGTTTGACACCTCTGCCTTCAAGATGCTCTGATACCTAATATTATTGTTAAGGAATTGCAGGTTTCTTGTAAGTCAATAACTCTCCATCAAAACACAGATCCAAAAATCAGACTTCTCAGTAAATATTTCAAAACCATCTCTAGAGAAAAACTCCAGCTCTTTTTTTTTTTTTTTTCCCCTTAGACTGACTGTCACAACATTCACACAACTTGTGAATAAAATTCTGGAACTGGTGTTTTGGAGTATGGCTGGAAAACTGTATTTTTCAAACTCACACTTAGAAGTCATCCATAAAATGCTCAAGGTAAAAAAAAAAAAAAAAGGCAAGAAACAAAATCAGCTGCAAAGCTGGCAAAATGAAATTAGCTACAAAGCTGGCAAAATGAAATTAGTAGACCACTTGAGGAGGAAGAGACACTCAAAGATAGAATCACTATCTCTCACATGCTCACTCTGGCAGAGTGGTAGACATAAGCCTTCCAGCTTCTGACAAATGTGGAGGGTTACTTTGGAACAAAGTCCAGCAATCTCTGCTTTATCAGAAGTAAACAGATTATATGTATAGCCTAAACAAACAACTTTATCATTTTGATATTTCATCACATTTTCTCTAAAAGTGAAATCAGAGGACACCAAAAATCTTTTTTTTGCAATAGTTTCCTTCTACATAAGGATCTTTTTCCACCTTAAAACTGTACAATAATCATTGCTAAATTCTGACAAAAGCTGTGTTTTTCCTAAATTGTGGATTTCCAAGCAAAGCACCTGGCACGTACAAGCACATAATAAATTATACAAAATAACTTTACTAATTAATTAATTAATCAGAGATCTGCTGTACTAAAAAGGAGCTCCTACTTTAAGTGGAAGAAAATAAATTCCAGTTTGAACATTTCTAGAAATCATTACAAGAATTCCTCCTGCTTTGGCAATATGTGTTTTCTTAATCTAGAGCAAACAAATGCTATGTGTAGGTTAAAAATACACAAATGGATAGAGTTTGATTCCTATCAAGTGCATCTGCATAAAATCTGCAAACTATAGAGTAAGAAGTCTATGCATAATGGTGCTGTTGTCTCATAACTTCATTAATTTTGATGCTTAGATCCAAATAAGTTAGGACATCATTATACCATTAGCCTGGAGATGTTTACCTCTCCTTTCAGACTCTTCTTGGATAAATAATATGGTCCTACTGAAATGACTTGCTCCTGGGGCAAGCAATGAAGCAGTTGTTCCCTCAATAGCCAGACTCAACAGCCTTTACATTGTCTCAAAGAAGCATGTCTCATGCTTACTAATAAACTGCATTTTAAAGAGCTAAAAAAAAAAAAAAAAAGAAGCAGCAGCATATGAAACACTGAATGTGGAAGTGTCTAGGCATAAAGATGCCTTTCATGTAGCAAAAGAGGTTGGGCATCATTTTTGCCCAACTGTGGAATGATCTAGAGCAAAAGTAAGGAAAATCATCATAAGATAAGAATTAAGAAAGCAGGAATATATGCATTTAAATGGTCCTGAGAAATGTTGGTATTTAATGCCAGTGTTTGAACTGTTTGGGGGGAAGTTCTTGCTTAGACTTTAAGATTAGATCTAATGTCCCTGATACGAACATCCTTTGTTCCTTCTACTTCCACAAATAAATCACTTCTCACACTACCCTGTTCCCCCAAAGCTTGCACACCGAGAGATTATCCTGTTGACCATTGCTCATTTGATGGCACTTACAGTGCCAGACACAATATATCAATCCTGATTTTGTTCATCATATGTGAGAATACTGCTATTAAATTCCATGTCCACTTTGCAGTGTTGGGGAAAGCCCATTGCTTCATTTAGAAGTAAAACCAAATTCTGTCAAGCCATATTTTCAATCTGCCTAGGGAAGAAGGACCTAAATATTGTGTTTGGTGCTCCACATTGCCAAGAATATGGTAAGCTGATAATGTTTTTTTCCTCAAATTTGTCGTCAGTCAACACTCTACCACTTGGAGCACACAGAATGAGTTACATGCTATGTTAAAAATGGTCATTTGCCTTTGTCCAGCATGTTTTGCAGAACGGTAGCCTACACAAAAGCCACAACCTGAACATCACCAGTAAGGAGCCGAGGCGTCACCTTCATACTTCTTTACTTGGTGTCTATGGTGCTTCATTCCTGGTTTTGCTCCTACTCAAAATAGCCCCACCTTCTTGGTCTCCCACACTGTGGCCTTTCCTTCAGTCTCAGAACGTCTCTCCTCTGTGTGCACTCACGTTCTAGGTAAGCTCATCCCAGGCAATGTTGACAACTTCCAAACACACATCTGAAGGCTAAGTCTCTTCCCTGTACTGTAGACTCATATATTAGCACAACGAATTTTATGTGCAATGGGCACCTCAAAAGCCATCAAAATCAAACTCCAAATCTCTTGCTGCAAAGGTGTTCACACCTTGCAGTCTTTCCCATCTCTGTGAATGACAACATCACTTTCCCATATGCTCAGCTAAAAATAAAATCAAATCTTTCCCTCCCACTCTATGTCTAATCCTTCAGCAAATAATGTGGATTCTGTGTTTACAAATTGAAGACTTTCCTACCACTTGGTCCAAATTGCCATGAGTTTTGGCTTCTTTATTGTTATAGCTTCTTAACTGATTTCTCTGCATCTACCCTAATACCTAGTCTATTCTTAACTGGCCACTGCTGCTGCTGCTGCTGCTGCTGCTGCTAAGTCGCTTCAGTCGCGTCCGACTCTGTGCGACCCCATAGACGGCAGCCCACCAGGCTCCCCCGTCCCTGGGATTCTCCAGGCAAGAACACTGGAGTGGGTTGCCATTTCCCTCTCCAATGCATGGAAGTAAATAGTGAAAGTGAAGTCGCTCAGTTATGTCTGACTCTGTGCGACCCCATAGACAGCAGCCCACCAGGCTCCTCCGTCCATGGGATTTTCCAGGCAAGAGTACTGGAGTGGGGTGCCACTGCCTTCTCTATAACTGGTCACCGTGATCCTTTTAAAACAAATCCGTATCATGCCACACCTCTGTTCCAGTCTCTTCAATGATTACCTATTCCACTGAGAGTAAAGGTGAATCTTTAGGCCACCTTCACCATTTGTCTCCAATTCCTCTTTAACTTCATCTCACTTACTAGTCCCCTGCTAACTCTGGTTTCACACAGAGATGAAGCTCCTTAAAACAAACAAACAAACACACACAATGAACATGTCTTGCCTCAACAGTTCTGCCCCTGATGTTTCCTCTGCCTGGAACTCCTCCTTTTAAGGACATGTCTGGATCTCATTGTCTTAAATCTTTACTTAAAAGTCAACTTTTTGATGAGGCTTTCCCAGTCAATCCTATTAAAAATAAAATTCCTCACACTGCACACTCTCTATCCCCTTTGTTGCCTTATTTTATTCCTGGGTTTATTGCAATATGACACCACACACACACACACGCATGCTTGCTTCTTGCATTTCTTTATTTATTTGCCTCTCGCCTCTAGAACCTGAGTGCACAAACTCTTATCTCTATGCTTACATCATTATGCTGAGCACCTGGTAAGCTGCCTAATCCATATAAAGTGAAAGTGAAAGGCCCTCAATAAATACTTTTTAAATAAACAAACACTTGAAAATTTACATCTGGAAAAGAATTATTAGGGTCCTGACTGCCTTTTGTTTAGTCATATACTTTTGACCAAGGCATCTTACTAGATACACAATCTTTTAATTTCATTATTAGAGACACTTTAGCACTTAATCTGCCATGCTTAGCCTAAATTAGAAAGGAACAAGGAATACAACAATGACCACTTAGAAGAGATATTGTGGTAAATCTTCGGATCCCAGTGTTAATCTAGGGAATATAATTTGTTAGCTTATAATTATTCCACTAGAATTTCTTAAAGGCAAAGTTCAAGACTTCTGTGATTAGATTTCAACATGCCCACTCACATTAAAGCAGATTAAAGATTTTGGCTGTGTTCTATGAAGCCACAGTACAGCTTATTAATTAAAAACAAACTATTTTAATAAATGAATGGATTAAATAAACATTAATACTGCTGGAAATAAGGATAAATATAGGAGAGATTTTTAAGGCTCATTCCATCAAAAATTTCCTGGAAGAATAAGAGATATCAGAAGGCTTTTCAAACTTTAATCTTAACCAAGAAAATATTTAAATGGCAGTAGCTTTATCAGAGAAGGCAATGGCACCCCACTCCAGTACTTTTGCCTGGAAAATCCCATGGACGGAGGAGCCTGGTGGGCTGCAGTCCATGGGGTTGTGAAGAGTCAGACACAACTGAGCGGCTTCACTTTCACTTTTCACTTTCATGCATTGGAGAAGGAAATGGCAACCCACTCCAGTGTTCTTGCCTGGAGAATCCCAGGGACGGAGGAGCCTGGTGGGCTGCCGTCTATGAGGTCGCACAGAGTCGGACATGACTGAAGCGACTTAGCAGCAGCAGCAGTTTTATTTATAAAATAAAAGTATTTTATTTCATTGTGAAATAAAATAAACATATTTTATTATGAAATAAAATAAATGTTCAGGATGTGGCTTTTGTGCAGGCTACCATTCTGCAATACATGTATTTCACACACTAAAATTTTCTACTTCCATTTGAATACAATACACTGCTAATACATAAACATCTATGCATAATAGTGGTACATTCTAAAAGTTAAATGCTGTTTGAAAACTATTTAATGCATTAAATTTAATAAATCATAAATTAGATACAATGTAAAGTTTGCTGACAAAATTGTTTCAGAAAACCCAGCCTGAGTCAGACATTTTTAGTTTACTTCCCATCTCCCAGGATCACTTCCCTCTATAGTCTGATGCCCTGTTTTGAAAACAGTTATTTTATGGTCTAGCTTGTTTATCACTTGTTTCCATTGGGAGGTAAATATGGTCCCTGTTACTCCATCTTTACTGGAAGCAGATGCCAAAAATATCCAGTCTTTTATAATATGAACATAAGATTATTTCAAAATGAAAAAAGAGATGCCTTACTGAAGATCACTCAGTTATTAAATTGAGGAAGTGGATTCAAATCTAAGTCTTAGCACTCTTAACCACATTGATCTTTTAACTCTTCATTGGCATTTGCCACTTAGTATTATCATCTTCCCACTTAAAACCTTTTTCTCTGGACAGTGAACTTCTTAAAGGAAAGAATTCTGTCTTGTGTTTACCTTGATGGCCACTGTAGCACAGTGCTGGCACACAGCTGACATGCCCTGAGTGCTCAGGTGCCTCCCAGGTGGCTCAAATAGTAAAGAATCCATCTGCAATGCAGGAGGATCCAGGTTCAATCCCTAGGCTGGGAAGACCCCACCCTGGAGAAGGAAATGGCAACCCACTCCAGTATTCTTGCCTGGAAAATCTCTTTCATGGACAGAGGACCCTGGCTGCCTACAGTCCATGGGTTACAAGAGTCAAGACTTAGTGACTAAACAACAACAAGTAGCTTTTTTAGACTGGTTCAGGTGGAGCCTAACACACCAGTGACAAGATAGGATACTTGCTAATAATGCCTACAGTCTTTGCAAGGAAGGCTGTGAGTCTTGGAAATATTAAGATGCCTCAAAGAAAATAAGTTTTTGCATGAAGGAAGAAATAAAAAATTAAAATATTAGGATATCCAACCCTATGGGCAAAGAGATTTATAGAACAGCTGGAGAACTTTGTCTAGGTACCCGCTCACTGAAATTGTGTTTTGATTCTAATTTGCTTTGAAATTAACATCTGTTCAGAATCACAACCTTGTAAGTAGAAGGAATCACATATGTCATCTGGGCCTTTTTCCTACTCAGTTTAGAAATATATCCTGATGTCGGACAAACTCGTGATTGAACCCCCCATTATTGTTTAGACAGCCTGTCCTACTGTAAGGCAATATTATTTGTTATAAATCTTTCTAGTATAAGCTAGCCTCCTGCACATGTTAAGAGAAGGTACATACCACACACACAGAGCTACTATTTATAAGAGAAGTAGCAGATCTCTGTCTGTAGGTTTAGACATAAAAATATACTTTCAGCATCATGGAGGATGAGGGAAAAAGCAGAGGAAGGGGAGGGAAAAGAGTTGGATGTAAAATATAGATATGAAGAATAGTTTATTTTTAAACACATTGCATTTTAGGTAGGCTAGAAAGTTCAAAGGATTTAGGGCAAAAATAATGTGCCACAAATACCATGTTCATTCTCATCTCTATGTTATTCTTGAACCACAACATTTTTGGTCACCATACCAGTCCTTCATCCATGACATCCTAAATGTTAAAAAATGTATATATTTACTTATAGTTAATATTCAAAGATGTGAACAACTATCAGGTCTTTATGGGAACAAGTCTCTAACTAGCAATGCTTTGCACAGTCTTCTGATATCCAGGGCATAAATCATGATCAACTTTACTATCACAATATTATCATTTTATTTTGTCAAAACATTAACACAAAAACCAGAAAGATAAGACAGCCCTGTATTGGCACACTCCAGAGGCAGGACAGACCCCAGCACTTAATGAGAAACTCGAGAATCAAGAGTTAACCAGTATTCTTTATTTCTTATATAGAGAGTTGACCCTTGAACAATGTAGGGGTTAGTGGTGTGAGGCTCCATGCAATCAAAAGTCCACGTATAATTTATAGTCAGCCCTCCATATCTGCAGGTCTCCTGTATCCACAGTTCCACATCTGAAGATCCAAACAATCTTGGACTCTACAGTACTGTAGTATTTACAATTAAAAACAAAATCACATAGAAGTGGACATACACAGTTCAAACCCGTGTTGTTCAGGTCAACTTTATTCCAATTTTATATATATATATATATATATATATATATATATGTATATATATACTCACACTAATATGTATAAATATATATGTATATACACACATAATTTAATTGAATAACCTTGGTTTTATAAACCTAGCTTAGTTCTTAGTTACAATATAATCTTGTCAATTACTTCTTGGTTTTCCATTTTATGGCATATGCAAAATCTATATAGTATATGACGGGAAGATAAATAATTTACTTCAACTGAACTCCATTTATTAATGATACTAAATTACACTTGAAGACCTTTCCAGTGCCACATTCTAGGATGAAATGGTGTACAACAGGGAAAATACTATGAAATTTATTCAAATAATAGCTTCATATTTTTAAGCATAGTTCAAAACATATTAAGTAACTATTTTGTCTTCCCTTAATTACTAAATTCATTTCCAGAGAAGAAGGAAGAGAAACAACATTGATTATTACTTATTGTGTTCTTTCTGGCTACTCTGAAGGTCTGCTTTTTAAAATTTATCCCTCGCAGTAGCTATAAAATATTTAATCTTGCCCAAAGTCAAAGTACCTATTTCATAGCAGGCAAGAGTTAGCCCAGATCTGCACCCAAATTCAGAGCTTGGCAATATCCTGACATTCAATGGCACCTCCCAGATTTCATCCCTAAAAACAAGTACCTTCCCCTACTCCCCTTGTTCCCTTGCAACATTGTTGCCTCAATATATTCACCTCTTAGGTGGCATCAAGGGAAGGTGGACATCAGTGTTGAAAAGTCATAGTCCATCTACTGCTGTCTGCTCTGACTTAGTATTACCAGGATTCATATCATATGATAGTCAATGGGAGAAATGAACTTAAAACAAAAAGTTTTAAAAACCTATCCCAAAATAATCTATTCCAACACATTGCTTTTCTATTTCTATTTCTATGTGATTTCATTTAACCAAAAATAGGAAAAAACTATATTGATATTAAAGATAATATGTTTTCATAGAAAATGGTTAACTTTCAACAGCTCCACAACCCCCCAGTGCAATCTGGATCTCAGCCTTGAGGAGGACGATGAGGCTTACTGTGAAAACTTTTATCCCCAGGGCCACAGCAGCTCCTTATATCTGCAATGCACACAGTCTTTGGAGCTTTCCTTACTTTTTAGAAGCCAGCCTGATTTTTACTCCAATCTTGCTATCATGAATAATCAAATTCCTTAGGGTGAATTACTGGGTAATTTTTGTTCCCTGAGTGGACCCTGTTTGGGAAGTAATAGATTGAATAAACACAATTTTTCCTGGAGGATTTCTCAGAGACTCTAAAGTATATTAATATGTGTTACCGACTTTTTAAAAGGGTTAAATGATATACAGAATTTCACAAACCTACTAATATAGACACTCCCCCCACACCCCCCAATCCCTGCCACACACATACATACACTGGCACATGGAAGCATTCTGTTGGGGCATCTTTGGAGACACAACTACGGGTTTTAACTTATAATACAGCTGAATTTTACATGGCAGGAATTTGAGACCAATGCCTGCTGATGGGGAATAATAAGGTCAATTTTTATAAATTTTTACAAACCTGTAAGATAATGATTTTTCTTTTTATTTTTTTGATAAAGAACTACAGCATACTGTCTTCCCTTCAGGTCCCCGTCTGCCTCAGACAACACCTGCTCATGAATACCCATGGATTTCAGCAAGCACTCAGGAGAACAGGATTCTCATCCGGGAAAGGGCAGGACAGCCTCTCAGCGGGTGTGGCCATGTCTTGAGAGGAAGGGCGAGGCTGAAAGCTCCCTCCCCTCCTCATCCCTCAGGGTCTAGAGATTCTATTTCATACTGTCCATTTGATCATTCCTGAGGCCAAACATCTGGACTTTTCCCATAAATGTGTATGACATCCATGGAAAGTTGCAGCCATAATCTGTTTTTTGACTCCTTGCAGCTTGAGACAGTAGCATTTGGGAGAAGACCTTGCAGAGGCCTCTGCTTTTAGAAATATATGACTTAAACAATAAGTGTCAGACACTATCAGAACCCGGGGCTGTGACATGCTGCAGGACAGAGAGCTGGTGGAAGCAATTATTACCTTTTATGTACATTCGCTAAAATACTGTTAGGGAAATGCAATTACTGACTGGGAGGTTCATTTATCCAAATTATTCTGGGCTATCAAAGAAACTTGACATGTAAACAATTTAGATAAGGAGTCTAATAATCTAGCTATAGCAAGTATCTGCAATTTGTCACGCTGTGCACTTTTGCTCTTAGCTGCAATGGTCTGCTGCGCTTGCAGTGCTAGTTCAGCTGAATGTACACTGGGAAGACAACTTTAAGTCAGTGTCAAGATACGAGTGAATCAAGGTACAAACAAAATCACAATGCAATGAGATTTTCACCTACTAAACTCAGAATGCAATGGCATTCCTATAATAAAGATATAACTAACTCATTACATGGAAACTATAGAAGATAAATAAGGGGCTTCAGAAAGTAATATTAGATTTATTTTACCTGGTATAGAAACAGTCAAATCTTAAATAGTTTTAGTCACTCTGATATGACCAATAATGTGCCAGGTTAAAAGGATACGAATAGAGCATAATACAGAACTGCTGTTTTAAATAACATCTCCTTTGGGAGACCAAAATAAAATTGAAATGATTATATATAGATTATTGACATAGGAAAATGTAATAATAAAACTCCAAAAAGAACAACAGAATTCTCTAAAGCTACAGTCCAGGTCTTGAACACACATTCACCTTGAGATACTTTCGAAAGAAACTGGCACTCACCCAAGGAGCAAATCCAGGCTCGAAGATATTTCTTTTCAACAGTTGAGGATTTGCAGGTAGTGAGTGCTTAACATAAGAGCAATGTGTGGAGTGGCTCTTTCTTAATAAAATGAAATGACTTGGCCCCTGCAAATAGGAGTCAGTGAAAAAAAGAAACCACTGATTTGCTTACTTCATGAAAAACATGTTTTCATGTATTCATTATCTCAACTAGTATTTACTGACTTTATTCTGTGTACCAAGTACCATGTCAAGCACTAAAGCCTTCCACAGTGGGACAAGACACTTTGCCTTGAGGAGACCACTGTCCAGTGTAGAAGACAGATGGGTAAATGAATAATTAAAATAAAGTTGATAAAAGCAATAATGGAATAAGTAAGGAATGTCATGTGAGTGCAGAGGAAAAAGCTGCAGGAATGTGCTGTAGCCAGGCTATGAGTACTTGTGACAGTCAACTACAAACTTTTCAGAATTTTTGAAAACCAGTCACTGAATACAGTCATTATTAAAAACTAATTTAGGCACAGTCGCAGTTAGAGTTAAAGCAGAGGTAATAAATATTCGAAACTCTATAAATTCCTAATTATTTCATTATAAATTGCAATATATCACTGAAAGTGAAAGAGGATGAGATGGTTGGGTAGCATCACCAACTCAATTTCACATGAGTTTGAGCAAACTCTGGGAGACAGTGAAGGACAGGGAAGCCTCAGGCATGCTGAGGTCGATGGGGTCACAAAGAGTCTGACAGGACTTAGCGACTAAACAACAACAATATCTGCATCTGAATGCAGAGTTCCAGAGAATACTGAAGGGAGATGAGAAAGACTTTTTAAGTGAAAGAAATAGAGGAAAGCAAAGAAATAGGGGAAAACAATAGAATGGGAAAGAGTAGCGATCACTTCAAGAAAACTAGAGATACCAAGAGAATATTTCATGCAAAGATGAGCACAATAAAGGACAGAGATGGTATGGACCTACCAGAAGCAAAAGATATTAAGAAGACGTGGCAAGAATACACAGAACTATCCAAAAAAGATCTTAATGACCCAGATAACCATGATGGTGTGATTACTGACCTAGAGCCAGACATCCTGGAATGTAAAGTCAAGTGGGCCTTAGGAAGCATAACTGCAAACAAAGCTAGTGGAGGTGATGGAATTCCAGTTGAGCTATTTTAAAACCTAAAAGATGATGCTGTTAAAGTGCTATACTCAATATGCCAGCAAATTTGCAAAACTCAGCAATGGCCACAGAACTGGAAAAGGTCAGTTTTCACTCCAATCCCAAAGAAGGGCAATGCCAAAGAGCTTAAACTACCACACAATTATACTCATTTCACATGCTAGCAAAGTAATGCTCGAAATCCTTCAAAATAAGCTTCAACAGAACGTGAATTGAGAACTTCCAGATGTACAAGATGGATTTAAAAGGCAAGGGAACCAGAGATCAAATTGCCAACATCCATTAGATCATAGAAAAAGCTAGAGAATTCCAGGAAAAAGCATCTACTTCTGCTTCACTGACTACACTAAAGCCTTTGACTACGTAGATCGCAACAAACTGTGGAAAATTCTTCAACAGATGGGAATTCCAGACCACCTGACCTGTCTCCCATGAAACCTGTATGCAGATCAAGAAGCAACAATTAGAACCAGACATGGAACAGTGGACTGGTTCTAAATTAGGAAAGGGGTATGTCAAGGCTGTATGTTGTCACCTGGCTTATTTAACTTACAAGCAGAGTACATCATGTGAAATGCTCAGTTTGATGAAACACAAGCTTGAATCAAGACTGTGAGGAGAAATATCAATAACCTCAGATATGCAGATGACATCACTCTTATGGCAGAAAGCAAGGGGAATTAGAGAGTCCCTTGATGAAACTGAAAAAGGAGAGTGAAAAAGCTGGCTTAAAACTCAACAGTCAAAAAACAAAGATCATGGCATCTGGTCCCATCTCTTCATGGTAAATGGATGCGGAAACAATGGAAACAGTGACGGGCTTTATTTTCTTGGGCTCCAAAATCACTGTGGATGGTGACTGTAGCCGTGAAATTAAAAGACATTTGCTCCTTTGGAAGAAAAGCTATGACCAACCTAGACAGCATATTAAAAAGCAGAGACATTACTTTTCAACAACATCTGTACCCTCAAAGCTGTTTGTTCCAGTAGTCATGTATAGATGTCAGAGTCGGACCATAAACAAGGCTGAGTGTCATAGAATTGATGCTTTCAAACTGTGGTACTGGAGAAGACTCTTGAGAGTCCCTTGGACAGCAAGGAGATCAAACAAGGCAATCCTAAAGAAAATCAGCCCTGAATATTCACTGGAAGGATTGGTGCTCAAGCTGAAGTTCCATTACTTTGGCCACCTGATGCGAGGAGCCGACTCATCGGAAAAGACCCTGACCCTGGGAAAGACTGAAGGCAGGAGGAGAAGGGGAAAACAGATGATGAACTAGTTGGATGACATCACAGACTCAATGGACATGAGTTTGAGCAAGCTACAGGAGATAATAAAGGACAGGGAAGCCTGGCATGCTGTAGTCCATGGGGTTGCAAAGAGTCGAACAGGACTGAGTAATTGAACAACAGCAACAATTATCTATGCACTTGAGTTTATTTATTTCTGCTGCACACATATGGTAGAAATGTCATATAATGGCATCCTTCTGGGCATTTCTTCCCAACTTTATGTGTTGGCATCACATTGATAACTTGAGGCTTGCCATGGTGGAAATATCTATACCAGGGAATTCAACAAATTTTATTTGTTGAATATATTCAACATATTCAACAAATATATTACCAAACATCCCCCCCAGAAGATAGCCAATTATTAAACATGTGTCAGCATATCAATGACGACATCTAACCTTGGCCCCCTATCTGTGATGTGCTTAGTTGCTCAGTCATGTCTGACTCTGGGACCCCATGGACTTCAGCCCATCAGGCTCCTCTATCCATGGAGATTCTCCATGCAAGAATACTGGAGTATGTTGCTATGCCCTCCTCCAGGGAATCTTCCCAACTTGGGGATCAAACCCAGGCCTCTGCATTGCAATGAATTCCTTACTGTCTGAAGCCCTTCCTTACTGAAGCCCTGGCCCCTCTCTAGTCATGGTAAAGGAGAGCTTCCTGGAAAAAGAGGGAATACAGAGAAGTAAAATTTGTCACACACAGAATAAAGACCAGCCTGCAAAAATAAAAGTCCAAGCTAAAAATATCTAAGTTGCCCTAACTTCTCTCATCCTGTTTCCTCCAAATCCAATTATTTGCTATTAGAATTAGTTATTAGAATTGCTCCTCTAATTCTAGCTCTCATTTCCAGAGCCCTATAGGATTGCACTTTGATACTCCCTTGAAGTTCATCATGACAATTGGACTTCCCAGGTGGGGCTAGTGGTAAAGAACCTGCTTGTCAATCCTGGAGAAGTAAGAGATGCAGGTTCTATCTCTGAGTGGGCAAGACCCCCTGGAGAAGGAAATGGCAACCCACTCCATGATTCTTACCTTGAAAGCCACACGGAGAGAGGAGCCTGGTGGGCTATAGTCCATAGGGTTGCAAAGAGTCAGACATAACTGAAGTGACCTAACACAGCACAAATGAGTTGAATTGCTAACAGTATGTACTGTATACAGAAGTGAAGTGGGTCATTTCTAGGTTACAGCTTTATACACAGTGTGTGATGTGCCCTGTTCATTTAAACCTGATGTGGTGACTGTGGAACCAGTCAACTGAAGTCCCTGAATGACTACGGAGAGCAAAGAATTTCTGAATACCTCCCTCTAAATTCCTACTCAGATTGTTTATGTATATTCCATGGGAAATACACTTTTGTTGTTTTAAGCCCTAATATTTGACACTTGTTCATTATTCCAGCAAAACCCAAACCATCCTGATTTATACAACTGCCAAATACTACAGAACCTTTGAAATAGTTCTTTCATGACTTTTGTCTCAGTTCACATCCCTATTCTATTAACCCCTCACCTGAATGACCATAACAGCCATTCAACTTCTGCTGCCAGTCTCAGCATCCTTCAACCATTTCTATATACCCTAGAGTTGGGTGCCCCAAACACTTTTCTATTTAAACATCTTTAAAATATCCTCATTTTATACAAGGTAGATCTAAATACTATAAAATGCTATATTCAAAGGGCCCTCATGATTTTTATCCTAATATTGATGTTCCAATCACACAGAAATAATAAGTTTCCCAAACAAGCTTCCTCGCCTCAGAACATTCAAACATTGGACCTTCATGCTCTCATCTCAAATCTTCCTCTTGATAAACTCCTGCTCATATATCAAGTACTTATTATGTGAAACCTCAAGCTAAATGGGTGCCTTCTCTTTTCTGTATGTTTCAAAGGCACTTTGCTTACATTTCTATGGCAGTAATGATCTTATGACACTACAATCAATTCTGTATATTTCTCTATCTGGACCTTGCTTTCTGGGATCTATTTCTGAATCCCTCTGACTTGACATATAGTGCTCATAAAAAGCCTGAAAGAAATATATCCAGACTTCTCTTGTGGTCCATTGACTAAGATCCAAGCTTCCAATGCAGGGAGCCAGGGTTCAATCCCTGGTCAGGGAACTAGATCCCACATGCTGCAACTAAAGATCTTATGTGCCACAAACTAAGACCTGGTATAGCCAAAAAAAGAGAAAAACTAAAAATAATTATTGGGCTTCTCTGGTAGCTCAGCTGGTAAAGAATTCGCTTTCAGTGCAAGAGACCCCAGTTCAATTCCTACGCCAGGAAGATCCTCTGGAAGAGGGATAGGCTACCCATTCCAGTATTCTTGGGCTTCCTTGGTAGCTCAGATGATAAAGAATCTGCCTGCAAGGCAGGAGACTTGGGTTCAATCCCTGGGTTCTGTATATTTCTCTATCTGGACCTTGCTTTCTGGGATCTATTTCTGAATTCCCAGGACTTGACACAGTGCTCATTAAAAACCTGAAAGAAATATATCCAAGGAGTTAATCTTTGATTTCCTAAACATGTTCAACTAGGGCAGAACTTTCCCTTTGGTTTTGTTGATGCTGATTTAATTAAGATTGTATCTTGGACTTCTCTCAGAAGCAGAAAAACAAGTTTGATCACTTACTCCAATCTCTTCATTCAAGAGATGAAAATCAAGGCCCACAGATATTTGACCTGCAACTGATTGATTGAGTCTGAATAGAAAGAATCCCAAGGCCTTCTTACTCTGAGGAACTGCCACTCACCAATCCTGGGTGTCACCTTACATAATAAGGTTATCTTAATGTGCACTAAAATGTACATCATTTATTTGCTAATACTTTTCAATTTATTTTTACAAGCCCTGTTTCCATATATTGATCTTACCTCTCAACCAGTCTTTACATTTTTTGATTCCCTAAAATATTTCTTGAAGTGGTCACCCAATGAAAAGGGGAAACAATTTAAAGTCAATTTTAGAATCTCGAAGTGATCAGAAGAGACCAGAAAAGTAACATGATTTAATTAAAGCCACATAGCCAACACTGAATTAAGGCCATAGAAACCAACACGAGAATATACTCAGATATCTCAATGCCAAGACAAGGGTTCTTCTTCCTTTAAAACACAGGTTTTATTTTGATGTTCATTTTGGTCATTGTTGCCTTTCAGCTCAGGGTCTCATTTCTGTTGCTTCGATTAAGTAATACAAGTGACATAAATAAAGTTCCTCATATGTTTTTTTTAGGTAAATACAAGTAAAAAGTAAGAGAAAATAAAGGGAAAATATCCTATAAAATCTAAGTACCAAAGTTAATGAAAGGTGAAAAGATTAAAAGTTAAACAAATTTATTAATGTTAGAAGGCACATGTATGTTAATAAAATGCACTTAAAGAAACATAAAAAAGGAAAGAAAATATGCTTCTTAAATCTGTCTTTTTATTTCTCCTTCTATAACCTATTTACAGAATTTTAAAAGCAAACCTTATACTATTAAGATGATCACTTTAGATGAAACATGAGAGGCAAAGGAATTAAAGCTTTCAAAATGAAATGGAACTACTTGACCATCCACTCCAGGTAATTAGGCAAGGGATTAGAGTAGAATTCTATATATAGCTACACATTAGAAATAAATGGAAAACTACAGATTTAATAATTTACAAAACAAAACAACTCTCAGTTTTCTAAAGAGAGTCCTTCAAACAAAATCTCTTAATGGCTGAAAAGCATCACTGAATGGAATTAACAGCATTGCCCTAGATTTGTGCTACACTGATGTTTAACAATTAAGAATGCATTTTATCCTCATTCGTGTTCTGCTTTTCAAATTAATGTAAGCTTTGACTGTGTTCTCTCTCATTTTTTTGCCTCCACCTCTACCCATTTAAAAAATTTTTCATTTTTGTAGCTGCTCTATCAGATTAATAAAATGCTCTATTATTTCTTTGTTATAACTTGATTTTTTATAAATTTTATTGTGATAAGAACACTTAATATGAGCTCTCCCCTCATAACAGATTTTGAAGTATACAATGCAGTATTGACACAGTATATGCATGGTGTAATAAAGAAGGCCTCTAAAGTATATTCATAACTGAATCCTTATTCAGTTAAGCATTGAACAAGTTATGAATAACAATCCTTACTCATAATCCTTATTGATTATGCCCCCTCCCTACCTTCCTAGACGGGGGAATCTCAGTCGGTAAGGAATCTGCCTGCAATGCAGGATACCCAGCTTTGATCCCTAGGTCAGGAAGATCCCCTGGAGAAGGAAATGGTAACCCACTCCAGTATTCTTGCCTGGACAATTCCACAGACAGAGGAGCCTGGCAGGCTACAGTCCATGGGTCACAAAGAGTCGGACATGACTGAGCAACTAGCACTTTGACTTTCATTTCACAGTCCCTGGAAACTACCATTCTTCTCTCTGCTTGTATGAGGCTGGGCATTCATCTCCTATGAAAGGAATCATGAGGCGACTGGCTTCTTTCACTTAGTTCCCCAGGTTCATCTATGCTGTCATGTCTTACAATATTTCCTTCTTTTTCTAAAGGACAATAACATTTTATCCTACATACAAATCACATTTGCTTTAACCACTCATTCATCACCGGACATTTAGGCTGTTTCCACTTCTAGGCTATTGTGAGTAGTGCTGCAATAAACATGGGAGTGCTATTGTCTCTTTGATACAGTGAACAATGAAGAGAGTGAAAAGGCAACCGATAGAGTGGAAAAAAATATCTGCAAATCATAATAAGCAGTTATCTGCCAAATATATACGGAACTCCTATAACTCATTAAAAAAAACTCTAATAACATAAGTAAAATATGGGTTAAGGACTTGAATAGACATTTCTACAAAAAAGACCTACAAATTATGTCTTCAAATAATTTCAATAATTGTATGAAAAGATGCTCAAGGTCACTGATCAGAGAAATTAAATAAAAACCACAATTGGATATCATCTCACATCTATTAGGATAGCTGTTATAAAAAAATAAAATACGCTATGTTGGCCAGGATGTGGAAAAGTTGGAATCCTTGCTCACTCATTTATTATGGTCAGCCAAGTCCAGTATATCTGGCATGATGCTTTTCCAACTATCAAGGTCAGCTCTTTGGTCTGGTGATTCCTTGTCCTCCCCTCTTTCTCCTCAGTTTGTAGCAGCATGTATCACATAGGCTGTTGAAATGGGACAGTATTTTGTAGTCAACAGCTCTGGATATGCAGACATATGTGATGGTCTGCCACTAAATACGAGCTTCCTAGGTGGCTCAGTGGTAAAGAATCTGCCTGCTAATGTAAAAGACTCAGGTTCGATCCCTAGGTCAGGAAGATCCCCTGGAGAAGGAAATGGCAACACACTCTAATATTCTTGCTTGGGAAATCCCATGGACAGAAGAGCTTGGCAGGCTGCAGTGCATGGGGTCGCAAAAAGTCAGACACAACTGAACAGCTGAACAGCAGCAGCCACTAACTATGAAAGAAAGAATCAAAGGGTTTGAGGAATATAAATATTTTGAGATCTTGGAATTATTGAGAACCATTATTAAGTGATACAAATAACCTTGATTCAGCTTTGATTAAATTTACAGTGAAATCACAGGCTACACATTTTAATAAGAAACAATTAGGGAGTTGAGATTATTGACCCAGGTACTTTAGACACACAGAGCACTAGTATATATTGCTCAGAAAGGGAAGGAAAGGTAAAAATACATACAGGGAGTTACAAAATTTAACTTGCTTGGACTCCTCTGGTGACATAGTAGATAAGAATCCACCTGCCAAGGCAGGGAACATGAGTTCTATCCCTGGTCTGGGAGGATTTCTCATGCCCTAGAACAATTAAGCCCATGTGCCACAACTACTGAGCCTGTGTGCCTAGAACCTGTGCTCCACAATATGAGAAGCGACCACAATGAGAAGCCTGTGCACCACAGTGAAGAGTAGTCCCCGCTCATGCAACGAGAGAAGGTCTACACAAAGCAAGAAAGATCCAGTGCAGCCGAATATTAAATAATAATAATTAACTTGCTCATCATAAAAAGCTGAATGCTTAAGTCTGTTTTATAAATGGAGGAAAGAGTTCTATAATATTCAAAAGTCTGTTATCATAATCTTCCAAGAACTATTAATGTATAGCCTGAAGATCTGAAGACAATGAATCATTGTTATAAAAAATTATACTAAAATTCATGTTCATGATAAAGGCTCGTGTCACTTCACTCTGAAGTTTATATATTGTGTTTATCATAATAGGATCAATTTTATTATCAATTTGTGATGATTACTCTTTGATAATGAGCTTTTCATCACAATCTCATTAAGATCCAATACATGTAAAGTGTACATTCTCTTAGTATTTCAGGGACTGAATGAAAGTGAAAGTTGCTCAGTCATGTCCGACTCTTTGCAACCCCATGGACTATACAGTCCATGGATTCTCCAGGCCAGAATACTGCAGTGAGTAGCCATTTCCTTCTCCAGGGGATCTTCCCAACCAAGGATCAAACCCAGGTCTCTTGCATTTCAGGTGGGTTCTTTACCAGCTGAGCTTAAAGGGAAGCCCAAGAATACTGGAGTGGGTAGCCTATCCCTTTTCCAGAGGATTTTCCCAACCTAGGAATTGAACTGTGGTCTCCTGAATTGCAGGTGGGTTCTTTACCAGCTGAGCTACCAGAGACTGAATAGAATTAAAAAATAAAAGAGGCTAAGTAACTTGTCAAAGAAAGGAACACTACTTAGTAAGCGGCAGAGCAAGGGCTTGAATCCATGTTAGCCTGACTCAACAAATTGTGTTCTTAATATACTACTTTTCTCTTGGGCTTACAATGTATTTTTTTCACCTGCTCTTGACTCCATAAAAGTTTTAAATGCTCTAAAATGTATGTTGAATATTTATCATAATAAAAGTTTTATGCAATTGCCTTTTAAGGTAAAATATAAACTCTAAAAGCTAACTTTGAAGTTTGAAAATTAAATCAATGTTGCCAAAAAGACAATTTTTCAAGCTGGCAGCTTTCAGATTGCCTCATATATATTTTTCTCAAAATAACTTAGACAAAATTATTTACAGATTAGTTGCAACATGTTTTTCAAAAAAAGTATCAGGAAAATTTATACAGAAAAATGTGCTTGCCAAAAACATATATGACAGCTTACGATTGTTTCAAATGAGTATATTATAAAAGAACTATTGTTTTCTTCATTACTCATATCATGACCTGTGAAAACAATAATACTTGTCAAAATTCAGTTGTGTCCAAAAATATTTTCCTTTTTGTCTTGAAATGCTTCTTTGAAGTAAATCCTTTACCTCAAAGCCAATTTTCAGTTTCTTTCATTAAAATCTAACTAGCATTGTGATAAAGGAGAAAAAAATGAATAAACAAAATGTTCAAACCAAAGCATCCAATAGCAGATTCAGGGCAAAACCAAAACGGTATCTACAAGAAAACAGGGATTTGTGATTTAATTTGCTTTCATATTCACTCAATCATTAAAGCAAATGGTTTTAATCTTCACATAGGAGATTAGCCAGAGAGTGTTTCAAAAATATGGATGATACTGCATATACTGAGTAACCACAGTTAAGCAAATTTTCAAATACTCAAGGTTCTAAATGCATAATGCCATCCAATATATATTATATAGACACACATATATTCATATATATATGGGCTTTCCCAGGCAACCACTGGTAAAGAATCTGCCTGATAATGCAGGAGACACAAGAGATGCTGGTTTGATCCCCAAGTCAGGAAGATCCTCTGGAGGAGGAAAATGGCAATCCACTGCAGTATTCTTGCCTGAAAAGTTCCATGGACAGAGGGGCCTGGTGGGCTACAGTCCACGTGTCACAAAGACTAGGACGTGACTGAACACACACATACATATATATGCATATGCACACAAATATACATACATACAGTGATGCTTTTTCAATAGTTATTTACATTTATACACTAAGCAAGTTTACAAATTCCTTATATTCTATAGTAGTGATTCTTGAGCTACCTGAAGCGAAACAGTATTTTCACAGACCTTCCATCTTTCTTCCTTCCCCACCATCTTCCTTCACTCTATTTTCTATCCATTTCCTTCTTTCCTTCCACAAAAAAATTAATTACAATCACATATGTTGGGAACTGGAATGTACCAAAGGTCCAGTAGTGAATAATTACAGAAGGACCCAGCTTTTATGGAGCTGTAATTATACTGTATGTACATTTCTTGACAGATAAAAAACATAGGATTTTTTATAGTTGTTTTTCAATTGGGGTATAGTTGCTTTACAATGTTTTGTTAGTTTCTGCATCTCCTCCTTCTTGGTTCTCCTTCCCCAAAACCTCATCTCACCCCTCCAGGTCATTACAGAGCACCAAGTTGACCTCCCTGTGTTCTACAGCAGCTTCTCACTACCATCTACTTTACACACGGTAGAGTATATATGTCAGTCCTAGTCTACCAATCCATACCCCCACGAGCCTACCCCCATGACCACATATCTGTCCCCTAGGCCTGCATCTCTATTCCTGCCCCGCAAATAGGTTCATTGGTACCATTTTTCTAGATTCCACATACACACATTAATATATGATTCACTTTCTTTTTGTTTTTCTGACTTATTTCACTCTGTATCACACACTCTAGGTCTATTCAGACCCTTGTTCAAATCATGATGCTGTCACTTATGCACCTTTGGGAAATTATTTAACTTCACTATGCTACTATTTTCATAAAACATCAGCCGCTCAGTCATGTCTGACTCTTTGCAACCCCATGGACTGCAGCACACTAGGCCTCCCTGTCCATCACCAACTCCCAGAGCTTGCTCAAACTCATGTCCATCAAGTCAGTGATGACATCCAACCATCTCAACCTCTGTCATCCCCTTCTCCTCCTGCCTTCAATCTTTCCCAGCATCAGGGTCTTTTCCAAAGAGTCAGTTCTTCACATCAGGTGGCCAAAGTGTTGGAGTTCCAGTTTCAGCACCAGTCCTTCCAATGAATATTCAGGACTGATTTCTTTTAGGATTGACTGGTTTGATCACCTTGCAGTCCAAGGGACTCTCAAGAGTCTTCTCCAACACTACAGTTGAAAGCTAAATGGCAATAAATTTAAACTTATCCTGTATCTTGTGGTTTAAGTAAAATAATTAATAGAAAGAAAAGAGTGGAGAATTTGACATATAATAGATGGTTTAATAAATATAACACATCTGCTCTCCTCACATACATTTAAACAGGAATTTGCTATTAAACCCAAGCTTCACTTTTACAGGTTTGCAAATAGTCAAAAAAAAAAAAAAGAAAAAAGAAAAAGAAAGAAAATATGCTCAGGGTTTTATATTACTCTAAATAAATATTTACAGACTGGTTCCAAATCGGGAAAGGAGTACATCAAGGCTGTATATTGTCACCCTGCTTATTTAACTTACATGCAGAATACATCATGTGAAATGCCGGGCTGAATGAAGCACAAGCTGAAATCAAGATTGCTGGGAAAAGTATCAATAACCTCAGTTATGCAAATAATACCACCCTTATGGCAGAAAGTGAAGAACTAAAGAGCCTCTTGAGGAAAGTGAAAGAGGAGAGTGAAAAAGTTGGCTTAAAACTCAACATTCAGAAAACTAAGATCATGGCATCCAGTCCCATCACTTCATGACAAATAGATGGGGAAACAATGGAAACAGTGACAGACTTTATTGTTTTGGACTCCAAAATCACTGCAGATGGTGACTGCAGCCATGAAATTAAAAGACGCTTGCTCCTTGGAAGAAAAGCTATGACCAACCTAGACAGTTTATTAGAAAGCAGAGATATTACTTTACCAACAAAGATCCATCTAGTCAAAGCTATGGTTTTTGCAGTACTCATGTATGAATTTAGAGCTGGCCTATAAAGAAAGCTGAGTGCTGAAGAATTGATGCTTTTGAACTGTGGTGTTGAAGAAGACTCTCAAGAGTCCCTTGAACTTCAAGAATATCCAACCAATCAATCCTAAAGGAAATTAGTCCTGAACATTCATTGGAAGGACTGAGGCTGAAGCTGAAACTCCAACACTTTGGTAACCTGATGTGAAGAACCGACTCATTGCAAAAGACCCTGATGTTGGGAAAGACTGAAAGTGGGAGGAGAAGGGGATGAGAGAGGATGAGATGGTTGGATGGCATCACTGATGTGATGGACCTGAGTTTGAGTAGGTTCTGGGAGTTGGTGATGGACAGGGAAGCCTGGCGTGCTGCAGTCCATGGGGTCGCAGAGTCAGACACAAGTGAGCGACTGAACTGAAAATAAATATTTTACTCAGAAGTACTTAGACAGTGATTGAAAACTATGTTACCAAAAACAGGAAGAAAGAAAGAGAGAAAATTTAAGTATCAATGACACAGAGAGTATAGGAAAATAAATAAGCCCACGTGGGCATAAATATAGGTTTTCCTGATGGCTCAGCAGGTAAAGAATCTGCCTGCAATGCAGGAGACACAGGAGACACAAGTTCGATCCCTGGGTCAGAAGGCCCCCTAGAGAAGGAAATGGCAACCTACTCCAGTATTCTCGCTTGGGAAATCCCATGGACAAAGGAGCCTGGTAGGCACATTCCACGAGGTCACAAAGAGTCAGACACAACTGAGCATGCACACACAAGCATCAGTATGTTAGATTAAAAGGTATGAACATGAAAGGATATACTGATCATGTTGCAGAAACCAGTACTCAAGAAACCGAGCACCACACTCAGAATGTTGGAGAACTCAGGTTTATTATGCCAGCGGACCCAGAGGAGTTAACACTCCAAGCTCTGAGCCCCAAACAAAGGGATTACAGAGTTTTTATAGACAGACTGTAGTAGGCAACACTAGCTGTTAATAGGCTGGTTTAAACTAAGGGGTTTCGCGCGTGTGCAGGAGCAGTAGTCAAAATGGGGAGGGGGATGCCTGGCCTGATTAAGCAGGTTTGTAGGGGCTGGGCGATTGCAAACAGCAAGACAAGGGTGAAAACGTGTCCAGTCTCTAGTATTGCAAGTCCCCACTTTCTGAGACTATATGACCTACATGATCTAGACTTGGCAAGGGGCAAAGTTACACAGGCAGAAGGAGAAGGAGGTTATATAAAATTTTAACTTTTCCTCTTCAATCACAAGTGGCATCATTACCCAATGTTGACTTGTAACTTTCTCAACCCCAATTTTATTATCTTATTTTTACACAGGAAGTGCTCTCACTCACTGGGAAGGCAGCTATAGCAAGTAGGCCTCCAGCCATGGTGGGCAATATTCTTTGTCTCCAGGAAATAAGTTACCATGTGAAAAGATAGATGAGCCGGAGAGGGATGTAGGTCTGTTGGATACTCAGTGATGGAAACAATTAAAAATTGAATATTATCAACAGGAAATTACTACCTAGGGGCATGCTGAGTACTCCAGAAATGTAAGTCATGTCCTGCTATCTCATTTACTGAGAAACCCTCATCACTGGGATAGACTGGATGATTCTAAGTGGGATTTGAAAGCAGTCGGCCTCAGTGGAATCCAGCATCCCTTAGATTTTAAGTCTCACCACTAGCTTGCTATAAAATTCTGGAAAATCTGACTCAATCCAGATTGTCTCCCTATTGTATTATTTGTATTGTTACCCTAATTGTATTAATTTTAAATAGACAATTTAATGAATACAATGAAACAAAAACAAGTGCAGATTTATGGTTAGAATAAAGGACTTTCAAAACTTGGTTGTTAAAATGTAAAATCAACTCCTAATTTAAAAGCACCAGAGAGAAAACCAAAGCTTCTTTGCCATAAATAAGAAACTCAAGTGCAATACTGAAATGGTGTTACTGTGTCTAATAGAAAATGTATTAAGGAAAAGGTAGATTGCTTTGCAGAGTTGTTAAAAAATGACAGTTTCAATGTGCTTTCCTTGTTCAACCAAGTACTGCACAGGAAAAGGTGACAAGAAAAAGGAACACCCTGACGGGGACAGTCTTCTGTTGCACATAGATGTTCCAAACAATTCAGTCAGGCTGAGCATGAAAACAGTTAATTTCACTCAGAGTGATTCATGTTTGTCGAGCCATCTTCTTGATTATGATTTGGTTCCTTACGTGGATTGTCCACTGTGAGTAAAGGAGAGACAGGCTGATGGAAACCTATGGTATGATGATTTTATTTCTCTGTAAGGTAAGAAGTTGATATTCTACCTCATCTTCCTCAGTCTCTTGTGAGATTTCTAAATATGAATCATCATCCCCAAGTCCAACACTGAAAAGATGGAAATCTTAAGATGGAACTTTTTAACTCATATAAGAATTAGGGGCAGATGCCAATGCCGGTAAATTTGCCAAGCAAACTGTATGCATAAAAATCAGGACTCAAAAGCATTGAAAGCATTGAGGGAGACACAAAGGAGTACATTCAGACCTAGTTCCTACTCTCAAGGTGTTTTCAGACCAGAGGAGGAGGCTATTAATGAAACACTACTATGAACTCAAACATTGTGAGGTTAGGGTCTGACTTTTGTTTGAGGGGGTTCTGACTCTTAAAACCAACATTTACAGAACTATGCACATTAAAGTTGATGATAAATCTAATGGAATAATCTATAATGGAAAAGATTCTGAAAAATAATACATCCATACATAGATACATACGTTTAAGAATATATATGAAAATATATATGAATCACTTTGCAGTACACCTGAAACTAACACAACACTGTAAGTCAACCATACTTCAATTAAAAAAAAATAAGTAAAGGGAGTATATGCTTTACTTCTTCAGAGAGAGTTATCCAAATCCTTAGTTAAAGTAATATAAATGACATCTTTTACTATTTAGCATTGATATAAAGACAGGTCAACTCAGAAGAAATCCTACAATGGTCAGATAATTTTATCTCACAAATCAAGACAACTCTATATATTTTGAAACGACAAAGAAATGACAATGTATTTAAGAGGTGAACTTTTTAATGGGCCCAAGTACAAAATGAAAAGAAATAAACATTTCTAAATAAGCTCTATGAAGATCTTAACAAGAAAAAAACAGAAACATTAGATAAAATGATCCATAAAACAGTAGTTTAATTTTTTTTCTTAGCATAAGAATCATAAGTGAAAACGTGGAAAACAGAAGAGACTGTTTCGTTCATCTTATAAGACAATATGCCCTTCACCTGAAAGAATATTTCAGTAGAATTTCAAAGACATTGAACAGAGTTCAGAGAGCTACAGCTGTTGTCTACCTTGAGATTCTTTGTCTTTATAACTGTTGATCTTAATAAATGTGAAGATTTCAAAAAAGAGGTTATTATTCCATTTGACAATGCAAGTTTTCAAAATGAAGTAAAAGCCACTGAAAATAACTGTTATCTTAAATGGGTCATTTCAAATAAAGATGAGTGGGTATTACACAGGCACAGAAATCTTACAGAAAGCTTTGCTCTATAAATTTGAAATTCACCTACTTTTGTGAGTCTGAGTTCTCAAACATGGAGAATAGTTATACAGGTCAACATCAAGCCACAGAAAAACTAACAAAAATAGAATGGACAGTGTGCCAAATTTCTTAAGGGAGACAGATTTCTAAGCTTTGAAGTACTAGGAAGAAAAACATAAAGGAAAATATGAATAATTGTGGGAAAATATTAAATACACACGTTGTAAGCTAAAAAATAAGACACTGTGAAAAAGCAAATAGGAAAAAAAAATTTAAGCTAAAAACAGCCTGCACAAATTACTAAGAAAAGTTCCAAGACCTTAATAAATAAATTGACAAGAAACATTATTTTGCTAGAGGTGCCATAACAAAATACTACAGACTGGAGGGCTTAGGAACAGAAATGTATTGTCTCACAGTTCTAGAAGCCGGAAGTCTGAGATCAAGGTGCTAGCAGGGTTGGTTTCTTCTGAGATTTCTCTCCTTTTCTTACGCATGCCTTCTTTCTGTGTCTTCACATGGTTCTGTCTTGGTCTTTGTGTTATTCTGATCCCTTTGCATCAGGACACCAGTTATATTGAATTAAGGCCCACCTATATGACCTCATTTCCCCTTAATATCTCTTTCAAGGTCCTATCTCCAAATATAACACATTCTGATGTAAGACTTCAATGCAGGAATTTGGGGGGGGGGGCAGAGATACAGCCGAGCTCATAATAGAAATCTGCAATTCAAAAAGTACTGTGCAAAAAAAAAAAATTAAAATGTTATCTTTGCTAGCAAGTAAAAGAATGTTAAAAAAAGGTAAAATATGATTGCATTTCTTACTTGTTCAAATTAGTAGAGACTGAAACAAACATTTTAATGCTCTTAGCATTTTAATGCTGGCAGATATTCAGTTCAATGAGGCTACTGAATGCTCTACAGAGCAATGTAAACTAGCAAGCTATTTTGGAAAACAAATTTGCAATATAGATCAGGAATATAAAAAATACTATTTCTCAATATAGATCAATATAAATAAGAAACAGATAATAAAAATATACCTAGAGAGCAGTATGTTTCTTTCTGGGAGATATCCTCAGTGAAATATTACTCATCTGAGTGTTATTTACAATACCAAAATTATTTGAAACAATTTATATGCCCACACTGGGGAAACTCTTATGTAAATCCAACTCTTGGTAAGATATTATGCAGCTACAAAAATATGTATAAAGATCAAGAAAAACATAAAATATCTGAAATTTTATATTTTAAAAATAAAGCTGGATGCAAGGACTATGTTAAATGGGTATACAGAATAAAAGAAGGCAAGAAATAAACCTATAGTCAGTCATTACTTTAGGATAATAAAACTGAAGGTTTTTTTTTTTTTTTCTTTCTGATTACATATTTTTTTTTTATTTCCAAAAAGCAATACACATTTGTTTCTATAATGTAAAACAGAATTTAGGTAAAATTTGATTGAATTTGTAAAAGTTCAGTTTCAATTCTACCACACTTAGGTTAACTTGTCAGCTGCTTACTTAAATGTTTTGCTTTCATACTGTTACCTGGGTTTTAACCAACTGTTCTATTGATATGAGTGACACCTTAATTTAAGACCTCACTGCCAACCCCACCTTGTTCTTCCCCAGTCACTACTGACATAATAAAAATGATGAGAGCTCACTTATCTCTTGTATGGAAGAAGTTGGAGATTCCTAAAGAAGGATTTGAGAATCACTAGTTGATCAAGTTCACTTTCTGGGGAACTGATGACCACTCTCTATTCAGTCTGTCAACCTGAAAATATTCATTGCATAGTTCTGATATGATGATCAGAGCCATGTTTTATAAGTTCTTTAGGCATTTCAATAACAGAAGACAATATCTGCTGTCTTTCTCTATGACTGAGAGGGATACACACAGCAAGTTCTGACAAGTTCCAAAATATGGGAACCAACTCTAGTAAGTACAGGGTACAGAATACTGTATCATCAGAGCTAGTGAAATAGTATATTTTACTCTTTGGTAAAATACAGAGAATCAAAGCACACACAATCATGAAAAGTCTCAAATTTTAAACTTTGGGCAATCAATTGACCATCTGAAATATCAGGATCTCAACCAAATTTGTTAATTTAATATTAATGTTAACCAATATTTTAATTTTCCTACTAGATTAGAAATAAGAAATAAAATAGGTTGAACAGTTTTCTTTCAAAAATTTACATACCCCTGAAACCTGAGATCATAACCATATCTGGAAATAGTCTTTGCAGATACAATTAAGGTAAGGTCCAAAGTGAGATCATACTAGATTAGAGCAGGCCCTAAATTCAATGAAAGTGCCTTTCTGAGAGACATAAAAGGAAACATGGACACAAAGGTAAGAAGACATGTGAAGACAGAGACAGAGATTGGAGTGATTCTGCCACAAATCAAGGAATACCAGGAGCAGCTGGAAGAGTCAAGGAAGGATTACTCCCCTAGAGTTTTCAGAGGAAACTTCACCCTGCCAACACCTTGATCTCGGACTTCAAGCCTGCAAAACGGAAGGATAATCAATTTCTGTTGTTTTAAGCCACTTCATTTGTAGTAATTTGCTATTGAAGTTCTGGAAAATTAAGTGATTTACAGTGGTTTACAGAGAGAATAATGCCACATCTCACAAAAGCTATCTCCTTAAATACTGGAAGCAGACTGGTGTGATGGAAAGAGCACACACAAGAGCGGGAGTGAACAGGTACAAATTCCATTTTGCAGCTTTCCACTGGGCAATCCAGTTAGCCTCCCTGAATATCTATTTAACCATCTTCAAAAGACACAATCATAATATCAATCACACCATTCTGTTGACAAGGTTAAATGAGACGATTATGAATAAGCATTTGATAAGCTGTCCAGTGGACAGAAATTTTTATTTTTTAATGTTGTTGGCAATGGCTCAGCATAAATGTCAATTTTGTACTATATATGTATTTAGGAAATATGACAACTGAATATATGAAAGAAATTTATAAAAGTGCATGCTTAGTTTGTCTTCCAGTCCTTTCTCTATTTCAGAAGCTTTTTACCTTAAGTGTGGGCTTATCTCCTGAAGACTGACTTTGGACCCAGGTATGAATCATTTATCATATAAAGAGGTGAATTACTGGGGATGTTTCAAAAGAGGAGTAACTGGGGGCTGAGTTATTTTTAGAGTTGTTGTGCTGTCACAAATAATCATCTGTTGTATTTTCAGTCATTTGAACTTGGATAAGAAAATAAATAGATGACCCTGACCGTGATAAGACGGTTTTAGCATTGGTGATGAATAAAAAGCACAAAGTTAACAACAAAGAATCCTGCTGCTCACATGCAGCTCTTGGGTCTTTATAGCACTCTCTGAATTTGAGAAGAGCATCAGATGAATGGTATCAAAGGCAAGAAAACTGATTGCAGTTAGTTCAGTAATAAACATAGTTCAATACTGCTTCTAAAAAATTCAAGACTTAATAAATGACTCAGTTCTTTAACAGCTTAGAATTGCTATTCAGAAAATTAAATTTATAACTCTTGATTGTGAATCACTTTATGCAATAAAAATATCAGTGAGGCAAATGACTTCAAATACAGTCTCTCAGAACTGATGTGATCTAAAAAGGTTTTTAAAACTAAATGGAAGATATGATCCAAGCTCCTGGTGTTCCTGTTTTCTTCCCTATCAGAGCAGAAAGCAAGATTCAGTTCCTCAGGGCTCATTCCCCAGTGGGAAATCACCAGTGTTCCTACCAAAACAATCAGACAGCAAACAATTTCTCCAAAATCCATATCTTCAATGAGTATTTTGTCAAGATTGAATCATGAGCTATTTTCAGTGAACGCTCACCTTGACCTTGACAGCTGTGACTGCTCTCCTGTTGTTTTGGGGGTTCAAATGGAGGACCAATGAGGCAAGTGCCAATTCCTCACTGCTCTGACCTTTCTTAACCTCTCCTCACTAGACACCACCTTGAGACATGCAAGTAATAATAATGAAGAAAAAGTACTTGACCACTCCCAAATTTCTCTATATTGCCATTCATTCTTGGATACATCATTGCAATATTCACCAATGGGGGCCTTCATCACTTGACCTCTGTTTCCTTCTGTATCTACATCTCCCATCACTGACCTCCCACGTGCTATGCTACGATCACACGGAGGGCCTGGGCCTTTCATCCTTATGGACTTTTGAGTAAAAGAATTGCAGGGCATGACTGCTTGAACCACAAATCCTGCCTAAACCCTGGGTCCTTGATGAATTTCCTGTTCTCTTTTGCCCCTCTATGAGTATACCTGCCATCACATCGTATTTCATACTTCTAGTCAAGTTTCTTTGGCAGAACTTTACCTTCTACCTTGATACTCTATGTAACCATAAAACCCGAAAAGGAGGTATCTAAAATATTTTTAATAAACAAACAGAATTAGAAACAGACTTTATTTCCTACTCAATAACGTTCAACAAGTTGTCTAAATTCTCCATGCTTCACGTTTATTGTTTATTGTGCATAAAATTATTTAAAACTACATTGCTTAAGGATTAAATGATATATAGAGTATACAAATCCACTTCAATACTTTAAATTTTTTTATATAAATGAAAAGATTATGACCATCATTTTCACTTAAAGAAATTCTAAAGACTCACCAAAGCACACCTGATTCATGAATAGTATATGGAATTAGACACAAAAATCACCTCCTAGGGTACAAGTCCACATACTTTTGAGGGCTCATACAGAGGAGGCTGGAGGACTACAATCCATAGGGTTGCAAAGAGTCAGACATGACTGAGCACAGCACAGCAGCATAATATTCTAGGGCTGTACAATCCAATCCAATCAAGGAAATGTGGAAAGGAAGACGCAGAAATAAGGAGGTATGATGCTAATGTGAAGGGGAATCTTCCTAATGATTTCAGAGCCTGGAAATCTTCATGGTCAGGGTCAGCATTGAGAGCAGCACTTTGGTTCCCTCCTGATCTCTATGTCTGAGGCTGTGCTGGGAATCAGGGTGCAGTTATTGAACCTAAAGATGGCTTTACTATCAAATAAGTGGCATCCTCAGAGAAAAGTGGCTAATTATAAATGTATTTTCAAAATAAATGCTAGCATTTATTCAGCACTTACTGGGACCAAGTATGAAGTAAGCTATATACTTTATATACATTTTTTTTCATCTGATTTGAGTCATGTGGTTGCCTTGAGAAGGCTAATATTCTACTGCCCTTTCAAATTATATTCTCCAAATGCCTAACACTGATTTATATTGAAAATACAAGCTGTAGAGAAGATGAGAGAATGCATATTGGGGGTATCAGCACTCTATTTTCCTGTAGGGCCTCAAACAATTCAGCCCTGGCTACGAATTTATGATCCCATTAGGCACATAAACTCAGTTAAATGGAGTCACCTACCTCTTAGTATGATAAGACTGCTAGCATCTACCGTTAATTAAGTGCCCCTTTGCACAGAGTAAGGTGCCCCATCTTCTACCCCAAAGCAAACCACAGAGAACAATTTCCTGAATGGCAGTTCTGGGGAACACACTGAATTTCATCTGCCTCCCAGGAACTGCTGCCGGGTTGGTTACCCAGGACTTGTGAATTGATTAATAATCAAGCTCTACAGGGGCCAAATGAACAGAGGGTATGTGAGTAGAGATGCCATGAAGAAGACCTCAGCCAAGCCCAGGGTGCAAGATATCATCCAAAACATACGGTCAGATTCTCAAACTCGAGGCCTGAATAAAAGGGAAAATGGAGCCAGCATTTTATATTAAAACAGACCTGAAAAACACAAAGGCCAAACGCAATATAAAGGACGTACAAAACAGAAGTGGAGTCACAGATGTAGAAAACAAACTTATGGTTACCAGGGGATAATGGAGGAGAGGCATAAATTGGAAGACTGGGTTGGATGGACATATACCTACCACTATGTATAAAATAGATAACTAATAACAACTTGCTATATAGCACAGGGAACTCTACTCAATACCCTGTAAGGCCTATATGGGAAGAGAGTCTGAGAAAGAGTGGACACGTGTATATGCATAACTGATTCCCTTTGCTGCACATCTGAAACTAATACACCATTGGAAATCAGCTAGACGGCAATAAACATTTTTTAAAAACTTAAAAAAGGACTTTGGACTGATGTGACAAACAGTATTTAAAAAGTTCTTGATACAAATGAAGAAATGTGAATATGTAAATATGATCCGAGTATTAACTTTTGTTGTGCTAAGTTTGATAATTACATGAGGCTTATATATAAAAATGTTCTTTTCATTTGGAGATGCTCATGTAAGAATTTGCAGAAAATAAGCATTATGTCTATCATTTATTTAAAAAAGTGCTTCCCCCATCAAATAACAGCTGAAACAAGGTTGCAAACTGTTGATACTCATGGAATCTGGGTAAAGGGTACATGGAGTTTATTACACTGTAGCCTCTCTCCTGTTTACATATGAAATTTTCATCATAAAAAGCTTTAAGAAAAGTAAATGAACTGATTTTTTTAAGTCTCAAAAAGGATCATTTGCACTTGCCAGGTAATGTGTCCAAACTTCATTAATGTAACTAGATGCCCAAATCCATTTAAATTCATATGAAATCATAATGAGGTTGAACATGGGGATGGAAAAAAACCAGTAGAGCCATGAGGATAAGGAGCCTTAGGGAGGAAGGTTATTAGCATAACATCAGATGGAACAATCAATAATTATGTGCATAATCACAATGTGAAAGATGTAAATGAACTCCAGGTAAGAGACGTTCAAGGAAAAGCTGGCAATGCTACTAAAATGAGACCACTCTCTGCGGCATAATCCTCCTCTTCCCTGAAGACCCATCTCAAAAGTTACTGTGTGGCTTTGACCAGCTCCCTAGGGCTGTTAGCTATTCCCTCCTCTGAGATTCCACAAAAATTTACTCATATTTCTCAGGTTTTTTTTTTTTCTACCAGCAAATCTTCTTTTAAAAAAAGAAGGGATATTGACTAGCATAAGCCTTTGAATGTGGTACAAGTATGTATTTAGGAAATATTAATAGAAGGGATAGATGGATGAATAGATGGAGGGAGGAGGGAAGAATAGATGGAGGAAATGAAAGAGGGATGGATGACTAGATGGATGGATGGATGAGTAACAGAGAAGAAAGAAAGAAAGGGAGGGAAGTGCTATTCCTTCCTGGGATGAAAAAATCAATGGGGTCAGTGTGGGGACTCCAATTTAAGAAAAGCTTTCATTTAAATAATCCCAAATCAATCAGAATCAAATACATAACTTTTCTTAGTAGCCTACTACCAGGAATTTATTTGTTTTGTTTTGTTTTAGCTAGACTAAATCCACACATTCTCTTTGTGCAAGCAATTCATCAAATATGCCAAGCTGGAAAGAGCTGAGGTTTTTTATCTCTTGCTGAGAAAAGAAACTTTTCATTGAGCTATCACATGCACAGTTATTTTTATTTGACTCTCAGTTGAATACCCCTGCTGCAGAGCATACCGAATACTTTATTGACCATAAAATGTGCTGCTGCAATTAGAGGTTTTTTTTTTTTTTTTTTTTTTCCTGAGCATTTTGCCTTTCTGGAGGCATTTGGAGGCTCATTCCTGTTTATCAGTTTTTCAAAGATGTTTGCAATTTAGCAAAACTGAACAAGAAATTGAGTTAAATGTCTGGCATCTTTGAATAAGTGTTTCCAAGATATGCAATTAAACAGTACACGGTAAAGTGTGGTGAGGTTTCTAATGCATAGTCTACAAAAGTCTTTTACATTAGCTAAGATCCTGGAGGGGAATGTACATTATATTAATTAGAAGCAAATTCACTTAAGAGTTGTGGTTTAATCACTCAGTCCTATCTGACTCTTTGTAACCCCATAGACTGTAACCCACCAGGTTCCTCTGTCCATGGGATTTTCCAGGCAAGAATACTGGAGTGGGTTGTCATTCCCTTTTCTAGGGGATCTTCTCGATCCAGGGACCAAACCTACATCTGTTGGCAAGTGGGTTCTTTACCTGGGGGAAAGAACACAAGGGAAGCCCCCAACTTTAAGAGACTGCTATATAAATCATTCAGTTTTGTCAAATAGTCTATGGGTACACAAGATGCTAGTTATCCTCAAGTTATTTAGAGACAATCATTTCTATTCTATACTAGCAAATAAGGACTTCCTAGGTGGCGCTGGTGGCAAAGAACCTGTCTGCCAATGCACGTGACATAAAAGATGTGGGTTTGATCCCTGGGTTAGGAAGATTCTCTGGAGGAGGGCATAGCAACCCACTCCAGTATTCTTGCCTGTAGAATTCCATGGACAGAGGAGCCTGAAGGGCTCATGGTTACAAAGGGTCAGACACGATAAAGCAACTAAGCATAGCATAGCACATGACCAAATAAAGCAGCATAGACCTTGTGACAGATACCAATTTTAAACAACATAAACTTTAAGATCTCATGTCTTATGCACAGAGTTTGGAACAAGGAACTGAAGACCCAAAAACTCTGTATTCTGCAAGTCAAGAGGCTGGACCCATACATTTGCCAGTAAATAGTAATTGAATGGATAAAAGGAAGGAAGATTCTTTTGGGTCTACGGAATATGCCTTGGCTCTACACAAGTCAGTATGGGATGCTTGAGTTGAACAGGAATAAAGCTTATGCCTTTTAAATCCATTACTGTGCATTTCCCTCCAATGTCCTCAGCCAGGTCAGTGTGGGAGTCTGGGCTTATCTCCCGGTCTCAAGGCCTAACCTGTGTTGTTTTTTGGGAGGTTACACAGCTGCTTTGAAGGAAACCTACTGAAGCATCATATCTTTTCTGAAACTAGAGTGAAGCTCATGCCCCCAAAACTTCTGGGTCTGTATCTCTGCTGACATTCTGCTGGGGAGGCGGGCAGAGGGGACTACCACCTCAGAGCTGCCTGATCCTCTCAGCATCTTCCCCTGCATCCTCTGACCCTTCTCTCCCTACTCTGCTGTCTCAGTGTTGTTGAGACAAAACTTTGTTGAAAAAGCCTCAGCTCTGTTGTACTCAAAATCCACCCAAGCATTGTGAGTGCAGGGCATGCAGCAATGAACAAGACACAAGTCTCCCCTCTTCTCAGGGGGCTCACTTTTCTAAAGACCGAAATGGGATTCAATCAGTATCAAGTTTCAGTTGTGTGAGATAAGTTACACAGATCTGCTGTACAATGTAGTGTTTACAGTTAGCAATACTGGATTGTACACTCAAAAATTTAAGAGGGTAGATCCCATGTTAAGTGTTCTTATCACGAGATAAATGTATACATAAAATAAATATTAATAATTAGATTAAATTAAATGAGCATGCAGCAACAATCTGAGACTTCCCACAGCTAGTATCATGCAAACCACTCCATATGTAGTTTCCCACCCCCCTTTGATTCTTTGAGTAGCATTTCTTTCAGATCTCTGCTCAACTGTTATAAGGGAAGCTTCCTTAGTTAACTTATACATCCCCGCTGCCTAATCATCCTTTCACTTCTCTTACAGCTGTGTATCACTCTTACTTTTCTGTGTATTTTTCCAGAACCCTTACCACTACATAATTTGTTAATAGCTTATTATCTGTCTTCCCTTGTTAAACTATTTTAAGACAGGCAACTTAATTAATTCATTACTGAGTACCTTAAGATGGTGGAGTAGAAGGACGGGCACTCATCTTCCCTTACGAGAACTCCAAAATTGCAGCTCGCTGCTGAACAACCATTGACAGGAGAATGTTGGATCCCACCAGAAAAAGATACCCCACATCAAAGAAGAAGCCCCACCAAGACAGTAGGAGGGGTGAAATTGTATTTAGAATCAAACACCATACCTGCCAGAGATGCTCAGAGGGCTCAAACAAAACCTTGTGCACACCAAGACCCTGAGACCCCTCAGAGACTGAGCCAGACCTGTGTTTGAGTCTTCTGTGGAGGTACAGGTCAGCAGTAGCCTGCTGCAGGGGCAGAGACTCTGGGTGCAGCTACCTGGATCACACAGCCTGTGGCATAAGCCCTCTTGGTGGAGGTCACCATTAAACTCACCATAGAGCCACCAAACAGAAGACCTACAAACTGCAGAAATATTATACCCAAGAAATTCTCTCACTGTTAAGAAAGTTCTAGGACCCACAACAGATTTCCCAACCTGGGGATCTGACAAAGGGACTGAGAACCCCCAGGGAATTTGACTTTGGAGGTCAGCGGGATTTGATTACAGAACTTACACAGGATTGGGGAAACTCTTGGAGGGCACAGACAAAACCTTGCACATACCCAGGACCCAGGAGAAAGGACCAGCTTGAACATCTGGAAGTTCACGGTTCATGTACTGTTGAAGCCTGGCTTGGAGAATTTTGAGCATTAATTTGCTAGTGTGTGAGATGAGTGAAATTGTGTGGTAGTTTGAACATTCTTTGTCATTGCCTTTCTTTGGGATTGGGCTTTCCTTGTGGCTCAGCTGGTAAAGAAACCAGCCCTGCAATGCAGGATACCTGGGTTCAATCCCTGAGTTGGGAAGATCCCCTGGAGAAGGGAAAGGCTACCCACTTCAGTATTCTGGCCTAGAGAATTCCATGGACTATATAGTCCATGGGGTCACAAAGAGTCAGACATGACAGAGCGACTTTCACTTCTTTGGGATTGGAATAAAAATTGACCTTTTCCTTTCCTGTTGCCACTGCTGAGCTTTCCAAATTTGCTGGCATACTGAGTGCAGCACTTTCACAGCATCATCTTTTAGGATTTGAAATAACTCAACTGGAATTCCATCATCTCCACTAGCTTTGTTCATAGTGATGCTTCCTAAGGCTCACTGGACTTCACATTCCAGGATGTCTGGCTCTAGGTGAGTGATCACACCATCATGGTTATCTGGGTCTTGAAGATCATTTTTGTATAGTTCTTCTGTGTATTCCTGCCACATCTTTTTAATATCTTCTGCTTCTGTTAGGTCCATACCATTTCTGTCCTTTATTGTGCCCATCTTTGCATGAAATGTTCCCTTGGTGTCTCTGATTTTCTTGAAGAGATCTCTAGTCTTTCCCATTCTCTCGTTTTCCTCTATTTCTCTGCACTGATCACTGAGGAAGGCTTTCTTTTCTCTCCTTGCTATTCTTTGGAACTCTGCATTCAACTCTGCATTTTCTCCTTTGCGTTTAGCTTCTCTTCTTTTCTCAGTTATTTGTAAGGCCTCCTCAGACAATCATTTTGCCTTCTTGCTTTTCTTTTTCTTGGGGATTGTCTGACTGCCTCCTGTACAATGTCACCAACCTCTGTCCATAATTCTTCAGGCACTCTATCAGATCTAGTCCTTTGAATCTATTTGTCATTCCCACTGTTTAATCGTGAGGGATTTGATTTAGGTCATACCTGAATGGTCTAGTGGTTTCCCCTACTTTCTTCAATTTAATCTGAATCTTGCAATAAGGATTTAATGATCTGAGACACAGTCAGCTCCCAGTCTTGTTTTTGCTACTCAGTCAGCTCCTGGTCTTGTTTTTGGAAGTATTTTCATTACCTCCACCATAGTTTGGTCTCAGGTGAAACAACAGGGAGGGAACACAGCCCCTCCCATCAACAGAAAATTGGATTGAAGATTTACTGAGCATGATCCCCATCAGAACAAGACCCAGTTTCCCCCACAGTGAGTCTCTCCCAACAGGAAGCTTCCATAAGCCTCTTATTCTTATCATCAGAGGGCAGACAGAATGAAAATCACCGTCACAGAAAATAATCAGATTGATCACATGGACCACAGCCTTGTCTAACTCAATGAAACCATGAGCCATGCTGTTTAGGGTCACCCAAGATTGATGGGTCATGGTGGAGAGTTCTGACAAAACGTTGCCCACTGGATAAGGGAATGGCAAACCACTTCAGTATTCTTGCCTTAAGAAACCCATGAACAGTATGAGGGCTCAATAAACACCTGTTTAATGAGTGAATGCATAAATTACCTTGAGCACAGGTATGACCATTACTTCAGTTTTCCAGATGGGGAAGTCAATATTCATGGAGAATAAGAAAGTTGCCCAACATCACTCAACTGATAAATGGTCAAATATGTGGTTAAAAAATGCGGAATTAATGAAAGATCTTTAACATTCAGTACACAGTCACCAGAAATTTAGCATGTGGGTTTATATTAACACACTTCTCCGAAAAAAAAAAATTTACTGATGTGCTAACTCTGATGTAGTCACATAAATTTATCTTCTCGCAATTTCTATAGTTGCTGATGGCAGAGTAGTAATGATCTTCTGGCATGTTATGGTTGAATTGATACAATAAATTTCATGTTTTCCTTTGATTGTATTAGAAGCTATGAATGGTTCTATCATTTCTAAAACAGCCTAAGGAATATAACATATTTTTAATTTTATGGGCCTGTCTCCCTTTTTAGAATCAGTATATTTACTTGACAATCTGAAAATTCTTGTCAACCTTAAAGGAATATCAATTGGCATTGTAGCTGAAAACATGGATTTTTCTCTACTTTTTCCCCAGTTCCTGGAGAAATACAGAAACATTTCTCCTATTTGCTCAGTTTGGAATCTCTAGATTGGTGTGGTTTGTTTTACTGTTTTTGTGTTTTGTTGGTTTGCAGTTCAATGCTTCTGAATAGATAACTTTTAAAAATAGTTGAGCTAAGCATTATATGAAAGAGCTTTCCTCCCTAAAATTTAACTGCAGCCTCTCTTTCTAGTATGGGAGAAGCCAAAATGCATGTTTATTAGTTTAGTAACTATCTGACTTCTTTTAAAGGGGCACAAATTTGCTTTGATACTTCTGAATTACTCCTGAAATTATTCTTTATCCCAAAAGCAAATCAATGAGAGCTCCAGAAACTTGTCAATTGCCATTTAGGGGTACAAAACACAAAAATTCATTTTTAGGAAAAGAAAATTATAAGAAAATCACTCAGGATATCTCTTTTTGTAAGTTAGATTTCTGCCCAAAAAGAATCAACTCATGCATAGAGATTGGACTAAACATCCATCAAGAATCAATATTCAATTGTTATCAGCCCCAAGAGAGCACTTTTTAGGAGTCATAATATTTATCATGCAGTAACTCTTCCTTATCATTAAATAACACCTTACCTGCCTCCTGAGAAATCTGTATGCAGGTCAAGAAGCAACAGTTAGAACCAGGCATAGAACAATGAAATGGTTCCAAATTGGGAAAGGAGTACATCAAGGATGTATATTGTTCCCCTCCTTATTTAACTTATATGCAGAGTACACTATGAGAAATGCCAGGCTGGATGAAGCACAAGCTGGAATCAAGATTGTTGGGAGAAATATCAATAACCTCAGATATGCAAATGACACCACCCTTATGGCAGAAATTGAAGAAGAACTAAAGAGCCTCTTGATCAGAGTGAAAGAGGAGAGTGAAAAAATTGACTTAAAACTCAACATTCAAAAAACTATCATGGCATCCGGTCTCATCTCTTCATGGCAAATAGATGGGGAAAAAACTTTAATAAAGTGACAAACTTTATTTCTTTGGGCTCCAAAATCACTGCAGATGGTGACTGCAGACATGAAATTAAAAAAAGATGCTTGCTCCCTGGAAGAAAAAGCTATGACTAACCTAGACAGCATATTAAAAAGCAGAGACATTACTTTGCTAACAAAGGTCCATCTAGTCAAAGCTATGGTTTTTCCAGTAGTCATGTATGGATGTGAGAGTTAGATCTTAAAGAAAGCTGAGCACTGCAGAACTGATGCTATTGAACTGTGATGTTGGGGAAGACTCTAGAGAGTCCCTTGGACTGCAAGGAGATCCAACCAGTCAATTCTAAAGGAAATCAGTCTTAAATACTCATTGGACAGACTAATACTGAAGTGGAAACTCCAATACTTTGGCCACCTGATGCGGAGAACTGACTCATTGGAAAAGACCCTGATGATGGGAAAGATTGAAGGCAGGAGGAGAAGGAAACAGAGGATGAGATGATTGGATGGCATCACTGACTTGATGGACATGAGTGTAATCAAGCTGTGGGAGTTGGTGATGGATAGGGAAGCCTGGTGTGCTGCAGTCCATGGGGTCACAAAGGGTCAGACATGACTGAGCAACTGAACTGAACTCTTTCTCTTAATATGCTGCTGCTAAGTTACTTCAGTCGTGTCTGACTCTGTGCAACCCCATAGACGTCAACCCACCAGGCTCTCCTGCCCCTGGGATTCTCCAGGCAAGAACACTGGAGTGGGTTGCCATTTCCTTCTCCAATGCATGAAAATGAAAAGTGAAAGTGAAGTCGCTCAGTCATGTCCGACTCTTCGCAACCCCATGGACTGCAGCCTACCAGGCTCCTCCATCCATGGGATTTTCCAGGCAAGAGTACTGGAGTAGGGTGCCATTGCCTTCTCCTTCTCTTAATATATCATTTGAAAATAATGGAAAGCAAACCTATAGCTGATGATGCTATTTGTCTTTAGTATAAGACAGAATGAACAGGAGACCTGGAATCTACAGGCCCGGGTTTGTATTATAGATTAACCACTTGCCAGGAGTCCCAATGTCACTTACTTGAATTTCCCATTTTCCCCTTGTAAAGGAAGACTAATGATGTTTGTCATACCATCTGTGAGTGTGTTCAATAAGTGTTAGTTGAATTTACATCTTGTCTACAAAATTAGTAATGAAATCACATAAATATCTGTTGAGAAAACCAACCAAGGAGTAGATCAAATCATGCAGGACATTTTGCAGTCACAGGTAAGAGCTATATTGGGTTTGGTCTCTATGAGTTTGCTTGTAGCTCTTAACCACTAGGCATGTGTTCTTATGCAAGTAACTCAACCTCAGTATGACATATTTTCCTCAGGGAGTTGACAGGACCAACTTCCTAATTTTACTGTTAGAAATAAATTCAGACAATGTGCACTTAACATAAAACAAGACACAAGGGAAACTTAGTCAATAAAAATTTGCTGATATTGGTAGTTTTAATGAGGAGAACAAAATGAATCATTTTAATAACAAGTTTAAGTTTGTGTCCCACACACTATCCAAGTTTCTGGCGATGGAGTGGTCAACAAAACCACAAGCTCTCTGCTCTTAAGAAACTATTTCCTGGTAAAGAACAGATAGGACAAAATCAAAGTGATAAATGCTCATAAGAAAATGAAACAAAGTAATTGAACAGAGAGATGTGTAGATGTGCGTGAGCTTATGTGGGAGAGGGGATTCGTATGTTTAGGAGGTACTGTAAAAGCACAATGTAGGGTGAACATAGAATGTCTTGCCGAGAAAGTAACCTTTGAACTTTGACCCAAATAATAATCAGCCAGCTATGCAGGGTGAAATGTCTGTAGGACTGTGCACATGCTTATTCAAGATGAATTTCCAGACCTTCTGCAAGTTATAACTCTGTAAACCTAGAGTAGTGACTGGGATCCAGATTTCAATACCTGTACTTTATTCACTCTGCTTTAGCAAAAGGAATATCCACAGATGTATAACCACACACAGAAGACAGGCCTTTGCGGAAGGGGGATGAGATGAACTGGGAAATTAGGGTTGGCATATATAAGCTATTGATACTATGTATAAAATAGGTAACTAATGAGAACCTACTATATGGTTCAGGGAACTCTACTCAGGGCTCTGTGGTGACCTAAATGGGAAGGAAATCAAAAACGAGGAGATATATGTATACATATAGGTGATTCACTTTGCTGTATAGTAAACTAACACAATATTGTAAAGCAAACAATTGATTTAGAAAAAGAAGAGAGGCCTTTAAAGCACTGAATCCATCATGTTCTTTGGAATCAGAGGTTCTCAACTATGAGACTCACTAGTACTCTTGCCTGGAAACTTCCATGGATGGAGCCTGGTAGGCTGCAGTCCATGGGATCACAAAGAGTCAGACATGACTGAGCAACTTCGCTTTCCCTTTCATGCATTGGAGAAGGAAATGGCAACCCACTCCAGTGTTCTTGCCTGGAGAATCCCAGGGACAGCAGAGCCTGGTGGGCTGCCATCTATGGAGTCGCACAGAGTCAGACATGACTGAAGTGACTCAGCAGCAGCAGCAGCTGGGTGAAGGTGGACCCATTACTTAGCCAACCTGAGGCTCAGTTACCTCATCAGTAGAACAGACCTGATACAAGTTCATCAATGGGATGCTTGCAGTGCAGTGCTTAGTGTGAGCAGACCTACAAAATTGTAATTATTGTCACTATCAGGCTAAGGGCTCTGCAGTCTACCAGCAATATGACCCTGAGTAGACTCTACAGTTATTCCGTGCCTCAGTTTCCTAATTTATAAGAATGATTGTAAAAATAATAATACAGATTTATTAGGCTTGTATGAGCAATAAACTGCATTGTGTCAAACACTTTGAATGCATCCTGGCACAGAGTAAAGCTCATTAAATCCTAGTACTAGTATCACCTATGGCTTTGACATCCGTCATGACAGAATATAATTATAGGTTCCTAGACTACTGTGAAAGAAAGGACTGCTGACTTACAAAGTACAATGGACTAAGTTATCCGCAGCTCCAGTACTTTGGCCACCTCATGCGAAGAGTTGACTCATTGGAAAAGACTCTGATGCTGGGAGAGATTGGGGGCAGGAGTAGAAGGGGACGACAGAGGATGAGATGGCTGGATGGCATCACTGACTCGATGGACATGAGTCTGGGTGAACTCCGGGAGTTGGTGATGGACAGGGAGGCCTGGCGTGCTGCGATTCATGGGGTCGCAAAGAGTCAGACACGACTGAGCAACTGAACTGAACTGAACTGAAGAATAATTGCTTGCACCATTCTTGTATTTTATTCCTGATGATTTTTAAATATTAATTAAATTTACCATGCTGATAATTAATCATTATTTAATAGAACATCATGGTCAGTAAGAACCCTTGCTTTGGATAATTTTAGACGGGTTTACACATTTCCCTAAGATTGAATCTTACTGTCACTTCACAGCTTTTCAATCAACACTGGCTCTATTTTATGTGCCATTTACAAAGCACACAAATAACTTTAATACATTACTGATTTTTTTTTAAAGAAGTGAAAGCATTCAACTGAATCTTTTTAGTTTCACATTAGCAGAACACAAAAATCTTCTGAAGTCAAAAAATAACAGAATATTTAACTTAGAAGGTGATCTGAGATGGTTTTGTTTAGAGAGAGCAATCACATTACTTTTCACAGACATTAATTATTGATCAGGACACTTTTATCCCTTAGCTCCCCCAGATATAGTTTAAATACTGAATTTTAGGAAGTTATTCCCAAGTATCAAGTTATAGAAGAGAAGACATATTGACTTGCCCTGACCTGGGCTCAGCCCCTATATTAGAGTTGACTTCTGAGGAGTCTGAAGTCCTCAGAGGTTAACTTATTTTCCTGACCTGCAATGACAACCTATGTTTCCAGAATCCTCATGTCCATGCTTTGGTCACCGCTCCTTGCTACCTGCTATTTACTACCCACCTGAACAGGGCTGAGGACCTGGGAGGAACGGAATTACAGCATGGGTTAAAATCCTCATCCTTCTTTTCTGCTGGAGCTCAATACACTGCTCAACTCAGGCTTCCTGCTCTTGATTTGTTTCCCTTTCCATTTTCACTGACATCCATATCCTGTTACATCTAACCTGAAAAGGAAAGGACTAGAGGCCTTATACTCATCCATTACACTGGACTCATACTCAAGAACAGCAACCCACTAGCAGCAATGCTGACTATAAATATGAGTGATGGTGTCCTCGCCCATAGCCTTGCTCTGCATGTCAATTACTCATGGCTTCCCCTGCTGAAAATTTAGCACAATCACTCCCTCCCCCACAAGCTTCTTTCTTAATATTTCACTTCCACAGCCCAAACTTAGCCAGAGTCAGTGACTAGAATCTAGTGGTGCAGCGAAAGATTGTTTAGTGCTCTGCTGACATTTATAATAAGCCATGACAGCACAAGAAAAATTCTGGTAGCAACTCTGTGACTTAAAAGGCTGAAAACACTCATAACACAACCATGTACAAATAATAAAAATTATTAATAATGGAAAAATTGGCTTACATTCAAGTGCTAATTAAATACATGTTTTTATTAAAGTAATATTATATTTGGTCAGTAAGTAGGAGAATGATGGGCTTTGGTAGACTGATTTTATTAATAAATATTTGTTCTGCTGGCAGCACAGCAAAATGAAAAAGAGAACTAGGAGACACAAGGTCTTAATTATTCTAATTGTGAAGAGCATTCTATAACTTTTCAACAATATAATTTCTAAACTGAAGCATGGCATTTACTAGAATGTGATACACGGTCTTTCTTTTTGTACTTTTTCTTAAATGCCCTACTGAGACTTGTTCAGTGAACAACTGGAAATAATCTAAATGTTGGAGAAAAAAAAATTACATTATATGTAACTGTCCAAAACAGAATTCAGCCTATAAAGCTAACAGCAAAAGAAAATGATATATTCACTCCAAAGAATATTGCATAGATATTACACAATCTCTTTCTCTTTTTACAATAACTTATAAGAAAATGTAAAATAAAATAATTACATTCAAATAAAAAAGAATGAAAATTCAATATATAAGTTTGTAAAACAGGAAATTGAAAAAAGGAAAATGTAATCCATCATAATATTAAAGTGTCTGCTTCCTATAATGAAGTTATTTAATTTTTAATGATTTCTTCTAGATTTATCTTTTCCAAATTCACTCCAATGAAGGCAGAGAAGAAAAATGGTATTAGTTAAAAACAGATTCATTTTCAAAAAGTCCTTACTTCGCAAATTGGAAATGACCTGAATGGCTAAATGGGGACAAAAGAGGATGCTGTGGTCAAACATATACTGGCCATTCATATGATGGATAATTATGAGGTTATTAAAAAATCATGGCTTGAGAAAAAAGATTCAATGATACAACCTTAAATGAAAAAAATAATAATTATCAGTCATTCCATACAATAATCCCTAAAATGACTAGTGGAAATCCACTAGAGCCACACTGTCTAATGGATATATAACATGTACTGCATAGACAATTTGAATTCTTCTAGCCATGAAGAATTCTTTGTACTTTTTTAAAGTACAAAGAAACAGGTGGAATTAATTTTAATGAAGTGTACTATAAATAAAGATGAAAACCACCGACCAACATTTAAATATTTTATCCAAGTTATCAGTGGACTGAGGCAATGAGATTCTTCTACCAGTAATCAAAACTCTCTCCCAGTCATGATTCTTCTTTCTTTGAATGAATGCTCATAGAATCTTTTTATAAGTGTGAAATAGGTAGAGGGGCCTCAGAAGATTGGGAGGAGGTACAGAGAGTGTTCCCTGAAGTACAGAGAGTGAGGCTTCCCTGATAACTCAGTTGGTAAAGAATCTGCTTGCCATGCGGGAGACCTGGGTTCAGTCCCTAGGTTGGGAAGATCCCCTGGAGAAAGGAAAGGCTACCCACTCCAGTATCCTGGCCTGGAGAATTCCATGGACTATAGTCCATGGGGTTGCAAAGAGTCAGATATGACTGAGCGACTTTCACTTTTCACTTTCACAGAGAGTGTTGGAACTGTAAGGGGTGGATTAATGCCATAATTGGAGAAGTGCTCTAACGTTCATCCACAGATGAGAGAGAGGGTATAAGTCTTTTTGTCTAGGGCAGTGCATGGTGCACAGTGAACCTGTCATGGGACACTCAGGAACGCATTCTAGACAAGGAGCACACGTTCACTGAATAACAAGTCCTGAACCCTGCAGGGTTGAGTTCATTTGGTTCCCCAAATGATCTACTTCCATTAGGATTTTAACTACCCTTGTTGATGATGTATAATAGATAAAGCCTATGGCTATGTAACTCTCTAACAAAATAGCACAAGCCCTGTCCCTGTTATACACAAAGTGGTGATCATTGTGATTCTGCACAAAATAGTCTATGAGGTCAGCCTAGTTGTAACTAATACACTTAGCTTTGTTCTTTTCTCAGCATGAAGGTTTATCTTTTATTTTTTTTAAACTGGGAGGCCTGGAGTGCTGCAGTTCATGGGGTCGCAAAGAGTTGGACACAACTGAGCGACTGAACTGAACTGAACTGAATATAAAGAACTGGTTTAAATTTTGAATTTCAGCCATTGAATATTATTCCACTAAAAACAACAGTCCATTCAGGGTTGTGAAGCAAAGCCTTAAAGAATCTGAAAGGATAAACTCACTATTTTTTAATGTCTTCTGAGAGCCAGGATATTAATTGGAAGTGGTAAGTACAGAAGGACTTGGATCTGTCTGCTGAGCTGATTAATCTTGGATAAGTTACTTCTCTAAGTTTCGATTTTCTCAGCAGAGGGGAATAATGAAAAGTAAATCTCCACAGTTGGTTATTTTGAGGATTAAATAACATAGGTAGAGTGCTTTTTCTACAAAGATGCTAAGTTTTCCTTTCAACCTTGGTCCAGGCATCTTCCTTTTTGTGGAGAAACGAGGGTTGGCAAAAGGAAGAAAACAATCTCTGATTTATTTCAAATTGTAAAAATTCTCAAGTTTGCTTTTTATGGTTTGAAAAAAGAACCTGGAGCCAATGCACATAATTTGGAAGCGGCCTGTGAGTTGTAATAGGTTTGCTAGGAAATGGTCTGAGTGCCAGGAACTCTGGATCAGAGGAAAATTTATGCAATTAGATCATTCGGTCTAAATGTGATTATACATTTTAGTAATGAACCGTGTAATTCTGTAGGTAAAGCCAGAATAATAGCCAGAAAACAGTAAGAAGAGATGTGATTTATTGCAGAAGTTTCACAAACCTGCAGAACTGGAAACCATGTATGTATGATAAGCAAGAATTTTTCCCATAATGGCTAGAGATAACAAGTGAATTATTTTAGACAACTGTATGGTGAAAAGAGAGGGTATAGACTGGCAATTCTAGGAATGTGGCTATAATGCCAACCTGGAGACAAATTTTGAAGTTTAGAAGAAGAAGATGCAAAGATGCTCAAGGTGGCAATGCTGAGTGTGTGCCAATTAATGGGCTTAGCTTGCCACTCAGAACAAGACGAAAAGCCCAATGAGAAAGCTTATAAATGAGCTAGTCTGATTTGGAGATAAAGAGGAAGCAGACAGAGCCTTGGGCTATATCATGACACTAGGACATTTGTTTCAGAAATGTATTTATATAAAAATGAAATAAAGTGTGGTATATTTGAACCCATAGTTGGTGATGATCAATCATATCTGCCCAGAAGCAGAACTCTGAATATAGAAATCACTGTCAACTACTGCCCTGGCTTCTAGAAGATGCCAGAACATGGTGAATGTGCTCTTTAAGATTACCTGAGGCTTTGCTCCCCACCCTGAGAAGCCTGGTCCTTATGGGAGCCTCTGCTACCCTCTCCATGGAGGGTTCAGATGGGGATAAGTTGGAAAGACCTCCCATCCTGTCCTCTTTTGTTTTGTCTGATGCCCCTTGTGCTTCTTAGAACTGGTAACAGCCCAGACCTCTTCTAACCACCTGGCCTGCTGGAAGGGAAAACATGGAAAGCACAGGAGCTAAAGAGTAGATTTTGCGAAGGTACGAGGAAGAAGAGTTTTTGCCTGAGCAGTTCAATGCATAACCCCTTCGCTCCTCTCCATAACAGCTTTGTAATGACACAGTAACTCTGGGAGACCCAGGTCACAGCTGCGCCTACTTGTGATGGAGCCTAGTGTTTTCCCGTTTAAGCTGAATGACCGTCACAGAATATTCACTACCACTGTGACAGTCAAAATAAGAACAATATTAACAGGAATGTTAAAGTCAAAGCCTTTGACTGTGTGGATCACAACAAACTCTGGAAATTCTTAAAGAGATGTGAATAACAGACAACCTGACCTGCCTCCTGAGAAATCTGTATGAAGGTCAAGAAGCAACAGTTAGAACTGGACATGGAACAACAGACTGGTTCCAAATCGGGAAAGGGGTATGTCAAGGATGTATATATATTGTCACCTTGCTTATTTAACTTATATACAGAGTACATCATGCGAAATGCCAGGCTGGATGAAGCACAAGCTGGAATCAAGATTTCTGGGAGAAATATCAATAACCTCAGATACACAGATGATACCATCCTTATGGCAGAAACTGAAGAACTAAAGAGCCTCTTGACGAAAGTGAAAGAGGAGAGTGAAAAAGTTGGCTTAAAACTCAACATTCAGAAAACTAAGATCATGGCATCTGGTCCCATCACTTCATGGCAAATAGATGGGGAAACAATGGAAACAGTGACAGACTTTATTGTTTTGGGCTCCAAAATCACTGCAGATGGTGGCTGTCGCCATGAAATTAAAAGACGCTTACTCCTTGGAAGAAAAGCTATGACCAACCTAGACAGCAAATTAGAAAGCAGAGATATTACTTTGCCAGCAAAGGTCTGTCTAGTCAAAGCTATGGTTTTTCCAGTAATCATGTATGGATGTGAGAGTTGAACTATAAAGAAAGCTGAGCACTGAAGAATTGATGCTTTTGAACTGTGGTATTGGAGAAAACTCTTGTGAGTTCTTTGGACTGCAAGGAGATCCAACCAGTTAATCCTAAAGGAAATCAGTCCTGAATATTCATTGGAAGGACTGAGGCTGAAGCTGAAGCTGAAGCTGAAGCTCCAATACTCTGGCCACCTGATGTGAAGAACTGACTCATTTGAAAAGACCCTGATGCTGGGAAAGATTGAAGGCAGGAGGAGAAGGGGACAGCAGAGGATGAGATGGTTGGATGGCATCACAGACTCTATGGACATGAGTTTGAGCAAACTCCTAAGAGTTGGTGATGAACAGGGAAGCCTGAAGTGCTGCAGTCCATCAGGTCGCAAAGAGTCAGACACGACTGAGCGACTGAACTGAACAGGAATGTAAGATCAGCATGTTATTGTTTCTGTTGTTTTGCTATCAAAAGAATCTAATTTTTTTTTTTAAGAATTTTTTTATGTGGACCAATTTTTAAAGTCTTTATTGAATTTGTTACAATATTGCTGTTGTTTTATGGTTTATTTGGCCGTGAGTCATGTGGGATCTTAGCTGTCTCATCATGGATTGAACCTGCACCCCTGCATTGGAAGGTGAAGTTTTAACCACTGGACTGCCAGGCAAGTCCCTTTTTATCTTGTAAGGTCATTTGAGCAGTCTTATTAGTTATGTAAATGAATGTACACTGCTCTGAGAGAAGGCAACAGTAATTGTACATCTGTATTGTGATTCGGAGAAGGCAATGGCACCCCACTCCAGTACTGTTGACTGGAAAATCCCATGGATGGAGGAGCCTGGTAGGCTGCAGTCAATGGGGTCGCGAAGAGTCGGACACGACTGAGTGACTTCACTTTCACTTTCCACTTTCATGCACTGGTGAAGGAAATGGCAACCCACTCCCGTGTTCTTGCCCAGAGAATCCCAGGGACGGGGGAGCCTGGTGGGCTGCCGTCTATGGCATCGCGCAGAGTCGGACAAGACTGAAGCGACTTAGTAGTAGTAGAACTGAACTGACTGTGTGTATGCACATGCTTGTGTCATAGAGCAAAAACTATTTAATACCTTGTTCTGGAGAATTGGTTCTTATAGGGAAAGTGGGCTGCCTAACACAAAGGAAATAACTCCCCATAATGGTGAGTCAAGATCAGACATGGCCTCAGGGGTTACTCATTCTTGAGCAAAGCCTGTGGATGACACTAGAAGTCCCTCAGGATCTGGAGACCATAGTACCCTTTGTGTAAGGACTGAGAGCTGTCACCCTTGAGCCGAAGCACGGTGGTTTTCCTGGGAGCTGGTTAGCAAAAGGCACAAAGTAAACAAGAGGCTTTAGGACTATAAAGGAGCCATCTGCAACAGTGACACCATGTGGCCATGATCTGTAGTAGCAGCTATGGGCTAGGATTGTAGTTTCTGTCTCCACTAATCCTATGTGGGTGACACTTCTTAATTATACAGACTGAGAGGAGGCAGGGCAAGGACATGAACACTCAGGTCTCTTCCCACTAGTGGGGCACTTGGTGGTCTGAACAGAATATCATTTTAAATGAGAGGATGTGATCTTTGGGTGCTGCAAAGTTTGTTCCAGGTCATCCCACCTGCAATAATAGAGGACTGTGCTTGACATGCATCAGTCTCATGTAATATCCCTATAATAACCTCAAGGCAGCTCTAGTTACATCATTTTGCACAAGGAAAACTGAGGCCCAGAGAATCTGAATAATCTGCCCAAAGTCACTTAGGCAGCAAAGGGCAGAGCAGGGACTGACATGGAAGTTCCTTTGTCTTCAGAGTCTTGGGCTCCCAATCCTGTTCTCACCTCCCTCACAGCTTGAAAATCAATGCCCCCCCAGGTTTCCCTTTACTGCCAGTGCGACTGACCTACAGCGCTTGTGCCAGATTAGTGATTCTAAAATTCTCAAATAATTATTCTCTGCTTGATTTCTCACAGATAGCAAGATCTCATTAAAAAAAATTCTTCTTTGATCTTCCTATAGTTTAATCAAGAAGATAAAGGAAAGATGACTATTATCTCATCTTATAAATGAACCACAGAGAGACAGGAAGACTCGCTGACTTGCGGTAGAGCAAAGGGGCACCCCTTCAGGTGCTCACTGAAAAGTCTGGTGCTGGCTGTAAACAAAATCTTATTTCATCCCTTGGAAACTGAGGAGTGGAGTAGTGAACTGAGAGTCAAAGCACAGGTTTTTATCTCTTCATTCAATTACGTAAATAAAATTTCAGAGTGTCTACCACCTACATACTGCTCTAGGCTCTGAGATACAGTAGTGATCAAAACAAAGGCCCCGCCTTGTGGGGACTGTAGTCTAGTGAAAGAGACAGAAAATAAACAATGAAACAATGTATTTTGCATGGAGAGTCAGGTAGTAACCTTTACAAGGAGGAAAACCAAAGCTGAATAAATGGATAGACAAGACTAGAAGCAAGTCACAGAATCTGTCTTCACAGAGTGACCTCAGAGAAAAGAGGTAAGGAAGAGGACCAAGGAGAAGACTTCAAGTGTCACAGGTTCAGAAGAGAGTTGCTTTATGACAGTGTGATGGGAGCCAAGTGAAGAAGAGCAAGAATGCCGAGTAAGGGTAGGGGAAAGAGTCACATCACACAGTGCTTGGCACACCCTGCGGAGAAGGAGAGGTTCTATTTTGAGAATGAGAAGAAGCTGCGGAGGATCTGGAGCAGGGGTGTGGCAGACAGAGCCTTCATATTCAAGGACAGCCCCCTGGCTATGTGAGGTTTAGGCAAGAGAGCTGTGAGCTGACAAGTCAGCGATACCAAGGGACAGCAAACAAATGGGGCTAGGAAGCTGATGAGAGTCCATGGTTGAGAATAGAGAGTTTACTGAAGTTTTCTTTTTCCAACTTTGCAATAAGTTCTGTGACTCTGAGTTTCATTAATCCCCTCAGTCTCAGCTATTTTTTTTTTAATTCAAAATACAGTTATAAAAATCTTCGCAAGTATGGAATGAGAGAAAACTTACAAAATAAAAGATTGTGAAATATATGAAATATTAATCATTATTCTTCTTCTGCCATAGAAAAATCATATACAATGGGCACCCATTAAACACAGAATTTAATCCAGAAATTGATTTGTAATATACTCATAATTTAACAAAAGAAAACACCAACTTGCTCTGAGTACCAAAGTATATTTATCATGGGCTGATCCAATTTAGTATGTATTTGACTCTTGGATCAATCAGGTCAAGCAAATCAGAATTGGAAAAGACAAAACTACCAAGAATTTGCTCTTGTTAAATACATACTGTTCCTCAAAAGGAAATTGAGAGACATGCTCCATACAGGAAATCAATCTCAATTATACCAGCGATCACTGCCCCCAAGCCAGAAACCTTCAGATGCTCTCACCATAAACACATAATCACTAAATGAATTATAAATGAAGTATAAAGTAATTGTAACACTACACTAAAGTGTGTATATGTGTTTTAGTATTTCCTAAAAGCCTGGAGTTGTTAGAAGACAAATTGTTACAAGTTTCTAAATTCTATGATTTTAGATTAAAAAGAATACTGAAATACTTATGGCATATAGAGCTTTTAAAACTTAAGATTATGAATTTGGTTCACATTTTTAACACAAAAGTTACCAATTCTGTGTCGCGTGGGAATGACAATGAACATGTAACCGTGTAAATTCTGCTCTCCCTCTGAAAAAGCGCTAATGATTATTTAAAGATACATTTTTATCTAAGTACATTAATGACTGTAAATCATAATATCACCCTGGTACTATGATTACAATCCTGCACATCTAGTAAAAAGATGGAGCACTTCAAAGGCTAGTTCCTTATTTCTGAAACACTGCTTATTCGTTACTGCCACCTGCTGGTAAGCATTAAAATGTACTTTTTCAAGAGAGAAATCTATACACACATCCAGATCTTTCCCTTGGTTTATTTTAAATGCTTAGATTTCAGAAAAGTTGATTGCATATTTTAATTTATTAAGTAACGTATTTTTCATTATAAAATATACACATAGCCATTAAAACTACAGAAGAGCCGAAAAGCGAAAGTGATAAAGTCACTCAGTTGTGTCCAACTCTTTGTGACTCCAGGCCAGGATACTGGAGTAAGTAGCTGTTCCCTTCTCCAGGGGATCTTCCCAACCAAGGGATCAAACCCAGGTGTCCTGCATTGCGGGCAGATTCTTTACCAGCTGAACCACAAGGGAAGCCTAGGAATATTGGAGTGGGTAGTCTATCCCTTCTCCCCAGGAATCAAACCGTGGTCTCCGACATTGAAGGCGGATTCTTTACCAGCTAAGCTACCAGAGAATCCCATAGGGTAGAAATAAGGAAATAATAATCCCTTCATTTCTACTTCCCAAAAATAATCTAGTTACACAAACTTCAAAAGCATACAATCTTGCAATCTGATGTTTTCCACCTAAAACATACTGTTAAAACTTCTGTTGTTCAATATTCTTATAGTGACTGTATTTAACCATATGAAATGCTTTATTTTTAAACATTTCAGTTTCTTTCATTTTACTTACTGTGTGTTTTTTGGGAGGTGTACTAATATCCTGTTTTAAAAACTTTGGACTCAGTTCTGATTTCTATATAAAAGAATACTAGAAATATAGCTCCTTAGTCAAGGGCTATTAAAATGTGAAGACTATAAATACACAGAGCCAAGTTCATTCCCAGAAATCTATACCAATTCACACTCCTATAAAAGTGCTACTCTCTCCACATTCTCATCAACACTTACTTTCATGTATTTTAAAAAGCTAGTCCAATAGAATAATCAAGAGAAATGGAATGCTATTACTATTCACATTTATTAGCTGTGGACATTTTCTTTTCATATATTTCCTGGCCATTTCTATATTTCTAAATGCCTCAGGTTTCCATGCCAGGTTTTCTACTTTATTATTTGCTGCTGCTGCTAAGTCACATCAGTTGTGTCCGACTCTGTGCGACCCCACAGACGGCAGCCCACCAGGCTCCCCCGTCCCTGGGATTCTCCAGGCAAGATCACTGGAGTGGGTTGCCATTTCCTTCTCCAACGCATGAAAGTGGAAAGTGAAAGTGAAGTCGCTCAGTCAGATCTGACTCTTAGCAACCCCATGGACTGCAGCCCACCAGGCTCCTCCGTCCATGGGATTCTCCAGGCAAGAGTACTGGAGTGGGGTGCCTTTGCCTTCTCCCACTTTATTGTTTACATCAGAATTAAAAATAAATTAACCAAACCTTTTCATGTATGTTCCAAATATTTCCCCTGCTCTATATTATTTCATTTTATCTGTAGTATTTTTTTTAAAACACAGACATTCAAAATCTTGATTCAGTCAAATGTATTAGTCTCCTCCTTCTTGTCTTCATCCCTGTGATTTTGTGCTTAGAAATTATTCCCCTCCTCTCAGAAGTAGTCATTATTCTACTCTTGAGGACAATTGGTCACATCTCCTTTACTATGCAAAAAGATGTTATCTCAATGTTTTCCCTATAGAAGCTCATAAAGTAGCTTGGCATGATAAATAAGGTTAGTCACATCATGCCTCTTGTTTTTTATGCACCTGCAGGAATTACGACACTGATATGCAAAATATTTTGAGTACATTATAAAGAATCTCTTATTTTTAGTGGGCTAGCTTTGTTCCATAGCATGTTCATATTTTGTGTTCATAAACTCTGTTTAGCTATAAACATAAAATCAAAATCATATTTTATATCAAATAAAAAATTACTATTCGGTTCAACCACAAACAAATGCAGGGTTCTATTATTGCAAAGTTAATGAAATAAGAAAGGGCACTAGGGAGAGAATAGATTGGCCAGCTGCCAATTACTTCATACCAGAGTTTGCTTTACCATTCATTTTTTTTATGGGGTATTTCTGCATTGCTAATATGGAGAAGTAGAAAGTGCAGTGAACAAAAAAAAAATCACAAAGGGAGATTCTAGAAACACTGTGCACTACAGAAGATCATCCTATTATTCCTTTTTGTGTCTCCTTTCCTTCTAATACATAATAAAGTGAAGAAACTGAAGTTAATGACCTCAAAGATGTTTTCACTCTGACTCACCGTGAATTTACATTTCTGACACACCTGGATAATACTCCCTAAGCAGTAATCAATTATCACTATTATACAACAATCAAAGTACCATCATACTCTACAAAGCATGCCATTTTAAGGAAATAGAGTTAAAAATGGAAAATGTTTACTTTAAATATAGGATGACACGAATATACTGTCTCTACAGTAGGATGCAATGGCAGAAAACTGACATCAAACACACCACTGAATAGAACAAAATACAGTCACCTCTAATCATGTTTACACATATATAAGCAACTACTATCTTACATTCATCAGAATTCATGTTATGAACTGTGACTAGCAAATGGCTGGTCATTTTTAGGCAAGGAAATATAAACTGTTTCTCAGCTGTCTTAATGAGTCCATTACAAACACGGAAACTTCTTGGCTTATTACTTTTTTCTTAACATTTCAGTTCTTTAATTCTTAAATAATGTTATGTAGAACTTATATTTTTAATGATTTTCCTCTTTCACATGGTGGTACAGGTTGAATTTTGTGTGGCCCTAAAAATTCGTATGTGAAATGCTAACCCCTCGATGTGATGGTATTAGGAGGTGTGGAGAAAGACTCCAGAGAGCTTTCTCTCTGAAGAAGGAAGGCTGAGTGCTGAAGAACTGATGCTTTCAAACTGGTGTTGGAGAAGACTCTTGAAAGTCCCGTGGACTGCAAGGAAATCCAACCAGTTCATCCTAAAGGAAATCAGTCCTGAATATTCATTGAAAGGACTGATGCTGAGGCTGAAACTCCAATATTTTGCGAACTCCAATGTTTTCGCATCTACCTGATGCGAAGAACTGACTCACTGGAAAAGACCCTGATGCTGGGAAAGATTGAAGGCAGGAGGAGAAGGGGACGACAGAGGATGAGATGGTTGGATGGCATCACTGACTCAATGGGCATGAGTTTGAAAGATAGTCTGGGGAGATAGTGAAGGATGAGGAAGCCTGGCGTGCTTCAGTCCATGGGGGTCTCAAAGAGTAGGACCCAACTGAGTAAATGAACAAGGGAGCTCCCTAGTCCTTTTCTGCTGCATGAAGTTACAATGAGAAGTTAGCTCTTTATACACAAGGAAACAGATCCTCCTCAGACACCAAATCTGCCAGGGCAATGATCTTTGACTCCCAACCTCCAGAATGGTGAGAAATAAATTTCTGTTGGTTATAAGCCACTTATCCTATGGTATTTTTGTGTAAACAGCTTGAATGAACTGACATCTACCCATTAGAAAAAGTTAATGCTTTTTCTTTAAATGTCCAAACCAGGGGAAGATTTGCCTACAGAATCTGTAATTTTAGACTATGATCATGGTTGGACTAAAAATTCTTATACAGGTGAGATAAATAGTAGCTTGATTATTACAAATATAAATAGTCCTTTAAAAATAAATACAGAAAAACTGCCCTGTCTTTACCAGGTTGAATTCTCTATTCTCCCTCTGAAACCAAGTTTCAGGGCAGAAAAAAATGCACAATTTTTATAATCCTTATGATAAAAAAGGAGGCCACATAGCAACTCCCTAAAGTGAAATATGTCTATATTTTTTTTGTGTTTGTCTTCCTTAAAGTTTAAAAGATTATCTTCTGTTGCTTTACAGATGTGGTTTACATATTTTAACAGAAAATATTAAAAACAGCATTTTAAAAGCAAATGTAGAAGTACATTTTACATAACCTTAGACGTATCATTTGATTACAATTAATGCATAAGTAAAAAAAATAAGATTTTTGGAGGAGCTAAGCTAATATAATCCAAACGTACTCTAATGTAGCAATAATAATTAGATCCTCAAAGAGGGGGAAATACAGTTAAATACAAAGAACCAAAAACCACAATGTTAACGGACATCACCGAAGTTAGAAAATGTTAGCTCCAAATTTCTGAAGGAAAAGGATTTCTAGGTCTTGTGAGGCCTGAAGCTTATACAATTTGGAAAAGTTCTCTTTAAGAAAAATTATTTAAAATTATAAATGCAAAAATAGGCATAAGGTCTTAAAAGTGGTATATGCAAATGAAAGTCCCTAAAGCATAAGCTTTATTATTGTTTTTGATATATCTGCTTTAACACAAATTTCTATATACAGTCAAATTATCAACAAGTGGAAGGACAGAAAAAAAGTATTTTCAGGCTTCAGTTCAGTTCAATCGCTCAGTCGTGTCTGACTCTTTGCGATCCCATGAATCGCAGCATGCCAGGCCTCCCTGTCCATCACCAACTCCCGGAGTTCACCCAGACTCACGTCCATCGAGTCAGTGATGCCATCCAGCCATCTCATCCTCTGGCGTCCCCTTCTCCTCCTGCCCCCAATCCCTCCCAGCATCAGAGTCTTTTCCAATGAGTCAACTCTTCGCATGAGGTGGTCAAAGTACTGGAGTTTCAGCTTTAGCATCATTGCTTCCAAAGAAATCCCAGGGCTGATCTCCTTCAGAATGGACTGGTTGGATCTCCTTGCAGTCCAAGGGACTCTCAAGAGTCTTCTACAACACCACAGTTCAAAGGCATCAATTCTTGGGCACTCAGCCTTCTTCACAGTCCAACTCTCACATCCATACATGACCACAGGAAAAACCATAGCCTTGACTAGACGAACCTTTGTTGGCAAAGTAATGTCTCTGCTTTTGAATATGCTATCTAGGTTGGTCATAACTTTCCTTCCAAGGAGTAAGTGTCTTTTAATTTCATGGCTGCAGTCACCATCTGCAGTGATTTTGGAGCCCCAAAAAATAAAGTCTGACACTGTTTCCCCATCTATTTCCCATGAAGTGATGGGACCAGATGCCATGATCTTCATTTTCTGAATGTTGAGCTTTAAGCCAACTTTTTCACTCTCCTCTTTCACTTTTATCAAGAGGGTCTTTAGTTCCTCTTCACTTTCTGCCATAAGGGTGGTGTCATCTGCATATCTGAGGTTATTGATATTTCTCCCGGCTTATATTTTCAGGCTTATAAAAATCTAAAATAAAAATAATAATACTAAATTCCATGCAGCCTTTCACAGAAAACCACTGGAGAAGATCCTTAACTAAATGTCCTTAAAAAAAAGACTTCAAAAAAAACAAAAACACTAATTCCCAAAGATACATATACCCCTGGAGAAGGAAAAGGCAACCCACTCCAATATTCTTGCCTGGAGAACTGTATGGACAGAAGAGCCTGGCAGATAGTCCATGGGGTCGCAAAGAGTCAGACACGACTGAGTGATTTAACAGCAGCATATACCCCAACTGTTCAAAGAGACATTATTTACAACTGTCAAGATATGACAGCAACCTAAGTGCCTATCAGCAGACAAATGGATAAAGAAATGTGGTATATAGATATATGATGGAATACTATTCAGATTAAAAAAGAATAAAAATTTGCCTTTGTAACAATATAGATAAACTAAGCAAATACGTTAGATAAAGACAAATACTATAAAATGTCACTTTAATGTGGAATTTTAAATACAACAAACTAGTGAATATAACAGCAAAAGAAGCAGACTCACAGATGTGAAGAACAAACTGGTGGTTACTGGTGGGGAGAGGAAATAGGGGAGGGATATTACAAGGGTAGAGGATTAAGAGGTAAAATCTATTAATATTAAAAAAGTTACAAGGATATATTGTAAAACAAAGTGAACATAGCCAATATTGTATAATTGTAAGTGGAGTATAACCTTTAAAAAATGCAAAATACTATATTATGCACCTGCAACCTACACATTTTAATTAAAACATAAATTTAAAAAGAAGAGACATTTGCTTCTAGAAAGATGGAGTATACAGCCTTTTCCTTACTATTCCTGTCATGTAAGAACTCTGGGCACTCTAAGTATAACAAATATAACAAGATTCCAAAAGGTGAAGAGAAGACATATTGGCTAGAAACTGAAGAACCCAAGGAATGACATGGTGGGGAATTCCCTGGTTTTTCTCATTGCCTCAAATATCGCAGACAGAGTGACGAAGAAGCAAACAACCCCAATATGCCAAAAGGCACAAATAAAGCCCCAAGACAATGAAAAAGATATTTTTCAGGAGTAGAGGAGGAGCCAATACCATCTCAGCACTTCCCAGGTGATGCAGTTGGTAAAGAATCCACTTGCCAATGCAGGAAACACAGGGGATGCAGGTTCAATCCTGGGGCAGGAAGATCCCCTGAAGAGGGAAAAGGCAAACCACTCCAGTATTCGTGTATCGCAGCCTTGTAATGGTGAAGGGGCCTGTATAAGTCAATGAAGCTATGAGCCATGCCACACAGGGCCACCCAGGATGGATGGGTCACAATGAAGAGTTCTGGCAAATCATGGTCCACTGAAGGAGGAAATGGCAACCCATCCTGGTATTCTTGCCACAAGAGTCCCATGAACATTATAATAAGGCAAAAAGATATGACACTGAAAGATGAGCCCCCAGGTGAGAGGGTGTCCAGAATGCTACTGGGTAAGAGTGGAGGGCAATTACTAATAGCTCCAGAAGGAATGAAGCAGTTGGTCCAAAGTGGCAACTACTCAGTTGTGGATGTGCCTGGTGGTGAAAGTTTAAGTCCGATGCTGTAAAGAACAGTAATGCATAGGAACTTGGAATGTTAGATCCACGAATCAAGGTAAATTGGACGTGGTCAAGCAGGAGATGGCAAGATAGAACAGTAACATCTTAGGAATCAGTAAACTAAAATGGATGGGAATGGGCACATTTAATTCAGATGTTCATTATATCTAACACAGTGGGCAAGAATAGCTTAGAAGAAATGAAGTAGCCTTCAGAATAATAAGGAGTTCAAAATGCAGGACTTGGTTGCAATCTCAAAAATGACATAATAATCTCAGTTTTTTTCCAAGGCAAACCATTCGGCATCACTGTAATCCAAGTCCTTGTCCCAACCCCTGATGCCACAGAAGCTCAAGTTGACTGGTTCTAGGAAGACTTAAAACACTTTCTAGAACTAACACACACACACACACACACAAAAGATGTCCTTTTCATCATAGGGGATTGCAATGCAAAAGTAGGAAGTCCAGAGATACCTGGAAAAACAGACAAGTTTGGAGTAAAAACTTGTTTGGAGTATACCTTGGAGTACAAAACTGAAGTATGGCAAAAGCTAATAGAATTTTATCAAAAACTCATTAGTCATAGCAGACACCTTTTTCCAATAGCACAAGAGAAGACCCATCACATGGATATCACCAGTCAACACTAAAATCAGACTGATTATATTATTTGCAGCTAAAGATGGAGAAGCTCTATACAGTCTACAAAAAGAAAATTTAGAGCTGAATGTGGCTTAGATCGGAGAAGGCAATGGCACCCCACTCCAGTACTGTTGACTGGAAAATCCCATGGATGGAGGAGCCTGGTAGGCTGCAGTCCATGGGGTTGCTAAGAGTTGGACACGACTGAGTGACTTCACTTTCACTTTCCACTTTCATGCATTGGAGAAGGAAATAGCAACCCACTCCAGTGTTCTTGCCTGGAGAATCCCATGGATAGAGAAGCCTGGTAGGCTGCAGTCCATGGGGTCACACAGAGTTGCAACTGAAGTGACTTAGCAGCAGCAGCAGTGGCTCAGATCATGAGCTCCTTTCTCAAACTGAAGAAAGTGGAGCAAACCACAAGGCCATTCAGTAAGTAAAGTAAGTAAAGTTGCTCAGTCATGTCCGACTCTGTGACCCCATGGACTGTAGCCTAACATGCTCCTCCGTCCGCGGGATTCTCCAGGCAAGAATACTGGAGTGGGTTGCCATTTCCTTCTCCAGGAGATCTTCCCAACACAGGGATCGAACCCAGGTTTCCCGCATTGAAGGCAGATGCTTTACCATCTGAGCCACCAGGGGAGCTCTAAGGCCATTCAGGTATGACCTATATCAAATCCCTTATGATTATACAATGGAAGTGACAAATAGATTCAAGGGATAAGTTTTGGTAGACAGAGTGCCTGAAGAACTATGGACAGAGGTTCCTAATACTGTACAGAAGGCAGTGATCAAAACCATCCCCAAGAAAAAGAAATTCAGGAAGGAAAAGTGGTTGCTGAGGTGGTTTTGCAGATAGCTGAGGAAAGAAGAGAAGTGAAAGACAGGGAGAAAGGGAAAGATACACCCAACTGAAAGCAGAGTTCCAGAGAATAGCAAGGAGAGATAAGGCTTTCTGAAATGAACAATGCAAAGAAATAGAGGAAAACAATAGAATGGGAAAGACTAGCGATCTCTTCAAGAAAACTGGATATATCAAAGGAATATTTCATGCAAAGACTGGCATGATAAAGCACAGAAACAGCAAGGACCTGACAGAAGCAGAAGAGATGAAGAAGAGATGGCAAGAACCCACAGAAGAACTATACAAAGAAGATCTTAATGACCCAGATAACTACAATAGTGTGGTCACTTACCTAAAGTCAGACATCCTGGAGTGTGAAGTCAAATGCATCTTAGGAAGCATTACATGAACAAAGTTAGTGGAGGTGACGGAATTTCAACTGAGCTATTTCAAATCCTAAAAGGTGATGCTGTTAAAGTGCTGCACTCAATATGTCAGCAAATTTGGAAAATTCAGCAGTGGCCAGAGGACTGAAAAAGGTCAGTTTTCATTCCAGTCCTAAAGAAGGGCAATATAAAAAAAATGGTCAAACTACCATACAATTGCACTTATTTCACATGCTAGCAGAGTAATACTAAAAAATCCTTCAAGCTAGGCTTCAAGAATATGTGAACCAAGAACTTCCAGATATACAAACTGGATTTAGAATTGGCAGAGGAACCAGAGATCAATTTGCCAACATCCATTGGATCATAGAGAAAGCAAGGGAATTCCAGGAAAAAAACATCCACTTCTGCGTCACTGACTATGTCAAAGCCTTTTTCTGAGTAGTTCACAACAAACTGTGGAAAATTCTTAAAGAGATGGGAATACCAGACCACTTTACATGCCTCCTGAGAACCTGTATGCAGGTCAAGAAGCAACAGTTAGGAGCAGACATGGAACGATGGACTGGTTCAAAAGTGGGAAAGGAGTATGTCAAGGCTGTATATTGTCACCCTGCTTATTTAACTTAGATGCAGGGTACATCATGCAAAATTCCAGACTGGATGAATCACAAGCTGGAATCAAGACTGCCAGGAGAAATATCAGCTACCTCATTTGATGAGACCACTCTAATGACAGAAAGCAAAGAGGAACTAAAGAGCTTCTTTGATGAGAGTGAGAGAGGAGTGTGAAAAAGTTGGTTTAAAATTCAACATTTAAAAAAATAAAATCATGGCATCTGGCCCCATCACTCTATGGCAAATAGATAGGGAAACTGGCAGATTTTATTATTTTGGGCTATTTGTCCAAAATCACTGTGGACAGGAACTACTACCAGGAAATTAAAAGGTGCTTGCTCCTTGGAAGGAAAGCTATGACAAAACTAGACAGCATATTAAATAGCAGAGACATCACTTTGCCAACAAAGGTCCATATAGTCAAAGATATGGCTTGTCCTGTATTCACATACAGATGTGAGAGTTGGACTATGAAGACAACTGAGGGCTGAAGAGTTAATGCTTTCAAATTGTGGTGCCAGAATAGATTTTTGATAGTTCCTTGGATAGCAAAGAGATCAAACCAGTAAATCCTAAAGAAAATCAATCCTGAATATTCATTGGAAGCACTGATTCTGTAGTTCAGACTCCAATATTTGGCCACCTGATGTGAAGCGCTGACTCACTGGTCCACTATGACCTCATCTTAACTAACTGCATTTGCAATGACACCATTACAAAGGATCACATTCTGAGCTACTGGGAGTTAGCTTTCCAACAACTTAGCTTTTGGAGGGGATACATTTCAACCCATAACAAAGACACTCTACTCAGATGAAGGGAAATTAAAAGACAGTCACCAAAAAACTCTATTTCAAAAGAACAGATAGTGAATTACCTATATACAAAAGAAATGATTAACAAAGGAATATTAGAACATAAGGGGGAAGAAAAACAAAGTGAAACTATGAGTAAATGAAACAGCTCTTTTCCTCTTGAATTTTTAAATTGTTTGATGGTGACCCCTTGGACTGTAGCCCACCAGGCTCCTCTGTCCATGGAATTCTCTAGGCAAGAATACCGGAGTGGGTAGCCATTTCCTTCTTCAGAGGATCTTCTTGACCCAGGGATTGAACCTGGTTCTCCTGCACTGCAGGTGGATTCTTTATCATCTGAGCCACCTTTTATTAAATGAGAGTGGTCTAAATGCATCAAGTTAAAAACAGAGACTGGTAGAGTGAATTAAAATAGCATGGCCCAACGATAAGCTATCTGTAAGAAATTTACTTCAATGATGTATGCAGGCTGAAAGTTATAGAATGGAAACAGATCGTAAGAACAACAACCAGAAGAAAACAGGAGTGGCTATATTAATATAAGAAACCAGCCATTTACTCACCACATGAGCCAGTGGTCACAGCCATAGACCCTTAAAGCAAAATTTATGCCAAAACCTATGCACAACTGCTAACAGTAACTTGATTTGTAATAGTCAAAAGTTGGGAAACAACAAATGTGTGCTGCAATGGGCGATAGGCTAATCTGTGGTACATCCTTACCATGGAGCACAATTCAGCAATAAAAATGAACTACTGATACAAGCAAAAATTTATAAGCACATCAAAGGCACCATGACTACTGAAAAAAGCCGACGTCAATACTGTTTGACTTCATTTGTATAAAATTCTCCAAATGGCAAAATTACCAGGATCAATAACAGGTTAGTTATTGCCAAGAGTAGGGTAATGGGGGAGAGAGAGATGGATAAGACTGTAAAAGGGTAACACTCAGGAAATTTTGATTGGGATAGTGTAGTTGTGTATCTTGATTTGGGTAGTAGCTAAATAAATTTATGTATGTGGTAAAATGACATAGAACTATATGTGTACATTATACTATGTGCAATTATTATAATATATGTAATATATATTATACTATATGTGTACACGTATTATACTATGTGTAATTATAATAGTAAAAATTATATCACAGTTAATTATATAATGTCAACATAATACTAATTAATATAATAAAATATATCAATATAACATGCAATTAGTATTAATACTATATCAATATAGTATATATTATAAAATACATTAATATAATATAGTTGATATGTTATAATTGTTCATTGATATACATATCATTTATAATTGTTTACATAATAATCATTTAAATAAATAACTTTAACAATTATTTGTATCAGATCAGATCAGATCAGTCACTCAGTCGTGTCCAACTCTTTGCGACCCCATGAATCGCAGCACGCCAGGCCTCCCTGTCCATCACTAACTCCCTGAGTTCACCCAGACTCACGTCCATCGAGTCAGTGATGCCATCCAGCCATCTCATCCTCTGTCGTCCCCTTCTCCTCCTGCCCCCAATCCCTCCCAGCATCAGAGTCTTTTCCAGTGAGTCAACTCTTCACATGAGGTGGCCAAAGTACTGGAGTTTCAGCTTTAGCATCATTCCTTCCAAAGAAATCCCAGGGCTGATCTCCTTCAGAATGGACTGGTTGGATCTCCTTGCAGTCCAAGGGACTCTCAAGAGTCTTCTCCAACACCACAGTTCAAAGGCATCAATTCTTGGGCGCTCAGCCTTCTTCACAGTCCAACTCTCACATCCATACATGACCACAGGAAAAACCATAGCCCTGACTAGACAAACCTTTGTTGGCAAAGTAATGTCTCTGCTTTTGAATATGCTGTCTAGGTTGGTCATAACTTTCCTTCCAAGGAGTAAGTGTCTTTTAATTTCATGGCTGCAGTCACCATCTGTAGTGATTTTGGAGCCCAGAAAAATAAAGTCTGACACCGTTTCCACTGTTTCCCCATCTATTTCCCATGAAGTGGTGGGACCGGATACCATGATCTTCGTTTTCTGAATGTTGAGCTTTAAGCCAACTTTTTCACTCTCCACTTTCACTTTCATCAAGAGGCTTTTTAGTTCCTCTTCACTTTCTGCCATAAGGGTGGTGTCATCTAATTACTTATAAATAAATTAATGATAAACAATGATAATAAGTTGATATTATTGAGTATATTATATCAATATAATATACTGTATAATTGTGTTATGATTAATATTAATAATATAAATCTAAATATAATATTAATTATAATTATAGCATCATAATACCTATAATAATATCAGTTTCTTGAATTTGACCATTTGATGTAGTTACATAAAATCTAACAACTGAGGGAAACTGAATGAAGAGTACATGGGTCCTCTCATCACTGTTTTTGCAATCTCCTGTTAATTTGCAATTAATTCAAAATAAAGAGTTAAACAAAATAGTACCTTAAAGAAGAAGAAGAGTGAGATCCCAGATATAGGAAATCCAACACAAGTGAACAAGAAAGAGAAATCCCAGGATAAACTTTTACAACAAGCCTAAAAGTGAATAAATGTGGATAGTAGCAAGCAGGAGGCTCCAGGAAAAGAACCTCCACAAAAATAAAACTGATTTACAAAAGAAAAAAAAAACTGAACTGTTCAATCACATGGAAAGAACTGTTAAAAATTGAGAGAGAGTTTAAAGATAAATCAGAAATCAGTAATAAATATATATAAAAGGAAAAAAAAAAAGGAGACATCTCCAGGCAAAGAAATGGATGGAAGAGAAAAGAAATATAATTTCATGGATCTCCAGACATCAGGGTTTACAGCCATAATAATATAAACATTGTAGATTGATTTATTCAAAGTCATCATATAAGTACGGTAGAAAGATGAAAGTACTACAAATGAGCATTTGGTGAAGTAGGTCAAGAGAACTAAATTCCCATCTTCCACTGTAGGAAGTCAGCCAATAATGTCCAAAACTTAAATGATCAGGAAATAACAGCATATCCATGTTATCTGACCCAAGAGACAGCAAACAGAGTTGAATGATTTGGGGTCAGCAGCTGCTATTTTTCATAACGAGCTTTGTAGAAATATTTATTTAATCAAAGCCATATATGTATATGTTATATATATATATATATATATAAAACAAATGTACTATAACTCCAACAAATCCAGTGCCATATCACTACACGTGTAATGGTAATTAAAAACCTTTCAAGTGATCAAAACCTTTTATGCCCAAAGAAAATATTCTTAGACCTTGATAAAATATTTTCTGATTAAAATAAACAAATGTCTATATTTTAAATAAAAACTGAGAGCTGTAAAAAATGATATGAAAGTTGGTGGTTCATTGAGATGGGGAGGAAGGGCTGAGATGTGGTCTAGTCAGAACCAACACCCTCAAGGCAGTGATCCAGAAGTGGGAGGGATATATCACAACCATGGAGTACTCCCCCTGCCCAGCTCTGAGGAGTGAGGGGATTGAGCTCTCCATTGGGCTCCCCAGCCCCAGTCCTGCACGGGGAAGATGATCCCCCATAACATCTGGCTTTGAAACCCTTAGGGGCTGATGTCCAGGAGAGCTGGAGCGCCACAGGAAATTGAGATTTCCCTCTTTCAGGGCTTGCACATAAATCCACTCCGAGTCCCAGCACAGATGTAGCAGCTTGAAAATAACCTGGATCATACACAGAGGAGACTACTGACTGATATAAAGATAGCTACCAGCAGCACAGGGATCTGATGGCACTTTCTCTGAAGACAAAAGCACTGGGGGCCCCAATTTTCTTGTCCTCCCTTTCACCTAGCTGGCTCAGGGCTGGCAGGTGCCATTTCTGTTCCACTCCTTCAACAGAACTAAAACTGTGTACCCCACTCTGGTGTTCTCTGGGACCCACCTCAGTCAACTCCCCTGACCTGGCTGGCCCCTCCAAAGTGGCTCTTGACCTCCCTCACTTATTACTCATCCTTAAAAAAGAATGATATCTTGCCATTAGTAACATGTGGATGGATTAGAGGGTATTATGCTAAGTGAGATAAGTGGGACAGAGAAAGACAAATACTGTATGACTTCACTTACACAGGCATACCTCAAAGTCATTGTGAGCTTGGTTCTAGACCATGGCAATATTGGGAATATCACAATAAAACGAGTTATGTGTGTTTTTTGGTTTCCCAAAGCATACAAATGTCATATTTATACTATACAGTGGTTTATTTAGTGTGTAACAGCATTTTGTCTAAAAGAAACCAGTACACATACCTTAATTAATTATTTATTGCTAAAAAATGCTATCATCCAACAACACAGGGTTGCCACAAAGTTTCAATTTGCAAAAATTGCAAGACCTATGAAATATGATAAAATGAACTATGCTTGTATGTGAAATCTAAAAAACCAAACAAATAAAATAGAAACAGAGACATGGATAACAGAGAGCAAACTGATGGTTAGCAAGGAGTAGGGTGGTGGGGTGTTGGGTGAAATAAGTAAAGAAGACTAAGAAGTATACATTTCTAGTTATAAAAATAAATAAGTCAAGGACATAATTACACTAATAACCTTGTATGGTGACAGATTGTTACTAGACTTGTAGTTGTGATCAATTCATAATGTATATAAATGTTGAATGCCTTATGTTGTACACCTGAAATGAATATAATTTTAACTGTAGTTCAAAAAAAGAATAAATAAAATTTTAAATTATATAAAAAGATAGTTGGTTTTATCCTTAACATATTCATATTCTAAGATGTCAATCTTCCAACAAAAACATTTGCACAAGGATGTCTTCCTAAAACCAGATACAATGATATATTTCAAATGTGAAAATATATAAGTAGACATTAAAAACCTCAAGAATGCAACCATAAAGCCAAACATCTTATCCCCAAAGATATATTTTCATTTGGCACAATCTGATGAAAATTCAACTATGTCAAGTAGAAATGTAGAATTCATCATCAAGTACAACTCCTGGCTTCTTCATACAGCATTTTCATTTATCTTATCATGATCATGTCTTAAATTTAGTTTCCTTTTACTCTTTACCAGAGTAAATTTGATCAACTATTTTTGAGTCAATGTTGAGTTGACATTAATTTAATATTTCCAAAACCTCCATGACCAAGTGTCAGTTCTTGCATGTAAATGGTCTTGTAAACCAAATTAGCTGATGTTAAACTGGAATGAAATTGTTCTTGAACTATGAAGATATATTATTGACTGCGCCCACTTCCACCCATCACTCTCAAATAAAGGTCACTGAAACCATATGCACAACAGTGGAGATGGATTAGTTTGGTCCACCTAAAGTACTAGTTTTAATTCTTAATGTTAATGTGTATCAGAAACACCCAGAGAACTTAAAAACAAAAATTCTACAGATACTCAGATCTCTTATCCAGATTTTTTTTCTAACAGCTTTATTGGAATATATCAATAATTCACATACCATGCAATTCATCCATTTAGTGTCCAATTTAATGGGTTTAGTATATTTACAGGACTGAACAACCATCATCACAATCAGTTTTAGAACACATTCATGGCTCTTAAACTCCATACCTCTTAGCTATCACCTCTAATTTTCACTTCCTCCCAGCCCTAATCAACACTAATCTATTTTTGTCTCTATGGACTGCCAATTTTGGACATTTCATGTAAACAGAATCATATAATATGTGGCTTTTTATCTGGCTTCTTTGATTTAGTATAAATGTCATCCATGCTATACTATAAATTGGTACTTAATTGCTGTTTATTGATGAAGAATATTCCACTGCATGGATAAACCACATTTTATTTTTCCATTCAGTTGATGGGCATTTGAGTTGTTTCCATTTTTTGGCTATTATGAATAATGCCACAAAAAAAAACTATTAGAAATAATAACCAAATATAGTAAAGTTGCATGGTACAAAATCAATATATAAAAGTATGTTGTGTTTCTATACACCAAGAATAAGTCAGCACAAAGAAAACATAAGAAAACAATCTCATTTACCATCACAACAAAAAAGAATAAAATGCTTAGGAATAAATTTAACCAAGGAGATAAAAGACTTGTATACTGAAACTATGAGATATTGCTAAAAGATTAAAGAAGACACAAAAAAACTGGAAAGTTATTCCATTCTCATGGACTGGAAGAATTAACATTGTTAAAACATCCATCTTACCTAAAGTGAAAGTGTTAGTCATTCAGTTGTGCCCAACTCTTTTCAACCGCATATACTATAGCCCGCCAGGCTCCTCTGTCTATGGAATTCTCCAGGTAAGAATATTGTAGCAGGTAGCCATTCCCTTCTCCAGGGATCAAACTCAGGTCTCCTGCATTGCAGGCAGATTCTTTACCATCTGAGCCACCAGGAAAGCCCATGTTACCTAAGTCAGTCTACAGTTGATTCAGTTGTAGACTGTCTATAACCAGATTCAATGCAATACCTATCTAAACCTCAGAGATAATTCACACAAAAAAATCCTAAAATTTATATGAAATTTCAAAAGACCCCAGATAACCAAAGGAAACCTGAAAAACAAGAACAAAACTGGAGATATCCCATCACAAGCTTTCAAGCATGTGTATTCAGTCACTTCAGTCACATCTGACTCACTGTGACCCTATGAACTGTAGCCCACCAGGCACCACTGTACATGGGATTCTTTAGGCAAGAGTACTGGAGTGGGTAGCCATTCCCTCCTTCAGGGGATCTTTCTGAGATTGAACCTAGTCTCCTGCATTGCAGACAGACTTTTTTTCCCACTGTGCCACCTGGGAAGCAAACCCTGCCTTCAAACTATGTTAAAAAGCTATAATAATCAAAAGAGCATGGTACCAGAAGAAAAACAGACACATAGATCTTTGGAACAAAACTGTAAGCCTAGAAATAAATCCACACATGTATGGACAATCAATTTACAATGAAAGAGCAAGGAACACACAATGGAGAGAGGACGGTCTCTTTAATAAATGGTGTTGGGAAAATCAAACAGTCACATAGATAAAATTAAACCACCATCTCATACCATACACACAAATGAACTCAAAATGGATTAAAGACTTGAATATAAAACCTGAAACTATAAAAATCTGAAAAGAAAACATAGGCAGTACGCTCTTTGACATCAGTCTTTGAAATACCTCCCTGGTATTTCAAAGATTCCCTGTCTCTTCAGGCAAGAGGAAAAAAAGCAAAACAAACAAACAAACCAACCAATGACCCTATACCAATTTAAACAGCTTCTGAACAGCAAAGTAAATCATTAATAAAACAAAAAGGCAGCCTAGTGACTGGACGAAGGTATTTGTAAATCATTTATTCAATAAAGGGTTAAAAATCCAAAATATATAAGGAATTCATATAACTCAACAACAATAAAAAAAAAACCAAATTTACAAATAGGCAGAGGAGCTGAACATACCTAAGACAGGGTACAGATGGCCAATAGCATATGAAAAAATGTTCAAATCACTGATTACTAGGGAAAAGCAAATCAAAACCACAATGAGATATCTCAAACCCATTAGAATGCCTATTATCAAAAAGGCAAAATGTAAGTGCTTGGCAAGGTTGTAGAGAAAAAGAAGACTCCTACACTGTTGCTGTGGAAGTATAACCTGGTATGGTCACTATGGGAAATCGCAGGAAGATTACTCAAAAAAACAAAAATAATAGAACCTCATAGGATCCAGCTATTTCACTTCTGGGTATTAAACCAAAGAAAATGTAAATGTTAATTCAAAAAGATATGTGCAGCCCTATGTTCCTTAGGGATTTACCAGAGGAGAAAGAAAAATCGGTAAAGGGTCAACTGTATGGGGATAAATGGAAACTAAACTTTGGTGGTGAGCATGCTGCAGTGTATCCGTTCAGCTGTGTCTGATGCTGCGACCCCATGGACTGCAGCATGTCAGGCTTTCCTATCCATCACCAACTCCCAGAGATTGCTCAAACTCATGTCCATCGAGTCTGTGATGCCATCCACCCATCTCATCCTCTGTTGTCCCCTTCTCTTCCTGTCTTCAATCTTTCCCAGCATCAGAGTCTTCTTTAATTAGTCAACCCTTCACATCAGGTGGCCAAAGTATTGGAGCTTCAGCATTAGCATCAGTCCTTCCGATGAATATTCAGGGTTGATTTCTTTTAGGTTGACTTGTTTGATCTTCTTGCAGTTCAAGGGATTCTCAAGAGTCTTATCCAATACCACAGTTCAAAAGCATTAATTCTTCAGTGCTCAGCCTTCTTTATGATCTAACTCTAACATCCATACATGACTACTGGAAAAACCATAGCTTTGACTAGACAGACCTCTTAAGGCAAAGTCAAGTCTCCATTTTTTAAATATACTATTTAGGTTTGTCATAGTTTTTCTTCCAAGAGGAAGTGTTCTTTAATTTCATGGCTGCAGTCACCATTTTCAGAGATTTTGGAGCCAAAGAAAAAAAAAATAAAGTCTGTCACTGTTTCCATTTTTACCCCATCTATTTGCCATGAAGTGATGGGACCAGATGCCATGACCTTTGGATTTTGAATGTTGAGTTTTAAGCCAGCTTTTTCACTCTCCTATTTTACCTTCATCAAAAGGCTCTTTAATTCCTCTTCACTTTCTGCCATAAGGGTGGTACCATCTGCATATCTGAGGTTATTGATATTTCCCCTGGCAATCTTGATTCCAGCTTGTGTTTAATCCAGCCTGGCCTTTCGCATGATGTACTCTGCATATAAGTTAAATAACCAGGATGACAACATACAGCCTTGATGTACTCCTTTTGCAATTTGGAACCAGTCTGTTGTTCCCACTCTGGTTTTAACTGTTGTTTCTTGACTTGCATACAGGTTTCTCAGGAGGCAGGTCAGGTGATCTGGAACCCCCATCTCTTTAAGTATTTTCCACAGTTTGTTGTGATCTACCCAAAAGCTTTAGCATAGTCAATGAAGCAGAAGCAGATGTTTTTCTGGAATTCTCTAACTTTTTCTATGGTCTAACGGATGCTGGCAATTTGATCTCTGGTTCCTCTGCCTTTTAAACACATCTTGTACATCTGGAAGTTCTAAGTTCACATACTGTTGAAGTCTAGTTTGAAGGATTTTGAGCATTACTTCGCTAGCATGTGAAATGAGTGCAACTGTATGATAGTTTGAGCATTCTTTGGCATTGCCTTTCTTTGGTAATGGAATGAAAACTGACCTTTTCCAGTCCTGTGGCCACTGCTGGGCTTTCCAAATTTGCTGGCATACTGAGTGCAGCACTTTCACAGCATCATCTTTTAGGATTTGAAACAACCCAACTGGAATTCCATCACCTCCACTAGCTTTGTTTATAGTGATGCTTCCTAAGGCTCACTGGGCTTCACATTCCAGGATGTCTGGCTCTAGGTGAGTGACCACACCATCATGATTATCTGGGTCATGAAGATCTTTCTTGTACAGTTCTTCTGTGTATTCATGCCACCTCTTTTTAATATCTTCTGCTTCTGTTAGGTCCATACCATTTCTGTCCTTTATTGTGCCCATCTTTGCATGAAATGTTCCCTTGGTATCTCTAATTTTCTTGAAGAGATCTCTAGTCTTTCCCATTCTATTGTTTTCCTCTATTTCTCTGCATTGATCACTTAGGAAGGCTTTCTTGTCTCTCCTAGCTATTCTTTGGAACTCTGCATTCAGATGAATGTATCTTTCCTTTTCTCCTTTGCCTTTCACTTCTCTTCCTTTCTCAGCTGTTTGTAAGGACTCCTTAGACAACCATTTTGCCTTTTTGCATTTCTTCTTCTTGGGGATGGTTTTGATCACTGATTCCTGTACAATATCATGAACCTCCGTTCATAGTTTTTCTGGTACTCTATCAGATATAATCCCTTGAACCTATTTGTCACTTCCTCTGTATAATCGTAAGGGATTTGATTTAGGCCATACCTGAATGGTCTAGTAGTTTTCCCTACTTTCTTCCATTTAAGTCTGAATTTGGTAACAAGGAATTCATGATCTGAACCACAATCAGCTCCCAGTCTTGTTTTTGCTGACTACATAGAGCTTCTCTATCTCCAGCTGCAAAGAATATAATCAATCTGATTTTAGTATTGACCATCTGGTGATGTCCACATGCAAGTGTATACAGAAGTAGAAATACAATGTACATGAAACTTACACAATGTTATTTACCAATGTTATCTCAAAATGTTATCTCAATACATAAATTCCACTTGTAGGGAGAGGCATCATATTTTTCTGAGATTCCCATTTCCTTTTCAGTTCTCTAAAATGAGATGCTGATGCAATAAGCCTATAACTGTGCAGTCATGCTTCTCTCACTTACCACATGGAGGACCATCTGCAGAATGAGGCTAAACAAAGAAAACAAAGCCAAGGGACAAAATTTCAGGAACCCTCTGAAGCCAGCATATCCCAGAACTTTCTTGTTCAAGGCAATAATGTCAAAAATATATTATTTTTTAAAAACACTTAAGAAGATGTTTCTATTGCTTTTCACCAACAATGCTTAGACTAAACTTGTCATTAAGGTCAGGATAAGACATATTGTGAGGTGAAATGTCAAAGGTGATAGAGAATAACCAAGTGACTATGAATGTCAAACAATCATTTCAATTTCCACATCTGAACATAAGGATTAAGACTTCTACCTCATAAGTTCTTATGATTAAAGAGCATTGATGCACTAAGTAATTCAAGTCACTGTTTGCTGACTAGCAGGTATTCATTGAAATTTAAGTCTCTGTTCCTACCTTCTTCCCTTCATTCCTCCCCACGGCCTTCTTTAAAGCTAAAAACCACCACATTGTACTTCATCTTCATATTGCCCTTAACCACTATGCTATGAGGTTTAATAAATATCTGTGGAATGAATAAATGGGGGTGATTAGGACAGAGAGTGGGCTGAGAGAAGAAACATTCAAAGTACAAGTAAATTCAAAAATAAATGGAAGACTTGGCACTGACCCCTGAATTCAGAGCCACAAGCATTGGGAATAACACACTGTGCCCTATGCTTCAGCTGCACACCAACTCTGTAGACCACAACAGACAATGAAAATCTTCTGTATTTCTGCAAATACTTCTCCATTTTTCCAGAAGATTACAGCACTCAGACCAAAAGTAGAACAGAACATGGCTTTAGGAATCCAGTATTAACTTGAATGCATTGTTGACTTTGTCTTTTTTTTTTCCCCCAACTGTATAAATTAACTGCCACATATACAACTCAATTCTGAACAAAAGCTCCACCAGTCATCAAATCCATCCATGTTTCCTGATATTAATCAATTCCAGCAAAATAATGACAAGAAATGACAGATTAGTCACCATTTGGAACAAAGATTAAAAGCACTAAAAATGTGATTACTTCCTACAAAAACAGGTTGTATCTTTGACTGATTTAAGAGCTTGTTTATATAAATCTTTACATTTATTTCAAAGCTTCTTGTTTATTCCTAAACAAGAATAAACAATATATTTAATTATATAATTATAAATAATTTAATTTATAAACAATAAAAATATATTCTCCACTAACATTGAGAAGACTCAATTCATTGTATACTTTTTGACCATCTCAAAGCTTAAAACAGCAAAGGGGAGCCTGTTTTATGCATTTGTTTGTTTGCTGACTTGTTTATTTTATGAAGGGTTATAGGCTATATAAGTAGCAGATAGTTTCTATAACACACATTTTATGTACATTTCATCGGTTTGCAAACATAGCACAAGACTTAACAACAACAATAAATGGTTATAGTTTATAGTGTATTATAAAGTTGGAGAGCATTTCTATGCAGGTGTCTTGTTTCTCACACAAAGCTTCTAAAGAGGATGGAACAAGTAGGTTCACTAATTTACAAGTGAGGAGACCAAGACCTAGGGTTTTTAAGTGAGTTGCCCAGTAACTGCCTCAGAAATACCCCTGGCTGAGACTAGAGCCCAGATCTCTGATGTGATCATCACCACTGTGTAGACTGAGCAACCAGACTGGGCTCAGAACTCAGCTCTGTGGCTCACTGGTCACACGACCTGGGTGAGCCACCCCTCTGCCTCAGGTGCCTCATCCGTAACACGAGGAAATAAAAGTATCTCCATGAGCCTTAAATGAGCAGCTGGAGAACAGTAAGCTCCAAACACATATTCTCTTATTATGCCCACCCAGCATGAAGAACGAAGAATTCTTCTCATTACATCTTATTACCTCAGAAGCAAGGTAATTTATTTTTCAAGTACTGTGTAGATTCAACAAATAGATAAATCTGGATTTGAATTTTGCCCATGATACTTATTATTGTGTGACACTGCCAAGTTACATAAGCTCTCAGAACCCACTGTCTCATCAATAAAACAAAAATAATAATTGTCACTTCATGCAGATTTTATCACCATTAAACAAGGTAATGTCATAAATCATTTGGTATGTGCTCAGCATGGTGTAAGCATATTATAAATGCAAGTTACCATTATCTAAGTCAGATAAGCAATACTTTTTAGCTGAATCTCTCACCTGCAGTTACAAGTTCTCCAATATCATGGAAAATCAGCCCTCAATTATTTCTTGGAAATTCCAAGGGGTGTTGAATATGGCAAGTTGTCTTATCAGCTCTGTGGCCTCTGCCTCAGCAGCAGCCACCCTGGGTAAGAAGGAACTTCAGTGATAGACTCCGTGTAGAGGAACAGGGACCAGAAATCACTTTGGTGGACACTCAGTCTGGGTCAAACCAATCCTAATCATAAAATTCAAGAAGGAAAGAAACCTCTGATGATAGTAATATAACAGTACAAATACTAACCCTACTACTACTAATTAACACAAGGGCTTCTCTGGGGGCTCAGTGGTAGAGAATCTGCCTGCCAGCACAGTGGACATGGGTTCAATCCCTGATCTGGGAAGATTCCACATGCCACAGAGCAACTAAGCCTGTGCCCCACAGCTACTGAGCCTGTGCTCTAGAGCCTGGAAATGCCAAGTACGGAGTCCCACGTGCTGCAACTACTGTGTGCCACAAGAAGAGAAGCCACCACAATGAGAAGTCCATGCACCACAGCTAGAGAGTAGGCCCCCACTCACAGCAACTAGGGAAAAACCCGGGTAGCAGTGAAGACCCAGCACAGCAATAAATAAAGAATAATTAATAACTAACATGACACTAAGGACATTTATTGAATGCCCACTAATGCTAAGTTCTAGTCTCACAGAAGAAGAATTTAAGCACAGAGTTACCTTTAATATTCCCCTGAAATGAGTGTTGGGAGGTCAGGCAGCTAGCCCAAGTTAGGGAGCAGGAGTGTTGGAATTTAAACCTAGAAAATATGGTCCCAGTAATGTTAAACTAATCATGAACATCACTTTTCGAACTGCAGCTAACCCTTAGATTCTCACATTCTTTAACAGCACTATATTCTCTGTACAATAGCTTCAAAGCTTCAGCAAATTAGATTCCAAGATGCTGTGCTCTGGTGAGATGTATTCATAGGTGTCAGAAACTTAAGCCACTTGTATTTTGTATCTTTGCAGTGCTGGGTACTCCAAAGCATTTACAAATGCATTACAAGTCAAAAATATCAAAGGCAGGATTTTCTGAGTTGATAGCATCCACCTTGTCCCACAGAATCTGTAACTAACCAGAGGTAAACCTGAGAAGCCCTGGGAAAACTGAAAGATACATCTTTTAAAGTGACAGAGAAGGAGTGAGGAACGAGGAGGCGAGGCGTCCCTGGGGAACAGTATCATAGCTGTCGCCATCGCACAACATGCAGGCTGTGGGGGAAGGGTTTCCACAGCCCACAATCCCCTGAGCTGAGCAACAACCTTCTATACAACTCTCTAAGCTGCCTGTGTTTAATTTTAGAATGAGTGAGCCACTGCAAGAGATAGGGAGGGACTCACCCATCAACTCTGCCATGGAAACTTCCTTCAGATCATACATCTCTTGCTCTAAGTAGGACAGCAACAAACAAGGGAAGAAAAAAAATCTATAAATTTGAAGGCAGGCTACTTGATAGATTTTCCCCACAGAAATTCAAAGTCAAGCGCCACAAGTCAACAATAATCCTTGTCTGTCTTATTTCAACCAGAGAGATACTCACTTTTTTTGCAAGTAAACCACCTAGGACATTTCAACATTTGGGAAGGAAAGAAAAAAAAAAAAAAAAACCTATTACTTTTCACATAAACTTAAGAGTAATGTTATTAGTGATGTGATCAAGCAATCAACAATAGAAATAAGGAGTTGAAATTTTATGAGAAATAGAAAATGAAAAAACCTGGGAATGTGGCTCAATAGATACCTGAAGTGTTGCTGCTGCTAAGTCGCTTCAGTCGTGTCTGACTCTGTGCGACCCCATAGACGGGACCCCACTAGGCTCCGCCGTTCCTGGGATTCTCCAGGCAAGAACACTGGAGTGGGTTGCCATTTCCTTCCCCAATGCATGGAAGTGAAAAGTGAAAGGGAAGTCGTTTAGTTGTGTCCGACCCTTAGCGACCCCATGGACTACAGCCCACCAGGCTCCTCCATCCATGGGATTCTCCAGGCAAGAGTACTGGAGTGGGGTGCCATTGCCTTCTCCATACCTGAAGTGAGACCTCATTAATTAATACTTGGCTGAATAACTAAGTGGACGGCACATAATTTTAAGCACATCAATCAAAGATTCATCTTTTACATGCTAATCAGCTACTCTAAGCTCTGTGTTACAAATGGCAAGGAATACAAAGAAGTCTCATGCCCAGCCCCTAATTACATAAAATTCTAGCCTGGTTGGCAAGATGGAACAAGACGCAGGCATTCTACGGATATTTACCCTGTGCCAGGGAGGTCACTAAGTATTTAAGACCAAGATGGATAGTCAGCTCCTTCCCTCAAGGAATTCACAGATGACTTGCAAAAAACAAACAAACAAAAAAACTATGAACAAATACCAATGTTTTAGTTCTTTAATAAGAGTTAACCCCTCTAGGCCCCATGTGAGCCCCTGCCATATTCACAGCAACTTGTTGTGAATTATGATCATGGCTTTGTCCTTATAAAAACAATTACTGAGGTTCTGAGAAGTTGTATGTCTTGCCTCCAGTCATACAGCTAAAACAGGCATTAGAACTCAGTCCCACCTGGTTCCAAAGTTCACAATTTTCTTTAGAACATGCTATTCTGACAGAGATGGGAATACCAGAACACCTGATCTGCCTCTTGAGAAATTTGTATGCAGGTCAGGAAGCCACAGTTAGAACTGGACATGGAACAACAGACTGGTTCCAAATAGGAAAAGGAGTTCGTCAAAGCTGTATATTGTCACCCTGTTTATTTAACTTATATGCAGAGTACATCATGAGAAACGCTGGACTGGAAGAAACACAAGCTGGAATCAAGATTGCCGGGAGAAATATCAATAACCTCAGATATACAGATGACACCACCCTTATGGCAGAAAGTGAAGAGGAACTCAAAAGCCTCTTGATGAAAGTGAAAGTGGAGAGTGAAAAAGTTGGCTTAAAGCTCAACATTCAGAAAACGAAGATCATGTCATCCAGTCCCACCACTTCATGGGAAATAGATGGGGAAACAGTGGAAACAGTGTCAGACTTTATTTTTCTGGGCTCCAAAATCACTGCAGATGGTGACTGCAGCCAGGAAATTAAAAGACGCTTACTCCTTGGAAGGAAAGTTATGACCAACCTAGATAGCATATTCAAAAGCAGAGACATTACTTTGCCAACAAAGGTTCGTCTAGTCAAGGCTATGGTTTTTCCAGGGGTCATGTATGGATGTGAGAGTTGGACTGTGAAGAAGGCTGAGCGCCGAAGAATTGATGCTTTTGAACTGTGGTGTTGGAGAAGACTCTTGAGAGTCCTTTGGACTGCAAGGAGATCCAACCAGTCCATTCTGAAGGAGATCAGCCCTGGGATTTCTTTGGAAGGACTGACGCTAAAGCTGAAACTCCAGTACTTTGGCCACCTCATGCGAAGAGTTGACTCACTGGAAAAGACTCTGATGCTGGGAGGGATTGGGGGCAGGAGGAGAAGGGGACGACAGAGGATGAGATGGCTGGATAGCATCACTGACTCGATGGACGTGAGTCTCAGTGAACTCACTGAGTTGTGATGGACAGGAAGGCTTGGCGTGCTGCGATTCATGGGGTCGCAAAGAATCGGACACGACTGAGCGACTGATCTGATCTGATCTGATTCTGACAGAAGAATTACATACACTGTCCGCTAAGAATGCTAGTGAAAATCAGGGATGGTTTAATAGAGGAAGTCACACAAGTAGATAACAAATAATAAAATCACAGGTGGTCCAAAGTACAAACTTCCATAAGATAAAGAATAGGGATACAATGTACAACATGAATAATATTATAAAAACTGCTGTATGTTACATGTGAAAATTTTTCTTTAATTTTATATCTGTAAGAAATGGTGGTGTTCATTAAATGTATTATGGTAATTATTTCATGATGCATACAAATCAAATAATTATTCTGTACTCTTTACACTTAGTGCTACATGTCAATTATCTCAATAAAACTGGAAGTAAAAATAAAAAATAAAGCTATTAGAAATTTTAATAAACATATTTTGGTCTGTATAAATTTTCATTAACTTTGTGAATGAGTAAAATTTTTTTCAACTCTAATTTAAGGAAGATATAGATTACAGTCTTAATATTTCATTTCAACTGACAATTGATCTTAGCAAATAACAGAAGAGAGCTACTCTCTTCAGTTTTGCTTGTCTCCTGCATATGACCACAAGATGGCAATAGCTGCACATTCATTCTAAGGCCAGTCTGCGAAAAGGTCATTTCTGCAGTTTGTTTCACAAGAAGTAATTCTTTTAAAAATCTAAAATTCCATATCATTATTAGGTACAGCATGTGGGTCACACAAGAATGGTTATTTAAGACTATGTAATATTTTTGCTATGTCTGTGTTAAGAACTGGTTGTGTCTTTCACAGCTAAGTTTGTATGTGTACAACTTAAAAAGTTGTGCATCAGTTTAAGATTTGCATAAATACAGATTTAACTCTGCATAGGTCAGATATGCAGATGACCCCACCCTTATGGCAGAAAGTGAAGAGGAACTAAAAAGCCTCTTGAAGAAAGTGAAAGTGGAGAGTGAAAAATTTGGCTTAAAGCTCAACATTCAGAAAACAAAGGTCATGGCATCTGGTCCCATCACGTCATGGGAAACAGATGGGGAAACAGTGGAAACAGTGTCAGACTTTATTTTTGGGGGCTCCAAAATCACTGCAGATGGTGACTGCAGCCAGGAAATTAAAAGACGCTTACTCCTTGGAAGGAAAGTTATGACCAACCTAGATAGCATATTCAAAAGCAGAGACATTACTTTGCCAACAAAGGTCCGTCTAGTCAAGGCTATGGTTTTTCCTGTGGTCATGTATGGATGTGAGAGTTGGATTGTGAAGAAAGCTGAGTGCCAAAGAATTGATGCTTTTGAACTGTGGTGTTGGAGAAGACTCTTGAGAGTCCCTTGGACTGCAAGGAGATCCAACCAGTCCATTCTGAAGGAGATCAGCCCTGGGATTTCTTTGGAAGGAATGATGCTAAAGCTGAAACTCCAGTACTTTGGCCACCTCATGCGAAAAGTTGACTCATTGGAAAAGACTCTGATGCTGGGAGGGATTGGGGGCAGGAGGAGAAGGGGATGACAGAGGATGAGAAGGCTGGATGGCATCACTGACTCGACGGACGTGAGTCTGAGTGAACTCCAGGAGTTGGTGATGGACAGGGAGGCATGGCGTGCTGCGATTCATGGGGTCACAAAGAGTTGGATATGACTGAGTGACTAAACTGAGGTCACTGAATTTATGCACAAAAGAGGCTGTTATATTTGTATTCACTTTTATTTTTAATATAAATTTATTTATTTTAATTGGAGGCTAATTACTTTACAATATTGTATTGGTTTTGCCATACATCAACATGAATCCACCACAGATGTACACCTGTTCCCCATCCTGAACCCCCCTCCCACCTCCCTGCCCATACCATCTCTTTGGATCACCCAAGTGCAGCAGCCCCAAGCATCCTGTATCATGCATTGAACTTGGACTGTCAATTCATTTCACATATGATATTATACATGTTTCAATGCCATTCTCCCATATCATCCCAGCCTTGCCCTCTCCCACAGAGTCCAAAAGACTGTTCTATACATCTGTGTCTCTTTTGCTGTCTCACATGCAGGGTTATTGTTACCATCTTTCTAAATTCCATATATATGTGTTAGTATACTGTATTGGTGTTTTTCTTTCTGGCTTACTTCACTCTGTATAATAGGCTCCAGTTTCATCCACCTCATTAGAACTGATTCAAATGTATTCTTTTAATGGCTGAATAATACTCCATTGTGTATACGTACCACAGCTTTCTTATCCATTTGTCTGCTGATGGACATCTAGGTTGCTTCCATGTCCTGGCTATTATAAACAGTGCTGTGATGAACATTGGGGTACATGTGTCTCTTTCAATTCTGATTTCCTTAGTATGTATGCCTAGCAGTGGGATTGCTGGGTTGTATGGCAGTTCTGTTTCCAGATTTTTAAGGAATCTCCACACTGTTCTCCATAGTGGCTGTACTAGTTTGCATTCCCACCAACAGTGTAGGAGGGTTCCCTTTTCTCCGCACCCTCTCCAGCATTTATTGCTTGTAGACTTTTGGATTATCAGCCATTCTGACTGGTGTGAAATGGTACCTCATTGTGGTTTTGATTTGCATTTCTCTGATAATGAGTGATGTTGAGCATCTTTTCATGTATTTGTTAGCCATTTGTATGTCTTCTTTGGAGAAACGTCTATTTAGTTCTTTGGCCCAAATTTTGATTGGGTCATTTATTTTTTTGTAATTGAGCTGCAGGAGTTGCTTGGATATTTTTGAGATCAATTCTTTGCCAGTTGCTTCATTTGCTATTATTTTCTCCCATTCTGAAGGCTGTCTTTTCACCTTGCTTATAGTTTCCTTTGTTGTGCAGAAGCTTTTAATTTTAATTAGATCCCATTTGTTTATTTTTGCTTTTATTTCCAATATTCTGGGAGGTGGGTCATAGAGGATCTTGCTGTGATTTATGTTGGAGAGTATTTTGCCTATGTTCTCCTCTAGGAGTTGTATAGTTTCTGGTCTTATGTTTAGATCTTTAATCCATTTTAAGTTTTGGTGGTAGAAAGTGTTCTAGTTTCATTCTTTTACAAGTGGCTGCACAGTTTTCCCAGCACCACTTGTTAAAGAGATTGTCTTTTCTCCATTGTATATTCTTGCCTCCTTTGCCAAAGATAAGGTGTCCACAGGTGCGTGGATTTATCTCTGGGCTTTCTATTTTGTTCCATTGATCTACATTTGTGTCTTTGTGCCAGTACTGTACTGTCTTGATGACTGTGGCTTTGTAGTAGAGCCTGAAGTCAGGCAGGTTGATTCCTCCAGTTCCATTCTTCTTTCTCAAGATTGCTTTGGCTATCCGAGGTTTTTTGTATTTCCATACAAATTATGAAATTATTTGTTCTAGCTCTGTGAAAAATACTGTTGGTAGCTTGATAGGGATTGCATTGAATCTATAGATTGCTTTGGTTAGTATACTCATTTTCACTATATTGATTCTTCTGATCCATGAACACAGTGTATTTCTCCATCTATTAGTGTCCTCTTTGATTTCTTCCAGCAGTGTTTTATAGTTTTCTATATATAGGTCTTTTGTTTCTTTAGGTAGATGTACTCCTAAGTATTTTATTCTTTTTGTTGCAATGGTGAATGGAATTGTTTCCTTAATTTCTCTATTTTCTCATTATTAGTGTATTAGGAATGCAAGGGACTTCTGTGTGTTGATTTTATATCCTCCAACTTTACTGTATTCATTGATTAGCTCTAGTAATTTTCTGGTGGAGTCTTTAGGGTTTTCTATGGAGAGGATCATGTCATCTGCAAACAGTGAGAGTTTTACTTCTTCTTTTCCTTTTTGGATTCCTTTTATTTCTTTTTCTGCTCTGATTGCTGTGGCCAAAACTTCCAAAACTATGTTGAACAGTAGTGGTGAAAGTAGGCACCCTTGTCTTGTTCCTGACCTTAGGGGAAATGCTTTCAATTTTTCACCATTGAGGATAATGTTTGTTGTGGGTTTGTCATATATAGCTTTTATTATGTTGAGGTATGTTCCTTCTATTCCTGCTTTCTGGAGAGTTTTTATCATAAATGGATGTTGAACTTTGTCAAAGGCTTTCTTTGCATCTATTGAGATAATCATATGGCTTTTATTTTTCAATTTGTTAATGTGGTGTATTACATTGATTTGCAGATATTGAAGAATCCTTGCATCCCTGGGATAAAGCCTACTTGGTCATGATCTATGAATTTTTTAATGTGTTGTTGGATTCTGATTGCTATAATTTTGTTAAAGATTTTTGCATCTATGTTCATCAGTGATATTTGCCTGTAGTTTTCTTTTTTTGTGGCATCTTTGTCAGGTTTTGGTATTAGGGTGATGGTGGCCTCATAGAATGAGTTTGGAAGTTTACCTTCCTCTGCAATTTTCTGGAAGAGTTTGAGTAGGATAGGTGTTAGCTCTTCTCTTTGTATTCACTTAAAAAAAAATCAGGGCTGAGACAGAATCACTTTATGCGAGCCTTATGCTATTCCATCTATTAAACAAATTTGATTCCTAAGACAATCTACCTAACTTTGGGTTTCCAACAATTACTTGTAAAAATGAACATCAGATTCAGTTTGTAGTCAGTTTAAAGTATATGGATTTGAATGTGAGCCCAGAACTGAAATTGATTTCTTCATATTTTCTATCTCGATATCCACCGACACCAGGAAGAGCTTAGAAATGTTACTTTGGTTATAAAGCTGCCACAAGAAGCCAGCTGACCATGTCATTTCATGGAAAGGGCTCCAGGCAAAGCCATTATGTGGAGGTGCCAAGGAAAGGAGCCTGGGAACAAACTACATGCAGTCTGTGTGCATATTAGGTTTAAGCCGTAGGAAAAGAGCTGGAAAGAAAAATGAAAATGATCCAAAGTAATCAACATGAACATACTCATTTTTAGAAAATAACAGTTGACAGTTAAATAACCATTTCCTGATAAGGGTACACAAACCTCCAAACATTTTCAAAATTGCTTGTGGATTAAAAACACATTTCATCAATGCTGGAAATATTTACAGGCAAATTACTTTAACATTAAGACACACTATACACGCTTACTGCCGTCTATGGGGTCGCACAGAGTCGGAAACGACTGAAGTGACTTAGCATAGCATAGCATACACACTTTATCTTATTTGCAGAGCATTTTACAGAATACACTAAAATTTCACATATATCAGAATTAGAAAGGAATTTACCTCGCCAAAAACCTTGCTTCATGATTATTTACAATCTACTCTTCAACTTGAAAATTTTTTTAAATTTTATTTTCAGGACAAGTTAACATATTGGGAGGAAGTACTGCTGATCACCAGAAGAGGGCTCTATCCTCAAACCTAAAAATCCCACAATCTCCTAGTAAAGCATGTTTGGGCAGCAATGGAGAAACAGACATAGAGAATAGACTTATGGACATGGAGAGAGGGAAGGAAAGGGTGAGATATATGGAAAGAGAAACATGGAAACTTACATTACCATATGTAAAATAGATAGCCAATGGGAATTTGCTGTATACTCAGGAAACTCAAACAGGGGCTCTGTATCCATCTAGAGGGGTGGGATGGGGAGGGAGATGGGAAGGAGGTTCAAAAGGGAGGGGATATATGTATACCTATGGCTGATTCATATTGAGGTTTGACAGAAAACAGCAAAATTCTGTAAAGCATTTATCCTTCAATAAAAAATTTAAAAAAAATGATGCTCCAGCATAATCTGGTTAACCATTGCATTATAATTTTTAAAAATAATTTGAATATATACATCTTTCAATATGTGATGGAATTCCTGCCTTTCAGAATGTCATTACTTCATGCTAAGTGCAGCTCCCACTTACCTAAGCAATCATCATAATTTATAACTTTAATGCTCAGCTCCTGCATTCAGCCAACTGTAATGTATGATTCCCTTATCTGCTTGCACAGTCAACAAAAATCTCTATTTTGGAATGCATCATTTTATGAAGACTGCTATTTCTCTTGATTAACTGGCAAATGAATGAAACACGCATATGAGAGAAGGAAGAAGAAAAAAAGTGAGAAGGATGTGAAAGGTTTCAAGTACTCCTTTGAGTACTCTCATTTTATTCCAGTAAGTAGGACAGAAAAAGCATTGTGTCTGGGCCAAGGCAATGAGGGCTATGTTGGGATTTCACCTGGTGAGTGAAACACTTGTGTCCATTCCCAAGCTGGTTGAAGGAAGCCTGGCTACACTGGTTTGCTACTTGTGTGATGCTAGGTAGATTACTTAATACACTTAACTTTGACTTTCCTCAAATGTAGAAAGCAAACGATAATGGCACCAACATCTTAGTCACTCTTTATCCCAATACCCTCCCTATTTTTATCTTTTAGCCACACAGCTTGTGGGATCGTAGTTCCTTTCCCAATCAGGGATCGAGCCCATGACCTGATTTTATAGCTGGGGTTGAGGCAGACAAAAGGAGGAGCAAGGGCTTTCTACCTGGGAGAGCCCAGTTGTGATTTCATGGGTTCAGACATAGAATTCAACTTCAAACACAGAGTGTACCAGAAGGTTTAACTACCACTCCAAGTTCATGGGGGAGAATACTTGATTGTAGAGAGCCATGACTTACAAAATCATCCATTGGATTTCAACTTGTAAAAATAAGAAGCATCCACAGTTTCTGATCTCTTTACAAATACCAAACCTGGAAAATTGGGCATGACAATGAAGGGCATTATTCTAAATACTAACAGCATGTGAAATATATTTGGAAAGAACCCTTTTGGCCCAGAATCAACAGATGTGAGAGGGAAAACTACTACCTTACACATTTGGAAACAGAAATTTTCTATTCCTAGGAAGAAAACTGAAGTGGGGCTGACCAGTGGTAGTGTACGCTTACAGGTTTTGCTGCACCTTTAAATGTAAGTAAGTGAAAGTCACTCAGTCGTTTCCAACTCTTTGTGACCCTATGGACTGTACAGTCCATGGAGTTCTCCAGGCCAGAATACTGGAGTGGGTAGCCTTTCCCTTCTCCAGGGTATCTTACCAACCTAGGGATTGAACCCAGGCCTCCCACGTTGCAGGCAGATTCTTTACCAGCTGAGCCACAAGGGAAGCAGCTTTAAAGGTAACAAAGCATAAAACAGATTCCTGAAAAAATCTATACGAAATATAAATGGAAATTTGTAAATCCAGTATATATAAAATAATATCGGTACTTCTTCAGGGAGTAGTATGGGACATAACCAGAAATGTTTTGGTCTTCTAAAAAAAATAATAGTTATTCAAAAATAGAAAAATAAAAAGTAAAGTCCATATGTACAATAGAAAAGATTGGAAAAGAATAAAGTAAATACTATCTGAATCTTTCCTTTATGCATTTATTTCCATTTAATCGTACAAAATCTTTCTATACAAATTGTCTTCCACTCAAAGAAAAAACATGAAAATATAGCAAAGGGGAAGATTGCATGTATTGGACCACCTCAGATTTTACTTAATTTTATTCTATGTCAAGAGTCATACATTGATAACTGTTGAATAGTTCACTTTTAGATCAATTGTTTCATGTCATGAAAACATACACCTGTGAGCACTGGCAGCTCCTTGATGGCACCTGAGTAGAGTAATAATTCCAACAGGAGGGATGCTGAAAACACACACTGCTGCCCTCTGGGGAGGCTTTTACTCCAGGGGAGGTTCACAGAGTATGAGACCCTAATTTCCCTTTCTCTCTCCAGCAAAACTCATAGTTACTGTCAAGCACTATAAACCAAAGTGTTGGCTCTTGTTATGGACTGAATTGTACTCCCCCCCTAGCCCCGTCCAACTCATATGTGAAGCCCTAATCCAGTACCTCAGAATGGGGCTGTGTTTAGACAGTTTTTAAAGAGGTAACTAAGTTAAAATGGGAGGCAGAGGACGAGATGGCTAGATGGCATCACTGACTCAATGGATGTGAATCTGAGCAAACTTTGGGAGATGGCAAAGGACAGGGAAGCCTGGCATGCTGCAGCCCATGGGGTCGCAAAGAGTTGGACACAACTCAGTGACTGAACAACAACAAGAACAACAAATTAAAGTAAGGCCATTGAGATGAGCCCTCATCCAATCTGACTGGTATCCTTATGTGGTTAGGGCACACAGATAAGGAACCAGGCATGAATGTGCACGGAGGAAAGACTATGAGAGGACACAGGGAGAAGGCACGCCCCTGCAGGCCACCAGGCGGCCTTGAAGCAATGGAGCGGGCTGGCAGCTTAACCTTGGCCTTTCAGCTTCCTTAACTGGCAGAAAACAAATTCCTATTGTTTAAGAGACCCAGCCCATGGCCTTCTGCTACAGCAGCCCTAGCAAACCAATATAGTTTCTCAAGGGAAAATGCCCTTTGGATCCACTCCGTGCAAAGTCCATGAAGTGATATAGTGTTATTATAGGACCTCAGCTGTCAAGATTGAACAATTTTAAAAGAAACACGTTACTTAGGGTTTGGTCAAAGTAAGTGAAAATTTCAGAACTTTAAATATTCTCCGCATCTGCACTGTTTATGTTCTTCTGGATGCCACTTTTCTGTGTACATTCCATAAAATATCCCTTTCTGTTGCAGTTTCCCTTGAAATAGAATAATAAAAATAGATGAAAGCACATGTTGCACAATCTCTGGTAAATTCTACAAGTGAAATGCACTCTCTCTTTTTTTAAAAAAAGATTAAAATCCAATGAACATATCTGTGATTTATTTGTTATGGGATACAACATTAAAATATTAAAAATCAAATTTTAATCTCTACTTCCATTTCTCACAGGATGTTAAGGAACTTGGTTTGCACCACCTATAACATGTTCTGTACCCTTTTTCTTCTCTTCCCCAATTATTTGTAGTGTAAGTTCTCTGGAATCTTTCATTCTCCATGAAGTTGGTAAATTATATACCTGAGGCATGTGATTTGAGAGAAAATAAGTCATTTTTTAGAAGCTTTTCCCTTCAATTTTTGAAAGGAAGTAAACTCTCTTGGAGAAGGCAATGGCACCCCACTCCAGTACTCTTGCCTGGAAAATCCCATGGATGGAGGAGCCTGGTAGGCTGCAGTCCATGGGGCCGCTAAGAGTCAACATGACTGAGCGACTTCACTTTCACTATCATGCATTGGAGAAGGAAATGGCAACCCGCTCCAGTGTTCTTGCCTGGAGAATCCCAGGGTTGGGGGGCCTGGTGGGCTGCGGTCTAGGGGGTCGCACAGTCAGACACGACTGAAGCGACTTTGCTGCAGCAGCAGCAAACATCTCTATATTGTACTTAATATGCCAGCAAATTTGGAAAACTCAGCAGTGGCCACAGGACTGGAAATGATCAGTTTTCATTCTAATATCAAAGAAAGGCAATGCCAAAGTATGTTCAAACTACCGTGCAATTGCACTCATTTCACATGCTAGCAAGGTCATGCTTAAAATTCTCCAAGCAAGGCTTTAACACGATGTGGACTTCCAGATGTACAAGCTGGATTTAGAAAAGGCAGAGAAAACAGAGATTAAATTGCCAACATCTGTTGGATCATCAAAAAAGCAAGAGAATTCCAGAAAAACATCTACTTCTGCTTCACTGACTACACTAAAACCTTTGGCTGTGTGGATCACAACAAATTTTGGAAAATTCTTCAAAAGATGGGAATACCAGACTACATTAACTACATTACTTGCCTCCTGAGAAACCTGTATGCAGGTCAAGAAGCAACAGTTAGAACTGGACATAACAATGGACTGGTTCCAAATTGGGAAAGGAGTAAGTCAAGGCTGTATATTGTCACCTGATTATTTAACTTATATGCAGAGTACATCATGTGAAATGCTGGGTTGGATGAAACACAATCTGGAATCAAGATTGCCAGGAGAATTATCAATAACCTCAGATATGCAGATGACACCACCCCCTATGGTAGAAAGCACAGAGAATCTAAACAGCCTCTTGATGAAGGTGAAAGAGGAGAGTGAAAAATCTGGCTCAAAACTCAACATTCAAGAAACTAAGATGGGCATCCAGTCTCATCACTTCACAGCAAAGAGATGGGGCAGCAATGGAAACAGTGACAGATTTTATTTTCTTGGGCTCCAAAATCACTGCAGATTGTGACTGCAGCTGTGAAATTAAAAGATGCTTGCTCCTGGAAAGAAAAGCTATGACCAACCTAACAGCATATTAAAAGGAGACATCACTTTGCTGACAAAATCTGTATAGTCAAAGCTATGTCTTTTTCCAGTAGTCATGTACAGATGAGGGAGTTGGACCATAAAGAAAGCTGAGTGCCAAAAAATTGATGCTTTTGAACAGTGGTGTTGGAGAAGACTCTTGAGAGTTCCTTGGATTAGAAGGAGATCATACCAGTAAATCCCAAAGGGAATGAACCCTGAATACTCATTGGAAGGACTGATGCTGAAGCTCCAATACTTTGGCTACCTCATGTGAAGAGTCGACTCATTGGAAAAGACCCTGAGGCTGGGAAAGGTTTAAGGCAGGAGGAGAAGGGGACCACAGAGGACAAGATGATTGCATGGCTTCACCGACTCAATGGTCATGAGTTTCAGCAAGCTCCAGGAGATGGTGAAGAACAGGGAAGCCTGGAGTGCTCCAGTCCACAGGGTCGCAAAGAGTCGGACATAACTGAACAACTGAACAACAACAAACCATCTCTAAGCACTTGACTATATGGGAGTGCTTTTATTTTTAAATGATAAACCTATGTATTATTTAACAATGATGATAGTTTATAAAATATCCTATTTAAAACAATGTGGGTTGAGAATTTGTGTGTAAATAATAAACATTCAGAGTGTGAATATGGGGCTGATGTATTCTGCAATGATTTAATTCTGGTGTTTGAAAGATTATATATTCTGACACGTGGACATGTCACCCTTTAGATGCTTATAAAATGACAAGCAAACTGAGAAAAGTTATCATCAATAGTTGATGTCTATCATGCTCCCTTTAGATTTATCCTTTGGCATTGGCAAAGCTTCGACACACACTGAGCAGAGAGCTCTGTTTTTATCTTAGGTGAATGTACTGTAGTGTCTCTTATAATCACTGATCACAGAGACCATTTCTACCTCCCAACTTCTCAACAGGTTTATTCCATGGATACTTCCCAGAGTTACATTACTATCCCATCTATGCTTGCTGCCTCATCATTCTCTCAAAAAGATCTGTTCATTCTACTTAGTCTGTTTGCATTTCTTATAGAATATTTATATTCTGTGGTTTGGTGTAGTCTTTGTTCTTACTAGAGATTACCACATTTGAATGTTTAAAACTTCTATTTTCTTTTCAAGCTCCCCATCAGAGGTTCATTACTATATTTGGTTTTCATCTAAATAAGATGGGTTATATTCTTGGGTTTTTATTTATTTATCCCAGGTACATATATTTCAATTATATAACAAGAGAAAAGCATAATATCATGATCAGATCAGATCAGATCAATCGCTCAGTCGTGTCCGACTCTTTGTGACCCCATGAATCGCAGCATGCCAGGCCTCCCTGTCCATCACCAATTCCTGGAGTTCACTGAGACTCACGTTCATCAAGTCAGTGAAGCCATCCAGCCATCTCATCCCCTGTCATCCCCTTCTCCTCCTGCCTCCAATCCCTCCCAGCATCAGAGTCTTTTCCAATGAGTCAACTCTTTGCATGAGGTGGCCAAAGTACTGGAGTTTCAGCTTTAGCATCATTCCTTCCAAAGAAATCCCAGGGCTGATCTTCAGAATGGACTGGTTGGATCTCCTTGCTGTCCAAGGGACTCTCAAGAGTCTTCTCCAACACCACAGTTCAAAGGCATCAATTCTTTGGTGCTCAGCTTTCTTCACAGTCCAACTCTCACATCCATACATGACCACAGGAAAAACCATAGCCTTGACTAGAAGAACCTTTGTTGGCAAAGTAATGTCTCTGCTTTTCAATATGCTATCTAGGTTGGTCATAACTTTCCTTCCAAGGAATAAGCGTCTTTTAATTTCCTGGCTGCAGTCACCATCTGTAGTGATTTTGGAGCCTAGAAAAATAAAGTCTGACACTGTTTCCACTGTTTCCCCATCTATTTCCCATGAAGTGGTGGGACCAGATGCCATGATCTTCGTTTTCTGAATGTTGAGCTTTAAGCCAACTTTTTCACTCTCCACTTTCACTTTCATCAAGAGAAGACATCTATTTATTTCTGATTCTTAGAGAATACACTGAGACTGAAGAAACTAGTTAACAGTAATAGTTGAGTAAGGTAGCTGTTTCGCTTGATAGTCTCATAAGATTCCTACACACATTCTTACTATCATCACTATGTGTATGAGATTAATGCAGATGAAGGAATAGACACTGTTAAGAGAAAAGATAATGCCATGATATAAAGCAGAATTTTATGATGCAAGGATAGAAACCTTATTATAAGAGAGTATTAATAGATTCTCCTCCACTCATAGCCTACCAAACAGTAGCTTGCAGTTGTTATTTTCCTCTCCTTTCTCTCCCTTTCAGATGTTGCACTTAGCTCTATAAAATATGAAAGAATATACACAATTTACACACACATGATAACTTCTAATTATAGCAGATTAAGTACAGATATATGAAACCACTTCAGACACATATGTGCACATATGATTTGGGTATGTGTATCATACACACTGAAGATTAGAAATAAAAATCCATATGCCACTCTTTTAGCATATTATCCAAACAGTGAGACAAAACCAAATGGGCTCCTCTGGGAAATGTACTTTGAAGGCACAGAAAAATCTGTGTTCAATGGTCACTGAAGATTTATAGCTTATATTGTTTCAGTTTTATGTTTATGCATTCCTCCCAAACTAACTGAATGTCCTGTATTACTTATTATTGGACTATATGAAACAAATCAACAACATTAGGATGGACAAAAGTTATTCTGCTTCAAAGGAATCAGTCTTTCAAGTAAGTTAAAGATTACTAATATGTTTGACTTAGTTATTTGGTCTATGAACACTTAGTTGACTATAAGTTGAAGTTCTTATATAACAATCTCTCCAGGAAAAAAAACACCTATAATTTCAAACTGTTATAGTCTTGGAAGCATGAACATACCAAGAATAGCCTACTTAGTACTATAATGATATACCTTTGGTAATGATAATAGGTGACATTTACCAGGTTCTTCCTACAGACCAGGCACTGTGCTCAGTGCTTTCCAAGAATAATTTTCTGTGGCATTCACAACTATCTAATGAAAAGGCACCCTCCGTTGTCCCTCTTTTACAGATGGAGTAGCTGAGATTTAAAGAGGTGAAGAAATTTGGTCAAGGTCTTATTTCTAGTAAATAGCAGGGCCAGGAATTGAATCCAGGGGTTGACAATTCCAAATTCCACATTCAAACTTTTTTCAATGCTACTAAAATTGCAAAAGACTTCTCAAGTGCTAATCAGTACTTACTTTGTTTTGATAGCCCTTGATATCAATATCGGTTAAGAGGATTGTTCCCATATACTCTAATAAAAATAAATAAGAGTTGCTCTATTAAACTTTAAAGACTATTAAAGACAGTATAAGCTCTATTAAACTTTAAGAAAATAAATAAATTGGGGAAAAAAGAGTACTGTTCCCAGTGCAAATAGTACCTGACTGTAGGAAGAAAAAAGCAGCAGTGGTTAACAAAACAGCACACTAGCATCCACTTAAATTTTAATTCTCAGATCGCTTAGCTATCTCCTAGGAAAAAAGTGAACATGGACTTCCATGTGTTAAAAACAGGATAGTACATGCTGTTGGGTGGTCCTGGCACAAGGAGGTAGAGAACTGGAGACAATGTAAGACACAATTCAATGTCAGGCCCTTAGAACACTACTGAAGAAAGACTCCTGAACTCTGGAATTCTGTAATGTGTACATCATATATCAACTCTGTGGTAAAACTTATTGGGTTTCCTCCCACCCTTCTCTCTAGAATAGAAATTAGCAAACACAAGCTAGGAGCTAAATTCAACATGCCTCTTTCTGCAGATAAATTTTATTGGAACATAGCTATGATCAGTCATCTAATAGCATCTGTCTGTTTTAACCTATTAGGATAGAGTTGAGCAGTTATGGCAGAGACGATATGGCCACGAAGTCTAAAATATTCACCATTTAGGCTCCTACAAAAAATTTGCCAACTCTTTAGTTATGTTATATTGTACAAACTAATACCTACCAAAGTGACTGAACATGTATCTAAACCCATATTCATTTGGAAACAAGGCTTCTACAAAGACATTATTCCATTTTTTCCCTGGCTTCTTTCTTCTAAAACTTCCCTTTCCTAACAGTAATTTTGCTTCTTTATTAACACAAACATACAAATGACAAACACTGGATTTGAGAATACAAAAAAGAATAAAACAGAGTACATGTCATCAAGAAAGGGTGTGGAGAAAAGGGAACCCTCTTACACTGTTGGTGGGAATGCAAACTAGTACAGCCACTATGGAGAACAGTGTGGAGATTCCTTAAAAAACTGGAAATAGAACTGCCTTATGATCCAGCAATCCCACTGCTGGGCATACACACTGAGGAAACCAGAAGGGAAAGAGACACGTGTACCCCAACGTTCATCGCAGCACTGTTTATAATAGCCAGGACATGGAAGCAACCTAGATGTCCATCAGCAGATGAATGGATAAGAAAGCTGTGGTACATATACACAATGGAGTATTACTCAGCCATTAAAAAGAATTCATTTGAATCAGTTCTAATGAGGTGGATGAAACTGGAGCCTATTATACAGAGTGAAGTAAGCCAGAAAGAAAAACACCAATACAGTATACTAACACATATATATGGAATTTAGAAAGATGGTAACAATAACCCTGTGTACAAGACAGCAAAAGAGACACTGATGTATAGATCAGTTTTATGGACTCTATGGGAGAGGGAGAGGGTGGGAAGATTTGGGAGAACAGCATTGAAACATGTATAATATCATGTATGAAATGAGTCGCCAGTCCAGGTTCAATGCACGATACTGGATGCTTAGGGCTGGTGCACTGGGATGACCCAGAGGAATGGTATGGGGAGGGAAGAGGGAGGAGGGTTCAGGATGGGGAACACATGTATACCTGTGGCGGATTCATTTCGATATTTGGCAAAACTAATACAATATTGTAAAGTTTAAAAATAAATAAAAAAAAAAAGATTGAAGTAGCAATGTAGATTAATAAACATTTCGCTTATTTTCCAGAACAAAGTAAAAAAAAAAAACAAGAAACTTTTGTGAGGAAAAACAAATATTTTTGGCAAATAATTAAAATGCAATGCTAAGCACTGTAAGAAATGTCAGAACAAATGTCTAAGGGTACTTGTGCCATGGGTGGAAAATTCTGTCCCAAACTCTGAAGATAATTTACCTTGTGACAAGCCTTCCTTTTACAGCGATGAAAACTGGACTTGATATGCTGTTCATTTGGTAGTACCAAAAGCTTAGACCAGTCATTGCCAAGATACGGGCAATATAAGGGTACAAGGAGGAAAAACTTTGAAACAGGATATTCTTCAGTGTGTTTATAGTCTGTTTTAAGTAAGGGGCAATTTTGCATATTTGCTACTTTGTAACATTTACAAAAGGGACAAGCTTTCTCAGTACTTCAAACAAGAGTTTATTTAAGTATACATATATACATACATACAGGGAATATATGTATACTTATGGCTGATTCATATTGAGGTTTGACAGAAAACAACACAATTCTGTAAAACAATTATCCTTCAATAAAAAATAAATTAAAAAGAAAAAAAAGAATTTATAAGTGGATGTCAGTCTGTCAATTATGTAGGTGTAGAATAGATAAAGGAAGCAGGTCTTGTTGTCTCAGGAAAACAGTGAATTTGACCACAGATCAATTTCTCTCTCACTTTATACCTGAAACAGGGGTCAGCAAACTACAGTGCAAGCCCAATTTAGTCCATGGACTGTTTCTGTATGGACCATAAGCTCAAATGGCTTTAAAAAAACTCTACTGAGAAATAATTAACAAATGTATACATTTGTAGTCTACAACATGATAATTTGACAAACATATACATTGTAGAAGTGGTTTTAAGGAAAACAAAGAGCATATGACAGATGCAATATATCTATACCTAAAATATTTACACAAGAAGTTTCAGACCTCTGTAATAATAGATACAAAGGTCTGGACCATTTAGACTTGTGAAATAATTACAGAAGATAAATTGAATCAAAAACTAAGAAATCAGTACAGATAATAATAGTATTGTTAGGTAGAAAACAAAAGGAAGTTTGTTGAAAATCCCTTTTGACTTATATCTATCTCTCATAATTCAGAATCTCTATTCACTGCTTCAAAACAATAACCAATAATCCAATTTAGAACTTGTCAAGGAGAAGATCTTCTTTTCAAATATTGACACTCCCTATTTAAACAGACCACATTCTGTGGTCCACTGGAGAAGGGAATGGCAAACCACTTCAGTATTCTTGCCTTGAGAACCCCATGAACAGTATGAAAAGGCAAAATGATAGGATACTGAAAGAGAAACTCCCCAGGTCAGTAGGTGCCCAATATGCTACTGGAGATCAGTGGAGAAATAACTCCAGAAAGAATGAAGGGATGGAGCCAAAGCAAAAAGAATACCCAGCTGTGGATGTGACTGGTGATAGAAGCAAGGTCCAATGCTGTAAAGAGCAATATTGCATAGGAACCTGGAATGTCAGGTCCATGAGTCAAGGCAAATTGGAAGTGGTCAAACAACAGATGGCAAGAGTGAATGTTGACATTCTAGGAATCAGCGAAATGAAATGGACTGGAATGGGTGAATGTAACTCAGATGACCATTATATCTACTACTGTGGGCAGGAATCCCTCAGAAGAAATGGAGTAGCCATGATGGTCAACAAGAGAGTCCGAAATGCAGTACTTGGATGCAATCTCAAAAATGACAGAATGATCTCTGTTCGTTTCCAAGGCAAAACATTCAATATCACAGTAATCCAAGTCTATGCCCCAACCAGTAACTCTGAAGAAGCTGAAGTTGAATGGTTCTATGAAGATCTACAAGACCTTTTAGAACTAACACCCAAAAAAGATGTCCTTTTCTTATAGGGGACTGGAATGCAAAAGTAGGAAGTCAAGAAACACCTGGAGTAACAGGCAAATTTGGCCTTGGAATACAAAATGAAGCAGGGCAAAGACTAATAGAGTTTTGCCAAGAAAATGCACTTGTCATAACAAACACCCTCTTCCAACAACACAAGAGAAGACTCTATACATGGACATCACCAGATGGTCAACACCGAAATCAGACTGATTATATTCTTTGCAGCCAAAGATGAAGAAGCTCTATACAGTCAGCAAAAACAAGACCAGGAGCTGACTGTGGCTCAGACCATGAACTCCTTATTGCCAAATTCATATTAAATTGAAGAAAGTAGGGAAAACCACTAGACCATTCAGGTATGACCTAAATCAAATCCCTTATTATTATACAGTGGAAGTGAGAAATAGATTTAAGGGCCTAGATCTGATAGATAGAGTGCCTGATGAGCTATGGAATGAGGTTCGTGACATTGTACAGGAGACAGGGATCAAGACCATCCCCATGGAAAAGAAATGCAAAAAAGCAAAATGGCTGTCTTGGGAGGCCTTACAAATAGCTGTGAAAAGAAGAGAAGAGAAAAGCAAAGGAGAAAAGGAAAGATATAAACATCTGAATGCAGAGTTCTAAAGAATATCAAGAAGAGATAAGAAAGCTTTCTTCAGCGATCAATGCAAAGAAACAGAGGAACACAACAGAATGGGAAAGACTAGAGATCTCTTCAAGAAAATCAGAGATACCAAAGGAACATTTCATGCAAAGATGGGCTCGATAAAGGACAGAAATGGTATGGACCTAACAGAAGCAGAAGATATTAAGAAGAGATGGCAAGAATATACAGAACTGTACAAAAAAGATCTTCATGACCAAGATAATCACGATGGTGTGATCACTCACCTAGAGCCAGACATCCTGGAATGTGAAGTCAAGTGGGCCTTAGAAAGCATCACTACGAACAAAGCTAGTGGAGGTGATGGAATTCCAGTTGAGCTAGTTCAAATCCTGAAAGATGATGCTGCACTCCATATGCCAGCAAATTTGGAGAACTCAGCAGTGGCCACAGGACTGGAAAAGGTCAGTTTTCATTCCAATCCCAATCAAAGAAAGGCAATGCCAAAGAACGCTCAAACTACCACACAATTGCACTCATCTCACATGCTAGTAAAGTAATGCTTAAAATTCTCCAAACCAGGCTTCAGCAATATGTGAACTGTGAACTTCCTGATGTTCAAGCTGGTTTTAGAAAAGGCAGAGGAACCAGAGATCAAATTGCCAACATCTGCTGGATCATGGAAAAAGCAAGAAAGTTCCAGAAAAACATCTATTTCTGCTTTATTGATTATGCCAAAGCCTTTGACTGTGTGGATCACAATAAACCGTGGAAAATTCTTCAAGAGATGGGAATACCAGACCGCCTGATCTGCCTCTTGAGAAATTTGTATGCAGGTCAGGAAGCAACAGTTAGAACTGGACATGGAACAACAGACTGGTTTCAAATAGGAAAAGGAGTACGTCAAGGCTGTATATTGTCACCCTGTTTAATTAACTTATATGCAGAGTACATCATGAGAAACGCTGGACTGGAAGAAACAAAAGCTGAAATCAAGATTGCCGGGAGAAATATCAATAACCTCAGATATGCAGATGACACCACCCTTATGGCAGAAAGTGAAGAGGAACTAAAAAGCCTCTTGATGAAAGTGAAAGAGGAGAGTGAAAAAGTTGGCTTAAAGCTCAACATTCAGAAAACAAAGATCATGGCATCCAGTCCCATCACTTCAGGGAAATAGATGGGGAAACAGTATCAGACTTTATTTTTCTGGGCTCCAAAATCACTGCAGATGGTGACTGCAGCCAGGAAATTAAAAGACACTTACTCCTTGGAAGGAAAGTTATGACCAACCTAGATAGCATATTCAAAAGCAGAGACATTACTTTGCCAACAAAGGTTCGTCTAGTCAAGGCTATGGTTTTTCCTGTGGTCATGTATGGATGTGAGAGTTGGACTCTGAAGAAGGCTGAGCACCAAAGAATTGATGCTTTTGAACTGTGGTGTTGGAGAAGACTCTTGAGAGTCCCTTGCACAGCAAGGAGATCCAACCGGTCCATTCTAAAGGAGATCAGCCCTGGGATTTCTTTGGAAGGAATGATGCTAAAGCTGAAACTCCAGTACTTTGGCCACCTCATGCAAAGAGTTGACTCATTGGAAAAGACTCTGATGCTGGGAGGGATTGGGGGCAGGAGGAGAAGGGGACGACAGAGGATGAGATGGCTGGATGGCATCACTGACTCGATGGACATGAGTCTGAGTGAACTCAGGGAGTTGGTGATGTACAGGGAGGCCTGGCGTGCTGCAATTCATGGGGTCGCAAAAAGTCAGACATGACTGAGCGACTGATCTGATCTGATTTAAACAGACATCATTAGACTTTCTTACTCTTCCTATCTTCACCTTCTATTGAAGTATAGTTGATTTACAATATTGTGTTAGTTTCAGGAACACAGCATAGTGATTATTTTTTAGGGGGGATAGGTTTATATTCTATTTTAGAAACTATAAGATACTGAACATAATTCCCATGCTATACAGTAAATCCTTGTTGCTTATCTAGTTTACATATAGAAGTTTGTATTTATTAATCCCACACTGGTAATTTGTCCCTCCCCACAACTTCTCCCCTTTGGTAACCATAAGTCTGTTTTCTTAGTCTGTGAGTCTATTTCTGTTTCATATAGAGATTAATTTCTATTATTTTTAGATTCCACATATACTTGGTGTCAGATAGCGTTCATCTATGTCTGACTCATTTCACTAAGCATAATATTCTTTAGATCCATTCATGTACTGTAAATGGCAATATCTCATTCTTCGTTATGCTTGGCAATATTCCATTGTGTAATATATAACCATATCTTTATCAGTGTTTATCCTATGCCAAACCACTTCAGTTTGATAAAGTCCCATCTGTTTATTTTTGCTTTTATGTCTTTTGCCTTGGGAGACTAACCTAAGAAAATATTTCTACCACCTATGTCAAAGAATGTTTCACCTATCATCTTTTCTATAAGTGTTATGGAGGTGGGTCTTATATTTAGGTTTTTAAACCATTTTGAAATTATTTCTCTATATGGCATCAGGGAATGTTCTAATTTCATTATTTTACATGTAGCTGTCCAGTTTTACATCATGTAGCTGTCCAGTTTTCACAACACCACTTGTTGAAGAGACTCTCTTTTCTCCATTATAAATTATTGCCTTTTTTGTCAAAGATTAATTGACTGTAAGTGTGTGGGCTTATTTCTAGGCTCTCTGGTCTGTTACATTGATCTATGTGTCATGTTATTTGATTACTATAGCTTTGTAGTATAGTCTGAAGTCAGGAAAGGTTATCCCTCCAACTTTCTTCTTTTTTCTCAGGTTTGCCTGGGCTATTTTGGGCCTTTTGTGGTTTCATAGAAGTTTGGGGATTATTTGTTCTACTGCTCTGAAAAACATCATAAGTGTTTTGATAGGAACTGCACTGAGTTTGTAAATAACTTTGGGCAGTATGAGCATTTTAACAATATTAATGCTTTCAAACCAAAAGCATGGGATATCTTTTTATTTCTTTGAATAGTCTTCTAGTTCCTTGATCAATATTTTGTTGTGTTCAGTGTATAAGCCTTTCATCTCCATGATTAAGTATATCCCTATATTTTGTGTCTTCTTTTTTTGATGCAATTTTAACTGTGATTATTCCCCTCTGATGTTTCATTATTGGTGTATAGAAATGCAACAGATTTCTATATATTAATCTTGCATTCTGATACACTGCTGAAATCACTCATCAGTTCTAATATTTTTTGTTGGAAAACTTTAGAGCCTTCGATATACAGTATTATGTCATCTGTAAATAGTGACAGTCTTACCTCTCCCCCATTTCAATGTGAATAGCTTTTATTTCTTTTTCCTGTCTGAAAGCTATGGTGCTTTATATCTCTTAACCTCATGTCTTCCATTCTGTTGTCTCTCTGCTGGATAATTTCCTCAGTTTTTACCATTCAGTTTGTTAATACTCTCTTTACATGCATCTCATCTGCAGTTCAAATCCACCTTCACACTTTTAATTGTTACATATTTTATTTCTAGAAATTCTTTTTTATTCATTTAAAAATATTTATTTGAAATCCTCTATGTGCCAGGCACTATTCTAGGCACCAGAGATAAAACAATGAAGAAAAAATAAAATGTACTGCCCTCATGAAATTTAGATTTCAGTAGGGATAACATACAAATATATAGCAAAATGTATATCAGATGGTAATAATTGCTGTTTTAAAAAATAAAAGAGACAGGGGAGGTGGATGGTAGAGTGCTTTAGGGAATGAATCTCATTGTGCATGAAGTGTGACTGGATAAGGAATGACCTGGTATATCTATGTTGTTGCGGGCCTGGTTTGAACATATGATGTGGACAACAGAAACTCGTCACTCCTCTGAATGATGATAAAAAGAACATGAATAAGAAATCTTATCTGGAACACATGAAACTGGCTTCTGGGCTCCCTTTGCTCTTTTGATGATGATTCTGCTTCTGTATCTTACAGATATATTTAAAATACACGTTAGCCTTAATGTTTTATGGAATGTACTGTTAATAGAAATTTGACTTGCAAACTAACCCATGGGAGGGCTGGATTATGGTTCCAAGTTCCAAAAGAAATTCTACTTTGCCCCCTCTATCCCTTGCTAGTTTTGAGACAAATATTTTCTTGTTGTCCATTTTCTGCACACCTCAAGGGTTCCAGCTTTCTGCAACAGGGACAGAAAGTCACAGACATCCATGTTGAGAAAGTATCTTGGGGGCAGATCAAACAGCTCAAGAACCACAGGGTTACAGCTACAGATATTAGCTTCTTTTTCACTTTGGATTCTAAGGCTCTCCCTTGAATTCTTGCCAGCTTAGCAATGCATTTGAAAAGATACTTCACATACATTATCCAGTGTTTTTAATTGTTTTGTAGTAGAGATTCTTTATGAACTACAGTCTATCTTGCTCTTTTCTCCACTCAGTTTGAGCAAAAATTCTCCATGATGCTAATCTTTACATAGAGCACAAATCTTTGACAGCTGAGCATAGAGAAAGCTCTTGAACAATGAGTTCCATTGAGAATACTCTTAAAAGTGTTCATTCTGCCAACTCATTAATAAAACTATGACATCAATGATGAAATTATTTGAATCAGGGTATTTACTACATTAATTCTAGACCTCTAGGAATTTTGGCTATGCTCTGGGGCTTGATGACTAGCAACTTTCACTGTTGATTTTATTGTTTTCAACTAAATATTTGCTGCACTCCATTTCTTATATATAATCTTCACTTAAGATTTATATTTGGTTTTAAAATGTTAGCAAAAGAACTTTTAGCACCGTTTTCTTTCCTTCTTTAGCCAAAGCAAGGATTCCAACATGAATCAGACTGGATCAATTAATACTGTGAAGTTATCATTTCTTGGAGAAGGAAATGGCAACCCACTCCAGTGTTCTTGCCTGGAGAATCCCAGGGACAGGGGAGCCTGGTGGGCTGCCATCTCAGGGGTCGCACAGAGTTGGACACAACTGAAGCGACTTAGCAGCAGCAGTAGCAGCAGTTATCATTTCTAAAGGATACACACACACACACACACACACACACACACACACATAAAACAGTGACTCTCAAGGCAAAATACTTCTAAGTAAAATAGAAATTTACAATCAGAAGAAGTAAATGAATTATTTGCCCTAAGAGAAAAACCCACTCCTCAAACATCTCCATTCTCTGTTTTCAATGGTTTTTATTATCATCATTAATAAGCCAATGATAAAGCAGAGCCCAGAGGAATTGAAGGAAAAATTCAATACTTCTTACTTTAATATAGAACTCCTCATACAACTCTTTCCCAAAATAAATTGCAGATATATCAGAATATAATACACTGCCAAATATTGCATGCAATCTTGTGATGGAGGACATATACCCTCTTTGATGCCTCAGGTAATCAAGCTCTATACAGCTTCTAAAAGGAATTCAAGTAATAACATTTGCCAACATTTCTCATAAGAAATCTCTCCTGCTTTCTTTAGTCCTCCTGGGGCAAACATTTCGCATTCATTCTCTAAATCAGTTACTTTGCAAAGCACTGTGCACAGTTCCTTTGGACATATTCTCTCATTGATTTCTCAGAAAAAAATCCAATGAAGTGTTATGTCCATTTTACAAGAAGCTGAGGTTCAGAGAATTTTATATATTTTCCTCAGATGATTTAACTAGAAAGTAGAAGAGACTCTATTCTAATACAGATTTTTACAGCATCACGCCCAAGGCACTTTCACCATTTTATCCATAATACAAAGTATCTCAGCACTTTTTTAATTTATGAGATAATGAATATGTGGAGTCAAAGAAATGGAAATTATAAGTAGATAAATATACAGTAGTAGATAAGTAATAGGAAAGGAGTAGATAAGAGGAGTGGTTTGTAACTAAACTTAAAAATGAGACCAGATGCCACCTCAGTTCAGTTCAGTCGCTCAGTCGTGTCCGACTCTTTGCGAGCCCATGAATCGCAGCACGCCAGGCCTCCCTGTCCATCACCATCTCCCGGAGTTCACTCAGACTCATGTCCATCGACTCAGTGATGCCATCCAGCCATCTCATCCTCTGTCGTCCCCTTCTCCTCCTGCCCCCAATCCCTCCCAGCATCAGAGTCTTTTCCAATGAGTCAACTCTTTGCATGAGGTGGCCAAAGTACTGGAGTTTCAGCTTTAGCATCAGTCCTTCCAAAGAAATCCCAGGGCTGATCTTCAGAATGGACTGGTTGGATCTCCTTGTAGTCCAAGGGACTCTCAAGAGTCTTCTTCAACTCCACAGTTCAAAAGCATCAATTCTTTGGTACTCAGCTTTCTTCACAGTCCAACTCACACATCCATACATGACCATTGGAAAAACCATAGCCTTGACTAGACGGACCTTTGTTGGCAAAGTAATGTCTCTGCTTTTCAATATGCAATCTAGGTTGGTCACAACTTTCCTTCCAAGGAGTGAGCGTCTTTTAATTTCATGGCTGCAGTCACCATCTACAGTGATTTTGGAGCCCCTAAAAACAAAGTCTGACACGGTTTCCACTGTTTCCCATGAAGTGATGGGACCAGATGCCATGATCTTCGTTTTTTGAATGTTGAGCTTTAAGCCAACTTTTTCACTCTCCTCTTTCATCTTCATCAAGAGGCTTTTTAGTTCCTCGCCACCTACTAGACCCCAAAAGAGCTCCATTTTAATTTTGCATGTGGGGTAAGAGAGGGAAGAAGGAGAACATTAGATAAGTGGTTATGGAAATTGTGCCATGAAATGGTTTAAGCCACTATGAAGAGATTGGTGATCAAAGCAATATTAATTTGGTACAGCAGTGATAAAGCGCATATCCTGGAACACTACTTGGAAAGCAGCAGTAACTTGTACATGAAGGTGTTTTTGCAGCTGTGTGACACCAAGATTAGATGCCAGGCTGAGAAGCATCTCTCTCTTAGAGACACTGTGATCTGTCTCTTAGAGACACTGCTGTTAACAGCTATTCAGACAGAAATCCAGAAAAACATGGGAGGAGACAGAGAATGTAAACAAAACTCAAGACTTTAAAAAAACACATATTCTAGATGGAGTAGGTAGAGTACAGAGACTATAACTCTGAAATTTTTCATGGGAGAGAGAATGTAGGAATTTTACTCTTTTTCAATATGCCACACTACAAGATCCTAGGGACATCTATGTAATATACAAATCAAAATGAAAATATGTGTCCAATGTGTCCAAAACTTTAAAATTTATGACTTTCTTCAATAATATTTTAGATTTTTAGTATTTTAATATTTACTATGACTAGTATTTATTATTTAGGCTATTTAGTACTTAACATAGTTTTACATCTTATTTATTTATTCTGAAAATGTTAAAAAAGGAGAAATATCCTCACTTTAGAAGGAACTGAAGCTCACAGTATATAACCGACTCCCTAACGTTGCCCATCACTTAGGAGAACACCATATTTTTTGTTGCTGCTTTCCCGTATAAAGGTTGATAATCATGATATGTATTTTCTTACTCCTATGTTGCCAGTAAAAGAAAAGGATAACTTAAAGAACCATCAGGAAAACAGAACGGAGATTAAAATTAGGCTTCCTAACTCCTTGCCACAGTCACCGTTATAAAACAATTACTCATTGTTATTTATCTTTGACTTCTAGCAGAGGACACGGGAAATTAATCACTCTGAAAATGTTTCTGAATGAAGGCAAAAGTCAAGTAAACGAATGAAAGAATGACTCAATTTAAAAAACACAAGAGTCACAAATCTAATGAAATCTAAGGGAAAGAGGTGGTTTCCACACATACAATTACATTCCCTCAACCTCTTTCTCCTCTCTCCAACCTCCACCTTACCTCTACTTCTAGAAAACACTCTGCTGATCAGAGGAATCTGAGAGAGTTTAATTCAAAATAATTAATCTCAGAATGTAAAAAGAGCTTTAAAAATGGTTGATTATTACAACATGATGCTATATTTCAAGATAGTATCTCTGCTTGCTGCACTCTAACCATGAACCTGTTCTGAAGGTCTCCTAGCTCTGTACTGTCTCTTTTACTTCTTTTTATAATACAAACAAGCATTGAAAGTAAACAGCAAAAGGTTTGCTCCAGAAAACAGATGTATTTTAGCTCCAATACTTATTTTTCATTTTGTTTTCTGGCCACACCATATGGCATGCGGGATCTTAGTTCCCCAACCAGGGATCAAACCAGTGGAAACACAGTGTTTCAACCACTGGGCCATCATGGAAGTCACAAGCAGTTTATAACATTAATGAAGTCAGTAAGCATAGCATTCAGCAAGCCTCTACATCACCTCTTTCATCATCCAAGTCAGAATACTTCTTCCTCCCTCACATTACCCTGCCCCTAATCCATTACCCAATCCTGTTTCACTTAGCAATAAAGTATGTCCACAACAAGTCTCCACCTCTCCACTTTCACTTCTGTTATAATCCGACCCCTTCATTATTTCTTACCTGAATAAGCCTCCTAACCTGTTTCCTCACATTCACTGTAAATTCTCACCAATACCTTCACACAACATCCACAAATCTTTGCACAATGCACTATATGATATCATGCTCTTCCTCACGGACTCTTCAATGGTCTTCTTATCTTGGCAAGAAAGAGTTAAATATTCAACACCCAGAACCTCTAAAACTTACCTCTTCTGTTCCCACCCCTGTCTGACCTCTGTTCATATTAGTCTTCACTCAGATTCTCCAGAGCAATACTTTCTCCAGTCTCAGGTTCTTTTTCTTGACCCTTCACACAAGCCTCTTATTATCTGTCACTTCTCAGCTCAAGAGATATTTACTCAGTGAAGCTTCCAGACCCCTGCTGCACATACAGCTAAATTCCTTTTTATAAATCATTGGTTTCACTGGTAATTATTTACTACTGAGTAAATTGTTCCCTGGTGGCTCAGATGGAAAAGAACCTGCCTTCAGTGCAGGAGATCCAGGTTTGATCCCTGGGTCAGGAAGATCCCCGGAGAAAAGAAAGGCAACCCCACCAGTATTCTGAGAAATTTAATGGGCAGAAGAATCTTGCAAGCTACAGTCATGGGGTTTCAAACAGTTGGACACAATTGAGTGACTAACACACTTCGTAAATTGTTAATCATGTCTATCTCTCCAACAAGAAAGTAAGCTCCATATGAATTGGAACAACACCTGATTTACTTCCAGAACTTAGGTCAAACACCCTAAGGGACAGAGGAGTGGCTGAGCCAAGTCAGACTTACTGGCTCATCACAAGAAGAGACAGAAATCATGTGGAGCTGTGGATGCAGGCATCTCAGGAAAGGATATGTATGAGAAGCTTGTTATAGGATCTGGATTTGTGTTAAGTGATTTTGTGGAAGAGCTGAGAAAATATGATTTTACTCTAGACTGGGAGTTGTTAAGAGAATAAAGGTAATTGGATGATTGGATAGGTGAATATTTTTATTTATTTAAGTTCAGTTCAGTCGCTCATTCATGTCCAACTCTTTGTGACCCCATGGACCACAGCACGCTAGGCCTCCCTGTCTATCACCAACTCCCTGAGTTTACCCAAACTCATGTCCATTGAGTTGTTAGTGCCATCCAACCATCTCATCCTCTGTCATCCCCTTCTCCTCCCACCTTCAATCTCTCCCAGCATCAGAGTCTTTTCAAATGAGTCAGTTCTTCGCATCAGGTGGCCAAAGTATTGGAGTTTCAGCTTCAACATCAGTCCTTACAATGAACACCCAAGACCGATCTCCTTTAGGATGGACTGGTTGGATCTCCTTGCAGTCCAAGGGACTCTCAAGAGTCTTCTCCAACACCACAGTTCAAAAGCATCAATTCTTAGGCTCTCAGCTTTCTTCACAGTCCGACTCTCACATCCATACATGACCACTGGAAAAACCATAGCCTTGACTAGACAGACCTTTGTTGGCAAAGTAATGTCTCTGCTTTCAAATATGCTGTCTAGGTTGGTCATAACTTTCCTTCCAAGGAGTAAGCACTTTTTTACTTCATGGCTGCAATCACCATCTGCAGTGATTTTGGAGCCCAAAAAAATAGTCAGCCATGGTTTCCACTATTTTCCCATCTATTTGCCATGAAGTGATGGGACCAGAAGCCATGATCTTTGTTTTCTGAATGTTGAGCTTTAAGCCAACTTTTTCACTCTTCTCTTTCACTTTCATCAAGAGGTTCTTTAGTTCTTCTTCACTTTCTGCCATAAGGATGGTGTCATCTGCATACCTGAGGTTATTGATATTTCTCCCAGCAATCTTGATCTTTTTGTTTATGAAGCAAAAATTGAAATGTGAAGTTAAAACTATAATTGGGGAAGAAACAGTAGTCCCTCACTGGTGAAAATAGCAGTCTCCCCATTAACTTGGAGAGAGGCATGCTTGGCCATTTGTGTGGTTTGGGCTGTGCTTTTGTTCTGTCATCAGACATGATTATGGAGTTGTCTTGTTTTTGCCTCACTCCTTCATGATTACGCAGTTACTCTGTGTGATGACGGTATTCTCTGAAATTGGGTATGTACCCTGAGTTTGCTGTTAGAGACAGGTCAGCTCAGCCATCAGGAGTAGGCATCTGTTTTCCTAAGAATTCTCACTAACATTTAACCTTGTGGCTTGAGTGCAGAAGTCATTAAGCAAATAACTGATGAAAAAGTAAATGAATACATTTAGACTGTCTGAGCTTTAATAGTCTCATGTTTCAGAGAATGTTTCATGGGCCCCAGTATCTCTCACCACACTAGCACTTACTTTCTTTAACATATAATTTCATTCTTGCCCATTCTAACCCCATTTGACACACAAATAAACAGTAAATTAAAACCTGAACATCAGAAACCTAATGACATTTAAAATTTCTACCTAAATAAAGAGCAAGAAATATCATTTAATGGAGAAGACAAAAAGCACAAATTAAGCATATTGTTTCATTGACTTTTATCTCTGATAGAAATTAAATTCTCACCTTGAGGATTCTCCCACCCAGCATGGGTAGGCTGAGGAAAGAGAGAAGGCCAGAGCCTTTTGAACAACCACATGTCTTAATGGCTGTATTACTCTATAAATCTATTAAAAATCATTTGAATAGTACATGTAAAATGGGTGAATTTTATGGAATGTAAATGATACCTCAATAAAGCTGTTAAAATACAGAAAGTTGGCAGAAGGCTATATCTAGACTTGCGGTTTACCTAACTGGGCTCCAAGGTTCTTTACTCTTTATCCTGTAGTCTCACTCTAAAAAGTTCCTCATCATCTATACCATTTCTCTGGGCTTTGCCACCACAAAACCTCCCCCTTTAGGGAGGATTTCTTGAGGAATATGGGAAGCAGAAAAACTCCTCCTCCTAGCCACACTGATCCCAAGTCCTGAACGGTTAGCAAGCATATCTCACCCCAACCACTAGGACCATGGACTTGAAGGATAAGACTTGGCATTCATATCAATAAATCACACTACTATCACCTACATAATTAATACAAGTTGGTGGCTACTAATTAATTCATCAAGCACTTATTCTTTCTAGAAATATAGAGGAGATTCCCAGAAACCATGTTAATAAACCATGGCTCCCAGTTGATGAGAACCTTAAATAATGTGGCAAGTCATTACTATATTTATGCCAATGTTCCTTCACTTGCCAATTGGCATTAAAGTCCCCTATTAATCAGAGGTCCATTTAATGGAACAAAATTTTTGAGCTTTATAATCCTTACTACACATGCAACTTGCTGCATCCATGAACTGCTCATTGAAGTGAAATTGACTTCTGGTACACCCTCTATCAAGGGAAACTTGGAGTCTGGCCTCAACATTAATTCTGTAACTAAGTTATTTGTGTGTAGAACTTTACACAAAAGTTAGGAATAAGACTGGATGAACAAAATATTACACTGCCTTGAAAGTCGAGTTTAGATTTCATATGATGATCCAAAGAGTTTGGCAAGATAGGAAAATAAGATAAAAACTGTAATTCAATTACAAAGTAATTATAATTTGATCACAATGAAAACTGTCCCACCTAGCATTTCGGCATATATTCATCATGGGTTTGAATGAATGGTAATCAATGATTTTAGAATCTAAGGTATAGTTTTGATGCTGTCATACTCCAACATGGATAAGGACTTGCCTTCATCATTCATCTTCCTTAGGCCATGGATAGTTAATATATGAAATAAATGGCTAGTCTTAAATGCTCTGTAAGGTCCATTTTAATGAAAATATTCAAATTTTGGAATTTCTTCTAAAGTCTATTTACTTTCATTTCTCTTCCATGAACATAGTACCATTAGCTTTAAATTTGTTATTTTGGGGGTGGCTCTCCCCGGAATTTTGGGATGATCTAGCCTGTATTCTAGCCTAGAAAAACAAAGAAGTCACAAAAGCTCTATTAGAATGTTTCAAGGGAAAAGCTACTCTGAAAAGAAACTTTCTAAAGACAGCGAATTCCCAACACACAAAGCTGGGTTTCACAGCTCAAAGATTTCAAGAACTGCATTTCCTCAATGAAGCTCCAATCCTTTGTTCACCTGATATGAAGAGCCAACTCATTGGAAAACACCTTGATCCTGGAAAAGATTGAAAGCCAAAGGAGAAGTGGGTGGCAGAGGATGAAATAGTTAGATAGCATCACCAACCCAATGGACATGAGTTTGTGCAAACTCTAGGAGATAGTGAAGGACAGGAAGCATAATAAATAGGTGCAGAATAAATCCCTCTGGATATGAAAGTTATGGTTCAATTAATTCATTTTGAATTTAGGGTTCTGACCTCCCAGACTTCCTCATGCACATCTGGGCATTCATCTAGTATACCATATGACACAGAACATTCATGATTTTACACTGTATAATCATGGAGAAGACTCTTGAGAGTCCCTTGGACTGCAAGGAGATCCAACCAGTCAATCCTAAAGGAAATTAGTCCTGAATATTCATTGGAAGAACTGATGCTGAAGCTGAAACTAAAACACGCTAGCCACCTGATGCAAAGAACTGACTCATTGGAAAAGATCCTGATGCTGGGAAAGATCAAAGGCAGCAGGAGAAGGGGACGGCAGAGGATGAGATGGTTGGATGGCATCACCAACTCAATGGACGTGAGTTTGAGCAAGCTCTGGGAGTTGGTGATGGACAGGGAAGCCTGGTGTGCTGCAGTCCATGGGGTCACAAAGAGTTGGACATGACTGAGCAACTGAGCTGAACCAAACTAATACCTAATAAGTATCTGCAGTTTACTTATTCAGACCAGAAGAAGTTTCTTTCCCTGCTTAGTTATTTTTACTTTACATACTATAGATTACTCTGATTGCTACTTGAATGGTCTGCACATTCAGTCATTAGTTTATTTTACTTGTAGAGTGCCTCTTTGATGGGTCAGACATTGTGTTAGGTGTTGGAATTTTAAAGGAAATTAATTAATGAGGCCCAGGCCTGCTTGTTCAGTGGTGACATCCTAGAGAGAACTGAAACATTAATCAAAGAATCATACATACCGTGGAAATGCCTACTATGCTGAGCACGTGTGTCCTTCTTCGAAGGTAATGTAGATGGAAGTGACATTTCACAATTTGAGGGCTCACACCAGAGCCTCCATCTGAGAGCTCACTGGGAAGAACTAGGGTTTGGGGACTAAGAGCATGGAGAGAAATACCAGGAAGGGTAACCCTGAGGGGAGTGGCACCAGTGGAGTCTGTGAAACACAGACAGACAAAGCCGTTTGGAGGAAGAAGGTAAGAGAACAAATTAATAAAACTACCACTTATTTAATACCCAGTGAACATCACATAACTGTGTACACGATCTCATGTCTTCCTATAAAGTACATAAATAGATTCGTCAGTTTCATAAATGAGGGAAGTGGGACACAGAAGGATTAAACTTCAAAATCGCAGAGCCAGTAAACTACACAGCAGGCACTAATTACAACTCCTAGGAGTCTGCTCTCTTCTCTAAATCTTTATCTACTCCTCCTTCACCTTCTCTCCATCCAAACACCACACGAATCAGAAAATTCTCTTTGGAAAGACTATCATTGAAGATGAGTGCCCAGTAGTTAGCCAGTGTTTTCCCAAAAGAGAGGGAATCAATTCTATTACACTTCAAACACTAATAAGGAGTCTTTGAGTAAGAGTCTGAGTAAGATCAACAAATTCAGAAAGCTAGTATCACCATAAAATGGGGAAGGGAAATGAAGATTTTGCTATCTTCCAATACCAACCATTGAATTAGCATGTACATACGTTTTGTGGTCCCAACACATTCTATTCCTATTTTGCTCTTTCGAGATGGGACATGGTAGGGGAATAGGGAAGAGGAAGTATTATGCCTACTTATTAAGCAGAACAAGACATATATTACATGCTTAACTTTAACCCCCTGGCTCAAAAAAAAAAAAAAAAAGTGGACAAATGTAACACAGAATAAGAAAATAGGGATTCCTTAATGAATATCAACACATTCCAGATTTATAACACTTTAAAAATCTAAGATCCAACAGGCTATTTAATCCTACATAGATAAGCTGCCTCTGTCTCCAAAGCTAGAGAAAGATAGATAAGAGTAAAACCCAGCATCTGATTACTTTATGAATCCTCCCATTCTCTACTCACTATAGGTTACATACATGGTGCTGTATAAGCAAATGGAAGATGGAAAGAAATGTTTAAACGTCAATAAAACCACAACTCACATTTTAAGGAAAGCTTCTGAATGGATGAATGAAATGGATAATAATGCTGTCCAGGTGTTTTCAATAAAAACTTTCCTCTTAGGATCCTGTTGCAGGCTTTGTGTAAGAAGACCCATGTCTAAACTCAGGAGAAATGGGCAGGATTTACTGCCTTTCACTCAAGTTAGGAGGGCAGCTACTGGTACTGGATCACTAGAGTCCTAAAAGGGGAGAAATTTTCAGGAAGAAGAGCTAAAGGAACAGCAGGTATAGGTCTGTTTTTTCCCCCTTTTTCTTCCTCTGGGCATGCTCAGTCACTTCAGTTGTGTCAAACTCCTTATGACCCTATGGACTGTGGCCCATCAGGCTTCTTTGTCCATGGGATTCTCCAGGCAAGAATACTGGAGTGGGTTGCCATGCCCTTCTCCAGGGAGTCTTCCTGACCCAGAGATTGAAACTGTGTTTCTTAGGTCTCTTGCATTGGAAGGTAGGCTCTTTACCACTAGCACCACCCAGGAAGCTAAGGAGTATGCATGATTAGACCCAGAAAAAAGATCATGTGACATGACCAGATAAGGATACAGTAAGCCTGAATCCTTATTGGAGAAATATTATACTGGCACATTTGAGGGGATTCCAAGAAAACTGTGAAATGTGTCTCAAATGACACAATTAAGGCCTCAGGGGAACCTCTGTCATGGTTGTAAATGAAACAAAAGGGCAATTAATAGTGGCCATTGTCCAGAAATTCTTAATATCCACAAAAAGTATTTCTTATGAGTAATATAAATTTTCATTAAGTTACCATCAATTAATAAGGTTTTAAGCAATGGGAAGCTGGATAAAATTTATGCTGTTTGACTCAACAAAATAAATACTTGTGAGTATCCTGTACATCCAACAAGTTGGCATATCCATAATAACAACATTAGGGCCTTCTTGGTAGCTATGATTAGTTTACATTAGGCAACTGTAACTGCTTCAAAATCATTCTTATTCCTTTGTCTTTTTCTCAGAAAACAAGGGGGGAAAAAAGAATGCACCTAGTTCTAGAGAAAAAGAAAATACTTTATTTTAGATGATCTCACTCCTTTGTTTCTTAATTTCCCCTCTCAAGATGAGTGCTGTTAACTGATCACAATCTTCCGAGAGTCCAGAAAGATAAGTATTATATAAATAATAAATACTGATTTTTATAATACTCTCCAGAAAAGGATTTAATGGTGGGAATAAAGATAAGATATCTAAAGTGATATCCTAGATATTGTAGAGGATTCAAAGAAATAATACAAGGTCCCAGTACCCAAGGGACATACATCTTAGCTCAGAAAACAAGACAAACAATGAACAATTAAGCGACATTATAAGACAACATCATGAGTGGTCAATTGTCAAAAGGTTAGACCTGTTATTAAATATTAAGATTTTGTAAAAGAGTTTCTTGTGTAATCATTGTATTAAGTGAAAATTTATGCTAGTCCACAAATCCAAGTTGCAACAAATGCCAATTTCTTTATTTTCTTAAATCAATACAAACCCAGGTCTGTGTTAACATCACATTTTGTGATGGAAAATCAACTACCAGATCACATAAAGATCTCAGGCTCTCACATATGTTAAAAAAATTGAGACCCCCCTTTAGTAAGGCCATTGGTGGAAGGCAGAAAGAGGAACCATGCTCTCTCAAGTCTCTTCATACAGGGTGACTACCCTCATCATGAAAGCTTCACCCTCATGACCTAATCACTGCCCAAAGTTCCCATCTCCAAATACTGTCACAATGGGGATTAGGGTTTCAACATATGAATTTTGGAGGGACAGAAACAGTCAGTCCATAGCATCACCCTAGAGGAAAAATTTTCAAGAAACCTGTCTGATGATCACAAACTTCGAAACTTAACACAAGAATAACAATTTAAGGACATGTATCCAGTTATCACTTATACAAACCATAAACAAACAAGTAAACAGAGTACTAAGAAAAGAAACATGTAGACAGACACCATTAGTTCAGTTGCATATGAAAGCCCTTTAAAATAAATAAGAACTACACATTGACATATATACACTGCCATGTGTGAACTGGATAGCTGGTGGGAAAATGTTAAATAGCACAGGGAGTCCAGCCTGGAGTTCTGGAATGATCTAGAGGGACTGGGATGGGAACATGAGAGGGAGGCTCAAGAGGGAGGAGATATATACATAAATATGTGTGTGTGTGTGTGTGTGTGTGTGTGTGTGTGTATAGTTATGACTGATCTGTGTTGTACAATAGAAACCACTATAACACTGTAACAATTATTCTCCAATTAAAAAATAAATTTTAAAATTAAGAGCTACATTTCAACATGTCAAAATGATCACTATAGCATATACCTATGTTATAATTCAGTAAATGCAGTAAAATATATTAAAAAAGGATATGCCCCCTTCAGATACTTATTTAATCTTCATTTGATGAACAATTAATGCAGAGATATAAACATGTCCTGAAACTGTGTCATGGATCTCTTTTGTTGGTTTCTGTATAAAGGTAGAATCACTCATGTATCTGAGTTACCACTGAATGAAATATAATACTAAAAATAATTTCCACACTTATTAAGTGCCTCTCACATGTCAGATATAGTGCTATATGTTCTATCATTTCATGTAATAGCCAGAGAAATTCTTCTATATAAATTTATTATCATTTTAGAGGTGAGAAAGTTAAGGCTCACAGTAGATGAGCCAGGTTTTCAAGACTGCACTGGGAATCATAGATTTATAATGCACATCTTTCTAACTTAATCTTTTCCAGTCCTAAGACTCTATGAAAAGTCATGGCTCCTTAATCAAAAGGATACTTAAGCAGAAATACTAACCTAAAAGTTTAGGAAAGTCTTACATACTCTCTAGGCATCAGGGGAACTGACTATACCCTGAGAGGACCAAAAGACTGAAGGAGGCCCTTTTAGGCTGACATAGTTCTAAGCAGAAGAGGGAACTGAAGCTCCATTTATCCAAACTTCAAAATCCTATCACTGCCTTCAACCTAAGAGCACATGTAAAATCTCCTCCGGATATATGGTATCCTTAATGACTATCTCAATGTTCAGTCCTACAGGATAGAATGTCCTGCTCCAGCAAAAACTATTAAAATGGATGTAGAACTTTTTGCCATAAACTGAGGCATGAGTTCCAGTTCTACCAAAGAGTTATTTGTACATCTTTGGCCAAGACGAGCACAATCTTTCTTAAGTCCATTTTCACCAAAGTTTCAGGGAGCCAGATAATATAAGCAAATGTACTAGGTAAATTAGGAGAAGGCAATGGCACCCCACTCCAGTACTCTTGCCTGGAAAATCCCATGGATGGAGGAGCCTGGTGGGCTGCAGTCCATGGGGTCGCTAAGAGTCGGACACGACTGAGTGACTAGGTAAATTATAAGGGATTTATAGTCACAAATTATACATGAGATTAACTCATTTAATCATTTGCAAGAAATCCTATGGTCATAGTATACACTGGGTTAAGAATGTAGGGTCTAACTGACTATACCCCAATATAAAAGAAAAAGAAAAAAAGAAGCACAGAGAGGTTAAATGGTTTGCCAGAGAAACTGACAGTGAAGCCCAGGTCTGAGCAGAGAGTTCAGATTGACAACCTAGTCTCCTAATCATCACACCTGGTCCCTGTACAGGGCAGCATGCCTAACAAGCAGGGTAGAGTCACAGGAAAAGATACCAGCTGTGATGAAAAGATATAGGATGTCTTTAAAAAGGCAACAGGGAAAAGAAGCTATGGTGCTTCCAGACAATGGAAGATTATTCAGAGCAAATGAACAATGAAAAACATGGAAGAACATCAAATACATTTAATTAAGTGAAAGAAGTCAGTCTGAAAAGACTATATGCTATACGATTCTAACTATATCATATTTTGGAAAGGCAAAACTATGGAGACATGGTAAATACCATTGGTTTCCAGGGGTTGGGGGGAGGGATGAATAACTGGAGCACAGAGGACACTTAAAACATCAAAACTAAGTCTGTATGAAGTAATAACAGTAGATACACATCATTACTCATTTGTCAAAATGTACAGAATGAGCATCAAGAATGAACCCTAAAATGTAAATTATATAAAAAATGTAGAGTCTAGAACCATCTGCTAGTTGACTTGTCTAATTAGCACTAACAGCACTAACTAGCTATGTGATCTTGGGCAAGTTGTTTTATGTACTGGTGCCTTGTTTGTAAACTGGAGATAGTAATAGATTGTCAGAATTAAACATGCAATGTAAAATGAGGATAAATATGTAAAATGGGGAAAATAATAAGGATTGTTGTAGGAAATAAATGTGTAAATATATGCAAAACTTTTATCATGATACAATTGGCTAGGCATAATTATTAATGAAATCATTACCACACCACATCATCACCACTAGTATTATTATCAGTAAAGTTCACTAAAGCTGTAATAGTTCTTTAAATGATAACATCCTCAGAGCTTTCAAGTAAGATTAAAAAAAAAAAAAAAACCTGACCTCTAGCTTTAACAATAATAGCATTATCATTTTTCGGGGGATATGTAGACAGATGTCTACAAGTACACACTGAGACAGAAAAAAATGCACTTTTACCATTTTTATCACTTAGGCTGCTGCTGCTGCTAAGTCGCTTCAGTCGTGTCCGACTCCATGTGACCCCAGAGATGGGCAGCCCACCAGGATCCGCCATCCCTGGGATTCTCCAGGCAAGAACACTGGAGTGGGCTGCTATTTCCTTCTCCAATCCATGAAAGTGAAAAGTGAAAGTGAAGTCGCTCAGTCGTGCCTGACTCTTAGCGACCCCATGGACTGCAGCCTACCAGGCTCCTCCATCCATGGGATTTTCCAGGCAAGAGTACTGGAGTGGGGTGCCATTTAGATGCAAATGATGTTTATAAAGCTAGTCCTCTTTCTCATGAAAGTATTGCTTATGAAAATATTATTACAGAATAGTTTTTAATGAAAAACAAAGTTCATGAAGTCTCTTATTCCGATCTCTCGAAGCAACACATTATCTTCCCCCCATTAAAGACCTTTAGACCATCTGTCCCACCTAGGCTACCAGCTGTTATGATTGCCAGAAATATATTCTCAATTGTAGGTACTAATTACGTTTTTCCATGAGAACAAACTGTAGATTCGCTAAAGCAGTGACAGATTTTACTTTCTTGTAATCCAAAACACTGTGGACAGTGACTGCAGCCACAAAATTGAAAGATGCTTGCTCCTTGGAAGGAAAGCTATGACAAACCTAGACAGTGCATTGGAAAGCAAAGACATTTTGCTGACTAATGTCCATCTAGTCAAAGCTATGGTTTTTCCAGTAGTCATGTATGGATGTGAGGGTTGGACCATAAAGAAAGCTGAGTGCTGAAGAACTGATGCTTTTGAGTTATGCTGGAGAAGACTCTTGAGAGTCCCTTGGACTGCAGAGATATCAAACCAGTCTATCCTAAAAGAAATAAACCCTGAATATTCATTGAAAGGACGGATGCTGAAGCTCCAATACTTTGGTCACCTGATGCAAAGAACTGACTCGTTGGAAAAGACTATGATACTGGAAAAGATTGAAGGCAGGAGGAGAAGGGGACAACAGAGGATGAGATGGTTGGATGGCATCACTGACTCGATGAACATGAGTTTGAGCAAGCTCCGGGAGTTGGTGATGGACAAGGAAGTCTGGCATGAGGCAGTCCATGGGGTTGCAAAGAGTTGGGTATGACTGAGTGACTGAACTGAACTGATACACCAGAAACTAACATTGTAAATCAATATACTCCAATAAAAAATTTTAAGCGATGGTAAGGGTTTCCCTGGTGGCTCAGTGGTAGAGAATCCACTTGCCAATGTAGAAGACAGAGGTTTAATCCCTGACCCAGGAACACTGCACGTGCTGTAGAGCAACGAAGCCCATGTGGCACAACTACTGAGCCTGTGCTCTAGAGTCTGGGAGTCACAACTACTGAAGCCTGCACAGCCTAGAGCCCATGTTCTGCAACAAGAGGAGCCACTGCAATGACAAGCCAGAGCACCGCAACTAGAGAGTAGCCTCCACTCGCTGTAAGCAGATAAAAGCCCACTCAGCAAAGAAGATGCAGCATAGCCACAAGTAAAAAACCGATCTTTTTTTAAAAGTGACTGTAACAGAAACCAGCTGTGGGTTCAGAAGAAGTTACAATGAAATCACCAAATGAATTATAGAAATGAACCTTAACATACTATGCGTGATGATGTTATACAAAACACCCCTCATGCAATTAACTATTTTTAGCTAATAGTGACCGTAACTCTACCCAGAGACATTTTATTAAATCTTAGAAATTCAACAGCTAAGATACCCCCTTTCCCATCCCCTAATAAAACGTCTATAGAAAGGCTTAGGTCGAAGGCTTAGATTTTTAGAGGCCTTTATAGTCTATTGATCACATCTCCAAGACTTCTAACTCTCTCTCTCTCAAAACACGTTGTTTTGTGTACAATATTCTCTCCTTAACCTTCAACGTGGGAAGCCCCTTACCACTCTTTCGTCCTCTTGTCTTCTTCTCTGTGTGGGATTCCTTTGAGGAACTGTGTCTGCCTATGTGCTCTCAGCATCCTATATATTCATTACCTGATGTCCAAGATTCCATCAAGACTCTCAGGTTCCCTGAATTCAGATCTTAAATTTGTCACTACCACTTGACCTTGGGAAATATGTTCAACCTTCTCACCCTCAGTTTTGTTATCTGTTTATGGAGGATAATAATAATTGAGATTAAATGAGGGCATCTAACCTTAGAAATTTGTTGTGAAAAATTGATGTAAAGTTCTTAGAAAAAGGTTTCACAGTTCGCACTTGGTAGATGTTAACTATTTTATTATTATTTCATATCTGTAATGGTGACTCTTTTTTTCTCCTCTCCTCCTGATTCTTTTGCTCTGAATGCCCCTCATTCCCATCCCACATGCTAGCAACCTTGCCTATCCTTCAGAGCCCAGGACCACTGCCACTTCCCCCACCATTGCCCCTTGGTTTTTCACTCAAAAAGCATAAATTTCTCTTCTGAAACTCCTAGTGAGTAACCCAAAACTGGCATGTGCGTCTCATTTCTATGTTATAGTCTAGAGACTCATACCTACATCTTATCATATTTATAAATCTGTGCATCCTTGGAGAGCATGTTCTGTGTATTTTCCACTGGCCTTCCCCAACTGAGAACCCATAGTAAGTACATAATGGATCTGGGCTATTCAGTACAGTAGTCACTAACTTTTAAGTTTTAAATTATTTAAAATGAACTAAAACCATGAATTCATTAGTCTCATCAGCTAAATTTTATATAGTCAATAAGCCACATATGAAAATTGGCTTCTATACTGGACAGCACAGATACAGAACATTTCCATCATCAGAGAAAAGTCTACTGAACACCATTGCAAGAGATGGTACTTAAATATTCTGTGATGTTTAGGACTCTTCTGGATTTTACAATTATAATACTGTCTTCTTTAAAACTCTGTCTTAACATAAGCTCTTAGCAGTCCACAAATGCTCAGTTGTGTTTGACTCTTTGTGACCCTATGGGCTGCAGCCCGCCAGGCTCCTCTGTCCATGGGGTTTCTCCAGGCAAGAATACTGAAGTGGATTGCTGTGCCCTCCTTCAGGGGATCTTCCTGACCCAGGGATCGAACTTGTGTCTCCTGTACTCCTGCACTATAGGCAGATTCTTTACCCACTGAGCCACCTAGGAAGCCCAAACAAGTGCTCAAAAGTGAAAACAAAATTTACATCATAGAAATAATTTATCTTATGGGACTAGTGAAAAAAATCTTTTCTTGTATACATAGCAATGAGGACCCAACTAGCCTCTTATTGCAGCTGGCTGAAGAGCATTTTAACATGCAAAGCCATGTAGCTCTTTCAGATGATAAGCAGTCAGGTGATCAGCCCACCTGCTCTCTGGCTCTAGAATGACCGATCTCTTAAACAGTAGGTAATACATACCAAAGTCATGTTCAGATAAAGTTTTAAATAAAGATTTTTCAGGAAATAAAAGGAAATGATCCAATCCAATTTGCCCTAACATTAGGTGAGGCGACCACCTTGCAACATCTGCCTACTACACTTAGAATAAAACCCAAGCCTCTTCGAATGTTCTGGAAGCTACCTATCCCCTTAAGCTGCTTCTATCCATTCTCTCTCCATTGACTGCTGCCCCCAGCCACTGGCCTCTTTCAGTTCATGGAAACAGGTAGTTCTGGCCTCTCCAAGACCCCCTGTAGAGTTCACAGTATACTGCACAGCACAGTCTGCAAGGCAACTCCTAAATCTCCACTTCCTCAGGCCCGTCTTCCATGACCACTCATGGCAAAACAGTTCCTTCTTTTATTCTTCTTTATAGTACCTCTCATTTCCTTTCATTTATAATTTGGTATTTGTTTGTTAACCTGTCTCCCGCAACAAACATTAAGTTTGGTGAAGGTCAGGACTCCATTGTTTTAGTCTCCACTATTTATGCAGCATCTTATATTGTTGAATCTTAAAACTTCAGAAATATTTATTAAATAATAGAAAGAAATAGAATCCCAGATGCCTACATGACCGTGCTGAAGGAAACAAGGTAATGATTTGTATTTTAAAGAAACAAATTGTAAACTCATTTACTACTATGATTACCTTTATTGACAAGTGTGTGTATGAGAGAAAGAGGAGGAGGGAGGGTCTAGGAGAGACATGGAGAGAGGCAGAGGGAGAGAGGTTTAATGTTCAAAGTATCAAATTATAAAATGTATCATTTGTTCCGAATTCTAAGGTGTGAGAACTGTTCACATATTTTCAGAGAGAAAATTATGAGGCAGTCACTTTTGATACACAATATGAGATCTGATCACTCGGGGACACTGCAAACTAGGATTTAGTTTTTGATGTTCATTACATTTAGTGGGACGACCCAGAGGGAGGGTATGGGGAGGGAGGAGGGAGGAGGGTTCAGGATAGGGAACACAGGTATACCTGTGGCAGATTCATTTCGATATTTGGCAAAACTAATACAATATTGTAAAGTTTAAAAATAAAACAAAATTTAAAAAAAAATACTGGAGCAGTGCCCAGATAGAAAGTATCAAGATATTTAAGATTGATATAGCTAACTAAATGCCCTTTGAATAATAAAAAGAGGCTTTCCATTAAAAGTAATACATTTTTTCACTCTATCATTTGAGATGAATTAGAAAGTTGAAAATTAAAATAAAGAAGGCAGATATCTAATAAAATATGAGATGATCATAAAAAATGAGACATCCCTTTGGACTTATTTTTTCTTGTCTCTTATATAGTGTACATCAAATGTCAATGGAATAAACAAAATATGATACAAAGAATCATTTTAAAGACACTAAATTATATGTAGACAAACAGAGAGAACATTGTAACCTTGATTTCCTATATATGTTGACCCACATGCAGAACTGATTTATCTACTGCTAGAAAACACTTTTTGAAAATGAGCTAACAGGATCTATACAAATCTGAAAAAGCATTTAGGCTATATAAAAACATCAGAATTATGGGCACTGAATTTAGCTGATCAAGAGAAACAGATCATTATCAGAGGGGCAACTAATTCTGCTCTTTCTCTTTCATTTTAATTCATAGTCAAGATACAATTTTAACCTAATGTATTCTTAGAACTGGTATGGGCTTTAGAAAGGTCCAGATGCTTTGTTTGTTTTGCTGTGCTAATTTCACATTTGCATCATAATTGGATGTCTCTAAGATCACTGACATTTCAGTTGGTTTCAATGATCATTAAGGAGTTTTTTTTCTTTAATCTAAATTACATTCATGCTGATAGAGCTGCTCATATGCAAACAAACCCAGCAAAAATCAGCTGATTTCCACGTTAGAGGGCCATACTACTTTGAGACTCTCAGGTTTTAAAATCCTTGTCACTAGGAACTGAATGTCATGCAACTGCTAACTGAACATTATTATCACTGATGGGTGACTATCAGACATATCCACTGTGAGAAAAGACACTGAAATACAATTTCAGCTATGTTCTGTATTTCATTCTAAGGACCATGTTACCATTTAAAGAAAAAACAGTCTTTGTTTATGACTTCTAGTCATAAAACGCAGGTATCAATGTCAGTCACTGTTAATTTGTGAAAACCTGGTATTCTTTAATTTCTATGAAGTATGGCTAGAGGCCACTGGCATTCAGATATCAGTTCCCATGTGGGTAACCTGGTTTTGGACAGCTGTCCTGTGTGTCTTGACTAATCTGTGAAGTATGAGTTTAAAGTCAATGCTGTTGAAGGCCCCATTCAAAAGCTCTAATGTCCAACATTAAGTAAGACATCGGCATACCCTGGATTGAGGCCTGGATAATTTCTATAGACTATGCTTTCAGGGTCACTGAATTTTCCACCAGATAATACTAAAAATGATACATTTCCTTGGGACAAAGAAGTCAGAGTCATTCCATTTTGAAAGAAAGAAAATCATTTAAAATTTTACCCACCATTTAAGTTGCACAAGAAAATTTTTAAGAATTAAGTGATGGATGGAACTTAATTTTACACTGGATTTTGAAAATTCTCAGAGAAATTAGAAAACACAAGCATAAGCATTATGAAAATGTTTTAATGTTCTGAATAAACAAATACAAAGTGTATACGTGGTGATGTCAATGGAAATGTCTTCATTTCAGAATTTCTTGGGAATAGTCACAGCTCCACTATTACCTAGCACATGGTAGGTTTTCAATAAAGATGAGGTAGGTGAATGAATGAATGAATAGGTGTGTGAAGTCTTAGCAGTTACTCACATTGTTTTATATATAAGTAAATGTATTTAAAATATTTAAAATTAAAATTTTAAACCTTATTTATTAAATCTCTTATTTTAAAATGTCACAATGAGAGAATTTTACTTAAAAAGGGAAGACTAATATTTCTCAGTTGGACTCTAAGTTACTTCTTAGCTGACAAATAACAAATCTTCTTAATAACATCTTTCTTAATTCACATCTCTGCAAAGATTTTCCTGACAGGAAGTGTATTTGATATATATCTTAAAATTAAAAGTAGCTACAGATGCAATTCTGAAACTAATGTTTACAAAATAAAACACAAGGGAATAGAAAAGGTCTCCAATAGTGGTTTTGATTTGAATTTCTCTGATAATGAGTGATGTTGAGCATCATTTCATGTGTTTGTTAGCCATCTGTATGTCTTCTTTGGAGAAATGTCTATTTAGTTCTTTGGCCCATTTTTTGATTGGGACAGGTACCATGTCACACCAGTCAGAATGGCTGCGATCCAAAAGTCTACAAATAATAAATGCTGGAGAGGGTGTGGAGAAAAGGGAACCCTCTTACACTGTTGGTGGGAATGCAAACTAGTACAGCCACTATGGAGAACAGTGTGGAGATTCCTGAAAAAGCTGGAAATAGAACTGCCTTATGATCCAGCAATCCCACTGCTGGGCATATACACTGAGGAAACCAGAAGGGAAAGAGACACATGTACCCCAATGTTCATCGCAGCACTGTTTATAATAGCCAGGACATGGAAGCAACCTAGATGCCCATCAGCAGATGAATGGATAAGAAAGCTATGGTACATATACACAATGGAGTATTACTCAGCCATTAAAAAGAAAACATTTGTATCAGTTCTAATGAGGTGGATGAAACTGGAGCCTATTATACAGAGTGAAGTAAGCCAGAAGGAAAAACACCAATACAGTATACTAACGCATATATATGGAATTTAGACAGATGGTAACAATAACCCTGTGTACAAGACAGCAAAAGAGACACTGATGTATAGAACAGTCTCATGGACTCTATGGGAGAGGGAGAGGGTGGGAAGATTTGGGAGAATGGCCTTGAAACATGTAAAATATCATGTAAGAAATGAGATGCCAGTCCAGGTTCGATGCACGATACTGGATGCTTGGGGCTAGTGCACTGGGACGACCCAGAGGGATGGTATGGGGAGGGAGGAGGGAGGAGGGTTCAGGATGGGGAACACATGTATACCTGTGGCGGATTCATTTTGATATTTGGCAAAACTAATACAATTATGTAAAGTTTAAAAAATAAAAAAATTAAAAAAAATAAAATAATAATAAAAAAATAAATGAACAAATCTTTAAAAAGCAAAAAAAAAAGAAAAGAAAAGAAAAGGTCTCCAAGCTACTGTGGAAGCAAAATGTACCATCAGTAAATAAAGCAGGCATTGACTTTCCATCAGGATCATGAAAGGATTTATCAGATTTCTACCTGGCATCCAAGCATATGATTTACCAAAAGACATATGACATACTGATATTATCTTCACAAGACATAAGACAAATAATATTTCAATTTTTCTTACACTTTAAGAAAATAAAATGGCAAACAGCACACCAAGAATTTTTTATTAGATGTTAATAAAACTGTTAAATTTGGCAGTCTCCAGAAGCAGAACAATTCTCCAGAAATCTTCCTGTGATTTTTCTACAGGAAGCGAAAAAAGACAGTCCCTTTCCTCCAGAATTTTATTAAGGACAAATCCAGAGTCTCAAACCAATAATCAAATGGGTAGATATAGCCATGAAGTATTAAACTCAATGTGTTGCCCATTACTCTGTATAACATTATTCAAAATCAAATGTTTTTACGGTCTCTTGTTATTTTCTAACCATACATACAACTAGTGGTCAGCTCCATGGTAAACTGTTAGTTTTCATAGTGTTGTTTCCATATGTGTATTACAACGTGGTAGAGATTATTTGCCCAGCATATATAGCATATGGTTTACTTATATTTAAACAGAATACAAATCAAATTAACAAGTTAAAATATAAGATTTCTACCCAAACAAAATATTTTATTGAAATATTTATCCAATAATTTTAACATAAATAATATACTTGGCCAAAGTGTTAGAAATTAAATATTAATGTAATTTTTCCTAATTCATTATTTAGAAATAGCACATACATGGCTTGGAAAAATATCTAATTTGCTACTTCTCTATTTCAAGTGCTCTCTTCTCTTAACACCATGTTTAAAATCAGTAAGAAAGATCCTTTTTAGGCAAATGCTTCATATAAGAGCTGACTTCAGAGAAGTGATATTGTCAATTATAACTTTGCACTTCTATAGTATATATCTTGAGAAGGCAATGGCACCCCACTCCAGTGCTCCTGCCTGGAGAATCCCATGGACGGGGGAGCCTGGAGGGCTGCAGTCCATGGGGTCGCTGAGGGTCGGACATGACTGAGCAAGTTCACTTTCACTTTTCACTTTCATGCATTGGAGAAGGAAATGGCAACCCACTCCAGTGTTCTTGCCTGGAGAATCCCAGGGACGGGGGAGCCTGGTGGGCTGCCGTCTTTGGGGTCACTAAGAGTCGGACACGACTGAAGCGACTTAGCAGCAGCAGCAAACAGTATATATCTTAAAAAAGATTTTTTCTTATTACTTGTTTACTTAAATGAAAGAAAATATATCACATGGGTAAATAGAATTTAACTCACCAGAGTTTAACTTGAGTTTAGCCAGAGGTTAAAGAAAATCATATGCTATATGATTCAACTCTTTTCAGATAAAATATGAATTTCAAAGAAATGTAAGTTTTCAACAGATTGCTTCACACTTCTTGCCTAGACATTGGCATGCATACCATTTCTATTTGGTCTTCAGAAAAAATACAGTCCTTCTAGATCTCCTACATTACAGTATATTTGTCAGTTAGAAAAAAAATTAAAATTCATGGACTGCACCCCAAATACACTGAATAAGAACAGGGTAAGACAGAATGATGGAGTCTGCATATCAATGGGCACAGAAGATATTTCTTACACATCCCAAAAATGAGAACTACTATTTTGAGAATTCATGCTAAAAAAAAAAAAAATCCATTCAGTAATTAAACCTTAAAGTGTCTTGGCTCTGTTATATTTCAATTTTAAGAGAGGATTTTTAGGAAGCCCTTCTAGTAAACCACAAAAGATGATCTCCAATCCCTCCCAATCCTATATATGTACACCCATCTACAGTGTGACTTTACAGCTCTTCTAGGAAGAGACGGAATGGAGATCTCTACTTCTTGCTAACAGGTCTTTGGCATGTGACACGCTTCAGTGTGACAGAAGCAGAGATTTGATAAGTCCTTGTACTTATGAAGCTTGCCCTGCCTTGCTGCTGCCACAGGAAGAAGCCTGGACCAGACTGCAAGAGACTAGAGACACATGACTCAGTTGTCTCCACCAATGCAGTTAGCACCCAAACACATGAAGGAGTTCATCCAATGTCAGCCTACCCCTAGCAGACCGCGGCTTTGAATCTGAGCCCCGGAGACGCCTGGAGAAGAACTGTCCAACTGGGCCCAGCCCAAATTGCCAACCTATAGTATTACAAGTTAATAAATGACTGTTGTTTTAGGACATTAATATTGTGGGTGGTTTATTATACAGCAAAAGCTAACTGACATGCTCCTTCTCAGTAGAAGAAAAGTAAATAGAAGATGAAGTTTCTGAAGTCAATTTTGGTGGTGCTAAAACTCTACCACACCCATGTATTATTTTCAAATTTTTCATTTAAGGCCCTGATGTAAGTGTTAAACAAATTTGCATAGGGCCATTTGAATTTCAGACATTTTGCCCTACCTAATCAAATGCTACTGAGAGATGTTACCAATTCAGGAAGGAGGGGAAAAAAAAAAAAACTTCCTAAAAAAACAATAAACATTAAACACACATACACACACACACACACAAGTAGAGAATCAACTGTGACATTTAGTTTTGACTTTAACAAAGGAATTTCACTTGCATTACTGAAAATCTAAGTTTACCATGGTAACTGCTTCCTAATGTGTCACTTTTATTTCCAATGAAGGTATTTGTAGAGGATGAAGAGAATTACACTAGAACATGAAATTCTCAACATAATGTTTGTGCGAGGTATCTTGAAAATCCTATCATCAGGCTGCCTTTAGATGAAAGTTCTTTATTACATTTATGATAATTAGAACTGTTCCCACATGATTGAAGATAATGACATAAAGTAAGTGACTATACTTTAAAAACTGTCTAAGACTAAAAATGCTACATATTATAACAACAATATATTAAGGAGAATTCCATTATGTAGACTCATTCACTGATTTATTTATTAGGTTGGTGCAAAAGTAATTGCAGGTTTGCACTGTTAAACTTTGCCGTTTGGTACTGGAATACATTCTTAAACGTGGTTATTTATACATCATTTTAATGCACATTTCTCGCTTTCAGTTTGTTTGTCTTTTTGCTAATGACATTACTTGCTTTGTATTTTATATTTATTTTAGACTTAGGGAATGATGTTAGACAAAAAGCAAATCCAAGCAATGTATTCAAGTTCAAAATCAGTCGTAAAGCAGCTGAGAAAACTTGCAACATCAAGAACACATTTAGCTCAGAAACTGCTAACAAATGTACAGTGCAAGAGTGTTTTAAGAAGTTTTGCAAACAAAATGAGAGCCTTGAAGATAAGAGGCACAGTGGCTGGCCATCAGAAGTTGACAGCAACCAACTGAAAGGATCATGGAAGCTGATCTTCTTACAACTACAAGAGAAGATGCCAAAGAACTCAAGATCAGCCATTCTACAGTCATTTGGCATTTGAAGAAAATTGAAAAGATGAAAAAGCTTGATAAATGGGTGCCTTATGAGCTGACCGCAAATCAAAAAATCATAGTTTTAAAATGTGGTTTTCTCTTATTCTATGCAGCAATTTCTCAATTGGATTGCAACAAGCAATGAAAAGTGGACTTTATACAACAACCAGCTCAGTGGTTAGACCAAGAAGTTCCAAAGCACTTTCCAAAGCAAACTAGCACCAAAAAAAGATCATGGTCACTGTTTGGGTCTGCTGCCAGTTTGATCCACGACAGCTTTCTGAATCCACACAAAACCGTTACATCTGAGAAATATGCTCAGCAAATTGATGAGACGCACTGAAAACTGCAACACCTACAGCCAGCATTGGCCAACAGGAAGGGCCCAATTCTTCTCCATGACAACGCCCGACTGCCCTTGGCACAACCAGTGCTTCCAAAGTTGAATGAATTGGGCTACAGTGTTTTGCCCCATCCACCATATTCACCTGACCTCTCACCAATGGACTACCACTTCTTCAACATTTCAACAACTTGATGCCGGGGAAATGTTTCCACAACCAGGAGGAAGAAAATACTTTCCAAGAGTCTGTCGAATCTTGAAGCATGAATTTTTATGCTACAGGAATAAACAAATTTATTTCTCCTTGGCAAAAATGTGTTGAGTGCAATGGTTTCTATCTTGATTAATAAAGAAGTGTTTCAGCCCAGTTATAATGATTTAAAATTCATGGTCCATAATTGCAATTATGTTTGCACTAACCTAATAACATAAGCCTACCTACTCTGTGCACATGTTTAAGTATCAGAGATGTGGAAGTTAATAAGATGGAAAATGCTCTGCTGTAATGGAAATTATATTTTAGCAGGGAGAACAAGCTAATTCCCAATATTTATAGGCTGTGAAGAAAACAAGACAGGAAAATGTGAAAGTTCATGTCAAGAAAGGGCAGAAGCAACATAAGGGTAGGGGAGTAAGAGGTACAAACTATTAGGTATAAAATAAGCTACAATGATATACTGTACCACATGGGGAATACAGTCAATAATTCATAAGTATAAATGGAATATAACATTTAAAATTGTGAATCATTATGTTGTACACCTTTAACATACAATATTACTTCAATTCAAAAAGATGCTAAAAATAAAATTAAATATAACACAATTAATTATAAACTGGACAAAACTCTTTGCTATGAATAACAAAAATTTATTTTTTCTAAATTAACTGTATACATATCATTTGCATATGATGAGAACTGAGCTAATAATAAGTAGAAATGGTTATGCTTAAGATTTTTAATAAAAATTGAAAATCTAGGAATGATGGGAGAAGGAGCCTTAAAATATTTTTTGACTGTCAATAGAAAAAAATGTTTAAAAATATATAGAACTAAATAATATAAAAAATAAATTACAATGGAAATTACTTTGAATAAAGTAGTGTATAGTGTCAATATTTCTTCACATGCAATATTTTTGGTAATATAATCTATTATCTCATAAAAGTAGACTTAAGACTATATCTTATAATAACCCAACTAGTTAACAACATGAACATGTACAAGTATAAAAATGTTAAAATACAAAATCATTTTCACTTGTGTTTAAATACTTCACACTAAACTGGTATTCAGTATAGTCTATAGTACACTTTAACAAAAAATGGCTAGTCATTACATCTCAAATTCCTTCCCAGTAAAACTAATAAAACTGTGTTCAAGTTCCATAACTGGTCAGAAAAAAGAAAGAAGGAAGGAACATAAGAGTCTCAGGGATAAACCAAAGGAAATGGAATAAAAATGCATTTCTTGGGAAACTTTAACGTCTAACGCTACAGAGGATATATTTTTTCAAATATTGAAAAATTTAATGTATTAATAAATTGAAACAAAGGAAGAATTTCAGAGGCCAAAAATATAGTTATAGCCAATACTAGTTTATAAAATTAAGTACCAAAGTTGGCTTTCATCCTGAGGATTTCTGCCAAATTCTAGAAAACGTAATATTCTTCTTTGAAATATAATCTGAGCAGAGAGGACAGGAAATCGACACATAAATACAGAACAACAAAACTGAAGAATAATCTTGCTGGACTTTCCTGGTGGCCTAGTGGTTAAGACTTTATGCTGCCAATACAGGGGACACTGGTTTGATTCTGGCCGGGGAACTAGGGTCCTACATGCCGTGTGGTCAAAATTAATTAAAATACATAAAAAAATTAATTAAATACATAAATAAATATAATAGTTAAACAACTTATTATTTCTGGATTTTCCACTTAATATTTTAGGTGGATTCAAGGCTCAGCTGATAAAGAGTCCACCTGCAACTCGGGAGACCTCGGTTGGATCCCTCTGTTGGGAAGATCCCCTGGAGAAGGGAATGGCTACCCACTCCAGTATTCTGGCCTGGAGAATTCCATGGACTCTATATCCTTGAGGTCACAGAGTCAGACACGACTGAGCAACTTTCACTTTTAATCTTGCCACACAAAAAGATAAACAGTAAACTGCCTGTTCTGAATTTGGCACTGTGTTGAGCGTAAATAAACTCTCCTGAGATTTCATAATCACAAGCTAGACCTCATATGGATTCACAGTCTAAATTTACACTACTGTATCACTAAAAATGCAGCAAGACTAGGATTTAATATAGAGTGTTCCAGGTGTCACAGTGCTCCCTGATGTCTGAAATAACAAACAAAAAGTTTTCTCTAGGGGAAAACTCCTTCAACCCAGACCTCAAAGATTTCCCATTTATAAAATTTTAAGTAAAATTAGAAGCTTTAAGTTAAAAACAGGGGGGAAAGCACCATGCTTCCCAGATAGCTCAGCAGGTAAAGAATCCGCCTACAGTACGGGTTCGATGTGGGTTCGATCCCTGGGTTGGAAAGATCCGTTGGAGTAGGGAAATGGCAACCCATTCCAGTGTTCTTGCCTGGAAAATTTCATGGACAGTTCATACAGTCACAAAGTGTCAGACATGACTTACTGACTGAGCATATGAACAAGAGTTGAGGAAAAAACACAGTAGAAGAAGATCCACAAATAACTTCACTTATTGTAACTACTGCCACAGAATACTAACTACATGTATTAACATCATAAAAAATTAAAATTTAAAATACGACTTAGGGGTAAGAAACTCAATTTTAAAAATAACTGAGTGTATTAAAAATCTAAAGGAATTTTTATTAATAATATATAATTATCTAAATTAATACTCAAAAAATGTCTAAACAGATTAAACACACAATATTAGATTTGTAAACTTGGAAGCAGTTTCAAAGAAATCATCTTAATTTAAGCACAGAAAAATAAAGACATAGGAAATAAGAAAAAATATTTAAGATATACCAAGGTATCGTAAGAAGATCTAACACAGCATAATTGAATTTCCAGAAGACGATAATAGAGATGAAGTAGCAATATTTGAGGAGATAACCAGAAAACTGCAAAACTGTTGAAAGATATGAATCCTGAACTCTACGAAAAAATATAAATTGAAGATAGCACAAATAAAAAGAAATTCACTCCAAGATACATACAGTGAACCTTTATTTGCAGTTAATTTTTCCTTCCATAATTTGCCTTTTCATTTTATTGATTGTTTTCTTTGCTGTGCAGAAGCTTTTCAGTTTGATGTAGTCCCATTTATTTATTTCTATCTTGCTTCCTGTGTTTTTGGTGTGGTATGTGTGTGTGTGTGTGTTAGTCACTCAGCCAGGTCCAGCTCTTTGTGACTCCATGGACTGTAGCCCACCAGGCTCCTCTGTCCAGGAGATTCTTTCAGGCAAGAGTACTGGAGTGGGTCTCCAGGGCATCTTCCTGACCCAGAGATCAAACCCCAGTCTCCTGCATTGCAGGCAGATTCTTTACTGTCTGAGCTGCCAGGGAAGCCCATGTTTTTGGTGTGATAGACAAATAATCATTTCTAAGACCAAAGTCAAAAAGCTTTTCTCCTATGTGTTCTTTTAAGTGTTTTAAGGTTTTAGGTCTTACATTTAAGTTTTTTAGCCCATTCCAAGGTAACTTTCATGCTGGGTGTGTGGTAGGGGTCCAGTTTTACTCTTTTGCATATGAATATCCAGTTTCCCAGTAATATTTATTGAAGAGGCTATCCTTTCCCCAAAGTGTGTTCTTGATGCTTTTTTATCAAATATTAGTTGACCATATATTGTGGGCTTACTTCTGGGCACTTTACTCTTTCCCTTTGGTCTTTATGCTATGTTTATGCCAGTGTTGTACGACTTTGATTACTACAAATCAATTACTATGTACACTACACTAACAGAATGAAGGATAAAAATCTTAAGATTATCTCGGTAGGTGAGGAAAAGGATTTGACAGATTTCAACTCTTTCATGATAAAAAAAACCTCTCAACAAATGAGGTAGAAAAGAAATGTACCTCACCATAAGAAGGACAAATCTAACATCCCTGGTAGCTTAGAGGGTAAAGCGTCTGCCTGCAATGTAGGAGACTCGGGTCCAATCCCTGGGTCGGGAAGATCCCCTGGAGAAGGAAATGGCAATCCACTCCAGTACTTTTGCCTGGAAAATCCCATGGACGGAGGATCCTCGTAGGCTACAGTCCATGAGGTCACAAAGAGTTGGACACGACTGAGCGACAACACGTTTAACATCATACTCAATAGCGAAATACTAAAAGTTTTTCCTATAAGATGAGGAATAAGACAAAGATGACACTCTCACCACTTCTATTCAATAAAGTACTGAAAGTTCTAGCCAGAGCAATTAGGCAAGAAAAAGAAAAAGCACACAAATTGAGAAGGATAAAGTAAAAATTTCTCAGTTTATAGATGACAATAGAAAAAATTGTAGGAACTAATAGACAAATTTAGTAAAGTTGCAGAACAACTTATGAAAATCATTTGTGGTTCTATTCACTAACAATGAATTATCTGAAAGAAAAATTAAGAAAATGATCCCATATCAAAAGCATGAAAAACAGTAAAATACTTAGGAATAAATTTAACCATAGACATGAAAGACATGTGCAATGAAAACTCTAAGACACTGATAAAAGAAAAAAGTATTTCAGCAATGTCAGAGGTTTCATTGATTTAAAAAAGACACATAAATAAATAGAATGATATCCTAAGCTTGTGGATTGGAAGAATATTGTTAAAATATCTCTATTGCTCAAAGTGATCTAAAAATTCAATGCAATCCCAATTAAAAGTACAGTGGCATTTTTCAAAGGAGAAAAAAAAGTATTCCTAAAAGGAACATGTGTACATGCTAAGTCACTTCAGTCATGTCCAACTCTGTGTGACCCTATGGACAAATGTAAATGAAACCAAAAAACAAAACAATGCTGAAAAGTAACAAGGTCCTAAATAAATGAAGATTCCATGTTCACATATATCATTCAATAGCATTTTCCAAAGAACCTAACAAACTTATGCTAAAAATGATATGGAAAAGAAAAGAGAGAAGACTAGTCAAGATACACTTGAAAAAACAAAGTAAAAAATTTTCTTGGCCATAAATTTTTTAAAAAACAAAAGTATGATAATTAATGTACTGCAACACTGGCATAAGAATGGAAGGTATAATGCGGCGAGTTCAAAGACAGACTCAGCACAATATACAGACAATATAGGGTGGAACTTGTTGATTGGAGGAATAAGCATGGTCACAGGGCAACTAATTATCCACACAGTAAACATAAATTTGAAACTTCCTTTTAACGCAGATGAATCAAATTCACAAATAAAAATGGCAAATTTTTTACATTTCTATAAAATATAGAAAAAGCATCACTATGAACTTGGAATAGAGTAAGATTTTTTTTAATCAGATACAAAGTGTAAACCATGAACGACAGTGGCAAATTCTACTTTTATAAATGTTTTAAAAGAGTGAAAAGATGTACCAGAGATAACAAAACACTCACTAATGTTTGAGTATTTTTGACAAACTCTATATTGAAAAAAACCCACAAGAAGAAATAGATTATTTCAATAGGCCTACATCTATTAAAGAAATTGAACCAATTAACAATCTTCCAAAACAGAAAGTACCATGTCTGGACGGATTCACAGGAAAATTCTGTAATACTAAACATTTAATGAAGAAATTATACGAATTTTCTATGATCTCCTTCACAGGACAGAAGCAGACGCACGTTACTACCCTAATATCCAAACCAGACAGACATTACAAGAAAAGAAACCAATATTTCTTATGAATAGATGCAAAGATCCTCAACAAAATATTATCAAACTAAATCTAAAAAAGTATAAAAATAAATATACATCACCACAAAGTGAGATTTCACCCAGATATGTAAGGCAGTTCAACATTTGAAAATCAGTTAATTTAATCTATCACATCAACACACACATACACATAAAAATCACATGATCACATTGATAGAGAAGAAGCATCTGAAAAAACCCAATACTCATTCATGATAAATTATTTCAGTAAATTAAGGAGAGAGAAACTTTCTAAATTTTTTAGAGACAACCTTCAAAAACCTACATCTAACACCATATTTCATGATGAGAAAAATTAAGCTTTCCCACTAATAACAGGCACAAAGACAAGGATGTTCCTTTTTACCATTCCTTTTCAATATCTTACTAAAAGTACTTGCTGATGAAACAAGGCAGGAAAAGGAAAAGGTATAGAGATGGGGAAGACAGATATAACTTTTTTCCCAGATAACATGATTATCAATGTAAAACATCTTAAAAGTCAACAAAAAATTTACAGGATCTAATAAGCAACTATAGCAAAGTTGCAGGATACAAGGTTAATATACACAAGTCAATTGCTTTCCTATACGCCATCAATGACAAGTGTAGTTAGAAGTTAAGATCATAATACCATTCACATTAGCACCCCAAAAGTGAAATTGGGGTGCTATAATAAAGTATAAATCTAATAAAGTATAAATCTAATAAAATATGCACAATATATATATGAGGAATACTACAAAACTTTGATGAATGAAATCAAAGAACTAAATAAATGGAGAGATAGTCTATGCCCATGGATAGGTAGCCTCAATATTGTTAAGATGTCTGTTTTTCCCAACTCAGTAGATAGATGCAATGCAACCCACTAAAATCCCCAGCAAATTATTTTATGGATATTGACAAATTGATTCTGAAGTTTATATGAGGAAGAAAAAGGTCCAGAATTGAGAAATAACAAAGTTGAAACACTGATTCTATACAACTTTAAGACATATAACACTTCAATAGAGTATGGTATTGGCAAATAACAAACAGATCAGTGCAACAGAACAGAGAACCAAGAAACAGACTCCTGTAATATAGTCAACTGATCTATGACAAAGGATCAAAGACAATAAAATGGGGCAAAGAGAGTTACTTCAACAAAAGATGCTAGAACAAGAAGATGTCTACATATTAAAAAGACTAAACACAGACCTTACACATTTCACCAAAATGGATCATTAAACTCAAAATGAACCATAGATCTAAAATGTAAAACTATGAAAATTCCAACAAACAACATAGGAGAAAACCTAGATGATCTTTGGTATAAAGATGTCTTTTTAAAATACACCAAAGACATACTCCATAAATGAAATAATTGATAAGCTAGATTTCATTGAAAATTTTTTTTTTTAAATAAAACTTCTGCTCTGCAAATGACTATGTCAAGAGAATTAGAAGATAAGCCACAAACTGGGAGAAAATATTTGCAAAAGACACAACTGGTAACAGACTGCTATCTGAAATATACAAAGAACTCTTACCACTCAACAATAAGAAAATAAGCAACCTGATTAAAATATGGGCCAAAGACTTTAACATTCATCTCATCAAAGAAGTAAATGACAAATAAGCATATGAAGAGATGTTTCACATCATACATCATCGAGACAATGCAGATTAAAACAACAGTGAGATACCCCTATATACCTCTTAGAATGGCCAAAATTCAGAAAACTGATGATACTAGATCCTAGTGAGAATGTGGAGGAATGGGAACTCTCATGCACTGTAGTGGAAATGTAAAATGTTAGAGTCCCTTTAGAAGATAGTTTGGTGGTTTCTTACTCAACTAAAAATACTCTTACCATACAATCTAGCACTCACACTCCTTTATACTTACCCAGAGGGGCTGAAAACCTATATTCATACACAAATCTGCACAGGGATATTTATAGCAGTTTTATTAATAACTGCCAAAACTTGGAAACAACCAAGATGTCTTTCAGTAGGTCAATTAATATATAAATTTTGGTACAGTCAGCTAATGGAATATTATATAGCACTAAAAAGAAGTGAGTTCTCAAATCATAAAGAGATACAGAGGGAAATTAAACACATACTACTAAGTGCAATATTACTAAGTGCAATACTAAGCCAATCTGAGAAGGCTACATACTACATACAATAACCATACTGAGAAGGCATACATACATAGTAGAAGTTCAACTATGACATTCTGGGAAAGGAAAAATTTATAAAGAGAGTAAAAAGTCAGTGGTTTCTAAAGAAGAGAGATGAATAGGTAGAGGATTTGGGGGATGGCAAAAATATTCTATATGATACATAATGAGAGATATATGTCATCATACGTTTGTCCAGATCCACAGTCTGTCTAGTCAAGGCTATGGTTTTTCCGGTGGTCATGTATGGATGTGAGAGTTGGACTGTGAAGAAAGCTGAGTGCCAAAGAATTGATGCTTTTGAACTGTGGTGTTAGAGAAGACTCTTGAGAGTCCCTTGGACTGCAAGGAGATCCAACCAGTCCATTCTGAAGGAGATCAGCCCTGGGATTTCTTTGGAAGGAATGATGCTAAAGCTGAAACTCTAGTACTTTGGCCACCTCATGAGAAGAGTTGACTCATTGGAAAAGACTCTGATGCTGGGAGGGATTGGGGGCAGGAGGGGAAGGGGACGACAAAGGATGAGATGGCTGGATGGCATCACTAACTCCATGGACGTGAGTCTCAGTGATCTCTGGGAGTTGGTGATGGACAGCAGGCCTGGTGTGCTGCGATTCATGGGGTCGCAAATGGTCGGACACGACTGAGCGACTGAACTGAACTGAAGATAAACTATGGAATGGGGTGATTATAAGTCAATGTAGGTTCATCCTTAGTAAAAAATAAATAAATAAATAAAGACTGAAGTCATATTGACAATAAGGAAAGACTATGCACATGTAGATATAGGGGGGTCTATGGGACATTTCCTTGTCTCTATCTCAATTTTGCTGTAATCCTAAAAGTACTCCAAATAATTTTTTAAAAAAAAAACCTGAAAGATTTTAAATTGCCTATCAAAAATAAAAAGATTTTCAGTCTCATCAGTAATTTGGTAAATGCAATATAACTATGAAATATCATTGTATACCTGCCAACCACCTCAAAATTCTACACTGTCCAACAGTAAGCATAGATGGCTGTGTGAATCAATTCAAGCTTTCAGCAATTACCAGAGTGTAGACGGGATTAACTACAAGGAAGTAAACAACTTTAGAAAACATTTTAGCATCACATATTATGCTTTTAATTTTCACTCTGTGTTCTAACAACTCTTCTTTAAAGAAATGTTTGTACACATGGGGGCATGCATGAGAATGATCTTTCCTGTTTGTGATACGAAAGATTAGAACCAAACCAAATTTTAATCAAAAATAGGAAGAAAAAATGGAATGAGGTATGCTTATTCCATTCAATAATGAAAATGAATGAACCACAGGTAATTGCTTCAGTATGGACTCACCTCAAAGATGTAATATTTAAAAATTAAAAAGTCACAAAAAAATACATGTAGTATAACTCAATTTTATATAGTTCAACTACAACCAAAACTAAAAATACTGGATTTACTTATGGGAACAGGCAGAGGTGGTAAAACTAAAAGGGGTAGCAAGGCAAAATTCAGGGCAGTGGTTACTTTTGGGGGTTACTGATTGTTAAATCAAAAAGAGGCCCAGAAAGGAACCCTAAATCACCTGTTTTCTCTTTGAGATGGAAATGGGTACATGGTTTTGTTGTTGTTAATTTTTAAGTGAAATCATTTAGCATGATATATTTCATACCAAAATTTTTTAAATTACAGAGAGAAATGAATGAAAGGACTCAGCTGTACTTCCTGATGACATGCCTTTTCTTCTTTGGACACCCTGAGAAAACTCAGTTATTGTACATCAACAGCTTTTGCCTGAAAGTAAAGAGTAGAAGGGAGATAACTGCCTCACTTTCAACTGAGACTGAGAATCTATAACCTGCTGGAAGAACCCAGGTGTTCAATAATGCCAAGAAATGTCCTATTTTTCCAAGTTCTAACCCAAGAGAAAGGTGTTTACACCTATCTCATTTTATTCTCATTTCTACATTTCCAGAATTCAAAAAAAAAGATATGTATTTTGAAATAAATCACAAAACATGGCTGTTGGTAAATGTGCAGTTAACTAATCTCTAACATCACAATATTTTAACGTGACACCTTATTTCACACTGTAAAAGGAACTGTTCCTTAAAAAAGAGGAAAATGGTATGAGAGAGAGAAATAAAAAGTCCTGTCAAAAAGGAAAGAAGCTTCTTCCCAGAAAGCCCCAACACATGTCTTTTGGCTTTAATTAGTTCCAGGGTCCTGAATACAGTTCTGTAATCAGAGCCTTGGATCTACCAATGGCCTTAATCCAGAAGTTGGATGGATTTATCTTTTCCCAAAATGCAGATATTTAGGGGGAAAGAATTGAAAGCTCAAACACAAACAGGAATACATATCAAGAGTCAGGGGCAGAGATACCAAACAGACTCCCCAAAATTGACAACCAACCATTTTGAGGGTCTCCACAGATTTTCCGTTTCTCCTCCACAGCTCAGGAGCATAATTAAATAAGTAAATTTCTGATGCAGTCATGCACATTTTTCAAAATGAACTTGCTCCCAAATTTAAATTCATTTAATTGAGATGGCACAAAGACAGAAAGAAAATTTCATAAATTGGCTTTCTGGACCCTGAATGACCTAACGCTGATTATATTCCATTGCTAGTGAATAACTTTTCTTAGAAATTCCATCAATATTTCTACCAAAAGAATTCTTTTAGGCAGTAGTGGGCCAATTATCCCCAGGCCAATTTTTCTCCCTATGCCTGTCATTTTGTGAAATTATATTAAATTCTGTTAAAAGCATTCCATAAATAATGAATTAGGACAAAAATAATTCATTACTCACTTAAGTGCCATAAAATATTGACTACGAAATTTAAGGATAAAAAAGTAATTTCTAATTCACATACTTTACACCAGATAATAAGGCCTGTATCTGCTGCTATATTGTGAAAAAGAAAGTATTACCCTTGGCTATTTCCTTTGAGGCTCCAGAGGGCAAAAAGAGGGGGGCACAATCTTTTTATCCTCAAATCTGCCATACCAGCAGCAGTAATTAAGAGGAACCCATGAAAATGACATGAAGAAAAGTCAGAAGACCAGGGGGCCAGGTCTTTTAATGTCGATCTAAATATTTCTGTTGTCTTAACAAATTGTTCACACTCTCATTCTGTAAAAGTGAGGCCACTGCAATGGATTAGCCATAAGACCCTTCTGGACTCATAATTCTACATTGGGCTACAATGGTGAGAGGGCATGGTCTCCTGGAGAACCTCCTCATCTCAGCTAAGAAGAGTGTAAATCCTTCCTTAGTGAATTTCTTCTAAGTATTCTGACTTATCCTCATTTAATATCTCCTGATACATAATATTATGATTACAAACCTTTTTTGAATTCATATTGGTTTATTTTTCTATAGTCCAGTGATGTCACTTAAAACATAGTTCAGGGCTTCCCTGGTGGTTCCGTACTTAAGAGTCCACCTTGCAATGCAGGGGACACCAGTTAGATCCCTGGTGCAGAAAAATCCAACGTGCCACGGGACAGCTAAGCCTGTGCACCACAAGCACTGTGCCTGTGAATCTCAGCTACTGAAGCCCACTGACCCTAGAAACTATGCTCTAAAACAAGAGAAGCCACTGCAATGAGGAGCCTAGAGAGTAGCCCCCACAAGTGCAACTAGAGAAAGCCCATGTGCAGCAACAAAGACCCAGTGCAGTCAAAAATAACAAACTAAAATTACACCCACCCCAAAAAAAATAAAACACATCATTCAGCAATCTGTACCAAGTTCTATGCTTAATGGCCCACCATTTCCCTTTGGTCAGTTTTACATGGTGTGCATTTATATCTATAGGGAGGAAAATGCAGTCTGGGGTTTTGTATCCTCAGGTTAAAAAAAATCCTCTGTATTTTCTCAGTGGACTACAAAATTTCCTTTTCATATTATACTTGACCAAAGTAGGAACAAAATTACACTTGAATATCTCATATTCCTATAATCCATGATAGTTAAACGATATTTACTGCTACACATGACTTTATACTCATTCCCCTCAAATAGTTAAGTTACTTAGGATATAGTAAGCAAGATAAAAAGTTATTTTTAAGGACACAATTATTTTCCTTGGATTAAAATTACTCTCTAGAAGGCAACATGACTCCAACAGTTTAGACAAAGATAAATGTTCTGTTTTTTGAAATTTATATTCTCTCAACATTGAGTTTCAATAAATGTGTTATTCAGTACATATAAATGGATAAATGTGCTGACATTTATAGTCACATGGAAAAATGTAATTGAATATATAATGAATCAAAATTATATCTGAATAAAATCATATTCTGGTAGAATTTTCAAGCTATTATTTAAATTAGACAATAATTTATCATATTAAAGTTCATGTGATATAAGCAGACAATAATGAAAATCTGAGGTTAAATCATTAATCTTAATCTCTACATCTTTTGGAGAACTTTTCAAAATGCCAAACAGGTATTTGAAGAATTCACTGTAATATATGTGAGGTGCTTCACTTCTTCCATCTCTCCTATAAAAGAGAGAAAACACACTCTTGTTCAAGTACATTCTTTTTTGAAAAACCTGAACCAACACTGAGCACAAACTCAAGTGTGGCATCATACAAAACAGTTGCAGGATAAAGATCTGTCATGGGGTTATGTAACTAAGTAAGTACAAAGCCTAAAATCTCCATTTTTAAATTGTGTAGAAACTGTCCCTACCCACCCTGTGTCTTTCTTACCATTCTCATGAATTTCAGGACAGCTTCGTTTCTTGGTCAATGGTCTGCTTCCCAACAACTTTCTGTGCCTTTTATATAGACCTCTTCTCTTATTAACTCATTCCACATTGATTCTTCATCATTCTAAAGAGCCATGAACTTGTGATCATGTTGCACAGACTCGTAGGGCACATTTGGAATAATGGATAAAACTTAGGGCATGGTAAGTACAGGCAACAACTTAAAAGAGAATATTAGATATGACTGTGCTAACCCTCCATCAACAGTCTTGGCCAAGAGGAATTTCACGTTGGCTATGGAAACACAGACAGCTTATTAAAAACCAGAGATAGATATCACTTTGCCGACAAAGGTCCAGATGGCTGAAGCTGTGGTTTTTCCAGTAGTCATGTATGGATGTGAGAGTTGGACCATAAAGAAGGCTGAGTGCCAAAGAACTGATGCTTTCAAACTGTGGTGCTGGAGAAGACTCTTGAGAGTCCCTTGGACAACAAAGAGACCACATCAGTCAATCCTAAAGGAAATCAACCTTGAATATTCACTGGAAGGTACGACGCTAAAGCTGAAGTTCCAGTACTTTGGCCACCTGAACCGTTGACTCATTGGAAAAACACCCTGATGCTGAGAAAGATTGAGGACAAGAGAAGTGGGCAACAAAGGGTGAGATGGTTGGATGACATCACTGACTCAATGGACATGAGTTTGAGCAAACTCCGGGAGATACTGAAGGATAGGGGAGCCTGGTGTGCTAAAATCCATAGGGTCACAAAAAGTCAGACGTGATTTAGCAACTTAACAACAACAACAATGACCCTCCATTGAGCCCAGACATTCTGCATTAGTGGGGCTCCTCTGTTTCTTATCACTCTGTACAAGCTGCTCTCTGAATTTCCAAATGCCTTTCCTTCTATATGCACAGCTCTTCATCACCTCCATACTGTGTCCCACTCTTCTGCATATATTTTAAGAAGGGTGAGCACACTGAAGGAAGCTGAGAGAAGTTAAGAATTCTTTGCTCAAACCAAAGTGGCTCAGTGGAGCATATCAGTGTGTGCCTCTGTCCAGCTTAGATTCCTCCTTGTAATAGCAGTACCTCAATTTCGCTTTGGGAAACTATCTCTGCCACCCCCAGCACTGAGTGTTTCTTTCCCAGGCCAAGGAGTGAGCATATAAACCAGGCTAGGCCTTGAAATTATATTCTCTTAACCTCTTTTCACTGGCATTTGAATATTGAGTAGAGTGACACAGAGACCAAAATGGCCAGCATTATGCCCCAGCCTGGAGACACCATACATGAGTTGCTGATATCCCAATCTCCATAGAGGCTTTGGTTCCTGTTCTTCCCAAAACCAATGTCTCTGAATTTTCAATACTGTGAGCTATTTTATCAATAAATTCCACTACTGCTTATGTTATGCACCACCAGTTTCTACTGCTTACAACCAAATCGCACTAACTGATCTCATTGAGATGTTTTCCTCACAGAGATGTGTCTGCTCTAAAATTGTTTATACCTAGTATGTGAAAGAAATCACTATAAATTGCCTTTTATTTACTTTCCAAGTACTCATTTCATATGCTTTTAAAGTAATTACAAAAATTGGTTTTTTTTGCTGAAGCTGTCCTTTTAGGAAGAGCTCTGAGGTATTTTATTTATTTAATTCTTATAATGCTCATGAAGTAAGGCAGTGATCCTCAACGTTTTTAAACTTGGAACTTCTATCATTTTACTTTCCTAGATCATTGAATTTAAAAGGTCCATACAGATTATTTAAGCCAAACTCAGCAACCGCAAAGAAATTCTTTCTACACCATTCTTAATGAATGGTTCACTGGTCTCTTTAAACTTTCATTAATTTCTTTGATCAATCAATTTCCTTTTAGAGGAAACATCACAAAAATGTTCCTCATTATGTGGAGACAGAATCTGATCTGCCATCTTATTTCCCCTCTTCGCGTCTCTTTTCCCCTTCACACACCCCTAGAAACGTCCACCATTAGATTCTATTTCTGCATGAGCAACGCCTTCCCTCTGACCATTCTTCAGTGATGGCTATCTAATTTTATGGAACATATCCTCTTGCTCCTAAAATTATTTCATGTATATGAACTGAGCCCTGTGAAATCTATAGGTCAAATGGTTGTTTTGAAATTTTCTGAAGTCCTTAAAATAAATGGATATCCACACTGTCAAAGGACAATGACTGAGATTTGTTTATTTTCAAATAAGTTCTGAGATAAATAAGTTATAAGTAAAATGTTATGGTGGCTCCTTCTTTGAAAGAGTCAGTTTCTTTTCTGTTTAAGATTATCTGAAAACAAAGTATTGCTTTCACCTCTATCAAAAAGTTATTTATTTTACCCAGCGGTAAATTAATGATGGTTTTCAGCAGCAAAAGCCCGTGTTGTTGGAAACAACTGGAATTCGCCTCCTTTTCAGAAGTCCTTCTCTCAGGAGTTAATGGCAATCACAAGAAATCATATACTTTGGCAGATTCAAAAGGTGTATTGAAAAAGTAAAACTTCTGGGAGAAATTATTTTGGGAGAAATTATTCATCAATAAAATGACTCAACTGGTCATTCAGACCTAAAAATAATTCTTCGTCTTGATAACTTTCAAAAATAGCTATAAAGATGTAGAAATCTGATTCTGAGTTAACTAATAATTTTTAAAATGTCTATCATGCATGTGCTCTAATAAGATGTATCTCATGCTATGCTATGCTAAGTCACTTCAGTCGTGTCCGACTCTGTGCGGCCTGGATTCTCCAGGCAAGAACGCTGGAGTGGGTTGCCATTTCCTTCTCCAATGCATGAAAGTGAAAAGTGAAAGTGAAGTCACTCAGTCGTGTCCGACTCTTAGCGACCCCATGGACTGCAGCCTACCAGGCTCCTCTGTCCATGGGATTTTCCAGGCAAGATTACTGGAGTGGGGTAAGTAGGTCAAATTATGAATTTGACCTACGTTTTTAAAGTGCAAGTGCTTTTATACTAGATTTTTGGAGCTCCACAGAGATGGTTTTGCCTTTTCTAAACATTCTATGTTACCATTTCTACCTGGCATGTATTTTCACCTAATACAAATTTCTGATAAGTAGTATTTGCCTTTGAATAGGACTCATTATTCCAATGTAAAAAGTGAAACTGAAAGTGTTAATCACTCAGTCATGTCTGACTCTTTGCAACCCCATGAACTGTAGCCCACCAGGCTCCTCTCTCCATGCTATTCTCCAGGCAAGAATACTGGAGTGGGTTGTCATGTCCTCCCCTCCAAGGGATCTTCCTGATGCAGGGATCAAAACTTCATCTATTATATCTCCTGCGTTGGCTATTTTATTTATGAAGCAGTCAGATTCCATCCCCTTTTCCTCTCTAGAAAAGCTAGTAATTAGAACTTAAAAAAAACAGCCTCTGGAAAAGGGATTAATTAGGGGGATATGCTTAATAGATACATACCATTATATATAAAACAGATAACAGAAATTTACTGTATAGCACAGGGAACTATATTCAGTATAATGATCTATAATAAAAAGAATCTGAACTATATATAATAAAATGCAGATATAAATACATATACATAGCTGCATCACTTTGCTATATACCTGAAACTAGCACAATGTTGCAACTCAGGTATACTTCAATAATAAAAAAAATAATAAAATACACCTCTTTATTTAGAGTCTAGCTTCAAATTATATCATTTCATATGTTCAAGATCCTTATAATAATATATTCTCAATATTTCTCCCTCCATCATTTATGATTTACATATACTATAAATACACAATGTATTGCTACTATTGTTGCTTTAATAATTATCTTCTTGAGCTATTAAAAGTAAGAAAAAATTTTTTTAAAAAGCCTAAGTAAGGATTGGCAAAAGTAGTCAAGATAAGTAGAGATGAATAGATCCAATACTCACAGTTTATTTGAAGCTAACTGCCATCTTGGAAGAATTTCTCGCTGGCTAATAAAGCCAAATCAAGTAGTGTAGTGGAGAAGGCAATGGCACCCCACTCCAGTACTCTTGCCTGGAAAATCCCATGTATGGAGGAGCCTGGTAGGCTGCAGTCCAGGGGTCACAAAGAGTCGGACACAACTGAACGACTTCACTTTCACTATTCAAGTTGTATAGATATCACTCAGTCATGTCCAACTCTTTGCAACCTCATGGACTATACAGTCCATGGAATACTCCAAGCCAGAATACTGGAGTGGGTGGCCTTTCCTTCTCCAGGGTATTTTCCCTACCCAGGGATTGAACCCAGGTCACTCACATTGCAGGCAGATTCTTTACCAGCTGAGCCTCCAGGGAAGCCCAATAATACTGGAGTGGGTAGCCTATCCCTTCTCCAGTGGATCTTCCCAACCCAGGAATCTAACTGGGATCTCCTGCATTGCAGGCAGATTCTTTACCAGCTGAACCACTAGGGAAGCCCCAAAGGAGGACAGGGAAATGTTAAAAGGAATAGGGGGACCTGGACAATGGAAAAGAGAAAAAGACTAGCCTAGAGCTGAAGCACTCAATGACATGAGCTATACGACACTTTCAAACATGTAATGAGAGCAGCAAAGGCACACCAACTTGACATGAGAAACAGAAATAGCTGGGGAGAGAGAGAAAGAATATGACATTTATAGAATATGTACCTGGAGGTCTTCAGTAAATGGATAAGGTAGCCTTGAGCACTTCAATAACCTCTCAGGGCCCTGCTATATTGTATTCAGTACTTTGCAGAAAATATCCAAACAACTTATAACTGACAGTGCCTAAACCTGGACCTTCAGAAGGGCACCTGAACAGAAAAACAGGACTTATCATTCAATTCAATGGCAACATTTGCTAATTGCCTCCTCTATGCCCCGAAGTTAACAACTGTAAGAAATAGATAATGAAAGATATCTCTCCATAGGGAGCCTGCAGTATATTCACTCATTCATTCTACATACATTTATTTAAGTAGTTATTTTGTTAAAGGTAACGTCCCAGATATTATGGGGAGGGGAAGAAGAATGAGTGAAGGATCATACCTTGAAGAAACGTACAGCATTTCAGAGGAATATAAGACAAAAGCAATTATAATCAACGATAAAAACAGTATTCCCTAAGAACACTCAGGAAAAATGGCAGAGGAAAAACGTGGCACAGAGAATTATATTATCATTCTTTAATCTATGGAACTAGATAAATAGTGTACATATTGTATGCTTTAAATAATTCTAAAGGAATAAAAATGCTTTAAAGATATAAAATACATGGAACTTATGAATGAAGAGATTAAAAAAGCAAGGAAGTTGGTCATTATAGACAGACAGCATAAGCACAATTTTGACTGTAAACTCCAAGTGTAGGGTTACTTTGCCCTTTTCTGAGTATTCTTTTCTTTTCCTATCATATACATACACTGTCTAACTGAGGTTTGTATATTGTCATGCAATGAAGCACAGGAATCATAATCTTCTTGCTGACATGCATTTTTAATCCTAATAGCCTTACCAAATCTGTTAATGGGGTGAAAGAAATCCAGGAACTGTTTATTTCACAAGTCAAACTAGGCACTTTAAGAAAATCTCATTCCAAAACCTAAATGTTTTCCTGCATAATTATCTTCAGGAAGTTACATATTTCAACAAAACACAGTTTACATATAAATAAAATATGGGAATGAAACTGACAGTCCACTACATCACTTGTGAGAAGACTGTATAAACTTGTCACTAAAAAAATGTTTAAAATATCACTGCACATTTTGAGTTAACCACAGTTTATTATTTTAATAAAACAATAAACTATTATTTTATTATAATATCAACATTAACAGGGAAGATAGTTAAGTCATACATACACACACACATATTTATTAGTCTTTTTGTTAATTTATTTGTTTGCAGGCACTAACTCTCCTTTCTCAGGATGAGATGAGCATTTCAAGTGTTTCCCAGGATCACAGCTTTATGATTCCAAGACAGGGTCAACAAATTGTTTCTGTAAAGGGCCAGAGAGTAAGTATGCTATGCTTCGCAGGTCACAGGGTCCCTACTCAACTCTGCTGATACAGCACCAAAAAAGTCATAAACACTATGTAAATTAATGACTGAGTCTATATTCCAATTAACTTATGAACATTGAAACTTGAATTTCATCTAATGTTTTAAAGTCATTGAATATTATTCTTCTTTTGAATTTTTTCCCAAGCACTTAAGATATTAAAAACATCCTCAGTGCACCAGCCCTACAAGAACAGATGGAGGGGGCTGGATCTGTCCTATCTGCCTCCCCCAGGCCTAAGATAGATCATGATTCTAAGACATTTTTTCTAAAAGCAAAAGAATAGATTTTCCAATAGTGTATACCTACAGCCTTTTTTTGCATTTGTTTGCATGATACAATAGGAAGTGATAGGACCTTGACAACATTTTAAAAATAACAACATTTATTTTTTATGGTGGCCTGTATCAGCGGTGGGCTTCCCTGATGGCTCAGTGGATAAAGAACCCGCTTGTAGTGCAGGAGACACAGGAAACGTGGTTTTGATCCCTGGGTCAGGAAGATTCCCCTGGAGAAGGAAATGGCAACCCACTCCAGTATCCTTGCCTGGAAAATCCCATGGACGGAGGAGCCTGAGCACAGCAACATAGCAGTGGTGCCTGGTAAGAAAGTGAACTTTTTCAATTCCACATACATTGCGGCACAGGATTTACTAATCATAACTTGGAGCTGGGAACCCTTGCTAAATAGACTCAGGTTCACGGACATAAAACAACCCAGGGACTGGATGGTGCTTTGAGTATTTTTAAAGTGTCTATATTAATTCTCCTGCAGCTTCTCTGATACAGGGTTTTTCTGTTTTCTAGCTTTATGATGACATCTCTAATTTTACAATGTCAGAGTCCTTGGCTCAGTTATACGCTCTGGCTCACAAAATGTTTTCATTCTTAGTATCTGTTTATAGAGATTCTTCCTCACTGTAATGTTTCTCTCAGTAACAATCATATAAAATGTGTTCTGGTACCTACACTAAACTGCTTCTAGGTTTCTGTTTTATTTTCTCCTTCTGAAAAAGATTTGACCAGCTAACTAGCTGCTGTTTCAGAGACAATGCCATATATTACGGATACTTCAATATTACACTCATTTATTTTCATTTTCCCATTTATACTCTTTCAAAACATTCATAAATCTAAAGTTTATTTTTTTAAGTTCCAGTAGTAATTTCAATTTTGTCCATAACCCTGGGATAAAATTTAAAATACTTATTGTCATGCAAATAACTGATATTAATCTTGTAATCTGAAACATTAATTCCATTCTTACTGAAAATTTTCACATTACAGAGAGGTAAAGTAGATAGATAAAGCAGACTTATGTATATAAACACCTCTCTTTCCCCCTCTGGGTTCAAATCCCAGCTTTCTTTCTTTCTCTATGATCTAAGGACAAGTCATCTAACTTCTCTTGGCTTTACTTTCTTCATTCTGTAAAATGCAAATGATAATGGTATGTGCTTGAGAGAATTTTTGTGAGAATGATTAATGCATAAAAGTTCTTAGAAAAATATCTCACAGTACAGCATGCATTTCACTAAGTGCTGACTACTATCATCATCCGCCAGCCACCTGCACTTGTATATGACTCAGATTTGTAAAAGGACCAAATTTCAAGTCATATAAATCTAAGGATTTGTTTGTTACCTCAAGTTCAAGGATGCAGCTAATTCTTTCAGGAGGACTGCAGCTCTCTGTTCCACGTTTTCTATCAGGCTCCCTCCATGAGGTGGGTATGACAGTAGCTGGCAACTCCAGCCACACTCTTGATCAATCTGGCAGACAGTAACCAAGGAAGGCACTGACTGGCTCAGTGAGGGGCACATGCCAGGCCCTGTTGCCCGAGGGCTGAGGAGGGGTGAAGGGTCAGCCCCACCTACTGTATTCAGAACCCAGAACATAAGACGAGAAAGAGAGCCCGGGCAGACAGGAACAAAGGATGACCATTCAGCCCATACTTCCTCTGTGTCTTGCAGGTGAGTCATTGTGGCCTCCTGCCTCCTTTGCAAAGGCCAGTGAGTTTTCAGCTCACCACGCTCTCTGACTGCCCCAGTATAGCTATGACATACTCAACCCCTATTCTATAATGGATGCACTGTGACTAGCCCAGGTTAGTAAAATGCACCAGGTTAAATACACTTGGGGCTGTATCCTTTATGTATCTTTATCCGTATGGCTACCTCACATTAAGAAGACCAGACTAGTCTAGTAACTAAATGTCCCATGCATGTGTGACAAAGCCATCCTATAATAAATGTACTCTTAACATTATACACTAATTTCCAGCAGTCCATAATGAAAGAGATCTAAATGGGACCAGAACAAACATTTTCTTGTTTCAGGTTCATCACTTATTCAAGAGAGTAGGCAAGTTCTTCAGCCTCACAGACTGTAGCGCTCTGTATTTCTAAAACAGAGATTAAAACATCTACTTAACCTACTACACACAACTGTTGTGAGGATTAAATGAAATATCATATGTAAAAGTGCTTAGCAAATACAATAAAAATAATCAGCAGTATTATCTCTAAAAATTGAATTGTTCTTTGTCCCCTAATCCTTCTCTTAATCACAGAAATTATTTCTTCCCTTAGTCTTAGATTTCTTTTCTGCTATTAGAATAGCTGTCACCTGATACTCTGGTGTCACACCTTACATATTTCACCTTCTCTTATCTTTTCTGACACAGTCATGCATTCTTTCTCTGCTATTTGTCACTCTTCTCCATTTATTCCCTTTAAGATTTTTTTCCCCTTTGCCTCTCCTCAATTGGTCATTTTCCCTTCAGAGGCATTGAAAGCCTACCTTCCTTTTTTATCCACGGTGAAACCAGTGCTGCACTCCGAGTAGAATGTTCAGATCCTGACTTCACCCCAGCTGTTGTATTTGATTCTGTCTATTCACAATCACTGCAAAGGAGATTCCTTTCTGAGTTTTACTGCTGAGTTGGGTACCATTTAGAAGGTTTAACTTTGTGAGAAGTCTCACTCCAGCTAATTAAAAAAGTTTCACTGTCCCCAATAACTCAGGTATTGAGCAGCCTCTTAAATTCCACTTACTGGATTAATTCTCAGTGCTTCTTGAAAAATAAAGCACTAATCCTACATGAAAAGCTGATAGCGCCACCTGCCTTCAGTACAGGGATTCAACACTTGTGGGTGTTTGAGAAGACTTGATCAGACTGACAGTGCAACCAGCAGTAGGAGGCAGCAGTACAAAGCTGTGAGGATGGCTTTGCTTAGTGGTCAGTTCACATTCTGCCTGCATCACTTACCAGCTGTGTGACCTCTAGCTAGTTATTTAAATATCTTCAGTGTCAGATTACTCTTTATGTAAAGGACGTATTAACATCTTTCTTGCAAGAATTTGCGAGGATAGAAAGTATTTGACTAGTAGAATCAATCACCTTCCTCATTATCATTTTTATTATAAAGAAACTCTCAGAATTGTTCTAAAGTATCCGGAAGGGCTGATGCCTCCGTCAGGGAGGTTCCTGATCATTGCTACAGTAAATGTTATGTGTTGGATCTCAGCTGACACTGACCACGTGAGCATCCTTATTGTACTCTAAACTGGGAAAACGTTCTCACTCTGGCAGCAAAGATCTCAGAGTCATCAAAGAATCCACAAACAGTAAATGCTGGAGAGGGTGTGGAGAGAAGTGCATCCTCCTACACTGTTGGTGGGAATGTAAATTGGTATAGCCACTTTGGAGAATAGTATAGAGATTCCTTAAAAAATTAAAAATATAGCTACCTTATCGTCCTGAAACTCCACTCCTAGACAAATATCTGGAGAAAACCATAATTTGAAAAGATACATGCACCCACCCTAATGCTAACAGCAGCAGTGTTTACAATAAGCCAAGATATGGAAGCAACCAAAATGTCCATCAACAGAGGAATGGATAAAGAAGATATGGCACATATATACAATGGAATATTACTCAACTGTAAAAAGAATGAAATAATGTCATTTATAGCAACACGGATGGACCTAGAGACGGTCATACTGAGTAAAGTAAGTCAGAACAGAAAGACAAATATCATATGATATCACGTATAGGTGAAATTTTAAATTATACAAATAAACTTGTTTACAAAACAAAAAACAGATTCACAAATTTAGAGATTGAAATTATGGTTACAAGGTGAGAAGGGGGGAAGTCAGGGAGTTTGGGATTGACATGTATACACTGCTACATTAAAATGGGTAACCAAAAGGACCTACTGCATAGCACAGGGAACTTTGCTTAATGTTATGGAACAACCTAAATGGGAAAACAATTTGAAAAAGAATAGATACACATATGTGTATAACTGAAGCAGTTTGCTGTACACCTGAAATTAACACAACATTGTTAATCAACTATACTCCAATATAAAAATAAAAAGTTTTTTAAAAAGAACATACATGTGGTCAATAATAAATGAGGGGTATCTAAGAAGGTAATGCCACAAGAGAGAAAGGGTTACTTATGAAACACACATTTTCTATTAAAAAAATGTTGATTTAAATAAGTGATTGCACATGACAGTCCTTTATGGAGTTTTTACCATCTGCTGATATTATCTCTTCTAGGAGAAACAAAATAAAGAACGAGCTCAGGCTACCTGCCTTTCTCAGCTCATTTGCATTCATTTCTAATGAACGGAATATTTCATGAAATAAAACAGCCTAATTCTATTGTACAATGCTGGGTCTTTATTCTGCTTCTGCATTCTAAGTCACTCTATTCTCTTAGCTGTGCAAAAAGAATGGGAGCGTGCTTATGGCAATATCAATTATGCACATCTTGAGAAGAGACTCTGTAAAGAGAGAACATCAAGGTGAACCACATTGTTAGCACATAATTTCTGCTATAAGTGGTTTTTGCTCTAACATAACCATGTCTCTTTCTGTTATAAGAGCCTGTCTTCAAAATCTGCCCACAAATCAATACGGACATCAGAGAAGAAACACCAAAACAAAACAATTATTGAAATTGTGTTTCATTCAGTCTGATCAGCAGTAAAAATCAGCCTGATTGGTGTATACTCACACCATCCCAGCAGAAAAAAAATCAATGGGATATATTGATCACCATGCTTTATTGTGTTGTCGGACACAAATTAATCAGTATCACACACGACAGACCCTATATAAAATGACAGAATACTTACCTAAATTTATATTTAATTTTGATCATTAATAAAATTATTTTAACAGTATAGAAGAATATTGGATGTGAAAACTTCCAAGAGGGCAGATGCTGTTCTTCTATAACCTTTATGCACAGCAAGCAAACTTACTAGCTCCAAAGTACTGAATCAATCATACATTAATATTACCACATTTATGATAGAATATGTGTGCTTTGGAAGATAGGGGAGGTTATGATAAGACAAGATTCCACATTCACTACACAAATAAAACTCAGGTCGAGAGAGGATAAGCAACTTAACTACAATGAGAACACTCACTGGTGGCAGAAGTGGGTCTAGAACTCATATATTATAAATCCTAATCCAATATTCCTACACCATACTTACAATGGCAAAAATAAGCAACTCAAGAGAAAGACACTAAAACAGTCATTTTGTAAAATAAACAAAACCTACAAACATCAAATACCTTCAAGACCTCAATAAAATAATTCATTTTAAAGGAATATTAGAAATCCTTATATTTGGTCACGATCTCATGCAGCTCTTTAGGACTTAACTTACAAAACAGTATTTCCCAAGCCAGCAGAAACAAATAACAAAATCCTTGGGCAGAATCTTCTTATCCCAGCAACTCAGACAGAAGCATTTTGATTGGTTACTAATCTGGGTGATACTTGCTATAGAGGCCAATTACTTTCAGTTCTATAGTCTTTTCACTTTTAAACTTTAAAAAATGATATAAAATGATATTGTTTCATTTCAGTTTGAACCAGATAAGATTACTTTGAAATAGGGGATCATCCTATTCAACTCAGTTCATCTATTCCAAGTCAAGCATGCTCCAGTTCTCATGAGTTTTCACTCAAACACTACACATTCTTCCAATAACTAGGTACTCAACACCTGTGCAAGATTCTAAACTGACTGACACATATACATGAAAAATGCAGACAAAATCCCCTGTTACCATGAAGCTTATAGTCACACAAAGTAGACTAACATAGACCAAAATTAACCCTCCCATATACCAATTTATGATATATTACCACATCTATCATAAATGTGGTAATATTAATGTATGATTGATTCAGTACTTTGGAGCTAATAAGTTTCCTGTGAGTGTGAGGAAAACACTAACAGGGCGGGGTTCAATCCCCAGGTCAGGAAGATCCCCTGGAGGAGGGCATGGCAACCCCATTCCAGCATTTCTTGCTATAAAATTCTATGGATAGAGGAGCTGGCAGGCTACAGTCCATGGGGTTGCAGAGTCAGACGTGACTGAGCGTGCACACAGCACACCCATAAGCAAGTAAAGGACCTTGCTTGCTTTTGTGAAGGGAGAAATGATACCTGACTTTAGAGAAAAAAGGAAAAAAGATAAAAATGAGTGTGAAATATGCTGACTTTCTAAAATTTAGATTCTGCTAGGAGAGGGAGGAGGAGGCCCAGCAGTGAGTATAGGGGAAGAGGAGGATACAGGGAAAGTGCTGCCAAGGCTCAGAGGTACCAGGAATTCATACAAACTACAGCTACAGGGATAAGGAGGAACTCAGAACTTAAACTCAGGATCTCAAGACACCAGAGCGCAGTCCCACAGGGGGAGGGGACCCGAAAATAGTCCCCTCTATGCTGAAGGGGGCTAATTTCTGGGAACCTAGCCACATAGAATATTTGTAAAAGGGCTTTCAGATGAATGGAAAGTGAATAGAAAAATGAATAGCAGATGAATAGGAAAGAAAAAGCTAACTTGAAAGGCACTTTTTTTTTTTCCTGTTAGAATACATAAATAAATGGGGAAGGAAATACTGATCGGGAAACCAGATGCAAGAATCCTCATCCCAGTTCTGCCTTAATAATCCTTCTGATTTTAAATCAATAATTTCATATCTATATGCTGTGTACCACAGTTTCAATATAAAGTGGATAGACATTAAAAAAATCTTACAATTCAGTAAATGTACTAGATTTGATGGTGTGTAGGTGATTGCGTGAGTTTTTAAATGACTTTTGTATAGTAAAAGAAAAACGCCTTTGGAAAAGTCAATGACAGCAAGGTCCTGCATTTCCACTGCAGAGCCACAAACAGAACCACATATGCATTTGGATTGTTTCATCTGCCGTGACAACATTGGTTATTATTACAGCTTATGACATGGCCTTATTTTTCTTTTTGAAATAGGGTCCTACTTTAAGAAATATTTTGTTCCAAACATGCTTACTTTTTAGTGTAACCAACTGGTGCCTTTTCCAATGTCAGCTGGCAATAAAGTACTATGAGAGAAATAGATGAATCTAGCTAAATATATTTCCTTTCACTTTAACAAACACAGGACTTTCCTTGGAGGGCCAGTGGTTAAAAATCTGCCTTCCAATACAGGAGATGGGGTTTGATCCCTGGTCAGGGAACTAAGACTATGGCCTGCCAGGCTCCTCTGTCCAGTGGAGTTTCCAAGCAAGAATATTGGAGTGGGTTGCCAGTCCCTCCTCCAGGGGACCTTCCAGACCCAGAAATCAAACCTGGATGTCCTGTGTCTCCTGCACTGGCATACCTCTCCACCACCTGGGAAGCCCGCAAGAACTCTGTACCGGATTCTAAACCCCCGAGATTTGTTGGTGCCTCTCTTCGCCCCACGGCCCCTTCCTCTTCTGTCAATCCTGAGACCTGTCCCCACCATGGAATCCAACCCTGTAATGTGTGATGTATCTCCAGTGCAGAGTCTGGGGAATTTACGCCTCAGTTCTTTGGTTGTTTTCTTCTCAGTTCAGTTGCTTAGTCATGTCCGACTCTGTGTGTGACCCCATAGGCTGCAGTATGCCAGGCTTCCTTGTCCATCACCAACTGCTCTCAAGCATCTAGTGTTTTTTTGTTTGTTTCTAATGGTTGATGTGGAGTTTCCTGGTCTATGCCTGACACCATTCCATGAAAACTGAAAAAAGAAAAGGTCTTTTGCATGTTCCTCAAAAATCCTTCTATGTTTCTAATAAGATTTCTTTAACTTTAGCATAAGACAATATGTGGTTTACAAAGTATTTTGTCCTTCTTATAAATGATCACTCTATGTCTCAGGTTCAGCTCTGTTACATAGAGTTTATGTAAAGACTATTACATAGTCTTTATGTAAGACTACGTAAGATAATACATAGATAATAGTCTCTACTATTCCACGAACGGAATAGAGAAAGAGTCGATGGTGCTGTCCTGAGCACAGTAAATGCCTGATAAACATTAGCTGTTATCATTACAATAAACACAAAGTAGACATTACTATAGATTCTAAAGATGGTTAAACTGAGTCTTGGTGAGGTTTAACTAACTTGCCATATGGATGCAAAATGGACTAAATCTAGAGCTTTAAGACTGAACTAACTGAGTTGAGTCCTGGCTGTGTGTCTGTCATTTTATTTTATTTTTAAACTTTACATAATTGTATTAGTTTTGCCAAATATCAAAATGAATCCGCCACAGGTATATTTGTAAAGTATATTGAGGAAAAAAGAGGCCAAGAGTAACAAAAGAAAACCTACTCTTACATTTAGCATTATTTGCTATTCCCTATATATCAAAATAAGTATACATTATTTACAGCATGTTTTATATACAAGATTTATATATCATATTTTATCTATAATATAGTTTATTATTTATACACTATTCATATTACATTATGGTTATATTTATGTTATATTCAGTGTGCAATGATGGTACTTTAAGTCAAATAGAAGCATTATGCTCTTTTTATAAATAATCATCTCCCCCCTGACCTACATGAGTTAGAGAGGAAATGCTACCAAGAACTCATTCCTTAATCTTTCATTCAAATGAGTATGCATTAAACATCACTGAAAGTGAAAGTTGCTCAGTCGTGTCCGACTCTGCGACCCCACGGACTGTACAGCCCATGGAATTCTCCAGGCAAGAATACTGGAATGGGTAGCCTTTCCCTTCTCCAGGGGATCTTTCCAACCCAGGGATCGAACCCAGGTCTCCTGCATTGCAGGTGGATTCTTTACCAGCTGAACCACAAGGGAAGCCTGAGGCAAAAGAGATTGACAACTGACAAGAGAAAGAAAAAATACAGAGAAACATATAAACAATTCATTACAACCCAGTAAGGTCACTGGTCAGGAAGCCCAGGGAGTCAGCCCAGGAAGGTTCCAGACTGTAACTCACTGGTTTATTTGGCCAATGTTTACTAGGTTCCCTTCTAACTCGTGCCCTAGTTCCCCTCCAGGAGATAAGTATTGTGAACAAAGCAAGATCGATGCCTTCCATATGGTAACTCACAATCTCAATGAAACCCACAACTCCAACATACACACCCAGGGACAGAGCTATTCAGCTATTTACCAAAGATTCTGGAAGAGTTGACAGTGTTTCCCTCTTCGTCTCACTTTCTCATTCACATTTAATTTAATCAGAAAGAGTCTCAATGGAGCTTCAGCAGAGCAAAGCAACAAAACAACCTGGAACTTGATTTGCTAATTGCTTTGATTTAGGTCAACATTTTTAGCACAGTCCACAAGCTAAATGCTCTCTAAGTAGACAGAGCATGCAGCCCCGTAGAGACTAAGCTTCCCGTGAAATTCTGCCTGGAAACCTAGCACTCTGGAGGCTGTTTAGAGCACATCCCATCAGTAATTCAGCATTACACCTGAAGCATTTTTGCTTTAACCAGGCTCTGTAGGCAACCAATTTGTAGATTTTTTTTTCTACCTTTTTATGTTTACATATTTAACTGGAATTCCGAACATTTTATCCTATACCCCTGCCTTAGCCCACTCAAAACATGATTTCAAAACTATTCACCTTCCTAGCTAAAATAACAAAGAGCACGATTTTCTTGCTGTAAGAATTCCCCACAAGAGCAAAAGCAAATCAGGATATGTAACTTGGGTGACAAGAAACTTGGAAAAAGCTTTTTAACATATAATCCCAAATCCTTTCCTCAAGAACATCTTTGTTAACAGAGCTTTGCTTTGCTGAATTAGAAAAAGAAATCTTTCCAGAATAGTACTAAGACTGAACAAGTTTCTTTGGGTTCTCTGTATTTGAGAAAATTGAACCACTTTGGTCCCGCGTGCCTTTAAATTCTGACTTTTGATTCCCTAATTTGTAAAACACTTCAGCTGCCTTGCCAGCCTTGCCAGCAGAGGGTCCTGTAACATAAGGCAGTGTTTGGAAAAGTACAAAAAAGCTATAAATCAGTATGATGTCACTTCGGGTTTTAGGTCGCTAAGAAATTTCTGCCTGTCACTTTGGAACCAGTGAGATACAGTAGGAAAAATACTGGCCTGGAAATTAAAAGACTTAAGAGAACTGGTGGCTCAGATGGTAAAGAAGCTGCCTGCAATGCAGGAGACCTGGGTTCGATCCCTGGATTGAAAAGATCCCCTGGAGGAGGGCATGGCAACCCACTCCAGTATTCTTGCCTGGAGAATCCCCATGGACAGAGAAGCCTCATGGGCTACAGTCCATGGGGTAGCAAAGAGTCGGATACAACTGAGGGACTAAGCATAACACAGCACAGCACAGCACAGCACAGGAGAAATGAGTTTTAGTTTGGTTTATCACTAATTGGCTGATTGAGCCAAGAACAAATCATGTGATGAGCTGTAAGTTTCATCCTCCCTATTTAGGAGAGGACCTGACTGTATTATTCCCAAGTCCCTTTTCATTGATAAGAATCAGTGTTTAGGTGATCGTTTGTTGATTCGCTTAGCATTTGCTGAGCACTTAATGTGCTCAGCACAGTATCAGTCATTGCGGAGCTGCATAGAAGAAGCTGACATCAAAATCTGACCAAATGTAGACATGAGTGGGGGAGGGGAAGGAGAGGGCAGACAATCTGAAAGAGTAGCATCGACATATATTCACTAACATGTAAAATGGGTAACTAGTGGGAATCTGCTATAAAGTACAGAGAGCACAGCTCGGTGGTCTGTGATGACCCAGAGGAGTGGGATGCGGGTGAGGGGATGAGAGGGAGGCTCAAAAGGGAGGGTATATAGTATACATATAGCTGACTCATGCTGTTATACAGGAGAAACCCATGCAACATTGTAAAGCTATTATATCCCAATTTAAATAAATAAAATGGATAACCAGCAAGAACTTACTGTATAGCACAGGGAAATCTACTCAATATTCTGTAATACCCTAAATGGGAAAAGAATCTGAAAAAGGATAGATACATGTGTATGTATTCATGAATCACTTTGCTGTACACCTGAAACTAACACATTGTTAATCAGTTATGTTCCAATATAAAACAAAAATGTAAAAAGCAAAAAAAAAAAATATATATATATATATATATAACCAAAGAGGCAAGACAACGTTATTAATCAACCAGGCTATAAGTACATGGAAATACCTGAGAAAAAATACATAAGTCTGTGGAATCAGTAAGCCAACAAAACCTGACAAGAATAAAACAGGCCTACAGGAGATCAGCCCTGGGATTTCTTTGGAAGGAATGATGCTAAAGCTGAAACTCCAGTACTTTGGCCACCTCATGCGAAGAGTTGACTCATTGGAAAAGACTCTGATGCTGGGAGGGATTGGGGGCAGGAGAAGAAGGGGATGACAGAGGATGAGATGGCTGGATGGCATCACTGACTCAATGGACGTGAGTCTCAGTGAACTCTGGGAGTTGGTGATGGACAGGGAGGCCTGGCGTGCTGCGATTCATGGGGTCGCAAAGAGTCCGACACAACTGAGGGACTGGACTGAACTGAACTGAACAAGGTAAGAACTAGCTCTGCAGTTATAGGCAAGTCACATAGCCTCTATGGACCTCAGTTACCTCATCTAGAAAATGAAGAGTCTAGGGTTATGTAATCATCTCCTTAGTTCTTTCAATGGTATCTAATGGAGTCACTTTTTTCCTACTCTATGCAAGGCCTTAGTAGCAAAGTTAGGGAAATAGGTCCTGTGACCACAAGTTTGGTAGCTAGGGACAGCCCCCACTTATGCCTGTCATCCCTCAGGAATTATTAATAACACCAACAGCACTCTCCCTCTCCCATCCTCCCTTTCCAAAATGGTTCAGTCTGAATGAACACTTAACAATCATCGTTGCTTCATGCTGTCACTTCAGTATCTGACTCTTTGTGACCATATGGACCATAGCCTACCAGGCTCCTCTATCCATGGGATTCTCCAGGCAAGAATACTAGAGTGGCTTTCCAATTTCCTACTCCAGGGGATCTTCCTGACCCAGGGATCAAACCCACATCTCTTACATCTCCTGCATTGGCAGGTGGGTTCTTTACCACCAGAGCCACCTAAGAAGCCCTACAATCATCATCCTAGTAATCACACACAGGTTGATAAGGCAAGATGGGAAAACAGTAACTGTCAAGGAAGGAACAGATACAAGTGCTTTAGAGCCTTGGAAGTGGAAGAATTAACAATCTGTTAGATTAGCTAAGGTATCATGCAGGAGTTGGGACAGGATTTAAACCTGAAAGGCAAGACAGCAGAGGGGAGGGGATTCAGCACAGTATCTATACTTATTGTTTAACTTCAAATTGCTTCCTACATTTTAATACACAGAGCAGGGTTGGAACCGTTTTTTCCCCTCAATGGCATATTTAACTTCACCATCCCCAAATCTTTATTGGCTTTCTTGTCTTTCCAGGGTCTATGATCCCAACTGCTTACATGCTCCTCAATGTACAGGTCACGAATGATGAAAGTATGGCTTATCCTGTGTGGCTCTAATAAGTCCCTTCTTATGGGATTTCAAGAATCTTCTTCTGGGGTCCACCTTTAGCACACCATTCTTTTTGCTTTAATTTTCTCTTTGGGAAATGTCAGTCACCTCCACCTTTTGCTAGAATTAATTCCCAACCTATATTTACAGCAATTGTGTAGAATCATGATGTCTCTTTTGGAAATCAGGCCCTTCTTTCCAGCAACTGGACATTGCCACTGAGATATCTACCCTTTGAACACTGGAGCTCAATCTCTAAAATGGCAAATGTGATGTCTGTTCTATGTAACTGCTATTAGCTGTTTAAATGTTTATCTGCCTTGAAAGCCTGGGCTATGTCTTAATCAATATGGAATCATCAGGGCCTTGTCTTGCACCTGACAGTGCCCAATAAATACTGTTGAACTGACATGACTGTTGCTTTTTATTTTCTGTTCTAACATTCGCCCCCTGCCAAACTCTTCCTATTTTTATCTCTGAATAAAGATGACAGATATCTCCACAATTTCAAAGGTGATTCAAACTTTGTCTTTATGCAACAGAGAGAACATTCACGCTACAGGAAGCTCAAAGAACCATCAATTGTTCAATTTTCAGTGTCAAGCTAACTCAGAATGGGGATATTCACAGCTGTATTTCCCGTTCCTATTTTTCCAGCATCATGGTCACCATGAGAGATTTTTAGCTCCTGACTTTCTCTATTCTTCTCTCCTCCCAGTGACTGTAGACTGACCTCCATTTGCTTTTCCCCCATCTGTTTCACAAAATCACTCAGCTTCTATTTTCATCTTTGCTTTCCAGCCTCTAAGCCTCTGAAGTCGTGACCTTTCAAGCAAATGTAGCAATGGTATCCATGCATCTTCTGATTGAAAATCAAAACTGAACCCATACATGGTATAATTATTCTGTGTGTGCAGGAGTGGTGTCTGTAGTTGCGGAAGCCAGATAATTGGATTTCAGATTACTGATAAAAATAAGCACATTCCACCTGAGCCCCGGCAGCCTTTTTTTTTTTTTTTTTTTTTCCCCTCTCTCTCTCTCTTTCCTCTTAGGACCCAAGAATCTTGAAACTTCAGTTCTTCCACAGGCTTTTATCCCTATACTATTGGCTTCTAGGTCCTTCCTGTTCTGTCTCTTGAAGGTCTTGAGCCCACCTCTTGACTTTTTCTCTGTATCTAACTTCACTTCTCCAATATGGGCCACTGTGATCATTCATCTGGCCATCTGGTCCTTAACTACTCTCTGCCTTCAATCATGCACTCTTCCCTCTGTCTCTCTCATAGTTACCATGTGCTCAGTCACTCAGTCTTGTCTGGCTTTTTGTGACTCCATGAACTGTAGCCTACCAGGGTCCTCTGTCCACGGGATTTCCAGGCCATAATATTGGAGTGGGTTGCCACTTCCTACTCCAGGAGATTTTCCCAACCTAGGGATTGAACCCCCATCTCCTATATCTGCAGGCAGATTCTTTACCACTGAGTCATCTGGGAAGCCCTTCTAGTTACCATAAAACTTTAGTTGGATTTGCCCTTCAAACACTCTGAACAAGGATTCCTAGCACAAATAATTTCCTTTAAAATTTCCATCAGTTACCAACATTGAAAAATTGGGCGATTTTCCATTAAAATGAGATTTTTGTCTTAACAGATCCAGCAGCATTTCCAGGTGGCCATAATCTGATGAAGCTGAGTAGTGGCTAACCTGTTAGGAAAGGACAGAAGCTGGGTGCCATGGTCTTCTTCACTCACTACTGTTCTGATGTCACCCGAGGGGGCCATTTATCATGTGTTGATATTTATCACCAGAGACACTTCATTCATTTATGGAGCCCAGCTGGTTCCTGGGGACAGTGGCCATTTGCAATCTTACAGTATGAGTCCACCAGATGTATCAGATCAGATCAGATCAGTCACTCAGTCGTGTCCAACTCTTTACTACCCCATGAATCGCAGCACGCCAGGCCTCCCTGTCCATCACCAACTCCCAGAGTTCACTGAGACTCACATCCATTGAGTCAATGATGCCATCCAGCCATCTCATCCTCCGCCGTCCCCTTCTCCTCCTGGCCCCAATCCCTCCCAGCATCAGAGTCTTTTCCAATGAGTCAACTCTTCGCATGAGGTGGGGGAAGCCAGAGGCCGCGGGTGGGAGGAGCTACCCCAAGCCCCCACGCCCTAGGCCAGGGGCGGTGTCCAGGAGGACCAACCCCACGCCGTGGCTGCGCGGGCACAGGAGGGCCTAGAGGAGCTATCCCACCTTGAATGTCAGGAAGGACTGCGGTGAGGAGATACCCCTCGTCCAAGGTAAGGAGCATTGGCTGCACTTTGCTGGGGCAGCCGTGAAGAGATACCCCATGCCCAAGGTAAGAGGAACCCAGGTAAGACATAGGTGTTGCAAGAGGGCATCAGAGGGCAGACACACTGAAACCATGCTCACAGAAAACTAGTCAATCTAATCACACTAGGACCACAGCCTTGTCTAACTCAATGAAACTAAGCCATGCCTGTCGGGCAACTCAAGATGCGCGGGTCATGGTGGAGAGAGCTGACAGAATGTGGTCCACTGGAGAAGGGAATGGCAAACCACTTCAGTATTCCTGCCTTGAGAACCAGATGTATAGATGCATAATAATAATTAGCAAACACTTAGATATACAAGTGAGGGGTAATTCCAAACCAGGCTGAAATTTATCTGTGGGTTCTCATTCAGGATATAAAGTTATGAGTGACTATCTTTACAAACATTTTCGTTAATATCTTACATCAAGTTTTATCATGGTGCCACATCTATAATTGGATATTTGGAGTGTAAAGGGACAACAAAGAAGAAAAATGGCTGGGAAAAAGTTTAATTTTTTGATAACTTTAAGAAGTACTTTTCCTGTCATTTTCTGCACTGATTACTAACACAAAGAGAAAAAAATGGAAGTGTCTCAGATTTCTTGGAAATGGAATTTAACTTAAAACTCTAGTGACCTAATTTCTGCTACATTTCATTCCCTAACTCTCTGTAGAATTTAAGTAGAAGTTATGGCTATGCAATGAAGGACACAACTCAAAATGTTAGTGATAATATTATATTAAAACTTTCTTTTAGAAGCAAAGGTATTTTTAATATACAATAATATCTTACAACGAAGTGACACTTTAAAAATAAAGTTAAAACCAAGTTAACCTGGTATCATTGTGTGTACTTTTGCTATTAACATTCTTTTAAACTAAAATTTTAATACAGCTTCAAAATTTTCCCCATAAACAAGAATCAAAGAATTTTTTCTTCCTGTAATAATTTTTGGAATATCCTACTGATAATTGCTTTAAGACAACATATATGTCTGACATTATTTTAACTGGTAAATGAAATCAGAATATTCTAAGCCATATTTTTATAATGTACTGGTTGTTTGGTGCTATTAGAACTGCAGTTAGAAAATACTGAACATTTAGAAAAATAAACATTATAATAAAACTACAGGATTTGAGGAGTAGAGACAGGATTACATAGGATTATCTCGATTCTTGAAAACAACCCGAAAGCAACATCAGCCATAAAGGAGATTCTGGAAAACACTGCTCTTAGAAAAGGAAACCTAATCAGACATAGGGTATAAAACCAAAAAAAAATATGTGTAAATAACATCCTTTATATAAACATTCATAACCTGACAGATTGTTACTGAAATAGTCCCCCCTTTCACATTTGGCAGAGCTCAGGAAATTTCATGATTTTTTTGTGTAAGCAGGCAGAATGGTCAAGAGAGACATAACTCACAGTTACCACTGTTCCGCAGTCCCTATAAGGACCATTTTCCCTTATTTAATTAGCCTTTAATGTGCTATTAGACTAACAACCACTTACTTAGAACAGTGTTTCATTTATGAAAAGAACCATCTCTAGAGCTTTATTTTTGCAGCTAGAGAGTTGTTATCAATTTGTTTCTGAAAAGAGTTTAAGAAAGTGAATCAAACTGGTGTTGCATCAAACATCGTCAAACAGAAGTTTATGTATTTAATACCAAGAAGTAGCTTGATGAAGAACTTAAAGGGTTTAAAATGTTTCAAATTTCTGGTAAGTATAATTTTAAGTTATTAAATTTTTTCCCTATTCTTTGCAAAAGAGTGTGATTATCTCATCTCACTTAAATATGCTTAAAGAGAACTTAAATAATGGAGTATGAATTCTATGAGGATATCTCAGCCACACTTAAGATAGTTGACTACCATGTGTACTCAGATTTCTACTGACAAAAAATAATCAGGTGAAATTTTTTGTCCTTAAAGGAAATTTAGAGCCTAAACCTCATGTGGATGTCCCCCATGCACAAAGTCACATACATACCCTACATGGATATAAGAATACAGACACAGATACAACTCTCGGACTCTGCTAGCATCACAGTCTATAGTCATTCTTTTATTTTGCTATATCTTGGAACTGATTAATTTCTTCTATGTATACAGAATTCTGACATTTTATCTTCTTAATCTCTAAGTTGCATATTCTTCCCATCCAGCCAACTCTCATCTTATTCCACAATTCTCAGTGCTACAAAAGACAACCATACTTTCCAGCACAGAACAAACTGCTCAAGAACATCAAAGTTATAGCATATGTTAGGCACACATGGATATTAAAGACTGAGTATTTTGTCAATTAGTCAATCTGTAAAGTCCTAGAATTTATCATCTCCCCTCTGTAGTTATATATGCTCATTGTAGGCATGCTTCTCATATTTCAAATATTAAAAACTAGGACTTATTTCTTCAAAGATTTTTTTCAAGTATAACAATATTTAACTTCACAAAATTCAGTAGTTTCAAGGGTTAACAGATTTTGGTGAATTGATACAATCATTTGAATTAAAAAGTCAAATCAAACCTTAAAATCATCTCCAATGCCTTTAAAAAAAAAACTTTTTGTTTTATATTGGGGTATAGCTGATTAACAAATAATGTTGTGACAGTTTCAGGTAACAGTATAGGGATTCAGCCATACATATGTATGTATCCATTCTCCCCCCAATTCCCCTCCCATTCAGGCTGCCACATAACATCTAGCCGAGTTCTGCGTTTAATGCCTCTTTTTATCATTTCATATCTGATCCATCATTCTTTGACTCAACCTTTGAGATATGTCTGGAATCTACACTTACCACCTGCACTGCTATTACTTAGTCCAAAACCTCCTCCTTACAATGACCTTCAGTTGGTTTTCCTTCTTGGCTGACACAATAGTCTAAGTGATCTTTTTAAAAACATAGCTCAGAACATGTCATCTTTCTGCTCAAAAGTCCTCACATTGCTTCTCTCTCTACTAAGAATAAAATCCCATCTTAACCATGGGGCATGTTCTGAACCCAGCATACATCACCTGTCTTCCTCTCATTCCCCACTGCCTACTCTAGTCTCCTTGATCATCTTGCTGCCCTTTGACTAGTCCAGACACAATCTCTCCTCTGAGCTCTTTATATCTGTTCACTCTACTGTGAAGTCTCCTCTCAGATACTGGCCTGCACAGCACCCTCTTGTCATTCAGGTCCAAATGTCATCTCCTCTGCAAGGCCTTATTAGCCATCTAATCCAAGTGAGCATCTCCATCTTCACCCTCTGTGAATTTAGATTGCTTCACTTTGCTTCTTAGAGAAATTTAGCATGTACAATAGTTAGCATACCTAGTATCCATATAGAGGGGACAGAGACAGAAATGATATCCAAGACCTTATCTATTCATTCAACACAACATTTAACATTCTTTGTACCAGACACAGTCCTAGACAATGATGATACAACCGACAATCAAATAAACAAACATACTCGGCCTGTTAGTCGCTCAGTTGTATCTGAGACCCCATGAGCACTAGCCTGCCAGGCTCCTCTGTCCATGGGATTTCCCAGGCAAGAACAGTGGAGTGGGTTGCCATTTCCTTCTCAAGGGGATCTCCCCAACTCAGGGATTGAGCCCTGGTCTTCTGCATTGCAGGCAGATTTGTTATCATCTGAGCAACCAGGGAAGTCTGAGCCACTTGACCTAAGGGAGCTTATATTTCTAAGCAAGAGAGATGGATAAGAATAAATGAAGATGGCAGTGACTGCTATGGAGACAAAAAAAGCAGGGGAAGTGGAGGGGTAATGTAGGACAGAGCAGTTCTGTCTGTCATTGGAGGAGGCAGGGAACACTTTGTTGAGAAGATGACATTTGAATAAGGGCTATATTTGTCCTGATCACTTTTGATTCCCAGTCTGACTGTAGGTATTTAGAATAAGTATTTGCTGAATGAAATGGATAAATGAAATGAAAGTAGAATTCCCAAGTGTGCATCTTACTAAAAAAAAATTAAATGTCTATATTGCTGTTTTTGACAGTATCACCAAAAAATGTTACTCTATGGGAAAACTTATTCTTTAGCAAAGGCAACCCAGAGTCAACTTCATACAATTCCTAGGCAGCTTTTTGTAAGTGTGTTATCCATATAAACGGTTTATGAACCTCACAGATTAAATCCTTTTAATTGTACAAATGGTCTATCTCAGAAAGTGATAGAAGATATATTTTAAATATTCATGGATGCAGTAAATAGCAATAGCGTTCTGCCTTCCTACCTGTGGGAGTGGGCATGTGACATATATCTGAAAAATCAAATATGCACCATCCTCTCTCAATTTTTATTTGTCCACAAGGGAGTACACGCTCAAGTCGCTTCAGTCATGTCCAACTCTTTACAGCCCTATGGACTGTACCCACCAGGCTCTTCTATCCATGGATTCTCCAAACAAAAAGACTGGAGTGGATTGCCATGCCTTCCTCCAGGACCTTTCCAACCCAGGTATCAAACTCACATCTGCCTGCATCTTCTGCATTGCAGGCATATTCTTTACCCACTGAGCCACCTTGGAAGCCCCCATAAGGGGGCAGGTTTATAATAACAATCAGATAATTAGATCCCTACCATTATTTTTATATTAATATATAGATGGGAAAGGAGAGTGTCACTTTTCCTTTCAGAACAGAGAAGAAAGAATGAGATAAATTTAAGAATGCTAAAAGCCATCTTACCCATAGCATGTAGGGTGAACAAGACTAGTCCCGACAGCATGCAGGTTTGAGAGCAAGAAAAAGCAAGGGAGAATAAGATAAGGTAAGGAGGATAAGAGAGAAAAACTCGTCATGGTTTTGTTTGAGCTCCTAGATGCAACCATACCTGAAACTGTCCCATCATTTCCACCTGCTCTTTTTAGCTGTGGAATTCGAAATTAGTCTGAGACTTGTGATTAAAGCCGACCTATGAACACATATTTACAAGCTAAAGGACTTAACATGTAATATATATGATATATATTATGTATGTATCAGTTTTGCTTGGCAAATGCAAATATTAAACAAATTACAATTTTACTTTGCTTTAAATGCAAAAGCATCTTTGACTTTGCTATATTATACTTAAAGATATATAACAATTCTGTGAGACTTTTACTGAGTGACTTTGTTACATAATTCACACAAGATAAATATTTGCACATGCCCATGGACTCACACTGTTGGGATATGATAATCAAAAAATGGGTTACAATATTCAGCATACTTCCTCACTATGAGGTATAAGCTAAGCTGTTTGAATTCCATTTATGTTGCTTCTTACTTAACTTCCATGGATAATACTGCAGTCTATTTTAAACAAAATGAAAATGTCTCACATGTTTGTAAGGAAGGTACACACAATATATTATAAAGAATTTTATTATCAAGAATATTGAACACAATAACTCCTTTTATTTCTGTCACCTAGTGATGCAAACATGCTTTTTCATAATAACTTCTTTCATGGCTAACTTATTTTTGCATGTGCACTTGACGAAAGACTGCCATGCACATGACGATGCCCCATACGAATAAGCAATGAGAAGATATCATGTATGGGTCATGTATCAACACTGCCAGATGGGAAATCCCAGGATTTCTCCAGTTATTAGACATCTGTCACTCATGCTTATGTCTAGGTTGTCAGAAAATGGAAAGTATTAGAAAAAGAGATTTGTTTTTCAGTGAGAGAGACTAGGAATGCTTCTTCTCACTCAAACCCTGACTTTGATTCACATATCTGGTGTTGGATAAAAGGATTCTGTGGCTACACTTAAGATTTTTCAAAAAGCAGAAGCCCCATTTGGGATTAACAGAGGCAAACCATCATATAAAGGATGAATAAACAAATCCTACTCTATAGCACAGGGAACTATGATCAGTACCCTGTGACAAACTACAGTGGAAAAGAATATGGGGGCCGGGGAGGAGAAATGAACATGTACTTGTAAATCAGCTAAGAAAGAAAAAAAAAAAAAAGAAGGAGGAGGAGCTCCTGGAATCCCTCAGGCTGAGCACCAAGTCCTTATAGCAAAGATCCAAAACCCTGAAAAGGTAAGTTCACAAAAGTAATTTTAATGACCTCCCAGGAAGAAAAGAGAGAGAAAGACTGGCAGGTAAACCTAAGTTCAGGAAGTCGGTTTCTCTACCAGATCTACACAGGGACAATTCAGTTTAGTATATCCCACCTGTTAATGGGATATTTTGGCCAATACTTTGGTCACCTGATGCGAAGAACTGATTCATTGGAAAAGACCCTGATGCTGGGAAAGATTGAGGGCAGGAGGAGAAGGGGACAACAGAGAATAAGATGGCTGGATGGCATCACCAACTCAACGGACATGAGTTTGAGTAATTTGGTGATGGACAGGGAGGCCTGGCATGCTGCAGTCCATGGGGTTGCAAACAGTCAGACATTACTGAGTGACTGAACTGAACTGAATCTGTTAATGATGCAACTTTCACAAGGTGATGCTTCAAGAAACAAATGAGATGGTTGAAACAACTTTTTAAAAAATTTACGCTTAGTGATGAAACCATGTGTTTTCCCAAGGAGCTATAATTAGAAGCTGACTTTTTTTCCCCCTATGTCATATTTCAACAGTTTAAAAGTCACACATATAAGTAATGCTCATTCAAGAAAAGAGAAAAAATATTACATAATGAGTTTCTTTTCAGAGTGATGATTCATCTGTTTGACTTCTGAAAGGTGGATACTCTCAAAAAACAATAAATGATTCAATCATTTACTAACCTACTGAGACACAATCGCTCTAAAAAAAATAAATAAAAATAAAATCACTTCCATTATTAACAGAAACAAAGGAGGGAAAAGGAGGGAGGGGAAGAGGAAGAAAAGAGGGAGTCAAGAGTGATGTTGGGGAGGGAAATGAAAAGGAAATCCCAAAGGAAACAAGATCAACCTAAAATTCATTACTTGATGTATCATTTTCTAAATTTCACACTGAAATATGACAAATGAGATTATTTTAAAATTACTAGAAAGGTTTCAATCACACATTCACCAAAAAAGAAGAAAAGCTGTTAAGAATCTATCTATAAAGTGACTTTGACAAACTCAATAAAAAGTAAATTTAAACCCCAAAATAAACGCCATGAGACTAGAAGAATTGTTTCTGAAATGATTGCCACAGCTGCCTGGTGGCTTTAAATAAAACTTTCAGAGTTATATTCTTGAGGCTTGCTAATTGAAGCGATTTGCTTTGCTACATGTATAAATACATAGTACTGTTAATCAGCAGCTTAAATCAAAATTGGTACAAACACTATGAACTGAGACTTTGTTTGTAAACCATCTTTGGATTCAGGCAATTCACAGCAAGTCTTCTCCATTAGCACGGCTAGCTGAAATCTGTTATATAAAATTGCTTCCTCCCTTATTCCCCAAGGGGTACCAGGGTCATGCCATATGCTGAGCGCTTATTCAAAGAAAGAAGCAGGAAGCAGTCCCACTGCTTAAATAAGCCTGCTGTCCTTTGCCATCATATGTGAGGGGAGCTACTGTTCCCATCCCCAGTACAGATGGCCCCAAGTGGAGGCAGGTCTGGCTATGGGAAGTCAAAATACTAGGAAATGCCTTAATCTCCTCTCTTTTACCGTTGGTCCCTTAAAACATTCTTCAAAAGAATAGCCACTTGCATATCATAGGATGCCTAGCAGGAGGGTTCAAAGAAATGGAAAAGGAAAACATGCTTCCTCTATCCATGTGCATCAATAATTACAACAAAAATACACTGTCTAAGAGTACAGGTAAAAATGTATTTGTTTCAGAAAGAGAGCAACACTTCTAATCCAATTCCACCCCCATCTAGAGCTCAGTTTGGAATCCTTTATTACAGTGCTTTCAGGATTACTATAAGGCAGACTATCAAAATTATTTAAGTGTGTGTCTTTCTCCCTCACTAGATTATACTGAAAACTGTAATCTAAATCACAGTCTGCCATGACACACTGCAAACAAGAGAGATGCAATAAATTGTTGAATTAAACAGAACTGGTTCAGTGCTATGAACTGGAGGAAGGTGTCATTTAAATAACACATCCAACTGCAAATAGGAATGGGTCTCACTTTTTACAAAAAAAAAAAAATGTTTACCATAAATGGAACTTGCAGAGAGCATGCATACTATTGATGTAGATAGATAGCAGAAACCATTGATATAAATCACTAAGATCAGTGTTAACCTGCAAATTCCCCACCACTACATTTTTTTGTTTCTATAATTCAAAATGTACATATGAGTGTAATATTGTTTCTACAGTAGACCAAGCCACTGGCCAGCTCAGCACTGGCCCATCCAAGGTAATCATGCTGATAAAGCTGACAGCTGAACTCACTTAAAATGGAAAAAATCAAGGTGCTGGAGGGTCCTTTAACATAAGCCACAGCTAGACCACACCATCCCATGTCAAAAAATGACTCTCACCAAATCTGAGTAAGTTCCTTTGATGACAAGCACCATAATTCTGGTAATCACTTGAATTTGATGACATAGTCAGTCTAAAATGAGTCTTCTCATCCAAATTTTCTTCATTTTTACAGAGCCATATTCTTTTTCACAATGAGTAGAGGAAAGAAAATCATTTGGAACCTCCTAATTTACAGACATGGTCTACATTTTTAAGTGTTTAAATAATCTTCAGGAACCCTTCCAGGTCATTCTCCCTACTAAATTCACAAAAAAATTACTTTCCTATTACCGTGATTATTACCTTAGTTTTTAAATCATCTTTTACTCAATGTAAGATAAAGCTTAAGAATCTTATATCTCAGTTCAGTTCAGTCACTCAGTCATGTCCAACTCTTTGTGACCCCATGGACCACAGCATGCCAGGCCTCCCTGTCCATCACCAACTCCTAGAGTTTACTCAAACTCATGTCCATTGAGTCAGTGATGTCATTCAACCATCTCATCCTCTGTTGTTCCCTTCTCCTCCTGACTTCAATCTTGCCCAGCATCAGGGTCTTTTCAAATGAGTCAGTTCTTCACATCAAGTGGCCAAAGTAATGGAGCTTCAGCTTCAGCATCAGTCATTCCAATGAATATTAAGGACTGATTTCCTTTAGGATTGACTGGGTGCATCTCCTTGCAGTCCAAGGGATTCTCAAGAGTCTTCTCCAACACCACAGTTTAAAAGTATCAATTCTTCAGCACTCAGCTTTCTTTATAGTCCAACTCTCACATCTGTACATGACTACTGGAAAAACCATAGCCTTGACTAGACGGACCTCTGCTGGCAAAGTAATGTCTCTGCTTTTTAATATGCTATCTAGGTTGGTCATAACTTTTCCCCAAGGACTAAGAGTCTTTTAATTTAATGGCTGCAGTTGCCATCTGCAGTGATTTTGGAGCCCCCCAAAATAAAGTCAGCCACTGTTTCCAGCATTTCCCCATCTATTTGCCATGAAGTGTTGGGACCAGATGCCATGATCTTAGTTTTCTGAATGTTGAGTTTTAACCCAACTTTTTCACTCTGCTCTTTCACTTTCATCAAGAGGCTCTTTAGTTCTTCTTCACTTTCTGCCATAAGGACGGTGTCATCTGCATATCTGAGGCTATTGATATTTCCCCCAGCAATTTTGATTCCAGTGTGTGCTTCATCCAGTTCAGCATTTCTTATGATGTACTCTGCATATAAGTTAAATAAGCAGGGTGACAATATACAGCCTTGACGTATTCCTTTCCCGATTTGGAACCAGTCTGCTGTTCCATGTCCAGTTCTAACTGTTGCTTCCTGATTTGCATACAGGTTTCACAAGAGGCAGGTGGTCTGGTATTCCCAACTCTTTAAGAATTTTCCACAGTTTGTTGTGGTCCACATAGTCAAATGCTTTGGCATAGTCAGTAAAGTAGATGCTCTTCTGGAACTCCCTTGCTTTTTTGATGATTCAGCGGATGTTGGCAATTTGATCTTTGGTTCCTCTGCCTTTTCTAAATCCAGCTTGAACATCTGGAAGTTCATGGTTCACATACCTGGCTTGGAGAATTTTGAGCATTACTTTACTGGCGTGTGAGATGAGTGCAATTGTGCGGTAGTTTGAGCATTCTTTGGCATTGCCTTTCTTTGGGAATGGAATGAAAACTGACCTTTTCCAGTCCTGTGACCACCGCTGAGTTTTCCAAATTTGCTGGAATACTGAGTGCAGCACTTTCACAGCATCATCTTTTAGGATTTGAAATAGTTCAACTGGAATTCCATCACCTCCACTAGCTTTGTTTGTAGTGATGCTTCCTACGGAATGACTTTGCACTCCAGGATGTCTGGCTCTAGGTGAGTGACCATACCATCATGATTATTGGGGGTGTGAAGATCTTTTTTGTATAGTTTTTCTGTGTATTCTTGCCACCTCTTCTTAATATCTTCTGCTTTTGTTAGGTCAATACCACTTCTATCCTTTATTGTCTCATCTTTGCACAAAATGTTTTCTTGGTATCTCTAATTTTCTTGAAGAGATCTCTAATCTTTCCCATTTTATTGTGTTCCTCTATTTCTTTGCACTGATCACTGAGGAAGGCTTTGTTATCTCTCCTTGCTATTCTTTGGAACTCTGCATTCAAATGGGTGTATTTTTCCTTTTCTCCTTTGCTTTTCGCTTTTCTTCTTTTCTCAGCTATTTGTAAGACCTCCTCAGAGAACCATTTGGCTTTTTTGCATTTCTTTTTCTTGGGGATGGTCTTGATCCTTTACTCCTGAACAATGTCACAATCTAGCCAAAACAGTATTTCTGTTTAGAAGCTTTGGATTGTTCTAGGATAACCAGAGGGAAGAAAGAGTGAGCCTTTCCAGTCTCTGAATTCTCTTGGGTAATATTTCTACATGCCTCCAGCAACTTCAGTTCCCAAAGGCTCTTATTTGAACACATTCATTTCTAACCATCCTGTGACAAAGCAGCACAGGAGCTTTCTTAAAAAGACTTGACAACAGTAAAGTGGAAATGGCTAGACTGTGCTCTTTCTAATAAACTAAAGTTATCTTCTCAAGAGGCTCTACAGGCTGAGAGTGGAATATAATGGCCTGAGTTGGTGTCCTAACTGCTACTAACACTGCTCTGACCCTTGGCTCAAAAAACCTCATGCCAACACCTCCCTCAGTTTCCTTACCACTAAAATGGAAATAAGAATAACAGCATCCTCATAGGATGTGAAGATTTGACAGTTAACACTAAGGTATTTGGAATAATGTCTGGCTCATATGTGTATGCGTCTATGTGTATGTGTGTGTGTGCTCAGCCATGACCGACTCCTTGGGAGCGCATGGACTATAATCCACTAGGCTCTTCTGTCCATGGGATATCCCAGACAAGAATACTGGAGTGGGTTGCCATTTCCTCCTCCAGGGGACCTTCCAGTCCAGGGATTGAACTCACATCTCCCGCGTCTCTTGTACTGCATGCAACTTTTTCACCACTGAGCCATAAGAAAAGCCTAGGCACCCAGTAAATGTTGACCATTAATAAATAATTCATTCAGTTTCATTTCCTCAAGGAAACACAAAAGTGCTGAGATCCTTTAAAGATTAAAAAAAAAAAAAAAAAAAAACTGCTGATTGGGAGATAAATGAGAATCTATCTTGAAACACGTTCCAGAGAACATCCTTGGGAAAATAACTACAGAAGCAGAGTGTGACAGAGCATCAGGTTATTCCATCCCATGCACCTAAAACAGAGCCATAAAGACAACTGATCAAAGTGAACTGGAACCCAACTTCCTTTACCCAGATATTTATGCAATATGTTGAGAGCAAAAGGTGTTTATAAAGACTAAGTTGACAGCAAAAGAAATATCTGTTAGAATGTTCTTACTGGGAGAACAAGTAGGAGTTACAAGAAAAATATGTGAGAAGAAGCAACTCTGTTTCCTCCAAGCACTGAAATTCTGTTACATAAACATATCCATATAGCCCATTGACGTGGGGTCACAGTAATAAAGGCCACTTGGAAAAGAGTCAGACACTATTCCAAGTGCCTTAGTGTTAAACCATCAAATATTCACAATAACCTTATGATGATGATATTATTCTTATTTCCATTTTAATGGTAAAGAAACTGAGGGGGTGTTGACATGAGGTCTTTTGAGCTGGGAGTCACAGCAGTGTCAGCACAGTTAGGACACCAACTCAGGCCATCATATTCCACTCTCAATCTCTCTAATATCCAAGCAACATGACGTCAGCCTGTATCCTGCTTGCTTGGGAAAGTGCAGCACTGTTGCTGTTACTTCTGAGCGCTCCTGGGGAAGGTCGCCTATACTTTCTTGTCACTCCTAACCCCTAGTTTCTTCTCCCGGCTGGACCCTCATTGACCTTCACACACACACTCCCTCCCCACTGCCTGGGGCCACTTGGCTCAGCCCCAGCTTATATTCCTTCTCTATCTACAGCACATCAGGTGCCCAGTGGTCCCTGAATGGCTGGAAATTAATGTTGCTGGGGGAGGGGCAGAGTCCAAAAACCAAACACACCTTAAACTGTATCCTTGGACACATTCAAGCTGTAGGCTTTCCCTCCGTCCAAGTGTTCCATCTCACTGCTCTATCCCCTCCCTTAGTCTCGGCCTGTTCCCCTGGTCTCTACTCTTCTCAGGACACGTCAGGGCTTCTATTTCCTCTCCAAATTCCATAACCCCTACACTTTTCTTGAACTTCCAGAAGTCAGTTTAAATTATTACGCAAAATAATTCAGTTCTTTTCCTCTTATTCTCTCCTAGTTAGACTTGCCCTTGAAGCCTACCTATGTATTCTGAGAGCTCTTTAAGGTATTTTCCCAAATAAAAGAACAATCCTCTCACAAAACAGTGATGTTTTTCGTATCTAGATCTGTTTGTCTATATCACACACACACACACACACACACACACACAGCATGGTGCCTGGCGTAAGGCAACAGGACCTATTCAACAGAAAACACATCAGTCTAAACGTTCAAATTAAAATACCCTGCATATACCATCATTGTAAATGTGTGGACTTTTTAGTCAGCCAAATATAGGTTCATATCCTAGGCCTACTGTGTACCAGTTGCATGTCCTTGGACAAGTCAAGATCTTAGAAACCTTTCGTTTTCTTTTTTTAATTTTATTTTATTTTTAAACTTTACATAATTGTATTAGTTTTGCCAAATATCAAAATGAATCCGCCACAGGTATACATGTGTTCCCCATCCTGAACCCTCCTCCCTCCTCCCTCCCCATACCATCCCTCTGGGTCGTCCCAGTGCACTAGCCCCAAGCATCCAGTATCATGCATCGAACCTGGACTGACATCTCGTTTCATACATGATATTTCTGAACAAGAAAGCAGAGCAGGGCAGAGATGTTTTGGAAGTTTGGGGATGGTAGATGCAAACTATTACATATAGAACGAATAAACAAGTTTCTACTGTATATAGCACAGAGAAATATATTCAATATCCTGTAATAAACCATAATGGAAAAGAATATTTTAAAAGAATGTGTGTGTTAGTTGCTCAGTTGTGTCTGACTCTTTTGCAAACCCATGGACTGCAGCCCTTCAGGCTCCTCTCTCTATGGAATTCTCTAGGCAAGAATACTGGAGTTGGTTGCCATTCCCTTCTCCAATGGATCTTCCCAACCCATCGAACCAGGTCTCCTGCACTGCAGACAAATTTTTTACTGTCTGAGCCACAGGGAAACCAAAGAATGTGTGTATATATGTGTGTGTGCATGTGTGTGTATAAAACTGAATCACTTTTCTGTACAGGAGAAATTAACACGACGTTGTAAATCATCCATCCTTTAATTAAATAAAGTGTTACAAAAAGAGAAAAGAAACCTTTCTGGAACACATTTCTTCTTTGGCAAGAGAAGGGACCACATTTCAAATCTGTTGGCAAGATTAAATGAGATGATGCATGTGAAGCAATTAGTGTACAACCTGGATTAGAATAAGCACTAGAAAAATAATAGCTAACCAAATTTGAAAAGAAAAAGAATAATAAAGGGGGGAAAAATAACACCAAAAAATGTGGGGAAGGAGAAAAAGCACTGAGAACAGTGAGGCCTCGTCCTGCAGCTGCAACTCTCAGGATAGGGGACAGCTGCAGGGCCCAGCAGATCCTGACTAGAAAGGGTTGATACTGGGTTAGTAGTCATAAGGTTGTACCAAATGTTAAAATATTTCGGAACTGCTCTGCAGTCTCTCTCCTAGACACTGAGAATAAAATCCCTTCTTGCCCATCGACTTTTTTCTTTCCCCTGGGACCTTTGCATGATTCATGATGCCTGGCACTCATGCCCAGGGTTTCTGGGCCCCTGTTCCAGCACTGTGGGCCAGCACCTGTTCTATCCAGTTGCTGCTTTTGCTCCTTCAGTCGCTGAATATTTTGATTATCTTGCTAAAGGCAGAAGAGATCCACGAGTTAAAGTAAATCAGAACGTGTTTCCACCATTGTAGTAAGAGGGAACAGAACACATGACCCCCAAAATATGCCATTTTGGCCTGTAGATTATTTTGATCAAAATCCAGCAGACTAAAAAAAGACTTATTACCTCTCCCTTAACTACCTATAAGACAGGGGGCCTGGACCACAAAGAGAGCTATTACCAGAGATAACTTCTTATCTGAAAGACCCATCTGCATGGCTGCTGCTGCTGCTGCTGCTGCTAAGTCACTTCAGTCGTGTCCGACTCTGTGTGACCCCACAGACGGCAGCCCACCAGGCTCCCCCGTCCCTGGGATTCTCCAGGCAAGAACACTGGAGTGGGTTGCCACTTCCTTCTCCAAAGCATGAAGGTGAAAAGTGAAAGTGAAGTCACTCAGTCGTGTCCGATTCTTGGTGACCCCATGGACTGCAGCCTACCAGGCCCCTCCATCCATGGGATTTTCCAGGCAAAAGTACTGGAGTGGGGTGCCATTGTCTTCTTCGATCTGCATGGCAGGACCAACTTTTAATTACCAAACATCTGATCTTCTTATTAGCGTATGAGTCACACTCTTCTTCTTTGAAGCCCCAGACCTCTATTCCATAAAGTACAGGATGGCTTTTATAAAGCCTCAGTTACCCAACTTGTCCTTAAATCTCAAATCTTTGGGTCTGTTGTATATAGGAAATTACATTATTTTTTCTCCTGTTAGTCTAACTTATGTATTTAATAATTAAACCAGTCAGAGAACCTAACAGGGCAAAAAGGAAAAGGTGTTCTCCCTTACGGTAGGTATGAATATGCTCTTGCTTCAGTCCAGGCTAAGGTATAGAATAATGAAGAAAAGTGAGACATTTTTATGCCTTAGAACACTTGAAGAAGGGAGGGGAAAGAGGGAGCAAGAAAGATATGAAAAAATCCAGATACTATTTGATAAAATTATCTTAAACAGGAACAGAAAATGGATTCAATTACTGTGATTCATTCACTGTTTCTTTGTCTCACAGGATATTTGAATAACTGTAACACCTAATGATTTAATTCATTTCACCAAGATGGGTGCTCCTAAAGAGAAATGGTAGAGAAACATCTTTCAGTAATTGTTAAAACTGTTCTGAGTGGTAAAGTTCCATTATTTTTCACTAAAGGACAAATGCCTCCCCAACTTTTTCTAAGAAGTCAGGATGAACATGCATGTAAAGTGTCACAGACAAAAATGTTACCTTATTTTTCAATGTATAATTGTTTCTCAGATTCCACTTGGAAGTGGACTGGAGCTTAAAACTCAGTGATATAAAAATATGCTCCATTAGCCTCACCATTCATATATAGATTTACAGATACCACTAGTGAAAATCCTTAGACATGTGAACCACAGAAAGGTATTCACCTACTTATATGTGAATTTTCCAGTGTCACTTTTTAAAATACAAAAGTAGTAGGAATTAGATAGAAAGTGAGAACCACACATTGTCCCAAAAAGGTTAATTCCTTTGAATGTTTAAACCATTAAATTAATTTATTCAATAAAGATTCTGAGAGTTTTCTGGGTACAAGGTAATACGTACTTTATGTGTGCTTGTCTGTTACTGCAAAGACTTCCTCTCATTGAAAAGAAGTGGTACCAGACCTGACAGATGCAATGGCCAGCCAGGTGAGCTAAGGTGCTAGTTTCCTCATGTGCACACCTGTCGAAGACACTGCTCACCAGGGACAGAACTCTTTGATGCTGAGTTCAAGTTAGACCTGAGAAGTGATCTCTGCATAACAATACAGAAACAGTATTATCAGTCCATTAGAATTAAAACAAATGAAAATGATTTACCCTCTTAGATCTAGCTACTGCATCTTTAATAACTACCAAAGTGCCTGGCACAAAACAGTCACTGAGAAAATGTCTGGTGAATGAATGATTTGCTGAGTGACTGCTGAAGGTCTGAAATTTTCCTTTGAAAATAAGACCAATTGTTAGAAAAGTACAACTTTCCAAAACTCGACCAGGAAGAAATAGAAAATCTTAACAGACCCATCACAAGCACGGAAATTGAAACTGTAATCAAAAATCTTCCAGCAAACAAAAGCCCAGGTCCAGACAGCTTCACAGCTGAATTCTACCAAAAATTTAGAGAAGAGCTAACACCTATCCTGCTCAAACTCTTCCAGAAAATTTCAGAGGAAGGTAAACTTCCAAACTCATTCTATGAGGCCACCATCACCCTAATACCAAAACCTGACAAAGATCCCACAAAAAAAGAAAACTACAGGCCAATATCACTGATGAACATAGATGCAAAAATCCTTAACAAAATTCTAGCAATCAGAATCCAACAACACATTAAAAAGATCATACACCATGATCAAGTGGGCTTTATCCCAGGGATGCAAGGATTCTTCAATATCCGCAAATCAATCAATGTAATACACCACATTAACAAAATGAAAAATAAAAACCATATGATTATCTCAATAGATGCAGAGAAAGCCTTTGACAAAATTCAACACCCATTTATGATAAAAACTCTCCAGAAAGCAGGAATTGAAGGAACATACCTCAAGATAATAAAAGCTATATATGACAAACCCACAGCAAACATTATCCTCAATGGTGAAAAATTGAAAGCATTTCCTCTAAAGTCAGGAACAAGACAAGGGTGCCCACTTTCACCATTACTATTCAACATAGTTTTGGAAGTTTTGGCCACAGCAATCAGAGCAGAAAAAGAAATAAAAGGAATCCAAATTGGAAAAGAAGAAGTAAAACTCTCACTATTTGCAGATGACATGATCCTCTACATAGAAAACCCTAAAGATTCCACCAGAAAATTACTAGAAATAATCAATGACTATAGTAAAGTTGCAGGATATAAAATCAACATACAGAAATCCCTTGCATTCCTATACACTAATAATGAGAAAACAAAGAGAAATTAAGGAAACAATTCCATTCACCATTGCAATGGAAAGAATAAAATACTTAGGAATATATCTACCTAAAGAAACTAAAGACCTATATATAGAAAACTATAAAATACTGGTGAAAGAAATCAAAGAGGACACTAATAGATAGAGAAATATACCATGTTCATGGATTGGAAGAATCAATATAGTGAAAATGAGTATACTACCCAAAGCAATTTATAGATTCAATGCAATCCCTATCAAGCTACCAACAGTATTCTTCACAAAGCTATAACAAATAATTTCACAATTTGTATGGAAATACAAAAAACCTCGAATAGCCAAAGCGATCTTGAGAAAGAAGAATGGAACTGGAGGAATCAACCTACCTGACTTCAGGCTCTACTACAAAGCCACAGTTATCAAGACAGTATGGTACTGGCACAAAGACAGAAATATTGATCAATGGAATAAAATAGAAAGCCCAGAGATAAATCCACGCACATATGGACACCTTATCTTTGACAAAGGAGGCAAGAATATACAATGGATTAAAGACAATCTCTTTAACAAGTGGTGCTGGGAAATCTGGTCAACCACTTGTAAAAGAATGAAACTAGACCACTTTCTAACACCATAAACAAAAATAAACGCAAAATGGATTAAAGATCTAAACGTAAGACCAGAAACTATAAAACTCCTAGAGGAGAACATAGGCAAAACACTCTCCGACATACATCACAGCAGGATCCTCTATGACCCACCTCCCAGAATATTGGAAATAAAAGCAAAAATAAACAAATGGGACCCAATTAACCTTAAAAGCTTCTGCACATCAAAGGAAACTATTAGCAAGGTGAAAAGACAGCCTTCAGAATGGGAGAAAATAATAGCAAATGAAGCAACCGACAAATAACTAATCTCAAAAATATACAAGCAACTCCTACAGCTCAACTCCAGAAAAATAAACGACCCAATCAAAAAATGGGCCAAAGAACTAAAGAGACATTTCTCCAAAGAAGACATACAGATGGCTAACAAACACATGAAAAGATGCTCAACATCACTCATTATCAGAGAAATGCAAATCAAAACCACCATGAGGTACCATTTCACACCAGTCAGAATGGCTGCGATCCAAAAGTCTACAAATAATAAATGCTGGAGAGGGTGTGGAGAAAAGGGAACCCTCTTACACTGTTGGTGGGAATGCAAACTAGTACAGCCACTATGGAGAACAGTGTGGAGATTCCTTAAAAAACTGGAAATAGAACTGCCTTATGATCCAGCAATCCCACTGCTGGGCATACACACTGAGGAAATCAGAAGGGAAAGAGACACATGTACCCCAATGTTCATCGCAGCACTCTTTATAATAGCCAGGACATGGAAGCAACCTAGATGCCCATCAGCAGATGAATGGATAAGAAAGCAGTGGTACATATACACAATGGAGTATTACTCAGCCATTAAAAAGAATACATTTGAATCAGTTCTAATGAGGTGGATGAAACTGGAGCCTATTATACAGAGTGAAGTAAGCCAGAAGGAAAAACATAAATACAGTATACTAACGCATATATATGGAATTTAGAAAGATGGTAACAATAACCCGGTGTACGAGACAGCAAAAGAGAAACTGATGTATAGAACAGTCTTATGGACTCTGTGGGAGAGGGAGAGGGTGGGAAGATTTGGGAGAATGGCATTGAAACATGTAAAATATCATGTAAGAAACGAGTTGCCAGTCCAGGTTCGATGCACGATACTGGATGCTTGGGGCTAGTGCACTGGGACGACCCAGAGGGATGGTATGGGGAGGGAGGAGGGAGGAGGGTTCAGGATGGGGAACACATGTATACCTGTGGTGGATTCATTTTGATATTTGGCAAAACTAATACAATTATGTAAAGTTTAAAAATAAAATAAAATAAAAAAAAGAAAAGAAAATAAGACCAAGCATTGGAAACAGTGTCTCTGAACATAGAAACAGCCTTATCTACCACAACAAAATTATAAATAAGACTCAAAGGAATCCCTTGTTGAAAGTGTCCCTGTCACAAAAGTAAGTCCTGAATTGCATTCTGTAAACAGATCAATGAGGTTTCCCAGGCGGTTCATGGTAAAGAACCCATTGGCAATGCAGAACGGCAGGAGACGTGGGTTCGATCCCTGGGTCAGGAAGATCTCCTGGAGGAGGAAATGTCAATCCACTCCAGTATTCCTGCTGGGATAATCCCATGGACAGAGGAGACTTGCAGGCTATAGTCCATGGACTGTACAAAAGACTTGGACACAACTGAGCGACTGCATGTGCAAGCATGCACACATAAACAGATCAACAGAAAGTTTCAAATGAATAGGAGTCATCAACAACAGTGAGTGAAGGATTCAGCAGGCTCCAGGACAACAGAGAGCACTCCTCTTTGAATAGACTGCCTGGCCACTCAAGGACAGGGAGAAAGACGAGACTGAGACCTACTGTCAGGTTGGCTGAAACCTTTATCTCCCCTTGATGCACTGGTTCACTCGGTCCACACAGGGTAGTTTGCCTGTGGAGCTGTCTCTACATTGCCCAATGACTTGCAAGGCTAAAATGTGAACTTTTGTGGAACTATATCACATTCACCATGACTGATGATACAGCCTCATAAAGGAGCCATACCATCACCTCAGTGGGCCTCCTGACCATATCATTTGTTAGATGGATGACTATAGGTCACATTTCATTTGGATGTATACATTTGTGTCTAAGGTAGGAATTATTTATAGGACCCAGCTTACATGGTCAGAGCAACTTCCTATGACTATTTTAATTCTCATTGTTCCCTCCTTCTCTAAATTTCTGAATGCTTCTTACATTTGCAGACTAATTTCTTTTGGACTGGTCAGATCCACTCTCCATGCTTTCCCATCCTGTTCCACCAGGTTGCCAATACTTGGGTTCCTGAGCTCTGTGGCTCCCAATCAGTTTTTAGGATTAGTGAAGACAGAGATTAGGATAAGTATTTTCTCCCCACATTGTAGTGGAGAGTGGCTGTGCTCCTCTAGATAAGGAAGTAAACTCCCATCAGGAGGGGTTCTTCTACAGTGATAGTCATGGCTTTCTCCAGCTTCTAGTGATGGCTTCCTGCTCTCCTCAGTTGATGGAGCAGTAACGGCTCCCCATGTTCACTAACCCTCCAGTGCTGCATCTCCCTGTGTTGGTTCCCTTAGCCTTACCCACATATTTGTAAATTGCCCTTTCATTAAAGTCTCTTCTGTTTTAGTGCTGGGATTGTAATTGACATACAAGTCTTCCCTGCTGGCTCAGACAATAAAGAATCTGCCTGTAATGCATGAAACCCAGGTTCTATCCCTGGATTGGGAAGATCTCCTAGAGAAGGGAACTGCAACCCACTGGACAGAGGAGCCTGAAGGGTTTACAGTCCATGGGGTTGCAAAGAGCTGGACACAACTGAGCAACAAACACTTTCAACAGTATAATTGATATAAATATGTACCATGACATTTAGCAGCTGTTTTTACTGCAATTGGCACTTTCAATTTGATTCATATATATATATATATATATATATATATGACTTAGACTTATATACATATATAAATGATTTCTAATGTATAGTAATCCATTGTTAAACCTGGGGAACTGCTTCCAGGAACACTTCAAACAACAAAATTCAAGAATGGGCAAGTTCCATATATAAAATGGTACAGTGCAAGGAGATCAAACCAGTCAACCCTAAAGGAAATCAAACCTGAATATTCATTGGAAGGACTGATGTTGAAGCTGAAGCTCCAATACTTTAGCCACCTGATGTGAAGAACCAATTCATTGGGAAAGACTCTGATGCTGGGAAATATCGAGAGCAAGAAAAGGGTAGGACAGAGGATGATATGGTTGGATGACATCAATAACTCAATAGATATGAGTTTCAGCAAACTCCAGGAGGTGGTAAGAAATAGGGAAGCCTAGTGTACTACAGTTCATGGTGTCACAGAGAGTCAGACACAACTTAGCAACTAAACAGTGATAACAACAAGTATTTGCAAATAACCTACACGTATCATCCTATATACTTTAAATCATTTCTAGATTATTTGTAGTATTTACAATAATGTAAATGTTATATAAACAGCTATAAATACAATGTAAACGCTCTGTAAATAGTTACTTTTGTGTGGCAAATTCACGTTTTGTTTTTTAGAATTTTTTAAAAACTATTCTCAATCAGCAGTTTGTTGACCCCTCAGACGCAGAACCTGTAGATACACAGGGCTGATTATATATCTATAGGTGTCTGTATATAATATATAAAATCTCATGCATACAATTTCTAAATTGGATTTCCCTGAGTATGTTATGCCCTCTGGGTCATGGTAAGTGTTAAACTGAGTTTAGGATTTGACATAATTCTTGAACTCACCGCTGAAAAAGGGATATATCTGAACAGAAATTTGACAACAAATAACAATTAAAATTCAATAAGCAACCAGTATGTACCAGACAACTGTGGCAAGCATTTTCCATATAACTCTTTTGACTTCCATATCTACTTTGCAAGTTGTATTTTATAATTCTCATTTTCAAGACAGGTAGTCGGAAGCTCAGATTTAATTTTAACATGGTCTCAGACCTAAGAAGTATCAACAGTAGAGCCAGGATGCAGACTTGGATCCACCTGACATCAGAGTTCAGGCACGTTTCCAAGATTTGACATCATCTCTCAAGTAGAAGTGACAGAGAGCTGCTCCAATTAGCCAGTCACTGCAAATGGGGCTGCCTCTCTATTAGCTACAGAGCTACCAAAAGCCAATAGAAACTCAGAATTTCATTAATTCTGGAACTGAATTCAGACAAATAAATGTACAAAAGTATGTGTTTTGTGCTTTATTTTTTTTCTCACGTGTTTTCTAACAATGCTTTCTAACCTTAAAATATTCTACGGTGATTTAGGTAAGTTGCATTTAGTACTTTGTGTGTTATATGAAACATTAATGTACCAATAAAACTGAAGGTTATTTGCACAGTGTCTAGTATATTGTAAGCACTTAATAAATATTTTAATCAATTAAATTAGTATAGAGGCCTTTTTATGATGAAAGTCAATGCCTGTATTTAGCAGTTGGAAAAGGAACATTTTATCATTCATAGCAGAACAAGAGTTTTGATTATTTGATCCTGAAAAGGAAAACAGAGCAAAGTTTCAGATGAGTGTAATTGGGCTGTGATAATTATACAGGTCTGATTTCATTACAGTAAATGTTAATTTAATGTCTGATTCATTTTTCTAACTGGCACTAAAAATGCTTTTACTTCACATACAATATGAAAATACATTAGATCATAGAATTTGTGAAGAAAATACAAGCTTGTTGAGTTATAGGCATTTCAAGATAAGTAAAGGACATTCAAACTATGGCTTCCATAGAAAGAGGTAACTTCAGAGAAACCAATGTAAATTCTTAACAGTTTTTGAATTATGGACTCTTTTTGCAGTTTTAGGAAGCTTATAGACTCCCTTCTCAGAATAATGCTTTTAAATGAATAAAATAACATACATAGGATCATAAACGGAACTAATTATATTTGGAAAAGCTATCAAAATATTACAAGAATAACTGTGATACAGTAATATACCTTCAATGTGAAATGAAGTATTTCCTACCATTATCAGTAAACAAAGGATGTCACAGTCATCAGTGATTGTAGTCACAACCGATGGTGAGATGGTGAGCCCTGAGAAAACTCAGGATGAGAAAACACAGGATACTGGCCCCGGAAAGCTGAGGAGTATACCAAAGGAATGATTTCAGGGAACCCAGACTCTTGCATCTTCCCATACATAGAGAAGTGTGGAAGTCTTTAACTTGGGATATCTGGTTTTCCTTTACTTACCAATTATCTTTTGACATTCGGACCACCTGCCTTTGTTGCAAAACTTCGGTATAACCTGCCTCCCCACCTTGCCTCCTTGGAGCAGTTCTCCCAGGGTTACTTGAGATGCTGCCTCCAGGCTTAAAGTCCTAAAAATGCCCACTGAGTATAACATAACTCTCCACTTCTAGGTTACGAACATTTTTTAAGTTGGCATCATTATAAAAATATTAACTCTCAATATGTAGCAGTGTGGTCCAATAGCTACACTAATTTTTAACCATGTTGGCAACAACTGCAATGTGATACTATGATTATATCTGTGAGTCTACTGGTGATGAGTTGCACAAAATTTCTGTGGTTCATTGTTACCCATAATTGAAAACCTTGATGAATTTCACTTAGCCAGAAGTTAGTAAAATAAAGACATAATTTATGCTCTGATATAAGTTTACTCAAACCCTGAATTCTGTTGCTGGATCCCAGGTGAAGAAACCTTGACACAGAAGGGGCACTGTAGGCAGAGTATTTAAAGAGGAATACAGCAACCAGGAAGAGAAGAAGCAGGAAAAGCTTCTCTAAGACAGAGTGGGAAGAAAATGACAACTGTTCAGGTAGAATTAATTTTAGAGCCAAATATATCCTTACTCCACATAATATAATAAAATAAAATAAAATGCTATTAAAAAAATAAGTAAAAACAGATTTCAAGCAGACTGCCTCACGAAAGTCTTTGAAAAAGTAATGTACTGGATTTTTAAGTGATTGACAGCATGAAGCTTCTTTTAAAATTTCCAATGTATATTTAATCATACAAAGTGAATGAAAGTTCAAAGAAATAAAATGGTAGGACTACTCATTTGTTTGATATACATATAAAAGCAAAAATGATCTGTCTCCTGGGAAGCTTGGATCTAGTTTATTAGCACTGAGGTAGGAGATAGACGGGCTCCAGGTTAGACATTTACAACTGGTCTCCTGTTTGCATTTCATTGGGCACCAAGAAGTGGCCTTCAGATACTGGCTACTGACAACTAGTCTCCTGTTTCCACTCCCTGAGACAAGAGATAGGTGGACTCCAGTTGAGGAATTTACAGTAAGCCTCCTGTTGATGCTCCAAAATGGAAGTAACAACAGAAGCAGGGTAAATAACCAGTCTCTGTCTCTTGTAAACACCTCAAGGTAATAGTCATGGCAACAGTCAAGGTAATAGTCATGGCAAAGACAAAGATGGGCAAAACTCTGTTTGAATGAAGGATTACGAGATCTCTGCTCCACCCCCACCTTTATAGGACAAGGGAGACAAACATATGCAGAAAGGCTCCTTGGGGTCAAAAGTCAGGGGATAATTCCAGGTCATAATGAATCTGGCTCCTCTCAGAAGACTTCACTTTGAGATCCATCTTTGCTGAGGGGTGCGTGCACACCTCATGGGAAGGCCTTGAGACAAAGTAACCAGGGGAGGACAACAAGGCAATAGGCCTGAGGGAAGACAAAGACTGGGAAAGTGCCCCCTTATAAAGGATTTAAACTTCCCAAAGGAGAGACTCTGTTCACCCATGCACCTTTCTGCATGTACTTTTATTTACAATGAACTTTTTACTTTACTCTTTACATTCTGCCTCCACGCCTGAATTCATTATTGACTAGGCAGGCAAGAAACAGGGACTCTAGCTTTAACTGCTGGCCCTTGTGGTGCAGTGGTTAGGACGCCTGGTCCAGGAAACTAAGAACTTGCTTCTAGCTACTGCTTGCTGCTGCTTGCTGCAAGATGCCGATTACTGCTGTATGTGTCCAAAATCAGCATTGGCACACTCCCAAAATTATAGTGATACAACAGGCCAGCTGCAGACCAGCCTATCTGTTGGTGGTCAGCCAGTATCAAATAGGCATCACTCAACTGCTTGGAGTTGAATCAAAAAGGATTAAAAGCCAGCAAAAACACACTAAATCAAAATCAGCAAATTAAAAAGTAGCTCCATTAAGACCAATACTGTTACCATTCTCATTAGATGATTAATACAGTACCAGGATCTATCATATGGGATCATCCTAGAATTGATCACAGGCTTCAGTAACAAAAAGGGAATATACAAGGTACTTCCTAACAAGGGCAGATGGTTATTATTAATAGAAACAAAAGAAGCAGAAGGAAAAACAAACAAACAAAAGATAACAGGCCCAAAATGGAGTTGTTTATATTAAGCCCCATGTCACTAAGCCAAGAATTAATTACATCTTCAGCTTTCCCAGAAATGGAATTTTAAACCATTTAAAAATTTAAATTTAAACCAGTTAATTTAGAATTTGATTCCAATCCCAAAGAAAGGCAATGCCAAAGAATGTTCAAACTACTGTACAATTGCACTCATTTCACATGCTAGCAAGGTAATGCTCAAAATCCTTCAAGCTAGGCTTCAAGAGTATATGAACTGAGAACTTCCAGACATACAAGCTTTATTTTGAAAAGGCAGAGAGACCAGAGATGAAATTGCCAACATCCATTGGATCATAGAAAAAGCAAGGGAATTCCAGGAAAACATCTGCTTCATTGACCACGCCAAAGTCTTTATGTGGATCACAACAAACTGTGGAATATTCTTAAAGAGATGGAAATACCAGACCACCTTACCTGACTCCTGAGAAACCTGTATGCAGGCCAAGAAGCAACAGGTAGAACGGAACATGGAACAATGGACTGGTTCAACATTGGAGAAGGAGTACATTGAGGTTGTTTATTGTCACCCTGTTTATTTAACTTATATGTGCAATACATCATGTGAAATGCCAGGATGGATGAATCACAAGCTGGAAGAAAGATTCCTGGGAGAAAGAGCAACAATCTCAGATATGTAGATAGTATCACTGCAGTGGTAGAAAATGAAGAAGAACTAAAAAAAAAAAAAAGCCTCTTTATCAGAGTGAAAAAGAAGGCTTAGAACTCAACATTCAAAAATCTAAGATGATAGCATCTGGTCCTATCACTTCATGGCAAATGGATGGGGAAAACAGTAGAAACAGTGACAGATTTTATTTTCTTGGGCTCCAAAATCACTGGGGACAGACACTGCATCCACAAAATTAAAAGACACTTGCTCCTTGAAAGAAGAGCTATGATGAACTTAGCATATTAAAAAGCAGAGACATCACTTGGCCAACAAAGGTCCATACAGTCAAAGCTATGGTTTTTCCAGTAGTCATGTAGAGATGTGAAAGTTGGTCCATAAAGAAGGCTGAGTGCCACAGAATTGATGATTTCTAATTACAGTGCTAGAGAAGACTCTTGACAGTCCCTTGGACAGCAAGGAGATCAAACCAGTCAATCCTCTAGGAAATCAAGCTTGAATATTCATTGGATGAATTGATTATGAAGCTGAATACTTTGGCCACCTGATGCGAAGAACCAACTCATTGAAAAAGACCCTGATGCTGGGAAAGATTGAAGGCAAAAGGAGAAGGGGGTGGCAGAGGATGAGATGGTTAGATAGCATCACTGACTCAATGGACATGAGTTTGAGCAAATTCCGGGAGACAATGAAGGACAGGGATGCCTGGCATGTGGCAGTCCATGGGATCATAAAGAGTAGGACACAACTTAGTGACTGAACAACAACAATGGGGAATCACCTGATAAACATTAGTGAGGTCATCTGCCTGATGGTGACTCCTGCTATTTCCCTAAAACAAAGTAACCCTGTAATAACCAATCTACTTTCTGTGTAACATAATCTGCTCATTCTTACTCCCTTCTGCCTGTAAAAGGCTTCCATTTGTACAGCCCCTCAGAGCTCCTTCTAGATAAATTAGATACTTCCAGACAAAAAGTTATTTTTGCTCAAATACACTCTTAAAATTTTAACATGCTTCAGGTTATCTTTTAACATTACTTTATCATGCTAGCACATTCTGTCTTAGATTTATTCTAAGTCCCTCTCTTTTCAATGTCAAATTAAACTAAATTTCAACTGTTAAACAAGAATTTTGCAGCTCTTGATTCTTCCTACTGATCTTTGTTCTCTGATAGTTACTGTCCTCCTGCCAACCTCTTTCTTAACCAGTGCTTATTCTGACCTAAAATACTTAGTGCATTTTTAATACAAATCGCCAGTCACAGCACAGATGCCCCAGCACTTCCTGAGTCACTAGATGTACTCTATGTCCAGTTCTATTTCTGGCCCTTCTCCTTTTACAGAATCTTCTTAGTCAGTAAACCTTAGCCCAGCAAAGAGAGATGGACGGTCTACAAATTTAACTCCAAGTCATTCAAACTTCAAGGAGACACCAAGGAATTTTCTAGGGGTTCAAATAAAGAACGAGACCTCAGAGCAATTAGGATGGGAGAACATAAAAACACCTTGAGAGTGGAAAGGTAAAAGCCTCTCCCAAGGCCTAAGAAGGGGACATGAGTTACATAGAAACCTGTGTCTGTCTAGAAGGTCACTGTGTTCTCTGAACACTGCTCTCCATGTGTGAAATACCACCATTGGTTGGTATCTTTTCATCCATCACCATCACCCTCTTAAGAAGTACATACCTCTCCTCTTTAGGTTTGGGTTCCTGGTCTGCATCTGGCTAAATCTAGATGATAAAAAAGGCTTTCAACAATTTTAACAAGCTTACTGTTTTAAAGCTTAGGTCAATCCTAAGTTATTTTCTGTATTTCATTATTTTTCTTTTTATTCTGGACAACATGAACACACAGAAAAGGGCCTAAAGATGTACAACAAATCTTGTCAGACAAGTCCAAGACACCTGGGCCTCAGTGCACTGGTTCCTACGGGAGAGCGACTATTGTAAGAAAGCAGTGAGGAGGTTATGGGCAAGGCAGTGGTTCCTCATGTGGGAATTCTCCAAAGGATGCTGGTCTGTGGTGATGCCTTTACACATCTAGAATAAAACTAAAAGAAAAATACAATGAGGTTTCCATAAGGCAATATTTATCCAACTGAAATACTGTCTTCTAGTCTCAAATCATAATGCGTTACCTACACCTGGGGATAGAGCTCTTTCTCTTATAAAATCACCCTGATTATAGATGGTACTCTTTCCCAATGTATCAAGATTGCAAAATAAACATGTGACCTAAGCCATGCTGTGACTCCTCCAATTTTAAGAAATTGCACATCTTCAAGAATCAGAGAAGTCTGAAAACCCAAGATCCTAATCATTGGGTCCACCAGTTTCTAAGCATAGCTGAACTTGACTTTGCTTGGAAACCCACAGGAATCACGCTGAAGCCAAACAAACCCCACGTGATAAATGTCCATCAGCTGAGCCCGGCTATAGACTGAAGAGTCCCAGCCCCTCCTGAACTCAGCTTGGTGACTGGCTTTCTTCAACTTAACAGAGCGACTCATTTGTTCCTTATTTTAATTTAATATATAATAATTATTTCATTCACATTGAAAAAGATTTAGTGAACACAAAAGAGTGAAAATAAGAAACCTTACCAAAACTCCTGTCATTCAAAGACAGCTAGTGTTGCCATCTGAGTCCTAACTTACTGCCTTTGATAATTCATCTATTCTTTTATTGGTATAATTTAAATCAGATGCTGTACAACTATCTTGCTTTAAAAAAAAAGATATGGTCTTGAGAGACTTTTTCATGTTATGAAGCGTTCTCTGAAATCATTGTGTTGAATAACAACATGTTTTGCCACATAATATTTTTCTACTTGTTAGAACCAGCTTAACAGAAATCTTTGTTTATGAATTGCTGTGAGAAAATGCAATAATCAGAGAGCAAACAAGCAGAATGACTAAACCAAAAGGTATGGAACTTTGAGATATTTCATACAGCCTAATAACTTTGGTTTTCCCAATTTACACTTTTACTATCAATGCATGAATGCCTATATCTCCATTATTGGTCTCTATTGTTACTCAGAGTTAATTCAAAAATTACAAAGCAACTAGTTACTTTTATTTCTTCATCTTAAAAATATACTGAAGTTGAACATTTTTGGTGTCTTTTAGTCACATTTCTCCCTTGGCTATTTTTCTATCTTTGACTTAAAGTTTCTTCAACAAAATGCCATTTTCTGTCAATTCCTAAGAAAAAAAGGAAGGGAGCATTTAAAAAAAAAGTTTATATTAAGATCTTGGATGTGTTAGTCACTTAGTCATGCCCAACTCTCTGTGACCTCCATGGACTGTAGCCTGCCAGGGTCCTCTGTCCATGGGATTTCCATCTTATTATATGGATTTATAAAAATCTATCCTAATCTTGTAGTAGCTCTTGTAATTATTCTCCTGGGCAACCTCCTAGATTGCCAGTAAATAAACATGCTAGAATCCAAACCCAGCTGTGTTTGTCTCCAGCATCTTGAGCTCTGTAATATGGTGCACCTCTGGGGATGCTGTCAACATGTACAACTTAAACATGATTTACAGTTTTAACCTCTTACTCTTTAAATGAGTTAACCAAAGACCAAAGTAAGCCAGAAGTGGCAAAAACAAAGATAAATCCTTATTAACTTGTAGTTTCCCACTTCTTCCTTTCCCAAAGATAACTCCTTCTTTACGTGGGAAGTTTTCTGATATTAAATTGTTAAACTGTATTCTTTCAGGAATATGTTTCATTTTTTAAGCATTATTGCATATTATGGTATTTTTAAAAGTTCTTAGTTTTCAAGCTTTCTTCTAAAAGACATTCCTTTATTTCACTTTAGAGAAACCCTGCTCTCTTCTTTTGACTAAAACTTTTTTTGGCAAATAAGTTAGCCAATCACTCTTCAAAGACATTATTCAAAAAGAAATTCACTTAGTATATCAAAATAAAGGAAAAGAATAAAAGTGCAGTCATAATTGGGTCAGTATAGAGAAGCCAACTATTTTTTTCCAGCATGGATATATTTAATTGTAGTAAGTTTCAGAAGCTAAATATTAAGGCAATGAAAGGTAAATAGTACCTCAAGCAAAAACAGTAATTATTATTTTCAATTAATAAAATGATAACGAGGATTTAAAACATCAATCTCAAATCCATTCAAGAAAATACACAATTATAAATAGGTCACTACCCTTGGATTTGAAAGGGCTTCTGGCCTAATCTAATGGTTCTGGTGCTAGAAAGGGTATTAAAGCATCAGATTCTTGTGTAACATGCAGAGTTAAGAAGTAGCAAAATATCCAAGTTTGTGAAAGCTCTCTGAACAGAAGTAAAAATTTAAGCTCATTAGTATTTACAATTTTCTACACATTTTTAGGTGAATTTCAGGTAGACCACTGTTATTGACTATTTCATAAAACATTATCATTCAAGTTTAAAGCTTTTAAGTAAGTTAAACTGCCTTGGCCCAAATTTGGCTCAATATTTTTCTGTTGATTCATATAAAACAAACACTAGCAGTTGCTCATAGAGATCTCAGATCTTGCCACTTCATTTACTACAGATCCATATCCCATGACATGTAAAAGTATACATCAAACATGGAAGAAGCCTTTTATACATGTTCGCCCACTAACTGAAAAGGATATCTCTTGACTGGGCTTCCCTGATAGCTCAGTTGGTAAAGAATCCTCCTGCAATGCAGGAGACCCTGGTTCAATTCCTGGGTCAGTAAGATCTGCTGGAGAAGGGATAGGCTAACCACTCCAGTATCCCTGGGCTTCCCTTGCAGCTCAGCTGGTAAAGAATCTGTCTACAACACGGGTGACTTGGGTTGGGAAGATCCCCTGGAGAAGGGAAGGACTATCCGCTCCAGTATTCTGGCCTGGAGAATTCCATGGACTGTGTACAGTCCATGGGGTCGCAAAGAGTCAGACACAACTGAGTGACTTTCACTTTTTTACTTTCTCCTGATTCCCATTGACAAACATTTGAATCTACTAATATGCTAACCTTTAGTAAGCAGAAAGTGTACCTACTACTTTTATAATTAAGTAACAAAGGTCCGTCTAGTCAAGGCTATGGTTTTTCCTGTGGTCATGTATGGATGTGAGAGTTGGACTGTGAAGAAAGCTGAGCGCCGAAGAACTGATGCTTTTGAGCTGTGGTGTTGGAGAAGATTCTCGAGAGTCCCTTGGACTGCAAGGAGATCCAACCAGTCCATTCTGAAGGAGATCAGCCCTGGGATTTCTTTGGAAGGAATGATGCTAAAGCTGAAACTCCAGTACTTTGGCCACCTCATGCGAAGAGTTGACTCATTGGAAAAGACTCTGATGCTGGGAGGGATTGGGGGCAGGAGGAGAAGGGGACGACAGAGGATTAGATGGCTGGATGGCATCACCAACTCGATGGACGTAAGTTTGAGTGAACTCCAGGAGTTGGTGATGGACACGGAGGCCTGGTGTGCTGCAGTTCATGGGGTCGCAAAGAGTCGGACACAACTGAGCAACTGAACTGAACTGAACCTTGTTCATATGATAATAAGTGCAATTAAGTAGTATGGAAACAGAAGGGAAGGGGGCAGGGCACAACCTTCAAAAGAGTAACACAGCCCAAGGACATGGACATAAACAGATTAGAACCAAATAGGTCCGATATGGTGGACTATACAGTAGACCTTGAGGCTCACTGTATGCTCATTGTTAATACATCAGCATCTAACTGGCACACCAAGGTGCACCATGACAGTTCTGAGACCAAATATAAAAAGTCAAAGAGTCAGTGGTGGCCCAAATTCTGGAAATCTCTGCCTCTTCCCTAAAATAAATGGAATAATCCCTCTCATTAGCCTAGGAAATTACCAAGCCCAGAAAAACTAATGATGCCATATTTCAGGTCTCTCTCACCTTCTGAGATAGCCCACACTCTTTTCTATGGAGTGTGCTTTCTCTCTAAATAAATTCATATCTTAACTGTCTCTTCATCTCCACATTTGTTCACAATGAAGCAAGTATTTTAAATTCACCCAGAACAGTATATGTATTAATACTACATCTCTGAGATGTTATTGTCTCTTTTTAAAATTATTGTATAATTAATAGACGTCAAGGGGTAAGGTGCCTAAGAAGGGAAGTACTGTGCTAAGTATTTAAACAACATGGGCTTGTTTCATGCTCAACTGCCCCCAAAAGTGGGTATTACTATCTCACCTTTGGAGATGAAGAAAACTGATGCTTGGAGAGAATAATTCACCTAATATCACAAAACATTCAGATCTGGAAGGTGTGGCTTGAGAAGCTACTCAAAAAATAGAGGGCACACATCAACATGAATCAGCCATAGGTATATATACGTTCAGGCACATGTATGGCAGAAACTAACACAATACTGTAAAGTAATTATCCTCCAATTAAAAACAGAAGAGTGACTCAGTTGTGTCCGACTCTGCAATCTCATGGACTGTAGACCATCAGGTTTCTCTGTCCATGGGATTCTCCTGGCAAGAATACAGGAGTAGGTTGCCATTCCCTTCTCCAGGGGATCTTCCTGACCCAGGGATCGAACCCAGTTCTCAGGCACTGCAGGCAGATTCTTTACTGTCGGAGCCACCAGGGAAACACACCAATTAAAAAGAAATAAATTTTTAAAAAGCAGCAGCAGTAATGTATTTTAAAGGGGGGCAGAAAACAGTGAAAGGAATAGTTTTACAGAAACATTTACTTTTGCAAATTTTATGTTCCTATTCTTCAGTCCTATTCTTATTTGGTCTTAAATTTTCAGAGGTGGACTTAGAAGTTAGGGAATGTATACACTTCAGGAGAAGGAGGGGAGGGGCTTTTGGAATCTGGATGTGGGGGGATAGTTGACCGGCCGAGGAAAAGCCCCAAAGAGGAAGAAAGCAAGAGTGCAGGAGACCAGGCAGGGGTAAACAAAACCTGAGATAATGGCTGAGGGGCAGCCTAGAACAGTCTCTTTCAAATCGCTGAGTCCCTGACTTATAAAGGCAAAAGGCAGAGGGACTCTGAACTAGCATGGACTTTGTCACTAGACTTTGTGAAGCTCAAGCTTTTATTGAAAGATATGGAGAACTTTTGAGCAAAAATGGAACGGGAAACCTCATCAGTGAGAGGTTTCCCGAATAAGGGTCTGAATAACGGTTTTCCCCAATAAGAACTTCTCATCAGGAATGACCAGATGCTACTGCATATGTGAGCTTCTGAGGTGCTACACTTTGCCCACAGAGTAACAGTGAGTAATAAATAACTTGACAAAAAATTTTAGTACTTGATTTTTCCCCTGAAATTCATTTAAATTCAGTGTATTCAGAACCTTGAAATAAAAAGACTCATCTTAGACCTTATCTTCCATGCTATCTAGGTCTAAAGAATAAAATTTTAAGAGCACTAAATCAGCATCAAAAAGAGGCAAATAAGCTCTATAAAACTGAGGACTTTTAAATAGAAAAAAATCTATAAAACATTTGTAAAGGTGACAGGAGATAGACTAGACTGACAAAGGTACATTAATGAAAGAGTTTTTAAACACCCTAAATACACAAAACCATGTGTGATGAACCACTGATCTTGTGTTCTATCTAAAAGCAAAGAATGTACTTTTTTTCTGACCACTGCTCTGGCAGACAAATGGCCCTAATTAACTCTATGCATATTTTCATCATGGCAAATGTCACTCTGCAGTGTCACTGACTGCCTACATTTTGTATCTTCTTTTTTTTTTGAACTAAGTTTACTGAAAATGGGGTGTGGATCTTTTCAAGGTGTTTTTGTCTTTGCATCTGTACCTCACAAAATTCCTGGCATGTAGGAAAGTGCTTTGTATCTAACCGATTAAAAACCTTCCAACTGTCTGGTCAATGATTGACTTGAATGGAGGATGGATGAATACACAAGTGAATGGTTAAGTGGAGACTCCTTTGTTTGGAAAAAGGTACACAGGAATTATCTATTTTAATTAAAAAATATTTAAGGATAACTCACATCACCATTTGCTGGGAATACAGAAGAAGGAATTCAAACATGGGGTAAGTGAGAGACCAAGCTCGCTTTGTAAGCTTCTGTCAAGCTGAGAGTTCCTCGTTCTGTTTGCTATTTACGGAAAGAAAGAATGTGGCCTATCTGTGGGAGACGTAAGAAGATATATTTTAGGATGACAATAAGACCTACAGCAATAACAGACTTTTTTTCCAAAGCACAAATAAAGCATCCTGTGCTTTCATTTGCCGACAGCATGCGGGCCAATTCTCGAGGACAAGCTACTGCGCAATATAACACTCCATTTCAACAAAAGGTGATGGTGAAGAGTGGATGCAGAAGGTGGTGCTCAGAGGGCCACCCGGTTCTGCATACAATGCTCTTTAGCCTTGGGAGGAGCACTGCCAGAGAAGAAAGTACAGCTGAAGAAGCTCTCACTAGAGGAAAATGCCCACATCATGCTTCACAACCATCACACGTCAACCCAACACCATGTGAGAGTCATGGACACTTGTCAGCAATTCAGCAGCTCCCCAGGTCTGACCCATTACCTCTAGAAAACTCTGAAGGGAACAAATATGATTTGTTTGTAAAGAATTTCTCAATATAATGACCATCTGTGACTCTGAATTTGGCCATTTTGAATAAGCAAATAAGGAGGGAAGGAGGGAGGGAGGGAGGGAGGGAGGGAAAGACAACCCGCTTGTTTTCTTGCAGATTCAACAAATAAAAATGAGTTCTATCACTCCACACAGGATCTAGTAGATCTGGAATTTTATTGGACATATATTTTGACATATTTACCTCTCTTCCGGAATAGGAATTGTCTTTGTAATACTTTCTTCACACACCCAAATGGAATTCAAGAGCAAGTGCCATAGTGACCACACTAAGAAACACCAAAAGTACAGATTCTTTACCTTTTCAACCTAGAGGCAAGGCTGTATTTTGAAGCCTCAGACAAAAATGTAGGTGTGGAGCTAGTTCTGTATTCTATCCTCCTAGAGCAAATATTCATCAATACTGAACACAATGGAAACACTCCCTAGGAAAGCAGTACATTGTCCAGCTGTCCATTAGCTGGGGGTTGAGGCCTGATGGCAGGACATGCATCTTGTATTTTACACTCACAAGTTTTATGACCTCAGGTCATTCCCCTGCTCTGAGCACATTTCCTCCATTGTAAATGTAGGCAAAGATAAAATCCACTTTGTAGGGCTGTGAGCATTTAGGAAAGTAACTCATATAAAAGCACTCAGCCTAATACCTGCCATATAATACACACTCAACAAATGATATCACTGTCATTATTAGAAGTCTTGAATTTCTGAGGCTCTCTATGTTCTCTGTCTCACAATGAATAGCATATAAGAAAATTACCTACAGTCAGAACAACTCAAGAGCTCCTCCAAACTAATTCAAGGGCCAGTTAATTCTGTCAGGCTCTTCTCACTTTGAGATGTCATTTGGAGTCTGCTCATCTCTACATTTCATGTGTGTCATCTTCATGGAGAACCCGTCTGACCCTCCCAACCAGTCCTCTTATCACGCTTCTCTGTTCAAATCTCTACCTGGCACTTTCCATCGACACTCACTTTTCTTCTCTATCATCTGCCTTCTCCAACTTTCCCCCGCTTACTCCAGGCTGTGTCCATCTTCTGCTGTTTTCCTAGTGCCTAAAAGAGTATCTGGCTTTGGTAAGTCCCAGCAATACATTGTAATGAGTAAGTGCTTACACAAGTATATGGTGGCTGTAGGCACTGGGTTGGCTTGGTAACAAGGGTAGACAGCAATATCTTGATAGCCTAGTCAGAAACCCACCCAGCACGGGAACAAAAGTGGGTCCATGAGAAGGGCTTAAACCACTGTCTTCCAGGTTTGTTTTAGGGACAACCAAAAGGAAAGAAATGACACAGTCTGCTTTCCCACCACAGATCTTCCTTGACTTATGATGGGGTTACACCTTGCCAAACCATCATAAGTTTAATATATCATAAGTTGAAACTGCACTGAATACACCTAACCTACCAAATGTCATGCTTCCCAGGTAGCTCAGTGGTAAAGAATCCACTTGCAATGCAGGAGACACAGGAGATGAGGATTCGATTCCTGGGTTAGGAAGATCCCCTAAAGAGAAAGAAATCGCAACCCACCCCAGTATTCTTGCCTGGAGAATCCCATGGACAGAGGAGCCTGGCAGGCTGAAGTCTATAGGGTCACAAAGAATCAGACGTGACTGAAATAACTTAGCATACACACACACACACACACACACACACACCAAACATCATAGCTTAGCTGATGCTGTTGTTTAGTTGCTAAGCCGACTCTGACTCTTTGCAACCCCTGGACTGCAGTGTGCCAGACTCCTCTGTCCTTCATAATCTCCTGGAGTTTACTCAAATTAATGTCCATTGAGTCAGTGATGCCATTCAACCATCTCATCCTCTACTTGGCTGAACCTACCTTAAACATGCTCAAAACACATTAGCCTACAGTTGGGCAAAACTGGCCAAAATGAAGCCTATTTTATAATAAAATGTTGAGTATCTTGTGTAAATTACTGAATATTGCACTAAAAATGAAAAACGAAATAGCTGTATGGGTACAAAATGGTTGTAAATGTATCAATCGTCACCTTCATGATCACATGCCTGGGCGCTGCTACTCACTGCCACTGCCCAGCATCAAGAGAAAGTTTGGTATATCATTTCACTGGCCTGGGAAAAGATAAAAATTCAAAATGTGGACTATGCTTGCAAATAAGTAGCACATTCTCATCATCATAAAGTCAAAGAATCCTAAGTGGAACCATCAAATGCCAGGGACAGTTTAGTTATACTGCCTCTCTTTCAGATTCTGAAAGGTGATGCCACCACTTCAGCCACTGCCATTCCCTCTTCCCAGATCCCTTCCCCTCATATCTTCAACAGCTACCAGCTCCAGCCCATCTCTCAGGTAACCATCTCAGAGATGCTCTGCTGACTGAAGTACCGTATCCTCCCTACCTCTACTGTTATCTCCTAACTTAGCTACTTGATTGGGTCCTTCATGTTACTTGTCACAATGTGTAATTATTTAATACATTTACTTGGATTCTATTTTGTCCATTAAAATATACACTCCATGAAAGACCAATTTTTTGTTGTTGTTGTTCTTTGGAACTGCATTTTCAGGACCTTATACAATTCCTGGCATATAACTTGAGTTTGATAAATAAGCATCAAGGCAAGAGAAAAGAAAAGGATCCAGAAGCAGAAGGAAGGAATATCTCATTTTTAAAAAGTCTTTCCAAATTCCAGAGAACATTCTTCGATTGAGCAGCTACTGTTGACTACAGGAAGAGAAGCTAGCACTAGTCTCTCCATGAAGACAAATACAGATACCATGTTTAGTAAGTGCTTAACATTTTGCTTCACTGTTACTGCAGAACCCTAAAAGAAACAGTTCATTTCTTGACGGAGGATCTATATAGCTCTTTGTCATCAGATGAGGAACTACAGGAAATGGCAATGAATCACCTGCCCACCAACTTCTTTTTCTCATTTTCTTGCCACTGGCTTCATTCACCCACTTTCAGAGCCTTAAGTCAATCAAACTTTCATAACCAAATCTCTCCTTAACAAATGCAAGACTCACTTCCCACCAAACAACCTAATTTAGCACAAATTTTAAATTTCAAGGGAAATTTGAACATGCTTCACTTTAAATGTCAGGACTGGATATTCAGACGGAATAATTACAGGAGAGGAAACATTTCCTTCCAATAAAAAAGGATTGCTAGTTTGTACAAAGTACTAAGGATATTACGTTTTAAATGCACCTGCTTCTGTATATTGCTAATGGGAATCTTTGAGCATCAGCAGAGAGCATGCCCCTGTGTCCTGATTGCCACCAAGTTGGGAACACTGGCACTAAAATTCAAAGGACAAACATCACCTCTTAAAACGTAGATCCATCAACTTGTACCTTCTAATATGCCACCAGCAGTTGTTACTCACTTTCATAATAACCTAGAATCCCTTTTCCACATGATTCTAATGGTACAGAACCTGCCTACCAATGCAGAAGAAACATGGGTTCGATCCCTGGGTTGGGAAGATCCCCTGGAGGAGGGCATGGCAACCCACTCTGGTATTCTTGCCCGGATAATCCCATGAACAGAGGAGCCTGGAGGGCTACAGTCCAAGAGGTCACATAGAGTCAGACACAATGGAAGTGATTTCACACAGACAGACAGGCAGACACACAGACACCCTTTCCCTTGTTCATGAGGCCAATGGATTCTTACCATCTCATTCTCTGCTTGGCTGAGCCTACCTTAAACATGCTCAGAACACTTACATTAGCCTATACAAGTAAGCAGCTCTTAAGTACACACCATTCTGTATAGCTTAGGAATGAGCAAGGTTCCGACAGCTTTATAAACAGTGTTTTTATAAATAGTTTGGAAATTCTATTAAAACATACTATGATTTTCCAGGTTTGATGTTGGGAGTCTGATAACTGTAACTGCGAAAAGCTATGCTGGACTATATGAGACTGAGGTTAAGCTCTAAAGATGCCAGAAAACAAACAAAAGGCACATCTTCAGAAATCATTTGTTCACAACACAAAAATTCTCACACAATACCCCATTTTCTCTCCAAACCCATTTTAAGTCTCTCTAATCATATAAGGGAAGGTTTATCAGTGAGTTACTAAAATGTACTTAACATCCCTCATCAACATTTATTCCTCATGTGTTCTTACAAAAGGAGCAAGTTGTGGGTTTTCTGCCAGAGTCAGAGAGAGATAACCAACTTCCTGGGTGGGGGAATAAAATCTAAATAAAGCTTAGATCAAAATCGTGAATATGTAATTCATGAATCCAAAGGTTTTTCACACTGAAAAAATTTATCATGATTTTTGTGTCTTATGAAGAGAAGTCGTGTTTACTAGCTTCAAATGTCTCTAAAGACTTATTAAAATATCAGATACTCAAAGTAAAGGTATCCAATATCTGCGGTACTCAGGGCACAAAAGAAATGCTATATTTAGTTATTTCCTTGTGTCCTTTTTATCTTTTGTCTCACATTTACAGTGTTCATTATGCTAGGACAGTAAGGCATGTATAATGGTTGTTTTAGCTTTCTAGGGTGTCAGTGCTCAAATGCTTATGTCTTGGAGATGCACAAACAAGCAAGTTTGAAGATGAGAAGACTGAAGGAAGTCACACAGTAAAGAAGTACGCTGAAAGCCCTCGTCTTAATCAAAGATGTTCCAAATAGCAAGTTTTTGACATAATTGTCAGTTTCAGGACAAAGTCTAAGTAAAACATTTTTTTTTCAAAAGGGAAAACTGACTTTCCTGTGTAATATATAGACTCTTGAGACAAAATACATAGGAAATACTTTTTTTAAGGTAGGTGATAATTGCCTGGGGATGGGATTTTACTGTAAAAAGATGCCACAAAGAGATTTTAAATGTTGACTTGCCCCACAACCCTGTTTACATTGCTAAATTGTTTCAGACACATAGACTTATGAAAGAAAATGAATCTTCTCTCTTTAGCGATTACTATGCTTAAGGAAATTATGCTAAACTCATTTGCATGTAGATGATTCAGTCCTTTGAATAACGATTTCCTTAACCAACACAGTTATTATTATAGATGAGGTTATATAATGGAAAAGTTCAAAAGAGGTTGTAACCAACTTTGATGTATTCTAACCCATAAAGAAAATGTTGCTGATGACTGAAACCAGTTGATTTTCCTGAACTGTTGTGGTGTTTACAGAAGAGTCTTGGCAATTACTTTCTAACTTTCATATGTAAAGTTCAGACAGTTACAAAAAACTTATAACTCCCTGTCTAGTGTTTTGTTATTAGTTGTTCAGTCATGATAGTTCATATTTGTGTAGCCCTTACTATGTGCCAGGTACTGTTCAAACTGATTCATTCTCATGATTCATGCTCATTTCAGTGTCATATTCTACAGCTTATCTAGTATTATGTATGAATATTATCATCACTTTGCAGAGTAGTGCAATAGTTAAAACTAAGGCAGAGAGTTTTAAGGAAGAGTTCTTAAAGGAAGAGCTTTAAGGAAGCTCTATAAGTCAGTAAAAACAAGACTGGGAGCTGACTGTGGCTCAGATCATGAACTCCTTATTGCCGAATTCAGACTTAAACTGAAGTAGGCAAAACCATTCAGGTATGATATAAATCAAATCCCTTATGAATATACAGTGGAAGTGACAAATAGATTCAAGGGATTAAATCTGATAGAGTGTGTGAAGCAGAGAAGGCAATGGCACCTCACTCCAGTACTCTTGCCTGGAAAACCCCATGGATGGAGGAGCCTGGTAGGCTGCAGTCCATGGGGTCACGAAGAGTCAGACATGACTGAAGCAATTTAGCAGCAGCAGCAGCAAAGTATATGAAAAGCTATGGATGGAGGTTCGTGACACTGTACAGAGGGAGTGATCAAGACCATCCCCAAGAAAAAGAAATGCAAAAAGGCAAAATGGTTGTCTGAGAAGGCCTTACAAATAGCTGTGAATAGAAGAGAAGCTAAAGGCAAAGGAGAAAAGGAAAGATACACCCATTTGAATGCAGAGTTCCAAAGAATAGCAAGGAGAGATTTAAAAAAGCCTTTCTCAGTGATCAGTGCAAAGAAATAGAGGAAAACAATAGGCTGAGAAAGACTAGAGACCTCTTCAAGAAAATCAGAGGTACCAAGGGAACATTTCATGCAAAGATGGGCACAATAAAGAATAGAAATGGTATGGACCTAACAGAAGCAAAAGATATTAAGAAGAGGTGGCAAGAATACACAGAAGAAGTATACAAAAAAGATCTTCATGACCCAGATAATTGCGATGCTTTGATCACTCATCTAGAGCCAGACATCCTAGAATGTGAAGTCAAGTGGGCCTTAGAAAGCATCACTATGAACAAAAGCTAGTGGAGGTGATGGAATTCCAGTGGAGCTATTTCAAATCCTGAAAGATGATGCTGTGAAAGTGCTGCACTCGATATGCCAGCAAATTTGGAAAACTCAGCAGTGGCCACAGGACTGGAAAAGGTCACTTTCCATTCCATTCCCAAAAAAAGGCAGTGCCACAGAATGCTCAAACTACCGCACAATTGCACTCATCTCACACGCTAGCAAAGTAATGCTCAAAATCCTCCAAGACAGTCTTCAACAGTACATGAACCGTGAACTTCCAGATGTTCAAGCTGGATTTTGAAAAGGCAGAAGAATCATAGATCAAATTTTCAACATCCATTGGCCCATCAAAAAAGCAAGAGACTCCCAGAAAAACATCTATTTCTGCTTTATTGACTACACTAAAGCATTTGACTGTGTGGACCACAACAAACTGTGCAAAATTCTTCAAGAGATGGGAATACCAGACCATGTGACCTGCCTCCTGAGAAATCTGTATGCAGGTCAAGAAGCAACAGTTAGAATCGGACATGGAACAACAGACTGGTTCCAAATAGGAAAAGGAGTATGTCAAGGATGTATATTGTCACCCTGCTTATTTAACTTATACACAGGGTACATCATGTGAAATTGCAGGCTGTATAAAGCACAAACTAGAATCAAGATTCCTGGGAGAAATATCAATAACCTCAGATATGCAGATGACATCACCCTTATGGCAGAAAGCGAAGAAGAACTAAAGGGCCTCTTGATGAAAGTGAAAGAGGAGAGTGAAAAAGTTGACTTAAAGCTCAATGTTAAGAAATCTAAGATCATGGCATCCGGTCCTATTACTTCGTGGCAAGTAGATGGGGAAGCAATGGAAATAGTGAAAGACTTTATTTTTTCGGGCTCCAAAATCACTGCAGAAGGTAAATGTAGTCATGAAATTAAAAGATGCTTGCTCCTTGGAAGAAAAGCTATGACCCACATAGACAGCATATTAAAAAGCAGAGACATTACTTTGCCAGCAAAGGTCCATCTAGTCAAGGCTATGGTTTTTCCAGTAGTCATGTATGGATGTGAGAGTTGAACTATAAAAAAAGCTGAGCACCGAGGAATTGATGCTTTTGAACTGTGGTAATGGAAAAGACTCTTGAGAGTCCCATGGACTTCAAGGAGATCCAACCAGTCCATTCTAAAGGAGATCAGCCCTGGGTGTTCTTTGGAAGGACTGATGCTAAAGCTGAAACTCTAATACTTTGACCACCTGATGTGAAGAACTGACTCATTGGAAAAGACCGTGATGCTGAGCAAGATTGAAGGCAGGAGGAGAAGGGGACAGCAGAGGATGAGATGGTTGGATGGCATCACTGACTCAATGGACATGAGTTTGAGCAAGCTCCGGGAGTTGATGATAGACAGGGAAATCTGGTGTGCTGCAGTCCATGGAGTCGCAAAGAGTTGGACACGACTGAGTGATTGAACTGAACTGAAGGCAGAGAGAGGCTAAGTGACTTATCCAAGGTCTCCACTGATAATAAGAGCTGGAGCTGAGACTCAAAAACCAAGTGGCCTGTCTCCATAATCTTTGCTCTTAACTCCACTATATTAAATCAACTTGGAACAAGGATAAATTGAAGATAAGTTTAACACTCTGACTCATAAACAGAATAAGTTAAAGAGGGGAAAATCTGGTGTGGGCCAGAATAATTAGGAATATTTTCTGTGGTATTTTATGCAAAGTGTGTTGGATAATTTCTAACTTTTAACAAAAATAGGACTGTTGACTAAATACTTACTCTTTCTATCTAGACTCATAGGAAGCAGTTACAATAAACATGAGTGGAAATTTCAAGTCCACATTTCCATAATAACTTTGCACCCATAGCCTATGAGCCCAAGGAGGAGAAGGAGATAAAAGGAAATTAGAAAGGTACAGAAGATTTCTTGAAAGGGCCATGACACATAATGGTTATTAACAGCCACTCTCATCAATGACTGCTTATTTTCCCCCTCAGGCTCAGTTATGTCAGAAGTAGTTCATTATATGCTCTTCCCTTTGCTACTTGCACATTTTATACACTGTGTTCCATTCGCCAGCCACACTATTTTAACTATCCAGCACCTACCAAAGGGCTCAGAGCTGGTCTAGAGCTTTTTTCTCTGTGGTTCATGTTAACTGTTCTAGGCTTTGCCTCCCAATTTCTGACCTGAAACCTCTTTCTCTTGTGAGTCTGTCTAGTCTCCTGGACTTTGGTTTCATATTCAATCTGGTCCCTTATTTCCAGTCAAATGGATCACCTGTCCAGTTCTGTTCTTTACCATTGCTACTAATAACTACTTGTGAGCATCATGCTAGATACTCATTTACGTCAAATGCTGATCAACTATGTAAATTACAAACTATTTTCCCTGCTGTCCTAATGGAGAGGGAAGGCTAGAGAAGGTTTCTCTTGGGAAGTGGTATTTATGCTAAGAATTGAAGTGTATGAAGTATTTCAACTTGTAAAGATCACAGACAAACTATACCAGGAAGAGAGCACAGCAGACACAAATGTCTTTAAGTAGGAAAAACCCTGGTATTTTTAGTAAGCTAATGTGGCTATCAAACAATATCTGAAGAGCAGAGTGGCGAGGTATCTCAAGATGAAGGACTTATGGGGCCATGCAGGCCACGTAGGATCAAATAGTGCCAACTTTGTACTTCCTCCATCAAGCCAGGTACACAGTAAAGTCATAGATCATGTTTTGTCTATGTGGGCTCCCAGAACCCAGCATATCTGTTGACCTTTAGCATCACTTTGAATATTGGTTTTGAAGTTGCTATCGGTACTAGTGACGAAATTGCTGGTGGTGTTAGGTGCTGAATTGTTAGGGGTGCTGAATTGTTAGTATTTGTGGTGCAATTGGTCGTGCCATCCATGGTGGAACTGTTGGCACTTTTGGTAGAATTGCCAATGGTGTTGATGATGGTATTCAGACGCACTATGCTAGAAGCACAGTGAATGTCTATTGATGATCACTTCCTAAATGAAGGCCTGTATCCATTTGCCGTATGTGACAGTACATACCATTCAGAAGCAATAAATAGCTAACGTTGAAGCCTAGACCAGGAGATGAAAAGCAATTAAAAGAGTTCAGCTGGTATTATTAATATGCTTGATCAGATGGAGACCTGAGGATTCAGACAAAGCTGAATTTAAATATAATTTATGTTCCTTAATGATAACATCCTTAACATAATTCTTTCTGCACTTCTATAATATGCTCTGACTCTTTTGCAAATACAGCCTAAACCTACCTGAATCCCCTACCTGTGATGTTGTTACCTGAGAATGTTCTCCCTACCAGGAATAGATTTGGAGAACATAAAGACAGATTTTATAGTTTTGTTAGTAATTCAGCATTCATACAGAAGGGAATAGGGACCAGGGAGAATGGAGCATCCTCTTTCACTCAAATATTATCCCCCAACCAGCAGGACTTATATAAATCATAAGTTCCCTTAAAAATTTATAAGATACCTCCTACCAAATATTATTTTAGGGATAAATAAGACATAGTCCCTGACCTTTAGCAGCTATTAATAAGACCACTTATTCAGCACCAAATATTTGTATTAACTTCATGGTATCTATTATATTATTTAAGCTAATGGAAATATTATACCAATTTCATACCTGAGAAAACTAAGGCCTAGAGAAGCAACCACTTGTCCTATTGAAAAACCCATGCACTTGTTATTAATCAACCTCACCTCCCCTCCCACTCCATGGATAAAGACACGAGGAAATACTTACTCTGACTTAATGATATCAGTGAACCTTAAAGCTAAGGATCTAGGGTCCATGCAACAGAATCATAGCAAAGTCCCATAGCATCCTGAGGATTCACAGAAAAGCATCCCAGATAATCAAACACCTGAAGGAGGGACACTGATGCTGTAACAGAAACTATATGAACACACTCTTTGAGCAGGTTGACATACTCTGACCAGTGGTATCTGGTAGAATGGTGCTGGGACCTAAGGGGGTTAGTAAATCTATGCAAGTACACACAGTCAAGCAATGGTTACTTGGTGAGTAATCAATTAATTACTCATATTACTCATTTTGTGTTTCCTTATAACATTTTGTTCAAAAAAAATTTTAAACAAAACTCTGTATCAAAATAAGATAAAACCATTTGATTAGATATGCCTATGATGGTCTATGCCCTGAACAATCAGAAAGTTGTCCCTTGAATCAAGATACTATCCTTTGAAATAAATCTGGAATTAATAGACATGCTATGTCTTAGAGTAAATTAATTTGCCTCTTTCTTGTTTCAGAGAAGTTTTGATTAATGAAGTTAGGAGTGGTGGTAAGGATTATAATAACTAAAGGAAAAGAAAGGTTTGGAAGGGAAAAGCTAGAGGTGATTTCTGCCAACTTACAATTGAAAAATTATAATTTGAAAGCGTAGGATTTTCCTAGGTACATACCCAATAAAAATGTGTATCTGTTCACCAAAGATGTGCACTAGAATGTTGAGAGTTCTGCTGGACTCAGATAAAAACTGAAACTATGGAAATTTCCACTAGTACTAGAATGATTATGCCATATATTCACACAAAGAAACACTATAACCAATGAGGGTAAATTCATCATTGCTGTACAATACAACACGGATCAGTCTCACATATGTGATGATCCTTAAAAGCAGGCTTACACAATTGAGTCTATAATGGGTGATCCTATTCATCGAAATCATGCGACAGTAGATGAATCCCACCAATGTTGTTTGAAGTCAGCATAGTAACTGCTCTCATGAGGGTAATTAGTGATTGGAGGAGAACAGAGGAGGGCATTTGTGTGGCTGGCTACACAGATGTGCTCAGTGTGAGAAAATTCACTGGGCTGTACGCTAATGGCATTGCCATTTTTTCCTGTATGTATATTATGGCCCCCAAATAAGTCAAAAAGTAAAAGAGCCAGTGATTTTTTATCAGAAGCCTAGACTTAAAGTTAGGATGTACATTATTAGGTCATCATTTAACCTCTCTTAAAGCTTGAATTCTTTGTCTATAACATAGCACTGATGTCCATCATACCAGATTAAGTGAGATTAAAAAATTGTGACATGCTTTGTAAATTATAAAGTTCTGTACAGCTGTCAACTATGTAAGCTAGTAGCTTGCAACCCTCGCTGTGCATGATATTCACTTGAGGAGCTTAATGAGGACAGCAAAACAGATGCCCTAGTCTCACCACCACCCTACAGATTTTGATTCACTAGGTGTGGGGAAGGGCCAGTGAATCTCTAGTATCAGAGGATCCCCAAGTGACAATGGTTTGGGACCATCAATTTGGAAAATACCTCCTTGTTTCAAACTTTAATATGCATATCATTTCAGGCTCATTTCTGGGATCCGTGCTATCCATCTACATTTTGCCAATCACAAGTCATGCAGACACAATGAATTTCCAGAAAGTCCAAAGCAGTAGGATAACAAATATCTGCAGAGTATGAAAGGGCATTGATCAGCCAAAAGGTATCTGCAGGTCCGTATCGCCAAAGCTATGGTTTTTCCAGTAGTCATGTACAGATGTGAGGGCTGGACCATAAAAAAGACTGAATGCCGAAGAACTGATGCTTTAGAATTGTGGTTCTGGAGAAAATTCTCAAGAGTCCCTTGGAAAGCAAACAGATAAAACCAGTCATCCTACAGGAAATCAACCCTGAATATTCATTGGAAGGGCTGACACTGAAGCTCCAATACTTTGGCCACCTGATGAGAAGAGCCGAGCCGACTCATCAGAAAAGACGCCAACGCAGGGAAAGATTGAGGACAGGAGGAGAAGGGGACAACAGAGGATGAGATGGTTGGATGCCTTCACTGACTCAGTACACATGAGTTTGAGCAAACTCTGGGATATGGTCAAGAAGAGGGAAGCCTTGTGTGCTGCAGTCCAAGGGGTCACCAAGAGTCAGACACAACTTAGTGAGTGAACAACAACAACAACAAAATTAAAACAAGTACCCTGAAGCAAAATTTTTTGCTTGTGAAAAATTCACAAATGATTATAAGGGCAGAACATTTTCCTAGTAATATACGAAGTCAAAATATATGCCATTGCATATCTATGCCAGAAATCAAGATCTAATTTATGCTTTGTTTTTGTTTTTCCTCCACTTAGGAAATGAAAACCAGATTTTGAAACAGTTTTTGATAATATTTCTTTTGATGTACTTTTTGTGTCATTAATAGTATATTGTTTCAACACCAGGCTTCTATAGACTTTAAAATCGCTAGACTTCAAGAAGTACATGGGCTTCCCTCATAGTTCAGTTGGTAAAGAATCTGCCTGCAATGCAGGTGACCTGGGTTCGATTCCTGGGTTGGGAAGATCCCCTGGAGAAGGAAATGGCAACCCACTCCAGAATTCTTGCCTGGAGAATCCCCATGGACAGAGGAGCCTGGCAGGCTATAGTCCATGGGGTTGCAAGAGTTGGACACGACTTAGCGACTAAAGATAGAGAAGAAATAGATAACTTCCCACCAAAGAGTAAAATTAATAAAAATCAGAATTTTTTTTGAGGCTTCTGAGTCTCTATGACATTCAAATTGCTTCATTTCTCTTCCCCTAATTTCTAATTTTCTCCTTAGATAAAGTCATTACACACAAGAAAGGGTTCGTTGCAAAGCAATCCAACATTTGCATGTCGCTGATGTATGTGTTGCCCCAACACAAGGCACTGAATAAATAACTACTGAATTTAACAGATTAGTCATTTTGATACTAGACCATATTCTCTAGCCAAAGATAAGACCATAGATTTTATGTGGTCTAGTTGTTAAAATGCAGTTAAAACTAACAACTCTTCATTGAATCTATAAAACTATATTTGCATGCAACTTTTATAGGCCAACATATAGTGCTGCAGTAGATTACATCTGAATTGAATTTTTAATGCTGCTGTGTGCATATTAAATGCTACCTTTACTTCCTGTTTTAGGATTCTGCTTAGCATTATTCATAGCCTGAAAAGAAGTTATTCTAGTAGCATCCTACACTTTTGTCATGTATATGTCTGGGAGAATTTGTCAACTAGGAGACCATTTGAGTTAAAAAAAAAAAAAAAAAAAAGACAATGAACAGCCACTTACATTAAGGCAACTTCTTAGAAACTTGCTTAGCTTTTTTTCTTAGAAACTTGTTTCAATTTAATTAGGTGTAGGTCATCAATTCCCAGCTACCTTGAAGAATAAAGCACCACAAAGATAACAGGTACATCAATTGTGACTAAGATTATCTGAAGAAAAATACAAATCACAAAGAAGTATCTAAGTAACAATATTGGGATAATGTGGAACTTTTCATTTTCAGCCAATGTTGTCATCAAAGACATAATGCAGAGAATTATAGAACATTCAACAGTGAACATTAAAAATTCATATTCTGATTAGTGCTACTTTATCACTTATAAATAATTTAAATGGAAGTTTGGTGCTACCTTGTTACTTAACATTGTTAAGATATCCGCACTTCCAACCAAGGTTGTTTTGGGTGTTTTTTACTTTCAAAGAAAATTTTAATTTGTTCCTTTTACATGGTGTAGGGTTGAAATCCTACAACTTAGTAAAGAGAATACTCTGAGTTAACTGTCTTCATATTTTAGTACTCAACTTCTTCCCTAAATGGGGCTCCTTAAAGGCATCTGAGGAGCACCATTTACTGCATCTATGTCTATCCTTTCTGTAGAGTTGGTCTCCATTCTCCATAGCTAATATTTGCAGCTCCCTCTCACTGTCTGCTGTCCTCTAATCCAAGATTTCTCATCTCTTCTCTCTTCTTCCCCTGACATTCTCCCCTGTTTTCTATGTGAGTAGAGGGTCATTTCCATTTACTATGGACACTACCTTTTTCCCCAATTCTAACCTAGAAAGTGAGTGGTTGGAGAATTTTATGGAACATCTTTGATGTCTTATTAGACGTAACAGGCCTTGTATTTTTTGTTTCTGTTTTGGTGGCAGGATAACCTCGACTGAGCAAAACCTAGGAAGATGAGGTCACCTTCAGTCAAACTGGGACAGCTGCCTGATTTCAACATACATTTCTTTTTCTTTTGGTATGTGATAAGGAGAGAGGATAAAACTCTTGTGCAATGAACAAGAGAGTTGCCTTCAGAACCATTTCCTCAGCACAGCATGGTGGTAAAAGCATGCCCACTAAAAATACACTCTGTAAATCCAAACCCCAGTTCTACTGTTTATTAACTATGTAATCAGGCCAACTTCTCTTCTCAGTATCAGGAATGACAATAATTGTATTTCATAGGATCACTTGGGAATTAAGTTCATACATTTATAACACTTAAGATAGGGTCCGGCATAACATAAATGCTCAAATGTCAAATTATTATTAATGTCTTTTGGATTTCATTAGGCTGGTGAGAGTCTTGATGGTGATACAATCATGATAGCGAGAAACATGATAAGAAGGAAGTGACCACTCTATACCTTTCATGATTAAAAAGAAACTAATTAGAAAGTGCTCCATTATGGAAAATATGAAAGTTTCTCCGAAAAATTAAAATTAGATCCACCACGTGATCCACAATTCCAATGATGAATATACACCCAAAGGAAATGCAAACAGGATACCGAAGAGATATTTGCACTCTCATGTTTACTGCAGCATTATTCACAAACAGCCAAGATATGGAAACAACCGAATATCCATCAATGGATGAATGAATAAAGAAGATGTGGCATATACGTATACAATAGGCTATTATTCAGCCATGAAAGGTAAGAACATCCTGCCATCTGTACCAACGTGGATGGACCTTGAAGAAAAGGTGAGTCAGACAGAAAAAGACAAACACTGTATTATACCACCTCTGCGTGGAATCTAAAAAAGCCAAACTTGTAAAAACAGAGTAAAATGGTGGTTACCAGGGGCTAGAATTGTATGATTCTGTTCAAAGGTATAAACTTGAAATGAGTAGTTAGTCCTGCAGATCTAATACACAGTATAGTGAAATTTACAAGGTTGTATTATAATCAATAACCTCAGATATGCAGATGACACCACCCTTATGGCAGAAAGTGAAGAGGAACTAAAAAGCCTCTTGATGAAAGTGAAAGTGGAGAGTGAAAAAGTTGGCTTAAAGCTCAACATTCAGAAAACGAAGATCATGGCATCCGGTCCCATCACTTCATGGGAAATAGATGGGGAAACAGTGGAAATAGTGGCAGACTTTATTTTTCTGGGCTCCAAAATCACTGCAGATGGTGATCGCAGCCATGAAATTAAAAGACGCTTACTCCTTGGAAAGAAAGTTATGACCAACCTAGATAGCATATTCAAAAGCAGAGACATTACTTTGCCAACAAAGGTTCGTCTAGTCAAGGGTATGGTTTTTCCTGTGGTCACGTATGGATGTGAGAGTTGGACTGTGAAGAAGGCTGAGCGCCGAAGAATTGATGCTTTTGAACTGTGGTGTTGGAGAAGACTCTTGAGAGTCCCTTGGACTGCAAGGAGATCCAACCAGTCCATTCTGAAGGAGATCAGCCCTGGGATTTCTTTGGAAGGAATGATGCTAAAGCTGAAACTCCAGTACTTTGGCCACCTCATGCAAAGAGTTGACTCATTGGAAAAGACTCTAACGCTGGGAGGGATTGGGGGCAGGAGGAGAAGAGGACGAGAGGATGAGATGGCTGGATGTCATCACTGACTCGATGGACGTGAGTCTGAGTGAACTCCGGGAGTTGGTGATGGACAGGGAGGTTCGGCGTGCTGCGATTCATGGGGTCACAAAGAGTCAGACACGACTGAGCAACTGATCTGATCTGATCTGATTATAATCATGAAAATTGCTGAGATACTACATCTTAATCATTCTAACCACTCAAAAGAAAGGATAGTTAAGTGACATGACAGAGGTGCTAATTATCATTGCAACAGCAATCATAATATATAAATGTGTCAAATTAGTTCATTGCAAAGCTTAAATTTACACAATGTTGTATGTCAAATACATTTCAACGAAAAAAATGAGCAAGGAAAAAAGAGGAAGTGGCCCATAAAACCTGCCCTCTGATGTTTTATCAGAGGGAGGAGAGCTGTCCAGACTGTATTGGTGAAGCTTTACCAACTCCACCAATAATCCAGGCCTCTGCTGCTGCTGCTAAGTCACTTCAGTCGTGTTCAACTCTGTGCGACACCATAGACGGCAGCCCACCAGGCTGCCCGGTCCCTGATTCTCCAGGCAAGAGTACTGGAGTGGGCTGCCATTGCCTTCTCCAATCCAGGGCTCTACGTGTCTTCAAACAAGTCTGCTGAACTCTTGACACAGATTGTCTCATTTCTTCCTTATAACTCTCCTACAAAATAAAGGCTATAACTTTCTCTATTTTACATATAAGCATTTACTATTTGCCTGGCATTTAAAACCACAGACAAAAATGATCCAGACAGACACAGTTGTTACCTTCCTAGAATCGACATTATTATGGAGAGAATAGACAATTAACTCTAAATAACAACACAATTTGTTTACAACTGTGATACATGCTTGAAAGAAGAGCGCAAGGTGCTAGAGTTCACATCCTAGGGGGATCTGGGTCTAGGGATTCAGATGAGAATAAGTATATGCATCCATACAAGTGATGCTGGGAGAAGTCCAAAAAAAGAACTTGTGTTTGCAACAAACTTGGAGCAGGAGGTAGCATGCCCATTATAGGATATAAAAGAAGACCTGGCTTAATGAAAGACAGAGAGAGAAGAGGAGAATGGCAGAGGTTGCTGTGAGTGAGGTCAACTGGGGCTGAGTAATGTGAAGCCTCATGACCATGTAAAAATATTTTAAACTTCATTCATTAAAATAATGGGGAAACCATTGAAATATTTTAATCATGGAAATGGCATGTTCATATTTGTTTACACCTTGGTTGTAGTATATCTATATCAATAAAATGAACCATGCCTTTCTCTCTTGCACTTAACTCTTCAGCCTCTCTTCTGTGATATTTTTGTACAAAGCTTTATATAAAAGATTTTTTAAATCTATGCTTTATCTTTAAAGTAACGGAGTAGTATGCCTTTCAGCCACATTTCATTTTTAAGAGGATATTTACAATCCTCAAGATAAGTCAGTAAAGGTACTGACTATAGACATAGGGATTTAGGAATAAAAAGACATTTTTTCCCTTCTGCCAACATTCCAATATTCCAGGAATTTTGATAAGACAGCAAAATAATAGCATATCTTTAAAAGCCAGGTTCTAATTTATATACCAACTTAATTGGCCAGGAGATCTTCAACTTCGCTTTCTTCTAGCCCAAGTGTCAAACTTTTTTTCTTGCTCAAAAAATCCTCAAACAGTAAAAAGATTTATATAACACAAAGAAGTTCTTAAAACTTTATCCTAATCATAATTCAGGGTTATTTTAACTCATTTAAAAATAAGTTCTAGGCAACATGCTGCAGTGTGAAATATGAAAGTGAAAAAGACACATTTTCTGTCTTTTAGAGTTTGGAGGGCAAGAACATTTTTAACAAACAATAACAAAAAAGAGAAACCATGCAGGGGCTACAATGGAAACTATATAGAACTTCTAATAATCAAGCGAAAACATTCAGAATTTTGTTAAGATTGGGAATATATATTTCAGTTACTCTGTCCCATAAGCTAAAACCTATTTAAAGAATACTTGATTATAAATCATTTGATTGTTCTTCTAACAGCAATAGCTTTTTTAAATAGTGGGAAAATATGAAGTTGATATTTCAAACACTAAAACATAAGTTGTGGCCAAGATGGTAGTGTAGAAAGACTCTGAGCTCATGGGCACAACAAAACTCCAACTATTTACAGAGCAAATCTCTACAACGACAATTTGAAGACTAGCAGAAGAGATTTTACACAACTAAAGTAAAAGAAAAAGAAGAAATCACAAGGAGAGAGGAGGAGGCGTAGAGACATAGTTAAGACCTATACCCTTGTGTTAGCAACCCACAAACAGAGGGATAATCATAACTACGCTCCCCAAAGAGCAAGGGGTCTGAGCTCCACATCAGGCTCCCCAGCCTGAGGAGGTCCTGCACTTGGAACATAAGCTCCCAGAAGTCTGACACTGGAGGCCAGTGAGACTTGCATACAAGACAGCAAGGGAGCTATAAGAAATGAATACTCTGCTTTTAAAGGGCATGTGCAAAACATACACTCCAAGTCTCAGTAGGCAGTAATTGGAATGAAGCCTGGGTTAGAGCCATTTGCTAACCTTGGAGCACCTCTTGGAAAAGGAGGCAACTGGGACTCTCACTGACTGTAGCCATTTGGAGTCCTCTGTCTAACCTATAAGCCCCAGGGACTTACCAACCATAAGTTGACCAGCGCCAGTCCCAGGACCCCCAAGATCCCACAACCAGCCACTCTGGGACAGAGCCCCACACACCACTGGACTGGTACCAGCACCAGGATTCCCCAGGCCATGCAGCAAGCCATATTAGGACTCAGACCCAACCAGCAGATCAGCAACCACCAAACAAAACAGGGTTTGGCAGCTAACCAGGACAGAGGTCAGCCTCACCCACTGGCACACTCATAGTAGTTGGCCATGCAACAACAGAAGGGCCCATGCAGTCCAATAGGGGGTACCCCTAGAGCATATACAGCTAATTACCAGAGGGGAGTATACTGTAGAGCCTCATAGGACATCTCCTACATAGGCATTTTCTAAGATTGTGAAAAGTAATCAACAAACTAATACACAGAAATAACCACAGAGAATGAGGTAAAATGAGACAGAGAAATATGTTCCTAAATGAAGGAACAAGAAAAAGCAACCTCACACCTAAAACAACTGGTTTGGTTGGTTGCTTTTTGATGCATTCCTTCCTTGTATTCTGAGGCCAACACCAGTCTGATACCAAAAACAGACCAAGACACCACAAAAAAGAAATTACAGATCAATATCACTGATTGAACATAGATACAAAATGCTCAACAAAATATTAGCAAACTAAATTCAACAATACATGAAAAGGATCAGACATCATGATCAAGCAGGATTTTACATTGGGATGCAAGGATAGTTCAACATGCACAAGTGAATCGATATTCACATCAATAAATTAGAGGAAAAAAATCATATGATCACCTCAACAGATACAGGAAAAGCTTTAGAAACATTCCATAACACTTTATGAAAAATCTGAGTGAACTCTGTGTCCAATCAATGAAAATTCTCAACAAGGTAGGTATAGAGGGGACATATCTCAACATAATGAAGGCCATATATGACAATATATAGCAAACATCATACTCAACACTGAAAAGCTGCAAGTATTTGAATAGGAACAAGACAAGGATGCCCATGCTTATTACTTTCCTACAACACTGTATTGCAAGTCCTAGCCATAGCAATCTGGCAACAAAAGAAATAAAACAACCTTAAACAGGTAGGAAGAAGAAAACCTGACATTGACTGCAGATGACATGATATCAAACATAGAAAATCCTAAAGTTGCCACCAAAAAACTAATAGAACTCATAAATAAATTTACTAAAGTTGCAGGATATAAAATTAATATACAGAATCTGTGGTGTTTCTATATACTAATAATGAACTAGCAGAAAGAGAAATTAAGAAAATAATCCCATTTACTTAGCATCAAAAAATAAAATATATAGGAATAAATCTAACCAAGGAGGTAAAAGATATACTCAGAAAACTTTAAGATGCTGATGAAAAAATGTGAAAACACACAGAAGTGGAAAAATATACTATGCTTGTGCATTCAAAGAACTAATAATTTTTGAATGACCATACTACCCAAAGTAATATACAGATTAAATCTAATCCCTATCAAAATACAATGGCATTTTTCACAAATCTAGAATAATTCCAAAATCTGAAAGGAAACATAAAAGAATCTGAAAAGCTGAAACAATCTTGGGGGAAAAAAAAATGAACAACTAACACTTTCACTTTCAACCAATGACAAAGGAGGTAAGAATACATAATGGGGAAAAGACTCCCTCATCAATAAATGGTGCTGGGGAAAATAGACAGCTACATGCAAAAGAATCCTACTGAACTATTTCTAACACCATCTACAAAAATAAATTCTATAAAAGTAAACTCAAAATGGACTGAAGACTTATATATAAGATCTGAAACCATAAAACTCTAAGAAAACAGGCAGTAGGATCGTCATCAGCTTTACGAATATTTGTTTTGATATGTCTCCTCAGGCAAGGGCAACAAAAGCAAAAACAAATAAATGGGATTTATTATTCACCAAAATGAAAATGGTGTTTACAGTGAAGGTAATTATCAACAAAACTAAAAAACAACCACGGAATGGGAGAAAGTATTTGCAAGCAATATATTCATAAGGGGTGGGCTTCCCAGGTGGTACAGTGGTAAAGAACCCATCTGCCAATGCAGAATACATAAGGGGCATGAGTTCCATCCCTGGGTCGGGAAGATCCCCCGGAGGAGGAAATGGCCACCCACTCTAGTATGCTTGCCTGGACAATCCCATGGAGAGAAGGGCCTGGTGGGCTACAGCCCATGGGATTGCAAAGAAAGAGTCGAACCCAGCTGAGCAACTGAGTACATATACATAATGTCTAAAATAGCAAAGGACTCCTACAACTCAGCATCAATTAAACAAACAATCCACATAAAAAATGGGCAGGGGCTGAACAGACATTTTCCCAGAGACACACGGATGGCCAATAGTGATATGAAAAGATGTCCAGTGTTACTAACCATAAGGGAAATGTAAGTCAAAACCAAAATCAGATACCACCTTATATCGCTCAGAATGGCTATCATCAAAATTATAACAAGTAACATTGTTGGTGAGGATGGGTATTATTCTGTTCGTGGGGATGTAAACTATAAAAATTTCTGAGGAAAACAGTATGGCGGTTCCTCAGAAATTTTTAAGGAGAACTGCCATGAAGTGAAGTGAATTGGAATGTTAGTCAGTCCAGTCATGCCTGACTCTTCGCAACCCCATGGACTGCAGCCCACCAGGCTCCTTCGTCCATGAAATTTTCCAGTCAAGGATACTGAATTGGGTTGCCTTATCCTTCTCCAGGGGATCTTCCTGACCCAGAGATCAAACCAGGGTTTCCTGCACTGCAGGCAGATTCTTCACTGACTGAGCTGTGATGGAACCCTGCTACGAGGGAGGAACTGCCAAATACTGTCATAAGATTCAGCAAGTCTACCTCTTGAATATTTATCCAAAGAAAACAAAAACACTAATTTGAAAAGACATATGTACTCCAGTGTTCACTGTAGATAAATTTACAGTAGCTAAGATATGGAAGCAATCTAAGTGTCAATTGACAGATGAATGGATAAAGAAGATGTGGTGTACACAAACACACAGCCATAAAATAATGAAATCTTGCCGTTGTGACAACATGGATGGATCTAGAGGCTATGATGCTAAATCAGTCAGAGAAAGACAAATACCACAGGATCTCACTTACATGTGGAATCTAAAAACGAAAACAGACTCAGAGATGCAGAGGACAAACAGGTAGTACAAAAAGTGTGGTTGGGGAGGAGGAGGTTCCAGGTAAAAAGGTGGAGGGTGAAACAGATGTATGGGATTAAGAATACAAACTTTCAGTTAAATAAAAAAAAGTCACGGGGAAGTAATATGTAGTGTAAGAAATATGGTTAATAAGATCACAATAAGTTTGTATGGGAACAGAAAGCTACTAGACTTACCATGTGATCATTTCATAATGTATGCAAATATCAAATCATTAGGTAGTATATGTGAAACTAACATAACATTGCTGCTGCTGCTGCTGCTGCTGCTAAGTCGCTTCAGTAGTGTCCAACTCTGTGCGACCCCATAGACGGCAGCCCACCAGGCTCCCCCGTCCCTGGGATTCTCCAGGCAAGAACACTGGAATGGGCTGCAATTTCCTTCTCCAATGCATGAAAGTGAAAAGGGAAAGTGAAGTCGCTCAGTCGTGTCCAACTCTTAGTGACCCCGTGGACTGCAGCCCACCAGGCTCCTCCGTCCATGGGATTCTCCAAGCAAGAGTACTGGAGTGGGGTGCCATTGCCTTCTCCGAACATAACATTGAGTGCATGCTAAATTGCTTCAGTTGTGTCCAACTCTTTGCGACCCTATGGACCACAGTCCACCAGGCTTCTCTGTCCATCTTGCCTGGATTCTTCAGGCAAGAATAGTGGAGTAGGTTGCTATGCCCTCCTCCAAGGGATTTTCCTGTCCCAGAGACTGAACCCACGTCTCTCATTTCTTCTGCATTGGTAGCCAATTTCTTTACCACTAGTACCACCTCATCAACTATTTCAATAAAAATTAAAAAGTCAGTAATTCTGATCGTTTCTGAAAATTTGAGTTTAGAACATTAACAAAGGGAATTTGCTGACAGATCTTGAAGATAAACCAGAATGAAAAGTAATTAGAAAAATCAGAAGCACCTCAACATAAAGGCAATAGTATAACAGAAAATCAGACTAGGGCTATTATAAACCTACTGAGAGTTTATAGAGTTAGCTTGGTTGGCTGATTCATTTCCTGAATGAATAACACTCACCTTTGCCTTTACTTTAGCCAAGTAAGAGGCTTTCTCTCCTGGCTCCCCTTAATGAGAAAGCAATGCCAATCCATGAAGCTGGAGTGGATTTGGCACCTTATAGGTTTTGTGAGAAGAGTCACAAAGGCCATCAAGAGACTGAGCAAGAATTTTGCACACTTGACTCACCAACTGCATTTCATTATGTCATTCTTCAAATTTTCTATAACTGTATTTTAATACACTTATAATAATTGCATCTTAAGGTTAGATTTTTGATCCAAAATTTAGTTCCCAGAAATACAGTGTTACTGTAGCCATAATCTATACTTTCCTAAATAATTCCAAAATCGTCCTTCTCAGTGAACCTATTTTTTTTCTGTGTTTTTATTTTCTATGTTCTCTACTGTATGTGCTTCCAGTCAGTAGATGCTTCATATTCAGGTCCACTTAAGAAAATATTGAGTGTTCTATGCTCCATTTTAAAAGCCTGCATAAATATAATTTTAATTCCTACATAAAAGCCCACCTTATATAAGTATACCATGATTAATTGGCTTATTTCTGCAGCATTCAATGTTTAATCTATGTCTACAGTTCTTCTGTTACTCATGCAAGTATGCACATCATTTCCCTTAAATTTTTATCTGTGTTTTATGTTGCCCTTAAAAATCCCACAAGAGAGATTCAAAGATCAGGAACACTTTCAAGATGATTGAGATACAGGGTCATGTGCTTTCACCAGAAGTTGTAAAAGTTTTCAGTTGGAAATTGCTTATGATAAAATGTTACTTAAAATCCTTGGGATAAAATTTAACATACAGTGTGCTCTTTACCTTTGGGGTACTAGGTGGGGTAATGGGAGTGGGTGTGGCTGAGGGTGGGAACTGCATCACTGTCATTTTCTAGAATTGACCAAGCATAGTCATAATGAAAAGTAGACCCACTTTTAGTTGGTCTTATTATTGTCATTAAACTCTAGAGACAATGCACTACCCACTTATGCCTATAACCTAGTCAGCCACAGCTCTTAATATACATTTAGGTACACAAAGAAAGGAATACACCAATTTTTGGATATCGGCAATGTATAGGTTATTTAGTAAACAATGTTGTGCATTCATCATCTGCCCACACTACTTAAGTGCTAGAGATAGGATGTTGGGGATCATGCTCTCAGAAGTCAAGTGGGAGTGGCTAAAATGAATGAATGTTTGTTCTCTTCTATATACTCACAGTGCCCAAATTTGTAAAAAATTAACAAAATACTTTTATTATAAGAACAATGATAACTGAGTTTATTTCTAGAAGTCCTGGTAAAATGAAACCTAGTAATACTCATGCTTTAATCTTGCAAGCCTAATCTAATACTCCCTCAACAAACTCTTGTTTTCATAAAAGAGGCTGCTGAGGAGCTCAAAGAGGAGATAAACAACAACAACAATAACAACAAAAAACAAAGAATACTGGCTGACAAGTCAAGAGATATTTCTGTGTCCAAAATTGGCTCTCCTCTTCCCTTTTCCCTCATTCTTTCCTTGAGCCCACTGGCCTGCCCAAAGGTAATACCCACAAAATCTCATGGAATGCCTCATATACAACCAACCACAGACACTTCAAAAACTTAGCAGATCCAGAATTACACATGGCTTCAGAGGACATTCGCATTTATGTCTGAGTCATGGCTAAGTCACTAGATATATTACTTCAAATTCTTGAAATGCTGGAAGAGTGTGTACTTTTACAATAGCCTGGGTCATGTGGATAATCGGTAAAATTTGAGCAAAGAAGAAAGAAAGTAGGAGACAGGAGGACTTCTCAGGTGCTGTCATTTAAGATCTGCGACTGTATCTTTATGAACACAGGGCACTTCCCCAGTCATACACAGGTTGCCATTAGGCAGTCTCATTCACTAATTCACAAATACTTTTCAGTGCACTTAGTTAAGTTATTAACACAGAGTAATCCTGGGTATACAGAAGTAAATTAAGTAGACAAAGTTTTGCTGTCATGGCCCTTACTATTTGAAAAAGTCTAATAAAACAAGGAAACAGTAAAATTACGTATTCTCGATGTATGAGAATAGGGTGGCCTGAGAGAAAAGGAAAAGGGCCCCATATGTAAGATGGGGTGGGCACAGAAAGCCTCTCTGGGAAGATGATGCTCCATCTGAATCCTAGAGAGCAAGGGAGCCAGACTTCATCAAGTAAAAGCAGGAGATGTTTTTTTGTCAAGGAAATGGCAAATAAGCAGCCATTAAGCAGGACTGGTAACATGTGAGAAGTCCTGGGAAGCCCGTTGGTTGAAATGAAGTGAGCGAGTATGAGAATGATGTGAGATAAAGTTGGGAAGGTGAGCAGGGACCAAGTTATCAAATGGAGAGCTACTTGGAGATCACTGAACAGAATAACACAGTTAAGGTTTGGAAGGATTTGGGTCAGGTTAGATTGGAAGGGACTTAACAGGACTGCTGGGCTTCCCAGGTGGCACTAGAGGTAAAGAACCCACCTGCTAATGCAGGAGACACAAGAGATGCAGTTTCAATCTTTGGGTTGGGAAGATCCCCGGGAGGAAGGCATGGCAACCCACTCCAGTATTTTTGCCTGGAGAATCACATGGACAGAGGAACCTGGAGGGTTATGGTCTAAAGGGTTGCAAAGATTGGACAAAACTGAAGCGACTTAGCACGCATGCACACTATGAACTCAACTGCCATAGGAAACCAGCCTATCTTCCCTTGGAGGAGAGGGACACAGAAAGGTGAACTCACACACAATCTACAACATCACTGCTGTAGTGCATCTGTGTCACATCCCACATACCACAAACTGGGAAGAAGGGTACCAAGAGGACCCCTACCCACCACACCAAACGGTGAAAGATGGAGGAGTACGGCTACCAAGTAAGCCAGAGTGGTAATTTCTCATTCAGTTCTACTTTATCACATAGTTACTAGTGCTAACAAGTAATATTCTTTAGGGAGGAAAGAAGTAAAAGTGAATTCAGTGTTTCTAATCTCTAATTATGTCTATCACATCCACAGTAGGTTTAAATCTGACAGAACTGTAGATGAAATGATGGCTCGTTTCTTTATTCCTTCTGAAGTCATCTATTTTGATACAGATAACGCAGGTCATAAGAGGAAGACTTTTTTTCTCCCTTTAGGTAGACTAGATGTATGAATAATAAAATAACTGAAATTCAAGTTCATCTCAAGCAAAAAGGAATTACAATGATAGAATATTGCTAATCATATGGAAAAATGTTTTCATTGCTACTCTAATTCCGCTACCAATAACATTAGTGCAAGACGGATTGAATGTTGCCACTTCAGTATTAATTGGTTTTTCAAAGCTCAAGCAGAAATGGTCATTTAGAATCAGTTTAGGAAGACTGCAGGCACTGATTTCTTTTAATATTGTCATGTAGAGGGAAAAAAATAAGTGCTAAGAGGCTTAAGGACACTATTAAACCCATTTATTATTCTTCTTTAATATAAAGTAAATTATAGAAATCTTACCAAATCAACAAAGGAAAAGATAATAGGCTATAATGAAATATGCATTTTTTTAATGGGAAAAAGAACTATTAAATCATAAATGGCAGATACATTAGGAAGCTATGTAAATGACTCCCTTTCAAGTAATATAAATTTCATATCACCCTAATTTCTATGCTCCAACTACTTTATTATCATAAATTTCAGAAGTCTCATTTTTTAATAATATATTTCAAACAAAGATTTTATTTTCATTTTAACAATTAAAAATTTTACAGCCACATCTCTTCAAAATATATTCAGCAGTTTGTTACAGTGAAGGTGATCAGTTTGTGGTTAACAAACTAGAGAATGAATTTACTCTGGATTTTGCTATCACTGCTATCATGTACCTTAAGGAATTATGATATGTGGGGCTGAAAACAAAAGGCAGTGAATAATCCACAATTTCAGACATCTAGTACACATTCTAAAAAAATACTATCATAAGGACTTTGCATTAAGAAGGAAGAGGGAGAAAAAACCCTTTATCCCTTCCCTAGTTTCAGCTCTTACCATTTTTGTGCCCTAATAAGCATTCAATTCTAGAGTCAGACACATTTGTATTCAAATTCTTGCTCTTCCATTACTGTAACTATGCATTTGAATAAGTTGTTAAACTGTTTTTGGGCCTCTGCTTCCTTCTCTGAAAAATGGACACAATGACACTCCAAAGGAACCACTTACAATGTCTGTAACAGGATCTAACATCACGCTTTAATGTTACATTAATTAGATGTTCTATACATATTGAGTTCGCTTTCCTTGGAAGTCAGTTGATACATATCTTCAAAATCTGGCTTACTGAGCCTGTGTTTCACCAAATATCTTTTTCAAAGTCTAGTAATGTCTTAGTCCATTTAGGTTGCTATAATAAAATATCACAGACAGGATGACTTGTACACAGGAAAACTTTCTCACACTTCTGGAGGCTAGGAAGTCTAAGATCAAAGTGCCAGAGGGTCAGGTAAAGGCATTCTTTCTGGTTCATAGCTGGCACTTTTTCCTGTCTCACATGGTGGGAGACTTTAAGGGGCTCCCTGGGATCTTTTTTTAAGGTTACTTACTAATCCTACTCAAGAGGTCTTTACCCTCATGAACAAATCACTTCCCAAAGGCTCTACCTTCTAACACCATCACAGTGGGCACTAGAATTCCAACATGGGAATTTTAGAAGGATACAAACATTCAGACCAAAACAAGGAATCTGCTACAAAAGCTAAGTGACAAAACCGTGGAATCTAACAGAAATCAACACAATATTGTACAGCAATTACCCTTCAATTAAAAATAAATTTAGTTATATAATAAACAGTGGAATCAGGCTGAGTTATCTTGAACAGATAACATCAACTTTCCAAGCCTGTAACTTCATCCGTAAGATAGACATACAGCTTATTAGATGAGAATAGGTTTCTCCCTCTTGGCATCTATACACATTTGGTCTGGATCATTCTTCCTAGCAAGAGGCTTTCCTGTGCATTTGTTGTTTAGCAGCATGACTGGCCCCTACCCAGTAGATGCTATGAATAGCTCCACAAGCAAAACATGTTTTAGCAATTAAAAACCGTCTCTAGATATTTCCAAATGTCTCCTGGGAAACAAATTCACCCCCACCCCTTGAAAACCACTGAGTTAAAGTAAGCACAGGTAAGTAACTTGCAAAAATTTGAACATGGCCCCTAGAGCACTGTTACGCTCAATAAATATTAGCTACTAATCTCCATCTAGAAATGCAATTTGAGATTGTACTTCTGATAGGTTATCTCTTCAATATCATGCATAAGCATTGTGGCAATGAAGGAACTATCCAAGAAACCAGATTTTTACATGGTGGCCCCAAAGGTGCCAGAAATGAAATAATTAAAGAGGATTCCTTTCATGCAAATGTTCCGTTGGACTTTGGGTTCAGGGTGATGCTAGCGTGCCTCTCTGTCCTCCTAGGGGTCATCCTGTCTTCTGTCATAGGCACCATACCACATCTCTTAAAACAAGGTTGCACCATGCTGTCCAGCAAGCAGACTCAGAAACATGGGTAAATCTCAGCTCTGCACTGAACTGATGCTAGTCTGTGGCTCTGTGTGGGGCTGGCACAGCCTGCACCTGACTGCAGCTTCCTCCAGGATCTTTCTTTTAAAAAGCCTTCTGCCAAATTTACCATGCCACCAGCATTTTGCACATCTTCTGTATGTGCTTCAAAGATGCAGCTGTCATAAAGGAACAATTTCAACATTTGGATGGTGTTAGTAAACTCTTGAAAGAATTTCCCAGAAAAGTAGAAATAGATTAAAACAAAGGCATTTTTTTTTACCCTGTTTCTACCCTGGTAACTCAGATGGTAAAGAATCTGCCTGCAATGGAAGAGAACTGGGTTCAGTCCCTGCTTTGGGAAGATCCCCTGGAGAAGGGCATGGCAACCCACTCCAGTATTCTGGCCTGGAGAATCCCCATGGACAGAGGAGCCTGATGGGCTACAGTTCATGGGGTCGCAAGGAGTCAGACACGACTGAGCGACTAAGCGCACAGCACAAAGGGGTCTACATTTATTGGTGGTTCCATCAGCCTCACCCACTGGCACTAGACAGTGAGATTTGTAATGAACCATCAGAAATGCCCCAAAAGGTGCAGGCCAAGTACCTACAATAGAGATTGTCTCAACACCACCCTGTGGCATGTCCCCACAAGGTCTGTCGGTTACTGAAATGTGCTCAGATAATGCAGCCCTCCACTCTCTAAAACTTTAACAGAATTATGAGCAATACAAGCCTATGAGGGGTCCTCATTTCATCCTGCCAGACTGTTTAAGGGCCAGACAAGGCTCAGTTATGACTAACAGTGATGTCGGTTTTCCTGGTAGTTTGCAAAAGTGAATATTGCTTCTTCTTAAAATTGTTGTGATGGATTTATCTCTGTTCCATGTCACACAGTAGGGAAACTGCCCGTCTCACTATATGCTGATGCATGGACTAATAAATATGCATTGTTTAAGAAAAAAAATTACAGCTACATACAGAGCTCATTTGCACAGAACATCAGGACTGCAGACTTCAGCACCACCCCCAGTCCAATCCAACCACTCACGTGTTTCGTAAATAAAGTCTTAATGAAACACAGCAAGTTCCTTAGCTTTTGTACCATCAAAAGCCACTTTCAGACAACTATGGCAGAGTTGAGTAGTTGTGACAGAGACCAAATTGGCCACAAATCCTGAAATATCTACCCCTTCGCTGTAGGAGTCCTCTAATCACGTCCTGAGACACAGTCATGTTCTGACCTGTGAATGTGATCTTATTTGGGAAAAGGTCTTTGTAGATGTAATTAAGTTAAGGAACTTGAAATAATGAGATTATCCTGTTTTATCTGAGTAGGCCCTAAATGAGTGCTAAGTGTCCTTACATGAGAAAGGCAGAAGGAGGTAAGACACAGACAGAAGAGAAGGCAATGCAAATGCAGACGCTGAAGTTGGAATTATGTTGCCATGTGCCAGGCAATATGAAGCCCACCTGGGAGACACCAGAAACTGGCAAAGGCCAGGAGGGTTTCTCCCTCAGAACCTCTGAAGAAAGCATAGTCCTGCTGACACCCTGAATTGGGATTTCTGGCCTCCAGAACTGTGAGAGAATAAATGTTGTTTCTTTTTTTTTTCTTTGCCACTAAATTTGTGGCCATTTATTTCAATAATGTTGTTGCTGTTCAGTTACTAAGTCATGTCTGACTCCTTGCAACTCCATGGACTGCAGCAATGCCAGGCTTCCCTGTCCTTCACTATCTCCCGGAGTTTGTTTAAACACATGTTCATTGATTGGTGATGCCATCCAACCATGCTATCCTCAGTTGTCCCCTCCTCCTCCTGCCCTCATTCTTTCCCAGCATTAGGGTCTTTTCCAGAGTCAGCTCTGCATCAGGTGGCCAAGGTACTAGAGCTTCAGCATCAGACCATCCAGTGAATATTCAGGATTGATTTCCTTTAACATTGACTTGTTTGATTTCCTTGCTGTCCAAGGGACTCTCAAAAGTCTCCTCCAGCACCACAAGCCAGGAGACAAATCCACTGGCCTTATACAGAAAAGGTTGGCTGGTACCTGGCATGGACTTTGATGTGCTAGTGCCCATCTATCATTCTATAGCATGGTGACCCTCAAGCCCTAAACCAAAAGCCTGAAGATCAGGGTGTCTCCAAACAGTCAAAACTGCATTAATGTTTCTAGGCATTTGTTACAGACTGAAAGTTTGTAACTCTGCAATGTGATGGTATTTAGGAGGCGGGGCCTCTGCAGAGTGATTAGTTCATGAGGATAGAGCTCTCTTGAGTGGGATCAGTGCTCTCATAAGATACCCCCGAGAGCCCCCTAAACCCCTCCCACCTTGTCAGGTCACAGAGACAAGACAGAATCCAGGAAGAAAGCCTTCCCCAGGCACCAGATCAGCCAGAAACTTGAGCTTGGCCTTCCCAGCCTGCAGAATGGAGAGAAAATAATGTTTTCTGTTTAAATCACCCAGTTTCTGGCATTTATGTTATAGCAGCCCAAATGGATGGGCAGTATATCATTCTAATATTTTTGGAAAAATAAAAGAATATTAAGATTTTGAAATTGTGACAAAACTTTTATATTTTATCACATATGTATTTTTAAACTCACAAAAGAATAAACAAAAGACAGTGATGTATCAGCCAACCAAAGGAAAAATAAAACCTTACACACATTGTTATAACCATCTACAGAGCCTTCCTGATACTGTTCAAATGTGATGTTTACCATGCCTGTGCACTTCTTTTTACATTTACATAACAGGACTGTCATGAATGTTCTTAAACACATCTCTTGTGCACAACTGCAAGACTGGCTCCAAGAATTTTACTTAGAAATGAATGCTCTATCTTACAATGCTAAATTATTTTTTAAAAGGATATAATAATTTACACTGCAAGCTGTACTATTGAGTTCCTATTTCTCCAGTTCTCACTAACACCTAGCAAAAGTGCGGTTTAAAATATTTGCATATCTCATGTATATAAAGTGACTGTATTGTCTTCAGTGTAAAGCTCTCCTTAAACAATAATAATATTTTTCAATGTAACTCCTCAATCTTATAGTAGATATAAGGCAATAAATCTATAATGAAAGAAACGCTGATAAGAATAATGAAAAAGAAAAGAAAGACCTTCTGAAATATAAGTCTACCTGGAATTGTATCCAGTGTATGTTTGGAGTATTGGCAAAAAAACACTGGATTAACAGTGTGTGACTTGGACGTCATTTCAACTCTAGTGCGAGTTTTCTTGTCCGTTAAACAAGTGCTAAATTACTCTCTCTGTGGCTCCTTTCTGCTCTGAAAGTCTCTTCTTGTGTTAGGGGGAGTAAGGAGACTCCCAAGCAGGATGACAACTCTGTTACTTTAATACCTTTTTTATTCAGGATGTATGATAACCTGCACAAGACAGACATGTGCCCCCCAGGTGATGTTCTGCTGCATCCGCCTATAGCATCTCTACAGAGTAGAAGCTTGGTCCACTTGTTTCCAGCTGCCCTGGCCTTCTTTCATTTCTTCTTGCCCCAGGGCTTCCCACTTGCTCTTCCCTCTGCCTGGAATACTTTCCTTGTTTGGGCTTAGCTACTGCTTCATTAGCTGAGAAAAGAAGAGAAGCTAAAGGCAAAGGAGAAAAGGAAAGTTATACCCATCTGAATGCAGAGTTTCAAGGAAGAGCAAGGAGGTATAAGAAAGCCTTCCTCAGTGATCAATGCAAAGAAATAGAGGAAAACAACAGAATGGGAAAGGCTAGAGATATGAACACCTGACCTGCCTCTTGAGAAACCTGTATGCAGGTCAGGAAGCAACAGTTAGAACTGGACATGGAACAACAGACTGGTTCCAAATAGGAAAAGGAGTACGTCAAGGTTGTAAATTGTCACCCTGCTTATTTAACTTTTATGCAGAGTACATTATGAGAAACACCGGGCTGGAAGAAGCACAAGCTGGAATCAAGATTGCTGGGAGAAATATCAATAACCTCAGATATGCACATGACATGACTCTTATGGCAGAAAGTGAAGAGGAACTAAAGAGCCTCTTGATGAAAATGAAAGAGGAGAGTGAAAAAGTTGGCTTAAAACATCAACATTCCAAAAACTAAGATCATGGCATCCGGCTGCATCTCTTCATGGCAAAATAGATGGGGAAACAATGGAAACAGTGACAGACTGTATTTTCTTAGCTCCAAAATCACTGCAGATGGTGTCTGCAGCCATGTAATTAAAAGATACTTGCTTCCTGGAAGAAAAGCTATTACAAACCTAGACAGCATATTAAAAAGCAGAGACATTACCAACAAAGATCCATTTAGTCAAAGCTACGGTTTTTCCAGTAGTCACGTATGAATGTAAGAGTTGGACCATAAAGAAAGCTGAATGCCAAAGAATTAATGCTTTTGAGCTGTGGTGTTGGAGAAGACTCTTGATAGTCCCTTGGACAGCAAGGAGATCCAACCAGTCCATCCTAAAGAGATCGGTCCTGAATATTCATTGGAAGGACTGATGCTGAAGCTGAAACTCCATTACTCTGGCTACCTGATGTCAAGTACTGACTCATTGGGAAAGACCCCATTGCTGGGAAAGATTGAAGGCAGGAGAAGGGAATGACAGAGGATGAGATGGTGGGATGGCATCACCAATTCAATGGACACGAGCTTGAGCAGGCTCTGGGAGTTGATGATAGACAGGGAAGCCTGGCATGCTGCAGTCCATGGGGTCACAAAGAGTCGGACACAACTGAGCAACTGAACTTAACTGAACTGCTTCCAAGCCTTCAGGTCAGGTGTCACCACTGTAAGGAGTCCTGCCCTCAAGCTCCCCAACAAGGTCATATTCCCCCACAATGGCTTCCTAGTCAGCATGACCATTCTTTTAGTACAACTAGGTCTCCATCATTATACAATAAATGAGGGTCAACATGCAATCATACACAATGTGGGGTCATATAAGTATTAAGTGAGCAAAAAATAATATTAATACTCTTTTATTCCTGTGTATGGTCATAGAATGTAGAAAAAATCAACTGTGAAAGGCATATATTAAGAGTATGCCATATATTAAGAGTATAGAGTAAACTTAACTGAGAGTCTCAAACAGACATGAGCTATCATCTCCTAAAGAGATTCCCCTCACTAAGGAATTAAGGACTGCGAATTGAGATCAGAGAATAAAGACTGGGCAAAGCATAAATGTCAACTGTGTTGTACCTCATCCCAGGTTATTTCCAAGTTTGTGCATTGAGGTGGAGGGGCATGTTTCCTTGAGTTTTATTCCTCATAAACTCTAGTTTACATAACACCCAGGTTGATGTCCATCTCCCCACCTGGACTTCAAAATTCATGAGGGCTGAATTTTGCATTACATAGGGTAAATGCTCAGTAATTTGTGGAAATGAGATGAAAAGAAAAAGAGAACCAGACACATAGAAATGGAATAGTTTTCTATTAAGATTACAATAACCTCCGAAGTCCTTGATAAACCCTATGAGGTGCCGAATGATCCTACCCCCTCTCCAACCTCATATCACCCTCCCCATCCCTTGCCATCCTTTAAGTAAATTTCTCTAAGTTCCTCAGTCACACCAAATTTCCTCTGCCTAGAACTTCACTCAACTAACTCCTCACCTTTCTCCTGTTGGCTTGAATGTCATCTCCTGAGAGCAATCCCATCTGAACAGCTTATCTAAGGCTAATCCTATCCCCCTCCAATTCAGTTCCTTTCTCCTGCTTGTTTATTTCATAGACTTCCTACAAGGCTGATGTGTTGCTTCATAATTTGTCAGGTCTTGATTCTTTCCCTACAGAAGTCACATGAAGGCTGACCTCTGGATTGCTAACTACTATTACAATGTCTTGCCCAGAGTAGGTACTTAATAAATATCTGGTGAATACAGAAATGAAGATGACTGCACTCTGAGAGCATAAGACAGTGGGAGGACACAGAGCCTCCAGGAGGAACTCAGAGGAACTACAGCATTCCCTGCAACACGCTGCCCAGATGCTGATCCATCCCACCCCAGAGGAGGAAGCATGGCTAAGTTGGGGGTCACATCTTCCTTACGACCAGCAGCCCAGACAGCTCCATCCTCAACATCAGCGTAACTGTGTCACTTGTAAGGTCCACATGACATCAGCTTACATTCAACACTAACTCTCAAAAAATAACTTTTAAAGAGCAAAACACACAAGTGACATGTAGAAGAGTCTGTTTCAAGTGGCTTAAATGCTTTCTCATGAAAATCTGGATCTCTTCAAGATTATCCAAAAATCAAGCCAGAGAAGGCTGGATGCTTCTATGGATTAAGTATCCCTAGTTTCACCAGAGAGTTAAAAATATCTTATTCAGGAGCTGTTTGTGAAGCCCCAGAGATGCCCCCAAAATTCATTCTGAAATTACAGATTTTATTTCTGAAAACAACCATGATTAAGCATCACATCTACAGATGCCTGCTCTTCAGTAAAGCTGCAATTTGGGGAAAATCAAAGCCATAAGGAACTAAATTATGTAAGGGAGGCTTTTCATTAGTCTCTAATCTAGTTCACTCTGAGTTAAGAGGCAAATGAAATTTGATTATCCAGTCAGTTACTTTACAGCTTCAGTGTTTAATATACTTTTCCTCAGAAGATTAAAAAAGTCATATGAACTATTATTACATGTAGATTTGAACCTTTTTTTTTCAAAGCTCATTCATTAAGTGATTAATGTTTTTAAAGAGCAGAAGTCCTTCGTTTGCTATGATTTACCCTTGCTTGGCTAATGAGATGCCTTAATTAAAGACTAGCTAAAATCTGCTATCCATTTAAAAAAAATACTCTATTCAAAATAAAAGTGAAAAGCTACCTTATTAGTTATTGACTGCTTAGAGCTTTCTTAGTTCATGCAATAAGTTGACAGCTTTGACTAAACGAAATACTGATTTGAAGGAAAAAAGCATCAGTTTTGATATCTTCTCATTTAGAAGGCTTCTTTTCTAATGTAGTTCAAAATATCATCTCTCCTAAGGTGTTACTGCTTTTTAAATTAAGATTTAAAACAAGTAAGGCTTATAAAAAGACATCCATTCCCTAACATCTACTGCAAACACTCCTGTACTTGTCAGTTAGATAAGATGCTACTTTTCTGTACACAGGATGGCAGCTATTTATATAGTCTACAGAGTTTTAATGGCTTAAAGGATAAATAGAAAGAGGATTATCTCATTTTAACTGACGAGTACTTCCTAACGTCTCTACCCAAGCAATGAAACCATCTAACCTTTAAAATGAAAGAGTATTTTTTATAGCTCCTTTCCTGAAACACACCATGTTGACTTTTGAGGTGGGCTGTCTAAAAGCTTTCCTAAGTTCTGAAAGTTGGTAAGAATTTGTGTGTTGAAACATATCACACACTTACAGGCACAGGCACAGCGCACTCTTGAGTATGGGATTTGTGCCACATGGATGTCTGCCTGATCCCAGCCTAATATCAAAAGCAATAGTTGGTTTCCTTAGCAAATGCTCTCTCTCACTGTAGTTTTTGCTCTTCCAAATAATGATTCTCTTAACATCTGCAGTTGCAAATTTTCCTCTTAACAATTTTACAACCTCTGCAAAGCATCAACTCACCCCTAAAGATCCCCTAGAGTACAAAAAAGGAGGTAGCGCCATTTCTTTATCCCTTCCCCATTTATCACCTGACTTGTGCTGTAACTCCAATGGCAGCATTACTTTTGTTACTGCTCATTTGGTACGTTCCTGACTTTTCAACACGGTCATGTTTTATGATCTATATCAGGGTCCCTACTATGTGCTGAATATTGTTCTGGATATTGAGAACACACGGTGATGAGCATATTGTCCCTGCTGTCCAGGTGTTTATTATCTAGCCTCAGGAATGGAGAACCTGACTAATGCTTATGGTGGTGTCTGAGGAGCTCCAGTTATTAATTTCTTTCAGCAAATATCCGAGCATATTCTCTGCACAGGCACTGTGCCCAGCACTGGGTGTACAAAGGTGAAGGATTCAGCCCTGAGTTTTGTCCACATGCTTATAGAGGTTACAATCTAGTGTAAAAATCAGACAAAGACTCACCTAAGAACAATCTTAAAAGTCAAATAGAGTAAGAGCTATAAAGGAAATAAAGCAGATGGAGGAGAAGAATGAACTAGGTCGGGAGGAGGACTCTACAGAAAGGAGCCTCTGAGAAAGTGAGGCATAAGCTGCCACTGGAAGCTGCTGGTCATGCCAAGACCAATGCTGGGCAGCCCAAAGGAGTGGCACATGCAAAGGTCCTGAGGTCAAAAGGATCCTGGCACAGCCAAGAGCTAGAGGGACCAGTCATACAACCAGTGTGACTAGAGCCTAGAGAGGAAGCAGAGGTGAAAGAGATGAAGAGGTAGACAGTCTGTGAACAGATGATTTTAGAGAGAGATTTGTATATTATGCTGTATATATTATATAATATTATATTATGACATAATATATGTTCCCTTCATCACAATAAGAAACATTGACTTCTTCTGATCGTCCATAGTCTGTCTATCTACCCACTCACATTTTTTAAGTTCCCCTCTGAATACCAGGTAGGGAATAGAGAAAACAAAAGTGGGGGCTCTGCGGTGGGCCAGGGGATGCTGGTGACTTAGACCATTCATTCATTCAGCAAAAAGTAATGAACCTATTTATTTTGCCAAGAACTGGACCAGAGATTTGGCACTGAAAAAAGCAAAGTCTTAGCAATCAAAGAGCCATAATTCTAGTAAGAGAGGTGAAAGACAATATGAGTAATCAGATAATCATATGGCAACAAGGGCTACAAAGACAATGAAGGCATGTGAAGGATTAGAGTGATCAAGAGCGTTGATGGGTTATGCTCAGAGTGTAACAGAGGCTTGGAAACTGCTCATCATCAGCCTGAAGAGGGAGGGGGAGGCTTCTCAGAGGAGAAAACACTTGGGATTAAACTGACGCTGGTGTAAGAATTAGCCAAATAATATAAGGAGGAAGAAACGGAGGTGGTGGTGGTGGTGGAGAAAGCAGATGTAGGGAAGGTTTAAGGAACTGGATCCTGAAGCCTTGATGGCAAGATTCCGTGTGGAGAGCAGAGGAAGACAAGACCAGAGGAGCCAGAAGCCAGAGCTTGCAGCAGAGACCTGCGCAGACCTAGGGAAAAGCTTGAAGCAGGGGAATGAAATAGAACTCTCATATGCTCGGCATTGGAGAGGATGCCTGGAGGGAGGCCAGCTATGGTGGTCCATTAGCAAACACTGGGTATGATCCAGGAGTAAGATGCTGGTGACTGAAGATGGTTAAAGAAACAGGGTGGATCTGAAAGATGTCATGGGTGTGGAAGGGTCAGAACTTGATCACTACTTAGATGTGTGCACACAGATGAGGGTGAGGAGAGAACACTTCAGTCTACCACAACAGGATAACACAAAATCCTTTAAATATGCCCTATATACACTCTCTGACCTCACGATACCAGCATTCCCGTGGACCTTGGCATCACCAGCTTTCTTTCAGCCCTCGAACCTGCCAAGCTCCTTTCCAGCTAGTGGTCCCTGCCGCAGCCATTCCCTCTGCCTGGAACATTTTCTCCCTGGGTCTTTGCTGACCTGGCCTTTCTCAGTCAAGCTTCTGCTCACGTGTCATTTCCATAGAGAGGGGTTTCCGGATTGTCCTCTGCCAACCTTGACTTGACATACCCATCACAATCTTCTCTCTGAAATCAGATTCCTTTTAAATTATTCATGTGTTAATTTTCTCAGGTTTGTTTATTCACACTTCTGTTTATGTGTTTGCTTATAAAATTGGGCAAAGTCCCCACTGAGCTCCACAACAGCAGTGGCCTCACCTTCCTGGTCCACACTGCCTCTAGCCCTTGATGGCTCCTGTTTGAATGAATGAGTAAATGAATCAATGAAAAGTAAAGGAACTGGAAAACAAATTACATCCAGAGCTTAAAGCTGAGTGGTAAACCTGCCAGAATAAGAAGGTTCTTGTTCTGAAAGATACAAACAGAAAACAGACTGAAAGGCACACACGTGCAAACAATGCACAGAAGAAAGGTAAGAAAATAAGCCCAGCTGAATCACGAATCCAGGGACCAGCAAACTTTTTTTCTGTAAAGACCCAGGCAATAAGTATTTGGAGCTTTGCAATGGATGCAAAATGGATATAAGGATGCTTTTGCTTGTGTAACACAAAAGCAGGCATAGACAATACAGAAACCATTAAGCATGGCTGTGTTCTAGTAAAGTCTTATTTACAAAAACAAGAAAAAAACTGTACAGAGAAGCGTAGCTTCTGACTCCTGTTTTCAGCTCAGTCGCTAAGTCATGTCCGACTCTTTGTGACTCCATGGACTGCAGCACACCAGGCTTCCCTGTTTCACCATCTCCTGGAGTTTGCTCAAACCCATGTCCATTGAGTCAGTGATGCCATCTAACTATCTCATCCTCTGTCATCCCATTCTCCTCCTGCCTTCAACCTTTCTCAACATCAGGTGGCCAAAGTATTGGAGCTTCATCATTGCTCATGCTTTAGATTAATCCAAAATAGGTAGCATATAATTAAAACATGTGAGGAGGACAAACTAACCTTTACTGAGAATCTACTATGTACCAAAGTTGGTGCAGGATGCTATGCACATGTACCTCATCTGATGTTTTGAAGAATTCTGATAAGCGTTAGTCCACCTATTTGGAAATAAGAGTTCAAAACGGAGAAATAACTTACTCAGGTCATACAGTTAAGATGTCAAGGTTTAAATCCAGGAAGTCTTTCTGATTCTCAGCCTCCTTGTTGATCCTCTACGCTTTTCTCCATTATCTTTTTACAGCCTGGAACCGCCTTCCTATCTCTTTTTGGGAAGAGGTATAAAAGTCTGTGCACATGACATTAATACAATGATTTTAATTCCATAAACACTCACCTAGCACATAACATGTGCTACGCGGCGTGACAGGTGCTAGGACGCACAACTTGGAGACCGCCTCTTGGATTCTTCTCAGTTGAGGCTTATTCATATCAGACACTGAATTGCAAAGCCTAGCATTTCACATTCCTATATTATATTCTATTTCACCAACATGGCTACTAGGTAGGGCTTTCCCCCATACAAATGATGTCTTTTCGATGGGCCTGTCTGCCCTCTGTAAATGACTGCAGGTGTGGATTTTGTTGTCTGTGTGCAAGGCCTCCCACTATCTGTCTCCCCACAGAGACGTTTCCCCATTAGACCATTCACTGCCTGCAGCCTGGCTGCCGTTCTGCGATGATGCTCCCCAGCTCCACAGCTCCCTGTTACCAACTGACTCAGATGGTGTGATTCACTGTGTCCTGGACGCACTGGTTCCATATGTTTGAGTTAAACACCCTTCCACCCTCACAAGGCCAATAACCAGGGTGTTATTTCTAGGTTTTAGACAGATTTAAGAGTCAAGACGTGCATGGATATACCACTTACATCTAATTTTCAAAATACCTAATTCTCCCTAGCACTGCCCTGTGGGACTTCCAGCTTAACCAACAAATATCCCCTGTATTTCTTATCTAGTTACGAAAACTATGTCTCAGAAAAATGCTACAGTCCAGCTTTTGTTACTGTACATAAAATAACTGGAAAGCATCAATATTGGAAAAAAATGTTTGAGGAAAAGGAAAGAGTCCTGCAAAGCAACATCAGACATCTTTTCCTAGGAAACACTGTATTTCCTCATCAGCCTGTACATAGCAAATTTAAAATACAGGTTTATTTAGCAGAGATTCTTGATGATTACATGTTTCCCTAACCCATTACAGTTTTTCTTTAAATAGAATCGATATCTCTCATCATCTGTTGTCCATCAACATCCTAGTCTACCTGTAAAAAGTCATATACAGAATACGTAGTCTGTTATTTTCAAAAACCCACCACCTTTAAGCATTGAGCATGGATCATAGTGTTGGAAATCAAAGTGAAAGCTATTTTAAGGAAAGCTGGGCTTTGAGAATCCACAAATAACAACCCAAATGACCCATTTGTTACCAGCTTGTCTTGGCCAGAGTTATGTCTCTAGGGGAACTGGAACCAATCAGGAGTCAGGATTTTCCTTCCTGTTATCAATATCAAAGCTCTCCCCTCTCTTTCAACTTCTGAGTCAAAACAGTCTTCTCTTTCCTACATCTAAAATTACCCACGGGTCATTTCCTCCTCCACCTCTATCAACTGACCCCTTTGCTATTTCTTAGCTTCATGGGTGAACACACTGTTCATATGGCTTCTTTCCTTCAGGCTTGCTCCCCTGTGGTCCATGCTCTACACACCAACTAGAGTGACCAGGACACTGGTAATAGTCATATTTTTATGACTATTTTACATGACATAAATAGTCAGTATTGACTGGTGCTTTATATGCATTACTCATTTAATTCAGATAGACACCCATACATACAAACTGGTATCACTTCCACTTTTCACATGAGGCTTAATGATGTACAGAACTGGACCTACTTCAAAGATCTCCTAAGGTATAGAGCTAAGATTCAAACCTAGGGATCTCTAACACACATATGATCTTGTGTGTGAACTCAAAATTCCTGTTCTATAAATGTAATACCTCATTGGGTATAGCTGAGGCCAAATGTCACCGTCTGCCAGGGAGGATAAACAATCACAAAGGAGAGTTTTATTAAAATTATATCCAATAAAAGAAGGGTGGACACCCCCAAAATCAAGAAGCAATTACAAGGAAAGGTAATGGGTACTGGGTTGGTAAAGAGGTCTTATGGTAGCTTCTCTTAATAGTCAACTATAAAACCCTCACCCAGGAATGACCTCAAATTCTGTTACCAGAAGGATACAACAGACACTATTCCTGAAGGTGGAAAACATCACTAACTGATTAAAAAAAAATTGGTTCTTATAAAAAGGGTGTTACAAGTACAGACACTGAAAGGTAAATTAGCTGAATGGAATCAGTTGGTTTAAGAACAGGCGAAAGCCAAGAGGTGTAGGCTAGGACGTCTGACACCCTCATTAGGTAGTGGTAAAATGTTTGGTCAAATTATCACCTAATTTACCTTGGTTTACAGATCTGATGCCCATTGAGGTGGTAATGTTAAGAAAAAGGAAGGAAGGTGGCTAGATCTTGTAGCCTTCAGAATCGTCCTACAAGAGAAGTGACCCTACATCAGAGTAGAACTAAAACTCAAGGGATGACACCTATGATGAAAGAAGTATTCTGAACACTGAGTCCTATAGTTTGGAGTTATGCTGGATGGGAAAAGTATATTTTGCTACCTCATGGTAAAGTGAGACATTTAGGGAAACTAGAACTTAGCAGGAGGTAGGATTTATAAGATTGGGGAATGAATCCTTGCCCATACACTGCATGCTAAGATACTCTGCCTGAAAAGAAAGAAATAGTATTGGTTTCATTTAAAACTAGTTTCATTTTCTTAGGGTCGAGGTCACTGAAGGAAAAGATAAGGAGTCTTTTGACTTATGTCCAGGCAAGATAATTGACTATGTAATAAGAGCATGAAATCTTAAGGAAAAAAGAAGACTGAAAACCTACTAAGTATTTGAGGAAAAGATATTGCCAAGGAAACCCAGAAACTAGCCACTCATCCATAAGCCGATTCTGTGATCTTTCAACTTCACTTCCGGAGACCTGTGCTCTTACATCTGTGCAGTCCAAGAAGAGCATCCTCATCTGCAGTTTACCTCATTAGAAATACAGACAGAAACACCCTATAAGGGAGGACCAGGGCCAAGGGGAATGACGGACAAAGGAGATCCTTCCAGAGAGAGGGTCACCTAAACTGTCCAATGAATGACTAAAGAAATTAGCCCACTGTCACAGTACAGAGTTTCATCTCAACAGTTCCATACTTGATCAGCAAGATGTGTGTGCTGCAGACTGGATATCACTGTGCTCTTCCCATTCCCTCCTTTGCTAAGTAGGAGTCTAATTGTATATATGATTGTATCCGAATAAAGGAGGCCTGTGAACTTTCCCACTAAGTTGCTCAAATATAAAAATCCATACCCAGCTGTGATCCAGGAGACTGTCAGTCACCCAAAGATCCTGGATTTACCAGATGGATAACTGGATGGATCTTGGCATGGTCACTCTTAAGGACAGGGTGCTTGAGCAATACAAAATCTATGTTTGGGAAGAAGTTTTAATACAAATGTGGGACATGAATAAACCATAGCACTCAGCATCACTAGCCAACCCAATAGCAATTTCCCCTTTCTTCCTTGCTAGCAGAAATATGATTACATTTAAGATGGCAATATTCCCAGCTCTGGGAATGAATCATGACTGGTCTATCTAGATAAACCATGGCATTCCCAAAACCTTTTGCCAAATACTCACTGTCCCAATCATTTTTATAGCTCCAGTTAGCCAAATGAGACCTTAAGAGTGGGTTCATTGGGGTGGGTATATTTGAAGTCTTATACTTTAATAAGGGCTTCCCTGGCAGCACTAGTGGTAAAGAATCTGACTGTCAATGTAGGAGACGTTAAGAGATGTGGGTTCCATCCCTAGGTCAGGAAGATCCCCTACAGGAGGACATGGTACCCTACTCCAGTATTCTTGCCTAGAGAATCCCACAGACAGAGGGAGCCTGATGGGTTACAGTCAGGGGTCACAAAAAGTCAGACATGACTGAGTATCTGAAAATATTTTAATAAAAGAAAATATTCCCTTATTTTCTGCCTCAAAAATGTGTAAGTCAGAAACAGATTCACAGATTTCGAAAACAAATTTATAGTTACCAAAGGGGAAAGGTGAGGGGAGAGATACATTGGGAGGTTGGGGTTAACATATGCACAGTACTATACATAAAATAGACAATCAACAAGTACCTACTATATAGTGCAGGGAACCCTCCTCAACACTCAGTAATAACCTATATGGAAAAAGAATCTGAAAAAGAATGGATAGATGGATATGCATTACTGAACTCCTGAAACTAACACAACATTGTAAATTAACAATGTGTGTGTGTATGGTTAGTCATTCAATCATGCCCGACTCTTTGCGACCTCATGGACTACATAGCCCGTCAATTTCCTCTGTCCATGGGATTCTCCAGGCAAGAATACTGGAGTGAGTTGCTATGCCCTTCTCCAGGGGATCTGACCCACCCAGGATTGAACCTGCAGTGCAGGTGGATTCTTTGCCATCTGAGCCATCAGGGAAGTCTGTAAATCAGCTATGCTGTGTGCTTAGTCACTCAGTCGTGTTGCAACCCCATAGACTGTAGCACACCAGGATGCTCTGTCCATGGGGATTCTCCAGGCAAGAATACTGGAGTGGATTGCCATGCCCTCCTCCAATGGGATCTTCCCAACCCAGGGAACAAAGCCAGGTTTCCTGCATTGCAGGCAAATTCTTTACCGTCTAAGCCAGGGAAGCCCATAAATCAACTACATCCAATAAAAAAATAAAAATTAAATTCAGAAAATGTGTAAGTCATTTTGTGACCATGAAGCAATGACTACAATGATAAAAAAAAAACAACCCACATGTTGGGGATGGTAGAAGGGGAGATCCTGGAGTCTTATTTCATGAGATATACATAAGTAAGTCAACTTTACCAGTGATGTCATCATTGAGATTTCTGTTATTGTTAAAAAAAAAAGGCTTAATTCACATACACATCATATGTATAGGATATGAGAAGACTCACTTCAAAAATAGAAGGAAATGAAGATAGATTCTGACTCCTGACTTAAGATTGTTATCTATTCCTCTCGAAACTGTTCTTTTAACACAGTGGTACCTTTTCTTTAAATTGAGTCTCAATTTATGTAGTATGTAGAAATTTAAAGACTATGCAAATTTGTCAACACCATACCAAAATAGACAAAACAACTACCATGGCACTAATTATAATTGAGCATTTACTGACTAGTTATCGGTGGACCATAGATGCCAACAGAAACTTACAGTTGAGAATCTTCCAAGTATTTTCCTATACCTTTTCTTCATTTAAAAGCAGCTTCCTTTATGTTTATAGCATGTTGTTTGATCTTTACCCCTGCTTCTGAACCTCCATATCTCAACTCCAAATAAACACTCCTTTAAAATGCCAAAAAAAAAAAAAAAAGGGCAATTTCCTAGAAGCTAGTTCTACCCCACATTAATCTTTTAGCATTTATGGAATTTTATAAGCTTCAACGGCATAAACGTTGTCTCTCCAAATAAGTGGACTTCTCATTTTAGATCTCTCTTAAAAGACACTTACCTGGAAGTGATTTAGCATTGCATGTTTAGCTTCTTTGATATTAATTCACTTATCCTTAATGCTATACTACTTTAATTTTAATCATTCATTCTTTTATTCAACAGATTGTTACTTCTCTTAATTCAAACTCTCAGTTGCATTTGGATCAGTTGATCAGTGCCTTCTCCTTGGCTCTTGTGACGTCACACTTCCTGGTCCGTCTCCTCCATCCCTGACCTCTTACTTTTGGTTTGCTACGTCTTCCCTTGCCCTCTCTCTAAATATTTTGAGTTTCAGGATATAGTTCTCACCTCCTTTTCTTTGTTAGGCATGATTTTGCCATGAATGACCTCATTTTGTCTGAGTATTAAATAAAATGTATAAGACTCAAACATTTATATCTTCAGCCCTGACCCTCTACCCTAAAACCAATCATTTATCCAAATGCATGCTTGAACTCTCCATTCAGATGTCTAAGAAGTACCTTAATCCTAACCGATCCAAAACTGAACTCCTGCTTTTTTCAATCCCCTCTCAATCTTCTCCCTCCAGTTTTCCCCATGTCAATAAGTAACACCACCAGCCGTGTAGTAGTTCAGGCCAAATGTCATTCCTATCACCTCTCTGTCCTTCATTCCCCACATCCAACTTATCAGCAAGTCTGGTCAACTCTTCTTGCATAGATCTCGACTCCTACTTCTCTCCATCAACATCCCAAACCCAGCACATCTCCTGCCTGGGATACCGCCCTTACCTCCTAATCATCTCCCTGCTTCCATTCTCTCTACGTCACCATTCATTTCCCATAAATTGACCAAAGTGCTTTTTAAATATAAATTATATCCTGTCACTTCTCTTTATAAAGCCCTCACAATCATGTGCTATCACATTTAGAGTCAAATCCAAATGCCTTCTTCTAGGCTCCAAAGTCCTCCCACATGATGTGGCTCCCACCCACATTTCTGACTCATCTCAAACCTCTCCACCTTACTTCCTACGTTCCAACTTCTATGTCCTCCTTTCTGACCTTTGTACAATCACAGCTTATTCCACTTTTGGGTCTTCGTGAAAGCTGTGCCTTCTGTCTGGAATGCTCCCCCCCACCAAGATAGCCACATAAAGGACTCTGTCTCCTGATCCAAAACTCTGCTCATAGCTCCCCTCTTTCAGAGAAGCCTTCCCTGGCTAATAAGCTGCAAGCACTACCCTATCACTCTTGGTCCATCATGCTGTTTTCCTTCCTTCACAGCAAGTATTGCTATCTGATGTTTTCTTGCCTATTTATTACCTGGCTTCTTCCAAGACATTCTACACTCCTTGAGAGCAGGGACCTTGTCTGACTCTCTCATTACTGTGTCCCCAGACACTCCACAGATGCTCAACAAATATTTGGCGAATCAGTGAAGTTTACTGCTACTAGGGAAACTCTTCCTAAAGTTCCATTCAGCATCTCTGCCTTTAAAAAGGTACTTTCTGTTATATTCTTCATGGTTTTATGATTAATCAGGAAATACATTTTGAAGCCAATTCTCCCTCCATTCAATCAAGAAATATTTACTGGGCCAAATGCTGTTGCTATACAAAGAAAAATGAGACAGCAGATTCATAATTCAGTCATAGAGAATGACATGAAAATGACAAAGTATAATACAAATTATGATCAATCAAACTACTAAAAGACCTACTAATATCACCAAGTGCAACACGGATCAGGAGTAGACAGAAACCAAATCAGTGGTGAGTACAAAGGGATAGTGACGTTTGCTATATGCCAATGAGTCAGAGGTTGAGTCCTACAAACTAAAAGAGGAAAATACTGCATTGGTTTCATTTCTCAAACCCATGTAATGATGCCCCCAAGCATGACAAAGACAGAAGGAGGGATTTTTTTTTTTGTATGTCATAATATTATTACAACCTGAAAGTCAAGTTTTACTAAATTTAAGGACACAATTTCCAAATGCCTTATGTAATTCCACACTCAATTCTATTTTTTATCATCATGTAAGTTGAAGATTAAGTAAAACTGCAATGAAAGATGCTCTCCCAATTTCCTCTTCCTCTTACAGCTGCTACCCAGCTCTCTGCCAGTCTCCACCTCACCCCTTCCACCAATACCACTACTACAATTCCCCATTACTCTCTGATCTCAGACACAGACAACATTCTACTAATCCTCTACCAACCAACTTAATGGCCTGCTCACTGGCCCTCAAATGTGCCTCCCTCAACTCACCAACCCACTTGAAATACTTTTCCCTTCTGCTGCCATTATCCCAATGCCACCAATTCTCAAAAGCAAGAGGTCAATCTCTTCAGCCCTCCTCTCCAGCCACCTTCGCCCTCCATGAGCTAATCCTTCTCCGTCTCCCTGCACTGCCACTGCCTTGCTGGTTATTTGGAATCACTTTAATACTTCCTGGAACTGCTGTTTAACCTTTCACATATTTGGGTCTTAACAATTTCCAACCTAGATTACTGAATTTTTTAATACAGTGGTTTTTATCTGGCGTGTCTTATCTGATCCATACCCACAGATGGTAATCGTATTGCCAGAGGAAATGGTTACTCCCAGAACATCAGTATTTTGGCTGCAAGCAAACTCTTTATTTCCACAGTGTCACAGAAGAAATTCAAGCATAAGTTAAACCAATGATCTGGTCTTCCCAAGTGCACTGAATATTCTTCAGCAGTTAAACCAACAATTTTGGTGTCCAAATGTCACACGTCAAGAAAATCAGTAGATACAAACATTCTCCAAGAAAAATGAATTTTGTTGTTGAATAATAAAAAAAAAGGCTCCTCTGACTAAATATCTCTATAGCTCCAAAGTGTTTTTGTAGACCATTTCTGTTTATTAATAAGTTTCTACACTATTCAGCCAAGCAGTCTTTGGGTGAGGCCTTTGGGTTAGAAAGAACAACAATAAAAATTTTTCCTTTTGTTCATAGGAAGCAGTTTGCCATCCTTCCTGTCAATATCATAAGGGTCAGTGTTGATACCACAAGTTTAGATATGGAGTAGATTAGCTGTAATTTCAGGGAACTCCCTCCGTACTCATAATGGAAAGAGTCCTTCAGGATGCTGCCCTTGGGTCTCTTCTCTACTCCTCTTCCCTTCCTCTGCTATTCCCCTCCACCACTGTGTGTGTGTTACATCACTTCAGCTGTGTCTGACTCTTTGTGACCCTATGGACTGTAGCCCACCAAGCTCTCTGTCCATGGGATTCTCCAGCCAAGAATACTGGAGTGGGTTGCCATTTCCTTCTCAAGGGGATTGTCCCGATCTAGGGATCGAACCCACCTCTTTTATGTCTTCTGCACTGGCTTCTTCAGGTGGCTTCTTCACCACTAACACCACCTAGGAAGCCACCCTTACGCTGTTACTCCTCTGCAATCTAATCCCCTCTGCCAGTTATACACTTAAATGTAAATCTGATCATGCTACTCCACTGATAGCATCTGCTCTCCTTAAGCAAATGTTCCGAGACTTTAGGATGGCAGTCAGTGATCTCTAGGATGCATTTTTCTAATCTCTCCAGTCATCCATCACCTCCCTCCCCTTCAATCACTCCCCTCCAGCCATAATTGATTTCTTTAAACTCTTCAGGGACATTATTTCACTTTCAGCCTCCAAGCTTTGACTCAGGGGATTCCCACCATATGAAATTCCTTTTCCCCATCATCCCCTATAGCTGCTTAACCTGTACCACTCCTTCCAATTAAATGTCATTTCTTCAGGAAGAAATTCCTAGGATGGTTGATTTCCTCTGATATTATCTCTAATGACAATCATGAACCTGACTTCAGTATTGGCAATACTCATGAAAATCATGTCTTTTAATATCTAGAGTTCTGCTATATTTAAAGGTCCCATGATAAGAAAGATTGTGTCTGTCTTAGGATTATGGAATCACAGCAGATTGTCCTGGGTCATGGCACACAGTTCACGCTCAAGAAATCTGCTGAACTGATAAATGACAATAGAAGCACTGGAGACAGAAGACTTGGTTAAAGCCCACCTTTGCTTGCTGCAACCTTGGACGAATCACTTTAGCTCACTAATACTCAATTATCTAATGTTTAAAAAGATATTATCACCACTTACCTCTAGGATATATTGAAGAGCAAAATGATATGTTGTCAACCAAAGATTTTGTAAGTTGGAAAAGGTTTATTTAAAATTATTGTTTTTTGAATAAATAAAGTTCCTCAAGCTAAATATACACAACACTTATTGGGTAACTGCTATGGCTAAAAGCTTTATATGCATTATCTCATATAATTCTAGGGCTTTCCTGGTGGCTCAGATGGTAAAGAATCTGCCTGCAATGCAGGATACCTGGTCTTGATCCCTGGGTTGGAAGACCTCTTGGAAGAAGGCATGGCAACCCACTCCGGTGTTCTTGCCTAGAGAATCCCCATGGACAGAGGAGCCTGATGGGCTACAACCCATGGGGTTGCAAAGAGTCAGACACGACTGAGTGCTAAGTACACATATAATTCTAACATATACAATACTTCTAGAAGGCTCATATCATTAATCCACTTAACAAATTAGAACAAATTTATAAAGTAATAAGTGGAACCAGGATTCAAATAAAAGCAATATCACTCAAAGGCTTGATTGTGACAACCAGACAAGAATGCCTCCTATTATTATACTATGAATTTACCTCTTTCTTCAAAGAAGAGGGTTTATCTTTCACAAGAGACAAATTATACCAGTTTATGATAATACACCAGGTGGTTTTCCCTCAAATAACTGAGGGAAATCCAACACTTCAGGAATCATCATCTTTGTGACCAATTGTTAAATAATCAACATGTTCCAGGCACCAGAATAAGCACTTTACAGTTACCAGTTCTAAACTTCTTAATAATCCTCACTTTAACAACAAGGAAAGTAAGACTCAGGAAGAATAAATCAAACAATCTGTGTTCCTAGAACTTGAGGTACCACACCTGTCTATTATTGTCAACACTGTGCTCTTTAGTCTACCAGGTATAGTGATGGCTTCTGAGTCTGTGCTGAGAAGCACTATGAAAACATACATCCTTAGGAAGGCTCCTTCTTTAAGAGAGAGAGAGAGAGAGAGAGTGTGTGTGTGTGTGTGTTAGCATCTCAGTCATGTCCGACTCTGTGACCCCATGGACTATAGCCCGACAGGCTCTCCTGTCCATGGACTTCTCCAGGCAAGAATACTGGAGTGCGTTGCCACTCCATTCTCCAGGGGATCTTCCCAACCCAGGGATGAAACCCGGGTCTCCCACATTGCAGACAGATTCTTTATCATCTGAGCTACCAGGGAAGTCCACATCCTTCAAGTATGTTACTTATATTATTGTAGAACATTCATGAGATACTCAGATAACCAGATGATCAAGTATATTTGTTCTGTTTTACTGCTGTAACAAATTACTACTGACTCAGGGTACAAAACAAAACATAAGTATTATCTGACAGTTTGGTGGATCAGACATACAACACTGAACAAAAATCAAAGAGTTGGGAAGGCTAGATTCCTTTCTAGAGCCCCTGGGGAAGAACCCATTTGCCTTTCCAGCTGCGAGAGGCCACCCACATTTCTTGGCCAGTGGCCCCCTTCTTCCATCTTCAAAGCAATGAGTATGCATCTCTCTGACCCTTCTTCCTTGGTGACAAGCCTCTCTGACTAGAATCAGGAAAGGCACATTACCTCTTAGGACTCATGTATTAGACTGGATTCACTAGATTATCCTGGATAATCTCCCCCTATCAAAGTCCTTAATTTAATTGAATCTGAACATCTCCATCACTTTGTAAAGTAACAGTCACAGGTTCCATGGATTAAAACACGGATGTCTCTGGGGCTCCGTTGCACTGCCTACCACACAAAAGCAACATATTTACTAGGGGCATATTCCACCTAACCTCCTAAAGCTCCCCAGCCACTCTCAAAGAGCAAAGACTGAATGGAACTACCAAAGCAGAGGAGAGGAGGAGGCCTAGGAGTTAGGTAGACAGCAAAAGTGGGAGCTCAGGAAGACCTGAACCACAAGGCTGGACTCAGTAACATCATACCCATCCTAGGGCCAGGGTACCCCAATAATATTTCAAGAGAATACAACTGTAACTAGAGAATGAGCTACACATTATCCAATTACTTTCAAACAGTTTTCATGTTTAAGATTTCAGTCACATCAATTTGTTTCTAATACAGCAGATATATTAGTCTTCTATATAAATTTGGGAGATGCTATGAAGAGTAGAAAGAACAAAGGCACTGGAGTTGGATGCAGATGGACTTAAATCTGTCATCCACATGCTCTGACACTTGCTGTGTGACCTAGAGCACACTGCTTAACCTTTCTGACCCTTGGTCCCCATATCTGTAGAATGGAGGTAATTCTACTTACTCATAAAATATGGATATAAAGATCTAATGCAATTAGACATATACATGCTGAAACAAGGCCAAACACTTATTGGAGCAAAACAAACATGAAGCCCTTTCCAATCAGTCCACCTATAGAGGCTGCAAGTTTAATGAACATAGGAAGAATATGATCTTCACTTTTGGATCCTTCTTCTACTCACCCACTCAGCACCTGGAAGGATGCCTAGTCCATGGCAGACATCCTGTATATATTAGTTGAATCATATTGAAGTATTCTTTTCCCCTTAGATCTTGTGAATAAACCTCTGGTTTGGATCAGTAATTAATTACACAGTCAGACTGTCCTAGCAAGACCTAATTTCTTGGAACATCCTTTGGAGCCCTCCGGGATGGTTGCGCATCTTCACAAGTCTCATGCACAGACTGTGAAATTTAACAGTAGTCTTGTATAGAAGCCACAGTAGACTAGTAACATACAACATACATTAAATGGCAGAAAATAGCTCAATTCACCATATTCAGCATCAAAATATCTTTAATAAGAGTGCAAGTGACAATGAGATAAATGTTTTCCAGAATCCTTTACACTGAGTTAAATCACCAAATTCTCCTGAGCTGAAAAACAAGCCAAAAATTCCACCCAATAGTTAAGAAATACGTAAATTAGCAAAGAAGAATGTATGACAAAGTAACATTTCCAAAGTTAGTTGTTTTTCCTTAGTTCTCAGTTCAGTTCAGTCGCTCAGTTGTGTCCGACTCTTTGCGACCCCATGAATCGCAGCACGCCAGGCCTCCCTGTCCATCACCATCTCCCGGCGTTCACCCAAACTCATGTCCATCGGGTCGGTGGTGCCATCCAACCATCTCATCCTCTGTCATCCCCTTCTCCTCCTGCCCCCAATCCCTCCCAGCATTAGAGTCTTTTCCAATGAGTCAACTCTTCACATGAGGTGGCCAAAGTACTGGAGTTTCAGCTTCAGCATCAGTCCTTAGTTCTGGTCATTTATAAATGCAAAATGGAGTGAGTAGGAAGTATGTGGCTCTTTGGAAAAATAGTAACTATTTGGGATTATCTTCTTCCCAGTTAGGGGCTTCCCTGGTGGCTCAGACAGTAAAGAATCTGCCTGCAATGTGGGAAACCTGGGTCCAATCTCTGGGTTGGGAAGATCCCCTGGAGGAGGGCATGGCAACCCACTCTAGTATTCTTGCCTGGAGAATCCCATGGACAGAAGAGCCAGGTGGGCTGCATGGGGTCACAGTCGGACACAACTGAGTGACTAACGCTTTCACTTTTTTCACTTTTCTTCCCAATATAACTAAAGATTACAAATCTATTACCATGCTGCTCAAACCCTTATCCCCTCCCTAAGAAAATGTCAATCCCTCTGTTTCAGAGAATAGAGTAACCTGTGGAGGAGGAAGTCCTCCCCAAACCTAAATTCTTGCCTGCTGTCTCAGAAAAGAGGCTCACCATCCCACACTCCTTACCAAGCCCCACCTCTCCACTGTCTGACTCATTTAGACAAGAGATATTTTGGCACTGGGGGTCCAAGTATGACAACATACCATCCCTGGCCCAGAACAACTCAGACACAGAAACACAGGAGACCAATATAGCAATAAAATATTCCACAAATAACACCACTCAGGAAGAACGAACTACACCCATCAATGCAGCTAGATCTCCAAGACAAAATAACTGAAAAAATACGCCATTTGTATAAATTTAAAAGCATGCACATTTCTGCAGTTGAATGTCTGTGTCCCTTCCGACCTCAAATCCATATGTTGAAAACCTAATGTGATGGTGGGCTTTCCTGGTGGCTCAGATGGTATAAAGAATCTGCCTGCAATGCAGGAGACCTGGGTTCGATTCCTGGGTTGGGAAGATTTCCCTGGAGAAGGGAATGGCTACCCACTCCAGTATTCTTGCCTGGAAAATTCCATGGACAGGGAAGCCTGGTGGGCTACAGTCCATAGTGTCACAAAGAATTGGACACAACTGGGCAACTAATACTAACTAATGCGATAGTATTAGTAGGTGGGGTCTGGCAGAGGTGACTAGGTCGTGAGGATGGCACCCTCATAAGTAGGATTAGTGGTCTTATGAGAGACTCTTCCCATAAGAGTTTCCTAGCCCACTTCTCGGAGAAGGCAATGGCACCCCACTCCAGTACTCTTGCCTGGAAAATCCCATGGACGGAGGAACCTGGTAGGCTGCAGTCCATGGGGTCGCTAAGAGGCAGACACGACTGAGCGCCTTCACTTTCACTTTTCACTTTCGTGCATTGGAGAAGGAAATGTCCCACTGCTGGGCATACACACTGAGGAAACCAGAAGGGAAAGAGACACGTGTACCCCAATGTTCATCGCAGCACTGTTTATAATAGCCAGGACATGGAAGCAACCTAGATGCCCATCAGCAGATGAATGGATAAGAAAGCTGTGGTACATATACACAATGGAGTATTACTCAGCCATTAAAAAGAATACATTTGAATCAGTTCTAATGAGATGGATGAAACTAGAACCTATTATACAGAGTGAAGCAAGCCAGAAAGAAAAACACCAATACAGTATACTAACGCATATATATGGAATTTAGAAAGATGGTAACAATAACCCTGTGTACGAGACAGCAAGAGAGACACCGATGTATAGGTCAGTCTTATGGACTCTGTGGGAGAGGGAGAGGGTGGGGAGATTTGGGAGAATAGCATTGAAACATGTATAATATCATGTATGAAATGAGTCGCCAGTCCAGGTTCGATGCACGGTACTGGATGCTTGGGGCTGGTGCACTGGGACGACCCAGAGGGAGGGTAGGGTAGGGAAGGGAGGAGGGAGGAGGGTTCAGGATGGGGAACGCGGGTATACCTGTGGCGGATTCATTTCGATATTTGGCAAAACTAATACAATATTGTAAAGTTTAAAAATAAAATAAAATTAAAAAAAAAAAAAAAAAAGGAAATGGCAACCCACTCCAGCGTTCTTGCCTGGAGAATCCCAGGGACGGGGGAACCTGGTGGGCTGACGTCTATGGGGTCACACAGAGTCGGAAACAACTGAAATGACTTAGCAGCAGCAGCCGCCCACTTCTGCCATGTAAGGATACAGATGAGTGCCCAGCAGAGTGCCCTCACAAGACCATTCTGGCACTCTGATCTCAGACTTGCAGTCTCCAGAACCGTGAGCAACAAATGCTGTTTGTAAACTACCCAGCCTGTGGTCTTTTATTACAGTGACCTGAAAGGACTAAGGCTCCCCTGAAACATGACACATGGTTCATGCACACTTAAACATGCAGATGAAAGGATGTTGAAGTAAATTGGAAGGATGTAAACAAAATTCAGTCATGGCTGTAACTGTAGGAAGGAGGGGACAGGAAAGAGAGCATGGAAGGTAACAAAACGGTTGTCAACATTATTGTTAACATTTTATTGCTTTTCTGTAAAGAAGGCTGGAAGCAAATAATTTTGTAAAATTATTAACTATCAGTTTAGGGTAGGAAATCCTCAGGGGCTTATTAGTCTCTATACTTCTCTGTACGCCTATCAGTTCAGTCGCTCAGTCATGTCCAACTCTTTGCAACCGCATGGACTGCAGCACTCCAGGTAATTCAAACGTAAACAGGCAACTGCATAGCAGCACAGAAGGTGCTCTATGCGGCACATACAAGGCACAATGGGATATAACAGAAGAATGAGTCTCTCTGGTGTTTTCAGGACACTGCTTTCCACTGCCAGGTCAATGCCTATACACATGCCCGAATTTCTCCTGTTTAACCAAATGAATCTGTGAGCAGTTACTCCCTCAAGCAACTGCTCCATCTTCCCCCTTTCCTTCACAACTGAACTTCTTAGAAGAGTTGCCTACACTCGTTCTTCCTTTGTTTCCTCGCTCACACCCAAACCCACTGCAATCTGGCTTCTACCCCACGTAAATTGCTTCCACCTCCTAACTGCCAGATTCTTTCCGCTCTCATTTTACTTAACCATGCAAAGCACTTAAAGTAATTGACCAGGAACTGGAAAAGTTTCCTTCCCTTGGCGGTCACTGCTTCTGCCTCCCTTCATGGTTCATCACCGCCTCAAGTGTGGGTGCCTCCTCCCCGGTACAGTCACTTAATTCTAGGTTGTCTCCTAGGATGCCAAGCTGAGCTCAGTTCTCTCTCTCAGAAAAACAGTGATTTTCTCTGTTCTCGTGACTTTACCTGCAATCTGCTGGCTTCTACATGTGTATTTCTAGACCCTTCTGAGACCTATACATCTACCTTCAATTGTCGGATGGGTTTTTCCTATGTTCTCCACCTGTACCTCCACCCTCTAAGTCTCAAAGCTACCACATCCTCAAGAACTGTCACTGAAGGTTAAAGCTAAGAATGTGGACTTCTTGACTCCTACTTTTCTTGTCCTCATTCCAATGTTTAGTGACATATTGGTTACAGTTGCAATGCGCCTCTTGAACCTACCACCTCATCCCCACCTGTCACGCTACTTTAATTTAGATCTCTCACTCCACACACTCTGCCCCACTTTTCCAACAGCCCCCTTGAATTCCCTGTAATTACCACTATCATTTTTTAAACACAAATAAATGTCATTCCCTTGCTCAACATTCTTAAATACCTCCCACTGCCTGCAGATTTTCCTTTAAACTCCCCAAGCATAAATGCAAGGGCTTGAAACAATCCACCACCATCCATTCTTCCAGCTTCACTCTGGGGTACGTCTTCCCACACTGCCAATATTCAGGCCACCTGGACCTTCTAATCATTCCCCAGACGTGGCTTGAGTTTTCGTACAAATCTGGGCCTTGGCACAGGCTGTTATAACTACACTGGAATCCCTTTCTCTCTCTTCCACTGGTTTTCATGGCAGCTGATCCATTCAACAAATATTTCAGAGCCTACCATGGGCAGACCCTTTTCAAACTCATGGAATATCTAGTGAACAAAATAGCCCATCCCTACACTCTTGGGGTCTAAATTTCATAAGACCGAATTGCAGTCAATAAATCTGAGGCATGGTTTGAAGATGTCTGCTTCAATCATTAATAAGGCTTTCACAAAATCAGTGTTACATATGACCTTGGTGGCTTTTTCATGTCATCATAGCTCATCCTCTCCAACTAAATCTCATCTTCCACTTTAAGCCCATCAGCAGTAGGTTCACACATGCACCCATCCTATAGAATCTTTAAAATTTACAGCTCCACCTTCTCTTGCTGGAAACTATCTCTTCCCATGAAGGAAAGGAATCTTTCCTCTAGAGGGTTTGCAATTACATGTTGGAGTTGGGTAGACAATGTTGACTCAGGTTCCTCACAAATCAGCAGGCATCAGACCCACCCTGCATGAGTTCATAGAAGAGAAACAACAACAGATGAGCTCTTGGTGGTTAAGTCAGGAAATGCCCATATGGTAGTGCTGGTAACCTATACTGTATTTTTATTATTTTTTATATGTGTTTATTACATGTGTATCTCATGTAATCCTTGGATATTTGTAGAGAGACTAAGTCTTCAGAATTGTAACATCCATCATGCATGAAACAGTGTAGAATTAAAAATGCAGAAAGAGTATGCCAGAAACAAAGGAGGACAAAACATAGTCTGAACAGTATAGTAAAGTGCTCAGCTGGGATGGAAAATGACCGCAACTGGCTTGAAGCACTGAGAGGAAGGGTGAACAGTTAATCACAGCGATGCAAGGTAGAACTACCTCTGTGACACTTGATATCTGTAAAAGTGAACACATAAATATATGAGGAAGTTAACTACTGATAAAATGGCACACTTTTTTTTTTTTTAGTTTTTTGCCACTGTTTTGTCCAAGCCTATAAAGTCAAGTATATTAGACTTTTCTCTTTATACTGCTGCTGCTGCTAAGTCACTTCAGTCGTGTCCGACTGTGCGACCCCATAGACGGCAGCCCACCAGGCTTCCCGTCCCTGGGATTCTCCAGGCAAGAACACTGGAGTGGGTTGCCATTTCCTCCTCCAATGCATGAAAGTGAAGAGTGAAAGTGAAGTCACTCTTTGTACTAGTCAAGAACAAATAGAAATGCCTTCACAAGAGACTACTAGGATCAAAACCTTTTGGATATGACATTACTCTCTCCAGCATGTTTATTATTATCCAAGAAAAGAAAGAAGTTCAGCTTTACTAATAATTAGTATGCATGTTTCTTGAAGTATATGTGTATAATATATAAGGAAATCTATAAAAAAGAAAGTATATACTCAAAATTTTTTCACAGATAAGGGTATAAGATCAAAACACTTTGGAGACTGCTGACCTAGACACTAAATGGCTAGCAAAGAGTTTTAAATCACAGATCAAAATCAGATTTCAGAGGGTAAGCAAGGCAGAAGGGAAAAGGTAAAAAGTAAAACAAATAAAAACAAGACAGAAAATAATTTCAGATGCCAGAAAGGCATAATCAACAGTCTGCTGGTTACTGGGATAACTGCCTTACACTTTTTGCTGAGTGTAGGGACCAAGGCCAGAAGACGTGATGTGGTTATTTTGCTCCCCTGCTTAAAACCTCGGATCATTTCTCATTCCTCTTAAGATAAAGTTCAATCCTTAATAAAACTCAACCATCCAGGCCTATCTGCCTCTTCAGTATTTATCATTAGTCTCTCTCTCTCTCAGACATTTTTAGTTCTTTAAGTATGTTCTCCATACTTGTCTTTAAGTATCACTCAGGTGTCAACTTAATGTACACTTTCTTTAGGAGTTATTTTCTGAGCCCTAAAACATATTCAGTTTTTCCCCATATGTTCCTATAGCATCCTTTGCTCATTGTTCTGAAACTCTCAGCAGGATGCTAATGCATTGCTGAAAGTCTCTCTTCCATGCTGGCCATCTGTGAAGCCAGAGAAGGTATCTGTATCTCCCAAGCACCCAGCACAATGTTTGATTTATAACACACTAAATAAATGTGTTGAATGGAGTGAAATTGAGTGTTATGTGTTCTGAGACTCAGGGAGAGAGGGACAGAAAAAATTCCTTTGAACTCCTGAAGAACTTGCTTATTGCATTTCATGTTGGCAGAACTATGAGGCTCACCTAATAGTTAAAACAATATCTGACTTTTTTTGTCAGTACATTTAAATATACTCCATTATCTACTGGTCAACACATATTTGAATGCCCCTGTGGGTCCTGGGAGTGTGCACAGTCTCTTTACTCTGGCTTGGTAGATAAGAAACAATTAATTAAAACTGTATTCATTAAGGAACAGTATTAAAGGGATTCATGACTTCTTCTGACAGAGTGGAGGATGAAGTTCACAGCTTGCAGTCATGATATATATTGTCAAATGGTTAGTCTCAGCAAGACTGCCTGTGTCCAGTGTCCATAAGGGAGGGTGGGAGATGTGGTTGCAGGATCTAGCAGTCCAGGGAGGGAAGGGAGTGGAGTGATGGCAGATATGTAAGCAGAATGCTCTCTGAATCAAAATCATACCTTTGCATGGGATTCTAACATCCTTCCAAAGTTTGCCTGTGTTAACTTCCGATGCCCAGCCTGCCCCAGACCCTTCACTGACACTAGCTGCCCCACATCAGTCACTTCCATTAGTCCTTCAACTCAGGCTCAGGGAGACCCTGCCAGCTATTTTCATTTAAACTCTTTAGGCATGAATGGGTCTTTGCCCAACACACAAGACTGGGTATCCAGGCTTTTCCCATGTAGCATCATTTGAACTGGGCATTGGCTTTGGATCTTTACCTTGGGTATGATCTAGAAATCCACAGGGAACTTTGTCAGGTCACTTGTCCTTTAGCTCCACGTACCACCAACCCGGACAGTAAGCACTGTATCTGCTGAGCTGAGGCCACCCTCCCAGAACAATGTCAGGTCAGCCCAGAGCGCCACTCCTCATATGTCCCTGGCCTTGCCTATCCCATGCAGCCAGAATGCCTCAATTAAGACTGCCTCAGTCAACAGCCCTGTTCTTCCCCATCCCTAGCCATGTGACTATGGGTGAACTACTTAACCCTCTTGAGCCTCAATTCATTTATCAACAAAAAGGATATTCAACACTCCCAAGTGTTCCCCTTAGCAAAGTATACCTCCAGCACCTCCAGTATAATGTTGGACTTAGTGCTTTTGGCCACACACACACACACACACAACTTCCTTCCTCTCTTCTGGATAATAGCTTCACATCACCACAAGCAAAGGTCTTCACTCAGACCCCTAAGTTGAGTATGGAGCCTGCTTATGTGCACATCCTTGACCCTGCTGCTCCTTGATCACCCAAGGCCCGCATTCAGTCCATCACAAAGACCACCCATGAAGTCCCCCAAATCCACCAATTCCTTTTCTTCCCCTCCAACGTCCCCCACAACTGGGCAGTCCTTCCAGAAGCCTGGACAACAGCAATGTCCCGCAGCCGTCCTTTCCACCTGAACCCTTCCATCCTTCCGCCTTCCTTTACAGCAGGACAAGACAAGTCTTCTAAGGTCTTGCTTTTAGTATGCCTTTCTCAGAAATCTTGACTCCTTGACCACTGGATAAAATCCGCCCCATGAGATTTTCCTCAATCTCATGTCTCAGCCTCAGCACTTCTCAGACCATGATCTACTCCAGCCAAATTGCTGGAGTTCGAACCCCATGAAGTCCACCATGCAACCCACAAAATGGTTCCTTGAAATCTCTTTAAACCTCCATGGTCATTCAAAGCCCAACTTCTCCACTGGGTCCTACCCAGCAGATCCCCCAGGATGGCCTCCTCATCCCTTCAGCCTTAGAGGTCAAGACTGACCCCTTGCAGGGACTAAGTGCCCCTTCCTCACAACCTCCTTCCTCCATAACTGCCCCTGTCTCCCAGATCCCAATCTCACCACTCTCCAGACTGCCTATCCTAAAGATCAAAGGACTTTTAATCAGGCCAAAATATCATAGAAATGATATGATAAATCATATTTATCAGATCCTAAGTATCTGTCAGGCACTGTGCTGAGCATCTACTATATATATTGGTTCACTTCATCCTCCATACAACCTGTCAAAATGGATTCTCTTTATTGATTTACCATTCTATGTACATTTGAGTGTTTTTTAATAAGGAAAATAGTAAAAACTAAACAAATATACAAAAAATATAGTATATACAAGTATTATTATAGTATACATAAATAACATTATAGTAGTATAGTATATATAGTTTTATCTTTGAGAGAATATAGGATAAAAGCTATGACAGAAAGTAAAGTAGGATCAGGGAATAGGGAGACACAGGCAAATTGTTATGTTAGATGATGTCATCAGAGAAGTAATATTTTAATGAGAACATGAAAAGGGGAGGAAGCAAAACAATGGAGTATATGGGGCAAGAATGTTCCAGGCACAGACAAAGAAGCTAAGCTACAGAGTGGCCACATGACTTCCTAAGGTAGCAGTCACAGTATTTGAAACCTAGGCCTGACCCCAAGTCTTATCCTTATACAATCTTTTTCATCCACCATGAATGTTCTGTAGCAATTCACTCTTAACAGGCTTTGGCTTTTTGAAACTCTTTCACTCCCATTAGTTGGCAGCCATGGGCCATCTATGGGCAGGACACTGACCTCCATAACATTCTCCTCTCTAATTTTTTCTCAACTATAACATGGTTCCCCAGTTTTATATCCACTTCACACCTTTATTCTTCATAGATCTAATCCTAAACTCTGTCCCCTACTCAATTTCATGTCTTCAATTATCTTTATCTCTTTGCAACTGATTCTCAAGTTTGACTCTCCAGCTTAGTCTGATGGCCAGTTTCTTGCATTACTCTACACTCTATTCTCAATACCCATCACAATGCTTAATAAATTTGTGCATCTCTGATATAAATTAAACTTGAACTCCGCATTTCCGACTGCCTTTGGGACAGTTTGACCCAGATCCTTTCCTAGCACATCAAAATCAGTATTTCTAAAAGTGAGCATGTTTTCTTCCCTCCATGTTACCATCCTCCAAAACCTGTTGACTTCCTGTGTTCCCTGTTTCTCCATCATGGCACCATGAGGCACCCATCACCAGTCTGCCCATCTTTCTCTTTCCCAATCATCCCACCCTCTCATCCCCACTGCCTTTACCATTGTGCAAATATTTGTTTTCTCTGGCTTAGACTAAGGTAACAATCTCCTAATGACATCCTTGTCAACAATGCCGCCTAAACATCTATGCAAAATTAATGTTCTTTATTCTGTCACTCCTAAATTTAACTAGCTCCCCACTGTCTGGAGACTTCCCTGTAGCTCAAAAGGTAAAGAATCTGCCTGCAAGGCAGGAGACCAGGGTTCCATCCTGGGTTGGGAAGTTCCTCTGGAGAAGGGAATGGCAATCCACTCCAGTATTCTTGCCTGGAGAATTCCACGGACAGAGAAGCCTGGTGGGCTATAGTCTGTGGGGTCAAAAAGAGCTGGACACGACTGGTGACTAACACAGTCCAGTCCACTGTCTAGAGAATCCAATCTCACTCTTATGTACCAATAACTACTAGACTTCTACATTTTGACATCCTCAAAGACCTTAAAGGTTATAGTCCCAAATTGATCTCATTGTATTTCAACTAAACCTCCTTCTGTACTTTTCATCTTGGTAAATATACACCATCCACCAGTTACAAAAACCAAAAATCTAGGAGTTGAGCCAGGCTCCTCTTTCTCCCCCAACACCAATTACAGTTCAGTTCAGTCGCTCAGTCATGTCTCTTTGTGACCCCATGAACTGTAGCACGCCAGGCCTCCCTGTCCATCACCAACTCCCAGAGTTCACCCAAACTCATGTGCATCGAGTCGGTGATGCCATCCAGCCATCCCATCCTCTGTCATCCCCTTCTCCTCCTGCCCCCGATCCCTCCCAGCATCAGAGTCTTTTCCAGTGAGTCAACTCTTCGCATGAGGTGGCCAAATTACAACCCATCATCAAATCCTGTTGGCCTCATCCTCTACATCATGTGTACCTGCTACCTTCCACCACATCACCGATGCATTTCTATGATCCCAGTGTGTCTCACTGCAATTGTACCTCTGCAGGTCTACTCTACTACTGTTTCATTCCCTTTCTGTCCATTTGCCCCATCACTGTGGTTGTCTTCCCGTATGCAAATGTGGTCATGTTCTGCCCTTGACCGAAACTGACCAGTAGGTCCCTGCTGCCTTCACATCCTGAAGCAGACTACTTCTCCAGCTCCCTATTTCCCTGTTCCCCTCTACCCTCACCTTCACTGCACTCAGGACTTCTCACCATTGCCTGATTATACCACCACATTCTCTCAGATTAAGCCTTAGAACCACAACGTTCCCTGCCTAACTATACATTTTCCCACCTGTTGTATTTATCTAGAAGACTCATTCTCATCTGCCAGTCCCATCCAGTCGAGGGAGCCTGCTGTGATTCTATCCAGCCTGCACGAGGTAACTCACGTATGCCTTTCCAAAGCATTCTGTGCTTGGTGCTATCCTAAGATTTTGCACACACCAACTACTATCGCCCATGTCTATCTCTTTAACTAGATTCAGGGTCTCCCATGGGATATATTTCATCTCTGTATTCTAGTACTTAGAACAATATTTGACAAATAGTAGATGCTTAATATGTTTTACAAAAGAATTAATTGGCTCACATTTGGAGAATCCCTCACTGATATATGGAATATCAATATTATCTAGTCTACAGTTTAATGCTGTCTTTTTCCACATACAACTTGTTTTATATTTTAAGTGACTCTGTGAAACCAATATCACTTAGGAACAAACTGTGTGATTACGGAAGGTCTACCCCATGTTCCTTCAGCTTATATTTCACAGAAGACAAAGACTGCAGCTTCTGATATCCTCCATCAAGGACATACCCCCAGGGTCCTAGAAAAGCATTTAGCATGTGTCTTTGAAAATGAGATAAGCCAACATATTCTACCTAATCCATACACAATTGAGATCAAGTAGAATTCTGGGGTAGAGAAGGAAGATATGATTTAAAAGCTTAATTCCTAAACAACTAGCCTGCCTTTTTATTTTCTGAAATATTGACTTGCAGTGTCTCTCCTATAGTAGGTAATTGATCATTATGTTTCAAATGCATGACTGTTGAATAACAGACTCAAAACTATTTTGAAAACAACCAGAATACAGATTGCATTTAAAAGAGTTATAACTGTCACTGCTTGAGATCTGAAATTCAATTCTAATGATATTTATGAAAAGCCACAATCTCACAACCAAGGGTCTGAGATAAATGTAACTGTGCTTTAAATTGCAATGTTCCTAACAAATTATTTCTACAGTTCAATCTTCCTAGTGTAGTGTTTGTAGATTCCACATTGTATTTATCCTGAGAGGTGAACAACAATCTTAAAGTCTTAGGTTTTGTGGACACTAATTTTCATTCTGAATCCACATCTACAACTTTAATTGAACTAGAAGGGTTTATATAGATTAACTGCAAAGCTGGTACTTCAATCATGTCAGAAGGGTTAGTATTTACCACCTTTGAGATTTGTGGTTTAGGATGTGCTGCCTTTTTTAAAACTACCTTATAACACCTCCATCGAAAATGAGGCCTACTCTGTAAATCCATGGCAGGAGAATTCTCTCCCTCTACATCCCTACATACTGCTATATTTTGCAGTTGCCACCTTCCTTTTTCCACATTTCCCAATGTCTGGTTCTGAACTTTCAATATTGTTTTATTCTTGTCTCCCAAGATTTCTCTCCCCACAACTTTCAAATTAATGTAATGCACCTGTGTTTCAGAGCCAGCACCAACTCTCAGAAATCACAACTTCGACAGAAAATTATGATGAAACCAGACCATGGGAAGAAAGCAAACAGGGAACAGATTGCAGCAATACCATGCAGCTCAGTAGGAGGCCTCAAATTAAAGGGAGTTGGGGGAAATAAATGATACAAAAGAGTATTGGAAGAATTCTTGGAAAAGATTCAAGAAAGACTTGGTAGAACTTGATGTTCACAAGTGTTTGCAATATTAAATCACATATAATAACATTCTTATGATAAATGATATTTATCACTATATTATACATTTATTACTATATCACCTATGATAAATGATAAATATCACTATAAAGTGATATTTAAAAATTAGAATGCTATTCTACTTAATTTTTTTAAATCTTACTAATTTGTAATGCCTTTACCTTTCAGTTCAGTTGCTCAGTCATGTCCAACTCTTTGCGACCCCATGAATCGCAGCATGGCAGGCTTCCCTGTCCATCACCAACTCCCAGAGTTCACTGAGACTCACGTCCATCGAGTTGGTGATGCCATCCAGCCATCTCATCCTCTGTCGTCCCCTTCTCCTCCTGCCCCCAATCCCTCCCAGCATCAGAGTCTTTTCCAATGAGTCAACTCTTCACATGAGGTGGCCAAAGTACTGGAGTTTCAGCTTTAGCATCATTCCTTCCAAAGAAACCCCAGAGCTGATCTCCTTCAGTACCAGAATATTATTTAAACTGGCAAATAGAAAGCTAGGCATTTTCGATTCCTTTCTGACTACCTTTAAACAGAAGTTATCACTCATTTTGTATTCTCCAGGCTTCAAAATGATGTTTGCCTTATTTTAAAAAGGTGCACTTCCTAACAGACTCCCAGCATCATAGGTTTTAAAATCTTTAAAATAGCTTAGATAGTGTCACCATGTATTTAACTGGAGGCCACATAAACCCATGTTACAGAAGAGAACACAGTGGGCAAAGTCAGGCAATGGAAAAAATATAGAATTTTGAGCTCAATTCTTTGACAGCTTTATTTTGTAAGATCCCAAAGAGAGAAAGATCAAGTTCAATATCACTGTTCGCCTTCACTGCATCCACTTGGAAAGGAATGGCACTTATATCCACTGGAAGTAATCTTGCTTTCAGAATCCATCTCACTTCATCTTTACCTCTATTATGGCAATAAATATTTTAAAATACACGTGTTTAGTTATTTATTTCTCCCCTACTCAGCTCTAAATACTTGGTGCATACTCAGCAAATATCTCTTGAATAAATGGTAAGGTTTCTAAAGGCAGACTCCACTTCTCATTCATGCCAGCACTATGTAGTTTCTTGGTAAATATATATTTTTACTGGTTAACCTCATTTCTTCATTACAGAATCCATCCCTATAACCTACAAGTAATATAATTACCACCATCATATAGGTGAAGAACGAGGAACAGAAACGTTATAGTCAGAGGCTATTTTGTATACCCCCCACTTCTCTGAATTAAATAAGATTTCTCTAAATTAAACTTGTTTTGGGGACTGGATTTGATGGGGTTATTTTAGAAATGTCTGTTGCTTATTTCTATATTATTTGGGTTTTTCCAAACTCCTTGCAAACACAACAAGAAAACCAGAGGATCTGTTTCCACAGTGATGGGATAGATTGGAGTATAAGAGGGCATCTCCACCTTTAGGCTTTAACCACAACATAAGATGCTTTTATTCATTTAACATCACTGGAGCACTTACAACATACAAAACATGGTTAAAAGGTAAGAGCTAAACCAATTTTTTTGTAAGTAGTTTTTTGTGCTATTCTAATGAAAAATTGAAGTATAAAAAGTTACAATCCAAAAGAAAGCCCCTGGCAGGATATCCATGCTGAAATGCAGATCAGTTTAATAGTTACATGTGCTATTTTCAATCAAGTTTATTATGAAGCTCATAAAGACTTTTGGAAGTCATGTCTTCCCTGGTCAAAAAAAAAATCATATTTGGGGACACTATTGGGAACACCTTACTATCTGCAACACAGTGTGTAGGTACTATTATAGTGAAGACATGGGTGGGGGAGCATGCATAGTCATGAGCTTGCAGCACTTACTCCATCAGTCAAATCTGATTTTGATTCCTATTTGTGAGCAGATAATGTCATTTCTTAAATAAACTGCTTCACTCAAAAGATTCTTCAAATATTAAGAAGCGTTGACATGTGGAGATGAAGTCTATTTCTTCTCCAAAACCTTTTTAAAGTAAAGACTTATAAAAAAAAATTGCCAGTTCAAATTCCCTCAAGACTTTTATTCACTATTCATGAGCAGATGCTACTGGGTATGTAGGGGGGGACACTTCCATAACTAAGTCAATCCGGATCTCAGGTAACCAAGACGTTATGCACTGTTATTGTAAAATGGGCTGAATAGTTATTTTTACCTAAATTTAAATAATTGGGGTAGAAGATGTAGGAGAGAGACGTTTCTAAAACATCAATAATACATCTACAGGGACAACCTATTTCGAATGGGAGAACCATTAGACCACACAGGCTCTGTTCATTTGGGAAGAAAATTAGCCTTTAATATGTTGGCATGAAGGCCAAGTGCTCAATATGGCAAATTTTACATTTATATCCATATTCAAATAATTCATTAGAGTGTCAGAGTGAATGGAAAACTTACATGAAATACAGTATTCTAACGCATATATATGGAATTTAGAAAGATGGTAACAATAACCCTGTGTACGAGACAGCAAAAGAGACACTGATGTATAGAACAGTCTTATGGACTCTGTGGGAGAGGGAGAGGGTGGGAAGATTTGGGAGAATGACATTGTAACATGTAAAATATCATATAAGAAACGAGTTGCCAGTCCAGGTTCGATGCACGATACTGGATGCTTGGGGCTAGTGCACTGGGACGACCCAGAGGGAGGGTATGGGGAGGGAGGAGGGAGGAGGGGTCAGGATGGGGAACACATGTATACCTGTGGTGGATTCATTTTGATATTTGGCAAAACTAATACAATTATGTAAAGTTTAAAAATAAAATAAAATTAAAAAAAATAAAAATAAAAAAAAATAAAAAATAAAATAAAAAAAAAAAAACAAAACAAAAAAAAAAAAACACTGAGCCTTTCTTTTTTCAGGCTTTCTAATACTAAGGACATTATGTATGTGTACAGAACAGTCTATAGTGAAGAAACTGGGCGAGAAGGCAGACAGCCCAAGTGGTGAGAGTTAAAGAGTTGAACTTCATCTCATCTCAGCCCTGCCATGGTTTCCATGCCCTTTCAATTCCCTTTCAACACATGATTCTGTGAAGTCTGATACTAAAGAAAACACACCTAAGGAAATGGATATGTAAATGTTGAAAGATATGGTTTTTTTTAATAATTTTTCCATTCCTTTCCACAGTCACTGATATAATAAAGGGGTTTATCATCTGATGAAGATAATAATGGTAGACAGGGTTGGGGAAGGGTCGGTGTAGCCATTCAGGATCTGGGTTGGGAAATGTTATGAAGGGCTATTCTCTGTAACACTAACTCAGACCAGTACTGATAATCACACTCATGATTCAGGAGTCCTTAGCTCATCTTTCCACTCTTTTATTGGAAAGAGAACCAAGAGAGGTGATCATCACTCCCTGAGGGGCCCCTGAACCACCAATCCCCTGGGGGTGACAGGTCTGGAAGGTATTAAGAATGACAGAGGGTCATAGCGACAGTATCCAAAGATGACACTGCCTATTGCTCTAAATACACAGAAAACACTGGTTACTTATTAAGCTTTTCTTCAAAAATGATGTAAACTCTCATAGCCACACATTACAGATACAAGAACATGCACACATGAGCAGTTTAGAGGAGCAGTATCTTGCTGTCACATTATTCATAGACCTGGCCCATGAAACAGAAAAGACAGAACCAAAAAAAAACAGTGTTACTTCCAGTAGATGCCTTAACAAGCAATCAAACATGAACTGTAATTTTGGGTCTCTGGTAGGTCTACCACTGAGCAGTGCGGTTTAAATTCCATAACAATGTTTGAAGCACCTACTATTTTGTGAAGCGCTGTGCCAGTCATTAGCAGGGGTATGAAAATTAGCAATTCATGTACAGTACTCAGCATCAAGGTGTTATAACTTAAGACTGCACACCAAAGAAATATATATAGCTTCTTCTGCTTTGTCAGATGTAAGTCAAAGGAGAATGATTGATGAAAATTTAAAGCATAATTCTTTGGGGAGGGGCCGGGGGAAATCAGTAAGGCTGCACTGAGAAAGACACTGCATTCAAGATGAGTGTCTCAGAGGATGGATTCAATGTTGAACACTCAACAGTGTTCAAGTGGGTCATGCGGGGTATAAAGCTCATCCTAAGCAGTAGGTAGAATATGAGACGTGTGGGGACTCGGGAACAATTCAGTTTAGCAGGTCAAAGTGTAGCCTTAAAAGAGTCATGAAAGAAATGTTGAGATAGAGGACTGTCACCACACTGTGGAAGCCTTGACTATCAAGCTAAGAAGATGGTATTTTTAGTGCTAAAAGTAATGGCAAGGTTTTGCATAAGAGAATGATCTGACTCAAATCAGGTTTTAATAAAGGTATTTGGTTGTGTGTGAGGAGTAGCACGTAGTGCAAATAGAAGACAACTATGATGGTCTGAGAAATAAGAATATAACGTTAAGCAATGCAATGGGAGCTGGAGGAGGAGATGGACATAAAAGCTAGAAGAGAATCAATAAGGCTTGGTGACTGATTCCACATAGAAAGAGAGGAAATAAAGTGGAAAGGACCATAGAGAAAGAATCACTTTTGCTTTACTTTTTAACTGTGTGCCTCAAAAAATGATGTCACCATCATGAAAACTTGGATGATAAATTGTTCTTAGAAGAAAGTATATGTCTTTTCTGACATACTGACTTCAAGGTGCTGGTAAAACTTGTTGATGGGTCTGACCAATAGGGCACGCAAATGTCCATCTGGTAATGTGGAAAGGGACTGAGCCAGAGCTACAGACTAACAAGTCGTCTGCATCCAGATAAAATGTGTCAAAGCCACAGTTTGATTAGAGAGAAATAAGAGAATGAAGACAGAACTCTGTGCAAAGTTGTACAGAATGGACAAAGGAAGAAATAAAGATCAGAAAATGAGATCTGAGAGAAGTAGGAAGAGACAGAATAATGCAATGTCACAAAATACAAGGGGAATTCATTCATTCAATAAATGTTATTGAGCAAATACTGTATGCTAGGCTTGATGCCAGATGCTGCCAACAAGGTAGTAGGCACAACACAACAGCTCTGCTCCCAGGGTTCACAGTCTTCCAAGGAGTGTAGATAAATAGCATAAAGCATGGCAGTGAGTTCAGAAAAATGTGAATGGAGAAAAGAACACTAGGACCTTTAACCAAATGAACAGTTTTGAAAAAGAAGTAGGTGATTTAATGCCCAGTAGTGAATAAACCTATAGTGACAGATCAAGTTATATAACTTTAAAATATTTTTAATTATTTTAATTGGAGGCTAATTACAATATTGTGGTGGTTTCTGCTATACATTGACATGAATCAGTCACGGGTATACATGCGTCCCCCATCCCAAAACCCCTTCCCACCTCCCTCCCCATTCCATCCCTCTGGGTTGTCCCAGTGCATCAGCTTTGAGTGCCCTGTTTCAGTAAAGGCCACTGAACGAATTAAAAACTCATTTTCCCTCTGTCCCTTCACCTCTCTCTCACACACACACTTTAATCTGCTTGAAAGTCCCTAAGAAAGGAGGCTATTAAGCAAGCACACTCTGCAATGAAATATTGAAAAGCATTATTATCCACATCTTCTAGAACACCAGTGAAGACAAGAAAAACAAATAAAAGGATGAAAAAAAGACTAAGAAGGACCATGCACTTCAATCCCAGAAATATATCAAAAGAGTCAACTACTATCCAGTCTATGATTCCATGGAAATTTTGCATACATGTTTTATACTGCATGAATCATTAATTTCCAAACTATCTATAGCCTTATTTGATGAAACTTTGCATAAGCATTGGCCAAAAAAAAAAAGTGGAGCAAGCAGAAGAGGGTTGTTGAATTTTACCATTTCACCATGTGATTTGCTTAGAACCTTCTTACATTCAACAACACAAAGAAGACAGAATAATGCCTTGTGCCATGAAAAGCTTTTTCAGGATTGAGAACAGACTTTTCACTACTACCCTTGTGGAATTACTAATTTGGGTTTATCTTTAATAAACTCCCAACTTAAGCTGAGGCCATGATAACATCCATCTAACAATACAAAAACGAAGAGCATTTTTCACTGTACTATTGTTGGTTGCCAAACTTGAGAACTTCCCAGGTGAAATGTGAAACTGAGTCCCACACACAGGGGGTAAGGAGAGACCAAAGAAAGAGGAGGACCGCTCCAGACTGGTCAGTGGCAGGTTGAATAAACAAAGGACCTGAAATAACAAGGCTTGTCTTGAGTGAAGCAAGATGAGTAGATCTCCACACCTGCACTCCAGATTCTTAAAGGTTTATATAGAGGGTTTAACGAGGTTAAGTAATGAATACTATAGAATTCCATGGACAGAAGAGCCTGGCAGGCTACAGTCCATGGGGTCACAAAGTCAGACACGACTGAACGACTAACACTTTCACAGTCATGAATACCACCCAGGTGTCCTTAAGTTACTCTCTCAAGGCTGTGTCCTTGAAAATGGCTTGTGCTGTGCAAATAGTGGGCAGAACATACATCCCAAGGACAGGGGAGGCAGGTGATGGGCCTCTGATTGCCCAGTTTGGGCCACATCCTCCATGACCTCCTCTAACTATGAAAACACCCATTTCCCTCCCCATGTTGAGCTGTAGATTACATCACATAACAGTTGCCATCTCTGTGTCAGATAGAAGAAATTAAGGACACCAGTGAATAATGTTGTGGGTTTTTTTCTCTGACCTTACTTCTGATTCTCTTTCAAATATACTGTTGAATAATCATCACCCTCTGCCTCTCCACCAGTATTAGGATTATGTTTGATTTTGTACCAGGGGAGCAAATGACATGAAAAATTTGTTCTGGGCAAGCTTTTGGTATAATGTAGAAACTGATGAGAGGGAGAATAGAAATTAGCTCTATGATTCCTAACAAACCTTCTCCACTTATATGTGACCATTGACAAGCATCCATTTCCCATTTTCCACAGTATTATCAACTACCATGACTTAGAAATGATGTTAATCAGTTAGCATAGTAAATACATCACTCGTTAAAAGGAGTAAGAAGTGAGTTAAGTAATTGTATCATAAAGTTTTAGCAACTCACTCAACCTTGCTTCCATCTTTCCTGCATTTTCCTCTCTACTTTCACTTTAATGTAGTCTATGTTTCTCAGTAAACTATTTTTCTGGCTCTAGAGTCCAGTCATAAAATACAGACACACAACACACACACACGCTTCTCCAATTCCTGATTTCCCTCTAACCCTAATCCATTTCTGTCTGATCCTCCAGTTAAATTTCATTTTAATCCTGATTACCTCATTTTATAAACCTTCATTCAAGAGACATATATTCAAAAGAAGATCACCATGGTCATGTTAGAAGATGCAAATATCCCATTTATTTTAAAGGAAATAAGAGGTCAGGAGCTATTGTTTTAACATATTACTGACCAGGGGATTTTTGTATACAGAAACTAATGCCTGTGGCTGGCGATTTGTTGCATAAGCGAACACTAAAACACTCCAGTCAATAACCAGGTAACAAAAGACATTAATACATCTCTGGTCAAGAAGCCATTAAAAAGAACTGAAATTAGACTGGAAACCTTTAAAGATGACAGTCTTTTCTTGTCCCAGGATTAGTCAAGACTCAACACTTGAGCCCAAATCAAAGTATGGAAGTTTGCTGAAAATACAAAGACCTTTGCTGCAAAGACAGAGACCCTACGAAACAACTACATATCTGGGGACTATTCTCCAATTTAAACTTGAAACACTAAAAACAACAACAAAAAAGGGTGCTTCATTTTTTTTCTTCTAAAGTTAACAATTAACTTTAAAAGTTTTTCTTCTTCTAAACAATTAACTCTAAAAACATGTGAATACAATTCCAGAAACAGATGTCAGATCAATTCAAGCCAGAAAATGCTTCCTTTTTGGTCTCACCTGAGAAAGATATAAATCAGGAGCTTTCTATTCTCCAAATGAACAATGAACACACGCTGATTCTAGAGATGGTACTGAAAGTCTTTTCTTTTTTAATACATCATACTCCTCAGATGTGATTTCATCTTTCTCATTTTATCCAACAAGTAGAGATTATGGCCACCTATGGCACTGTGAACAGATGAGGTGAGCTGATTCAATCCCCATCTGGCCAATTAAAGACTAGGCTCAGCCAAAAAGCTGCTATTGCTGACGAGCTGAACAATGCAAGCCACCCAGTTCCCCAGACTTCTGTTCCTACAACCATCTCTATTTCTGAGAATCTACAATTGCCTTGTGCATGAGTAAGTTCCCGAAAGGCTCCCTACCCTATGGAGTCGAAGGAACTGCAAAGACAGAGACCCTATGAAATCAACTATGCAGCCCTCTACAGTTACAACTCTCATTCTGAAAAATTCAATCTCTTCAAGATTATGAGCATTGGCCCTAAGATATATCCTAGATATACTTAGTTTGCAATGAGTGGCAGCTATTGTCACGAGGGAAATGTGAACTATACATCATTATAAGTCATACTGGGGGCTCTAAAGGTGATAGGTTTTTTCCAGCCTACCAAGAGTATTTTCTCTAAGACTTTACATTCAAAAAAGACTAGGGTCCTCCCAGTTATAATAACTTGAACTACTGGACGGAAAGGAAGAAAAGGAACATATCCGTATCTCAATGTCTATAAATTAGGGCAATGGACTCTAGTTGAAGTGACTCCATTTCCCTGGGTATAAACACCTAAAATGTGGACATGCCTCTTTCCTTGCAACTTTATAGCCCTGAAGTACAACTTTTTCATCCTGCAAATCCAAACCATGCTGTGGCCACGTGTGACCCCCTCATTTTATATAATCTGGGAAAGGTCCACTCTCGATTACTCTCAGGTTCCCCACAATAACCTTCATTCGATTTACGACTCCTCTAAAATTTGTACACATGTAAAGCCACCTAAAAACAAACCAATTCTACCCAGGGGGCTTTACTGGGGTGTGGTGAGGGGTAAGGGAGCTATGGTCCCATATTCTGCTATGGATACCTGTCCCTGCTTTCGCAGAATGCATGATACTCTGAAAGCCAAGCTCCTTGCACAGAGTGCCAAGTACCTTTCCAAGGCTATACTGTGTGTAAATTATCTCCAAGTGTCACTGAGGACCATTTTCTCTGAACACACTAAACTGAAGCTGACAATAAAATAAGACATACGGTCCTGCTGAAGAATCTGACCTGGGAAACATTCCGCCTGTGTATTACCAGGGGACGAAAATAGAGTTTTAATGAAGAAATGTTTGGAAGCATAAATGCACCGTGGAGGGAGAAGATCAATACTATTTCAGATCATCTATCCCCAGGTGTTAGGAGAAGGAAGTGTGAGGTCTGAAGTCATTTGGCAAATGCGTAAACAACATGGGAAATTTTCAGAGAAGGCAAAAGTAGGCACAGGATCGCAGGGGACCCTGACACTGGCGAGTTTCACACACACTTCAAACACCTCTTCTTTCCCGACCTGTACCTTGCATGCACCCCCTCTCCTCCGCACCCCCATTCCCGCCGCTGCCACCTCCCCTTCCCAGTCCCGCCCAGCTGACTATCTCACATGCAGCAAAGGCAACAAGCGTCCCCAGCCCAGGAAGGGGTCCCCGTCTCAGCTCGTGAGGGAAGCAGAGTGGAAGCGGGAGCCCGCTCCAACGCTTATTGCATCCTACCGCCTGTGGAGCTCGCCTCCTCCAGCTGAGCCGAGATGCTTTCCACCCTCCTCACGTTCATCTTTGGGGACGTAGGGCGCAGGAGCGGGACACGGGAGTCAACCGGCCCAGAGGCGTCTGGCGATGGGTCTGGCACCGGAGCGCACTCGCTGCTCGGCCCGGGGGCGTCCGCCGCGCTGGGAGCGAGAGAGTCGGCGGCGGCGGCGGCGGGCAAGGCGCGCGGAGCGGATGCAGGTGCGGGCGGAGGCCGGCGGGGGGCGCCGGGGGCGCGGCGCGGTGCTGGGCAGCGGGGGCGCGCGGGTAGCGCGGGTGCCGGGGGCGACAGGCTGGAAACCGGAGCCGCTAACCGCTAGCCCGAGAGCCAGGCGCCCCCTCCCTTCGCCGCCTCTGCCACCTGCTGCCAAGTCA